>NC_082637.1:9415000-11915000 GCF_030936135.1 Gavia stellata
GTCCTAGCTTGTGGGCAGGTCCACCAGGCACACAGCAGCACGCTTGCCTGCAGCACAGCAGCCACAGGCAAGGGTGGAACCAGCTTGTGCCTTGCCGTGCAGCCCTAAATACTTTGGTGAACTGTCTTAGGGCTCACATGCGGAATTTGCCCAGGGACACTGACCAGTCTGTTAGATACAGGAGGCCACATTCAAGAGTCACAGAATTACAGAATCACTACGGTTGGAAAAGACCTGTAAGATCATCAAGTCCAACCGTCAACCCAACACCACCATGCCCACTAAGCCATGTCCCACAATGCCATGTCCACACGTTCCTTGGACACCTCCAGTGGTGGTGACTCCACCACTTCCCTGGGCAGCTTATTCCAGTGTCTCACCACTCTCTCAGTAAAGAAATTTTTCCTAATATCCAGCCTGAACCTCCCCTGGCGCAACTTGAGGCCATTTCCTCTTGTCCTAAACGGTCAAATGGTCCTTTCTGCCCTGAGAGTTCAAACCTCAGTAAACCCCCAAACTATCATATGCATGTTTAAAAACATTTTATTTCCATTTTCCTTTTTTTTTTTCATTGAGACCAATTAATGGTGGAAGAGGGCAGCAATCTGTCCCTTCATTTTGGAGTTTGGGACTTGCTCTTAGAGTGTCCCAAAATGCTTGACTGCACCAGGGCACCTCTGCTGCTCTTTCTGACTGCTTTGGTGGAGCTTCTAAAAGAAGACATAGGGTATGTGAGCAGAGGGAGAGCATTTTTTAGCTGTTGGAGTGTGATTTCTTCAAGTGATGCAAATGAAGAACGCAGAAGCAGTCTTCTGCCAGCATTGCTACATGCAGGGCATGGTTTTGCCCATGGAGTGGTGCCAGCTCGGAGAAGGCACATGAGAGCATCCCTGCAGTATCCTTAGCTAAACGGGCTGCTCACGCCTTGGGATACATCTGTGCAGCACCTAACCCAATGGGGCTTCTAACTGCAACCATAATAGAAATAACATATAGTAATAAAGTAAATAGACAGTAAAACTGTCTTCTATAACGTTATTCTCCAGGCTAAATGAGATGCCAAAAAATGAACAAACAGCCTCCAAGTGATATTAAAATGCCTTTCACTTTTAATAATTTAAGGGACATACTAGTGAGAAAGATAAGGAAACTTTAAAATATATTATTTTTCATCCTGATGGTCTCTTCCTCAGACTCTCTCCTGTCTGGTCCACTGAGGACTCATTGATATATCCTAGGCTGAAGCAGAGCATTTTAATAAGTTATTGGGACAAAAAGTTGTCCTCTTTTTTATTTTGTTTAGTAAGTTTGCCTTTAGAAAAATTGGTTTGGTTTTGGGGGTTTTGCTTCTGTAAATAAATTTCCTTCCTCCCTCCTTCCCTCCCTCCTTCTTTTCTTCCTCCCTCCCTCCCATCCCTTCTTTCACTCCCTTCCCTCCCTCCTCTCCCCCCCTCCTTTAATCTCTCTTTCTCCCTCTCTCTCTTTCTTTCTTTCTCTCATCCTTTTTCCTGGTTTGAAAAGCCCTAGCCTGTCTCCTTGAGTGTTAAGGACAAACTGGCAATAATTTATGTTATAGCGTGATATGAAAAAAATTACATTACACTATAAATTATAATATGAAGGGTGAAATGCCAGGAAGGATGCCAAATGCCGGTGGAAGTCCCATTAGACAACAGAGTTCTATTGCCTACCGCTCCCCACAGAAATCTTAGAAGGTTTGCATGAAACCGTTTGCTGTGAGGGACGAGAGGCTGGAGGAGGGGAAGAAGAAATATAATATAACAGATAAAATGTATAATCAGTCAAATGGAGATAGGAAATTTTTACTAATGCCCAAAAAGAAAGGTGACTTCTGTATAGAGCTATAGCAATTTTGAATTTGGCCACCTGGGATATTATAATGCTGCCTCAAGCTTGAGCAGGGGCTGTGAGGAGGAGGATGTGTTGTGTGTGTGTTGAGCTGTTATTTGAGGGGCTCTTGGTATTTATCCTCCCAGAGAAGTCCCTGTGGGAGTCACAGAGCTCCCTCAGGGTTTCAGGTAGCCCTGCCCATTGCTGTAGACCCAGGGGGCTCTCTGAGGCTATACCAGGGGCTGTCTGAAGCCATGCCATGCTCTGGTGGTTCTCTCTGGGAACAGGACTAATTAGAGGTGGAAATTAAAAAGGCCTCTCAGAGGAAAATGGCACCAAGGGGCAGATGGGAGTCTGGAGCCCACCTCTGACCTTGTGGTGTGGACTGTTGTTCATGAAGTCAGATGGCTGGAGAGGCACAGGAGAAGGGTCATTTCATACTTGCTGCCCCACACTTCTCTAAACGCTCACCACTTGCCAGAACCTGAGAAGATCTGAGGGACCCATGGGCCTTGAGACAGACCTGTGCACTTATCCTCATCTACCAGTGCAGGTTCTGATATGTTTATGTTGTCTGTCCGCTGACTATTATTTAATTCAGGCTGTCTAAAAATCTTCAGATGCTGTCCCTTTTACCTGATCTCAGCTTATGTGTCCATCTCTTCCTTAGAAATGATGACAACAAAAATAGAGGTTGGGACAAATGAACTATTTTGTGCAACAGGCTATAGATACAGAAAGGGTCAATTTACCCTGGGGTGGAAAGGCTGGTGATGCTACTGTTTCATTCCTATCTCATGTCTGGTGAAAAAACTGTTTGAATCCAAAACTATGAGCCAAATTTTATAACACTGTTAATGGAGAAGCTAAAGTCCTTTCTGGATGTCAGGCAATGAAATGGGATGGGTTCATTGTAAGAAAGAGAATATTTTTGTGATGGACCAAGAATGAGAATATGTCTATTTTCCCTTAAAGATAAAAGAAATAAAAGACAGAAAAAAGGATTATTATTTTACTGTCAAAAAACCTAGAAACCCAAAACCATACCCAACATCCCAATCAATGGAGAGAAAAGCAGCTTTGAGTGCCTTATTGAACTGACCTACAGAAAAAGCTTCAGAGCTTCAAGCCCAAACAAGTCCCTGATAAGATGTGAAATGCAATGGAAAAATCATTTAGAGAGAACAACAGAGAAGCTGATTTTGCTCTAGTTTTACAGGTCGGTTCAATAAAGGTTCCTGAACTCTCTTTTCTGTGTAATTCTAAAGAAGGGTCATTTAATTAATATATTTATCTGGAGGAAGAAAAAGAAGAGCAAGGGGGGAGGAAAACAAACTTAAAACAAAGATTGTATTTCACATTGAGCATTGCGGGTCTTGGTCGAGTCTGTCTAGCACATGAGCTCTCTGGGTACCCACAACCATTCCTTCCACACAGTTGCTCTGTTAGCTTCATCCTTTAATTTAGTGTATAAATTCTCACAAAAATTATGGAATCCAGAGAGGAAAAACAAGTCCAAGCACATTTCTTACTCATGTTTTCCTTCTTTAGCTCTTTGTGATTCATTTACTGCATTTTCAACCAGCCCTCCTGGTTTTATGAGAAGTAGAAAGACAATGCACACATTTTGTTATCTGGCTGCCAGCCTGCAGAAGAGTATCTGGCAGTGTTCAGGATAGCCCCTGCTGTGGGACTTGTGGATGTAAAACTGTAAAACTGTGGGGCTTGGTCCTTGGCTCTGCAACATCACTCAACCCTGCTCCCTGTTCCTGCCTTTGCTGCGCATCCCCCCCGCCCCGGGCAAGGCACAGCTGTGCAAAGCTCAGCTCACCGAACAGTCCAGAGCATCTCCACAGCCTCTGGTGGAAGGACCTCAGGCTGAAACCATCTATCCATCTCTTGACAGCTCTATCTGTCATGCAGGCAGGGCTGCTAAGGGGACACGCAGGAAAACAGTTCACCTGCCCCTAAGTTTGAGCAGGGGAGACTATGCCCATCTCTCAGTGCCCAGCCTGGGGCACTGAACGGGTGAATTTGGTGATAAAGACCTGGTGTCTCTGCAAGACCTTGCTTAACCTGGGCACTAAAGCCTTTTCACACCACTGTAGGTCCAGTCCTGCCTCAAAGAGACAAAAACTTTCTGCAGCCCCAAGTAACCTCAGAGGGTCCCCTGTGCAGTACCCTGTGAGCTATCTAGACCACTGTTTAGGAGCTACATTAATGATAACAGTAAGGTTTTGTGTGCAAGGATGGGGTAAAACCACTTTAAACAGTGTGCGTGCCCTCTGGTGGTGCTCCCCATTTAAAAGCCACGCTGGTGAAGGCAGCAGCGTGTCTGGAGCTGGGCCTGGCATGTTTGTGTGCACGTTATAAATGGAGTTATTGGTACCATCTGTGTTCCTATAGCTTTTCCATGTTATTTTTGTATCACTGAAAGATGGAGAGCATGTCCCCCTGCCCCCTTCCTAACAACATGTTTATAAAAAGAGTGTTCTGCACAGAGGGAGGAGAAGGGTTAACAGAAAAACTTTTCAAAGTAAGAGGGAGAGCTAAGCCTTCATGCTCTTGGGGAAATTGTACTGTGGAGAAGTGGGGAAAAAGTCTTTCTTCCCCCACCCCGCCACGATGCGGTCTGTCTCAAAAAAAGTGAAAGTTTTTTTTTTTTTATGTTCTTCCAAATATCACTTCTGCTTGTCACAATATTTATAAAAACCCTCTTGCTATCTCAAGCTGCAGAGCCTTTGGCTCAGGTTCCTGCTTATGCAAAACAGGGTCATAAACATGTCACTGTGTATTTGATAAATCCATCTTCCTCTTGTCATTGTCACCAAGAAGCTGAGATGACGGGAGATTACTCCGTCAAATCGCCGTGGAAACGCCTGCAGAGTTTATGAATTTTCATAGGATGTAAGTCCTCTTTAATGGGAAGTGGAGTCCAGTGAAAGCTTACTAGTTTTAAGGAAAAGCGTGTGCATCTGTGTGTCTGCAGCTGTGGGTGGGAATATACTGTATGGCCGAATCTTTACCCAACATATGTTAGGAGTTATGCCAATGCATCCCAGTTGAGAGCATCGCTGGGAGTTTGTGCCCATTTCCTTGCACCTATTTCTCTCTCTATGACCCCAATTCACATTTATATTAAGGCTCCCTTAAGCCATACTGGATGTGTAAAAAGGATGTTAAATAAGTGCAAATGCCATTAGAGTGTATTTACTGTTCTAACACATTTCCTGTGAGCATCTTCATTACCATGTTTTGAAATGCTTGTCTCTGCCCCCCCCCCCTTTTTCTGCAATCTAGTGAAGATACCAAGCCATCTTCAGTGAGAATTGCCTCTATGTCAGGGTTCAAAGGCCAGATGGCTTTGTCTTTCTGTAGCAAAGCTTAAAAGCAAACAGGATTCACAGTTTTCCAGATAGGAAAAGTGTCCTTTTCTCACTCCTCACTAGAGTAAAAAATGGCTGAAGGGATTATGCTCAAACTTTAGCAAAATGTGAGAAAATAGATAAATAAATATGGATGTTAACCTTCAGGTATGAAACTCAGTTGTGCCAGGTGTGGAACACTGTTGAGAAACGGAGAGGCGCTTTGGTCAGGCAGCACAATGCTCAGTGCAGGACCGAGGTCCTCTCTGAAGGATGTCAGTGCACCACGGTGAATGACCAGCTCATGCTGACAAACCAGAGCAGATCTGGCCGCCGTTTTACAGCACAAGGAGATATCAGCTAAAATATTGTAGGGAATTCGCTGGGGTGTTGGTGCGAAGGGACCTCCAAAGGTCTCTGGTCCAACCTTTCCTTCAAAACAGGGCTGTCACCCACATGCAGTCAGGTGAGCAGTGCCTTGGTCTAGCTGGGTCTCAAGAGTACATGGATGTGATTCACAGCGTTCATGAGTGTCTTCCAGAAATTCAGTAAGGTCAGGTACCTGAGACCGAGACCTCTTCCTCTTGCCTCCCTTGGCAAGCTGGAGACAGGAAGGGTGCCTGTTCGCAGGGCCCAGGGGATCTCGAGCGTTAGGGTCACGCAGTGAAGCCACGCTTAAAGCACCACCCAGGTCAGGCTTAAGCTTGCAATGCAAGGGTGCAGCCCACGTGGGTACACCTGAGCTTACCCTCCACCATGTCCTACAGGCACCGCTGGCAGCTGAGCTCTGCAGAAACACTGAGCTCAGGACAGACTAACGGCTGGTGACATCTTCAGCAGTTCAGTGGGATTTTTTGCAACTTTCCACTGCCATCCACGCTGCTGCAATTGTACAGCTAACAGCCAAACTGGGGAGCTTAGAGCTAGCTCTGCTATGTAGACTCATCTTTTGGAGTTTAATTTTTACTTATGATCTGTGGTAATGTGTTCTATGACCCCAGAGCCCTTTCTTCGCATTAAAGTTGTGTTGCCTTCACTTCCCAGCATGTTCAAGTAGTGCAACCTCCTGCTGGGGCAAGAGTATGAAAGGCTTTTAAGCCAGTACTTCTGTGTTACACTACTATTACTGCAGGGCTAATAAAATCAGAACCCTCCCCAAATAGCTGCCCAAGTATGAAATTGCAAAAAGGGAGGACATAGCATCCCAAGGCTTAAAGGGAGCTAACCATACACCTTTGATCCTCTTTGCAGCAGTTACTGCAGTATCTACAGCCTCTATGTATTGGCACATTTACGCAAACAGGGAGCTAAACAGTAACTCTGGCTCAGTCTTAACCAAAGTAACCACTATTTATAACCTGTCTGCACTATGTGTATCTGTGTGTGTGTGTAAACCAGCACGGTGTCCAGGAGAGTTGGGCTTCAATGGGATTTTCATCCAAGTGATTGCACGAGGGGAGGGGTGCCAATTTTCCTGTTTGCCTGTCAGGACCTTCAGTGAGCAGTTTCCCCACGCAGTGATACCAGGGCATGGTGTTACCTGTGCTAGGGCTTCTATTACCACTGTCTGGGCTTCTGTGACTAACGCATTTGCTTTCTAACTCCTGCCTATTTTGTACTCCCATTGCTTCACCTCCACAAATTTCCTGCCAAAACCAAGAGTCCTGATCATTAGATGTAAACTCCACTGCACACGTTGGATGAGATCCCTTCCCTGGTATCTTAAGATAGTGCCGTGCATTTCAGCTGTCCCCAAAGTGTTTTAGAGATCGTGCATGCTGAACTGCATTAACAAGCCGTTAGGAAGCGGAGCAAAACTAAAAGGAAAAGAAGGAAATTCTGGCAAAGCATTACCTAATATCACAATTCCATATATTTTCTGGAAGCTGCTGACAGCCTTATATTTTTAATTTGAGGTGAGGGCATACAGCATAAGGAAGTCTAACAAAAGCAGGAATATAGCCTTGATTTGGCAATTTAAAATATTCTGCGTTGCAGTGAAGGCTGGGATCCTGTCTCTTTGTTTTGTAAGCAAACAGCAGTTTCAAACTTAGTGTTCTTACTTTTGGAGGATGGAAGCAATTTTCAGAGAATTTACAAGAGAAACCTATTCATTAGCTTATAAGTTAAAATTAATTAAAAATTGGATTCTTTAAGAAACGTAACATCTGTGCTCACATTCTCTTCGTCCAAATGATGTCAATAAGAGAATAGCTCAGACTTCAAACTTTCTGTATAGTTGCAGTTAATTGAATTCTTATGCTTGGAGTATTCTTGAAGAAATTAGGAAGTAATTAGGCTATGCTATTAACAATTGTATCTAATTGATCTGATGGTATAGCCAACAAACAGGCCAAGGTCAACAGCTTATTCAGCTCTTAAGCTTGATGGGATCTCAGAGATGATGCAATGGACTCTGTCCCTTCCTCTGTCATGAATTTGCTTGCTGGAGTTGGATGTACTGGGCGTTATGTCACCTTCTTCGGGCCAAATCTGCCTTCTACCATACAAAGTCCACCACTTCATGCCAGGTTCGGCATCTGTGCCTGGGAGACTTTGTATGGCCTTCCACCTCACATGGCTAGACAACGCTGCGACAGCTTCTCAACTCTACCCACAGCCCCTTGGGGTGGCTCTGAACCAGGTCTCTAGTTGTAGGGCTAAACCAAGTGGGCAACTCTCAATGCATAAACCAACTGTATGAGTGGAAAAGGCTGTCCCAGACCTTCACCCGGCACTAACCCACGTTACCCAGTCACTAAAAAGGCAGTCAAAAAGTAAAAGCTAAATTCAGCGGTACGGTTTAGCTGCTTGCATGGCTGTAGCTCTGAGCAGCAGTTACAAATCCAGTTTAACAGGCCAGCGCTCTGACTCTTTGCATTGATCCAGCACACCAGTGGATTTGCTCTTAAAGAATGAAGTCAAAACTCCCTTTGGCTTTGCCAGGGTCTGGCTTTCACCCTGCAGAGCTGCAAATCAATAGAAGCATTGGAAGGCAGAACTCACTGTAAATGCGTCTGAAGGTATGGAAGTATGGAAAATGCAATTACCCAGAGAAGGAAATAACAAGACAAGCTTTTTTTATTTGCCCCCTTTTTTTTTTTCCTCTCCTGGTGAAGAGTATCCCAGGAATAGACAAGGAAAAACATTTGGAGCATTTTGTAATTCTTCCAAGCTGAAGTACTAATAATGCAGGAAATTTTCTTACAGAGTTACAAACATGCAGATGTATGACACCTTAGTATTTTTCAGTCTGTTCAGCAATGCCATAATTAGAAAAAAAACATATATCTGTAAAAAACTGTCATAATGTGGGATTAGAAGAGCATGACTCAGTTACTTGATGATGTCACTGATAACCAAGCATCAGTGTTAGTAGTGTTAGCAGTGCGTATGGCACAATAGTTGTCTTCAGGTGCCTTAAAAATTAATTGCTATTAGGATTATGATGGAACCCCTTTAAGAATATTAACGTTAAGCTTCTGGTATATATTTTTAACTTTTAACATCATTCTAATAGGGAGCTTGGTTTCTTGGATGCTGTTCTCTTTTACCTTTGTACTCACGTTGTAGTGAGCTGCTTTGGTGTTGCCACTCTTCACCCAGAAATAGCCTTACTTTGGTCCTTCTGGAAAAGGAAAGAGCATGGGACATGATTTTCTGTACATACATAGTTCAGTTCCTGTGTTTTAAATGCAGCTACCTCTGGGGTTAAACACGACAGCTTTTTAACAACTTTCAGTAGTGAAGGATAGCTCCTGCAAGTCAAACTGATTGAGGGCTATCTGACAAGGGGAAGGGGGAAGCAAACACCATGAATTATAGATGGCAATCTGTCTATTTTGCCATTACATATCCACAGTTGGAGCAGATTCATTCCTCTTGCACCTCCCATTGTGCAGTCATTCCCATTGTACATTCATTTCCATTGTTTCTCCTTCCATGTATTGTACATTCAGACCCTGTCTCAACTGTACATTCAGGCTTCGTTTGCAGGAGATCCATCCATGGGCTCAGCTGTTTCACAAACAGATCTAATAGCTGTAGTGTGCTCAGATGAGCATGATGGGTAATAGCAGAGCAGATTGAACTATATTGTCCCAGGAGTTCATATATTTTTATACACTCGTAGGGTACACATCATCTTGCTATGACAATGAGGCTAAGTCAAGCATCTCGGGAATGCAATAAAGCAGATTACAATACCGTTCTTTCACTCATTTTCAGTACACTTCCCCTCCCACTTTCTTTTAACGACGTTAATCAATGCCAGGCTACTTTACACCCAATTCCCAAATGGTGGCTTGCTCTATGCTCTCCCCCCACCTCCCACCCCCTAACCCCCTCCACACAGACATTTAGCTCTTATCCCTCCTGAAACAGGCTTCCACGGAAATAAAACTAGGAATTTGTTGAATATCAAAGAAAGTTAAGGACAAGAATTTCAGCAGAAAAACTCCCAGCAATTCAGGCTTAAAAATGGCAAGGTTAATCATTTTTTCCCTCCCGAAGCCATGTCATATTATTAAGTGAAATAAAGCTGACAAAGGATGTCATATTCAAATAGCCAGCTTTCTCATTTGCTGCATTATTATTACCATACACCTTTCTCATGCAGCCATGCTAGGCAATTAAGAGCCCAATTCTCCCCTCAGACACAGGTGAGGGGCTCCCCAGCATCATGGCATGAGCTGTGGATGCTCCTCCTGAGAGTGAAGATGTGACCCCAGATGGGTGAATCACAGACTTAACCCAAAGCTGGAGGAGAGCACTTGTGTCCTCTCCCAGTCTGTGCCCGCTTAGCCAAATGACAGCTGCATTCATCTCTTGTCATCTGATGCTTTGTGCGGCTTGTCTGCTTCCAGTTTGGGCAGAGTAATACTCAGTTCTCATGTGCATCAAGAAGGTAAATTGGCCCACGCTTTTCTTTGCTGTTTCCCACTGTAGTATTCCCGATCCCAAACATTTAAAATCAGTAGTCAAGCTTTACAGAAGCACAAAAGCTGCTTATAATCTTGAGGTGTTTTTTAACAGACACATATGGCATTCTTTGAGTTTGCATCATGTCATTTTTTTTATTCCTCCAAGAGCAGAGGAATGGGGGGAGAGGGAGGTCCAATGATTATGATGCTTTGAAATTTACTGTAAAAATAAGCTTATAATACTCACTTCATTACAGGATTGCAGGTGCTAGTTTTAAAAAATTTCAATAAAAGTGATAAAATTTATGACAAGGTAAAATTTACTACTGCAAACGACATGCTGTACAATGGCAAAATCAATGAAAAGCTGAAATCCTTTGTTCACGCAGGGCAAAAACTCTCCAGGACTACAGACCTGCAAGAGCAGGATAGACAAACTTTGGTCCAGAACAACACAGATATAGCTGATCCTCCCTTCTCATGAGAAAAATGAGCTCTTTCTAGGTCCCTTCTAGCCCAACAGTTGTGACAGTCTGTGCACTCAATTCCACTTTGCATTCAGATAGTCTTTCCCACCTTGAAAGAGACCACTGAGTGTAGCAAACCATATATAAGGAAACACGTCTTCCCAACACTGACATCCGCCCGTCCCGAGGTAGCCACAAGCATCTATCTTAATGACCCACAACACCACCAAACAACAAATACCAGTGAGAGTCTGAGATGATGGGCTGGTGTAAAATGAGCCGGAGCAGGCTCTGTATAGATTTACACCAGTGGAAAGTTGGGACCAGGGACAGAAAATCGTTACTATGTGCGATGGAAAGTAAATGTGTACCTTGGAAGGCCAAATACTGGATTGGAATTGGAGATTAATTGTAACATAGATGGAGCTTTAGAAAATGTATCGTAGCGTACAATCATCCTTAATGATATTGACTCCTCTCACAAGGGTGCTGTGAAGCTTCATGTGGTCGTATCAGTGAGGCACTCAGAGATGCTCTGCTAGCAGGAGCTAGAGCAGTGCAACTCAGAAAGGACACTGCCTTCATGTTAATGATGTCCTTAGTAATAAAGAAAAAGAGGGAAAATGATAAATCTGGGAATGATGGAGAAAGAGGTTAGTTTGACAAATTGGCTGTGATTTCCTCTTTCTTTTCTACTCTCTCTCTACTCCATCACTCATCTGTTCTCTTCTGGACCCAACAGGACAAACACAGAAGTATCAGTTCCCCTGTTACATCTGCCTATTTCTCCCTTTACTTAAAAGAGGTGGTTGTATTCAGGGTAAAACATATGTAAAATAGACACCAGCTAGGAATTAAACCGTATCCGGAATCAGGAGGACTCAGGGTCAAAGCTGAGCCTGAACTTAGCAAATATATTCCTGATGAGGACACTGCATTGCCAAAATCTTACAAATCGGGCTCCGAAATGACAGAAACTTCCCAACATCGTGATGGCAATCAGATGAGGTTATAATTTTTTGTGAGATTTTTGCCTGATATGGGGCAAGTGGATACAAGTCAACGGAACATTGCTCCTTTGCACGTCTCTGATTCAGGCCACATATTTTTAACACTCACATTGGACTTGGGGTGCTTCTTTATCCCAGCCACCCACCAGGCTGAGTCATTTTGAGATAAATAAATGCAAATACTTTTCAGTCTCACTTCCCTCTCTTCTCCCTCCCTTTAGTGAACCCTCCCCACATGTTATGATAGTTTATTTCATTAGCAGTAAGAGCTACATCAGAGCTCTGGAAAAAAGATCTTGATTAACTTAGCGGTAAATTCAGTATATGTTCAAGAAGACCTGCATTTCCTAATCCCTTGTGCGTCACTCAGCTAAGCCAGTCCTGAAACCCAGCCCCTGGTCAGAGCTACCTTCATCACACTCTACACACCAGATTTATGACCCCCGTTCTGTGCCTCACCAGCTTCCCTGTAATCAGGCTGAGTCTGTCTTACCGACACCGACACTGAGGTATTTACGTTTCTTGTATCTGTTGGCCATGGATTTCCATTTGGTCTGATGTGCCTAAGACAGATGTGGTGGCTGCACTTCTTCAATACTGTCCTCTGATTGTTAATGTTTCAGTTTCAACACAAAAGCACTGGTTATGCTTATTTTTCTTGTTTTTGTAAGACCATCAGACTTTGTTTCCTAAATCAGATGTGACAGGCAAGGATTGCATCATGGTTTTACAACCGCTCGTTCACTTACTCACTGTGCTGCTGAACATTTAGCTAGGCTGGAGCAGAGGCAGTGCTGAATATATCTAAGTCCCACAGTTCCTCTAAGCAAAGAACCTGGCTCTTTTCAAACCCATTTCCAGGCATCCAGTAAGAAATGACACAGTGCATGTTGGCTGGGTTTTGGGAAGCAGGGAAGATAGGGGAAAGAAATAAGAAAATGAACTGTAAGATACAGAGGAGTCACAGTGAGCTGTTAGCGGGACTGAGGAAGATACTGTTATCTTTAAACTTTCATGTCTCGCTGTCCTGTTATCATTACCACATGATGCAATCTTAAAACATATATCTACACTAGTAAATTAAACCAGCCAAGGCCCATTTTCTGGCCCAAGGAACAAGTGACGCAGTACAGCTTTTATCCATCTACCTAAAATCTCTTCCACCCAGAACAGGGTGAGTGAATCTAAATTTCTTCCTGGAAAGGGTGCCTGGCCCATAACAATCTGTATGGCCACAGCACAGTGCCTGGCTTCATGCCTTGACTTGATTTAACTGGTAGACATAGACAAAGCCACAGTGTTAAGGAATTTTAATTCATCAAAGCCTTTGTTCCCATTTCAAAATTTGGGGAAGGAGGAAAAGCCCATCCAACCAACTTTCATATCTGCAAACTCCCCTCCAACTTACACTCCAGTACCTGCCCGTAAATTCAAGAAAAAGCCAAACTTCATAGGAAGACAGTTCCAAGAAGATGGGTTTGTCATGGAAGGAAAGGATTCATGTTGTGCTTGAATCCTGATTATTATAAGCAGAGCAGAGCCTAAGTCATATCCGGATAGAGATTTGAAGTCCCTACATATGTGTATCCTGGGCTTTATGGTTCTTCCTGTTATAACGAACTAAGAGTAGAATGGGACTGCAGCCCAGAAAAATGCATATCTAGTGAAGATCAGAGACGTTTGAGCCTGAAAAACAGCTCCAGATTCATCTCTTATTGAGATCGGCCTGGATAAAAAACACTGTATGTGAATCTGAGGCTACATCTTGCTCCTGTGCAGAAGAGTGTAAGAAGGGCAGATACCAGCAAATCTGTAAATGGGCAGAAAAGAATGAATGGTAGTGAGGGGCTGAGGTAACTGTAAATTCAGAACAAGGGAAAATATTATTATGGTAAAAGCAATTCAGAAAATGGAGTGAAATGTGTGGGAATGGGGGAACCTCTTGGCAGCGGTGCTGTTCAAGGCTGGACAAGACACTAGTTTATCAGCAGAGGCTGGTGATGTCAACGTAAATCCCGCCACTGCAGAGAAGTGAGGTGCTCTGTTGCCGCCTAACCCTGCAAGCCCCAAACTTTGCCTAAACACCTCCCAGGTACTGGATCTTTGCATCTTTGTGAAGCTGTCCATTTCCAAAAAAGTGCAGAATTTACTACAGGGAGAAAAAAATGGAGCCTGGGTGCCATTAATAGGATCTATGGCAGCATTCTGTAATACATCAGTCCTACTTATAACATAATAGCTGTATAACTCATACAAGGCTCTGGCTCATATGAGGCATGGAGGTCTACATTACACAGGGGAGGAATAAGCAACACAGTCACATATCCTGTAGCTGGGTAAGATTACAACACAAGCAGCAAGCTTTCCAGGCCTTAAATGCTGGAGGAAAGGACAAGGCAAAGGAATGGTTCGATCTCTGATTTTTATGAAAGCTAGAGCATTTTCTTTGCAGGAGAACTCCAGCAATTCTCCACAAAGCTCTGTGTGTATGTGTGTGTGGTCAGCAATAATTGTTAGTTGCCTTAGCAGTGAAAGCAAGGAATGAATCAGCGATGGGAATTAAATTTGCCTTTTTCTTCTCTTAAAAGGTGATGCCATCAGTGAATGGAGAGGTGAAATGAGACGTATTCTCAGATGGGGTAAATTGCTAGAGCTCAGCTGAAGTTTAGGGAACTCTGTTCCTTTATACCAGCTGAGGATATATTAAAGAATAAAAATATGAGGAAAACTTTATTGTTACAGACCATGTTTCTTCAAGGAAATAGAGAGCTCCAAACGTGCAGTATGACAGCTTTTTTGCAGCCCTCAATTCACACGGTTAGGCATAGCGGGATGACCAACTTCAGATCAGCCACAAAACATGTACAGTCTGAATCCAGTCCTTGATTTTTTTCTTCTTTAAGACCTGAATTCAAAGCTTTGGGCTTCTACTACAGCAGGTGATGAACATTACAAGTAGCTACAAGCGAACCTTTAAAGGCTTGAGCCTTTCAGCGACAGCAACCTTTGCCGTGGAGACTCAGTATCAGACCTCAATAATTCATGCATTTTAAGCCCAGAAGAGACTCGTGTGACAATCTAAGCTAGCCTGCTACGTAAAACAAGCCTTCAGACTTCTCTGAATTATTTCCCATTTCAAGTCCAAGAGCTATTGTCGAAGTAAAATACATATTTTAGAAAAACAGCTGATCCCATTTTAAACTAGCTAGTGACAGGTTATCTTCTATAGTCCTTAGTAAAGACTTTTAATAGTTAATTACTCTTAAAAAGGGGCATCTTATTTCTCTTTGTGTGTCAGGCTTCATCTTCTAGGATTTGATTCTTTCTACATCACCATCTGCTAAAATAAAGAGCCCTGTATTCTCACATTTCTGTTCCACAGAAAGTGACTAAATCAACTCTTAATTTTCTCTTTGAGGAGCTAACTGGTGCCTTTAGTCTCTCATGATAAAACTGGCGTATGACAAATGTACGTAAAACTGAGTGTCTCAGGGAAGGTGAACAGAGAACAGTCATTCACTGGTTCTCCAGCGTAACAACTGGGGGGCCATCGAACAAAATTTTCAGGCAGAACACTCAAAATGGATCCAGGGAAGTTAATTTTTAATGCAACGCAGTTCAGGTGGTGGAACTCCTTTCTGCAGAACATATAGAATAGGCCCAAGAAGTCATTAGCTGTGTTCTTCTTGCCTTGTTTTCTTCCCTTTCCCCAAGTAGCTGTTCCTTCCAGTCCCATGGCAACGTCACATGTGCCTCCATTTATCTGTAGGTTTAGATGTTTTGTGGGTCAGGTCCAAGCTTCAAATTGGGAAATGCTTCAATAATAAATAATGAAAAACAGGGTATGTGTCTTTAACAGGATTAGTTCTAGTATTTGCCAAACGTTCAAAGTAGCACAAATAGCAATGAGGAGGCTCCTTTCCATGCTCAAAATTTCATGGCTCAGGTCCAGCCCCGGAGATCTGAGTAGAGGCTGCAGCTTCAGTGGGAAGTTTGAGGTCCTGAGTAGGAGGTAAGAATTACGTGCTTTCTTGGACGTGACCTGTGGAGCCAATCCAAAAAGATAGTGCTTTTGGATTGTCTTCTGCAGCACGGGGCTTCCCCTGAGTGTCCTCACTGGCAGCCTGGATCTGTGCGCGTGGAAGCAGGTGTGAATACACCTGCATCGCAGCTGGCCGGAGTGAACATGCACAAAAGGAGAAGAATTAGTCTTATCATTCTCCATTCCCAGGCTGGATCACGGGGAGGGTGGCTTAGAGCAACAGAGGTTAAAAACTAGAAAGCCTACCCTGGAATTAAGCCATAAGGTCTGGCTGGACAGGGAGAAGAAGAGGGGAGTATGGATAATTGCACCCATAGGGCAATTAGAGTTACAAGGAGCAGTGGAGCTCCTCTTCGGTCCCAAGAGTGTGATTAATCGTCAATAACAACCCCCCTGGAGTTGCCTTATTGCTATTATGAAGCCAAGTCTTTATTTTTAATTTTATTATTTTTTATTTATAAATGAAATATTTAAGTGCATAACTTTGATCGCCAGGATCTGCTAGTTAGTGCTGGCTTCAGCCACAAGGTGCCAAGATTAAAGATTCATCAAAGGCAAAGGATTAACCCACCCTGCTGGAATGCCAAGTAGCTGGTCGGGGAGAGGATGCTGCGCTAAAGGCCTGAGCAAGTCCCTCTTCGCTTAGCTTGCTCTCTAGGGCTGTGGATTTCGTGTCTTCCCCTTCATTCCACCACTGCTTAGCTCATTTATGTTTCTGTACCTGTAACTTGCCTAGGAGGAAGAGACTGATGCCAACATTAAAAAATACAAATACTCTGCTAGCATAGCGTTCTCCTCTTAAAGAGAGATGGTTGCAAAGATGACATCTCCAATGTCTAGTGCTGGGGACACAACTTCCTCTGTCTTGCTGTGTCTTATGGAGAATGGGCTCAGATGCCACATCATGCACAGACCACACAGGTCCAGGTTTCCAAAGGGAGTGAGGAACATAGATGTCTGGTGGTCTTTTCAAAAGCAGCCAAAAAGGAGAAAGCAGAAACCCCATCATCCCTTTTTAGGCAGGATTGCCATACATCCACTTTTTCCCTTAGAAATCTCCTTTCTTTCTGTGTGGAAATAGAATTTGAGGCTGCTGGACATTTGTCTGAGATTTTTGGGTGCTTGGTAGTATGGACATGTGCAGTTATATGGTCACAGCAATTGCCCCTGTGTGGATCAACGCTAAGGTTAACACCCAGGCTCCATGGTTGTCCAGCAACCCATGCCAAGGGGATGGAGATCTCTTCAGCAGTCTAAATTTCTTTGAAATCCCTCTTCCTAACTTAGGACTGATGGTTTACAGAACACAAATTCACATGCCAAGATTTACGAAAGTGGTCAGTAGCTTTTCAGTCCTTCTTTGTAGTCTCAGGCATATTAAAGTGGCATCGCTATTAGGGGAGTATGTTTCGTGGCTTTTGGAAGTCCAAAATCATCACCAGCTGCAAATCTGAAATTGTTCTCCCTCCTTTAAATGTCCACCTGCTAAGCCCGTGCAAACACTAAATTGTTTCAACAACTCCCCCCACCCCAGAAGGGACCACAGGAAAGCAGAGCTGTGTAAGCATCCACTCCATTGCAGCAGCCCACAGGGCTCTGCAAACCAGTTAGCTCACTCGTTGGCTTAATGGGATCTGTCAAGAGATGGAACAAATGGGGCAGGAGAGGAGCTGCCTTGGACGTATACAAGTTCATTCCACTAAGCTCTGCCTCTCTGACTACTGCCTGCCTGTCCCCCCGCACTGCTGGGGCTCATTCCAGGAGGAGGATAAATATATCTACTTCTTGCTTTTCCTTTTCTTTCTCTTTTTTCTTTTCTTTTCTTTTCTTTTCTTTTCTTTTCTTTTCTTTTCTTTTCTTTTCTTTTCTTTTCTTTTCTTTTCTTTTCTTTTTTCTTTTCTCTTCTTTTCTTTTCTCTTCTCTTCTCTTCTCTTCTCTTCTCTTCTCTTCTCTTCTCTTCTCTTCTCTTCTCTAATCTATTTTTCCTCTTTGTTGCTGCCAAAATAAAATAATTGGCAGGGGTTTGGGAAGACTTGAAATTTTGCTGGCATCTGGTTAGATAAGGTTTCCTTCTCTGTTGCTCTTCCCATCTCTCTTCTATGATGTAGCTAAGGAGCCCAACAATCTGCCTTCCCTGCCAGATACCATCATGCAATTGGAAATACTATTGTTTTCTTTAGGCAGATGGTGATTCTCATCCTTTGATCCTTTCACTAAACTAATTAGAAAACCTGGCCTCAGATCAAACCTTAAAAAGAAGAAAAAATCAGAGAGAGAAATAAATGCCACGGTGATGAAGGTAGTATGTAAGATGCTGGATAGAACAGAGTAGAAGCACCTATTTTCTCTCTGCTTTTGTAGCAGGGATTTTTACTCTCTAAGGTCTGCAACTTTTTCTAATACTAATCAAATCACACTGGTCCTTGTATACACAGGCACACACAGACATATTATGTGCATGTGAACATGTGTGTGTGTGTGTTTGTGTCTGTAAAAGTATTCAAAAGCATCTCCAATTGCTTCAGCCCATGCGTGGAATGTAAGAGCCTGGTATGGGACTGACTGCACTGAAGTGTGTGCTCCTCTGGTACACTTTGCTGGATGTTGATAAGGGCTCTGCTGTATTTCTCATTTTGAAAATAAAGGGTGTTTTCAGTGGTTTGGGCCATAAGAAGTAGAATGAATCGCAGCAAAGTGACGGCTGACATGGCCTTTGTGCTTATCAACCTGAGTCCAACCCCTCTACACTTGGCAATGCAAAGTGAGCACAGAGAGTGTGCCCAGCTGTGAGTTATCAGCATAGCTCAATGCCCCTCCCTTGTGTAGGGGCAGATTTATCATGTTGTGCAGGGAAAAGGTCCCAGGTGTGAATTTGAGGGAGGAGGACAGAGACAGGAGGAAGTCAAGCAGCACACTCCTGCTCTCCATTTTGTCTGCTGGAACAAGCCCAAGGATCCACCTATAAAACAGGACCACTGTGAGGTGACAGCAATGCATAACAGTCTTCCGCTAGTGCCTGAATTAAGGTGGCATAAAGGCCCACAGAGATGTCCAAGCAGGAGGTGTTGCAACACAACCTACTTTGAACAGAGCCCATTGGCACAAAGCTGAATTGGACTTGTGTGACTTAAGACATTTTATATATGTGAAAGCGGTGGTCTCCACACCCTCTTTTTTCTGCTGGGTAGGGGGAGAAATGTGAAGGAATATCCTCAGATCCCCTAAGAACAAACAAAACCATCCCTCCCAGAGGCAATGAGTGGCTACTTGTATGGTACTCCATCTCCCAGGCTGAATTAGGAGGTGCTGGAGACCCCCAGATCCCATCAGCAGGGGCACAGGTGTGTCATTCATCCCAAACACCAACCTAGTGGGGTTTTCTCTGTAGCACAGGGCTGGAGTTGAATACTGTGACTGGACTTTTTTTTTAATGGATTGTATAATTTTATGACTGTCAAGATGAACAAATAATTTGCAATGAATAATTTATCCAACAGATTTTGATTCTTTTGCAGCTTACTGAATATCCATGAGCAGACCTCGATTTCAGCTGGCTTATTTATTGTTTGAATTTATTTGACGTGTTCCCCCCTTCTTTTTTTTTTAAAACACTATCAACTGATCAGAGACAGCTCCTGAAAAAGTTTGATAGTCTGCAGTTGAAATTAGTTGTAGCAACCATGAATCAGGGAGTGGACAGTCCAAATTGTAGAAATTTCACTTGAGCACTTTGGAATTAATTCTCAGACCTTTTACAGACTTCCAATGTGACCTTGGTCAAGGAAGTTGGGAACAATGTCGCCACTAAAAAGCTGTCCCTAAGTGACTAATCCAAGGTCTGACATAGGGAGGAACACAAGAATGGCAAGGCTGGGGCAGACCAAACATCTGCCTTGCCTGGTATCCCGTCCTTGAATGTGGCCAAGATTATATGCCTAAGAAAAAATATAAAATCAGGGCAAGCAGGCAGTGATTCTTCCCTAAAATATTCATCCCATCTCCCATGATTAGTAGTTCAAAAGATCCCTGAGCCAAAGGTGGTGTCTTTCTATTTGGTAGCCCTTGATGTATTTTTATTTCACATTAAGGGCATGAACCTGAGGCTGGGGAGGACATTGGCCTCTGGTGTAAATTCTGTGTTTTATTCTACCACAGACTACCTGGGTTACCTTGATCCAGTCAATTAGGATGAGTTTTATTTACCTTGCCTAACATTAGCTATTTAAAAGACAGAGCTCAGTGTGAGCTAGCTGGCTACCTAAAGATGGGGAGGTGTTCAGATGCTGGAGTTAGGGGACCACCACGAAACCACTAGCCCGATGAGACTGATGACTGCCTAGGAGCATCAGGGTGCAGGCAGAGCTCCGCTCATTACAGCAGAGAGGATGCTCCCCCTTCTCCAGAGATTTTGATTATCCTCATGTCAGGGGTACACAACGAGTAAGTGGAACAAACAAACAAGGCGAGATAACAAACTGAACAGTACTGAGAGGGAACACTCAATCCAGGATTATGTCTGGCTTTGCCCATGAGAGACAGCAGTGTTTTGAAGGCACCGAAGCAAAAGGTAGATTTTAATTCAGGTTCTTACCATACGCAGGCTCTCTGCTGAGATGAAGGATGTATTTTAATCCCCTGGGAGCAGAGCTATCAAATTGACTGGATGGCTCCCTCTGTCACAAACAGCATATTTTATGCAATGTACCCACACTCTGATCTGTTATGGTAAATCAGCTTTTCCTTCTCTGATGTTGTGTGGAGTTTTGCACGGTTGGGTGGAGGGAAGGAGGGAGGTGGACCCAGGTGGACACAGATGTAAAATGCTTTCTTGTCCAAAAGAGGGGAAGAACTGCTTGTGAACAGGTGGAATTGAATAACGCTTGATGTTAGATGTCTACACTGGCTGTTAAGGGTAGCCCTGAGAGCTCAAGACCAGGAAATCACCCTCTGTGCAGATAATGAGCCTTCAAGAATGGCCTAAGGTGTGTCAAGCGTAGTCCGCTCGCACTGCACAAGACCTCACATGCCCAGGGATACCTGGAGGGTTAGTGCGCTACCAGGCAGGCCCAAACAAACTCTCCACAGGCAGGCAGTCCGCAGGAGGTGGAGTATGCCATGTTTCCTGCTGCTCCAGATGGTGCCCTTTCAGAGTAATGTAGATGTAGCCACCGAGGTCCTGCCGAGAGACAGCCCTCTCCTGCTGGGCAGCTGTACATAAGATCAGCAGTGCTTTCCAAAGAGCTTGCGTGATGACCAGTCTGTCCTCGCTCCAGTCAGGAGGGATTGTTATCAGCCCCCTCGCTGGGAGTGGGATCAGGTCAGCATGGGCTGCTTTTGGGAAAGAAAATGGCCCTGCAGGTCTCAAAGCGTGAGATCCCCTCCTTCAAGGGGGTCTGTTTTCACAAGGTCACTCCTCCCTCTCTGCAGAAGGAAGAGGGAAATAGCAGATTTTATTGTTGTCTTGGGGCAGAAGGGTTGGGGGGTTCTTTTTGAGGAGTAAGTGAAGGGGTGGAAATACCAGCCGTTGCTCTTCCTGTCCATTCTCCACTGACGGCAAGGGGGACCATCTGCTCCAGGGTCACAGCTGGAGATCCTCAGCCTGAGGTTGTTTTCAGACTCACTGCAGGCTGAGTGGAGATCAGAGGTGCAAAACTGACTGCGTTTTCTGCTCTCTTTCTTCATCTTTCTGGAATCCCGTTTAGTTAAGATCTCAACAGGCTAGAATAACTCAAGTGTCCTCAGCACTTCCCTCTACATCCTTCTTCTCCCTAGACCACGTAAGAGCTCCCTTGTTATCCTTCCTCTTATGTTTTTCTATCTATAATGAGTACTGCTATGCTCAGTGACCCAATCATCCCTCCAGTACAAGAAGGCTCTTTTCTTCCAGGCTGGTGTATTTGTTTTGGAGGTTGTCTTGATTCAGGTGAAAGTGTTTGTGGCCTGAATCTATCAGCTACTCAATGTTGCTCAAATTACTTTCAAAAAGTAATTTGTTGCTGATTCCCACATCCAAAAACTTATTGTCAATCTCGTGTTCTGGGTGACCGTCTCAGTAAAAGATAGTCACTTATCCAAAATTAGAACCCGGCTGTTGCAAACTCTGGGGAAATAAACTTGAGGTGCAAATGAAAGAGAGGCTTTTAGAGACAAATATAGTCTGTTTCCAGTGCTCTCTTTGATGACTTGGTAGAAAGCAGTGTCCAAACTTTCTGGCCCTTCAGCAGCACTTCTAAGCAAGTTAAGCTCTGCGGGTGACATCCTGTGGTTTTTCTCCCCACTACTCTCATATTTAAAGACATGGTCTCATTTGCCTATGAACAATGTCCAGGAGTCCGCAGATACCGGGGGATCTGACACAGGGGTGATCATAGGCATGCTAATAAGAGGGTTTGGTGGCATTTTCTGCCAATCTAGGCAGGGTTCATCTTCCCTGATTTAGGTGTCCTAAAAGCCAGATGTCTAATCTGGGTTAGTCATGCCAGGCTTTCCTTACAATCAATACAGAAGAACAAGTACCTCCAGAGGTCATTTCATTGCAGTCAAAGATAAGTGTGTAAGAAAAGCCAGACTAATTGCCCTCAGGAAGTGTTTATATATCCAAAATAACAATAAGGGAACCCTAGGATGACCAGCTTAGACATCTAACTTTTAAACACCTTCAGCTGGAGAAGATGGATCCCATGCTTTATTGTAAAAGCTGGTTGTCAAGGCAAAATGTTGGTTTCAGCACATCTCCTAATGTCAAGGGATACCTTGATGGAAATTGTGCAAATTTCTTGTTTTGGTATTTGAAGATATATATTTATGTTTGAATTGTCTTTCGTTGTTGAAGAAAGCACTAGGCTATTGCACTAAAAATGTACTAGAAACATGTGAAATGCAGGCAAAGCTGCAGGAAAGAAAGGGTTACCATAAAAAGGAAAAAAATGTAAAAGGTTAAAATCATAGCACAGCATTCTGGTATTCATATAATTATGGAGATGGAAAGTCTCGGTGAGCCTAAGCTGAGAAAGGACTTTTTCTTGTTCCTCAGTTTAGTCATAGAGGAGCAGTTTAGCAAAAAAATTGCACCTTTGACCCCAATTCAGAAAAGGGAAAAAAATTGAAATTTCTAGAATTTACTGCATTCCTAATTTTCCTGATCTTTCTTTAAAGTTTCCTATATTCACACAAGGTAGAAGACTTACTGCCTTATAGAACATTTCTGGATAGATAGCTTAGGTAGGCATTACAGATAGATGATGAGTATTATGCCTTCCATTGGTGATAAAAGTTTTCAGCTAAAATTAGGTTTTTTGACAGCACAGAATTAAGGATTTTTTCTGAAAATCACACCTATTTTCTGCAGGAAGGGAAATGTCTCTTCAGCAACATTTAGGCACTTTGCTGGAAAAACTTGCCTATTAAAAGGCTGGGCTTCGATTGAGAAAACATGAGTGAAAATGGAAAAAACATGTACACGGAGTCTGAGCTGAGGGAATTGCAACAGCAAACTGTAAAGCTGAAGCAATGTATGTCCAAGGTCCCTCACTTACACTTAGCTTATGACGCCGGCATGCTGCAAGCATTGAAGTATATCACAGGGGCAAATACTGAGGTGGGAAAAATGCCTTCCCTTCTACATTTGTCTTAAAACCCAACAGGTCATTATTGCCCCACTGATGTCAGTGCCGGGAGGAGGCAGAATGAAAACCCTGCTCAAGGGCAGTGCTCAGCTCTCTCTGCCACAGCCAAAGTCCAGCTCTGTCTGTCCTCCCAGCAAGGATCCTCCTTGTCATTTAAAAACCACAAGTATTAAAATGCACCCGTGGCATTTACACTGCCATGTCTGTCCATCACAGGGAGTCAGGGGCCATTGATAGTACTGATTGGCTTAATCTCCCTGACAATGCAGAGCAGAACTGTGAGCCAGTACCAAAAATAAAGATGGCTCTCATTTACAGAGAAGCAGTTAAATTTGCAGGCAAAAAAGTGTATTGAGTGAAAAGCAGAGCAGACTTTTCCGTGAGGAATTGTCCGTTTTGTCGTCAGCTACGTCTGCTCTTTTGCAGGTGAAGGAGGTGCTGAGGCGGATGGAGGTCCCTGTTAGCAGCTGTACACCTGCAGCTCCTGTAAACGTCTGCACCCTGCAGAAAACAATCACAGGATTAGGCCCTCCAGAAGAGATATCAACAGATCTCTTTGTCCCAAATGTCAATATACTGAATATAGGCAGAATATGCCATGGGTTTTAGCCAGGTCCAACAGACTGACCCAAACTTACTGTTGCTATTTTGATTTGCTGTAGGTTTCTTGCTGCAGAAGAAGCCCCACTCCCTGCAGCCCTAGCTCCATCACTGCACATTTCTGCTGCCAGCCTGTGTTCAAACCAGGCAAGCAAGGAGTATAGCATTTGGGGGGGAACCAAAGTAGCTTTGAGGCTAAACAGAATTTATGTCAGTCAAATTAAAGGGCAGTAGGAAACTGTGCCACTTCCTGATCCCTTACAAACTCTCTCCCATAGCGAAAGCTGCCCTTGGTTTTCTTCTTACTGATCAGAAAAGGTGGTACCTTTCTCAGACAAGGCAATTTTGTGAGCCTCACAAGAAAACCACTATGCCTCTAAACTGCTTTTCTTGCACACTTAAGGAAACATGCTATTTATGCTTCCAAAAATGTGGAAGTATCTACATGTATGTACCTTGCCCAGTATCATCTCCCCTGTATAGGAAGAAGCGTAAGATTGGCCTTGTTCCAAATCATGTTGAACACGCCACCTGGAAGGAACAGAGACATCTGGAAAATCATTCCACAATCCCTGAGGAAATTACAGGAGAAATACCGGATGATTGGAAGAACAGCCCTTTGTGGGATTCTTACTTTATCAGCCAATTTCACTTAGATTTTTTTTTCCTAAGTAGCATATGTTCAGAACTTTAATAAGAAATCTTTGAGATCTGGGGGTTTATTTATTTGTTTATTTAATTTTCCTCGTAAATGAAAAAAGTTTTAGAAATTTCACAGGTGGCAGGGCAGGGGGTGGGGAAAATAAGAGAAAAGAAATACCCAATAGTTCACACATTATGGTGCAATAGTGGAAAGGGTTGCTCCTTCACCTGGTGTGTGATGCAGATTCACTGAGCCCATACCAAGGGCTGCAGAAGGAAGACACCTTGGTCAGTGCTTCCCAAAGTCCTTCTGCAGACAAACAGGGTTGTTTCAAAAGCCAAGCAGAGATACTTCTGGTAGGAACAAAGGTGTAGGTAAAGCAGAGTCTCTATGTGGCCATGCAGAGCATTGACTGCAGTGTCCTTGGGATATGGGGGAATGAGGGGAAGAGAGCATCACTACATGAAGTGTACTTCTAATTTCTGTGCAATGCCTCTGATGCAGAGCTGCTCTATCTTCTTCCGTCGTGTTGCAGTTCTTACACTTTGGGCTATAACCATAGCATTGAAGTTATATACCCCTACTGGCCTAATTTCCCCTCTAAATCACCTTCTAAAATGTAAAAATTGCCATGAGGTACACATGGACAGCACAGGAGGAGACCCCAGACTGTGTCAGCCCAAACTGCTCTCTCATATCGCTAGATTTGATAGCATAGCAGGAGGCAAGGGAGGACAAATCCAGACCCCCAGCTTCATCAGTGTTTCATTTTTTTGTAATTAGAGGAGGTGTGCATGAGTGTGGAGGATGGAGGATGACAAGAGAGAGATACCAGTTCATAAACATCTTGAACATTTGGAAGCTTTTAAGCAGCTGCTATGCTGGCAAAGTATTTCTGAACCAGCCACCTGCATATGTTTTCTGTTTTTATTAAGCTAAGCTCCAAAGATTAGAAGATACAGGTGGAAGCTTTGAGCTCCATCCTTTTCCCCACCTCCCCTTGTGTGTTTTAATCCTAATCTGTATCAACAAAGATGAGTCGCTTCTTTAACACATGCAGAAATTACATTGAGGCCCACTGAGGACAAATGACGAGCTTTGATTCCATAATCAATCGCTAAGAAATTCATTAGTGCCAGCACAGATCTTTCATGCGGGAGGAGCTCTCCCAATGGACCTGCCTGCATCAGAAGAGCTTGTGAGCAACCGTTCTCTTCCGTTACAATGGGCTCGTTCCCATGCCGGGGAATAGTCCCTTCCCTGCCTTCATCTCAAGGCAGAAAAGCTCAGGAGCTCGAAGACTGAAAACTTCTTTTCACTGCCGACTGCCCTTCACAGCCTCTCTCTCTCTTGCTGTCTTTCAGCTCGAACATGAACAGACATCCCGACCGCCCTGGGGTCATTAGTGACTTGTAAAACAAGTGTAAGGGTGATGCTCAGGAATAAGTGCCCTTATGGACAAAGTATTCAAAAGAAAGTATCTACATTTCTCAATTTGTGTTTTGGGCTAAAAGAAATTACCAAATCTTCAGAGCGTGTTAAGCACCCATCAGTTGCCGGGGATTTCTTTGAAAATAGATGGGGATGCAGCACTGTTAAAAATCAGGAACAAACCTTTCAAAAATAATTCTGATTTAATTATATGCACCCTGGGTTCATCTGTAAAATTTATATTCTTTTTTTTGTTTGCAATCCCCCTTTGGTTATGAGGATTTTTTATTAAAAGAAACCAAACAAACCAAAAACAGAAAGAGAGAGAGAGTGCACATCCCACCAAAACTCACACGATACCTACCTACCTAAATGACTGAAGGACTTCATCCTAAATATCTCTAATGGAATTAGGTACCCTCTCTGTTAAAGATATTGGTTAAGAATAGACATGTTAGCCCTCCTCAGCCGCTTAGTTAAATATGGGGAATTGCACAGTATTTACCTTAAATGCCCCCTGGCAATAATAGTTAAACTCTATTCTTCCCATTGCTATTGTGTGGTGAATAGCAGAGGAAACATTAGCTGGGGTCATGGAGACATCTGAGGAATCCAAGCCATATAAAATGTAAAAAATTCACAGGGATCTCCACCTGAGAGGCCTTATTTTAGATTTCATTCTGCACTTAACAGTAATACTTATAATTCAGCAGACTTGCTGCATTGTGTCTATTCATCTTTTCTCAAGATTTACCTGACTATGCTGGTATCTGCTGGTACTGTTTCTGCTAGACTTATGTCGATGTTCTGGTTTGTGCATTTTTCCTCCAGTAACCTAAATAAATTTCTGGCATGAAATTCATGTTATACTTCCATATCTGGGGCAGGAGTCACTCTCCAGAGTAAGGACTCTGGATCGTTCCATTGGTAATAGAGAGAGCTTGCATGGTTCAATTTGACTTTACTCCAAATTTTCAGATATTTGGTGCTAGGTGAAATGAGTCCAGAGATTCTCACCTAAAGAGCTTGGAGATTACTTTAAGGCCCAGTCAGGGCAAGGGAATGACTATTAACGACATCAGACTTTGATCTAAGCCCTCAGCAAATCAAGCTTCAGTTGCCTTCTCCAAGTCGTCCATCACTCTCACAAACACCTCCTCAAACATGAACAATGTTCGTGGCACAGCAAAGCAACCAGGTGCCATATCCGCCCCCCCAGTGTTTTCAGGGGACACATTTTGTACCAGCAGCAAGCACAGACACATACTCCAAGAGAAGAGAGGATCCCTTGGTTTGCAGCTCTGCTCAATGACATACCCGTGCATTCCTTGCAAACTCTGAAATGCAGCAGAGAAATCTGTAGATTGGGACAAATGCTAATCTCTACGTGTTGTGTATCTGTCCACACACAGCCTTGGAGAGGTGAATTGGCTGTGCAGAGCTAGGAAATGATGGCATGGCAGTTGGACTACGTCCTTTTGGACAAGGAAAATGCACTGGGATCCTTCATCCTCTGCCTGGAAAGCCAAGAGAAGCAAGAGAAAGGATGTTAGCTGAACAGCTCATCCAAAGGACAGGCTTTCTCTGTGCACAGGGACTCCCCCAGTGCCATAGGTGTGAGCCCATTTAAGATAATCCTGGCCACTGAGGTACACACTCCTTTTGACAAAGCTCTTTTCTTCCTTTCCTATTCCTTGACCTTGTCATTCAGTTCCTTGTGAAGTAATGTGAAAGCATCTGTTGTCTCTTTCATTTAATTTGTAAATACACTCCCGGAGGGCTGGCAGAGCACATGCAAGCCTGAGAGGCTACCATGATGTCAGTCATCGCTACCAAAGGCAGGAAGACAGGCTCCTGTCCTCCGGGAGACACCCTCCATCCTCACAGGAGCCTGCCCACTGTACATCTGCCGGAAAGATGTTTAAAAAGGGGCTTGGGAGATTTCTCTGCATACCTGGTGTGTGGATGTGGCTGAGGGGCAGTAGGGACCTGTACGTATGCCTCAGATACCCCTTGTATGGCTGGACACGGTGGTTAAAATGGATATCTACTGTGCTCAATTGCGTTACATCGGAGACATATTTGGCCCAACAAACTTTTATGTTTTCTATGAAGCACAGTCATATCTGTGTTTTAGACAAAGTTAGTAAGCAAAAAAACTCACCCATATATTCTTATTAGACTGCATGCCAAAGATGGCTACGTATGAAGGGAGTGGAGAAGACAAAATTTGGGTGTACAGAAGCCCATCTTCAGGTGTATTAGCTAAAGCGAGGAGGGTCTTTGCATTCCCTTTGCCGTATTATTACTGAGATAGTCCTTGGACTGCAGTTCAGTCATTTACTCAGTCCTTGAGACAGCAAACTTGTCACCAGCTTATGTGGTCGTTCTGCCCCACAAAAGACTGTTAAAGGCCTCAAGGTTTCACCTGTGATTGTTATGATTACTATAAATTATCTTTTTATTGCACATTGAAATCCTCAGACACCGAGCACCTGCAAAATCATGTTGCTTTCAGCAGCAGGTGTAGGCTTTCAGTTCCTGAACTGCCTCTTACGGCTGCGGAGACAACTGAGACAGCCGTCCGGAGACGCAGGAAGGAGCGTACCTGGTTACCCAGCTCCTCAGCTCTCTCACTGTCTTCACGCCTGACAGAAACAAGTCTTTCCTCTGCCTGGCAGCACACAGACTTCATGGGTGACGTGGCTTGTTCTGCTGGGTGCATCCCCCAGATGCAACATCTTTCCTGCATGCACCAAACTGACCAAAAACGGGGCCAGAAATCTGGTTTCCCAGTCTTACGCTGACAAGTGGGTAACGCTAATTAGCAAATGCTTGGAAAATGTGCCTCTTTCTTTGGAAGTAGGGGAAATATCAAATCAGTATAGACTCTGTCAGCTCTTGATCATTTTTCCTGGCTATAATTGCATTTAATTGAGAGTGTGTAGTGCTGATGGGTCATTTTAAAAGAACCATGTTCATCCCCTGTGTGACAATGTTGTAACATGTTTCATGTCAACTTGATATGTTTGGTCTGCTCTGGGATTAATCTTCATTCCTCAATCCTAGCACTGCCTTCTCCTCCCAGTCCTACAAAGTGGGAGACCGAGGCTTAGAAGCATGGGGCAGCTTGCCCAAGCTGAGCTGGCAGGAAGGTGGCACAGCCGGTTTTAAAAGTCAGGAGTTCAAACCCCCCAATTCAGTCAAGCACTTTGGTCCCCCCAGTTCTGGCTTTGTCGTGTTCATTTTAGTCTCTCTCCAGATGCAACCCACCTGCCAGTCCCACCAAAGCCAGAAGCCCGGTGGGGGTAGGAGGAAACTCTCACAGGCAGCAGCATGTTCGCTGCCCTCTCCCTCCTTGCACCTGCCAAACACATTGTAATAAATACATAGAGACAATTAGCACCTTTCTAGACAGGCCTCCATACCAAGAGGGATTTCATCCTTGCCTGCTGCTCTAGGTTGGGCTGGTTGACAAAGGCAGGTAAATCCATATCGTTTGTTTAACAAGGTGGGAGAATGATGTGGAAAGCAAGAAACGCCCACAGCCCTCCCAGGTACGAATTCTCAGGCTGATTCAAGCCCTTTCAAGTGGTTTTGTCTCCAGCGATTTGCACTTTCCTGCCTCCCAGCCCTTTGCCATGTTCCCGTTCCTGTCCCCAACTCTGTCTTGCTAAGTCCTTCCACCGCTGTTATTATTTGTGAAGCGTGAGGAGAGTTATGACAAGGGAGGGATGTCATTAAACCACGCCGGGAGGAGATGTCAGCCACCATGCAAACATCTTCCTGACACTCCACTTTCAAACGATTTCAGAAACTGCACTCAGATGATTTCAGGTTGGGTAGGCCTGTCAACTCAGATGGACGCCACGCGTTGCTTTGGTGCCGGAGACAGCTCCGGAGCGTCTCAGCCGACTGTTGCGCACAAGCGTACGCAGCCCCGTCCCTACACACACAACTGCACATCATTATTTTTATGCCACTCCAAGACAGATATCCTTGAATGCTGTTGGAAGCGTCAAACTTTCACTGCAAGTGAAAGCTTTAACATTTAGAGGGTTCTTGTGTAATGCAAATGAACCAGAAAGGTAGGAAGGCATCCCAAATGCCACTCAATGCATTTATAAAAAGCTAAGGTGACTGTGTCCTACCCTACCATATCACTTCATTACCAAGTGTCAGCAAATAGCCTGGCAGCTCGATTGGTTGATGAAATCACATGACCTAAGTGTTATCTTGCAAAAACACATGAAATTACTAAGCTTGAACAGCAAAGAAGTATAAATATCCCCACAGTTTATTCTCATCAGCCAATCAAAGACTATGTATCTCTTTATTTCCTTTAATTTTTTTCCTCCCAGTGGGGAAAAAAAAAATAATTTCCCCATCTAATTTATAATTCAAGATATTTTGCTATCTAATATATTTATATTATTTCCTTCAATGTCTAATTGAAGTGCTTTGTTTATGCATTATTCATTTGATCTTTGTTTTCCGTCCTCATTGTTAACTTCCAATGCAATTTTAATAGGCTCATGGTCAGAGATCAGGGTGGCAGACACTTTGATGCCGTATTAATTCACTGACGAAAGGGCAGTATGGAAGTGTGAGTAAGGAAACCTTTAAAGCCCTTGTTTCTGTTCCAGATGTGAGCTGTCCCATGTTGGTATGCGCCTAATTTTCACAGGGGCAGATTCCCTGGCTTTGCTATGGTAGTCAGTTAGGTGTTTGGGTGTCATGCTAACAGCAAGCAAGAAGAAAAATGTAATTGCCTGAGCTTCTGCAGACGTGGGACATTAGCCAGTGCCTGCTGAGATCTGTGGAAATAATGCACTCTGCTACTCTTCATCCTTTCAACATCTCTGCTGAACTGCTCACACAAGTAAACAGAGGTGAAGGTGATGGATGTGGCATGTTAGACGGGAAAATGGGTTGGTTTTCAAGATTTTCTAGTACCTGGGGCAGTGCTGCGCAACCAGGAGTGTATACGAGACTCGAGTAGCGCACTGCTCTGTAGGCTGTGACTTGGCCACTAGACAACACAGTCTGCCACATGCCTAACCAGGAATGAGGTATGGTCTTTTAACGCAAGGCGCTGGGGTCTCAGATGGGTCTCCACCTCTTGAATGTCTCATAGGCATGAATTTTTTTTATGCAGTCACTCATTGACTCACTGCTAAGCTGTCTTCCATGAGCAAAAACTCAGAACTTCTCTTTTAGCTGAAATATTGCAGCCCAGCCCAGTTGAGATATAAAAGATTCCAGTTCAGTGCTCACTCCAGCCAAAAGCTTACTTTCAGTTTTATTCTTTTCTTCCCAGCTGATCTCAACAAAGACGTTTTGCAGTAGCCTAAGAGTTAATAACAGTGTAGGATCTATAATTCAGCCTAGGAAAATCATTTATGGATATTCTTGGCATTTCTGCGTATCAGCACAGCTGTAGCTCTGTCTTACCGATGAACAAATATTCTTGGCCAAGACACCAGCTCACACAGCCCATTAAAGGCAGCTTCTGTAGGAAGGAGTGCATGCAGCAAGTAATGCTAACTTGCATTTACAACTGCTGCCCACTGAAAGTTGGCATGGACAGGTAGTGGAAGTATTAAGTGATAAAAGGCATAGAGCATTGAAACTGACAGGCAGCAGATGTAAATAGAGGTAATTTTGTGCAATAACCCACCAAATTCCATTTTAATGAACTTAGCTCTCCAGTCTCCATGAGACGAGACATTGCTAGACAAGAAAGAGTGAGAGGGAGGTCCAAAAATAGTGTCATGAAGATAGAGGCTGCTAAGAAGTTGCAGCAGCAATCCCGCAGAGTGCACACTCATATAAGTAAACCCACCAGCCAGCTTCAGTTTGCACCAGTGACAGGAACGGCAGTAACACCAAGGATGCCTATGGAAGAATCTGTACTCACAGGATGATGAAAGGAAAGACATGAGGAGTAAATTATGCATTGCACATTCTAACAAGAAACCTGGCAGCGGATGGTGGAAATAAGGGAGATTTGTGGGAGCGATGTTTGTCTGGTACCAGTGTGCCTTTGCCTTCCTTCTTTCCTTTGTTTTGCACATTTATTCCCCTTAAGCATGGGGGAATTCCTCCTCATGGAGGAGGAACAGATGCCATCAGGATTTAAAACAAATTTCCAGTAGCTTGAAACTAGTGCTTGAATGGAGGATGTCAGCACTTCCTCCGAATTGTACAAATTGGTGGCATTGTTACAGGGCTATTGTTTATAGATGATGATTTTTTATTAGAGATTCTTCAGGTCAGTTGCTTACAAATATTTTTCAGAAAAATCTGGGACCAATTTTAGGAATTCTCTCTGTCTAATGATACATCATTTTCAGAAGTTAGAAATAAGATATTTCAGGTGTTCTGGAGTTTCTCACTGGAATAAAACTCTATGTTTTCTGGAGCAGAAATTCTTGACTTTGATTCTCTTTTCCTCATGTTTGACTAACAGCCATTGACATACAACTGTGAATAAAGATTCACTGTCTATCTGAACTCAATGGCCTCAGATTTTCCCCTAGATGAATTTTCAAATGATCAGAAATCTATAAATCTCAGAATGGAAAAGTGTAGAAATGGCATCTTCATTCTTCTTCTGGTTCTTTTTTCTCATCAAGGATATAAGTGTCAGATTTTCCTATGTAGTCGCTGTTTCAGACTCAGCATTCTCATCCTCAGTGTTTGAAATTGCCTCACTTCAGTCTTTGCATGTGGTTAGAGGAGATGACCATGAAATCTCTGTTAGAAACTATTTTTGTACAAAATGCATCAAATGCACATAAAATGTTCTCATATAAGCTATTGCTAGATACTTCAGAACCACATTAGTAAATCTAGTTCTGAACACAGGAAGGAAGCGCAGTACAGCTGATGGGCTTACCTTGGGGGAAAAAAGCAAACAAAATTAAAACGAGTGAAAATGTTACCCTTCTCTGTGGAAAACATATTTTTTACTCAATCCCCTCATCTTCTATTTGTTGTAAAATCAACTGCTTTAATAAGGCCCTGTCCTTCCAAAACCTAGGCAGAACTGGAAATTTTATTTTCTATCTCAAAAAAGTTTTGATGAGAAATTTTCAACATACCCTGAAACAGCAAGTGTGGTGCGACGGCTGTCTTAGCCAAGTCCCTGGTTGTACTTGGTCGTTCTTAAATGCTGTTAATGGGAATGCAAAACAGTAGTACGCTTGATGTGTAAAAAGGGAAGAATCATCAGAGACTTCACATGTGAACAGAAAAGGGATTGTCTCCCTTTCCCAATGGATCTGGCCCTTTCCCAGGGTTCAAAAGAATTTGACTGCATGGTGGGGAACTATCTTTCTAGCGTGAGAGAAGAAGTAAAATGGGGAACAAAAAGAGAAAGAAAAGGAAAAGAAAATTCCACTTGATTAGCTTCTTAGCATCAGTTGGATGTGACAACTCTTTGAATATGGATGAAGTCTACAAGAGGGATCATCTGCCAGCAGTAGTTGTTACCAAGGAAGTAAGTGATGCTGGAGGTCGGAGGGCACCTGTCTCGCCAGCTAATGAAAGAATTGTGGGAGACAGAGCTTTTCTATCTGATTAATATAAGGGCTGTAATTCCTGCCCTTCCCACCCCCACACCTTCTCTGCTCTCTCTTTTAAAATGATACCAAGGCTATTGTTGTTATTGTAAGTGGGATGTGAAAGAGACTGTCCTAGGAAGAGCTTTGCCACTCGTAAGTGATATTTTGGCCAGTAACTTGTGCCAATCTCATCCTCCCACACAGATTCTGGAAGAGAAAAGCAACTCTTTGCTTTATTCTCTGCCAGACTTTTTTTCCAATCATGCTGGGAGCTGAAAGTCACCCTTGATTTTCAAGGGGGAGAAACGCGGTAGTTAGAATGGTCTGATTAAGCGGGAACGTATGTATGGGGGTGGGAGAGTTAGAAGAAATAACTCAGGAATGCTTTATCCTTACAGACAACAAAGACATTTTAGGATGCAAATGTTGTTATAGTGCCTCTGATCAAAGAGAAAGGTAATCCAGTACCCTTTCTTGAGCAGTGGCCAGCAGTAGTTGCTTAGCAAAAATATATAAAAATCAGGGAAAATATAATGTATGTTCTGAGGTATGTCTTCTCTGTTCAGAGAGTTTTTAATATGGGTAGTGCATCCATACAACAGAGAAAGTTTGAGTCCCCAGCTAATATATATCAATATAGGCAAGAACTACATCCGTATGACTGTAGGTGCATTCCCTTTACATAAGCACAAATGATTGTATGCTCACACTTACAGTGCTAAGCTCTCCTTCATCACAAAAAGGGTGCCCATATCCATACTGCAGATTGGGAACAGTTTCTGGCGTCTGCTATCTCCCGAACCACGCCTGGATGAGGTTCAGAAGTGTAGTGGCCAACACTGTGCTAACCACAAAAGATTTTTGACAATCATGGGACATTGCCTCAGCCCATTTTCCGGCCCAGTTTACCACAGAGGTAACCTGAATAATCATATAGGTAGTCCTCCTTTTAGTTGCCCTGAGACCTCCATCCTCATCCCTGTGAAATCCACACAGGCAAAAGCAGACCTTTAGGCAGAACCATGGACACAGGCCAAGAACTAGCAATATGAGGGTAAAGTCTCTGAAAGTCCGACTTGAAAGCAGATTTAGGCATGTGGCATTGTACACCATCCGGTGCACAGTAAACACTGCCACAGGAAGGAAGAACACGTATAGAAAAAGGTGCAGAGAACAAAATGGACCTAGGACTCATAGGGATCAGTCCATGTTTTCCAAAGCAAGACATAAACCAGAGCCTTCTAGTCCCTAGGCAGAAGGTCCCTATGGTTATCTCAAGAGTAGTCACACTCTGGCTCAGATTTTCTCTCAGCTGCAAATCTTTTACAGGAACGCATTCTTTCATGGCGTAAATCAGTAAGCTTCAGTACAGCTTTGGTGGTTTTCAGGAGCAGATGACTTGGCCCATGTATTTCACAGAGAGACCAAAAATTTTGCTTGACCTCTCTACAGTAGTGCTGGGTTGATCCTCTTATTTATTTACCTAGTAAATGCCAGTCAGTGAATTTAAGATGTCAGAATGTCTGAATCTACACACAGGTCTTTGATAGCAGGATCAGGTTTCACAGAGTTTAATTAATGCTGAGGATAAGACATTTTCCCCTCCACTGACAGAGGAAGAGAAAGAGGGAGTCTGGAACTTCTCCATTGTTGAGCTATCACTCAAAAACTTCGTTACACCATCAATCGATACCGTGCAATTGAGAAAAGATGCATATAGTGAGGCAGCTACTCCCATGATAACACCCAAACATGGATAGTTATAAGGGGCTGTAGTGAAAGATACATCTGTCCCAAGGTACTGTGACTGAAGTGTCCTTCTTCAGCTCACGTTGAAAGGTACAGAGAGATGCTTAAAAAGCCCTCGTCCAAATCCAGGTCCACCAAAAAGATGTCACTGCTGTTCTTCTGAGGCTGGATATAATTTAATCTGCAGGTATAACATTTATTGGCCCACACTTTCAAAGATATTGCAGCAGAATTTATTAACAGAATTTACACTCCACTGGTGTGAAAGTCTTTACTTGCCACCTGATAAAGGCAAAAGCTGGAACAGAGTTACAGATTGCATTTTTAAGTGTATTTTATCTTTTGCAGATATATATATATAGTTTACCTCTTTTGAATGTGTGTGCTTATGTAAGTGTGGGTGGTGGGGGAAGGGGAGCTGTTTATATCTCACTTCTTCTAATTTTTCTATGCATTTTAAGGTCTTGATAATATTAAGAAAAAGAAGAAGTGTTCGGTAGAGAAGGGATACACCTAATAGTGTTTCCTCTGCAGAGTGAATATTTGCACTTGCAAATAACAATTTGTGCACTCTTGTGCACATTTGGTGCCTCTGCCCATAGGCACTCGATCTGAAATTAGAAGCATTTATTTCCATATGCTGTTGCACAGCCAGCTTTAGGGAAACCAGAGCCCTGTTAGGTTCTGCATAATCCTGTTAGTGTCCTGAACAGCTTTAAAGAAGGAACTCACTTTTAAACTAGTTGGGCAGGTTTAATATTCCCTAAATTTACCCACATCTAAGATATCTAATTAAAATATAGATCCTTCCATCTGAGCAAGTCAGTCGAGACTTGCAATATAGAACACGGAGAGAAAAGTGCTTTTTTAGGGGAAGAGTGATTTGGCTGAAAGTAGATGTCTATCTTAGGGTGAGAGTTGTGCCCTCAACTTTGCAGACCAGAGCCCTGTTGACTACAGAAGAAAGCTGAGGGTGATTATCTCAGATGGAGGCATGCCTTGTTGTAAACACGTTTCTCCAAATGGATCCCACCCTTTCAAAAGCAAATCTCTCAATCTGCAGATTCTTGAAGTCAATATTTAGTTTTCTTTGTAGACATAACGGAAGATGCTATTCCTGATTACAAGTGAGGAAGGATTTTGGTCAAATATTTTATTCATTGGGGGGAAAAAAAAAAGTAGTTAAGCACTGAATGGAAATATATGCATGTTCCTATCAAATAACAAGATACTACGATCAATTCACTTGAGTGAAAATGCGAAACTCCTGTTTTGCTGATGAGGCATGTTTTAAACAAAGCTTTTTCTTTTCCTTTTTCTCAATTTCTTTTATTAATCTGCTTGCTTTTAATGAAAAGGGAACAAAACATAACAAAATGAAAAAAAGTTCCATTTTGGGTCAGGAGAGTCACTCTTGCAAACTGGAAAATAATTTTTTTTTATTATTTTGTTGATGTGTATTTTGACCAGTGAAGTAAACAGTTAGGTATTCAGACACGTCCCTCAAGGCATGTGTTTGGCTTCCAGCACCTTCCCCAGGTACAGACCTGGGGAAGAGCTGCATGCCCAGGGCAGCCTTTAAGATCAGTGAAGATCAGGACTGTGCAGAGCGTGGGAAGTCAGACTCAAACAGATATATGGATACTGTGTGGGTACATATAAGATGAAAAGAAAAAGCATGCTCTGGGCAGTTTTAACTATCAGTTTCCTTCCACATACAAAGGTATAGCTTGCCATAGCAGATGGGACCAGCGATCCATCCGGTCAGGTACCATGCCTCCAGCAGTGGTCTGTGCTTGGTGCGTGTGAAGCCCTCCCTCTCGGCAGCACCTGGCCAACGGCATGGTGGGGACAGAAAGGACAAATTTCTCCCGAGGCCCTGCAGCACTGATCTTATGCCCTATTGACACACATGAAGACAAATGCTCTGGCCAAATCTTTGGCTGATGCAGGTCACCTTTGCGCCTGGAGAGTCAAGAGAGCCCCGTAGGTTATGTCTGGGCATAACCCATGAATGCAGGCAGGGAGTCCCATAGGCAAAAGGCATCTGTGGGGACTGAAATATGGCTTTCAGGAAGGGCCTACAGCAGAGGACGGCCCAGGCCCAGGGCATCTCCCTCCATCATGGCCCGATCATAGCTCATAGCAAGAGCCCTTGGAAGGGAGGATGATCCTAGCCTTGATTTAGACTCCCTGAGGCTTCATGTCTCTGCTTTAGATTTTAGGATGATTGAAACAGCTGGGTACTGCCAGTCATTTTCAGCAAATGAACCCCAACCTCTATGCACTTGCCTGAATTTGAAGAGCAAAAGACCAGGGACCCTTGTAGACATCAGGCAGAGCACCAGTGAGGGAGATAAAATGGACCATGCGCTCGGTCCTGCCCAGCTCCATGAAGTCCAGTGCTAGGTCCAACTGCGGCACGCTTAGAGCAAACGTGTTTGTCTTGGACATTCACTATGAAAGCCTTGTGGGAAACGCTTTGATCTTGTGTGTGACGGGAGCCGTTGAGGAGAGAGGAAGGAAACTGGAGATTCAGATCTGCTGGATGAGGAAGAAGGGCGAATGCTTTAGGAGTTGACTTTCTTGGTCATTTTATTGGAGCCCTAAATTGGTGTTTTCTTCTGGGGGGGGGGGGGGGAGAGGTATTTAAAAAGAAGGAAAGAAAAGCCAGCCATTCAGCAGTTCAGCTCCAGATCTCCATAGCACTTTCAAATGAAGGCGTTTCCACAGAGCACATTTTATTCCCTGAGACACTCTTGAGCTTGAGCAGAGGGGATTTGCATCTGTAAAAAGGACAGCGAGAAGGAGACAGCAAGGCTTAGCCTTTGTAACCATCGACAGAGCTGGAGGAGGGGAAAGCCTGAGGAAGGGGGTGTTTGACTCTCACCTGGGTAGCAAAGAGATTGGAGGCAGGCCCACCTCCCTTCTGTTCCCCCAAGTCGAGGAAGGAAATCAGAGCTACAATCTCCCATTGTCAGGGGCTAATAAATAAATAAATAAAGGCCCACATTAGATAACAACAGCCACAACAACAACAAAACATGTAGCAGCATCAGGGGCAGGAAGGATCAGCATCTGCTTTAATTAAAAAATCTGCCTCCATTGATTTTTTTTAAAAGGAACACATTTGTAGGGAGATGAAGAAGATGCTTCCCCCCCACCATCTTAGTTCAATGAATGGTGTATGTCCGCTGTTAGCTACAAATAAGCCTTTGATCATTTTATTGCTGTCTGTAAAACTAAAATAATTTTGCTGTGTATTTTCCTTTTTTTTTTTTTTCTTTAAATTGGGAGCGTTAGGAGGGGAGTGGCAATAGACAGATCTACTTGGGAAACAACCAAATGAGGGTGGGGGAGAGACCAGGGAAAGGAGAAATGACAACAAATACACAGTACTGCAGTTAGCGAGGTGGGAGCAGACTGCCAGCGCCCAGGGGCTGAAACAACCAAGTGTACCAGCCCCAGCTAAAAAAACCCAACATACGGTGCCTACTGCTCCCAGCTGCCTACACTCCTCTCCAAACATTTATAACAATTAGAAGCATGTTGTTGTATTAAAATTGCAGGAAAGCACACATTTGAGCCCAAATTCAGCTGGAGTGCTTCATCATCCTCATCCTTATGGGATGACTGGGGGATAAGGGAGGCGGTGTGGAAATCACTGGTCCCTGAGGAGTGGGGACAGGGAGGACAGAGTTTTCCTTGCAGGAGATGACACCTGGCAGTGCAAAGCCAAGCACACAGAGATGGAAGTGGGAGGCAGAGAGCTGCCTTGCTGCCCAGAGCAAGAGCCTAGGTAGATGCAGTGCAGGTCCCACCTCTACTGCCAACTTGCTCGGTATTTCTATGGAAATCACTTGTGTTTCCTGCTGTAAAATGAGCTTAACACCACTTTGCCTGCCTCCCAGGGCCTCCTGAGAGTAAGCAGATTAAAGGTTTGGAAGCGTGTGGGCACCGCGGCAGCGGGGACCAGAGGCCAGCGCAGCGCAGCCTGGGCTCGGGGGGACACAGAGCTTATTGCAGCCGCACGGGGTTGGGTCCTGCTGCCTCCAAAGTGGCCACGTTACACAGCAGCGTGAGAAGTGCTTTGCAGGTGGTGGCACCGAGGCGAAGTAGGCTTGTTGCCTGGCCAAGAAAGGGATTTTAATGCAGCCTCCATCCAACTCCCTCCTCCCGCCCCAGCAACAGCAGCTGGGGCTGTCTCTGCTGCTCTGTGAAAACATCCTTCCCCATCCTCCTGATAGCATCAGTGACCCATCCTAGGGCTGGGCCCACTCCCTTACCTTAAGGGGACGGCAGAAAAAAATAATCAGTTTGTTCTACAGTGCTGAGGAGTCTGGAGCTGGTCTTAGTAGGAAGGCACAGGGAGCAGTAGGGAGGAAGGAGGGGCCGAAGTGGGAAATCTCTGCTGGGGACTGCGGGGTGGCACAAACTGCTCCAAGATTCCCATGAGTAGATATCTTGTGCCCCTTTTGGCTGTGGGTGTCTTTTTGGAAAGCCTTTGAGAGGCTTTTTTCCATGAATGTACATCATCATGACTGTCAGTCCATGACTTCCCAAGGACTTGGGAGGTGCACAGAGTAGGACATGGTGTGCCACCAAACAATTACAGCTTCCTAACTCAAAGTGTTGATCAAAACTACCCTTAATCTGTGCATCTCAAAGTACAGGTTTCCCAGTGGTTCCTGCCAGAGAGAGGAGCAGGGCGGCTTTTCTTTCCCCAGAGACATCATGGCATGGGACACACAACACAGGGTCAGAGCCCTGGAGCTTGCTCCTACGTGGCCTCATCTCCATTGGCTCTACATCTCCCATTCATAGGCAGCAAGGACAGCATGAGAGAGTGCATGCATGTGCATGTGTACCCACTATATTAATACATATGTATGTGTATTTTTACATATCAGTTCTATAGGGCTCAGCAACATCAAAAGGAACCTGGATAATCAGAGCAGAAGATATAAAAGATCAAACAGAATATCTTTTAAACAGATCTGAGAAGCTTAATTTTCATCCAATGTTACTGCAGGAGCTTTTCCTTTTTTTTTTTTTTCTCTCTCTGGTTTTTTTCCCACTTCCATGAGTTTCTTTGATCTGTTTTGATGTCTTTTTCAGCTCCTCTTTCAAAAAAATTCTTTTAAAACCTTCTTTTTTTTTTTTTTGCTTTTCCTTTCCCCCAAAGTCATGAAGGCTTCTAAGAGTAAGAAACTAGCTACATGCAGCATCTCCCCACACACTTTCCTCCCCACAATGCACATGCACTCCACAGTCCCTGTTCCGCTCAGAAACCTCTGACTCCAGGGCAGAAGGATGAAATTAAAACTGCACCAAGCGAAATGTTATTTCCTTCATGTCAAGGGTTTTCAACTCAGTCACTTTTGAGTCCTGTTCAGGGTTTGAATTGGACTACATCTGTGGCAAAAGCTGTTCCCTCAGTTGTACGTCTAGCAAAAGGCCAACTTCACAGAGAGAAACCCGGCAGGCTTCATTTCAGACCTGTGCTATCAGTTCGCATTGACAAGGATGTGAGCGTAGGGTCAGGTCACCTGGGTTTTTCCTTTGATTTCCTTAAGGCCTGGGCAAAGTTACTTAACTTCCCAGCCTAACTGCTGAAGAAGTTACTAACTTCTGCAAATCTGCTATGCCTATAGGCAACAAGGAAAAATTAAATTTCATCCATGGATGAAAGTCACCGGAGAGGAAATGCTCTTTCTTCACAGCTCTGTGGCATATACTCTGCTCTGGTCGGGGGCACCCCAGAACTTCCCCCCCGGTTGTCACAGGTGGTTTGAGGTCCGGGGTCCCTCTTAGCTCACATCGCCCCAACACCCTGCAGTACCAAACTTCCACACACACCACTGCCCTTTGCCATGCTCATATGTACCCCTTCAACCTTGATGCCCCGGCATTGCCTCCCAGCATTTCTCTACATGTCCCCCAACCACATATGGGGGAGCTGGCACTCCCCACATGCTCCCAACAGCCTCCCCTGTCCTGGCTGTCTTTCCCATTCCTGCTTTTGCTCCCCTCGCTGTGGCAGACATGCTTGCAAAAAGCCCTTCTCCAGTGAAGGGAGGGTTCACCAGCACTTCAGAGCAGGCTCTCCGCAGCATGCACCAAGCACAGGCAAGAGCTAAACAATATCAGTTGAGTGAAGCCAGGTTGAATTTATGTGGCAGGGCACTGTAAGGGATGGCCATCTGCTGGAGATAGGGCAGATAAAACCAAAACCCTTTTACACTGGCCCTAAGCAGGCTGCAAGCAAAGTCTCCTGGATGCCAAGGCTCGCCCTTCCTGCATTAAGGCTCTCCCTCCCTCAACAGATAGTGCCAGAGCAGTAGGAGTGCTGGTCCTGTGCTTCTAATTAATATGATTTCAGTCTCCCAGAGTGTCCTCAGAGCCCAGATAAAATGTGGAAAGTGTAAATACTGTACACAGACACACAGACTTACCAGACTGCCTCGTCTTTCAAGCCGAGTTAGCCTTTCTTGCAGCAAGCAGATGAGCTCAGAGGAACTGGAAAAAAAGACTGAGCTCTTGCAGCACAAGTTTTGTGTGAAACCAAAACTGCCCTGCAGATTGGAAATCTATTTTCGGTCATTCCAGTTCCTTCCAAAATACTAATAATAATAATTGAAGTTCTGAGGCTTTTCAAGTAATTTTTATCTACCAGCCTCCTCTGAAGTACAAAGCCAGCTCATGCCTGTCAGGCCAGCTGGGCTGAGCTCAATCCGAGACACGGGGTGCCAGAAATTTAATCCTGAATTTCCCAAATCTAATCGAAACGGCACAAGCCGTGATTAATAATTCACTACTTTATTACTGATACGATGCCTCGGACTATCACAGCGTCTGAATAATTGATTTGCCAAGAGGGGCGACATGTCCTTTCCTAAAGCAGAGAAAGTTTGACCGAAGAGTTGCCGTGTAAAGCTGGCTAAATGCTTTTAAATAGTTTGAGTCTAGATCTCTGACATTCACTTGGTATCTAAGGACAAGCTGGGAAGAGGCAGCCGGGGAAGTTTTATACCATCCGCTGCAGCACACGTCATATGTCTAGAAACATGGTCAAAGAGGTAGTGTGTAAAGCACTGCTTTATACTTGGGGAAAAAAAGAAGAGAAAAGACTAGAAGAAAAAGAAAAGAAGTTACCAGAAGGAAAAAAACTTACCTTTTCAAGCCTATGCAGAGTAGGAATATTAACTACCTTTAGACTTGATTCATTAGGTCTATATCCCCTTCCTCCCACCCTGATCCCTGCTTTGACTCACGCTGGCTCTCAGCTGCTGGGTCTAACGGATGGTGAACGCCAGTAGAAGAGCTGAGCAAAACTTGGTGTAACACAGCCAGACTTTGTATTTTCTCAGCCTGGAAAGTTGACAAAAATCTGGGTGACAGTCCTACTGTGCCTTAGGATTAGAGGCAAATTTGGGCTAGAAATGGTGTTTCAAAGTTCTCCAGAACTGACAGCCCCAGAACTGACTGAGCCTTGAGAAACCCTAGAGGTGAACAATCAGTATTTCAGCTTGAACAGTGAACAAATTTTCCATCTCCCATCACAACTGGACCTCAGTTTTGACAGGTTTCCCCATTTGTAAAATAGAGATATTGAAAGCTGGTGCACTGATTTCCATCCATTGCCCTGGACGGAGAATACCTCAGAGTGCTTTAAACCACTGCTGTCTTCTTGATTGACGTGGGATGATGACAAAACCATGGAGGTAGATTCCTGAAGTATCAGAGGGACCTTGGTGAGGGCCCCATCAGGGCACACCATGGCCCTGCATTAAGAAAAGTAGTATTTTAACTGTTTATCTCCTGCCAAATGTGTAAGGTGATAGCTCTACCAGGAACCAGTACCGCCTCCATGCAGTTTTACTGAAATTTTCAGAGCAAAATGGCAGCCTCTGGCACTTTCAGGGCGCAAAACACAACAAAAGAAAGCATTTTAGCTGGTAGCTGAAAAAGCACTCCTCTGCCTTTCTTCTTGGTTTATTTTAACACAGAATTTTGTACCTATAAGGTGAGTCACCTACTGAGCTAGTAGCGAAGGGGTTAACATAATCAGGGCTGTTTTCTCCCCCTCTCTACTTTGCCTTTGGTAGTTAAATCGAAAGCAAGTGGTACTGCCTTATTACTATTATTGTGCTGAGATATTGCATTAAAGGAGTTAGGGTTTCAAATTGAATGTCAAATATAATATCACAGTGGAAACTTGAAGTGCGCAGCTGAGCTGCTCAGCTCCAGAGGGTTAACGCCGCCAGCCTATCTGCCCAATAGCATGCCGAGCAAGTGATCTCCATTTCAGCCCACTGAGCTATCTTCAGATGCTCACCAGGACTTGCAGGCAGGAGAAGGGGGCCCTGATGGATGTCAGGCAGCTGCAGATGGAGGGAAAGAGAGTTTGGTGTAACAAATTGATTGCTGGGGAATTGATTGGAGTTCTGTATTGCCTCAGCTGTAGCAGGCGATCATAACTAATCAACCCTTTGTCACTTCAAACTGGAGCAGCGTCATGCGTGGACCAGGGACGGAGAGAATGTCTTTCATTTTCCTTGGTAGAAAAGTTCCTTGCTGGAAAAGAACCGTGGCCATCGCCGTATGATTTTTCTACCTCAGTGCTCAGAAGCTGAAGAGTTTCAGGTTTGGAGTCATTTTCTAGGGACATAGACACAATATTGTCGATGCCTTCCCCCAGTTCTTTTTTTTTTCCTTTCTTGGTCTGATTTATCCTTTTTCTGCAGGGAACATTAATGATGTATGCTAGAAGATGGAAAAAGTGCATAGTACCACATACAGGCTTAATACTGCACACATGTTTTTATCCTCTTTTAAACGTGAACTGAAGTGTATTAAATTAAATCACTGAGAAAAGCAGATTAGGCCTATTCAAAGTTTGGAAGAATCTATATGTAGCTCAGAGAACAAATTCCCGTTGAAGCAAATTTTCATTCAGTGCAATGAGTTGTCACAGTAAAGGGTTCCTGGGGTAAATCCTTTATTCTGGTACCTTTTCTTAAGTGGTTGAAGGACTGCCAGTGTTGTTCATCTTCCCCAGCCTTGCTGACATCAGTGCAGTTGTGTCCTCCTTATACCAAAACTAGAGTTGTTTAGAAAACTCACCTGACACAGCAAAACTGTCCTTCAAGTGCTGTAATAATCCTAGGCTTAGCCTATGCTTTTAGTCTGCTGAAATCATTTGAAAGTGCCCTAGAAATGTTGTTCATAGTCTCTGGGTATGATCAATTTGAGGATCAAGAAAACTCTCTTCTCACCTCCTTCTCTTCCTTCTTTCCTCATAAATCCTCCCTGAATATACCCCTTGTAGGACTAAAAGGTGCCTCACCTTCTCCATCGCCTGAAGGACTGTGTCCTGGGGTGTCAGGGTCTGTCGCAAACTGCCATGTCAGACTGCCCAGAGGGTCTGGTCCACCACTTAGTGTAGGTAGGAACTCGTCAGCTACCTTGTCCTGATAGCTGAGACAATTATGCAGGACACACAGCACATCCGTCCACTATATAATTCTCGTGTACGAAAACTGCATATCTGACTGCTGTGCCTGGCCACTAATTTGCAGACAGGACAGGGGAGACTTAATCTCTTCAAATTCACCGTTCAGCAAAGACGTTGCATGTGTCCCTACAACCATCTCTGCTCCACAGAGAACTTTTTAACACATGCTGGACATAAAGTATATGCTACTTCACACTCAACTTTAAGACAGGCTTCAAGTCACCCATGTGTCTCAGTGCTTTGCTGAACAGGAATGGACTAAGTCAGGCTTCCCCTGGGAAGAAACGCTGTTAATTACTAAAGAGTACTTTTGCACTTGGCATCATCTTTTGATCATAAAAATATCTATAACAAGCAATTATCAACATAAAGTCCACTCATCACATGAATTGTGGTATACGCACTGTTAACCAATTGCAAATGAAAAGAAAATTTTATTAACGCAACCATCTGAAAGACATATGCCATACCCAAAGCAGGTGGAAATGTATAGATATAGCTATAGTGCAAGTCTACTGAGAGTGAGAACACCTCGTGTAGAAAAGTCTTGGATCAATTCCACAAGTGTGATACCATTTTTTTCCTTTTACTGCTCCGTGTCCTTGGAGTACAATGAAGAAAGATGGTAACTTTAGTTGATGCTGTGTCTTTGTGTTTGTTTACCGTGTTGCACATTATATTGTAAAAGATTAAAAACAAAAGAAACCTAAAAACCTGCGGGGTTAAGTTAGAATTTTATAGCCCTCTTGGGAAATAACATGGCAGGAGCAGCAGGCTCATCCTACAGATGCATTATATTTTGTGACAAACTCTGGTGCATGCAGAACATCCATCAATCATCGAGATAATTTTCCATCTCATCAATTATGCAAATTAAACCACAAAAACTATGTTCAAATAACGCTAAGGGCCTGACATAAACCCAGGAAAGCGAGGCAACTTGGAGCGAAGGTTGAAATCCTACCCTCCCTTCGCCCTGCCGTACGTTGGCTTTTCAGGAGACACGCTGCACATGACTGCTGTGGTGAAGCAGTCTTTTTGTTCCTGCCAGCAGCTCAAGTATCAGCAATCCATGGTATGACTGCTAACAGGAGCTTGAGGGACAGAGCTTGGGATTTCTTTGACTGATATTCAGTGTCCGCTCTTTCCAGCCTGATTAAGGCCAGGGCCTACCTCACATTGTTATGACGGTGTACCATGGCCTTTAGCACCATGACCCTAAATACTCTGATGCAGATGGACAGACTGAGCTATGACCCACTTGCTGGGTGCATGGGGTCAGAGTGTGGGGGGAGAAGCCTCAGCTCTCAGTGGCTGAGTTTATCACTCAGATAAGCTCTGCTGAAATAAAGCTCCTCTTATTATGGTGGTCCCCCACCTCCGATATGACTTGCTCCTCCTTTTCCTCTTTTCCTCTACCATGACATGACCTAATGAGTGGAGTTACATCTGGGGAGAGGAAATTAATCCATTTTGTAACAGTAGTACAGGTCTCTCACAGGTGGCAGCCGTTGCCCATGTGAAGATACAGTCATTCTTCTAGCAAATCTTCTGCAAAGGCAGAACAACATAGTGGGAGTTAAATAGCTCAGAGCACAAAGCTCAAAGTGACAAGAATGACAGTGGATAAGACATTTGTTAGCTTTCCAGGGCTTTGGAGCAATCTTGCAATCAAAGCTGCTGTCTTCTCACTGATGCCATGTTGTCACCATGAAGCCTAGAGGAACCACAAACAGCAATGAGGATACTGTAAATTAACTGCTGAGTCATGGAATAAGGAAGACTCCCCAATATGCTAGTTACTGAATAAAAATAATAAGGAGCGCATAGTAAGGCTTCATCTTCCTCAGTTTTGTTCACCTCAAGATCAGGGTGGTGATTCATTTGACTGAATGCGTGTGTCCACAGCATCTGCATCTGTATCTGAGCAAATCTCTCTTGGCTGCCTCTATAATCAACAGTGAGTTAGACAATATGGTCAGCAGAGTTTGATCAAGGTTCATTTCAGCTCAAAGTAGATTCCATCATTTGGTCACAAGAATTGTATCCTAAATAATATTGACTTATTGATGAGGCATCTGGACACCTGGCTCAAACTTTCACACCTACACTGTAAAATCTACTGTTAGTTGGGATCTATTTCATGATTGTCCCACATCTGGAGCATACGGTTGACACACCTGAGGGACAGGATACCATTCAGAGGGACCTGGACAACCTCGAGAAGTGGGCCCATGTGAACCTCATGAAGCTCAACAAGACCAAGTACAAGGTCCTGCACCTGGGTTGAGGCAACCCTTGGTATCAATACAGGCTGGGGGATGAAGGGATTGAGAACAGCCCTGTAGACAATGACTTGGGACTGCTGAACATGAGCCAGCAATGTGCACTCGCAGCCCAGAAAGCCAACCATATCTTGGGCTGCATCAAAAGGAGTATAGCCAGCAGGTCAAGGGAGGTGATTCTGCCTCTCTACTCCGCTCTAGTGAGAACCCACCTGCAGTACTGCATCCAGCTCTGGAGTCCTCAGCACGGGAAAGACATGGACCTGTTGGGTCAGGTCCAGAGGAGGGCCACAAAAACAAACAGGGGGCTGGAACACCTCTCCTGTGAAGACAGGCTGAGAGAGTTGGGGTTGTTCAGCCTGGAGAAGGCTCCAGGGAGACCTTATTGCGGCCTTTCAGTACTAAAAGGGGGCTTATAAGAAAGATGGGGACATACTTTTTAGCAGGGCCTGTAGCAATAGCACAAGGAGTAATGGTTTTAAACTAAAAGAGGGTAGATTTAGACTAGATATAAGGAAGAATTTTTTTATGATGAGGGTGGTGAAACACTGGAACAGGTTGCCCAGAGAGGTTGTAGATGTCCCATCCCTGGAAACATTCAAGGTCAGGCTGGACGGAGCTCTGAGCAATCTGATCTAGTTGAGAATGGCCTTGATCATTGCAGGTGGGTTGGACCAGATGACCTTTAAAGGTCCCTTCCAACCCAAACTATTCCATAATTCTATAATCTAGATTTAAGCATTCTCAGAGTTGTTTCAAACTACAGAGAGAGCAAGTCAGTGGTTGTAAGATTTCTTTGGTTCTGCAGCACCCTGGTCTTGGAAATTTGAGATTTCTTCCAGTTTCCAGAGAACTTACCAGTTTTCATCAACAGTAGAATGATACCATCTCAGCCAGTATATAGAGCAGATTCACTGCAAGAGTAGTCCATAGAAAACATACAGAGAATGAAATGTTACCCAGTTAAAGAGAAAATGTTTGCAGACAGAAGGAAAAAACAATGTACTTCTCTTGCCAAAGGACAAGGTGGTTTTTAATTCCAAATGCAAACTTCATAACACAAAAATCCCATTAAAAAAAAAAAAACTATCTATCTATTTATTTATCTAGTTAGCTAGCTGTCTATCTATCAGTGCAACAGAAAATTTGGGAAAAAATATAGATATCTAGAAAGATTGCTTTTATCAGTACACCAACACCACAAAACTGATTTTCCCCTCCAAATTATTACTAGTGAAGCTGGTTGTTTTTTCCTTCTGCCCCTCCAGTTCTGATCACAAATTCATTGCTTGTACTCCCTGTTGGTCAAACTCCACATTTGGTATGAGACCACCAGCTCTTAAATGTGAAGAACTATACTCCAATGATTTGTGTCAGTGAAGCTGTATTTGGGAGATAATTGTTCACTGGGTTTATTTATTACAGTCACTCTCACAGGATCTGCATCACAGTATGGTCACAGCATGTCTCTGGAAATAAAGCAAAATGAATTGTATAAATAAATCGGGTACATTAACTCAACATGAGCTTTGCAAGCAGCAATATAGTCAATAGAACATACTAGTGAAAGTGACAGGACATTATATATTCAATGACACATGCTAACGATAGTAACAAGAAGCATTTATTCCATAAAGCATACAAATATCATGTAGAGACAGAGGAAGTTTGAGTCATATCCAACTAAAATGGCTTGTTTCTGGCAGGTGAACTGCACTTGACAGATGTCCTCATATACAGCAGCACCTTGCAATGATCTTTGTACCCAGCCCAACTCATCTCTCATTAGCAAGACATTTCATTACCAGTCTGTGGGACCATCCTTTCAGCATTGTTGATTTCTGTCTGCCCAGCAGAAATACCGTCTTAGCCAAGAGCTTCCTGTAGGTGACTGTCTAGCCAGAGAGGGAACTTGGCACTCAATAAAACCCACCAACTCAGGAGGCACCTGAGGTACTTGCAGTCACATTTCCTGAATATTACTCACTACTCTCTTTTCTGAGAAGGTATCTCTACACCTTGTAAGAGAATAATTTTTTCTTACCTATTCTTCATCTTTTGTCCTTCCTTCCCCTACTCTTCATCTCAGGGAAACCTCCTAGTGACAGTCTGATATCTCTTTCTCCTTGTGGAGAATATCCACTGATGGTGAGATCTTCTAGGCTGACTGGAGAGCCTGGGAATAGGGAGAGGAAGATATTATAAAAATTCTGCTCCTCTCTCTGGGAAATAATCCCTCTCTTACTCTGTCCAGATATGTAAGGAGTTACCACAAGAACAAGGGGAACTTCTCAAGTGTTTGTCTGCTAGGTAGAAGTGAACATTACCTCCGCAATGAGTTGTGACTATGTTTGAAAACACAGGCAGTTCCATACTGGAGCTTGCCTTTAATCCAGGTATTTTGACCTTCAGTCCATTGCTGGTCTCTCATACAGTGTCATACTTCACATTGTGTTGGTATCTGGGTAAACTCAGTGATGACATTTGACTTGGCTTTTCTCCTCATCTTGTTTGGGACAACGACCTTCAAGACAACTTGCCAGAGTATCTCCTGCATTGGATAAATACCTTCTGTTTTCCTTCTGTAGCTCCACAGTGTGTGATGTGAAGTCCATCGAAATTAACAGGCGTCCTCCCACAGACCCATCCTAGACATAGGTGAAGCCTCACTTGCGTAAAATCTTAACCTGCCTTCTTAACCCATAGCCTGGACTCCAACATTAGCACAAGCCAGCTGGAAGTGTCCTCGTCAGGACGCTGCAGCATGTAGAACAGATCTACTTGTGAAATGAGTTTGACGAGGCTCAGGCAAGGGAAGAATTAGGTGAGGTCCACAACTCAGAGAACATATGTGCTGATGCTTATTTCTGTCTCAGGAAAGAAATTAACATCTGAATGGTCGTGGAGAAAGATGACATTTCTGCATATTCATATTCTTACATACCGAGAACAAAACCATCTATTTATTTACCTCTCTCTGCCTTCTACCTTTGTTCCCTGCCTGTAGACTATGTTCATGCACTAAGCCTGACACCGTGGCATACTGAGGTGGTTCTCTGCCTTTGCAGGACTTACTTATTCAGAGAACTTAGTCCTGGGAGAGCTGCCAGTGACCACAGTGGCACCCCCACATGCACCAGTAAGTTAAACAAAAAAAGGGCTGATTTGTGCATTGATTTTGCCAGAATGCTGGAGAGACAGTGTAGTTTAGCTAGTAGACCATAAAAGGTACTTTACAATTCTTTAATTCTCTTTCTTCATACTCAGCTTGATTCTTTCAGCCACAGGTTTTAATTAGATGAAAACTTTGTTTTGACTATTTATTTGTAGAAGTAGAACAGAAGTGATTATGGACTCACTGAACGAATGGATGGTTGTACAGAAAAGGTTGTATGTGTGTGCACGTGCATGCATACTAATGTAGTTGACATAACTCAGACAGAAATAAAAGCATCAGAAACATCCTGCTGCAGCTCCAGCCTACCAGGAAAAAGCATAATTTTATGTCATTGAGAAAATACACAAATTATATATAGCATGGTTTAATAGCACTAATCCCCCTTCCTTCCCTTTTCTCATACCTATTCCTCCTTTTAAGAAGTAGTTTACCTTTGAACCATTTTCTCTTCAAGATCCACAGACTGATGAACAAAGACATGAGTTCAGTGATCACATTTCCATTGTTACTTAATGTATATCATAGAATTAAGCCCAGGGAAATCTTTACCCCATCAATTATCAAATGGCTCAGTTAGTTAGGCAGTTTTTAGGTAGATGACCATGACTGTGCTAGAGGCAGTTCAGCTCATTCTGGTCAAAACAGACTGAAATCCATGCGTTCAAAGCTCCCAAAATCAAAAGCAGTTCCTAACTCTCATTACACCTTGCCTTCATCCTGTTCTGTCCCAAGTCCCTGCTACCCTTGCTCCTCAGCTCAGCACATTCCCCATTCAGCATCACTGTTACCTCCATCAATCTTCCCTCACCCGTCCATTCCAGCTAAGACCAGAGGCACCTGCTCTTCAGCACACAATGAAGGGAGAAGGTTGATTCCTGTTTCTACATCCTCTGAACTAAATAATACCAAAAGCACAACACATCCCTTTAGCTAACAAAAGCCCTCCCAGAGCCACCACAGTTGGCCAAATCGCCCTGTGATTTGTGTTCATTAACATCATGAACATTGCAGTGAATTTTCTCACCCTGGCACTGTCTTCTTCAAGCAATAAAAAGTGAATGACTTCCACCAAAAACTCCTTTGTCACAGCAACAGGAAAGCCATTTTCTGAAAATGTGGTTACTCTGCCTTGGCTTGGAGCAGAAGTCAATGGGTGCAGCTCTCTAGATTTATAAACATTCCTTAGAATTAATTTATCTGTGAAGTCTAACATCTTCCATGTAGTTATACCTGTCAGATACAAATGATTCAGCTATGCAAGATGAAATCCCAATATGTCGATATGATCTACTGTAGAAACAGGTTATTTTTCTTTCCCCTTTTTCCAATATTAGATAACTAAGTCTCCATCCAGAAACAAAGAAACAAAAGAAACCACACAATATACCCAATAGCATTCAAATGCAATGTTTAATAGTAGCTTAACCAATGGGATGAGAAATTCTTGATGAAAGCAATGCTGTTTTACAGCATCTCATCTCTACATGCTTTTCCAGACACCTATAAATTTCTTTGTTTCTGTCATGGTTTTTTTTTTTTTCCCCAGAGATTATTGTCCTGGTGATGTTTGTATCTCTCTGGCCCAAACTGAGATTAGTTCATCCTGGGGTTCTGTTCCTTTGTCACACTTTTCACCTGGGGTTTTTTTTGCACAGTACAGCTGTGGTTACTGGGGGATTATAGCAGATATGGCTTGATCTTACAGGGCTTTTTTATCAATTTACAGCAGCAAAGTTAAGATCTCATATTCCGATTTGTGGGAGGTAATCTTCAGAAATGAAATTTGTTGAACGTTCATTTTATATCCCTCTTATGTCAGATGCAAGAAGGAGATGAAGCACCTTGTTTCCACTTCTGTAAGAGTCTAAGATTAGAAGGAAAAGATACTGCTCATATTTCATTTTCATGTGGTCCAGGCTTTGAGGTCAGTTTGTCTTCTGTCATTTCAGAAACACATCAGCTGTGAACCATGGAGCAATGAAATGGTTTTGAAAAAGCTGCCCCCAGATTTTAACATCTCCATAGTAAATATGTGGCATATGCAGATTAAAGGTCCAACTATACGTAGCTGTGATAGTACTCAGTGTGCAGAAGATTGTCCTCTTTTGGGGGGCAAAAAAAAAAGAAGTGTAACTGAACAGACAAGTCAGAGAAAGGCATAGCAAAAATATTCAAGGAGAGGTACTTATCACTTCAAGCAGTGAAGACATGATAACTCTATATGAAAGTGAGGGGGCAAATTGAAGCTGTGGTATTCTTGTGAGGTCCAAAAAATGGCAATTAAGAGAAGGCTGAAAATGAAAAAAGCCTCAGAGAGAGTATGAGTATGATGAGATTTTTTTGATGGTGGAAGTATGGTCCTTCCAGTGAAGTGGCAGAGGCTCTTCTGATTATGCTGTCTAATTTGAAATTGGATCAGACAAAGTAGCTAATTCCCAGGAACAACAAGCTGTGCTGAAACTTGAGGTGGGTTAAATTATTCTAATGGGCTTTGGGAACAGAAGGAGGAAGAGTCTACTGTGCTGATCAAAGAGTTTTAGTTTGGGCATTACTGTGCAACAAATTGTTCATTAAAACAGTAATAACTTCTGTCTAATGACTATACTTAAATATTTCTGAGCACCAACATGAAAAAGTCCTGTTAGCAGCATTAGCCTACCTCTGTCCTTTGCATTTTACACCATGACCACCTACAATGGAAAGTGAATTCTGATCGCAATAGCTACATTATCCATCTTAAAATTAGCCCTTTCTGCTCATTCTCAGTATTTACACAATCATACCCTGTCTAAGGAAAGTCTGGTGCCATCACCAGCCCATCACTTACTGGGTAAATAATTAGGAAAGTGAGGGAAAAACACATGGTTAGTGGAGTTGAAGCCATAATAATAATAAGTCAATTCCCTTGCACATTTTTTTTAAGATCAAAAAGCACTTTACAAACATTCAACTATTGAAGTCTGCACAGGCTTCGATAACATGTGTTCCCAAGATTTGCATTCTGTACTGCTTATTACTAACACTATTAATAATACTGTTTTGCATTAGAGCAGCAAATAGAGATCTTAATCAGGACCCGGAGGCCTCTTTCAGTAGATCCCACAAACCTATATAATTAAAACAATGACTAGTTTCAGACCTACAGCTTTACAGAGTTTGGGTGGGATTTATCTCACCTAACTTTCACTATCTGAAAGCAGGGATCACAAGGTTGTAAAATGAGCATGACTAGCATAGTTAGCAGTAGACAAGCTGTGTTTCAGTCAGCCACAACTTACTGGGCTTCTGCAAGGACATATGCATGTATTTTGGGATATCCAGGGAGTGAGATAATATGCTCTTACGGATCTACGGATTTTAAATGTTGTAAATCCTTGAAATGCAGCAGTCTGACTTGTGTGTGTACTTGAAATGGTTTGTGTGTCCATCTGCACACAGAGAGAAATATATATACAGATAGATGGATATTTTTATATGACTCATTCCTATATTGCCATTCCTTAATAGATGCTATTTGCTTCTTTTGAAACCATCCCTGACTAGCGTATCAATCCATATTATGTAGACATCATTGAGAGAGGCATAACAAGAAGCAATGGCTTGAATCCTAAAAAGGAAACATTTAGCTTAGACATTAGTTAAAAAAAATCTTAATGATAAGGCCAATTAGGCACCAGAATGAGGCACTAGAGGTGTTTTCAGAGGAGGTTAAAAAAAGGACTTGCATCAGGGGTAAGGAGGAAAATTATGCTTGTAATACAAGTGTTTCAGGGACATAGGTAGATACATACATATATACACGTGTGTCTGTGCATGCACATACATATATGTAATGTGCATAAACATCATTCTGTACTTTGTATATGTGTTTACATACAGATGGGCATATATGATAGGCTCTGTGTGTGTGTGTATTTACAAAGGCAAAAACGCATCTATATATAGGCATCACAAACATGAATTGGCCCACTAAATATTTATAAAACCAACCTACAAAATCAAGTAAAGTAGAAGGTTTTATCTGTCTGCCAATCTGACTGTGCCAGAACTTTTTTATACTCCATGAAAAGCAAAGTGTATGGAGTCCAAATGAAGTATGGTGATGCAGCATCTGTACCTCTCAGCTCCCAGACAATGACTTCTTCAGTGGTTAATGTTGTCTGTAAGGCCACTCATAGTCCACATCTACCAAGCAACTATGTTAGAAACCCCTCAGCTTGACCTTCAGCAGTTGTCCACATTGATGCTGTAAGCCCTGCTTCATTGCCATCTCTGAGTTAGCCCTCTGTTACCTGACTTCCTAGTCCAGATCCAATCTGCGTTTGCCCTCTTCAAGAACAGGGTATTCTTCAAGAAATGGGTTCTTCCTCTTCTCTGCCCTCTTTCTTCTACCTGGCATAGAGACAAGTATAGACAGGGAAACATTTTATCTGCAATTCAGAAGCACTTGCTGGATGGCTAGCTCAGGAAGTGTGATGAAGCACACCACACTGCTTGACTTTACAGTAGAAAGTAACTTTTATATAGATTGTATGTATCTGTGAAGACCATCACCCTTTGGGTCCAAGTTTCACTGTGGTCTTTAGGAAACAATTCTGTTAATCTTGGCATGTTTAGTGATACCAAGACAGGGAAGAAAGGTGTTGCAAGGTGTGAAGGAGATGCTTTTGTGCACCCACTTCAGCACAACTTCCATCTGAAACAGTTGCACACAAATGGGACCTACTCCAAAATCATCTGCTTCTAGCTCAGCTTCAAGGCTACAGGATGCTAAACAATCTCCCCTGGCCTAGCTAAGCATGTATGCACATGCTTCACTTCAGGGCTGGAGTAAATCCTGTTGATTTCCAAGGAAAAGGAGGCAAAGCTGGTCACAAAAATGTTATTGCTGAAGAAAAATGTGGCTTACCCCAGGCTGCAGAAATTTATGGCAGAGCCAGAGACTAATTCCAGACCTCCCAAATCCCAAAATGTTGCCGTAACTGCTGGAAAGCACAAATTATGCAATAGGAAAGGGCCATGCTGTTTGACTGTGACCAACACAGATCATGTCCAAAAGTCCCAGTCTGCCATAGCATAGGGGGAAGGTGGAGGAAGAAAGTTATGTTCTGCTCGCTCTAAATCAACCCCTTTCCCTGGATACAAGATGAGCTATGTAGATGCTCATGGCATTCCTAGATATCTTTCGCAAGCAGCCAGCCCTTCTGTGCCAGGGGAATCTGACGCCCAGCACTGGCACACTGCTTCACTCTGGTTTTCTTGGAAAGGGAGAGCCAAAAGAAATCTCTGGATGGCAGCCTCTGGCACTCAGCTCTGCATGTTTCCCTCACTTACTCTTTCCACCTCTCTCTTCTCTTTTTTATTTCTTTGGACTGTAAGTTTCATTCCAGCTGGAAAGGGCCAAAATATAACTGTCAGATATGCACCGAAAAAGCCGCCATTGTGGAGGAAAAAAACCATACAGAAATAGAGACACACCTTTGGGTACTCCCAAACTAAACACTGGGGTGTTTCTGCATGCATTTGCATACAGAACATGCATACATGGATGCATGTGTGCACAGATGCCATTTAATTTTCCAAAACAGAAACAAACAGGCTTCAAATTGCCCTTCCCTGTTGTGGGGAATATCCAGGCCGCGAACACCCAGCCCCAGGGCACTGGTGTCCTCCATCGATACACTGAATAAGCAGTGACAGAGTGGCTCCTTTACACTCTTTCCTACCAATGTACCTGAAATTCCTGGTGGTGCAGAGGAATAAGAAGAGACATGGACAAAGCCAAATCTTAGCTCTTGGTCTCTTTGCTAGGACTGACAAAAAGGATGCTGATACGGTGGGAAAGTTTTGGAAGTACTATTCCTCTGAAAGTTAGATGCTTGGAGTTATAGTTACTCAAGCCTAGTTCAATCTTTGAGTTAACACAAGTTCTCCATCAGGCCAGTACTTTGTGCCACCTCATCCAAGCAGTGGGTGCTTTACCAGAGAACAGAGTTGTGCAGTCTTAGTCCTTAAGCTTCCCCACATGAAGGTAGATTGAGAACCTGGCAGATCCCTCTACCCTCAACAGTTATCACTCTCAGATAATTGATTAGGCAATACAATGGAAAATATGCTTTTAGATAGCATAAAAGTGCCTCTGAAAGTTTCATCTTCACTTTGTTTCGGCTGGTATAGATCCAGCCCAGCTATCCTGAAATCAGCAGTGTTGTTTCAGATTTACACCAACGTAACTCCCGGCATCACTTGGTCCTGTCATGGGAAATCAAAATTCAGGATGGGCTTCGGATAGTGTATGGGTAGCCTAGGAAGCCTTAAAAAGGATGAATTTGGTCAGGCTGACAGGTTTGTCTATGCCTGCTTCTTACCTGTAATACCTAGGTAACAAATGAATTTCAGAGGTAAGCTGTGGGATTAATTTCACTACTACTTTTTCTATAATTCCCTGAAAGGGTCTGAACAGTTCTATGTATTTATGAGTAAAAGTGGTGGAGACAAGTGACTTTGGGGCAGTGTGAAAGCTAGGAGCAGAGGTACGATACACCTTTGAATGGTGAGACCATTGCATGGTTTTCTCCTGCAAACCACTCCTATGGTTCAAGAAGTCCCAGCTTGCAAGGCACTGCCTCTGCTGCAGTCACACTCTAACCACAGGAGGTCAGCTCCAGCAAGAGACTTCTTTTTTTCCTTCTCCCAAAATCACATAGAGTAAAACCCATGAGAAACCACCACAGTGAAAGCTGCAAAACTGCCCAGTGCTTTGCTACACAGGCGGTAGTTCAACTTAAAGTCTCTCTTTTCAGCACAAAGTGAGACCTCTTTGTCACCTAAAGCTAAAATGACCTAAAAAAAATTTTCTTCCCTTCCCTGCCCATTTGGTTTTCTGTGGGCTCAAAAGAGGAACATGTCTGTCTGACAGAACTTTGCCATTAACTAATCACAACCCACTGCCCAGCACTGTAGTCCTTCTGGTGCAGGTCTATTTTCCTGGAGATTAATAGGCAAACCCTGTCTCAGTTGGGCTTTTTGCTTTGGCTTCCTTTTCTTCTGTCTTTAATGTTATTTTCTGTAATAGATGTTTTAAATGATTTGGGGACTTGGTAAATTAGCTTCATTTCTAGTGCCATTTACAATAACTAAATAAATGTGCTTAAGACTGATTAAGAAAGAGCTAGATCATGTCTTCCCAAACTCTGACAGTGCTAAGATCTGTGAAACTCAGATGAGTTTATGTTTTAGTTAATGGCAGAGCTGGGGTTTCTAGATACAGATTTTTTTTCAAATAATAGTTATGATACCCTACATTTAGTCCTTTCCACTCCAGCATTCTCCATAGCACATCCCAAATGTCTTGTCAACCTCCGAAGCACAGATTCTTTATTGCTATCTAGCTAAATCTTTCTTCTCTGCCATGGGCTTTCGCTTAAGTTAGGACTTCAAACCATGCTCCTACGTACACTCTGGTGTTGCTTTATAAGGTACTCAGAGGCAATTTCCTCTGGGATGAAATACATCAGCGGTTTCAGCAAGGGAAAGCCACATATCTGCCCAGGGATCTGCTATAAGTCAATGGAGATGCTTCACTGGGCAGAACAGGAATCCCTTAAACATGGCATGAAGAACAAAGCAGGGAAGCCTTTGCAGCCTGCATAGTAAGGGCATTTTTATGTTACTTTTTTTTCTTGCTGGCCAACGAGCCACCTGCTTAGTAGACCAGCCAAAAGGCCAGAGGGGATTTGTGTGATTCAATTTGGACAGAATCTTCCACCTTGGCTAGACTGGTAGGAAAACTTTCACAATTTTGATTCATTTTTTCCCCTCTCAAAAGCTTCTGTTCCAATTAGAAATTGTAGAAACATTCTCACAGAAGTTCTCGCAAGCGTAAACTTGGCTCGGTTTTTTATCTCCCTGCTCACAGCCTGAGAAACAGTATCACTCAGTCTTTTCCTCTCCCTCAGCCAGCTTAAGACCCTTTGTTTAAGGGCAAGTGTCCTCCAAGGAGAGAGTGCAAAACCCAAGAAGACTGATGAGCAGTATTTGGCTGTTTGCAGAGCAGCGTCAGGCATCAATAGGATCTGCAAGGAGGAACAGGGAAGAGCGGTGCCAAAAAGAAGCCTGCTCTCTGTCTCTCTCCAATGCCTCACCCCTCTCCCTCCAGCTTTCACCCATCTCTCAGTAAAACCTCTTTTTTAACACAAATTAGTCGCTACTGCAGAAAGCACTGATGGAGACATGAAGTTGACCCCAGTGTGCAAATCAGCCCCACTGGCATGGAAAGGGAATAAAAACATAAAAGCCTCGGAAGGGTGATCTTACACGGTGTCTGCCAGCAAATCCCTGGGACAGTGGCTTTTTGGCACATCCCTGTTGCACCAAGGGCCTGCACCAATTTGGAAAGCAGGGCAGGCTGAGCTGTATCTACATCTGCACAGTGAACTGGTGAGGATGTGACACTGTGGTTGGAAGAACAAAATAAAATTCTGTTTCTTGTCTTCCTCTTGCTATTCTCACTCTCACAGACAATGAGGAAACCTGTGACAGGTCCAATACAAATGCTTCCCTGCATCTTTTTCAGGTGTTAGGATGGGCATCCTCTGCTGGGAATATCCACCCGAATGGGTCTGTCCATTGGCCCAACAAGAGATGTCACATTGCCTGTCCTGTCCCTGGTTTCTTAAGGGCCAGTATGGCTACAAACATTTCCTGCTGTCATGTCACCTCAAATTGTCACCCTGCTCAGCTCAGAAATGCAAATCACTGCAAACCGAAGTGCTGACCTGTCATTCCCCTGATATACTGGGGAGCAAATGACATGGACATCTGCATTCTTGTCTGCTGCCGCCTCTGCCACAGTTTGCTGCAGAGGGGAAAAAAAGAAAGAGATATATATCTTGTTTATAGCCCTCCTTCTAACTCTTCTTTCATCTTGCAGCTTGGGTGAATCTGGAGCCTCTCAGAAGCTCGCTGGTTACTAACTGAACTGAGCAAACTTCAGAGGGAATAAAAGGGGTCATGCAGGATTTCAAGAGTTTCCCCGCACCTTTACTGAGCCAAAGCTCACCCTTCCCACTGTACTTTGGATCCTGGGTTTTGACAACCAAGCAATTTAGTCTCAGATTCAAAGTTTAGGGTATTTCTGAGGGTATAAGAAACCAGCAGAGGAACTTAAATACACAGACAGATAGACCTTTGTGCAAATAAAACTAGCTTACGGCTAGTGAAATAATACATCTGACTGCCTGTGCTTCCCTTAGGTTTCCTTGTGCTGCTGGGAATATGTAGCATATTAGTTATGTTCTCATTAGTGTAGCTTGGAGATGTGTTTATGTTCACCATTTAGCTCAGTCTTTTTTGTCTGCTCCTCTGTAGCTCCACATTCATGCTGAGCAGGCTCAAACCCTGGGCAGGAATGGGGGAGAGGAATTACAACTGCCTTTTGTAGGAGTACGGCTGTCCTCCTCGGGAATCCCCATGCTGGGGAAGCGAGTGAGAGGACTGGGTATATGCTGCACTTGAGTATGTCTTTGCCCTCATTTGCCCTTTCCCATGTGCTGATGTGGTACTATCTCAATGGGCTTTGGAAACAGGAGTTAGGGGACAAGTGATGCGAGCAGATGTCCAGTATGCTGAAAGCTAAGGAATGCATTATTTTCATTATTATTTTCATTTTTTTGAAATGAAAGTTGGGTTGGGAATCCAGCAATGCTTGTTTCTAATTCAGGGTCCAACAGAAGCGCCCGAGTCTAGTTTCTCCAAGACATAGCTTGACACTTCTGATCTGTTCACATCTCCTCAGCAAAGCAGTGTTAAATCTGCCAAGGCAGGACTGGGAGAGCTCCAGGGAAAGAATCAGAGTTGGTGAATGACTGTACACCACTGGCACTGGCACACTTCTCCAGTGTAGCGCTGGGAACATTGCTGGGGTGTAAAACACAAGTCCTGGGTAGCTCTTCAAAGGCTTCTCTTTTCACATGTACAGTCTATTCTTTATAATCTGAGCTACATTCCAGCTTGGGCTATTGTGTTTTGTCAATCATAGGTGCAATGGGATTGAATATTTTTCTTTACTTTCCTGCAAAACCATACAGAACTGCAATACTGCTAAGTGCATCCCCTGATGTCCTGCCATAGAAGCAGCCACATTTTCCAGGAGCTGGTAAAACAGCTCTTCTGAGTGAGGGGCTACAGACTGAATGAAAGAAAAAGTTTGGGAGCTGCCTCAACCCATGTAATACATGAATGCAACCACAAGGAACTCTTGCACCTCAGAAACCCTGCAAGCTGGATCCATGCCAGGAGCGTGTGCGTCTCCCTCTGCTAACAAACATTTTGAGGTTTGGGAGTTTATGTCTGCTCCAAAGATGTTTGCTCATAGCTTTGTGTGGGCAGCCTGCACACCACCCAGGCCATAACATGCTACAAACACGGGGAAAGGGAGAAGCCAACACTGGAGGTCAGTAGGACAAAGTGGCCCATTTCTTTCCCTTTTTCAAGCGCTTGGCAGCCTCATATGCCATCCTAAGTTTGCCCATTGTTACCTTGAGACCAACCTCTGTGGGTGCTCCAGTTTTTCCTGCGTAGGGAAGAAAACAGTGGGAAATTATGCCCAAGAGTAAGTCCCTCTTCTTACTGCAGGAGTGGCAGAAGGACTGTCCCAGCCTTGCTCCTTCTGAGCCCTGTGCAAAAAAAAAAAAGACACTATGAAGCATAAACTTCTTTCTCTCCAACATCAAGGTGGCAACCGCAAGGTCTAAGCATTTATTTATCAAAATCACTGTAGATATTTTCTTCACTGGGAGGCTTAGTACTTTAGGCTGAAATCATCCATCACAACTGGGGAAAGAGAAAAAAAAAAAGCTCTTCACCTTCATGGATTTTCCCCCTCCCTTCATCCCACCTTATTCATGTTTAAATGGGTAGAAATTCATCTTTTTCTCCAAAGATACAGCTGGCTGCAACACGCTCTGTGCTTAAACAAGCTGCCTGCGTTGGAAGCATTTTTCAGGCTCTCTGTCTTTCCCTCCCCGTCCCCGTGGGCCCCGACTGACGTCTCATCTCATTTTTATGTTTGACACCTCAAAAAACAGCTTAAATGAATAACCCCTATTTGTAAAAGAAAAGCAACTTTTCTCAAAGACAAAACAGGCTTCTCACTAGCAGGTATGCAAACTCCTCGGAAAATGGTCTTTGCTACCAGCTTTGGCAAGGTGGACTGTGTGCATGTATGTACATGTATGTAGCTATTTTTGGATGCAGCATGTATACTTTTGAGCATGCCTCCATGTTTGCCACTTGTGTGATGCTTAATTTTGCTTTTCCTTAAAGCTGATATGGAAAAGCCAACATGCAGCAAAGGCACACGACAGACTACTCTGCAGCTCAGAGAGTGGGATGTCTCTTTTATGGTAACAGCTTTGATATAGCTGCCAGCAACTTCTCCTGTAGTGGCCATGAATACACCTGTGTGCTTAGAGCAGGACACACTGGTTTCAGGACAGGTCATCCCAAATATGCTCAGATTGTCTGGCAAAACCACTCCGAACTGGGAAACATGAGTTTTTCTCAGCTTGCTTCAGTTAAAGAGTGAGCAGAAACCGCTGAGGGATGCGGTTTTATGCTGACAAGCCTGATGGTGCGGTGGGACCACAGAGGTTTCAGCTGTCTCTGTGGGGAGAGTGGGGCAGAGCAATGCCACTGTTTTTACTTCAGCAGCCATGAAATAGAGCCTGTAGACTTGATCGGTTATGAAAGGTGATTGCATCCACATTTATTGCACTAGGAGGGAAATCATCACTCGGCAAGGGAAAAGGAGAAGAAGAGGGTTGACATCCTTCTCCCAGGGAATATGGGATGTGTGTTCAGAAATGAGGGCATTGCAAAGCATCTCTGTTCCCACCTTTCCCCATGCCTGCTTCTGTTTTGAAGGGTTAGTCAGCTTCGGGTGAGATGACTGTCTTCCTCATGTTTGCATAGGTCCTGGGGAAAGGAGCCTTGGCAGCCTCACAGCTTCTCCCAACAAAGTTCTTCCTTAACGAACTGGGAGCAGTTGGTTTTTTTAAAGTTATGGATGGAGCAGGGAGGTTTTGAGTCCCATGGATCCACATAAACATGTGGTTTATCTCCTCTTCCATCCTCAATCCACTATCGGTAAGAGAGGTGCTGGGGCTGGAATAATGATATTCAGACACGCTGGGCTTTCTCATCCTGACAGAAGTCCCCTGTATCATCCCTTCATTCATTTACACAGTGTAGTACCAGTTCTGATGAGCTATTTACATGTCAGCAGAGACAGACAAATAAGCCTATATCTGAATTAAAAGCCAGGACTCTCCAAGACACGAAGAAGCAACAACAAACCCATCTTCTCTGTCTTTGATCTCAGATGATTACAAACAATGAAGCTTCCAACTTTCTACAAAGCAGTTTTCATAGCTCCAGTGAAACAGCTCAGTGCCTAATTCCTTGGCACAGCCTACAGCCTATAACCATAAGCGTGTGGCCATTATAGATAACATGGCACTTTGGGGAAGGCTGCAATAGTTATCGCCTTTTCCAGAGCCAAATTCCAATTTGAAGGGTCCATTATGCCTATCTATATACCCATTCGGCACCACGCAACCACAGCAACTGGCTACAAAATCATGCTTTGCGTCCTGCCCTAAACACTTGCTTATGCTGGTGCGAAGCATTGCCACAACTCCCCCAGAAGGAACTGAGCTTTTAAGCAAGAGCGATTAATCCTGAAAGAAGAATAGGGCACCCACTAGATAGATAGCAAAGCAACTTACAGCTTTTTGGGATATAGTCGTCTTCTCTGCTTTCCTCCAGTGCAATTCTGCACAAATTCATGTGATCCCAGCAGCCCACGTGGGAAACATCACATTAGATGGAGCTAATAATGAGGAGAAGAGGCAGAACCTCAGCCATCCATATACTAATCGCTATCAAATGTATAGTCTTTAATGGGGCATTTCAGGGGATTTTACACTTTTCTTTGAGGCATTGATCTCTGCTGGATACATAATAATGCTGGATCAGAAGGCCTGAAAGTCTTTGTGGTTTACATCTCTCTGCTTATTTCTGCTAAAATTATATGAATCTCCCGAACATTAGAGAGTGCTCTCTAGAGCGAGTCTGTCTTTTTCTTTTTTTTTTTTTTTTTTTAATTTTGGGTCAACCCCAAATGTACTTTTTACATGAGATATACATTTGCGTTTAATGTGGGGGTTATTTAACTCATTTATGCCCTTTTAGAAATCAGGTCACACTTTAGATAAAAATTTAAATATTACTTTGAAACAAGAATTCACCAACTATTGCACTTTGACCCAGGATCAAACATTTGCTCCAAGAAGGGCAATATTTTTAGCTAAGACTAGTCAGAGTTCCTTGATCCAAAATCACACATAATTTAAATTTTCACACAAAGTTCTCCTTTCCATTGAATGTAGTAAGTGACAAAAAAACCCTCCAAAAACTCTCAGCCAGCTGTGTTCCATGTGTCCTTGGGTTTGCATATCTTCTTAAAGTGCTCTTATTGTGCGATGACTACTGAGAGTCAATCGCGTCCAACTTCACAGTGTTCTCAGATTCCAGGTTTTCCCACAGATTTGAATGTTCCGGTAAACCATGTGCACTGAGGTGTGCTGGCTATTTTGCATGAAGATCTGAGGATACATACAACAATCATGGTGAATGCTTCACAGTAACTCAGTTTAATAACCTCATGTTAGGGTGTAATTTTCTGTTGGTGTAATTCTTCGTGTAACCTTTAAGTGCACAAGATATCCACTCATTCAAATCAGCTGAGGGTCTTGATTCTGAATCTGGTTTAACTGCTTGGTCATTAAATTAGGAGCTTCCCAACCTGGATGCAGCTCGTATATGCGGTACTAATCCATATCCATTCATACAGGGCCACCCGAGCTCTCTGACTTCAAAAGGCTCCTCATGCAAACAGCACTGTGAAATGCCCAAATTGCACTATGTAAATTCTGTAAACTGAGAGCAAATGTCTTTGTTAAGTCCATGAGGAAGTGCAAGAAAATCCTATTTGCTGATGTGCAAAGTCTTTGTAAGGCAGAGCCCCCAGCCTGAAATAGCTTGATTTGTGGATCCTTGCGATTAAGTTGAACTGAATGACATGCAAAGCTGGCAATTGAGATAAAGAATCACTCCAGGCCGGGGAATGGAGGCAGCTAAGATCTGAAAACAAAGGCTGTTAATCTCACGCTCATCATCTTTAAGCAGCACGCGTTAAAAGTGCAGGTAAAACTGAGCCGATGCCTTCAGATTACCGGATGGGCTGTTGTCTTTTGTCTTCGCAAAACTCATTTTGATTCAGACGCTGACAACTCCCCCCCCCCCCCCCCCCCCCCCGCTTCCTCCCCCACGTCCATCCCCTCAGGCGAAACATCTCATCCCAGCGGAGCCTCTGCCTCAGCCCTGCTCCCCTCCTGGCAGCCGGGAGAGAATCCTAGCCGCATCTCGGGAAGTTTTCTCGCCGTTCCCAGCCTCTCCCAGGACTGCTGCTCCTTTGGCCTTCTGCCCCTTCTTCCCTCTGCCACCGCGTCCTCCGCCCGGGCTCAGGGGGTCCTGTCCAGCCGGCGGTCCGCGGACCGACATGACACCTTGCTGTAGGACATGTGGCTCATCTGTCCCTCAAAACCTCGAGACAGCCGCATAAAGCCAAAGACATTCGTCCGAAGTAGATGTGCTCATAAAGCCAAAGACATTCGTCCGAAGCAGATGTGCTCATAAAGCCAAAGACATTCCTCCGAAGTAGATGTGCGCATAAAGCCAAAGACGTTCATCCGAAGTAGATGTGCGCATAAAGCCAAAGACATTGGTCTGAAGTAGATGTGCGCCGGCTGGAGCTGAATCCCTTTCCCAGAGTTAGGCGAGACGGGTCTTATTTCTGAGAGTCAAAGGCCTGAAATTGTGCTGCAGGTCCATACTTCAGCATCCTTATCAAATACCCGCATCTCAGGGTCCAGCACTTAGCACAGGTTGCCACAGGTGGTCCCAGAAGTCTGCGGCCAGCAAGTGTTGCCCTTGTGCAAATTAATGCCGCAGTAGGCTTTGGCAGCATCCAGCCGCAGCGGGGTAATCGGCAAAGGGAGATGCATTTAAGCAGTATCGGAAACATTAGAAACGTTCCAGTGCTGCAGGTTAAAAACTGCTCCAGGATTGCAAGTTCGGCATTTTAAGGATCAGTGGGAGATTTCTCTGGAGATTAACAGCAATTGAAAAGATCGACTTCCTCTCTATAGAGAAGTTTTAATAAGGCTGAAAATAAAATGCTGTCTCCCTCAGCCTTCCCGGCAGAAGAGATCCAAAGCGCCCCCCCGTTGTTTCAATAATTCAAACTTCAGCTTTAGCCAGCCAAATAGGCCTGAAATTCACCTGTGAAAGTTCACGAGGCTAAGTGGGATTCAGAACAAACTCCTCTTGTTTCCAAACTCATGTATAATGCAGTGAGGAACTTTGCTCAAAAGCAGCTCTGGCTTGCTGTTATATTTACGATGGTCCAAAAGAAAGAACAGGAGGCAAACTGATAACACCACATCACAGGCAGCAGAGTGGGAGGGGAAGGAAAGAGCACAGCCACCGGCTTATAATAAGTTGACATTCCTCTGTAGCCGGGCAGCACCTGAATCTGCCTCTTCTCCCTCCTCAAATTGAGATCGTGGCATTGCCTGAATACAGAGAAGAGGTCCATGCAGAGAACAAAATAAACAGATAAGGCAAGCACCGAAGGAAGAAGCAACACAATAAGAAGGGTTGTTTCATTAGCCACTTGGAAGGGAAAACTGAAGCTGAACATGAGCGTTGCAAGCCTACCGTTTCTGTTTGAAACGTTTTTGTTTACACAGATGTAGACTGAAAGGTGTGTTGAAGTCAAGCTCTCCATCTGTCAATGCTGTCGGTCTGCTGGCGAGTCCTAGGGCTGGCTCTGGGGTGACCCAGTTACCCCTGGCAGAAGGCAAATGCTGAGTGTGCTCATAGAGCACCACTGGCAGATGGTGCTGGGCTGGCAATGCCACCGGACGCCCGGAGAAGGTGGAAATTTCAGCTTCAGCAAGCTCCCTTGCTTTGTTTCACACAGAGCTATTCAGACAGTCCAACATGTACCTCGCTGCTTTTTTCCGCCACAAACCCCATGCAGTAGACCAGGAGCAGGAGCTCTGCCAACTCTCTGTAGCTCAAGACCAACCAGTTGGCCACTGTGGTCTAGGGATCACCCAAGTTCACTGGAGACTTTGAAAGCTTTTCTGTTGACATCAGCAGCCATGCATTCAGGGCTGTGACATTTTAAAATGTTCACAGCAGGTTGCCGCAGCTACCTGCCTTAGAAAAGCAGCTTTCTTACAACATTAGCTATGCTTTGCTTCTTTGCACAAAAAGGTCACATCTAAATTCACTTCTCTGTCGGCTAGCGTGGGTGGCTCACCCTGTTTGTTTTAAAACCCTATCCTCAGATTGTAAATAGATTTCTGGAAACCTACAGCTAGTGCCTCTAGACAGACTAGACAGGTAAGTTTTAGATAGCTGGTGTTAAGTGAGCTAAATGCATGACAGGGTATTAGGAATCAGATTCTCACATCTATTTGGGTTATCATTGTTTCACTGAGGAAATATATACAATGGCTATGTCTAATCATGAATTCCAGTGCTGATCCAAGATCTTCCTTCCTTCCTTCCTTCCTTCCCTTCTCTCTTTAATTACCTCACTAACATGGTAAGATGTTTGTTGTTTTCTTTCAAGTATATGATTTTTGCAGGTTTCTGGGGATGGAGTAACTGAAGTGCAATAAGTGATTCATTTGAAATAGTAAATATTTAACAACTAAATCAGACCCTTTTTTTCCAGATCCCTAGGTTCCTTCTAGCTCTATTCACACTATAATACTATACTCTCTGTATGTGTATACGATACCATATATATGCTGGACAGAATATTTATTTACATTTGTCTTAGAAGTGCAAAGTGACACTAAAAGAAGGTAAATTTTACAAAATTGTCTCTGAAGACATTTGACAATGCCAATATTAGTCTGACCCAGGCAAATTTAATTCTGCTCAACTGTATTTCTGTTTCATGATTTCACGACTCACTTTTTAATTGCATAATCACACAGGGTTTTTTGAGGGCTACTAAACTTGAGAGTACAAAAGCCAAAGCTGGAGTGAATCAACTTGGTGTACTCATTCTGAATAGCACAGGCATCTCAGGTTTTGCTGGACACCCTCTCCCAAATAAAAACAGCAATCAGTTTTCAAAATTACACTATTATTGATGCCTTGTAGGCTGCAGTACGTCTGCGTAACAACCTCAGCTGGATGGGCTTGGGCGTATGTTTGCCTCCTTTGCACCAGGCTGTTTGTTGCTACTTAAGGATTTGGCTGGGTGTTTTGAATGCTGATCGTATTTGCAGATTTGTTAAGTGTATCAGCGAAAGGGAGTGAAAAACTATGCTTTATAATATATAGGAGCTAAAAGATGAGGACATACTACAGAATTAGTTTCGGTCTACACTTGTGAGAAGTAGGAATGTTGCATTTATGTTTCTTGATGAAACTGTTTCCTGCAACATTTGCTGCATTACAGTTAATGGAATTTATGAGAACTGCTTGTAATTCTCCAAAACTGCCTGGTGCGGTCATTTCAGCCAGCGCAATGTGAATTATGCAATAAGCCATCGCCTTAATTAAAACAAATTGCATTTACTGTATCAGTCCGTACTATAAATCACTCCCTAGGGCCCCTCTTCAAGGTTTGCGCTTGGCCTGTTCTTGAGAAATGTTGACAGCAGCCTCCATTACCAAAAACATTTTTGAGCATTTTGTTCTAATATCCTTCTCCAGGATCCAGCCTTTGAGCTCACTGCCCTGATATACAAAACATATCTTACCCAAAAAGCAAGACAGAAATCACACAAAAAACCCAGAATACCTCATTTCCCTTTTCTCTCCTGGTTTTGCAGCGTGCATTTCAGTGGACTGTGGTAGTGGAAGATGAAGTTTATTAATTGCAATAATGATAATAATAAAAGCCAAAAAAAAGAAAGCTGCAGACTAATTGTTTTCATCCAAAGTTAGGAGGCACATGGGATTCCTCACACTCCCTACTATAATTAGACCAAACAACAAGACAACCAGATTATTAGTCCTTTGTGTAGCTCCGGTTTAATAAAAAGAATGACCACTGGGTATTTATATTCATTTGAGCTCAAAGCAGCTTAAAATGAAGCGTTAAATACAGCACATCATACTGCAGGATGAAGTAACTCACCTTTTAAAGAGAAACCATCATCTTATTTGTGACTTCTGATGTAGGGGGGAAAGATTTTTGCTTCATTCAGTTTGCACCTGGCTGCTGAGACCATTCAGTTCTACCTAATATTTAAGCGAGTGTGTTTGCTCAGGGTTCCTTGCCTTGAAAATTAAACCAAAGTAGTTAAAAGTACTTTGTGCAAAAGGGGTATAGTTAAGAGTTCCCTGAATTAAAATGTTAGGCTCGAAGTGATGATTTCTGGTTTTAGTTGCTTTAGAGAGATACTATTGCAAGTCTGGAGGAGATGCTGTTTAAGACAGTCCTGCACAGGTTAAAATGAACAGGGGAATCCTAACAGAAGGCTAACGCAAATTTAAAAAGCTCAAGCAAGCATTCATAGCCCCTTTTGCAGGAGTTGCTTAACTCCTGGTAATTTTGGGGATCCTGTAGGTGGAGCTGCTTTTGTAAAATTTATGAGGGAAGTGAACCATTTATATCTAAAACTATTTGGCAACTCCAGTTACTTTGAAATTGCTGAAAACTCATCATGAACAACCGGGTCATTGAACATAAAATCAGACCCTAGAGCCTGATTGGAAAGCCATTAAAGCCAATGAAAAGGGACCCACTGGCTGGAGCCAACACTGGAGCAGATCCACGGAGAATAATCTAAACTGAATCTGTCTCCATATTTATTTTCCTCTTGATATATACCTAAAAGAAGCCCCGGTAGATTTTCAATGGTCATAACAATATCTACCTGTTTGTTGTGAAGATTATTTCAATTTACATCAAAGCAGGGGTCCATCTTGCCCAGCAGCCTCACTCTGATGGTGTTTAGGTCTTCAGATGAAAGCCACTGTCACACAAACAAGCAAACATATCCAAATAACAGGTTTAAGCACTGAGAAGGAAACAAGACAATATGCATTTTCTTCCCCTGAAAAGGAAAGTAGACACAATTGGAAACAGCATATGCCCAGACTGTGACTACTGGTCTTCAGCCAAAATAAAGTCTGAAAATAATTGGCATCAACAAGTATTATCAAGGACCAGCTGGAACACACGTGTACTGAAAAGTACACGAATATCTTCAGAACAGTGGATGAATACCTTAGTTGCATTTGCTATGTATTTGTTGAGAGGCTATGGCTGTTTGGCTTCTGAATTCAAAAGGCATTTATTGATGCTGTAGTAAGGGCCTACTGCACAAAGCTCAGGAAACTCAAAATGCTGAAGCCAGCAAAATAGGTCCTTCAACCTCCAATAACCATAAGTACATTTTCCACCTCTTACTATTAGGATTGCACTGTATCTGAGTGGTTTACAATTTCTCATTCTGTTTAATTTTTTTCTTTGCCCAAATTTAATCACAATAAACAGGTGTCTCATGGAGCCTGCATTTACTGCAGTTTTTTGTGTCACAGGAGGCTGAAAGTATATGCCTACTTTTTCTTTTTAATGATCAAAAATAGGATTTTTTTATTTTTCTTTGGGGTTTTGTCCTAAGTTTTGATAACTCCAAAATAGCTGCAGAGATTATCTTCCAGCTTTCTAAGTAAATTCACTGCTGGCCTGTGAATAAGAAAGCGTGAGAAAATTTCAGCCCCCAAAGGTAATTTTGGGGGAAAGTTATAAACTACTGAAAACAGCAGCTTATAATGAAAGTGTCATCTCAACCATAAAAGGTACCTCAATGCACTGAACAGGCACTGTAAAACATGATTGAAAGGGAGTTTAGAGATATTGCTAATGGCTCCGACATAAGGCGTGTAGCTATAAAAGATGAAAAGATGCATGGCTAAAACTGCCCACTGCAAATCTTTGAAGAGCGTCTAACTACCCAGGCGTGCCAGAGATGCGCGATTGCTAACAGAACTGGTCATGCAAATCTGCTCAGACAGAGAGACCTTCAAACACTTCATGCTTTTACTTCCTCTGAAAGTAATGCAATTGCTCAGCAGAGAGACAGCTCGTGTCCCCAGGCTCGTGTTGGGGGCACTGTCTGGCATTTCAACGACGGCGTTGGCCGACAGTGAGGCAGGACTATGGCGCTCAGCCTCTAGCTCTTGACGAATAATGTGGCCTGTGGTTAGAAACTTCCAACGTCTCTTTCTGCCTCAGCAACCGACTTTCCAGGTTACAATAGTGTTGTGCCATTTTCATGAAATCGTGTAATTTTGGTAGGAATGGACCTCTGGAGGACATGCAGTCCAGCCTCCTGCTCACAGCAGGCAAACTTCAAAGTTAGTTTTGAAGTAGTTCTGCTATTCTGATTTAAGGCAGGTGATCTAAAGTTTAATTAATATGTGCAAAATACTTCAACAAGCTGAAAGTCATTTCATGGACTTTCAGAGTTTGCATTTGGCCGTGATTACTTTACAACATGGTCTTTATGATATCTGTAGTGAAACAGGTTTTGGTCTGTGTTGAGATTCAGTCAGGAGGATGGGTTGGTTAAATTTATCCTATCCTTCAGGGAGTAAATTCTGACTAGGAGCTATATTTTGAATATCTGTAGGTCAAGGTTATATATGACCATGACTATGCATTTTATTTAGGCCATTTCAAAAAGTGGATTGCAAGGTAGAACAGTGTTGAAGACTATGAGGAAGAATTTTTTTTTTTAATCACTGGTCAACAGCTGAAATAATGAGGCGAGCTGTGTTTTAGGGAAAAGCTACTTTCTTACTTCAATGCAAAGTAAGTTTCTTGCCTAAGACTCCTCTGTTTCTCTTTCTGACTGACTCCATGTTAGAGCTATGAAAAATAATACGTGCATCTAAGCCTGACTTTGGAAAACCCTTCTCATATACAAGCTTGCCCAAACTTGAAAATGTGGAGAATTTTCCAAAGTCTCCAAATATTGATGAGTATATTTCTGAATATTTTCCCAAGTACTGTCAGAGCTGAGGATCAAAGTTCCAGACATTTGCTTGGTGTTTATTAGCACTTTCAAGGACTCAGAAAATGTAAGTCAGACCTAAAGACATTATGAGGTTTTACTTATTTAATAATAGATTTGAGGTTCCTTTATTTGTCTCCTGCTGAGCCTTTAGCTTGAACTTGGGTCACTTTCAAACTTTGATACACTCCTGAGGTCTAGAAAGCCGTGGGTTTATTGAACAAGAAAGAAAAAAATCTCAAGTGTGCACATGACAGCAGAGGGCAAGACCTCAAACAGCTTGAAATTGCTGTGAATATCCTGATTGGTTTCTAAGCCCTATCATTGTGCAAACCTGTAGCAGGCACTTCCTCTCATAGCCAGTTACGTTCCTCGTGGGTGGCTGCAGAGCACACAGCCTTTCCCCAGGGCCAAGTGGCGAGTGTCTCAGGGAAGGTGCTAGCTTGACTTTTTATAGAACAATTTCATATAAATTCTTTAAAGACAAAAAGAAGTAAAGAAGACCGACTAAACACAAAACTAACTCTCTCTACTTTTGAAACAATTTCTGAGTTTACCCTAGCTCCCCATCTTTGCAGTTAGCATCTCCTCCTCTTCCCCTCTCGCCTTGGGTGAGGACGGTGATTATCGTGGAAGGTGATCTACACTATTTCACTCCAGCCTAGTGAGGGAGATGGAGGAGGAGGGCAGAGAGAAGACTCTTGCTTCAGTAACAAGAGCACCTCTGAATAACTGTGGAAGTGGTTTCATTTTTTAGGTGATGGTGTGCTCCTCGGGTTGTGCTGGGTGCTTCTGAGAGCCCTTCCAGGACACAAGGATATCCTAAAGCTGAGTGTGCCTTGGTGTGAGCATGCCCATCAGGGGTTGCTCAGCTCTTAGTTGTCACCTCCTGCCCTCCTAGCTATTTCCCATCTCCTCTGCAGCAGCAAGAGGTGCTGGGGTGGTGCAAATTAGCTTCTGCCCAGCTCCACAGCAGGAGCATGATGAACCTGGGTTGGGAAAGCATTGCCCAAGGGTTGGAGCAGGATAACTGGGAGATGCTACTTTTCTGCAGACCTTGGGAGAATTCTCTTCACTGTGGTAGGGTCACCTCCTCTCCAGCCCCAGGGCTGAGCTGTTCACAGAGGTGACCTCGTCATTGCAACAGCTGTGCTCCAGCCTGTGCCGGGTTAGCCACAGTTAGCAGGGTGGGGTGACATGGATGTGAGAAACACTCTGCCTTCCCAACATCGCTTCCTCTCAGCGATGCCCTTCACCCCTTGGTGCTCTCCCCAAGTCCTTCTGCTGGGAGAACTCATTGCAAAGGTGTGGGGATGGATTTTGTGAGCGTGCAACCGTTTTGTGTCAGTATGACCAGTGTGAAGCGCACTCTGTGCTCCCCCATCAGACAAGGGAGGGTAGCAGAACCACTGACTGCTGGCCAGATGCTTGGAGGTGCTCAGGAGAAACAGGCAGCTCAGTGCAACTCTTTTTTCCTATGTGTTAAGACTCAAAAGGAAACCCACGCATCCTGCTTGAAAGCCTCCTCTGCAAACCCATGTGTCTCTCTAATTGAAACAGGGCAGGGGCTGAAACCATAGGAGTCCACAGCTGCTATTTCTATTGTGCATGTCTGAGTCAAGGTGAAGAGAAAAGTCAGCAGAGTATCCCACAGGGTGAATCCTCCATGTGCCAAGAAAGCTGACTCCACATTAAAGGTGAGAGCCAGAGCTTGCGAAGCGGTGATGGCCTGGGAAGACAGAGGCCTTGATTCCCTCCAGCAGCCTCCAAGTGTTATTCCCATTAACATCGGCACTAGCCATCGCCCTGAATACCCCATGCACCAAAGGACGAGTGAGAGAGAGCGGGAGGGAGGGAGGTGATAAAGTTGTCAGGCTGTAGGCAAGGCTATGGCTGCTCAGGACTGGCAGGGACTGCGTCATTTAGAGATAGCTACATCCTGGGATGTATTTTAAGGGCAGATCTGAGAAACTCAGGCGAGGGCAGGTTTGCTGATCTTGCAGAGACTTCATCTTGGGTCAGTCTTCAGTTCACAGTGCCAGATAACCAGGGCTCTGCATCTCTCTTCTCCTTCATCTACGTCACCAGGGGAAGAAAATCTTGATGTGGCGCAAAGACTTTTGAGATGACAGAGCCACTTATATTAACTTCCCGCACGTGACAAATTTCAGCACTCAGTGATTGCTGCTAACCCTGCAGCTGATGTCTGGTTCACAAGACATCTGCCCTGCATGCCACCATAGGTCAAAAACATTTTCTGGCCCCCTCCAGCAAACAAAATATGTTCTTAAAGAGCACAGCCTCCAGTTAGACTGTGCCATGGGGTGACAGAGGGGAGTATCACTTTTGCGCCGGACCTCTGTTTTGGCATTGAAAGAGGAGCACTTAAATAAAGCCCAAAGCAGCAGATAGGACTGTGTGTTTCTCACACAAACAAGTCTGCAAGCCACACAGAGATCAAAAGGATCCTTGTTACCAAAGACAAGATCCGACCTCTTTTAAAAGCAGTGCAGCCTTTCTGCAGAAAGTTTAGCAACTGATGCAGAATCGACAAGTGAGTCATTCCCCCTTTCCTCCTTTTTCTCCTCTTCCTCCTGCCTCAGAGTTTTTCTCAATGCACCAAAGTGCATTGAGAAAGTGAGACGTCTGGAAGACGTCTCTTGGGTCACTGCTGCTCCTGCAGCATTTTGTCTGCCTTCAGGCTCTGGCGTCAAGTGGTGATCAGCCTTCTTCCCCCAGCCTCTTGCCCTGGAGTAGCAGTTTTTAGACGTGACCTTCCACCTCTTCACGGCTCCCTGTGTCTCTGAAATGTCCAGAGGTCAGCCCCTTGCCGCCTCCACAAGGAAACCTGTTATGGAGATTCCTGCCTCGCATCAGCCCCACCTCATGTCCCTGTCATCTCCCATCATGTTACCGAACTGAAGGGGATACCAGGAGCTTAGATGGTGTCCTCCACCGTGACATGGACTCATCATTTCACTATTTGTCGGGGAATGGCAGCTGTGCGCTGCTCGTGGAAAGGTAGCCTTGACTGACTAGCTAAAAATCAGAGGTGACCTAGCTGTACAACTTACTGCTCGGGAACAATGTGACAAACTTCATCTTTCTTCACTGCCAACCTCTAAGGTTAGAGAGGGCCATTACCTGTCATGGTGGGAAGGAGAGAGACAGGTCTATGGATGTGTCTGTCTCTGTGTGTGGAGGGGGGGAGATGAGTGGGTATGCTCTTATTCTTTCTTCCCTACTTCATTATATTGATTTTCAGTGGCTTGCACGTTTGGAATGCAATAAGGGAGCAATTCCCTTCTATGCTGGCTAGTAAACATTGCCTGTAACTTTATTCTGGGTCAGGAAAGTCAGCACTTAAAATTAAAAGTGGTTTCTGAGGAGGAAAGCCATATTTTAGGAAATTCCAGCTGGGGGTTCCTTGCTACTGTACTTAGTATTAGAATCCAGTGTATCGTGTCATGTCATATATGTCTTTAAAAAAGCATTTAACCGATATATATTCTCATCTGCTCTTTACTTGCTATATTTCAAGCAGAAAGTATTTTTTAAAAATCAGTTCCCTGGCTCTCTGAATTTACAGCAGAGGCCACAGACTATAAAGTGGAAGGAGCTGAAATTAAGCCCAGGGGAGTGAGAAGTGCACTAGAGAGAAGGGCTCGTGTGCCAGGTGCTTAAACACATGCATAGTTTAAATCCTGTGCAGTCTCCCTGAAGCCAATGGAGCTGCTCCTGTATTTGAGACTAACACACCTGGCTTAAGCGCTGGGACCTTAATCCCTAAAAGAAGGTGTATAATTCTGGGGTACAGACTGTGATGCCTGTAAGCTGCTCCAGGTCCAAGGTACAATCTGCTATGGAAGTTCCTTTCCTCTGTGCAGAGCTCCCATGCTCAGGTCTTGGAAAACCAAAAGGGTTCCCTGAGACAGGAAAACATCTGCCCCAGACAGTCAATTTGGGGAATGAGTGCCCTTGCTGACAGGAGGCTTCCAGATGTGGATCCAAGCCGGGATCTGGGTGCTTGTGATGAGCCTTTTGCTGATGAAGTTTCACCCAGCGAAGGCTCATTTCTTGAATGCTGGGGATTTTAGCTTGAAAGCTTCCTTCTTGTGGAGCAGGCGCTCACAGCAGGTGTTTCATATGTAGTCAGACATCAGCACTGAAAACATGGTGCATTACTTTTTAGACAGATAGACAGGTATTTTACAGAGCTCTGCTCCTGGAACTGCAACAGCAAAGTGCTTTTGGAAAACACCCAGCGTAGGAAGAAGGACCAGTGGTGTGGGTGTTACAGTACAGGGTGTCACCTGCTTTGCCAAACAAGCCCATGCCAGCAGCCTCAGTTCCCTATTTCCATCCTGTCCTGCTGCAAAAACGTCCCTGCAAATCCCCTCTCCTCTCTGCCGTGTATCCACCCACCCGGCAGCAAGGCTGTCACCACTTTGTCAGATCTCGGGGACGTCTGCACTGGAAACCCCGCTGGGGAAATGAAGGAAGCCTGGACAGTTTATGAGACAGCGGGAGGCAAAGTACATCTACCTGGCCCTGAACTCTGACGCTGGCCTCCCTGCTCCCCGCTTGACATTTACAAACGGTGACAAGCCCTGTCACCTGCCACCCGATGCGACCACCCCGAAAGCTGGGAAAGCCAGACGTGCTATTAACAACTCCAGCTTCCCAAAAGAAAGCCCCAGAGGCTAACAACAAGGAACTGCCGTGACTCGGGCCAAATGCACTCATGTTAGGAAACCTCCGCAGCTGGCTCTCTGGGTGAAACAGCCTGATGAAAGGAAAGCAGAAACGCACGCAGACAGACAAAGGGAAAGACAGATGGTGCTGGTTTCTCATCCCAGCTCTCCTTCTCCCTTCTCTTCCTATGAGAGGAGAAACCCCTGGCTGTGGAATCCTCTATTCCGGGAACAGCATGAGGTGCTGCAATTCCTTGCACCATGCCTAGCCGTGGCTCCCTGCGGCTGCTTTTTCCGCTTTCCCCTGGCCTGTCTCCTCTAACCACGATGAGAACCTGTGGAAGGACAGATGTCAGCACAAGCGGATCATCTGAGCACCTCCCTGGGGTCCCAGCCTGCTGGGTCTTCATTGCTCTTTAGTACCCAAATCGCTATTTCCTGCTGATAAATCACAAACTGGAATTTAGGGGCTAGAGAAGGTTGAGCGTTGCCTTCTCTAGGAAAGCAAATCTGCAGATTTGCAAATCTTTGCCGTCAGCAAAAGGCTTCCTAAATCTTCTATATTTCATGATTCCCAAACAGTTCTCGCAGAGTAGCTACTTTCAGGAGACAACATTTTTCAGGCTGCTGCTGTTACTCAAGTCTCCATCTAAGCAGTCATGCAACAAGCAACGCTTTCAAACAATGGTCTATTGATTACTTGCTTCGTTAACAATGATGCAATTCCCTGGAGAGGTTTATTACTCTTGTTTTGTATTATTTTGTGCCTTATGATTTGGTCATTAATGGGTACACTTGCATTTTGGTTCATTGTGACTGACTTTCCTGGGAGGAATTCTCGATGCAGTCCAAAACTGTTCATGAATAAATGTTTACTGGCAAGAGGTATGAGTGTGTTGCAGGGCTGTATGGATGTTTTCATCCTGATGGTGCAGCAGTAAATCAATTAAAAACATGATTGATCGTAAAATTGGGGCAAATTTCCTTTTGCCTCTGGATTTCGCATTACCTAAGTTAGGCTGTGTAAATCTAAAGATATATTACTCATGCAGTGATTGTCTTGCTGATATCTACAGTGAGAACTGCTATGCACACAGCTAAGGCAAGAGCAAGGGCTAAACCCAGCCCCAGCATATCCTGCAGCTCTGCTCCCACGCAGAGCACAGAGCCCTTGTCCCACTGGTGATTTAACTCCTTTTGGCAACATTTGACTAGAATTCCCTTTACCAGAGGATAAAATAAATCGAAAGGGCTCTCTACACAGATACGTTTGTTCAGATTAAGGTATAGTGTACATTTAACATGGAATAGCTTTTCTTAATTAATTCCCTGTCTGGGTGCTTTTTTTTCATTCAGACTGCTGTAGCCCAAATTAGATTAATCGACTTTGGGTATTCTTGCTAGCTTTTGCTTTCTCTTATTATTAAGCATTATTAATATTAGTTATTAGAAATTAATTATTCCAGAATAGCTCCCCACATATATTTATATCCCAAAGTCTCCAGTGGTATACAATGGCCAGTGTCCTCTGACTTCAGTGACAGCCCCCATGCCCCTAGTTTAAAGAGGTTGCCAACAACACTGGGTTGCTCCTACTGAGTAGACATAATGATTTCAGTCTTAAAATCGGTTTAAAAATCTTGTGTCTTAATCTTCTGTCAGTTTAAAAATCTTCTGCAGTTAAAGTAAACCTCTTTGTAACAAGACCGTATCCAGAGGCCACTGCTCAGCACACAGCAGTGCAGGGGAAACGTGGTGCAAAGAATTGGAGAGCCTGAAAAGACACAAGCTAAGGACAGAAAACTGCATCCCTGCCTTCCACATATCCATCCAGGGCTTCATCCAAAACCCAGAAATGTCGATGTAAGTCCTTCTGTGGGCTCTGAGTGAAGGCCAGAAGAACTGCACTGTGGCATGCCAAGGATCCTGCCGCATCTCCATGTGTGCAAGTCTGCAGATAGAGGCACAAAACCAATGTACATGACCATGTGCTTGACTATAGATTTACAGAGACAGTGTGCATAAATCTAGATAATTTATACAGTGCCACAAATACAAACAACAACTGCCACCCCTCTCCCTTCACAAACTCATATACACAAATGCACCTCAAGTATGAATAATGCAATGACAAAGTGAGCTGCATTTGTATGGACATCATTGGTATCAGCAGTTAGGAATAATAGTTGTCTAATTGTAGTCTTTCATTGTGTGCTATGTCAAAGCCTGGGCGAGTAATTGCAATCATCAAAACCCTTTCAGAGTGTGTGCAAAGCCCCGACCCCCATCACCTGCCGTCAAGCCTATCTGATCCACCACACACATGCACTTACTGGGCAGATGAATTAGCTAGATGGGCTGTTCTCTTTTTTTTATTATTATTTTCTCTTTTGTTTTGTGTTTTCCTTCCCTCAAGGTTGTGTCTGGGTTGTGAAGGGTTGTTAGGCTTTTTTTTATTATTATTGTTATTCTTATTTTTCGACATGTGTGTGATCGCTTTTTGGGTGAGATAATTTAGATGACAGACATCAACAATTATACAAAATAATATGGTAACCAGCAACTGAAAAAAAATAATAATTGATTCTCATGGGCTGCTGAGTGTTACAATTGGAATGTCTTTCTATTAAAATCCTTGTAATAGACACAGGGAGAAAGCAGGGAGGAGGGGAGAGAAAAAGAGGGAGAGGGAAATCAGTTCTTTTTCAAATATTACTCATAAGATGGAAGAGAAGATATTTTCAGAATGCAAGTGGGACTGAGTTCCATTAACATAATCCCATTTCTAGTATTATTTTATTAATATAAACATCTCGGCTCTGGAAATGCCTCCTGGATCATATATACATACTGTGTTTTGCCTTGGGTTTAGTGGAAAATCAAGGAGAGTGCTAAAAAAAATTTGAAGCTATTTGTTATATTCGTTCTGAATTGCCAGCTGTACAGTACCTGAGTAAAGCAGCAGATTTGATTATCAAACACAATTAAGGCCTGGTTTTGTCAATGTGGAGTACCGTGTAAGTGCATATTGTAAAGATCTGTCTAGAAGACAGCAACAGCACAATCTTGTGGGCTACGTACTCTGTCTTGCTGCCGGAGAGGACTTGCAGTGATTTCCTCTGGTTCAGCCTCCCACAGTAAGGCAACCGTCTCAGTGCTGTAACAACTATTACAGAGACCACATCTTGTTCAAGGAGCACATAGGTTCACGGGTAGATACCCACTTTAAATCTTTAGAGGGTCTCAGCTCTGAGTTTTCTTGTGTCTGCCTTTGTGTGATAGAACATACCTATTTATTAGTAGCATATAGTACCTTCAGAGACTCCGCAGGGCATGTCTTTTTTGTTGCAAGCATCTTCTTTTGCTTAAGGACTTATGTGGTTTTCATGGCTGGCAAACATGAGATTGGATGGGATATGTGTGTGCGCTCAAAATTCTGCAATAAGACAATTTAGAGGTCTGTAATTAAACTCTCCCAGGAAGCAGTAGAAGCCCAATGTGTGCAAAATTCAAGTAAAGGGGAATTTTATAAAAATCATAGAATTGTTTAGATTGGAAAAGACCTTTAAGGTCATCGAGTCCAACCGTATTTATACAATTTATACAAGGTTCAAGGAAGAAAATCATCATTGTGAATTTTCTTAAATTGTGGATGAGGGCCCCAAGGGGAGGAAATGTAACTTGCTGTTTCGACTACTTAAAATGAGGATAGGCAAAATGTTTTTGAACAGTCAGTGTGGAGATGTCCCATGTCGTCAGAGGGCCCCATTACCTAAGAAGTCTTTTTCATTTCTGATTACTGTAAGTCATCTTCATAGTGCTGTCTGACACTACTGTCCTCACCCTGCTCACTTCAAACTTGCTCCTGTCTCTGGACAAAACAAATTCAGATGTACCAAAATACACATATTTTATAAGAACTCAAAGCAATCAGAAACAGTGATGGTATTGAAGAGAAGATGCTGCAAAATATGTGATTGAAAATGTTATAGACTATGGGGTTTTTCTCAGGGAAAAGTATTGCCACCGCAGAGGTCACCACTGGTCTTTTCCAACCTTAGTGATTCTGTGATTCTATGAAATAAGAAGAGCAGAATTCTGGTCTTAGTCTTGCTGTATTTTTGGGGGGAAATTCATTTGGGGCAAAGTGTGTTCATCTCCAATAACTTCTGTCTTATGAAAGTTAGGTGGTTATTCTTAGCTGTTCATCTGAGATGCTTCATCAGTCAATAAAGAAGCAAAGGGGTAGTCCCACAGGGTCATTCATTCACTCCTAAGACAGGTGAGGATGAACCACTTTATGGAAGTTCACCTGTGTCTCTCCACATTTCCTGTAGAGTCTGGCCAGCTAGTTTTAAGTAAATTCATAGATGACAAAGGTTAGAGGAGAATACCTCCCTTAATATCTATTTCCACTTCATGTTGAAGAAATGGAGAAATTCCCTTTAACAGAAATGTTGGATTTGAAGACCTATAACCAGCATTTTCTCATCTGTAAATATTTACAATTACACTTCCTGCCACAAGAACTGGGTTCATTTGTTCTGATGGAGTTTCATAATGACCTTACAGTAAGGATTTGTTTTCTTATTATAATCTTTCTTAAGAGTTAACTGGACTATACCTTCATCATAACAAAGTTGGAAATGCTTTTTTTCTTAATCAGAAAGAGCTGTTACCGATTTCCAGTTCCATTGCCCACTGTTGTCTGCCAGCAAAATTTGGCCTGGATGTATTGAAACATCCTGCTAGAAAATGACTTTCTTAAATACTTATTATCCACGTAATAATTAATGCTGAGGGAGATAATTTTTCAGGCAAAAATGTTAATTTTTCATGATTCACACTTTGGGGACAGAAATAATGGATTTGATAAAGCTTTTATTGGACAGGTTTCTGAGGTCCAGGGTGGACTTTTTGCAGTAGCAAGTGGTCCAACGTGTAAGCCATACTCTGATAGCATGGGAGACACCTGCGCTGCTGAGTTATCCTAATGTCTGCGCTCATGGGTGTTTGGAGGAAAGGGGTGGGAAGACTGATGATGTCAACCCAAGCATTTTTTAAAGGTCATGGTCCAGAACAAAAATTATGTAAGAAAACTTGACATTTTCTGCTAAATGGAATTCTTGTTTTCCACCTCACCCTAATTAAGATAGCGCTGAGAAATGCTTGTCGTGGAGAAGGACTGTACCTTCCTAGGGCTTGTACAGAGACCAGTAAAAAAGCACATCCAGGTCCAAACTTTCTATAATGCAAGGATAGTAAAAGAGAAGATAGAGACAAAACCAGAAAACAAAGTCGTATGTGAGCATCATAGCAAGGGGGACAGGTTTTGGAGAAATTTTAGGGAACATCCTGAGATGGGATTGTAGCTCTCTTTAAGGAGTTCCTACCATGCATGAAGGAGCAGCATGGGAGAAAACAATGAGATATTTGTCTGAAAAATTCAATTACTGAGTGATAGAGGATGTTATCACAGGATAACCAAAGATGGGAGCTGGCATTTCAACAGCAAATGAGAGATGTTAGGTACGGGGGAGATAGGCTGTGAAGAGCCTTTCACAGGTCCCTGTATGGACATTGAACCATAACAGCCACTCATCAGTGTTACAAAATGACCAGGAGCAGTATCCCCAGGCTGGGCAAGACTCTTCTTGGCAAGCTTGTGAACCACACCACGCCATCGGATAGAGCCCGTCCTGTTGAAAGCTGAATCCCTTTGAGTTCCCTGGAACAGCAGCAGCTGGAGGGGAAATAACAGTAAAATTCTATGGCCATAATAAAACGCATTAGCCATCTGAACACTCATTTCAATCAAATAATGCAGCCTATTCATATTTAAACAGGAAATATTGTTTAATGTTTATGGTAATGATCAAATCAAATTTTAAAAATTAAACATGAAATTAAACATTAAAGTGAGGTTCCAACATTTGGCACTTGGGACACCATTTCCAACCCACAGCTGATGGCTGCAATCAGTAGGGTCTACCCTCTTACCTTCCCTTAGTACACCTTCTTGAGGAGGATGCTAGAAGGAGGCTTTGGTGTCACACGAATGACCACAGCTGGTGTAGGGTAGCTGATTTGATCATTCCAGCCTTCCCTTCCATCCATTTGGCTTTCCATGACAATGAGAGTTAATGGCTGCTGAGAGAGAAGTGAAAACCCAAAGGAAAAGTACTTTCACCTGAAAGAAGCTAAATAGGAGCTGGTTTTCATCCAAGTGGAAGGCAGTCATGTGTTCCCATTGAAATGTTTTGGACTCTAACTTTTTCCCAAAAAGAACAGGGAGAAGAAAGTTACAGAGGTTTTTCCAAAGCACCATTGAAACAGGAGTACAAAATGCCACTGTGAAACAGCAAGTCCTCAGATGTATGTAATGGTCATAGGAGATAAAAATGCAAAATAACACCTAGTTGCTCTTTAAATACTGTCCCTTTGGGGTAGAGCACAGCAACTCTTACACACCAATAACACACAGCCATTTCTGTAGTGGTAGTAACTGGTGTAGAGCTCCTGATTTTGAAAAAAAAAAAAATGTTACTTTACACCAGTGGCAGCATGAGCTCAGCTGATTAATTTAAGTTTTTGACAGAGCTGGCCAAGTTTGTGTTTAATGAAGACCTTGAACTGATGGCTAGCAGTTAGGGTATTGCTTTTAGAACGTATCTTGTGTTACAGTAAACTCAGAGCCAGGAAACAAATTTCTCCCGCACCAAATCTGGAGTGATCTTATTGATATTAAGCCTAGCAGTTCTTTCCCAACTCTCTCCACCTGAAGTCAGCAGAAAAGCAAAGTTTGAAACAAAAAAGATTTGAAGCAAACCCACTGTCTCTAATAACTCTATGCATTTTGGCCACGGACCTTATCTGTGCTGTGAGCCTGTGCTTCGGTTTTCTTGAGCTGTGCAGCGAGGTTAACCTTTTGCTCTAACAGTTGGATATTCAAGGGAGTATATCCTTAGTGTAAATTAATATCAAATTAGTATAAATGAATATCAAATTAGCAATGCTTTGGACTACAGGTGAATTGCATGTTGTTCCTTAGAGTAAAAAAAGCTCATCACAAAAGGCAGAATCAATCTGTCAATCCCCATTCTTATGTCGACTGCTTGCCCAAATCTATTATTGAAGGAGCATGTAAAGAAATTTCCATAGTATGAAAAAACAAATAAAAAGACTGAATAAATTATCTGGGAAAATACAGCAAAATGGCAAGATTTATCTTAACCTGTGCCTACTGCTCTCATCCCTGTACCATGCACTTTAAATTGGATTGCTATCCTATAAGAGACTGTCAAGGATTTCATTTGTTCTGCTTGACATACAGATGTACAATTGGTAAAACTGCATCTTATCTTAGTAATTGTCTACAGTGCTAAGTCTGTACCTAGTTATTGACTTTAAAAGTCAGGTTTCATCTATGCAGTTCCCTGATCCAACATCAGTCCAAACACCTCCAGCTCTATCTGTTCATCTTTCAGCTCACCTTCCTGAGTTAAACCACCTTCCTCTTTGCAAATGCTGGGTTTCGGCTTTTTGTAATCAATCAAGACTGGGGTTTGGGGGTAGAGGAGTGAAGAGGTCAGTTCCTTGTTTCTGGTAGCATCCTTGTATCCAGTGTGTCTAAAAAAATTCATTGTGAGCTTGTGCTTGAGAACTTGGTGAATATTTTGAGGGGTTTAAAGCAAGAATGATTTTTCTAGGGTGTGGAGGGGGGTGTTCACTAGCTCTAATAACATTTCTGTTTACTAACGGAACTGTAGAGTTTAGTGATCACATAGAGAAATTTCTGTCTGTCTGGTGGTCTTTCAGCACATTCTGGTACCAAATCCAGATTAGCATGCTGACACTCTAATGATTTAACAAAATGCTTTTCCAAACTTGCAGCAACCTTTCCCGTTCACAGACAGGTGCTGCAAATAGATCTACTTGCAAAACTGGCTATTTTTTCCAGCACATCCAAAGAATTCCTGTAGAACTAGTTATTTATTTTCCACTTCCAGCTGAAAAGAACTTTGGCTTTTGAGTTTTCATTTTTAAAAACCAAATAAACCTCCAGATTTTTCCTGGGAAGCAGACACTTCTATGACATATTGTGTGTTAGTCTAAATGCCTGGTGCTTTCTCTGCAAATACTCTTCATCCAAACTTTTTGAGCAACTGTTGGGAGGAGAATGTCAGAAGGAAAACCCCATTTTCTTCCACTTCTTCCATCCCCAATACAAACTAGTGCCATCCTGGCGACCAGTCTTGCACCTGACTTAGCCCAACAAGTGGATGTCTCATTCCTATTCCCTGTTCCTGGCAATGTGAGAAATGACAGTCATAGGAGGCAGCTACAAATTTGCCATGGTGAAACACTCTGCGGGGCACAGTTCTTTACAGGGTGATGTAGTAATCCCCCATTCCCAACAGGACTGATTCACTCTTCCCAGGGAGCATAGGAATGTAATATAAGAACATAAGAACAATTATAATTGGTCAGACCAACAGTCATTCTCACAGATATCCCATCTCCTAGAGTAGTCAATCATAAAGCAGAGGGAAAACTGCAAAAGCAATACTTTCCCAGCTTCCTGCAATTGGCAGCTCAGGAATTTCCTGAGCCAGAGGTACTTTCTTTGTATCAGTAGTTTTCAATGGATTTTTCTTCTGTGAGTTGTCCTCTTGTTTTTGAGTTCATGGGGATGTTTTAGATGCTGGTTTTGCACCATTGACATTTCTCAATGTTTAAGCAGGACCATTTGTCCCTGGAGAAGGCAGAAGTTAGTCAAATAACCTGGAGACTGGCAACTTGTACAATCATAAAATAATGCATTGAAGACTCTTTCCAGTTTCCAAAATGCTGCCAGCTATAGGGGAGATGTATAGCACGGCAGTTTCAGAGAGAAGAGCCATGGGTCCTGGCTGCACAAAGCGGTGATGCTTACCGGATATCATTACCAAAGGTGGAATCCCAAATCAGTGGTGGTTTAAACTTTGTAGAAGAGCTGTTAACTGCAGGAGCTCAGCAGCTGTTGTATGAACAACCATAATAGCCCTGCAGCAGAGGGAATCTCCAAGGCAAGGTTGGGTGGACGTACAGGTGAAAGGGTTTCATCCTCCAGAGTTAAAGCCACCTCCAGTCACAAGTAGAGCTACAAGACAAAGAGCAGGAGGTTTTCAGAAGGTCCTGTGGTACTTTTGCCATGTGCAAGCGATCCAGAAGCAGCGTTTTCTAACAGCTGGCGAGCAGTGCCAGTTATACGTATCGCAAGCTGCACCCCTGCCTCCTGAACAGCGTGCCAGCTCACGGAGAGGGAATTGCTGTGCTCTAAAGAAGGGGTGGATAGTTGTCATGTTTTGTTGGGAGATGAGGTGGGGTTTTTTTCCCTATTTCTCTTCCCTTGTTCAGTTTTCAAACTGCTTTAGATGATCAGTATTTGCACTAATATGAAACGATGCTAAAGTACTTGGAAGGACCCGCACAAGCAGATACACTTGTAAACAAAGATGGTAATTAGAATAGGATGCAGGTCTGGGGTTGTCTGTTACGTCAAGAGCCGTGTTTGTGTGTCAGCTTTACTCCTGTGCCTCCTCTCTAAGGCGTCCTTATTTCAGGGCTTCCTGGGAAATGCAATATGGCTTTAGTTGTTTGCAATTTTTTTACATTATATCTTCTTTTATTCTTTGCTTTTCTTCATGAACTCCCCAGGTGCCCATAACAATGTGGCAATCAACAGGGGTATGCACAGTAGCAGAATTTTCCCTTTACAAGTAAATCTATGCAAATATGGCAACCTACCTCAGGGCATCTTTCAAACCTGGGGAAGAAATGGCAGGGAAGGAGTCACATGATGATTCAGACAGAGCTTGCAGACATCTCTCACCTGACTTTGGAGGCTTCTCTTGCTTTTTCTCTCTCTCTTCTCTCTTACCCTCTCCCCTAAATATGCTCCCAGAAAGACAAGTAAAAAAGTCGTGTGCTGTCTTTAGGGAGCCTGTGTGATGCCCAGCAGCTGAGGTCCATCCCCAGCGGGATGGTGCATGGGAGGGAGCTCAGGGACATGTCCTGCTTTCAGATGTGCCCACACATCTGCTACTGGCCTCAGCCAGGAACTCCCTGCAGGCACAGCTGAGAGGTGGATTTGAAACTAAGTCTGTATTAAAATAAAAGAAGTAGTGTGGTATCTTTGGAAGAACATAGAGCCCAGGACTGCACATGTTCAAAAGGGCGGCATGGTGCAAAGCCCAAGGCAGGATTTGGTTTTGAATGACTCTCACAACCTCCTGTCCTCAGGGCTTGCCACCCACACAAATGATTTTCTCAGCCAAGAATTTGCGAGGAAGGAGGACATATCCTAACCTTGACAGCAAAACCGAGTGCCTCCTCGGTTAGGCTTAGATGCCTAGGAGGAAACATGGGCAGGCAGGTTCTGCCCCACTGACTTCCACAGTAAAGGGCCAAGTGTCTGCATGGGGGCGACGGGGTCATCACAGACCCCTGCAGAAGTGGCCTTGGGGAACATTTGGCATCCAGCCGCCTCTGAGCTGCAGGGGAGATGTCTTCCTGGAGCGAAGTGGGAACTAGCTGTGGCCTTCGACGTCAGCCCAAAATGCCCCTATGTGATGACCCTTACAAGATCCAATTACCTTCTCAGTGGCTTGGGGGATGCTTTTTTTTCTTGTTCTCTGCCACATCAGAAAGGAGAATATTAAAATGTTCGTATGGAGCTTGAGCTACCATGCACTGCTGGAAATGGGTGAAGTCTAGTACCATTTGACATGAATATACTGGGAATAGTCTGCAAGAGTGTGAACCTTCAGGATTCCCAGACAGATACCCAGATCCAGCATAGCTCTGCAGGGACACATCTGGGATCTTACTGGGTGAAAATATCTTTTCAAATCCCAGGGCGGTAAAACATAATATTATAATATATAAATATAGATAATTTTCACCAAAAATAAAAATCAAGGAACATTGTCAGAGCACAGATCGCCATAAACAAAGGTAGCCCATGGAGGCAGACTCCCTGTAAGAAACAGGGCAGAACAGAACAGAATCGAATGGAGTAATCGGAAGGAATTTAATTTAGATGAAAACAGTAAAGCAGCCCCTTTTTAAATGCTTTCAAAATGCATCACCCACCCTATGAAGTACCTTTATTACTTTAAGGAGAAAGGAGACCACCAGGCACCCCTGCAGAAGCCCCTCGGCTCTGGCAGCCCAAGTGCTTCCACCATACAGAAGTATTACCACTGACTACCACCCGTGTTTGCCATATGTCACCCCTTTTTGTTCACTGCCATTTACATGCTGGCAGGTTGACTTTTTATTAAGTTAAGAGTAGGTTGAAGATTTCAGATGTGGGCACTTGAGAGACCCTCCCCTTCACGGCAAGCTCAGCTTTCTCAGTTTCAGCTCAGGCTGACATTACATCAAACTGTGTTTCTCCCCAGTGGGGACAACCACAGATTATTTACAAGATGCAAAAAGAATGTCACACTAAATGAAGACGAAAGATGTGCAGGAAGCATGATTGCTGTCTGAGCCTTCTTAAGAAATGCTTATTAAGGAAATTGTACTTTTAAGCAGCAGCCACCAGAATTGGCCGTGTTCGATACTGGGAATGGGATCTGACCTGCTAACCAACACCGTCTATTGATAACGTTCCTCCATTGGTAATGTTGCAGATGCTAATGAGCGTATTAATAATAAATAACACTGTGTGCATTTATCATGTCCCCTATTCAAAGGGTGGAAAATGCTTTACCAACAAGAAAGTGTGAAGTCCCAGAGCAGCTCTTTTCTCTGTGTGGTGCTTATTGTTACCATAAGCAAAGGGACTTTTGTCATCTGGGTTAGCAAAGAGAAGTGGCAGTGGAACCGCTGGATTCCAGTCACCACAGTGCTGCTGATTCACGGTGTGAACTTGGGGGAGTTATTTCAGTGCTCTGAGTCTCAAGTTCACCATCTGTAAAATCAAGATAATTATATTTACAGTGCTTACCTCATAGAGCTGCTGTGAAGATTAATTAACGCATATATATTTACAAAGTGCTTTGAGATCTTCAGGTGAAACCTGCTGCATATGTGCAAAATATTATTTCTCTAAAATACCTTGAAACATCAGGAGCTGCAAAGTCTTGCCGGCTATCACCATGTATTTGAATGCTTTTGTTCTTTGTCTAAGGAAGTTTTTTTGCAGGTAGCAGTTATATATTGTGTTAAAAGGTGGAATACTTTGCAAGTAATAGCTTTTCCCAATACCTTTTGACTTGTTTTTCTCCTCATGCACTGTGTGCAAGCAGGTTATGGGTTCATCAAACAGAAATTTTAGATAGTTATTGACATGTATTTTGAGCATTTTTTTAATCTCTGTAGATTTTATCATGAAGAAAATCCCTATGTTTATTTGATATTGGTTGTTCCAGCTGTGTTGGTTGTCTGTGATCAGTCAGATAAGCTATGATATATATCTGTACCACTTCCAGCAAGAACATACTTGGAGGCACAGTTAGGGATGGAAGATTACGTGTGTTTAATTTATGTGCTATGGGCAGGATTGATCTCGCCTAAAGTTAGCCATCTGAATATTAACCATTAAGTCTAAAGTAGTTGTTTGAACTTACTTCATACTTAGTTGAAAGAGATGGGCACTTGCCCAGAGCAGTTTGCCCGACCTTTCTTAGATAAAAGTGTTGATAGGATGAATCAGCCTTTGGAGACACAAATACCTCTGTTGACTGTGAAGGGACGTGGGAGTGATGTACTCAGATTTAGATGTCTGATGTGATATTAAAAGGCTGAATCCTGTTCTGCAGACCCTAGCGATGCTCCTTGCCCTGGCAGGAGAAGCAGCATTACACTGGCATAGAGGATGGCTCGTTAGAGCAATAACACAGTTCCAGATTGAGACACCTACTTGTAGGTTTGCAGATGTGGGTGTCTACATGAGGTTGAGGAGCCTATGCTCCCATTGCAGTCAATGGAGATCTTGACAGTGCAGCCTGGGATCTGGAGATCAATGCATCTGACCAGATATAGGTGCCTACCACAGGGTAAGTGGAATAGCATACTGAGCTCCCCTAACTGTACAACTATCTCTCAACTGGCTACAGCAATCTAAATGGCCAGTCTATCTGTAGATACAAAATATGGGTATTTTTTAACTTGCAATTTAAATCTCATCCCAGAGGTATGGCTTCATTAAGAGGATGAATACTGAGTTATTTGATTGAGGCAGATATGCTGAGGGTGCCACACTGCTTACAGCTGAGCAACGATGGCTTCTGTAATACTGAGCAGTCTGTAAGCATCACAATGTTTGTAAATCGACTTCAGAGAACAGCAGGATTTGGTAATATGGAACTCATGTACACTTACCAGCACTTAGCTCTGCCTATTTTAGCTATTCCATAGTTGTGCATTTTAGTTGCATTTTGTCTAAAGTTCTCAAACTGTGGTATTTCCACCCCCTTTCTTTTAAGACAATTCTTCAGGTTTAGGAATTCAATGCCAAGAAGGCATTCAGTGGAATTTTTCTTCCTTAATTTCTCTCTCTTGCAGGCAGTCAAAGCCCATGAATCACATCATTCAATTCTATCATCTCTTGATGCTTATAGATACATCTCCAGATAGCTGCCACATCCATACACACAATCTTTATTCCTAACCTTTGCCCATTCTAGTCACCTTTGAAAATTTTCTGTATCCTGGATCTATGGGAGAATGAAAAGAATATTTACACATGCACACACCTATACACACAAATGACTTGTAGACAATATGTTCAACTCGTACATGCAGGAAGCAAACAGGTAATGTATATTTAAGCATCTGCATATACCTTCCCTACTTCAGTGGAACTTTACCATTGAGTACCAACTGACAATCTGCCTTTATGTGCACACACACACACAGATGAATGTATGTATGTTTAGCTATAGATATATACAAAAATGTACAGTGGAGTCTTTGGGGGAAGAATTCTTTTGATTTTCTCTGGACATCTGATGTTCCTTAAGGCAGTTGTCATCCTACATTAATTTGTCTTGTTCTGCCTCAGCTCACTCTTTTTTGTCTTAAATGCCATATTAGAAAATGTTACGAGCCCCCCGCCTCCTTTGGCATACCCACAATCCACCTGGGCATGTAGGGAAGCATGCCATGATCCTTCCTGACACATGTCAGCAACCATCTCATCAGGGGCTCAGCTGTGTCACCCCCAATGATATTGCGTGGCAAGATCAGTCCTTGGCTACATTACACCCGATCCTGCCCTCAGGGGAGGTAGGAAGGACTATGCTAATTGGTTCTGACCCTCCAAGATCGAGGGGGGGAATTGCCTTCATCCCGTGCAAGGTGCCAGATCTGTTCAATAGAAACCGGGATGCTGCGATGCACATAAACCCTTCCGGTGCCTTTACAAGATGGCAGGAGCCTGTGCGTGTGGCGAGATGATATGGTACAAGAGTTACGTGGGCAACTCACCTGAATTTATTCCCAATAAATACAAGTGCATCTTCCCACTCACAGCACTGGAGCATTTCTCAGCCTGGCTGTGGGGTTATAAAAACATGTGCTTGGACCCTGCTGCTTAGCTGTTGCCTCTGTGCCCTTCAAAGCCCCCTCAAAAGGCCTGGCGTCTCTGCAGACTCCTATTCACATGGGACCCCCCGGAGTCAGTGGGGGTTAGTATGAAATTGAGGAAAAACACAGAAGATCAATATGTTTCAAAATACCTTGCCTATTCTTTACTTTCTTGAAAGAAGGGAGGTTTTCTGGTTTGCTAGAAGGTATCACCTATTCAGCACAGCCAACAGAATACTAAATATATGGAGACCCAGGAGTTCCTGCTCTTGCCCAGGACTTGCCCTCAGCCTGTGCAGAGCCTGACCCTGAACCAGCGGACCAGCAAACCAGCAAGGGGATTAAAGGACCAGTTGTTCTCTGACCTGGCTCTGTATGTCCACTTTATCAGACACAGACACCTTCATGCCACTTGTCACTTGTACGAAAAGAGAAGTGCAGGACTGAGTGCTGCAAGATCTACCCCGTCACATTAATTATTTTCTTTTTTTCTCTCCCTCGTGCTTTCTTTCTCTCCAGTACTCCTTTTCCTGCTCTAATCACGCCTCACTAAACTCTGTGTTTGGGTGCACCTCATGCCAGATGATGTGCACAGGTTTGTGGCTTTAGGTTTCCCTAGCACACAGATATTGCTGCCTTGTCCTTTGCTGGGCCAGAACCCCAGAGTCATCATCTCCAACAAAAACGGACCCCTTTTCAGATCTTGCATGATTAGTTAGGTTGCAAAAACATCTCGGAGGAGAAATGAAGGTGGGCACATTATGTGAAATAGTTAAAGCAACACTGGATAAAGAAGACAGGAATTGAATCTGGTAGCCTGTTTTTGATCAAGTTTTCAGAAGCACCAGGTGCTCTAGAAGAAGCAGAAGGCAGTTTTAAGATAGCCGTACACCAAACCAGTTCCTTGCCAGTTTTCCTGAATTAGATGCTGGCTTTCATCCCGTGCAATAGATATTTTGTCTCTTCCCAAGTCTCAGAAACAGCTAGTCCTTGTGGAAAAAAATCTAGCAGAGAAAATTCCTTTGCACTGCATGCCAAGGCAATTAACCTGTTCCGCAACACAAAGTGGGGAAGTAAGAGTGTGGTAGGACCTTAATACAAGTTGGGGGGGGCGGTTGTTGGGTTTTTTTATTTGGTTATCAAAGGGATGCTGAGTAGGTGGTGCCAGATTTTGCTTGAACTACTTGGGTTTAAAGGCACACACACAAACACATGCAATCAAGTGCTTCAGTGCTGGGGGAGTGAGGAGCTGTCAGGACTATGTCATGGCAAAGGCATCCCATCAGCTGGAGGGGGAGATTTTCTGGGCCTTGGTTTGAGAAGCAGACAGATAACTGACAGGGGTTAAAAGCTTCCTGCTTTCTTTTCCACATTGCCTCCTTGATGGTAAAGTGTTCCCTGTCCCTCACACAGAAGGTGCTCTATGATTTCAAAGCATTTTGCTGGAAATACTGTACAGGCTATAATAAGCTATTGTAGCCCTTGGCAGAGATGCCCAGCTGAGCCTAATTCCCCATATCCTTAACTCATTGGCCTCTGATCATAATGCAGGTTCAGTGTCCTAGAGGATCATTAAATAAAAAAAATACACACACAAAAACCCAATTAGTACATTTCATGATGGTGAGAGATGTCAGACTGAGCACCCTGGGCATAGCAGTCCTCTGCTTAGTCACAAGACAGGCAGTGTAATCTACCCCCCCGGTCTCCTGTGGGCCTGACCCAGAGGACCTGAAACCAAAGGGTAAAAAGGAGCTCAGGCTCCTTCACTGTTTCACTTTTCAGCTGCTTGGCTGAGGCCATCACAGGCCAACATGGTCAGCTGTGACACCCCGGGTGTCGTTGTGCACACTCGTGTGCAAGGAACTGAGCACAGCCATCATGACCTCAAATGTCGGCAACAAGAGAGGAAAATATGCTAATGGTGCAGGTTACCAAGGGAAAGTAGGAGAAGGATTTCTGAACAAAAAGAGAAGGAAACATGCTTCTAAGTGTCTGTGGCTCTCCTGAAGATCATTATTGGAACTGATGAAAAAGTGGTGGCATTCGGCTCTGAGACTGTGATCAATATTACATGAGAACAATAACAGAAAGCATCTGAGATTTCCCGCACCGCCCGAGACCGTTTGGTACTCAACTATTCCTGAAATAGCCCACGTTCCCTATAGGCTCCTTTGCAAATCCCCTATGGGGAAATTAATTGTCTGCCTCACATTTAACCAGTCCCTTTCCAGAAGAGTTGTGGGCTTGCTCCATCCATGCCCCATTTTAACACGGAGCTGTAACATTGAATGAGCAGAAGATGGGACCTATGGTCCTGTTGTCCAGCACCACTTTCCTTAGAAGAGAGTGCATCAATCTTTCTAGAAGAAGATGCAGGAAACCTCACAGATTTCACACACATGGGAGAATATGACCTCTTAAAGCTCTCATTGGTTCATTGAGCCTGAAGCTGAGACATCATTATGACACATGTGCTGCAAACACCTAAATAGATGAGACCTCAGCTGAAAAATAGCACTTTCTGAGCTCCATTATTTAAATGTTTCCATGCCTGAAAATAATTATGCCAGACAACTATCATGAAAACAACTCCTTAGCCAGAAGACAGTCTAATGGGCAGCAGTAAATTAGCGGCCATGACTTCTTAGCTCACAAGTCTAGTTGTGAGGTTCCTGACTAGTTGTTGCTTTAACTATTGCCATTTCCAAGCGAGCGTGGGGTGGTTCATACATACTGCTCAGTCCTCGGCAACGTCAGGATGAGCTTTGCCAGCTAATGATGCCTTTGCCAGGGGAATACAGGTGCAGCTCAACAGCGCATGGCTTAATGTAGACTCTGACCCACTGAGTGTGATTAAACGGGTCTCGCTTGGCTACAGCACAATATTAGACCCATTTTTTTGCACTTTGCAAAGCAAAACATTCAATTAAGGAAACAGAAACAGAAAATTAATAAACATTATATTTCTGTGTTTTTCTTCTATCAGTTTGTTCAATTGGCTCTTTCTAATAAACAAGATCCATCCAGGATCAACAGGTCTCAGGACTGATTTTCTTTTATTATCATCAAGGGGAGTTGGCTTTGTTGTTAACCTTGCCATTTATTTAAAATGCCCTGGATTTCATATTCAATTTTTATGCTCCCTGTTTCTGATTGTTTCCTTGAAATGGGAACTTCAAGGACTTTGATAAATGGATTGAAAGGTTGCCTTATTTCTCTGTCACTTCTGCCTTCGCGTCCTCTGCAAAATGCTGTTTTGCAAATCATAAAGCTGGGGATTGCAGTAAGTATTCATCAGAGTAAGGCACAGAGGGCTGTAGGGGCATAACAGATTAGATAGTCCCAGTGAGGGGCCAGGAGCAAGAGCTGATGGGAAATAGTTGTGAGCTGAAATTAAGACAAAAGGACATAGGCTGTATATCAGGGCAGTCTTTTTGGCGGTGGTATCTATCAGCTGAGAGCAGTTTTCCACTGCTGTAGTCTGTGGTGGTCTGGAAGCCATGGAAAAGGGCTTTCAGCGGGTTTGTGAAACTGCTGAAGAATTAATTTACTTATTTGGAACTCATTTACACTATTTTTATCGTAACTTCAATAGAAAGTGTGCTGATACAGGTATGTGCGAGGCTGTGAGAGAGGCTGAGAGTTATCCATCGCTGCACAAATTGTCATCTAAAATGCAAATTACAACACTCGTCACCCACCCCCCCACCCCACCCTAAGATAGGATCACCGTTTCGGGGATATTCAGTACTCCTTCGAATATTACATTGCAAATAAGTGTCTTCCTCAGAACAGGTTTTCATGAAATGAGTCACAGCTAATAGATTTAAGCACCTAGTCCCGATACTTACCCCATTCAAGGCACCAGCATACCCAAACAACACCTCCCTCTAAACAGTCCAACTCAGGGCTTAGGTAACTGCAGGATGAGAAGCCTTAATCACTAAATAGGTTATTTCCCTCCTGGATGAGCTGAAATTGCGTTTCCTTCCCTCCTGCGTTGTTGCAGTCATTGTACCGGAGCCCACACAGGGAGCACCCGGAGATCTTGCGGAATGCCACAGTGGCTGGCCATTTCATAGAGGCATCAGTCAATGAGAAACATCCTTGTGTCGCCGCACAGGAGGCCTCCCTGCAGGACAAACTCCTTGGACTGCTGGCTCTCCTGCCATTCCCATGCTCAGCTGGAGCAAGACCCCCAGAGCCCCTCCTTCCCCAATCCTGCTCCCCTCTCCACCTTCTAAGCTCACCCAGCCCCACAGCGAAGGGCATCTCACAGGGACCGCTGAGCTGAGAGGTGACTTAAATCCACAGCCCACGGTGCTTCACAAGGAGCTGCTTTCTCAGAGGGACGTGAATGCCCTTCATCGCCAGTGCTAACGCAGCCGGTAGTGAGAGCACAAAGATCTTTCAGATGATTCAAATGTGTGATTATCGCACTCGTCCCTTCACACACCTCCGTAAGGGCAGCCAGGACCCATGTTCCTTCTGGCTCTGCGCTTTTCACTCCTTTTCGCTGTGTTACTATGGCAAACGAGGGAAATGTTCAGCTCCCAGCTCTGAGTCATTGCCGCCCTCCCAAAAACAAACGTGTCCTGGACTGCTCTTTCACAGGAGCTGCCGAGCACGCAGCCCAATGTTCACTCTAGCTTCTTAGGTGGCTACAGACTACAACTTGTAGCAGGAACCATTAATACTGTTAATAATCCCTTTTTACATGAGACCTTTTCAAACTGCAGGACCCAAAAGCACTCGACGCATTTTACTACCTATGTGTTGCAAATCCACATCCTCCTAGGAATTTCACAGCCATCACTGATGCAGGCTGAGCTCCTCTTAACTGTAGAGCAACAGCACAGTCAGACCTCAGGTTGTCCTGCCCCAAACTCATAAACGCATCACCTTACAAAAGAGCCACAGGTTTCCTCCAGCTCCCCAGCTACCTACTGTGCTTTGATGCACCACTAAACGACTCCAGACCTGTGCAGACAGGGCAGTGCTGAGCATTCCTGTTCACCAGAGCATTGCAAGTGGTGTGCAAACTTCACATCTTTGCAGATCTTTTCTCCTAGCAGCAAAATGCTGGTAGGTCTTCAGCTGAGACCGGCAGATTTTTCATGCAGGCTAACGTTGCATCCAAAAGGAAGTATCTACAAGAGATTTCAGGCAGGCAGAGTGTAATCCCTTTAAGAACATGCCTACCTTCTGGAGCTATGATCTCCTCTCTAGTCTGTTTGCCATTATATGCAACTGTCTGTCTATCCATCTATCCATCCGTCCAACCATCCATCCATCCATTCACATAGTCACCTTTATTCTCACTGTAGGGGAGCACCTACAGTTTCATGGAAAGGGCAATGCACATTTGTTCATGGATGGCCATCTCACCTCATTTTGATTTATTTAGAAGGCAGGCCTATTCTTTTCACTTGCTTTCACTTTGAATGCCGCAGCCATCACCGACGTACCTGAGCATCTCTGACCTTTACTTGCCTATGACCATTTTCTGCCAAATATCTCCTCTGAAAGGGCTTGATTTTGTAAAGACACCATTTGTTATAGGAACAGTGAATTTCTTTGCCTTTGCTTTCCCCACTTGTGTGCTGGGGAAAGGCAGTGTCGGGAGGACCGCTCTGCCACACCCTGGGGTTTCAGAGTGAGTTGAGCTGATCTGCATTGGGGGCAGACTGCTGGTAAGGGAGGGAGGGAAGGGGGAGACAGACGCGAGAAACTGCGTCACTTCCACAACTGCTACTGCTCAGGAGAAAGGAGCAAAAGAAATATATATCTGCCTGCCTATTAATTTAAATCTAGACCCAGGAAGAAGTCAACGAACTGTAATTTATGAGCTGTCAAAGCCTGAAAAATTCCCTTTGACACTGTATTTTCAGTTATTACATGCTTTCCTGCAAGACGACAGCGTAATTCTGTAGGGAGCCTTCTAGTGAACAGTACAATGGCAGAGGGCAGTGGGGGCTTTCTTATTATCTTTTCTTCCCCCTTTCTTCTTCTCTCCCCACTCCTTTCAATCATCCCCCCTTTCCTACCTTGCCGCTCACCTAAACAGTAGTGAGGAAGTAAATCAGCAGCAGTCCCCATCCTGCCAGCCCTTCAGCACCTCCAAGGCAGCGCTCAGTGCCGGGCTGGATCCGGCACCTTGCAGAGATTTCCGAGGACTCACAGGGTGATGGGAATGGAGATGAGGCAGTGACCTCAACTCCACTGAAGACAAAGAAAAAATACTCTGTCACACTCTCTCTGGCATTTTAAATACTTCGGTTGGTTTCCCTCTGCCTATGCTAGGCACCCACCACTCTTGCTGGTGCACCTGTTGGTTGGGTCTCTCTCACTTGTGTTAACATTGATTGACAGCTGTCAGCCACCTCAGATCCCCAGATATGGGCAGCACTGCCTGCTTGGCTCCCTGCTCCTCCATAAAGTGAACCAGAGCAGTGGAGAGTCCTGACAGGGTCCTGGGTCACATGCGCTCTCCTGGGGGGGAGCAGTTTTTCCTCTTTCCCAAGCCCTCCTGCAGGTTTGCTCCCTGGAAAGCAGTGCCAGGCTCTCAGGATGGAGATGCCATCACACACCGGGACCTCACATAAAGCAGGGGTTGGGGTGGCATTTTGGTGTAGTGTTTGCTGGAGGGGAAGGCATGAAGGGGCTGCCTGCCCATGAGCTCCTGCCTGCATCTCCCTCGAGCTGTTGGGGGGACACAGGGCTTGGAGAATGGTGGCAGTGGCACCATTGCCCAGTGCCAGTGAAGGGGGGAACTCAAACTAATATCAAATGAAGCTTGACCTGAAAATATTTCTATTGCCTGAATCCAACCTGAAGTTCCCCTGGCATCCAGCTCATTTCCTTATCACTTGGGGACAGGAGTGGGGGAGGCATTTCACAAAAAATGTCATATATGCCTGTATTTCCAAAGCTTTCTTTTTCTTACACACACAATTGCTTTTTAATTTGAGTTGCTGGTGGTGGTGGGAAGGTTGCCTTTTTGCTTTATTTTTTCTTCCCAGCTTTGGTTTCTCACTTACAGCTCAGAAACCCCTTTTAAAGTCTATTCTCTGTGATAGGCACTTCGCCTTGTATTTAGGGAATCACACCCACATGCTGCACGCATCCATATGCAAACACACAGATATACACAAGCATTTTCTGAGTGAACTGAACTCCAAATCTTGTGCTTTAATATAGTTTAAGTGGCCTGTGCAGAGCTCTCTGGAGTCAGGATTACAGACTAGGGCTCTGAAAGCACTGTAGAAAAGTCCAGACCCAGAGGAAAAGACCATGATTTCTGCTGGGTTGCATTGCAAGGCAAACGGTCACAACTCCCAGAGTCTATTCTAGGCTATGTTTAACTTTAACTTTACTGTGCCTCCGTTTCTCCAAACCTGAATTGGGACTAACACCTCCACCTACTACTACCTGGGCAATATTTGAATGAATACATCGGAGCAGCATTATGGCTATGCTGTTATTACTGTGATAGCATGTTCTTTCAGAACTGGATCTCAAAACAACCAAGGCCAAAATTCCCCTGGACTGGAGATGGAGAGATGAAAAAATGAAAACAAAGAGATTTGCCCAGAACTACTCTCACATTTAATAGCAGAAATAGGGAGATAAAGGTTTTCTCTTGAATGTAAGACCACTACCTGGGGAGCTAGGGACAAACTGTTGTATCTTACTCATGAATGGCTTATTGATGGGCAAACTTTCAGTCTTTTTGTTAAAATTCAGGAAAGCCTGCCCTAAATTCTTCAAGCCCCTGTTCTCTGGGTCCTAGATTCCACTCAGAGAAGGTGCATGCTGTTACCTGAAAGAAAGATGGGGCCAGCAGCTGCCTGTAAGACCAAGGACCATCATATGACCCAGGGTTAGACCTTCCTCAGTTTGGACAAAGTGTCTGGAACAAGCCAAAAATGAGCCAGGGCAAGCCAATAGTTAAACAATGGAAGAGTCAGAGCAGGGTTCAGTGCATGTTCCCTGACTTTCTTTTAGTTAACGTTACATATGCTAAATAAATGTCATCCCAACTGGGACCTGGGCTTTGTTTCTAGCTCAGAGAAATGTTCAGGGAAGCTGAATGATAAGAATCCTATTGGCCTACATTGCTTCACTGTGCAGGGAAATATCTGAGTGCATTCAATACAATTACTTCTGCTCCCAGGAAAAAGATGTTGAGGTGGGGAAAGGGAAAAACAGTCCTACGTTTCCCCTTGCATGAAACACTCTTCAGAATTGTGACTTTGTTTTTCTTTAGTTGCTGTTCTCTCCAGCTCTCACACTCTCTGTGGGACCAGCTTGTAGAGGCTATTTCATCCCAGGGTCCTGCAGACATAACGGTGGTAAGGACATAATGAAGAAGAACAGGGTCCTTCTTGTGGTAGTTGAGTCACTATATTTGCAAAGATAATGTTTACACCTGCATAGCAAACACAGCCTGTGAATGAACCAGCCATTAGCAATAAGCCCTGATAACCGAGAGCAAAGAACAGACATAACTGAGGACCATGCCCAGCTTTTGTGACAATATGCGGAAAACATGGCCCGTACTTAGGAGAATACAATATTCCTTAAGCGTTAGAGAACTGTGCTGCAACAGAGGTGAAGGCCTGCTGTTCAAGCCAGCCAGAAGGAAAAACGTCAGAGGCAAGGAAAGGGAGGAGAGGGGTTATGTGTCTTTGAGATCCTATCTTCCTCTTGGCAAAACTGAGTTTTCCTTATCAGTAAAAGCTATCGTGAGCTGCAAATGTCAGATCTCTAGAATTGGAACTTCCTTGTAGTTCCTGCTGAGTACAGCATTCAAGAGGGCGGACATTAAATGGATTAAGAAGTGAGTAATGGACAAATCTCAAAATGCAGTTGTCAAAGAGAAAGCATGATAGAGTGAGGGTATTGGTAGCAGGGTTCTGCACGGATCAGTACCAGCTCTGATGCTAGTCAGCATTGTCATGAATGATGTGGAATTAAATATCCCGGCTGATAAAATCTGTGGATAACACAAAATGGAAAATTGTAAGGACAGGACTCTGATACAGAGTCATCTGAGTCACATAGGTCACTCTGAACGAGCTTTGGCTGGTTGAGGTGTTATGTGCGTGTTTCTGCAGAACCAAATCTAAGCTGACTCATGGAGGAATAAGGCTAAAAATCAGGCCTAAAGAATGAGGGGTTATATTTCATAAGACAGCGACCTAGAAAAGTACCTAGGCAATGACCTAGAAAAGTGGTTAGCACGGCTGAGGAAGTCAACATTAGCTCCCAGCATGGTGGTGGGCAAAACCATCTAATGGGACCTCTTGCTGTATAAACAAGGAAACTGGAGGACAAAGATGTTTTTTTAGTAGGTAATGTTGGTGGGGGAGTGCTCTGGCAAACTGATCCCAGCCTGGTGTTCACTTTTTAAAAACTGTAAAAGATTTTGAAGAGACCTGTAGAAATGAAACAGATGCCTCAAAGTGTCAGGGTTAAAGAGGTGTGCTCATCCTTGCCTGAGAGAGCTCCAAGAGACTTGGGTCTTTATGAAAGTATCTTTTCTGGGAAAAAAGCCTGTATACTAAAGAGTGCTTTAATCAGCTGGAGAGAGGCCGAACTTTTCTCCGAAACTTTTCTAATTTGAACGCGATGCCAACCACATTAAAGTGAGAAGTCAGAGATGGGCTCTTGTCACCAGAGGATACTCATCAAAGCAGACTATGATGCTGACGGTTGCTCTGCCTGCTGTCCTCATAGTAAAACTTGACCCCTCTCTGGGATGCACATTTTAGCCAAAACACAACATACGGGGATAGCTGTGGGGCAGCAGCAGGATGGCTTAGGCATGGTGGTTTGACCGTGGCATGGGAAGATCCTGGGGGCAGCTCTGTGGGCATCTGCAGTACACAGGGCAGAAACCAGATCACTGAAAATCCCTTTTTGACTATAAGCCCTGTGAGTCTTTGACTAGCCTGGGGTTAAGGGGGTTTTGGGAGAAAGAAGGGGTCACTACTGTTTTTTTTTCCTCCACTGTCCATCTTTGCTTCCTGACTGATGCTGCAGATCACTGGAGAGGGTCTTTAGCATAGGGAGCATGCCGAGACCACGCGCTGGCTCTCTGTGTCAATGTTATCGCTCGCTGTCACGTTTCGAAAGAGGAAGCGAGTCTGTGCCGCGCACGCAGAGAACAAAGCCCTCTCGGAGACGAGTGAGAGTTACAACTTGTCAGCACGTCTCTCAGCCTGCCGAGGGCCAAACATGAAACACAAAAAAGGCCTGAAATGAGGGAAAAAGAGGGAAATAATAGCACAGTGAGCTCTCAAGCTCAGAAAAGGCTGGCTATAAAACAGCACCTTCGCTCTCTGTCTCTCTTTCTGTGTCTCTGAGTTCTTGCTACTGATGAAGGGAAGAGATGACTCCCCTTAGCACAGTTACAGTACTGTTGCAGTAATAGGGACCAGAGGCAGGTTCAGATCTGGCTTGCATAGCCCTGCTTTCTCCACACAACCCAAAAAGCATTGTTAGCTAAAAAGCATTATTAGTGGTGATGAAATCTAAGGTGGAAAGAGCCTACTGAGGGTTATGGTTTCCCACGTGGACAGTGAAGCTCCAGTAGCTGGAAACTCGCCTTTCTGAGACTCAGATTTTACCCTGAATCAGAGAATTAATTTCTCCAGGTACTAACCTCGGGTAGGAATGGGTTAACTGCTTTTCATATTTGCAGATCTGTCCATAGCTGTGTTGGTGGGAAAAATAATTCTGTCATTGCATGGTGCATGTCTGTATTGTTAGTACAGCTACTAAAGACCTTGTTTCAGGAAGTTTGCAGATTTATGCTTACTGATCATTTGGTCCAGGCGTATAATTTTCTATTTCAAGTACTTTTGGCATTGATAATATACCATGGTGAGAGAAAGACGATAGTATGGCACAGTACAGGGGTAAGACAAAGGACCAACCTCAGTCCAATTCTGTAAAAATAGAGATGCATCTATATAAAGTGAGTGGAGAAAATTGAGTGAAAACAGGAGACCAACATCCCCCCTTAGTACGGACTCAGTCCTATACCGCCAGTTGTTGTTAATATAGTTGATAGTATATGCATCCTTCAGGCTCTCCGGTCTAATTAAAATTAGATGAAGCAGAGCGCTGACAACAGAAAATTACTTAACAAATATTTGTCTTGTTCCCATCATGGCATTGTGCTGCATCTCCTTCTTCTGGTACCCAAACTGGTAAGGTATTGAGTTCCCTCCTGTAAGACTCACCTGCTGTTAATCTTCTGTACAGACTGAGACGCCTCTTGTCTTGCAGTTGTTACATGAAAGTGCACCATCTCTGGTCCCCAGCTCTTCCCGTTTGCTCTCCTTCATGAGTTGCATAGCACAGGGTCTCAGGTACGAGCTTGGGAACGGCACATATAGGATCAAGTCGTGGTTTAAAGCCAAGATTTTACCTAACTCTTGGATGAGCAAGGAGGCAAGTTCATTAAGCCTGAAGAAAAACAAAAGGGCAATAATGGTCCTTCAGAGAGTGCAGGACCGCCCAGCAATACCACTTTTATAGAAGCAGAGCCCTAAGTCAGTCAGTAAGAGTTAATAGATAGTGTTGGGCTGAGCTGTGAAAGATTTAAAAAGACCAGTGGAAAGAAGGAACTCAGCAAGGAGACAGGCAAGGCAGCATTTGGTCCTGAGCACTCCTATCTCCCTGCATACTAGGGAAGAAAATGGTGGAGAAAATCTCCGCTGGCGCAAGCCACCGGTATGTCGTACACGTCCACTACAGCCAATGCACGTTTGCTGTGAGTTCAGACAACAGCAGCCAAGATCAGAGTTGTAGGACTGTCCCCACAGGCCTGCCAGGCAAGGGCTGACTAAACCGTGTGAGCAGAGAGGTCTCGTGCCTTCTCCTGGCCAAGCTCACCCCTGAAACCCACCTGCAAACAGAGCTACCAGCAATGCCAGTGCCTGGAGTAAACTGCCTCTGCAGCAGGAGGCTGTTTATGAACTATTCTTTACTGCTGGCATAGCACCCGGCTCATTTTCACCTTTCTTAAAGGTTAACCTCATTTCCCTCTATTAGTTGGTTTTAGCGAATGCCATTCGGCGCGGCAGTTAAAGAGCTCTGTCAGCGGATGGAAATGACAGTGGCATTTAAAGCCAGTCGGAGTTGAGAGTTGGGAGGATGGGAGGGTGGGTGGAAGAAATAATCCTCAATAAAACGTTTGCAGGGGGATGCTGAGTGACATCAAAGGAGTCTCACTTTCCCCACTGAGAGGAGAGAACTTTGCTCAATGCGCTGAGTGGGACAGGTCTCCCCTGGGTTTGAAACCAGCCCAAATCCAGGGAGAAGAAGTGCCTGGGGGGCTCCAGAAGAGGGCATGGGGCATCCCACATCCATGGGTAACTTCTTGCTAGGTCCAGCAGGCCTTGCTTCCAGCCAAGCGTGTGCCGAATATTGCTTTCACTAAAGGTGATTCCTCTGTGAGCGTGTTGGTTATAAATTTTATTGCAACCCCTGTGTCACGCGCTGCCTTTGCTGCCTGCCATTTCAGGCCACATCATCTGGTCACAGTTTCCCTGTGTTCCCTCACTGCTCTGCACTGCTGTTTTAAAACCTGGGGTCAGGCTTACGGGAAAGTCTTCCACTCAGATGAGTTTTGCCTGTGTTGGAGATTTCACAGGGTTTTGTTTTTCTTTTCCTTATTGCAACAGAGTGGTGAAAGGGGGCTAAGAAAAGAGGCTGAATCTGGGAAATACACACAGACCCCCGAACCCTAGCACACAAAGGTGTGATGGGCATCATTGAGGCTCTGCTGTCCTTCTGCTCCGTCCTCGCCAGACCTCCCCTGGCCGGGGTGTAATATGCCGTTCTGCATCAGAGAGAATCTGCAATACCCAGCAGCAGTAGGGACATACTGAGCAGCAGTTCAGCAAATCGAGGGGCTGATCCAAAGCCTGCAAGGCTCCGTGGCACTCTTTTTCATTAACTTCAATAAGCTTCAGCTCTAACCCTGAATCCCCGATGTTTATTTCAAGCACTGGTGTAGCATCACTGGAATATAATGTTCCTTCGCATACACGCCTTGGAGTAATGGTCTAAATGAGTATGTGGATAAGTCAAGCCAGATCCTGCCAGGTGGCAACCTGAAGCAGACCCATTCATTTCCTGGGTCATTTGTTGAGTTGGCCAAAGCATTTCAAAGGAACGGTAATCTAGCCGAATGTGTAGTTCTGTAAAAGGCAAAGCATTCCCCTGGAACAGGCCCATTTCAATGAGATTTTTGCCAGGGGATTTCTTTTTTAAATTAATTCATCGAGTTCTCATTTCAGGAGGTACAAACCTGTCATTTTAACAGGACCTTTTTGATTAATTTTGTTTCAAGTCTGTATTGTATTAAACCACTAAGAACATAAGAGCTTCCGTTTTGGGTTAGACCAAAGATTTGTCTAGTCCGGCATCCTCTGCTCCAGCAGTGCCCGTTAGAAAGAGTAAGAACAGCGCTTTTATAAAGAGTGACCCTTCCTTTAATATTCTCCAGCTTCCAGCAGACAGAGGTTTAGTGACTAAGATAGATAGATTCTGCATCTGGATCTTCATGTTTAATAGCAGTGAGTGGACACAACCACCACTAATCTGTTTCATTGTCCTTGGAGCTAATTTATGACTTTTGCATTCAGCAACATCCCATGTCAGAAACGTCTTTCATTTATTCATATAGTGTGTGAAAATGTACTCTCTTTTGTCTGGCTGAAAACCACAGCCATTCTGCTTTATATATTTTACGTTTTGAGGTTATTAAGGCAAAGTCTTTTTATTCCTCTGAGACAATACCTTGTAACATTTCACAACTGAAGAATTTCCATTTCACAAGAACTTTGGCCTCTCCAATTCAAAGCAGAAGCACATTTTTTGAGACACCAGTATTTCCCATAGAAAGAAAATTCCATTTTTCATCCAGTTTCAGTCATTTCATTATCTCAGTGTAATTGAGGGTGACAGCAACAAAAATAATAATATAAAAAAACCAACAAAAAACCTACTTAGGCACCCTGAGAAGAACTGGAGAGAATGAATGAAAGTTTCACAACGGCACCTTCTTCCTCCCAGCTGGGCTGGGAGAGTCACAAGGACAGGTTAGGGGGATCAGTCACCCCAGCCTCATCACACGGGCACTATGTCATGCCCCCACCTTATAGTTTAAATTCCTATAAGGCAGGTGGTATTCCATACAGGACAGGAGTCGAATTCTCACCTTCATTTTTATGTATAAAATCCCCAGACTGGGACTTCCATCTAGATAAAGTGGGACTGGTTTAAGCAAAGATGCACTCTCTTTTTAGGTGATCTGCCTTGTGGGGAAAAAACGTCACTTTTAAGGTCTCCTTGCAGTCGGTGGGATGTCTGAAGGATTAAATGGCTAGATCCCGTTTAAGTTCAGATCTTGAACTGATCACCTGCAACTGGGCATCTGTACTGCACGCCCAGTTCCACTGCTCACATCCCTAGGCAAATCCTTACAGGATTTCAGCTCTTGCTCTGTAAAGCAAGGTGAAATTATATTTCTATTTCCAACCTCCTTATTTTTCTGCTTACAGTTACAGGCAGGACTGTCTCTTCCCGCACTTACGTACACAGCCTGGCACACTCCACTTTTGATTTTAGCTGCGGATTCCAGGTATAAGTGTCAAACAAATAATACACAAAACTTCCATGTGAAATACGGCTTCATAACTGGAGTGAGCATTAGGCCCGGAGCTGTATGATGTAGGAAAGGTGTTATTGAGACCTATGAGACATACTGCTTGGATTTCTTTATTATTATTGTATTCTTTTGCTTCTCCTTCATTTTCTTTGTTTGTAGATGAGGGGATGGAGAGGAAGAAAGCCAGCAAGTTTATAAAAGCAAGAGAGAAAGGAGTTGAGGCATTTTGTGGAGATCTTTAATGACATTCTGTATAATTTGAAAGTGGGGAGGGAAAGGGGGAGAAAAAAAGGGAATTAGCAAAAAAACTGGCAAAAGAAAAGTGGAATGTGGAGAGAAGCGTGTGGATGAATTTTAATGCAATCAGAAAGCTGTAATAATGGTAATAAAGGAATATATTCAGACGTCAAGAGAGGGAGAAGGGAACAGGACCCGCGACGCCAGAATTTAAATTAGACATAGGCGTATAATTCTCTTTTCTCCCCCCCTCTTTCTTCAAATGAAGGAAATGGAATTTTTAAGCACAGCGAAAGAGGGATTAACAATTGGCAGGTTTTCAGCCCTTTGTCTTTTGGCGAATCCCATTTAATCACCGTCTTTAATATTAAGGAGGCTGTGGCCGTGCAGGGCTGTCTCAGGCTTGGGGGAAAAGGGATGATATACAGAGGAAAAGAGAGATAACACTTAGGTTCGGGCAATTGTGAGGAAGTGTTTCAATTACCTCCACTGAAGTCTTTAAAAACTGAAGTTTAATTTGATCTGAAATGTCGTCACAGCTCCTGCAAGAGAAAATATGTCCTTCCCACCCCCCTTCCTGCCCATGTCTTTGCCGTTCCAACAGTCCTCTGTGCTCAAGGCTGGAGTGCTACCACGGATTAATGTCCTGGCCTTCTAGGCTTCTGGAAAGGGTTTCAAAGCCCCGACAGGTCACCAGTGAGATGAGTTTAGGAACTGAAACTTGTTTTTCTGACATACCAGCCTTGACACCACTGACCCTGCGGAGTTTGTCAAGAAGCTTCTAAGCTTTGCTCCGAATGAGCGTGAAAACCAAACGTCCCTTCAGGCTCAGCCTCAGCCTTGTGTGGCCACAGAGTGAAAAGGGGATGTTACACAGAGGAATTAAGAAGTGTTAAATTCCCCAGAATCAAAGGCCGTAGGAGTTGTATTCAAATCTGCGGTGTCTCTGAAAGATGAGTGTAAAAGCGTGATGTAATTCAGTGTTCGACTGAGGTGTCATTTGATAGTACAAGACAGTCTTCTTCTTCTGCGGGAAATCCACCAAGCTGGGCCAGGAAAACATCCGTAGATTTGCAGGAGGAAGAAGCCCAAACAGTCATGGAAAATCCTGCAAAGTTTAGTTACAGCACAGCTGCATGCCTCCGCACTTCGATGCTGGGTCTCTTTAGGTGCTTGTCTCCCATGAACATTTCCAGGGGTGTTGCTGGGAAAGGGGAACTGTAAGCACAGGCTGCTAATATCTGTGGAAAGAGGCATGATTTTTTTTTCATGATTGGAAGGCTGATTTGAATTCGGATATTCTTCCTATTGTGGAGGGATGGTGAAGAGAAAATGGGTGTTTGGGCTATACACTGAATTTAGAAAGATCAGATTTTGACTCCTGAGTTTTTTCCTAAAAAGCATCGCCTCATGAATCTTTCACAGAAATATTCCAGTTGGGTGTTTCAGATAATGAATAAACTTGGAAGAATTATGATCTGCCAGGCACAAATCAGGCAGAGTCTTTGTGCTTTGCATGACACCAGGTTTTAGACTGCTCTCAACACCAGCTTTCCTAAGCAAGGGCTACTAATAAAGTGGGTCATTGTGAGTTTTTTTCCCAGCTCAATATCAAACACCATAAAACCTGTCATTTAAGATCTGCACAGGGAATAGCATCTCTTGGCAATGGACAGTTGTGACGGCGCTGTTCAGCAAGTCAGAACTACTGATATTTGTCTTGGGGTTATAATATTCTCAGCTGTACAAGAAGATTCTGCTGTTAAAAGAATCGTTTAGGCTATGTCTTCATGGCAGGGTTTACTTGGCCTGTTGCCCAAGTTTTGTCCATAACCTACATTGTATCTGCACAGGGGAAGCCTGAGTGTGCTTTCATCTGAACTGTCCAGATGAGGCTGTAGGTTTGAGGTTGGATTTGACCCCAATGTAGGTAGACAGCAGGTCTTGCCACAGGAGCACAGACCAGCCAAGCCCAGACAGCATTCATCCTCCTGGTCTGAACTTTCTTCTCAATCTCCATACATTTTTTGTCGTAGCTCTACACTTTAGCCATCCTGCTCATATACCTGCTCTCCCAAAAAATTTCTGGACGTGGTTTAGCAGCTGCTGCAAACCAAGGACCTCTTCCAGTTCCCTGTCAAGCAGGTCTCTCTGCTCAAGAGGATAAGACTGTAGTATGGATGAGGACCCTGAAAGTAGAGAATAGGCCCAGACACATTTAATTTAAAAACATAATCTTAGACTTCGGGTTCACCAGTTGGCAACATGTTAAATTTCTTTCCAGTTGCTCATACAACAACAGCCAACATCTGTGTTCTCTGGGACACATGCACCTAGATCACTGTGGTACGGTCTTTAGGGATCACACTGCTGCAGGACATGAAAATGTCTCCCTGGAAGATGACTCCAAGATCCACAGTCGTCATTTGTAAAAGCAGGACGTTCCATTCAGAACTAAACCCTGCCTTGACTTGCCCCCACCATGGGCTCCTCTTGCATGAACAAGGAGTTGGGGAGGCTCCAGCCACTTAAATCTGATAGAAACCATCAGAGGGTTCAGCCATAGATCTGACCACCAGCCTGCCAGGTACCTTTCATTATTACTGCCAGAGCTCTCTGTATTCCTGGCTTGTAGCAAACACCGAGGAACCTCAGCAATGCCCAATTTTGCCTGGTGTAAGCACGAATTATTCTTTTTGCAGATGGGGAAACTGAGGCTGCCTTTTGCACTGGGTAATTTATGTAGCCCATATTTTCACTGAGGCCGCTGTCCTTGGCAGAGATGTACTGTAAGTATTTAGTAACAGTAACTACATGGTCATCCATCTCTGTAGTACCAGGGATAACAAATCACACTAGGGGAAAAGTGATTTTGCCTTCCACAATATCCAGAGCACAGATTGAGATGGACCCAGGCATCCCAAGTACCAGTCTGAAATATACAAGCAGAAGCTTTGGCCAAGCTCTTGCATATCCTCATGGGTCCGCTCTTCCATAACTGTATCAGAAATGATTTCCACTCTCTTCCAAAACAAGATCTAGGACCTGTCAGTTGAAAATAGTTTGTGGCAGGTTCAAAATAAACAAAAGGAAGTGGTTCCTAACACAACACATGATTAAGCTGCAGAATGCCTTGCTGCAGGATGTGCTGGATGCTCACAGTTTACACAGGTTCAAAAGCCCACTGAACAATTACATCGAAGAAAGACACTTCAAAAACTATTACATGCAAAAAAATTCTTCAGACTCCAGATGTCCCTAAACTGCAGAGCACTGGAGTCTAGGAGAATATTTTGGGGCATTAACAAAATTGCTTACCCTGTTCTTATACTCTCGCCTAGACATCCCCAATTGGCCATTGCCACAGGCAGCACACCGAGTCAGACAGACCCACAGCTGTTCTTTCACTCTGTATACAGGATCCATGTCCAAGTCAAGGCCTAGAGTGCAGCCAAGCAATTAAACAAAAGAAATCCTTCAAACAAAGTTTTTCAGATGCAACAGTGGAGAGTAACGCACCTGTGGGATGAAGCTTCCTTCTATGTGCAGGAGAATTATGCTCCAACACCTGGGTTTATATTCATTTGCGCTTGTCCCCATCACACAGCTGTTCAGATTAGCTGTTATTCTCTCTAGCCCGGGTGTCTCAAAGCCTCTGTCTCCAGCAGTCGGAGACCAGCAGCTGTGCAATCATATCTGCTAACGTATGGGATATAAAGAATCTGTTAAGTAAAACCAAACCAGGGAAGGAGGAGGGGAAGAGATCAGCACAAAGAAATCACTCCTGCTAAGATGTGATTAGGGATGCCCCACAACACCCAGCTGCAAGGAACAGGTGAACTCAGCAAACATTTTAAAGCCTGCAGCAGAATTAGCCCCTTGTGGGTGCTGTTTGATATGGGGAGGGGGAGTGAAAGGGGGGCAATTAGGAGCCTGTGCAGGTGGAAGGAGGGTTCAGTTGCTATTGTTTGGAGTTAGGTTGTGGTAGGTTTCCTTTGTTTCCAGAGTGGGTTGGGTTTTTGGTTGTTGTTGTTGATTTTTTTCCCCGTCCTAATTTTTGAAACACCTCCATTTTACAAGGTTCATGTATTTTCCAGCAAGGTACCATGGAGAAGATAATTAGCTAATTGTAAATTAGCTACAACAGAATTCGTAATCACTTTCCCTGTGGAAAGGGCTGTAATCATCATCACGGAGCTGTAGGACTGCTGTGAAAATGGCAATAGGAGTGTGCAGCCCCGGCCCCAGGAAATGCCCTGCTTTTAGCCTATTGATCCACCTGATTAGCACGGGTTGAGGGGAACGGCAGGACACTCTGGCTCGAGAGGGTAGCCGGTTTGAGCTTGCAGATTTGAGTTCAGGGCTCAACCCAAACTTTCATAATGTTCAGGGCACCTACACCTCACCCTTCTGCTCTATAGTTCCTCCTTTCTTCTTTGGCTTGAGGAGGATACCTTGTCCATGATTGCCCAAAAAACCCCCAGGTTTATAGCTCTTTTTCACCACTGTGACTTCAGAAGATTCCTGATCCCACTGCATGGACTTGGGGGTGCTGGTGGATGAAAAGCTGGACATGAGCCAGCAATGTGCTCTCACAGCCCAGAAAGCCAACCGTATCTTGGGCTGCATCAAAAGAAACATGGCCAGCAGGTCAAGGGAGGTGATTCTGCCCCTCTACTCTGCTCTGGTGAGACCCCATCTGCAGTACTGCATCCAGCTCTGGAGTCCTCAGCACAGGAGAGACATGGACCTGTTGGAGCAGGTCCAGAGGAATGCCGGGAAAATGCTCAGAGGGCTGGAACACCTCTCCTGTGAAGACAGGCTGAGAGAGTTGGGGTTGTTCAGCCTGGAGACAAGGCTCTGGGAAAACCTTATTGTGGCCTTTCAGTACTTAAAGGGGCCTTATAAGAAAGATGGGGACATACTTTTTAGTAGGGCCTGTAGCAATAGCACAAGGAGTAATGATTTTAAACTAAAAGAGGGTAGATTTAGACTAGATATAAAGAAGACATTTTTTACGATGGGGGTGGTGAAACACTGGCACAGGTTGCCCAGAGAGGTTGTAGATGTCCCATCCCTGGAAACATTCAAGGTCAGGTTGGACGGAGCTCTGAGCAACCTGATCTAGTTGAAGATGGCCCTGCTCATTGCAGGTGGGTTGGACTGAATGACCTTTAAGGGTCCCTTCCAACCCAAACCATTCTATGATTCTGTATGATTCAATGACAGCACAGCCTCTTCTCCCTTCTCTGCTGAGGACCAGTCAGGAAAGCAGGCAAGGAAGGTCTGCTCTGCCTCTTGCACGCTCTCTGGTAGATGTGTCACTTGGTCCTATGCACCAGCATTTTCTTCCTACCCACACCTGCACAGAAAACTTCTCTAGGCTGCTTGTTTGTTCTGTCATGGTGCCAAGGAGATAAGTTTAAAGGCCTTCCCGGTCGATGCCTGGACTGAGGCACTGCAGCTGGTCCCTCACTGTGTGTGCAAGCTATGTTTAGGGAGGAGGGGAACAGCAGCAGGGACAAATAATTATTAGCTAGATAAATAATGGAATTAATTAGCATCTGGTTTCTGAAACAAAGCCATAGAGCAACCTGGTCCTGATGCTTAGAAAGCCAAAGGCGTCGAGTAACTTCAGAGAGCTGCTCTGATGAATACCATGCGCATACAGAAGATGCTTGTTCTCGTACAGAAATATGCAAATGCCAGTTTTGTTCTTGCATGAAGAAGCACATACACTATCTGTGTGTGATGCCCTGGCAATGAACTTGTGATGAGTAGGGCTGCTCATAGGTTTTAGAATAAGGGGTTTCATGACTAGAAGGGACTGTAGTGATCTTCTGGTTCACCCTTATGATTAGCCTGGGACACGAAGGTGGTAGATCTGTCCTTCTTTATTTCCAAGGCCTTGGATGCGATGTTCTAGATGGTAAAGCTGGCTTACACTTCCCCGATACAAGGATTCAACCTCTTTGTTTTGCATGAGGAATACGAGAACAGAAGTGTATTTATATACTCTTATCTAAATGTACCCCCATGCACACACATAAACTTGTGTCATGTCTCTCTGTGAGTGACCCTAATTTTCCCCTAGTCCCTCCACAATTGCTGTGATTCTTGTTCTTGTCCTCTTGCTCCACAGAGGGTCAAACATCCTGCATCTCATTGTCCCTTCTGTCTCTTTAATTAGTGCCCATCCTCCCCCTTCTCCCCCTCACTGCTGTGTCCCCCCTTCCCATCTCCTCTCAGCACTTAGTTTGCAGTGCTCTATTATTTCACCTTTCACGCATGCAGCCTCCTTCGCCCAGCCCGTCTGACACCTCTGCCTTACGCTTATCATAGAAACATAACATTTAAATACAAATAGAACAGGGAATAATTTAACCCCTATTTGCACCGAGGAAGGTGCCGAGGCTTCGTATAAACACAGCCAGGGAGATTTATATACACTATACATTTATCTGACAAGTTACATTTCTTCACCACTGTGCCTTGCAGCCAGCTTTTCCTGATGGGCACAAGCCTCCATAGCTGACAGAGTGGCCAAGAAGAGGAGAGCCTGGTTTCATGGGTGTATTGGAAATGTCACCAAGGGGACATCTCTGGGGACTCTGGTTTGCCACTGCTGTGGCCTTTCTCTCCCTACCCATCTTCCTGGGAGAACCGTGGAGTGCTGGCTCCTGTTGTTTGTATATGGCAAAGCGGGGTAGACTTGAGTTGAACTTAATTTTCAATATTATGTGAGTGCCTCAGGTCACTCATGGTGAGGGCTTCATGATGCATCAGCAGAAACTTCCTCGGCTCTTCTGGGCACCACAGCACAGAGAAATAGCCATCCGTGGACGGACTCAGGTTGTGAGGAAAGTCTGATAATGGGGTGAACACTAATGAGGGAAAACAAAAAAGTGTGGAGAAGTAGCTTACATGGACACTACATTCAGCCCCCATGCTGCAGGGCAGTGTCACTGCTCAGACTACTGCTGTTAGGGGCTGCCTCTACAGCGAGGCTAGCGAGATTTCTTCACTAATGTGTAATAATTGGAGGTGAGATAGAAACGGAAACTGTCACTTGGTGTGTGTAATAGACAGAAATTACGGGAGCCTGTCCCCCCAGACAGAAAGTCACAGGGGACTGAGTCTGCTCAGTGCTCTGAAATTCAGATGTGGGTCCTGAGACGCATAGATTTGGGACAGTGTCTTGCTGAAAAAGGAGGAAGCATGGGACTAAGCGGGATGGTATAGGTGGACCATGGGTGGTAGGGATGGACCCTACACCCTACAGACAGGCAGAGCTCGGGGTCAGCTTGATCTGGGGACTGCTCCATGTTTGTGTGCAGCCTAAACCTCTGGTTTCTGTAGGATGTAGAGTGGCCTGAGTGATGGTGCAGCAAGGTACTGCACTCCATTGTTGTTTGAGGACACTGGAAAAGTCTGGTGGGGAGCGCCTGTGGTGTGCACACACACTCAGACACATCCCACTGACACCAGCAAATCTTCTCTTCATTTTATTCTGGCAGTCACATGGCCTTGTTCAGACTTATTTACAAAGCAGAAGTAGTTGCTCTGGTGCATGACATGTCAACTTTTTTTGGGACCTAGAGGAGCAGAGTATGGAGGCACTCAGGGTGTAAGAGGTTCATACAAGCCCATTAGAGGATAAACTCATTAGCCAAGACCTGGAATGTGCTGAATGGTGCCAGCTGCTGGACCCTTCCCTCTGTCTTCCCACCCAAGATGTGCGAGGGGTGTTTTTATAACACGCTGCTGAGCTCCCTGGCAGGGCTGTGGGATGGGGTGCACCACTTTGTTAGGAGGACCTCTCAGAGAAAAAACTTGTTAAACTGGCTCATTTTTTATCAGCCAAGTGTGTGATTGTGTAGATTTCTTAGACAGCAAATGTGACAAATGATTCTCCTGACAACCCAAGGTGCAGTTTTTCAGGAGGGAGAGAGAGAGCTGATTTGGAGATGGGGCTGGAGGTTATGTCCAGGCAGCGCAGAGCCTTTGCTGGCCATGGGGGCCCCTTCATGCCACCTCCCCCAGAACGGCTGGACCAGCAGCCCCTGGGGAAGGTGGTCCTCACCCTTGGCAGAGCCTGTTCCAGGTGGTCTGATGGCCACCTTGTGGGCAGCTCACCAAAGCACCACATCTTCTGCCAGCCAGCTCTGGGGACAGGCATCACCACTCCTAGTGTCCTGCAGAGAAGAAGAAAAGGGGGCTAAAATTAAAAAAAAAAAAAAAAAAAAAATAAAATTAAATCGAATATAAAATTATGTGGTTCCTAAAACACCTGGTTCTATTTTTGCATAAACTAAACCAGACAAGGCAGTTTCAGGCCAGTTCCACACTAGAGAGTTTTGCTGACAGAGGAGGGATGTGATATTTTTTAATGATACATTTATATTAGCAAAAAGCCTGGTGAAAATACAGTTACACAGCTATAGCAGTGCTTGTGCTGATGCAGCTTATTTCAAACAGGGGAAACTGTATAAAGTACAATATAGCAGATGCTTCCTCTGTGCTGGAAGTATTTACTAGACACAAACTTTCTAGGCAAAGACTTTTGCCAGTGGTGTTCCCAGTTTGTTGCCACTGCTCTGCCTGCCTTCCTAAAATATCTCCCATCTTCCAGGACAGCTGGTCTCATTCGCTGGGTGGGTTTTCCTCCAATATCTGGACAACGATTGGAGTTTGGACTGGACTCTTTCTCCAAGCTCTGTCTAGCTCTAGACTGAAAGATGCCCCACAGAGCGCACACTCAACTTCAGTAGCTGCCTCTCTAAGGCTTATACCTCACCTCTGAGAGGCTTCTTTGCAGGTCAGTTTGGCCATTAAGAAAACAAACCTTTCAGATGACCAAAGCACCTTCTCTTGAGGTGGGGACAACCTACATGGTGTTAGGGTTTTGTGCATCATTAAAGCCAGAACTTTGTGTCACCAGCAAAGACCTCAAGAAGTCTGTTTGTTTAATCAATTCCAACATAATGCAGGCATCTTTCTTGTTTCTAACGTGTCTATTGGAAGGCTATCCCCATTTTTTCTCCACTATCAGAAATGCACATGTACCCTCCTCAACATATTTTTCCTACCATTTCAGCAGCCTAACTGAAAGCAACATAACTCCTCATTTTCTGTGGGCAGTACACTTTTCATTCACGTGGGTAACTCCACTGCAGGATTGAAAGCTCCTAATATCCTCACTCGATATCCACTGCATGAAAAATTATCCTCATCCAAGGCTATAAAGTAATTTTCCAATTTGCAGGTGCATCTTGGAGAGGGGAAGTTTGATCAAACACTGGTTGAAGCAGAACAGATTGCCTACTCCAATGATTTCTTGGTGAACAAAAGTGACACAAAATGCCCAATTAGTCAGCCAGAAAAGGGTTGTTGCAAACCAAGGTTTTGTTCAGCTTTAGATTAACATGTGCATTAAAAATAAATAAATTAAAAAATCAAACTATTTATTTATTTATTTAGATATATTTATTCAAATTGGTTACATCTGTTCTGTAAACTGCTCTGAAAAAAACTCTTGGTTCACACATTTACATAGTGTTTAATGAATGATAAATAAGACATTTATGAATCATGTGCAAATGGCCTGTTTACATACACAATGTAAACTATGTAAATTTCTTTTTTTTTTTTTTTCTTGGTGTAAAGGTACTAATCTCTGAACATAAACCTGATCTAGAGGCATCACTCAGTGCCCTCTGAGATGTTTTTACCAACTCAGCAATCGTTAGTTTGGTCTGTTTTCACCAACATTTTCTGAAGGTGTTTCGTTCTGGATTGAAGATCTCCATACTTGGTATAAGTCCAAGTATAAATAGCTTTCCTCATTCAAAATACAATTATCTACTAGCAGACCATGTCCTGCTTTGACATGAAATCCCACCTGCTTGAGCTATCTCAGATATTAGTAATCATATAAGTTAACTTTATGTTTCAAAAACCAATATATGTTTCAAAAACTTTGGGCTTATTTCAAATGAACTTTAAAAATATATTAAAAAACTCATCCAAACCCGTAGGTATGTGTCTGTGAGTGGGTATGAATGACAAGTCTCCATTTACAGGCTGTGGCTTCCGTTATATCCTGATTTAAACCAGCTTATGTTAAACATTTTTTTCCTGAAATTTATTTAGTACTGCGAGGGCTACTAACTTATGTTATTTTTCTTTTGGACTTTATTTCTATATGCTATCTTTATCCATATTCCTCCTGGATCACAGTCTGAGCAATGTTGTCATTTCAGTTACTGCAAGCTGACTGCAAAAATTGATCAGAAAAAGCTGGTTTGGAAGATTTCAGTGCCTAGATTTTGAGAAGCAGTTAAAGGTTTTATATATAACCAAACCTTTTTAGTTTGGTTGGTTGGTTTTTTTGAATGGCCAAATTATTTTCAAGTACTCATTGAAAGTCAGATGTTATTAAGGTTGTTTGAGCCAGGCACCTGAAATGACTAGCAGCTTCTGAAATATGTCACCTCAATGAAATCACTGTTTGTTTTGCATGTGATACTGAGCCATCTTGGCTTTCACATCCCTCCTGAAATATGGTAAGCATCTCTTTATTTTGTTCCAGAAGACAGAAAACTCTTTGTGGGCATGCTCAATAAGCAGCAGTCAGAAGACGACGTGCGCAGGCTATTCGAGGCGTTTGGCAACATTGAGGAGTGCACAATCCTTCGGGGACCTGATGGCAACAGCAAAGGTGAGGTGACGGCTTGCGGCACACTCTGGCTTTAGTGTCAAATTAGACCCAATCTCAGTGTATATATCATATTCTGGTGGACAAACTCATTAAGTAGCCTCCAGGACAGCATCTCTTACATTAGGAGGGCTCACATTTGCCAAGTGAGGCCATTTCTTTGCTGGTCACTGGCGGCTTGTGCATGAGAAGAAAAAGATGATTGCACTTAAAAACATGCCCTGCAAAGAGCTATGTCTTATCGGGTGCAAACTGATGCCTATTGCTGCTTGCTCACAGGGCCGAGCCTCCCCTCTGAACACAGGGCCCTTACATTGGCTCAGGATGTGTTCTCCCCACCCCGTTGAACTGGTCAATTCTTTTGTTAAACAAAGCCAAAGTTGCTACTCTACATCTTGACCCACTGGCTCCACCACCATCTCTGCTTATTTCTCACCCACCAGCCCCAGGTCTTCCCCTTGTTCAGCTGGTCTCTGCATAAATACACACCAGCCAGTGATCATAATTGCAAGGGTGCAGGTGCTGATTTAAATATTACACTCAGTAGACATTTACTATTTGAAACATGCAAATGCTTCATTGCAAAATGAGGTGCCTTACCTCCTTCTGTCACTTTTTGGCATTACCTTTTACCTGGATAGCACAAAGGATCCTTTTCTACAGCCCAGGTGTGGGAATGAGTCTTCTCTTTTGAATGTGAGGGTCATTTTTTTTTCCCGTCACTCTAGACAAAGTAACTTCAATTTGAATAGGAAGCCCTCTTCTCTTGACAGTATAATGTGTCCATTAAATATTGATCTGCGTATAATATATCATAAACTGTGCTGGAATGTGCAGCACCGGCGAAGAGACCAGTCCTGCTGACGCAGTTCATATCTCACTGGATATTTTGACATGTGACAACATCAACCAGCATATTTTTGCAACAGGGAGGCAAAAAATCCAAATCACAGTGATACACTGGAGAAAGATATTGCTATTCCATAAAATCACTGGCGGCCAAAAAAGACTTCACACCAGCATTATAGGGCAGCTGTTTGATATAAGTCAGCAAAGCTCAGCCTTCCTGATATAAATGACTGAAAATAAACTGTGGGCACCTTTCTTCAATTGTATGGCTACTTCAGTTTCATGACACCAAAAGAGGGGGGCTGCCCCACTGGAAAGCAGTAGGTTAGGTTGGCCTAGAAGAGCTCCAAACATCGTAACAGTAGGCAGTTAAGTACTCCATTCACTGAACAAATCAGTAAATTGGGGAAAAGAAAAAAAAAAAAGTCTGTCTGCCTCCACCCAGAATTGTACCAAAAAAAAATCTAATAACAAAGGAGTCAAACAGAGTAATAACAAAGGCAATAATGTCTGAGATCTGTAAGAAACAGGTTCCAAAGGAGATCCAACCCACAGACTTGTATTCATAGTTGCTCTATCTGTTTTTTTTTTTTTTTCTTAAACAATTTCATTATATGTCTGAATCTGAGTGGCAGCTCCATATTGCTAACCAGTTTAATTATTAGTGCTAGCGGGCTGCAGTCTCAGGCTTGCATTTCACTGAGCTGTTCAGGATCAATATTGAGCCTTGACAGAGTTAATATTACCAGCTTCCATTTGCTGGTGCTATTTACTGAGAATGTGAAGCTCCTAATTTACACACACACAGTTACATACGCGCACACACACACACAGAGCAGTCAATCCAAGAGAAAACTTAAGGCTAGTGCCCTTATCTTAGGAGACAGTCAGGCGAGCCACAACTCCCACAAAGTTATTCCCAGTCTGTAATGTTTTCCATCTGCTAGAAACCAATATGTGACACACATTGCTTGTGTGCTACTTATTTTGGGTAAAACCCATAAGGCTTAAATTCCACCTAAACTGAGATTTAAGCAGATTGTCAAAGTGTCAGATAGCAATCAGATCCCATAGACTTTAATCCTACCCAACCCCTTACGTGAAGCCCCACTGGGCATCCCTGTGGTGAGACTCTAAGTCCTCCAGGTACCTCGATGCAAGCAGTGCTCTCAGAAGGTAGGTCCCAGCTTCCCACTTTAATGCCACCACAGTCCAGTCACAGCCAGAAAGCTGTCTGAACCTTGCCTGAAGCCATGGGTGATGATGCCCTGAGCCATGAGGCATGCGCTTCACTGGGCTGCAAAAATACCTCCTGCACCAGTCGCTCAGGGGTAGGCACAGTGGCTGGAGCATGCAACCAGGTATCAGAAGAGCTGGGATAGAGGCATTTCTCTGCCTGAAGGGGAATGCAGAACCTGTCTCTCCTGGGAGAGGAAGGAGCCTTCCTGCACCTCTCTGGGTAAAGCTCACCAGTGTGCAGCCAGGAGTGCAGGAGTCTTCAGGTGAGAAAGCTGAAGTGGATCCAGTTCAGCAAGCCAGCAGGACCCACAGGGTCTGCATTGCTGCTCTCTGGACAGCCTCTTTTTTTTTTTTTTCCCTCCTTTTTTTTTTCTCCATTCAGCAGTTGTCTACTTCAGTAACTCAGAAAGTAAAGATTTCCCACGACACCAGAAGTTCCACAAGAGGAGTCTTAACACCCTCCACAATTATAACCCTAGGCCCTGACTCTGCAGTCTCCTCCAAGCTGACAAGACAGTCAGAGCAGTCCTTCCAGCTCTATAGTATGGAAGTAAGGAAAGAAAAAAACATTTGAGCACATGTATCTCCCTGTTCGGCACAGGTTATATATCTCTCTGTGTGTCAAAATCCCTTCAAACTCCACATCTGCTCCTGTCAAAGGGACACCATTGTTCTAAGGAGGGTGGCATGACTCACATCCCCATCTCATGAGGTCCTGAAATCAGTTCTGATGAAAATGGGAGGGAAGAAGATTATGTGCACATTTGATGTTGTGTACAGAAGCCATCCCACGGAACACACAAACAAAAGGGCCAAAATGTTGGGATCTCTCCTATTGCCTTGCCACCATACACTAGTGAAAGCTGAGTTTTCACTTACCCTGCTACCTTAAAACCTACTGGAAGCTGTAGGAGGGATCCCTTTAGCATCTTGGGCATTAAACAAGATAAATGCCTGCTGCTCCCTTCATTCCCACCTTTATCCAGCTCCACTGATCCATCAGGTTCCTCAGCACAGGGGTGAATTTCACCTGAAGAGAGTGAAGCCTTCAACATGACAGCAATACTGCAGCCAAAAATCCTGCTCTAAATGCAACGGGTGACTGGAGCTGGAAAGCTTTTGTATATTTGCTAATCAGCATCTTCTTTTTAGAGGCAGAAAGTACAAAAGAATCTCTGCAAATAATTAAACACCCTAATTCTGGATTATCTCTGATTAATGAAGAGGAAGGCACAGTATCTCAGGAGCCCGGGAATGCTGGGCTGCGATTATGTCATAATTGATCCCTATTGTTTCCAGCTGAAGTTTATCTATCTCATTTTCTCATGATTGTCTCCTCTCAGCTCCTTATAAATTAGATCCAACTATTAGCAACAATCATTGTGCTTTTCCTGAAATACAGTCTGAGTGCAAGGCTGAGGGGGTAATGTGAAGTGAAGGGCTCCTAGCTGTAAGGTAATTTCATATGTGTGTGTTATTTTTAGAAGGGGCTATTGCTGCTTTCTTCAATATCACTTCTGTCAGCCTGCAGTGATGATTTTGGGGCCCTTCCAGGCTCATTCTTCTAGTTTGCAAGTGGAGTGTTCTAATGTTTCGTTTTTCACCCTGCACGGTATGGATCCATTAGGGTGCGTGGACCTTCTAAAGATTCTGCAAAGGGAATGAAGGAGAGCTGTCCCATTGTCAGGACTGGTATCCCCTGTGCAGTGATCTGCATGCCTCCAGGGAAACAGCTAGGGCTTTGCAAATTGATTAAAAGCTCAGAAGTCTTTGGTAGTAACAGAAGGGGATGGAAGCCAGGACTTCTCAGATCTCTCTCAGCCTGTTCCAAAAACCGTCTTAGCATATGGAAATTACTCTTCCTCTCTCTGAGTCAGTTTGCTTGTAGCTAAGAGTGTTAGCAATACTTTCCCCCACTCTAGTGGTGCATGTGACCCTTTGAAGTGTTGATAATTTCTGCACTCTAGCACGTACTCTTAAATGCACCTTTCTGCCCTAAAATATGATGTAAGAGTTCAATGAGAGGTTCATTACATGGCAATGCAGGCCAGAGAAGCACTGCCTACATTTTTTGCCTACATTGCTGGCTCTGCAGCTCATGGTGAAAGACTAAGGTTCAAATTTTGGTGGTGGCATGATGTCAATCATCACATGCAGATGTCTCTCATCCCAGCTTCTTCATCAGAAGCTATCTTATGCTTTGTAAGCCCAAGGCTGCTTGGAGCCAAGACAAGCTCTGAGCAGTCTGTTGTGGAGCTGTACCAGACAGTGATATGATAAGGTACCTTGTAGGTTTGGAGTAACGTGAATGCCTCTGTACAGCTGGGCTGTGGTTGCTTGTAACAAGCATGTGTACCTTTCTGATAACTTTTACACACTTCCTTACTGTTTCTTGTAGCCCCAGAGGGAGGAGTGTTCAGCATTAAGTCCAATAAAAATAAAAGGAAATTCATTTTCACCCAATAAATTGTAAAATTGTGCAACACTGCCATTGGAAGCTGTGGAGGTCAAAAGATAAGACGATTCAAAAAGTACTTGCTAAGTTTGGGTCCATCAGTGCCCTTTATAAGCAGTGTGGGTATTCTGGATGCGGCTTTGCCTCAGAAGGTCCTCAGGCTGCTGATGACTGGACTTTGGGAAGGAATAACCAGGAGCATGTTTGCTTGTTATACTTTCTCCTCCACTACCTTCTTTATTGGCCAGTTCTGAGGACAGGATACCCAGCTAGACTGACTTTCATGGTACCAATGCAACCTTTCTTATGTTCTTCTTTTTCCTCTTCCAGGCTGTGCATTTGTGAAATACTCTTCACACGCGGAGGCCCAAGCAGCCATCAATGCCTTGCATGGCAGCCAGACAATGCCGGTGAGTAGCTCTGTAGCATGGGCAAGTGAGTATCGGTCCAGCCTTTCCTGCCCTGTGGCCTGATTGAGGAGGAGGGATGATTTATCTACGCTCTGCAACTCATTTTCTGGGAAGAATGGATAACAGCTCAGGCTTGCAGGGCCTTGGGTGTGCTTAAATCATCAGTGGAAAGGCGAGGATGACACTGTCATTTCACATAGGTGCAGAACCCCGAGGGGTATTGTGTTCTGTCACCAGCAGTTTTGATAGCCTGAAAAAAAGACATATGGTTCACAGATGCCAAAAACTTTGGGTCAAACTCAGCCTGAATGTAAACTTTCAAGTTTCAGAGGGATGAATCAAGCAAAAACTTGTGTCTAAGGGCTCCTTTGTTTTCCCTCCCCAAAGAGACCCTGCCTCTAGGTGAAGGATAAAGAACTTTTTTGTCAGCATTCAGCAGAGAGCAGCATGTTCATGTGATGGCACTAGAAGCTAGAGACATATCACACAGCGATGGACACCTCTCACTGCTACCACAAAAGTGCCTACTTAGGCATAAATATGGTCCCCTGCATCCAACTTTCGAAAGACAGTCAGACCAACTGCTGAATCTTCCAGGAAACATTTGAGGGATCGTTCCACTTGGATAAATATCTAATAATATGGGGTTTTGAGCGTGAGAGTTCAGGAAAGTAGAAATGGAAATATATTTTCAATCAAAATGATATTTGTACACTGTCACACAGACCCAGAGGAATGTAAGGCATTCCACTGTCAGCAAGGAAAGACAAACTGGTCCAACATGTTTTGGTTTATTATAATACTATATTATTTTTATTACTAATTATTCACAGTGTAAATCTTGAAAGGCTAAGAAACATGCCGACAACTTGGAAAGGATGCAGGAAGCTTGATAAAAGATATTTAAGAGTGTAAAATCTCCCTTTCAGTAAAAGACTGTAATGTAAATTCATTAATTTATCCAAATAAGTTTAAAGTGGGCCTGGCAGATTGTCTCTAGGTCTTTGCAGGGACAAAAATGGAAAATTCTTTACAGGGGAAAAGGTTTCTAAAAGTAGCAAATCATCAAGATCTCAATTTTTGGAACCCCATCTTACACAAATCAGATTAAAAATAGTACATGTTTACTAGTGATGCTATTGAAAAAAATCTCCTTACAGATGGGGCTCTCAATTTTTTTTAAGTATTACAATACTTTTAAGAGTCTCTTCCTAGAAGATTCCTTCTAAAAAAACCAGTTGCTGGGCTTGATGCTGACATCCCATAGTGAAATATTATGGGCATCTTTCCTGAGACAGGTCATAGAGGTATTTTTAATGACTTTCTTTCAAACTTTGACCCAAAGTGATAATGTGTATAAACTGACATCAGGAATTGCAGTTCCGCAGGGTGTGGTACCACAAAAAGGTGTAATAAAAAGTCAGTTCCTGTCCCAAAAAGCTTGCAAACTCAGGTGACAGAGGTGAGAGTAAGATGGGAGAAAACAGACAAAACCCAAGGAGAGTTACAGATTTTATCTAGATCTACTATACCCAAAATATCCGTATCCTTCCCCAGCCCGTATCCTTCCTATTTTCAGCACACTTTAGATAAGAAAAAATATTCATCTCTTGACCACTTGGGAGCAAATTTCTGTTCCATCCTGCTGACGTCAACTGAACTTAGAATGTGCAAAACAATGATGAATTTGGCCATTTCATCAGTCCATGGAACCATTTTTCCTGTTGACTTATTTGACTCAAATACCTGTTCTAGAAATGTTCTTGAATAACCAGATCTGGACATCTGAAAAAGCATCACAGTTTAACCCTTACTGGATGCACATCCCAGATTCACAATCAGGTTTCCATAGCTTGACAAGTTTCCATGAATTGGCTGAACCTCAGCAGCAGTCCAACAGTCCAGGAAAAGCAAGTAGAAAATTATTAATTTCGTCCTCTTCATTATAAGCTAAGTTATGTGGCATTGCCTTTTACCTCCCATGAGCTACGAGCAGGCACACGGGCAGTTACCTTGGCTCAGCAGACTAGTGAGGACCTGTCGAGTGACCGCCATTTGATCAAGACATGGAGCACACGCTATTTTTCCCACAGGGCCTCAAAATGCTTAAGGCGCTTTGAATGAGATGGGCCAAATCCTGCAAGTGATCTCTGTTCCCATTCTCTTTTTCATGGTGCATCGGGGTGTGCAGCTTCTTTCAGGGCTTGGATGTTCACAGAGAAATGCAGCCACCTCGTGGTGAGATGGCGATGTAGCCCTCGTCCTTGGAAAGGAGGGGTTCATTGCTGCCATCTTCCTTCAGTCCCCCCTCCCATTTCTCTCACCATTAGGACTGGCCTCATTTGTCCAGCTGCGATGCCAACTCAAAGTTGCTCCTGTGGTTCAGCCAATTTAAATGTCTTTTGCCTTGTCCTCGTGTACTACCAACGGGGCATCCATCATCATTCTTGTCAGGTCTCGAGCCGTTCGTTCCTGCGGCAGACTCCTGTTTCTCCACAGCTGTCAGGATTATTGCTCTACTGTGACTTCCTGTTCACACAACATATGTTGCCTAATAGTTTCAAAAGGCAACTTTCTTTTATGAAAGTTTTTTTCTTTTTTTTTCTGTATTAACCTTTCCTTGGACAGGTGCCTGACCGCCATCCATCACAGGCCCACTTCTCTATGCAAGGCACTTGTTTCTCCTAAGGGCCCACCAAACAGGTCTACAACTTTCCAATTCTCACACAAACAATTGCTTTTAGAAATAACTTTCCCAAAATCCCTTACTTTTGAACAGGCCCAAGGTTCCTTTGTACCTACCAGCCAAGAGAGCTTTTTGGGGTCTTTTTAAATCATATTGCCTATCAACTCATCAGCTTTACGATAGTGCTTTACTTGACCTCCATGTCCTCCTTTAGGAGACATCATAATTTTCATGTACTTTTGCAAGTATTTATAATGTATTTATAACAATTATATGCCCTGCACTTCTAGCTTTGGTTACTCTGTCCCCTCCTGTCTCTTTTCCCCATCCATATGGGGGCATAAACACGTCTCTGCACTTGATTCTCTTCCCTTCCTCATCCAAACTTTTTCCCTAGCAGCCTTATCCATTGACACAAATTCAGCTACTATTTCTATAGTGACAGCTTGCAGATCTAACTTCTCTATTGCAGGACCAAACCTGTCCAAACTAAAATCTTGGCCTGTCTTTCCTGCATCTCCTACTGGATGTCTAGCTGTCAGATCAAGCTCAATATGTAAAAAACAGAGTTCTTGAACTTTTCCTCCCAAACCCTGTTTCCTCTCTCCTCCTCCTCCATTCTCAATCACTGTGGGCAACGTTGTCATCCTACCTGTCAGTCATGCTCCTACCTAGGCTCATCTTCAGCTTGGTTTTCTCCTCTTCTCTGTGTCTTCATATCCGGGCGACAGCCAAAAGTTGAAGAGTCATTCTGCACAACACATCTAAGATATGTCCTTGTCCATCCACCCGCGCAGAATACACTCTCCTCCACACTTCATCACACATACCTAAATCACAGCAGCCTTTATCCTACCCAGAAAGTACACAGGGTTAAAAACTATACTACTGTTGCACCTTTTTCACCGTCTCGCCCATTGTGGCACCTCAGAAATTCTTTCGTTATGAATTGATTCCTGGAAGGAGTAAAACAGTACTGCTATCTACATTTTCTGCATAGAGGTGAGAAGAAGTGAAGAGAGTGATTCATTTGATTTGGCTTTAACAGTCTAAAAGTTTGAAATCTATTCTAAACATCTTCTAGGATTCCTATAGAAAGGAGAGAGAGAGATATTTCTAGAGATTCATGCATTCTTCCCTTTATCTATCTGTGCTAGGATGGGCTAAATCACCTTCTGGGCATGCGTGTCCCTTTCATTAAATATAATAGAGCTCTCCATAATGGCATTAGACTGAATACCTGATGTGGGACTCGTCTCACCTAATTTGAGACATCCAGAAGCTGAGGAACTATGTCTGAGGTTGTCATCTAAGTGTTTGTCATCTAAGTTTCTATTATAATCAATAGAGAGAAATAGATACCTCTGGAGGAATTTTATTTTGCAGAAATAGATTTTGAAACCTGTCAAACCAAAACCCAAATAGAAGTGTGCTTTTTAGCTAATTTTGGGTGTCGGATTTCTATGGTCTGTCAGATCCAAAATAGTGGTTCATCACCTGCAGTGCAACTTAGAATGAAAAAGGACCTATGCTGCTTAAAAACAAAAGCTAAAAACACTTGTTTCCTGCAGTTGAGTCAGAGTCCACAATCGCCTTTGCTCACCAGTGATACACGCTCTTGCCACCCTGAAGTCCTTCTGCTACCCTTGTTGCTGCCACAGTAGTCTTGCTGGAGCTAAAGATCTAGGGTGACTCTAGCCTAGCTGACATTAGCCACCTACAAGTCAGATTTAAAGCTATTCATTTGACCTCTTTTCTGATGGTGTTTCCTCCCACATACCTCAGACATTTACTTCAAGATTGCCTGACTGAGCCATGGAGGCTTCTGCCTCCCCACTGAGTACGCAAGGAGTAAGCAGCTTAGAGTGGACACCTAATTTCATGTCCAATGCAAGAGAAGCTGAATCCCATTCTGGGGGTTTGCTGCCCAACTAAAGCAATTTGGGATTCAGAAACCAAGCATCTCACATCTGAGTCCTCTGACTCCTCATCCATTAGGTGTACTGTGAACTTGCCTAACACAGTGATTGTCAGCACTACATTCATTCTATATCTTTAATTAATTAAATTTAAGACCATTAAGACCTCCAGAACCCTAGAAGGTGGCTTCCCCCATCACATGGGCCAAGTTCTCTTTTATTTTACTATAGGAGTCTGCATCAGCTTGGTCAAACCACAGCATTTCTTCTGCGTCTGGGCAACGGCATCCCAAATCTATCTATGCCTGGCTGAACATCTTCCTTGAAAATTACATTTTCAGATGGAATCCTTGGTTTTGTGAAAAGAAAGGAAAATGTGAGACTTGGATACAAGCACTGAACAGATGTCTGCCTTTCAGAGAAAGATTTAACTTAGTTGAACTTCAAAAAGAACCAAAGTACTGCAACCCAAAACTTCGTTAACTTGGGGGCTTTCATTTCAACATTTCTCTGTGCAGCTCTTGTCAACTCAAATGACAAAACCAACTTAAAATCTCTGCTCAGGAACTACCTATATCAAATTATGCAATTATTGCTCAGTGTTGTTAGGTGACAGACTGATTAGATCTTTAATTGTTGTATTTACTATTTTTTTAATTAATCAAGAAAATACGAATGACACAACACCTTGAACAAGGTTGACTTTCAACCTCCACCTACCATGTTCCTTGGAAGTCCCCCTATGGCACCAAAATTCCCAGCCAAACACAATTAATAGTCAGATGAAGGGATTCTCTTCTTGCCTTATACAATGTACTATCTACCCTCTCATACCACAAGAGATTGCCATTGATTAAGCTAAAGGAATTTTCCACCTATTTAGTTTACCAAATGAGAGTGACTTAAATGTGAGATTATAAAAAATTGCCCCGAGAAACACGTGTCATTTTCAGTACATCATGTGAGTGGCCCTCTTTCAAACTCATGGCAAACAGGGCATTGGTTCTCATCTTCCTAGCTTTGGATTGTCAGGCACCCCATCAAAGAAACCAAGCCTGGCTCATGTTTATGACTGCTATTATTATTGCTGTGCATTCCTACAGTGCAGTTATGACTTTGCAAAGCACTGTGAAGTTGCCTTCAGACACAGTCCCATTACAGAAACTGGCCGAGCAGCTGTTCTCACCCCCTGTCAACACAGCAGAGGAATATTCAGGTGAATTAGGGATGGAAGGGAAAGCAGCGAGAGTCTGCAGAAGGAGCTCTGAGCAGGTGGAGCAAAGAAGGAAAATAGGCCTTCGTGGGAATGATGAAGTTGTAGCCTGGGCGCCTCGCTTGCAGAGCGGCAGGAAAGCAGCTGTTATTATGCGTGCACGCTGGCACCAAAGCGCTGAGTCGGCAGAAACTCCCTGGGAGGAGCAGCATGGCGGCTCCGGTGAGGGTGGGGGCCACAATGCCGTAGATCAGCTGAGGTATTTTTAACAATTATTTTGATATAAACAGCTCTGAACTTGAGGAGCTCCATGTAAATGGGAAGCAGTGGGGCTTGTAATTAGATTTGTGTACACTTTCATAAATTGCTGGGAAACATCAAAGCCGTGATAGAAGGCTGTGGTGCACTTTATTTCCTTCTTCTGTTCTTCTGTTAATTGAATGGTTGATGTGTGGATAGGAAGTGTTGGCTTCGCAGAGTACTATTTACAGACCCGCTGACAGCTGCACTGTGAAAATTAACAGGAACAGAGCAGCCTCTGTCACAGCTCTTCCCATGAGGGACTTGCTTCAAATTGGATCATTTCTTTCATAGGAGAAACTTTCCTCGTCTCTCCTCCCTTCTTTGCAAACATGCACATACATCCAGCTGCACATTCCCCTTCTCCCTTCAGGCTCATGGCAGCCTTTAGTGCTCGGAAGGAGGGTTTGTCATTTCTACAAAGTTGGGGGAGTTTGACTGCAGTTCAAAACTTGTAGCACATTCCACTTCCAGCAAGACACATCTTCAGGAAGTCAACCGAATCTGTAAGCTGTGTGTGTGTAGCCACAGCTTCGTGTTTGCAGGTCTCACCTCACCAGGAACATGTTCTTCACCCTCTTAGAAACTCTAGCAGATTTCATCTCAGGATACTACTGTTGGAAATGTGGTTATTGTTGATCTTACATGAAATTGCTGTGTGCTAAGCACCATACAAACCTCTTACAGGAAAGTTCCCACACTCAGCAGCTTACCAACTAAAGGCCAGGGTTGACCTGGCTGAATTACATCAAAGTGTTGGTCAAAGTATAAAACTTCGGGGTCATCTGTAATCTTATCATCTACACTTCTCCTACAGTTGATGGAGAGAGACTAGCCCCTCAGAGAGACATCTGTCTATCTTAAGTAATTGATGGTTTAGAATAGATATCCAAAATGGCTGCAGTTAGGTCATCTGAATGGCCCTCTAAGGGACAAGACACAAGAGATAAGCAGAAGAAACAACAATACAATGTCTGGGAATGAACTGGTCTTATACACAATCAATCAGTACATTTAGCCAGTTTGTAGCCAAAGTCACAGCAGTTCTTGTTCCTGGTTCCAGCAGAGAAGTAATAACCAGTGGATACTTGAACATCTAAATCTTAATATTTACTTAAATCTGGAAAACATAGAATGAAGAAGCCATCAGTCCACTACCTAATTTCCCAAGGGTGTCTTCAAAATATCCAGGTAACATAAACAGAACCTTAGACAAACCCATAATACAAATAGATAACAATTAAACAGATCACGATTCAGAGTATCAATTAACTCACAAAATTTAGTTGCATTTAGATGCCATCATGCGATCAAGCCCTCGGTTAATACAAGCTGCCTTGTGACAGTCAATAGAGAGCTAGAGAGTCGCTGACTCCCTCAAGCTGTCAGGGTAAATAGGAGGTGGGAAAGTCATTGGACTTTAGTTTTGCATGAACACAGAAACGTAAAGGGGGGATTTTCAAAGGTAATTCTGGGTGAAAGTTGATAAGAGTCCAGCATCTAAGTGCCCTTCATGCCTCACAGCTGAATTTGCCCTAAAGTTAGTTGCCCAAAGTCACAAAGTCTAAGGGCAGAGTGGGGTATCATCAATTCAAGTCCATCTGCTCAAATTAATGCAGAAGGCTGAGGCCTTGCTTTACACTGTTGATGGTGGAGAAGCTGGTGGAAGAGAATGGAGATACCAATTCAGATCCATTTTTTTTCTCTTCACTGTTGATCTTCTGCTCTTTAAAGAACATGCACTCATTGCAATGTCTTTGTGTAACACACAGACCGGCTTGTTTAACTCAGGGCAAGGCACAGCACACCCATTCCTTCTATTAAAAAATAATAATACATTAGGAACCCATTCATAACTCACTAGCAGCAGACCTGGCCCTCCTTCCAGTAATGAGTGATTTTTCTGAATATGCTACCTAAACACCATTTATAAAGTCATGTGTTGTCCTTTGGGATGAAAGAAGTAATGGATATGTAATACCTAGATGTTAATTTGCAGTCATTTCTTCCATCAAAGTCCGATGGCTCTTGATAGCCTCACTTTCCTTTGGGCAGTGGGTTCTGGCTGGAGGGGGGCTAAGGTTCATAGAGCATCCCACCCCACTGCTGCCACCAAGACAGCTGATTCTACAACCTTTGGGCCAGCAATTTCCCAGTACTACCATAATTTCCCTTAATTCTTTCTATAAAAAATAAAATCATAGGACCGTGTTCCCTTCCTCCCTCCTTGTTCCCTAAATGAACTAATAAATCACATGTTTCTGGGTCCCAGAATAGAAATCCAGGCAGCCCATCTGCCTGACAGGGGGTATGAATCATACTGGTGCCAAAGACGGCCTTTACTTCTCTAGTCACAGCTCCGTAGCCACGCAGGCATCTGGCAGGACAGCGAAGAGACCCGTGGGACATGACAGGCTTCACTCGCTTCTTCCCCAGGCGCCCTCACTCCTTCCGAACCGCAGCATTCATTGCCTCCAAATGGGATAAGAGGGATGACTGCTCATGAGCCGCGCGGCCTCGCTCTAGACAAAAGGATTTAATTGGCAACATAACATCTCTTTATGGGTCCAAGGGGATTTGGGAACTAAATCAACAGCCATGGAGGCGGCTGGGGGGAAGTGGGCGCAGGACCATGCCACCACCAAGCATTGCCTAAGTCCTGGTGCCAGCAACAGCCCCTGTGAGGCTCGCTGTGCTCAACGCTTCTCTCATCTGATGAGATTAGGACCTGGGGGAGCTAAAATAATTCACAAGCACTGACCTTTCTGGGATGTCAGAGACATTGATATGCCTCCAGCTCGGGAGGAGAAAAATGCTTCCTGCCTGGCAGAGGTGTACCCAGCCAACTGGAAGGAGTTCCACCGGGCATCACCACCTTCCTCTAATAAGGATGTGCTCTTCCCACCGTGGAGAGGAATGAAGACATCAGTGTTAGGTCTTTACCTCTTTGCTTGCTTTGGGGGTGTTTCTTTCTTCCTTCCTCTTCCCTTCCTCTTTCTTTTGCTCCAAACCTCATTTAAATCAGTGGGATCTTCCCTTTGATTTAAGTGGGCTTTGGATTAACATTGAATCACTGGATGCTTCTGCTTGTTTCCCTTTAATCCGCTCCTTCCCAGCCCTGCTCAGGTATGTGGTCTAGACTGATAACACACATTCTTGTAAGGAAAACAGAAAGAACTTAGTAAGGGTAGATTGCTATCCCTATCCAAAACATAGCTGGCATTAAGTGATTCAGTAGCAATTACCCAAATGGGTTTTGCAAAGATCAAAATGAATTTTTAAAGGGCAAAGATATATTTAGATCAAAACAATAACTTTCAGATAAGACCCTCAGTTGAAGTCCGCACAAATTCACAAATGCGAAGTGTCCTGCCAGACACCAATGACGTCGCCTCAGACATACCCTGGAAGTGAAATCAGGTAGGGGAATATGTTTGACTTCCCATCCCAAAAGTCTGTGTGGTATTCACAGGAATAGTGGTTGTGAAGTCTCATCCAGCAGCAAGTAGACATGTTTCCATCTTGGTGGAGTGGAATGCAGTAAGGGCAAATCCTTCAGCATAAACCAACTTCTTGTTCCACCAAAACCAGCAGATCCTCACTGAGTTTACACCACCTTATAGTTTCCGTTGGCCACCTGTGTCACAATATTAAAGCATGGGTGATAACTCCCTGCAAGCAGAATTATTTATCAATTAATGACCCTGCAGTGTACACTGCTTGGAGATCTTTAAATATGCTTCAAAATTGCAAATACTTCTTACTGTCCCAGTCAAGCAACATGCTTTACATCATGATAGCCTAGAGTCATCCAGCATGACAGTGATCTGGAATGCCCGGTCATGTGCAGCGTGCTTGCAACTCAGTGTTGCTGAAATATTCTTTTATGTCACATGCACAATTGAAATGTTCTCCCCAGCTTGCCAGCCCTTCCTCAACATCTGTTTCTTTCCAAGTCATCTTAGGCTGTTCATGTCCTTATCTTGAACTGCCAAGGAAGAGTGGAGCTCATGTGAGCAAAGTCCCGAAGCACCAGGGGCTCCATATCTGGTTGTGATGCTGCCTTGCTATGGTAATAGGCAATTCACTTTATGGCTCTGGAATTAGACTCATAGAATCATAGAATCATTTAGGTTGGAAAAGACATTTAAGATCATCAAGTCCAACCGTTAACGAAGTCCACTACTAAACCATGTCCCTAAGGGCCTCATCTACACGTCTTTTAAATACTTCCAGGGATGGTGACTCAACCACCTCCCTGGGCAGCCTGGTCCAATGTCTGACAACCCTTTCAGTGAAAAAGTTTTTCCTAATATCCAATCTAAACCTCCCCTGGCACAACTTGAGGCCATTTCCTCTTGTCCTGTCACTTGTCACTTGGGAGAAGAGACCAACACCCACCTCTCTGCCACCTCCTCTCAGGTAATTGTAGAGAGCGATAAGGTCTCCCCTCAGCCTCCTCTTCTCCAGACTGAACAACCCCAATTCCTTCAGCCGCTCCTCATCAGACTTGTGCTCCAGACCCCTCACCAGCTTCGTCGCCCTTCTCTGGACACACTCCAGCACCTCAAGGTCCTTCTTGGAGTGAGGGGCCCAAAACCGAACACAGCATTCGAGGTGCGCCCTCACCAGCGCCGAGTACAGGGGCACGATCACCTCCCTACTTCTGCTGGCCACACTATTTCTGATGCAGGCCAGGATGCCGTTGGCCTTCTTGGCCACCTGGGCACACTGCTGGCTCATATTCAACCGGCTGTCCACTTCTTTTATTTTCATTCTTGCCTATTTAGCTAGAAGGAGAGATCACTCAGATACTAGCTTTCATGGGGCCCTATGCTGCAGCTACCAAACATTTTCTTAATAGTAATAATTTATTTAAAAATCACATCAAGTTATCATTTGTTGCTGTAAGAATATTTTCAGGGAAAGTATTTTTTTAGTAAATACAGAACTAAATATACCTTATCTTCCAAACCATGTTCCTCTTACTGGGAAAGGGAAACCTATAACATTTTCTTTTGAATTCTGGATTTTAAGTTTTTCTGCAAAGAGACAAAAAAAGAATTATTTATTGCTCTCATATTCCTGAATAGCGGGTAAGAATTTCCAGTCTACCAGTGTAACAACACTTTCCACTTCATAATGCATTAAGGAAGGCGAACGATTCTGTGAGGACTTTTATCATACATAGACTGAGCTAAAAAACGCAGAGCAGCTTGAAGAACTCTGCTTTGAAGTTTAGGTTGTTTGGATAACTGGCTTTGATTTGAGGGGCATACTAATACCCGGGATATATATCGAGTTTTTTTCTAATTAGAATTGGGTACAGTGCCACCAGGAGTCAATGATTCTCTTGCCCTGCGGAAAGCAATAACTTTAGCTCAGAGAGACAACTGCTAAGTGTTGTACAGGCAAGTAAAACCTAAATCAAGCTTCCACTCCAAATAAATTACAGCTCCGGACACCTGTGAAGGGAAGTACCTGCAGCAACTCTCTCCGCTTAGACATTGCATGAAGAATCCCCTCTACTGAGGGAGAAACGTTATCAAAGGGTCTGTCACTCCAGCCCTGGATGAATGCCTCCTTTCCCTGCTCCCTCTCTGTCACTCTCGTCTCAAATGTGTCTAAACCAGCTCTCAGGACTGTACAGTGGAAATCGCTCCTAGTGACTGCCATCCTGCTCGTCTTTCAGATGAGACATGAAATTGAAGCCCTGAGTACAGAAAAACACAGCATATTTCACAAGAGGGGAGGGATGTTAGTCCTGGTCTTCTGGCCATCTTCCAGCATGGGTAATTACATTTCCACCTAGCTAAAATTCCCACTGCTCTACAGTTTTAATTGGACAGTGTTTACTTTTTTGCTTGTCTAAAATCCCAGATTGGGGTCAAACCCCCACTGGCTAATCCAGCAGACCTATTTTCAGTAGAGCTACACAGGCATTTCCAAAAAAAATCTGGTTTAGTTTTCAAACTTAGGAAGCATCATATCAAATGGCCTGATCTGACAGAGCCCAAAGGAAAGAAATCCTCCTTTGGATTTCAGGCCCTAACGTAAAGGACCCTTGTGTGGAAATACTACCCTGAATGGCTTGCTGAAGATCAGCATCCTCCCAGCTCCATTTTTCAGTCACAAAGGAAGTGCTAAGGCAAGATTTCCAACACAAGCAACCCCATTCATATGGTGACACTTAGGAAGGTAGTCTCATTGCCCAAGTGAGAAGTATCCAACAGCATCTATTCATTTAAGCATCTTGGTTGATGTTTTGGAAGGTACTTAATAGGACCTGCACATCCAGATCTCATATACTCAAGAGCATTAGTCACTGGGACTTTAATGTAGCAAGCCTTTTTAAAAAGATCTTTGGCCCAGAACTTCTAACTGGCTCCATTTGAGCTAACCAAGATGTAAAAGTCCACCTGTGTGAGAAAGACACCCTTGCAGTAAAGTACTTAAGTGTCTGCTTACCTCCCATGGTACTTAAAGTGAAACATAATTTAAAGGCTTTGGCAAATTAGCTCCAAATTCATCAGTTTTTCAAGAAAAAGATGTCTAATAATCTGTAGAGATTAGTAACCTACTGAGTCAGAGGAGACTTACAGGTTTGAGAGGAAAAGAAAATTCAGGCATATGTTCTGCAAGGAATCACCTTCACAAAACTTTTGCTATGGAAGTTGTTCTAGGGGAAAGCAGCTCTCCCTGATGCTGTGGAGTATTATTTGGTCTCCTGAAAAGCTTTTGCTTAATTTGTGCATACACTCCATTTGGAAGGCCATCACTAATGGGAAACAGTCCCAGCAACCAGGCAAAAGATTTGTTTTCCTTTGCCTTTAAATGAAATATCAATGGATGGATATTTTATTTTTAGTTGAATATGAAATTTCACAAGCGGCCTGTCAAGCTCCCGTTTTCAAGAATGACTTTATTTCACACGTCAAGACAGGCTGGGAAATTAGTTTTTCCCACAGAGGACTCTGATTAGGGATTACAAAGTGAGTGTGGCGCAGGGTGATTTTTCCTTCATCTTTTCCCTTGCCCCGCCAGCCTAGAGAGCATCTGACTCTGCTGACTAAGGGGAGCAATTCATTACCGCGCACGGGAGGGTGACGGGAAGCAAGATAGTCATATTAAGTAGACTTGCTGGCCCAAGAGAGAATAGGCAAAGCATAATAATACTTAGCCCTTATATGAGTCTTTTCATCAGTGGATATCAAAGCACTTGAAAAAGGAGGTTGATTTGATGGGAAAGGAGATAAATGCCAATTCCAAGTAGCCTGTTGCAGAGGCACCAGCAGGAATGCTCACTTTCATGATAGTCTCTTTTGACTGTGGATCTGCAAGGCAGAGAAATAAACAGGTCCTTCCCTCAGTAAAATGCAGAATTAACACACAGATCTCAAAGTACATTTCAAACATTATTGACTTACCCACTGTAACTCTCTTGGGGACTGGGGAAATGTAAGGTCCAGTCCCACAACAAGAGAGAGCAAGAGGGAGATTATGTATTACTAATAAATGACCGAGCAGACAGGACCTATTGCCTTTGTCAGCAGACAACAGCTGATTTACACCATGGCTTAACTCCTTGCGGAAGCAATAAATAGTCCAGATGAAGAGCTCTGCAGTTTTTACCCCATGGAAAATCTGGCCCATTCTGGGGCATTTCTAATGTCATCCAGTGGATTAGTAGGAGTCACTGGAGTAGAAAGTAGTCTTGTTCTGCTGTAGATGAGCAGCACTCTTTGGCTCCTCTGCTAAAAATCCTGCACTGGGTGATCTGATAGAGTTTACTGCCTGATTTCCTTTGGGCCACGTGAAAGGGCTGCACATGTGGAAGCATGTACAGAAAGCATCAATCCCAAGGTCAATCTTCATATTCAAGAGCAATGCAGCATCTCTACTGGCTACATATCTTTAACCGTTTACATGCACATCTCATTGCAGAGCACTCTTAGAAAACCCTCCTTTTTCTCCCCTTCCTTTGTAGTGTGTGCTCTAACTTGCTTCTATTTGCCAATGGCCTTTCTGCCCTGTGTACATGATAGTGATGTTCAAAGAGGCCTGAAGTCCTGCTGCGACAGGCAACCCAGAAAAACATCTCTTAAGAGGCAGTCTTAGATCCCATTGGGTCAAAGGGCTGCTGTGCAGTCACTGTGACTCACATCAGGAGGGAAGAACACTCCAGGGGCAAGAACTTCATGTGGAGGTTACCCGTGTTTTCATGATGCCATCTACGATAACAGCTTGGTTTTCAACAGTCAGACATCAGCAATTTCCTGAGGCAGTTCTCCGGCCCTTAGACTTCCAGGGCAAATAGAGATAGAAAGAAAAGGGGAAGGAAGAAGACACCGACTTATTTACGCTTCTCTGTCCTAACTAGAGCAGGTCACATCTTCAAAACCCATTTGCAGAGATGAATACTCATTCACCAGATTCAGTTTCAAAATCCTCCATGCTGTATTGTGCCCACCATGCTGCAGCCTCTGCTCTGCAAATCACGACAGCAGCTCTGAACAGCCCAATCTGCTGTGGACCAGTGCCCTCCCTCCAACACAGCTGCAAATAGGTTTAAATCATTAGATTCAGGTTACCAAACAGTCTCTTGGATCAGGGTTAATTAAATGAGTGTAGAAATCTAATTAAGGACTGGTCCAGGTGATAATTAGCAGGAAATGTATGCATTAAAATATTCATTTGTCGATGAGCTGCAATTAAGAGTGTGATTTGGGGAAGGATCAATAACTACATCATGTGATTTAAAAAAATGAAAAGTCACCCAGCCTTGAGCAGAAATGCAGGGGAATTTTGGCTAGATTTTTTTTTTCTTCCCCCCTGCCCCCGCTTTCTGTTTTGCTTTTATAATAACTTCTGAAGACTGCTCTCCACCCTTGAACAGAGCATTCGTCTTTCCATTCCTTTGTTTTCCTGAAGCACTTCTTTCAACCCCTTGCTCCTCACCACATTGTTTGAGTGGGTTATAGATTTATTAGAGAGAGACTAACAGGTCAAAAAGAAAGATTCTTTGCCAATGAAAATCACTTCCTCCCAGAACAGGCTGCTAATCCAGGGGAACATCACTCATTGTGTGGCCTTAGATTGTTTTTTTTTTTTTTAGCAAGTTAATTCCTCAAGTCTTTATTCATAACTGAGGATCTGCAGAGGCTTTTGAATATGCATAGCTTGGACTTATATATATGTACGTCCATAGTTGTGTTTTACTACGCTATTTCCAATTTGTAGCAGAGCAACTCTGCTTTCACCGAGACTTATTTTTTTCTGGTTACAGGTACGTAGGGGTGTGTGTAAGCCAGTTAATAATACTCGCCCTGTGCAATCCCACATCTGCTCGAAAAACCAGGGCCCCGCAACAGCCCAGCTCCTCCGGCACGGAGCTGGTCTTCCTCTACTGCCGCGGGCAAAGGCTGAGCTGGCAATTTCCCCACTGACTGTATTCCCATCAGCGAACACCAGTGTGTCAAAAGGGAAGCATACCATGGGAGCACGATGATTTCAGCTGCTCTTTGTCAGTCTCCTGACAGCTCACCTGCCCATCTCCCCAGGCTCGGTGGCAGCCCAGCTCCCGAGGCAACTGTCTGCCTGCTGTTGGGGCTGCTGCCAGATCCCCACTCCCCTGCACCCCTCTTCCCCCGGGGGACCGTGCTGTGGAGAATTAACCAACCCATGAAGTTAGGACATCCTCAGAGCCAGCCAAAAAAATATCAGTGCCTTCCTTCCTAAGCAGATCTATTTCTTCCCATCTCTGCCTCCTATCAGAAATTTAAGAATCGCAGTTACTGACCTTTCATCTCATTTTGGGGAGGAGAGGGATTCCTTTCATTCCCAAAAGCTTTACATTTTTCACAGACTTCTGCAGCCAGCTCTGATGATCATCTGTAGTTCTGCACCGGTTTTGACTGCAGACATAACTCAAACATTGTAAAGCTTTCCTGGAAAAGTGTAACATTAAAAGTGGGCTCTTTTGTGCTAGCCTCTATTTCCTGCTGTTCGTGGAGAGGAAACTCAGGTCCACCAGGTACTATTTTTGCTCCCCTAGTTTAACAGTGCTGCTTCGTGATGAGACATACACTCTGCTCAGCATACTGAATCCTGTCTCCAAGGCTGGGCATGGATTTCTTACTGGACATGGGGGTTACAAGACACTGCAGCGTGAAAGAGTGATCCAGGTCAGGGCGTCTGGCATGCACAGAGCTAACACATTCCATCAAAATAAATCAGTTCACAAATTCTACCACATTCATCCAGCAAAAGCTCCTACATTTTGCTGCACTGAGTCCAGATCTTTGTCCTCTGATGAGGACAACCTACTGGGCCAGTAGGTTTTCTATACATTGAAAGAATAAGGCAACAACTTTTGGAGAGAGGACACTAATGACAGTCTGGAAGTTTGAATTTTGGAGGAAACAAGGAACCAGGCTGCTGAACCTGAACCTTAGTCACTCACCCTCCAGGGTCCTTTAGTTCCTTCCTGATGCTCTCAGCCTCTTGCAAAGGGCAAATTCAAAAGTCTTGAGAGGCTGCATGGAAAAAATCAGTGCCAGCTGGATCCCATGCTACGAAATGTGTGTTTCTGTGAAATCTGTGTTAGATGTATGGATTGCATGAGCCAATGTGTATCAGGCTAATTCCCTTGTGTGTCTCCTTTTGTTTCCTGTCCTGCAGGGAGCCTCTTCAAGCCTGGTGGTGAAGTTTGCAGATACAGACAAGGAGCGTACAATGAGACGCATGCAGCAAATGGCAGGACAAATGGGCATGTTCAACCCCATGGCCATCCAGTTTGGAGCATATGGCGCCTATGCACAGGCAGTAAGTATAGACACTGGCTCTAATGCATGTTCACGGGAATGGGAATAGCACCTTGAATTCCACAAAAGCACACATGAGCAGAGGAACAACTGAGCAGAGGAGGAACCAGCGATTTCTCCATTAAACTGGTTACATGATGGGAGCAAACTAAGCCATGCCATCCATTTGGCCAGGCTCCTGCTGCGCAACGCGTCATTTTGGATACCTTTGGAATGACCACAGGGTGAAATAGCAGCTGTTGACAGAAGTGCTTTTAGATTCATGAAAGCATGCTAGATAATGCTGAAATGGACAAGCAGACATATACACACATGCAATCCTGGGTCCCCAAAACAGTTTGTTTTAAGCACACTGGGAAAACGCATCGGCTATTTAAAGCAGTGTTGCACCGTCTGACTTCAGGTATCCTACTTGCATACCAAACCTGGACCCTGGGCCCCTGAGAAAATGTGACTGTACAGGGAGCTGGGCTCTTGACGAAGCTCTGAAATGGACACCTCTGGCATAAGTACCTTTCCTTAGGCTACAGTTAACAAGGACCTGCAAGACAAGATCAGGCTCAGGTAACTTGGTCTCTCTGCCAGATATTTCAGAGGAAGGTAGAGATGATCCCTGCAGTAGGCAGACACAATACTACCAGGTGACTTGGGCTGACTTCTCTGGAGCAGATTTGCAGGCAGTGACAGTGCATCTAGGTGTTTCATCCATTTGGTGGTAAAAGGTGTCCCTCTTGTACTCTCTGCTAGATTTGCGTACAGGAGGGAAGTACCATTCATCCCATTTTCCAGAATAACATCTTCCCTGCCTATTTCTTTCTCATGCGTTGGCACCATGGATTTCCCATCACATCCACATGTTCTTCTTTAACTTGAGGGCCTTGAAATTTCTGTCCTCCACTGAGTCTCCTGTGCCCCACTGAACACTTGGTACAACCCAGCCTACCTCTTGCATGAGCCTTGTAGAGTCATGAGGACGTGCTGTAGAGCTCCACAGAAGTTCCCCCTCTCCTCCCAGCTGCACATCCTGGTGTTATTCTGGACTTCTTTTATTCTCTCCCCACTAGACAAAATCTATTTTTCCTTCTATTTTGCCCTCTTTGTTATTATTCCCAGTCAAAGACAATCTTTGCCTCTTCCTTTGTCCCCTGCTCTCCTCCTCACATGATAGAAGAGCTGTCCCCTCCCCAGCCTGGCTGTGTTTAACTGTCTTCCTCACCAGGGAAAGCTGCAGGAAGAGGAAAAGAGACTGTAAATCACAGCTGAGCCCAGGTCAGTGGCCAGCAGCCTGGCAGAGGGATGCAGCATCTGTGCCCCCATGTACCAGAGGAATTAACAGGAGGCAACCCATGGGCAGGTCAGGACAAACATCTGCAGAGATTGTCAGGCAGGAGACGTGGCTCCAGTGTTACGCTACAGGCGTTGATGAGGCAGCTGGAGAGGTGGTAAAGATACCACTGTCCTGATGCTCTGGACCAAAAAGTCTTCTTGCATCATTTCTAATCTAGAGTAATTATTCTAATTGCCAGCCTAGGTTTATATTGATATAAAAAAGGATGTAGACTGCACCTTTACACCACAAAAGTTCCCTCCATCTGCTTCTCACCAGATAATACAAGACATTATGAGGGTAGGTGCCTGAGTGAGGATTTTTCAAAGAAGAGTGAAAACAATTCCCAGGTCTGCTCCCGCTCCACTTGAAACCAATGAATATTTTTCCTATTGATTTCTGTGAAAGCAGAATCGGACCCATCCTCTTTTTTTTTCCTGGTAAATATGCTAATAAAGGGGAAAGAATAAGTTTTAGATCTTGACCCACTGGATATGACAAACTGGTGACACCAATTACCCTGGGGACTTCAGAGCTGTCTAAATGATGGGATCACATTTCCGTGTGGCGCCTGTACACCCAGAGCGTGCTCAGATGCTGTCTCTCAATCAGCCTCCCTATCTGTGTCTCTCCCTATCTGCTTCATCTCACAGTCTCACACAAAAGGGAAGGAAGGGAGCGCGGAGGTTCTGTGACGTTCCCTCGGTCCCGATTAATCCACCTCAGACTGCCGGCTCTTAGATATCAGGGTGATTGGCACCTCGCAAATGCCAGCAGGAGATGGAGGGATCGATAGGGGGAGAGGGAAAGGCGGGGGGGGGGGGGGGGGGGGGGGCAGTTTTATTCAGCCCGAACTGAAGTTGAAGAGCTAAGGCAAGTCAAGAGGAGGGAAGGTGAAACAGTAAAAATGCAAGAGCAGAACAGTGATGACAGCTGATGCCACTGCCACCAGCAACTTGTGTGACCTTGGGTGAATCATTTGGCCTCCCTGGTTTCAGTTCCCCATGTAAGAATAAAGCTGATGATCAGATTTATTTATTTTCCCTTCTCCCTAAGGGACACGGCGCTCTCTTGTGCTGTCTCTCCATGGGTTTTCACAAAGGGGTATGACAGTAACACAAGTTTAAGAACTGCCTCAGTGCTTAGTAATAAGTCCAGGACTAGCAAGAGACACTAGGCTCTCTGATTTGTACTGTAAGATCATCAAGTCCAACCATCAACTAACACCACCATGCCCATTAAACCATGTCCCACAATGCCTCGTCCACGCGTTCCTTGAACACCTCCAGTGATAGCGACTCCACCACTTCCCTGGGCAGTTTATTCCAGTGTCTCACCACTCTCTCAGTAAAGAAATTTTTCCTAATATCCAGCCTGAACCTCCCATGGCGCAAGTTTAGGCCATTTCCTCTTGTCCTGTCGCTAGTCACTTGGGAGAAGAGACCAACACCCACCTCTCTGCAACCCCCTTTCAGGTAATTGTAGAGAGTGATAAGGTCTCCCCTCAGCCTCCTCTTCTCCAGGCTAAACAACCCCAGCTCCCTCAGCCGCTCCTCATCAGACTTGTGTTCCAGACCCCTCACCAGCTTCGTTGCCCTTCTCTGGACACACTCCAGCACCTCAATGTCCTTCTTGTAGTGAGGGGCCCAAAACTGAACACAGTATTCGAGGTGCGGCCTCACCAGCGCCGAGTACAGGGGCACGATCACCTCCCTACTCCTGCTGCCACACTATTTCTGATACAGGCCAGGATGCCGTTGGCCTTCTTGGCCACCTGGGCACACTGCTGGCTCATATTCAGCCGGCTGTCAACCAGCACCCCCAGGTCCTTTTCTGCTGGGGAGCTTTCCAGCCACTCGTCCCCAAGCCCCAACTCTAGGCAGCGGTTTTTTGCTGAGTCTCCCCCAGAGAGGCATCATGCACATCACCAGGACTGGATTACCTCCTGCAAAAAGGTCTCCATGCATCATGGTGGCGAGTGCAGCAGAAACCCACATGGTGCAGTTCTTTGAGAGATTAGTGGGCAAATGTGGATTTGCAAACCCAGCAGCACCACTGATGAGAGGTGGCGAGGGTCTCAGTCCATCAGTGTTTGACTGATAGTCATTAGTGTTGCCACAAGGACTGCTTTGGGCCTCAGCTCCTCTTTAAGTTACCACCTTTGCAGCTTAGCAAATGGCCACGTCACAGTTCACTCCCTGCTGCTGCTCGCTGCCAAGCCACTCAACCTCAGCTTAAGCAACTTTAACCTTGATAGCAGCAATGGCCTCACACTGGCTAAGCAAATAGTCCTTGGGTTCAGCAGCCATATGGCCTCAGATCCAGAGTTAAAAAAATCAGGAAGCAAAGGGGGTTCTCCTCTGTGTGTGGTTTTTGCCTCCCCTCCTCACATGCCACCTGCAAGAAGACCAGACAAAGCTTGGCACTATGTGCGCCACTTCAGTGACGCAGAAAGTCACATAAGATCCACCTCACCTCTTTTGTATGCAGCTCAAGGCAAGTCAGGTTTCACGGCTCCCTAAAGTCCCCAGAGCCCCTGTACTAATTTGTTTCAGGTTTTTTGGATTGTTTTAGGTTTTTTTTCTTTTTAGCAATATCTTCCCATACTCATTTACCTTCCCCTTTTAGGGGGTAATTATTTATTTTAGTTCACACATGTATAGGGCACCAGCCCTTTTTGTTGTCAGGTTACTGTGGATCTACGTCAACTGTAGCTGTTTCTGCAGTCTCAGTTAAGGCCAGCTTGAGGTACAGATCTGAACTCAGCCTGGAGAGAAGGAGACTGATGCTAGGTGGCACCATCTTTGATTTGCTGCCGGTCAAGAACGAACATGCAGACACACACTCCAGCTCAGAGCAGCACAGCACTCCTTCTTAGACCCTGGTAAGCGGTGGGGTGGCCAAGTCCAAAATCATGAGCAGTAAAAATCAAACCAGACTATGAATGGTGGTAGTATAGTCCTGGCCCAAATAAGAAACAGTGGCAAATGTTTCTGCAGGTCTTCTTTCTATGAAGAAAGTGGCAAGTAGTTAGCAACTATCTCATGTCACTGCTGCCCCACCATGCAGAAAAGGAAACATGCACAGATCGAAAATGGTTGGGAAAGCGGGAAAACGCAGAAGAGCAAAGCAAGAACAAAGGAAGGAGCCTTGGAAATTGACAGATACTGTATAAATTATTTAATTTTTAAATTATTTAAAATAAGATCAAACTCATAAATCAAGTTTGCATAAAAAATGGGGTGGGAGTGTTAGCCATGGTCTCCTGGCCAAATTCCAGCCGGGGGATAGATTGCATCCTGCAGCAGGGGACAGGCATAGAGTTAGTGAGTAAAAACGGATAGATGGGTACAGGGGCAACACAGGCAATGGTAACATTTGCTCTCCGGCCTGGAGCAAGTCCTTTCCCATCAGTAAATCCCAGCTCCCCTCACTCTGAAAAACTACAAATGGCTGCAGCTCCTGAACTGCAGACAAAAACTGCAACAAATATGGGAACATCCAGCACTGCATAGCGCTCAGTCATCATCATAAGTGGTCACCTTGGGAAGTTAGGGCAGCAGTGACTACCATGCTGACCATAAAAGCCTAGGTGCCCCCCTCTGCCTCCCTGTCCCACCTCCTGTGGAGATGAAAGGATATTTCTGCTAAATGATCTGAGGTAGTGCTGAAGGGAAGAATTGCTTCTTCCAATATTTATTCAATTCATACTGTGAAATTATTTTGGAAATACACTTAAAAAAATTCAGCTAGCCCTATGAAATCAGGGAAAAAATACTGAATATAGACTATCTTCTGCATATAATGGTTATTATATTGAAATGACCAAAATGGGACAGTGTATTTGGTAAATACTACCTGTTATGCAAATCACTTGTTCTGATCCGTTCCAGAAAAGGAAGCTATTTTGAAGCCATAATACTTTGTAGCAGGGCTAATACCATATTTCTGATTATCGCCTCCCTGGTAATACAGAAATAATGAACACTCAGATTTGGGATCTATATACTTTTTTTTTTTCCTTAGGTTTTGGGGGTTTTCTACAGTTCTCAGGAATTTAGAAATCCAGCTATTGTGTATCAGGCTTCGGAAAGTCATTAAGACACATGAATCCAGGTGTTGCACATTTGTTTAGTTTTTTAAAATCTTAATTAAGTGAAATTATTTTTTTTCAAAGCAGAAATTCCTGTTTCCAAGAAGACATTAAAAAATGTCTCAAGGACCATTCTGATTTTTTTACAGAATATTTTCTGTTTGTTTGAAGGCTTGGGAAATATTTTGGTTTTATTTCCCAATGGCCAGTTAGGTAAAACAGACGTGAATTTGTCAATTCTGTGATTTTACCAAATATAAGTCCTCTTACTGCTTGATTGATCACTTTACTTACCTCTTTCTATCACAGGGATACCGTGAGGATTAATTAGCTAAGTGTTTGTATAGATCATTAGAGCTGGGAAGCGTGGGATGCTGTTATTACTTTTATTATTATTACTGAATGAAGAATATCAAAAGTAAAAAAAACCCATGTGGTTCAGAGACAAGGATAGAACATAACACTGAAAAAACTGAGAAGGTCATCAGATCATTCAGAGTAAGCCTTCTCCAAGGGCAATGATCATGCTATTTCTAAAAGAATGCATCAGAAGTAATCCTTCTCTCTCCTCTTCCCCTTCTTCAGTTTCACATGTATTTCTTTGCGGGACTGGGGAAGGCAGGTTGGACCATCCTTGTCCTATTTCTAGCAGGAGGTTTTGGCCTTCAGTAAGTCACTTCATCTCTCTGTGCATCTGTTCCTCCTGTAAGAAAAGGACAATATTTCCTTTTGTTGAGTGCAGTTGCACGACCCTGCTCTCTAACAGTCACTTGATGCCAGAGACAGCCATCCCATTCCCAACCTCGTCTCCGGCCACATGTCCTCACCCCACACCACTAGACTGACAGTTACCACACAGGGAACCACTTCTGGGAGGAAAACCGGGAGTAAGCACTGCGGTTTTGTGCTGTGTGGCTAACGCTCTGCTGGTGTTGCTTCCGAGCTGGTGCTTGGCAGCATCAGGCATGCATCTGATCTGGTGCAAATGTAGCAGCAAGACGTGGAGAGGGAGACATGTATTGGCAAGCTCTTGCTTTGACGCATCCATGCTGCAAAACTGCATCCTTTGCTGGTTTTTGTCTTCATCTCCCATGCTAGGATAGGATGGATAAGCCTGTGGAGGTGCCTATCCATCCACTGATGACAGAGCTGGCTATACTTGAGGTAGCAAAAAGGCAAGTGAGATGAATCCTCCCATCTCTCTCTGTTGACCAGCCATCACTGCCACCTCTCCCCATACTTTGGATGGCCTTACCAGTGTCTCTCCAACTGCCCCAACAGTTCTCAAGCTTGGGATGGGGACTGCAGGCTCATGGCTCTTGAGGTGCCCAGTTTGGTAGCATCTCCTTGTCTCCTCAGAAGATAAATATTTCAGCAATAGTAAAGGCCAAGTTGGAGGAAAGAGGGAATGAATCTTTAAAATTGGACGGGAAAAAGCTCTAAATGCTGAGGCAAAGATCGTGCCAAGGAAGTAAGAGAAGCAAAAGGAAATACATCCTTTCAGCTGAGGAAGGGAAAAGCTCCTCTCTGTCCCCTTGGATCAGCCTGAGATAATAAGGCTGCTGCCTTTCTGATTAGTGCTCTGTGGCCCCAACCAAGGCAGGGAAAATCTGCATTTCAAATGGCATATTTTAAAGTACACAATACCCAGGGGCCCTGCTGCTATTGATTTGCCTCTGGTGGGGTCACTGCCTCACTTTCTACAGCTTTATTAACTGGGACCATACACTGGGCCTCTTTCAAAGTGAAAGTGGAGTGGATGGGACATTTGCCTTCATGGGGAGCTGGGGAAGAAGTGGGGTGACTTTTATTGGGAATGCCCTGGAGGTTTTGTACCGGAGACTGGTGACCCTTACAGGACTTGCCCTTCTTTTGTAAATATTCCTGGAGCCACCCTGGGGGGAAGGAGGTAGGTCTATGCTGTCAGCTTCTTTCAAGGTGACCGGGGGCCTGTCCTCCCACCCTGGGCAATGCTGCTGCACTTGGCTGGGCTGTGACCATCAGCTGCTGGGCTGGGAAGGACCCCTTCCCGTTCAACCTTTACCCCTGAGCACCTCCGACCAGAGATGGAAGGGCATGAGCGGGAAACAGCAGAAGGGTGGCAGGAGTGTTGTCAAGGGTTGAGATGTCCAGACATGGATGGGACATGGTTGGGGTTCCCTCTCTAGCCAAGGAAGCAAAGCCCACTATCTGGGTTATGTGGCTGTGTTCGGTTATGGGATGCTATATTCCTTCCAGCTCTGGAGGAGACCCCGGTTTACCCCACAGGCTGGCTCTGAAGGCTTCAGCAATGTGTGTGTCCTCTGGGTCATGAGCTACAGGGCTCTAGCTCATTTCACCATGCCAGGGGGTTTTCCAGGTGTCCAGGGCATCTTGGGTATGCCCAGTGCACTGAGCATAACAGAAATGGGGTGGCTGCTCCCTGCAGGATGCCTGCTGTAGCAGAAGCAACCGAACCTCATTTCCCACATCACAGGTTATGGCCTTATTTTTACTGCATTAGCTTTTTAACCCTAAGCTAAATTTAACATTTTTGCCCCTCAAGCTCCTAATTCAGTCTCTGTGGGAGTATGGCCAGTTTTAAGCAACTGTTTCACTGAAACCCACCAGGCTTTAGGTTGCAGACCCTGCAACTTCAGCACTAATCAGCAGATTAGGGATCATCTAGTTCTTCTCATAAGGAGAGAGAAAATACCTTCTTCTTTCTGACGGTCTGTGACAGAAATCCATAAATGACATTACACCGTAAAAAGGAGCATGCATGTGGCCAAACTATATTCCCCAAACATGCATCTTCCAGCTCAAATTTATAAGCCCTCTGAATGTGCAAGAAGCTGCACACTCAGACTACCTGGTTTGCAAAGCAGGAGGAGCACCTGCCATTGCGGAGTTAACTCTGAACAGCTTAGAGCCATCCATAAGCAGAAGAAGTTTCATAAGCCATAAATAATGTCACAAGTGATTGCCTAGCTCTGCTGAGTGCAAAATGGAGATTGTTTTTGGAGCAGCACAATCATTTGTACTACCATTGGCAACACGATATCTTTTAGATAGAGTCCTGTTTCTCTTGCAGCACAAGTGAAACACAAACGGAAAAAGGATTAACACTTTTCTTTTAAATGGTTGGGAACCAAGGTCCAAAAATATCTGCCGAGGGCCAAGTAAGGGGTGGGAATGATTTCATCTGACTGTTTTGGTACATGCAGCTGAACTGATCACCTGGGGCTCCACATGCAGTCAATAGGGAGAAACAAAGATGCAATTCATCTGCCCAGAGGCATTTGGGTACAGAAGAGAGAGATGAATCTTGGCCTAGACTCCTCTGCCTGTTATCACATCGACCGTAATAGGTGACCAGCTCAGAGGAAACCCCATCTGTCTTTAGTTTAATGAATCTGACAACGGGAAATGCCAAAAACGTAGTCCCCTGCCTGCCCCAGAAGGTCTCTGGTACAAACACCGGGCTGTTATCTGCCAGCCAGACTGACCACAGTACACACATGACCGTGTTTTGAGGTGGGTATTTTCATCAGCTCTGGTCAGCTTTGGAGAAACACAGAGAAAAGTAAGCAAAGGCCAGACTGGGACTGTCCCCTGCCCTTGCAACTGCGTCCATCTCAGAGAGATGCTACTTTGATCAGCAGCACTAAACAGGTCCTATAGGCACAGATCTTGGCCATCATTTCTGCAACCAGACAGTTATATCCTCAGCTGTCCCCAGGTGAAAATACCCGGCACAGAAAATGAGATATGGGTCAGCACAGCCAACGCTGGAGTCAATCCAGTGCTAAAGATGGATGGATTCCCCCTTCCTCATTCACTTCATTGGCATACTTACTAAAATCACCTGCTCATTGCCTCCTCTGGAGAATAAACCCAAACGATGCCTAGAAACAAATGTACTCCTTAAAGGGGAATCAGCATTGTGCTATAATGGAAAAGATTGTCTAATCACTCCATCAGTAATTACAAAGAACAGGATATCACTAATTAAAATGTGAAAGTGTCTTATGCAGGGTATAATAAAAAACAGTAATTAACAATTAAAGAGAAAGCCACCACCTTGCCACCAATCTGCATTAGGCTACAAAAAATAATAATACTCAACTCTAGTACAGTTCTTTTCATCTGTAGATCTGAAGGCACTCCTACGTGGGGAGGCAGGTACCCTGTGTCCCATTTTATCGCTGGAGAAACCAAGGGAAGTTTATACAACCTGTGCACGGTTATACAGCAGGTCAGTAGCCCTTTGGTCTCTTCACAGACGGTGACAAGGAATGGTTCACCATCTGAATGAGTGCAGTGATTTCAAGGATTTGTTTTAGTGTGTATATGTATGAACAGCTAATTTAGCTGATATTTCAATATTAAACCGAACAGTAGGGAACAGTCTGTTCCTTGCCATGACTTTTGAGGTCTGTTTAATGCTGAGAAGCGTATCCAGTGTGCTTAAACAACAGCATCAGAGGGTGATTTCCTGATGGGAGAGAGAGTGAAATCACAGAGAGCAGCAAAATAGAGGTACTCTAATTCTGGAGACAGCAAAGAAATGAGTCACTTCTAAAATCACTACAGAAAAACAGTTTCTTTCTCCACTATTATCATCAAGTCACACATTACCAGAGGCTGGGGAATGAACAGAGTGAGGTTTCGCTCTCTGCTCATCTTCTTTCCCCCACGCTTTCTCTAAGCATCCACCACCGGTCACTAGTGGGGCTTGGATACAGACTCAGAGGTATCTCATCTGGCTCTTCGTACAGCTCCAGGGAAGGGGACAAGAGGCAGCTTCAGCCCAGCTGCTTTCTCCTTCACACCAGGAGCATTTTAGAAGCCCACTGCAGCCATACTGTACACATGAACTGCAACAACTGTGTGCTAGGTTCAGAGTGTAAAATAATGACAACAAAGTGTTTTTAATATAAAAAGCATTTCCAGCATGCATAACCATTCATCACCCTTCTACTCCAAAATTTTTACCCCGAAATGCCTGAAAATACAGCCCGGGTTCCTCATTTCTGCCTTTTGTAGGTGGCCTGAAAGAAGCAGCATTTTGATCACTTTGCGGAAAAAAAAATAAAATAAGGAAGTCATCCCAGATCAAAACCACAGAGAAGGGTTTTTCCCACTACACAGTATTAATCTTGTTAAAGTAGGGGAGCTCCCTTCTCTTGTATAGCTCTTCCGGGAGTATCTGCTTGGTTGTGTTGGAAATAGGTGCTGTAATCTGGTTAGAGGGTTTGGTCATGGTTTTGCTCAGTGCCCACCAGAGGCCTCCCAGCAGCATAAGAAAAAATTATTTTTGTCACTGACAGATGGAAACAAATCAAGTAATCCCCAGAGAACTAGCTAAGCTTGCTGCTCTGGAGAGGGGATCCCCTCTCCCCACTGCTCCATATATTCTGGTCTGCCGTCAGCAACTGCCAGTGCTTTCCCAGAGCTTTGCTACATGCAACATAAACCATGAAACCTCTCTGCTCAGGAACGTGTAAAGTCTTTGCCTTTCTCACCAGGGAAAGGCCGGGGAGTCAGAGGGCTGAGTCCAACTCATGGGAGACCTCCATATTGGGGAACACGTCATGGGGGTGGGGACCATAAAGACCCCAAGATGCAAAGAAGCATTTTGCCTCCGGTCCCTATAGTGAGAAGAAAGGCTAAGTCTGGGGGGTACCACAGTCATGGTGAGCTGACGTCTCAAACCAGAGGGATGCCTCAGGCCCCAGCCCATGGTCCCCATCCTGGTGCTGGTGCCGCAGGCTGCTCTGCCGGTGATCGCGTGATATTTTTTCCCTGCTCTCTTTGTTCCAGCTGATGCAGCAGCAAGCCGCGATCATGGCGTCGGTGGCACAGGGCGGCTACCTGAACCCCATGGCAGCCTTTGCCGCAGCCCAGATGCAGCAGATGGCGGCTCTGAACATGAACGGCCTGGCGGCCGCCCCCATGACACCAACCTCAGGTAAGGGGCTGGGAGAGGGTGAAGGGCAGGAAAATCCTGCCACATCCCAGAGGAGACCTGGCAGGACATGTTAGTTGACAGGTTCAATCCCCGTGGGAGCTTACTGAAATGTTGGTCTTGCTGGTAAAGGCCACCAAAAATGAGGAGTGGTGTCAACCAGATCATTTTGTGGTCTGGGAGAGGGGGAAAGGGGCAGGGAAAGGCTGTTGCTCCCTCTCCCAGGGCTGGGGCCAGCTGAGGATCAGCTTCTGTATCATGAAATATTTATAAGGGTAACGTCAAAGGGCTCCCCAGCAGTGGGCTGTTGGGCTAGCTGTGCCCCATGCCAAGTGGCACTCACTGGTGGGTGAGGAGAGCAAGAGGGTTGAGATCTACCAGAGCTGGGATGCAACGGGCTTGTTGGAGAGGAGGGAGGGTGCTGGCAGGGAATGAACTGGAACAGACTCTCAGCCATGACCCTTCCCTCTCAGCTTTATTCCTTACACAGCTTTCCTTTATCTCTGAGCACCCTCCAAGTGGCACAAAACATCCCCCAGTGACCTACACTGGTTTATTGGTGGTGCATATAGATGTCCAAGGGGTCAGTGTGGTGCTGTCACAGCCAGGCTGGTTCAAAGTCAAAATAAGGTTTGTGGTGAGATGCAATATCATTAACAAGATGAGTTATGCCTTTGGGACACATAAGCCTTTCCCCTTCTGTGAAACAGGACAGGAGGTACTCAGGGAAAACCTCTGGTGCTACCTGGAATCCAAGTGTTTGGTGAGAGGGTTTCTGGCTGCTGGACCAGAGACGGGTAGTCAGTGAAGGGCTGCCAGGATCTGGTTAGCCTGTGAGATGTCACAAGAAGTCCATGCTAGGAGCTGTGGTATATGATTCAGTGGGCAGAGAATTAAGCTGAGATAGAAACAGGACTGGCTTTCCTGGGGCTTGAAGCGCAAGGAAATCATTTGGGCATGAACAGGTCAAGGAACTAGCAGGACTGGTAGTCATGGAGTGGCATGTGGCCTAACAGCAGGGAAGTAGGACAGCAGGGAAAGTGGGGCCAAACCGTGAGAGGAAAGAAGTGAGAATTTGGAGAGCTTTGCAATATACCACTGAGCCTGGTAGGGGAGAAGAGGACTCAAAGATACGTCATCAGAGGACCATTTCTAAGAGACAGGTTGGGATAAAAGGGTCCCTGAGGTGACGCAGGTTGTTCGCATGAGAGGCACTGGGTATGGGACTGGGTATGGCTGAGAAACACTGGATGGCAGGGAGATAAGGCACCATAGCAGTGCAGGCTTGGGGGCTGTTCCTAATGGACTGAGTTCTGCTAACCTGTCTGCCAAAGAAAATCTCCACGTTCACACACAGCTTAGCATCTCTTTGCAACCTGTAGCTGGGAACAATGTCAGCAGCTGCTGGATCAGATACATATCTTTTCCTTTGCTTGTATTAGAATATGAGGGGGGGAAAAAGGGAGAAAAAGACAGACAGATCTCATTCCATGCGAACTTATGGAGAGCCAAGGAAAAGTGCTTGATTCAAAAGTCTTATACCACACATTTTGAAATATATGTTTACACAGCGATAAATGTATAAACAACAAGTCGATGGAGCTACTGCAAATCCAAATAGAAAAGTGGCTTAATTATATGTGCACCCTTTAAACCCGCTGCTGGAAAGATTATCATATTTGCATTAGCTAGATTTGTTTTGTGTTGGAGGGAGCAGAGAGAACGTCAAACAAAGACTGCCTGGAATTCAAATGCTCTCAGGGCCTGGAAAGCTGAATCCAGGCGGTGGTTTGTGATGGCCCCACCACAAAAGAGCACGAGCTCTTTTGCATATAAATAAGTCTTGAGAATGAGCGAGTTCTGTGACATAGGTGTGTAAATACCAGTACAACAGCCAAATTCTGTGCCTACCATGATATCCAGCACATGAAAAATATCCCAGCCCTTCTTCAGTGTAAGCTCTGCTCCTCTTCTGGTGTGTCCAGTGCCTTTTGGGGACTGTTAAACTCTTCTTGTCAGAATACAGGAGAGGAAAGCTCATGTTTTTTACATGCTTTCCAGAGCACCTATGACGGGTCATTATTGAAAATAAGATGTTGGTTTAGATGATCTCTTGATTTCTTTCATGGTGGCAGGTTTTGCACTCTCCTTATGACATATTTTCAATCATGGAGCCTATGTACTTTGGCATTATTGCAGATTTACCTTGAATGGGTAGCTTCCTTCATGAAAAACCTCTGTAATGGGTTGTGGAAATGTCCATTGACAATTATTCCTTGGGTAAAATGTTTAGAGTTTGAAACAACTCCTTGTATTACTACAACACTCACAAAGCTTGTGATAAGATGCACAGAAAATATTTCACATAACGTCTGAGCAAGCAAGCCTACAACACTAGCAGGGATTTCTGAGTAGCCAGGAGATATCTGAAGCCTAACGTGAATTCTCCTGCTGGGTTTTGTTAGCATTCAGAAAGCCAAATGGAAAATGATCATTCTGCTTCATAGCAGGATTTCCAGTCATTGAAGTATAACTTTGTTCTGACTTGGAATGAAAATGAAACATTTCAAAGTTCTCTGAAAAACAGGCATTAGAAAAAGTATTTGGAACACTGGAAAAAAAAGAAGTGTTTTGATCTTTCCTAAGCGAAAGAAAAATTGTGCTAGAAAAAGGATGCTGGTAACCCAGAAGTATTGGAGGTATTGGCTGAGCACAGTACCTCTGTGCTGGTATCTTCAGGCCTCCTCATCCACCTGATTTTCTGTGTATCCCGCCTCTAGGAAAGTGGGTTCCTTGGGACATGGCCATGAGTTCATTCAGGCTCATGAGTTCCCATGGGACCTAGGAACTTAGTTTTGGATCCAGGCAAATCTAACAGACTAGAGACAGGATCCATCTCACCTGGCTTTAACTATACAAAAGTTAGGCATCTACTTTAAACTAGTCACCTGGCTTGCCTGCAGTCAATGGATTGCAGTAGGCAGTCCCAGTGGGTAATCCAGACCATAAAAATTTTATGCTGTTTGCTGGCATTTTGACAATTCCCCATCAAGAGTCAGGTTTAGCTCACACAACAATCCGTAATCGCAAGGCAATTACATTGACGTCTCTGAAAATTTGGTTCAAGTTTTGCATTTCTCCCATCATTGGTATAATCTGGGTGAAAAGTGGGTCTGCAGTGGGTCTGCCACTCTGTTAACCTCACAGAGGGCTTAGAAATTAAATTTCATTTAGGCTGGCTTGCTTGCTTGCTTGCTTGCTTCCTTCCTTCCTTCCTTCCTTCTCTTCTCTTCTCTTCTCTTCTCTTCTCTTCTTTTCTTCCTCCCTCCCTCCCTCCATGCTGTAAATCTGCACCTGGTGTAGCTGCAGCAAGAGATCTCAAACCAGGGACGAAATCCACAAATGGCATGCACCACCACCATTTGTTCTCTGTGGTGGCATTATGCCAGTTTTACTCCAAGTACAGATCTGACCTCTCCAGGGGTGTTCTTTATAAGAAGAAAATTAAAGAATTGCAATGAATATGCCTAAACTTCCTCAGACATGCACAAAATAGCAAGCACAAATCCCTTGCTGCAATTTTAGAAAAAAATTACTTCCATTGTCTATGCAAATAAAGGAGAGATCCAGAAAAGCAACTGAAATTTTAACTAGCCTTTGTGATTTGCAAGCTGATGGCATATGCTAAGAGCATTGCCTTTGGACTTCAGTTGCCACTGCTGGTTCCCTGTACCTCCACAGAGGACATTTTTAAAGGCCAACACCATTTAAATAAGCAAAGGGGAAGCAGCAGCTTGTCTGCTCAGGGTATAAGAAAAGAGCTGAAATATTGCCTGCTTTTTGGGCTACTCAAAACGGAACATATTAAAACACCTCATGCATCTGTATTGGCTTTCTTAAAGCACCAACACAGATTTAAGCAGTTGTTAAAATGTGTTACTGGACTAGCCCATCATGGAATGCTGCCATGTTAAAGTAAATTTCTGCAACTGGTTTAAAAAAGAGGTTACTGCAAAAATGGTGCTTTCAATCAGTAGTATACCCTGACACAGAAAGATGTTGCTGAAGGTAAGATAGTTTAACTTCCCACTCACAGCTAGCAAGAGAAAAATACAATTTCATACTTATTGAAAACTCATTTTTGGTCTCCAAAAACATTCTGACTATGTTCAAGAAGCACAGACTGCCCAGTCATTTTAAATATACATAGGAGCAGACAATGAGGTAGCAGAGGGATTTAATTCTCAGAAATTTAAGAATTCTCTACCAGTGGGTGACAGGATCCCACCCAAAACATAAAGACTAATTTGTTCTTCTGAAATAGCAGCATTACAGTCCCCCCAGGACAAGTCTAGGAAGAAGGGGAGGAGTAGGATTGCATGAAAGAAACAAATCTAGCCCAAATGTTGCCCCTGTTGAGTGTGAGATCTTTGCTAAAACTTCACGAAGTCAAGTTTGGGTCAAACAGTGACACTAAAAGAAAAGTATCACTGGCTGCCTTTGGGCTACAAATCAACTTGCCAAACCTTTTAAGGATCCCTGATGCTGAGAAAGTTCAGAATGAGTTTGTATGTGAAATGTGTATTCATGAGAGAGTGCAGACAGAGTAGTCCTGGAAATCGGTACGCCCACAAAGCTGACATCTGCAAAGAGAAACTGAGAGGAACTGCTGTAGAATGGTGGGACTGAGAATTTGCTTCTGGTGCTAGATGATATCTAGGAAAGAAATGTCTGCTTATTTCGCAATTTAAACAGGTAATACCCGAGGGAGAAAGTTGAGGAGGAAGGGTGATATTTCTACAGTTTTCTATTGCTTGATGTTAGCAGTGGATCTAGTCTAGAGACCGTAGTTGCCAAACAAAAGCTTCATTCTGTTGAAGAAAGTTTTGCAAGCCTTTCTTAAGTGCTTTCCAAACAGAGGAGCAACGGCAAGCAGTCCCTTTCTTTGCACAACAGCTTGGGAGATTTTTCATTTCTTGGATTATCAGAAGGATTCTGTGTGGTGGTCACAGCTGTTGTGTCAGCAGTTTTCTCCATGTAGTTATTGCTTCCAGCACTCACCAGCTCTGATTTTGTGTCTTCCCTACTTGCAGGTGGAAGCACGCCTCCTGGCATAACTGCACCAGCTGTGCCTAGCATCCCATCTCCAATCGGGGTGAATGGTTTCACTGGCCTCCCGCCGCAGGCTAATGGGCAGCCCGCCGCAGAAGCTGTGTTTGCTAATGGCATCCACCCTTACCCAGGTAAGCCAGACCAGTGCTGTGCCCACCACCTGCTCCTTCAATCTTGGGGAGATTGTCCACATCCACAGGCTTTGTCTAGCATAAGCCACCTCAGAAGGATTATAGCCCACGACATCAGGGCTCACTCAGGCTTTGGTGTACTTAGGTCTTACCCAGCTACAGTTGTTAAACACTTAAATCTGATAATAGACATCAAGGGCATGTTGGAGGTGGAAAATTCTTATGCTGAATACTTGAGTGCTCATCTGCTGGATGACTTGTCTGGTGAACACAATCAGGACACCCAGCACGTTTTTTCGCTTTAGCTAAAATTTGATCTGAGGCCTGATCAGTTCACGCTGGCAGATCTCCTAGCAGTACTCCCAAGGGTCTTGACCCTGACTAGCCCTGAAGGAGCTGTGCTAAGCCTGTTTGCATCTCCTAGCACCCACCATTGGTATGTCCTGCTGGGATTCCCTTGCAGCCGCATGGCTCTGGAAGGACAAGTCCAGAGGGTTCACATGGCTGCTGACCCAAACTGCTCCATGCCTCAGACCATGTGCGCAGGCAGCGGGTGTTGGTCTCTGAAACGCTCACTGCATCCAAATCCTGTTGCCTTGCCAGGCCTGGAGACTGAACCTCTTTTAATATAACCACGGAACAGGCTCAGCTTCACCCCTTTGTGGCACACCATGAGAGAACTGCTGCTGGGATTCAGACTGTGACTAGCTCAAAAGATGCCAGCACTGGAGTGATTTTGCAAGCCCTGGCAGTCAGGGATGAATGAGGGAGGTTAAAGGATACGTACCTGCCTCTATATCTGTACTTACAAGTATAGGGACACTCTGAGGCTGTAATCACCATGAACTCAGGAGTTTACAAGGCCTTAATGTGCACCTACATTTTTTCAACATCCTCAGGATTTGAGATAGCCTTGTCCTCCAAGCTGTTCTTCTGCTAGGAAGACATTCTTTACCATTGCTGTACACATATTAATAATAGCAATCATAACAATAAAATTTTAAATAAATGTTACTAATTGATCCTAGCCACCAGCTGGCAAAGGAGTATTTTACCCTGGGGCACTCATAGATTGATCTAGTCTGTTAGGAAATCAAACACTGAGTCAGATGCTCCAGCCAAAAAGAGCACAAAACCCCTAAGAAAAAAAATTCTTTCGATCTCAGCCAGTACTGAAAACTCAGAAGATTCAGCATCACAGGGGACTTTATGAGCTACAAGGAAAAATATCACATAACGTAGAAATACAAAAGTCTTACCCAGTTACAGTTCAGACAATGTCACTGAAAAAAGCCACCCTGTGAATGCAGCAAAGGAAAGCCCAGAAATACCAAGAGTATTGAAAAATAATTATCATCCTCCCCACACACACTTTGTAAACATTTAGCCAGGAGTTCGACTTTAAGCAGAATTGAAAACAAGGGGCTTACTGCGCTAAAAGTTAGGCATGTATATACATGTTTGTAGCAGCTTAGAGGGATGGGGAGCTCTTGGAGGCTTACGGAAGCATCAGAAGATTTCAGGGAGCCCTTAGTATGCTCAGTGAGCTCAACCACAGCACCAAGAAAGCACACTGTCTTTAAGGTTATATAAGTATAGCCAACTGTTCAACTATCCATCTATCTAAGTATCTACCTATTTGCCAGTCTATCATGTCTCTGTTTATTCACCCATTTCTATGTGTATCTCTTTTTCTGGTTTATCTAGCTCCCCTTAGCTAATCTTTCATGTTCCATGACTGCAGATATCAGAGAAAAAGATGATCTTTCTAGATGAATCTTAATGACTTGAGCTTTTGTTACTATCTCCAACTACCCCATAATTAAAGAAAGCTTTCAGTTAGGTATTTCATCCATGATTATATAAAAGTCAATGGTCTTAATCTGATTCTTTCTGAGTTTTGGAGAGACTTGCTCAGCCAGCAATTCACAGTAAGTCCCTGCACAAAGACCAACAGCCTAACACACTGAAACACACCCTTTACTTTGCTGCAGGCAGAGAGGCTCCTTTCTGCTGGTAAAGCTGACATCCAAATAGTCTGCTTTGTGTAAAGTTTGGATTTACCTTGGTGCATCTTCAGCAATATATTGGTCTTTCTCGATGCTCAGTTTCCCCATAATTTAGTGACATCTTAAGTTATAGCAGAGGTGCAAAGGGAACAGTGGCAGGCCAAACCCTCACTTCTCATTTTACTTCTGCCTGTCCCCACTAGCAATGAAACCCTGCAAGCAATCCCCTTAGTAGCAGTTTGGGTGTAGGACACATCATGTGTTTGCTCCGTCTTATTCTCTTCCTTCTCATGAGCATTTATGCACTCTCCAAAACTTTACTCCTTGCCACAGGCTTTATTGAGGCCTGGAGCTTAGCAGCATTGAAAAAAAAAAGGATTAGACATTTATATGGGTAATGAGAATATCCACAGCCATATTAGACTGGATAAAAATGTAGAAAGGACACAAACCTTCATGCCATATGATATAAGCCAGCCACTAATTGCTTGGGGTTAGAAAGAAATTTTCATCACTGGGCAGCTTATTCCATCATTGCTCATTATGGGATTTTTTGCACTTTCCTCTGTAGCATTTGTTACTGGCACTGCCCTGTGGTTCTGCATGTCTGTGTTTCTAAATGCCAGGGTGGAAATAAGATATTAAAGCTGAGCATGCAATGGCACTAACATCATAGAGAAGAAAAGAACATGCCAGTCCCCATCCAAAGTCAGCATCTTCCAAACAACTTTCTTTTATGGTATATCTCTCATTCTGAAAGTGGCTAAGAATGCTGCAGTATTATGTACATAACCATAGTCTTGTATGGTTATGACTTGCCATATATTGTTTATAGCCTGAATTTTGCTCTCAGATACTCTTTCATACTCCACAAAAAACTCAAATGTGGGTTCACACCATTATATCCTGTAGCAGAATGTTCTTTGCTGCCTGAAAATAGCAAAACAGGACAATCAAAATCTGTAGAGGCATGACATCCACATCATTCAGACCCAAATAAATCCCATTAATTGCGCAGTTTGTCTACATGTCCACCTTTGTGTCTAGCTAATAATATATTTGATGCTGTATCTAAAGGACTCCAGAACTCCACAGTCTTTGCACTATAAAACCAGGTCCATATCATGTAATTGTATTTACTCTGTAGTTTCACTCTTTTTTTTCTGTCTTCCCCTGTGCTCTTTTTTTAAGATACCCTTTGTCTGGAGCAGGGACACACACGATATCACTTGAGTCAGACTACTGAACCATCCATGGCTTTGGGACAAAGGCAAGAGTAGTTCGAACGTCCCTGCTCACCAGGCCTCTGATCACAGCCCCAGTCCCTGCAGGAATTAGCTTTTTATGTGGCTCTGGCCAGGCTATGGATCCATGCAGTAGCACTGGAAAAGCATTCCTTGCAGGCATACACTTTGCAAGCCATGGTCTCACCTTCCCCAAGCTCAGCCAGTACATATTGCCTCACAGTGCACTTTTTGGCATGGACAGAATAACAAGGGAGTAAGTATTTCCCCTTCCACTAGTCTGAGCCCCTTTGGAGATCTGACCTTTTTGTGTATTAATGCCTGCCCTTTAGTCTTTCAGCCTGCAGAGCTATTGAACATGGCAATGTGTCACAACATATAGTGGGGACAAAGAGCATAATCTGCTGTGCCATGATCTTGTGAGTCACTTTGCAGCAGTGCAAGAGCATTTGCACTCCACATTAGCTGTAGTAACAGCAATTGCACTCTTCTGCCAAAGCTTCTTAGCCACCCAGAGCCCAGTGCCTCTCTTGTAACCGTGTGTGATGTACAATAACAGTGGAGACCATCTGCACTGGTTTCTGCCGCGTCTCACACCATCAGCACTCTGCTCTCCAGTAACAGGTCCTGCCCTACTGGATTGCATTATGAGACACTGGACAAAATGCTCGCTCCAAAAATAAAGCCTCCTTGGGAAGAGGAAGGGGAGGGAGAGATGAGAAAACAGGGAGAGCAACGGGCAGCAAAAAAGAGAGAGAAGGGATTGGCTGTCAAAGGATCAGTGAAATGAGGGAACTGAAAGGAGGCACAGAGCACAGCCCCCACAAAAGAGTGAGGATTGCTCTGTGGTCTTCTGCCCAGTGATGTGCCCAGGAAGAAACGGAAATACACCCATAGCATCCAACAGCTACCAAACAAACATTCCTCCTGGGCCAAGGGATGTCCAGCTTGACCAGAGCCAGGGATGGATCCAGTGGTATGGCAGTTTTGTGGACCCTCAAGTGGGGAATGTTTTCCAGGATGCTGAGTTCTTCAGTGCATTTGGTCTGGGCTTAAGTTGCTGAGGAAAACAAAAGCAAAATTCCCTCCGTTGCTTATAATACATTAAAAACCTGCAGTCTCATTTACTGTTCTCAGGCACACAGTGGTTCTGTTTCTGATTGCCCACCACTGCCAGGACTAGCTCTATCTCTCCTCTCTGCAGACACAGCACAGGTCCCCCCACTCCTTTTTCATTACACGGTGGGTACATCTGGCCTAGCAAGACAGCAAGCTGCACTTCGTACCCTATTTGGGGTCCAGCCCTCTCCAGTGAGGAGTAGCTGTCAGTATGAATGGGCAGCCAAGCTTTTATGCCCACATGTTTCCAAGCCACCACTGAGATTGGCAGTAAAGGTGTCCCCCACGGGTGAATTCCTGTGCTGTAGAAACTCATGTCTTAGGAACTGAACCGAGACCATCAATTCATTTTCCTTGACTCAACAAAGAGCTATCAGGCAGTAACCGATTTCACCCATTGCCAGCAGAGATAGGATTCAAAATCCATCTGTAATTATTATCATTACCCAAGCTAATTTTGTAGGGGAGGAGTTGCCGGCATGCTAATATGACAGCCTTATCTATTAGCTTGTCAATTAGCTAGCAGCACTGCTGATGGGCAGGCTGCTGCTCTGGACCAGTCAGTCCAGGATCAGTCCTGATCACGATAGACACCATCCAGTGGCACTGGGCAAGATCAGGGCTTCACTTGTGCAGGCAGAGAAAGGGACTGACTTCCCCCACCCCAGTACCCACCCTGACATTTCAGTCCTGAAAGATGTCAGAGAAGAACAGTTTAGAGAGGAGGTGAATCAGGAGAACAGAGAAAGAGTTGGCCTGTCTGCACCTGTAGAAGGTCCAGGATGAAAACCAAGACCCACAGCTTTCAGTCCAGACATACACCATGCCCTAGAAATGTACCTGGCTCAGCGGCCCCAAGGCTAAATTACTTAATCTGGGAAATCTTTGGCTCTATTGAGTTTGTCCACCCTAAATCTCTGGGTGAGAGCTTTCCTGTTCATATTTTGTATCAGCAGTTCCAAAACTGCAACAGAAAGCACCTGGTACATCATTATGACTAGGAAGCATTTATTTGACCCATTTGTAACAACCTGCCACGTGCCATAAACCACACTTACTGGTAAAATAAATAAGTGAACGAATGCACTCATTAAAAAAATAATAGCAAGTTGCCATCTTCAATTGTAGTCTAAGCTACTTTAATGATGCCATGTACTTCCAACGATCATGCTGCAGCACAATGAATGAGGTTGTTTAAGGCAGTTGTGGGAGCCTTTCCAAAGCCAAAGTGTTTTCTCCTCTGATCTGGAAGAAGGTGTAAATACAAATCAGGCTCTGTGCTGATGTTTTCAGAGTCATGTAAGTGAGTTAAGACCTTGAGCTTTACTTTCAAAGGTGGCTTAAACTAAGCTCCCCAAAAATATGGAGTTAAGTGCCTTAATAGCTTTTAAAACCTGACCCTGACTTAGGTGTTTATGGCCTTAGCAAAGGGAGGGAAGTCTGGTCCTGACTCTGCTGTTGTATTAGTATGTTACCTTGGCCAGCCACCTCCACCTCCCCTGCATTTCTGAGTCTTCTATGTCTTTCTTTCTTTGTCCACTGGAAGTTCTTCATTGCCAGACGCGACTCCTATTCTGTGTTTGAACAGCACCCATCTCAGCAGGGGCCTGATTAGGGATGGGGCTTGGAGGTGGAACTATTAAGAAAATAATAAAGATAATCCTGATTTCCAGGGGTGAACTGTATGAACTTTATAGTAGGCCCATATGTTGTCCCAAACAAGCATCTACAATATCTGGGGATGCTACTGAAAGGGCTTTTCCAACTAACAGGATGGAGCAGAGGGCACAAATGCCCTGGATTTCTTGGCTCCTTTGATGTGTAGAGGAAGGGACAGAGGAACAACATGTCTTTGACTGAGTGGTGTCCAGCCCCTAAATGGTGAAACGAGACTATAAAACACAGGATCAGTCCCTGTTTTCTGCCGGATCAGCACATTCTTTCTGTTATTGCAGTTATTGTTGTGTCTGAATACCTAATTAATTACAACAGTAAACGCTGGCTTCTTTAATCACAGCATCAGCTGTCCTAATCAATCTTAATAATATGGAATCTGTACTATGGCACCCATGAATTTTAATCTACATAAATTTCTTAAGACCTCTCTCAAGCTTGTTGTACGAAATGATATAATTATGGATATAGATTAGGGCTGTAGAGAGTGATTTAAATTGGATTTAAGGAGAAGGTGAATAGAGCCCTCCCACTGAGTTATTTATTTATTTATTTTAATCCTGGGCTTCACATAGATTTTTTTTTTGCTATCATTATTTTATTTCCCCCCCATCATCAGAACAGCGCTGCCTCTCTTTGATCATCCTCCTCTCCCATCCACCCTCCCAGAGGTGATAGAGGCCAAGCTGCAGCTCCTGGGCGAGGTGTAAAATACCTCCAGGACAGTGAGAGGAATGAATAGATGGGGCAGAGCACAAAGCTGTGGATCCAGGTGGTAACACATTCTTGTAGACCCATGCAGGGAGCAGCACTGCAAAATAGAGTGAAATAGGTGGAATAAAGCATGTCTGTTGGGAAATGCATAGGCAATCAGAAGCAGGTGGTGAAGAGGATATCATATTGGTGTAAGGTTTGCTGAATCCTTCCACCAAAGTGAATTCCCAGGGTATCCTAGGGGCCCAAAATGTGCCAGACACTGTTTTCATCTCTCAGAAGCACTGGACCCCTCTGATTTCAGAGGGCAGATTTCCTTGGCTTTCTCTTACCCCAAGCTGGGACATGGACACTGTCCCATACCCCACTGAGAGGGGGATGGAGGGCCCCCTTTTGATGGCTCAGGCAGTAACCATCATCCTTTTTCTTCACCACCTCCACTGGCTTCAGTACAGCTCCTCCTGATTTACGCCCCTAACCATCACAACAGACTCCAGCCCTCTGTCCCTCACAACCATTTTCACCTGGGGTGCCCATATAACAGCTCAGCTCATCTTGGCCAGATGCTGTAGCCGGGTTACTGGCATCTCAGGAGGGATTCTTTATAGAACACCGCTTAAACCCATTTTATTTATTTTTAACAACGTGCTTCATTCTGCCACCTCCATCCTTTCATTCTCTGACAAAAGCTAAATGTCGGGCTGAACACTAGCTGAATGCCCCTTTAAAAAGTTGAATTTCAATCTAGAGATATATCAGTAGTAAGAAAGCTTCCTGGTGTTAATTTTAAAGCACTGGTATTTCATGCTGACTTGGGAAATCATCCTTGGTTTTTGGCATCAGGCAGAGGATTCAGAAAGTGACATTAACAGATCTACTTTCTTTGAAGGACTTGGGAGTAATTTCTTGACTTCTGCCTAATGAATAAATGCTGCCTTCGTTAAATTTATATTTATGGTCATATAGTAGGTCATTGGCTTGTTTTATGTCTCCAGGTTTATGGAAGGTTATCTGCCATGGTCACCTTGTGGCATCTTGGCCAGGATTGTCTCGCACAGAGACAATTGTATCTGAGCAGGTTTTTTCCCATGGAGATATGGAAATGATCAAATTAATATAGAGTAGATGTCCAGGGAGAAGGCTCTTGCCCTGAGCTGCCAAATGAGGTTACTATTAGCCTCTGTTTTCACAGTACACCTTTAGTTTGCCCTGGCAAGGCCGGATCCTCAGCTTCTGTAAAGCAGCAAAGCTACATGGACTTCAGTGGGGCTGACGTGATTGATAGTTGTCCTCTGGCCTCTCAGGAGCCTCTCTGCTTCTTTTACTTCACCAGCTGATTCTCAGTGTGTACATTACATCATGCTTAATCTCTTAAATGTCTGTATGCTGGACGTAAGATCTCCATGAGTATGACCACAAGGAAAGCTGTTTCAAATATTATCTATGGGCACATTTGCACAGATAGTCACCAGCACATTCAAGGTTTTTTGATGATGTTACAACTTAGAGACATGCTAGTTCTGGTCCAGAAGCCCTTTAAGGTGCTTTATGATATCCGTGTCCTTCATCTAGTGTCTCCTATGTTCCTACAGCTCTTACCAACCCTTACTCAGCCATTTAGCTTCTGAACCACAGGGGGCTTACACCCTGGCACAGACAGCATGCAGAGGAGCTAAGGTTGGTTCCCAGCCCCGCATGCCCGTGTTCAACTAATATTTGCAATAACAGAGAAAACTCACCAGCTGAATGGGGAGAAATAGCGGCTGAGACAGGGTAACTCTCCTACCTTAGCACAGCATGATCTGTATGAAGGCCACAGGGGTGCACACCTTATTAAGTTATGCATATCTAATGGAGGAATAAAGCAACCTTCCTTCATGGTCTCCTTGTGCAGAGACACAGAAATGATTCATGTCTTGCCATCACTTTGAATTTTAGCACGTGGAGTGCTCCAGTCTACAGTCACATGTAACCCCTGGGGCAGGTTGGCTCTGGATCATGAGCCCCTCGTACATCTGAGCCCTTGCTGAAATTCTCATAGGTCATTAGAATGTAGGATGGCTGTCACTTTACTGAACGCAGGATGGCCACGACTTCCTCAAATGTCTAATCTGTGTCTTGAGATTTCTGGATCAATACCAGCCATTGGCTTCATCCACACTACAGCTGGAAGCACAGGCAGTTATGTCTTTTGCTAGGTTTAATTCATCTGGCAGAGTGAGCAGCAGCATGAAGATATGCTCATGGCTGCCCAAGCTACCTTGGCTTGGTGCCGGGGTACCCAGCCAGCCCTGAAGTCGCTGCCCCTGCATCTTCATAGGCCGTGTTGGCCAGCACAGACTCATCCACTGTACTGAAGTCACATCTTCATTTGCTGAGTAAACACACTCTTTGAGCTAAGGAAGACAAGTTCTTCAGTGAGCTAAAGTCATCACTTTTGTTTTTAAGAGCTGCCAAGTTAAATTCCTGCAGGTGGTGACTTACCATCACTGCTTTTCCCAAACAGCCAAGGTAGGGTATGAGACTATGAATAAAACACGGAGCCCCAAGCCAGGGGTTGCTGCCTCCCCATGCTGTCTAGTCCTACAGCCAAGGGATGCTTTCAACTCACTCCTTTTCCAGGGGTGGCTAGGTCAGTGTTACAGTCCTCTGTGTTAGACCAACCACCTTGCATCTTCTTTACCTATGAGTAAGTGATTCCCGGCTTGGAGCAAAGCTGACTGAAATCAGGGGAGAGTCTTCCCACTGGCTTGTATGTGCTGTGAGCCAGAAGGAAATTCCTGCGTGATCTGGGGCACAAGGCAGCCTCCTGAGAAAGAAACACCTGGTTAGATACTACCCTTGCTGACAAGTCGTAAAGACTCAGGAAAATAATGAACTCTAAAAGCTTTGTGTGGGACGGAAAAAAGCTGCATTTAAAGGCCTGCTGTTCCAAACCCTTCAAATAAAGCATTTGCCCAGTTATAATATTTAATCTTAAAGGTGAACCATGATTTTCAGTGTATATTTCCTAAGCTGAATGGCTTGGTTATGATGGGCAGAGTATGGCTCCAAAGGCAGACGAGATAACCACAGATGGGGTGAGGAGAGCAGCTCAGCAATGAGTTTGCCAGTCCCGTTCAAGACATAGACTCAGCTATAGCTGGGGCAGTGGGCAGTTCCTACGTGTGCCCAGCTAAGGCAAGGAATAAAGGAATGGACCACAGTCAGACAGGTACCGCCCAATGACTTCTCCCGTATCAACAAAGAGGCAGTCATTGCTAATTGTCAGCATGTCAGAGAGAGAATGAGCATGGCTGAGTCCAGCCTCAGCTAGAGAGGAAGGAAATGCTGTGACTGTATCTCCTGAGCAGTGGAGACCAATTCTTCTAGCTCTATAAACAAATGAGTGCAACAAAGGAAGGGCAGTTGCCTTTGGGGCAGACATGGTAGATCATCTCCTTTACTGCAGACTGCAAAACCCTAGTTCTCTTATAAAGACTTGCTCCCTTTACTGCATGTCCCCTCACTTTCCTCAGGAGATATCTTTTACCCGACAGGACTTGGTCATTTTTGGGGTATCCCCGTTATTATGACCCATTCTCCCAAAGGTGTGCGGGAATTGGTGTATCACTCAACCTTTCATGGCCATTCAGTTTTCTTCTGGAGCAATATGCTCAACATTCTGTTTTTAGAGGAAAACAGTTTTGAGCAGAGATTAAAAAGGATAGACTTTAGTTGCTTCCTTCTTCAGGAAGGCAGGAATAAATAGAAACTGGTTTTATATTTTCCAAGCATTTCCTCCAGTTTCCTGGAGCATCTACTCTTTAAAAATACAGCTTTGCATCTCCACTATGCCTTCCACTATCTCCCACAGGTTTTAATGTGTTCTCCTCACATCCATTTTCACGGGGTGAAAATCCTTACAGCAGGGCAGTGCTTTCCCATTTCACATATACACATATTGAGGGACATGCCAAAAGTCAGCTAGGAAATCAACCAAACAACTTCCAACCTAAGACTGCAATCCAACTTATTTCTTCCTGTTACCACCCCATCCTCAAAGTCCTTGTGATCCAATAATGGTCATAATGAACAGGAGCCTCCAAGTCTTAGCCAGCTAATTGGGTTTGTCCCCTTCAAGTTTGGTCTTCTTACAATTCCTCCTTGTATTTTGGGAGATAAGTGCAAGACCTTGCAAGCTTCCATCATGATCAATGGTGATCTTTGAAGTTAAGGTTCAAGCTGGTACTTGCATCTGTAAGAAGACACTTTGTCCATGTTCCTTGGGTCCATAACACTCATGTTTTCCAACCTCACCCACATGTTGGCATACAGTCAGTGTCCCTCCTTGGGTAGGTCAATGGCACTAGATTTCCCTCTAAGAGGCCCACACCTTTGCAACCTCCAAGCTCCTGCCTCCAGCCTCACCTCTGTGCTTATAAGAAGGAAGAAGGTGGGATGGAGGGGAGAAAGTTGCAGCTCCCTAAGGGATCATCCTACAGGTACAAAGCCAGAGGGACTGCGTAAATGCAGAACTGTGCAGCACCAATAAATACAAATTAAACTCATAACAAGAAGTGAAATATTAGGGCCAAGGTGACATTTGGACTGGAGGTTCAGCCAAGCTTTGCTTTAAATATTTTATTGCTGCAGATAAAGAAAGAGCTTATCCAACAAGTTTCTCTCTCTCTCTTTTTTCTCTCACTATCAACCAAAGGGGAAAAGGAAAAAAAATCTTAACTAGCTTTGGTTGTATTTGAGCTAGACTTCAAAGTTTCACAAAAATAAACAGTTTTAGGGGGGAGGAATGCACACTTGTAAAGAGAGAAAATGCACTTTGAAGCCAGCAAGGGACTGCATGCTTTATGCAGAGATTCACAGCATCCTTCCCTGGAGCAGACAAGTGGTGTCCCCCTCCCCTCCAAGCAGCAACTCCTCTCGCACAGGGGGCTGCCTGGCAGCAACGCGATCCTTTGAAGGGATGTCGGGATGGCAGGAGCCACTGCTTTGTTCTCCTCTCCTTCCTCCTGCTATGCCCCTGTTGTTTTCTGCTCTGATTGAAAGTTTCATGCAACTGTAGCTGTCACTGAGATCTGAATTTGCACAGCACCTAGCACAGTGTCAGTCCTGGCTTAAGACGAGGGCTCTTCGGGGTTGATTACTGCAATGCCAAAAAACCGCATGATCGGAGGTGGGCTCCATAATTTAAGCTTGGGAAAGGAGGGCAGAGGTTTGCTTGCCCTCTGCTCCAAAGCCTCACAGGGTGATGGCTGGGGGACAGAGCCCTCCTGGCCATCGTGGGGGGCTCTGTGCAGTCCTATCCCTAGGATGAGCAAGCTGAACCTCTTCTGCGACCTTCAACCCCTAGGTCTGTCTGTCTCACACCACATATTGATGAGGAAAGAGAAAGGGAGAGTGCCTGTCATGTTTTAACCCCTTAATTCCTTCTCTCTTGTGTTTCCACAGCACAGAGCCCCACTGCAGCAGACCCTTTGCAGCAAGCCTACGCTGGAGTGCAGCAGTACGCAGGTCGTTAGTATTAACACTTTCTCCCAATAAACCTTTCTCTTCTCTAAAGCCTTTAATCTCTGAGCACACCTGAGGGGGCTGGGGGAAGGGAGGTGTTTGCCGATACTGAGGCGAGCTGGGGGCCACAGGCTCTCACATAAAATTTGCGCTTCCTGTGAAAACAAACATAGAGCCCAGGGTCTTCTCTCCCTAAGGAGGCAACCTCTTCTATTTCCCTGGGGAAAGGCTCCCACTGACATGCACCTTGGTGCAGCTTCATTGGCAGGACCAGGTCTGGTTTGCTTCACACAGTGCGCAAGTATGAAATCACGCCACTGATTTGGGGGCCACTTTCTATAACAGGTCTCCTGAGTGCTGCAGTGAGGAGGGGAGATGGGCAACCAGACCCTGCAGAACCTGGCAGGGTATGGTATGTCTGCACATATCCATATTTTAGGGAAAGTCTACACCGGCCATACTCCAGCTATTTAGTTTGAGGCTTGCTTAGGAGCTACACAGACACACTCCTGGCTTCCAAGCAGCTTTCTCCACGGCTCCCAATGGGTCAGCCTCCACTCACGTTGCCCTGTACGCTGAGCAGCTCCTTTGCATTTGATGGACTGACACCAGCCAAAGTGACCTGGTGCAGACCACGACCCCTCCGTGTTCAGTCTCCCCTCACGAGGTGTCCATGGCCAACGTTGCGAGGAAGCTGCCACCCCAAAGTCATTATTTCCTGTGGTAACTGGAGCAATCATGGGCTCCCGCTGAGGAATGGCTATTATCTCATGTCAGCGCTGTATCTGGAAACTTAATTTAATTCTCCATGTAGGGCTTCATTTGCTGGTGTTTTAGTTATTGTCATTTATTGCTTGTGAGGTTTGATAGATGGGAAGCAGCTCAACCCTTTGAGCTGTTAATTAACCCCTCTGCACACACATGGCCCCTATCCCCCTCTCTCTGGGCTCACAGGCGACCCGTACTCTGTATTTTTAGCAGCAAGGCACATCATCTACCATCTGTGGTACTGAATGGCTCCCCTTGTCTGCTTGGTGGGGGAGCTGAGGTGGGGAAAATTGTTTAATTGCTGCATACTGTTTCCACTGTGTTTGTGTGAGAGAGAGGAAGTCTCGACAGACATGAAAGAATATGTATATCTGACAGTGTATGTGCAACTGTGCCTATATAGTGTGTGGTCATATGAAGGTTAGAGTAAGGGAGGAAACACATGTGTGAACTGTTTTTATGAACATGTGAATTAATCAGGGTGCAAGAGAGATTACACAGGGAAATGCGCGCATGCACTCTGCGCGTGGCTGTCAGCATGGGCATCAACGCGCTGAGCTCGTGAATGAATGTCTTTGTGGTGCCATCTGGGATGGTTACGCATCTCCGCCCGGAGAGATCTCAGCAGAGACCCCCATTTACACCGCTGTCCCTGGTGTTACTGCTGATGAAGCTGAAGGGAGGGTGGGTGCTCAGGGCCATGTGGCACTGCCTGGATCACGACTGTGGTGCTTCTGCCACATCTCAGGCTGCACGAGATGGCCCTTCCCAGAGCCAAAATGCAGGTGGAAAGCCCACCTCTAGCTTGGTATGATGGTTTGGAATGAAAGCTCCTTGCTTCCCAGCACTGAAATCTGTCCCTCTTTCTTCTCTCCCTTTCTCTTCCCTATAGCTGCTTATCCTGCTGCTTATGGCCAGATTAGCCAAGCGTTCCCACAGCCGCCTCCCATGATCCCACAGCAACAGAGAGAAGGTGAGTAAATGGACTGTCCTCCTTTCTGGCCCCAGCACGCCATGCCCACCACATTGGTTCCCCTCCTCATACACCTAGAGAGTATCCATTAAACACCCAGTTGCTTTAAACCTCTGGTCCACTGAGTCTTTTCTCAATTTCCATATGTGGCACGGCATCATTGGCACTAACAGTAATATATGGGAACATCCTCATGGGGAGTCGCTGCTGAGATCTCCTCAGTCCCCAGGGAAGGAAGCATGCTGATGTGCATGGGCCATGGAAAGACCTGCTAGCAATGCAGGCAATAATGTCCAGGGAGGGTCTGTGTTAGAGACAAACAACATGAATGCGAATAAAAATGCAATTGTATTGGAATAAAGAGTTTAATAAGACTCAAAACACTGGTCACCCTTCATTAGGAGCCAGTAAGGTGATTTCAGACACTTGCTATTTAGAGAATAAGGACCTGCTATTTAAAGGAGCTGGTCTAGTCCTTTCAGACACCATTGATAATCTGGAAAGAGAAATCAGCCCTTTTAGAGCACAATCTGTATCAGGGTAAGATTAATCATATAGTAAAAGTACCTATTTCTTTACATTGACTGTGAGAGGAGCCTAGGTTATCTAGTCTGCAGGACAGGATGGCTGCACTGGAGACATAAAAAGTAAGGAGAGGTGAATCTTGAACTATTGCATGTAAATATTTTGGGAGGCAACCAAGCCATGTGATGTTCCCTTTACAGTCATTGGGCAGCAGTGGGATCCTCACAGGTAACCCCCTCAGTCCCAACCATCCTCCTGGGAGTCTACTGTTCCCTTTTGACTAGAAGAGGAGACGGCTTGCCTAAGTGAGGCATTTAAGTCAGGTGCTTCAGCTTAGTGTAGACACCCTCATGTTAAATAATTACATTTCAACTTTTAGCCTCTATTAGATCACTAATTCAGATATTCTATGTTATACGTGTTATTATATATACATAATGACATTCAATATTTTAATATAGTGTAACAGTCAGAATGAAATGACTCAAGATTACACAATCAAACTAAAACATTCTGATGGCCTAGAACTACTTTGGGGGAGAAATCTCATTTTGCAAGAAAATTAGAAATGTTGGCATTTCGATCTAATTTGGAATTAATTTTTTTCCGACGTCAGAATTTCCTGGGGAACACAACTTCCAGCTTCTGATTAGCTCTAGTACACGTCCCTGCTGTGAGAACAGATGCACAGACCTAACGTATCATTACAGAGATGTTTCCCCCATGCTGAAGGACTTTGCTTTTTATTACTTACTGGGGCTAGATTAAGCACAGGACAAAATGGCGAGCAGATCACTGCTCAGTATAGCATTGTGCCAGGAACCATCAGAAGCAAGGGACAGCTGTTGTGCGCACTTTGAAGACCCACTGCCCAAAGTCCCCTGTTTTCGCAAGGCATGGTGTGTCTCTGTGGGTTGCGGGTGAGTGTCACCCAGTGGACATGTTATCTCATAACTTCTCACTCCTTCCTGTAAGCAGCTGGTATTAGGGGTGGTTGGGGGCCAGGTATATGCGATGAACCACCAGTCTGATGCAGGCTGCCATTCCCAGTGTCCTCCATTTTCCTGCAGTGTTTAGATGCTGTGGCTTTCTCTGCTGCTTGCTATAGGGAGAAACTCTAAGGCACGACACTCCTTTTTAGCAGAGGGTCAAGACCTTTAAGCATCTCTAACCTTTAACGGGAAAACGCAGCAAAGGGAACTCTAATAATAATAATGCTCACTGCTGAGAAGAGTACTTTATGTTTGCAAGGATGTGCACAAACATTGATTCGTTAATGAACCAGCCCTACCACAACAATAACATCGATGATCACATTGTTAATAACAATGCTAACTCTCCACTCCCGGATCCTGGTTGGATAACAAGCCCAGAGCAGTTTGGCTGCTGCAATGTTCCTGAAGAGATTAGTTACTACTTCCACAGGAGCACTGAGGCTGCCGGCAGCTGACAGGGTGCATAGGGTGGAACAGATCCAAAAGCTAGAGATGAAGTCTTGATTCAGGCCATGTCAACCAGGTAAAACTTGGGGGTAATTTTAAATTTGTATGGTATTAGTCATCTTGACGTAGTTTCTGAAACTCAGAAGTACACTTAGATATTAAAATAAAGCGGTGCAGGCTTGTGACTTTCATCTGCCCTGTGCTCAAATATGCTGGGGACTGAATAGCAAGCAGATGCAGAAGAGGCAATGAAATTCCAGCCTCTGAGTATTTGCTGTAGAGGTGAGGTGTGCAGCTGACCAAAGGGCTGTAGGCTGACTTCATACAACCTTACAGGACAGCCCATTTTTAATTACTGTTGGAAGAGCAGTCTAGTCGTAGCCTTTCCTTATGACACTGACTCACAGTGTTGGGGATGCAATGATAGATGGCTGATGTCAGCTCAGGTATGTGGAGTTTACTCATGTTGGTAGTGGACATCCAGGGATAGGTTGGGTCTGCCGCTGCCCCTATGCTAAATAACTAACAATGAGCTAGAGGGTGAGGAGCATGGGCAGAGCAATGGCTTAGCAACCCAGGTCCAGCGAAGCCAAATTAACATGGACTCAACACAGAGTTATCTAGCACGTGCTCCTGTGCCCTCAATCACGGGTTTTTCCATTATCCAGCATGGTTTGCCTGTAATTTAAAAATCATTCATAAATTGTGCATTCCTTAAAACTTCTATTTCCTTTTTGTCCGAATCAAGGCTGTCTGTGCTTCTTGTGTACTAATGAATAGAAATATCAATAACTTAAAGCCATAACATCAAGAGCCATGGTAGATATCAGGATAGAAATGAACCTTGATTTTCTTCTCATAATGTGTCATGAAGATTAGATTTCGAGCTGACTTACAGTCCTTTTGAAAACCTAAGTAAAGTGTGTGGTAAATAATCTTAGTACTGTATTCAGCCCTGAACTGCCAAGTATACTGATCTCTGATAATCCATTAACACAGTCCAAAACAAGACCTTTCTCTCCAACAAGATAGTTGGAGTCTACACTAAAGTTTTGCCATACCAGCTGCCATCTTCCTCTTGCTCCAGTGATCCTGACCACGTCCTTTAAAATTCATTGCATGTGTGCACTGAGAACTAACTTAGCTCTTCATAGCATTCTATGCTGAACAACTTATGCCTTTGGCTGCTTAAAAATATACATGTATATATGAAGAGGCAGCCATACACATAAACACATAGTCTTCCCTGGAGTGCCAGGATTAACTTGACTCAGGCAAAAAACACCACAAGGTAGAAGGGCTGTGACAGAGGGAGCTTGTTTTGCGAATTCTTTACCAAGGAGTCTAACTGTGATAGGTAACTTACGGATGGATGGATTTAACAAGAAATTACTTGTTAAATTCTAATGGCAGAATTTTCATATATGAGGATAGTATAACAAATCATACTTCCCCAGGTTGCTTCTCAGCGGAGTTTTCAACATTGGAAAGTAGCAAAAACCTTCTGTAGTTGGGAACAGAGTGAGTTTGGCCTTGAATGTCTGAGTTGGTACTGGAAGCCACAGCATGGGTTTCCCAGGAACACTTCAGAGCTGAACTGGTCTTTCAGGATGGTCTCTGCTTTTTTGCATCCTCCCTGGTCTCTTCTTCTTAGTCTCTAAGCAGTGTGACGTAAAGCTGATTTCAAGGTGAACTAAGGGTTGTTCTCTCCTTGAGCCCAACCTCTAAACCCGGTGTAGATGAAGTTGCGTGCATCCTGGTCTGCCTTACGCCTTAGTAGGTGTTTCTCAGCACATGCAGGCAGAATCCCTACTCATGCACAACACATCCAAGACCCCAGGAAATGCAGCTGGCATTTTTGAAAGAATTTGCCAGTTTTACAGAGCAAACTGCTGGCTCTGGTGATGTCAGTGGGAATTTTGCCACTAATTGCAGCAAAGCCAAGATTTTACCCATTCTATTACAATGTGGATCTCAAATCCCACAGCAGAAGTGCTTTGGGGCACGTTCAGATGAAGGAACGAATTTTTCCCTGCTATTCTGGACCGTGGTCTTCTCCTGGGCAGAATTTTCTCAATTCTAACAGACACCTAAGGGGGGTCGGTGTTTGTTTAACACTTTCAGACTGTTTCATATCTAGTTTATCATGCCAATAACTCCTCATTGTGTGGAAATGAACTGCAGCAAGAACTGGAGAAGGGATAGTTGCTCAGTGAGGAGACTAAGGAAGAGACAGACGGGAGGTGGGGGGAAGATGGAAAAGCCTGGCATGAAATAGGGGAGCCTGATTGTAGGCCACTGAGGTTCAAAAGTAATTTAGCTAAGCAGATGACCGGGTGCCTAATTAGTTAATTATCCCACCATACCACTATCCCTCCCATTTGGAAGAAACCCTGTTACCATCCTCATGACCTCTAGGAAATGCACAAGATGCAAAGGATCAGCTGTTCCTTCGTGACAGTCCTTTTAGCAAATTAGTGGGGAAAATTGTGCTTAGCAAATATTCATTAGGGCTTCATTTTCCATTAATCCAAAAGGAAATGTGGAGAGCCTGTGACTTCAATCACGCTGAGGCCCAGGAATTTTAATGAGCTTTAAATGGGCATCTGTCAAAATCCTGACTTTGCCGTACTTCTCCTGCCAGCCAGGGGGATGAATAATGGCTAATAAAAGGTGGGAGCATCTAGGCAAACTCCTCTCCCTAACAGGAAAGGCAAAGTTGTAATTTGCTGTGTTATGACACCGTAATTATGCCCTGATGAAGAAAATGAGAGTATTAAAAAACCCTTTCCTTCCCCACACTGTGCCCCAGATGTAAACGGGGGAAAGTTGGCTAATCAGGTCACAGGGTTGTAGGCACATGTGCTGGGGGGAAGGAGGAACCCCTCCTTCCCTCTGTCCTCCTACCCTCATGGCAAGGAGCATGCACTGTATCCCCTTCATCTCGACCCCCCTGAGCAAAGCCGAGCTGGAGTTACCTGTCGAGGTCAGCGCAGAGCTGGACAGCAGCTGGAAGTACCTTTGGAAATAAGACCATGAAAAAACCAATCCCTGCCTCCTCAGACTATACACTTTTCCACTAATAAACACTGTAAGGAGTTTAAAGGTTTATTTTTTCCAACAAAACCACTTGGACATACCTGTTCCCTTTTGACTTTTGCTCAAGTTCAGCTTGCTTAAAAATAAAAGTCACATTGAAAAGTTTCATTCTAAGCTATTTGACCAGAGGCAGATTCTCCCTCTTGTGCCCCAAAATACAATTTCAATATAACATTTTCTGATGGTCTCTACTTTAACAAAGCTGCATATTCCAATTAAAGACTCCTCTCTGGATATTTTTCCAAGCACCCTCTGAAGTCTGTAAGAGTATATGTTACAGCACTGACGCAAAAAAGGCAATTCCTCTTTTCTAGTAATTTGGATTTAAATCCATCTGTAATCTCTCTTGCAGAACCCTCTAGAATGGAGGACATGGCCAAATTGTCCAGATCTGGGGGAGTCTTCAGGGTGTGCCAAGCTGGGGGGTTGAATGTAAAATCCTACAAAAAAAAAAAAAAAAAGCCTGTGGATTTGTGCATATCCTTCTACTTGTTATCACAGTCCTCATACAGATACAAGAAGGATAATGAAACTTCTGCATGTAGACACTGTGAAGAGGCAAGGGTTAGTGTGGGTCACCCAAAACTCTACAGATTAAATGAAATTATGATGAGCAAAGAAAAACTATGAACTGCATTCTTTCGGTCTTTTTGTTCTTATTCCTTCATTCTGTCTTTCCATGGCCACATGTGTTGCTGCATTCCTCTGTCTCTGGATTTTATTCTGGTGTCTGTCCTGGGAAGGTTAATGAAGTTAGCATAGCCTGTAGGTAACTTTCTGAGTTCCTAGTCTTCTGCTTTGTCCGTTCCTCTGAGAGTCTACAGACTCCTTCCTAGAGGTGACCCCTCATCAGTCAGAGAGAGTGGATGCAAAAGTAATCTCCACCCTGTGCTTTCTCATATCCTATTTCTCTCCATTCATGGGTCTTCTTTTTCTCTTGATAGGACCAGAGGGCTGTAACCTGTTTATCTACCATCTGCCCCAGGAGTTTGGGGATGCTGAGCTGATGCAGATGTTCCTGCCTTTCGGTAATGTCATCTCCTCGAAAGTGTTTGTGGATCGGGCGACAAACCAAAGTAAATGCTTTGGTGGGTAAAGATAACAAAACAATTAGATTCATCCAGGAAAGGGCTTTCTCTGAATACTTTACCTTTCAAACTGCTTTCTTTCTGCTTAAGCTTTATGATTTCTCTCAATTTACTCCTGTCAATACTTTCCCCCTTCCCTCTTTCTCTCCTAATTGTCTCATGCTCAGAGTTGTGTGCGCTGCTTAGAGGTGAAGGTTTGGCGTCTCACCAGCAGCAGGGTGCTGCGGCTGCTGGTGGTGGGGTGGAAAATATCCCCCCTTGGAAGGGGAGGTGGGGAAGGTACAGAAAAGACTAAAGCACGTGGAGCAAAATGGAGGGGGCTGGTGGGGGTACGTGACAGGGTCAGCAGTGGGAGCATGGGGCAGAAGGGGAACTTCTGTACCTAAGGAAAAGGAAAAACAGGTCATGGGGTTTAAGGGAAGTCAAAGTTGTGGGGGCAGCTTCACAGCAGCTGTGATGCATTAGACGGCAAGGGGACAAGGACTGAACATCAGTTGAAAGCCTGGTCTTCTGGGGGGATGGCTGCTCGGTGGACTGCAGGCAGCCGCTCCCTGAGCCCGCTGGACCCAAGCCAGCACCACAGCAGATACAGATAGACTGAGCTAACCCTGTGTCTCAAGCGACAGGCCATGCTAAGAGGCTGGGTATGAAAGCTGCGCTGTGCTCACACAGCTCTGGCCTCACTGCTGGCTCAACCCCACCAGCTGGAGTGTGGTAAGAGTACAGCCTCACCTGCCTGTGAGACACCAGCTAGGGACACCCTGAGCTGCACCCACAACGGGAGGGCTCAGCTAGCCAACAGCCACATGGCGATCTGTGCGTGGTATCTCAGTGGGATCCCGTTGTTTGCAAAGGTGTTGCTGTGAGGGGTCCCTTCTGGCAGTGTGGCAGCATGGGGATGGACCCTACCACATTTGATCCCATCCCACCCGGTGGACAGGGGATCTGCCCCATCCATGTGCCCACCACTGGGATGTGCAATTTCTGGTTCTCCGCCATCCTGCACTCTCTGCAGACCTTCCCTGAGACGTGTAACGGGACAAACTATTGTTTTTCTTCTCCGTTACTTGCAGCTGATCTGGACTCTGTCAGGCAAACTTCCAGAGTTAAGACTTACTGGAGTTTCATTTGATTTTACAGCCACTCTCAGTCTCCACACTATGCTTCCGTTCCATGCTGCCTTCCCCTTTCCCCTCCTGGACAGCCCACCTCCCAAAACTCTTACCTCATCCCTTGCTAGCTATGGTGCATGTCAGACACTACTTCCAAGAGTTTCATGCCCCTTTTCTATGCACAGTTCCTCCTGCCCATTCACAGAGGGTCTGAACAGGCTGTCTTCCCCTTTGATTGAAAGAGTCCTGCCCCCTGATGTGAGGGGACACAGCGTTCCCCTTCACCAGTAGTCATTGGGTTGCTGCATTCTCAAGCTCTAGAGGAATAAAGGACAAAGAGTTTGGTGTGAAGAGGGAGTTGGGAAATTCAAATAAGAAATTATGAATTAGCCCTATTCTCTCCAGAGCCCACCTGCTTTTTAGAGCTTTAACCATATAAAAGCTCATAATAAGATGAGCATACCAGCATAGCTCTAGGTGACATTGAAAACTAATGCTCCAAGGATACCCATGGGTTAGAAATGGACCTTTGGCAATGAAATTGCCATTCCTGTCATAAACATTTAGGGGACTACTGAGACTGGTTCTCCACATATTGACAAGTGGGAAGAACAAAGGTAAATGGAGAAATGAGGTGAGAGCCAAGTCCAGTGAGGGAGAGTATCTTCTGGACAGTTATTCACCTTATCTCCTCTTAGCTCAAAGTCTCTCTGGCTACAAGGCTTAAGGAGGACAGCAACACATACCTAGCTTGTGGGGCAGGGTTGTGGGCCTGGCTTTATTGCTGCTTCCAAGGTACAGTGAGGTCATGGCTGAGAGCTGAGCAGGAATTGAGGGATCTTAGCAGAAATTTTTTTTAACATTGAGTCTTACTCGGAGAATATAAACATCAGCTTGTTTGACAAAGCAACCTCCAAAACTAATGGTGGGATATTCCAGCCTGAAAGCAGGATGGTGCCCTTTGGATGTGTAGACCTAAGCGCACAGGCAAGCAAAAGCGGTAATTACAGATTGCTAGTTGATCTTAGTCACTTTATATTAGCTTGTAAGACACAAATGTCCAAGTCCAGCCAGTTTTGGCTCCCAGGTGTGAAGCCCCAGTTTTCTCTGGCTTTAACTTACTTTCCCATAGAGCTGAGTGCCTGCTGTGACTGTTGGTCTCAGACAAACATGTTCACTATGCTGCTGTGTGCACCACCTCCAGAAGGATAGAAATAGCAGAAGTACAGATAGGTAATTATCACAAGTAAGTCACACTACTCTTCGAAACCTCCCACCCTGCTGACCTTCAACTTTAGAGTAATGTAAAAATGTGGAGGGTATTACAGAAAATCAGGCCTTTCATTTGTTTTGCTAAGTCCACTGAAGCTGGTGCTGATTATCATTCTTTGTTCAGAAAGTCAATTTAAAAAAAAAAACAAAATTACTTTTTCCTAAAGGAAAAAAAAGGATTTTGTTAACTTTGGAAGTAAGAAAACTCATTCCTTTTCTGCTTAAACATTTCCCAAAACTCAACATGTAAAAACATAGCATTTGCATTCTGTTTCACTTTTTTTTAACCCAGCTAGAGCTCTCCAACTGGTAGCCTGGGGGGACAATTCTGTCTGGCCCCAGAAAGATATTCCACCATTATATGACCTTTTAAAATGTATCTGCTATGCAGATCCCAAGTAAATTGCTGTAACAGAGTCTAGCCCCAGGTTGTCGAGAAATTGTCAAGAAGTCCTGCTTTAGACAAACTTAAAAAATTCTGTGGAGAAAAATGTCATCATGTTTTTTTCCACAGGAACAGAAACTACTTCATTTGCTGCTCTTGTCTCACTGTTGAACTACCTGTAAGCAGCTGGCCCAAAGTGAGTGGATCAGTAGAGCAGCATCTCAAAACAGGACTTTTATTCCTTTCTGTTCACCTCTAAACTCTCCCCTGCATTTCCAACAGAAAGTTATATCCTTTGGCCACTACTGGCAGGATCGTGTAGGGGCAGCCACGGGAGTGTTAGGAAGAAAGTGAGATGAGCCATAAAGCCTTGCTCCTGGTTTTTGGAGTCCACGACCCTGCAGAGAACATTTAGCACCTGCATGCACTGAAGAAACAACGCTGTGGTCATGAAGCCTTCAACTTTCCCAATTCAGAGGCTGCTGCCTCTTGGCTGACAAGGAGCAGCAAGGAATGCATAGTACAGCAAGGCTCACCTGTAAAATGTTAAAGTGCTCAAAATATGTCTACTGTTTTCCATAGCAGGACTGCTTGCTGTGGTGTGTAAGACTGCCTGAGAAACAACACTGACTTCTCACTCAAAAAAGTCATTTAAATGGGAAGGCTTCCTTGCCTTAGAATTCCCTTCGGCTGCACATATCCAGGCTAGGCTCAAATCCTTTCTTTTCTCTTACAATTTTTCAAACCTCTGGTTTTTATTTTTCCCCCTATCCTTATGCAGCTGTAATATGTCCAAGTGCAGACCACACTTCTCCCTCTCACTCACCAACATCCTGCCTATCCCCATGGCCTGAGCCTCCATCACACCAACTAGATCAGTATCTTCTTGGCTTTCTCCTCAGGCGCTGCCTTGTCCACCCTCTTGTATTCAAACTTACTGATTTCACCTTCACAGGTCTTCACTGTTCTGTCCTCTCTCCTCACTTGCTAGTCCTTCACTCAATGCCCAGCTAATACCTGTAGCCTCTTCCCATGCACTTCTTTTACAGCCAGCATGTTTCTCCTCACTGGGCCATGCTGTCCATTCACAGTGAAATGACAGGGCCACAGCAGGAATCACTGTCTTGGGAAAAAATTACACTTAATCAGATGCTCCTTGAAGACAGTAACTCCCATTCTCACAACAGGCTGATCTGGGATGTCTTGCACATAGGCACAGTGTGTCACAGCCTGAAAGTCAACTTCTGCAGGACCCTGGAGCTATATCTCGTCTCTATGCAAGGCAGAGACTGCACTAAGTCTCTCACCTTCTTAAAGTATGTGTGTAAGTTCTTCTGTGTGTGGGTATCCTAAATGTCAGAGGACATGCAATATATCTACATACTGGTTGTAATGGCTCTGGTGATAATTCCCCTCTCAGTTATGCAGATAATTTAAATGTGACCAGTTTGCGTACCCAGCAAAAAGAAAACTCCAGTAAAATGCCACTATTAAGGCTGCTAAGGCAAGTAGTCAATGTGCGAAGAGCCATTCTTCATGTTGCCCACACATGGTTAACTCTACCTCTGTCTAGGGTGACGCTACAATATGGTCCTAATTGTCACACAAGACGCATTTTAAGAAGGCATTTGAAGATTTTAAACTAGTGAAATACAGAGACAGACATATTCTAGGAAAATGTTTTAACAGAAGGGAAAGAAAAGGATAGGTTTGGGCAATATTAATTAGGAAGACATGACAGAAATTAGAAAAACGAGGACATGTATGGAGCAGCAGAGGCCAAACGATTACTCCAAGGTGTCAAATAACATGTAGATAAATTAAAGCTGGAGGAATTGCTTTACTGGTGCACTTGGAAAGTCATTCCTCCAGTCTGAGGCAGATCTTTCTGAGATCTGCCGGCTCTTTGCACGCCATCGAGCAGCAGACGCTGTCAGGCCAGTTCTGCTCCATGCCTCCCCTTTGTTCCCAACATGTGTCTCCTTGGCACATACTTGTTCCCCATACCTTCTGGTGTGGCAGCTTCAGTTTCTCCCCATGGGGCAATGACTCCAGGATCCTGTGAAGAACCTCTCCTATGCCCACAGAGACACCATGGTTCCCCTCCACTCAGCTTGACATGTTCTGACACCCCAGGTGTGAGCAACCACAACTGCTGGATGTTTTTCTCCTTTTCTATGCATTCTAGATGGACTTTCACACTGGCAGTAGGGATGTCCCACCCCTTTTTGAAATGTCCCACATTAAACATAGCAAGGAGCATTCTAGCTTTGACTACAAACTGCGAGGGCTTCTTAGGAGCATAGATTTATATGGCCTAAAGGAAACATATTTTTTGATTGTTGGTACAACATGGACATTGACTTTCATTCCAGATTCCTGCAGGGAGTCCACTCAAAAGCTGGTAGTGGGCCACCCCATTTGGAAAAACATGCAGTCTTCTCTGAAGCTGCCAAAGGAGAGAAGATAATACCACTTGATGAGGGTCATAGTATTTAATTACCTTCACTGTTAAATATTTCTATTCCCCACTAAACTTCTTCTGGCTTCTAGCTTATGAAAAGAAACAGGGGAGCCAAAGTAGAGAGATTAAAGGTGAGAAAAGCAGTGAGGAATGAGGACTGGACACAGGAGGGGGTGAAGCTCAGGAGAAGGGCTGAGGGTTGGCTAGAGCTTTTATCATGTTATTAAAAACACTGTGGCAGTTCAAGACTGCAGTGTGGTGGCAGAAAGGTGGAGTGGGAGATGCAAGGCAGCAGGCAGGTTGTGATGATCTACAGAGTTTCAACCTGGAAGCTGAAACAGAAAGAAGAAAGAAACATCAAGAGACTAGGACATCGGCAAAGCTATGCAGGGCCCTGGGACCAGGGGCATTGCAGATCAGGTCTAAAGCGCATTGGCAGCATTCCATAAGACGTAGGAGTGGAACCACAGACCCTGAGGTACATCAGAAAAATATTGCTCAGCACCTGCTCACAATGTGCCTCCAAAACGCCCTGCCAAATCTGGCAGTTTCTCATCTGAAAAAAAACCAACAGCTCTCCTTAAGTTCATCCAGGCAAATGAGCAGGTCCAGGAGTAAGGTGGTGTAAGGGTAAGAAATTTCAGTCCTGTATTCCTGCCCCATCTGGGTGATCATGAGTCAACCTGGCTGTGTGCCTTGGGTTGCCCCTCTTGTAGCAGGACACTGACTCCTTTACACAGGGCTTTAGGATCCATGGATGAGGAGAGTTACGTATCAGCTCAAAGTTTTTTGGGATTTCTTTTCTGATTCTTCCTTTGGTAAATAGGAATATTCCCACCAGATAAGGGAATAATTAGAAAGCACTTGGGAGAGAGCTGGAGCTCTGCTTGCTCCTCTTACCAGTACTATGATTAAATTTGATTTTTTTTTTCTTTTTACTTTTAACCTGATTTCAAATTGTTTAAGAAAAAGCTCTACTCAAGCATTTCTGCCTGTAGCCCATGGAATTAGGCTATGCCCTTTACTTTGCATTATCTAGTGGCAATACATTTTGTTTCTGGTCCCTGGACAATATCAGATTGTCATTCCCATACAGCTACGGGCTACAGACCAAAGCTCAGAGTGTAATGGAAGAAGCTGCTGATTCGAGTGCCTGAGTTAAGACAATATGGGGATGATTTCCCAGACATGTTAAGCATGCCTGACCCCTGGGATGTTTTGGTTCAGATCAGCACCAGTTTGTTGTGGTCCTCTCCACACTGAAGGACCTGGCAGGGACAGACAGCCAAGGAGAGATTCATCCTCCTTGTTGTCCAGCTTAGTTGGAAAGTAAACCAAGCAGAGGAGGACACCATTAGAGGGGTGCTTAGGGTTTCCCAGAGGAAAGGGGAAGGAGGCACAATGGTTTATTATTTGCTAGCTACTGTCTGTTATACTCCAAAGCAGACAGGCTCTGAGACTTCAGGTCCGCAGAGTAAGGATGGGACTCTTCTCCAGCTGATAAGGAAAGACTTGTGTAAGAAAGAGAAGGAACTGTTCATCAAACTCACTGCTCAGCACCTCCAGCCATTGCAGTTTGTTGGGGGAGGCTTTAGGGGGAGGAGGAGCGGGAGAAGTATTAGGGCTGTGAGCCACTATTCATTTACAAACTATAATTAATTTGATGTTTAGATTAATTTCTGATGCACTCTCAAAGGTGCACTGAAAGCATTTTTCCTTTATTATAATGTTGATTGCTTATTGGGGAGATAAATCTAACTGTCAGTTATGCACTGACTTACCAAAACTTTCAGACCAAGCAAGCATGTATGCATAAGGAACAGCTGTTTGCAGCTCTCTAGTTAAAGGGACAGCTCTGTATTTTCCCAGTAACTCACATTAAAGAAAATCTATACATTGTACACAGGGACTTCTGCTTTCTTTTGTAGCTTAACAATTTATTAGATGAGAATATGTTAGCAGAATCTGTCTTCTATTTATCTGTCTGTCCATGTGTCTATCACTATTCTATCCATCTCTCCACACAAGTGATAGACATAGTCCATCCAGAATACGTTTAAAAGTTATGGATATGTTTGTACATACCTACTCACATGCACACTTACACAATCATTTTAAATGTTTTTACTTGTAGTGTAATTAGATGGAGGAACTCATTACTACAGGATCTGTGTGGCTACTCATTTAATGACCTTCAAAGGGGGAACGGCCATTTATGTGACTAATGGAAATGACCGATGTTAAGAGTTAATGCCAGAAGAAAGAAAAGAGAAAAAAACAAAAAGAGTGTTTAAGGAGATTAAAAACTTAATGCTCTGGGCTTCAAATCAATCCATCAGCACTGGGACTCAGGAAAAGAACCTGACCGGGCTCTCATGTGCCTGCACAGCAAGCTATCTACTGCCACCTCCTCTAAAAACCCTTTGACATTAGGTAGAGTAGATGAACTCGAATCGTATACGACTGGTCCTACATGTGCTCCAAGGATATTACAGTTTCAAACGTGAACACTCCCATGTGTAGAAATCCAGAGGAGGGTCTCTAGTGCTACGTTCATTCAGTCCAGAAGCTTCTGTTCGGAAGTCAGAAATAATGACCCCTCCCACAGGCAGGCCCATTTCTGAACTCAAGGTGATGGATCTGCAGAGCACAGACCTACCACATCCTGCTCTTGTGAGACTGCAGACCCACCACAGCTTTTTGACTACTCATTACATCTGTCTTTATTTTTGTTTTCCCAAGATCTCTCTCATGCAAGGCGAATTCGAGCTGTAGAATGGACGAGTCTCTATCAATCCATCCAACCATCCATCCCTTCCCCCATATATCTATCTTCAACTTCTTTATATCCATCTATCTTGTCTCATTCACTGCACAGGGCTGCTCTTCAGCATTTTGAAGTCTGTCAGCTAGCTAGTTACTGAGCAGCTGTTCAATAGATCCTCACAGCTCTGTGCTTGGCCTCAGGCCTTCCTTTCCACACAACATTCAAACCCTGCTATGAATATGAATTTATTATTATTTCCTCATCTGTTTTCCTAAGGCTCTTCCCAGCAGAGCTTTTGAGAGGTTCACAGAGCTAAGTAACAGCATTTTCACAGTGCTCGTGGTGTCCTCATTTCACCAAGGGGATGATGAGGCATAGAAAGTTATTCAAAACAATTTATTAATCTTGGGTGCCTAATCTGAGATGCCATGAGCCTGATCAATCTGTTTGCTTGTTTTCTCAGAGTATTTAGCACAATGCAGGGCATGCTATGTTTATGCTCGCTTCAGATGCAGGTACAGGCAGCAGCCTTTCTGCCAGGGAGATCTCAGGTCACGCACTGAGCACCAAGAGGAAGATGTAGTACAGCTTCATCTTCACTGACAAACTAAAGAGGTCTTGCATATCAGTTCAAAGACTGTGCCATAACTACCCATATCTTTTTAACGTTTGTGTACCATTGGCTCTAGCTGGGCCACAACAATTAACCCATGGCCGGACATGGCTCAGTGGTGACAGGGGCCAGGTACTGCCCCTAGACAGCAATATACACAAGGCCACCCTCTTTTGAGGGGTAAGAGAGTTTACTTATGTAGATAGAAGTCATGATGTGCCAGTTGCACTCAGAGCCTGCCCTATTTTATTTACTAGTAAAAAAGTAGCCTAGGAGATCTTATGAAGGAATTGTGTGATATATGATTTACCCAGCATAACTGGGATGTCATGGCAGAAATAGGGATCAATTCCAGTTCTCCAAGGCAGCATTTGGTTGTACAACTGCAAAACCATCCTTTCCCTGCCTTATTTATTGTCTACATTCTAACACTTGCAACAATGAGTCTGATACATTGCCATTTTCCTCACCCTGTTATGTTATCCATTCTGTACAGTAATTAAAACAAGGATGCCATGAAAAAGAAAAATACAGAAATGTGTGGTTAGAAGCAAAGCCTTAATACATATACAAAACAACACAGAATTAAAATTTTATAGGTAACATAATTTTTTGCATTTCTAACTTGAGTGCTTCATTTTGCAACCTTACCATTGTTTTAATGTATTGGTGCATGTGGTATCTTCCCTCTTCAAGTAAGCAAACCAAAACAAAAAAAAAATCCCCAGATGAGATGAACATCTTCAAATAGTATATATTGACATCTTCAAAGGTTGTCATCAGGGTAAGAACTTGCAGGTCCCCATAAAAACATGTATACCTTTCTCAACCATTTCTGGTTTCATCTATCTCAAACCCCCAATCAAATTCAACCTCATCTCCACTCTCCCCAGTCTTGATCTGTACATATCACATATATATAGGCATGTACATTGTCTATGTATTTTATATACATATATTTCTGCAATAGCAAATATGTATGTGAATTATTAAAAACAATGAAAACCACTGAAAAAGTGGTTTGAATTTGGGCAACCTGTTCCAATGCTTGCTGGCCTTCAAGGTGAAAAAGGTTTTCCTTATATCCATTCTGGAACTCTGTTGCTTCAATTTATTTTTTATTTATTTTGTTTCTCGTTCTCCCACCATGCATCGCTGTGAAGAGACTATCTATGTCTCGCTCTCACAGGTCAAGTGTTCCAGCCCTTGTCCCTCTTGATGGCCATATGCTGAACTCACTCTGCTTTGTCACTGTCTTTCATATGCTGGGGGGAGATGGTGCCCAGAACTAGGTGTCCAGGTGTGGTCTAATGAGTGCTTAGTAGAGAACAGTAATCACGTCCCCAATTGACTGGCTGTGCTCTTCTTAAGAGAGCTCACGATGCTGTTGGCCTTCCTTGCAGGCCAGGGCGCATCTCTAATCAGACCCTTAGTGATGTAACCCATGGAAAACCTAGGGATAGTGGGACTATGCCCATTTCACCAGCTGAGCTTCAATCCCCTTGATATTTAGCCAGGCATTTTTATTGTTGTAAAAGGGAGGAGGTGCATCTAACTTCTAAGAGCAGCTGCTATCTTTGGCTACTTCACAGGCAACAGGTTTTCTCCCTTTTTGGCAACATGACCTACAAATCTGATTGTGTTCTTTTAAAGGTGAAATTACATGATTGTTCTAAAGATAGGTCCCCAATTACCCTTTACAATCCTTCTTCAGAAGGGTTTCCAGAAATTGTAATGTATTTACCCTGTTCATTGTGCATCTCCTGACATGGCTGAACAGGCTCCAGAAGGATTATTGCGTTATTGGGCTTTTAAAAATGCTTATGAGGGAAGAATTTTTGCTTCTTGATTTTAGGAGTCTGCAAGAGCTACATTTTTAGGAGTAATGCATATTTTTACCCCACCCCTTCAAACAAAGATCCCTGTCCAAATTACCAATAACCATTCTGCTTTTCTCAGGTCTCCAGTTTTTCTAATCACAGGTATTTTCATAAATGTGTTTTCCATCAATATTTCTACTCTCCTTATTTCATTAATTAAAACACAAGCATATTTTCCCATCTCCCACCCAAGTGTGGATCAAGAGTTCAGACAGGTCATCGGGCAAGACCCCCAGAAGCCAGAATTAGATCAGGCTTTAGGCAATCTATGATATGATTCAAATCTCACAGACTGAATGTAACTCTTCTGAGGGACTGCAGAAGGCTCTTCACAGAGATATCCAGGTACAGTATTCAGGGTACTCTTTTGAAGACCATTAATGGTGAATGCTCTGCTGGCAGACCCAGAGGAATTTATCAGCAGCCACACTGTAATATGAAGGTGTTTCATTCCCACTGATGTTGATGACAAAAGAAGCCAGCTGATCATCTCCCTGTCCATTGTGGGTAGTTGAAAACACAGAGGTCTTTTATATTGACACTGAAAGGACCGCAGATGTAACAGCTGGTTGTATCTGGAACAGTATGTTATCTTCCAGCTTAAAATGTACTTGTATAACTGTTTCCCCTCTCCTTTTGGTACCCAGCATAGTTCAGTGACGGTTCACAACCTCCTGGTCTAGATATTAAGAAATTTTCTCTTTTCTTTTTCTTTCCCAATGACTCACTTCATATGACCAGTTTTTTTCCTGTTGATTTCACTTTTAGTTTTGTTAGCTGGTTTTCACACAGTGGCCTCCATAGAAAGTAAAGTATTGGTTTGAAAAGCATGGCCAAAAACTATTCATCACTACTTCTGGCTTCTGAACAGAAACTTCCAGACTGTCCCACAAGATAAGCTTCAAGTCTTTCTATATCTATTGGGTTGCCCCAACCTACTCATAATGAGGTATCAGATGTGCAATGACATAAAGGGGAGAGGCAGTTACCATCTAGGTAATGATTGGCAGGAGCAAGGTGGGGAGATTCTGTGCATTGCTACACCAAGAATGGATCTATTTCAGAGACTCCCTGGGACATGAGAGAACTGATAAAAAATAGTCACTAGTCACTAGTACAATTCACAGTACACCTTCCTGATTGGTTTTCCTGTTTTGTTTTGTTTTTTTCCTTGATTAGCCCAGGAAGGAATTTACTTCCCCACTATGAAATATTATCAAAAAGAATGTCACCTTTTATGATGCTTGTCTCTTATAGACCAAGAACAACGACTGGTGATTTCAGTAGCTGCAATGTTCATACACGGTTTCTTCATCAAGAACCCACAAATTGAGTGGGATCCAAGAGAGAACCTTGGAGGAAAGAAATTAAGATAAGAAATGGATTGTGACATGGCTGACGGGAGCTTCAGTAGTTATTTTCATCTTGTACAACTCCAACAAAACAAATGTTAAAATAGCCTTCATCTTGATTCAGCAACACTCTCAGTGCATCCTCAACTGAGCACCTACTTAGATCCCACTCATAACTTGTGTAAAACCTACGCTAAGCTCATTCTTTGCTTCTGGTTTTACACTGGCAGAAGAACTTGTCTCCTCAAAAGTTCATCTGCTTTTTCCAACCATGTACTTTCCCCATAAACCTTATATTGACACATCATGACATCAAACATTTGCAAGGAAGGCTCAGAAAGCAAGTCAAGAAGAGTTCCTTCCATTTCTGAAAACAGTTAGGAAATTGCTTCAGTTCCAATTATCACTCAAAAAAAGACCAAATACCATTCACTTATCTGTGGGTGATTCCTCACTGGCTAGTTTGTTCCTTGTGAGAAAGATCGTCATCATCTGGGATGGAACATTATGCTTCTTTTATAAGAACCACAATACTTCTTGTTCACAGCAGACATATATGTATACTGGTCCAGTAGTCTGAATCCTGAAGGCTGAATCCTTCACTTCTTCCATCCCTTCATTGTGTGACTTCAACGCCTACTTTGCAGAATGGGTAGGATCACAGCCCACAGCATCAGACAAATAGTTGCTCATCCTTTAGACAAGCTCTGTTTACAGGAAAAAGAGAATTTTTTAGTGTTAACTCCATTCTTAGGATGAGAAATCTGTTGTGGTTTTCTGTATCAATTTTTTACTTCTTTTTCTCTTTTTAGAAAAAGTTGGTCCTGATCAGGTGCACTGGTTCCAGATGTAGGTATGAAATGAAACCCTAAATCTGATCATGCAGTAATTTAAACTGTCCAAATTCTAGTCTAATCTTGAATCTTAACCTTGTTCTTTCAGCATGAGTCATGACAGTAATTTTTGTATGAAAAAAACCCAAACAGACTATGAAAGAGAAGACTCGTAGGAAGAAAAGAAGTCCTTCTTGGTTTGAACCACCATATTCAGGGTCAGCATCTACAGCCCTCAACCTTCTTCAGAGAAGATACTGCTTCTTTGAGGCACTGTCTGGAGAGCATCCAACTGACAAGGCACAATAACAGGGACCACTTCTTTGCACATTCCAGCTCATGCTGCCTTAATGTATAGAAGTAGTTTCATGCACAGGAAGATGGGAAGGTGACATAAGGAAGATGCTTGTGTATTTCAAGCTACCTTCTGCACTGGGTGTTCTGACCTTTAGAAAAAGTTAATCATGCCATCTACTTTCACTCTTCATTTAATCTCCCCTTCCCATCTGTTCAGTTTCTCTCAGCTGGAAGCAAGATGAAGAACGAGTACCAGTCAGCTGTCTCAGTGGTCCACAGCCCACACTTTGGGGCCATTTATTATAAGACATTAGCATCAATTGTCACCTCAATCATGACTGTTACCACAGTCCATGCCAGATTAGTAGGCAAGGACTGATATTCTCAATATCTGAAATGTGAAATGAACAATAGACAGACAGATATCCAGTATCAGAAGGGACCATTCTGATCCTTTGGACTGAACTCTGAAATAACATATGCCAGATACCTCAGCTCATGTGACAGGTTCAAACCTTCTGCTTGAGTCATAGCAAACCTTTTAGAAAATCTCTTAATCAGGATTTCATGTGATAGGTGCTCCACCCCTATTGCTAAACAAGGTGTTCCAAAATAGTTAATTACCTTCACTATTTAAAATGTGCAGACTCAGTGTCTTATTTCCATTTTGAATTTGTCAAACGTCTGCTTCCACCCAGAAGAAATCATCAAGAACTTTTTTTTTTCTATATTAAAAAAAGTGCCTTCTGTTAGAAATTATTTATAGACTATGGTCAGAAGACTGTTTAACCTTCTCTTCAATAAACTGCGGCAACTCTCATTGCTTTTTCAGACCTAGAATTATTCCTGTAGTTGTGAATAATTCTTAAAACTTATTTTTTTTAGAGAAATCACCAGAACTAAATGCAGAATTCCAGCAAGGATCTTACCTGAGCCATACTTAGAGGTAACATCACCTTGCTACTTCTAGAGCATATTGCCCAGAGACTGTCTTCATCCCAAGACTGTACTGAGTCTTGGGACTTTGAGTATTTCAACATAATCCTGAGAGCTCATGTATTCGGCTGTTATCATGACACCCATGTTCTTCTTAGAAGCACTGTTTTCTAGTGAAGATTTCCCCTTTTTATGAGTGACCCACTTGCTTTTTCCTGTGGATACTTAATTTTGCATTTGGTTACATGAAAATGAACACTCTAGCTGAGTCCAGCCTACACAGTGACCCAGGTCAACATGACTTAATTCTGTCATTGTTTACTGCCTCACCATTTTTGTATGGTTGGCAAATTTTACCACTAATTACTTTAGATGTCTTCCAGGAAATGTTAGAGAAATTTAATAGCATAAAGCTTCCAGCACTCTCCTGAAGGAGCCTACTAGAAACTCCTCAATATTGTAAGTCACAATTTACAATTTTTTTGGTGGTCTATCTATTATCCCATTTTTAAGAAGTTTGATATGGGCCGCTTTAATTTTCTATAAAGAAGGGCTTTCTCAAATACTCTAGAAAAGTTTAAGTATGCTCTATGAATACTTACTTTATTAACCAAACTTGCAATATCATGCAATCAGGTTCATTTGATAGATGTTATTTTCCATGAAACCATGATGATTGGTATTAACTGTACACCTTTTAATTCTTTGCCATATCATCTCATATCAAAATTTTCATAATTTTACTTAGGCTTATGAAAGATTAACTAAGTTTACCAGGTCATCTAGTTTACATCCTTAAAAACTAACAATAGATGGTTTTTTTCTGGAACACTTTGAAGGTTTTCTAATAATCCATAAATTTCTAAAATTAACATTAATGGTTCAGCAAATTTCTGAGCCAATTCTTCGAATATTCTGAGGTTCCAATTATCTCATCCTGCAGATGTGAAATATTTAATAATAGTTGTTTAGCATAGTCGTCAGATCCTGACTGTTCTTACATTAAAAAAATGGGTGGATGGATGGATGGATGGGATGGATAACTGGATAGACGGATCTCACTTGGACATGATTAAACATCAGTGGAAGGTTAAATATTCCAAAAAGTCATCCAACACTATTAGACACTGGAAAACCTCTGAAGTGCTATGCCCTTGATCTGCAGACATACTCCTTTATTGAGTATTCCAGTACCCATAAATCACCTTACAATACAATACCTTCCAATGCACACATACATTATAGAGCTACTTTTACATACAGATTGTATCCTGAAATTCTTTACAGCACTAAAATATTGCAAGACAGCAGCTAGTACATTGTGTAAAGAGCATAGCAAGGTAAAGACCTTGCAAGGCAATTAAAGGAGAACCCCTATTCTCTGATAAGACTAATAAACATGGAGAAAGAGAAACTGAGCAATCTTATAAATGAAATGGACTGATTGAAATAGCAGGGCAGTGCTGAGGGGTACGTGGTCAGGTCCAGATGGGGGAGAAGGGCGGGAGCTCCTCCCCAGCACCCTTCCCCTGGAGGAGAAGACTCCTGTGATTTGAACGCCTTATTGTTGCCTTCCCAGCAGAAAATGCCTCCCTGACATTCCTAGATCTCACCCTTCACTGATTAGTAACAAAAGCAAGGAAACTATGCGCTAAAGGGACAGTTATATTAATAACCAATTATATTAATAAACAAATCCTTAATTACTAACTCAAATGCTTGAGGGAAGGAAAGGAATGGGGCCTCAAGTCTAACCAATTGCCAGTGATTTCTGCAGCTTCTTCCATCTTAGTAGTCTGGCTGAGGCCCCCTCTTATGTCCCGGGTAGCAGCACTTTGGACACAAGGGAAGCAAGGGCATGGACTTCTCCTATGCTGGTACCCAGCCCATAAGCACGGCGTTTCTTCTCTTTCACTGCATGGGAATTTGCCTTCCACAGGCTGAGAGGCAGACCCTTGCTCTGCTGTTATTCTCATTTCCCTCTAGTGAGATGAACATGGTTTGAATGACAAGAGGGGAAAGTTCAGAAGAATGAGATCCTCTCCTTAGTTGGTGACTTTCATAACTGGAGGAACAGGAAGTGCCAAGAAAGATCCCTCATGTCAGTCAGACAAATAAATTGACAGCCAGAACCAGAAAAACCTCTCTCTGGCCTAAATAAGAAAATAAGCACCAATGTTTTTTTGTTTCTGTTGCAATCTCTTGCAAAGTGCATCTCTGAGATGGTAGTTTTGTTCAGCAAGCATCTGGAACATAAATCAAATAACTCTTCTTAGTTTTAAGACAAGTTAAATATTTGTTTCTTTGAGGTTCCTTTTTTCCTTTCCATTGCCTGAGACTGGCCTAGTTACATGACTGGATGTGCTGTAGGACTATCTGCCCCCAGTTCAGGAGTCTGGATCAAAAGCTTGTATCTGGACCTGTCATTCATCATGGTCTTGACTTCTGATTTAGGGGATGCTCAGTGTAGTTACCAAGCATTGGGCTCCATCCAGAGGAAAGCTTCTGCTGAAGGGAGGCAACATGTTATTCCAACCTGCTAGCAGATCATCAAAATGCTGTTTTCCACATTAACCGCTAATTCTCCTTGCAGCATGCAAAGAGAAACAGAAAACTCAGAAAGACCAATTAGGGATCCATGGGAATCTAATGATGTGCTCATTCAGGACTGCACTTAGTGCACAAACTAATTCATTGCCATGCAGAGACACTACTCACTGTGAATGAAAAGTTTACAGTTGCAAAACAGTCTTCAAACGCACTCTGAGATAGATTGCTAATTCCCTTCTTTATTGTCTCAGCTGATTAAAACAGAAAAACAACCCTTGAGTAATATCAGTTGCATAAAGCCACTGGTTATCATGCTGGCATCATGAGAAGGGCATGAAGCACCCTCAGCATGCCCCACTACCAAGACTTCCTGTGGAACAAATGGGGAGAAACCAAAGCACCCTCCAAGATGTTACCCCAGTTTTTGCTTGCTAACCATTTACAGTCATGCAGAAAAAGAGCAGGCCAGAAGTCATGGACTCTAACATAGGTACCTTGCTGGAAGATGCTGTGCAGAATCAGGAAGATTAGCTGCCCTGAGCTGCAGTCCTAGCAGATTCCTTAATTCTTTGCTGCTTTGATAAATCATTTATTAAAGCAGCCTTTTTACACAATCCTTGGGGGAAAAAAAAAAAAAAAGAAAAAAACCCCAACATCACCCCCATAAAATAGATTTATCACAAAATCCTGTCCTCCTACCAACCATCTTCAGACCAGAACATATATTTCTCTGATTATTAATTAACTGATGCACAGAAACAGCTTCAAGCTTTTTAACCTCTCCCTTTCTCTTTTGTCCTTCAAGAGTGTCGATGACAATGCAGGGGTGGTGTTCAAAACACGGATAGTTTCTTGAGCAACTGTAGTGCTATCATCATGCTTTGAGCCCTATAGTCATGGGCTTAAACATTAAAGCCATTCGGAAACCAAATATTTAGGCTATTTTCCCAGTACCTACATTCTGTTCCTAGTCATACGTGTTCAAATCTGGCATAGCACCATTAACGCTGCTGACATTGACGTGGAGAAACAAAGATGGTTAACTGCCGATAGTGTACATAACAACAGCAATAACAAAGAAGTCATATAATCTATCAGTAGGTATCTGACCTGAAAAAAGAAATGAATATGATATTGTTAGACAGCTTGTCTGTCTGTCTGTCTGCCTATCCCTTATCACTGTGACATCCCAACTCTCAGGATAGATTTTCTTCTTTTTGAAGTCTGTCTAAATACCTTCAACAATATGAAATACAACTCCACATAATTAATAGGAAAGGGGAGAGCCAAATGCACCAACAACTTCTGAGCATACCAAGCCCCCCGAAACTAAAACAGTCAAATGAAGCCAGAGGAATCAGCCGTTCTGTCCACAGGATGTGCTCACAAGGAAAATGTAAAATTATTGGCATTTGCCCTGCTCCTTCTCTCTCCCCAGCCCTCACACCCCAGCCCCTCCACCCCCAAGAGCTAGCCAGTGGAGACTTTTGTATTACAGCAGTGGATATCAGGGCAACTAAGGAGAAAAAAAAATAATCCAAATCTGATCCAAATCTGTAGGCAACTAATATCAATAGCATCAAAGTACAACTCCCAGCTTCATTATCTGGTCTAAATGAAATATAGTGAGCAAATGCACTTCTGATCTCTCTTATTAGTCCCATTTGTTAAAATGCTGTATTATTTACAGCTTTGCACAGGATGAGGAAATGGCCTCAGAATTCCATCTCAAAAGTAAAGTGATGATAAAAACTAGTGTAGCTTTGTGAGCTTATCTAAAGCCAAGGTTCATGCAGAGGTACAACTGTATCAGCATCTGAGCACCAGGGCTTATGATCCAACCAAAGGTCTAGTCTTGGCAAAAGTAGACAAAATAGTAGACTTCCACCATACTCGGCAGCATTTCTGGTGGGGTTTGCATGCATTAGGTGTTTGATTCAGCAATTCACATCACTTTGGGGAGTGACTCACACAGGCACTAGCCAGTTAACAACATCTTACCTTAAGATGTCAGTCCCAGCTGCAGAACCAAGTAAATCCCACAACAGAGGTACCTCGATTTAAGCTAGGTGCCTGCCTTCACTGCAGTCAGCACTGGTCCCTGCTACACAGCCAGTGGGACTTGTTTCATTTGAGCACAGCTAGGAGTGTCCTGAAAAAAGAGAGAAGTCATGTCCTACGCTCCACTGACTATATTGGCTAGACCTCCACTAATTATTTTAGGATCACAAGGTGATTTGCTCACAAATGGATGCACGTGTAGACACATTCTAGATGTGCACGTTTAGTCAGGAAGAGGTACGTTGCAACAGGACCAGTTACAAGAGTAGAAATAGAAGTTCACAGGCGAGCTAGATTCTCTAAAGACATGATATAAACAATTATCCAGATGCAGCCAACTCAGCTTTGGTATTTGGTAGCTGTGTATATATTAGTAAAGTAAACATACCTGGCACTTTGCCCTAGCACTGGGCCAGCTGGCACAGAATGGCCCACACCCAAACTATTAAATTATCTTACTTTCCAGAATATCACGGCTACATCCAAGCTAACTACTGAAAACAGCCTCTGTTCTGTGCTAACACTCAGACTTTGTCCAGGAAATGTTTGGAGTTAGGCACAAGCCAAAACTATGTCAAGGACCTTTCTAAAAATTCAGTGGTACAGATGATTGGGTTCCAGTTTCTCTGAACTTCCCTGGCACAGTTTTAGTTTACTATTATATATGTAGCTGATGGGTCTTGGACAGGAGTATTAGCAATCCAGAGGTGATTTTAAAAAGAACTGGCTTTCACTACATCTTATATTCAAAGATGTGAGGTAGCTAGACAGCAAATTTCAAGTTGAAGCTCAAGCAAAGCATTTCTAAGGGACCTTCCAGCAGTATTTAAAGACTGAATCAACTCAGGTGAAATCAGGAGGTGTTTAGTTTGTTCCTTTGCTGAGATCAAATCATAGGACCTTGTTGACTGATAGATTATTCAACTAGTCAAATGTAAACTGGGAACATTACCAGGTGCTTACTGGCTAATAAGATTGCAAAGGCAGATCTATTGCCATTGAATAATACCCCAGCTCATTACTCATCATAGCTCTCCAGTTTTCTGTCTAGAGATTGATGACTGCTGTGAGGCTTGAAAAACACTTTTGCTCACATCTTCAGAGCTGCAGTGTTGGTACGTCCTCATCCAGGTAGTTGGCAGAAAAACTGCATGGACAGCCAGTTACTTGGAGCCTTGGCTTCAAGAGGGGAGGACAAAGAGGGATGCCTATTTATTCCATGGGCCTCCCTCTTAAAACTACATCTGCCATACTCAGTAAACCTGTTGTCTCATTTTGAGGCTAAGACCATAGGTTTTATGACCTCTCATAAACTTGTGCTATTAGGCAAAGGCAGGGAGTACAGCTTTTATGTAAGAGTGAGAAGGTATGCTTGCATATATGTGCATGTGTATGCCAATCTTTTTCAAATGCAAGCCACCCTGTGTTATCTGTGAGACTTGCTTTCAAGGAGGAACTAGACCAGGGAGGAGGTGCTGCTGAATGAATTCACAGTACAGCCCAAGGCTGTAAGCCATGCCTGGTGCTGTTGTCAGGAGCAGGTGTATACCTGGCAGCAAATGCTCAGCATTAGCTTTTTGAGGGGCTCTCAAACTGTCTCTTCATTTCAGCCTGTCTGTTGAGAGACACTGGGTTCCTAGGGTTGATTTGTGCTGCCAGAGCTTTGTGGGGGTGGGAAAACAGATGGCTTTGTCTGGAGTGCAGGCTGGTCCAAGCTACTCTTACCCAGGGTTTGTGCTCAGAAATGCTGTTGGCACACAGGGACATTTCTGGCAAAGGTAGCAGAGGCAATTCTTATACAATGTGATGGCCCCCTGCCTCACTAATATCTCAGACCCGTGGTCACTCCAGCTAAAGTCATATACATACTGGGCAAGTGAGGCCTTTTCCTGGAGCTAACATTAAAAAAAAATAAAAATAAATAAACCCACACCAAAAACCCTCCCTAAAGCTGAATGTGTTAGGTGCATTGCATCCTGTGTGGTTCTGACTTATCTGGGCTCTTCTGATCCCCAGAGAGCAAGTTTTCCACTGAGACAAAGAATGTAATTTTAGGTGGCCTGTAGATACAATATTCAGGCACTACAGGTGTTTCTACTGCTGGATGCGCTCCATGGCTGATTGGATGATTTGCTGGCAAGGTATGAAACTACTTATGGAAACCATGTTAGGAAAGCACTAGTGTTCATCTTTCTTAACTGCAGAGTCAACATAAAGTCTGCAGTAATTGCCACTTAATAAAGCTCCTCGGATTGCTTAAGTGGCCAACAATCAAACTATTCATGCCAATGAATACCATAATGGAGAACTTATTAAATTCACATTTTACTTATATTGCCATAATAAGGAAGTAGCAGTAGGTACATCAGGTTCCCTTCATCATGAATATTGGAAGGCAAAGAAAAGGCTATGTTGGTGAGTGAAGGAGGGTCTAGAGATTCACCCCAGTCATGAGGGAGAGAAAAAGAGCAAGACAGAGTGCCTTGAGACCATGCATCACATCTGCTGACACCCAGCTCAAAGGTGACCCAAATCTTGTGTGTGCTGGTGCTGTGGCATCAGCCTTTGGATCCCCGTGCTTCACATAGTCTTGTGTCCAAACTGGCACTCAAACCAGGCACTGCGTCCTGGGACACTGATCTGTAACAACCCCTCCTACCCTTCGTCCCCCATTGGCAACCATCCTCTCCTCACTCTCCTGCCCGCCCACCCTCCTACCTGCTCACTCCCTCCCTCCCACCGCCCTCACCCCCTTCCCCATGTTCATTCTCAGTGGTCGTTGCATGTACGTTGCCTTGGCCCGCTTCAGCTCATTAAGCCCCCTGCCTTGCCTCATGTTTTGACAGGTTTTGTGAGTTTTGACAATCCTGCCAGTGCCCAAGCTGCTATCCAGGCTATGAACGGCTTCCAGATTGGCATGAAGAGGCTGAAGGTGCAGCTGAAGAGGCCAAAGGATGCTAATCGTCCCTACTGAAGAGTTATGTGAACCACTGGATACAAAGCACTAGCACAGGTAACTGCATGGGGAAGGAGATGTCAGCTGTGGTTGTAGCCTCTCTTTGTCTTGTAGACCCTCAAAAAGATTCAGCTCTGAGACTCTCTAGTTTCTCCCTTTTTCACTTAGGCCTCTGGCTAGAGCCACACTGCACAGACACGCACCCACATATAAACCAGGAACCGTTTGTGTGTGTGTTTCTTTAGAAGAAGAGGTGGAAGGATGCTTAACGAGGGATGAGCCAAGTTCCCCACCCCAGGGGCATCCTGCATCTCTAGAAAGTCTTCCTGGTCACTAGAGGAGAGTCAGCAGTTGTCCTGATTCCCCTTGCTCAGCCAAAGAGAGCATTTCTGGTGGCTGAAGAAAATCTGCAATTAAGAAATGGGACTGGGCTGAAGTTTAATCCCAGGTGACTGGACTGGGACAGTGTCTGTCTCAATAGCTCTGTGTTGCAAACGTTTCAAAGCATTCTTCATTCTTCATGCGGTATAGTCTGCATCCAACTTCATCCCAGCATAATAACTTTATGTAAATATATCTCCCTGACAACTAAATAACCCCTAATTTCTTTCTTCCCAAGCCCAAGAAATTAATAGAAGGATCCATGCTCACTTCTTGCTCAGTTACTGTTAACTTCTGTATGTAGATAAAACCCAACCAAAGCCAAGGAAGCTTTGCTTGAGTGAGGACCTAGACAAATCTGAACAAGGGTCGCATTGTTAGACTCACATACTTTGTGTTGTTGGAAAGGAGACAGCTTGATGCTCCAAGGGAACTTCCAATACATGCAACAGTGTCAAAAATACCAGAAGCAGCAGCTTGTTTCATTGGAATCCCAGACTATCACCAATAACAAAAATGGAGATGTTTCCAAAAATGGAAATATTGTCCACCACTGGCTGGCTTTTCCATTAGATAATTCTTTGAGAAACAGAAATATAAAACCATATGCGTTTGTTACAGAGAGAGGAAGTCTCCCTGCTGTTAAAACTGTTCCACACCAGAGATTCCCCAACAAACCACTCAGGGTGGCCCTAAGCTGCAGCAAGCAGTTTGCACTCCCAAATTAGTGACAGAGAGATGGGTTATGTGACCTTTCTAGGCCATTATAACCATAATGTCTAAGATTCAGTGATTTTACTTCAGGCCTTTTTTGAGCCATCTGAGGTATAGGCAGGAAATCCCTATCTTCAACCTTCCCAAAGAACTATGAAGTGTTCTAATTTTTCACTGGTATCTCTAATATCTTTGAAAAATGTATTGTTCTGGTCTTCAGAGCAGTATCCTTTCCACTGAGAATTAAGGAATGGGACCAAAAGGTCTTTGAAAGAGGTGCTGAACTGAAGACAACATAAAGTGGATTAAGAAAAGTTTCAATAAACATATTAGGTGTATGTGCAAGACACAGCCTCCATAGTTTAGACTCTCCTTTATATGTGACTATATGAAGATAACTGTCAATGCATTTTCCCTCTACAAATACCTCTTTTCTTTTCCTTGTTTATGACAAGGCCTCTTGGAAGCTTGAAACCAAAATATGTTTCCATATCCAAATGCTTTTTGCTTCATCACACTGGCTTTTTACTGCAGGTTTTGCTGGGCGAAAGTGGGCGATGCATGCATGCAATTTTGTTAAAGCAGGTACTATCTTTTTTGGGAAGATTTTCAGTAACACCTGCAACAGGATCGAGGAACACAAGCATCTCCCTAGTTTGGCACAAAGCAATAGCTTTATATCGTAGCATAGCTGTGATCACTGAGGGTATGCTTGCTTCTTATGGTCATGTAAGAAAGTGCAGGGCTGTAGACACCTGTGTTGTTAAAGATTCACTGGTATGAGCCTATGGTGTTTTCATTATCATGGATCATTATGAAGTGCTCTGCCCCTACCTTTTCACTGTCAGGCTGATGCTGAGGTCTCAGCTTGTTTCCTATAGAAAGATTACTCAGTAGTAGGACTAAGGTTTGTTGTTTGTGGGTTTTTTCCCCAATAAGTTATATTAAAAGAAATCAGCTGGTAAAATGGCAATAAAATTCCATAGCGCTCTCTTAGAGAATTTTTTTTCTTGCTTTTGCTTTTGCAAAGCAGGAGAATGGTCTTGAATTGTCACCTCTAAATAGGAAGTCCTTTAGCCTTCCTGGCTTTTACTTTGATTTTAATGCTCTGCTGTCCAGCAAAATCAGTTCAGTTGTTATCACCAGATCACTGCCATCCTCTTTTTATAGGAGCCTTTATTAGAGGTACTTACAGTCCCTATCAAAATGGATTAAATGCAGCTCAGAGGTCCCTATTCTCTTGTAGACTCCTACCTTGGTGAGCCCATTGAAGGAGCTGAAGATGTACTTGTCTTTTAGCAGGAGGGAGTTCTCCAGGAAAAAAAAGTTTTGTGTGTGCTGTTTTGCACCTAAAAAAAGAGATTGGTCAAGTGCATATGGCCCCAGGAGGACACTGAAGGACCACATCCCAGGGAAGGATCTGATTTAGCACAGGGGCTACCATGCCAGGTTAAACTGGAGAGGACACTTGGTGACAGCAAGGATACCCAGAAGCTCAGAAGGGCTTAGATCACAAAATCACACAGAATCACAGAATCATTAAGGTTGGAAAAGGCCTTTAAGATCATCAAGTCCAACCATCAGTCCAACCATCAAGTCCAACCAGATCCAGCTCTTTCTTCAGCTCATCTGCTTTCAAGTGCTTGGAGACGTCCATACCAGCATCCTAAAAGCAGACAGAGGATTTTTAGTCATGGTGGCCACAAGTCAGCTTCCAGCCACGGCTGTGCAACAGCAGTCAGCACAGGACTAAGCCCTCAGTAATAAGCATTACTTAGAGATAGGCCAGTTGTTCTTGGCTCAGCACGGTGTTCTTGTACCCCTATGGCTGGTTTGATGTGCAACTTCCAGTCAGCCTCCAAAACACCGCTGGAATTCTCTGACTTGTCCGTTCAGTAGACAGTATCATTACTGCAACAAGAAGTTTCCTAAAAACACTAGGAGAGAAGCCAGCTAGGCCCATGGGTACAGCACGGACAGCTATCGCAAAGCCTGAGAGCAGGCAGCTCCCTTAGCTGGCAGAAACACAATAACTCCTGTATGTTTTGTATCTAGTTTTACTTTGGTCACAGCTCTTCGGGGTCCTTAATTCCAATTTGAAGCATGTGCATAACCATATTGATATCAGGGCAATTACTCATGTGCTTCAAGAGGATGCTCAAGAAACTTTTTAATTGGGATTTTTCTAAGGAAGAGCTTTGTTTTATTGAACTCCTTTCCAGAAATAAGAAGCTGCCAACAAAAAACACAAGCAGCACCCAGTTTGATGTAATTCGCCAGAGTGTTTTTTCCTAACCAAGAAAGGAAGATCTTCACTCAGTTTTAATTCTGGATGCACTTATTTTTTGACTTATAAATCTCCCTTTTGGGACACAAGCCGTCTAGGCCACAGTGATTTGAAGTCCTTTGTTTTCCTTGCAAGTGCTCTAAAGTTGCTGTCAAACACTGAAAGGGTCTCTGTGATGTGGCAGATAAGCCCACAAGCTGTGGCAAGCAAAGCCCTGAAGAATTCAGATGGCAAAATATTTCCAAAATGGCTGCCTCTGTTCTCTTTTTTCTTTATAATTAAAGAGGTGGTTGTAGCAAAAAAAAAAAAGGGGGGGGGAGGGTGGGGAGAAAGCAAAAGTAAGAGAGGAGGATCATTTGAGGCAACTCTGCCAAAATCAATATATTCTATTACAAATCCCCCCTCAGGACTAAGAACCAAGGATTCGGAGGCACTTCATGTGTCTTTCAGATAGCAAATGCAGAAAATAAAGAAGAAAAAAAACCACCCTGAAATCCACAGCTCCCTTGGGTGGCCATTCCTAGGAGCCCTTAAGTACCCTGTGATATGGCGAAGCTGCAGGTACAACCTGCAGTGCCTGGGGGTGGGTGTGAGCCCTGTGCCTGGCCAGCACCGCGGAGGACCGCCAGGACAGGCAGAATGACGAGCTCCTCTGATTCTCCCCGTGGGAGCAAAAGTGATCAGTGTCATTCCAGCCCTCCGCAGTGGGTCTCGAAGCTAGTTCCCCAGTGCCCCATACATGCTAAGTCAGTGGTAGCCATGGTAGGACAATAGTGCCTAGAAAACCCCATAATTCACAGCTCTACCAGTATTAAGGACTTAACAGAGCAGCACAGGAGCATCCAGCTGATAGATCAATAAAAGGCATTGCACGGAAAAGCAGCGAAAATCCTGTCCGTTCCCCTTCTGTGGCATCATTGTGGTGACTGATCATTAGCAAAGTGTTATTTACCCCCTCAGATAGATACTCTGCTATTGAAGCTTTAGTTAAAGCTAAAGATGGAGAGACACTTGGGTGGGACTAACCTGCAGCACTGACTGGCATGAAACTGAGTGAGACAAAGTGAGTGTGAGTGAGACAAACTGAGTGAGGTGAAAGTGAAGCAGAAGAGTGAAGAAAACCTGGTCAACAGTAAGGGTTTTTTTCCAGCTGTTCTCCTAAGAGTAGTGGCAAAACATTAGAAGAATGCATTGTCCAGGCAACCTGCTTCTCCAAAATGCTAGGGGAAATAACACAGGCCAAAGCTCAAATACAAAAAAAAGTGTTCAGGTCCTCCTTCACAGCTTCTTGAACATGTGCTGATGTGTGGTTTATTGTAGAAGAATTGAGATGCTTTTTTTTGCAGCTGGCTGGAATAGGTGATATTTTTTCCCAGAGGAAATGTCTTTTTTTTTTTTTTTTTTTTAATTGGAATTTATAGGTTACCAAACTGGAAAACTTTGCATTTTCCTTCTTCTGTGCTCTGATAAGAGAAAAAAACCAAAACACCTCATTTTAAAGTAAGCAGACATTATCAGCCAAATATAAAAAACCAAGAAAAATTCCAAATGCCCATAAACAAGAAGATGTGAGTGGAAAATTTCTGTCTGTCTCTTGTCATTTCAGATCGCTTCAATGCAAAGTCTAACAAAAGCATATTTTTTACTGAATTTTTGGTTGCTTACCCCTCTCAGATAGGCATGTATTACCTCCAGTGAGAGGCTGTTCTGCAGTTGCATTGATCTCACTGTTGTCTATTAAGCTGAGATTCAGACTAAATATCCTTTATTTAATCACATTTCTTGTAGTTATGCCTCCTACAATCATGCTAACCAATTCCCCTTCCTTCTGCACAGATTATTGTCATTTCCCTCCTTTAGTCATCGCTTAGATCATTTAGGAATTGCTTACTTTTTGGAAATTTGCACTAGTATAATTACATCAAAACAGTACTCCAGCACATGCTTTAATATGAGTCAATAAAGTGAGAACAAAATCAGCACAGCTTCATTTGGGAGAGTCTGTTTAGGTACTGGAAAAATATCAGCTCAGCCAATTTTTTTTTCTTTGGATTACTTTTGCTTTTAATTTTCACTGGCAACTGTGATTAAATTAAACATCCCTCACTGTGTTTGTAACCCAAACTTTTGCACTGTTGTGCTCATACATGGGAGAATGGAAGTGAATGTTACTGGGGAAGGCTGAAACAGAACTACTGAAAGAGTTTGCAAAACTGACAAGGAAACCGTTTTCTTTTCTGGCTGATCATTTTTAACCTGTCTGCCCATTTAAATTACTAATAACTTTATTATGGTAAAATTCTCATGTCTGTTCTATAAACCACAGTTTCGATACCAGAGCATGCAAAATCCCATTTGCTAATTATTGTAGTTATTCTAAGATTGGCACACAATATAATGCACTGATGGAAAACGACAATAATTAATTACTGCATTTACTCCAAAATTACAATCAGTAATTACTGCTCTGAGACTGAATTCCATTCAGCAATATTTGGAACTTGTTCTTCCTCCAAGCAGGGCAGCTTTTCAGGGGTATTGCTGTGTTTGCATCTAAATGAGTCCATGTAGGTCACTAACGGATCCGCACTATTTGTCATGGGAGTGATAGAGCAGCACAATGCAATACCATAACACTTTCCTTCAGTTCGGAGCATGAATTCTTCATTAAAACCCATGTCCCCATTTTTTTTTTTAAATGTTAGATAATGCAATTATTTCAGAATTAAGTAACAAATATGAAAGCAGCCTCGCATTTCTCATCCCACTGTGATGCAGTTGGTCCTGATGCTCTAAAGTAAACTTTTGGAGGCTTGTGAGAACTTTTCTCAATGACTCAGCCAGCAAAGAGCCTGCTGAGTTGTCCCTACTGTGAAAAGACCAGGAGCTTGGTATGGTCGTGCCACCTTTGAAGGCTTCCAACAGCAAAACCCCAAAAGCCCCAGGGTTGACTGGAGGGTGGTAGTGTTATATTCAGCCACTTCACCAACAAGATTACTGTGGGCTCTTATATGGACCATGTCATGCAAAATACCTGAGTATGTCAGATTTAGTGCCTCTCTGAGCTAAACGGTGTGAGCTTTGATTGCTTCAGTTAATGGGCAGCTGCAGTAACCTGAAGGCAGTAGTCTTTGAAGGAACTTTTTTATTAGGTCCATGCAGTACAGAGATTTGCTGGGCCAGTGCACAAGGGACTGCAACTTGAAGAAAAACTGGGAAATGTAAGAAAAGGAAAGGGTAGATGTTTTCAGCAGCAGTGATTTGAAACAAGACCCAAAGAGATGGAAAAACACAGGAGAGACCCATAACCAAAATGTTTGTTCCAGCAGCAGCAAACACCAACAGAATGCAATCCTCTACTGAATAAAATAGGTACAAAGAGAATGAGAGAGGGGAAGGACCCACAATGAAAGACGCTTGTGAAAATCCAGGATGAGGTTTAAAAACAAGAATGGTCATTTCCCTACAGGACCTTCAAATAAGTGACAAGTCAGCAAAATCTTTTGATACTGGGGCACTGGGAGAGCAGTACCCACTAATGAGCTGACAGGAAAGAAGCATGTTATCAATTTGCAAATGCAAGTACTTGGGGTGAGAGCAAAGGGCAAGTTGTTTGAAGCTGAGTGTATGAGACCATAAAGGTCTAGGACTTCAGGCAAGAGATGTTCTTAGACGGCCCTGTGCTTCATGTGCTTGAAGGTTGATAGATCTGTCTCTGGTGTGTTTAGTCAAAAGAAAACATCAGCATCATGAACATCCTTTTTTGTCCAGATAAAGATGATACAGACAGTATAGACCAAAGGTGGGGCAGAGCCCTCTGGCCCTAAGGAAAAGTGAATTAGCAGAGAAGGTTAATGCAGGGAAACTGCAAACTCCCAATAAAGTCAGTTACAAGCCAGCTCCAACACATGGTTCACAAGACTCAGGTCATTTGTGTAGCATTGATCAGTAGGCTGAAAATGATCTGATCTTTTTGCCACTGACCTTTGAGAGCTACTGCAGAACCATGAATTGAAGCTGTATGGGGTAGTGTTTGGCACTTACACTGTAGATATAAAGAAAAGGGAGGCTAAAAAACTCTATGAAATTTACTCTGCAGGGGAAAACTGCTACAGGAGTTGGCAAGAATCTTAATAAGGGGTTGCAGAGTGCTCCATCAATGTGAGCACCTTAAATTGATGTCCTTATGGTTTGGAAGGCATATACAATCAGCTGCACTAGAACACTGTTTCTCATTCCCACAGTTATACCCAGTGATATATCAAATGCAATAATTGCATATCTGAATAATTCATGGGTACGGTAACTTTGGCCAGATACAAGTGAATATCAAAACTCTGGTCTCTGAAGTGTTTGATTCTGCTGTAGCAGAGAATTGAAGGTTTACGGTGCAAACCCTGTTTCTCAGGTGTCTCTCATCCTGCCCTGTGACTGCAGTTAGAGAAAAGACAGCTTTTATTTCAAATGGGTCATTTTTCCACTTAGTTGAGCTTCATCCAACCTTTTTGAAATATTGGGTAGAAGGCTGAGCTGGAGGGGAAAGGAGAACAGCAGTCAAGTCATTTCCCAACCAAAAAGCAGTGAATGAAAACTCAATGCTCTGCCTGGAAAGGTACTAACCACAACCGTGATCAGGCGAAGTTCTCAGGCAGCGTCAATCACCAGCTCCTCTGAAGTCAGTGAAGTGACACTGATTTATGGCAGCCCAGGATTCAGGCCCCCTATTACTTATTTAACTCTAAATGTTCTCCTAGAAGAGATGTTTCATTGGTTTGCAATTCTAGAGGGAGACGCAATGTCACTGTTCCGGCCGCTCTCGTCTTTTTAGAGCAGAAAGACTAGGGAATGAACATGTCTTTCTCCAAACACATCCCTATGGCTTATTTTAAAAATCCCTTTATACAACAATGACTTACAAACAGAAAAAATTCTCTTGCATCTCTGGAAAGCTGCAGTTGCACACTCAGGTGATCCTCTTTAGAAAGCAGATTTCTCCAATTATTGGGAGAGATATTCTCCCACCCTGCCTCTTCAGATGTCCCCTTTATCCTGTGTAGGGTAGATCCAGCAGCTGGTCTGTCTGAAGCACCCATTCTATGCAGAGCAGGGTAACTCTTTAAATCCTCACAGAAATGAGATGTCTACCTTTGAGATTTCTGGCTATATGAGCCCCAATGTCCTTGAAACCAACAGGCATCTTTTGGTTGATTTGGGTGTGCTGTGGACCAGAGTCCTGGTGGTCACGATAGAGTGCTGTAATACAATATTTGTCTTAAAAAGCAGATTGTTCCAGGAGAAAATAGGTTTTCACTACCTGGATTTCTAAGGATTTAGAAATGATTGGGCCATGAAACCCACAGGCTGTGCAGTCAGCTACAAATTTGTCTTTGCTGGATAAGATTCTCTTTTTTCCTCCCCTCTCGAGGCATCTCCACTCATCAGTAGAGATTACATCCCATCTCCTGTGACATATAACAAGTGAATGCTTGCCATGCTCTTTATTTTCCTCTGTGCATTCTCCTTGCATGGCACACATTGCTCCACCATGGCAGACTGGGCCCTGGGAAAGGGAGCCAGGCAGGCAGCCCAACAACTGCTTTAGAAAACTGGGCTCTAACGAGTCAATTCTTAAGACATTTGGTCCTTTCAGAAGGGGGTGTATTTGAAGGTTTTCTGTCTTCTGCTCTTAGCTTACAAGGGCATCACACCGTATAGACCATACAGACCTTGTTAGAAAAAATCCCACCAGGATTCCTATAGATCTTTTTGCTGTTCCCCATAAAGACCAGTGTAATGAAATTTAGAGAAAGGTGCACAGATCCTGATCAGGAGTAAAGGAACACCTCACCCTTGGAGAAGCGTTTCTAAACTTAAACCTGAATGTAGGAATTAACTTCGCAGTAGATGGCTTTGTTGAGGAGCATGCCAAAGGACTGTTAGTAAAGGCACGTGGACTGGCACCATGGTTGGCTTTGGGGTCTTTTCTCTTTCAGCACAGCCCCACTTTCTGACAGTCTGGCTTCTGGTACTCACCAGTGATTCCTGGAAGTAACTCTGGAGTGCTGCTTAGGATTAAAATGAAAATAATTTCTTCCTTCAGAAATGCTCTAGAACGAGTTGTCCTAAGGATCACAGGTAGCTGGAGAAGTGGTGGGCTTGCCCTACATCTGGGAAAAAATAGGCTTTAATGGAGTGATGATGATTTTTGCCAGCTAAAGACGTGTTGTGGGATTTAGCCACTTACGCTCAGGGAGAAGAAATCTTCTGCTTTTTCTCTTCTGATCTTTCAAATTGCCTCTGTAATTTTTCCCCAAGTTATGTGTGCTCAGTGTGTTCTGTCGATGTGAGAAGTGGTAATGTCACTCTGCTAGGAGGTTTATGGTTCACAGAAGGCAGGATTTGTATTGAGATAGACAGATAGATGGATGTCTGATGTCTGAACACAAAGCATTACAGAGATTGACCCAAAATTTTCAACACTAAAATCCCAAACTATAGACTGAGGGAATCTCTGTCTGCGAGATTTCAGGTGGATTTTATCTCTTTTCTCGATTAATACAAGCTTTAAAAAGCATATCATCCCTGTCCCTTTGCCCAAATACAAAGTAAAGAAGGATCAATAACAAATAAGTAGTCTACATTTTCTCAGCTGTCAATTTAAAGGGGGCCAGACATGGCACACTGGGAAGGGAAGAATACACAGTTAGGGGCGGTCCGTTTCCATTCAGATAAGGATTGTTCGTTGTGACAAAGGAGAAGGTGAATCCTGTTGCCCATGCAGCTGGTAAATACAGGAAAGGTAGCAGTGATGCTCATGTCCCACTGTCAAGCCAGGCTCAGTGCCACACTGAGATCTGGGCTCTCTCTGTACGTGAGGGGGAGATGGAAAGGAGCAGAAGCTCCGGCTGATGGGAGCGGTAGGGACACCACCCTGCCAAGCTGCCTGCAGAGCCTGGAGCTGCTGCTGAATGAATGCGAGAAGCTGGTCACAACTGGAGGCGAGCTGTTCCCCATTTGTTTGTGCTCCTCGGAGTGGCGGGGATCCGTTCTCCATCAGAATAATCCAATTGAACAAAATGATTCATATTAGCAGGCACATCTGTCTGAGGCCAGAGCAGAACCCTGGTGTTAGTTTAATAAATGGCGTTCATTAAACTCAGCTGAAAATATAATCTGGAGAGACTGATGGGGTGAACAGAGCAAAGAATAAGCAAAAGAAGTTAGCAATTATCAGATGTCATTTGTTCTACTGGTACCACGGAATTGGGGCTTGTTTGCTGAAATCTTAATTTCATTTTGCTGAGGTGGAATCCATCAGAGAAGCTTATGCTGCAGCTATGATTCCTGTTTGTCAGACCTTGGTAGGGAATGGGGAAATTTTTCTTTTCCCCTTTTCTACCAAACAGAGCAACCATGCTTACTGACAGAGCACAGAGTCCAACAGAGAGCCCAGGGACAGGAAAGTTGGAGGGAGCAGCCTTGCCTTTGCCAATAAAAGACTGCTGAGTAAAGTTCCCTGTGCTGCAGTTCAGGGAGCGTGGGCAGCTCCTTAGGACAGGGACTGCCAACATTTCCAGTGCAGCACCAGTCAGAGATATTCCCAGATCCTCTGCCATTTTTCCCTCCATACCAAGGGGGTTTACAAACACTCCTTCATTTGGCTTCAGGAGCATTTTGCACTCTATAGATGCCAGTGGAAAAGTCTCTACAAAGGCTGGGATCTTCTTGGCGGCCAGGTCAGGGAAATTCCTAGCAGCTGTGCACTGATGGCTGCCCAAGATGGCTCAGCAGCATTTCATGGAGCACGGGAGGAGGCACAGGCACTGAGGAGCTCCAGGCAGCCCACATGTTCAGAGCTCAACCCTGATGGTCCCGGGCTGCCTCCTTCAGGCACAGCTCACACTCCACCACGAGCTCTGCCAGTTGCCTGGCATTAGCATTCCTGGCCGTAAGTCTTCATACGAAACACTGAATCCACAGGGCCTCCTCTTAGGCGGGGGAGCTGCCTTTCCCATTTCATGTTGAGCAGAGACAAGCTTCTTGGGCCTGACTTACAGCAATTTATGGTCAGCACTTGATGACTGGCTGGACAAGTGGTTTTTTGCTAGTTGCTTTGATTTTGTTTAGTTTCAACTTCTCCCCACAGGTATTCAAATGGTCTTTGGTGTGTTGCAGAGGAAGGCAAGAAAGGCTTTTATATTTATAGACTTGTCAGGGCAGCGCTCAAGTCCCAGCCAGTCAGAAAAAATCAAAAGAATAATGGAAGAGAAGGGAAACCTTGACCTCATAAGCTTTCAGCGTTGATTAGTTTGTTGGTGTCGGGAACCTTTTCTTGTTTGGGGCAGACTAGCTGTGAAATTATTTTTTTTTTTTCCCCATCTCGTTAATCTGTCTCCTGTATTCCCATGGGGAAGGAGGAGCCAGTACCTGCCTTCCTGGAGTTCTGCTTCAGAGGAAGCAAGTGAATGGACTTGCACACCAGCAGCGAGGGGCTGGGCTGGGTTTTTTTTTTCAGAGACTCATCTTCTCAATATGCCCTCTGTCAAGAGGCTGAGCACCTTCAATGTCCCTCAAAATCAGTTGCAGACGTGAGCTGCTCTGGAGATGGTCAGAGGTTGTTCTTGCCCTGGAGAGGGAGAGAGTTGCAGAGGTAGGCAGCATCTTCCTGGCATTTGCCATGGACTCCACCATCACTAGGAGGCTTCATCCACAGCCATGGAAATGGGTAAGACAGGCATTCAATCCCACCTTTACCCCACCACCATTCCTCATTCAGGTAAATCCCTACCCTTAGGCACAGGGAGAAGCATAAAGGCTTAGGCTAACATGAGCCTGTAATTTGTACGAGACTGGTGAGAAACTTGCTGAATTCATTGCAGCACAGAAAGCCTCATCTGACATCTCACTGATGGCCTGTGTGAAACAAGCTCTTGGGTCTCACTCTGGTTTCTCCTAAACACATCTCTATAACATGCAAGCCCTGATTGCTACCCAGGTGGGCAAGTGCATTTGAGAGCTGAGGACCAGAAGAGAGAAGAGAGCTGAAAACCTGTTGCACCGCTGGGGATAGCCTCTCTAGGCACATTGGCCAGCAAAAGCGCTCACTGCCAAAGTCTATTCATGGTCACATTTCACAATGTCTTTGTCATGTTGGCACTAAAAATGAAAAAAACCACCCAAACCAAAATAAAACAAATCAAATTTAGACATATAGATTATAGTCTCAGAAATAATGAGTATAGTTATTAATCCTTTCTGCAGTTCTTCTGAGGTCCTGTGACAAAATTTCAGGACCTCAGACGAGTGCAGTCTTTTTCTAAATCTCAAACCAATGAGACCATTAATATTAGCATTAGGGAATGAAATTATGGGGCTAGGATGGAGGCTGGAACATCACACACCCCTGTACAACTTATGGTCATAGCCATACTTCAACTTTTAGCTGCAGCAAGATCAGTTGGCAGGGTTGCCATTTCCCACTGCTCAGTGTCTCCCCCACCACATCCCTTCTGCCAGCTGAACGGCTCGTGTGATAGCTTTCTGACGTGTTTAAAGTCAGCTAGGCCAGCAGTGAACTGCTGTCTCAGCCATTTAAGGAGCACAGGTTGATTTAGAATAAAATTGGTTACAAAGCAAAGCTCAGCAGCAGAGCCAAACGTGTCCAGCCTTGGGGTTCGGCTCTGTGGGATCAGGGGATGATAGCACTCCCAGCCAGCACAGCTGTAGGCACAAGGGGACAGGCTTCATAAGCACAGGCTGTCTGAGGTGACAATGAACCAGAAACCCAAAGGAATGAGACTGATCAGACTCTTCACTGCATGCAAATAGAATTTGGGGTTTATTTTCGATACGTTTTTTGAAGTACATTGAAGTAATCTTATGACCAAGCCATCATGGGAATGAAGAAATCAGCACATTGGTTTTTGAGGCTTTCAAAACAAAAATTGGTTTGTTTTGGATTTCTTTTTAAATTCTCAGACAAAAAGTTTTGATTATTTTTTAAGCAATCATAATGTTTGACTGATCACCTGCACCTTCCACCAAGAAAGGCTTTGAACAAAAATGTGATCCAGCTCTAAATTAGAACCATATAAATACCTCAGCTATAGCAGTGAAATGAGTCACATACATAAGTCACATACATAAGTGTTTTCAGAATCAAGTTCTGAGATACTAAAATTTGCCAAGAGCTGTGAATTCTTCAGATGGAAACGACTCCAACTATATGGAGTAATTCTTGTCTTAACTTTCTCAGACTCAGAAAGAGTGATCATCTCCTTAGCTAAAGTATCTTGTTTCAGAAACATCATACCAAATGTGGCTTCAGGAAGGGGTTTTTTTTTAACAAAAAATTAATAACATTTAATAATTAATAGAACTATGTAAGCTTATTGAGTCATCCTGGCCTTTAATCAATTTGAAATATTTGGGGCACCAATTTCCACCTTACTGCTCCTCGCTGGAGGTACATTAGAGTTTTAGTGCAATTAAAACGAAGCAGGAAATATTTTTAGCTAATTGCACTGTGCACCTTGAAGGTAATTTGAAGCTGCAGGCAAAAAAAATAAAATATCAGAAGGAGTAATTGAGTGTTGCAAGCTGGGAGTATGTGTTCCTGGCTGCGTTCTGATTTAGAGGGGTACAGAGGCTAGGTGAGGTGCTGAACAGCCTTGGCAGAAGAAGGGTGAAGTCTCACCCCTGGGTCCCATTATATATCACAAGGAAGCAGACCCACAAGTACGAGGCTTCATGTGGGACATGCTGCAGGGTACAAGTCCTGCCATGCAGGACAGTATGTGCTTAGATGAGTACTTGCTGCACTCTGGAAGTCTTGCATGATATTGGGGCACAGGTTGGAAGGGGGAATGGGCACGGCATCTCTATCTAACCCTCAGCAACAAGAACAGGAGAGTGAAGCATGAGGTTCATCAGTGTTTTGATAACCTCTAGTCAATCTACAGAAGGAAAAAAGCAGGACCAGCGGAGACTGGGCACAGAGGTTCGCTCACAGCTTCCCAATTAGACTTAGTTCTCAACCATGTACATTTTTTTAATTAAACTGTTGGTACAATGCTCAGGAGATAGCAAACTCCTTGAGGCCCCTTTGTAATAAAAAACCTTTCATTATGTGCAGAAAGGTAGCTACCACACAGCTTAATTTCCTCTCCCAACTAATGTTCACCAGCAGCAAAAGCCGGAGTGAACACTCTGTATGAGGCAGGACAAATGCTTCTCAGGGCACAGGACCCACTGAGCTGGCCAACGGGAGTGGAAGAGGCTACAGGCTTTGCAGGAAATGTAGTCACATAACGTACATTTGACCTTTACCATCACTACTGCCCTGCTTCTCAAAATGGCCTGAGTTTATTGCACTGAACTTTGCCTGCAAAGCTCTTGGTTGGTAAAACACAGCTGAGAGAGGAATAGAGAGCCATGGCTATGTTTGCATGAGCAAGTAAATTCTGAATGTTGCGGAGGAGGGCGCCCAAGGCTGTGACTGCTCAGCCCTTACCCATTGCTCCCTACCACAACCCCGGTGCCAGGCAGACCAGAGCTCCCTCCTGCACCAGCCCACCCTGCAATCCCACTCTGTCCCACTCCAGCCCCGCTCTTCCTCCCACCATACAGCTGCACATCTCCTTCGGGGTGTCTCCACCACCCTGAGATCCCCGTCAGACTGTGCCCACCTCTCCTGCCACCGCGCGGGGACAGGGCGAGAAAAGGCAACACTGTATGGGGGACCAGTGACATTTTCTGACCCTCTGGCCTGGCTTCTCCAGGAGCGGCTGCTCCGTTGCCGTGCTTTTTCATCTGCCGGTTGAGACTAATGGCTCTAGAAAAATAGATAAATCAGAGGCGACACAGCTATTGCTGCTTGACATTTTTTCATCAAACTGGCTGTGGGAGGAGGGGGTCACCAAAAAGTGACATTTTGACCAAACTAGATGTTTCTGCAGCAAATTTTCATTCTAGTAGATTAAAAAGGAAATGCCAACAGCACAAAAACCAAAAATGTCTTGATTAAAAATGTTGGCCTTCGAAACACTAAATTCCTGTTAAAAATGGACTGATTTTCAGATTAATTAAAAAAAGACAAAAATTAATCTGTCCCTCTGGCCACCTCCCCCACCCCAGATTTGTTTTGGTTTTTTAACTAAAATATTCACAGGAAAGCAAGCCAAAATAATGACAATTTTCCCCTGGAAAATAATTGTCATTTTTCAACCAGCTCTTAATGTAACAAAGTTAAATGAGAGCAATCCTAGAAACAACACTGCACAGCAAGTAAGTCATACAATTATTTGAAAGAAGGGCATTACAATTTAAAAGCTAATTTTTATCGTCACCTTTAATTTATTAATGGGAAAAATGAGGCAGGGTCATCAAGCATCTTAAAAAAAAAACCCACAGAAAACATTAGCATTCGAAATGCTGGACTCCCGTCTCCCTGTTAGATCACATTAGCTTCTCTGTCTGTATATGTGTAATTGTCTCTGTTGATATGTATGTATATACAGTACCTCTGTATGTATACATATGTATAATATGTATGTGTGCATATTCATGTATATAAAGGTTCATATATACTATCTGTCTCCTTTTTAACCTTTGGATGTTAGAACTGAAGCATCTGACAAAAACATTCTTTTTTCTTCTTTTTTTTTTCCTTCCTAAAATAGCACCCCAAGAGTCCAGGTAAATCCATTGATTCCTAGTGTAAATGATCAGGCTTCATTTAATCCCAGCATGGATGCAAAGTCCCCTTCACTGCACTGCCCTTCCCACTGTAAGACATTTGAGCTCCTAATCTTGGACCCCGCACAACTGCCTTAGCAGCAGTTGTGGCAAGGGTGGAGCCCATTTTGGAGAGCCCTGCCTCTTTCCTCCACCTCTGCCAAGCAGTCTGGCAGGAGCTGGGGAAGGGGAGATCTGTGTGGGTTGGTATCAGGGTGCGGTGAAGAGGAGGGCTGAGGCAGAGGGAAAGCAGAGCCATCCAGCATTGGAAGAAAGTTGGTGCAGAGGCATAAAACAGAAAGAGAAATTGCTATAGAAAAAAGAAGAAAGGCAAGGGAGAAAAACACGGGTTGGAATTTTAATAATATTGATCAGCCTCAGAGGCAATAGCTGTAAAGATCTGTCACCCGTAGGAAAAATATTTCTACTGCCTTCCTATAGGTGTACTTGGCCACAGGCTCCAGCAGATGGAAGGACAGGATCCTGACTGCAGTTTTGGATGGGCTCGCAAACACACATGTGTGTGTCTGTGTGTGTAAACAGAGACTAATGTGTATTGCACAAAGGTAAAGAAGTTTGCATATGTAGTGGGCACATGAGCAATATTCAGCCATGATCAGAGGCTTAGGTGTGAGCACAGGATGTTTCCACTTCGGTGCTGGAAGAAGTGATTGCCTTTGAGTTTCTTCGGGGAGAGGTTCCTTGCCTCCAAGAGAGCACAGAAAAAGGCATAGAGAAGATGATCCATGGCGAATTGGCTAGGAAGGAGTAGGGGGAAAGACACAGTAGAAATAATGAGGAATAGGAGGCAGTAGATCTATGCAGTGGAAGAAGACATTTAACCTGGTAGCCCACCATGATGGAGGCAGTGTTGGGCCAATTCTGTGGTCCTGTGAAGACATAGAACAATCTTGCACCAGTAGCTCGCTGCATTTGCAAGCTTAGCAGATACATTCATACCGTGACAGCAGGTAGATGACCTGAGAGGTGTGTGCAAGATGCTGCACAAGCCTAGCAGTCCCTAGACTATATGGTGAATGTCACAGAGCACAGGAGCTGTGTACTTTTAAAGAAGATCATCTGCACTTTCTTAGTTCATAAAGTCTTTGGGAAAGGCCTGTCTTTCTCTTGCTTTCAAAAGTTTGTCGTACAGATGGACACAAATCTTGCTCCACGCAACAGCTTGGCTTTGTCACACTAGCAAGAGTAGTGATCCTTCTCCCATTGAAGCCGGGGCAGTTTGCCTTTAGCACTAGCAAGAGACAGGGCAGAATCCTTCCTGCTGTGCACAGACCTGGATTCAGGCCATAACTACCCACCAGGCTGGTGGTGTGAATGGGACCAAAGCTGCCTCAGCATCCTCTTCTCGGTCCTCTGTTAAATCCATCCTTGGAAAATGATCCAGCAGTCTTGGTGGTACAGCCTAGTCTACATCCAGAGCCCCATGTTTATGGCTGTCAGGTCTCAACAATGACTCAGCCCTATGTGGAGCAAAAGAAATACAGATGAAGAGCTGAAAAATTAGAATCGGTTGCAAGGGACATCATTGCTCTTTGGTAGGGCTATGTGCGTAGAAAGTAGGGATGGAAGGTATGAACAGATTGCCATTAAATGTCTGTTCTGGCGTAACCACACATGCAGTTACTCATGCAGAAACAGTGAAAGAAAGCAGCCACAGAGAAGCTGTCCATGGGTTGTTCACTTGGCCTAAATGACTTACTGAGTGGCATTAGATTTTCTTTCTAGTCTTTGGAGAGTAAAAGAGACACCTTCAAGTCCCATTCATATCTTAGCTAAGCAGAATCATTGTTCCTCTTCACCTCCATGGACTTTGCAGAGTTTAGGTTAAATGGACACCTGAGTTGAATGCTTATATCTGGATGGGATGAGTCCAAGCCAAAGACTTCTTGGGGAAGTAAATCTTGCTCCGGCTTAAACATGGGCAATGAATGTCTCCCACAATGCAGAGCTGATCCTTATAGTCTGGTCAGAAGCTGCTGTTAAAAGCTTTCCTGTGACAGAGGTGTTTGTAGCATTAGGACTACTGTGCTGACAGCACAGGTTACAAGGACATGGCTAAAGTTGTGTTTGCTTTAACCAAGGCTTTGACTATGATTCATTTCCCCTGATGTTATAGACATATACTATAATTCTCTCCTTCACAGTTAGTCATTCAAGGTCCTCATTATAACCACAAGAGAGATATAGGCTCTTCTTGGCCATGGTTCACAGCCTCCTCTGGAATGGTTCCTTAGGACAAGTGAATTGGGACCTACGAACCCTGTCTGTCTCCAATAAAACCTGCCTAGAGTGATTTGCTCAGATGGAGAGGTCTGCATCTTACATCCCATCATTATGACTTTAAGCCATTATCTCTATCCAATGTTCAAGGAGAACAGTCTCAGACTCCACCTAGATGCTTCAAAGAAGAAGGTATTTGTCTACGGTTTGCTCAGTGGAGCAAGTTCTTGGTCAGTGTTACCTGCTGCAAAGAGACTTTGCATAATCTGTCCTTGTGCACAGACCTTAAGTGCTCAGGAATTATGCTCCTTCTTTATCTCCTTCTGAACTAGGATGTATATACTTGTCTTCATAACCTTAACACTTTTACTCACAAATTTACTTCAGCAATACCAAAAGTTCATACCCATTCCCAGCAAAGTGAATTGCTTTTCTTAAACAGATGATTTTAGCTGGTGCTCAGCCTATCTAACACAGATGCCTAACTTGCCTCTCAATTTCAGGCCGCTGATGAAGCAGTCCTCATAAGATAGGTATCCTCTGCCCAGCCAACAGAGAAAGGCATTTGCCCCTGTAAGTCCTCCAGAGGGAAAGTCTGTCTGCCCAAGTTTAAGACCTGGAAAAGGGATTGTGCATTTGAAAGCTTGTTTCATCTAACTCACTCAATCGACCTACATATATTACTGTTTATTACAAACCTTGCCTAAACTCAGGTACCTCAGGCGTGTGGGCAGGATATGTCCCTAGACACCATCAAAGGGTCTTCTCCTCTCCACTGACTAGGTAGGTGCTGTAGACCCCTACTTTAGAAAGACAGCTTCATTTGGTGCTTGGAATACAGACCCAAGTTAGGCAGGCAGGACGACCATATGTGACTTTCATGTGAAAGTACATTTTCTGGGGTGTTTTGTTGTTGTTGTTGTTCTTCTTCTTCTAGCCTCAGCAAGTCCTAATCCTTCACCTGTACATATATATGTGTGTGTGTGTGTGTCACATCCACAGTGTCTGAGGGTGTGTGTGGAGGACAGGCAGAGGGATGGTAGTACCCGCTCCAAAGCCAGTGGTCACTGGCAGACCAACCTGGTCCTTCTTGCTCCACCCATGAGGGAAAATGTTTTCCCCAGTTAAGGTTATGTCAAAGAACTTCTCAGCTTGAGAGCTGCCTGGGGCTAGCATCCGCATGTATACGCATTGCCCATGGTGCTGCCACCCCTGATGCTGCAGCCGGTGCCATCCCATACTCCAACCCCAGGCAGCAGATATCTGTTCCTGCCACTTCCCAGGGATAGAGCAGGATATTATTTGTTCCACCAGATATCTCCCATTCCCGCTGACTTCTTGCTTCATTCAGGGGAGCAAAGGCTGTTAGCCCTTTTCCTTGTAAAGCCTACCTGTGCTGCTGGCACGGCTCGGTAAGGAAAGAGGCAGGTCTTGCTATGATGGTGCTGCCAGCTGTCCTTCCTCCCTCACCTGCTCTTTTTCTTGTGGTATGGCATAGCCAGAAAGCCCTGAGGGGTAAGAGGGGTGTTAGAGGCCTTTTCCTCTTCCTCATGCACAGCCTGGACCTGTACAGCTGATGCTATTTGTCTTTGGGTATGCAGGGACACAAGTGACAACAGCTCTACCCTGGGCCATCTTCAAAGAGACAGTTTTCTCCCTCTTGGCTTGTGAAATAACTGTAGACCTGGATCTTGCAGCTGCCTTGGGGGTACCAGTCTATTGCCTTCACCCAAATTCCAGGAAGCTCAGGTTGATGCTTCCAGGTCATCAACGGGCAGGGCACTGGGGACAGGCCATCAAGAAGGAGTCAGCTCCAACCAAGATAGCAGCCAACTGTGGGAAAAGTGTGGAGCTGAAGCCAGTGCTCAGATCAGGGCTTAGTTCAGCATCATCTCTTGTCAGCTGAACATAACTGCTATAGCCAGAAAGCACGTTTCAGGTCAGAAAAAATATAGAAACAGTAAAAAAAACCAAAAAGCCAGAGAACGAATTTTCTCTAGCCAGCATGCATGACTTCAGGATGAGAACTGCCAACAACATTTTTGTGACAACCAAATGCAAGGTGAAATTTCAGTCATGTGCAGTGACTTTTCAGAAATAGGCTGGGAGGAGAGATATGAGCCCTGCCAAGGGGATAGAAAGGCAATACCTGAAGAACAGGGTGCAGAGCTGCTGACTGAGACAAGTGTATCGTTGTGTGTAGCGATTTTTGGTGTTTACTGAGGCAAAACTCCCTGGGCCAATAAAGGGACATTTTCCTTTGTAGGAAAAGAACAGGGTGTTTCTGGAGATTGTAGCAACCACCCCTGGCAGTTTCTTTTTCTTTTCCTTTTTCTTTTCCTTTCCCTTTTCCTTTTCTTCTTTTTCTTCTTTCTTTTCCTTTCCCTTTCCTTTTACATTTTTCCTCTTCTCTTTTCTCTTCTCTCCTCTTCTCTTCCTCACTTTTTCTCTTTCTATTTCTCTTCTCTCCCTTTTTTCCATTATTTTTTAAATTCAGACCAGAGCCAAATGCCAAAGGAGTAAATGTCCTTCTTTTAATGATGCTGATTTAGGGACCATCGTATCATCTGAGTCCTCCTACAAGTCTGCTTCCCACGTCATACCAGCATTGCTGTGTTTCGGAGCCAGCCGTCCTGTGAACCGCTAAATGGACATGCAGCAACCAGCAGTAGTTGCTTTTATTTTTTTTTTTAATTTATTTTTTTTTTTTATTCTTAGTAGCCAAAGCAGCTCTTGGTCTATTACTCCCCCATGATTTTAAACTTGGGATGTAATCGAATTAGAGCGGTACCTGCTCCGGAGTCCATCCAAGGAAATGGAAAGGCTCCCGGAGGACTTTGGCTAGCCATCCAGCGAAGCCCAGGATGCTGGGGGTGGTGCGGGAAAGGCCGGTGCTAACAAAAGCATTCTGGTTGGCAGCAAATGTATTTATTTTCCAGACTTTGCAAACCGATCTGTGTCTGCGCCCATTCATTCAGTGCATGCTCTCCTCAACAGCCGCTGCATAACGTTCTGTTCCTGTTCACTGTTGACCGTGTGTCTACATTTAAGTGTGTGTTTTATGTGTGTGTCTCTGGCTAGGCCTCCTCCATTCTTTTTTTCTTCATTTCTTTCTTTTCTTCTTCCTTTCTTTCTTTTCTTTCCGTTCAGTTAGTTTGTTTTGCTTTCCTTCTTGTTTCATTTTCTATAGTTTAATGGCAAGTATTTCCATTAGATCTTTTTGACTGATGCTGTGTTTGTAACTTTTTTTTAATTATTATTTTTATATATATCTTCTTTCCCCACCTTTCCCTTTTTCCACACTATATATAAATATATATATATATATAAAAAAAATCTTTTCTTCTTTTGTCATTCAATCAAATTCCAACAAAACCAACCAAGAGCCAGTCAAATCCACCACAGTCTCGCGCTGAGCTAGGAAAAAAGTTCACGTAATGACATGAAAGTGGAGAATACAGTCCCCCAGGCCGTAAGTTCAAATCAACTCGAAGTTGAAAGTGTGACATGATGGCGTCATGTAACAAGCTAAGAATTGGTTGCATGACATGCCGTCAAGTTTCGTGCAGGTGCCGTGATTGAAGCATTTTTCTTGGATGTTGTATCAGTTGATGATTGGCCAGTCATGATCACATGTGCCTTTTTTGACTTTGTGCTGCCACAATTTTTTGCTGTGCTCATTTTCGTTTCGTTTTTGGTGCTTGCAGTGGTTTCTTTATTTGTCGTTTGATTTCTCGTCAGCGTTTTATGCTTCTTTAGATGTCACATAGAAGGAAAAAAAAAAGATGGATTCCTAATTCTTTAGAAAAAATGGGATTGTTATAACTACAGATAATTTGGAAAAAAAAAAAGAGAGAGAAAAAAATGCGTGGTTAATTTTTTTGCACTGAAAATCTTGTGATTTTATTTTTTTTCTGGAGAATTGGGGGCCTTTTTCAATTGACACCTTTTTTTCCCCTTAGGATATTTCAAATCACTCTCTAAAAATTTAAAAAAACCAAAACCAAAAACCAAAAAGAGTAACGATAGTAACAGTAGTTTGAAAACTATAGCAATCCAAAAAAAGCAACCCCAAGAAAAGCCTCATTGTATGTCTTTTCAAGAATTCCTAATTCTAAGGTTCCGTATTACAGCAACTCCAGCCAAAATTAATTGCTCAGGGGGAGGGAGGGATTGTTTTGAGTGGGGAAAAACCCCATCCAGATCAAAAAGCAAAATGCATCTTTTTGTTTACAACTGAAAAAGGGTCCTTGACGAGTGTTTTTTATTTTTTTATTCTATTATTATTTTTGGTGTTGTAATTGTTTAGACTGCTGTGTACGGTTTGCTGTTTGTTGAACCAACAGTGTGAAAACCTGCCAGCATGGATTGATATTCCGCATGACACTTTTCCACCAGAGTGGACCTTTTGCAGTTTCTAAGTTTCTTGATGTAATAAATCACCGAGTGTATAAGAAGAACCTGCTTGCTAGAAAGAGATAAGAGCTAATCCTTAATGATTAAGCATCCTACTTAAATGTCAAGCCTAGTCGGATCATGATTACATTTTTTTTAAATAACTTTTTTACTTAAGAAATGTTAGCTTTACTTTTTTTTTGCAAAAAAAGTTTATTCCAACAGTCTTTTTTTTTTATTTATTTAACCTCCTATAAATTGCCTGTTCAAAGTCCAACTTTCTGACATTCACAAAGGACTAGATGTTATTGGCAGCTATGTCTCCACAGAAAGCTCATACACTGTCATAGATGGCACCCCATTAAAAAGTAGAACAATTCTTTCTCAATGCCTTTCACACTACAAAAGCCCGCCAAGCAAGATTGTGATCTGGCATTGTAAAGTGGCACTTAAAAATAATTAAAATGCAGCTATCTGCACAAACATAGTGATACAGATTTATGTAGTCATGCCCTACTATTATTACGATTTATTATTATTATTACTATTAGGAACAATTGTATTTTTCTCTATCATGATCGTGACTACCTTGCTCACTTTGGGTTTGATCCGGTTCTCACTGAAGTCAAGGGGATTCTTTCTGTTGACGTTGAGTGGGAGCAGAATCAGAGCCAATGCCTCCAAAAGCAAAACACCAAACCAGAAGCCCCATCCTGTCCCAATTGAAGGGAGAGGAAAACACCCATTACTTTCAACAGGAGCAGGATTGGGCCCAAAAGAACAGGCTTGGTTTTAATTTTGTTTTCATTTTTTAGGTCTTTTTTCCCCCGTCCCAAATACCTCCCCCCACCCCTTCCCTACTTTCCCCTCCCCTTTTTGATTTAATTTGCAATGATCTTCTTCATTTTTTTAGGGCAGCAGCTGAATGGGCCACATTTAGAAAAAAAAGTATATATATATTAAAAAAAATGGGAACTGTTGGATTACACCTTTGACATATCAGCAAATATCAATCAAGCTGAAGACTTCAGACTTATTCTCTCTTTGATTGTTTAGACTGTAACATTTCTTCAAGAAAAGTATCACATCTGCTGACTTCGAAGGACATGCGCTTGAAAACAAACAAACACACACATAAGTAAAATCAGAACAGGAACAAGATCAACCAGGATTTCTGAAGAGACACTGATATCACCACAGCGGCTTTTCTTCAAACAGGAGATGCAAACCTGGATACTGACAAAGGAGTGCCTGTTTGCCACCAAGGATGCGGTTACCATGCGTGACCCATGGTAACAGTCACTGAGCATCTTTATCTGTCATTCCTTAGCTATATAGGGACCAAAGGACAAAACTTTTTACCGCAGACTTGTAGCTGTATGTAAAATATGGAAGTTCTTTCCTTTTCTCTGAGCTGTTCCTAAAACAGTTTTTGAGAGCGATTATATGAAATATGTAAAAATTAAAAAAAAAATGCTTAAATGCTTTTAAAACGGCAAGATAATAGTTCTTTGATACTTTGGGAGGTTCTTTGGTTATACATTAATTAGAGTCTATGAAGCTTTCATATGGTTTTCTGTATAATACGTAAGGATTGCGCTGTTAAAGGCAGGTAAGATGGATATCTATGAAAAGCAAAAAAATAAATAAATAAATACATAAATAAATACATAAAAAGGCATAGAGAAGAGAAAGGAAAGATGGTTGATATTAAATGGAAAACAAAAAAGGTTTGTAAATGCTTCTAACTCTCCCCATTTAAAATCCTAATAGTTGTACAGAATTTAAAAAAAGAAAGTTTAAAATACCTATATAATAGAAAAAATTAGACAACATAAAAAAAAAACAAAAAAAGCAAAAAAAAATACTACATAGAAGTTAGCGTTAATGCTAAAAACAAAGATGTTGTAGAACTGTAATTTTTGTAGAGTTTAGATTGAGCATAAATTCCTACTCTCTGCCAATTGCTGTTGGATGCTGTTATTTATCGAGGAGAAAAAGGAGAGAAATGGCTATTTTGGCAGCTTTTTTAACTGCAAGCATTCCAGCTATTAAAAAAATAAACAAAACAAAACTCGATTCTGTAGACAATGCAAATGGGAAACAAAACAGCTGTCTTTTTATCAGACGTTAGTTCTAACTTGAACAACAAAACACAGCTAAACGCTTCATGTCTTCATGATCTGCTGTCCGCAAAATTCCCATCATCCTATGCTTCAGTAGCTTCCATATTTGCTCTAGAAACCTTCAGGGCAAGGGGTTAGCCTAGAACCTTAATCTTAAAAAAGAAAAAAAATATCATAAAAAAATAAAAACAAAAAATAAAATAAAAAAACAATCTCTTTGAAGAATTTCTGAAACTGTTTACAAGGAATTTTGAAAAACAGGGGGATGTTTAAAAAAAAGATGCTGGCTCTGTTTTTCTGTAAATAAATTTGCATATTTTGTAGGACTTTTAATTGTAATGATAGAGAAAAAAACAAGGAAAACTATTTAATGAAAGCACGATATTTATCTTTGGTAAATGACTTTAGAGCAGTTAAAAAATAAGACATTGCTTTAAAAAATCTGACTCAGAAAAAACAATGAATTATTTAAGAACACATATATTTTAAAGTATATCATATTTATTATAATTTATTTTCACAGTCTTAAAACTTGATTTACATCATTCACACTTGTTTGCATCGATTAAGCAGTGTGATAATTGTTTCTGATTCTTTATTTGGTTTTACTCTGTTTTAATGCTCTTGTATGTTTTTCTTAGTATTTTTTAACTTGATCTCAAACTTTCTTCCTTTATCTTTCTTTTTTTTTTAAGTTTTATTTTAATTTTAATTCCCTATTGGGCCTGATCTTACAGTCCTTACTCTGTCAGAACTCCCACTGGGATATAGCGGGTATTTTGCCCGAGTAAGGACAGCCAGACTGAGCCCACAGCTAGGAAGTACAGATGTGTAACGCAGCTGCAGTTCCATACAACTGCTCTTTCACTCTCAATTCCCTAAAACTCCTTGTAATCTTCTGTAATTATTGAATGACGCTTTCCAGCTTAGCCCTAAATAAAGCACAGTTTAAAAAAAAATAATGCCATGTTCTTTACTTCTTGATGGTTTTCCTTAATGTGTTTGCTTTGAGAACAAAATGAATCTGTTTCGACTCTTTCATTAATATACATTGTTTGAGTATCAGAACAAATCCCTTTGTTATATAAAACATATCTCATTGGAATGAATTAATGACACTGTTTCATTTAATGTCTGCTTGATATTCCACTGTGGTTTACCTTAAACCTAGTAGGTTAGAAGATCAAATAACGGTACATACAAATTAGAGTCATTGTAGCTCCCATTTGAAGCCTGTTGTTTGATTTCACGCTCATGGTTTTTTCATGCTGAGAAGTCTAGAGGCCAAAGCTCGGGACATTGCTCCTTTTGCTGCTTTGGGAAAACCTTGTGAAATTCAGCAGTCTCCAGAGACGAGGTTCAATTTTTTCCTGAGCATATCCCTCACATCTTGTCTTTTGAATGAATATATTTGTTCCCCCCAAAATGGCTGAACCAGATCCGCTGAGCTGAGGCTGGGGCTGAAATCAGGAGCCTTTGCGTTTTCTTCCTGATTCTTGCAGCCGCATCTGCATTTGGACAAGTTGCACCAGCTAAATCCATCTCTAAATGGGACTAATGGTGCTTGTCCATAATTTGAACTCCACAGATGGAAGGAGTTCTATTAGTAGAAACTCTTATTATTACTATTATGAGTTACTAATGTCTGTTCAGGGCTATAGAAATAAATGAAATGTAAATCAGGTGATGAATATAAGGAGGGAATATGGTCAGTATTTTCTTTTCATCTGAAGGTAAAGGCAAATACAGAAGAGCACACACACCAACCTCATCTCTGCCTTTCGGCAGAGAAGATGCTCTGTAGAGGGCTGAGTAGGCTGCAGATGTGGGAATTGGCCTCAAATGTCACTGAGCTAGAAAATGAGAACTAGGTCTCCAGTAAGAAGAGGTTTCTGCTCAAAAGGCCATTCAGCATCCTGCCCTGAGCTGCGGGGTTGAAGAGAACAAACAGAGACACATCCTCTGACCTGGGCCAGTTTGAGAATTAAGGCGGGGCTGGTGAAGGTCACCCTTTGAAGAAGGAAAACCCCACAACAAATAGGGAAGGCTCAATTTCCCACAGGGGCACAGCAAAGGTAGCACTAAAAGGTGTTGCCTGATTCCCTTCCCATTTCTCAGGCTGCCTTCCCCACTCTCCCTGGTGACCCTCAATTTCCCCAGAGCCATTTCTTACCCACTTTCAGGTAGATGATATGTCTCTGCAGTAGACTGGGGACTGTGAGGTACGTCCTGATGTATCTGAAAGGACACGGCCATATGGTCTGAATAGGATGGGCTGCATCCATGGGCCATGCGGCTGGGGACATCTCTGGCCGCTGAGACATGGTTGGGGGCTGTTGGCTGATGATTCTGAGACAAGATTTCAGAGTCTTGCTTCAGGTACCCTGCAATACACAGAAGATGATAAAATATCCAGCGCTGGGGAGCAACCAGCTCCCAAGGGGAGGCCAGAAAACACTATTAAAGCTGCCTCTGGCCCAGGTCAGTGCCCCTAAAAATATTTGACCTCGTAGAGACACCATTGGGGTTACTGAATGGGGGAATGTGGCTATGAGGACTAGCAGGGACAATCAGTGAAACAGGAGGGACCATGCACGGCCCTCACCTTTCTCCCAGCACTTCCCCACGCATTATACTACAAGCTCAAAGAGTGGGCAAATCTCCAAGTCCAATCCCCAAAAAGAAGTGAGGCACCACAATGCTGTCAGCCTGCTGGAGGTTCACTTACACTGGTGTGCTGGGGAATAAAGCAATGCTGTGACCACACTGCTGCCAGATCTAAGTGATGTTTACTTGTCACGCTCAACTCTCTGGTTATGGTAGAGACACGGACTAAAATAGGATGGGCTGAAGCACAAATATAGATACAGCTTCATGGTTGATTTAAAGACCCTTCATAGAATCTTAGAATCATAGAATCGTTTAGATTGGAAAAGACCTGTAAGATCATCAAGTCCAACCATTAACCCAGCACTGCCAAGTACACCACTAAACCATGTCCCTAAGTACCACCTCTTTTAAATGCCTCCAGGGATGGTGACTCAACCACCTCCTTGGGAAGCCAGTTCCAGTGTCTGACAACCCTTTCAGTGAAGAAATTTCTCCTAATATCCAGTCTAGACCTCCCCTGGCACAACTTGAGGCCATTTCCTCTTGTCCTGTCACTAGTCACTTGGGAGAAGAGACCAACACCCACCTCTCTGCAACCTCCTTTCAGGTAATTGTAGAGAGCCATAAGGGCTCCCCTCAGCCTCCTCTTCTCCAGACTGAACAACCCCAGCTCCCTTAGCCGCTCCTCATCAGACTTGTGCTCCAGACCCCTCACCAGCTTCGTCGCCCTTCTCTGGACACGCTCCAGCACCTCAATGTCCTTCTTGGAGTGAGGGACCCAAAACTGAACACAGTATTCGAGGTGCAGCCTCACCAGTGCCGAGTACAGGGGCACGATCACCTCCCTACTCCTGATGGCCACACTGTTTCTGACACAGGCCAGGATGCCGTTGGCCTTCTTGGCCACCTGGGCACACTGCTGGCTCATATTCAGCCGGCTGTCAACCAGCACCCCCAGGTCCTTTTCTGTGGGGGAGCTTTCCAGCCACTTGTCCCCAAGCCTGTAGCGTTGCCTGGGGTTGTTGTGACCCAAGTGCAGGACCCGGCACTTGGCCTTGTTCAACCTCACACAATTGGCCTGGGCCCATTGATCCAGCCTGTCCAGATCCCTCTGCAGAGCCTTCTGACCCTCCAGCAGATCAACACTCCCGCCCAACTTGGTGTTGTCTGCAAACTTACTGAGGGAGCACTCGATCCCCTCATCCAGATCATCGATAAAGATATTAAACATGTCTGGCCCCAAACCTGAGCCCTGGGGGACTCCACTTGTGACTGGCCGCCAACTGGATTTCAATCCATTCACCACAACCCTTTGGGCCCGGCCGTCCAGCCAGTTTTTTACCCAGCAAAGAGTGCGCCCGTCCAAGCCATGAGCAGTCAGTTTCTCCAGGAGAGTGCTGTAGGAGACAGTGTCAAAGGCTTTACTAAAGTCTAGGTAGACTATATCCACAGCCTTTCCCTCATCCACTAAGTGGGTCACCTTTTCATAGAAGGAGATCAGGTTAGTCAGGCAGGACCTGCCTTCCATAAACTCATGCTGACTGGGCCTGATCATCTGGTTGTCCCACAAGTGCCGCATGGGCTGTCCAAACATACCAGCCCTGTTTTAAGATTTAACTGCTCGTCATACTGAGACTCCATACTTCTTTCCAAAGAAAGTTCACCCCTTTACTTTGTAGGTGCTATAAACCAAAACAAAGAAAGCTTTGCAGCATGGGCCTGTTTCAGCATGGGACTGTATTCTTGGGACTGGCAAATAGCCCAAGAAAAACCCCAGTATGAAGCGATGAAAATGAAGAGAGAGGCCAAGCCAACCTGAAAGCCTGTAGCTGCCTGCCCACCTGCACCAGGATACAGCAGATTGGCAACACTCTATTACAGAGGTTCAGAAGCCACTGGCTATTAGATGCTGACTCCTCTCTCTTATTTGTAGCTGCTAAATCACATTACATGAAACTAAAGGTTTATTAAAGGTCAAACATCCATTCTTCGCCAAGGTGCTCCATGGCACCAGTGTGATTACATTAAACTGCAATCCCATCCCCATGCATAGCCGGGGGCGACCTTTGGTACAAGTACAAGGCATGGTTTGCAGTCATTCTTTCTGGAGTCCCATGGAGACACCTCAAACACTAATCACATTTCTGTGTCTCTAAGAAAGCAGTAAATCCCTTCCTGGAGTCACTTCTCCATATCAACATTTCCTGACGTAGCCACAGAGCCACTCTTCCTTTGTGCACACAAGAGGAAACAATTCCTCTCCCCGTTTCCACCCCATCCCCACTCCAGGCAGATGTCCATTAAACATCTTTCTTTTATTAAGAGATGCTCTGGGCTTTGAATAAGGCTACAGAGCTCTGCTTGGTTTTCCTTCATGTAACTAACATTATGATACCATTTGGAAATGTCCTTGCGAAGCAAGGTGAGGACTTTTCCACCTTGACTATTCCAGTTTCCAACAGCACATTTCCCCCGGTCCCGAGTACACCAGGACAGAGATTGCCCCATAGGTCTACAAGCGTGCGAGATGTTCATGTTTGGTCCCAGGAAGAACTCACACATCACAGGGGTTTGGCAGACTGGGAAAGAGATATCACTGAGTGCTTCAGTGCAATGTGCAAACGCTGCCCAAGCAGCTTACGCAAGCTTGTGCACAGCATCACTTGGAAAAGGAAGCTGCTGATGCTGTTGCTTAGGAAGGTCACTTAACAAACTTCTTTTGAAACTTCGTGGCTTGTCCTACCACTCCAGAGCCAATGAAATAGGAATAGGCCACAGTCTCAAGTTAGTCATCTGTGGAGTCTGAAAATGCCTTTTGGAATGGCACTGCTGTCCTACTAATTGAGGAAATCAGCCCTTAAAAGAGGTTTCAATCCCATAGCTTCCCTCTCACTACAGTAAGCACACACAATAGAGCAAACATATCCCAAAAAAACATTTGGAAGGTACAAAATCAGAGCCCTTGTGCTCCATTGATTAAGGGAATGAGGTCAAACTGGTGTCTCATAGAATCATAGAATAGTTTGGGTTGGAAGGAACATTTAAAGGTCATCTAGTCCAACCGCCCTGCAGTGAGCAAGGATGTCTTCAACTAGATCAAGATGCTCAGAGCCCCATCTCTTTGCACACTTTAACTCACCACTGGTATTGTACGAACTTTTGTTAGTGCCCACCCAACGTTAAACATTCCCACAGTGCTGCTGAGGAACCTGTATAACAGTATTACTGGTAAACACACAACAGGTCCTTGTGGCAAGAAACACCTTGGTAGCAAACATCCTCGCACCATGGCATTCATAAACCATCCTGAATTCTGGGTCTCGATCTGGTAAGTTCTGAACTTGGCAGGGACTACCTCAAGCAAGTACAGGCTGGGGAAGGAGGTTCCTTGCACACATACAGGTAAGCACGCCCTTTTCCCATAGGCAGCAGCCTCCTGGTGTGTAGTGCATTTACATGAGATAAGATAAGCACAGGTTCGGATTCTTCCTCTGTCCAGCTGGAAGCTGGGATTTTCCCCCTGAGACTCCCATGACGCAGAAGATGTCCCTCATTATACAATTGTACAGCAGTCCAGGGAGGTATTCACAACTCCTCTCATTGATCTGCCTTGTTTTGTTTAAAAGGTGGAAATAGAAATGGAAACAGGCAGCGAATGACTCCATATCCTCTCCTAGGAGACCCAGGCTCCTAACACTGCTCCCATGAGTGTGATGCACATTGTACAGCACGCAGGACACCTCGCTGGGAGAAAGGGACACCGCCTCTCCCCTTGGTACACCTTAATCTGCTGCTCGGGGAACTCTCCTGGGGCATATGCATTGCTGGGTTGCAGCTACTGCTTTCAGCTCTTAAAAAGAAGAGATACGAACACACAAGTCTGCAGGCAGCTGGTGAGTGGGTGGGTTAACTCTCCCCAGTGGGGAGCCACAGCATGACATCCCAAAAATGGGCGCTTCTCCTCCTCAGAGAGGCAGAGGCCCTACACTTCTCCTCACCCTTTGAGGCAGATCAGATCATGTGTTTTACTTTTTCCATGCACAGCACAGAGAATGCAATTGCCTAATTCAGTGTTGTGAGTCCTACCAGATAGCAAAGCACCCACAAATTAGGAATCATGACTGTGATGCCTCCTTTGCGAGTCCCTCCTCCAGAGGGTAAGAGAGACAATTCCACTTCAATGAGCTACAGACAAGACTCCAAAACTGGAACAGTTGTCAGAAGGCACATTGTACACAGATCCTCCTACCAACTCCTACAAGAAAAGATTACCTTCTTTCAGCCAGAACAAAGAGCTATTAAGTGAGACAATGGGCCTAGCAGTATTGGTGAACCATCTGTCATCAAGTGTTAGACATTAGCAATATCTTTTTTAAGCCAAGCCAATAGAAGCCCACAGCCACTGTTACAATGGCATATAAGCACAGATGAAAAGTGTCAGCCCAATTTTTCCTTGTTTTAACTCCTTCTGCTCAGTCTGTTCTGTTATTGCTGCTTTCTGGAGCAACCCCAGAGCATGCCAGAGCACATGAATTTCGCACAATAATCATCAAACTAACACTTCGCATCACATTACACAAGTGCATTAGAGTTGGCTCTGGGGAGCAGCCTGGTTTGGTTTGAGGGCAGACAACCACGAGACTGATGACAAAGAGATACTTGTCCCTCTGGACCCAAGTCTCCCAACGCCAAGGGACAGCTGCCCACAACACCTGCATGAGATTTCCACAGCACAAATGCCAAAGACAAAGGGAGTCTGAGACCTTGTGCATACCTCTGCTAGCTGACAAGCAGCAAGCAGCCAAGTTTAGGATATGAGAAGAAACGTGAGATTAGACTGAGACACGTAGCAGCCTGAGAAGAGCAGGCTGGCCCTATGTGTGCTACTAGTTAACAGCCTCCTCTGCCCCATTCTGAGCAGCCCACTCAGGAGATGGTTTGGTGGGTGAATGTCAAAACTCCTGTTCTGATGATTGGGTTGCACAGAGCAGTTCAAGCCAAAACAGGATAAAGAACTAGAGAGCTACCTGGCTTTGCAGATTAAGCTCTGCAGTTTAAGCAGGAGTTGTCCTGTATCTGGCTTATTTATATCTTTCAGTTTCCAGCCCAAAAGCCTGATCTTAAAGCTTTACTAAGTAAGTATTTTCTCTCCTTGACTACCAAGCTTTTGCAGTGCTGGGAGAGAGCTGAGATTGGGTGAAATACTGGGCATTTAAGGTGTTTTATTTTCCTAGAGGTATGGAATCCACATAAAGCAACACACTTGCCTGAAAGACTTACAGTCCAGATCCTGTTTAATCAGAGACTGGGGAATTTTTCCTTCCATTAAGGGGTTGATACCACCAAATGCCGAATTTTAGGAAGGGTTTTCATCCACCAGTTTTAAAGAAGCACTCCCTCCCCACCAACTGCAAACGGTAAAGAAAAGTAGGAAGAGGTCTGTGCAGCTGGGGACAGCTGGGGTGAGAGGACAGACTTGGCCCAACTGGACCCTGCTTTGCCTCTATACCAGATCACTAGTGATAGCTCCTTGCCATCCAGCTGGCCAGTAAGCCTTCCTATTTGAAATCTTTCAACAGCCCTAGATCAGAGGGGTCTATATCACCAGTCATTAGCCCAGCTGGTGCTTTTGTTGCATTTTTAGCAGAGAAGCCAAGAAAAGAGTGAGATGTCACTTCTCAGGGATTACTCCTCCAGGGCTTGCACACAGAGATTCGTCTTGTCTGTCCCACAGGTGATGGACGGATGGTCACGACCAAGCATTACACCTGGCTGAATTAGGAAACACTTCACTTTGGCGAGGATGGAAACCACTAAATCTCAGCTGGGAGGTAGTAACTGAGAGAAGCCAAAAGTGCAGCAAGAAGTAAAACAGATGAGCCATCCATTTGAAACAGCCTCAGAGAGTGCACACACGATCAGGTTCTGTGTACTGAAGAGAAGTGCTGGAGTTTCTGTGCACCTCTTCCCTGATCTGAGCAGTAGCAACTTCCAGCCAAGAGGCTTGAGGTGCTTTAAGACAAAGAGACCATAGGTTCACAGAAAACAGGTTTCAGGACCGTCAGTCTGGCTTCTCTGCCTGTCCAGAAAAGCTATTTCAAAGACAAAGACAAGTATAGACCAGTTCAATACAACAAAACTGGAATATGAGCCAGAGGGGCAGTTATTGGTCATTCTCACCTGGCATGAACAGAAACAATATGGAAGAGGGACTTTGAGAACTTCAGCCATTTGACTGCATGACTAAACTGTACAAAGTGACTGATGTGGAGACTGAGTAGGTGTGACGGTGCCGTGGATAATTGTGTGTGCAAAATAGATAATGAAGCTCTTATACGACCTGCCCTGGTCACTGTGAAGTTGCACAATTTTCATGGTAACTAGAAATGCAAATGAAGAAGGCACTCTGCTCCTCAAATTTTTCCAGTGGCTGGTCCTTTGTGAAGCTCCTCCCGGGCTTTTGCAAGTGGTATTGTCAAAAGCATTCAGCAGTGGCCTCTTTCTGCAGCAAAAAGTTAATGGGAACATTTACAACTGCTTTCAGTGAACACCTTACAAAAGTCAACAAGAAAGTGCAATTTCTTTCCAATGTAAAGGTCATTTAGCATTGGATACAGGCATTTTAGTGTGTCAAAGAAGCCAGAATATCCTGTCCCAACATGCCCATCTTTCACCCAAGAAAAACCATGATTGGTGTGACAAGTTGTAATAGACCAACAGCTATGCTCTGCCATTCTTCTGTGTGAAAAACCCTTTTAGACCCTTACTTTATCGGGCCTAAAGTCTTTCCTTTGGCAATAAGATCAACAGAAACCTCTGCATTTTTCTTCCAACAGTTAAATTATTTATAAGCTTTGAAAATAATCCCACTTTGTCTTCTAACCCTAGTTTTGCATATATACATGTCTTTTTCCATGTCGACCCCTGTGAATTCTTCAGCTAAAATATGCATTCATTAGAAAAATATTTCAGGGTATTTTTTTCTCTCCTCTTTATCTACTTGTTTGAATATGTTGTAAACTTGATTAATGTTGCCTTCTAATCTCTTTTTTTCTAGAGAGAACACCTGGAGCTCTTTTAACCTGCCTCAGATGATAAAAAATAAAACTCAAAAGCCAAACAACCGAAGTTGCAATGTCACACCTTCACAACCCTTTCCTTTCCCTGGCCATCCATTGCTCCTTTTCTAAGTGGGTGGACACATGGGCAAAACTTGTGTCAATGAACCTACAGAGTCATGGTTTTCTTCTAAAGCCCCCTTCCTTATGCTCCCAGTAACCTGCTTAGTTTTCAGCCTCTCTCTGACTAGAATAGTTTGGGGAGATTTATGACAGCAATTCTTCTGGTTCCTTTCACAATGTGTTTTCCGCTATTCTCATCTATCGCTCTGCCAACATGCATCATTTATTTAATACCAGTCAGTAGCCACATTAAACCCCTTTTTTTTTTTTTTTTGAGGACATTTCTTCCTGTACCTAGGGAAATTGTGCAGGTAAATAAAGTCTGAGCCAACATTCTTGGACCTGCCTTTTCTGCCTCCATCCAAAGCTTTCCATGGGCATCAATCATCCTTGAACTAGGATTCTTCTCATTTTAATTATGCTAATATCACCATAATTTCATTCTCGTTAACAGCAATTGAGTTTCAGTCTCTGCAGATGGTGGAGCTGGACAGTTACCAAGCCACATGCCATCTTGAGAGGAGTATATGGACCAAAGCTTAGCCTGTGGCAGCGTTACTCATCACCGTTTCTGGGTTGCATCACTTCACTTTACCCATTTGTGAAATGACATATGCCTTTGCCTCATATTGGTTTTGAGGTTTGCAAAGGAGGTTTTTAAAAATAAAAAAGAGAGTCCATTGTCCAACTAGCTCATTCTTGTTAAAATACTACTTTGCCTGCTTTGATAACTTCAGGTGAAGGCTATAGAGGAAATATGTTACAGATTTAAAGTGTGGCTACAAAGAAGATGGAGGCTTTCTCTTCACAAGAAGCCATGTGGAGAAGAGAAGGGACAATGGCTACAAGTTGCACCCGGAAAGGTTTCATCTCAATGTAAGAAAGAAACTTTTTACAGTGAGAACAATCAATCACTGGAACTACATCCCCAGGGATGTGGTAGAGTCCCCATCACTGGAGGTTTTCAAGATGCAATTGGACAGGGTGCTAGATAATCTTATCTAGGTTCCCTTTTCCATGAAAGGTTGGACCAGGTTATCTTTTGAGGTCCCTTCCAACCTGGGATGCTCCATGATTCTCTGGTTGCTATAGATGAGCATATGTTACTACTATGGACACCACCCCTCTGAACTTCCCTAACACAGCAGGTATAGAACCCAAATTACAGCAATGCTGATGGGAAGGGACCTCTGTAGCTTACTCATTCAACCTCCCACTCAAAGCAGGTCTGCCTTCTGGCCATGCCCCTTGTTATTCTCATGAAATAAAACTATCATCATCAAAGGCTATAAGGTAGATTTGCACAACCTCAATTATACCTATATTGTGAGACAGGCACCCAGTGCAGCCCTCTCCTCACCATCGTCCAACCTGGTAGATCTACCAGGGTTTACTGCATCTCCTTTCTGGACTGGGTTTCTCTTCAGGAAAACAAATGTGGGTAGAGAGGGTGCTGAGCACAAAAGCATTTACCCAAAGAAGTGCTGGGCTGTAGAGAGGGACAAGGACTTCAGTGCACACTGTGGGGAACTACTCTGCCCCACACAGTAGTTCCAGTTCCACCCAGTGGAGAAGAGGTGGTTTCCCACATGCACAGTAGATAGCTTATCGCTGGCTGCCCTCATCAGGCCAAGTCCAGCCTTACTACCTGTGAATTGAAGCCAGGACATGATGCATGCACAACCCGGATACTAGAACTCGTCTCTAAACTGAGAGAAGGGTGACTTGAGAAACAGTCGCTACCCCTTGGCTGATATGCAGTGGAAGCTTCAACTTAGACATGGCTACAGGTCAAAAATCAGTACAGCGTAGAGCAAACTGCACCAGTCCTGCAGGAAGGGCTTGACATTGTGTCTGCAAGCGTGAAGAGTGATATTACATGGATTCAAAGTATTTTTATGCTGAGTACAAAGTCTGGTAGAGCTGATGATAGAAATTATGATGGACTGTTGCAGCCTTCTGGGCTGGAGAATACATTAAAAATCTCTTCAGGAGATGATACCTGACCAGCTTCTGATGCAACTGCTGCCTCTTCCTACTCTGCTTGACAGCTGACCTCCCTAATACTCTGGCAAGACACCGATGGTAGCTGCACAGCCTAGGTAAACACGAAATGGTCTCTGACAGCCCAGAAGAGTCACTGTTTTCCCATCCCCTCTGTGCTTAGAACACCCTAAATCAGATGGCAGTCCAGGATCCAAGCCAGACCCATCTCACCCAGGCTTTCAAAGTGTGCAAGGAATGAAGAGGCAGTGTAGTTGGAAGCATGGGAAAGTTTCGCTCAGATTTTGTGTTGCAGCCGGTCTTCTGCAGGTACCTTTAGGGTATATTTTTAATGCATGTCAAGGACTTTGATTTTCTTTAATAATTTCATATATTTTGTAAATGGAAAGAACTAATGCAGGTACAACCGTATGCAATGATAGTGAATAAATGATCTACTAGTGCTCAAAAGCTGGGAAAGGTGTGGCATGAAGAGCAGCACAAAACCAACCACCTTTGTCTCAGGTATAAACCAGTGGAATGTGTGTCTGCACTTTGGGGTGCCTAATTTGGTGGGAAATGAATTAAAACATGAGTCACCTTTTAAGGGCAAAGGGTCTTGAATTCTGCTTGCTGATCAGGATGACACCTGTATTTATGCTGATGGCCGATAAGGGCATTTCTGACTCCAATTTCATTTCCAGAAAACATTAACGTTACCTCACAGTGGGTTATTTGAATCGGCGCACGTCGCCAGAGGTTGAATAAGATGGTTTCTCCACACTCCACGACGGAGTACGGACACTTACTAAATTATGCTGTTAAATACTGTAGTATGGCTATAAAATACAATGAAGGCCCGTGGAAGGATGCCAGCCCTTTTCTGAGAAAGAGAGAGCACTTTTTGGAACCCTGCCTGTGGCCCGTAATTTTCACTTCCTCCCACTACAGTGTGAAGTGACATGAAAGGACTTGTAAAGTCAAGTCCAGGACACTGGTGGGGGATTTGAAACAGTAAAGCTAAAGTTAGATCATCGACAATAGCATTTGACCTACTTGAACTTTGTGGGGATAAAAGGAGGGAGCCAAATCTTCCACACGTCTCCCTAGCAGACCTCAGTGGAAAAAAAATTAATTACAGCCTTCAAAACGTGTATTTTTCAGCCCAGATGGGGCCAAACCATTCAAAATATGGAAACTTTTGATGGAGAAAACTGTTGATTCGCAAGCAGTAAAACTTTCCGGAAAAGTTGCCAACTAGCAAGATATTTCAGTATTTCATGGGAAATCGCATTCAGTGAAGGAGAAGAACCAGTGGCAGACCATGGGAGCATGGCTTACACAAACTGAGGCTCCTGTCAGGCACTGCAGCAATTCATGTGGACTCTGACAATGTGCAACCAAACAACAAAGTCCTTTAAGTCCAGCAGGATCAAAATGAAATTCTTTTCTTGTTAGTAATTACCAAGGAGGTAAAGGATGGAGGAGGAGTCAAGGTTGACCTTTCTTTGTGGAAGATATTTCAGCAGGAAAGATTTGTCCTTCTCCAGTGGCCATAATCTGACTGTCACACTGTATAGGTGCATAAAAATCTTCATTGCAGGAACACAGACCACATGATGGTGTCTGACCCACAAAGCTTAAAATCCAACTGAGGAACAACAACAATAACAAAAAGAATAGGTGCCAACTACCCAGGTCAACAACAGAGAAAAACCCTGTAACAAGTGCCTGACAAACAACAGATACAGCACGCTGCCTGCCTGTTTGCTGCCACATTTCTACAGAGAATGGTTAGTTTATTAGAGGAAGGATAAATCAGGGATACAGAATTATGAGGTGGGGATGGGTGAGCAAAATTCCACGGGACTTGTCTTCCTAGCTCTATATGTTGTCTTCATGTATTTCTTATATTCCTGCACCTATACATTTATACACAAATCCAGCATCCAATTGATCTCTGGAAATAGAACAACCACTCAGCTTAAAATGCACGTCCTTCATTGTCTTGGGTGTAGCCTTCTTCCAGATGGTCAAAACTGGAAAGCAGCAGAATTTTCTTAGTGACAATGTTTAAACAGAGGAGATCTTGGACTTACCCAACATGTCTATATTCATTTGCTGGTCCTGGTGTTAGCTGGAGTTGATTCTTTGTTAAACACTGTCTCTAGAGCAGACCGAGCTTGAGGTATGATTTTCAAATTCATTACAAATTCAGAACAGCTCTGGTGGCTGCAGAAACTCTTCACAGGGTTCCTAGGGATAACTGTCAGCAAAGCTCAGAGCCACCTTATTCAGCCAACCTACTTCTTAAAACTCTGTCCAGTCCAGGCACATGTGGACAATGATTGCCAGAAGTACTTCTTAGGGAAAGGATTTGTAAGGAGTTATTAAGGCTACTGATACAGGGCAGCATGGAGAGCTCATGCCCAGCCCCTCCTGCCATTACAATGGAGGAAAATAGTGCTAGAAAATGCTTTTCCTTAGTGCCAGGATCCCTGACACATTCACAAAACGTGCACGTACCACGCAGGGAAACACCACCATCAGACTCTGATGGGTGGGCCTGAAACGCAGCAAATGGCATTAAGGAAGATGTTAAGCCTTGTCACCCAAAATACAGGTTATACCAAACAAAATCCCCCATGCTAGCAGTGTAGGAGCCACTTCCCTTCCCTCTCTTTAGCTTTTTCCTCATCTCCAGTGCACTCGTGGAGCAAAATTCTCAGTGCAATTGGTCACAGCAGTTCAGCCGGGGACAGAGACGAGTATCAGGAGAGGAACAAAGTATGCAGAAGGGTCCCTTTTACATTTTCAGAGGCACAGACTGTTTTTTCCCCTTTCCCTCAGGCTCCATCACTTCACTTTCGACTCCTACAAGTAGCACTTGGAGAGCAAAGAAAGTGGGGGAGAGGTGTGAGAAAGCTGAGCTGTACGCCTGGAGGAGAACAGGGATTTGGGGCGCTGGCAGACGAGCTCTGCAAACATCGCCATGGTGTCCCCAGGTCCTGCCACGTGCTCCTGCGTCCTCAGCCCCTGCCACGGGCTCCCTCACACATCAAGGGTGGTGGAGGAGACTCCTGGAGTGCTGACCAAGGCGAATCGATAAGATGCCAGACTGCCAGAAACAGGCAGAAGTTTCTCTCTCCGCTGCAGGAATGAAGGGTTGGTAATAAACCGCTGGGGATAAATGGCAGCACCTTCCATCACCACTGCTGTCTACTCCACGAGCAGCTGTTGGACCGTGACAGGGAGGGCAGGGAGAGGGATTTAGTGAACAGCTATGGCCTCCCTGACAGCATGCATCAAAAACACTCCCCTACACCAGCTGTCTGCAGACAGGACTTGCCTTAGTCCGTAGTTTGTCTGGCTGTAGGATGTCATTTATTTCTCTACCTCATACTTCCCAACTCGACAATTTCCTTTTAGCGTGAATCTCTTTCCTCCACCTCCTTCTCCCCATTATAAATATGTGAGTATGTGTGTTTCTTATTTTTTATGTGATCTCTCATAACTGCCAAAAAAAAAAAATCTCTTGACATAAATCCTTCTGGCTCGGGTTTCTTGACAAATATACACTAGTTTTTCTTTATCCCTCACACCTCTCTCCTCTCCACAAACTCTCAGCAAGAGTTTCTGCAAACTCTCAGGTCTCAAGTCCTCTTCATGAAGCAACCCCAGGAGAAGTCACTGTGCTGAAGCTAGGGCAGGAGAACGCTTCCTCTGCCTGTGGAGAGTGCGTAGGACAGGGAGTGGGCATCTGCAGTGTATGCCATCTCTGTAGATATTTTGGGTTCCTCCATTGCATACATCCCTCCAAGCACAGCTATGGTGAAAATGGTCCCATCTAGCTTCCAGTGCCTACATCTGAGCCTGAGGTCTACACCAGCATTTGGGTCAGCACATCTCTCCAGTCAACGGACCTAGCTGCCTCCTCCAATGGCACCCATGAAACCTGTGGCAAAGAGCAGAAGCGAGCCCCAAGCCCCAAACCTTCACATGGTTCTTGAGTCCTGCAGCCGTGAGGCTGCTCCCTTATGCTCTTTTTGGCTGTGGGCTGAGATGCAATGTTGAACTGTCCATCCAAACTGACACTTGCCCGGAGGATGTGGCACCAAGCTGGCCCATGGAGTGCAAGTCTGCATCCAAGCGCTTCCCTCTACGTGATAGAGTTGGCAGTAAAGCGGAGGGGAGGCTGAACAAGTACAGTGTAGAGAGAGAAAAGGAGGTCCTTGCCCCTGGCATCGAGGGCTTAATGGAATTGCCCTGGGTCCAATTGGATCTAGTCAACAGTTTTGAATCCCCTACAGAAATTCAGACTGAATTACAGGCCTCACTGACACAGAGGAAGGAAGCAGAGGAAGAGTTTTGCTGGCACTCACCTGTACCTAAATTCTGGGCAGTGAATGAAGAAAATGCCTGAATTTCTTGTCTAGTCAATGGGGAAGGACAGATGTTTTTCCATGCTTCAGAGAGACTTCTGTAACTCAAGCTGGCAGACAGGACCTTGAAAAAACACCCTCTCACGTGGCTGGCTAGCAAATGTCATTGCCTCCGCGAGTGCAATGGCTTCACTAGCAACCTAAAATACAGATGCAAGCCTGGTGCCTAAGGCAGACCTGTTAATACTCAGCTTTTGTATTTTAACCTCACCAAAAGCTCCTGTTATGCTGAAATATATGGGGCAGCAGAGCACGGTAGCAGAGCTAAAGCCCATAGATCATGGAGTTAAATATCCTACTGTGGGCTAAAAGTGAGCGCGCACAGTTTCAGCCCACGTGTTGGTTGAAGTTATGAGCACACGAGAAAAGGGGATTTATAATGAGAATGGCAATTCAACTTCAATTATAGTGCGCGACTGTCTGCACACTATAAACTGGAGGTTTAATAATGAGGCAAGTAGGCTGAAGGAGAGAATTTCATTGTGTCTGTTTCACAGCCTGGAATTCTTACTAAATTCATCAGATCACTTGAGTTCTCCTGACAACTGTAGCAGTATAACTAATTTTAAAGGGGTTTATTGTACATTAAGACTGCAACAAAAGATACAGGCAGAGAAAACCTCATAGCGAAAGAGAACTCCAGATTGAGGACTATAATGTATATGAGATTTGAAAGAAGTAAGTGCTAAAAGATGTAGACAGCAGTTTTTCAGGGTCCTTAACCTTGATGAATAAATGAATAAAATCCCTTAAAAAATTGCTGTGTTTCTTTCAAGTGATTTCCAGCATGTTAATGATCAAGAGAAGCTGAGAAAATTGCTGGGAAAGGAGATGACTTTCCTCAATATGCTCTTGCCACAGAGACTATGAGACAGACCTGAATTGTAAGCAAATAATATGCATTGCAAAATATGACAGAGGAAGCGAAGAACAGAGGCTCTTTAGCTGTCCATAATGCATTTGCATACAGGTATGTTGACTGCAGGACTTTGTGATGTTGCCATATCAAAGCTTTAATGGAGACTTGGAGCCTTCTAGTTCTTCCATATCCAGGTACTTAGACAGGGCTCTCCTGTATTGTATTTGCTTACCTTACTACACCACAAGAAAGAGAATAGGACCCAAATTGAAAAAGGGCACAGAGAATACACAGAAGCCTCTATCTACCACTGTAAACATCCCCCCCACTATGTACAACCCCCCACCAGCTAATACCGAATGCCAAAGGGACCTGAGTTGCCCACCTGCCTCATTTCTATCAGCAAAGTCTCCTAGGTATAGCTGGAAAAGTTAAAGACACACCAATAGAATGCACAGCATCATCTCACCCCCTTGATGCAGTCCACAAAGGAGGCACCTCACCACCTTCTGCAAGAAAGGAAGGGATCATCTTGCTGGTGTCCTGGCATGGCCTTGCCCCAGGAGGCGCTGAGGACTGGAGGGAAGGTGCAGCTGAGACAGCGAGCATCGGGCACTGATGGACAACTTGGCTGTCAAAGGAAACGGCAAATGAGAAAGGGGTGCTGAAGGCCGAAATTTTGAAGGTATCATCTCCAGCCATGTTTTCACCTTTCAATTTTACTGGCTGACAGTGCTTGCAGGCAATGCTCTTGTCTCTCCCTGTCTTTGAACCCTCCCCAGCACCCACATCACCCACACACCCCTTTTCTCTCCTGGCCCCACCAACCTCTAGCTAATAATGTAGCTGATTAGATCTTTCATCATTTTTATTGTTATCCACCCGCAGATTAATAAAACAGCTCTCCGGCTGTTTCTGGCTGACCACATTCCCTAATTTATCATAAAGGCTTCGCCTGAAATACTTCCATGTGACATGCAGGGAGAGTTGCAGTCCCTCCCAGCCAAGCATATCTGCGAGAGAGTGCAGCACAATGGTCCTCAGTGATATAGCCCGTATTCTCACCACATGGAGCAGAAGTTAACGCTCCGCAACCAAGCCGCTAAAGCAAAATTACCAGATATTGGTACCAGAGGCATGGAGGTGGAAAAATGGGGAGTTAACTCCAGCTCACTGGAGCACACTGCTTCATACCTGTGCCATCTCTTAATACAAGGGAATCTGCTTTTAAAGCACTCCAAATTTTCTTTTTAAAGACAGTAATTACAAGGGTGACTTGACATGGCCTCAGGGACTATCCTACAAGAATTGGAAGACTTGATACCTTAAAAGTCAAAAAGCTGGAGGAATCATGGGACCGGCAATGGATATTTTTTTCCTAACTTCTTCTTCTCCCCTCCCCTCCCCTTGTCTTGCCCTTCCCTTCCCTTCCCTCCCCTTCTCCCCCTTCGCTTTCCCCTTGTCCTTCCCTTCCCACTTTTCAGGGTACTGATTTAAAGAAATGCAAAGATCAAATGTCTTGCAGTCCAAAGGAGGATTTGAGCCCACAAATTCAAAAACAATCCCCGCAAAATCACACAGAGCTCTGTTGAACTAATGGTGTCATCCATTTACTTGGAGCACATGACATTCACTAGATGAAGATGAATTCATCTTTGTGTGGCCAGTGTTATACTGGGGGCAACTGATACCTGTTCACTGTTTTCCAACCCAAAGTAAGAAAAAAGTTAAAAACTTCTGTCAGCCAGACATTTTTATAGGATTCTTTCTGTTTTAAACTGAACAACATAAACAGTTTTCAAAATACCGACAGAGGAAACAAAACCAAAAACGTAAACAACTTTTTATTAAATAAAAATTGGAAAATTTCTACAGAACTGATAATGTTTTACAGAAAGATTCCATTTAATGAAAAAGTCCATTTCCTGCTGAGAAATATTTTCAGGGGATACATTTCAGTCAGGTCTGTCAGCTGTTACTTGCCTTTCAATCACTGACCAATGCCCTAGCTCACATCCCCCTGCTAGATGCTGTGCAAAGACGCAATAAGCAATCTTTCACTTACGGAGCTGGGATCTCATTTTGGGAAGAGCTGAGTGTAACGAGAAATGGGGTGGAGGTGCAATAACAAGATCCCAGGGATACAGCAGCCAACATGTGAGAACAACCCAAGGGTAGAGCAGTTTGAAAACAAATAGCTGCCTCCCAGCCAGCTATGCCTTGGCTGACTCCATGCAGGTAACCTCAGAGATGTCTGGCGCAGTCTTCAGTGGGATCTTAAGAAAAGATTGAACTGACAAAGGGTCTGTGATCTTTCAAGGCAGTGCAGTGGCAGCGATGTACAGAAGGACGCGCAATGAGGTTGGAGCAAGAACTGAAAGACCATGGAGCCCTGGTAGCAGTCATCGGATTTGCAAAATGGGCAGACAGGGGAGGTGTGAGCTGCCTCCTCCTCCCTGACACACATCCAGTTGACTTGCACTGCTCCTTGGTAAAGCCAAGCATCCTTATCCGTTGTAACGCAAGGCCATGGAGCACTGCCATGATTGCTTGTCTCATTAGGAAAAGGCGAAAGTATCTCTGTGTGAGCTGATAACAAGAAGGAAAACCACAGAGCTGTCAGTCCCTTCCGAGGAAAAACATTTTTCCTACTCCTCTGACATCCAAAATATTGACCTCACTTAGATCAGCTTCTGGTGCAGTTATACATTCCTCCCTTCTTTCTTTAATTTTTCCTATTCCTCTGCCGCCTCCTCATTTTCATCTGAACTATCCAAGACAAGATTTTCTGTTAACTGAAGAACCAAGACTGATTTCCCATTATTTCATGACTCAAGGCAAAGTCTTTGTGTGTGTGTGTGTGTGTGCGCACATGCCCTTCATTGTCTTACAGGAATTCTGTGCTTACCATGACCTATCCATCAGAAGGAGACAGAGGGGGTAATACTTGTGAACATCAGAGAATCACAGAATCACTAAGGTTGGAAAAGACCTGTAAGATCATCAAGTCCAACCATCAACCCAACACCACCATGCCCACTAAACCATGTCCTGCAGTGCCACGTCTACATGTTCCTTGAACACCTCCAGTGATGGTGACTCCACCACCTCCCTGGGCAGCCGGTTCCAGTGCTTCACCACTCTCTCAGTAAAGAAATTTTTCCTAATATCCAGCCTGAACCTCCCCTGGCGCAACTTGAGGCCATTTCCTCTTGTCCTGTCGCTACTCACTTGGGAGAAGAGACCAACACCCACCTCTCTGCAACCCCCTTTCAGGTAACTGTAGAGAGCCATAAGGGCTCCCCTCAGCCTCCTCTTCTCCAGACTGAACAACCCCAGTTCCCTCAGCCGCTCCTCATCAGACTTGTGCTCCAGACCCCTCACCAGCTTCGTCGCCCTTCTCTGGACACGCTCCAGCACCTCAAGGTCCTTCTCGTAGTGAGGGGCCCAAAACTGAACACAGCATTCGAGGTGCGGCCTCACCAGTGCCGAGTACATGGGCACAATCACCTCCCTGCTCCTGCTGCCACACTATTTCTGATACAGGCCAGGATGCCGTTGGCCTTCTTGGCCACCTGGGCACACTGCTGGCTCATATTCAGCCGGCTGTCAACCAGCAGCTGGAGGTCCTTTTCCTCCAAGCAGTTTTCCAGCCACTCGTCCCCAAGCCTGTAGCATTGCATGGGGTTGGTGTGACTCAAGTGCAGGACCCGGCACTTGGCCTTGTTGAACCTCACACAATTGGCCTGGGCCCATCGATCCAGCCTGTCCAGATCCCTCTGCAGAGCCTTCCTACCCTCGAGCAGATCAACACTCCTGCCCAACTTGGTGTCAGCTGCAAACTTGCTGAGGGAGCACTCAACCCCCTCATCCAGACCATTGATAAAGATATTAAACAAGGCCGGCCCCAAAACTGAGCCCTGGGGAACACTACTTGTGACCGGCCGCCAGCTGTATTTAACTCCATTCACCACAACTCTCTGGTCTTGGCCATCCAGCCAATAGCAGCTTAAAGGAAACCTTTCCTCCATGCAGATGCCTATCTTCACAAAACGTGCAGGAGCTTAGTAACTTCCGGATTTCTTTCTCCTCTAGCTAAAACTTCTTCAAGGAGGTTAAACATTAAAATGACAAGGCACCAAGCAGCAGACTGGCACATGCAGTACAATTGCATTAATCCCTCCATCCTTAAGAAGCCAGACATTGGTGACACACATCCATCCCCTCCTCTGTCTGCCTGACAGTCAGTTCATGCATCCTGCCTGGCTGTCTCCAGACCTGGGTTATCTTATATCCTCCATCAGCCTCACCTCTTCCTTCCTCCCTTCCCCTTTACCCCTCCAACAGCCACCCATGGCAGAAAACAGCAATTAAAATTATTATCAGGAGACAGTTTCTGGAGCAGAGACCTAAGCAACAAGTCCCTCATGAACACGTGATACTCTGCCCCACCAAGACCAAAGGAAACCCTGACAAAGTCGGCCTGCAATGAACAAAATGCAGCTTGGCTTAACTTCCCCAGGCCAGGGAGGACATGGGTCTAATTTGCAGCTCACAGCCCAGCTCTGCAGTGACAGATGCTGCCTGGAAATGAAGGAGAAATGATGATGCAGGGCCGTTTCCTTCAAGACGCTGTTCTGTCACCATGGAGGCAGACAGCGCACTCTCAACAAGTTTATCTGCAAAGTAACATGAAAATTCCTCACAGCAGGAGAGATTTGATGGGACGTGCCTATCACAGCTTTATAAAAAGGTTTCTTCAAATGCTTCCAAATCCCATGCATCTTTTTCTTGCTTTATCATCCTTTCAACATCCTTCTTTCTCTTGCTTTTTCTTTTTTCTAATGCCTCCACAAGGCACGTTTATCAACATCAAAGCACATTCTCATACAGCTCAGTTTTTTCCTCTGAAACCACTCTTGCAAAGTCCAAACCTACTAGTACTCTCCATACCCAGTGACTTCACCAGGACCAAAACTTGCCTCTGTGCATGAAATCTCCTTCAAAGTCTAGGCGGTATCAACGTCCTAATGTAGGGACCAAGATCCTTTACACCTAGGTGAATTCCTCTGAGACAGAGCATTGGTTTTGATAGTCCTGCAGACTCTGCTGTGCCTGGGCTAAATTTTGATGACTGTCCCCTCCATTAATTTTTCCTCCCTCCCCAACCAAACCAGAGGTGCACACCTGATTATATTTGTAGGCTGCATTCAGGATGCTCAGCCCAGACAAACAAGTGCTCTGGCTCTGTGCTACTGTCACCAGAGAGATGCCTAAGGCTTGGTCCTATGGCCACCACACTGCCCTATAGGCAGCCTGAGTTTGGGTAACCTGCAGGTCCCCTCTGACATAATGGCAAGCAATGGTCAAGTCCTTCCAGACCAGTTTCATAACCAAGCACAGCACTCCCAGCTTACCCACATACCAGGGCACGGCTGAGTGCGTGCTGAAGGTGTTGCAACCATGTGTTTTCTTCCCATGTGGCCCTCAGGTTTCCTCGGGTGACAGTTACTCTAGGAATATGTGTCTACACAGCTGATGTGAAGGCAAACTTGGACCCAAGGACAGGTCTAAGCCTCTAGTCCCATGCCCTCAAAGCTGAGTATCTGCTGTTATAACTACCCTTCCTCTCCCCGATTGCTTCTGTTTTAAGGAAGAGCTCATCAATGCTCCATCACGCTCTAGAAGCTTTGCTTGCATGGCATAGGTAGGAAGATTTTTGAAGCCCAGCGCTGATCTGCAACTGTATTCCAGACAAAACTGCTTCATACAGGTCTGCTTTCCTAGTATGTTGTTATCATTAAAAACACCAAGGCAAGACCTACAGGATCTTTTCACTATCTTTAAAATCCAAACCTGGATCCCAGCTGGATGGTAAGAGAGTCTTCATCCCCAAACCCTTCTCCTCTGTCCTGCTTACAGCACATGACTTGGCTTCGTCTCTCTAGTGTCTTCATCCCAGGAAAACAGGTTTCTCTTCCTGCCATCCTCACCTAGCAGAGCCTTACATCTCCTCTCCTTGGCATTGGCATTGCCGTGGGGACAGGCTGGGCACATGAGCCGCCTCGACCCAGCTCTCTCCGTCTTTTGGCAAATTCCAGTTGGTAATTGGCCATGGGAAAGATGGAAAATGAGCTGAAGGATGTATATTCAGTTTCCTCAGTGTGTAAAGGGCTGTGTGTGTTGGGGTGGCAATGGGATGAGACAAGGTGAAAGGGGAGTTGGAACTGTGAAGTTTGAAGGTGAAAAAAGTCTTTATATCTGGATTAGTGGAGTCCTGGGGCCTTCAAAAATAGTTAAAATTCCCTTTTTTGAGTAATGGAGAAGTAGTTTGCATTGATCTTAAGAATTTGCTTATAGTTTTCCCTGGAGTTCAATGTACTGGGGAGTGCAAAGCTGACACAGCTCAAAAGTTTTATGAACCTCAGGTAACAGCGTGAAAGGAAATTTTAATAAATATTACATTTATTTAAATTTAATTTTTTTTCCTTGTTAATAATAAAAGCCAACCTTGGTCTTCTGGGCTTTTCTCATATGCCTGCTTAATACAGCAGCCGAATCGTGGAATTATTTATATTTTAACTTCGTTTTCAGTAAATCGTCAATCATTCACCTTTCAAAAGCATTAAATTCAGAGACGAACAGCAGGGGAGAGGGAGCCTGAAAAATAAATATTGACTTTCAAGGGGTTGTTTTGTTTTTTTTTTTTTTAAACACAGGGTTAGAAATAGAATCTGTTGTGGGTGATGAGTAAAAGCACAGAAAAAGGAAAAGACATTTGTGCCTATAAATTTCTTCCCATCATAGACCTGCAGCTCTATTTCTGCTTCATTTGCAGGAAGCCACAGCAGTACCAATGGGTAATGGCCCTTGATGGCTTAAAGAGGCACTTGGGCGAAAATCTGGGGTCTGGTCATCATTGGGTGAATGGTCTTCCTTACAGAGGACACCTGCTACTAGCCATGGATACATGGATACTGGTATTGTGAGAAATAGCTGAGATCCCAAGGAAAACCCAAGCAAAAGAGGCATGATAGAGTTGAGAAATCAATCAGGACTGTCATATAGTGACCCTTATGCTATGCAAAGAATCCAAAGATTCTTCCTTTTAAGTTCACCAGCCCAATCAATGCCTAACGATAATGACGGACTCTTGCTACTGGTCTCTCCTGTCCCCTGGGACAGAAGGACTACAGCCAGCCAGCTGTCCCCTTGCGTGCTCTAGAAGCCTTCTGTAGGGTTCTTGCCTCCTTGTAAATGAAGGCACCTCTTCAATCCCCAAGTAACACCTGCGACATCCATGCTCCTCACCTATCTATCATCTCCCCTGTTACTCCACGCTCTGACCTACCTGAAATCCTAGCCCATGCAGGCTAAAATGCAGCAAGAGAGGCTACCCGCAGCCTGTCAGCTACGTGGAGAGCAGACAAATGCCGTACAGCATGTGTTGTGCTGATGACCACTTCAGGGACCACTCTAGTCAGAGCTAAAGACTACAGCTAGAAGAGCCCAGCCTGCAATCTTGGACATCACGGGTCACAACACTGCAGTGAGACACCTGACAGGTTGGGTTCAACTACAGTTGCACAGTCTTGATCCAAAGACATCAGGAGATGAAATCTCTGCCAAGATCTTTGGCAATTTGTTCCCAGAGATAATGACCAACAAAACAGGCGTCTGGATTCTTGCTCACATCTATTTGTGTTCAGCTTGCAGGCACTGGTCTGTCTTGTGCCTTGCTTTCTCTTTTAGATTAAAAAGTCCTTTTATAGCAGGTGCATACACACAGCAAGCTGCCACTTGAGCTTGTTGATGATCTGAACAAATTGCTCTCTTGGAAGCATTTTCTCCAGCCCAGATTTGTGTGGGTTTCTGCAGCCTCTCCGATTTCTCATTGTCCCTGACAAAGCACATGTCCCCAAAATGGAGATAGGCTTCTGTTATCTGTCGCCTTGTGACTTACACTGAGCTAAAATTAGTTGTGTCCTTTCACCAGTCTCCTTCAAGGTGGCATTAGTTGGTCCCACCACCATACTAAGAATACAGGTCCAGATGAAGGACCTTCCTTTAGGACCTCTCAATCTTCTTCGGAGTCATTGCCTTCCAGAGGGACTACCACACGCCACTGCACACTGGGGGCTGGCCAGCTGGAAAGCAGCTTTGCAGAGAAGGACCTGAGGGTCCTGGTGGACACCAAGTTTACCATGAGCCAGCATTGTGCACTTGTCACAAACAAGGCCAACAGCCTCCTGGGCTGCATTAGGCAGATCATTGCCAGCAGGTGGAGGGAGGTGACTCTTCTCCTCTACTCAGCACTGGTGAGACACATCTGGAGTGCTGTGTCCAGTTCTGGGCTCCCCAGTACAAGACAGTACAAGACATATTGGAGCAAGTCCAGCAAAGAGCCTCAAAGACAACGAATGAACTGGAGCATCTGACATGTGAGGGAAGACTGAGAGCTGCGACTGGCCAGCGTGTTGAAGGGAAGGGTCAATGGGATCTTACCATTATGTATAAATATCTGGTGGGGGCAAGTAAAGACAGATCCAGACTCTTCTCAGCGGTGCCAGTGAAAGGAGAAGAAGCACAAACTGAAATGCAGGAAATTTCATTTAAACGTAAGAAAAAGCTTTTTTACTGTGAGGGTGCTAAACAAGTTGCCCAGAGAGGTTGTGGAGTCTCCATCCTTGGAAATATTCAAAACACAGCTGGACATGGTCCTAAGCAACCTGCTCTGGTTGACCCTATTCTGAGCAGAAGGAGTTGGAGTAGATGATCTCCAGAGATGCCTTCAAACTTCAGCTGTTCTGTGATTCTGCTGTTCACCCCTCCATAGCTTCAGCCTGTCCTCCTGGTTCCTATCCTGTCTCCCAGTTTGATGCTGTGAAAATGTATGCTCTATGTGCCTGGACTACTGATGGACCCAGAGTCCTTTCCACAAATTCTCAAGCCATGTTAAGCACTCCTCCAAACTTTAGGTTATCTGTACAGTTTAGCCAGCAATGCTGTTTTTATTTATTTCCAGACCATTGATGGAAACATTAAATTGCATCTAAGCTGTGACTGCCCTCTCAGGAACGCCATAGAAAAGTGCTCATTAAACAGATTTCCTGCTCATAATTTCTGTCCAAGATCTGTCAACTACCCATTGCTTAATCTATTCAATATTAGCACATAAAACCCCCATAGATTTCCAGTCCATATAGTCTCTATGTCCTTTTTCTATCCATTAACAGCAACAGACACCTAGGAAATGACTGCAAGAACTGCAACACATCCACCCACCCTCCACATACTCTCCCAGCTTCTGACAGCTGGAGGTTTAGGAGTTCTTGTAGCAGTGGTAGCAACAAAACCATTGTGTCCTATGGCCAACAGTGGACCTGAATTAGCTTATTTCTTTTTATCCTGTTTGCACTTCAATTGTTCACTGTCATGAAAAATTCTCTAACAGGATTGTATGCCCTGAGGAAAACTACTTCCCATCTTTTCTTTTAAACTTGCATGATATTTTTGCTGGATGTCCTCTGCTCTCTGTGGTATGGGAAGCAGTGAGTCATCTTGCCTTCTTCATGTAATCTCTAGCACTCAAGACTTCATAGCCTTCCATTCAGACCACCTTGCTGAGACTTGTCAATCACCTTGTGACAGACTTGTTCCCAGGGAAGACAATCTGTCCTTTCCACTGCTTCCTCAGAGCTGGCATTAGACCTCTGCAGGTAGACAAGCAGGGTTTTATCCTTTGCAACCAGGGCTGCCACCCCACCCCACTGCCTTTCCAGCTCCAGCTGGCCTGAAACCACCTCTCTCTGGGTTGCATCCAGTTGGGACAACACATTTGCTTTGGAAGCAGGACAAGGAACCTCTCTGGTTTACAAGGAAACAGAGGCTGGAGACCTTACAAGCTTCTGCCCTTTGCAAAAAAGCATCCTCTTTCCCTGCTGCCCTCCCCAGGCAGGCAGGCAGCAGCACACCATGTAAGCAAGCAAGCGAAAGGGGAAACAAAAGTTAAACAGAGGTTAAAGGAATAGGAGAAGAAAAACAGATGACCCCCCGGAGTCTGGGGCCGAGCGGCACAAACAGTAGGAGCCCCTGGAAGCCAGCTCATCCATGCGCACTGCCCTTGCTGCCTTCCAGTTCCCAGGAGGGGGCTTAATAAATTTTACAAAAGAGCAAACAGCTGAAAAATGCTCGTATTTAAAAATATATTGAGAGAATTTGCATGTCGTTCCCTTTTGTGTGGGGATGGCATTTATACACCCAGCGTTTCAGCAGCACTGCATCTCAGAGCACTTTACATAGCAATTAATTACACACTGGTAGTGGAGTGACTGTCTACAGGCAACCTCATCAGCCATTATCCACTCAGCAACATCCAGCATACAGCTGTGAACATTTGCATTAGCAGAAAGTTGTCTCAGCTGCCATTAGCAGGGTGCAAGAATGTCAGGGAAGGATGGTAGGGGTCGGCTCACCCCCTGCTCCTTCCCGAAAAGCCTTTAACAGCTACCGTCACAGCTTTCACAGTCAAACTTGTGACCCTTCCCTCATTTTAATCCAGCTTTGGACCAGGGAGATGTCATCAGCTTACAGCACACTGCAGTCCAGATCCTGCACCATAGTGCCATCTTTTCCTATAACACGGGAAACACTCTTGGATGGGAGACTTCTGAGATGGCGCATAAAAGTGCAAACACCAAATCTGTACAAGGGATAGCTTTATGGTATGAACACTGTCCATAGCCTGTGCAAGTTTCTGATCCATACCCTTGGTGTAGCCAGCCACAGTGCAGCCCCTGTGGCACAGGATTACTTTCAGCACTCCCCAGGTCTCTCCATAAATCAGCCTGGAAAGACACTACAGACCTGAACGACCAACTTCTGACAACTTCCATGGCCTCAATGCTATTGCGAAGTACTTTGCAATGCCAGATTCTCTCCTGAGTCCCCTTTGCTTCTGTTTTGCCCACACCACAGCAAAACCATATGTGTGACTGCCATCAAGAGATTAGAGGAAACCTGTTTGCAATGGGTAATGGGAAGAATCCCAGCAGTGCACTGACCTTCAGAGGGGACCTGAGGGCAAGAGAACGATCATCAGTACTCACAAAGAACCTGGAGGTATTCTTGCTAGAGCTATAGCATAAACTCCCAGACTACATCTTTAGCACCAGAATGAACAGTTGCAAAAATTTCCCTGGACATTAGAACTTGATCTTCTGTATTGTAAGTTGTTAAAACACTACCTGGCATGTTTTTGGCACAGTCTAACTAGCCTTTTTCCCAATTGATGCCTAGACACAGCCTGGGAATTAGCACAGACTAGTGCCCATTCTCAGTAGGCAATTTGGATGCAACCCCCCTTTTTTGGAGGGTGAGAGAATTTAATAGTACAGATGCAGGATATCCTGTGCCAGCTGGCCTCTGCGCAAGAGAGCAGACCCAGCTACAGTTAATTTACAGGTATAGACGCAGCCTCAGAGTCCTGGACAACATCCAGCCTATGATTGCATCCTCCTCCTTTCAATTCCACCGACCTGAAATGCAAAACAAAGCCACAATGCTTCTAATCTTTAATTGCTGCTATGTACCGTTGAAATATTTCTGTCTTTTGATCCTGGATAAGGTGATCTTTGAATTTTTGCAAGTTAAGGTGTGTATGAAGTCTTTGGGGCTCCTTTGAAGGGCCACAGGAGATATGATCGCAGCAGAAACCACTTGGGCCTCCTTTCTATCTTGTTTTTGTTTCATGTGTGCTAAAATATTCAAAACAATAATTCATTTTGCAAGACTGGCATGTCTTTCTTGCTGAGCCCACCAAGCCAGCTCTAATCACCAGAAGACTGCAGAAAACCAACAATCAGAATCATTATTGTCATTTGGCAGATAACAAATCTTATCCAAGCTGGAGCTATAAGAACAACCTACAAACCTGTGCCACGGTAGCACAGATCTCTTTCCAGTTTTTGATTTATAAGAACACAAGTTGGATGGATGGGAAAAAAACTAAGGGACTTGTGATGATAAATACGGTCTTCTTACACGTGCTGTCTTCAGCGTGCAAAACCAGCTCTTCAGCTTTGGGCTTCCTTGCACCGAAAGCCCAATAAACCAAGGTTCTGGCAGCATGGGACCACTGCCTGGATGCAGAACAGGTCTCCCTGCTCAACCCTCCCTGTCTACCCACTCCACAGCCTGCGTTCGCTGTCCAGGACTGCAGGACCTGTGGCACTAAAGGTGAGCAGACACGAACGCATCCCAGACCCTTTTGCAAAGAGGAGAAGGGAATCAATGTTTCAGTGACTGGAGAGGGGGGAAAGTAGCTGGTTTACAGAAAAGCACAAAGTCTTTGGAAACAGAGTAAGATAATCTCTCTGGGGTTTCCTTTATCTTGTCTTTGCTGCCAGAGGTAATTTCCTGATTTCTAACCCCTCCTTGTGATACGCACAGACACATTTTAATAAGCTTTTGGGAGATAGGGTGCTTATCCCACTCTTTATGGCAGGCTGGATCCCAGTCTGTGCTTGCCTGCTATTAAGTTCGTCTGCCTTTAATTACTCACTCGTTTCCTGTGTGACTTCCCAACTTCTTCCCCAAACACACCCCAAGCCCTGAACTCCTTCAAAACCCTGGCAAGCCACAAAAATTGCTAACTGCCATTTGAGGTTTCAGTGGTGCGTCACTGTTCAGGGACTTCAAAAAAGGCAGTGAAACAAGTCAGGAAAATGAAAAGGATTTTCCTGAAGAGATGGAGTAAATGGGAACAGTAAAGCCCACAGCTATCTGTCCTCAAATCAGATGTCCACGCAGACTTCCCCTGAGCAACCAGCCACCAAGCTTGGCTTGGCAGGACTCACCTTAGCTTGGGGGGGTTCACTTCCCATGGGCTTCTGGAACAGTTTCTACAGCCAAAGCAACATTTTTCATGTTAGCACTATAGGAGCTTATATTAGACTCATGTATTTTCCTGCCAAAGCATTTATATGACAAAAAGCCTGGATCCCACAGCTGTAGGGAAGGGTGGCTGATCCCCTGGCCCTTACCTGCTGGTGGTAGCCCTCTCCACAGTTGTCTTCCAGACAGAAGAGGAAAGCTGAAGCTGCATTTTCTGTGATGCGCAGCCACGCACTGGGAAGCAGAGCTGCAAACCATGAGGCAATTTCACAGATTCCACTAGAGACCATTTCAGACAAGTCACTGGGCTTGATAATGCTGATTTACATAGCGGTAAAGCTTCCCCGCGCCGCGGGAATTGCCGGGTGACGTTCTCTGGCCTGCGCGATGCCGGAGGTCAGGCTGCTGATCAGAATGGTCCCATCTGGCCTGAAAATCTATAAATTCAGATCTGGATGAAATTGGGCAATTTTGGATTTGGATAAGCATTCATGAATTTAAATGAATAAATAATAATATAATAATAAATCATTCATCTCGCTGTCTAGCATGTGAGTCCCCTTGAAGACCTGCAGTTCAGATGCAGCCAAAGTTTGACTACCTCTGCAATTAGAGCCAATGAATTTCAAATGAAGGGCGGGGGGGGAGGTGGAAAAACCAAGAGAAATGAAATGCTTTGGGGGAACATTTATCTAAAGTGACTTCCCCTCCCTGCAGGCCGTACAAGGACTGGATGCTAACAAACTCATCCCACTGCTGGCTCAGGGTAGTGGCACCAGTGAAAGCTTCCATCTCCCAGTACGGATACTCAAGACAAGCAGGAACCATAAACCCAGCTAGTCCCAGATCTGCCATGCCAATAGAGAGCTTGCTGTCTTCATAGCTAGTTTCACTGTGTTAGAGTCCCTGATTCAATCCCAGGCGATGATGTTGGGCAAGTTCATCTCCTTTTGGCTAGTTATTGTCAAAAAGAGCTTTGGGCAGTGATTTATGCTGCAGTAGAAGCTGTAACAAATGGCTCTTCTCACCAGGCTAGAGCAATGCTATACATTGCTCAGATTCAGGCTCTTTCCTATGAGCCAGAGGTAAATTTATGGGTAGTCACCACAATGGAGAGGAGAGGAGACAACCGGCTGGGTTATGCTTATCACAAGCAACCTCCACACCTGATCTCTCGCTACCAAGAGCTGTCTCTTCATTCCCACTGACAGGCCTTCACCAGCTGCTTGCTGCAGTCCAAACTCCTGGCAGTGTTTTTATCTTCCTTCTCCTCATCCCCCTGACTGTTATATCCCCTTGAACCATCCCCAAAAAAATTCTGTCCTGATTCTCCCTGGTGTGTTTCTGCCCTCCCCAAACCTTTGTATTTTATTTTCTCTCTAAAGCAGCTCTTGCAGCTTTCCCCAGTTTAGCCTCCTCCACTCATTTCATTAACATGCTGTTTACTTCTGCTTGTAGATCATTAGCAACAATATTAAACAACTGGCAATTTGCCCAGGAGGCTGCTATCTGTGGGGTTGATGACTTGTTTTATTTTCCCTCCCTGAGAGAGCAGCAAAAGCGGCAGAGATGGGTGGACGTGGAAAGGCCTGAGCCACGAGCAGAGATGAGAGGGGCGGCTTGCTTGCCTTTACTAGTAAATCTCCTGCTCTGCTTTGTCTTTAAACTCGTCACTCAGGTCCTCCTCTCATGGACATGCTTCTAATACCTTTATATGAACCTTTCGCTTGAAATAAGCCCCTGCCACCCCTTCAGCCCCTTAAAATCTCTTGGTTTGGAGTCAATGAGTCCATATCTATGACTGAATTTTAGGGCAATCTCTTTCCAGGCTCCTTGTATCACAAATCCCTCCTGCTTTCCAGCTGAAAGCTAAGGCAACAAACTTACTGACTGATTTCAGCCCATCATCTAACCTGCTCTGGCTCAAAAATTTAACACCTTGCAGGAAAAACCACCTCCATGACTCAGACTCTTGAGGTTTTCATATCCTTCCCTCAGCCAAATTCCTCCAAGGAACTTTGCAGAGATGCAGAAAAAGTTTGGGTTCAACCTAGGAACTCAGAAAATCTTTTTAGTAACCCAGACCAAGTATGAAATTAACCCAAGGCAATCTGTGGAGCGAGGATGAAGCTCAGACAAGGGCGAGGGGGCTTGGTGCCCTGCAACGGTTCTTCTGTTGTGAACAGAGCAGAGAACTGGCTGCAAAACTTCATTAAAAATTCATCCCTTTTCTTTCTAATATGATATTTTTTTTTTTTTTTTTTTTTTTCCCCCCAGGAAAAGCTGGCGGGAAGGAGGGATGAAGAGAAATTGACACATTCAAAGTCTTCCAGTATCTGGCAAAAATGTCACTGGAAACTCAGACAATTTTGACCATCTCTGATCATAGTATTACCAGTGCTGCCACACTGGCCCCTTGGGCTTTTGGCCATCTTCTCTTTGCACACAGAGACTAAAAGTACTATCTACATAGGACTTGCAGGGACCTGCTGTTGAAACCATTCAGGCCCAGTTATCACTGTAATAATTTCCAATGCTAATTCTGAGCCATCTTCAGAACATGTTCCTTTTTCACTCCTTCTCTTTTCAAGATGACACTGTTGCCAGCCATCACCACAAAAGGGTTGGAAAACTACATCTAGGTTCCTCACTCAACTCAAGACCAGCTTACACTAACTTGTTTCTGCTCTAGCATTGCCATAAACCTTTTCTCCTCCCCTCTGCTCACAGGGGTACTTATGGGGAACCACTGGATCCCCTCTTGGCCGCCAGTTAGCTAAGTTAAGCAAGCCAAGACACTCTTTAGACACTCTCTACCCAAAGTACCATGTCCTAATAGCCCATGGATCAGCAGATCCTGCCATTAGGAACTGGCATGGTGCATTCAAGTGAAATGCCTCCTTTCCCAGTTTTGTGCAGCTGCTTCTAAATCATAGAATCATTTAGGTTGGAAATGACCTTTAAGATCCTCAAGTCCAACCGTCAACCTAACCCTACTAAGTCCACCACTAAACCACATCCCTAAGTGCCTCAGATCCCATTGAATCACATTGGTTTTGTTAGAAAGAAGGCAATTGTATTTTACACAAACTGGTATGTAACTGCATACCTAGAAACACTTTGGGAGTGTCAGGCAGGCAAGGGAGAAAGCAATCAGGATAACACCAAGGTGTTTGAAAGGAAGAGAGATGGAAATTTCTGCAGTAAATTGCAAAAAGGAGATCCATAACACGAACTCACTACCCAGTGGGTGGTGGGTCTGATGGTAGGGACCCACGGGTTCTGTTCAAGTAACTCTCCCTGTTGATGCGCTGCAATTTCAAACATGCTTGACAGTGTTTTTCACTCAAAGGCTTTCTATCAAAGGCTGTTTATGTGGGGCACAGACCCTTTTTGCAGTGTTTTTGGCATTACTGACAATTTTTCTTTTCCCGCACCTTGCTGCCAGCCTTCCCAACACCTTCCTGGCTAAAGGCATTACGCACTCTTCCAGATGCGTACACCTGTGTCCACCACCCTATGGACACAGACTGCTGTGTCCCAACTTTCAGCAGTTTATGTCTGCGCTGTGTGACAGATAGAAGTTGAATTTGCTCTTCAAGTCCACCCCCAGGCACCTAAATGTCCTAACGTGACCTTTTATGTCTGCTTCCCTGCCACTTGTATTCTTTCAAATTATTCCCAAGCCAAACATCAAGCTGCAATTCCCTGCTTGTCTTTCCAACCTCCCCAAATCCTTTTGTTTTATTTCTTCTGTTCAAACCAACCCCCCCAGCTCCTCCCAGTTTAACTTCACCCACACATTTCATTAACATGCTGTTTACTTCCACTTCTAGATGGTTAGTGAAGATATTAAATGATTGGCAACCTGCCCAGAGAGGCCATTACCTTTGGGGTTGATGACTTGTTTTATGCTCCTTCTCTCAGAGTGGTGAGAGCAGCAGAGATCGGCAGGTCTGGAAGCTCCCGAGTCAGTGGGGGGAAGATCCACATCTCTACATGTTCACATTCTCAGTGCATCGCTGGGTTGGTGCTCTCACCCCACCACCACGCAAAGCCATCGTGTGCCCTAGGAAAGCCCCAAGCAGTGGCCTCTAAACTGGGGACAAGCAGACATGAAGAAGAGAGGTGGGAGATAGCACTACTGTTTCTCAGGGATCTCTCTGCTCCCCAATAGGGGAAAAGAGGGGTGGCAGCTAAACAAGAGCATACAGGACATCCTCTGGTGCTGGTACACAGTGCTCTTAGCACTTGTAACAGGTGAGGAGCAATGCGACAATGTGACGCTTGTAAAGCCAGTAAAACTCTACATTTCCTCCTGGCCACACATAAGGGTGGCAGGTTCCCGCAGGCTGTGAGCAAGGCACGTGTTTTAACTGTGACTGAGATGAAATTGGTTCTTTTGACAAAATACCAAAAGGGCACCAATGTCTACCTGAGAACTGGGGAGTTGGGTAAAATCCCTTCATAGAGCCTCTCAGCCTTCGCAAGTCCAAATTTCAGCAGGACCAAGAGCTGTCACCTATGTATTGTGGAAGGGGTGGTTTTACCAGGCACCCTGGTGGGTCCTAGGACAAACGTGGGAGCTGACACCTTGACCCCTTCCAAGCTGCAACCTGGGATGTCTGCTTCCAGGCCACTTCTCCTCCAGCGAGAAAGACACTTTCCTCTGGAAGAGCTCACCTTCCCAAAGCATTGCCCAGCACAGAAAACCCTCCAGAAGGCAACTTACCGCTGAGAAACCTGTTTTCTGATGGTCACCTCACTTGATTCAGCGGTCTTTGGAGCCTCTGAGCCTGCAAAATTACTCTGGATTGTCACCGGCATGTCTCAGAGCAATGATTTTGATCAGCAGCTCTTGAGTAAAACAGTGGTTCCAAGCCAGAGCCCTTCCACACATGAGAAGTCACATTTCCACTGGCCAGGCTGCTTCAGTGCAAGAAAGATGCTGGTCACCCGTCCAGAAAAGCACTCTCTTTGGGGGCTTTTAGAAATACAGATCTTACCTGCCTTTTACACTCCTTTAAAAACAAGATGCAACGCAATCTCTTCCCCTATGAATAAAATCACTGAATTGAGAAAGGAAATGTACCAGGTGGCTCCCACTCTTTCCCACCTTTAAAAGAAGAAAAAAAGAAAAAAAGAAAGAAAGAAAAAAGGCTTTGAGCTGTTCTTCAAAGGCTGTCTGATTTGCTTTGAATAATATAAAATGATGATGGAGGGAAAAAAGAGAATATTAAACTCAAGGCTGTAAAAGCTCTGCACTCAGCCTCAGCCACTGAAAAAGATCCACGTACACTTTTCATAAAATAACCACAATGATCCCTTCTTTTCTCCGTAACAGCTGGGGGATCAGCAGCAATAAAGAGCTGGGTCCAAACACGGCATGAATAACAAAAGCCAGGATGCTTCTTCCCAAGAGAAGTTTCCTCTCCCCATTACATCCAAGTGCCCCACACCTCGCTGTGGGTTTCTCCACCCTCCCCAACCCTCCACCCTCTACGCCTCCCCGACGTAGACCCTTCCTGGGGCAGAGCTCCCAGAGACGGGAATCCAGATGCAGAGAAGAGGAAAAGGAGAGACACACAGAAAGAAGCAAAAAATGAATGAAAAAGTATTTTCTTCTGAGCTCCCCCGAGAAAATTAGTGCAAAGCAGGAAGGAGGTGATTGCTGTCAAGGCCTGCCAGAGCCCAGATAGCCGGCTGCAGTCCCCAGGCGCAAATGTGATAATAGCCAACAAGCTAAAATCATTAACAGTAACGACTGCCTCTGAAAAGACCCCAACACCTAGGAGGAAAAACCAGTGACAGGAGAGGAAGGAAAAAAATAAGAAGGGAAGGAAACAACTGTAATCCCTTCTTAGCATTTCTGCACTCTGTTTTCCATAACCCTTTGGTCCCAATAAATACTGCCTCACCCAATTATGGCTCAGTCCGGCTTTCCCCAGCCACCACTCCTATGAGCATTTCTTCTCCCTTTATTCGCTGGTGGAAGAGCAGAGGGAATGAGGGTGAGGGAGGAGATGGAAATATTTGGTGAAAATAGCCATCACCTTTAGCTGGCTCTTAAGGATGCTAACTAATTAAAAAGGGATCTTCTAGTTTTTGGCTTGATGATCCCAGCCCACACGATAAACAGCTGGGTTGTCCCCACACCCCATGGTATGTGACATAGAGGGAAGGGAAAAACGAGTTTCTCCAGCAGATCTCTAGGATTGCTTTGGAGGCCTTGTAGGTGGTCCTGCGCAAGCCAAGATCTGCCTATCTAGAGAGCAGATGAGCTCAAAACTCGGTGTATCTCCCCTGAACAACACCGAGCTCCACCAGCCAGAGAGCAGTAGATGCCATTTTCATCAATATTCTTGGATCCAAGCTAGGACAGACAACCTGGATGGGTGCACAACCAGATAGGTAAAAAGATGGTTGAATGGCTGGGCTTTGAGTGTCATAGTGAAAGGGTCGTGCTCTACGTGGAAACCAGTGCTAAATGGAGTACTGCAGTGGTCTATTCTGGGACCTGTCCCGTTTCACTTCTTCAGCAGTGACTTGGAGGAGGCAACAGACTTTGCAGATGATGTCAGACTAGGGGGACCAGTCTGAGCTAAGCTGAGACAAGAGAGGTTGAGGCTGGATATAAGGAAAAACTTCTTCCCCATGAGGACAGTCAAGCATTGGAGAAGGCTGCTCAGACACCCTATCCACCCCAGAGACTATACCGTCTCCATCCCTGGAGGTTTACAAGACCCAACTGGATAAGGCCCTGAGCAACCTGGTCCAAACTCATAGCTGACCCTGCTTTTAGCAGAATGTTGGGCTAGACACCTCCTGAGGTCCCTCCCAACCTGAATTATCCAGTGATCTGGATCAGATGCTGATGCCTGTCCTCTCAGGTAGCCCCTTGGGTCAAGCAGCCAACTTCACCACCCTTGCTCAGCCAGCGCATCTCTGTCCACTCCAACATCCTGATGCTCCTGGGAATGGCTTTTTCCTACTATGGAATTCTTCTGTGACAACCAAAATTGGGAAGGAGGCCATAATTCATTTGAATGCTCCTCCCATTCCGTGTCAAAATGATGTGTCCTCAGATTAGCCCCTCATTTGCATAGTCCCCTTAAATCTTTAGCAATTCAAGTACCACTCTACGAAAGCTCAAAGAATTTCCTCTTGCTTCTCAACTCCTTACTCTGTCCAAGCCATCTCTTTTTTCATCCTTCTCTCAAAGCAAACCCCATGTGAGCAGCCTTTGGTCAATCAACTGCTTCTGCAAGGAAAAGAAAATAACATTAGCTTTTAAAAGCAAAAACAACAGACTTTGGCTCCAGTTTAATTTGTGAGAACATTTATCTGGCACTGAGGTATGGGATTTCATGCTTTATCTTGGTACAGGCCCATGTACCAAGCAGCTGTATCCCATCCAGGGGTAGATGTGCCTGGTGATGGGAAGAGAGAAAATTATGAAGCTGTTCATAAAGCACATGGCCCAGAGCACACTCTGCACAAGGCAGTGCTAATACTAGGGAGAGGGGAGTACACTCACCCTAAAAATCCCCAGTATAATGCAAGGCTACATTTACTATGTTCTCTTTGGACCCATTTGCCTTTTTGCAAACAACAATTCTCTGCAAAGCCATGGCCGACATTCAGGAAAGAGCAATGAAGTGGAGCACCAGGAGCTTTTTGCACCAGCCACTGAGCCCACTGCTAAGCTGCTTTGTGCAGAAGTTGCAGAAATCACATCTCACGCTGATGCTCACCTTCTTGGGGAACTGGCAGGGAGGACTGGGTTCCCTTCCAAAGACTGTCAAGGCTCAGAAAATAATTTAGCAAAGCTACACTGAACCTGTCTGGATGCAGTTGGAATTTGTAAAATGGGGAACCCTTCTTCCAAAATTAATTCCTGCCTTTGGATTCACCTGATGTAAAGACTGTAATTTTCCAGCTCAAAAAATTCTGTGCGGTTCCTTTAGTGAAGGGATGGGAAAGGTCCCCAGTCTCCCTGCACAGGACCAGCAAAACCACCAATTCCCAGGCTGTTCCTTGGTGGTTTCCTGCTGCAGCTCATCTGCCCTATAGAGCATCTCCAAGTGTCCTTCAATACAAAGTCCCAGGCTCAGAGTTGTGCTAGGAGAACACTGTACCAGCAGCCACAGGAACAACCAAGTAAGAGGCAGCGTGATCTGGTAACAGGGAAAACAGGCAATGACATGCAAGATTTGTCTTAGCTCCTCCATGACCTACTGAATGACCTTTAGTGCCTCGCGTTTGATGACCTCTGTCCTTAGCATCCCCAGCCCCTTACAGGTCTTGTCTGTGCAGCACACCCTACTCAGGGCTTTCAGACACCCTGCAAGGCCCCACATGGCTCCCTGGTGGCCTTGGTGCATCCCACCTCAGGTGCCCAATCTCCCCAAAGGACCACAAATGCTGGCCCGGACCTACTCTTGGCTTTTTCCAGGGGCTCCCCAAGGGGCTTGGGCAGCTCTTCCACAAGGTGCCCCATCTGGTGTCTTGCACCGGCTTCTTGACTATTGATCAGGAGATGTGCGAGTGGGTTTTGGGATGGCGTGGTGCTTTGTGGAATCTGTCCTTCCCCAGCTGGACTTTACATTGAGAACTTGAAGGCCTGCTGGCAGGTTCATGGCATAGGTGGAGCTTGAGCTCCAAGCCACAGAATGTTCCTCAGATGCTCCACATACACTCAAACTCATGAACTTAATAGCTTTGTTTGAAAATTAGGAAAAACATATGCAAATATGCATTGGCACAAGGCTTGAAGGAACAATATCTCATGAGCTTGCCCTACTCTGAACCCCTCTGCCCCAGAAAGGTGAGTTGGCCAGTTTTCCTCTTAAAAAGAAGTGTCCATGGATACTTTACAGATTGTTTCCAAGACATTGAGTCACTCATGTCAGATCCCCAGTTTGAAGGGATCTGATTTCCAGAAGAAAACAGAAAAGGGGAAATAAAAAGATAAAAGTAAACAGAAAACTTCTTGTATCTTGAAATGGGAACCAAAAGGTGGAGAAATCCCACACCACCAACTCCATTCAGAAATCTTGGCAAGGGTTGAGACAGACTTCACAGCCAAGTAACTGATGGCAGGGATAAGAATAAGAATCTGTCAGAAGCGTAGATAGTGCACACATCACCTTGCTAACTAATTAGCTAAATGAGTCTGAGTCTTCACTCAAAAGTAAACTTCTCCCAATTTTCAAAAAAGCTGATTAAACTTAAAAAAAAAAACCAAACCAAACAAGAGATGCCAATCAAGGTGATATGGGGCAAAACTTGGTCAAAACAGCAAACATTTTGGGGCTATTATCTCCAGTTTACCTTCTATACTGAGATTTCCCATCCCAGATGAAAGACCTGCAATTTTGATTTATTAAGAGTATGTCTGGGCATTTGCTCAACCGGTGAAAGCTCCATGGCATCACTGTGGCTCTGTACAGACCAAGACTGACTGTCTCATTTTACAGCGCATCCTGATTCTTACACACCTTCTATCCCCTCACAAAACAGCTGGGAAGGCAGATATCCCCAGTACAATCACACCCAGTCTCAACATCTCGGGGCTTGCCTACATTAGGTTGTTCAGTCTGAATTAAATAAGGTATAATGTAAAACGGATTAGTCAAACCACACCAGCAGCTCCTTGGACACCCTCATTTGATGTCAAAGAGGTCTCTCATCTCTTTCAGTTCATTCCCTAAAATGTAAATCAAAGGGGTCTTACTTCAACTTATCTTAATTCTGAGTGCGGAAAGAGGGTCCTGATGCAGTTTAATTAATCCCCTTTAAAAGTGAATTTGAGTTAATTCTCCCATGGGTCTCAAAGTAGACAAGTGCCCAGACATCACTACATGGCTTAATGTTTAGCGTGAGATGAAATACTTTCAAGGTGAGCTACTAAACCCTACCTGAAGATTTCATTTTCCTTATTGTTGGATGATGGAGGAAATGTTTTAATTCAGAGAGCAATTACAGGCAGTACTGTCATGCTCATGGTTTGATCATAAGCTTGATGATGACGAGGAAAGGTCACAGCTCTTGGAGTCAGGTGGTAGGGCGATATTCCCACCTGCTCCATAAGTTTACAGCTCTAACAAACACTGAAAAAAAGCTTTGAAGTGTGATCATAAAAGCAAAACCAAGACCTCAAATGTATTAGTATTTTTCTAAATCACACATTTTTTTCATACTTGTGGTTGGCAATATAACATACAATAGCATCTGCAAAACACTAAGTACTAGTTGAATAGACCAAATGCTTAGGAAGGGAGCCAGAAAAATGTTCATAGCAAAATTTACCAGCCCTTAAATTTAATTACAAATCCAGAACTAAAACTGTGTTGAATGAAAATTTCACCGTGGTGGGTATAGTAGAGATGGGCCTGAGCCAAAAGGTAGCAAAGAAGCAAATCCAGCCCTCAGAGATGTGTCTCAGGCTGGGAGCCAGGAGGTTGCTCTGAACTTCACAACTGTGCAAGAAGACTGAGAAACCCAGACCTGAGCACCTCGTAGTTTGGAGAGCTCAAAATCTGTGTCAGACCAGACCGGCAGCTCCTCGGCTGAACAAACCCAACTTGCTTTCGCATGAAGTGGGGCCACCCTGTGAGAAAGTCAGATGAGAGTCATCAGCTCTGGTTGCATTTCTCATCATCTCTCTGCTTTCCAGAAGAATCAGTTAAATACCAAAAAGTATTCTCTCACCCAAATTCACAATACACCACGTCCATTCATCATGTAGCTTGACACGGGTCCATACCATAATATATTGACTCACCTCGAACTTTGATATGCCCAATGGAGGCGAATAGGCGTCTGCTCCGTCGGAGTCCCAGCTTTGCCTGTGTTTGGTCACCGAGGGTGGCCAAAGAGCATTTCCAAAGCTGAGGGACACACTGCAGGCCCAGGTGCGCTGCCTGCACCCCCCTCCCTCCCGCAGGTGCCACCACCAGCTCCGATGGGGATTGCCAGGGCCACCGTCAACTTGAAATTCGGCAGCACTACGTGCACAGAGTAGGCGGACAAGTGAGATCTGACATGTACCAACAAATCCACGCTGACAAACATTTTTGAACCAGTCCTTGCCAAACAAAATCTGTCTTTTCCTGGCTCTTGCTTTTTCCATCACTCCAATACCTGCCCACCTCCCACCCAGCGGCTAAATCCACAATACCCACAGTAATTTTAAGGAGACTATCTATCTTTATTTTTTTTGCTTTCTCCCTCTACCAGATCTCATGGGGGGTTGGCTGCCCAGTATCTCTGTTCAGGAAAATTAAAACAAGAAAATGAAATATCAGAGCCAGGCTCCTCCGCCCCTGGCAGCCTCAGCTGTAGATAACACCGGGCGCTGGGCCACGTGCAGTCCTGTTGTGCAGAAATTGTCTAGAATAAACGGCCTTGTAGCTCCACAAGACTGTCTACATTTATTAAGTGAAATCACTGCCTGTTTTCTGCAGCATTAAATGTGAACTGGAGTACAATATATTTATTGATCACCACTAAACACACCCTGGACCTTCCTCCAGCTCCCCCTCTCCTGTTTGTTCAAGCAGAGCCCAGAGCGCACTTAGACACCTGATTCCCCAGGATGGGCTGTCCCTTGTCCATGGAGCAGGGGACCTAAAACTGCTGCCCAAACCTTTGTGGTTCACCTCCCGGCAGCGGCGGACTTCCACAGACAAGGACCGGGGAGGTGGAGTCACAAGGCAGGAGAGATGAGCTGGCGATGGGGCTTTTGGGCAGGCAGGACACATCTACTGCAACTGGCAAGGAGAAGGCAATGGGTGTTGGACCCCTGGGATTGAAAGGAGAAGCACAAATGAGGAGGAACCAGAGGAGAGGCTGATGCAGGTATCTCCACAGCTTTCCCTGGGCTGGGTATCAGGAGCAAGAGCAGGGCTGGACTGCGCCAGCAGCAGAAACAGACGCCAGAAAGGATATCCAGCATTGCACAGGTTGGAGGGGACAAAGCAGAGAAGCCCAGGTCCAGGCACAGCTCGTAAGGCAGTGACTCCCACTTTGTTACTGCTCCCTGACACCCTGGGGACCCACGGCAGAGAAATGAGCCCCTGGATTTATCCCCCTTTTCCAATTAGCCTCGTTCCCCCTCCTCCTCTCCCTCCACCCTGCTAGAATCAATCCTCGTCCTGGCATTTTAAAGGGCAATGTGCGCATTTTATGGCCATCCCCTATAAAACCATTCTACATGATAACACATCCAGCCCTTTATTAGGGACGTTTGGCAAGTTTATTGGCCAGACATTTTTCTGTGCTGACAGATGAGGTCCTGCCATCACTTCTGTGAGCACGTGGGGCCCTCTTCTGTCCCCTCCTCCCCTTTCCCAAGCCGTCCAGCCCCGTGGTGCGGGCAGCCCACGGCCATCCTCCATGCACTGCCAGCCCCATCCCCAGGCAGCTGAAGTCCTCTGGTCTCCTACATCTCACCTGCAGCCAGGCAAAGGGCGGCAGCAGCCGGGCCATCCCCTCGCCCCATGGAGAACCATCTGCATTTCATTACCCCCACATCCACCAAAGATCAATTAACTCTTGGCTCTGTGCACAGGCATCCTAGGGGGGAGATTTTCACCTCTGTCCCCATCAGGATGGGTTGGTTGTGCACAACTTCTCATTTCTCTACAGCAGGGCTGTGCATTGGGGAGCTGGAAGGCTTTCAGGTATCTCAGGGGTGTAATTGCTCTCATTAGATACTAGGGTACCAATTGGCCTTTGCTGTTTTGGGCACCACAATGCTTTGCCCCAGTCAATCCTGATCCCAAGATCGCCACAAACATGAGACCCCGTTCCTGCAGCACTCCGTGAAGAGACGAAGTGGGCTGGGACACGAGCGCTCAGCAGACATTTACACGGCGCAGAGGGGCTCCGCTTTCCAAGAAAGCCACAACCACGCTGCCAAAGCGGATTTGTCTCAGACCTTGGACGCTGGTGTCACCAAGGCTGTCTCTGTGCCCAGCTCCTCCTCCACCCGCCCATAAGGACCCCCGTGAAGACAGGAGGTCGTGATTTAAAGCCAGATGTGGGTTTTATCATCTTGTGTTCTTCCCAATCATCCACATCCATAACAGCAAGTTACAGGGCCAGCAGAGGTTTAATGACCGGTCAAGGATTAGCAACGAACACCGAACTTTATCTAAGTGCTCACCTGGCACCTTCTCACCACACTTCAGGCGCGCTGGCATCTGCTGAGGGATCTGCTCCCGGTGCACCATCGTAGCCAGGACGGATGAGGTCCCTGGGAAAAGGCTGCGGCAGGTGCCCGAGGTCAGGAAGGGGAGGGTGACCGCGGGCTGGGAAGCAAACCTCTGGCTCAGGTCCCACTCTGGTGAGGCAGCAGTTCAGCAGCCACCCTCCCAGGTCACGGCAGATAGTCCACGTCACCTTTCGAGTGTTTCCATCACGAGTTGCAGAGTAAAATGGAGGTGACTATAAGGCTGCACTGTGATTCCCACCCTGCAGGGAGCCTTCCACCCAGCTATGGGTTTCGCTCGCTGATCTTGACCTGTTGTCGCTCGTTTAACTCTCGGCCGTGCCACCGGGAGCGGTGGTGGGCTCCCCACACTTGCCAGCCCCCTGCCCAGTGTTGGTTCACATGTCATATTCCCAGGCTGTGTTATTCTTAAGTACTGTAAATCTCTCACTATTATTCTCCCACTTGATATAGTGAGCTGTGTCATTTTGAAAGGAAATACATAACAGTATATTAAAGAAATCATGGATCTCCTCATTCATGTTTAAAACAAATTTATTACAATGTAAGAAACCCTGAATAGCATGAATTTATTATAATGATTTAAGACTCCTGGCACTTGAGTTAAAAATGTCTCTCAATAAATAACTTCCCCTTGAAAACACAGCAAATTAATATAGTTTACCATTTCCAAAGTTATATAAATCCAAGAGGCTTAAATCAACAGTATGCTGGATAAGATTACTGTTGCTCAGCCGGAGCCTGGTATCGCAGCTCAGAAGGATGGAAAAAGTAGTGAAAAATGGATGGCTTTTTTTTTTGGTCACCTTTCTCTCCCTTCCACCACCCTAGGCTATGTCTGTTCTGTGAAAGTCAGACTAATGTGAAATGGATGAAAGCAGCTGTGGCCTTTGCACACAGGTATCATTAAAACAGAGCGGCTATTCTGCCATCAGACTCAACAAACACCGCTCTGATATTTCCCCGAAGTGCCTCTAACACGCACAGCCCCGCTGCTTTCGGTAGCGGCGTTTTAATTTGACTGCAGACCCAGGAACCGAGATGTCTCCAGCTTGGCTGCCTCCAACTCTGCCGCGGTCTCTCAATTCCAGAGCAAACCCAGGACTCTCTCCTCTGCAGCACTGGGGAGCGTGTGAGACAGCTGTGGTCTCAGCCAAGGTTTTAAATAACCCTCACCGTACGGCTGCTGTGTAATTATTCAGACGGGCCAGCACGCCACCTTCCCTCTTCTCAGGGGTCTCCAACTCAGAAAAAACAGAATGCGACGGCTGCTCGTGTTTGGTAGGATATGTGTAAAAATGCGTATTTAGTCGGTTCGTGCAAAACTATAGCGGAACTATAGGCACGAAAAAAACTATGTACAAACACCGACCCACATCCAGGTGCAGGGATGCCCACAGGTGAGGCAGCGCGTCGGGCCATGTCAAGGGGAGAGCCCGCCTGTCCCCCAGGGCTGGATCCTGCTGCGTAGGGGCAGTAGGAAGGGAAGTGAAACCCCACGCGTGGCCGCAGCCATCAGTGGGACCGGCAGGGTTTCAGCTGGCACAGATCTTGCCCCAAGAGCCATCCATGGAGCTTAGCAGCTCCCGGGGACAAGAGCTTGTGCACATCTAATGGTTGGACTTGATGATCTTACAGGTCTTTTCCAACCTTAGTGATTCTGTGATCTGCATGTGCTAGGAAGCAGTGGTTTTGCTCAGCTGCGTGCACAGCTGGGTGCCACCAGCACTTACCTTGCACAGAAAAAGGCTCACACTTGCTGCCTCTGCACAGACCTTCCCACTTGACAGGTCACTATGTGGGCAGCAAGAAGGGCTGAGCGTCACCGGCTGAACAACCTGGCAGCCCTTCCCAACCAGCCCTGCTCTCAACAAGGTCTTCAATGGCTTTTTATTTTATGAAGGTCTAATTTTTTTTCCTTTACTGACAGTGTGTCAATTTTTTTCCACAACATGGCTGATGACTATTTTTTTTAAACAAAGTACAGTACCAGTGACATTCTGACAGTGTCAATAGAGCCAGAGTACACCCACCTGAGCTTTTCAGCACGGGAAGTTAGGGCTGTTAAGAGTCAGACTGACAGCCTTGGTAAATTCAAGTCCTCTGTACAGCAGACGACAAGAAGTTATTAGATACAGACAAGGCTTTCAGGTCACCCAGTCTATCTCCCACCCCACCTTTTAATTGTCTCTCTCACCCAAGCTATAAATACCTGACTCTTCTCATCTTGTTTCCTCATTATGTCAATTCTAGCAGTCCCTGATCATTTTTATTACTCCTCACTGAAATCCCTCCAACCTGCCAGTAAACTCTCTGGTAATGAGATCCCTGTGCTGAAGGCACTCGTGCAAATAGAGGGGCACCAGACCCACTGACAAGGAGCCATTTCCTCTGCAATTTGGAGATGTCGCCTCCTCACCTGCAGCTCAAAAGTCTTCTCATCTGTTTTTGTTGCTATCAGGTATCATCACCTCATGCTTTGTTCACTCATCCCCTTCTGAGGGTTTCTGCTGTCTGGGTCTCCCCCATCCCATCAAGCACGTGTCTTTCAGATTGTTTTCAAGGTGGCTGAGTTCACAGATGCTGCACTCCCAGGTTCATGCTCCATCCCAAATTGCATCCTGCAATTTTTTTTTTTTTCTGCTTGGTATTTCTGCTTCACTTTATTTCTTTCTCCTCAATTCTTCTAAATTTAACACGGTCTCCCAGTTTCACTCACAGGCTTTCTGCTTCCAAGAAATAGAGCCATGATCTGAAGTGCAGTGAGAGCAGGTACCCAGCCCAACACTTCCAACCAAGGCTCCTGAAAGTGTCAAAAGGGAAATACTGTGCAGACGAGGCCACACTGTCATCGTTCACAGCAACAGCACCTGCTCTAGTGTAAACCCTTCAAGATGCATAAATGCTGGAGAAAGTTCAAAAACAGGCCCCCCAAATCATCCAGGGGCTGGAAAACAGACATCAGGACACAAGGCATAAAGGATCCCACCTTGTCAAAGAGAAGGCTGAACCGGGAGTTTATCACTGGGGGAGTAATTACTTACTGTCTGACAACAGGGGAACTTTGCCTCCAAAGGCACAACTAAGTCCAGCAGCTGGAAATTAGACAAACTGAACCTCCAAAAAAGGCAGTTTTGTAGCAGCAAGGATAATTAAACACTGGCAGATTTTGACAGGTGCTTTTAAAATTTCAGTGCAACTTCCTCACAGTCAACTCCAGCTTGAGAAAGAACCATCTTTCCTGTCTGCGAGTTCATTTTGTCCTTTCCTTCCTTACCAGGTCTAGTAGAGGAGAGGAGTTCCCACTTTGTCCTTAATGCTCACGACACTCAACACTTCGTGTTTGGACAATGGTTTTGATCAAATCCACACTTCCAGGTTTTAAAGTAGTTGCCAGTAAGCAACCAGGAAAGATAACTTTTTCCAATTTTTCACTTTCCTCCTGTCTGCAGACAGGAGACCAGAAAGAATGAACTTACGCTCTAAGACTGGTTATTGAAGGCTATGAGTGAATAAAGTGTTTTTTTCCATGTACTCAGAATGACTCCTGAATTAAGGAAACAAGGAATTTATGGCTCTTGCCGCAGGTTGTGGATTGGTTTGTCTGCTGGGACCATCTGGGCACCTCTCACCTCACGTATGTCAGGGCCTCACCTGTCAGTGACGTCTGAGTTTCTCCAGTTTAGTTCCCCAGTGCCTGAAATGATTCCTTCAAGCCTCAAAATATATGAAGTCTGAGAGCTTTGGCTTCTGTTAGAGGGGAACGACCGGCCAATATGCTTCTGCTCTAACAGCTTACAGTTCACAGACAAATTGGTGGTGGGTATGACCAGCACCTTCTCCTGCAGACACTAACATAAGTCACAGCCCCTCTGAGATGTGGTGGTAAACACACTTCACCAGCAGAACCCAAAGCATGCTGCGGAGGGAGGCAACGTGGCTTCCCCAGAGCTGGGAATCAAATCCACTTCCCCCACGTCCCCATCCTCCTGCTGCAGCTGGGATGCAGTAGCATCCCCTGCAAACAACTGTGGCAGTCGTCAAGCACCAAGACTGACCAGACCAAGTTGGGTTTCTTGCTCTTTTTTAGCTGACTTCTGCTTCCAAACACCCTCCCCAAGGATCACAGTGAAAGCTCTGCTACAGAACCATGCCAAAGATGCTCAAGGTAGCCTGTTCTCTCACAGCTACATGGAGCCACAATATTGCAAAACATTTATTGTCATCGTGAGCAGATAAGACTTCAAGAGATGCAGGGAGCAGCTATGGATTGGGAGGGGCATTTTGCAGAGGAGAACCACCCAGTCAGAGCAGACTTCTCTGCTTCTGCCAGTTTAAATCACCTCATTCAATATTCTGTGTTGTCTTACGTAGCATGCAGTTAGGTAAATTTATAAATCAGACACTAATTAGCACACAATTTCATAAATTTAGTAACAGTGAAAAAGGAGGTTTCTAACTAACCAGGCTGTGCTCTCTCCCCCTCAGATGGTACCAATTCAAACACAGCCTGGAGGTCATATTTCAGAAAACCTCTGCTGCAACATTTAGAGTTTAACCCCGGGCTCATGTATGCTTTCAAGGGATATCTTTTAGATATCTCAGGCTCAGTCTTTCTCAAGCATAGCTAAGCCCTTTCCTCGCCTTCCTTAACACCAAACCTCCACAGCTCATTGGATCACTGCAAATTTTGGTTTGCTTGTTTCTCCCTTCTTCAGATTCTTGCTATACCCAGTCTCACATTCTTCTGTCATCTAAGACCACAATACCATCCCTTGCTAGCAATTAAATTCAGTACATGCCTGGGTTCTGCCTCGTTTCTACCCTATTACCCTTACCCTCCTCGTGCTCTGGCCTCCCTGTCTAGCTACTCTAAAGGGGAGCATCTAAAGTTAGGTCATTTCCTTCTTCCCCTGATTTGCCAGGTATCCCTTGGACAGTAGCTCCCCAAATGCAAGAACATGATTTGGAAAAGAAGTGGGGAGTCATAAGCCTCTTCTGGGGACCGGTGCTTGAAGACATTTCTCTCTCCAGGATATAAGCACTAAATTCGCCTTCATCAACTTACTATATTTTATCAACTCGTCTCTACCTTCTGGCTCAGCTCCACCCAACCTATATCTTCTGTCATCCTTCGGTACAGTTCTCTGCCTTGCATCCTTGTCCTTTCTTGCCTTTACCTCCATCCTTTCTTCCTTACTCTTTAATTCCACCTTTTTGTCCCAAGCATGGTGCTGGCTCCCCCCTCTTCTTTTGTATTCTGAGACCTCTTTTCCCACTTCAAGATCCAAAAGAGGTCTTGCTCCTCACAGCAAAACCCATGTCCTGGAGAGGAAGAGAAGGCTTAAAACGTCTTAAAAAACTGGAGATTGAGAATATATACGGCATGATGATCTGGAAAGTGGAACATATTGTCAATGGCAGAATTGACACCTGAGCTGGACAAAACAAACCAGGAGATAAGTCAAATAAACAGAAGTCTGGAAGATCAAATGAAACCCCCAGATAATTTATTAGATTAAGACCTCACATACATATATAAATATATGCTTAAGATGGGCTTCAACAGCGAGACTGGAGAGGCTAGAAGTGGAAAGGGTGTGAGTGCTACAGGTCCACGCCGTGCAAGGTGCACAAAAGCAATGACTACACAAACACTTGGCAGGCGTGTGTGTACGAGACACTCGGGAAGAACACAAAGTGAAGGCATGGGTAGGAGCCTTAGCAGAAGTCATGTTACTCCACAAAGCCTCATGTAAAACACAGCCCGATGTGTAGCTGAAGCATATTAACTGGGAACACTCTGGACAAACAATCTATGGCTGGACTAACTCCCCAGCGGCAGCTTCCTAATATAGGAGCTTAAACTTAAAAGGACACTGTCAAGTCATTGCTTTTGCTAGTTTAATTTTTGCATTTCCTCTACTGTTTTAGCAGATGGAAAACAATTCCCCTCCCAGTCCCAACTACTGATTTTGTCCTTTCCTATTTGACAATCATTGATTTTTTTTCTAAGGCTATAAATGTTTTAATAACTTCAACTTTGTAGTGCCTCATGGCAAAATATCTTTGCTTGCACTGACTGCTAAACACTATTCCTAATGTACTGCTGATAACTAGAGCAAGAGCCAGCATTATAAAAAACGATTTTTCACAGGGTCTACCAAATTAATAGCTTTTCTTTCTTCATCCACATCTCACAGACAGTTAAAACAGGCAAGTCTTCAACCATCAGACATTTCAACCACCTTAATTCTAGAGTTCTTGGCTTTGTAAAGGTATGGCCCCCGTGTAGCTCTGACTGATGGACAGCACCTTGAGCGTAGAGCCCACAACCCTGACGATGTCCTTTTAAAAAGAGCTGCTACCAAAATATAGATTCAAGTCAGAAGTCACTGTCAGAATTAGAATTGTTAATGAACAAATTGGATCATAAGGAATCTTAAAGCAGTTAAATATTGGCAACGTAAAGAACCAAAGAACAGAACGCTCCCACGCAGTGTTCGCAACAGGGTACGCAAAGGCACCTTTCAAGAGATATACATGTATTTTCTGCTATTTCAAAAGGTCAGTTAGCACTTATTAGAAAAGGCAATTAAAAAGTTTCAGTCAAACTGGAAAAAGAGAAGAGAAGCAATTGGACTGAAGTCAGAGAACTGTTTCTTTATAAATGCCAAACCGTAAAAAACACCCCACCCCAACAAAACTAAAAAACACCAAAAACCAACCCAAAACCCTAAGATCTATGTGATAGTAATTTCTTCATAGTTTTCCATGGTTTTCCTGCTGTTCCTTGTACGTTTTTCTCTTCCTTCCCCTCCCTTTCCCCACCCTCTTAAACAAGCAGACTACTCAGCCAGCAGAACGAGAAAACCTATTTCCCCACCCGCTATACTTGGGTCAGGGCACTGAATACATCTTTGGGGCTTTAAGAAGAAACCTGTGCCTTCACAGGCTCAGGGAGTAGAACAAGAGGGACATTCAACAGCAGACGGACATATGGGAAAGAAGTACAATACTTCCCTGACAGCAGGACAGACCAAACAGGGCCTTTCCACAGTAGTCATTTGCTGGTCCAGTAATGCTGCTGCACTCCTTTATACTCCTCCAAGCAGCTTTTAAAATTCAGCTGGGATGCCAGAAAAGGATATCACCTAATTTGTGATTAAGAGTGGGTCTGAATGAAACCGCTCAGAGTAACTTGAGGTTCATCTTCCCCTTCATTCTCCTTTTGTTTCATTGCTGTAAGAGCATGGCGCTGCCAGGGGCGCGTGCTAGATATCCTGCACTGATGCTCTCATCAGAGACGCACCACGGGCCTCACTGCCAAGTCTTGCTAGCTCCTCCCAGAGCACCAAACATCGCATAGGAGCGAGCATGTGGGAGGCAGGTAGCAGCGATACCCCAAGGATCAGTACAGCAGTTCGCTGCCATTAAGATAAGCAGGGTTGCCTAAAGAGACTGTCGGAAAAGCTGTACTGGCCCACGAAGCGGTGTTTGGGAGCAAATGGCCTAGAACTTGCCCATACTGGCTCAATTCTACCTTTCCCTCGCTGCAATTTTACTGTGCAAAATGAGTATTTTAGCCTCATATTTCTAGGAACACATGCCGGTGGCTACTGTTACAATAAAATATGAACACTGCATTGTGGAGAAAATGACCATTAATCCTGTAATCTGCAGTCATTTTTACCAATTCGGCACATTTCTTTAAATAACCAAGTACATGCAGTAGATGGAAGTGCATTTAAATAAACTGAAATAGATACAGCATGAATAATTAAAGCCGGCAGGGAAATGTGCATTGCGAGCCGCTAGTGGAAATAATTACTGATTTGTCTTATTTACAATGGAGCCTGGATACAAGATCAAAATAGTGCAAGTTAGTGAAAATGTCTTAAGACTGTTCTTATACTACCACTACTATATATTTCATCTTGAGAAGCACATCAAATAGGTTTTGGACCACTACAATGTCTGACGGTGTTCTTCTATTTCAGGGTTAGGTTACCCAGCACATAAACTCATTCAAATAGCGCTGCTTTAAAGAGGAATATATTTCAAATGGACGCCTAGTACATAAACCTGCAACATTGTCTATTAATGTTATTAGACACTGTATAGTTGAGCTTATAATATACCCCCTAAAAACCCAGTATGTTAAGTATCAGAATGTTGAAGGAAAATGTAGATCATAAAATCACTGAAGAAAGTACTAAAGTGCTTGTACCTTTATAATATGCCAGGTTTTAAACAGACTTGTTTAATTAGAAAATAATCTACTTTGAACGTGGTGGTTCTTGAATGTTAGGCAGTTCTTGCAAACCGCTTTAGAGCTAAAAATCAATAATGAAATATACTTCCGATAGGAGGCTGGCAAAACTGTGACTTCAATCTACTAGAAAATGCTGTCGATTAAAAAAAAATGTATTTTAGAATGATTACTTGACACGTGAAAGGTTTAGAAAAAAAAGTTAACGCTTTCTGATTGGTCTACCCCAACAACGTTCTTGCACCATGATTATTAAATCCAAAATGAAACTGGATGCTAATTAGCTACGTTTTAGAAGAGGGAAGACAAGCAGTTGTCACTCAAATAATTTAAAAACAGTACTTTAACAGAAAAAAATCAGCAATAAAAAGGTCCTGAAAATTCTACAGAAGGGCTGTAGACCAATGAGGCGTGTCAAATGAAGAAAATCTCCTCGAGGAGCCGGCTCTCCTCTAGCTCATCTGCTCTGCTTCTGGAGCTGCAAGGGGTCTGGTACCAAGACGACGGCCTGTGGCTCACGTGACGAAGCGTGTGCATTTTGTTCCTGTCGTAAGATTCTCTGCAGAGGTGTCCTGGGGCAGCTATCGGACTCATAGCTTCAACCAGGTCAAGAAGACAGGCTTCGTACCTACAGAAACAAAACAAGAAAATGGAGCTCCGTTAAGCAATACAGCATCACGCAGGAATTGAATTCAGCCTTCCTGCCTTCATAATTCAGACTAGACCTAGATTTGTCTGATGGGGGCCACCAGCACGGAACAAACTTTGCTGTATGGGTTCCTATGAGGAATACCAACACAGAGGCAGTGAAAAAGAGGCGAGCAAAGCATGGGTGCTCAGGTTATTTTAAGCTGTTTCATCAGCTTTTCCATTTGAGGTATGTAATGTCTTAGTCGCACTCCAGAGACTGAGGACAGACCTCAAAGAGATGACAGCCAAATACACCAAACAGGTACAAGGCAGACCCACACAGGTAATGGTAAAGTGACTTATACACATGCTGTACTTTTTTGAATAGACCTCTACACTTGATTTAGTTTCCCAGGGATTTGAAAACAGCAGGAGACACTATTATTACTGCCACAAACTACACGTGCTTCCTGTAAATCTCTGTGCACTATATGGAGTCTGTCTGGTGGAAGCACTGAAGGAATATAATCTAAGCAAGGCAATACAAAATCAACACTTCAGGCACCAAGAGAGAAGGCAAAGGTGCTCAACATTACTCAGGCTGTCCTTTAAGTGTGAGTACAGATGTGGGGGAAGGTTGCAAGCCAATGTTAGCTGGTAACGCACACTGAATAATGGCAGTTACTTCAGACACAGACTTCCTATTAATATTCACACAAGACAAGACCTGAACTAAATACCAGCACAGGATTGATCATTACAATATATTGTCTCCTGTCCAATTTTAAATGTCTTAAACAATACCATTTCCACCGCTTCCCCAAGGAGGCTGTTCTTCAGTCTAAGAGATATCGCTCAAGAGTTTTACCCAAAAGTCCCCTTTGTTCCATCCTGTTTTTAGCACCAACCTGCCCAATGTTCCCAATGCTGAAATAGTTCACACATTCAATGACTTACATGCACGGAACATTATTCACAGCATCCAACCTAAGGTATCAGTGTAACTGGTTGGTTTCCATAGGGTCCCTCTCTTGTAAGCAGAAAGAGTTCATCCATAGGGTGAGGAAACATCTCAAGCTGTTTCCTGCTTTGAGTCCTGGTGGAAAAGCCTCTGTTTATCCTTTCAGGACAGTGGGAGCCTAGGAAGACTAAGCAACTAAGTCAGACAGCTGGGGTAAGTTCCTCAACTTAGATAGGTTGAAAAACTGTTAAGTACAAATATTCACAACAGTTTATTGATGTGAGACTAGCAGTGGCCAATGTATTTCCCAGAGGCAGACTACCACTTGTGCTGTCCCATACCATCACGCAGCAGCAGCATCAGGTAAAAAAATTTCCTTCCCTAAACTAGCAATGCCATGCAAAATATCCTTCATTAGCTCCAGCAGCGAGTGCTATGTTCCAACCATCAACAGAAAACTGATCATGACAAGATAACTCGCAGTTATGTCCAAGACACAGAACTACTTCCTCAGCAAAAAAGAATTAACTGTGCTACTGATGGGTTAATACTGATGTTAATGGCAACCACTGCAGTTCTGCTATGATTGCTTGGAAAAGTCATCTCTTGTATTTCCTTCCATTTTTATTGTTTCTTCCAACCTGATGGTCGCCATCGTTTCTAGCGCAGTCCGACTCAACATTACTGCCTCACAGGGCTCTCTCCTCTCTTTGACTTCCTATAGATTGTTTTATTTCCCTTTGGATGCACTAGCTTGCATTTCACCCAATCAGAACCCCATTTTGCAAATTTCTTTTTCACATTTTAAGCGTGTCTATGTGTCTTTCTATTGTCTGTCTGTTTAAATCACCCCTAACAGCCAAAAATGAGGGACTCGAAACAAAAAATACAGCTTTAGTTCTGTTTCAATTGGGTCGTCTAAGTGGCTAACCCTACTCAAATATGATGCCTTACAGTTACCCTAACCAAAAATTTCAGGAGGACAGGGAGGTTTTGGGTAGCCAAGCAAGACCATTTTAGAGGGGTCTATTGTTTGTACTAGCATTCAGAAACACCCTCTAAAAACTGAGGCTCGTTAAAGATATCTCCAAAGTAAGATGGAATAAGACGCAGTGATAGAGAGAACTAGCACATAGCTGTAACAGACTTTTCACGTAGAGGAAGTTTTGGACTAGACTCTATTTAGATATACACAGATGCTTTGAACCCCAAAGAAACCCAGTTAACACATACACTGGTTTCATTAGCCACACCTAAAACTTCTTTTTAGATTAATCTAGCCTAGCATACAAATGCTTATCTCCTCTGACTGTAGCGCTATCATAAAATTTCAATTTCTCTAGCAGCCACATTCAATCACAGATTAGGTAGGGGGAAACCAAACCAGCCAGTGCATTTATAGCAAACGTGCAGGCCCTAGATTTCAGCAGTACCTTCGAGTTCATTTCTTCTGCAAGTTTATCTAAGTTTTACAGCATTTCTGCTATCAGGAAGGCTAAATGATTTGGCAGATTACAAGCGCAGCAAATAGCAAAGATTATGTAAAAGACCAGGTGTTGTAAATCAGTCTATTTGACACCACAGTTATATATGCAATAAAGTGAATGAACTCTGCTAACAGAGTGCTATCTGATAAAAGAGAATGCTCCTTGCAGGTATTTAGTGTTTAATCCCACGATAATGGTTTGCCCTGGTTTGTCTAGGCAACATCAGACAGCATCTGGCTGGAGGCAACAGAGTAGACCTAGAATGGTTTGAAGCTCACAAAGACTATTTTCTCACCATTTATTTAAAGAGACACAGTCAGAATGCTCAAATCCTGAAATACAACTTGCTCAAAAACTAGGACATGTATTCCTTGCACGATCTGAATAAATGCTTAAGTAAAACCAGGCTTCATTATTATTATTATTATTATTAATATGACACTTAATGGCTTCAGTGAAGTCAAAGCTGCAGGATCAGGCACCCAAGAGTCAGAACATTTCAAACAGGAAAACTGATCTGGCAAACTTGGCTCGTGAATACTCAATGCTCTTTTAATGCAAATTACCAGCCAAGGGTGCCCTCATATTGTTCATGCTTCCCAAAAACGAAAAAAATTCCTGAACGTTCTGCGGAAGTACCAGCACTGTACGTTAAGCCACATAGAGAAACTCCTCACATATAGATGTCCAACCAAGCAACCAAATGTCCCATCAGTGCTAGATGCTTAACACACACTTTCTTTGATGGGTTTTGCTCTCTCAACAGAAGGAAAATGAGGTGGGAACTGTCCCTTTAAGGATAGTGATAATTCAGTCTGTCTTCACCTTTTTGGTACATTTGCCAGTGTGCTGGAAAGTCAATGAGCACCTCCGCAACAGACTGGAAAACAATCTCTTTTCTAAGCCTGGTTTTGACACTTCCCCCATATAAGTTTTTTCATCTAACTTTCACGAGCTTGAAAGTCTGTGTGTTTCATCACAGAAGAAGAAAATTTGTGAAGTCTACAAGTTTGGATTAGAAGTCTAACTATCTAGACAGCTAAAGTTTGGTGAAAGTAATCTTGTACATAAAGTCTCCAAAAATTCCATCAGGAGAGGGAACACAAAGAATTAGTGCACAAAGCACAAGGAAGGCAGGGCCACGCGCAAGAGAACAGAGGTGGGAGTAGAGAGAACAGACCAAGGTAAGCCTTGAAGCTCTTCTTTCAATGAAGAAATTTGACCTTTGCTCTTAAGGTAGAAGGTAAAACTCCAAACATGGCTCAGAGAGCAGCATGGAGATGCCCAAACTATCTGAGAGGTAGGTACCACCAGGATAAAGCCACTGTAGCTGGGTCGGTGTAGAACTGTGACCTGGGTGGCTAAATCCATCCTGGTCAGCGCTGCACAGTGCTGTGACAGTATTCCCTTAATCTCCTCCGTACAATTAACACAGGTTGCTGGAAATTTGGCTCCTCAGCCACTAAAGTGCTTTTGGAAATTTTATTAGAAACTTTCAGCATTGGCCCCTAATTAAAGAAGTATCTAGTAGAGTTTATAAACTCTTAAGGTAAAGGAGTTTTGTAGTCCATCACTAAGGTAGTGGGAAACATCATAAAGCATTACAATTCAGAACAGCTCATTAAACATTCACATTTTCAAGAGAAAACAGTACAAAAATAAACACAAGTTGGCACAGAGCCAAATCCTTCCTTCCACAGTATTCCTGTTTCACTGCCTGTGCAGCAGGAATACAACTCTGAACATCTACAGGTGCATCTTACTCCGCACTGTGTTTCCACATTGAACGGGAAGGAAGGCTCTTCTTGCATTTTTATGACAAACACGCAAATGTGGCTGTTGCTCTGGGAACCATAAGACCACTTATTCCCAGGGCGGTTGCTGAGAAATCACCTGAAACCACTTGGTATTCTGTCTAATAAAACCTGCTGGGCAATCAGAGTTCAGACAGTCCCACAATGTACAGTACCTAAAAAATGGTCAGATTATGCAAAAGTGATGCACAGAACTCATTATTGTGCAGGATATTAAAGAGAACGGTGCTCTTGAAGGTACCCACAGAGCATCCTTGCATCAACTGGTTCAACAGTGATGTTTGTTTATTTATTTATTTAGACATTTGGGATATGTCATTGAATATTTAATGTTTGTTTATTTCCCATTGCTAGTAAAATATATTATATTTCTTACATGCTGTTCAATTTTTAAACTACACTATTGTATTTTCATATTGCGCAGTCCCATTTAACTAATAATATCATTTGTTCCTTCCTGAAAAAACAGTACAACCCCAAACAAGTTTGATATTTGGAGGAGCAGGAATTTCCCCATGAGGCAAAATAACTAAACTTATTAGAGTAATAAATACTCTGGCAGTGAGATATATGTATATTTCTTTAAACAAGCAGTGTCAGATATTATTTGATCACTATGTTCAGAGATATCTTTTCATTTACAGTCTCTGAAAATTTATTCTCAACCATAAATGTGTACAAAACACACAGAATGTCTCTTCTGCAAGGTGATGGCATTTCAACAAAGCATACTGGCAATACGGTTTTGGAGATTAGTAGCTGTATAGGCTTACTTTATTTAACTGTATATACCAGAAGAAATAAAAAGGTTTATTTTTATACTACTGCTTATATTTTCAACATAAAGTTCAAAGTGATTTACTAATGTTACATGAATTGCCTTTGAATTACGGTACAGTATTGTGCCTAAGTACAAAGCCTAATACTATTTTGTATTCATAAAACACCACCTGCCTCCAAGCACTTTCCAAATGCTAAATACAGCTACAAACACATTCAAGGGGTAGGGAACAGACCCATTTTACAGAAAATGAAACTGAGCTTATTGTTAGTATAAAGCAAATATCAAACCCCTATTTGACTGGAACAAACAGGGCAAACAAAAGCAGAGAAAAAACAGATACAGATAAGAAGTGGCCTCAGCAGTCGAACTACCCCAAGCCTGAAGGCACCACACTAGCGATACAACGTGAGGTTATCCGGAAAAAACAGCTGTGATGATCAATCACCCACCCCCAAGTTAACCCAGGCTCTATGAGCGAAGGGCAGAACTCTACCCAAATTGAAGAGTCCTAGCCACTTTCTGCCATCTTTATTCTTGCATCCACAATTGCTGCATTAGGGATGCTAGAGGTATCTCGGTGGCTCGTGCTTTCAACATCCATGTACCAACCTGTTCTCCATAAATTTGCCTAATTCCTTTTTCAGCCTGCTGCTTCCACAATGTCCTGTGACAGCAAGCTCAGGAAGTTCATTGCTCTTGAAAGACATACTTTTGTCTTCTGTTTTAATCCAATACCCTGCTAGTGCCATCAAGTGCCTTTTAAGGATTGACTGCAGTTAGTCTCTCTCATGTGGTGGGATCTGGTGAAAAACAGTTCCACATTCAACTTAGCCACCACCTTCACAATTATGCAAACCCTGATCATTTTCTCATTCAGTCTTTTCCATTCCAAAGTCATAGCTTTTTGGTCTCTTCTTGTATGGCAGCTGCTTCATCCCCTTGATCAAATTAATTGTCCTGTGCACCTTTTCTAGCTTCCAATATGTCTTTCTTGAGAGGCAAAGACCAAAAGTACACATCAGAATCAAAATGCGGGTACACCAAGGCGTGTGTATCCACAAGCTTTTGTGAAGCTCTGGGAAGCTTTGAACTTCACAAATCCTAATCACCTGCTCTGAGTTCAGCATCATGTAGGCATGGTGCTGATGACTCTTCCCCAGGTAAATTACATTTTTGCCCACTCAGTTGTGATGCCTTTTTGGAGTTTCTTGCTAATGACATGGCATTTGACTATCTGAAAGAACTTAGTATCATCCACAAACTTACTAGGTCACCCGGGAGATTTTGCTGTTCACTTCTTGTTCCAGGTCACTGATGAAGAACCAGCCCAGTGGGTTCCTGAGGGACCCCACTGCTGACTCTTCTGCATCATGAAAAATGAGCATTAAGTCCCTTTGCTTGCTATCACTTAATCAGCAGTAAATCCATAGAAGGACTTTTCCTCCAATCCTGCAGAAACTTGATTTCTTTAACAACCTTTGGTGTGGAACCTTAGCAAAGGTCTTTTGAAAATCCAAATCCATTATGTCCACTGGATCCTCTTTGCGTCACCAGATTTCTGAGTTCAGGATCCATAGGTCTGAGTCAATGTCTCAGATTCTTTCTTCTCTCCCTCCCTGCTTGTATGGGTATAATAACCAGCATGCTATGTGGCCCAGCAAGCCTGAGATGAACATGCTGAGGAACATTAGAGACTGGTTGGATAGAAAATGAAAGCTGAGAAAGAGAAGCTGACTTTGCAGTCATTCCGTGCAAGGCCACAAGTCAGGACAGGGGACCTTGCCTTTCATGTGTGAACTGCATCTTCAGTGACCAACACACACCCTTGGGGGATATTCCCATGTACTGACTCTCAAGATGCTGAAACCAAAAAAAAAAAAAACACAGAGAAGTGCAATTTTTGAGGCTGAAACATCAAGAGGATGAACAAGACTAAACCAAGAACCGGAGACAAAGGGACTGTGCCAGTTAGCCTGAGATTCCCATTTTACTTTCATGCAGGTTGGAACTCAGAGCAGACTGTGGGATACAGGAGGAGCCAAATTCAACAGTGCTATATATGTATTTAAACCAACTCCAGGTTGGGACGTATTTCTTGCCTGTAAGGGGTCTGTATTTTCCAAAGGCATCTCAAAAGTTTCTTAATTCTTAAAGAAAAAGATCAGACTGCAGAATATTTCAAAGCAATTAAAAAAAGAACTGAGCCTTTTATTTAAAATACATCACACAATGTAAAACAGAATATATTTACACAATGTCCTCAGCAAGAGCCTCCCGGAGTGCTGTAAAACCCACACCCACATAATAGAGAGCTTACAGTATCAGAGACTTTTAGAGAACTCTCCGAGGCGGTATTCACAGAATCATAACCTAGAGAAGAAAAAGACTTATTAGATCATCCAGCCATCTCCCTGCTGACGGAGAACCGTTCCCTACAGTGTGCCTCCTCACGTTTCTTGCTAACAATCAGCCTTTTGCTATTCTCCTTGGGAAGCCATTCCACAGCCACATATATCTCACGCTATCATTACCATTATTACTTATTTATAGGCTATGGTATAACCTAAAGGGTCTGGATCAGGATCAGGGGGACCAAGTCTACTACCACTTGCAAGAGCAATTCTCTCTCCAAAACAGCACACAGTCTAAATAGGTAAGTCAAAGTCCAGCGGGAGAGATATAACATACAATTAAGGAGAACAGAATAGCATGGAAAGTGCCACAAATGTTCCATGAGTTTCTACTTCAGAGTTTGGTAGGAGGCAAAGGTATGTGTCGCAAACAAGAACATGTTTCTGATAGTTAGCTAGAGATAAACAAAGAGGATTTTCTTCCTCCCAGCTTCACACTATTAGTTATAGCTAAAGATCTGGCACAGTACTGAGAAATCCATCTTCTTTTTTGGTGCAAATACTCCTTAAGTATCTGAACAATATTACATTTCTCCCTTCTGCTCCAGTCTCAGTCAACATTTATCTGAGGCACACGTATTTTAATCTTCTCTCATAAATCAATACCTCTAGCATTGCAACAGATTTTGCCACTCTCCTCCGATCTTTGACAATATCTTTCCAGTAAGCAATCACCCAGAAATGAGCACCACATTCCCCTGGTGGGGTTACACAGAAGCAGAGAGGAGATCAGCTCCCTCCAGCACTCACGCAACGCTTGTCTGTGCAGACTCAGATGACAACGGCCTTTTTGCTGCCACTTCATCACTCTGCACATCCCTCTCTCGTGTATGTATTGATACACCGCACTGCAACACATCCCTGTATGCTGCAAGTCCTACAACACCAATGAACTCAATGCCTCGTTTTGTAGGGTTACTAAATTATCACTAAACCTCGTTGAAAATAGAATCAGAGATTACAGCCTTTGCACAGGAGATTTTGGAGAGAAGCAGTAGAATTGAGTAACAACATCACAACTTTGCTAACCGAAATGAGCCGTGCTTGGCAGTGTTATGGGACAACCCTCCCTCCCCAGTGTGACAAACAGTAGTAAAGAGCTAATGAGGACTTGGTCTTGAAAGGGGTTGAGCACTGCTGGTTTGCCCCTGGCCTTCTGCATACCAAGCAGAGCCAGTGCACTAAAGGACACTGGATGCAGCAACAGCATCTCAAAAAAACTTGTGCCCTAAGGCAGGGCTGCTAAGAGATTTTTCTTCCTCAGTTTTCACCCTGGCTTCACCTATGATAGCATCCAACCGGCTGTCATTACTGAAATAACAGTTACTGCTGCTCTCATTCCTCCTTGCTACACAAACAGGCCATTTTCACTCACCCGGTAGTCAGAGACCAACACCTGCTTTCCCCACCTTTCCACACTCCCGTCTCAACACTCCCAATCCTCAGTTATCCTACCTCTTTGCTCCTGGTAACTCAGCCTTTTCTATTATTTCCTCATCGGACTTTCGCTCAGACCCTGCTGCCACGTTACCAACCTGTCAAATACAACTGAAAGGGTTTCTTCATTGTTTTTGTGGCTGTGTGCTTTCAGCTGCTAAAAAAACAACAAAACCCCCCTCGGGTTGTTTCTTTTAAGGTATGGCTGCGGGCAGCTGAATTGGCATAACCGAGGTTGCAATAATTCTGCAAGGGCAAGGGTAAACAAAGACATGAGTGCTGCAAAGCAAAGAAACCTTTTACATCAGATCTGCCAGTGACAGAAGAATAATTTTGAATGAGGTTTTAGTATAAAAGAAAGAAATTACAGAACCACGGAACTACCATGGAGCTTAACAACCACCTCTGCAATCACTCTGTTTGTATTGTCCTTCTCTCCCCTCCCACACACCCGTTTCTGTCTCATCAAGTCTGAAAGCTCTTCAGATCAGAAAATGAACCTCAGTATATGTACAGCACCTGGGGCCCTGATTCTGCTGTGATATTACATAACAACTTTGCACTTCAGAGCATGCTTAGCTTTTATTCCCTTTAAGCACTCTGTCATCACAGCATATCTACAGCAAGATCTTCACCCTTTATTGTTCTGGGCCAAAACTAAGCTGTCATCACATCTTTTCTGCCATACCTCATCCCCCTACTTCTCCTGCCTTAACAGCCTTTCTTCTCAATTTTTTGCTCTTACAAGTTTGACCCCAAGCATCTTTCCCCTCAAAGCAAACTCTAATTCAATGAATCATCTTTAAAATTGTGCTTTTTCTTTTATAATGTACTAAAACCTATGCAACCCTTTGTCAGAGGCAAGTCACAGTGCAATTCTGTACCTCCTCTCTGCCAGTCTCAGTGTTGCCCCGTAGTTTTCATTTCTTTTTCACGTTTCATCTCTTTTTCCTAGCATGCTTTCAGGAAAGCTGGGACTACCTTACACCTGTACACTGCCTAGAACTTTGTGGGTACTAAATAAGTACAAAACAATTTTAAGGGGCATGGCTTAGGGGGAAAAAAAAAGCCCAGCATATACAGCTTGCAAAGTCCATCACCATTTACATGTATTAGCAATCTGTCTTTTTTTCACAAGCTCAGTCTAAATTCCCAGCCTGCCAGATAATAAATCAACATTTTGCTTCAATTGTACAGTCACTGGGAGATCTGCATAGTTTTAGGTCAAGCACTTATAACCATTTTATGATTCCAAAGTTTCTTACCTTGTCATTTAGTTACTGAACTGTGAGCTTTCATTGACTTTCTAACCATTGTGGCAAAAACTGCTACTAGCTGTGCAAGATTGAAAATCTCATTGAGCAGAGGAGCAAAATCAGACTGCGGTAGTTTTAAGTATATATTGGGGTGGAATCGTGACCCTATGGAAGCCAATGGAAGTTCTGCCACCGGTTCACTGGGGCTGGGTTTCTTCCCTGCCTGCTGCTATTTGCTGTGTCAGGGTGAATAAGTATTGCAAGCTCTCTATTTTACACCCTGGAAATGAGATGCCTCAGTTAATGCTTGAAAGTTATTTATTTTACCTTTTTCTTTCCTTTTTTTTCTATCCTGGTGAAGTATTTTACATACAGTCAATTGCTGTACCTAAACACCAAGTCTTCCTGTGGATCTGTCCGATCCTTCCTCTCCTGCTTGTCAGCTTAATTTCTTCTGCTGTGGCACGGAGTGTTTAATAGCAAAATCTAGCACTCAGATTCTTCTGTTTCTTAATTATCTCTGCCCTGTCAGCTATATCAGCGAAAACAAGTTACCATTAGACAATTCAGATACCAGCAAACACCGAGTTGTGATAATATAGAGTCCTATATTACTGTCATTATGGAAAAAGCTGTTTCAGGGAGGTTTAAAAAAAATTAAATAAGCCCAGCACTTCTAAATGGCCAAAAACCTAAAGATATCTTAATTATTCTTCAATATCTTAATCATTCTGTAGAATCATGATCTTGTATAATGGCCATTTTAAATGAAAGGTTTGCTGCTCTGCACAGTTGCCACTTCCTTCTAATTGTGAATTAAAGCATAATTTAGCATGGCTCTATGCCAGCATGACTAGAAAAATTTACAGACACTAACTCTGGTTGAAATAGGGGGGGAAAAGCAGTTAGATTTCTTTAAGTAATAGAAAATCACTCACCAAGTTGTACTTTAAAACAAAACACTAGAGCTTTAAGTTGACAAACTGACTTGAATTAAACCACATAAAGAAGTGCTTGCACTGTAAATCTTACAGGGCAAAAGTGATGGTAGGTTATCATTCTGTTTATTAGCATGCACTTTGGAGAGTTCAGGGCAAGTATGGATACGCATTCATTCCATTTTATGCCGCACATTACTGAAAACACATTCCCCATAAATAATTCATAAATGCATTGTCTGAAATTTCGGATTCCAAAAATACAACACGGTTTTCAACTTTATGGTTGCTTGGTCTTCAAAACAGAAATAGACAATTGGATGGATGGACTTGGCAAACCTGATAAGAACCCATCAGTCAGAATTACACTCCAGAGGTAAAGGCAAGGATCTCCCAGCTCCTGATCCCTGGAACAGCAAGGCCATGACGATAGCCCCTGTGCTTGTGCTAGCCATCCCTTCGTAGGAACGAGGGAGAAAAAGAGAAAGGGAAAAAGTAACCAAGTAGTGAGAAGAAAGCGTCCAGTCAGATGCTCGACTTTAAAAAGAACATTTATTAGGAAAAAACCAATGCCTTGCTGTTCTGTTCATGAGCTGGTGCGTAGCAGGAGAGTGAGGAGACAAAAGGACATTTTACAGGATGGTGTGGTGGGAGCTAACAGGTTGAAACTGCCTAGAAATCCAGAGGAATTTAAATTTAAGGCATAGTAATAGTCAAAATACAGAGAATGGACATGCTTTGCCCATTTTTCTAGCTAGACTGCACCACAAACTTGAGCTCTGCTTATTGCTCTCAGCTTTTAATTGGTATCACTTCATTAATGCTAATGACATAGTAACTGGCATCATCTTTTATGCCAGCTATGCTAGCATAAGAGAGGTGAATAGGATCTTGCAGTTCATCTAAAGTCTGATTTCTGCAGGGAGCAGAGTGACCACAACACCCACTGAAGAAACTGAAGCATGCTTCATAGGCTAGAGCGCTTAAGCTTTATATGCCTTGTGATTCTGTATCTTGCTGACACTATATATGTAGTTTATGCTCAGATGCTTCTTTTTCCTTCATAAGGTACTCAGAAGCCTCACATCAGATAGCAACTACTTTTCAGCCAGATTTGCATTCATTTGCTCTGTTCTACTCACCTCCCAAGGAGAGGGACACACAATTTTGGGTACCTTATCTAATGAAACCCTTAGTGCCTTGCCCTAACAGAACAGCCCACCATCTCCCTATTCGCCAGCTCTTTATTTGAATTCTTTCATTCCAATTTGCCTGAGAACAAACGCTGCAACTGAGCTCAAATACTTGGCATCCCAATGTATTGATTGCTTGGGCGCAGACCATACGTGAAGAAATAACGCTCTCACAAAAATTGTATTCTAGTACCAAACTGCTGTAAAACTTCCTACTCGGCACTCGGCGTGGAAGGGTTGGGACTATCTGTCGCTCCATTCATTTCCAGGTGCGCCAAACTCTCTGGGGTAATCTTTAAATCAGCTGAGATTTCATACATCAAAGATGAGGATACATAATTCAAGAGAAGCCACTGAGATAAAACAGTAGCTGTAAAAAAATACAGCATGTCGGCGGTGCCTGGTTCAGCATGTCAAAGAAGGGCGACTGCTGGCGAGGAGTTGCACGCAGTCGGCACAAAAGCATGCCGTGTGGCAAAGCAGGTAGAGTCGTTGTAAGCTTCATAGGGACACAGGCACTGAATAGGCTTGACACTGTGCAAGTACCAAGTTAGAAGGCACCCTACAGAAAAAAAACAGCAGTAAAGCACGAAGTACAAGGCGCTCAGGCCTGGTGTCCCTTGGCTGTAGTCATCGCACACTAACAACCTCTTTCAAAAACTTTACGCAGGTGGTAGGTGTCCCACTGAGATAAATTACCTACTTTCCGTTGCTGAACAGATGGGCAGGGAAGTGAAATTTTAGTTTGTTCATTCCCAGCAGTAACTAGCAAAGATGATCTCGGGCTCTGCAGGATTACTTTTCCATAACCACACACCTGCAGACAGTCCACATTTCTGTTAGAAACTACGTAAGGTCATTGATACGCTACGCAGGGCATTTAACGGCTCAAGAGACTGATGCTGAGTCTTCTGAATAGTTCTTCTGAATATACTCTAGGCTGAGAGGGGCCAGAGAGTGTACAAAAAAGGACCTCAACAGGCAAGAGAAATGGACCCACAAGAATCTCACAACATTCAGCAACGGGAAACGTGAAGTCCTGCACTTGGGGAGGAATAACCCCAGGTACCAGCACATGCCAAGTTCAACTGGGTAGAAAGCAGCTTTGCAGAGAAGGACCTGGACACTCACTGTCCTGGTAGACAAAAAAACTGAACATAAGCCAGCAAAAGCCAGCACTGCCAGCACGTCGAGGGAGGTGATCCTTCCTCTTGACTCAGCCCCGGTGGGACACAGGTGGAGTGCTGTGTCCAGTGCTGGACTCTCCAGCACGACAGAGACATGGACACACTCAAGCAAGTCCAGTGAAGGGCAATGAAGATGCTTAAACGATCGAAGTATCTGACGTGAAAGGAAAATCTGAGAGAGCTGGGACTGTTCGGCTTGGAGCAAAGGCGGTTCAGGGTGATCTTATCAATGTGTATAAATACTTGATTAAGGGAGGAAAGAAGATGCAGTCAGGCTCTTCTTGGTGGTGCCCAGTGAAAGGACAAGAGGTAATGGGGACAAACTGAAATACAAGAAATTCCACTCAAATGGAAGTGAAAAAGCTTTCTTACTATGCAGGTGGTTGAACACTGGCACAGGTTGCACAGAGAGGTTGTGGAGCCTCCATCCTTGGAGATACTCAAAACCTGACCCGACACAGCCCTGAGCAGCCTGCTCTAGCTGACCTGCTCTGAGCAGGGGCTTGGAGTAGATGATCTCCAGAGGTGCCTTCCCACCTCAGCTATTCTGTGACTTCGTAGTGGGGTATTTCCCTTCATCAACACGTTAAACCTCATAGACAGCATATGACAAAAGGGCAAGGACTGACTAGCAAAGACCGGACTCTGACTTATCCATACAGTACAGGCATGGTGCAACGAGGGAAGGTTAAAATGCCAATACCTGAAAACCAGGAAGCTCCATGAACTAATCCAAACATTAACCAAGGGCTTCTGTCCAGGAAGGTTTGCAATTCATTAAAACTAGGATGTACAGGAAACTTGACGACATATTTAAACACGGGTTTTCCCTCCCTTCCCCACATACTTTAACAAATCACTTGCATCTATTCATATACAAATATATCATAGTGTAGCATACGACCCCATAATACACATTTTTTTCTTTTGAATAAGATGTAAGAAACTTAGTGAAAATATTTTTAGTACCTTCACTTCAAGCTTGCAAATATTTTTCTGGCAGAAATCCCCAGCTAACTTTGCAGCAAGATCTCTCAAAGGAAACAGAACTCTTACTTTAAAAAAAAAAAAAAAAACCCAGAAAAAAACCACACTACAAAATGAATGTGACCCAGGGACTTACCCTTCTATGCAACAACACGAGCAGAGTGCACAGAGACAGTGAAGTCCGCAGGGCGTGAAATTAAAATTTTCACACAGATACAATGAAGTAATGATACAATGTTACAACCTTGGCACAAAAATCTTCTGGTTTGAGTAAAGTCAATGTCATGTGATGTTACGGTTTGTGCACTGGTAGAAATGGTCTGCTGCTAAAAAGTTCGTAACAAAACAGAAGGAGCGAAAGCAAGAAAATAGTACGGATAATTACAATAGGCCTATACATTCTAGTGATATAGGCAGTCCTGAAGGTGCTCATCACAGTAGTATCTAGCTGTCACTGCAGGCTGAGTTAAGAAAGCACACTTCTCTCACGCCTAGAAATCTAGATGCTGAGATGCCATGAGGAGATAGGAAAAAGACGACTGAAAGAGATTTGAACTTGGCAAGGAAGGGGGAGGGAGAGGACATCTCTCTTATTAGGTCGGTTTGCTGCCTACAAACGAGGTGGATATGCAGGTTCCAAATTCCAAGCGTATGGATAAGAACAGGGATGCACAGAGCAATTAACAGAGTCAAGCAGAAGCTGGGATCAGCAGCAGCTGGAGCGCTGTTAAAGTCCTTCTAGGAATTGCTCCACCTGTTACAGTAAAAAGAAAAGGCAGTGCTGGAAGAACACAGGCTCCTCAGCAAGGACAAGGTCATTGGAACAAGAGCGGAGCTTGAAAAATTCCGGGCAGATCCACATGCGGTGGCACAGACACTACTACATGCCACATCAGACTCAAGACTTGCAATGCGAGTTACAAACGGCACACTTTATACTACAAATATACCTACACAGTGCAACACTGAATTATCGGGTAATCTGCATGCAGCGGGAAGCATTTTATTTCTAAGAGTACGACAAAGTCTGCAAACTCATAAATCATAAAGCTGTTTGTACATTGTGATGTTTCACAGGTACCTGACAGACCGACAGATGTGCGTGCATTCTACAAAATATATTTATAGGTCTGGACTACGGGGAGGGGGGCAGGGGCAGAAATCTGAATTCAGTACTACTGGTTATCTCAAACCACAATTTCGTGATCACAAGCACAGAAGTTAATGCACACAAGAACTATTGGTAATGCGCTTCCAGTAACCCTTCTGGAAATGTAACAGAAAAAGTCAGTCGAACAGTGCAAAGGTTGTTCCTTACCAGGCATGTTTCTCACCCTACTGATCCAAGACAATACACACAGAGAAATACACAGCCAAATGTGACTTAATAAAATCTTCAAGTCTTCAGCTTATTAATTTTTTCAAATTTTTCTCATTTCATTCCAGTGATTTCATTAGGTTAGACTTCTTCATCTTTATTAAAAAATAATCAGAACTGAAATGTTTCAATAAACCCAATTTCTGTTTTAAGTAGTAAAAGATGATTCAATGCAGATGAAGCAAAAATGAAAGTTAAAAGTACAATGGCATTAAAGGCTTTGAGAACCTCTTTTAAAAGATTTTAAATACATAAATTATATATTAGTACTCTAGAATGTCTGTTTGTTTTTTTCCAGAAAAAAGAACTTTAAAAGCAATTTTTGCATAGAATCATAGAATAGTTTGGGTTGGAAGGGACCTTTTAAAGGTCATCTAGTCCAACCCCCTGCAATGAGCAGGGATATTTCCAACTAGATCATTTTCACTATGTTCTCCAGCTGTATGTTTCAAAACAAAATACTTTAAAACTTACGGGTGGGAAGAACCAAAGGAGAAAAACAACACTAAGGAACCACTGTTAAAACAGACAGAGTTAACTTTGTACAGGGCAGAAAACAAAGATACAATATTATTTTCAGTAAAAGGTTTAATTTTCCATCACGTTTTCAAATAATTTCCTTCCCAACACATTCAGACTAAAGGAAATAATTTAACTTTTTTTTTTCCTTTCCTTTTTTTTCCAGAGGGCCATAAATGAAGTACCACTTCATAAACAACACAGAACTGAGCAAAATCATACATGACCCCAAATTACCTGGCAGCTAGAAGCACGTTGCACTGAGAAATTTAAATGCTAAATATAATCAGTACCAACAATTAAATAAATGGTGAAAAACCCTCAAGCTACTGTTTTCCTTTAAGATTATCTAAATGTTGAGGAGATAACTTTAGTGCTCTAGTCACAGCCCATCACAAAGCCAAATTTAACAATGGTCAATGGCATGTGGTTTTGAAAAGGAAATCTGGTCTAGGAAGAGATAAGAAGTCACACCTACAGTAAAAACTGGTGCACTCAGCTTGAACAAAGATCTGTAACCAAAGACTACACCATCAACTCTTTGTTTCCTTCAAATCTGTATCAGAAAACCAGAAGGTATGTTACATGATTCAGGGTTCCCAAAAGTAATGCTGGAAAGCCTACAAAACAAAAATGTATTTAACAGCAATATTCTTTACACTGAAACACTGCCATGACTTTCCCTACCCAAACACGGAAGATACCTTGGCTATTTCATTACCCTACTCAGGAAAAATCAGGGCCCAAATCTTCTGTTATTATGTCCTACTGAACTAATTCCACCCACATATGTAACATTATGAGATTGAGACTTAAACCCAGTTATTGGGTTTTTGCACATCAGAAATGTCTTAACAAGGACATTAAGAGATGAACATGTAGTTATTTAAAAATCATTATTATAATCCATATATTATGGATGACTATCTAAAAAGCTGCATAGAGCTTTTGTAGAGAAAACTACAATGACAATTTTGGAGTATGTGGAGTTAAGAACACAATAACGACAGGACGTCAGGATACGAGCTAACTGGACCTCTGGTCTCTATCTAAATGTTGCATGCTTTGAATGTGCCATCTCACAATTCTGTCTGATGACCACCAGTTTCTCCAATAGGCAAGACAATAAAAGAATTAATCGCTACCCTTTTTCTGCATGTCACTTTTGATTTTATGAACTTTTAATAGTATCCTAAACTTAGCCACCTCTTTTCCAAGATGAAGAGTCCTCATCTGTTGTGTTGTTCATTCCACAAAATCTCTCTCTCATCTGGGAGCAGTCCATGGTGCTGCTCAGATGTGACGACCAAAGAGTAACGACACACATTACGTACTTAGATTCAACGTGTCTACGGAGCAAAAATTCACTACAGCAGTCTTTCATTTCAGAAGTGGAAACAATATAAAAATGAGAAAATTTGTTAAAGAGAAATTAAAAGGGTCAGTTAAAAGGGTAAAAACGTTTGCATACGGCACACATTTGTCTAATAGTCATACTAGGGCTCCAAAAAAGGACACACAGTCTATGGAGAAAAACTTCAGAAGGATGAAATGGAGTCATACCAGTTAAGTGGAACAGTAAAGGAGACAGTTATGTCCAGTCAGATCCAAATAAAGAAAACAGCAAAGAACAAACGGATAGATCAAGAGGGGAAAAAAAACCACAACCAAAAAACACCCACAAAACCAAACCCCACAATAAATTCCAGCCAAAGACTAAGGGCTATCCTGCTAAAAGCATAAGGTATAATAACAAATTCCACTTTAAATATACAAAAAATAGGAAGTCTGAGTACCTGTTAAAGCCAAGAGGAGATAAAGTTATAAAGGAGCACGTAAGAATAATAAGGCCATAGCAGAAAAGCTCAATGAGCTGACACATATTCACCATGCAGCAATTTAGGAAGTTTCTGAAGCCACAGAGGACACAGTGGAAGACCTGTCTCAAGTTGAAGTGTCATATAAATACATTACAGAACAAATCAACTTGAATGAACACTAATAAATTGCTGGGATCAGCTGGTACTCGCTCAAACTTCTGAAGGAGCACAGGTATAAAATAGCTGAACTATTAACTGTAGCACGTAACTAATTGCCTAAAACCACCTCAGTTCTGGGGCAAATGTAGGGTGATGCAAAAATCTACAAATGAAGAGGTCTGATGTTTAGGAACAAGCAGATTGGTAGAACTTATAATAAAGAATCGATAAACTTGACATATTGGCAGAGTCTTTATATTAAGTCTTAATTCACAGGGGATGTTTACTAGATTTGTAGAATTATTATGCATCCGAAAAAGGAAAATACAGTTTACATAGTCTACCTGGAGTTCCAAAAGCTTTCCAACAAATCTGTCACCAAAGACTTAAGAGTTGCCATAAACTAAGAGAAAAATCCATTAATGGACAGCTAACTGGTTAAAAGGAAATAAAGAGAAAACATTAAAATTGGTCTGCTATAAAGTGGCCAGGGAGGTCACCAGTGGAGCCTCACCAGAATCTGTTAGGGCCTGAACTCTTTAATGCATTCATAAGTGGCCTAGAGAAAGGACAAATCATGAGACGACATTCACTGCTGATGCTATGCTATTCATGGTAGTAAAAACAAAAGCTGGAGGTCTTTATTGAGGCAGAGAATTAGAATATCATCAAGGGGAAAAAAAGTACATTAAAAACTGGAAATGGGGCAAATCAAAGAGTATAAAGCACTGGTTAATGTCCTTAAGTGACAGAGAGGAAAGAATTTTTTTTGTAAGTAGGCAACTCATGAACTGGAAATAATTGAGAAGCCAGAGCTGTGTCTGTCTGCTGAGACCATCTCCTGATGCACAGTACGTTTGACTAGCAGAGACGGGGCATGAGTGGCGCAAGGCCCTGCTCAGACCTCCGAAACACTGCAGTATTGTGCTGGTTTTGGCTGGAACAGAGTTCATTTTCTTCATAGCTAGTATGGGGCTGTGTTTTGGATTTGTGCTGGAAACAGTGTTGATAATACAGACATGTTTTAGTTATTGCTGAGCAGTGCTCACACAGAGTCAAGGCCTTTTCTGCTTCTCACACCACCCACCAGCGAGTGGGCTGGGGGTGCACAAGTTGGGAGGGGACACAGCCCGGACAGCTGACCCCAACTGACCAAAGGGGTATTCACAGAATCACTAAGGTTGGAAAAGACCTGTAAGATCATCAAGTCCAACCATCAACCAAAAAAACACCACCATGTCCATTAAACCATGTCCCACAATGCCACATCCACACGTTCCTTGAACACCTCCAGGGAGGGTGACTCCACCACTTCCCTGGGCAGCTTATTCCAGTGTCTCACCACTCTCTCAGCAAAGAAATTTTTCCTAATATCCAATCTAAATCTCCCCTGGTGCAACTTGAGGCCATTTCCTCTTGTTCTGTCGCTAGTGACTTGGGAGAAGAGACCAACACCCACCTCTCTGCAACCCCCTTTCAGGTAGTTGTAGAGAGCGATGAGGTCTCCCCTCAGCCTCCTCTTCTCCAGACTGAACAACCCCAGCTCCCTCAGCCGCTCCTCATAAGACTTGTGCTCCAGACCCCTCACCAGCTTCGTCGCCCTTCTCTGGACACGCTCCAGCACCTCAATGTCCTTCTTGGAGTGAGGGGCCCAAAACTGAACACAGCATTCGAGGTGCAGCCTCACCAGTGCCGAGTACAGGGGCACGATCACCTCCCTACTCCTGATGGCCACACTGTGTCTGATACAGGCCAGGATGCCGTTGGCCTTCTTGGCCACCTGGGCACACTGCTGGCTCATATTCAGCCGGCTGTCAATCAACACCCCCAGGTCCTTTTCTGCAGGGCAGCTTTCCAGCCACTCGTCCCCAAGCCGGTAGCGTTGCCTGGGGTTGTTGTGACCCAAGTGCAGGACCCGGCACTTGGCCTTGTTGAACCTCATCCAGTTGGCCTCGGCCCATCGATCCAGCCTGTCCAAAACCATACGACGTCACACCATACCATATGACGTCATGTTCAGTATATAAACTAAGGGGAAAGCAGGCCAGGGGACCGCTGCTTGGGGACAGGCTGGGCATCGGTCGGATGGTGGTGAGCAACTGTTTTCATTTGCACATTTGCATCACTTGTCTTTATTGGGGTTTTTTTGTTCGTTTGTTTGTATGTTTGGGGTTTTTTTATTTTCCTTTTCATTATTATTATTATTATTATATTTCATTTCATTTATTAAACTGTTCTTATCTCAACCCACAAGCTTTCTAACTTCTACTCTTCCAATTCTCTCCCCCATCCCACTGGGGCAGGGGGGGAGTGAGCAAGTGTCTGTGTGGTGCTTAGTTGCCGGCTGGGGTTAAACCACGACAAGTATCCTGGTCACCTATGTCTGAGTTACAAGGCGTCACTGCTTCATGTCACTTCTAGAAAGGATTCTCCACAGCAGTCAAACTTCCATCCTTCTCAGCCTTGCACCACCACCATTTTTATTAAATACATTACCACGTCACAAGCTTACGTTCTACTGAGGAAGACGCCCTATGTTCACAATCATACATATCCACTCCATCTCCCAGAGCGTTCCGTACCTAAGCCCTTTGATTTATAACGCGAGCATTAAAAACTGTGTTAATAATCAAGGCACTGACCGTGCAGCACATGGGTTAACCCTGCATTTGCCTCCAATCCATAATCAAAATATGAATGACAAACAACTTATTTTTAGTTCCACGTACTCAGCTACAAGGGGGATAAGGCATCAGTATGCGTTACTCCCGGCTTATTTTACAGCCCACAGGACAACAGGTATCACCAAAAGGTGATTTAGCTGATCCTAAAATAAGTCATCGACCATAAAAGGAGCCAAGGGTAACTAGCTCAGTTGTCTCAAGATAAGCAAGATGAATTCCACCCTAACTATACTAGCATCACAGTTAATCATCGTTATTACATGGACCAACCAAGCACGGAGATGTACTGTGCCAGGATCCTGCCCTGAAGAGTTCACAGCCTAAATAGTCCAGGCAGGTGAAGGAGAGAGAAAAAGGGGAATATACTAACACATACGCAACGTGGTGGAAGTGTGACAGAGCCATCTTTTGGGGGAATGGCTTCTTAAAGTAAGATGCCATTATTCTCTATATATTATTAATCAATTCCTCCCATCTCAAAAAAAAAGCCAAAACCAAGAGGAAACTCTTCTGAAAGAGAAGGAGCAGAGAAGCAACTACAGTGCTAGGAAGAGAACCATGCAGAACATTCCTTTACAGAACCATGAAGAGAGGAACCAAGAGTGGTCTTAATTTGCCAGGCTCTGTAGAAATCGCGATCACAGTAATTCCAACAAAATGTTTAAAAGCTACAACGCAGAGCACTCAGAGTATCGGTGGAGGAAGAAAAGACAGTCAAATCAGGATTTTTGACAAAAGAGTAAAGCAAAGCACAGAATGAACCTGAAAATATTTTTTCAAAACGTATTTTTTCAAAAAAAATATTTTGAGACTAAGTTTTCATTGCTATGATTACAAGTGCAAACAGGAATCACATCCAATGAACCAACACTCAAGATTTAACGTGGTATTTGAGAACCTGCAAAAGCACGGGGGAAAAAAAAGTAAAAAAGTAATTAAGTTAACAATGAAAATGATGGTAAGAAGCAGACATAAAGAGTTAAGTCAGCGTCATAATATGATTTGTACTCTATTCTCCTTTGCTTATTATTACTTTCAAACTACAATCAAGTTATTGTCATACCAGTGAATGATGGAAACCTTGCCAACTACTTCAAAACTGACACGTTTTCTGTTGCACTGAACATTCCCAGAAGACATTTCCCCTCATTTTAATACAAAATCCTGTCAGATCCACAGAGCTGAATAAAAAAAAAAAAATGTGTAAAGGATATGTAGCTGTAATAGACCTCCCCCAACTAGTCAACTTTGGAATAAAAGACGATCAAAAAAGACTCAAAGATCCAGTGCTAGATTAATGCAAATATCTGCCTGTTTGCAAGTGTACTTTTTGATTAAACTGGCATACATCAAGTACAATTAGAAAGGTTATTTATAACTAAGAAATACATAATTCTGCATTTTAATGAGGGTGACAATTACAGCCAACAGTTGCTAATTAACATTAATCCTTTTGCACTGCAAGTCAGAATTTCCCAATATGATTTTCATTGTCAGCAACGGACACACCAAAACTGTGATCGCAAAGCAGCTATTAGGTAGGCTGCTTTGACATAAATAGGTGTTCCTGTTACACACGGTAAAGAAAAAGAAGCTGATGAAGTGTTAAATTTGATAACCTCAGATGTAAATACAGAATGTCATTTCAAAATTTACTTGATGTCTACAACACAAAATATAATCAAGGCTTATCATTTTCATGGCTGAACCCAATTCCAAGCTTCCCAAGAGCCAGGCTTCACAGGTGAAATCTGATTTCAACACAAGCTTGAAATCCCCCATTGTTAAATTTGGTTTTGATCCCAGTCCTGGGTTCACATCTGCATTTCACCCCTGAGACTTCAAAGCTTTTAGTGGTCGTAACCGAACAGTGCAGATAAGGAGTAGTGTTTGCCCAGTCTGTATCAGTTTCTGAAGCAAAACTCGGGAGCAAGTACTGAAGATAGGAATGATTAACCACTGATTGATTTGCTACTGTAGTATAGCCTTATTGCAAATTTTTTTCTTACGCAGATTATCAAGAAAATTTTGGTTCTGAAAACCAGTGAATTTTAAATCCTAATCTTCCAAAATTGCTCTATTGTATTTCTATTAATTGATTAAAGATTTCTCTGTAAATAAATGCCATGTCTATAATAACAACTGTTGCCCTAATTAAACACTTCTATTTCTGATATCCGTCATCCTCTAAAAGAGAGATGATTTAGATTTGCTATGCCTGTCTTTCCAAAAGAGAAGCTATCGCTGTTTTAGCCTCAGCCATCGTCTTTTCAGACAGAAGCACTAGAAAACTAACAGTCTCTTTTCATACTGGTCTTCAACAGGAAGAGAGACCTGGTCCAAACACCATCAGAGGCACAACGATCATAATGCAGCCAGTAAATAAATCCCCTAGAAGAGTGCTGAGGTGCTCACCATCTGGGTCAGGCAATTGGAGTGGGATCAATGTCAGAGATAAGTAAATGAGAAGGCAGAAAAAGAGAATTGTGAGCACTATGCAAAGAAACCTACAATGCACTTCTTACAAAGTGCTGTAAAATTCGCATTTATTTTGTAAGTATGAGATAGGTGGGTTATTTCTACGTACAGAGGTGCCCAACTAAAATCAAGATAAGTGATATTAATGTCCTATGGTCAGTATTATTGAACCTCGAAAGCAATAAACTATGAGTCGATAAATATTACATTTGCAACATAGTTAACATTCTTCCACTGTCTCTGGCACTTATTACACATTGTAACCGCAAGTCTACAATACATTATTCATATTTGGGGTGTCACTGAGTGATGGATTGCTGTAAGAGAGGCTGTCCTTTAAATAAATCAACAAATAAAAATGCAAATGTTAACATTTTCAGCCACAACTTTTTCCATCTTGAATGGGGAATGAAAATTTCACATTATATCGACAGCCAGCAGAGAGAACAATTAACAACCTACACTGTGAATAAGAGAGATTAATTTGCCAATGTCTGGTTTTATCACTTGCATATGGAACTCTATTGGACTTTTTGTGCTGCTGTCTTTCTCAGGGAGTAGGCAAAACTTATGTCTCCTACTGCGTTCAGCACCTAACTCACCACCCCACTCCACACACACATTTAATCCCTTTAAATGTTCCTAAGTTAGATCTGGAAGGAAAGTTTTCTCCCTCTTCATCCTCCTTTTGAATCTCAAATGGTGTCTGATCCTAAGGGAAAAAAACCAAAAATCTATTTCTTTGGCAGTGCTTGCTTAGACTCTACAATAGAAGGAATTTCATAGTGCCATCTTAAGAAAAGAAACATATTTAAGCATCCAACATGCACAGATCTGAAAGGCAACCACCGCATAAGTAAGGCAAAAGCTTAAATCTCATCACTGTAGTATTTCCTAACGCTCAGCATAACAGATCTACTCTAGACTATTCCAGTGTGCATTATTAAGTATACAACTCTGCACATTATATTTTACATCAGATATTAATTTGCTTAAAAGTCCCTGAATACACATTCACCTGAGATGTGCTGGGCAATTGAGTAAATAGTTTTGTTTTTAAAATGTCCCTAAACACAGATTTACACAATACAATCTGTTTATAAAAACTCCAACAGGCCACTGTAGTCTAACAGACAATAATATAGCTCGAATATAGTATTCATATTGCAGGAACTTCTAAATCACTTATTTTAATGGCTGCAGGAAACTTCACTCCAAGACAATGCATTCAGCTAGCATTAAAGCTCTGATTTAAAACTGCAACAAGAAAACATAGGCTTAATGCAGAAATCTCAGACAATCACTCAATCCCTTAATTTACCTAACTGTTCTTAAATTCACTTCTTAGATGCCCAAAGTGAAAAATGTTACAGGAGAATTATCTGTTTCCATGGTGAGCAGAACAACCTTTGCCTGTGTCTTTTTAAGTGCTTGATTATCTGCAGTGTTATAGGACTTACTGTGCCAAACTCGACACTACAACTGTTTCTGCGTGGGGAGAGCCTGACAATTGCACCAGGGCTGTAATCAAATTAAATGGTCTTTCACAAGGCACAATTTACAACAGTTTTGGTTTTTTTTTTAAAAGAATAGCTTAATATTTTGATTTAGAGCAGTTTCACTTATGTTTTGCAACACAACTCTTGTTTTGCTGAAATCAGTACCTGATTATACCTACGGTAAGATCTAGTTTATGTAAAAACGTCCTTATTACTAAATGAAAGCACACAAATGCCACTACCGCCCCTTTCCAGCTCCCTTCCAGCTCACAGCCAAAAGCCAGAGTCTTTCTTCTAGGCAAACACCAGTTATGAAAAAGATGTCCCTAGTCACCAAAAAGGTAATGTTTAAGATAGTCAAGGGAACTACGTTTTAGGGGTAAGGAACAAACTTACTTTTCCAAATTTGCCCAACCCCAAACTTGCCTGTGATTTTTCTTCCAAATGTATCAGCTTTGATCTAGATAAATAAGCGCATGGAGTAGAAAAGCTTTCCAGACCTGCTGGGAACATAATTTCAAGGGGCTCATGCAGGTGTAGACACTTGGCTTAAGAACACTGGATAACCAAACACGCAATGCTTGGCTGTATTACAAAAAGCAGCGGCAAGGCATGCATAGAAGCATGATGGGCAAACAAATCCACTATTAGCCCAACTCAGGATGCCAGATAAAGCAATGCTGTTTTTCTTTCAGCGATATCACTGAAACCACCTTGTGCACATTTATTCTGCAAGGCTGGTCCTTCTACAGGCCTAGCACTAAGGCTCTCAAAGCACATACCTTTACCTTCTAGGGACACTTATTTCTTGTCCCAGACATGATTCATTCCTAGAGAGGAGAAAGTAGGACAGCGGTGATTCTTCCTCAAGCAGGAGGCAGCTGTAACACACCGAAGCCTCTGGTTGAGCCCTGCCAAGACAGGCTATCAAGCCAACACATCTTCTACCTGCCACGCCTGCTCATCCAGCCAGCCCTCCCCAGAAGCTGCGCTGGCACCCCGATGCCTCGCGCTGGCACCCCGATGCCTCGTGCTGGCAGGGAGCTTCTGTCGCTTTCCAACACCTTCTCCCTGGCAGACTTTCCATTGCTGCTACTGCCGGGTGCCAGGGTTTGTGCTAGTTAAAGCTGGCACAAACATGAGTTGAATCTAGTCCTATAAATTTAAATAGTCAAAAGTAATTAGGTTTACACGTACTGCGGAATAAATAAATTTGCTCTTAGGCTAGGGCTTTGTGCTGCAAGTTTCAGGCCCGTGCCAACTGTTGTGGTTAAGCTGTTAACCCCCCCCCAAATCACAGATTATAACGAACATGCTGACAAACCCTAACTTTAGTGGCACAAAAGCAGCAATAATTCTCAATATTGATTAATTTAGTTAGTTAAACCTGCAGTCTAAGCTTATAACCATTCAGTGATAAATTGAGACTGACCTGCTGCCCAAGCAGGTTTTTTGATGAAGGATAGGATCAGCTTTAGGTCTCCACAGAAATACTTGTCCATTTACCATTTTCAATTAGAGAAGGCCATGAGTAAGGGAAAGCACAACATGGCTGCTTAAACTGGTCAATTATACTTACAACACCAACAGAGAGAAAAAAGGCGAGGAAGCGTGGGAGAGAGCACCCCAGAAAGACAGGATTTTTCAAAATTTGTCATCAACTGGTAAAATAAACCTTTAAGGATGACAGCTAATCAGACTCCTTTTACTGATCACTTTATCTGATATGATTTCTAACAGCATATTTCAACAAATATTTTACTCCCCTCTGCGGAAAAGAACGGACCATCAATCCTCTTGAATAAAATTCCTTTTTCTGAGCAGTTGTTGTATGATGTGAATAATTATATCTGCTCCTCAGCGCTTGAATGGAATCTCAACTTATCACTATTAGACGGTATCAAGCAGTATCTTTACACACTCTTTATCTGATATTACCAGCTTGCAAAGGTAACCCTTGCTTCTAAGAGAAATGCTTAGGCAATCTTGTGGTTTCTGTTTGTTTAAACGTACAGTTACTTGTGGGAAACAGAGCCCAATCTATCTCAGTTCTTAAATCCTCCCAGAATTATCATCCCTTCCTTCAGAAGAAAAAAAAAAAGTGTTTCCATAGCAAGTAAGTACAGATTTGTCAATATTGATAGTGGTTTTTCACCTATTATATATCGCAAGTTCTCTCAGAAGATAGAAATAAACTGCCAGCTGCTGCCAAGAATACAGGGATGATATCAAGCATACATTTTCCTAGTCCACTGGGCCAAGAGAAGATTAAATCTGACTCAAGCCCTCTTGTTCTCCAAGAAACACTTAACTCTTCTTATGAACAGGCGTACATTTTTGTCATCCCACTGCACAAAGTCATCTAACTAGCGGTGTAAAATACAGCAAATTCATACTTTAATCTGCATTTACTTTGTTGCTTAACTAAAGATTTTATTATGAGAAAATGTGGGATATGGTAAAGAAAAGCAAGGATTGTATGCTGTTTTTCTAAGCATTTACCGCTAGAATTGTAATCCTGCCTAAAGAAGGCAAGTTGTTTTAAGACTCGTAAGTGTAACAACAGTGCTGCTTTCTGTTTCTTCATTGGAGCAGAAATGATAATGCTGCTTTTCCAGTGCATTTAGTGCAGATATATAGTATAATCAGGAATTGCCGGCTTAATGTGATTTTGTTGCTTGTCATTAAACATAAAATAACTCTGGTACAAAACATTTTAAAAGAAATGCCATTTGATAAAAGGGGGGGGGGCACACGAACACAGGGGGATTAAAATCTTCAAGTGGATTTAAAACCTAACAGGGGTTAACACCATCCATTCAAATTATTTACAAATGTATTTAATGTGTCAGGACTTGGAACATAAAATACTTTCTGTTCAAAATCTAAGTAAAATTAAAATGTTAGAACTTGGCATATTCCTACTTTTCTTATTCTAACAAGCAATTTAAGGCTTACTATAAATGTCAAAAGGATATGGCAGTTTTTAGTTTATATTATCCAGCTCGTGCTAACATGAAATATCATAGAAATTCAGCCACTTCCCTGCATCTAGGAGAATTTGATGGTTGTGTTTGCAGAATCTTAAACCAGAGATTACCTAGCGGCTTACCGTGAAGTGTCATGCTGGATTGGTGACGCAGCTGTTGTTGCAAGCTCTTTGCTGCTGCCTATCAGCACAGGAGATGTGGCTGCATCCTTCCTAGGTCCTGAAGTTGTCCCTGTGGAATGAAGTGAAGACAAGCCAGACATCAGAGGCGAGTAAGTTTTGGACAGATGTTTCATGATTCTGCTTTGTTACAGAACACTGGGACTAAAAGTTGCAATATTTTTGGAGTGCCATATATACAGTGAAATGGCAATCAAAGAACTCATCAGCGGACAGCACTGTGCACAGCATGCATTTCGGGAACACGTCGAATCAAATCTGTAGAATAAGTCACACTCTATGGCCTCCATCTTACTGCCCGAAGTTTGAGACTTGCACTGTTATCATTTCTTACAGTGGTCCACAGGAATCAGCTTGTTTCACAGATGCAGTTCTCATGACATGCTACAAGATGTTAGTTTTCCAAATGTAAATATCACTATAACTATTTTGCTTTCAATAAAATAGAACTGTTAGTCCATTACTTCTTCCCCCTTCCCAATAATTCTTGAATTACAAAATAATCTAGGTTGAAAGGTAAAGTCTGGAGGTCATGTAGTCCAAATTGAGGCCGCACCTCGAATCCTGTGTTCACTTTTGGGCCCCTCACTACAAGAAGGACATTGAGATGCTGGAGCGTGTCCAGAGAAGGGCGACGAAGCTGGTGAGGGGTCTGGAGCACAAGTCTGATGAGGAGCGGCTGAGGGAACTGGGGGTTGTTTAGCCTGGAGAAGAGAAGGCTGAGGGGAGACCTCATCGCTCTCTACAACTACCTGAAAGGAGGTTGCAGAGAGGTGGGTGTTGGTCTCTTCTCCCAAGTGAAGACTGACAGAACAAGAGGAACGTGTGGACGTGGCATTGTGGGACAAGGTTTAATGGGCATGGTGGTGTTTTTTTGGTTGATGGTTGGACTTGATGATCTTACAGGTCTTTTCCAACCTTAGTGATTCTCTGATTCTTTGATTCTGTGAATCCTCCATTCAAAGCAGGGCCAACAAGATCAGGTTTAAGGCACTTGTCCAGTTAGGTTTTGAATGTCTCCACTGACAGTGAACCAACCTCTCCAGGCAACTTCTCTGGTTCCAGTGTTTGACCACCCTCACAGTGAAAAATGTTTTCTCTATAGCTAATCAGAATTTCCTGACTTGTAACTTTTTCCAATTGTCTCTTGCTCTGTTGCTGATGACTTCCAAGAACAGTCTCATTCCCTCTTCTCCACACCCTCTCCTTAGGTAGCTGAAGAAAGCAGGAAGATCTGTGCTGCTGAATCATCTCTTCTTAAGGGTGAACGCACCCAGCTTTCTCAGCCTCTCCCAGTAGGTCATATGCTCCAGTCCCCTGACTGTCCTGGTTGCCTCTGCTAGCCTTCCTACAGTATGTCAGTGTTCTCCTGGCACTGTGGAGCCCCAAACTGGACACAGCACTCTACAGATATAGTCTCACCAGGGTTGATCAAAGGGGAAGTGTCACTTCATCAACCTGATGACCACAATTTTGCTATTATGGCCCAGTATGAGGTTTGGTTACTCCATCACACAGGCACACTTCTGACTCGTTTTCAACTTGTTGTTCAGCAGGACACCCAGTTCTTTTCTGGCAAAACTGCTTTCTAGGTTGTCAGCACCCAGTTGGTCCTGTTACATGAGATCAGTCCAACCCAGTTGAAGGAACTGGCATTTCCCTTTGTTGAACCTAAACAGGTTTTGGTCAAACCATTTTCCCAGCCTGCTAAGGTCCCTCAAATACTGGGCCCTACCCTCCAGCGCGTTGACCGCTTTCCCCAGTTGGTGGTGTCTGCAAACTTACTGAAGGTGCATCCTGTCCTGCTGTCCAGGTTGTTAATGTTAAGCAGTTAACCACCAGCAACTGGCTGTCAGCTAGACTGATGACAACCCTTTGAGGCTGGTGGTCCAACCAATTTTCCACCCATCTCCCACCTTTCACCCACCCGCCTGAGAACTAGGTTTTATAGATAGGATTTAGTTAGGCAGCTTGAGTACAGGTAGTCAGAGGTAAGTGGAATAGGCAAATTAGGAGTAATCTGATCTACTACACAAAAGCCCGTGGGTTTGGGCTTTTTTTAATCTAGCCTAATTAGCTCTGTCCAACCAACATCACTGAACTAAACAGTAAGTATAAGGAAAACTACAAGTCTCAGCAAAAATTAAAGTCAAATCAGTGTTTAGCTCTTTAAGTAATTCTGTCATGCCTAAATATTTCTCAGCTCTGTGAACAGCAATGTTATCTACCATCCATGCTGAAACATGAAGCAACACAACAAGGTTGTAATTCCAGCTTCGGCACAAAATTTACGGATGTCCAAGGCATTCAGATTATTTAAAATACTGCACTGATTTAAGATGCATACAAATCTATACAATATAGTAAAACCACATGTTTTAAGGTGTATTCTAGGGAGGCAAACAAAAAAATGGGTTCTTATCACCCTGCTATAATGCACTGTGCTTCAGTACCATGCAGTGAAAAGATCTCGCCTAACAAAGAGTTAATTATCAATGAAGGAATTCTTAGAAATATCATGGGGATATATGGTGATTGTGCGTCCCTGGTAACTTGATAGTGTGCCAATCCATGATGAGGAGAATAGGTATGCATATAAAGACTGGAAGCCTCTTGTTTAGACTTTTGGCTTTATAATTGAATAACAGATATTTAGAAATCATTTCACGTGACAGTGGAATGAGGCAGCTGGATTTTAAGAAACTAATACCAAAGTAATATAAACCTGGTGAGCATGGGAGAACATATTCAATTTCTAATACGAGAAAAGGCTGGCACACTGTCAACATACTGTATTCATAGCAAAGAAGATGTATTTCCCTGAAAAAGAAAATATATGGACTCGGAAGTGGCCAATACAGCCTCAAGGGGACTGTTCAAAGACCCAAGTTTGAAAATATTACCAGGGTGAGAAATGGAAAACAAGAAAAGGAACTGAGTATGAATATACTGAGGCTGTTAGGCTGCACAGACATAAAACAGGGGTAGCAAGAAATCCTGAATAAGTGCATATCTAAACAAAAAAATGTTTAAAAATACATCTTGAATGCAAGTCGATTGAGGGAAAAGGAACACCAAAGAGCAAGCAGGTCTATGAATATATGAAGAAGATTAAATCAATAATGATCCTAAAATGGCCAAGCTACCAATAATTTTAAAATATACTATGAGAAAAAAAATAAAGAAAAGGAATATTGGCAAGTAGGAGATAATGAAGACCATGTTGATGTATAATACCTGCCTATATAAAGCTGATGAAAAGAAATTATCAGGGGAAAAAAAAAAGATACAAATTCTTTAGTCTGAAGGATATATATTTCAGGGCTAAAGGGAATTAGTTAATGAATTTATGAAGTGACTGGTAATTATTTATGAAAAGTCACAGAGAACTGGGGTGATACAAATGACAGCAAATTAATTAGATTTGCAGGTGTTGGAAGACAGTATGAGACTGGAGACCTTGCAGATGATCAAGAGAAGCAAGAAACATAGAAAAAGAATAGACACATTCACCCTTGGGAAAAAAAAAAAAAGCTCATATATGGTGTGATAATCTAAATCCTGGCACCAACGGAGAGAACCTGGAGTAGCAAAGAATAGCAAAAACCAAACCAGATGTAAGTTTGCCAGGCAAGCTACCCCCAAAACAATTATAGATATCTTCTAAATGGTAACGTTAAGAATACCATTTTCTATTTGGTTAACTTGGTATAAGAATGATTTAAAGTAGACTAAAGACTCATTTGAGAAAATTCAAATAGCTGTATATTTCTGCTTGAGAAACAGACAACTAAAACATGAAGAAAGTGGGGAAATACAGCAGTCTACCTTTTGAAAGTGTAAAGCTAAGAATGAAGAAATACAGTTGAGGCTGGTTCAAGCAGTAATGGGATGAAAGTAAGCAAAGGGAAATCTAGGTTGATAATCATGAAAGAAGTCTTTATGAATTGAATAATACTAACATTCATAATACTTAACATTTATATAGTACTTCATATCTTCAAAGCACTTCACTAATATTAACTAATTGCTCTATTGAATTGTAGGGAAGAGTCTTCCCTCAAGGGAAGACGTTCCAGATCCTGAATCCCTAAGAAGCTACATTAGAAAACCTACTGAAAAACAAACACTACACAGAAAAATCAGCCCCTGGAAAAGTACAGATTCTATGCACTAAAATAATTTTCCTTCTCTGGCTTTTTCTTTTACATATGGAAAGGAAAGCTATGCATGCTGTGCAGTATCATGCAGATGCTATGTCCCTCAAAGAGACTCAAAGGGAAAAATAGTTCGTTCTTTGTTTCAATGCAGAGATGTTTCAGGAAGGGTGTGAAGAGGAAGACTTTAAACAGAAATGTAGAGGAGTAAAGTACCCAATATTGCAGAATGCAATGGATAGAATCTAGTTTAGTTTCCCAGCCCAAAAGCAAGATTTTCCAGGGTAGAAAGGAAGAGAAACACACATTTCTGTACTCCAGTGCTTTTTAACTAGACAAGTTGTTAGATTTTAGTACAAATTGACATAGCTGCTGGTGACACCAATAAAAACAATTTACTGCTGAAAAGATCTAAGACTTGAGGATTGCTTTGTCTGCTTAAAGTTTTGCTGGTAAAACTAAAAAAGTTTGGCTACAAGACAGAATCACCTGCTAAAGACCAGGAATGAAAATTAAGGAGCAAACAGAAATAGGAGACAAAAAGCAAAAGTGAGAGAATAAAAGCTGATTGCCTAAGCTGATCCAGTGAACTTCTACCCTGAAAAGAGAGCAGAAGTGCCCCTTTCACTCCACGAGGTGATGGGACCAGGTTAACAATGCTCTTCTCCCCATTACTAAATGTCTGCAGGGAGAAAGGAGAAGTGGGTTTATTACGAAGTCACCCTTTCCAAACTCACTGCACTCACAGTATGTGAGCAGTCCTGTGGGCAGTAAAGCCTTCCACCATTCCAGCACGGGAATGGTTTCCTGATTAATCATTTTATCTTCTCAAAAAAAAATAAAATCTAAGACGACAAAGGTAGTTGAACAAGGCAGCACCAAAATCTGGTACAACTGCCTATGTTGCTGTAGAGGGACACTATCATGAGTTGCACCATCCCCCAGATACACCCACCATTCCCAGTCGTACAGGGAGATTATATAGTGAGCCCAACATACCCAGTCGTACAGGGAGATTATACAGTGAGCCCAAAGGCCCACATCAGCACTGGCACTGCACTAAGGTGAGCTTGGAGGCAGTCCCCATCCTGAAGAATACACAATTTAAATAGACAAGACAGATCAAGGCATGGGAAAAATAAACCTCTATAGCAATAGGTTAACGTCTGACTGTCAAGAAGTTTTCAGTGGACATGTTTCTGTACATAGTATCCAGCACTGTTGTTTTCTGACCAAAAGGCCACCTTGATGTTATTTATCTACATACCTTAAGTTTCATGCCTCAGGTTGTCATCTTGTTGACTTCATTCCCCTTTCCCACATAGCATGGCTTAGCTAGAGCTCAGGTAAACCCATTGCAGTAGAGAGATCACTTCATATTGACACAACAGGTACTGAACAGTGTCCGAGACAGACCCCCAGGCTTGCTGGCTCAGCACTCTGACGCAGTAAGGCAAATACCTTATTTTTATAAAGGTCACCACAGAAAACAATGTTAGTATCCCTCGTTTTATTTTTGCAAGATGCTACATAATTGTTTCCTAATAAAAAAATAAATTCTGAAGCAGAAATCCCAGGTCAGCAACAGATGGGAAGAGCCAGCAGAAGCAAGGACAGAGACAGCTAAGTCCAGAGCTAACTAGAATTAAAAAATTTGACATTGTGCCCTGGTGATCCCCAAAGATGGAAAAAACACTTTACAACTATGCTTGTATGCTTGCTAAAGGAGTCCAAACATATAACAGAGGGAAGCCAATTAAAAAGGTACTAAATACAGAAGACTTCAACTTCAGTGATTAGTGCTAGGTAATTTGCCTTGTGATAAACAAGCCATTCAAATCAGTAATAGACCTGAGGTTGTTCCACAGCTTGAAAGCATTTCTCTGAACTTTATCTGGTATCACAGCAAGTGCCAATGTTTCTACGTTAAATTTTGCCATGCAGCTCTACGTCTTCAAAGCCAGCAATCCCAGTGTTTGCAAAAGACACCCACCATCTTCAGACATTATGCTGACCACTGCGATCACTAAACGAGCATAGGTGCGCTCAGCTGCTATGTTCAATAGCCAGGTGCAGCTTGTAACTTCTTCTAAGTACTACAAAATAAAATGAATGAATGAAGGAGAGGCCAGGTTGGATTTTTTTCCCCCGAATCTATGGAAAATAAATTACTTTTTGGGGACTATCCCTATCCAAGGAACAAAACCCATCATCCAACTGTGAAAAATCTCAATTTCATCACTACAGTATTGAGAAGGAGGAGGGAGAAGGAAGAGGAAAAGAGAAGAAAAAAATAATGATAGCTGAAAAAAACATAAAAGAAAACCATCAGTGAAAATTGCCCCTGAAACTTTGCAGAATTGTAACGGCTTTCTCTTGCTTAAATTGATTGGTGTAGCAATGTTATAAAATGACTATTAGGATTCATTGTGCACAACAGAAAGTGTGAAATGTCAGCAGACTATACAGCAAAAGTAATGGGTCCTGAACCCCTGTTAGTCAAAAATGATTTTGTTTCAAATTAGAAATTGATTTTTTTGGACACAAGCCCTTTACAGGCTTCCAACTTTTGTAGCTGTGCCTTGGAAGAGATTAACCTCAGCCACTGTTTGGGTCCAGGCTGATGATACCCTTTTGAAAGTTTCTTCACAGGGACTGCTTTTTAATGTTGGTACGGTCTTAACCAATAACACAAGTTATTTGTTCCTTCGAGAACTGCACCACATTTCTTCTCATTTTGCCATTTTCTTTATTTTTATGCTGACATATACGGCAAACTGGCTGACAAGTTAAAATAAAAAAAAAAGCTAGCTCATAATTGAACCAAGGATTATGTTCAAGGCTCAGCAGTGAAACATCCAAGCTGCTTTTGTTCCCAACCCTTTCTCTTCCTAAGAAAGACTGCTTCTCTGCTGCTTAAGCAGAGGTACTAAGCTAAGAGCAGGATAGATTCTAGCCGTACAGACATCCCTGTGTGGCAAAATATCAGGTTGTGATGGTGGAGCCATTACTTGGGGAGGAAAAGAATGTGAAGAAGATTACATTTCGAAAGCAAGCCCCACTGCACTTATTCTCTGCTTGCTGGGAAAGGAAAAAGAATCGTTGAAGTAGCTTGTTGAGATTAAAGGGCTATTTTTTCCCTTCTATCAGGAACACCAGCCAAGAAGATCACTTGGTATTTACAAGGCTTTCTACGCTTTTTATTACTTTAAATGTAGCTACCTTCTCTTGGGTTGTTTTAAGCAACTTGCAGTCCTCTCCCTCTAATTGTGGATTTTACTGGTACGCTCTTGAACACATATATACGATTTCTAAATGCCATCAGCACACTCACAGCCCTGCAATACAGCATGCTTCCCTTTACCTTTCCTTGGCTTGGTGCCTTCCTTCTTGGTTTGCATCAGAAGGGTTTGCCCATCTTCCACATTTGCACCAAAGCCAACCATTTTCTTCCCCGAACTGCTCCCACCACTGCTCCCTGGTCTTCTGGAGGTTTTGGTCACTGGAGGTGTCCTCAGAAAATAATCTTCACGTTTCAACACTGGTACACTGGGAGGAAAGAAAGATCACGCTATTACATGAGGCATTCAGCCCTTTTCACACAGCACCCAGCCCTCTCCCCCACTTTCACTCTCCAGAAGCGTAACCATCATGCTGCTGATTGAGCTCTTGTTGAATCCATTTACAATGTCTGAAAGCACGATGCCTAAGGATTGAAGAGTTACCAACCTACGTTATCAGGAGTCTTTGGTTATCAGCAGCTGGCAGCACTGACAATTATATTTGAGTTTTGTGGCATTTGGCACATTCCCTAAATGTCCTGGATTTTCTGAGTGGTTAGGACAGGACAAGTGGGATGAAGGTACAGAAAGTACTTTGTCCAGCACAGTGGAGCAAGGTGGGAAGAAAGAGTAATTAAAAAAATGCTCACTTTGCTAGGATAAAGGGGAAACAGAGAAGAGAATGTGAAGAGAAAACCGGAATCGTGGTTTGCAAAACGGAAGCAGATGATACATTGATTCAAGAAGAAAAGGGATGAGAGGAGATGAGACAAAAAGCGATGAGATGAATGAACAGAGGTACTTGTAAGCAGGATAGAGAGAGAATGTATGAGCAAACAGGTGGGAGAGTACTTGGTGCAGCACGTGCAGCAGTCTGAGTAGAGGAAGAAAAGAGAAAGCTAACCAGAACATTATGGTTCAAGATGAACTTCAGGACAAGATCATAAACCCTGCACAGATAGAGCCAGGAGGCAAATTTGGTGATGTGGAGCAAGCATGGCTTCAGTCTCTGCAGACACAGGCAATCACAAAACATTTTGGGAAGACAGGAGGCTACGAAGACCCATCTTTCCCTCAGTAAAGACAACCTACTGCTTTCAAATTCTGCTCTCTGAGAAACAACTACTGATTTAAATGAAGATTCCCAACATGTATACGTCATTAGCCCCGTCATCATTATAAAAAGCAACTACAAACATTAAAAAAAATAATCTTTGGATTATCCACATGAAGGAATACAATTCATCCCAAGATTATACTGCTCTACTTGCAATCATAGGAGTGACATACAGTTTTCCTAAGTTAACAAAAGATTAAACAAATCTTTTTCCTGTTTAAGCACCAGTTTTACATGGGCAACCCAAAGACTGCCACTGAGATTGTATTATTTGGGATACAGCTTTATGGAGGTTGACTCACAAGAATCTTTTACTTAAAAGCTTACACTACTGAAGTTACTGTACATCTGAGGAAAAAGCAGATACCTGATGTTCCCATCAGAAAATGATAGCTAAATTAAAAGTTTCAAATCAATGTGCTGTATAAGCCATTGTTTAATAGGGCCCACTGCGGCTGTTGGACAATTAGTATTACTCCTGTATTATTAACGCAGAACATTATATAATGGCTTATGACCTGTAATAACTGGCTGAAGTGTTGGATAAAACTTCTCTGAATAACCTCCGTTTACTTTAGGGCTTCAAACTGTGTGGTCACTAATAATATTGCACAGTGTTATTAAGATTTATGGTGGACTAAATTAGTATCTCATTTGAATTATATGAAATTATTAACCTACTAATTCCTGCAACCCAGAGTATAGCAAGAGGTGGGTTTGGACACTAATAACTGTTTAAAGAGGCTTAAAGGTGTAATACTTGACCAGATTTCTCTGATAATACAGGACTTGATATTCCATTTGCCTGTACTTGGATGATTAGCAGCATTTAAAACCACTGAGGTTGTAATTATTTGGATGCTTTCTGAGTTTTTAAAGTATATTTAATTACAACCTACAGATCTTCTGTGAAGACAGTGACCTTTGGCTTGTAGATGAGGAGGTGATTACGTGACTAAGTTCACTGCAATATCCTTCACATGGTGCAGTTACCTCTGGAATAGGAAGTTCTGGTTTAAATAATCCTATGGCAGAGGCAATTCAAACAGAAGCAGACACCAAGAAGCAGGTACAGAAGCTAATTTATGAGGAAATAACAAAAGCAAGTGTGTTTGCATTTATAGCTCACTAAACAATTAATTAGAGCCTGGTTCTTTAGTATTTAATAAAAGAAAGCTCACGCTAAAGTTTTGCTCAAGTAAGGATAGAGAGTCTAATCTTAAAATGACAAGCACTTAATCTGGGAGCTGTGCAGACCAATGAGGGAAAGAGATAATGCAGAGAGATACAAAAAATTTAGTAATTTACAATGTACCAAAATTAAACAAAGAAAACATAAGGAAAAAAAAAAATCTATTTCAGAACATAGTTACTTATTCACCTGGGGAATAATCAGTAAAATGAACGATGTGACTATTGCAACCTGGAAAATTTTAAACTAACGTATGGTCCAAAGGGATCAGTTATGTATAGCTAGAGAGATTAAGTAACAAAACAGGTCCTTCTCTATTTTCAAATCCAGCAATCCATTGTATCACTCAAATGCAGCATGCTTAGTAGGACTTCCTGCAAGGCACCACAATATTTGATGAATTTTCATGCTATTCCCTGAAACTACGCAACAAAGACTGTCTAAATAAAGACCTTATTAACCTACCTAATCTACATACTAAGGCAGGAGTTGTAGAGTAGCATCACCAGAGAAGAAGCGACTCTCAGCACTGCTGCCTCCTTATGAATATCGAAGTACATCACCAACAAAGGAAAACACACCTTGAACGTTCTTTCCATTTTGTCTGAGCCTCATATCGCGATATCCCTGCTGAGCGTGAATGGCAAATTTTAAATGTCATTCAGGACCCATTGAATACTGCTAGTATTTGCATTCCTTAAAAAGTAGAAAAACATTAACCTTTTGTTTTATTGAATTAAAATGCCATGGAAATGCTGATGTAGTCTTCAGAGACTGAAATACTTTTACAAAGAAGAATAGCTGTCATTTATTAGACACAAAGAACAATTACTTGATAGGATGCTTTCTGACAAAAAGCAGATTGGTATTCTCATCATAGAAAAGGCATTGTAAAAAAACCCAGCACAGACCTCTGAGACTTGAATAATTTAAAGCTGCATTTGGTGCAATTTGAATTTTTCTTTAGGGAGGCAAAGTTAAATACCTTTAATTTGTTCTAATTATTTCAAATTTGCAAGTTAATTATGGCTGATCATTAAATAACAAAAAGGACTATCGTCTCCATAGAGTTTTACCTCCTACCCTCTGCATTACTTAAGCTAGATTTTAGTATGCATGAATTAACTTTCTAAATAATCACACGGTTTGACTAAATGGCTCAGTAAAATGAGCTCTGATCCTCAGAATAAGCATTAATGGACATTAGAAAGGCTATTGGGACCCATGTTACTTACATTATAAGTATTTTTAATGGGGTCTTATTTACTAATCTTTATGTACTGTTCAAGCTAGGGCACCATATAGATACATTATTCTGCTTTAATAGAGGAAAGTCAGTTCTTCAAGATACTAAAACAAATGTCCATTTAGAGCCAACTAAATTCCTTTTTAAATGTATGCAGGAAAACTCTGATAGAATTTAACTTGTTTTAGCAGCTCATCCTGATGAATCAATCCAACATAATGGTAGCCTTGGTCTGCAAATGGAGTTTTACAGATCTATTCAATCGCTAAGCAACTGAAGTAGCTAAGACTCTTGCCACAGAGTAGTGTTTACTATCAGCATGTGTACGCCCGCAAGGTTTCATCTCTTCCCTGCTCCATACCTAGCGCTCAGCTGACGGGTTCCCAGTCATCAATCCCAAATTTGGATGATCACCTTTCATTGAACTCTGATCTTTCCATGCATTTTTCAGTGCAGATCGGTGGCATCCAGAGAACATGACAACATTATAACTAGTCAGAAACCAAAACGCGTGGCAACTCATGCCTGCAGTATATATGTTCAACAGATGGCTGCCTTAATGGGACCCTACTGCACCCTGTTGAGGCAAGGGCTTGCGAGTTTAACCATTATCAAACTAACAGATTGCTGTGGTAGGTTAGCTCCAAAAGCAAACATGTTTGAATGTTATTTTCCTGTTCTGCAATTTCTGTTTTAAAAATAAAATAATTAACAGTTCATGTGTGCAATCTGCTGCAATTATATCAGGCCAAGAACACATAACACTTAATGATGCAAAACTGGTGATAAGTAGACAACCCAAGCAATACGTTTTTGTAGCTGGAACCTGTATTGCCATTTCAGATGCAGTTTGACAAACAGGCTGAAAATTGCTTCCTCCTCACCACTTTGGCTGGGAGAGTTTTCAGCCAGATCAGCTTCCAGAGTCAGCTCGGTATAAAGCAGCAGTATCACACGTGCTGGGACAAAGAAGAAGGTGTCAATATATCATGGGATCTTCTTTTCAGCAGGGGTCTGAATTTAGATCAGTTTAAATCAAGTTATCAAACCACACTTTTGAAAACCACCAGTTCCAAAGCAGGGCTGTTTGGGAAGTTGGTTGTCTGCAAGGCAAATAAAAAATATTCACGGGGAGAAAAGAAGGGCTGTAGACTTTGGATGAGTGGCTCTAAGAAGCAACAGCAGTGGTCTTCTGAACAACCACAACTTCTTCAGTCCTCTCAAGTGTACTGTGTTACGGTCTGTAAGCCCCTACTTCCAGAGCTACCAAGTACCTCAGATTTCTCAAGGGTTTTTTTCCAACAATGTGTCAGGTAGGGCAGTGCAATTACCCTAATCCACAAGGCAAAGAAGATAAGAAACTGATGCAGTAAAGAAGCTGCCCCCCTGGAGAGCAAGCAAGTCAGCAGAGGTGGAAAACAACTGGAACCAACTCCCAAACCCCCAACTCCCTGAGAAAAGGAGACACTTGAAATTAGTGCATACACCATGTGTGTCTGCTTAGAGCTAATCACGAGGAAAACCCTAACAACAGAGGTAGAGCATATGGCCCTCCTTAGCATATCTCCATCGGCAGCCTCAAGTCCCCTTCTGAGAGGACACAGCCTGCCCCTTCTTTCCGGCGAAGCTGGGGAGAAACCCGTCAAGACATACAAGCCAGCAGAGCAGCATGTGGGATAAAAGCGGGAGATTGGTCCAGTCGCTCCTGCTTTGCGTAGGGTGTGCAAATCTACGGGACAGCTGAGTAGAGCTGGAAGGGAGGTAAGAGTGTTGCAGGCGAGGAGGAGAAGCACAGCATGAACTTCAGGGCAATCTCATCCCTGAATGCCATCACCCCTTCCAATTCCTCGCCACAAAACCGATCTGCTCATGTCAGCAGATCAACAACCTCAAAACCACACTGTTAAAAAACTAAAGCCTGTCATATTGAAACACAGAGTGCTTGGGAAAAAAAAAAAATATCTAAGCTTAACATTTTTCCCCTCCTTTAAAAAGCAGGAAAAATATCCTATTCTAATACGGACTTTGAAGGCCATATTCAAGCCTAGAGTGAGATTTCGTGGCCCAATTATGAAACCTGGCATTTTGAGGCTTATGTCAGATGCATCAGCATGTTAATGACACTGCTGGGATCCAGTGCATGTTAATAAGAAACAGCTGCTTTCCTTTCTAGACAGCATGTTCATTTATAGTTTTGAGATCACAGAAACATAGAATGGTTTGGGTTGGGAGGGACCTTGAGAGGTTGTCTGGTCCAAGCCCCCAGCAATGAGCAGGGCCATCCTCAAGTAGGTGAGGTTGCTGAGAGCCCTGTCCAGCCCGAGCTTGAATGTTTGCGGGGATGGGGCATTGCAGCACCTCTGCGGGCAACCTGTTGCAGTGTGTCACCACCCTCGCGGTAAGAGGTGCCTTCCTCGTATCTAGTCTGAATGTACCCCCTTTCAGCTGGAAACCATTACCCCTTGTCATATCGCTACAGGACTCACTAAAAAGTCTGTCCCCATCTTTCTTATAAACCCCCCTGAAGTATTGAAAGGCCACAATAAGGTCTCCCCGGAGCCTTCTCTTCTCCAGGCTGCACAACCGCGACTCCCTCAGCCTTTCTTCATGGGAGAAGTGTTCCATCCCTCTGATCATTTTTGTGGCCTCCTCTGGACCCGCTCCAACAGGTCCATAATCTTCGGGACCGAGTCCATCTCCTTTCTCACATATTTTTCTAGGCAAAAGGCAGGAGCACAGGGACAGGCAGGGGAACACCTCAGCAGCCGGCAAGAGTTCTGGAACTGAAATATAAATATTATCAAATCTGCTTGTAACGAAAGGATTTTTCGTCACAGAAAATAGACAGTGATTGCCTACAATCTACATGCTATTATGCACACAATATATTACTGGGGAGCAATGAAGAGCATTCATCTCTTGCAGTCCTCTTCAGGCTCAGTGCCCTCAAATCCAGTAATACCTGTGGCTGTATCAGGTTTCTCTGTTGGTTTTTTTTCTGTCAAACTGTCTCTCTTAGATCTACTGTGCTTGGTTTACTTTTCTTTCATCTTGGAGGAGTTGTACCGGCCACTATGCTAAAAACTTTTCCATATCTCAAGCTGTATAAGGGTACAGTAATCCGTAGCATGGCTTCTCCAGACCACTCCTTCAGAGAACCAGTTCCTTCCCCATTCCCTCAGTGACTGGTGCTCAGCTACTTAATTCCACCAGCAAGAATTGAGGCCATATATGCTCTTAATTAGCAACGACCTATCAGATCATACCAGCCATAGGTGAAACCCTGGCCTCATTGAATCAATCAGAATACTACCTTTATCTTCAGTGAAGTCAGGACTTCACTTAATATACACAGTTAGAGGTCCATTTGTAGCAAGTACTAAGCTAAATTCCACCTAAAATGATATTCATGCCTTCCCTCTGAAGCCCTGTCCTCATTCTGCTTTAAGGTAGCTACATTTCAACTCCCCACCAGCACCTTTGCCACGTACCTTAGTTTTCCTAATAAACAGCGAAATGAGCTCTGATTACTTTTCTCTCTTCTCTTCTGAATCCAAAGAAAATTCCAACATAAATGTTTTCAGACAGTCATAGAGAAATGGCCACAGAAAACAGACTGGAAAAGCTTTAGCAGGACAAAGTGCTGTGATTGTGTGTTTGGCCTTTCTTATAGAGCAGAGCAGCTGTCATTCCAGCAAAGCAGTGCTGTCAGCCTTCACAAAAGAAAGTCATGTAAATGTCAAGTCATAGGTATAAAAACAATCCTTCAAAACCGTGTCTGTGTATCTGAAAAACCTGCCTAGCTGTCACCAGTGAAACTACCGTAAGGAATGATGCAAAAGCCTGTTTAGGACAAACAAAGTTTTTTTGAACTAAATCCAAACTTCTCCAATAGATCAAGCCGCGGCACTCTCTCCTTCAGAAGGAGAATCACATGCTCTTCAGCAAAGTGAATGCCTGTCTTAGCGTCTTATCCAGCCTCACCGTTGTTTGGCTGAGAGCCAGCCCCATTCACAAGGTGCCCATCGAAATGCCATATGCAAGCTATCTCCTGAACAAACATCCCCCAAATTAGATTGCAATTTGGTTGTGATAAAGGCATAGAAGAACAATGCATCATCCCTTCTCAACTTGGCTCACCCAGGACAAAAGACTTGACAGTAGATGGGCTTGTACTGCAAAACAGGCTGTGGCTGAGCTGTTGCTGCAGAGATCGGTCCGAGTGTGCGGGTAAGCACCTGCTTGGCGCAAGAGCCCTTACGGTTTCCTTCGCGAAGACTATCGGTACATAAGCGCACTCTCCTCCATAGGAGTTTCCAGACGGGTTGATAGGTGTTGATAACAGGAGCTTTCAAAAAATGAGCAGCAATTGCAAAAGCCCTTTTGCTGATCATGGATCACATCACGGAGCAATCATTTGCTAAGGATAAGGGACAATATAGGAAAAGAGGGACACAATAAGAGTTGAAAAGTAAGTACTCACAGGGTTTCCAGTATGCCCCACCAACAAGACATTTTGAAGAGACTGCTAATTAGAGCAACAGATATTTAAGATTGCACTCTCATGTGCAGGTATTATGAAGAGTTATATATATATAGAAAATAAGAGTTCTGGAGGATCCTGTAGTGCCTATATGCAGACAGAAGAGTTATAAAAGACATAACATCTACAGCTGCTTCTATTCATTGACAAAGTTGCACTTGATAGATGCTAATTTTCAATATTCAGGATACTGGCGTGATAAATTACCATCCTGGTTTCTAAGTGAGGAAATGAAGGAACAAAGTTACAAACTTCTCACACTGATAGCAATGAAAATTAATAACCACTAACCTGGGCAAATACACATACCCCTAAGGATCCTGAGGTGACCTTCCAGCTCACTGACAGCTCCCCTGATACCAGCGAACATGTTGCAGGGAAAGCCTTTCATAAATGCATCAAATTCCATAATAAACACAATTAGAGGTTTTATCTTTCCTGTTCTTCTGAGGCTGCTGTCCTTGAATCTGATTTCTCTGATGATTAGGAACCATTACCACTGAAACCAACATGGGACCACCCTTACAGGACCCATCCTTTTCCATGAAAATTCTGTCCTCATATTCTAATCATCTTTATCTGCATCACATGACAATTGAATCAAGCATTTTAAGCACAGATTACTATTGGGTTTTATGGTTATATAGGTCTGGTAGTGTCGAAGTCTTACAAATCTTGGGACTAGTGAATCTGGAGACTGTAATGCTTTTCTTATTCCAAAAGGCCATCAGAGGCTCAGTCCAGGTACAAGGCACAGCTCTAACACGACACCAGCATGTCTCCTCACACCACACACTGGCTCCCCAGCCAAATACAAACCTGATGTAGTTTTTGATTCTTGTTTTATAGTGATCAAAACCAATGACATGTTAGAATATAGCCAGGTCCGCAACTACAAACGTACTATGTAACTATACTGTGTAACTGTACTGTATAACTATAAATGCATCCTAAATGCTCTCATACTAGGATCTTTTAAAATGGTGTCACACACTATCCCACTTCTGTTGCAAACACCCCTCCCGATGCATCTTTACACTTCATCGGCTTTTTTTCCATGATTAAATCACATCTGTGGGACATGGTCACTCTATGATTAAGGAGTATATTAATGATTTACTACAACACTAGTACTCACCTATATTATATAGCTTAGTAAAATGAAAACACTGAGATTGTTTATTGATCTGCTTTTAAAAAAAAATCTTACAGCCCAAAAAGAAGTAAATAGAGACGTTAGACTTTGGACTTTCCTCAGATTAGTGGATTACCATGCCCAATAGATGTAGATTTGACAAGGTAGCTCTTGGTAAACGTTTAAAATATCACTTCTGGCCACTTCAATTGCCTTGAATCCACTGAAGTTACGTATTTCATAGAGCATGTTCGATGGCTAGTGACTGAAAAAATCAGGTATTTATTGCAAGTGCAATACAGATTTAGATGCCTAACTGATGGCATACAACTCTAAAAATCATGGCCTGGGCCCCACCAAAAACAACACACTAAAGATTTCCTTTCAGTGCATGGATTTTATGCGAATGTGACAGCACCACCAAATATTGACTCAACCAGGACGTTTACAGAACAGATTTAACAGGTTTTTGTACTCTTATATTCAGGAAATAAAGAGACATAATAGAATTGAAACCACACAGAAACCATTGCCTCACTAAGAGGCATATATCGGTGAGATACGTATCGGCACACTCCGATGTCCAGTGTCGACGGAAGGAACAAAGGGAAGAGATCCTGGCACGAGGCTGTGTGCAGTGAAGCTGTAGTTTCTGCCCAGGCTCTGGGCTGCCGGTTCCCTGCCCCTAAAAACTGAACTTGACAATTACACCATGTACTCTTGTTAGTCCAGAGACAAGTGATTCTTGCCATCTTACAGCTAATATCACAGAATATCACAGAATCACTACGGTTGGAAAAGACCTGTAAGATCATCAAGTCCAACCATCAACCAACACCACTGTGCCCACTAAACCATGTCCCACAAGAGGGGGGACAAGAGGATCAAGAGCTACCGCTATTGATCTTAGGTCTTGGAAGTCTACCTTTGCACAAGTTTGTTACAACCTGTTTGGAAATGTCTGTCCAGAGCTGTTGCCACCAGTGCCACTCTGGTGTGGGTTTAGAGGCTTGCATTATTTGTGTTGCCAAACCATCTCAGCCCTACGGAGTCTACAGCCAGTATATAAATTTAGCCTGTCTCTCAGAGACGTGACTTTGTCAAAAAGGATGCAAGATGTAGACGGAGATTAAAGGAGCACAAAGGTAAAAAGAAAAAAAGGATTAAATATGCATCAATCAAACAGAAGGGCATGTATTACACAAAGAGGTGAAGCTTGGTACTATTGACAGAAGACTGAAGATACTTGCATATTGTTTTGTTTCAAACTCTTGTGTGTGCTAGAAGCCATATGTAAACTTTTCTACACAGAAGAGCTGATGATTTGTCACTGCAGGTGAGTTACAATACTTCTCTTCCCAGGTCACTGGTGATACCTTTTCAGTATGATTTAGATTTTAGGTGGATTTACTGGGCAAAGACCAACCTTGTGGTCAGGGGAAAGAGACGGATTAGTTTGAAACTCATCAAATTAGGATTGGGGATGGGAAAGAAAAAAAGCACTCTGAAAATCTGAAAAAACACCTCTGAAAAAACTCTGAACTCTAAAAAAAAAAAAAGGGTCTCAAAGACATAAGATGTGCTAAAGGAAAGATGTAGTCAGAACAGACAGACAGAGGCAGGAGTCACCATGACATGACTCAGTGGTTCCAAAAGTCAGGAAGAGTTAAGGAACATGGTAGGAGCACATGGCTGAAAGTTCATGCAGCACCCAAGTGAAGTCTCATGTAACCGAAGGAGTAAAGAAGAGAAGGTGGCAGGTACGACAAAAAAAGAAGCAGCTTTGTCACTTTCTGCAGAGCCCTATAGACCAACACAGCAGAAAACTGGCCTTCGAAGGAGGGTTTCAGAGAAGCAACGGTGACAAGATCTGAATAAGCAGCCAAGATACCCATTTGGAAAACTTATTTTGCACGAGGGGAATGAATATTGAGCAAAGACGACTTTACAGTAGTCAAGGTGCAAGAGGAAGGACTAGAGCAAGGGGTGGTGGTTTAACTGTTGACACGCCGAAGGCATGGTTTTGCTGCAAAGGAGAAGGAAGCTGCAATAGCTGTCAGCATCCCAGACGCGTATGGAGAAGGAGAGTGACCCCGAGGTTACGAGTCTGAGTGACAGAGAGGATGTGGCGTTATCAAAATCAGAAGCGAAGAGAGATTCGGAAGAAAAAGTAAGGAGTTCTGTTTTGCCCAGATTAGGAATAAGCTGAAGGCAAAACAACCAGGATTATGTGTCAGGGAGGCAGTCAGATATGCAAGACTAGATGGAACAGAGCAGAGGGTTTAAAAGTTATTGGCAGAGAGATAATAGCCAAATCCGCGTAACTGGATGTTGTCATCCAGGAACATGGGTACAGAAAACTCCAGGCAAATCAAGGAGCGACTAAATCCCTTCCCTGCCACCTCACAGAGGTTTCTATCTAGTTCCAAAAGAAATTATCTAAAATAGTGCTGCAAAAACATGCATAAAAAAACCTGTCTCTCCATAAAATCTAAAGATCATACTGTTTCTAAAATTAGGGCAACCACTAAATGAAAGTTAACCTGAACAATAACTTTAGCTAAACTTCAGGTCACATGCATTTAATATAATGAGATGAAGAATATGAAAAGGCCATTCATAATGGAATTCATCGAGTTAGGAATGCCATGCTTAGCTGCCTTATAACATATAATTAATGATCCTATAAAAATCCAGCAGTACTAACTCTCCCGGCTGCCCGCAGAACTGTTCTTTATGCTGGGTAGGGCAAGCAAGCATCTGCTTCCACAAATAATGCCCTTTGAGAAGCTAAAAAGCCTTTTTTCCCCTGCTCCATCAGGGACCGCACTGCCATTTCCATGACACGCTGAGCTTTGAACCGTTACCCAAATCAGACTATAGCATTTGGCAACCCAGTACGCATCTGTCATGATAGACTGGTTATTGGTGAAATGTTAAAGAAAAAGTCATTAACTCTTTTGCATTGCTTCTAATACCCCACCTTCCTCTAGATTATTTATAATCCCCGCTAAACCCACCCTCTGTTTATAGTCTTTTAACACAACAGGGAAATATATACCGTCTGGAGAGCTGTCTTGCCTTATACCACTCCCAACCATTTGGTACAACAAAAGACGTTCTCTCTCCATCAAAAGGCCTGATCCCTCCTGAAGCCTTGATGCTCAGATTCAAGGTTAAAGGATTAAGGCCTGAAGCATTGAGTACCAGAGGAAAGGAAGCCAAATATCAAAAGAAACACAAAAATCAATCCTCTTCACCGCAGGAGCAGTGTAAAGAACAAATCAGCTGGGCTGAATCTAAAATTTTCTCTGTGTGGCTCTCAAAAATTAGCACTGTTACAAACGTAATGGATAGCTCTGCAAAGCCTCAGCACCCATGCAAAGCCACAGAGTTCAGCCCAACACACCAGTACGGTCTGGAAAGTTTTGTGTCAGAATAATTCAGTGGCAAATACACAATGTCCACTTCAGAGACAGTGAGAGCTGGAGAGCGAGCGAGAGCACGCGTGCCATTATCTTTATATGTAGTCTGTATATCTGCAAGCGGCAGAATCTAATATTTACTGGAGTTTGCCTTTTGCTTCAATTTTCTGCGTGCTGAAGTGCAGCCAAGGTCACAAGAGGGGTCAGGGAGTGGGTTTTAGCTTAGTGCAGCTGTGATCATGGCCAGAACAGCAGGGTACAGAGGATTTCTTGCTTAACTTTGTAATACCAGTAGCTTTTGTTCTTAGTCCTGCCCCATCAGTTCCGATATAAGCTTTTAAATGGCGTGAAAGTTGTGCGGGTGGGTTTAAAAATCTCCTAATTTAAAACCACCTTCCAGAACATTTTGTTTTATAAGACTTTTCTTAACTTCTCCAACTCACAGATTTCTGGGACACGATGTTTAATCTAGATATTCATATTTTCTCTTCATCCAAGATTACATATAAAAATAAAAAGTAACAAAATGCTATGTCTGAAAAAGTAATCCACTCAAATTTATAAAAATAGAATTCATGTTTTCAAAATTCAATTCAGGCAGTAAACTAACAGTGTCTACATTTCCCTGTAAAGGAAGCATCTGCAAATGACTTGCAAAAATGTCTCTCACTGTCTGCAAGTGTTGGCAAGGAACAAACTCCTTCAGGAGATGCATGAATTTTAAATATTTCAACCCAAAGAAAAAAAATCTCCGAGCATTTTCAGTTCTGATACGTGATATTACAGAACTATGCCCATGCAGGAGGACGGGCTGGAAATGCAAGTTTTGTGAAAATACCAAAGCACTTGAGTTTTAACAAGCCTATTTTCACTGATTGCCATCCTATGCTCAGCAGTGTTTCTGACACCAGAGTTCCTGTGCTTTTTGAAGACCACCTACAGGTTGGCTCCATCTGCCTATGGAAACTACTTATGGTATCTCCTACTTACGTCTTATACCTCAAGTCTATCAGTAGGCTTCCTGCTCAAGGTTACTTTGGACTGTACTGGAAATGATGTAATACTGCTGTGTGCAGCATACGTGATCACGAGAACAGAATCAGCATAATTCAGGTAAAGGTAAGACAGGCAGCTTCAAAACCCTGTCACAGTTGAAAGTAAACCTGAAAATGAGATTAGTGAAGCAAGCAGGTCAGCGGAAATGAACTCCTCGCTCCCCAGTCTGATAAGGATCACTGCCTACCTTAAAGAAAAAAAAAAAAAAGGCATGTATAGATATATGTTAAAAATTGCCACCACCCCTCCCATTCAGCAATAAGCTTTTAGTAACGATATCAGAACAAAAGCCTTCACCTTGCACAAGAAAACCTACTACCTTCAGAGTCTGCACGTGGCACTAATGAAGCAAAAATGTCTAACTCCAACTATACTCTCCCGTCACGTCACAACTGACTCCGGCAGACATCTGTTGGAGGGCTGCTGTGCCTATATATAGCCAGACAACGCCACGAGAGAAAGAAAAACTCGTATCTGCACCTAATTCAGCATTTGCACTACTGGCAGATCTGCAAGCACTTTTTTCACTGGCCAAACAAGTGTTTGCTCCACAAACATCCTATCTAAAACTGATACAAACTTCAATGTAAAATTATCTGGAACAAGAAAGTAACTCGGGTGTTAAAAGGAGCACTAACAAGTGGATAAGCGGCTTCCAGATACACAGATTTTATGGGCCATTTGCAAGCACAGTTGATTTCAGCCCGATTTAATGTGCCAGTCTGCCAAAACAGCAAATAGATGGAAAAAAAATCCCAACAAATTGTATTCAATACATTCCTAAAAGTTGGCCAAGTACTATATAAATGCACTTCAAGGAGACCAAGGACGACTCATAGATGAATGAAGCCTGGAAGGTCTTGGACAACGAGCCAGTTGTGGCACCGGTGACGGCTTCTCCTCCAGAGGCTCAGGACAAGAGTAACAGGAGGTGTCGTACGCCGGCGTGAAGAACAACTGGCAAGAAAACTCCAAAAAGGAAGCAAAATGGATGTTACCACTGCCACCGGGTTTTAAGTATCAGCTCCCTTCAAAAACGGACTAACGGGGCCAGCACAAGTCAGGTCAGAGGTGGCAGAGCCGTGTGATTGCGTGTGATTTTTATTTTATTTTTAAATTAGTTGGCGGGGGGATTGTGTGAACGAGCCAGGCCATGCCTGGGACAGCAGAGGGAGCTGCGAGTCTGCGTTCCTCCGCACCTCTACTTAATTGCGTTGAATAGTTGGACAAAACCACAGAAGTATGCTTGCACATCACCTTAGAAAGATGCCTGCATGTCTAACAAGCCGCAAAAGAAATCGAGTTCATAACAAAGCATTAAACAAGGAGCAAGAGATAATTGTCACCTTCTCTCATAAGATAATAAAAATAGTTACATCATAAACATAAAAAAAAAAAAAAATCTTTTAAAAGACCCCCGAAAGCATTCTCTCCTGGAACTATTACCATAGCAATGAGCATTCAAATAGGGAGAAAGTACTGCTGAATTCTGGGTTTGATATTTTCAACTAACTAAAAATACAAACTGGGAAATACATGCACAGGTGCTATAGAATGAAGCGCACAAACATAAAAAGCCTTCAACAAAATTAAAGGTGGCAAATTCCACCTGCAAATCTTTAATACTCCAGGAAAGAAATCCTTTAACCAGGTAGCATGCATTGAAAGAGTGCCTGCAGATAACTGTAAAGCCATCCGATAGCTGCTGTATCCAACAATTCCTATTTATAACATTTTGCACAGGTCACTGTAGAGGTGCCGTGGCAGTATTGTGTGAAACCTGAGGAAAAGATGCACGTTAGAGAGAAGGCAGTAGAAAGCTGTACCAGCAGAGCCATATAGGAAACCCAAGAATCGGAGAAGCAGGGAACCTTGTGTGTTAAGATTTAGGCACACAACACAACTCTGGGGAGGGGTACTTGCAAAGTAGCAAACCATATCTTCTCTAGTTCGTGCTATTAACTAGGTCTTATTTCCATGACGTTCACATCGAAAGTTAAGATTAAATAAAGGAGAGAAGAGTGGATTGTTTTAAAATTCCTCTCCCAGATGCAGACGTCAGGAGCGCACACAAAAGCAGGTGCCGGGTGTATTGATCCTACTGAATACGCATGGAGTGGGTACTTGAGCATGTACCAAGCATCTGCGTCTGGGAGATGGAAAGCGCTTTGTAAAAGGCTGGTTTATGCTAAACAAATGCATCAGGTTATGTTTTTATTTTGAATATTTTAAAGCATCTTGCACACTGGGACAGACTTGAAAAGAAATTATACAGACAACTTGCCATTAATTGTACAAGTTACTATCTCCATAGCTGAAAATTGGCTGTGGGCTCACTTAGGAGCACTCCAAGCTACTGAAAACCATCCTCAGTAAAACCTGCTCTGACTGCTGCACCGTAGAGAACTGGAGATCCTGCATCTGAAGACTCTTCAGGTCCCACGCGCCGGCCCAGCTGCAAGCAGGCAAAGGGACAGACACATTTCTTCCCAACAGCTCCTCAACATACCCAGCAGGGAAGCGACAAATTCAACACTGCAATTTCATACCGGGACCATCCAAAGAGGCTGAGATAGACAACGCTTGCTGACTTTTGACAGTGAAAAAACTACAATGGCACATTTAGAAGAGAAGATGAAACAGGCATCCATTAGAAAATTTGGCTGTAGTTTGCAGTAGTCCCCAAGATAAGCGTTTTCCTTTTCACAGACAGCCAGACTATGACCAAAATTCCTATCAAAAAATCAAACTTTCTACTGTATTTGCTCATGGAATCTTTTTTTCCTTTTTCAAGGAGGGAAAAAATTAATCCCTACAGGAGATGACAAGATGCCTTTTAAAGTACATATCTCATTTCTGACTACAATTACCTTTCAATAGCCTGGCACAGCTGCACGCTCCTATTTGCTTTTTGTTTTTCATTAAGTCCTTCTCTATTATTTGTACCCATCCTATAGCATTTACGCCTGGCAGTGATGCACATTCCCTTGCCTATGATTCTTCCCACAGATAGTGCAGAATAAATTGCAATTAGATTTTCGTAATTGTAGATAATTAGCTCAAAACGAGCTGTTAATTATAAAAAACCTATGTTTTTCAGTTCTTGATTATATTATTTATTTTACTTCTAAACTCCAATACCTCACTTCAGCAAGTTTAGTATTTTAAAGGACTTTCACCATTTCCTTTAAAATACCAGGATATTATTAAGCTACATTTTGCTTATTTGAAGACTGAAATCAAGTTTCATGCTGTGAGGTTTGCTAGAAGAGCTCTCATGTATCAACTGGAAGTCAGAGTGGGCTGGTTTTCCATGAGGGTTCTGATAGCATTTGCTGTAACAAGAACCGTTTGGCAGGTCAATTCAAAAAACAAGGGATAAAAAAACCCAACACCCCCCACAAAAAAAAAAAAGAAAAAAAAAACAAAAATGAAAAAGGAGACTGTTAAAAAAAGGATGTATTCCTACCAGCTCTTTATCCTTTCTAAGCTCTAGCCACACACTTGCACACCCTCTCTCGATACTGAAGAAAACATCACTTACATATTCAAATGCATAAAAGAGACAAATGGACTTGTCTTCCGTAGCCTCTTTCAGCCTTACATTAGAGTAAATTATTTAGGGAGCATTCATCTGGTAACCTTTGCGAAACTGAAGATGGCATACAGGAAGAAAAACTTCCAAGTGTTTTGCTGCCAAACTTCGGAACCAGCTGGCATGGCAACTTGAGACTGCACGAGCACATATTAACTTTGAAAAATTATAGGAAATTAAACCAGGGGAATGAAGAGAGGGTGGGGAACCTTTTGAAAGCCGGAACTCTCATTTTGTTAACGGCACAGGTTTTCCTCATTTTCCCTGCTAGGCTATGTCGATTTTTGCAGGATTTGATAAACTGTTGCCAAGATGCCCTACAGATGTTCTAGGTTACGTTTTTCCTCCGAGGGGCTTAATGCTACTGCATCTTAAACATAGCATGACTCTATCTCTTTTGCTACAGTGATCACACTTTGATCACTTCAGTCTGTGCGAAAACGAAACAAAAAAGCATCAGAATACAACGAGGATATGCCAGTAACTCGCAGCAGCCAAACACCTGGTTAAGCAATGATGTATTCCAAGGAAACTAATAACTCCTGTTGTTCTGGAGAAAGAAGTCTTATCCCTTTTCAGCAGAGAGGAAATCTCGAAAAAATAAAATACAATCAGTATCACTTAGGGTTAAAAAAAAGTATTGGACCCCTAGTTTATAAGTAAATTAAAAGTTCTGCCAGTATTCTCACAATGGAGAGAAAAGCTTATTATTTTAAAGTCTTCTCTTGTCGCTAAAGAAGGGGCCATTCAAAGGACAGCTGCTCTTCTCGTCCACCAAACAGGGGATACTTTGGTCAAAAGAACATCTATAGTTAAAGCACTGAACAAGAAGCTGATACTTTATGAGAAAGGGAGAAAAACCCTGTCAAATCCACAGTTTTTATTTGTTGCTTTTCTAATAAGCCTGAATATTCTTCCAGTGGAAACAGGAAATGCAACAGGGTGGGACAGAAAGAAAACACAATAATGCATTGATTAAAGTTTTAAATAGCATGCAAAATTGAGATAAAGAGCTAAATATTGGCTTAACTCTACTTCCAGTTATTTCAGTGGTAGTTTGCTCTGATCACACTGAAGCAGAGGTGCAACACGACCTTGTTTAAAAAACAAGTAACTGTCACCAATTGTAAAAGAGCATTTCTAGCTGGGATTTAAAGAATAATGTATTGTTTACATCAGGTCCAAATCAAGACTAAAGAGATGTTCTGACCTTAACTGAAAAACTAACAAGCAGTACCTAGAATAAAGAACAAAAGCCAAGATTTTGTGACAACTCCATTTTGCGCTGGGCTAGGTTAGTGTCCTTAAGAGATGACACCCAAAACCTGAGATCTCTACAGGAAGTCAACCCCTAAACCTTGAGTAATAACGGATCAGCAAAACTATTGATTTGACTCAAAACTCAACAGCCAATGAATTTTACCTTTCCTGCAAAAAAAAGCTCTTGATCTGAAAGAAACACATGAACAAATACACTTGGCAGTCAACAGCACACTGTCAAGAAGATATACCGACACTGTGAAGTACTTAGAAGTGAAGAGAGAAGTTACCTTAGCCCCATGCTGTTGCCATTCATCATCAGAGCAAGTTCTCCAGGTGCCTCGTCAATGGGCACATCTTCTGAACCTGGTACATGGCCTCTAAACCTGAAAAAGCAGAGTTAGCTGGTTTTGCAGCTGGTCAAATCACCACACCAGAACTCTCCACAAAAGAAGTGAGCTGTGTGTCTACACAAAGGGCACTTCATCACGTTAAATGCAGAAGCTTTCACAACTGTTTTCACACTTTCAGATAAATTTTTGTATTGGAAGGCTGACTTATGTCCAGTGCTTTTGCTTCTAAGGGTTTCCGTTGGGAAGAAGATTTAACAAATTTCATTTACTGATTTCCAAGGACCTGCTCCCTTAAGAAAACGGTCACAGTATCCAATAACAAACATCCCTGTTGGGCTCAGATTAAAGCTCCAGCAGCAACAGAGCTCAAAGGCATCATGTGTAAAATGTACAATTCATCTGAGATGCTTGTGTCTCCTGAAACTACGAGCCAACAGATGATGCTCCGTTTTTAACAGAGTACCCCACCTTTTTCCTTCTCTCCAATGAAGACAGAAAAGTCAACAATAAAGGTACTTCTCCCTCTTCACTTGAATAGAATTCCTGTTTCCAGGACTCACCCATACCGGCGTACTCTGGTGTGGCATCAGGAGGAGTCACAAAACTGCACACACACCATTTTTGATAGCCGAGCAACTATTTCACATAGAGAGAAAGTGCAAACTGAAAATACTATGCTCATTTGAGGCTAAATAGGGAAATGTGGGATATTAAAATGCAATTATGATGCAGCCGGGCCAAAAAAAGGAACAATTCACACTTTTGCTAGAAGAGCAGAAGAGTTAATAGCCAATAATTACAAATTGTCAGACCTTTTACTTGTCATTCAATGACAATACTTTCAGCAGCTCAGAATGGACCTTAACCAGCACTCCACCCAAGCAGAAGGACAGACAAAAATAAACACTATCTGGAAATGGATTTTTGTTGCATTGGTTTTTTTAAACTGTCATGATGTTAAGAGATGAACTAGGTTAGAGCCTCCTGGCAATGAAGCAAAGGGTATTTGAGCCTAGCTAAACAATTTTTTATTGTTTGTAGGATATAAAATTACTCTGTTATCAAGTGCAAAACTGAATTACACACTTAGAACTGAAAGAGATGTGATGTCTAAGAGATTTCCCTGTAAATACCAAACATTTAATTCTATAGCAAGCATGCTATATTCTAATTGCTTTTCTTAGAGAGGATATGGCAAATGTGCTTTCACCTGCACCTTTGAAAAGAGATCACAAAAATACTGAGTCCACAGATTGATCATGTATGATTTTCTTTCCTAGAATTCTTTTAGGTAGCTAGAGCTCTGTAAACCATGAAGATTTTTTCAGAAAATGAATGGCTAAAATAGGCATAATGGCATTAACAAGCACATCATTATAGATATATATATATATATAAGGTCTGGTTTTTTCTGGTCTTATGATGCCTCAAATGCTGAAAAATATCCATTAGAAACAAAAACACCAAAAAACTCAGTCTGTATTTCCTTCATTTTCTACTTGTTTTTCATTAGAGGAATGCATGCATAGAATTAAGGTATTTGATGATTAAGAATCCATATGTTCCTACTTAATTCTCACCTGAAGTCATAATCCTTTGTTTGTGACCTCAGTAATTGCGATTGCCTTTAAGACAGGCATTTTTAAAGCCATATAAAGACGTTCTTTTCAAAGTAAGCCAAAATCCAAGACAACAAACAAAAGACCACCTAAATTACAGTATTCTCTTTTAAGAGTTTGAAAAGTAAGCAGGGGGCTGGGATTAAGAAGAGAAAGTGATATATTCCTCCACGGAGGTTATAATACATGAACGTAGAAGTGGGTCATGTAACGCAGACTCTCATGGGATGCTGTCAGCAGCTGCCATATTAAAACAGTATCAACATAAGCATCCTTGTGAAACCCTCCTATCGCTTCTTCTAAAAGACTGCTAGATTTTTTTCCCCGTTGCTTTCCCTTCCTAATGCTGAAATGCTAGTACTCAACGGAGTTACACCGGCTAATTCAACTTGCTTTAACCCGCTCCCTTTCACTGTTCCTCTCCACTCTACGATACCAATACACCAGTTTCTCCCTCTTTTCCAGATTCCCCATTTACGTTGTCAGGAAGGTATTATCTCACCTCTGCAACAAGCTCACAGGGCTTTCAAGCCACATTCCATACTTCTACGGTTATTGCCTTTCCCTTCTTCTAGTTTTTAAGCACGTCTTCTGCCTCAGTCTTGTCATTCTCCCTTCCATAAACATCACTGGAAAGAAAATGTCCTTGCTACACAGGGCTCCCTTCCTTTTCCGTAGATATATATGGAAAAAAATATATATAAAATGATCTCCATCTTTTCTGTAAAACACACTTCTTCCAGTCCCTACCTCGGAAGGTGCAATACTTCAAAACTGACCTCTCCAAGGAAAGAAGGGGGAACGCCACATCTACGCCATCCACGCTCACACTGCTCTCTTGCCAAATGTTTATATTCCTTGAAGCGCCCGCACTAAGATCAACCTCTCATTTTTTTCTACTGCTCCTCTTTTCCTACCTAGTCTTTTAGCACTGCTTTTCTTGTGCCTTTCCTTCTACCACATACTGTTTTCCTCTGCTGTTTTCCACAGCTGTCATGCTGTTTCCCAATAGCATATGCTAACATACCAAAAAGTCTCCTCTCCTCTAAATCACTGTTAGAGAGAATTTGTGCCACAGGTATTGTCTATCTTATCAGTTCCATTCTCCCACTTTAACTATTGCCCATGTCTTCATCACAAATTTTTGATTTTTTTTAAAAACTGTAAGTCTCAAAATCACCTGTTATAATCCATACGGGACTGGTGTAGTTGCTGTTGTTTTAGGAGCAGTTTTGCTTCTTGCTTAGCCAACAAATGCTGGAGTCGTTCCTTTTCAATTTCCAGCTCCATTTTCTGCAGAAGCAGCTTCTGCCTTCTTTCTTCATACAACCTCTTAGCCTGCTCTGTTTCTTTAGGCCCTGAGTCCACGCTGTCATTCAGCCCAGAAACTCGAGAGCACCTAGAATAATCACAGGTTTGATAAACCGGCCCAGAGTGTCTTCTCGGTACCTGGCTGACATGGTGGCCCTCTCGCACGCTCCCTGAACTCCCTACGTGCCTGCAGGCACAAGCCTGACTCACTTGCTGAGGGGACGTGCTCGGAAATTCATTTGCTTTCTGGTCCATCTCCTGAGCTGGTTTTATACGGTGAGGGCTCCTCTGCTTGGCTGGGGAAATCATATTGTTACACTTTCTGTGCAAGCCATTTTCCACCGGATATTCCTTCAGACACTCCTGATGGTTGTAATGGATTTCAGTCCCGTAATCGTGATTATTCCTGCAAGGCTGAGACAACGCAACACCGGCTGGGCTTCCAGCCTTCGATGCTCTGCTGTTCTTATAAAAAGAAGTTTGAAGTCCCCCAATACCCAAGTAGGAACCATCTAGCTCCAAAGCTGGTTGTTGGCATGAGCTCTTCTTACTGGATACCTGCAATAAGAGAAACAATTTCCTGTGAATTACCAAAATTTATCTTTGCTCATTAATTTCACTTGGTAAATGTGTTCTCTCAGAAATAAACTTGCTGCATCATGCTGATGGACATACAGCCAAACCCAAGAAAATGTTTATCAGAAGACAGACATGAATCTGCTATCAAATCTACATTTCATTCCATCTACACAAGTGTAATAAATGTAAAACTACTGCCTGCAGGACCCTCAGCAGAAAATGAGTCGCTTCAGAGTATCAAGTAGTTGTGAGCATCTAGGGTTACATAAAATCAACTTGAAGAGTGGCAAAAAACATTAACATTTAATGTTTGAAAATGTTTAATTTTGAATACCGAGCCAAAAAATCCATTCAGCCACTATAAATACTCTTTGATTGGCCATTACACAGCAGGAGATTTGATGTAAAACATTTCACCTTGCACTGAATGGGATATTACTTACCGCTGGAAATTTGATGAGAGTTTTTGAAATATCTTTACAGAAACACAGATAAAAACCAACTACTTTCTGTAAAAAATGGTTGTACATCAAAAGCTGTCATTTAAATACAAAACATGTTTAAAGTCAGCTATAAATGTAAGTGATTTTTCAATTAAGCTGGGCAAGTGATTATACTCTGATAAAACTCTGAAGAAAGAAAGTAACTGTAATTCATATTTGTCAACCCAGTGCAAGCAAATTCTAGTGGTTTTGTTATACTCGTGGATATTATGTAACAGACATCAAAATCCTACTTACATCCTGGAGTATCTTTGCACTATGGTTCATCTAGGCAGTTAAGCATTTGAGTTTTTATGCACATCAGAACAGCAGTGAATCAGGCACTCGCATTTCTTTTGCTAGACCTGTGCATTAATTTCAATAACGTAGTGAAATTATACTCCTCCAGCCTTTGGGACCTTTCAGAAGGATCTGATTTTTTTAATTACAGAAGCCAGGTTTGTTAAAAGATAACAAAACCGCTGCAGTGAAAGTGGTTTAGCAGGGAAATTTGGTATCCACTGATGGAAAGAGAAGCATTATTTGCACTCTGGCAATGCTTCCAATAGATAGGTATCGCCCACATAGAGTGGAAGACAGTCAGCAAGCCCCACAACACCAGAACTTAGGAATGCAAGCAAGCGTCCAGTGATGATTAGAAGAGAGATATAATCCAAATGTATGCAGTGTTTATATGTATAATTTAGATTCTTTTTTATAAATAAACAAAATACCAAATATATTCTGCTGCCCTTCAAGACAACCAATTACAAGTTTATTGTAGACTTCACAGAATGTAAATTAACGTGGATTAGCACCTGAATACTGATATTTTATTATTTCCAGTTTTGCAGACTCAAATATATCCTCTCTGTCATGTGATTGAAAGCCAAGGATGTCATGTTTTGCCCCAAAGGGCCCAGTGAGTTGGAGGCATTTGCATTAATGTCAGTGCTAAATGTCTGAGGAAAGTCTGGTGCTCGGACTGGGTGAAAAGTGCAGGACATTAAAATATTTTAAAGTCAGAGGGGCTGGCAGGGCAACTGAGCAGAAATGCAACATGCTGCCAAAAAGACGGAGTTTTGTTATTTATTATTTGTAGCGTGCCATCCTCGTCTGCAATATTTTCTAGACAAATAAAGGCTACAAAGCCCTTTTAATCTAAATTAGACAATACATAAAGGATGACCAGCAACAGAAATACTATAGAAAAGGGAAAGTAAGAGAATCCTGCGGTTATACGCTGCCTCTCGTTTCTCACCTCACCTGCTTCTGCTAGCGTAGCATTTAGGGGACCAACAGAAAGAGGCTTTCAGGGTGGCCACTTTCCCGGCCCCTTGGACCGCAGAAGGTGGCAGACCCGAAGGTATTCTTAGAGGATCCCATCAGAGCTGGCAGTTTGGGGTGGTGTACAGAAAGCATACACCTACCCTTCTGCAGCCCATAGACAGAAGTAAAAAGGAACCAAAAAAACCCACTCAAAAGATGAAATAACGAAGAATTTCTTTATTTTAGCAGTTTGGTTTATTGACTGAAGAGACAAGACAATGTTAAGAAATCTAAGCACACAAATGAAGTTGGTACAAAATAATCATCAGGATCAGGTTTAAGAATAAAGGCCCACATCGCAAATTAACTTCATGCCTGAGACTCTATTAAGAGTCCCTAAAGGCCCTAAAAGAGAAGTACCAGTTAGCATTTGTTGACCTTGGCCACCATTAAATCTGCCCTGATGGTCTCAGAAATGGCATTGACATTTAAAGACTTCATAGCAAGGCAGAGAAACTTTAATGTTATTTCACAGTTACAGTATGTTTGCAGGGGGGAAAATTCTCATTAATGTCATTGAATGCAAGTGGGTTTTTTTTTTTTTTATTCCTTTAGAAGAAGGAGGTCATGTTAGGCAGAAGACTGAGTTCCAACACACCTTTGACAGCTACTCAGTACTATGCAGGGTCTAACCCCAAAGAAAAATTAGCTATTGAGAGTCAGAAGCTAGTCAAGAACTTTTTTAGCAATTTGTGATTTTCTGTTAATGCTTTAATTGAAAACCACAGCTGGATGGTAGAGGCTGCAGGGAAAACGGACTGACATTTAAACTTATGAGGGATCAGAAGAGACCAGAGCATGCCATGACAGATCTGTAAGATGCAGGCGAGGTGAAGGGGAAAAGCAACAAAAATAAATTCCAAACACTGACCTACTACCATGAGTCTAAAGACACACAAGCATAAGGAATTGGGTAATTTTACAAGATGAGTTTAAGAAAGATATTGCCTACGGGACACATGGAAACCATGACGGACCAGCTGTGCTTTCCCCTCAGTGGAGCTCTTCCAGGCTTGCTGTACGGTATTTAAAGATACAACTTCCTTCAACTGAGGCTTAAACAAACTCAGACTGCTCCTTGCAACATACGGAGTTAGTAAGACTTGATCAGATGTGAAACTCCTGCGTGGAAACAAGGAGATACTAAAAAATAGTTCAAATAATCTTCAGAAGAGTTTAAAGAGGAAGAGATGTGGAGAGCTCTAGGAAATCTTTACTGCAATCCCAGTAATTTTTGTTCAGGGATTCAGAGCAGAGCTTAAACAAACATCCAGTCCTTAAAACTTCCTACAAACAGACAAACAGCACACCAGTTTTATGCACGCAGCATTATGATCTTTGCAAATTCTTCTTAAATGCAACTTGTGTGCTCTGCAGTGTTAATTCACAGCGCTGGCAGAGGAGACACAGTTACAGACTGACTCCAGCACACAGGGCTTTGTTCTGCAAGGGATGAACTAATAACTGCTCAGATGTTACAACCTCAACACAGGCGAGGTCCTGATGGATTTCACTGCTACCCCTGCATGTACAAAACACGTTTAAGGAACAGCACAAAAACCGAGAAATCTGTTATGGTGAACAGCAAAACTCCTATAGATGTTAACAGGGTCAGAGTTTAACCCATAGCACCTGGGTTTGTAGCTGAAATATATTTGAACTCACAAAAAGAGACAATGAATTAAATTGTTCTCAGTTGTATCTTGAGAACATTTCTCTAACCTGGATTTTCAGCTCTGGGGTTTTTTTGGTGGGGTAGAAAACAGAGGGAGGAACACGTAGGTTCAGACCTAGTCCATTGTGCTGATCTGAGCGTGGACCGCCCTGGAGGAAGCCAAGAAGAACAAACAGAAGCAGCAACCAGAGGAAAAATACCGACATTTAAAGATATTTAAAGATGAAGCAAAAATTTCTAAATGGACAAATGCGAGGTTACCATACCCAGGGACACCTTAAAGAGCACCAAGGGCACATATTAGTGACCTAGCTGACGCACTCACTAAGGTAGACAACCTACATCTGGAATTCAGTCACCGCTATGCATTGTTGATGTATGGGTCTCATCTGAATAAAGCTTGGCTCTGGGTTTGCAGCTCTATCAACAGTATAAGCACTTGCTCTTGTCAGTAGAATGAGGAGAATATATTATAAATAAGCTCCGATAGGATAACAGGGCAACAGAAATGCCGTTTTAAGAACAATTATTTCAAACGATAGGACTATTTGAAGTGCATTACTAGTGATTAAGGAGCTGTTCTTTCCAAGAGTCTGTAAGAATTTATCAAGGTAAAGATTTTAAAGTAAATTAGTAGGATCTACTGAAGTCTATCAATTTTTTTTCTTTAAATCATATAATCCTTTATTAAAATCTCTACCATAAGTAACCTCATATCAGTTGCTACAAAGTGCCCACATACCAGCTCAGTAACTGTCTCTGTCAGTACCTAAGATAAATACAGTAGATAACTCAGAAGGTAAGCTGACCATTTTTCAAGCAAGAAATAAAGCACCATTTTCTGCAGTAATTATGTATAGCTATGATTGCCATATTCCACTGAATAAAACAAGTCGTCTCAAATCAAAGAAAACTATGTGAATGACAGTCACAAGCCTCTATTTTTCCTGTAAAAATCTACTGAACTCAATATACTGCACAGGTGTAGCGAAAAAAATGAAAATCGTAAAATAGGATCACATCACAAAAAAGTGAATCTATAGCTGCTAGCTGACAGCAGAGGAACACCTCCTATGTTTGTGTTGCCTTCAATTTTTTTTCTCCTCTTTGTTAAGACGGTTTGAGCTGGGATGCCAGGTGCGCAAAAAACCTGCATTCAAAGTGGCATGCGAGCATTTGCCGGCACTCAGCTTTAAGTGTATATTTTGCATTCATAAACATGCCACCCTTCTTCTCCAGCTACACAAATATTGTAGATAATCTCTAACAAATGCTTCCATTTCAGATCAGCAAACTGGTTTTACGCTGGCTGATAAGGCAGTCATTAATAATACAGCGCTCCAAGAAAACTAAAGCGAAGCGCCTGTACCTTTGAGTCTTGGAAGTCACTGTGAGCAGAATGCCCATTAAGCCCAAACAGTACCTACATATGGCAATGCAATACCTGACCACTAAAATTAAGCAAACATGTTTGCTTTCCGAAACACAACCATATCGTTCCTGTTTGCACTATAGAAAAATGCCACTACACTAATCTCGACAGCACCAGGTCTAACTATTAACATTCAATGTGCTGCCAACATTATAAAAACGAAAAATCACAATCTTCTGACTTCAATTTTTTACTTCTGCCCTTTATTTTACTGAAGAATCAGTAGTTCAAGACCTAGATAAATATTTCAAAAACTATACTATTTGTGAGCAGAGCAGGTCACCACCATTTCCCAGTGCATTTGGAGTTCATGTGAAATAAGGGCAGAAGAGTGATGAGCTGCATTTTTAACATGGGCATACACCGAATAGTTGTCTAGCAGATAGAGAATGCGTAATGCAACATCTGCACGGTACGCCTTGCCAAAGCCCATCCCAAATAAATGTAGTGCATTCTCCCTAGTGCAATTAACTCTCGTACTCTGGCAGGTTTTGCTAGAAGATCATCAAGGTAGATTACCTTCCAGCATATGAACTAAATACTTACAGGTGTTATATCATCAGTTATTACTTACAAACTTCTGCATTTAACAAGACATCCAGGCAAATGAATGATCTAATTTATGAATTATTTATAAGAATTTCACAGCATGCTCCTGGCGTCATCCATGGCCTTTTCCAGGTCATATGACACCAATTAGAGCTGAATTTTAAATTATTCAATAACCTGAACTCTCTTGTCATTTAACATATAGATATCAATGCAGTAAACAAGTTAAGTCTAATGGGCCCTGGAGGTTTGCGTTCCTCCGCCCATCAGCAGCAGAGGCTGTATGCTACCACTGGAACAGAAAAATAATAGAATGCAGCAGTCAAAAACATTTGCAAGGTTTTAATAAGTTATTTTGGCTCCCTTAGGGATTTTAGTATAAGTTACAAGCACTGAATCTAAAACATATTAAAGTCCTTAGCTATGTGCTTTTAAAACAAAATTAGGACATAGCAAAAGAGCAAGTCTGACACTAACCCTAATTTAGGCCCTTAATTTGAAATGTAGTGGAAATTATGGAGTAAGCAAGATTTACTATGCACAACTCATTACCTTCAGGCTCTCCTCCAGTATAGCCAAAAATAGCCCCTCTCCCAACACATATACACCTGTCTGTAAAGATAAGGCTACACACAGGGAAATGGAAATGTTAATTTAACAGCTATCAGTTGACAGGTGTACCTCGCACTCCTTAGCAATTGGGTGGAGAAGGGACCTCCACCACTCTTCTATCCTAACAGCACTGGGGAGACCAGTGCTCTAGAAACCCATCTGGATTTGGGTATCGGCTTCAAGACGTACCACTTCAGAGGAGAGGTTTAAGGACCTTTGTGACACATTATAAAAAAAAGAGAGGGAATGTAACAGCCTCCAAAGCACAAATGCAATAAAAGGCATCTTAAAACCGTTGGTTTCCATGATGACCACAAGAAGAACAAGGAGATATCAACAGCAAAGGGACCTGAAATGAAAAGCACAATTAGCTATCTGATTCTGCCTCAGTGTAAAGTCTGCAAGAAACACACAGCAAGCATGCCACATCCCGGCTCCACATCGGTTGCCCTCCAACATCTCATGAACCTGTGAGCATGGCTTCACGACTGAAGGGAGGCATACAGCCCCCCTACCTAGCGCTGATATAGCCTAAGAAGTCCAAGACATAGGGTGGAAAACTTTTGCGACTGGGTGCAGCTCAGTACAAGCCCAAACTGTGCCTAGCACCGACTGACTTATTTTTATTGAATCTGTGCCTCAACTTTCTGAATGCTGCTGTAATAAACCCCAGACCCACTCCCGCAGACGGTCACTTGTAGACCTCTATCTTGGAGGACCCAGCAACCCCACTCGTCTGCACACACGTTTCCTTTGCACTCTCACTGCATTGCAAGGATTAAAAAGTTTCCTGAGCTCTATCCAACAGCAGGAGGAAAAGATGGAAAGGGAGATGTTCAGTTTATCCTTTTAACACTAGCAAGAAGTTCTCTAGCTACTGCTGTCAAGATGAATGCCAAAAAAACAATGATGTTGAGAAAACATCAAGCCATATAAGTAAAAACACACCTATCCAAAATCTCTAGACAGATTAGGAAGAATAAGGATTTAGATAAAAGAACGTAACATTAGATTTTCTGCCCCACAACCTTATCACAGAAAAGGGCTGCAAGAGAGCATTTTTTTTTTTTTAACTATTTAAGAAAAAGAGCAAAGAGGGGGAAAAAAACTGCCTAATCTCACAGCACACGTTTTAAGAACATACAAAAATAGCTGTAAGGGATTTTATTTTGGTTACCGGCCAGATTTAGTTTCATTCCTACGCTGGGCAGCATTTGATTATTTCACATTAAGGGTAGTAACATGTTGGATGATAAGAGAGAAGTTCATATTGGTTTTCATTAAAGAGTAATATCCACCATGTATCTGGTCCTTCAAGGTAACTTTTTCAAAGTTATTTTAAAAAGCAAACAGTTTTCTACTTGGAATCACAAGTTTAGCATATGAGGGGCTACACATGTTCCTGGCTACTGCTAGTCTCTTTAGAATTCAATCAACATTTGCTCCAAAGTCATGCTTTCACAGCTCCAGACACAAGACAAAAGGGCAAATATACTGTGACCCTTCTAAATAGCCCTGATTACTGTGATCAAACAGAAGCCAGATACTTATGTGGATAAGAACGTGTAGAGTTTGATGTGTGAAGATTACCGCAGGAGGAGACATTGAATCAGCGTTTGCCAACGTGTACCTCCCCATGACAGCCAATATCACCTTTCCCCTGTATTTACAGCAGGGCTAACTGTGGTACCCATCGGCCAGAGATTAATTTTAAGTAACAGTCACTGTTCACTCAGAAAGATTACCAGAAAGTTTTACTTCCTTCAGAAGGTGTCTCCTGTAGAGTCCCTGGGGTATGGACATAGGCTTTGAAATTCCTTTGCTGCACAAACAAAGAAAAAAAATGGATGACACCTAAGAATTAAAAGCATGTTCAGAAGTAGAGACAGTGTTTTGGGGAAAACCAACCAGAAAGCTATTTAAATAATACACAAAACCCACAAAAGCAAAAACAGAGAATCTTTAGACTTTAAAAGAGCGGAAAGGTGTGCCCAAGCGAGCGCATTCTGTTAGAGTGTCCTTGCACTAAGAGCCAGCCAACATTTAGATTCTGCTAATGATCCCATCTCTGGGAAATAATTCATAAAAAGTAAACAGTAATTTTCATGTGCCTGCCCTTTTGATCTTACATTTGTAGGGAGTATCCCGAGGCTAGCTGTGGGTGCCCCCGTGGCTCTGCCTGATTGACCTCTAATCTGCCCCTCAAGTAACGATCATGCCAAGGAATGACAACAAGAGTTGCATGTAAGCAGACATTTTCAATGCAATCCCATTAAAGACAGGCTGACTCACTTCATCTTGTCAAAGAAGTTGTTTCACCTAAGAAGAAATAAAAGCTTTTTAGAAGAACTCTTATTTCGTAATGACGCTGTTCTTCAGAACAAAGACTGGAACAAGACTAACACACCAAAATCTGACTGGGACACGGTTTTACATTAACTGGCCAAATGTTAGCGCAAGCCAGAACAACAGGCAGCCCCATGATCGTGTGTTAAATAGTCTCGGTAGCAGAAAATTAAGAAAATCCTCTAGAAGAATCAAGTCAGAACCATGGTACTTGACTTTTCCACATTTCAAAAAAGTATATATGCCATTTATTAGAGAGCAGTTATCTAAAGGCTTAGACACCGACTGCCGACAGTCTCGTCAGCTTTGAGATCGCGGCTTGCATGCTTTTACCCCACACTAATCCATAGTAAACACAAGACAGCATATATGAGGTAGCTTATGTCTCTGTCACTAGGAATGAAGCTAAGAGATAAAACAGCCAGTCCAGAGCAGTTGACATGCAGAAACTTGCTGTCATGCCAAGGTGACTAAATTGCCAGGAACAACTTCTTTAAATAAGGGAGTGAGGAATCTACAAATTAACCTGCTCCAGTACATAGAAACGGGAAAAGAGGGTATTTCTATTTTACAGCAAGACTGAGAAAACATGTATCCTCCCAACACACTGAAGTGTACAACACATCATATAGATGGATGAACTGGTAGACAGGTAGCACTGGAGTTGCTACCAAGGCGTTTGAAAGGCTGAGTCTTCTCTGAACAGTGGCAGAGCTCCATCATGGGCAGATACTACATATATATTATGCTTCCAGTTCCTGCTTCAGTCTTCCCACAGTTAGTTCATGGGGTTAATGAGACTGCTGTCAGATTCTCTTGCGTTAGCAAGCACTCCATTTCAGAAGTCCACATCTTGGCTTACGATTACATAGAAAGTCCATCAAAGTGCAAATGGCACTCCACAAATGGAAAGGACATGAACATTTTTGACTAAGAAAACATATAGCTGGAAGTTTTGTGCAAAATACAGCAACCCCTGGAGAAGTTCCACCTAAGCAGATTCACAGCATGTTATCCCATAAACTGTTACCTACTCTGACAGTCTCCACATTGGACAAGTGTCCCCTGAGACCTCTGAGCAACAGAGGCAAACTATCTCACTTGAATCTGGAAGGCTCAGATCCCTGAACATAAAAATTCAAGGTCCTCTTGGCATACAGGCTGTGATTTCAGTGAGAAATGAAATGTTTTCTATTTGGCAGGCTTGCAGTATCTCAAACAGGTACATAAATTAACTAATGAAAGACTGCAGGAAAAGTTGAATCAAGAAATAGGAGCAGGAATGGAGCAAATAGCAATCTCTCATTCCCTGGGGGTAAGCCTGCTGTTTCCTTTTGAAGCCCACCAAGAAGATGCTGACTTCAGGATACTCTTGCCACACTTGAAATGCCACTGAGGATGTCCCGGCAGACCTTCCATCTCTGGCTGAGAGTCTTTAAGAGCTGAAGTCATTCTGCAGCGGGTTTAGTACTGTTGAAGGTAGCAACAGCTGACAGAGGGAAATGTCCTCTGATATATCAAGCTACAAAGATCAACTTCCTCTTGACCCATGGAAATGATCTTTTATAGTCCTGCTTGACACCATAAAGTATAGCAATGGTATCACAGCTCTTATTTGCATAAAATGGTCCTAGATGTGGTGTAGAGCAGTTTGACAGTCCATCCTGATGGGTCTCAGCTGCAGAATATTGATATAAAGGCTCTTCTATAGTTACCATAGGCCATTAGGTTGTCTGAATGGACATCCATCACTACCGGCTTGTGTGAAGGAGAACATTAAGTTAAAAGGGCATGACCAAGCATAAATTGAAAGGCCCTCCACTACTCCAGGGCAGCAGTGACCTTGTGAGGCAACTGCCTTCACTCCGAGACACTGCAGTCTGGACAAACAGACCAAGTAAAAGCCACCCACAGGTTTATTACAGGGAGTTTAGTTTAGAAAAGCTCACAAGTGTCAGCATTTGCAATAGCCTGAAAGGAAATCCTTGCACAAAGCTGGGCCTTTGTCATAAGCACACAAAAATACGCAAAAATTAAGTATGTGTTTATAGTCTTGCATTAATAGCTAGCAAAACACTGTGCCCTGCTTACCAGATGAAAGACAGGAGACAGGGAGAGACAGTTTCCAACTATGAACCTCTGCAGTACAGTCTCTTCAAGTTAGAATTGAGATGTAGACCTTCATTTCAATAGAGAACCATTATTTTATTGTACTGTGCCAGTCTAACGGCACTGGCTCCGTAGCTATGAGTAACCATTACATACCTCTTTTGAGCGCCTTCCAACCAGTATCCTAGCAGCTGTCCATTTTCAAAAAAATCTGTTCCCCACCCGGTAATAATTAATGTAGCAGATATATGACATCCAAAATTGGACATTAATTATTCTCAAGGAGGAACCAAATTTTTGAAAGGAAATCTTTTCCTAGGGAAAACTGCAGAAGTTTGTATTTTTATATTTCACCTTTGCTCTGGTTTATCATTCCCCAATTTGTAAACTCAATCTGTACGATAAGTCTGCACAACTGCAGAAAGCAGAAACAGTCCATGATGCCAAAAGGTATGAATTTTGAAAGTTCTGACAAAATTTTAATGCAGAATGGACGGTTCCTCTATCTGGGTTCCCAGGCCACTTCTTTGGATAGAGTTAGTTAATAAATGTATTCTGAGTACCAGGCTTAAGCTTTCCTCATTCCATCTGAAAGAGCTGCACTTCAGCTCTCCTACTTAAACTCTGGATTCAACAAAGAATAGCAATGCTTTGAGGCTGAAAATCTCTAAAACCACTCAGTGCCAACTTTAACAGGAGCAGAACTAGGTCAACAGTAAAATTCACTCCCTCCAGGAACAGAGTTGAACCATCCAGCTGAGCACAGAAGAGATTCTCACCACATGTTTCCATATCTGTAAAGTCCCTTGGGATTTGTAAATAGTAAAATAATAATAATAATAAAAAATTATTTCCAAATATTGTCGTAGAGCAGGAAGCTCTATTCTACTGGAGAAGCAAAAAAGTCACTGAGCCTCCCTCATAGTTACATATTAAATGAGTGCATCTTTTGAAACGTCACAGACTGGATGGGAGAGAAGATATGAAGTTGCAAGTATTCAGAAGAACTGAGTGGGGAAAAAAAAAAAAAAGGAAGAAGGGCCAAGAGTAAAGAAAAGAAGAAAGCCAAATCACATTGGTTCAGTCAGGTATTCAAAATGGGTTTTCTTTAATTAGCTGAACTGTAATATAAATTAAAACTGAATTTCTTGTTCACAATATATTCATTGGAGGGGAGGGAATGCAGCTGGCTATTTCCAGAGCAGTTCAAGCTAAAACAGACTCAGTTCTGCAGGACTGAACAGAAGCCAGTTTCCATCCTTCTCAAAAGACCGAAAAGCAACTTGGCAGCAGAGAGTCTGACTGCAAGCTCCATCTCAGAAATACTTACGAAGCAAGACAAACCTGTGGCAATTGTGACTGAACTCATTAAAATCACTACAGATTATTTAAAGCCCTCATGCCTGACATTCAGGTCCTTTATTATGCTTTAAATGACTAGGAAAAGAAGCTGTAGACATCGGGCAGAAATGAGGGCTTTAATACCGCAGCTGATCACTAAGTGACCGGTAAAAGGAGTTTGGTGCCACACGGTATTTTTGGCATGAAATGTTAAATGGGATTGATCGTAGAATTTCACTTTGTTTATGAAATCTTTTGCTTTCTGATGACAGAACTGTTGATGATACAAATGCCCAAGCCCAGCTTTCAGCCTGGATAATGACCAGAAGGAAAGTAATCAGATCTCTTGGATCAGTGTCTGTTGCATGATACGAGATAAGATTAATAGTTTCACGCTGATTTGCCATTTCCTGGAGTGGTGTTAAATTACAAATTTACAGGGGAGTGTGGGGGGGAATGTATACTGTATGAAACTCTTAAAAAAGGGCAAAACCAAAGCACAGTTATCATAAGATAAAACCATAAAACAATCACAGCCCTTGGGGGACCAGAAGCTCTGTACAGCCTCTCATGTGTCAGATCATCATAGGGTGCCTGGTTATTTTATGATAAGATTATCTAATGTTAATCTCACCACTAGAATTGCCTGCAATAAAAATGTTACCAACTTTCTAATTTTAATTACTGGGTTCCTGAAGATAACTACTTCAATTCTGTTTAAAAACCACTCCCCATGGTTTCTCTGAAGCTGGGAGTAAGTCAAATATCAAACCTGTGGATTGGATGACTTTCAATGTCTTTAATTCTGTGATTATTAACTCCTCTCTTCCCTCCTGTTTTCACCTAGTTATCCTGACACAGGGCAGTATGATATGCATATAGGATAACACAAATTTCTTTCATTTCATAAACTCCACCAAAAAATGCTGAATACCTCAAAAGAAATCCATAATGCATCTATAAGTAGGCATTCTTAAAATAATGCAGAAGGGGAAAGATTATTTCCTAACCTAAAACTGCCAAAGTAATGACCTTAGGAAAAGCCAGCAGAAGTGGCAACCACCGCTGTAACAACTTCAACAGCAGAAGCCGACAAGCTGATTCACTGGATGAGGTTTCCGTTGAGCACGTCTCTTCAGAACCTCCTACTAACTTACCGAAGAGATAATCTCAGGTGTTAGTTACATCAACTGGTGTTATAACACACCCCCCTCCTCCTTGCATTATAATTCTTTTACCTGTAAAGCTTTTTTAGCAAATATCTTTCTCCCACTATTCAACGCACAGGCGCAAATGACTGCAGAGCCATACAAGCTATTTATCATCATCCCAGGACTCCAATGGCAGGCAAGAAATTTCAAAAGGAGCTATTGTGCAAAAATCCTTTAGGGAAATAGTTTTCGGGGCAGCGGGAGGTGGGGTTCCTCAGGAACAAAAAGGAAGTGCAACATTAAATAGGAGAAAAAAAGACCTCAAAAGCAGGAGAACTCAGACAATTTCAAGAACCTCCCGTTGTATCACAAAGCAGCTTGATCTGGTCCAAAACCACACTCTCACCAGGGACCCCAGTTAACTCATCGATAGTCCACAGTTTGAGTCTGACGCTGTTTTTAATCAAACCTTATTATAATCAAACCAAGGACATCGTGTTACAACAGAGGGATAGAGAACAAGTCTCTTACAAGAACTGTAACATGGTAAAACCCAAATAACTATGTCCTAATCACACTGCCATTGGGTATTATCCTACTGCTGTAATTTTCTGTAGATGAAACTGGAAAATAAGAGCAGTTGAAGACAATTTAAAGAACAGAGTTGTCACGTTACTCACTAGTATGATACAATTTGCTTATACATCAGTTATTTTATATATGCATACATAATCTATTGTCTGCATTTCTCTTGTGCTTTTAGCATAAAAATGGTTAGAGAAAAATCTAGATGTGTATTTCTCCTGAGTTCACCAGTTCCTGCTGTTTGTTTCTCACCTGAAGTCATAATCCTGTCTTTGACATCATAATCATTTGCACAGCCACCAATTGAGATGTCACAAACGGAGGATTATGGCCAGGTGGGGAATAAGCAGCAGGAGCAGATGAACTCTTAAGAAACAAAAAATCTTGTTTTCATGCAAATGTCCTTCATAATAGAGAACAAAAGAACAAAGGAAGAAAAATACAATGGAGAGAAAATACTAGAAGCCAGATTGTTTCTAAATACATGGTCTCCCTGAAGTTTCCTCCGAGGAGTCAGCTGCTGATTAACAACCACATAAATCATTACAAAAATAAAACAAAACTTGACATCTGATGATTGAACCCCCCCCACCGCCACCACCACACATACAGTTTTCTACTTAACATGAAATCAGCAGAAATACTAGGCACTTTGAGAGAACTTGTAACCTTTAGAGGTATTTATATACATTACACCTGAATATTCCCGGCAGTAACTAAGCACTGTTATCCTTATTCTACAGACGAACACACTGAGGTCAAGAAATACAAGGGACCTCCTGGAATCTTAGTCACAATCACATTGCTCAACTCCAGCACACCTAACATATATAGAAAATAAAATACAAAGTTGAAAGGGCCCAAATTTTGGAGGAACAGAAAACCCATAGCTCCGGTTACAGTGCTACAGGCGGCTGTTACAGAAGGGCTACTCTGGGTTAGCAGTTCCAAAGAGTTAAGAGAATTAAGAACAATTTTTATATTAAAAAAATCATTCATAAATTAATCTGTCTGAAATTGATTCCAGCTATCAATCTGAATGCAGTCATTGAAAAAAAAATTACGAAAATCAAAACTGCTACCCAGATCCAAAACAACAGAATCTTTATATGTAAAGAGAAATCCAATCAGCTGCACTGATATCGCTTACACTATAATGTTGCTGCAAAAAACATCCTCCAGAAATTCTTCTGGTTCCATTTCTAGTCTCTTCTTTCATTCAGCTTTGGGTAAGCAGTGCTAAACTGTAAATTGGTTAAATTGCCATGTTCTTGGCACTGCTGCTATACCCATATCAGCAAAATCAGTGTTTCTGCACCAGTCTAATTAATAAAGATAAGAACTTCATTTCTGGAAAGAGGAAAAAACCATGGTGCTCCACACACTTGTGTTCTGCCTCACTATTGTCTGTGATGATGCTGAACGTATGCCATTAAATGTGACAGCACTGATAGCCTACAGCTCAAACAATTCCATCATCTGCCTGTATTCTATTTCCCATATAGTCTTCTGGACATACCCTGTCCAGATCTTGTCACAGCGCAGCAGCTGTGGCAGCTCATTTCCTCAGCAGTAAAGCAGGGGAGGAACCTTAGCATGAAAATTGTGCCTTCTGTCCTCATATTATCCCTTCTCCGATTTACGGAGCTGAAGTATCAGGACTATTTCAAGTTCATTTGAATTGTCCAAATAGCCTCCCTGTAAATAAATGTGCCATTTGACAAAGGAGTTAATTCAGTAGAAAAAACTTCTTGGCTTTGCCAATAATCACTTTGTACTGTGGAAGCAATACCCCCCTTCCCTCTAAATCTGAAACAAAGACAAGCAGAGTTATAAACAGCATTCTAGCTTTTAAACACTAACAGGCATGAGAGCAGACTGCTAACACCACACAATAGTCTGGATATCTGTACAACACAATTACACTTGAAAAAAGCTAAGTACTATGTACGACATTTATTCATGACTTCAAGTAAATGAGTTGCTGAATAACTCGAGGCTAACCTAGGATTTTACACTTGATGGACAAACACCTAAATATCCTAACCAGATATTAACCAAACTGTAATTGCTCTCAAGTTGTATTTAGCTTTGAAATCTCCTGTTCTCATTTCGGACCTCAAGAAAGGTTTGGCTGCCCAGAATCTTATTAATTTTCCCAGGCACACAAGTCCAGTTTAATAAAAGGTATTATGTCTACCTAGAAAGCTTGTCCTGCATTTGCTTTTCTACCTATGCTGTATTTTTTGAAATAGAAGCCTTATTCATCCACGATGTTTCTGAGCATTTTCTTTAAACCTGTCGCTTTCAGAGTCCAGCCGGTAAAAGAATGTTTTGCTCTTGTACAAATTTATGTATTATGTATTAATAAGGCTGAAATTCTATATTCAGAAAGCAGGTATGGATATCTATGAATAACCTAAAGAAAATTGCTTTACAGAAAATACATTTAAATTCCTCCCTCCATTTTTTATAAAGGATGGCAGGCAGTTTGTTACGCTAGTAACCACTCTGAACGTGCAAAGTGATGTTTAACTGTGTTCATGTGTCTTATCGGTGGCAGTTACCATGCTCGCAGAACTTTTTCTATTCATACCAAAAGCGACAGACATCCAAGAACATGGTCAAGTTAAGTGCAGGTAGCAAGCAGTGTGGAAGTCTTGGTTTTAGCTCACCTGTGCCAAAGCTTCTCATCTAATGGGAAAACACTGATACTTTTAACTTTCATTTTTCTACGAATTTACAAATCTGTACTGAAAGCAAAAGTTTATCATTTTGGAAAGAGCAATGCTGTGTTCATATTGAATTTTTACTTTTAGGTGGAGGGAACACAGGGTAGATTCAATTCTACACTAAATATACATCCAAAACCTGTATTTCCTGAACACCTTTGTAAGGTGAGCAGCACCCGTGCTGAGAATTACCCACTGGGAATACCAAGACACAGCCTCTAGATAAACATACTGCAGCGATGGATAATGGATACTCTAGGAAAAGGCTGATAGAAAAATGCTAGTTAAAAATTTTTCAACACCAAGGAGACAGTAAACCTTTAAGAATGAAAAAATCTGCTGTTAGAAACATAAGCGACAAACTACATTGTACTTTGCTCAAGGTAAAAAGAACAGAGGATGTAAAACCGTACTTGTGAAACCAAGGACAGAAGACCCGTCCAACCACACAAAGACCCGTCCAACCACACAAAGACCCGTCCAACCACACAAAGACCCGTCCAACCACACAAAGACCCGTCCAACCACACCTGTACGGAGTCTGAAGTATCAGCATTTCATTCCTAGAGGCCATTGGTGTCTGTTGTTAAAGGGAAAAAGCCTGCTAGGTAACAGTATAACCTATGCGCCTCCCAGCCAAAAATCCTTACCATTACAAAACTGATTGCTAAGCAGAGCTTTAAACAAAGTTTGGAAGGGAAACGCTCTCAAATATTAGCTTGTGATTTCTGAAATTAGAGGTCAACTCTATTACCCCTTGATGCTTGACTTCTGAAATTCCTTAAAATATGGCACTTGCTTCCCATTTTCAGGAACGCACCTCATGCAGTCAAGCATATGGAGTCAATAAAGGTGTCTCTTCATCTGCTATCTGAAGCTTTCTTTTTCTCACTTACAAATTACAACTGGTTTTAGTAATAGCAATCCCTGCACACATTTGAAACGCACTTCCATTTTCCATGTTGCAGAGCTATATGACTTAGTAAATACATGCAATTTAGGTTCAAAACCATAGCTCCAGGCACTACACATCGAGAATTTTATATTACTGAAAATTAATGCCTTTTTTGCATATGCCTGAGCAATAAATTAAAAAGCTATATCTTATATGTATCAATTGGGATTTTCTTAGCCTTCATTTTAAAAAAGAATCATGCATACAGAGTTGCATTTCAGTTTCTTCTCTGGGCTTTTAATATGAGAATAAGGATTTATTTCAATTCATCAAAAGCAACTAACTAGAACTGTAGGAGTCTCATATTTTGTACTGAAATTTGTATGTGTTCAACTGCATCAGCATCAACCTCTGAATTCAATTCTCCGACTGAAAAAAATAGGCACCTGCATGTACTGCACTCATGGCAGTACCCAAGTAGAATAATCAAAGTAACAGTCAATATCTTTTAGCACAGAAATCTACAGTCCCCATATCAGAGTTGGGTGGAAAATAAATGAGGTTATGAAAATTGCTGGAAGGAGGGCACAAGGGCTATATAATGCTGTGAAGCTGTTCTCTCTTGGAACGCCCTATTCCATCCCGAAATCTCTGTTCTCCTGCGTACGTGGAATGGAAACGCTTCTCTCCTGGCACTGCCCGCTCAAGGCAGCTGGAGACTAAGGAGGTACGCAGGATTTTCTTAGGCCACGTGAAGAGGGAAATCGGAACAGATAACTGGAGCTGAGCTTCTCCTTCAAAGTTTACCTTCCAGGCCCCTTGCCTCAACTCAGCTTGCTACCAGAATCATCCCTCCAGTTACTTTTACCCCATCCGTGATAAGCAGCAAAATAGCACAAAACTGTCTGTGCTTCAGCCACAGAGCTGGTTTAGCTGCTAGAATTTAGCATTTACTTGTCTTGGCTTTTATCCAGTGTATGTTCTGATAGAAGGCATTACATATTTGCTATCTGGCTACCTACAGCGATGCACATGTGCATCCATCGATTCCCTACTCTTCACACATGGATTTCTGCCGTTGTCTGGAGCTATTCCATCTCGCAAGTGACCTTTGTCCTAGGCATTTGGTTTATATTTCACAATTTATCGTGCCTGACTTCACTGAACGAAAGGCCTTTTTTCATTAGTCTTTCAGCATCACCCAGTATTACTCAACATCATTCTTCCTGTTTAAAAGCCTCTGAAATAGGTTAGTTACTCTGCAGTTGCCACATCTAACATCATTTAGGTCCACACCTGCCACTGAACCCTTCAAAACGGGGGCAGATCCATAGCTGCTTGTGACCCGAACCGTTGGACAAGCCAAGGATAATCTGGCTCAACAGTTTGTTCAGGAATATAAAAACTACCATACCAGGTCAGAGCAAGCATCAGTCCAGCCCAGCAGCTCGTCTCTAGCCCGCTGCCTCTCAGCAGCCCCGATGACGACAACGAGGAGGAACTGCTCTTGGTGTAGAGGTGCCACCATCCAGGGGATTGCCCACAGTTCCCGCATGGCCTGCCAGCCACCCCAGGAGACTGCTGCTGGGATGACCCATGGGGCCTTGCAAATACCATCTGGTTTATATAATTGAAGAGAAAAAATAAAGATATAAAAACCCTGACTCAGTGGGGCTTGGGACTCCGGAGAGCTGGCTACGTTTCCTGCCCAGATGATAGACTGCAAGTCATTTAATCTCATCTGGTCAAATTTGTTTTAGACAAAACTATGGCTATTACTGAATGCTTACTGAAGGTGCATAAGAAATACGGCAAGAGTTTTGCTCTCTGCTCGCTAACATAACCTCACAGCTTCTGTAGCTTTCTCTTTCCCACCTCAGGCTGATCAGCTCCTGAGGTTTGAATGTCACAGTAAGCCATAGCTTAGGCACCCCTTAAAATTCAGGCTACAGCGGAATTGGCCCAACAGATGGCCAAGGAAATAGCCTTGAAACAACTATTGGTTCTTGCTCCTGCGATGCCAGGCCAGGCCACAGAAGACCGAAGGACAGAAAGGCTTCATCCTGAAATCAGAAAGGCGTCTCAAAAACCACTTGAAACAAACATCTCTTAACCAGACCCAATTTGGGAGTTACCGTTAATTTTTGCCATACATTAACCAGAAAGAAGACAGAATTGGAAATTAAGCTTTTCCTTCTTCTGTATCTTACTTGCTGCACTCAGAATATGCCTCTGCTCCAAATTCAGGTTTAAACTTGGGGACATTATGCTTCAGAAAGTAAAACTAATGTGGAAAAGATTAAAAAGAACTTTCAATATGCTATCTGATACAACAGTTCTTGCCTCCCAAGTAGAGACAGAAGTAGTGATTCAATAAGCCAGTGGTGAGGGGAATCTTAGCTTATTTTCCTGTGAATTTTAGGAGTTCACATGCATTATTAGGAATTATACCATGTGATTTCAGGGAATTCCATTAATTTTAAAATGTCTTATTTCATAAAAGCTACAAAAATAATTACATAAATGGGAAGAATTTGAAAATAAGTATCAACTTCCACTTCATAAGGGCAATGAGTGAGCCAGGCTGCCTGCTTATAAAAGGGAGACCTAAAAAATTATAAACGTTTTTAGAAAGAAAACTTTAATCCACTAATGTTTGAAAGGAGCCCATACAACTTGTATACAAGCCAAGTTCAAATTAAAGTTGTGGGTTTGGGTTTTGTGGGCTTTTTTGGGGGGTTTTTTGTTGTTTTGTTTGTTTGTTTTGGTTTTTTTTAAACCTTCAGACTACAAAACCCATAGAGATATATTTTGCTTGTGTTTTTCCAGCAGTAGAATCTCCCTGGAACTGGAGCGGTGCCAAAACCCCCTGTTCCCACAAGGCTTGGCCTCAGCAATGGAAGCCTTCCTACAGTCGCCTTTTTGAAGGTAACTTTCAAAGTCTTTCCTATATTACAAATATACTAAATGCACCAAAATATAATTTCCTCTAAATAAAATGGTATTCATCAAATCTTCAACCTATTATCCCCCATTCTCTTTTGGACCAGACGTGTCAATAGAACAGCATCGTCAATCAATCCAATAGATTTTGAGTGTATCCACAATGAATCTACCCTGCAATAAATTGGCTTGAGTCATTTAAAAACTCATATCTTAATGTAAGGAGAAGAAAAATTATTATTTTGATCTATCCCTCCTCCCCTTAAAGCACCTTGGGCAAGGGCTAAGCATTAAAAAGAAAAATAACCAACAGCTGTATTACAGCAATCAAGCCTAAATAAAAATGACTGATCAATCCAGAGGAGAAAATATAAAAGACATCATTCCATATAAAACACACACAACGATTTTAATTCAAAAGTTTTCAACCGTGTCAAATGTGTTACAGTAATTAAACAAGCAGACAGGGTGCCAAAACGGTAGGTAGTTAGAACACCCACGTTTTCCCGCTTTTCAATCTTTCTCTCTAGATTACCAAAACATTTACAATTGCATCCTTTTACAAACTCTGTTTTATTAAGGTACTTAGCAAGAGCACCATAGGAAATGATGACCCAGAAACTGGTATGTGGATTTCTCTCTGCTAGTATCTACAGCACCACAGGAAGAGAGCCCAGGATTCTCTCCTCCCTCCTTTCATTAGGCAGGAATTTGCAATTCCTTTTCAGGAACTATTCCCATTACACTTCCTCCTCAATGCATGTTGCATTACTTCTCCTGGACGAATCCCAGCTATGTTGTACTGCAACTCAGACTCGTATCAGCTTATTTTAAAAGCTTGTTTCCCTTCATGAAATGGTTGTGCCTGAAAATACAGTTGCCACTTAAAAATACCCCACTTTGCTACAATTTTATCAAATGGCACTGAGCAATTGCTTAGCTCAAATTATAAAGAAAGAAGGTTCACCACGAGAGAGTTTCTGCTGGCTGTACAAAATACATGTGTGATATTAAAGCAACTTAGTACTTTTGAAAGGTGCTGAGGAGCTGAGCGCTCTCAGCTTTCACCAATTTCAAAGAGTCAAAAACACTCAGCATCAGCAGTATTAGTTCAAGCCCATGTCAAATCACTTTATCTGAATATATATTTAAACACGTGACGTAAGCTACAAATATAAGTGAAAGCCGCAACGTGCGTAGAACAGAATTAAGAGGGCCAGTTTCCCAAGGCAGAGGATCTCCTGCAAGTAGCAAATCACCCTTCCAAGGGCTAACCAAGAAGTCCTTCAGAAGAATCCCAAGCCAGTATTCCCTTACACATGAAGGCCCATAAACCTGCCTCTAACACTTCTGATACTGTAAGATCACCCTAAGAAGTTTCCCCAAAGTAACTTTCAGACTGCATCTATCATCCTGTTCAAATCAATTCTCTTCAATGCATTGCACTAAGGAAGACTGGCTGAGATATAGCTGGCATCAATGACAGCACCATGAAAACTGAAAAATTACCTCTAAAAGGGTTTGAGAAGAAAATGCTCAACACTGTATTTCATATCACTGAGCCTGAAACAGAGCATGCTGTTCTATAATGCTCTTTCAAAGTACTACCATTAGAAAAAAAATTAAGATGTATTAATGATAGACGGTAATTTACAACACCAGTGAGCCAGTTAAAAGACAAACACTTAAGAAGCAAAACATCATAGTATGCACTAACGGGTTAACACCAAATAATAGGCAACAGTTATACAGGATACTAGAGATGGGTGTAACATGACAAAACAGGCAATAAGGGCTATAAAAATGCTTTCTGATACCAAACCACAAAAGAAGTCTTCCATGGGAAGCAATGGAAGCCAACTTTCATGCTATTTAGGCTGGACAAAAAAGTTTAATAAAAGATCTGGAAGGAGAAGAATCCTGCAGTGGGAACAAGGAGGGGAAGATGAAAAGTTTGGTCACACACATAGATTGAGAATGCAAGGATTAGAGGAATTACCAAAAGTGAAAATGGAAATTTGGAAGAAGCCCACAAAATTGGGGGGGGTGGGATGTGTGTGCGCAGATAAGGAAAAGGGTATAAGTTCTTTGTCTCTAACATTTCGATTTTTATATCATTTCTCCGATTCGATGAAAGAAAGCAACAATCTCCAAGTAGAATTGATAACCGCACACAGAGGCAATAAATATGGATTCAAAAGTGGAACATCTAATAAGAAAAGAAAGTCTTTCCCTTTCCTGTAAATGGAGGAGGATGATGATGATTCAAATGAAAAAAAACATAGCAAAAAACCAAGCATTCATAATATACAGTTTCTGCAGGCTACAGAAATCATTGTGAGGTGCTGTATACTGCAGAGTTTTATGACATTTTTTTGGCTGAGTTCATGATTAGGAGATTACATAAGCTGTTTATTACTTGCTGCAGCCTATGGAGCGCAAAAAATGAACTGGTCATTTAATTTACACTAAATTTGTACCAGATAGCAGAAAAAAAGCAAAGCAACTCACTGAAGACAGAGCAAGCATTAAAATGCTGCAACTGAGAAAACAGCACCATTTTCCAATAGTGTGTTGTATAGACAAAAAATAGTTTGGTAAAAGACAATTAGTATAAAAGAAGCTCTTGAACTCTGCCTGGACCCATGGATTAATGCCTAGCAACAGAAATGCCTGCATGTGTATTCACATGCATGCATGCATGAGCATAGTGGTTGTGGATGGACAAGGGAAGAGCTTGAGAACGACATGGGGGAAGGGAGGAAAAGAACGGCAATTCAGTTTTCATGTCTCCCCAAAGTCTCAACTAGAACTAATCAAAATGAATTCATCTGAATGTCTGTGATGGCCAAAAATTTAGTCACACACAGTCTGGCTGTCCAAATGAATGGTGAGGAAAGGGCGCACATCAATCAGCTTCATCTAAGAAGACTGGCACAACTTCAATAGGGATTGACAGAGTTCAGTGCCTGCCAGACTGATGAGCCAAGCACCAAGCTGAAAATGTTCTGACTATTCATAATGACATTGCAGTCTAGGGCCTTTGATTAATTAATTCAGGAACTAAAGCTTTCACTTACTGTAAGGAGAATATTTGAGGTAGCTGTTTCTCACCCCTTACAGTATATGAAATCCTCATCCCACCGCTCCACACTCAAGCCTGCACTGGTACCTGCACTGGAATGCCTTTGACTGCTGCTACGCAGGGTCTAATGTACGCTCCAGTTCCTCCCCTCCCTCAAAAGACTTACTTTCCTACAAAAATAAATGAAACAATGTAAATGTTCAGTGCCTTGCCTTTGAGAGGTTTTGCTAAATGAGCCTTCTTCAAGCCACAAAAGAAACATTTGTCTTAATTGTTACTAATAATGTTATCTTGCAGCACTCTCCAAAAATCTCTGACCAACAGCAGGGCCCTCGCACAGCACTGCTAGAAATGTTGCTAGGTACCATTACACATGCAGACAATTAACAGCTTAAAAAAAAGAAGGTTGATCATTTTATTGCATTATTGTTCAGACAGAAGAAAATTCATTTTCATTAAGATAAGACCTTTCCACTCATTCTCAGCCCTAAACCTGGTTAGAGGAAGGCAAGGTGTCTGCTATATTAATGTATTCCAATTAAACAAAATTGGGTAACACAAATAGGAAACTTGAACAAGTTGCATGGAAGTTAGGGAGCTGCTGCTACACTTTCTTGGGCACGCAGTCACATCAACTGTGGTTAACACAGAACTTGAAGGATGCAAGACATCATATGGAAGTCAGACTGAAAAAATCCCTGTTCTAAGCTCTCTCCAACCTATGTTATCTCACCAATATTGTCCGTGTATTTGAAACGAGTACCCGATACAGACTCGGTCCCAAAGCAGTTGCCATTTCTTTCTTCTAGTGTGTGCGTCGGTTTTCTGTTCAGTAATGCTGCTTTCTTGTGCTGGTTTTGGCTGGGCTAGAGTTAATTTTCTCCATAGTAGCTAGTATGGGGCTGTGTTTTGGATTTGAGATGAAAACAGTGTTGATCATACAAAGATGTTTTAGCTATTGCTGAGCAGTGCTTGCACAGAGTCAAGGCTTTTTCTGCTTCTCACCCCACCCCACCAGCGAGTGGGCTGGGGGTGCACAAGAAGTTGGGAGGGGACACAGCCGGGACAGCTGACCCCAACTGACCAAAGGGATATCCCATACCATATGATGTCATGCTCAACATATAAAGCTGGGGGAAGAAGGAAGGAAAGGGGGGGACGTTTGGAGTGATGGCGTTTGTCTTCCCAAGTAACCGTTACGCGTGACAGAGCCCTGCTTTCCTGGAGATGGCTGAACACCTGCCTGCCCATGGGAAGCAGTGAATTAATTCCTTGTTTTGCTTTGCTTTGCTTGCGTGCACAGCCTTTGCTTTACCTATTAAACTGTCTTTGTCTCAACCCATGAGTTTTCTCACTTTTACTCTTCCGATTCTCTCCCCCATCCCACCGGGGTGGGGGGGGAGTGAGCGAGCGGCTGTGTGGTGCTCAGTTGCTGGCTGGGGTTAAACCACAACATTTCTGTAGCATGATACTTCACTGAAGCTTCACAGAAAAGCATTTTAAAGGAAAGCAATAAGCTTGACATAAACAGTAGAAGTGAGATCCCAGATAAACAGCAGCAAGGAAAAAACCTGACAATTATAGCTGGAAGAGGTTATTAAATTACCTTACTTCTCCAGTATTCACGTTGCACCCAGTGTGCATTTATTTTTTGAAATTCCACTTGTTCAAAAAGAAAGACTCGCATGCTTCTTGCTGGAACAAAGTCAATCATCAACAAGATTGTGACCCACGTAAAAGGAGAAATTTAGCTAGAATCAGACCTGTGCTGCTTTGATATGAAAGTGAAGAGGCATGTCCTTACTTTCCACGGCCTCTTAAGCGGTCTTTTTGTTTTAGAAAAAGTCTCACCCGGCAGACGACCATTAAGCCCCAAAGCACAGAGGATTCGCAACGCAGTGGCATAAGGGCCCCTACAAGCCGCATACAATGAATGCCTAATGGAAATACACCTGGCAACAGAGGATGCAGCAAATTCACTGGATTCACAAATTACACTATTCTCCAAATTACAATCCATTTGTAAGGGACACACGAAGACTATAAGGCCTATTATAATCCACAAGGCAAATTTATAGGCTTGCGGCCGTTCACAGCTTTCAATTTAGATTTAGAAAGTTTCAGTTTCGCTCCTGTTGTGAATAAAATATTCCATATAGAGAGTATTTTCTTCTCCTTGGCTCTGGGAAGTATGACCTTTAGGACATTCTGGCTTAGTTCAGGTGATTTGGCTGCATTTCTCCCTTCCCCCGTTCCTTCTCAGTTGAAGGTTATATAATTCATCTTCATCTGCAAAGCCTAGGGAAGCCTACAGGTAGAAAACAGTGTACCAATCTATTACAAAGCAACAAAGGGTAAAGAACTATTTATTTCCTCTTAAATACGTACTTTCTAAACAAATGGTCTGCAGCGGTTTCTTGTAGGAAATAAGAGGGTCTGTAATTCCAGTACCTAATTCAGAAAATAGCTTAGAAAAAGCAGAGCAACAGTTATTCCAATGTAGAAGGACATGCACAAGACACTCAAGGAAACAAAACAGACTGCTAATTTAAACTGAGTTATGGAGATCGAGCAAGTCTGGATGCAAATGAGACCATCAATGACTAAAGCAAAGTCATCTCATCAAAAATATCTCTACACAAACCTGTACTTGTTTCATTTCGACCGTACATAGGGTGACACCTTCCATTTAACTGCTAACAGTTGACATGGAGAGGAGACTTAAAATCTTTACGCCCTTCTTCTATGCTGCTGTCACTGCCGTGCACTTCAGCCTCCCTGGCTCTTGGCACAGTCACCTCTACGAAAGCTACAGAAGTACCACAAATTGACTAACAAGATTAGCAAATCTGCGCTTGACTTGTTCAATAAGGTGTTGATGCATGCGGATATATTTGCCGAAATGACTTCATCCAAGAGGCATCAAATCTCACCAGAGCCCCTTCTATTTTCAGTCCCTAATCCCTAAACCTTTCTAACCTGCATATAACAAAAAAAAAAAAAAAGGAGCTGAAAAGGAAGGAGAGGAGATAATGATGCCTGCCGCGAAGGCAGCCGCTCAGGCAGTGCCTCCCCCAGCCCCTGCGCACACAATCAGTGCCAGCTGTAGCCCAATTAAACCCAACCGCTCACAGGTGTTCGCAGAAATGACTAACACAAAAGAAATTCGCACTTCAGAACTGCAATATTTAAAAGCTTTGAGGTGGAACCAAGAAAGATAAAAGCCCGAATTAAGTTTATTGCCACCTTGTGCTTCACTCTAATGCAGGTTTTGAACAGGGCCTCCCATTGGTATTAAAAGTTGGATGAACATCTGCATTTAAAATACAGGAAACCGAGCACGTGAAGTGCTTTTAAAACGCCAGTTGCCAGAGTAGATAGAGGGCTTTAGTATATGTTCATTTATTATTATAGTTGTACGGCAATATGGTAAAATATATTTGCCAAGTGGGCAATACAAGCTCGACTAAGTCAACATAATATGCTAGATTGCCTAGATTTTCATAAATATTTTTGGTGCTTATTTTCCCTAAACATAACTCTCATTTCCCAAAATAACAATTTCTTTAATTTTTAATGAGAACAAAACCATGGCAAGATCTTCTCATGCTCTCTTACGTTCAGATTAAAAACCACAAGAGGGGAGAAAAAGGAAAAGAGAGGCAGCCCCCTGATAACTCTCTGTGTTCTCTTAAGTGGTCGAATGACAGGAACTATCCAGTAAGTGAATCCTTTCCCTCCCTCCACAGAGCAGCAAACAAAGTACGAGTAAAATGAATTTCTCTTTATGGTCCTATATCAAAAATATGTATACAAATTAACATCCAAATGTCTTTAATTCCCATGATATGTCTATTAAGCAGCAATTCTCCATAAGGCTGTTTAGCTATCCAAACAGCAGCCTAAAATTATTATCTCTATAAGCTTTCCATAACTTATCACTCAGTTCCTATGAAAAGCCATTAATTTTGGCCTCTCTCTATCTTGGTCTCACAGGAAATATTCTGCAAAGGGATGTAATAAAAATGTGATTTCTGCCATCATTTCATTAAAATTCCCTGTTAAATTTCTATCTGAACAGTGTACATAATATAAAAAAACTCAGGGCTCTTATTAATGGTGCTGTTCCTTATGATACGGACTTTAAAAAATAATGAAGACCATTTCTTACTTGTAAGAATATTGTTCATTTTTCATTCCTATTAAAATTTAATCTGGAAGTTGTTTAAAAATGTTTAAGTTTCATTACATTTCAACATCTTAAGAAGGGGAAAGAGCTAGCGAGTTCATGAGTAGGAATGCTGTCACTCATCTGTCCCTCCCAGTGATACCTCAACAGTAAATCACTCAACCTATCTATGACTCAAGATACCCATTTGCGACAGTTCACTACTTACCCATCTCACAAAAGCACCGTGAGAGAACGTTTTCTGAAGAGCTTCAGCTCCATGGGTGGAAGATGAGAGAGAACAGAGGAGCAAATCCCTTCCTCTACTTGACAGTATCTTTGAAGTTTCAGGAGAGGGTCTGTGGAGGTTTTGTTTGGGGTTGGAGTTTTTGGTGTGGGTTTTTTTTTTTGTTTTGATTTGGGTTTGGGTGGGGGGGAGTGGGTATTTTTTGCAGGATTTAAAGCAAGCTGGAATCAGTGCAGAAAACTGTGGTCAATACACCATAAAAAACACATCGAAAAGCCACTGTGTCTCCGATATGAGAGCATTCTTAGCAACCACTCTACTGAGATGCAAACTGGAGCTGCCTTTCTGAAACTGGACAGCCAAGTTGCGTAGAAGCATAGCCCGGTTCTCAAAACTGGAAACCAACCAGCTCTCCCGACAGCCTTTCACAGCAACACCACTTTATTTCACATTTTAAGAGCTTTTTAGATGGTACTAGTGGTCTAACTTTAAAATGGTCTTCTCTCTGCTTCCTTACCCCTTACCGGGTGGTGAGACAAAGGTCCACACACGTACCATGGAGTCCCACCTCCCTCTCTGGCTCTGCTGCAAGGGCACATCGCGCAGGGCGCATTCCTGCGCTCGCTTCAGTAGCGCTCAACGCACCTAAGAGAACTAGAAGTTGTGGGGCAACACCGAGTTAAACGAACTGACAGTAACCCACCAGGAAAACTAGAATTAAACTATCAGAACTAGGACGTGCATCTCTCTACAAACATTGTGCTTAAGTGCTTTCTACAATCAGGTCTTTTATTCAGGGGTCTAATTTTAGACATCTAAGTATAAAAATTCTGGCCCATATATTTAATGGAAGCGTGCAATCGCCAAGCTGAGAATGTTAAATCTAATTTTAGTTTTTCTTTGCGTACTTGTTTTTTCACACAATTTCTGCAACTGAATAGAAAAATATCTGTGATATTTTCTGGGCCGTATTCACAATACTCATTTGAGTCGTTGCATTTTCTGTCATTATAAAGCCTACTCCAATGAATTGGAGCTTTTTCGTTATTGCCAGCAAGACCAAAATTTCATTCTCAGCAATCAAAGTACTTTCTGGTAAATTTTTTTAGTCCTGAAAATATTTCTATTAAAATTAAAGTTAATACATTGTGATCTGCACACATCCTAAATTAGAAACTAACACTTCCCTGAAAGTCTCCCTTTTAGATATTTTCATGCAATTATCATCCGGCTATTGTGCTACAGGCAAATTTTTGAATTTTCTTCCTCACGTAGATGGTTTCATAACAGGGATATATTGATTTAAACTAGTTTCATTACTACTAATGCTCTGCTAAATTTTAAAGACAACGCAATATTGAACAGAATAATGTGTTCTATTAATAAGCATGCTATTGAAACACTGAGCAGATTTATCGCATTTGGATGTTCAAATAAACACGAAGATCATTTTCTATAAATCATCTCCTACCTAAAAAGATGACTGAAATGGGATTTGATTTTTAAAAGAAGTAATAAAAACAATGAAAGCTCGTTTGAAAAATTAACCAGTGGATTTTAATCAAAAAGAATATTCTCTAATCAGATACGTTTGGGCCTTGTTTAAAGCAGTACTTATTCCCACAGGTACAAAGGACCTCTAAAGGCACTGGTTGTAGTAACAGCTTGAGGAAAGAAGTTTAAAACGAGATTCAAGCTCTGTTTTGTAAATGAAATAAAGCAGAGATGGCAAAACTTTAAGTCCACACTGCACAGCGCTTGGCTCTTGCACGCATACTTAAGCTGGCTCGGGAACGAGGAGCTAAGTATCCATGTCAGTGCAGTATCTGCTTGAGCCTGCTAATTAAGCTTGCTGAGAAGAACTAATTACTGATGCAGCTCTACTGCTTCTGGGAGCCGAGCTAATACCACTATGCGGTACAACGTATCAGCCCATTTGGAGCAGGCTCAGGTACCTGACCAAAGCAGGGCACAAGCATGCCCTCAAATAATTCATTTCTGCTATCAAACAACAAATAAAGATTCTGTTTCTTCAGCAGTGACCCAGCATGTGATCTCCCACAGGCCCCCTCCTCCGTGCCTCATCGGCCACGTACGGAAAAGCCTCTCGCAAGAGTGCGTGAGCAGGGAAGGACTCACTGAAAGACAGGAAAATAAGCACTTTCTGATCGCTAGCGTAACTGCGACGGAGGGTTCGCACACTCTGAAATCTTCTTCGTTAACTCCACAACAAAGCATCCTCATTTCCTGCATTTTTGATTGCCACAAATACCGTACGAAGCGCCCAGGTTAAAAGAGAATGCTTTAAGCCATTTTCCAGCACGGATTTCAGCTGCCATAAAACATTCGCTTCCTATCTTGCTGTAACAGTTCTCCATAAGAATACTGCTAAAATTACATGGGAATCCAAGCTGAGGGAAAAAAGCAAGATTGTAATCGGAATAGCCAGCCCTGCTAGGGCTAACAACAACTGCTGGTTACTACTGCTAGAAGATAACAGCGAGGCAGGCACAGAGCACCGCTGCGCACTCAGCAAGCACATACGGCAATATGCTTCTGTGGTCACCCTGTCTTTCCAGCTCTGCTATCATCACTACATATTTTCTTTTCTTTCTCTGTTGCTTGCACCCCAAACGGTAAGCTTTACAGGACGGGAACTGTGGGGCTTTTGACACGTGCAGCATCTGCCTAAATGACTCCAAGATTGACGACTGTGGTCCTTCCATTTCCCAGCATCTCTGCAGTGACACAAACTAGAAAATCTCTGAATTTTGCTTCTAGCTTATTATGGCAGTTCACAAACCCTGGCAGCTCTCTCGGTAGTTCGTACGTATTTCCAGGCTCAGGACCCTCTCGCCCAGAACGGCACCATGCTTAGCAGCAGAACACCACCGGCTCCTTTGCCAAAGTGCTGGATGTCACTGCCTGACTGCCCAGTACAGAGCCTGTACGCTGGTGCAAGCATCAAGCTGTGCTTCTGCAGAATCGCAGCGTGGGCCAGAAGTCTCTATCTTCCTTTAATATTCATGCTATACCTGAAAGAATGGAGCTTGAGCTTCTAAGCACTATCACAATACAAACAACTACAATAATTTTTTACAGCCTGCCATTTCTGCTTGCACATGCTGTATGGCCTACAAAAGGTTATGCATATAAAATTGTTAGGTTACAGTTATTATCTTGTTAGAAAGAGCACTTTAAGAGTGTTTGAGGAATGAAAGGACTTTTTATTAATATTTCAGTAAAACTATGAGTGTGTAGTACTTGCTTCTGATGTAGGAAAAACTCATTTCAACTCAGCAATCCAGCATAACTACATCCTCAAATCCCAACATGCCTCCAAAATCTTAAAGACCTAAAACTGGGCCATGGTCAAACTCTAACCCAACCTTCACTACCTCAGCAGAGACCTTCCACCACATAAACAAGCTCTCTAATTACAGCTACGTGGAAATCTCTGCCTGTCAGATACTAAATCTTTATAACCCCAATACTGATTAAGTGTATTTTAAAATGTTCCTAACAATTACTGTCATTACGGAGGACCTCACATTGACCTGTGCTGCAAACTTTCTACTGTTCTTCCAATCATTTTACTCCCTACCCACATCCCCCTTACAGCCTACCACAACAGCATAAAGACTTTTTTTTATTAAATGCTCCCATCTTCGATGCGCAGCTGAACTTGGCAAACTCGTGACACCCGCTGTGTAGCAAAGGCATATACTTATCCTTACTTACAAAGTAAATGTCAGAGTTTCTTCCAAGTTCGAGAGAAATATCAACTCTGGATCTCCACAAAGCCCTCTTACCAACATTACATGCACTTATAGATAATCTTCACAATGCTTATCAGAGAAGATTACCCTCTCAAGAAACAATAACCTGGATGAATTCTTCTCCTCCGGGGAGTATCTACTGAGATAGCATTATCATAGCCCATAAATATCATCAACAGAGCAGGCCACGTCATCTCCCCATTCCTCTGCTTGAACACATGTCCCTGATTCTACCCTTTGTCTTTTTCTCATTCTAGTCTTATATTCCCATTTCCCCCATTTACTGTTAATCTCCAGATAATGACTTCTGTAACAAACAAGTTACAATGAGTGCTGTAGGTAAACATTATGTAAACGTCAGAGGTCTTCTGCTTATCTTCAATCATTCTGTATCTACATTGGCTTATCGAGTAAATTATTTGCTGACTGCTATTAGCCCTCTTCTCACTTATGTCCTAAAACAAGCTTTAAAAATTAAGTTAATAAAATAAATGAGGATTAAGCACATCACGTCTCACTAACATACTGAGTCTTTAGCAAGTCACTCAAGATTATTCCATGCACTCTTCTTTAAGGGTACACCCCTTTCAGCTGGCATGCTTCAGAGTTACTTCCCCTGGTCCTACCCTCTCTGAACAACTGAACGGAACAATGATGGACCTTACCAAATACTCAGTGGTCATCAGTTCGCTACCGAGCCAGCATGACTACCTGCTGCTAATACTCTGATTTCCATGAACAGGCACAATTCAGGCACATTACTGCACAATCAGTTTGCTGAGATGTGAAAACTCGGGTTCTCACCTGAGGTTCTTGGGCTTACTTCTGACCAAAAGGAAAAGCAGCGTTCAAAAGCAGCAATCTGAGGAGACTAACAACCCCATTGGCATTTAAACGGTTTGCCATTTTGCATGAGTGCTTCTTATGGCTATTTTGTATCTTATAAGTAGAAAAAAAATTAAGACTTGATTCACCACTCTTACTCCAGCACAACTGTGCGTATTTCAAGAGAGGGCTTTGGTACAAAGGAGTAACGCCGTCATGCATCATGACAATGCTTTGTACTTGCGGTTTTCACGCACAGAACTTGAAAAGCTTTACAGGTGTTGTGAGAAGCACTGTTAATCTCACTGTACCAATACTGACCTTAGGTACAGAAAGCTGAAATAATTATCCAAAGGTCACAGAGTGAGTCAGTAGTAGATGTGGGAACAAGAACCCACTTACATTGACTCCCAAATTCTCTAATGGAGCATCTCCACCTTAGTGCAATGAAGTTTTAAATGTAAATCAGTAATTGAGGTCACTGAAAACTTTCTGCATGGACACTGTAGTGAAGTGACACTTTAGGAAAGCACTGACAAAAAGGAAGGTGCTTAATGACTTTTTCAGTGGTCCTTACGTAAGGATAGAGCATTCCAGGAGGAGGTGAGAGGAGAGGACGCTTGCTCAGGAAGCCCTGTAACTGGGCTGCAGCGACAAATCATTACTCCCAGAACACTGCTCAAGGAAATGTAATGCTGTCGTTCTCCAAATGCTGGGTTATAAAACCTTTCACACATACAATATTTAAAACCGTGAATTACCTTCGAGAATGTATCCAAACATCTAACAGTATCAAGTCATGCTAACGGTTATCTGTTTATAGGTCAGAAGGGCAGTAAATTATTGCAATGGAAAGTAGCAAAGCCTGCATTGTATTTAGTTGTGCTGTTTAACAGGTGATAGTGAAAAGTAGGTGATGCATGGAAATTTCAAGTTTTTATAGCTCCTGCCTCAATCTGTATTCACTTATATAAAGATGTCACATTTTTAAACATTTAAAAGTCAAATTGTCTGGAGAATAGATTCATATAAAATTTATTTTCAGAAACTGATATTTAGCCTACTGCTATCAGAGTTGATTGCTCTTATGTATAAGCTTTATTCAAGTTTCTACAGGTTTGAAAATACAAAGACTGACATTTCAGATCCCATACTCAAGTGTGTCATTAACCAGAAATTGAAATGGGAACATTTCCACTTTCTCAGAAATACTCAGTTTGTTAGGGTGATAACTGCAGTAACTGCTTTGGAGTTTTTGTGAAGCTATTAAATATGACTCTACTTCAACACAGACAGGAAGGAGGAGTCACAACAGCAAAAGAAAAGTCCTGAATTGGTGCCCTACCCAGCACAATATGCCCTGAGAATTGAATAGTTTCAAAGCTCTGCCAAAATAGCTATTTGTAAGTGGCTAATGGCAAAAATGTTTTATTCTGTTTATGTCAAAGACATGTTTGTCAGGCACTGGACAGCCAGACAAATCAGGGTCTAATTAGTTCAGTCAATTCCCTCAGTTTTATCCTTTCAGTCTACATTGAGTTATTAAAGCATCAGAAATAAAATGCTACTGAGACAGCAATAAGGGAAATAAGATGTCAGAACTCAATTAACAATGGCATTTGCAGGAAGCAATGTAAACAGAAAATCAAATTTATGCAAGAAATATATATCAGTAAGTAATACTCAATATAATCATCCTACATTTATCTTTAAAGCAGCTTTCATCTCCAACTGATTTTTAAAAAAATGCTTCAACACATTGACATTGTGACTTCTTTGGAACAGTGACCATCATTCAGATTGAGATTCAGATGCCTACCTAGTACAAGAGGATATTGGTCCCCAACCCAAATACTACAGTTGTACAAATAACAGTATGTGAGTAACAATTTATTCCACCCTTGACATTTAGCCAGCTCAGAGAGAACGTGTGACAGTTAAGCAGTTGCAAGATAAAAAGAATCAGAAAATGCCACATTCAACTGAAATGACAGGAAATATTTAGGTAGACAGAATGTAATAAATTTGGCAGACTTATGAGCGTTTAATTGCCCCTTTGTGAAAAGGGATAAATACATGTAAAAACCATAACTATGAGGACCAGTTTCCGGGAGGAACCAGTTTCTGGTAGGGGTGTCTAAATCTTCATTACTTGAATACGACCATCACAGAAAGGAAACTTTCTTGTCCCACAGCAATGATGGTTGTGTTGGTGGCAGCATCTCCCAGCTCTGTGCCAGGCTTCGTGCAGGCACCAAGAGGACAGCGGCCTCTGGTCCCAGAGGGGCCGTCACACCTACCAGCAACTTTCTGGTCTTACACCGGCTCACATTTGCTAGCAAAGACAGCGAGATGTTTCCTACTTCAGGCAGCATCTGCCACCCAAATAACTGAGCCTCATTTGTTCCCAGAAGAGAGAAGGATGCACTTTTTTTTCTCCCCCTACCACTGTAAAATAGCCCATCTACCTTGACAGCTGGGAAGTCCCACTTTAGCTCTCACTCAAGTGTCTCAAGTCATCCTGTCCATCGAACCATGACACAGAAAGATTCTTTCACTAACAAAGAGGAAAAAAAATTGATGATTTTGCCAGCACCTTCACTGGATAAGGAGAGATTTTTCCTGGGTTTCTGTTTGTTTAAAAATGACCAGCCCCCCATTTTACAGCGTTTCTGACATTTCAAAACATTTCCATAATATCCTTAAACTCTTTCTTACTAGTTTATTATAACACAAGTTTTTGTCTCTTATTTCAATCTATTAACTTTCTCCTATTAGGGAAAAAGTTAAAAGGGCATAATGAACATCCCCGGTTTTGCCAGGTCTGTTTGGCAGCCTGCCACCTGGAATATACTTCCACACAGAAGTTTAGCCTCATGGGTCCAAAAGGTTGAATTCAAATTAAAAGGAATACTTACAATATTTACTAATTTTAACACAAGGGATTAGTTCAGCATGTAAACAGCATTAATGATATGTCTGAAAATCAACACGCCACACCAAGAAAAACCATGGTCTTACTTATTACTTAGGATTGTACACCTTGTGTTCAGTGTTGATCATCTTAGTGATGATGCCATCTAATCATTCATGGAAGAGTAAAAGGTGTATCTTGATATTTCATAAAATAATGGGGATTTCAGAAGAAAGATGCCCAGATTCTTTTAAACTGAATCATCAGCTGGATTTGAGTCACCTTCTGGAGGTGCCTCGCACTTTCACTCTTTCTTTCTACAGAGAGACCCAAGAGTCACTGAGACTCCTATCACACAAATCATTAGGAAGAAGGAATCAGGGAGTAACTTTCTAATATGCTAACGTTCACTGAGTTACACAGCCTGACTGACAAAGCACTAAAAAAGATACAAAAATCTACAAGTTTTGAAATACATTTTAAAAGAAAATCTGTAAGTCTCTAAATTTACTTCTTTTTTAAATAAGCATTGTGTTACAATAACAGTCCTTTGGATAAACCGTTATAATAGAATTAATGCTTAAAGAAACAGATAATGAGAATTCATTGGTGTGTGTCTAGCTAATAGAGGACTCTAGTGTTTTCTTCTCATGTTTTACTTACAGAGGTGCAGACTTCATTTCAGATGACGTGATCCTTTTTACCTCTGATGAATAAACACGCCCGTGAAATGAATCATATGTGTATCTGCCTTGTGTCATACAGCATCAGAGGGTTTTTCCCCTTGTTGAGTACTTGTTCGTTCTAACCCAGCACAGGCAAGACTACTACCTTTTTACAAGAACTAACCTATGTACGGAGAAGTCCCAGACCAACTGAGCTCTCCTTACAGTATCTTACGCTCATAACTAGACCAACAATTCATCTTTGCATGTACACAGCATTTTGAATTCACTGAGCCTACATGCTACAAACAGTGGGCATCATCTTCTATTTAAAAAGCAAGAAACAAAGCCAGAAAGCAATTAAATAACTTGATGGCAAGACAGTAACAGACAGAATTAGATCCCAATTCATCTGCTTGCCAGCCCTCACCTACCTGGTCAACCACAGCAGCAGTCCCAGTAGCACACTTGTATACAGAATTCTCATGGTCAGCACAAGTAATGAAAAATATTAATCAAAACTTCTCATGTCCCTTTAATGACATTCCCATGGATAAAATTAAAAACAAAGGCCTAAATATTTAAAGACCTTTCTGTATGTGTGTCTGAACTCTCATTTCCTTAAGCAAAAAGGACTTCCTCCAGGCATACCACTGGCTCTGACTTTACCTGCAGCTTCAGAATCTACCCAAAGGACCCAAGATAACATTTCAAAAGGCTGATATCTGTTGATTAACTTGAACATTCAAATTAAAAATAAATAAATTTAAAAAAATCAAACCGGCACTTATTTCTGTGTTAAGATTTAGAAAAAGTAAAAAAAAATACAGTTTCATTACCAGAGACGGTATTATATTCAAAGCTTGCTTATATGTATGTCAGTTCAAGTGTGAATGCTGAACTGGTGCTGGTGTTTTAGCCGTAGGTTTGTGTCTTCACCGGGTTGCTACATACAGATTTGAACAACAAGAGGTTACTTACAAGACAGTCTGTCTATACGTTCACATGATGGTTGCACGTGCTCCCAGGCACACAGAACAGGAGAATTTTTGCATTAGCAGTGCTGGTCAGAAGCAAGTCCTTCCCACATATATAGACTGAATATATATAGACATATATATACTGCTACCTGAACAGTACTGTGCATCCCAGGTCCTCTGTTCCTCTCAGCCTCAAAATCCCTAGGGACTCCAAGGCAGGGAACCCACACTTAATGCAGAAGTTACAGATCAACATAACTGTCCTGCCTCCTTCAACCCCATGCCTAAATGTACACACTTTCTATGAGGGACACTATCAAATACTCCAAACCTGCAGATCACCAGGAGCCCCAGTGTGCCTAACTGAATGAGCACTGAAGGGTCAGTATCCCAAAGGAAGAGTTGTGCCAGTAAGCTATATTAATAGTGGAGTGTTGTGCTTTATGTGATGAACATACGCGTCTCAGGAAAAGAAGTGGTCTCCATAGCTCTCACTTGAAATCCAGAAGAGTGACCTCAGTTGCTCACAGACTGTTCTACCGTTGCAGTCTCACGAGCTCATTTAATGAGACAAATTCTTTATTAAAATTTTTATTTTCATTTTCCGTAACCATGAACATAAATGGTTCCTGACTCAAATGACATTGTCGGTATGACTGTGAGTAAAAGCTTTTCTGCTGAGGTTTAAAAGTGACATTAGCCTGCAAAAGTGGATTCTTCACCTAGCCATAGACGGCACCAATGTCCCTGCTTCTTTGCAAAAAGTCCTCTGTCTGAAGTTTTAGAGCAGACATTGATCAGATGCACCGTAAACTGACAGTCTTCAACTAAGGTACCATTGTTCATGACCCAGCTCCAGAGAGTAAGAGGAGTTTTTGAAGTTACACATCAGAAAACAGCAGACATCCTGAAAATTTGCTTGGCAAATTTGTTGGCCCCAGCCAACAGGGTTGCTGCTACGGACAGGAGAACAAATGGGGAAAGATGTAACATGGAATCAAATGCATCTATTACAGATTGACCAGAAATGACTTTATTTCAAGGCACAGACCAACCTCAAGGTAATCCAGACCTCTGAGACAGGTCAGAGGACTTCATTTGATTTCCCCTACTCTACATCTTAAGAAGTAGCTCATCCAGTCTGAGAAACCATGTATCTCTGTGGTTAGCTTTGACTACTTTGGTTTCAGATTGACAGTTTCCTTGCATAGACAAGAGAAACTCATGCATCCCTGTTTGTGTTGATGGTATGATGAATCATCATTGGCACATGACGGTCCTGAATGTCTGCATGGTCTGTTTCAACCCACGTCCCAAGCTTTGAAATCATAAAAGCAAATTTCCAAAACGAAGAGAAATGTGTATTACTATACATGTGCAAGTGGGACATTTCAGACATTTCCTGGCATCTGCCATGAATAAATGGCAACCAAAAATCGTTATGCAATGATATTTAACACATTCACTGGATCAGAGACAGGTAGCCAGGCTATTCTAAACCATAATCACATGCAACATGTATGCAGTCTTGCAATAAATGCCGTAAATGCAGTCGGTGCTGATGCCACCTCACCAGAGATATTCTGCTTATACAGGGAAATGAGTCCAGCTGTCTCAAGAACTTTATGAATTTGTCCTATAGCGGATAAAATCCCAGGAGGAGAGTCCTTATAAACTTCAAATGGCAAACTGCGCATCAGAAAAACTTTAAGTCTGAACTTTTTGCAGCTCAAAAAAACCCTCAAGTTCAATCTTAGGGTATTCAGAACGAACTCTAAGAGATATTTCTGCAGGCAATCATCCTGGTACAGACAGATAACGAATTCCCACCTTCTTAGCTGAAAGAAAATTACAGCCCTGGCTCTCATGAAAAAATCTTCCTGCCATACAAAAAACCAACCTATAGTGCCCTGAACTGATAATGACCTGGCTTTCATTAAATAACAACACTTCTAATTAAACAACCTGATCAACACACAAAAATGTGTGCTTTGCAGGCAAGAGATGGTAAGCAATTTCTCTTTAAATATAATAATCATTAATATCACATTATCTGGAATTTAAACTGATGACCAAAGGTATTTAGGTTATGAAGTCGTAGATTAATCTACAGCCTCTATTTGTTTCAACAGCAAGAAATAGCAACTCTAATAATTTCCACTTTAAAAATAAGGGTCCAGTTGTTGGACTATTGCTACTGGCCCAGAAGCATTTTCACTTTTTACCAAAACAGGTTCTCACAGGTTGATCTTTCTCTTGAATAGAGTTGGTGAAGAGAGAATACAGAAGAGAGTCACAGAAAACTTCAGGTTGGAAGGTAACTCTCCTAGCTATTTGGTCCAAATCTCACCAAAACAAGGCCACCTTCAAAGTGACATTAGGTTGCTTGTACGGTTAGGCTTTGAAAGTCTCCAGCACCGGTTTCCAACACGTGAGGAACTTCAGGAGTGTAGTCTCGATCACAACATACAGGACCTGCCACACTTAGAGGAATCCGAGAAGTATGTTACCAGGAGCTGGTGAATCAAAGAGGTTGGAAGTACACAAGAAACTGATTTTCAGGAGTCCCAACGTTTGAAAAAGGCCAAAGACAGCAGAACCAAAGGGCATATGCACAGGTAAAATGGACTATACAACCAAAAGTGCCAGCATATGGGTAGGCAGCTGGGATGTTTGCACTCCCAATGGCTGTCAGGCAAACAGGTAACTACACGAAGTGAAGGGTAGAACAGAAGTTTTCTTCCTCAAAGCCTCTAGCGTAATACAAAATCTTTGATTGCAAGTGCAGTCTTATGAAGCCTTGCATTCACTGAAGAAGCCTTACTCTCACTTCAAAGGGAGACTGATACTGGTGAGTATGGTCACAATGGTCTCTCCCAAGAGCTACTATGAGGGTTATACTGAAGAAATAGCAATATCTGATCTAAGAGTTTGTGAAGTGCTTCTCAAGGACAGGCAGCCCTGCTACAAGTTTCTTAAATTCTCTTAAAGATCCAGAGATATCATTTCACAATAGTAGCAATATCATTAGAAGTCTACAAGGCCAAGAGAGTGCTTTGCTGGAAAGGAAGGCACTGTCTTCTTTCCAGATCTATCCCCCAACAGAAAAATACATACCAGAGATGAGTGTCCACCTAAGGAAGAGACTTCCACAGGAGGGACAGTTTTTAAAGCCAAGTGGATAAAACTGAAAGAGGCATCTTCAAAGAAAAGAAAAAGAAAATCAAAAGTCCCTAAAGAGACTAGAGACAAGGCTAATTAACGACAATAGAACAAAGAGACAGTGAACTGGCATAGAACTCGCTTAAGCAGTGAACTGCTCAGACCTCGCTTAAGCAGTGAACTGAGAGTGAAGTGCTTATCACCACGAATACAGCGTCACTCACGGCATGCAAGTAGACAGGGCTTTTACGCGAGCCAAACAGTTCTACTATGGCTCACATTTGCACGGGTTTGAGTGCAGGTGGAGTTCTATGGTGAACGTTAGCAATACGCAGATATTTCAATACTGATGTTTCCTTTTCGTTTAAATATTTATGTGCATCTGCATTGCTCTTCACTGTTAGCATCTTTTAGAAAAGACAGGTAAATTAACTATGACTTAGTAACCTAGAGGTGAAAGGAAAAAAACATGTTTTTTCTTCATCCTGTTACAAGGTAGTCTACTCCAGACCACCCTAAGTTTGAAATATCATCGCTAATCACTTTGAATACCATGAAGCAGCACCCAAAACCTGACATTCTCAGTAGAAAACAGAAAGAATGAGGACAAAAACCATTATCTCCCTTTTACAGATAAGAGAGGCACAGAGAGAGATCAGAGGATTTGCCGAAAGTAACACAGGTAAGGCAAGGCTATTCCCAATATTTACTCATGCTAAAACTCTGTCTCTGTCTGGCCTCGTAAAATTATTCCAATACCCTCGGGTCTACAGTCAAATTAGTTCATTATTTATTATCCCAGTTCTCAAGTATCTTTCAGATGGGCTCATCCATTGTTCCCGTACAGCTGGGTAAACAGACAAAGTCAATTCTATCACGCAGGTTTACCATATAGCATTCAAACCCCTTTGCCTATGTGGGATTTTTTTTTCTTTAAGCAAGCTAAGAACGTGTTTAAAGGTGACCTGTGTTGAAAAAAGAGGCAAGGGAAAGTTTGGGGACAATCAGAAAGTAAGGGCTTCTGAAGATTGACTTGTTTCAATGTCCTTTTCACCGGAAAAAAATAATAAATCAAATAACCAATGTCTGAAGCTTTAGCATGTAATCACCCTTATTAAGGCAAAAAATGACAATGATATGGACAAGAATTTTAGTCAGTGACATGAAAAGAAAACAAGGCTTTCTAGTCCGCACAAGAAAAAGCTTCCTTTGGACTTTACTGTGAAATGACACCACAACTGTGTCAACAATTTTTAAGATGAACAAGTGATTCAAGAGAAATAGTAACATTAAAAAAAAGTAAAAAAAAATTGTCCTTGCCACAAAAGTTAATCACCTTTAAGATCTTACAATCTTCCCAAAGCAGACCGTGTCTTTCAGTATGCTTGCACAGTGCTTAGTACACAACAGTACCTCCTTCCTGATGAGGGCTGCTGGCATTACTGAAATATAAACACCAAACAGGAGACAGATGACATAATACACAAGAAAGAGGGAGAGCAGATATCCCATTGAAAAGAAATGCTTGATATTCCTTTCTGTCTGCAATCCCACCCCGTATCTGTGCCATTTCTACACAGGGGGAAGAACCGAAGCTTAAAACACATGCACAACAAGAATCTGTGTAAATCAAGGGAACTAGCAGATGAGTTGGTAATCTTCCACAAATAAGAAACAAAAGCTGCCAGCTGTATTTGTAAATTCAAAGATTAACATTAATTGGCAATGCTGAGGCTACAGGTATTACCTTTCTTTTAGGTGAAGTAGCTCAAGAATCCCAATCCTGCAGAAACTCGGCCGCCTGTCCAACTTTTGTGACTCAAGTCCAACCCTAGACTGCAGAACATCTACAGATTCATCAGCCAGAGACTTGCCAAAGTACACTGGATTCTTGCCGGTGTCTGAGATGGCAGTGAAGCAGTGACTATATAACTAGGTCAGACCTGATTACCTAGAACAAGGGCAATTTTCTTTACATCTCTCTGTAAAGCTTCTGAAAATGGCAAAGACTGAACATTTGGGAGCTGCAGAAAGAACATCCGAAAATAATTTTTGATAGAAGAAGTTTAACTACATTTTAATATGGACGGTATTTTCTATTAACATCAGGGCAGAAGCCTATTGTTCAGTGGAGCTCTTCACTTGCTTTACACAAGAGCTATCTCTTTGAATCTGTCTGAGTCAACTTTAGTGACCACTTTAATATTCACTTTACAATTAATGCTTCTTTTTATGGGTTGGTAGAAAGTAAACCAATTTCAGTCCGGCTTCTAGGTATTGAATTTATTATAAAAAGTTATGTACTTAAAACTCCTATAATGAAACCAGAGGCATCATGAGATATTAACCTAGAGTTAATGCTGAGGAGGCCAGTTTGAATAATTCAATTCATGTCACCTTAAGTATCTTTTCAAATGGAATTAACTTTATCTCACAAAAAAGGAAGCTCCATGTTCCAGTTACTGATTATTGACTCCACGAGAGTTCTGTCTTAAATCATCTCACCACCATCTTCCCAGCAATTTTATTTCATTACTACCAGAATGCTTCTTTAAATTTTGAGGGCTGACTTTTGATATAAAGAAGCAATATTAGGTAAGAGAAAAACGTGATTTCAGAATTATTGCTACCATTAGGTGATGTTAAAACAGACAAAAATAAAAGTTAACACCAAAGTAGCTGCATTAGTTCTATATAGCTACAAGCCAGGGCTGCATTTCAGCTACACGCACATGGCTACTGCAGTCGTTTGCCTCCCATACAACTCCACCTCTTTCTGCAACATCGCCATAGGTGTTTGGTAACACTGCAGTTCTCTTGACCTGTTAGTTGTCTCATTCTAACACAAAGCCCAGCATTTAAAGACTGAAAGGAGATGCTTTCAAAAGACCTGTCTAAGCCCAGGGGAAAGTGACAGCTCACACTCAGCATTATTGTATGGTAAGAATGAGGGAGCCAGACAGGCGAAGAGCAGGTGATGTGAAGATATAGGTGTAGCATTAGAAATTAATAAAACAAACAAGTAGGAAAAAGAGGGGAAAACAAATACAAACAAGAACGAACAGCTCATAACAGGCAGAGCAATGAAGTGCTTCAGTACAGAGTACAACTGTACAGTCCCATGGTTTTGGAAGACACAGGAAAATCAGAACGACATCTTACATTGAAGTAGAGATGCCCCAGTAACATCAGCAGTCACCTGAAATAGGAAACACTGATTACCTCTCCTAGACAGTTCAAAGAAGTGAAAACTAGGTAGCAAGCTAGTATCTATTGATTTAAAGCCAGACATATCCAGGATTTCCTTAGCCCAGTCAAAAACAAACAATAGGGAAAGGATTGTCAGTGGATCAGGATTCAAACAAAACTCAGGAAGACATCCTTTAGCCTAATATTTAAACAAGGTGGCTTTTTTCAAAGTCCAGCTGAAAACAAAAAAAGGGAGAGCATAAAAGCTTCAGCAAGGCAGAGAAAGCTGGTGTGGGCAGAGCAGGAGGAAAGTTTTCTGGGTCTGTCCCCCTCCCAGTTCTTACCTCCCAAAAACACCTCCCTGCTGTGTTCCCCTGTGGCATTCCCCACTGAGGCAGACACCAAAATGCAAGCCCTATGCCTGCCTGAAATTCTCTGTTAAGACAACACTCAAACAGAACAAAAAAAAGACTACAAGCCAAAGAGCTCACAGTTCAGGTATTAAGGCAAGAGACAAAAAGACAGCAACAAAAAAAGGTGTGTGAATATAACACAATAGTCCAGCAATAAGCAGCCCAGTGATTTTTCTTCAGTTTTGATAGCTATCACATGAAGGAGCGTGTTAGGGAAAGAACCGACGCAATGAGGCAGTCCTTCAAATCCCTCCACAGTTTCTGAGCTGTGAGGAGAAACATAGCATGAAGTGCTTGTTTGGAAAAAAAGTAACAATTTATAAAGCCAAATGCATTCAAAATATAAACAGCTCTATGCCTATGAGGTCTGCATAGAAAGAGAAAATTGAAGAGGAAGGCTAGAAACATTAGAAATATTTTGCAAGCTATAAGAAAAAACAGTTGAAACATGCTTTGACAGGTTTTTATCTATGCCTACAAAGCTTTGCACAGGGCAAGAGGGCTAGGGTAATTTCAGACCTGCTAGGTTGGAGCTGTAGACTAGGTAACCATAAATGAAACGTCAAGGCAAACCTCAATATAATATCTGAATTTGCATTTGTGGACAAAATATACCTGGAAGTATAACGAAAAGAAATAATGGGATCAAAGATAAGCTTGATAGAACTTTGCACATGAAATCAGAAAACAAGTTCAGAGAAGTCTCTGTGTATACATCGATAGACTGATTAGGAAGACAGAAGAACAAGAGGAGATGAACGGGGATTGCTGTACCATCAGATGCTGATTTGACAGTTAACGGGCTGAAGGTTTCCTATTATCTGCTTCTATACTTTAGCACTGTAGATGTGATTACACCAGATACTTTTATAGTAGGTGCTAAGCTAGTACAAGATACATGTATTTAAAGTTGAAAAGCTAAAGGTGAAAGCTTAAGCACGGCAAAACATGAGAGAAGTATTGGCAACACCCCAACCAGCTGCCACAGTGCTGTTGGGCTACATGGGCTCCTCTGGACTGTTTTCCATGGAGATCCCCAGCAAGTTGCATATCGCAGGCAAGTACACAGACATCATCCATTCTCAGACAAAAAGGTTCTTGTTTTGAACTCAATGCCATCACAAGATGGATGGCAGATAAAAATACAAAAGAATGGAAATGAAATGTTTATAAAGGCTAAAAACTTGACAAACAGCTCAATGTCCAACAACAAATTTTACAAAAAAACCACCATCAGCAGGTTAAAAAATGATTGCTGATGAAGTCAGAAGTATTGCTACCTGCTTCCTCAACAGAATTAAAAATGCACCCCTTCCTTCACAGGCTCCTGAGATGAAGGATCTGTCTGTGCAATTTTGTTAGTAGGCAACCACTGAGAAGCCAGAATCAGGCCACCTTCTCCATACTTGGTGCTGATGACTTTACTTCTAGCCCTATTAGAAGCCTTCAAGACTCTTCCAGCAAAAAAAAAAGGATTAAGGGCCCAATCTATAAAAAAAAAAGGCATAGTCTTAGGTAGGGTAGGCTCTAGAGATCTGCAGATGGAAGCTACTCAAAGAGAATAGCAGGTAAGAACATTAGGTAGAGCACTTGCGTAAGCAGCCTTCATTTCCAGGGTATAATCTGCTATCAGCAGGGATGCAAATCAAGTACCTAGCTATCAGAAAAAAAAATCCTAAGCAACCATGTTTTCAAGTCTTTGGGTGCATGCATCTGAGAAACATTTTACCACTTAATTTAACACGTCATATTTCTAGTCAACATTTTCTGATTTTAAATAGCATATATAAAACAGCTCAAATCAGATGGGCTGCCTTACAGACTTGAGAAAGCTCTTATTGACCAAATATATCATCTGTAATGTCCTTTTCAATCACCAAAAGCCACAGTGAAAATATGAAAGGCTGTATCTATAGTCACTACAATTATTTTACCGTGTAAGAAATAGGACAGAAAACAGAGGAGCATCTTGACTTCTTCCTTAGCAAAGGCACGGGTTCCTACAATTCCTACTCCGTTACAACATAGTCGATTAACTTCACCCATTTTATTGACCCAAAACTTGGGGTTTTTTTGTCTTCCTGCAATCCATGTATTAAGGGAAGGACTCATGGGAAGCCAATCACAAAACAGCATTTGACAATGTATAATGCAAGACAACGCATTTAGAAGTTACAGTTCTAGTAAAAGAGAAAAGATGTTTCAAAGATGTCATTACAAAAGGAGATAGGAGCAAAGAGCTTACCTTCTGCTCCTTTTCCTTGGCTGCACTGAGTTCAGAAAGGGAGAGCGATAGTTTTTCCTGCTGCTCAGCTAGGTACTTCTGATAAAGGCTCAAAAGTTCCTGGCATTCTCTGTACTGCTGCTGCAGAGGTGAGACATCAGAAGTTAAGGGAAAAATACTTTAGTGAATAGAGTCAAATACATACCAACTTACTCTGTGTAAATCTGATTTAGATCCATAACAGTTCAATTTAAAAACAGATACTGTGCGTTCGAGTACTGCCTAATGATGATAAATCTGCCTAGAGATGAATGTTCAAGTACAACCTTCTTTCTACTCAGAGAGTGGAAAAAGAAGAATTGCACCAAATTCTTTTATCATTGGAAAAGGGACAGCAGCAGGAGGCAGGTGATGACATTGTTTCAGTTGGAACAATTACAACCCTCTGATTTGTATTCAGCAAAGCCAGACACTACCAATGTTTATTTATAAATAAATAATAGCCAGCCAAGTAAGTAAATAGACCATTTTTAAGCACATATGTGGATTCACAAGCCCACATACCCAAATCCAATCTCTTTGCCTGAGCACCAAAGGCTCCAAAACCCACAAACACAGCGCTAAGGCCTTTCAGAGACCAGCAATGATTTTTGGACAGTAATCTAGAGAAGCAGCAACTGTGGTGTTTGCAAGGATATTAGCAAGCAACAGTGTCCTGCCTTGCTTGCAGCATTGAAATTCCAACAGGAGATAAATCTGCTCTTCACCTGTCATTGTGTAATTCCCTCCCTTGCTCATGTAGCATGGTAAACCATTTACGCTCCCCTCTCTCCCCCCTCACTTTTAATTATGCATGCAGATGGGATAAGGGCTCGCTGTCCAAAGAGATTACTCTGAATAAATACTTTAATAACAAGTCACCGCAATTAAGGTAGGGAACAAAAACTTCTTCAATCTATAAAACGGTGTTGAGTTACAGATTTCCTTAACATTTTTATGATCTAATCATTGCTTCTGGGCAAATTCATGTTGCAATCATTTTTGCCAATCATGGCTGCATAAATAACTCACTGCTTTGTTATTCCCTGTTATGACCCTGAGGTTTTTTTTTTTTCTTCTTCTTCTTGTTCTTTTGGGGGAAGGGGGCCTTGCCAGGATTTTGTTTGTTTGTTTTTCTTTCCTTTAAATAAAAGGCTACACAGAGAATAAGCAATACATTTTAGGAAGGAACGGGAGCTTATTAAACCCCAATGTTTAAATCAATCAGGAGAGCTCCTAGAATACCTTTGCTCAGCACCTGGAAATATGGGAGGGTACAAACAATGGTCTAAACAAGCTAATTGCTTTCCAGAGCCAGCCTGCCTGAAGCCTGAGCCGTTTTACATTTCAGTTCATTTCGTCAGAGAGCACCAAAAGGCTGAAGTGATTTGTGGTGGTCTCAGGAGTCTCTGCCAGCTATGATGTATATAAAAGGAATTTTTTATTCCGGTTGTAACCATAGGCAGTAATGTTTATAGTAGGTGAACATATTAGCCTGGACGCAGGGCATGAATTTTACTCTAGAAAAAGCCAGTTCATTTATACAGCCTAAGAGTTAAATGTCGGTATTTGAAGACAAATTATAGGGAAATTCATTTAAACCCATGTTATGTGGCAGAATATAAAAACAGACAGTCCTATCTTTATCAATTTTTTACAGCCCTCTTAATTCACTTTGCTTCCAGCAACCCCTTCCCCACAAAACAGATTTTACCTTCTTCTCCCTCCAGATAGCACACTGCTGGCACAAGGAATGAGCCCCCTGAATGGCCTTGGGGCACACGACTGATGGCCATGCACCTACCCTCGCTCTTGCCACAGTGTTAGTATCAGTCCTGCTGGAAAGCTGGGCAAGATTGCCCTCGCTCCCAAGCTTAGCACATGCGTGCTGCAAGTGTACCATAGAAGAGATGCCCAAACTGGACCATCTTTCTTATGAGGGAAGGCTGAAGGACTTGGGTCTTCTTAGTCTGGAGAAGGATCTTATCAATGCTTATAAATACTGAAGGGGTGGGGGCCAGGAGGATGGGGCCAGTCTTTTTTCAGTGGTGCCCAGTGACAGGACGAGAGGTAACGGGCACAAACTTGGTCATAGGAAGTTCCGTCTAAACATGAGGAGGAACTTCTTTACTTTGAGGGTGGCAGAGCACTGGAACAAGCTGCCCACAGAGGCTCCTTCCCTGGAGATACTCAAAACTCACCTGGACGCATTCCTGTGCAACCTGCTCTAGGTGAACCTGCTCTGGCAGGGGGGTTGGACTAGATGATCTCCAGAGCTCCCTTCCAACCCCTATCATCCTGTGATCCTGCGAAATTGTGCTTTACAGACTGCAGAGCCTTTGCTGTACACATGATGCCACCACCTCTTGCTTGCAGCTGCCAAATTTATTTAAAATACAGCTTAAAACACGACATGCAAAATTAACATTAAGAAAGCATGCGAGCAAATCCTGATTGTCCAAGGGTCAGTTATGTGATCTTGAGTGGGAAGGGCAATAGTTAACATGAGCTTGAATGGCAGCCAAGATATCCCTGAAATTCTTCTAAGCTTCAGTCAGCACTGTAACTGTTAAAACTTCCTGTATTAGAAGATTAAAACCTTGTTCATTCACACAGTAACTCTACATTAAGCAATGCATTGTTACAGCCACCATAGTCTAAGAGTCCAAAGCCTTGCTTTGCTTACTAAGTAAACATGAAGCTTCAAATAGGAAAAAAATTAAAATGTTCATTTGTTTAAGACACATGCAGAATAGGCCTAAGTACAAAAATTTTCCATAATGTGCTGGTACATTTACTGCAGAATATGTTCTTAAGAAAAAAAAGCCTTAATATTAGATCTTACTCTTCCGTTCTATTGAATTTTTGCTAAAAGCAGCAAGATGATCTCTTTTTTCCCCGCTACAAATTAGCCAAGCAATATACAACACTGCCACAAAAATATTTAAGTCATTCAGATATAACAGGGGCACAAATGTACTATGGTAATACAGTCTCTAGACAAATACATAGGTAATGATAAATATTTTCATAATTGCTTTAAAAAAATGTTATAAAGGTGAAAAAACCCTATAGAACAAGTCCTACAGATTTGCATTCCACAGAAAAAGTAATGTGCCTAAATGCTCACATCAGACACTTCTTCATGTTTTCAGGAGCACAAATACTGGATTTACAAGATGTTAGTTACCTGAGAGAAGTGGTACTTGGCATTTCTCTGAACAGTAGTTTTATGTCCAAGAAATATGCATTTGAATGTACCTGAGTAATACATTTCATGCAGTTTGTTAGTAAAGTACTAAGGTTGTACATGGTGGGGGGAACAAAAAAAAAATCTAAATCAGAAATGTAAATGTTAAGATTTCAACAGCCACATTTACATGTCACACAGCAAGTACTATATATTTTATAGAATAAATTAGTTGATTTCGTCACTGAATTTAAGTCACAGAATTAAGAGTTCATTTACGGCTCTTAAGAGATAATAACCTCAGCAGAGATAGAGTTGGCTTTGAGAAGAGGGACTGCTAGCATGCAGCGGTGTCACACATACAGAGGCCAGGAACAGATTTCCAGGGAGAGGGGCGTTAGCCAGGGAACAAAGAGCTTTTTCTTAGGGGTGAGGTTTCATGAGAAGGCACAACCAACCTAATGCTCAGCTGCTGCCAAAGACACATTTCCTACTCACCCTGGAGTCTCACTCCCTCCACCAGCACCAGCTCTGCAGCTCTCCCAAACTTCTCACCCACCCCGAGAGCTCAGCAAACTGACCCAGCAATGCAAAGGGTCGGTTAAGCGCAAGAGCTGGCACGAAGGGAGCAGAGGGAACAGGCTGCTGGGACAGCGGGACACACCTCTTCCAGCACCAGCGACCTGTCTGGTAGGTCCATCCACCTTACAAAGTCTCAACCCTACTCTCTCTCCAGCTCCACTCTTAAGCCTCAGGCTTTTAAGTCTGCTCTATAACTACACGAACTACTCCCAGCTTACTCATTGCTGAAATATATTTAGCCCTCCCAAGTTGAAGTAGGACAGAGAGCTGCAGTTCTTTGCTTCCCCAGCATGTGGGGGGGAAAAAAGGTGGGAGAAAAAGTGCCAATCTCTAGCGTATCCACTGACCTCCTGTACTCTTCCCAGTACAGTTTCCACTGCCTCTTTAAGTGAAGCCCAGCTTAAAATTGGAAGTGTTCTGGTTTAGAGGATCCAGCCATTTCCTAGAAAGCTTTTGAGTTCTACATATCAGCCTCCACATCCTTCTGTGAGCAATGTTCACGCTACAGCAGTTCAAACACCCACTGGTCTCTTCATCTAGAGTCAAGGTTTTCAAAACATTGCCAATACCAGGCCACTGAATTTCTGCCTTTCTCAGACCACTTCTTGTAAGCTGGGGGGGGGGCAGGGAAGGTAGAGGACTTTTTCTTTATAGAGAAGTATTTTTAGGCTCTGTCATTCAAGGAGAATTATTTGAGAATAGGAGAATTCCCTTTATTTTAAAGAAACAGAAAAATAAAGCAGCCTCCAATCATGAGAATTTGAGGCTGGAAAAAAGTTTTCTAGAAACTATTATCAAGGGAGGAGAACACAACTAATACGATTTTTTTGGCAATCAAACTAATAACAAAGGTCTTGTATTTTCAGAGTGGTTGTGAGAACTCCTCACCTCGCAACTCCTTCCTCAATAGGTTGTCACAAGCATTTTTGGGACAGGCGTAATCTCTGGTGTTCCCTTTTCATACGTGGAAAGACTGTGGCACAGGGAGTCTTTGGGCATGTCTGTGCACACAGATGCAGCCCAGCAGTCCCACACTCCACAAGCCAGCTCCAGGACAGAAGTGTTGTAGCTGTAGGGTAAGTTAGCATATCTCAGTCACAGCACTAACGGACCAGATTCGTCTTGCACCTGATTAGCTTAGAGTGAAAGTTTGCCTGCATTCACCCATGCAGACAAGCCCTAAGAGACTTCCCAAGCACCAAACAAGATGCCCAGGGATGACTGGTTGCTATAATCCCTGACTGTAGCTCCAACTTGGAGCATCCTTTCATTCAAAGCTGCATATTCTGATCCATGTCCAGAAGAGAACACAAGAGCTATATCTCCATCTTCAGCAAGAAGATGCTCCAGTCCCATCAGCACCTATATCCAAGGGAAGATTCTCTAGAGACTCAGGGCTATTAGAGATATGCAAAAATGAATAAAGCAAGCAAAGAAAGGAACAAGTCAGGCAGGCACAAGTTAGATTTAAATTTAAATAAGATAGCAATAACTTACACTTTGTGGTAGAGATACAAGAAACCTTCAGGGATATGATTTCAGCGTGTGATGAAGAAAGCTTTTTGACATCGGCAATCATGATCTAGTAGCCAGAAAACGCTTTTTTTTTTTAATCCCTGCTTGAGAACATGCATCTAGAAAGCTGACTAGTCATCATCATATTGGCAGTTTCAGCAAAGACCGAACTCTCTTCACTGCCTCAGGTAGCCCCTTCAAGACAAAGGCGGTGAAAACACTAGACTGAGAAGGAGACGCTGAGGAAGTACCGCTAAGCTGAGCACCGAGCAAGAGGTCTTTGGTCTCCAAAGAAAAATCTATCTAGATAAGTTGCAGGTAGACCTGAGCTTGTCTGCCTGCCCTCCAACTAGGTGTGTATAAGCCAGACCTGTTCAAGGAGCTGTGCACTGCCACTGTACACAGCATCAAGCACTTCATGCCTGATCTAGTTTACCTTGCTTTTATGTTTTTGTGGGGTATTTTTAGTTTGGTTGCAACACCAACACTACACCATTTCCCGAACGTGGCTGGACTGTGTCTGGCAACTTGAACAATGTCAAAGCAAGCTCGCATCTGTTTAATAGACACACCTCTGCATCTGTAACTTGGGCACTTTGTACTACTACTATGGCATCCCACTGCACTGTTACTCAATCACCCAAAAATGCCTTAAAATGCTGCTGCAAGAGGAAGAAATTTCACCGAACTCAAGCAAAAATCCAACTTATCTGGCTCTCCAATATCTACCTGTATCTACAATAAGGCTCAAGCCACACTTAAACGCTCATAACACAAGGCAAAAGAACTTGCAGAGTCTGCAGAGCCCCAAAGGCCCACGACAGCCTCGTGGCAAACTCCACTGCCAGTGCGTTCAGTTTGAAGTGGGCCCACATTTTTCCATGCATCACCCAAGCATATATTTTTCAGTATTTTGACACATGAGGCAATGAGGTTTATTTTCTACCTTAATATTTTGCATATCAATAAGAGAAAGATACCGTGCCTTTTGGGAAAGAAGCAATACGTATGTCATTCTGATTTCCACCTGCAGGCTCTCTTCTGCCTAACCAAAGAAAGGATTAAAATAATGCAGCTTCAACTACTTACATATGAAAAGTCATATGAATAAAAATAAACTGCTGGTATTAATGAATTAACATCTAAAAGGAACACTTTAAAATATAAACGAAGATATTCTAAGCTCTTTCCTTTAGCATTAAACAATTACATACTTCATTGGAAGCTGACCCACATTTAATTTTAAAATACAACTTGTGTTTAATACACACACAGTCCTGCGCTTTGACTACTTCCTCTCAGAAAAGCAACAACAGGACTGCATTTCAGAAATCAAGCTATCCAAGTACAGATCGAAGTCAACCCTAACATGTTTCTTCTGCCTTCAAAATTAAGAGAAATAAAATAAGTGGCTTGAACCTATATGAATCATTGTTCTGTGAAAGGGTAAAGACTAGTAACTTCTATGAAGGTTTATTATCTAAACTCTGAAGATGCTGCAAAGACTGAAGGTAATAAAATGTTTTATGAACAACTTCACCTCGCTCGTTCTTATATAACTGAGTTTATGTGGACTCCTTGGCACAGTGATGCTAAGAACCTGTAGGGAACTTTCTGCACATCCACTTTTCAATGTATTAAAGAAATCATCTGGTGCGGGTCTGAACCTTATGAGCCTTCAATTCAAAACGCAATCTCTTTCTGATTCAAAATCCTCAGGAAGCACATTTCTGAAAACACTATAAAGCAGCAAGTCACATACAATAAGACAGAGTGATCTCCAATCTGAAGCCCAACAGTTACATTTTAATTTACACTTGAATATTTTAATGTTGTTATCCAGTCAGTAAATTAACTCAAGATGCAAGAATAAAAAGGGAAGATGCATAGGGAAAAAGGTCACAAGGTCCACAAAAGTTAAGAACTTCACTTCTGTTTGAAGCATCAGCATTATGTTGTTGAATGCCATAGCCCTCATATAAAGGAATTGCTTAATACATTCCCATTCTGTTTGAAAGGAAATTAAATTTACATTCTTTGGGAATATGGTATTGTAATTAGTTCATGACTTGATTACACTTTGAAGCGAGCCAAGACTGCATATGGTGCATACAAATCAGTTAAGTTATGGTTACCTACCTAAAGAAAAGCTACAGAGTTAAGAACAAAGTTAGGGACAAAGCCCAAGCCGTCCTTTGGAGCTTTCAAGAAGCATATGTAAAACATCAAATTCAAATCTAGTCTCTGGGCTTACTGATGTCAGGTGGGAACAGAAATAACAAACACAGTTTCCTAAACAGCTGAATGAGTTATTTTCAAAAAGTAATCTTGCCATCTCCACCCATACCACCTGTAGGGCAACTGTTAAAATTGACCCTAAAAAAAAGCAATAAAAGACAAGATTTCCTAACCCTGGTTAAATTCTCCAGGATGATTTATTCCTAGTACTTGTAATTTTTTTAATTTCTTTTATAGACAGAGTTTTATATCATCTACCAATATGCTGTATTCCACCCAGATGATGAAATTCCCAAGTTGGCTTTAAACATACTGAAAAATATTGAGATGCACAATATAAATATAGTGCATCTAAAACTGGCCAAACAAAAAGATAGCCAGTATGATTTAAAGAGAGCAAAGAAAGCATTTAAACCTAAAACTAATTCCCAACATAACACATGAACTCAGAGAAGTCTCTATCACACTTTCAAAATGCAAAAGCAGTTTAGGGTTCAGGATTTGATCCTATGTATTGAAAATCCTTTCCACAGGATATGCCAATCAAACTGGACAGCTTATCTGCCATGTTCTCTGGTTCAAAGGTGGGTAAGGACAAAAATATCACACGCCATCATATGCCAGCAGATGTGCCTGGATCAATAAATGCAAATACCATCTCAGAGGTTGCACTTTCCATTCCAAGTGGAAAACACATCTCCAGCCTTATCTTCATTAATACAAACAAAAGGATACTTACAAGCAAAGAAAAAAGAAAATAAAGGCTTATTCTGCAGCCTGGCTGTGCTAACAACTTTCTCCTAGCAAAAAGGAGGGAAGAATGCAACACACAAAAGGCAAGTTACACCACTACACACACTCATGAAAACATTTATTTTCATAATAATGAACATCAGGAATCTGATGACAGAAAAACCAAGAACCTGAATACACAGCATACAGATCCCACAGATCATCATAACAAGCTACTGGTCCTGGCATAAGCCATAATTTTTTTTTTTTTTTTTTTTTTTACTTTTGGCTTAAGAAATGCGACGGCAGGAGATTTTCCTTCACTGGCAAGAAAGTTTTGTTCAGAACATACCCGCTCCTTTCAGGGGAGCTCTGCCAACATCTATAGCGACTTCCAGGATTTAAAGATTTCTGCTGGCATTTGCTTAGACGGAACAGCTACCCAGCCTCTTCCACTGGAAACTGTTAAGGAACTTGTTACTTGGGTATTTGTCTATCAGCCAGTAAACGTATGATCCTTTTTTATGGAAAAAAGGAGCCTGGAGATGCAGCCATATATAATTTCTGTGCAAAACAGTCACAGCAGCTGAGAACAACACCACACATTTCATCATGCACGACAGAAAATAATCGCAACCTGTTCTGCGTGAGAACATGAAGCCAAAAGAAGGTATTGCACCTATCACCATCCACACAAAAAAAGCGCTATTTTTTCCTTTTACATATTTAGAGTGCAAAATTAAACAAATAAAAGGAACACTGCATAATTTAGCTTTCATTTTCTATCAAATTGCTCATAATTGTAACCATAAAATGATAATATTCTACCATATGTGCATCTGCAAAGCCGACAAAAGCACTGGTCAGCCCCTGCGACAAGAAAAATGGACCTGTCGCTCCACCTAGTGACCTCGCTGGATATCACCGCTCCCCAACTGCGGGTGCACCGAGCGCTCCTCAAATTTGGAGCTTAATTTTGTTACAGAGAGGGATCTAACACATCACTTTGAAAGGCGACAATCCGCCGTGCAATCCTCCTGCTACCGTCCCTCGTCAAATTACGCTCCCCTCCATCCACACAGGCAGTCACAGCTTTACATCAAGTACCCGTCACTGGAAATACTTGCCGGTTTAGTCGCAGGCCTTTGTGGGAATTAAAAAAAATCTTGCACGGTAACCACCGTTACTGTTTACACAAAGCCATTTGTCATATCAGTACTACTCGATATTAAAACAGCCACGTTCTTTACTCCAATTTGAGAACAGAGCTCCTGGCAGAAGCCCGAGGAGAGATAAGGTGCTTTTAGCCTATACGGGAATTGAGGTATCTGAGAAAGGATGCTCAGCCTGTTATGTTTAGACACAGTAAGAGGAGTTATTTAACAGGATAAATGTGAGCTCAGAGTCAGATGCATGGAGGAAAGGGGATGAAGAGGCAAAAGAGAAATGGAATGTAAAGCCTGAACTTACTGAGAGCAGAGCTACAGCACCTCCATCTCAATTAAAGAACATGCATAGTAAATCAAAAAGGTGTCTGCTTTGCAGGGAATGAGAATGTAAGATCACAAAACATCAACTCGTTTTGTAACAAAGCTAATCAGGTTTGGTCTCGGTTACTACCGAAATGAGGATCACCTGAGAATACACAGTGGTGTCTGTCTTGTCGCTTCCTCCCAGGAAACAATCAATCATCACTCTTAATTTTATATACTTGATGTCTCCCACTGCACCTTTTCCTTACAGCCCTCAAATGGGAATAACGCTGACGGAGAAAAGCAGACTCTCCTTCAGCCAAGCTCCCACCACTCTCAGAACGAGAGATTCCTCCTTCGGGTCTGTACTGGAAAGGAAACCTGGCCGCTACGGGGAATTCTTTTGTTTGCTGCTTCCTCACGTGGTTGCCTCTCTGTATCTTCCACAGTCTGCATCAGGCTTGGGTATTTCAACTGTCTTTTTTCACTCTTTTGAACTAGAACATACTCAGACAGGAGCACGTAGATTTTAATCTGACTATCTGCAAAAGGTGCAAGTGGTGAGATGAAAAATCTGTAAATGTTGCTGGACCAAAGCAGAAAAAAAATAAATACCAGTGAGCCAAGAAATCTTGCCCTTCTTATGGAACTGCCTTCAGAGTTATAGCTAGAACAGCACAGAATGTAAAAAAAAAAAATCCCAGATCATTCTAGATAATTTATTTTTTTCTTCTAAAACTATTGCTATTTTGACAGTCTTTCTAACCTTGTTAGAACACAATCTGTTTGCAGGCTGTTGATGAGAGAAATGCAACGCTCCTTTTCCTCAAAGGCAGCTGAGGTCAAACCGAACTCCATACAAGCGCACTAAGATTAATTTTAAAGGTGGTGTCCCCAAACCCAAAAAAAGGAAAGTATTCCATGTCAGAGTGCTCCAAAGATTTTCTTTTCCATCACGTGCTGTACGCATCTCTAATTAGATAAGTATTTCAGAATGACATCAAAGGCCTCAGAAAGTTGATCCTTTCTTGTGAAAACTGTCCTTAAACATGCCAAACTGAAAAGCACTGGTTTCACTGAACTGAAGCCAGTGAAGAAAAGATTTAATAACAGCCTCATTATAAGGTTCATTGTTGTAGGACTATTTAATATACAAGATTAACACATCTTATCTCCCACTTTCACTGAAACCTATTATACCCCTCATTAATACATGCACATTTCTACATCATTTACAGCACTAAGGTCTCAAATCGTATTGTCTGAAACAGGGTGTGTTCTGCTTTTCCTGGCGGTAGGCTCTTTTTGCAGTAACAGTACTCAAAAATAAGCCTCATAGCTCAAAATGGAAGACATGGCTAGGTAAACAAGGCTGTTTAAAACAGAAATTCAAAATAAAAATCATTTGTTTTGCGAACACTCCAAATTTCATTTCTTGACTTCGGTTCCCTCACACCCAGACCCAAAGGTGACACGTCCACATATTGTAAGACAGGAAACTTCTACCTTCCCAACCTAATGAATAATTATATTCTTTCCTCCGGACAATTTGAGATTTAGAAGTAGATAAAGTGAACCATGGCTCCTCAAGTTACCAGGCGTTTTAAAATTCTTCAAATCTGGATCATCGGAGTAGAAAAGGAAGCTGTATGGTACAAACAGTACAACACTGTCCCAGATTACTTGCATCTGTGTCCGCAGGTATACCAGGACAGACCAGATCAATGCACCTTAAGATTATATGAAGGGGAGGGAATCAGACAAGGAAAAATATACATTTTTATATTCTCAGTAGACCAAAGGGACTAGGTTGGCCCTTATTCTTGCACAAACAGAACTGTTATGAGCCAGATAAACACAGGACTCAGCAAGATGCAAAATTTCTGTCGGAAGCATTTCAGGACAGAAAATATGCATTTGTCCAGCAACTGAACAAATGGATTCAGGTGTTTACAAGCTTTTGTGGACTTCTACCTACCAGGTTCCAGGCAAATAAAAGGACCAGATTTTTCACAGAGTTCCCCTAAGCTGTGGAACTGCTCTCTGCAGGAGGTTGTGAAGGTTTACAGTTTACATGGACTCAACTAAACAAATTCATAACAACAACAAAAAAAAATCCATCCAGCATCCATCCAGACACATTCTGACTCCATCTTTCAATTACAGGTTTCTGGACATAATGAGACTCTTTGGGGCAAGTACTGCTATGTACTTATACTTTGCCACATGGTTATGGCCACTGTCTGAGCTAAAACACTAAACTCGGTGGTTTGACCCAGTACAGATATTTTATGTTCTTATCATAACACAATTAATAGGTAAAATGTATTAAAACAGACAAGTATAGTGAAGATACCTCTTCTCCAACCATCTGAAGACAATTGCTACCACTCATAAATTGTTAGAAAACATGTCAATAAAATTCCCTTTCCCTCACACTTGACTTTCTGAAGCTACGCATCCAACACAAAGGTTTCCAAATCAAATGGTTAATAGTTATTGAAGAGGAAGAAAACCAAAGACCTGGAGTGATTCAACTGGGAAGTATCGATTGCAAAGACTTAACTTCCAGGAGCCAAGTGTACAGCTCCTGGGATTTTCTACTGTTCTTGGAGACAAAGATGTTTGCTCTGGCTAATTAGTTTTGTATTAGAAAAAGGGTCTTGCCAGGAAATGCCTATTCACAGAGCGACATGACCAATTCACATTTACTGTTTTCTTTTTGGAAGTTTACATGACTTAAGGTAAAAGGAAGTTTCATGAGGCTCTGGAATTGCCGTCTCCTGCAAGAAAAACACTCATCCCTATATCCTCACATTTATTACCACAGAAGAATAGCAGGCATTCTGGAGGTCTTCTTGGCTTCTTACATGGAACATGCCAAGATATCAAGCTGGATGCGTACCAGCCAAGGAAATCTAATGTATTGGTGGGGAAGAGAGAAAACCTTTTTTCCATAGCTAGGACTTTTTTTCCCCGCATAGAGAAACATTGGTAAGTGTTAGCCTTGAGGATATCAGTGCTGGAGGGTCGTTACTCCAGAAGACAGGAATTCCAAAATCTAAACTCAGAATTGCTCATCAGAAGAAAAAATAGCTGAAAAGAGTTTGCATAAAGACAGTTACTGGCAGCAAGAAAACGATACTTTCAGATATCCTCCTCTCACTGGATTAATATTTGAGCAAGCAAATAGCTCTTTGGCAAATTCTTTACTTACTGGAATAGAGTCAGAATCACAGTCAGATGCCTCCATGCATACAGCCACTCTCCATAAAAACAAAACCAGAAAAATCTGTGATCCAGTGGGTCTGCAGATAATGCAGGGCTCACCACAGATGCTTGGAAGAGCCTAGCCAAGTCAGGTACTGAAAAGGCCTTCTTGTAAAATACACTGCCATGATTATAATGAAGTTCTGAGCCATCAAACCAAAGACACTGTAAGGAAATGGGAAAAAATATTCAACACTAAAAGATTTTATACAGTAGGGAATAAAAATCAGAGAAATTAGGGGTATTTTCCAGACCAACTGGTCATCAAGTTAACCTGCATACCAAGCTATATGGGAATGCCTGTTTCTTGCCAACAAGTAGAAAAGGAAAATTAGTGTATGTGAACACCTTGCAAAGGCCCTAGACTAGAATTGACTGGCTTTCAAAAATAAAAATAAAATAGCAAAAATAAAAATAAAAATAAAAATAAAGCAAAATAAAAATAAATAAATAAATAACTCTAGAGAGCTACCTTCCTCGCAGAAATTCAAAACACAAGACAGGAAACTGTTCAGTGAACAGTTCAGTCAACCAGAATACAAGATCCTACAGGTCTCAAGTGATGCTTCTGCCAAGCCCCAGGCACCAAAGCATGAACATTCAGTGAGGTGTTCTCATTGATAAACATCATGGAGACCACGGAAGAGTGATAGCCTCCAAATAATTAACTTTTACAGTGCAGGATTAATTTAGAAGCCAGGACTGCAGCAGAGCTGCTCAGTATCTCTCCTTAATTTCAACAGATCAAGGAAACACCCGTACCTTTTCCCATCTCAAATGGAAACTCACTCCTGTGCTAATAGCTAGGAAGCTTCATCATTGGAGTATCTGAATAGCTTACAGGTATCAATGGACTTCCTGTCATCATCCTTATATGTTCACTCTACAAGGAAGGTCACATTTCATAAAGGGGAATGCGAGCTACAAAGAAGGTACATGATTTACATAACTTCACAGAAGTCTGCGCGGCGCAAGTAAGAATTCACGTGTCTTAGATCTCAGAGTGCTTCCACGGTAGCTTGCAATGCTATTATTTCAGGACCATTTTCTGAACTGCTGTGCCCTGTACTGGCGATGTAGCTTTGTGGTCCGTCTCCCTAACAGTCTGATCTCTAGCTAAACCAGAAAAAAAAAAAAAGGAACCTGTGCTTTCCTCTTTTTTTGACAGTTTTCACCAGTAACACTTTTCATATATTCTTGCCTTCCCCTTCCAAGGATTAAGCTGAGAGAGAACTGAAGCAAGATAGGGGCAAAAATTAAAGCAGTAACTGTACCATAACACATCTGCCTCTGAAGTGAGAGGGAATAGACAGCACCAAAACATCTTCAGATCTGACAGGTTGCTCTGCTACCAATCTGCACTAGCAGGTGAGACATGTCAGTCCATGACAAGTATCAGAAATAAAGGAGCTTAATGCAACTGCAAGTGTTTTAAATGATTTCTCTCCATCGTGCAACAGGAGACGACAAGCAGTTCTAACAAAACATGTGGCGATTTTTCTCCTCTGAGCTGCAAAGCTTTAAAATTAGCACTTTGTGTGTGCTTGTTCTTCTAATGTCTGCATTTATTAAGGAGCAAAACAACCATGCATCTGAAATGCCAGAGAAATATGGATCCATAAATAATGCCACATTCCTATTCGCACCTAATCTAAATATTTATGTAGTAATTTACCAGCAAAAGATGCAAACTATTCTTTAAATGTTACATTGTATTAAAGGTTAACCACATGACATGTTTTATTATGAGGCTCTGAATTATGTTTAAGGCAAGTTTTTATTTTCAGTGGAAGTTTTGGTGTTGAAATGGACGGACAGAGGCAAGGAAGTCTAGTCACCTCTCAAAGATGAATGCTGAAGTTCAGACTTCAATATTTTTTCAGTCAGCATAGCCATAGGCCATGCAACTCAGCAGCATACTGATTGAGAGAGAAAAAGGGCCACCTTCTTCACAACTAGAAGAGCTAGAAATAGATCTATTAGTGAGGCTTGGTTCTTATAGGAAGACTGATGATGCTGAGTTTCACTTAGAAAAGCAGCCTCTACTGAAATCAGCATCAAATCAAAAAGGCTGTGTACATACCCCTAAGAGAAATGTTAAATCTAACAGTAGAACTGCCCCCAGTATAAATGCATGCCCTCAGATTTCATAACGTAAGTGCTAAATGTAGCCTTTTTCAGTGATGTAATGCTTCTCTCCCCAGCACCTTACGCAGAAATTCATGATCCACTCCTCACTCAGCCCTGCAAAGTCCAGCTTCTCTTTTACTTCGTATCCTGCTACAGTCATCATCACATATTTATGGCCTTAACTGTTCCTTTTGGTTCCTCCCTGAGCTCTCACCCTCATGCCTTCTGTTCCTAAAACCTTTAATATTAGACATAGTTTCCAACTTACTTTCTATTTTCTCTCTTATGCAAGGCTTTCTTTAGAAATATGACTTTTCTGACTTCGTTTCCAATTCTCTTGATCTCTACATGATCTTCCACACTGAATACTTTCTTCATGTCATCACTTTCCTCAGATGCAAGACCTTTGAAGCTCACTACAGACTCAGCCATGTAGGAACTGATACAAAGATTTTCTTGTGTTTTGCTTTTTCGCTAAGAGACTCACTTCCATCTACGCTACACTGAATAAGATCCATTTTTGCGTGACTGTTTTGAGCCTATCAGTCTGCCAGAGTTTCCAAGGTTGTAAAATGGAGAGGGGGGACACCACACTTAAACTTAAGTGGTGTTCAGAGGTAAATATTTTCCAGTTTGGAGGATAAGAACAAATTGAGCACTATTGCCAGTATTATCACTTCCTACCCTGCAATCCTTGTGGGAAGAGAAATTCCCCAGTTCTAGGCACCAGATATTCACAAATAAACATTATGACCCTTTTTAAATGCAATCAAATAAGAATATAAACAACAGGAATAGTTAGAAAACACTGCCCAATTTCTTTACATTTCCTTTGTGACTATTAAAGCACATACATACCTCTAACTCATCAGCAGGAAAGGCTCATTTTTTCCAGATATAGCTAATCAGACAGAGTAACATGAGGAGATCTATTAGTGTTCCCTGCTTCAGTGAGACATGAAGTGCAGACTTATTGATGGAATCTGCATTTTTGGTTCTCATTTGTTCTGCTTGAATAAGCTTACCAATCTGAGGCGACATCTTCAGACACCGGTATTTTGAATACCATTGGTCTCTGGGACTATCCTTTCTCTCCACCTCACCATACCTAGATCAAGGAAACCTTTGAAAAAATGTAAGAAGCTGGAAGCATAAACGTTCATTCCTAAGATGCAGTAAAATCTTTCATTTCAATGATATACAGAAGTACTCAGAATGTATTACAGCTGATCAATGCAGAAAATAGGTATAGAACACCACTGAAAATAGACCTTATTTGTATGCACGCCATACAAACATGTTCAAATACGTAGTTAAATATGTTGTTGGAGTTAAGTAGCTTTCATAGAAGAGAATCATTGCAATTATCAGTGGTAATAGCAAATCCTCTCTGACACAGATGTTTACTTCCTGTACCAAGAACTACAGCAGGAAACAGCCCTGTTAAAACGATCTGTCTGGCACTGCCATAGTCTTCCTATTTGTTACCCCTAAGTGTACAACCTGTAACAAAAATAGGTAGCTTTTTTCTTCCCCCCAATATAACTCAATGTATTTAAAATATTTAGTCAACAACCAAATGCCTGCTCCCACATTTTGTTATAAGCCCCCTCTGACTACAGTCCTATCTCCTCGGTTTACAGTTGGAACACAGAATTAGTCATCTCTAGGAAACAGATAGCATTAGCTTTTCATCACAAAAAGCTCAATTAAAACCCATTTGAGAGAAGCTAAGCCCCTACTTTACCGTATTTTTTCCTTTCCCTGCCTCTTCATAGCTAGGCTGAACCTAAATATCATTAACTGCTGTGAACACCAAGATCCAAAGCCTACGTACAGACCTATCTATAGCAAGTGCATCTATCAGTTTTGTTGCATGGGGAAAAAAGGAAGGAAAAAAAAGGCATTGACATACAGACACAGTTTCTTCCCAATGCCCACGCATTTACTTCTTGCCGATTTCTTTTGGAAAATGGTAGAGGTGGAACTGTCTATTCAATTTCTTAGATTTCACTATGCTCCTTCTATTTCTTAGAACATGGCAAATACTGTCTTTACACAATATCCCTAGTAGTTATAATGCAAAACACTTTATGACACTTCTAGCTCTGGGAGAAGAGAAAATGAAGCATGAAATAAGAAATATACTAGCAGAACAATATTCATTGACACTGGTAAGTCTGTATACTGCTGCACTGGGAAAGTATTAGTATTTGGGGTTTTAGGCTTTTTTTAATATAAGTTTGCCAAGCTTTTCTGATGTCAATGGTATGTCAGTTCTTGCAGTTTTTCTCATGTAACATGCAACCCAGAAGCTAAATTCATCAAATCATGCTCAAATCCAATAGATTTATATGTTCTCATTCAAATGACATTTTTTTTGGCTATCTGAAGTATGAAATTCTCCTTACAGTTCTTCATAAACCCTCTGACCTTACAAAAAGATGATCACATTTTTGGAAGAGTCTGAGCCCAAACACAGAACTAGCAATAATCTTTTCTTTCCTAGCAAGAGTCAAGAACTAGCAATAATATTTTCTTTCCTAGCAAGAGTCAAGATAACAGATTCACGAACAATAAAGCCATAAACGCAGAATAAAACCCATAAAAGAACATATTGACTGACCAAAGATTGACCTTAGTTGAAAAAGTTTTTAAAAGTTATTGTTTCCTGTAGCCTGTATTGAAATTGAAAGAAAAATGTCACAAAAAAATCATGTTCTTGAAGTCCAGTATATACACAGGCAACATACAATTTAACCTGTGCTAATTTGGTCAACCTTACACTGATACTGGATAATATGCTCTCGCACTGTTTTTAATGTACGAATGCTAAAAATCCTGCAGAAACATATACAGGCAATAACAGAATACTAAAAATGGTGACATCTAACAAGCGAGAGTTGGGCAAACTACAGTTAAAAGAAAATGCATTGCAGACACAGAATAAATGCTTTTCAGGGCAGACTTCTGAACCTCAGTCCGAAACAGGGAGTGATCCAAATCAGCTGTTTACAGCACATCCTGATCTGGCATTTGACAGGGAAGTTAGGGGGACTCCACACTACCGCGCCAGAAAAACGTATGGAGGCTGGCACTTCTGCAGCAGGCATCCAACAGAAGCAGATTTACTTACATCAGCTAATCAAGAGTGGAATGGATCGTATATGGCCACCTACTGCTTCATGCCACAAATTCAAAGAAGTCTGAAAACCAAAACTTGTTTTTCTTTTGGACTATAATAACCAGTACAAACCCCTACAGATTTTACTTGTACTGCTGCACCTTCCTAACAGCTCAGGGAAGATATTCCTCTTATTTTCTTTTTCATGGGAAAACCCTTCCATATGTTAGAGGAAGGGACAAGACAGATCAGCACATCATTGGATGAACTACAGTTCGAAATTTGGCTAGAAGTCATTACAGCTAACCGACAAAAGCTTAAATCTTTTATTACTGATTTGCTTGAATAATACATCAGACTCGCACTAATGTAATAGGCAACTTGGAATACACAGCCCTGATTTACTAAGGATTCTCTCATCAGGAATTATTTAAAGTAAGAAAGGTATAAAATAAGTGACAAAAAAAGCAAAGATGAACGTTACAACATTCATTACCACCCGGCTCAGTACACTACTGACAGTGTCATAGCTACAGCATTGGGAATTTACACTGTGAACAACCAATAAACATTTAAAAATCACTCCGTTTAGCTCCGCTTTTTTGTTTTCTTTCACTGGCTTGGGGAAGGATCATTCACACCTGCAGTCTTACCCCCCTTCAAATCTACCTGGACTTTCTTTGAAGGGACAAGTTGATATTTCACAGCTTCTAAACCATTTTCCAAGCCTACCACTTTGGTCTTGATATATTTCCAAAGTACAAAAGGAACTACTCCAACTACCCTTTGCATGCTAAAAGATATAATTATAAACTACACAATTCAGGACATGAAAAGAATTTTCACATACTTTGCAGCAACCTTATTTATAGACTGCCACAAATGGACAACAGTATTTTATTCAGTCTCCTTAAGGCAGGAGGGATGGGATACTGCCAGGGAAACAGCAAAACCAAAAGATGATTTCAACAGCCGATGTAGGTAATGCTACATAGGTGCATCCTTCATTTTGCTCCCCCCCCAAAAAAATCATGCGGTCTTACTCATAAGAAGCAGTATTGGAAAAAAAGGTGCTTAATGCATTCTTTGCATTAAGGATAGTATACGTTTGGTCCAAGTGTCTTGCATTTCTCACTGCATTAATGAAGACGTTCACTAACCCCCCTAAAATAATCTCATGCCACAAACACCACAAACTACTCATCATAGCTGAGATGCTGACATTTGCTGCAGGGCTAGTACTGCTGTACTGAACTTAGGCACATAATCCACCTCTTTTCTAATTTAACTAGAATCTATTCTAGTCTGTAGAAGAACTGCAATCTTAACTGCACAATATGTATATTTTTCCCTTGATTGCGCCTACTTGTTCTTTCAAGGGCATTCCCATTAGGAACAAACACTTCTCCATCCTCTCTCCCCCTTAAAGCAGAGTGAAAATAATCATATCAAGGGAAACTTATTACTGTTTCCAAATTGCGTCTGGCTCTCAGCAGGCACACTCTCCAGGCAACAGTTTTGCCGCTACATTATGACTAATTTTTTTTTTTTTTTTTCCAAATGACATTTTGTACTGTAAGTAGGTAGAGGAAGGACAGATATATGTGATTTGGGATAAGACAGAACCTCCTGAGTCAAGTGAAAAAGCAGTGTCTCCCTTCACTCTGCACCCTCCTGCAAAGAAATTTCGTTTTTACTCTAGAGAACGATTTCTTAGCACCTTGCACCATGCACAATCACAGATCCTTTCACAAAATAATTTTTTAAGAGAAGGATGAAACCTGTAGTTCGTTCAAATGGGGAGCTCCCGGTTACTTTGTACAATGAAGAAATAAAAGAAAAAAGGGAAAGGGGGAGAACAAAAGAAACCCAAAAAGCAATCATTTGATTTCTCGTTACCTGGACAAAGCACACGTTGTCTAATGCTGCCATCTGCTGCCTGCACAGAATGGCAATGCAGCTCTGGCTGTAAAAAACAATTTTCAGGAGTATTATCCAGACTATTCTCTTCCACAACTAGTATCTCCTGGATCACCCATTTCGAAAAAAACAAAACCTCTCCGGTTCCTTTTCAATTTATATTTATGGATTTCCACAATCCTTACAAATAGATGTACTGGAGTGTTTTAAACAAACTGTTTCTACTAAGAAGAAAAAAACCAAACCACCACCACACCCCAAAACCAAGCCACATTCTACAGAATAAAATGCTGTGCATGTGATTTTTAGGGAGTAGCTAAAGAGCAATTTTAAAATTAATTCAAACTAAAGCCACTGAGCCTGCTTCAAGATCAATTAACAAAAATGCCTCAAAGTCACAGGTAATACGCTGAACAAAGAGAAGCTTATCCAAATACATACCAAGGAATTTAGGTATAATTTCTAGCTATTTAAAGAAAACATACATGAACACAGAAGCCTTACCTACAGAGCCACATGGAATTTAGCAAGATGAAACAACCATTTGAATCAACAGAAAGGGCTTCATATCTTAACAAATTCTTCTCAGTAAAATAAGCAGGGGAAATAGATACTTCTTTGGGGACAGGACAGAGAGAACCCAAGAAGAACTGTACATTAAGAACAGAGAGCTGTGTACGCTAGAACACCACTTCAAAACTAGTTCGAAGACAAGTTGGGAGCTAGGTTCCAGCCCTTAATTTGTAAAGGTAAGAACAGCAACTCTCAACCTACCTATAAGAAAGGTTATATATTGCCATTCTATCTACTGGTAACCCCTATAGCTCAGCTCCTACTTGAAAGGATCTTAGCTTATGGGCAGGTTCAGAGGTGTTATTTAGCCACATCACGCTTAACTGAATGTTACGCTGTTCTGCATTTCATCAGCCTCCCAAAGGAATTTAACTAGCCACATCAATGTCCTTTCCCATCACGTGCTCTTGTGTTCCTAATCTGAGTAACTTGCTACTCACCACATCTCCCCAGGCACCAGTAGAATCCCCTTCCCCATGCAGCGGTGTTTCTGAACAGCTGGAGCACTCCTCTTGATTCCACAACTCGGGCATGCAACCCTCCCAGATTCACAGCATCCATACCCTTCCTGCTTAGGGAAGTGAGAAACAAAAGCCTACAAAACCTACAGCTTGTTAAAGTTTTAGGAAAATGTACTACAGGCTTGATATGAAACAAGGACTTAGTTAAAAGACAGCTAAGCAGCATCCCAGGCTTATTCTCTAGATGATGCTTAGATCCAACTTCCCACTTTCCGCACAGCACCTTTTCATGTCAAATACAACATAGTTATAAGACAGTTGCTTAAAAATTCTTTTGGCCAACAGAGAGTAACACTTTAGAACAAAAGTCAGAAGAAGAAAGTAGTAAGAACTATACCATAGCTGAAGTATCAAATTTAAAAAATTACTGATGCAGTCAGTTTTACAGCGGTGGTGCCACAAAGATTGTCAGGAATGACAAAGCTTTGAAGCCACAAAATCCTCTTCGAAGCTTGGCTCCAAGCAACTATCACTTTTAAGTTTCAACTATTCTGTACTGCAATTTTAAGTGAAAGGGCCTGCCAAGCCTGAAGCACTTTGAATAAAAAAAAATAAATAAAAAATAATAAAAATGGAGACGCTGTGATTTAGCTCCAGCTTCAAAAAATACAAATAAGATGGCTTATGCCAGGCTTATTTCTTTAACTGTATGGAGTGAAGGACTTTGTAAAGCACATGCAGATTTTTCTAAGTAATTTAAATACCGCAGATATGAAGTGCCATACTGGTGCAATATAGGCCTTTCTAATTATGATTTCTGTTTCTTATGACTAGCAAGTATCACTGAGCAGACTCAGTTATTTCTTCTAATTCTCCAAGAGTATGCTGACCTTCGTCACTAAAATCCTTCCTCTGGTTAAGTGGAACAGAACACTTTCCTTACGAACTCGCTGCATCCTTCAATACAGCACACAGTCCCTGTATCCTCATTCTGGCGCCCCTTTGTTTCCAAAAATGTCACAAGTCAGGAGGACAATCAAAATCAAATCACTTCTCCCTCAGCAGGCCTCCACAGCACATTCAGCTTGCTGTGTTTTCCATTGTTTTAAATCTGTAATGTCCTCTTCAATTTCTAAGTTTTTAATTGGAACCACAAGACAAGCAATCGTTCTCCCATTTCTGTAACTCTTGGGGACCCTGTAGCGCTATGGTCTTATGTTATTGAGCGTTTTACTCCGTAAGGTCTGCCAGTTTGACGCAACTGTTTTCACCACCTTTTTCTTTTGTCACAATCACTAAACTCAGATTTCTACCATCCTATCAACTCTTTTACTAGAGAGTCAGACTCAAGTAAATTTTTACTGTTGTTCACTGCCTGTATCACTCCCTCTAAGTACCTACTGCCTTAGAAATTCAGACACAAAATGGAAAGATCGTACTTGCTCCAAATAATTTACACTTGAATGTAAACTTTGCAGTAAACTCTCTACCTCGTTTCTCCCCTCATCACGAACATAAAGACAACTGCTGAAGTTTTATCTTCTCTGAAGAAGATTCCCCAGCCCTATCCTGAATTAAGTCATCTAAAGAAATCCATTATCTTAGTTCAATCTAACGCTCAATCTTGATTGTGTCTGTCTCAGCTATCACTTCTTGGCTTCTCCACCTCCTCCTATCACTTCAGTGCTTTGCTTCTCTACTTTGCTACCCACATTGTTTTCAGCCTTTACTCCTATTGCTCTTTGGACTTCAAAGAGAACCTACATCTGCTTTCAAAGACATTCTGCATAGGAATTAACATCAGCTTGCCCTCTTCATTAATGGTTACGCTACAATCTCATCTATTAAGTTGCCATTTTTAATTATCTTGATTTGCAAGATCTTTGGACAGCAAATGTACTTGTAAAACACTGTAAATACGCATGATTAACACAAAAGCAGAAATACAGTTCCAAGCAAGTCACACTTGAACCAGAAAATATAAGGCTGCAGAAGTAAAACACCAGTACTTTGAATTAAATTTCGGATGAAACAAGACAGTAGATCAGAGATCTCCAGTGTGCCATGCTCAATATAGCTCACATTGCTACAATAAGCAGCAAGCAGTGCTCTAGCAGAATATTCCAATTGGCTTTCAAAATAAATCTCAAGTAGGGGGTGTAATAATCAAGTTGGTAAACTCAATTTGAACATGAAACGTATTGATTTCTTCTGTGGCTAATCACCATCATGATTCTAAATTATAAAGATCAGAAATTCTCTTCTCCCTCAATGCATACAGTAAATTGCAAACCAACAACAGCCCATAGAGCTGTAATTGCTATCCTGACAGGATAAAAACGCCTATTTGTCCTATTGTTTTTGTCAGTCCATCTCCTCTCTACCCATTCCCTCTGCTTGTTTATTTTATCTGTTTGTTCACCACAAATGTGAACTTCAGGGCTATAAAAATGAAGAGCCTTTTCCAGATGTTGCCACAAAGCAACAGAGAGGAGCACCTTCTCACTCCACAAATACAGTACTTCGTTGGATGCCCCAAAAATCTGCTCTTTCCTGCAGCAACACACTGCACATTCTCAGCTTAGTCAATAACCAAGATTAACGACTAATGCATTCCACATATTCCAGCATTACATCTTCATAAGTTGCACTCCATTTCAACTGAGTATCTTCATGACACATTCTGTTAAGCATGTCCCTCTTTTTTTTTTAAAGCACAGTCATCCCTTTTCAAATTACTCCTAAAATACAGATTTCCCCCAAAGTCCTGCAACTGTTAACTTAGTCAGGAAGATAAGCATCACCAGAGGTATTCATTCAACCTCAGAACGAACAAGATCTATCATAAACATCATTACCCAGTTTGGGGTATTTTGTCACATTTCAGCCCCCAAATTTCACCTCCAGTATCTATTTAAATTCTAAGCCTTTCAGGGTTATTACCAGTCTGAAGTGTCTAACACTTTTGATAACATTAATACATACCTACTATACAACTTGGATTATTTTTCCCAACTGTATTAGTCTGTGGTTTTTTCCAAATTTAATACTACCATACTATTATCTACTTCTACTCTCTTGGTTCTTAAAAGAGGAACTCTGTTTCATTAAGGCAATGTTTCATGGAGGTAACGTTTGTATTATTTGATGTAGAAAGACATGGATAATCTTAACTAAGACGACAAGACACTCACGAAAGAAAGCCTAACACATCCTTGTTGGGATTACTCTAATAGAAAGCTAAATTTATCTGAAGACAGTATCTTTGAGTGAAGTACACACAGGATCCAACTTTGGGGTGGGAAGAATGGCAGAGCTTTCTTTTTCCTTTTCCAAAAGATATCATCATCCAAATGTTGAAGCTGTTCATCCTGAAAAGAATCTGCCACGTTCAGAGATCAGGACACACAATGTGGGAAATCAGGCTTCAGTAAATAACTGAGATTTGCTCAAAGTAAGGATAGATGCAAATGAAAGTACGATAGGCTGGAATTTACCAGAAGGTCCTGAACTATGACTGTCATCTTTAATTTTAATGATTAGACAAAGGAGGATAAAGATCATCCTCTGGTAAAGAACTGTCTTGACAATTATAGGAGGAACAAGTATTAAATATCCTACCTTCACTTATTTACTTAACAGCCATCTGCAAAGGGAAGGCAAGGTTGGAAGGTATGGAATGTCTTTTTTAAGAGGGATAATATACCCCTCAGATGGTGCTTATTCTCAACATCTACCGCGAGACAGCTTACATCTTCCTGTATTAACCTCAAAACTAATATTTCAGCATAACTGACTACTTTAAACAAAACAAAAAAGCAGCTCATTTGAACAGAACATCCTGCCTCTAGCATACAACACAGCATTCTTGTTCAACCAGTGTAGATGATACTTTTGGGGAAAGAACTATACTTTTAACCAGGGCAACATGAGCTTTTTTTTCCCCCTGCAAGTAATCTCTCACTTCTGGTGCTTTACAGTTTCTATAAGAATATCCTCCATGGAGAGGCTGAGGGTACAGGGACTGTCTACTCTCCTGCGCCTCTCACTGTTCAGAGAATATCCTTTCACCCTCATCATTTTCACTCTATTGAGACTTAGGTGTCACTCCCCCTTCCAAACCAAGATTGGAATTGCTAAAGTTGCAACTAAACTCTTCAGCAGCTAGATACAGCTTTGGCATTAAAAATGCCATAACTTGAAAGGAGTCTGTTGGATGTCATTGTCCCCAGCATTTGCACAAATGAACTGTTAACAAAAGAATTTGGGCATATTTTCATTTGAACTCTAAAATGTCCCCAAAAGCTCCAATTCTGTGCCAGGAATTTCATCCTCATGGGCTTAAGCAAATACAAAAAGGAATTCATTTGCATTCTCCATACAAGAAACCTTTAACAACCGGAAGAAAAAGAAGGCCCTTCCCTCATGTCAAGGAAAAAGGAATATTGTTCAGATCACTTTTTATCCACAACTGGCTCGCTGCTCACATGAGGGCCAAGCCACCTTAATCATTCTTAAGTTTTGATATCGGGAAGAAGTCCTGCTGAGAATTTGTTTCCAATTTTAAAAAAGATTTCAAATTTTTCATACCTTTCACTGTCTACATACCCCAAAACCACTACATCTCTCCATCTGCCAAACTGGGACTTTTGCATTTTAGAAGTGCTCCATTAGATCCCTACAATTTATGTCTTCTGTTAAGTCTGGATCTCACCCAAATCTGCCTGCCAATAGTAGCTCCCCCCTGAGAAGTAAGTAAGGAAAAGTGCCCTAGCATTATCCACTTGGTCAATTCTCCCACTACATAATTACAGCTCAAACAGAAATCTGTGCACCTCCCATCAACCAGAGAGGCTGGGTCATAAATGCCTCCCCACTGGTATGTAAGTCTTTTCTTTCTTTCCCTTGGCAGAAGGGAAGGAAGCAATGCTGCTTCACCATTGCAAGAATACAAAATTGTATACACAAAGAAAAATTACAAAAGCATACTCTAAATATTTGGAAGATGGAAGGTGCAGGGGCAGCTCAATAGAGCAGCCATAATCATTAGCAACAAGCCAATCATTTTACATAGATAGTTTTCCTACAAAGTTAGGAATACCATCTTTTTAAAAGCAAAAAAGAAACCAAACAAAAAACAAAACAGAAAAAGAACAAGCAAAAACTGGTTTTTTCCTTAACTGATCAAAATTTTAAGAGCAGCTATACCATTCCAAGAAAAGTCTTTGGACACAGCTTGTATGCAGCTTCATAATACAGACTGCAGCCAATCAACAAAACCACCTCTTAACAAAGGGAACAAAAAGAAGGATGCTCTTGGACACTCTGAAGTAACTTCATTTAAGGAAAGTTACCAAGGATCACTAGACAGAAACCAGAAAATACATCCCTCAGCTTCCTCTCTGCTTTAAAATTACTTTCCTCTTGGGAAAGGAAGGCTTCAACATACAGGTATTAAGACATTTTCTGTGATGTAAATTCCTACACCTACTCAGAAAGGACATGTTGCCAAAGGTGACAGATACCATATTGCAGTTACTGTATCTCAGCTAGATAACAAATCAAATTTGCAATATAAAGTTCTTCAAGAACAAGATAAAGTATCAGCATTCACACATCCAAACAGATACTTAACATGGAAATGGCAGAAGACACTGCTTCACTTTTCACCATTTGATATTGTAGAAACCCTAAAGCTGTCTAAGGAATTAATGTCCATGTGCAGACAAACGGAAAATGCCTAAATGTTCCACAAGGAGATTAAGGCCGAGTCTGAAATGAAAATATAGGAAGACAAAAGCAGCAGTAACTTGCAAGAACTGTTGTCAGACAGGTTCTTGCAAGTAGCAAAATGATACGGTTTGACATAAGCAGGTTTAAAACAACCAAAGCATCTTTAGAACTTTGGGACTTGAAAAAAAAATACGGAATGGGGAATGTGAAGTGCACTCTTTTTGTAAGCAAAAGGGGTTTTTTTGTTTTGTTCTTGGTTTTTTTTTTCTTTTTTTCTTTTTTTTTTTAAAACAGACTACTGCAGGTTGCCCTAACTGGCAATAAAACTCATCTTCCAAAGTTTTTAAACGAAGTCCTAGCCCTTTTGCATTCAGTAAAGACAGTTTTCACCCAGAGTCCTTATGCAAGCTCAGAAAGTAGACAAAAAACAAAGGAAAACACAAGCGCCAGAATAAAGATATCCCACTCTTAAACATAGTTCTGCTACAGTCTTCCTTTAATATGATGAACAAATTCTTACATTTCTACTTCATTATTTCTTCATTTTTATGAAGATGAGATGGCAGCAATACATTTTAACTCACAGGATGAGGACAGAATTATGAGCATTTGCAAACCACTCTGATCTCCTTGAGCAAAAAGGACCTACATTAGCACAACACATTATATCAGTCCTTAGAATGAGCTGATTTTAAGTGAGCAGCAGCATTATGTAAATTAGTTACAAGAAAGTAGAAATTAGAAGGAGATGATTCAAATACAGTCAAAAGGTTGAGTAAAGACAGTATACGAAGTTTAGTACAGATACAGATACATACCCATTGGCTCCATACACACATCGTCTGTTTGCACACACGAAATGGAAGTTACTGCATCTCCTGATTATATTTCAAAAGAAGCTGACCATTCAATGAAATTTCAACTATATTACTTTAGTTCAGTAACCTTCTACATTCTCATAAAGCATGAAACATTTATATAGACACACACATACACATTGCCATTCTACTTGTATAATCACTGAAGGGGAAAACCACAATGTACACAAATAAAGTTTCATACTGTTTTTTTTCCCATCGACTGCAAATTACAAAAAAAACCCTGAGATTTCCCATCTCCTCGACAACACTACCCCTCTTCCTCAAAAAATTAGGCGTAATTTTGCAATTAACAACACACACAATAATTTCCCAGTTCATGTAGAGCTCAATACAACATTATTACAAGCTGAACAATTCTTAGGATTACCAAAGTTTCTGTACTCACAAGCTAAATGGCATAGTGCTGACTATGTCCAGAAAGTAAAGTTATGCATCAGGTTGTTTTTATGGTTCACCCTCTGAAAAAGCAAGAAGTTGCATGGGAAAGAACATAAAATGCTAGGTACAGTTTAATATCCACAATTTCATGTTTATGTATGCTTACCCAGATCACAAAAAAGTGATAGCAAAAAATAAATCAATTTGACCTGCATAACCAGGATATAACTGAGAAAAGGTCTATTTTCAGGATGGTCCCAGGGAAATTATTAAAACTAGTTACAGAAATTAAAGATGTGTGAAGGTGCCTTTCTATGATGACAGCCTAGAATTATTGCCTAGACAAGCAATAATGACAAGCCTAGAATTATAGTTTTAGAATATAAATTCTTGTATATTCTCAAGCATTTCAGTGAGATACACTAAAGTGGTCTCTTTCAAGACATTGAATACTTTTTCCCTGGCTCTTACAGCAATAATGTAAGGGTTGTCAACTTCATTGAAATACATCAAAACCTAAGGCAAAATAAACGCAAAAAATTTAATCCACTGTTAAAGGTTCACAAGAAGAAAGTAACAAGCAGTGAGGCATGCAAAAAATTCAGATTTCAGTACAACCATTACTCCAACCATGCCACATATTCTGTATGTTTTACAACGTACAGTTCACTAAAAACAATAAAATAAATTCATGTATAACTGAAAAAGGAAACACATCAAAAATATACAATAAACATATTAACACTGCAAACAAAAAACTCCTCCGTATACAGGTCTAAAATTACAAGAGTGGTTTCACTAACAAGCCCCCCATTTGGGGCATTTTGGTTCATGTAACTGTATATTAAGGTAAACAACCGACTACTCATGCTCAATCTCACATCTGTCATTTAGCTGTATTTAACACCTCCATACTTCATGTATCCTGTCCCAAACTTCCAAATGTTCTTTTAAAAGGAATTGAGCATCTCAACTCCTATGGCCTCTAACAAAAGTCATGGCAACCTGGGAAACATTAACCACAATTTTTCTGCTGCCCTATCCTCCTTTATAATCAGGAGATTAGCTGAATTCTTAAACTGGGAACCTCGACTTAAGCAAGGAGATGCATGCAGTGAAGGAGTATAAATCAAGGCCATCTCCATTTCCGCACATATGCCATAGCCATAAATGAATGCAGCACACTTTCAGAGAGCACAGAAATCTTTCGAAAGCCATTGGAAACGATACAAGTCAAACCTTTGCACTATTCAACAGAAACAGTTGCAAATATGCTTCAGACTGCCATTTAAGGGCAGACATAAAATGACAAGTTGAAATGTGGCTTTTCTTTTTCCACAACCAAAGTTTTTTGAAAAAACTCCAGCAAGTTTAGCTTTTAAGACAGAATGTGTGTGCTCATCCTTACATATTCGCTCCCACTTACTGATCTCTGCAGTTGCTCTCCTTCCCCCTGCAAAACCCGAACTCCCATTTGTGATCCACAGCAATTCAAGCTTGGGAATTCATGAGGCTGACTACCAGCCCAGAGAACGGATGTCTTTAAAGAAAGATAAAGTTATGCTTGGCATAACAGATCCTCAGCCCACGACTGTTGGTTTCACCTTCCTACCATGAATTGCTAATACAATGAAAATAAAAATACACACACACTGCAATCTGACAATATTTGGCTCACGCACGCACACAATTAAACAGAAACAGCACAGTTATTAGAACTGAGCTTCTGTCACAAGATCGATGTTATTTTAGAAGACAATCCCCAATTTTTATTATAGCGGTAGTCCTGTAATATGACATGAAACAGATCCTTATATGCCTGTTAACAAGTGAATGGAACTTTCTTCTATGCCCATAATGTTTATTACAGGATCTCAGTTCTGTTCAAACAAAAGCTTTCGACTCTGAATTTTTTGCCTAATTAGGAAAAGGTAAAGCTACTTTGCTTATGAAGGATAGATTTGCCATTTGGATGCATTTCTACAAGACAGGAATGGAAGCTAGAGAAATATAAAATAGTATGAGAACTGCATTACATTCACAGAAAGGGTAGTTTAATAATTCAAGGTTTATTTGGAGGCTTGTTTGCAACTGTAGAAAAGGTCAGACCTTATATGAATAAGGTATTAAAGTTTGCACATAAAGTCTAAGGTAAAGATAAGTAACAAGGCTTGTTTACCATCCAGTTGCTCTAAGTGTGCAGAGAGCTAAGATTTTTAAATCAACGCAGTGGCAACAATATGGATTACTGAAATGATTCTGCATAGAGGTGAGCACACATGGATCAAGAGTTCAACCAGAAATCAGAAAATCTGGTAACACAGATTGTGGGAGGAAAGTTTTATTGTTTTAAGAGATGTCTGGCTTTGAATTACACTTAGCATCCTTATCTTAAATTTCTCATTGCTCTTCCTTGCACTTCCTGGATTTAATATTTTACCAGGCAGACTCCCATGCTTTTGCATTAAACATTTCCCATACTGTTTAGTGGCAGTCAGATACAACAAATTGGTAAGTTTGGACCTGGCCTATGCTGTTCAGAAAGGTCCTCATTACACCAACATGCATCTACTTTGGGCATCCATAACTGGATGCAGAGATATATCCAAGAGGATGCAGGGATACGTATATCCTGCTGCTCTGGAACTGGTAGCTAAGTATTGGAACACATACCTGTACATATTCAAATATGTGCAGATTTTCAAGACTAGCTAGGCTCAAACCAACTCTTACCAAAACACTGTCTCAAGCAAGACAGTGGGACACTAAAAATAAAGACTCAGAGTCTGGCATAAGCAGGAACTCAGACATCACTTATTAGTAGCCAACAGAAAACAAAAATATTCCACAGCTGCAGAGAACACAAAAAGCATGTTTCATGAAAAGCAAACTTTGGGCTCATTCAGAAATGTTTCCACATCATCTACTCTACCTTGGAAGGAAAGCAAACATGGAAATTTCTAAGCCTTGAGGAAGAATTATTTCTGTTCTTCTAACCTAAGCTCCACTGATCAAATTCACGGAAGTCTTAGTAGAGTAAGTTCAATTTCATTAAACCCTTTTTGCCTCTTGAACTAACAAACAGAAGTGACTGCTTCTCCTGAAAACCCCTACAACCTATCCATACCATCCTCTCAAGTGTCTTCTGGTAGGAAAGACAGCAGCAGAGGAGATCATACACTAGCAGAAGGGGTCACAGCACTAGACTACATCTAGAGAGTTCACCTGCTGGTAGGAATACTCTGACCATTCCCAATATCTCTACCTCTCTTCCAGGTCTGAAGCAAGAGCAGAGGACCCTAGACGCTGGTTCACCTAACTGCCAAGCTGCTGACCAGGTGCATTCAGAAGATGGAGTCACCAAGCCCAAGCTTCACCACATCAATGCAGCGCACATACAAAAGAGACCTTTAACTGGGGGGAAACATATGGTGGGCATCACCTGTGCAAGACTCACTAGTCTGCACCTACTTTAACCAAGAATCTGCAATTATTTTATCCTATGGTTTCCCTTTACTTGCTTACACTTTCACATCGACATGATTTTGTTCTGTGGTTTAAACATGATTTATACCCTCAATTTAACTTTGATTCATAGTTTCTAATAACATCAGTCCATTGTCCAAACACTGCAAGGGGATATTAAACAAGTTTAGATGGTCTGGGGAATTCGCCCACCAATGTTAAACACAGAATAAGTGGTTGCCATAATCTTGTTTTAGATAACTGTTTCAGATAAGCAAAGTACAACTGTAATGTGCCTGCTCTGAACAAAAGAAAAAATAAAATTCAAGAACTGTAAGACAATATTGTAAAAACCTGTATTATTAAAACACGTAAGAGGTTATAGGTTATTCCAAAGAACTGTTACCCAATTCCAAATTAAATAAGAGCAGAAAAACAATCACAAATAAAAATTTTAAGTTTTATGCGTGGCTACTGTCCACAGCTCAATGTGAAGCTCTATTGTCTTTGTACAGACTCTAGCTTGCTTACTAGCTGCAAAATGTTACCCTCGGGAGCTTATGTCAAATGGTTAGTGTTTTGAAAGTTCAGGCAGCTGGTAATATATATACACACAAACACATATATAAAAAATAAAATTAACACCATGCCTAATAGGTACACAAGTTGGTTCTGAACCCTCCTTATTAATGGGTACACTTCTCTGTAGAATAAAGAACGCCCTAAAAATGAAGTGTTGAACAGATGGCTTTTTTAAAGTGTGATTTAAATATGTGGCACATGCATGACATGTGCCTTTCCTTGATTTTCCAGACGCTAATTGTTAAATAAGACTTCTGATGTAGTCATAAATGCATGGAATTCAATAATCACTCAAGTATTTAGACACAAAAGAGAAGTCAGCAGAATTTTATGGATAGACAAAAATCAACTTACCAAAACTAGAATATCTTCTGTACTAAATACATAGTCAGCACTATGAAAAAAGGTTAGAATAATATAAGTGCTTGTGCACATACACAGAGACACAAAAGGAAACTGTTTCCATTTCACACCTAAAAGCATAAATATCTTTTAGAATTGCACTATTTCCCTTATAAAATCTAAATATTAAGCAGCAAATCGTTTATGAGAAATCTGTTTTTTTCCCCTTTAATAGGGGATATACTACTTTGTCCCAGCAGCCTGATACTTTTTTTAACCTTCCCTATTGAATATTCAGTTGCCTTTCATCCACCTCTGTATCTTGGGTTTGCCAGTCAGTTCTCCTTTTCTTTGCCAGTGCTCCTTACTCCAAGCACTCTCCCCAGCATAGTGTCATCAATATTTTGTGAATATACATTCCTGCACACACTGATTCCAAGTCCAGCAAGCATAGATACTCCATACTTGCACATACATCATTAGGCGACTTTCAGGACCTTATCACGTCAAGCCATATTAAAGTGACATTTTTAAGGCTGACATTCCATTTTCTCTAAGCTTGTTTTGAGTAGACATTTAGTAGAAACCTCACGCCATTCAGGATTTTAATCAAGAGAGAAAATTAAGAAAAAGTTAAGTCTGCTATCTAGGAAAAAGATCTATTAGGTCTTGTCTGGACTAGAGAAATGTATTCTTCTAAGAATCAATTTAGTCTTTGCAATGCACTTGTAAAATGTCACACGTTCACACGCAGAAAGCATTGCAGATACTGTTAGAACTAGTTTCATTAACTCTAAATGCTATTTTAGTCAGGCTGCATTAATGCCAGCGAAGTTTAAGATTTACTGACATTGTAGTTCATGCTGATCAAACGGCCTACCCACAATTTCCCCCACAATATACTGATGGCCCTTTGAAATCTGCCCAACTTCACCATTTCTGAGAACTTTGCCAGAAATCTGTGGGATAGGTACCCAAACTGCAATACCTTTCACAAAGCACAAGTGATGACAGAGCAAACCTGTGACAGCCTTGAAGGCTTATCAGCGGTAGACACTGCAGAGCTTAATTTGTTGAGTAAGAAACAATTCAAATCCTAGCCCAGAGAAAGGCTTACAGCTATGGCAAAGCCTCCAAATTGGAATGAAAATCTAAACATCAAATTCAGGTTATCTGGGCAAAGAACTAGAAGCCAGAGAGAAAGGCAGGCTGTGATCCATCCTCTGTTGGGAAAGAACAGGATGCTGAAAGATCTCTTTCAGGTCTGTTTTCCTAACCTATGCTTCTAACATCACACTGACCTCTTGACAAAACCACTTTTCCACCAGAAAAAGAAAAAACAACCACACAACCTGCTGCTTTTCCACAAGAAAGAAAAACCAACCTGCTGAAACTTAAGAAAATCCTTTCTATTTCAGAGAAGAGGATCTTTTCATTTTGGATCAGTTGTTCAGTTGCTTGCTGAGATTTTGTATCATCACATATAGAAATTGTCATGTTTTGCTCGTTATAAGAAAAGTCATAATGATATGGCAGTAGCTGAAAGTCTAAAAGGAAGACTGACCTTCAGTATTGACATACCATGTATGTTGCAATGAAAGACTGACACTTTTTTAAAAAAATAAATAGATCACTTCCATTATGTCAGAACACGATCATCAGGATAGCAGGATCACAACATGCATCTCTCACTACGTCATGAAAGAACAAAAAACCAAAACATGGCATCACAAAAAGTCTTCAAATTTGTTTGAAATACATTTCAGTGGAACAAAATTGAATTTCAAAGTCTTAACGATCCCTGCAAAATAGAAATTTGCTTACCTTTATTTTATCTTCATTGGCTGCTTAAGAAGTAATATTACATAAGCTAAAAGGCTAACAGAACAGTTTTCTATTCCTGATCTATGAAATAACTGAAAGTCAAAGAATACAATCTATAAGATATTAGCAGTTGTTTTCTTTTCTACTCAAGATGCATCATAATACAATGTTAGGATCAATTAACAACTATTTCCTAGCACTTCACCAAGACTCTCTAACCACTATAAATTCTGTTGTAATTTTTGTATATAACAGTTTATTTCACCAAAACATTGTTGGTTCAAGACCATAAAAACTGGGGGAAACTCCTTCTGTAAATGAATCTCAATCAAAATTTGTTTTCTAGAATTGCTGAGTTGTTCAAGGCCCCTAATGCATCCTTTTCACAAAGCAAGGCATTCAGCATTCAACATTCCGCGTGATAAAACTATAGCAAAATTGACATTGTGGCAATGGAGACTACATCTCTATTAAACTTACAGAACGAGGAGCCAACTGAGTTTTAAATAAAAGATAAAGCACCACACAGTTATACTAGGAGTCTCATGTCTGTCAGCAAGCCTGTTCCCAGCTGACTAGGATTCTGACAGATGATTTGGTATGCAAGTTCATTACAGAGTCTGTCCACACTTTGTACCTTCTGTACTGGAGTTCTGTCAGGCCAATGGAAACAACCAGACAAACATCTTGCAGTGTGACACCATCCCCTCTATGTATCTGTTTTATTAATGTGCATCCAGTGCAGCTTAACGTATGAAAATGTTAGAGTGAATTACTCTGTTATCATAGGCTTATCTTGGCACTAGGCTTGATATTACAATTGATTCTCAAACTGGCTTTGTAAACATGAAACTCTTATGTTCATAGCCCTTTAAAAAAAGTGGTTTGATGATGATAGTTCTCATATGAGAGTTTGCAAGCATGGAAGAACTACTGCCCATTACCCACAAATCCAGAGAAACTTAGCAGCCTCACTCTGCTTGAGATAAAATTGAGATCCAAGAACCTAAATCCCAAAAGGGAATAACAAACTTTTAACAAATTCTAGGGGAAATATATCTAATAGACTAGTACTAACGCATAGTTTCCTAATTCTTTGCATGTTCAACACTACATGATTGACAAAAAGTGGGAGATGAGCAGGAAAAAAGAAATACTGTGTGCATTCACGTTGATTTATAGGTGAGTCTCCTCAGTAGGGAAGAATGATTCCATGTGCTGCGCTCATCATTTGCATTGTGACTGGTTACTGCACTACCTCTGGACATCGCTACATTACAGGCACAGAAGACATCTCTGAACACATCCACTGCAGGCCCACCCATAGCGCTGGATCATAGACATGGCTGGGATCAAGGTGGGCAAAGCAAACAATACCAAGGGCAAAGGGGAGGAATGAGCAAATGGGGCTCCAACGCATCTCTCCAGTGAGTTCAGCACAGCTTACACTGAAGAGACAGTGAATGAGGCATGGCTTATCTTTATTATTTAGCAGGGCTATCAGAAAGTCCCAAAGATACATGTCCAGAGGCATGATGTTGACAGAATATCTGGAGTAGAAACTCCAAGAGGTCACCTCTAGTTCCCTTCATGTGATATAACAGCCTAACTGCAGTCTGCAAGGGAGAGGACTGCTTATCCTCATCCATGCAGTTGCCCAAAGAACCTCTAGGAAGTCTTGTGCAGAACTCCTCCTACAGGCTTCACTAAAAGAGGTGATAAGCCATTATGTGGCTTCAAAAAAGTCTCTTGAAACTTTCTGCCCCTTCGTACACCCATACTTCTCCTGACTAAAAAGCTTCTTCACCCCAATGACAAGCAGCCAGCTTTAATAAACTAGATGTTAAATTCCAAAATATACAAATATAGATAAGTAACACAGATATAGTGATTTACACATTTGCATTACTGAATCAACCTATAGCAAATAGAAAACAGAATGCTTTCAAACAAACATCTAGCATTGAAATATAGATCCATATTAGGCAACACACTTGAAAAGATGGTTAGACTAATTATCTTACAGGAAAATTCAGAGAATATGCATACCATACAGTCTTCCGGAACAGAAAACCCCTTTTCGAGGGAATGAAGTTTCACATCATCTAGCAAGCAGATCCAAAGAGTGAAGAAGAGTTTAACTTTATGTATAATCTCATATATTCTTCATGAGTGTTATAAATATAAACTTCTAGCAGATTTACTAATCTTCCATAAGTCTCCAGATTTCACAAGTCCTATTAAAATAAAGTTCTTGACATTGAAAGAAAAAGAAAGTAGAAGAACACCTTTAGCAATGCAGTATTATAAAAAAAGAAGAAGAAAATGAACCACCCTTTATTACAGCTCACAAACACATTTGGGGTTGCTCTTGAGGCCAAAAGATTTACTGGAGACAAATACCACCGATTCAGCATGCCCACAATAATTTTATGTCAAAACTGTGAACTACAAAGCAAAGCCCTGCAATGCAAGAGTTACCCATAGTTTATTTTCAAGCAGCAGCAGAAAATAATGACTCTTTCAATAAGATATAAATTGCAGAAATTTCCTTTCATATGTGTTTTTATTAAATATTAGCTAAGAATCTATTTTACTGTCTACAGAGAGAAACAGACATGCCAATGGAAAGGGGCTGCAAATCATCCCCAAGAGGGACAGATGTAGACAAAGACTGAGCCCAACTAAACACCCAAGGACAGCATTTAGCAACTTCAAATTAATAGCCAATTTTCCTGTATTTTCTTTCAGAATGGTTTCAGCCACATGTTTATTTCCTCATGCACAGTGAAGAAAACTCACAACGTGAAAAGCAAATACGTGACTCACTAGATGCATTACATGAAATACAAATCTGTTGCAGATCAAGATCCCAAACTTCTGACTACTTTATTATTGGTATTTAAAAGCAAAAAATCATGATGCTGGGGAGTAAATAGTGACTTTGTTGTGGGCAGCACCATCAACAGATCTGAGACACCAGTAGCTACACAGCTAACGCAGATCCAGCTACATGATGCTTTTTCTCTCGAAATTCAAACCATTCACAACAGCTTGATGTCCTTGAACAACTACCAAAAGAACACCTGCAGTGGTGTCCCACATCCTTCCTGGCTGATGATAAAGCAAGCCTGAACAGGATTCCTAACGAGAAGAATTGACAAGACACCTTTGCCATGGTGGAAGTCGAGAGGCCCATTTAAAGTCACAGCATAATTTATCTGATCAGTCATCTCTGTTACTTAAAAGCACCAACCTTGAATCGTAGCATATACGTGCACTTAAGTTTGACCTTTGGGGACTTTCTGTAACACCAACCAGAAGTCTCACTATGTAGCTTTGCAAAGATGAACGTTATTGAGACAACTTCCATATGCATGAAAAAACAAACAAATCCCAATTAGTACCCATTATCGTTCTGACTTTGCTAAGCTCCTTGACCTTTCAGTCATACAATTCTTCTCAACTTTGTACCATTTCACCAAGATTTCTAGCCTGTTCAAATCCAGAAGTCAAGCAGTTCCCATCACTCATACAACATGCATCCAAGTGAAAGAAAACTTCTCTCACCTTGTCCTCTCTTCTCCCTTTGAGAGGGGGAATGTCTATTGCTCTAATCCCTTCTGCGTAAACATTAAATAGAAGGAAGATCTATTTAAGCAAAACGCTGGCACAAGAACAAGCGTGTTTAAGTTAGCTGTGACTGTGTCAAGCTTGGAAATTAAAAGGTGTCGAAAAAACATTAGAGTATCTTTTAAAACACTGATCCTTCAAAAATGGCACAGTGGAGAGAAGTAACAAGTCAACCAAGGCAGATATTTACAGCTTTATGAACAGAAATATGTTATGAAGATTGTTTGAGAGCGCCAGAAGGTTCCTGACGGTCATCTGTCCCCTACAGATGAGCCAGCAGAATCTCTGATGCGTTCACTATTCAGTCAGAACAATGCAATTATATTGTTAAATTCTTTGGACTGTCCTGTGGCTGTTTCCAGAAAGAGGAGTGTAATATACAACATGAACCTTGCCAACATGAGACAAGTTCAATATAAACAGTTCATTAAAATCAACTAGGATTCACGGTCTGTGCAGAGATCCCCAGACATCACAGCAGATGTACCTACGGCAGTGTACCAAGATGGCTTTCTGGGGAAACCAAGAGGCTTTTCAGGGTAACCAAATCTAGTCTCACACTATCAGAGATAATACCATGCAACCCTTTCCACAATCAAACTCTGTCCTGAAGGTAAGTTCATATTACTTGCTCCCATAACTTCTCTCTGCAGATAATTAGAAACATATTTCTAATTTTTAATTTCCCTCTATTCATAGGACAAATTTATTCAGTAGATTTGTTGGCAGGTTAAAGCAAAGAGCATTGGCAAGTTGAATATGGTTATTTGCATTGAAACAGAGCAGTAAAGTCTCACAGGACTTGTCCAGTTAACGTCCAGCTGTCACTTCAGGTAAGAGCTGTGATCACTTGAGTCTTATTCTGCACTGTTAAGAGACGATGAGTAACATCTTCAAAAGCATCTAAGGATCTTTCATCAATGTGACTAACAATATTTATAGCAACCAAAAAGTTCTCCCTGAAGATAATGAAATATGAAGAAACCCACACAAGCATCTGAGCAGCATAACTGGAAGAGTTCATGTACTATGAAGGCTGTTAAGCGCTTTGCTCACATTTTTACATAATTACGAAAGTTCTACTCTCTGAAGAAACTACTTGAAAGCAACACCCTCTTACTTCAGTATCCTGTTCCCTGGATATAAACAAAATTAGACCTGCCAATTATTGTGACCACAGTACATTTCATTTACCACTTTTATTTTTGCATTTTGGAACATGAGCCATATTCCACTCCTCCTCTTGATGCTTCATAAACGATTTCAAGGTGTCATAGCTTAATGTGCACAAACCTGCTGAAAACAATGTCTGCAAGAGGATCACTAAATGCCCAGATTGCCTTCAAAAACTTCATTTACAGGACTTCAGAAGACAGCAAGGTGCCACTTTACTGTCAAATTCCAAGCTGAGTTTACAGAACTACTAGATGGGGAAAAAAATTCTTTTTTACTAAAAAGGACTTAAAATATGCAGAAGTCAAATGACAAACCTTCACAATGGCATTTTCAGATTTCCAGACAGTAACACTAAGTAGTTCAGATGGTAAATACGTGGATTCATTTATCAAAACATGTGCCAATCTACCAGAAATGAAACTGTACAGGGATAATAAGAAGCCTGGCTGACTGCAAACTGCTGAAAGAAAAGACGCACTGCTAGATCAATCGTATTTGAACCTTGCTGGAGGTAGATGAATCCAGAAGCAATGGATTCATCCAGTCTTGGCCTGGCAATTAAATTTAAACATAATCATCATCTGGCAGGCTTAAAATCATGGTTTAGGATGCCGTCACAGCATGCTGACTATTCCCTTGCTGCACCTGCACTGGAACTGGGCAAGACACAGTCACTGTAAACAACGCTACTTTTTGATTTCCTGGTTCCTTCAGGCAGGAGGGTTTGAGAAAGTTTTGATAGCCACGATTGTTTTATTCCATTTTATTCTCGATACTTGGGATACACATCCTTCAGTTGGATCATTTTTAAATCACTTCAGTACTTAAACTGTCACACGACGCATAATCTGACACCACAGAGTCATAGTTTGAATATTTCAGTTCTATTACTTTTAATTCTGTACCAGTTAATCATATTTTATTTAAAGGTAAAGTCTTAATCTTCTGATGTTAAAAATCATCATACTTTACCTTTTTATGGCTGCATATTAAAATACGGATACTTGCCAATTACCTAGAGCCTTCTTTTCAGGATTCAAATGAGAAGTTGACAAGAGGTCAGCTCAGAATCTCTGCAGTACAACAGACTGCTCTGCATGCCAGAGATGCTCTCTTTAAATTTCCCAGTACTTCACAGCTGAAATTAGCACATCTCACCAATTGTTACTCCACTTTGGTGCATCCTATTTTAATCCTGAGTAAAAGGTTACCAAAAAGCACCTTGCTCCAAATTGTTTCCTATAAACTGGTTGCATGCACTATTGCAAGCTCAAAACTGCAATAGAAATACTTCAAAAAGCCAGTGGTTCTCTCAAAGATAATGAAAGCAAATTTTTAATTGTTGTTTTAATATGGCTACTTCTCGTGACTTAAAATATAGCTCTACACACACCACCAGAATGAGGTCTTAGACTGCAAGCATTTCCCAGCAGGGATTTTTGTCTCTATACTTGTCTGCAAAGCAACTAGCAAATTGTTAATCATCTATAATTAAAGACACCATAAGCCCAGAACCCATCAGAGTATATCTCCAGTTTGCTCACGTGGCCCTTTATGCATAAAATATGCCTTTTCATTTCAGTCCAAGTGCCCTTTTCCATTTGGGTGCCTCCTTCAAACCTTATTCTATGACATGCCCAAGAAGAAAGGTATTTTTTAACATTTATTTTTACGTATAAAACACAATGAAAACCACAAATCTGTGTGACATACTTCTCTCAGTCTTTTGCTTGACCCTAACATTTTTGGTTTTATTTAAGATTTTCAGATATATACAATGTTTGTATTGCTCAAGGCCGAGGGTGTCTGTGAAATGCCATAACTAAGCAATGTGCATACATTTAACCTTTCATGTCACACAAAAGCCAGCAAGTAGTACCACCCCAAATTTTTAAATAGGTAAGTAGGAGAGAAGACAGCAGAGTTGCCCAATGCCACATATGGTAAGTCAGTAAAAGCACAGAACTGACCTGGAGATTCACTAGGTTTCCATGTTCATTCACATGGGTCATGTCTGGCTTGTAAGCGACATACTATACATCTTGTTATTTACTTTTTCATGTGATCACAAGTGTACACTGCAGGTTGTACTCATCTACTCTACCTTTGGCACTCTACTTACAACTGTAAGCAAGACATCCTAAGACGAAGTTCATACAGAACAAGATGCGACATACTAATTTCATTTTCAAACGGAAGGAAGTGTGGTTTTGGTGGTGGTGCTGATTTTATTTATTTATTTTTATTCCATCATTTCCACATTCAGAACTGCAATTACTGGCACTATCTCTTTGGTTTTTGATGCTCTGCTTCCACTGTTAACTTCAGTACAAGTATCAAAGCTATTACATACTTATAAAGAATCAAAGCAACACTGATCATACAACAACCACCATCCCCACTTAGTTAGCGAGAGCTCATAGACCTCTGCCTGTCTGCAGAATTACAAAACAAACAAAAAATCTATTTTAAATGTAAAACTAAAAACCTGACAATGTACAACTCCAAATGCACTTCTGCTGACAAGCACCGAGTCTAGCAGCTGAAACTTCTCCCTTCCTGAATCTTCTGTACAGTGACAGTCTGCTGCCAGGAAAGCCAGTCCATGGACCACTGCCTAGTTATGCAACTTGCTCTGTAAGGCTCCGTGCCTTACACATTAGGCAATCTCAAGGTTACAATCTTTATTTTAACACATCATTACCTTGAATTTTAGAAGACTCTTCCTCCTTCATGCAGAGGATATTCTCCCACCCTTCATAAAGAAGGTATCTGTTACAACATTTGGAAGTGACTAGTAGGGGTGAAAGCTAAGTTTCATTTCTTACAGATTCTTTAGAATGAAACAAACTATATCTAAAAAGTGCAGATATGCTTTTTTATTTCTTTTGGAGTTCAGGGGAGGGGGGAGGGAAAAGCATCTCTGATTTGTATATTAAAGCGCAAGCATCTGTCCTACTGATGATATTCTAGGGAAGCACATTAGCATAAAATTTAACGATGTCAAATAAGTGGATGTGAAATAGGGACTGCGTAAAGACACTATTTCCAAGCCTGACAGAAACATCACTGTTTAGAAATGCAAATGAAACCATTATGTTCAATAATTATATGAAAATATGAACAGTTCAGCATGTTTTCCAGCCCTGATGGCGGTTAATGGGATGTACGCTTATGTAAATAACTACTATTAAAGCTAATGCTGAAAAAAACTAATAAATTCATACTAAAGCAACTGATTTAGTATGCTTTTAAACCCCAGCAGTGCTCACTTATTAGAAAGGAGTGCATTCTTATGTTTAGAACTCATTACTGTTACAAGTCACTGCAACTCCATCAATTACCATGCATTAATGAAAATGGGACACATACAAAAAAAATTATTGCCTCTCAGCAGTTTTCTTTAAAGACAAAATATAGAGGTATTACCATCATGGGGCCTTGAGGGGAACTTATCAGCAACATAATCTTTATTACTACAACTGTACTCCCTGTGCTATAACCCTGGGGTATTTTTGTCCCAAGAAGGGGCTAACCTTTACGTAAAACTCTTGACATATATGCAATGAAAGTGACCATACTGCCATCTGTAAAAACTTACCATTTTCACAATTAAAAATGCATTTAAATAAACATATACACACTAGTATGTGAACTGAACAATGCAGATGTGAACTGAAAAACTACAATTCCTGAAACTGAGCAAGGAGGTGTAATGCGAATAGAATTAAGGATAAAAGGTACAGACGGAAGTCTTCTATGAAGTTCTTGTATCTGGATAAATTCCATCCAGTTTTACACTTACATGTTTAATGACCTCTTAAAGAGCCACGGAATTAAGACTTCAAGGATGCTATTCATTCCTCTTTGGATGTTTTCTCCAATTTCTCCGCATTACTTGAAAAATTCTTAGCCCTGATTAAACATCACAATTGACAGAGTAAACAAAACCAACACAGTGCTGTTGTAGCAATGAATCCCTACAGAAATTAAAAGCTAAGGTTTATTGAATGTCTATAACTCTACGACTAACCCACTTTCATTTTCTAAGCAGTCTCTGAAAATGAGATATTAACATAACATCCACTAGATCCTAAGAAGTTTAGCAAGGCTGAAAATGCTTTTATATTAGTTTGCATTGACTGGCAGTTTAAAATTAAGGACGGGTTTGAACAATCTTACAAGAGACTATGGACAAAGAACTGATGCCAAATGGAGAAGATTCACACAGGACAGTTATCCGTCCAGTCTCAGCTGCTGTGAAACTTCAGTCCAAGATGGCATTCTGCTACTAAAGTCACAGCACAGACTCGCAACTCATCTGACTGCAATAGCATAGTCAATAAGAACTATGAAACCCCGTAACAATAGAAAGGAAGAAAGAAATAGTTTAAGTTTTCATCATGCATGAACAGTGACAAAGTTCATACAGGCCAATGTCCAATATAATACCCAATGTTAAATTAATTCTATGTTTAAGTGCAATGTACTCTCTACAGCATAAGGCAAAAGTAAAAAGGCTGCCCCAGCCTGAAAAATTTACATTCTAAAAGCAGGTAGCAAAACTAGCCTTTCAGAGGGCCAGCAGCCGACAGCATACAACAGCAAAGACACACGTGATGACAGTCACTGCGACAAACGTTTGATGGCAGGGGGCTGGGGGGAGGGTGGAAGAAAAAACACAAAACTATCTGATTGCTTTCACTAAATCTGTTGAAAGAGAGGTATGAAGTGTTTTGCTATCTAGACCATTAAAACTATTTCATGAGCGAAGGCCACTCTAAGGTTAAAAACAGTAAGACAAATTTGCTACTGATTAATAATAAAGCCATTCATTTTATTCTTCAAATCTAAAGTAATTACAAGCTAGAGCATGGCAAATGGATTTAGCAGAAGCCATTACGTCAGAAGAATCCTTTAAAGAAGAACAGTAATTTAAAAGACTAAACTGAATAATGAACTCTCCTGAACAACAATTATTATGAGATTGATTTATTGAAAGTGTATTTAATCATGCAAGAAATGTTTAAACTTTCCAAAATAGTTCAGGAAGACAGAGAAACCAATAGCAGAGTCAGCCCAACGTCCTCATTATAGTTGAGAAGCTGAAGCAGATGGAGAATTCATTTAGTTTGGAAGGATAAAGTACATCAATTTCTCTGAATCCACATTTCTAGTCAATTTGTTACAGTACCAGCTTCAACAATTAATGATCTCATTTTCCCATTTGTGTCGCTTTGTTTCCGAATGAGCCAAATGTCATAAAGGAAAATTTAACTCAAAAAAACATCACTTTGAAAGCTCATATGCCTAAAGCCAAATGTTTCAGCAACAGCCACAAAAGCAGGGGCCAAATTCAGTCAGGTAAGTAGCGTGGTCAGTTTGAGTGCCTGAAAAATGAAAGATCTGCCTTTTTCCTGAGACACAGCCCTTCTCACCAGCCTGACTTCTACAGGGAAATACCTTTTACCTGACGTACTTCAGGGTTTTTCATTATGGTAAGTGACGTTGATATATGAGATTGCCATGGTTGAAGACGCATTTCTAATGACAGGTCTCTCACATTAAGTCCAGACAGGGGCAGCTCATCATCATATCCAGTTCTGAGATCCACACCAGATAGTATAGATAATATCCTGTCTGTGCTTAAGATACCATTCATCCTCCAGAGCTAGAAGACGAGTCACCTGTGAAGCATATACATACCAGTGGCTATCAACAACCTGGCAGAGCAGAACTCTAGCTCTTTAGCCAGTGAGACTGCAGCTCAGAAACATCAACTTCCTAGTACCAGGAACAGATCACCGCAGTATAAAAATATCATGAAACAGAGAAGATGCAAGAATGCTACTAGCCCTCAACACTCACCTCAGTGGGCCTCCAAAATTCTACGCCAGAGCTGCTGAGTGGGAAAGTGTTCTCCTCTTCAGTCAGCCGCACACAGAACAACGTCATTCCACACTTCACAGTATAAATTACAAAGCAACTCTGCTTCTCTTATCCTACAGCTATACTTCTGTATTGACAGTACCATCTCACAGGCAATACTGCACCACTGAGTGTGAAGTTTTAGGGCAAAAAGCCTATCTAGCTCATATTCTACAGAGGCTAATGTTGACTGTTTAGATGCTGCCTGTTGACTTTGGGTAATTTCATAACACGGATAATGTGGCTTAGCTTGGGCTCTAGCGCACTAGCTAGGATTAAACACAGAAAGCTCAACTTTAAATAAATCTCCAGTCATTGATCCATTTGAACACTCAACATTACAATATGTTTCACCTTGTTTTAGTTTAAAAGTTCATGAAAAATTCAAAATATCTTATTTACCCAATAGTCCTTGACTGATTCTTCTACATTTAAGAAGTTCTTAAATACATACATTATTTAGCCAATACTGCTGTTACAGAATAGCATATAAATATTCAGGGACTTTTTAATAAGTTCGGCTTTTATTCAATAGACCATAATGGTTGCTTAGAAACATTTACTAGTAGGAGACCTATAATAACAGTAAGGGAAACACCTTCAGAGTGAAGCAGTTGGAAAAAGTGGAAGAAAGGAGCAAAATACTGATTTTTCATTCTCCTCACACGCCTTCAAACAAATTATGATGCACAAAAAGACATATAGTATGCATTCACGTATGAAAAATAGGAAGGCAAAAATTTAAAATTAAGCTGAGGGAGCCAAGTTGAGAAATAAAAGAAAAACGATGATGGTCATTCCAATCCCTCAGTTCGTAACTTGTCAGAAACTATACTATCAGGAACTGTACTACAGAAACTATAACAATAGCAAAAATCACCCTTAGACTTACCAAAGTTAAACTCTAAAATTGTTACTAAGTTTTAAATAAATAGTCTGACTTTCAAAAGCACTAGGCACGAGTTTCCTGCAAACCACAAATTTTTCTCTTGCCTTTTATAGAAGAAAATAGAAATTTTCTTCTTGCCTTTTATTATTTTGGGGAGGGCAACAAGGCAAGGATCCAACTTTCATATATACATGCTTAACTATATGTTAATTTCCATACACTATTTCTCTATGACACTCTGTGTTGTCATTGTGAGTTCAGACTGTCCTTTTGCAAACAGCAGCCCTGGGGAGGTGCACACACACACATACATGTCTGTTAACCAGGACATGAAGACTACACATTCAACAAAGTACACTGCCAAAGGCTTTCTATGCAAGACTTTTTGTTTTGTTTCTTAACCTGTGATGACAACTTGGTGGGTCAGATTAAAAAAGGAAAGGAAATAGAAGAAGTGCCTGTTTCTCTTCCCATTTTCAGAAAAGCAAATTCAAAATTATAGAGAAAAGTAAGTACGACAGAATAAACAAGTAAATTCTGTACTCTGATACCTGCTTTTCTACCGTTTTATTCTTTGGCCTTAAGCAAGCCAGCAACTATTTTTCTTCTGAGTAATAATACTAATGCTACAAAGATAGATAGGAAAAGAAGAAAATATTTAAATAGCACTAATTTATGAGTATATGCAAGAGTAATGTAATGAACAGTACTATGGCAAAACTAAAAGCATTTTATTAAAGACTCTAGATAATGCTTATAAGAAGCCCATTATTCTTCCAGCAAATTAATATTCTATGTCTCACTAACAATATCAGCAAATGAACTGTTTTAGTTAAATTAATATTCATGTTAACAGCATGCAAAATCAACTAATTAAGTAGTCCTAAGTTACAATATTAAGGACATATGTAAACAGAGTCTGTGATCATTTTTAAGACTAGCCAAGTAAATCATATGGGTTTTGTTACATGAACTTGGCTAGGTCTTCAAATCAACAGACCATGTTCAGTCAGAAAATAATCCCAACAAAAAGCTTAAGTAATCCAGGTACCTTCTGAATATAAACCCAAACAGTGGTTTAGTAGGACTGATGAGTTTAAATTTACAAAAAAAAGAAAAGTTTGTAATAAACAGAATCTTTTCTTCCCTTTACCTCCCTATTCTTTGTCTCCAAAATGATAATTTCAGCACAGCTTAGAATTCAATAACCTTTTTTTTATTAGGAATTTTACTCTTCCCCAATTAATAAATCTTCACAGAAATGTTAAGGCTGTTTCTGCTTCTTCATTTATGCAACACCATCAAATTTAGATGAAAAAATCTGTAATGGTGATAACAAGAAAAGCTAAAAACCATAAAATAATTTCTTTGGGCTTTGAATTAACAGTAGTATTTGTTTTTTAATAATCTCATTATTATCATTTTTTTCCTAAGACATCTATCATGACAGTACTGGGGCACCTTACAAAAGATATTTTCCTGTTTCTGAAATTAAATCGTATTTGGGACCTAAATTAATAATATGTGCTTGAAAATATGCCAGAAAAAAAGGAAGCCAGAAGCTTTTCTGTTAACAGCTCCTAGCAGAAGTGGAAGAAGGGGCAGCACAAGTAGCCTAAGAGCATAACGTGGTGTGCAGTGCTCATCCCTTATTCTGAAAATGCAAATGAAACAACAAAAATAAGAACATAAAAGTTGTAAGTCAAACCCTCCAAAGGCAATGCCAGAATTTAGATTGCCGCTAGAAGCGCCGTTCAATCAGCCGGTATGTATCCATCATGATCTGGGAATACAGAAGCAAAGAGAAGACAAATACTAAGAGTGTACGCTGAGGAAGACACAGAGGTAAGTTACATGTGGTGAGTCTTCTCACGTGAGCTTAGTCCCAAATTCCATTTCAAAGTTTGGAGGGTGCCAGAATACACTGAACAGACACATCCCTGCTTTCATCAGCTGTCTCACAATCATCTGACTGATTCTAGGCTACCTGCCTCCACCCTGGCTCTTCCTTAACCCTGACTGCTTATCCCAAACACTTTTGAACTCAGCAGTCACAAGCTTCACTTCTTTCACATCAGCCATGCTCAGCCCAACCTCCTTTTCAAAGTCTTTCCTTCCAGCCACGTTCCAGTTCTCACTTCCCCAGTACAGCCTCCACTTCTGTTTTCCCCTCTACCTCCTGCTTAATCTTCCCTTTGAGAAGACTAATTTTTTCCACCGCTTTCCCATCCGCATACCTATAAGATGCTTTCATTGTGAAGGGCATCAAAAGAATGGCAGGACCTGTTACTGGATTTTCCAGTTTGGCCCAATTGGGCAGATTCTAGTAAGAACAGCAAAAGATGTCATCACAGCATGCATACCTTACACCACTAAGCACCACATCTCCAAAGAACAGCAGCACTACAACTGTTTAGAGGAAAGGCTACAACAGTTTATTATAGACGTAATAAAGGTTTGATCCTCTCCTGGTTTTGGAACTGGTTGAAACACTTCAGATGAAGTTTCTTTTGAAAGAAGTCAGTTTCAAGTGGAAATGCCCTGTGAAAAACTTAGTCAAAATACCTACTTTTGACCAAATTGTAAGATAATATGACAGGTTTAACAATACTGCTTTGGGGAAAACGAGTAGACCAGACTACTTGAAATCCCTAATTTTCCTTAATTCTATGATAATAAGTATTTGGCAACCCTGACAACAGGCTGGCCTATTTATGATTCACAGTGTGCTCATCAGGGTTGTCCTTCATTAACTGCAGGCCCTAGTAAGAACTACTCAAATTTCAAAGTTTCAACTGCAATGGAAGGACAGAATTGACTTTTAAGTTTGCATGAAATTTTAGTTGTTGTTCCCTACCCAGACAGCACTGACCAGTTCCAAAGCAAATGTAAGCTTAGGCTGCAGACAGATACTGTTTTTTCAGTACTGGTAAGTTACTCAAAGTTTTGCAGTAAGAACACTGCACAGCACCTACTCCCCTAGCCCCAAAGCTTTTGTCATAGTTCATCAGCAACAAATTCAAATGGATGGGTCCACATAGCTTCTCAAAAAAAAAAAAACCTCAATCACAATAAAAGGAGGAAAATCTGCCCTTAAAGTAGGGATTTCAAGCACACAACACGTATGTTTGCTGCGACAGTCTTAGTAAGAAAAAACCCAAACAACAAAACCCATGTTGCTTTAAAAAAAAACCACCCCACACTGCCCATGCTATTCAAATTAAACCTCTACCAGGTTGAAATTACACTTCACTGGATAGCTGCAGTTATATCAGAAGCACTGATTTATTATTGTAGGGTAATTTTAAATACTGGGCCAGAGAAAGTAATTTTACAGAGACTAAATTAGCTTTGGGGGGGGGGGAAGGTAAGTAAAATTGATTTTACAGGACTTTAACGTTTTTTCTTACGGTTTTATATCCCTGATAACTTATTTGCAAGTGAACTCTGTACATTTCAGAAGAACTTGAAGAATTTCAAGTTGCTGTACTTGAAAATAGCCAGAATCTGTATTCAACTTTGACAAGTCACTTCTACCATTTCTTGTCTCTGCAACAAGCTTTAAGATAAAAAATTAACTGATCAGAGGTACGTTGAGAATCTTGAATCATTCATGTATGATAGGCAAGTATTGCAGTAGTTAAAATTATATTGTTTTAAATTATAACCTTGTTTTATATTTCTAGGCTTTACAGAGTTTTATGAAGTGTAAAATTGCATGCATTAACCTTCTGCCTTGTCTACCAGACTTCTGAAAAAGTATTCATGCTTGTGCAATCTCTTTCTAGTACAGAAAAAAAACACAAACAAAAAAACACAACCAAAAACCCACAAAAAGAACCCAAGCAAGCATGCCTACTTCCCAGTAGCCAAATAAACCTCAGATGAATTAGTGAAAGCTTTATGTGCATAAATTAAAAAATATTAATCAGGAACATTCATCCCACTCACATTCATGAGCTAACTGAATATACAAGACGTAATATACAACAAAATACTGACTTCAGTGAAATCAATGTAAAAGAGTTGTAGTCACATCTAATGGCTCTTAAATACATCAGATTTAGTATTTTCCAGGAACTGTTCCATGCCCGGCTAAGCTTGTTGATGTGTATATTATTTAGTACAAACAGACCAAATTCTTTCTATCAATATAAGTGCCACTGTGCTACAAGGGATCTTCTGGGTCATCAAGGGCAATCCCCTGCTGACAGAGACAACGTATCACTGAATTCCCTCCATAAGCCAACCAAGCTCCACCATAAAAAAAGCTTTTTTTTATTAAGCCTTCCAGTGCTAAACTGTGAAATATGATTGCTCGAATTTTTCAAGAACCCTCCTCTAACTTAAACATGAAGTTTGTGGACTGTTTATCTCCATTTATTTCTATTCCAACACTGGCCTATAGCTTGAAGAGTCCCTTTTTGTCTCGGCACTGTCTGTCCCCTTACCATCATTTCGATCTACTTCTATATGGCCAGTTACTGTTCATAAGCATACACACACACACACTTTAGTGTCTTCTCAGAAAATAGCTTGTCCAGGCCCCCCATCACCTTAAGTAGCTCTTCTCCACAACTTCTGTCACTAACTTCATTTTTTACTAGAACAAGGGATGACTTGGGACTGAAAACACTATTGTGCACTAGGTTTCATCCATGCTTTTTAAAATAGCATTAGTATCCTCCCTACTTGAAATACAGCTCCTGTTGAATCACACACTATTTGTTTTTGCTGTAGTTGCAGCACTGTCTCTTCCATATGCCACTGTAGTCAACCGTTAGCTTTCCAAGGAATTAAACAAGAAAGCATCAATATCAAAGATTTGGAAGAGAAATGAACAAGAGACTTTTGTAAAGGTCTATTGCACCACACTGAAGGAAAATTAGAATCCCTGCAACATTGACTTTGCATGTGATATTCCAGGATTGGGACTAAGCACATGCAGCTTGACAAAAATGGAAGTCACAGTCTGCAAGAAAAGAGAATCAGCTAACTTTTATATGAAAAACAAACAAACAAAAGCCACACCAAAAAAAGTCTGAACTGGCTAAACCTCCTAGTACGTATATACAGTTCAAATGCCTTCAGTGTAAGCTGTCTTTCTCTGGACATGGAGAGTACTGGAATACCATGCAAGTTTTAGACCTCAATTATAACAACCTAACAGGATTAAGTAAAAAAATAAATCTATAACCATATTTTGATGCATAAATTCCTTATTGTCATTTCTAGTTGACAAATATCTATTTCATAGCAAAACAACATCATAGGAACAGCTGGATGGCAGTTTTAAGCGCAAATGAACCAGCGTCACATGCTGACAAGTCATCTCTCTGATTGCTTTTGAATGGCAGCACATGCAGATTTATTCTCTGCCATAAATTAGAACAATTATTGCTCTGTAGTTCACTTTTTATTTCAGACAGTGAGCCCCTGCACATATTTTTAAAGGATATCTTCCCTTTCCTTGATGATAAGTTCATTCTGTTCCTCTAGCTGTTTGATCTTCTTCTCAAATGACTCCTGTTCAGCTTTCAGCCGTTCTTCTGTCACCTCCTTTTCTTCACTTACCCTGAAAAGAATTTGAGAGAAATAAAATATATGCCCATAACCACAGTGCCTGACTTCTAACTCCTCCACTTTCCAGGTAAATAGATATCACCCTCTCCACCCTTAAACAGGTTAGTTCCTCATAATGTTTATTTTATTATATTACACCGGAAGATGCGTATGACTTTATGCAATAAATTATTTTTTCAAAGACTCTGGTCTCAGTAGAGTGCATGCGCATTAATGGGCAGCGTGGAACAACAAGGTAAGGACCTGAACCCACAATTAGATTTGTGCAGTCTGATTCCCTGCAGCCATAATGAAGACACACTGGGAGCCTTACAAGCCTAGGGCATGTAAACAGACAACTCAAATGGGAGAGCTTAGCTGCTGAGACAAGAAGGAAATTGAAAAACTTTTCTGTTTCTTAATCTATAAACTAATCCTTCTTTCACATTTACTGGTCAAATAGAAGTTCAGGAAAGGAATCGTTTTTCTTGTTAGTTTTCTCCAAACAAAACAGTTTGTCCTCTTCTGGGGATTTTAAAATATCAAGCCGCAGGAGTAAATTTTCCTTTCTGTCTGGGCCATGGCACCCTGTATCTTGCTGCTCAGTGTAAATAAATGGATCAAGATTAAAAGATGACAATGTGAGAAAGGTTTACAATGATCATTTATTCTGCACCTCAAGAGCAGGCTGTAAAAACAATTATTCTGGTATCACGTAGGCAATAAGACCATTATGCACAGATGATCCTGTAACTATGCTAAAAAACATGGCTTAGAAATCATGGTTCTATAAAAGCTCTACAAAAATATTAAGTAATGAGCTTAGACTAATAAATATTATTGCTCTGCACTTAGGCGATTTCTGTTGTGGAAGGCTCTTAAAGTTCAGTCTTCTATGATGATGAAACAGCTGCCACAACACAGGTGACAGGAGATGAAAGCAGTACAACTTTCAGAAAACTTCAATGTTAACTTCCTTTAGTGGAACAATCCTATAGGAAGAGGAAAGGGGGGAGGGGATTATTTTTATATATTTATGTATATATATAGGCATTGGACTAAGCCTTCCACTTGTCCCATCAGACTCATTGACATTCTTAACAGAGAACTCCATTCAGGGACTGAGCCATCCATTTGACATCATGATGTTTCCCTTAAGAGAGCACAGATTTGTTTTGATATTCTAGTAGAAAAAACGTAAGTACCACAATTGGGTCACCCCCCTGGGGTGAACTATAAACAGGCAGTATTCCCCAACTCTGAGATCAACTCACAGCTCAAGCACACTGCATGAAGTTGGAAATAATTAATAATACTGAAACTCACATCTTTTCTCTACAAGCCTGGAGGGAGAAAAACAACATATAGCATACAATCAGATTCTGTAAATTAGAACAGTTTGAAAGCTTGGAACAAACTATTAATGGGAAAGTTTCTAAATTACACAAAAAAGACATGGATTTAGCATAAAAACATTCCCCTACTCATATGCCCATGGTCTCATTTACAATCCTGTCCCTGGCAGTGTTCATCAACTCATTCCTAGGCCCCTTTCCCTCTACTCAAAGACTGTCAAAAGGGGTGTGCACACATCAGAAAATAAACAATGACAACAGAACCAGCTGTATTAACTCTGGATCCATCCCAACACCTATGTACTCCTTAGTTAAGCAGGGAACAAACTTTTGAGAACTATCTACCATACATCCTTGCTCCCCGATAGAGTTACAACTACCGTACATACGCCACCGGCTGCAGACCCAGGCTTTTGCATCTAACCACAACCACTTTGTTTTCTGTGAATCTAGAGCAAACAGGTAAGTGACTACAGTGACTTCTTTCATGTAATCCATATACGACCTTGCTTCACGTAATCAGTGAAAGATGCAAGAATGCCTCCTGTTTCTTAGGGTAAAAAAAAAGTAGAGAAAATTAGAGAAAAAGACAATGAAGACAGCAATGACCATGTAGATGAAAGACAGGAAGGAAACAAGAACAGGGGGGAAAAAAAAGATTAGAAGGGAAAGAGCGGACAAGTATCATCTCCAGGCCACTATATAAGGAGGGAAGCTTGCTTACTAGCTGCAGGAGTGACGCTGTATTAGAAAAAGGTTCGGGACAACTGAAACACGGGGCCATGCTGGCACCTAAGAATATTAAAATCAAACAACAGTGTAAGAAAATAAGATAAGGTAAGCAAGACCAGAGCACTAGAGAAATTAGACTAAACATAGTAGGTTTTACCCATCTCCAGATTCTGTGATTTGCTGCTCGTATCAGTCTGCATCACATCCGCGTGCTGTGTTTGTATTTAACACAGATCACAGCAAGCTGTCGTACTCCCAGACACATGAATATATTGTGCCACATATCTTAGGCAGTAAATGACTGAGAACAGTAAGTGATCTTAGAAGAAACGTGGCAGTATGTGTTTATGTATCACAAAGCAGGAGACAGCCCATAAAGGGCAGGCAAGATAGAGAAGACAGTTACTCACAGGAGGTGGCAAAAGGAAGTTAGAGAAAAAGAATACAAGAATGTCATCAGATTATGCTGGGTTTATGTCACATCCTTTATATATCTCAGTGAGATTTTTTTTATATACTTATTTCTTGCCTTCTGGTAGTAAAGAACACATGATTTTTAGCAGAACTAGGAAGGACTTCACTGATGCCAAACAGAAACATTACAAGGCTCATAATGCTCCTAAAAAGGATTTTCACCTGCTTTTCATCCACTTGTGGTCAGAAAAGAGCAGTGAAAGAATGAAGGCACTGCAACTACAAAGAGCACAACTGCTCCGCTGAGCAACACACTGGTGTCCAGCTCTGTTATCATTGTTCCCAGGAACCAATAGAGGACTGACAGCTGAGAGCGAAGATGACAGATCAGTAGAACTATTCCTGCTGTTCACTGTCTGCAACATTTCCTTGCATGCAATTTACATTGACCTATCTTGTGTCAAAGGATACACACTATCTTTGTTCAAGATTTGTTTTAAATTCAACACTTCAAAGCTTATGTAATTCTAGCTGCATCTAAATAAATATTTTAATTTTATTTTACAGGAGCCTCTGTAGAAAAAGAAAAATTCATAATGCAGATATATTGACAAAAACACCTCGTAGGACATCAGCCTCAAGGTTCAAATTAATTCCTAATTCACCAGTTCCAGTTATCATGGTGTGCTCCCAAGTCCACTGCTGATACTAGTAGTTCTGACTGTCTGATCTGAAAAAGGAACTGATCAACAAGTTTGCTGATGACACTGACTCATTCAACTGAGTAAGCAGGATTGATGCTCTCCAGGTGGAATTTTTGAAGCACTGCACAGGTCAACAGCTCTTCAAGTTTTATTTGTCTAATGAAAAACTGGCATGCACAAGAAAGAGCCATGATAATACTCACATCAACACTACACTAGGGACAAAACTCAAAAGAACTCTTCCTGACTGAAGGTACTTACAATCTTTACAAAAGAAAAAAGAGCTGGAAAAGCAAATTAAAAATAGTGTTTTTTGTTTTTTAAAAACGTTAGAAAAAATTGAGCTTTTACCAAGAGAAATCTGAATGCATTAAGAACTGTGGCTGAGCAAGTTAAGACAGAAGACAAACAAAAAGCAGAGACACAGACACTGGAAACTTCACTGATCAGTACTATACTGGTTGGGAACATTTATCTTTTAGGGAACACTCACCTGATATTAGTCTGCCAACCAGCTAGCAAAGATGAAAATATTTTGGTAACCATTCTCAAAAGCACAGGTTTTACATTCCAAGCAAAGAATGGCATCTGAAACAGGCAGGACCACTCAGGGAAGAAAAATGGAGCAAGGACCAAGATACGGGCATCATGCAGAGCCCAGCACACGCAGGATCCATGGAATGAAATCAGGTATTCCAAGTAAAAGGTGCACTTCAAAAAGATGAAACAAGAAGTTTTCATGCCAGAGTTGATCACAGCATGCCTCTGGCAGAACTGAGCAACAAAGTGACTTTTAATACCAGCGCTGCAGGAAGAGAGAATGGCAGTATTTTTTGTCTAAGGACACTGTTCACAAATCCGATACATTTTACTGAAGTATCATGGGCAGTTTGTATAAATTAAAAAAATTAACAAAAAACCCCAACGATCCTGAAACATAATTGAAATTGCTGCACAATGGATAGATTTTATGATATGCAACTTGCAAAATAATACAAACTAGATGTCACAGCATGAATTTATAGCTACAAATTACTTTTTAAGCACCAAAGGTAAGTGTGATTGGTGTTACAATAATCCTAGGCATGCTTTACCTATCAACAAGAAGTAATTTCCAGACAAGCTTAGATATATCTCATTTGCAGTCTCACTGCCTGACCAATTAAGAGAACCGCAGCACAATATTGTCTCCTAAAGTAGCACACAAAAAAAAGAAGAAAAGACCTTGACATTGAAGTTAAAGCCAGGTAACAATTTGGTTAAATATGAGGTAGCGTAACCCAGGAGAGAAGGCAACCCAAGAGGCCAAACACTGCAGATTTGTAATACGGGCTTCCACAGGCAAGTTGTCCTTCAAAGATCCTAAGTGCTGGAAGAAAAACACTTAAACAGCAGATATACGCTACAATAGTTTTACTATTCTCCTTTATAACGGTTTCCAGTTCTGTAACCAAATTAACCTTCTGTTTTGATTCCCATTTTCACCTTTTGTTGGAAAAAATTTCAATTTTAGTTGGTCAATTTCATCTTCATATCAGGATAAAAAGTCCACATAAAGCAAGCCAGCAGAAAAGACCAGCATCCCAGACTGCTAGCACCGTACAAAGGATTTAAGAATCCAAGATATTGGGAAGGAGGAAGAATTTTCTCAAGAAGGAACAAAGGGCTGTCTGAAGGCTGTTTTACTAGCTGCTGGGTACAAGTCATTCTGGGCGTGCCAGTGATCTTTGCCAGAAAGACACTAATCTGATAGCAAAAAACCATCTTGTATCTCATTTGAAAAAGGCAATCACTCCCTCCCTTGGGTGGATAAGGGCATTATGATACCTTTCTACCTAAATTGCTTTCAAAGATTTGTTTGCAAAAGGCAAACATAGAGAAAGCTGGCTCCCTGTTATCTTATCTGAAGAAAGAAAGAATACAAACTAGTTAGACAGCAATTCTCACCAGTAAAAGCAAAAATTAAACTTTCATGAACCATTCTACGTCACCTAGTCAATGTCTCTGTTCATTCAAAAGCAAATGGCTTATGTGCTCTGTACAGGCATATGTGAACTGTGCAGACAGGGAAGAAGTATTTATGATGTACATGTCATAGTAGGAGCCAGAAAGTCACAGTACTATGGCTTTATATCAGTTAGGAGTGAGGTGAATGCTTGCAAGCACACACTCACTCTGTCTGCAAAGAAAGCTATGACCCCCTCCATTCAGCCAAATGCCAAGACAGAGACAGCTTTCAAAATCTGCATATCACTTAAAATATTTCACTCCAGAATACTTCATAACCATTCTCAGTATGATGTCTAGCAAATCCTTAATGCTCAACAGCCAACTAGCTAGGTCCTGGGGGACCTTGCGCTGCTCCCTCTTGGAAGAAGCTAATGCGTCCTGACACTGGCGCAGAGTACGAGTACGAGGGTAGGAATCGTTCAGTGTCTTCACCATGTCACTGCTCATTTCATTACATAAGCTGATGACTGCTTCAGGAGTAGCCTGCAGTAATGAAAGCTCAGAGAAAGTCTTTTTTGCCCCTTAAAAGGACTCTGCTTGTAGGGAGAGCTAAAATTTGCTCTTACTGTTCCTGCCACTTTCACCACCACGCCACCAGCACCTTGCTGAAAACACGAAGGTGCCATGCTGGTTGTTTTTGAAAAAAATGGCTGATCACTCTCATGAGTTTCCCATTTACTCACAGAGCACTTTGGCATTCATAGGCATGACTCATTCTACTCAGAAATTCCCCTATCAAAACAATTTGAAAAGAATCTGCTGACACAATTTAAAAAAAATCAAATTTACAGCATTTGAGTCTTTTAAACTTTGGCTCCAGTTTGCCTTTCTCTTTTCATCTGAGGAGGGAAGATAGACTGGATCTATCCAAAGAAACGCAAAATAATGGCTAGATTTACAGGTGGCAGCACAGAGCAAAACCTAAGATTATTTAGCCTAGAAATGAGGATTAGAAAGGATACAGCTGAGCCCTTTCTTTCAACCCTGTCTCAAAATTCAATTTCATAAAGTCCCTAACAGCTAACGTGACATCAGCCACTGGAATCCCCAGCAGCAGAGCATTACAGCCCAGTAGCTGATTTTCTCAAAGGAAAGGAAAATAATATAGCCACTGTTAGAATTTACTCACACCAAAACAAAGTCTCTCCCTGCAGCATATTAGCTAATGCACAGGCACACACCTTCCCAGTGTTGAAAAGTGCATGGGGAATGAGAGTTGAGAAAAGAGAATTAAGAATAGGAAGAGAAAGAAAAGTACGTTAGCTCTCCTTCAGCACTCGCACAAGTCAGGAGAAAGACCAATATCTTGAACTGCTCAAGCAAGACTTGGTTGAAATTCAAGCCCCAGCTGTTAATCATATTTTGCTATGGGTTTCCACTCAGACAGAATTTTACCACCTTAAAACTGTCTTCATGCAGACGGTTACTGACCAATCTATTTCTGTCCACCATCCCACAATAAACATGCAAGAATTAGTCCCATCTACTATCACTTTCATTCATAAATAGTAGCAAAATAAAGAACAGTGAAGTATAGCTCTGGTCAAGCGAGATCTTTATTATTCCAATTATTTATTGCAGGACAGCCTTCCTGGAAAACTTTCAGCATTCTGCTGGTTCGTTTTCTTCTCTGAAATAGCAAAGAATGTTCTATGGCATGTAAAAACCCTCCCATCATTGCACAACTAGGAATGAAAATTATGGAGAGTTTTAAAAAAGTGACGAGGTGAGCGGAATTAAAGTTCAACTTCCCTATTACTCTGCAAAGGACTTTTAATTACATCCAATAAAAATATGATTAGGTTTAAAAATAAAAGAGAACTAACTATAAAATAATAGTGTTCCACTAATTTTACTTTTCAAAATTAATGTTGCTGCACCTTCTATTTTTCTTCAAAGAAATGTCAGGCAGAAATATCAAACTGCCCTCAGGGAAAAATCACAGCATCTGAGATTTAAGAAGAATCCCATGCTCAAATGAGCTAGTGTACTACTATTCACTAGGGAGCAGTGTATTATGAGGAACAATGTAATAAAAGGCTTTTTTTAATATTAGAATATACCTCTATCTATCAACAGTGGCAACAGTGTCCGAATAGCTCCAACATCTGACGATTTGTAACCACACTTCCCAGCAATCTACTCTTTATGACAGCCTTAACTAGACATTTTCTAACACATGAGGTAGGATAAAATAGAGTTGCAAGCATGAAGAACTTCAGGAATTACTGAAATAACAAGAAACCTTATACTGGTACAAATTATTATGCAAGTAAAATGGTTCACTGAATAAGGATAATCAGAGAGAAAATATTCCTAGCTGCACCAGAGACTTATTCCATGACCTTGAGCAAGTAACTTTACTTCTCTGCCCAAATTTTCCTATATAAAAAGAAAAAGGACAGTAATGCTTGCCAATTATTGCACACACATATGAAATCTATGGCAAAAAGCATTTCATTAATACCTGAGAACTTGCATTTTGTTCTAGAAAAACTTTGCCTTTACAAATTCTTAGTATGGACACCAACTTTTAGTCCAAAGGACCTGAGATCACCTCACAAGACTTTCCCCTCTGATGTTGTGCGAAGGCCTGCCAAAGTCCCGTGTGCTCCTTCTCAATTTTACAGCCACTACGTCAGAAGCAGATTTCCAGAGATTCTGAAGTGTTAGGGACATAATTTATCTTCATGAATGCAACTAGCACTGGAATGAAACTTAGAAAAAACCTTCTGCTAAAGCTGAGAAACTTGCACTATTTCTGCCTCTCCTTTCAAAGAATAGGGAGAACTTGAAGAAATTAATCAAAGCAATGGAAAGTTTGGCTAGACAAGTTAAAATTACACTGGACTCTTTATTGCTCTACGTGTGCAAACACGGGCAAATACTGATTAACATGTTTCAGCCACAAGATCACCGATCCACCTTTAAGGCAGCATTCCACATAAAAGCTTACCCCTGACAAATAAGCACTACAAAGTTGCATATCAAAGTTTGTCATTTCCAAAAGACAACGTGTTTATTTAAAGCACATGATACAAGCAGCAAACAAAACCCTAGCCCTGTGACTAGGTTTATATGGATGAACTTCTGCAGGTCACAAAACTTTGGCCCTGTTTTCAATACATTTAGGGGATTTTGGGTCAGGAAGCAAGGAAAAAACATCAGGCTGCTTCATCGTTCATACCTCCTCCTGCAAGAAATATTACCTTATACAAATATTCAGTTCCATAATGCTGTTCTACATTGCTTGATGTTAATTAGAGACTCTCCTTAAACATAATGCATTTTCAGTTGATGCTTATTCTTACCTGGCAAGTTCTTTAATTAAGTTTGCAATGCGTCTCTTGTCCTCAGGACACAAATCCTTCAAAGAAGCACTCTTCATTCCTCCTTCATTAGTGACCTGAAAATTTAAAGTAACATTTTAGAAAGTACTCTTTAGGGAGAACAAATATTTCATAAGATATTAAAAGCATTTCAAGACCTAATAATTAGAAGTTGAAAGTAGACAAATTCCAACTGGAAATAAAATACATATTTTTTAAAATGTAAGTACAGTTCAGTGAAACAAATTACCAAATTGTGAAGAATTCTTTTAAGAGACTTGTAATTCAAATGCAGGCTGCTAGCTTCAATAGTAAACATGCTGGGTAAAGTTTTAAGGCATACACTATTCATTGATTCATACTAGATAAAGGGCAGTAGGTTCTCATGACTTTGAAATCTAGCGCAGCGATATCCAAATCCAAGTTCAAACTTTATTATATTAGGATCCTAAAATAAAGAGTAAGAAAAAACATTCTGCCTTAGTGCATATGACCAAAGCATTAAAAAAAAGCAAAAAAGGTATGCAATGTATCATTAGCAGATGGTAAGACCTTATTTCAAAGAACATTTTTAATACGCAGGAAAGTACACATCCTTTCGCATGTCACTATCATTTGTTTTTAATCACTTACTTGCTACCTACGTACTTACTACTCCTTCTCAAAACAATCTTTTAATTTGCTCCAGTACTTCAGTGCTTTTAATGCATTCCTTTCTCTCACTGCGAGCTGCAGTACTTGTTATCCATGTCCACCAGAGGGCACATTGCCTTTCGTGTTTGCAAAAGTCCCTTGTATTATTGAGGTTACTGGCATTATCTATTTTGAGTGTTTCCAACCAGGAAACAGTTCTAAGTTCTAAATTGTTTTATTTATCAAACACTTCTGTCATTGGTGACTCAGTTCTCCAGTGCTAGCGATATGCACAAAATAAGAATCCCAAGATGAAAGCAGCGATAAGAGCTACACTATTCCGTCCAGGATTTTGGCAAGTTTAAATATTTCCACTTAATCTGACTTATTTTCAGTTTAGACTTTTAAAAACCTACAGATATTACAAACCTCCCTGAGCACATACAGCACTTAACATAAGATACAAGAATGCTATCAAGTGCCTTGAAGTTTGGCCAAGTTAACACAATACAGCACAGAACAACCTCTGAGCACACAAAGCAAACACTGGGCTTCGCTCCCTCATTAGCAGTAATGGCAGCTGATCTGCACACACCAGAGAGGAAGTGCCCCCTTCCATTCTTGGCTAATTGCTTCTTGAACAGTGGTTTGAAACAATTAAAGGACTATGTCGCTTTTGAAAGAGGTGATGATTTTATACAGACTCATGTCATACCCACCTGACCCTTCAGTACACTCTTTATTTTCACTTCAATATATTTTCCTCAAAAAAAAAAAAAAAAAAAGAGAGGAGTTTCACAAGGCAAATTAGACTTCAGGGCTTTTCAAGGGGACATTTGATTTCACAGTTTCCTTCCCAAACATATGCTATTTACAGTAATACAAATGAAGAGATAATATATTTAACTTAACTGAATTTTACTTCAACTAAACATACGGTTGAAGGATTTCCATTTCCCATGCTAAAAACATCTGAAAAATATTTTTTTCAGCAGCTAGATGATGGAACTTCTTTAAGAAAAATAAAAAGTTACAGGGCATTTTTCACTGAAAAAAGAGGCAGAAGCTTGATCACATTAGTGAAGGAGATTTTAACAGAAGGTACCTCAAGGTATTACCCAAACCTATGTACATACTGTCAGACAAATATTTGTGGGATGAAGAGGATAATCTGAAAAGTTGGTCTGTGTTTTTTTTGTATCACCCTCAGGTATGGATAGATGGCACACAAAAAGTTCTCAAAGGCAGGCTTGTACCATAACACATGTCAAAATGAAGCTGTGGAATTATGCACAGCAACAGCTCCACCATCAAAACAAGATGATAAATGAGATATAGGCCAAGACAGTATAGTCTCCTTTTTCCAGATTTCTGTCCTTTCTACACAGCTCAGGGTAACTCAGTATTTTCTGGATGAAATGTACTACACAAATGGAAGATTCTCTCACTTTATAAACCACACCTTGGAAGACGACAATCCGCATGAGAGAAGCAGACAACGTCTGTCAAACGGGAAGTAGGCAAGATGGGAAATTTTGGTCAAGACCAGTATAGCAAACCACTGATTTATTAGAAGTACCAGAAAACCTTAAGAGCTAGCAAGACCTTTTTTGAAGTCTTCTCCAAAACTCTCATCCTCCTTTGTGGTACTCAAGTCTATCTGAATAAAGAAAAGGTAAATCAGTTCTGCTGAGATCCGTATTAGAGCAAAACTCAATCCATTCTCTTCAAAAGAGGATTCTGGTAAATAGCAATGGTGAGCTACCTACCAGTACAACACTGTAAACTATATTAAAGCAAAGCGATCAGCTCTCCCTAGACATGTACACAACACCTTGAAGAAAATGAGGTTTGTTGGTGATGAAAACTCCTTGCAAAAAAACTTTGCAAAACCTTCCTCTTCCATAACAATAAAAATGTATTTGTTCTGATTGTTTCAAGTAATTCAGTGCTTATCTTCAAAGTTAGTGCATGAAGAGGATTTGGTAAGGTAAGAGAAAAACAGAAGGTTAAAAAAAGACAAAAAGGAGAAAAAGCTTGGGACCTGTTTTATTGTCAATATTATAAAAGCACATTTGAGTCTCAAATCAAGATTTGGCATATTAGGCATTGTATAAAAAGAAGCAAGCCTATTTCTACCCCAACAGGTCTCACAGGGAAAAAGGAGTAAAAATTCTCTAAATAATGCAAAGTAACACAAACAACACACAATACAAGAAAACAGATTTTAAAGTCACATATGAAGGCATCTATGAGGCAGTGGGCTTGTAGATACTTATAAAGAGATGCTTCTACATAAAAATTCTGCATAATGGGGGCTATTTATGAAATGTCTCTGCATGTCACTTAACAGCATCATTTGCAAAGTGGAGGTACATACCAGCCTCCTAAAAGCAAGTACTGATAAAAAGAGATATGGAAAGGGACAAGTCCAGGATGGGCCCTAACAATGAATACTAGTTATTAGACTGTCATGCTGAAGGATTCAAAGGATAATGACACTGTCAAAGCAATGAGAATTGAGTGATCTGTCTTCACATCAGAGTTTTGAATGTACATGTGAGGCACACGGCATTTACTCAGCACACAGAAGACACAGAGGAAGACATCTTAGCCCAGGCGAAGAACATTATTTAACTGCGTGATAATACAACAGTGATTCAGAAGTAGTCAAAAGTTTTAGATCCTGCCTGTAAGTGGCAAGATACCAAACCCTAGCAACGTACAAACTTGCCCAAGATGACTACTAGGCAAGAGTCTTAACTGTACTCAAATCACTACATAGTCACTGTACTATATAAGTCATGTTAGCAAAATGGCATCTCTCAACAGATTTCTGAATATCACAAGACCTATCAGAACACAGAATAACCTTCCAAAGGAAAGCCCACTTCTTTGAAATTTCTATTGCAATGAACTGTAGGAAAAGTGTCACCTATTGTCACAGGAGTAGACCAGAAAATTTGAAGCAGAGCCAAAGATAATGTCAACTGACAAAGCTACTCCTACTACTCAAATGCATTTGTAACTTCTACTATCAAAAACAGAAAGCGATTTTACCCTACTAACATGAGCAGCCACAGCAAAAAGGTCTCTGAAAAGAATTTTACAAGTCTCCTTTCCAAGTGATGTGACTAAAGCAATGAAACTGAATAGACTGAAACACAACTTTTTGTGCATTTGGCTAATGACATACAGATTAGGGGCTACTCAAAGCTACACTCACTTTCTCTCTGTACACGCACATAGAAATATATATAATCTGTTTTACATAGCCCCAGTTACCACTTACATAAATTATCACGTTCAGCCTTTGTTCTCTTTAGGTGGGCAAGTGATCTCAGTGGAAAAGTAATTTTTGCCAGCAAGCCACCATGTTAGCAGGCAAAAAGTGTAAAAGATTGCAAAAATAATAGTACTTTAAAACTGTTTAAAAGTTTTCAGTCTAAAGATTTTCTGCCATTTTTCTACTATGTGCACTCTTAAGAGCAAGAAAAATTTGCCTTTACTTACCTGCGGCCCTGTCAGATCTCCTGTGCTTCTAACAGGATCCATGGAAACAGAAGCAACAGCTACAGGCACCTTTAGCTCAGTTTCACTTTTTTGATGTTTTGGCAAATACCTTGTTCTTAAATTTCCTTTTGTAGATACTCCTGTAGCTGAAAGACAAGCAGAACACACAGATTATAAAGTCAAAAGGAACCCTTCTCTTGCCTCCTACAACAGGGCTTCCACAAAGACATGCTTGCCTTAGCAGCTATTTTTGAAAAGAATAAGCATTTTGGGTATACGTTTGCAGTTCCCCCCAGCCTCTCACTCCATACAGAATTTTATTAAGATGAACATATCAGCAGAAAAAGAGCTGCACAGCACTGAAGTACACCCAGCCACATGAACATCAAAGTAATTTCTGAAGCGCACATACTGTCCCCTGACTGAGATTCAATGCAAAAACCTGTGTTTAAGATGCAAAAGCATAAAACTGAGCTTCTGCTTTGACACTCAAAGACAGTGAGGAACCAAGCAGCAGTAATGCTGTTAAAAGTACCACTCATGATCAAATATAAGTTTTTTCTGTTACACAGCCAACCTACTGATTGCTCAGGCTAATTGTTTGTTCCTTTCAGGACCAGGCATACGAGTAAGATAACACTGCAGTGCACACTCCACAGATCATCTGTAAAAAGCTTTCTGCCATAATTAGAATTAGTTCACCTCTACCAATGGTAACAACATTAAAGCACTGAAAATCAAGGAACATGTGGATGAGGCATTGTGGGAACATAGTTTAATGGGCATGGTGGTGTTAGTTGATGGTTGGACTTGATCTTACAGGTCTTTTCCAACCTTAGTGATCCTGTGAAAATCCAGGTGCTGCAATTATAAAGTGCCAACACTGACACTAACACTAAAACCTCGCAGGACCAGATGAAAGCCAGTATCTTCTTGGTACTGCCTCAAGGTTTGAATTTTGACTGTTCAGAAGTGCAAAAAGTTTTGAACAAAAAATATTGATTTTATACTAACAGATAGATTACATTTATTTGGGTAATGAATTTCAGAAGTATGCCAGCAATTCAAGTGAAAGAACTAAATTATAAACTTTAACATCTCCATGCTCGTAAACAAGGGAAAACAATGTTTCTGAAATTGTCTTCCACAGAAGTGGAAGAATATTTCCCAGAGTGAATCCATTTCCATCATTTAGGATCACTGCTTGCTTTCCAGGGCACAGAGTGTAGTGATCTGACATCGCCTGGCTTGAACTATGCTAGCTACAAAACACATGCAGAGATTTTTAATAGAGCTGTCTGGCCAGTAGTTTTGAAGGGTAACCATGCTACTCCAAACCTAGAGAGCAGGAGTTCTCAAAATTTATAACCACTGGCCATACTCTGGACATATACACGCTTTTACCAAAGTTAATCATCCCCAGATATATTGTCAGGATCTGGTGTCACTGTAAAAGCTGTGTTTGAAAACAATTAGAAAATTCTGAAGGGGGACTAAGAACACCCATCTTTTCCCCAGGGGTGTACACAAGCATGCACTCAGTAAATCAAGGTCAAGAGAACTCACCAAAAAAAAAATTGATTTTTCTTTACACAATGCATCTTTATTTTAATTGTTCTCTTCAAAATTTGCAAAAGACCTGAATACCTCTAATGCTTCAACATTCTTTGGAGACAACATTAAAAATTCAGCTTACCTTATAGATTGGATAAAACTATGCTGTACCTGCAATAGAAACAACTCCGCTGAAGCTGTTCATCTTATACCGCATGCTTATCTAAGCAGCGGAGCATAAATCCTCTGCTATAATCCTGTATGTCCCATTACAACTTGTGATGACTCCGTTACCTTACACACTTAAGTACACAAACCACATACCTGAGAAGACATTGCAAAGTTTAGCATTCTCAGGAAAAACCTTTGTTTACAGCTATTAGAAGGTCGTACCTGAAACAGATACCATTGGCTGTTCTTCATCAGAAACTGCATGTGGCTTTGTTAAAGGTAACAAACAAAAAGAGAACAAGCTTGGCCCTTTAAACTGAACTATAAGAATAAGTATTTTGGCTCTTAATTTTAAAAGACTGTTGATAAGAAAACAAACTGGCAACACTTTGGGAGCACCAGAAGCAAGAAAAGCTTGAATAGAAAAAACAAACAACACACAGATTGCTAAAACAGAAAGCATCACTCCTTCTTCACTGTGCATTAACTTTCAGCCCATGAAGATTATCTTAAAGGTCACCTTCACAAAAGACCCCAGGGACCAGCCCTAGCTGCAAATGCAATTACTAAGATAATGAAGTAATAATATGTAGTTAAATTAGAGCAGGTTATCATTATATAAGAAGCCTCTTGATATGTAGGGAAGTCAAATTCCAAAATAGTGTATATTCATACTGCGATAGAATATATTGTACAAAATGTATTTCAAGAAACATAAAGGAGGATAAATGCAAAAGGTTTCAAAGAAAGTTGGTCATTCTCATCTGATCATCACATGATGAGTAACAGATGAAAGCCTGAGGACTGATTTTCTTTAAGAAGATCAAGATTTGTTCTGAAGTAGTTTCAAAAAAAAAACCCACACCACTATTTCAAGAACTTTCAAATTACGCAGGTCTTTTACTAAATTACTTGACTGCAGAAAACACTTAAAAATCACAAAGGACTGGGCACCATATTATTTGTGCTATGTCACCAGTCACTGAACTTGAAACCTTGCCTCCTAGAAGTCACTAAAAATAGGACTCAACACAATTCAGGGAAGGGTGAAAACTATAGTGTCTTCCTTAAACTTACAGTTTCTGAACTGTCAGTAGCTGAACGTAAAGATTTTTATTCCTACATAAGTAACTAACTTTATACTAAAGTGAAAAACAAAAGTACAGGGCACAAAATTCCGCTCCACTACCTTTCGTTTATACCCCTTTACTCTCCTCAACTTTCTAAGGTTGGCCAATTGACTCAATTACCTAGTTTCTGTACTGTTTACAGATAAATGCATTTAAGGTTTTGCAATTGTCTCCATACAATGAAGTCAAATTGGGAAAATAGTTCAATTAACCTATACAAACTCTTGCCTTAACTAAAATTTGATTTTGATAGTACCATCTCAAAAACTTAATTTAATAAACTACCACATGGTGGAGAAAGTTAGCAACAGCCTAGAAGCTTCCCCCTGTGGACAGCAACTTCAAATTCAATCAATACCCACTATCCATCACACAACTGGCACTTGGCACACTGGAAGGCCTTGATTACAGGCTTGCTTGTGATCTTGTTGATCCACTTTATCACTTGTAAACAATTATCACTCACCAGTCTCACACCAGCTTGAGAACATGTTCACTTAGTACTACTGTCAAAGCCATCTCTCTCTACAAACGCTGAAAGCACTTTTGTTCTCACCTGTAAGCAGCAGCCTGCTATCCCTAGCTGTGACAACACATTTTGGGGTCATGCCATGAATCAGGCGAGGAAGCTGAATAAACTCTGGAAGTAAAGCACTGTGTCCCCTCTTTCCAAAAAGCACCAAGGTAGATAAGAAGTCCAAGCCTGGATCACAGCCCAGCCCAAACAGCTGTGTAAGCACAACTATGACAGCAACCTGCAGGACACTGAGGAGAGTATCTTCAACTCATACTACAGCAAACAACAAACTTCAGCACAGGAGATTGCTTTCTCAACTGACATGGCTAATCTGTGTGTCAACACATGGCTATAGGAAATAAACCAGATTTGCCTCAACAACATTTGGCTTTTGAGGTTTGCCTCCAGTATTGGCACTGTTGTGTATAGATACCTAGTAGCAGGATGAAAAAATTAAGTCAAAGCTGTCGCTGCTACTCCCCCCCCAGCCACCAGGACCACTCTGCCATGAAGGCTTGCAGCCTAGTGTATTAGGATAAACCAAAGTCAGATCAGTTTACCTTAATCAGCTGGACTCAAAATTGCAGTGACTCAGGAGCTGATTCATAAACAGGTCCAACATCCTTGTCTCAAGAGTGAAAGACTGGGGACAGTATCAGCATCAACCATTTAACATGAATCCACTGCCACGTACCTCTCAAGACTCCCAATAAGGTGACTATACACATTATAAACCTTGTACCACCACAGCTAACGATCAAGGCAACAGCAGAGACAGTCATCACAGACATTGGAGAAACTGAACATCTTACGGTGCTGTATGGCTCCCCTATGGTAAGCAACAGTGCATCTGCCTTCCTATGCTGTATCTATTCAGCAACTGTAGAAAGAATTTCAGTTTTCCAAAGCTTTTAAACCAACATTACCAAATCTCCCAAATTTCCCACCCCCCTTTTTTGAAAGCATCTGCTATTATTTGCTCATATACCATATGCATTTCCAGGTATTTAAACTTCTCTAAGATCAAAGGCAACACTACCTACTTACAAAAACATGTAAAATGGAAACAGTTGTCAGGAAGAGCCTAATTCCTTGGAATATCACGCTGCATGAGGCCAGCACTGGGCTCAAGAAACCATACTTAATCATGGGAAACAATCTGTCACCCCAGTAGTTAATTAATAAAAATACACTGTCATTTTAACTGCATCAACACTTCCACAACTGAATAGAGTAGTAGAAGTGTGGCAACAGATCCGATATGTGACTACCAACCTTCACCCTATCACCTCACAGAGAAAGTTGTAGGCAATTTTTTTTTTTTTTTTTTACACAAATGGGAAATCATAACAACGTGCTCATTAAACAGTCCATTGGATGGTTAGCCCATTTCATTTGCGCATTGTTTTCCAGTGAGTGTGCAATCAAACATAAATACAAGAGCACACACACATACTCTTCTTTTCAATCACTTCTAGTTGATGCTAGAATCCCACTCTCAGTGTGAGCAACAGCAATGCCTCAAGTCCCTCATACCTACCACTAAATTGTCAGCTCCTCAATTTCCGCCAGGCCAGACTGCCAGTTCCGCCCTAATGTCTTCAAGTAGCTGAGCCTCTAACTCAGCCACATGAGCCCAAACACCAATGCCAACTCCTTCTGGTTCTCTGAACCATGCAAGAGCATCTCTGTCTAGCCAGGCTTTTACAGGCTGAATCCCCAACACCACAACCACCACCTATTCCATCTACGTGTCCAGCCCCATGTAGTTTCCCACAACTGGAGCTTGCACGTCTTCTGCAGACAAAGCCACCACAGCCTCCCACTTGTCCCTCACAGATAAAGCCCTCCAGCCTGCAGGTCACCCACAGGCTCACCCTAAATGTTATGCTTAGAGTCTAGCATAGAGCCAAGCTTAGACGCCAGTCACAAAAAACACACCTTTTTCTTGCTGCTTGTACAGCCTCTAGCCTCAGCTTCTCTCTGTTGATTCCCTTGCAAGTCTCTATAATTTGAATCCAGTTCCCCCATTTCCTATATATTTACCTACCTCAGGACTTCGCAGCTAGGTCACACAGAAGGTAGACACCCAACCTCCCTCCTCTTGCAAGCCACCTTTATTTTTAAACCCCATGTAACTCTCCACTCCCTGCACACAAGCACACGCCCAACCTCTCTCCCCAGGCCGAGCTCCCCCACATTCGCGAGCGGAGCCCCCAGACCCCCTGTGCCACGGCCACAAAACCCCACCCGTCCCACAGCCCCACATCGGCTCCAGCCTTCTCTACAAAAAAAAACCTAACGCAGACGCGCCCAGCCGCCTGCCCTGACAGGCCGCCCCCTCCCCAGCTCACAGCCTTCCCCGCCAGCACTCTCCCGCCCCGCTCCCCTACACACCGGCCCCCGGGACCCGGCCCCCGCCCCGGCCCCCCCGCCAAGAGGCCGGCCGCCCAGGCCCACCGCCCCCCCCGGCACAGCCCCAGGGCGGAGGCCCCGCCGCGGGCCCCCCGAGCTGCCCCCGCCCTACGGAAGGATACTGTCCCGACTCCAATAAACGCCTCCGCCCGGCCCGGTGGCCACCTCCGCCATCTTGAAACAACCGCCACTCCCAGAGTGCCCCCCGCCGCCCCCCCAGCGCTTGCTGCCCATTGGCTGCCCGCGCCGGCTTCGCCTTGCCACTGCACGGGGGGCCGCCGGGCGCTGCCGGCACGCGGAAGAGAGGGGCATGCTGGGAGTCGTAGTCCTCCGCGCGCAGGCTGGCGAGGGTACTGCGCTCCCGCGGAACTACCACTCCCGTCAGGCCGCCTTACGCTTCCCGCCCGCCATAGGCTGAGCGAGGCCTCGGCCGGCAGAACTACTACTCCCAGCGCACCTCGCGGCGTAGCCGCGGCTACAGGGTGGGAAGAAGGACAAAAGGTGCTCATTCCCCCCCCCCCCCCCGCCGCCCCCCCAACACACACACACACACACACCCGCACACGCCCCCATCGGTCTCGTCTGCGTACCGGGGCGTTGACGGCGAGGGGAGCCGGGCAGGGGCCTGCGGAGGATGGAGGAGAAGCCCTCCGCTAGCATCAAGCCCTACCTGGACAAGCTTACCCTGGGGGTCACACGGATACTGGGTGAGTGAAGGGGCCTGGGGTAGGCCGGGGGCGGGAGGGGTGTCACTCGGTTGTCATGGAAACCGCCCCGGGGGCGGGAAGGGGCGCCTCCCTCAGCGCTCAGGGTGGGGGTCCCGGGGCGGCCCTGGAGGCCCCGGTCCCTGCCATGGCCCCGAGGTCCCCGCCCCGAGGCGCTCGCAGCAGCGGTGGGGCCGGGCCTGGCAGTGGCTGCCCGTGCCAGCCTTGCAGCCGGGAACCGCTGGGTAACCCCCGGTGCGAGGCCCGGGCACGGCCGGTCCTGGGAACCGTGGTGCTGCTGGTTGAGGCCCAGTCACACGGTTTGTCAAGGTCCCTCCTCTGGAATCACATAGCTGTGCTTCTACACACACACACACAAAACTCCTGTTTCTAGCATTTGAATCAACAGCAGAAATCACGAATCTCTCGACTTAAGAGAGCCCTACAGTTTCAAAAAAATCAAAGAATGAGAAAGTGGTGTTTTATTTAAAATTCTGCATAATTTTTAGTCTCTGTTGTAACGTAAGGTCAGTAGGTAGCGTGCCCGACGGAAGGAGTTCAGCGTGGTGCAGTGTTCTGGCAGAAGACAAATGGGTGAATCTGCTGAGGATCAGCTCCCCATAAATAGCCCCCCTGCAGCTTATTCCCATGCTCTGGGACTTTTTCCGCAACGTGCCCTGCTTGCCACCTCTGTTTTTTGCTCAGATCTGGAGCCTTCTTGCATCCCTGCAGTTCCCTTTGAAGTGCAGCAGGAGTGCAAGGCATCCAACATTTGAAAGTAGGCTTCTCAGACAAAGCTTTACTCATGGCAGTAGAATCACAAGAATTGGTGAAAATATTTGCATGTGTAAAGGATTTTAGCATCAGACCTTTCATCTGTCAGCAGCTCGGGGCACAAAACTGTCATATTTATATGTCTGGAAAGCAATACATCTATCCCAAGCCTTGCATGAGACAACATTACAAATTGCAGTTCCAGAAATTCTTCATATGAATTTGAAAGCCAAAAGTGGCCGCTGTAATTACCTCACCCAGTTGCTGTATTGCAGGGCAGTGAGTTTCATCAGGTAACCTGTGTGTATTGCTAATTGCACATGATTTTAGATAGCTGCTCAGACAGATAAGATTAAAAGATCAGGGCAAAATTCTTGCTGTGGGCTTCAGTGAGGACAGGATTTCATGCCCAGTCTCTGTTCAATGTTCTCTTACTGACTTAGTATTGGACTTCTTGGGGGGGTCTTTTGGTTTGGTTTTTTTTTTGTTTTCCAGTTGTGAGGTCATTCTACATTATCATTCTACTCTGCAAAAGCATTAAAAAGGTGAAACTACTGATGATCAACCACCATGGCAAATGCTTCTTTGAAGTAGCTCTTTTTAAAAAATTACTAGCCCTACCCACATTTTCACTACCCAGGCTCAGATGTATGACATCTGCATGATGTTAACTATGTCCAAAAGTAATGTTGCCATATAAACTGTTTTGGGTAGGTGTGTTATTTACACCAGCAAGACATGGCAGTGCAGGTTTGGCTCTGAAAGTCCTATAGCATCCCTTTCACACGGAAGGTGTTTCCTGGTTTGGGTTTGGGTTTTTTTTGTTTTTCTGTCTGTATCTCCGATGACTTGTATTGTGCATTATAGCAATGCACACCCCAATCCATTGCTGTGATGTTTTAGTCTGGTTCTTTTCTCTGTCATTCCACTCCCTCTGGGAATTCTGCACATTTTTTCCCAGTGAAGTAGTTCAAAGCATGTAAATTGTGCCACCATATTAATTACAATTGCTGAACTAATTGGGAAACATTACCAATCTGTTCAGTGTTTGTTTCTTTCAAATAACAAAGGGTATCTCATTCAGAAAGATGCCTTACTTGGTAGTTTGCAGCACTAGAAACTATCTCATTTTAAATCTTCTTTTGGGAGGTCTCATGAAGCCAGTAGATATTTTCCTACCTAACGTAACTCTGAGTTTGTGAAACCTTTTTTCCAGGAGATAGAAATGATCATGTAATGAAACTCGACATACTCCTTTTAAGCAAGAAAATTTTGCATGTGCAGAATATGAGAGCTTGAAGCCCAATTTTCCAATACGTTTATGAACAAATGTTCATGGCACCATTTCAAAAACCCTCCTTAAAGTCTATATATGAGACTGGGGGGAGAGGGTTGTTTTGGGTTTTTTTAACTTGTAGTCTCTGTGGAAGTCCCTACAAGGTGGGAGATTTCTAACAAGCATTATGGAGGTTATAATTTGAGGAAAAAAGAGAGGCATCTTTCCATTGCCTGTATGATTCATTTTGCTGAAGTTCTATGACTAATAGCAAATTCCACAAAGGTTGATTGCTCACAGCTAAATCTGAATGGAAGGTGTTAGCTGTTCTAGACTGCCCAGAGCAGGACTATACTTAACTATTTACAGCCTTTATTAGATAAGAATGTAACTATTCAGACATTTTAAAAAGATGCTGAGAGTTTATCCAGCTTATAGGCAGTATTACCAGTACCGTAAGGACTGATAATGCTGTGATTTCCTGCTTCAGCTTTGTGTCAGACCATTGCATCGACTCTTTCTGATTAATACTGCAAAGCATTTTTGGAAGCTTCCAGATGTAGAAATAGGACAGAATTTACTGTGATCCTGATTCAGAATAATTAACAGGGAGGAGTCTCCTGAACTAGTTAAGCTTTATCTTATATCTTTTGTCTAACCTAGGTGGCTTCTTTATTTCTTCCATCTGGAAGAAAAAACAACCCATGGCAGACTACTTCTTTTCCTCATTAATGTTTAATGGAGCTCCTATCCATACCTACACACATCTGTTAAACGTGGTCTTCAGTTTACCCACAGGATATTTTTAACATAACATTCAGGCTTTTAGGATGGAATTTCTCTTTCTTTTGATCTTGGATTTGGTTCAGACCTCTTTAGCAGTTGCAGTTCTCTTGTTCCTAGACATCTTCTTTGACTGATATGATACTTAATCTCCTGTCATCCCAGCCAAGCCATTGTGCATGATGAATTAAACATCCTTTCTGTTTTCTTTGATCACAAAAATAACAATTACTCTGTTGTTACAATCTCTTAACTTGTCATAAGGCTTGCATAGCTTAGATGGAGAAGACCGGTTAGATCATTGATTCCACACACTTTTTTAGAAGGAGGATACGTATGGACGGCTTATATTTGAGTAACAGACAGATCCCCCCACCTTGCACCCACCTATTTGAAGTGAAACTGGGCAAAACATCAAAGCCTTCTGTATGTTGGGACCCCACATTGGCCAGGAAGATTACCTAGGTGACCTACTATGATTTTTTTGTTGGTTTTTTTTTTCTGTCTTTAACTTGGAGTTTGGTTTTCTGGTGCTACGTTTTGCCTTTTAAATTATCTGACAATGTAACAAACAATACTTCACTTCAATTAAACTGAAGTTTAGACTTCGTGAAGCTGAGTGCTGCTCTTCCACCAGCAGAACAGACAAGGGCAACACCATTGCTAGAATTAAAAGCCCAGTGCTGGAGATAAAAACCAAACCAAAGCTCTCTGATGCCTGCCTTTCCTGTCTAGTGCACTGTGTATGTTTTACCAGAAAGCAATTATAATATGTGTGACTGCTTTGGGAACCAATACTTTCACAGCAGAGCCGGTCTTGAAAGCCCTGGATAGTGATCACTTCTACTCCACGGCTCTGTGTGCTGGGCTTGCAATTCCCACAACAGGTTAGTAGTCTTTCTGGTCCTGATCCAAAGTGAATGAAGTCAGTGGGAACTACTTCAGTTGGCTGTAGATGAAGTAAAACATTATAAAATAATAAGTGCAAGGGAGACTGTTCTGCCATCACACACCTGCAAGGATAGCACCATGTAGATTAGTATCTTGCATTCATATAGTGTTCTTTCCCATAAAATACTCAGATGATTTTTATAAATTATGAGCTCAGTACTCGTTACAAATTTGCATGTGTCCAGCTGGGGTTCCAGAGAACTGATGTTTGCTCATGCAGATCCCTTTGGCAGTATCAGATTCTGTATCTGTTAAAACCCACTGAATCCAGCATTGAAGTGTGCCTGTCTTTGTGGAATACCGTTGTCAGCAATTCACAGCAACGCTGCACAACATCTTGCATCAAGCTGAGAATATCCTACCCAACTGAAACCACAGGGCATGTTTACAAAGAAAGATTCATCTCTCTTTTAGAGTTTGCCCAGGAAACCATGGTTGATTTTTTTGTGAATCCTCTGCAAAAGATCACACCTTGAATACAAAATGTGTGTGTATATATATCTATAAAAATTATCAAAAAGAATGGCATCATGTGCAGCACTAGGCATCCTCATGCCAAGACACGCTGAGTACAGTCACACAAAAAAGAAAGTGACTGTTCAGTCACCAGCACAATGCTTGCAGTCATTAATGCCTTTTCCCCAGCTGTCAGTCAGGTTAACTTGCAAAATTGCCTGGCTCTCAGTGCTTGGTGTCACCCGTGCCAACTGCAAACACGCTCTTTTCCTTTTAGAGACTTCTCCAGGAGTTGCTGAGGTGACGTTTGTGGAAAAGGAGCCAGCTGAACGCCACACAATCGTTTCATGGGAGCAAGTGAGTATTTTAGTGATAATACTGCCGTGAAGTCAGCCTGAATGTACAGCAGCCCATGAAGAATGTCAAACGCAATGGCTACCTTGTGTTTGTGAGACAGCCTGTTACAAAGTTTGATGCACGGTGGAGCCTAAACAGATCTTTTTTTTTTTTAAATCTGATATTACTCTGTCTTTTAGGCTATCGCATGCACCTGGTCTGTTAGAGAAACTTCATCACTGTGGGTATATTCAGAATAACAGCTCTAAGAAGAAATCACATAACTGTAGTAGGCAGCAACAGTGGTGATTCAGTGGAGAACAAACATTGTTCTGACTCAGGTCTGAAACAATTTTCCAACTCCCTTTCAAACAAAATGAAGAAGCCCTTTATTATTCATGGCCATTAAAGGTAAAGGCCTCAAGCTGGAAAATACCACTGAGCCACTCAGTTCATTCCAGTTACTTATTTCTCTTTTCAGTCTCAGCTATTCACTTCCATTTCTCATTCCACCTCCTCTTTGGCTAACCGACTCAATCTTTTGGCCAAGGCATGTCCCATCACATATTCTAGAAAACTATGAAGGACACATGCTACCTTGACTCCGCTGACCTCGCTGCATCAGCGTGTGTGACCAGAGGGCTCCTGAATACTGTCGTGTGGGCAGAGGTGGCATTTTTGGTCCGCTTTTTGAATACACATGTGTTTATCAATCCCATGACCACAGGGGAATAACTGCTTTCTAGGTATCATTCATGTCTAGGGAAGGGACAGTAGAAGCTGACTGGCCTTTGGAAAGGGGCATGGCAGAGGATGGAGTTGAGTGAATCATCTTCCCTCTGCTCCAACCCTGCCTATGCCCTAACGCACATGCTCCCAGAGACTGCACTTGTTACCACTACATAAAATAACTTGCCTTTTGATAAACCCTTGTCATTTACAGTTTTTCTTAAACAGTAGGGAAAAATTTTGTGCTAGTTTTGGTAATGCCCTCTCCCAATTAGTGATATTTATCAAGAACTTATAAATCCAGGTTAGAATGTATGTGCTGTAAACCTGTGTTACTTAGTGAAACTTGTACAGTAGCCAGCAACTGTGGTCAGGCAGAAATGTCCGGTTTTTCAGGTTCATGTGAACTGATTCCTGATTTCCTGTAGCTGTTGTTCAGGTGTCGGATTAACTGGGCTGGAAAGTCTGAGGCACCCTGACTGTGAGCCAGCTCAGGTCTGGGAGCAGCAGTGACATTCACTCATTCTTCTGTTGAGTGGGGAACACCGCTTCTCCTGAACACAGTATTGCTCTCATTTTCAGGTGCTGCTACTCCTCCAGACTAAATTGGGTTTGTTTCAAAATTGAACTATTCTTGTAAAGCCAGACTTTGAAATGTTGTAGCCAAAGCACTTCGCTCCAAAGATGTCGAAACAAAACTTCAGCTCTCACCCACACCCCCCTGGCCCAGTGATGGACTAAGTTAATTGTGGAAGTAAATGGTGAAAATTAAGTAGATACAGTTGAACTAGACTGCTAACGGTGAAGGACTTCACTATCTATTTCTTTGCTTTTGGTTCCAGTTGCATTGACAAAACCTGAAGTCTCCCTTCTCAAATTAAAAGAAAACTATTTCCTTTTTTTCTTAAGCTTTGGGGATGAAGTCTGATATCTAACACAGTCCATGCAATTGCAGTATGTCCTGCAATGATGATTCAGTACAAAGCACTCAGCACCTCACAAGGCCCTTCCAGGATGAATTTGCACCTCACTTTTCCTGAAACTCATCCTGCTTGAATTTGAATGCAAGTTTATGTGTATCCAACGTTCACTTTTATCACTGTGGTTTTTTTCATAGCCACTAGGTGGCAATACTTATGCACATAATAATTTCTCCGTAGTTACGATTTTAATAAGATCTTATTACAGTCTGTGTTTTTAACTCCCTTCTACATCTTTGGTTGTGAAAGTATTTGCAGCGCGTTTTGTGTGATGTAGGGAAAACTGGTCAAACTGTTTCCAAAATGACCTTCTTTTTTCTAAAAAACCCTCTCTTTTCATTGAGGCTCACCAAATAAAAGCTCTAAGGAATTTTTTTTTATATTTTTTCTATAAGCCATTTTTCCACTCCTATTGCAGTTTTGCAATGGAAAGGTATTTCTGCTGAGAGAAAATCTATGGTATTCAGAAACTCTTAAAAGAAAATCAATCTTTTTTTAATTAGGAATGATGAAAATGATATTCCAATAATGCTGGCAATATGCTTTTTTTTTTTTTTTTTTTTTTTTTTGTCTTCATCAGCTCTGTGTGTTAAATTGCTCTGTACCCGGTTTGTGCTAGTATTTAACTGGATACTACGATGCAAGTTTTAAAATCTTAGATCAGCTTATTGCATGTTCATTAGCTGCCATGAGGCTTTGAAGGGGAAGGTGAGCTATGTGACAGGAAACAGTGCAACAAGACAGTAGGAGAGCAGAAGAGATTTTTTTCCAAGGCTTTCTATAGAGGCAGGAAGAGCTGTTAAGTCTTAAACTTCAGGAAATCAATCCTGAATATTTTATTGGAAATCAGCACACTTGCAAAAGTGTTTACATGGGTAGCATCGCTTCCCCAAAACTTACAAGCAGTTCAAAATATTTTAATAAAAACAGATAATTTTTTCACCTTTCCTGATATTTTGACCTACCAAGATGTTATCTTTTCCCCAAGAAAATGAGACAAGCAATAGAAGGGGGAGTAGAGACAGCGTTACCAGGTCACTGGAACACCAGTGCTAATAACTGTATATCGTCCTATGAACCCATTCCCACTCCTAAAATTAGGCTGGCAACTGCCCTGCTCCCTTCCATGAGCAGTTTTTAAAAGTAGGTGTTATACTAAGATATTGCTAGGAGGCACTCCATTATCTGCAGTGACAGTGTCTGAACCACATTTTCTTTTTGCCTCAACCAGAAGAGAAATAAGTCACTCACATCATTGCTTTAGTTTTCAAAAAACAGAAAATTGCATTCTGTTAGGGGAAGCTGGAGGTCCCATAGCTCAGCACCTCAGCAGGCCAAGTAAAATGAAGGGGGTCATTTTCCCTGTTCCTCTAATTGGCTTATTTGCAGTGTCTGAACTGCCCCTGGCTGGCTGTAAGCAATCCCTGCCGATCATCTTGCTGTAGCATTGATATTCTACAACTCTACATGGGAAATTTGTTGTTTCTTCTTAGGCACTTTGTCTACAAAGATTTATTTTTCTGTAATAAAACCATAAAAAAGCCCTCAAGCAGTCTAGTGCTTTCCTGTTGTGGACTGTCTTAGGCTGCCAGACAATTTAGAAACTCTCTCTGCATGTAAATCTCAGTGGGAACTGCGGTGGTGGTTTCTGGCTATTCTAGAAGTCTTCCTCGTAACTTCTACCATATCTCTTTTTGACTAAAAGTATGCCTGCAGGCGCGCACATCCTCAAGGGTCCTTCTTGCCATCCTTCTTGTAATATCCTCCCTCAGTATTAGGCGAGCCTGCCATTCCTGATCCCCAGGAGCACAGGATCTGCCCATCTTGAACCTGCCTTGTGGCCCTGACCATGGGAGAGGTGGGGAAGTGGATCTAGCAGAACCTGTGCATGAGGAAAGGTATATTTCTTCAAGCTGCGTAATGGGGGAGCGGCTGGAGGACTTCTGGGAGGTGGATAGTGTTTCTAACACAGTGTTCCTCTCCTGTGGAGCCTTATAATATGCTGATTAAAATATTGGCTGCACAACACCATCCTCAAGAGAATTGCCAAATCCTGTTCTCTGCCATGGGGGACAGGTCTACCCCTGCCCCGTGCCTTTTGGGGCAGGAAATCCAAGCAAGGTGGAGAGGGGGGAGCTCCCCCAGACCAGATTTATAAAAGGTGCAACAAGAATGTCTCCGTATCTTACATAAATTGATGTCTTCTACATGCACTGTCAGCTAGGGCAGACCAGTCGTGAAACAGCATGACATTAGGGAGAGAGAAAGGTGGCTGTTGATGTGCTCTGGTATGTGGAAGCCCTGAGAAGTGACATAAATCCCTTCCTTCTGTCCTCAGAAGTTGGATAAAACTCATTCAGTTTTTTAGAGAAGTCTCTCTAGAGTGATATGCTGTGATTGCTCTCCATTTCTTTAGTATATTTGCTTGGGAGGCATTGTTACAACAGTGCTTTAAGTGAATTACCATATGTCAGTGGTTTAGCTCTGGATCCAGCGCTGATCAGGTCTTGGCAGCAAGGCTACCCTGGTTCTAATATTATTCTCTTTCCTCAATGGACTGTGCTTTCTTGGGAGACTATTTGAGGATATTATGGACAATAAACAAAAGAAATAGACCTCACACACTATATTGGACACTTGGGATATTTTGTTTTATGAGCTGATGAGTGTAACCAGATGACTGGAGTGAAAACAGCTGCTTGCCAGGGCTGTGGTTAAGCCATTTCTGGCACATTATTAGGAATATTGTATTTTATGGGGCTGGAGATCACAATCCTGGAAACTATCAGTTGAGCAGGGGGTGTACAGAGTTTGAGAAGCCATTTTTAATATGTAGTAGTGGCTTGTTTCTCTGACTCTGCTGTCAGAAGACCACTGTTTTGAAGTCATAGGATCATGTGGCTAAGCATAATATGACAGATTAGGCAATCCTTTCCATCAGATGGGAAAGATGGATATTAGTGAAGCTTTTACATAGAGGCCTTTTCCTATAGACCCCAGATTTGCTCTGGCACAGCATTTTCCACCTCTGTATTTTGCGCCATCATTTGGAAAGTCATGCAAAGCGACATGGTTATGAGAATACTAAAATAAAGTTGGGAAGGCAACCATTTGGAGAAACATGCTGGGGTAGATTAGTTAAAATTGGGGGGTTGAAATGGACTGAAAGTGCTGTGTAAACATTTATACTCTTTTGAGGCTTTGTAGCAGGTCTGTCATTCTTTCTTCATAGTTTTAAATCTACTCACTGTGCTTACAGCTACAGCTTGAAGTTGGAAGTGGGGAAAGCACAGCATGAAATTATAAATATTTAGGACTGAGAAGAACCCACAGAAGAAGGTGTGTTTGTTAAAGGCATTTGAAGAACTTCAGATATGTCCATGTGGTTTAGTAATCTCCTGAAACTTACCAACCAGGGTCTCAGCCATCAGCAGGCTCTTATCAAAGGGTGATAAATTCTTCTCAAAACAAAGTTTCTACAGTATCCTGTTCTTGCCTTTAATACCTGTTGCCTCTGAAGATTTTCCCTACCTGAGTTAGGAAAGCACTATGCTAGCAACCAGGCTGCTGACAGGGCAAGTAAAGTGATCTGCCCTATTGCAAGCTGCAAAGTCATTAATATCTGGGACTCGTCAGTAGCAGTCTATCGGCATAAATCAATATGCTTAGAAAGTAAGTTAACACGCAGGAGTGAAGGCTGTGGATGGGTTAGAGGGTCCTGCACAGCGCATACACCACAGTTTAGGGGACAGGGACTGTAACAGCTCAAGTGACTGTAAATAAGGCTTTAACAGGCAGAAGGGCTGCCCTAGTCCTCGGGGAGGGAGGGGATGTGGACAGGAGGAGGCCAGCGTCAGTGCCAGTCACTGATGACCAGAGGCCTGTGTTGCAGTCGGATGCATAGCTGGCAGGTAGCTCCTTCTGGATAGATGCATTGAGGCAACATCAGGGCAGATAACTGGATAGGCACAAGTTGCAGGCATGGGTAAGAATCTGATCAGTGTCTCTTGAGACGCTACGAATTCGTGCCCCAATTGAAGCAGAGCTACATAAACTGCATGTGCCTGTTTCTTTTCCTTAGCTACTGGTTACCAGAATATTCTCCCTTTATTTTATGAGACTTCGAATGTTGCATTTTCTAGTAGCTGTAGGGAAGTAGTCCCAGCAGAGGCACAATATTGGAAAGCTATTAACATGTGATTCCTCTGCTTTCTCCAAAGCAATTCTGTTAACTGCTCCAAAATCCACCCAGGTCTCTGAGGCCAGGCTGTGAATATCTACCTGAATAACGTCTTGATCTGTGGCAGGGTAAGCCTATATGAGGGACAGCACTACTGACCTATAAATGTTCGTAAAGTTTGTAATTCTATCTTTTCTTGCTTTGAGTGTCAAACTCACTGCACGAAGAGCAGGCCATGTGCAACAGCATGTCTTTAAAACTGGCTGAGTGAAAGAAATACACCTTTTTTAGAAAAGGCTGAAAATCCTGTCAGAAAAGAACTTGCATTATCAGACATGCCAATTTGCAAATCTCACATTATTTGTCCATTTTCTCTGCAAAATATAGCTCCCGGAGTCCTGTGATTATAAACAGGTCTCAGATCAACATTTTAAAAAAGAAGTTGTCTATCCTCCTGGTTTAATGACAAAGCTTGGCCCTCAGGGGGCTTATTTGTGTCTTTGTTCCTGAGCAGATTTAAAAGCACATGGAACTGAAAAGGGAGAATGACCACAAGTTGCAAGTTGGAGGTTCAGACTGCAATTAGGAAAGCTTTTTCACAAGGAGGGTGGTGCAGCCCTTGGACAAGTCAACACGGAGATTGTGGAACCTGCATCATCAGAGACTACCTTGAATTTTGGGGTCTAGTTCTTTTGGAGTCTTGAGTTTGATACTTTAAATGCGAACTCACTTCAATCTTTCACAATCTGTTTCTTCTCTAACGCATTTACAAACAAAATAACAGAAAACTCCTTTAGTCATGCTTGTTGCTTGTCTTCTTAAAACTGAGTCTTCTGTACTGTTTCATTTTGCATTCTTGACACATCAACAGGAATGGAGGGTCACTGGTCTGCAGCCAGTCCTGTCACCAGGAGCAGTGCCTGCGATTGCCTATAGCTCTTGGGGCTTCTTGTTGTTCTGAGGATTAAGCCTTTATCCTTCCTTGCTTGTATTTGTTGCTTAGCTGAAGAGTCTAGGTTAAGAAAGGCTCCTTCCACAACCAAGATGGATCTAGGAGAAGGGTCCTTGTTCTTAGAAGCACTCTCACCAGCTCACTGGAGTTGCTTCTTTCACTGTTGGCTTAGGAGGAAGGAGGCTTAGGAGCCCCAGCCAAGTGCTGAAGTTTAGTGGGATGAAGCCAGACGAGCAGGTTTGTGAGACTGACTCTATGTGTATTTGCACACATACTGTTTGTTAAGCGAAATGTCAAACCTGCTTGATTATGTGCAACTATTGAGTCTATGCTTCTTTCACCTACTTGGAACTGAAATCCCTCAGAAGAAGAGAGTTCTTGTGCTAATATTATACATTCTTTAGTGGAACAGGTAGGTTTAGTCTGATTTCACTTAAAGCAAAGCTCTACTTTTGTAAGCCGGATATATGAAAAAGCCAATGTGTGATCCTGGAGTGGTTGTTAGTGTCAAAGGGTGATATGCCATCTCAGTTGGGGAACAATCCTGTAATAATCTTGTGATGACTGACTGCTCATTGTGAAGTTTTCCCAAGTCATCTTTGTTAATACAGTAGCACAGACCCAAGAAATATGCAGTTTTCTCTCAAGGCTTTAGGATGAGATATTTGACCTGATTTGAGTCATCTTGGTGTTGAGCAAAACATTTGCTGGCAAATATTCAGTTGTTCTTTGTCTTTGAGGCACATTCTGGATTTTCCCATAACACTTTGATTGTGATTTGCAGAAAAACTCCTGCACAGTTTTCTCTCAAGGTTTTAGGATGAGATATTTGACCTGATTTGAGTCATCTTGGTGTTGAGCAAAACATTTGCTGGCAAATATTCAGTTGTTCTTTGTCTTTGAGGCATGTTCTGGATTTTCCCATAACACTTTTATTGTGATTTGCAGAAAAACTCCTGCACATTGCCAGAGGATTTAAAGAACTTCTATCTGATGACTGACGGGTTCCAGATGACCTGGAGCGTGAAGACCGATGGTGAGTCCATGGATTCCTCTCCACCAATACCCTCATTTCATTGCAACCAGTCTTTCCTTTGCAGGATCTCTTTAATTTCAAACTTACTTTCTGCACAGTCAATACACATCTGTCAGCATCCTGCATTAGTCTGAGCAAAAGCACCTGCACCAAGTCATTTTGAATGAAAATTTAGCACCATTCCTTAAGTCGCAAAAAAATGAAGTAGTTTGTTTCTGCTAGGCAGCTCGATCAGTGACTACAGAAAACTGACCTCTGAATTAATAAGTGGGTGAAATTCTGCATGGGATTGTAGACTATTTTAGAGATGTCCTGGTGAGGAAAAAATGTGACTGCACATCAGAGGTCCCTTCCTGATGCAACAGGGCAAAGCCTATTACTTGCATGTGCTGGGCGTCCACAGAAGAGACGTGTACACTGAACACTGGCTAGAAACCAAACAAGTCATCATGACATAAATACCATTCTGTAATGTAGTGGCCATGTGTTGACACTCAGATTTAGGTTATGTAATTTAAATCTCATACCTAGAGTCCCTCTGTAGTTCATGGAGAGAGAAGCAGGTCTAGCACATTATCCTATCATAAAGCAGTAGGAAGAGTCACCCTCTGATAATGCCTCTTTCTCATTGAAAAGAATATGTACGTGCCGGAGCCTGATTCTGCTTTCCACCAGCTAAATCCATTCACTGGAGTTATTTCTGGAGTCAGTGGTGGAAGTGAGAACAGGACTGAGCTTTATTGTCCATCCTTGTTTGGCGAGAATCAGGCATTTCATTCACCCTGTACTGGAGCCCTGCAACTATTATCCTGGCTCTTGTTGCCCTCAAGTGAGGTTGTCAAATTAGGCTATGGACACTGCTTGCTTCTGGAGGTGGGTGTCAAATACAGGGTTTTCCTCAGGCAGTGGAATTTCATTTCAGAGACAGTTGACATCAGGGCTCTAGCACCTGAACTGAGTCCCATCGTGTTTCAAGTGGGATTTAGTGTGTTGTGACCTCTGAAGAGTCTTGTTTTCAGGGCACACAAAGTCCACAGAGACCAAGGCAGCTCACATAACTATCTTGTTTGAGCAAGCATCCGGTAGTGCCTTCTGAGGCCTGCATACCGGCACATGGCTGAACAGGGTGCTTGTTTACTTGATGTCTGGTTACAGGACCAGAAAAGGAAAGACAAGTGACAAGTCCTCAAGCATTCATTCAGGAACACCCACATGTTGACACACTGATAAAATCCTGTGTTGGAGTGGGAACCAAGAGGATGCACCCTGAGCAGGTACCTGGGGTGGAAGAGGACAAGCTGCCCAATAAGCTGTGAATGGGTGGGGTGGTTTCTGGTAGGAAGGACAGCAGCAGGGAAAAGAGTTTTGAGGAGGTGGCTGTAGCTAGCCAGGATTTTTAATAGCCAGTTTCACAGGACTGGGCTAACAGCTGCAGCACAGGCTTAGCCAGCAGTGTAATTCTCCTACCAGCACAGCTCTAAGATAGTGTCACATCACCTGTTAGTGTGATTCTGTGGTTGAAAAAGCCTAATTTTTGCTCCTGTGGAGCCTGACTTGGTTAAGTGTCCAGGCCTGCTGGGTATGCCCATCTCTTCTCCCCCTCTGTGTTTCAGAAGAGGTTGAGTTGATGTATGAAAAAAGAAAATACCTCCTATGCTTTCCTGACACTGGATGTGATTAATGATCCATCTTATTGCAGATGCCCCAATGCCCCTGGGCTCCATGGTGATTAATAGTGTCTCGAAGCTATGTCGGCTTGGGGGTTCCTCTATGTACACTCTGCCTAATGCACCAACTCTCGCTGACCTGGAAGATGACACAGATGAGGAAGGTAGGTCCTGTTAACAGGCTAGAAGATGTGCTCTGTCTCATCCCTTTTGCTCTGTTAGGGTAATGTTAGGTTATAGCACATGGATATAGCAACAGAAAAGATCACTCCAAGTAGATGGGGTTTTCTTTGTCTCCTGGGCTGGATCTACTATATGTCCTATTAGGGAACTAATAGTTCCCTACAGCCTTGACAGGTAGATCTGTATGCTGTGAGTCTCATGGGGATTGTTAATGCTGCCAGTTGCTAGTATTATTTGCATCCTTTTTTAACAGCTTGGTGGCTCTCATGTTCTGCCTTTTCCCTATTTAAATTTTTAACTGAGGCTTCCTCCAGTGATTCAGCTTCTAAACTCTTTGTGTGCTTATAGTGTTACATGAATGCAAGATAACAGTTTTTGTCTTTGTAGTGAAAAGACAGCTGGATATGCTCTTTGGAATTGGAAAAGTAACTCTGGTAAATACATGTAAGTGTGAGGTGGCACTGGAAAATGTGTGTTTCCAGACTGCCTAAAAATGCTAAGCATCCTGCAGTTCGGAGAGAAAAAGAAGAAAAAAAGCCCACTCCTTTTCTCAGAGCTCTTACAGTCTAACAAGACTGGAAGAATAAAGATAAGATCAGAGCCAGGTGTCATGCTGACTCCTTAAAAAATTGCTATTTGATTTCAGTCTTATCTCGGAATCTCTATAGCTCTTGTAGCTTCTAAATGTGCCTGAAAGTTTCTTTTTGCACATTCCAGCTTGGCTGCAGTCCTGATCTTCTAGCCATTGTAATGAAATGGGCCAAATTCTGCTTCCATTTAGCCACTCAAACCTCCAGTGATGCACTTGTAAGGTACACTAAGAAAAAATCGCATCCCCGTAAGAGTTCACATCCTGACTTTCGTGGAAAATTCTTCTGAAGAGTACAGCTCTTATGTCTCGCCTCTTCCCCAGCAGCTTTAGAATTCAAAATTATATTCTGCAAGAACTTGCAGCTACATGATCCCAAAATGGTCCTGTAGAAATGCTCTGTGGTGGTTGTGGGTCACAGGTTGAACATGAGTCAGACCGTGTGGCTGTTGAGAAGGACGCTGATGTCACACTGGAATGCATGAAGAAATGTATATGTCTCCAAGTTCATCAAAGTCTTCTGTCAAGAGAAAAAGAATAAACTGTTCTCCCCGCCCTCCTTAGAAAAAAAGAAAGTAGGGCAAAAAAGGAATGGTGGCTAGAACAGAAGTAATGGGTTCAATTGCAGCAAGGAAGATTCAGGATCCACACGAGGAAAACTTCCAAGTGATAATGATGGATTTGTGTTGACTGCCTGAAGATTGTGGCATCTCCAACACTGGAGGACTTTAAGAAAAGATTAGACAAACACCTCTCAGGAGTGACATCTGTAAAGCTGATCTTGCTTTATGCCAGGGAAGGACTAGAGGGCAGTTTGATGTCTTTTTTTCAGCCATCTGATTTTGACTGTGGTTTTTTTTCCTACCGGAGATTAAAATTTTTCTCACTTTTTTATTTTTTTTTTAAACACGGGGAACTTAATCCTTTCCAAGAAGTATAAATGTAATAGTTTGATTTAGTTCTTCCTCGGTTGATTTGTTAAGTATCAAATAGATAGACTCTTTGCAGCCAAGTCACAGTCAGTTTTCCAAACATATTTCATGAAGATTTTTTTCTATTTTCAGGTAATGGAGACAAACCAGAGAAACCACACTTTGATTCTCGTAGTCTTATCTTTGAATTAGACCCATGCAATGGGAATGGGAAAGTTTGTCTTGTTTATAAGCACGCTAAACCAGGTAAGACTGAAAAGAGCAAAGTTAGCCATCTCTTGTGAATTGTATCTGGAGGCCACATGTGTAGAATCATCTTGCATTTCTGATCTTCTTTGCAGTTTGTAGATGAATATTTACTGGGATGTCCTGTCCTCTCTGAAGTCAGGGGCTAAACTTAACTAGAAACGTCACTAGAGCTAACATTTTCCCTCCTTTTAATGCTGGAGTCTGAGTTATATTTATGATTTCTGCATGCATAGAAGAAACAGGAAGGCATTCACATATGACTACAGACAATCATATTGAAATAATACAGAGAGCTATTGCTCAGCCACTAACATATCTCTGGCTACTTGCATGTCTCAGAAAAATTTCCTTACATCTTGATGAGAAAGGCTGTAACTCTTCTTAGAAGCAAAGGGTAGGTGGTAAAAAAGGTCCTTAGCTGATTGAGACAGACTTAGACTGGTTCCTCCACCTTGTGCATGGATGCAGAGCCTCCAGATGCTAACTAGGTCAAAATTTGGCAGGAAGGGTTGAATAGGAGAGTGAAAGAAGTGAGCTGAGCTGTTTCTTCTGACAGATACACAGAAAACTGTTATCAGTCAGTGATTAGTGAAACGTCGGAGTCACTTGTAAAGTAGTTGTCACCTGACACAGTGCACAGGTCACTAGGTGTATGTGTACACGTTTATGTTCACTGTGTGTGGGTGTGCAATTGTGATACACCTGTTCTTAAGAAAACTGGTTGTTATCTTGTGTCTTTCATTGGGTGTGACTACACCTCCCAAGGCAGAAACTTCTTACTTGTCCTCTTGCCTTCCAGTGTTAGTGGTTTCAGCACCTGCAGTGGATAACCTGGGCAAGGGAAGGGAGCGTCGTTTACAGGTGTTGATGTCAACACAGGGAGCAGTGTGTTTAACTGACAATGTTCAGCATCTCAATTTCCCAAGTAAAATCACTTCTTTTTATACTACAAAGGATGTAGCCACCAGAGAAATACTTGATCACTGTGGAAAGATTTTGCAAAATGTGTTTTTGTTGGCAGCGCACACTCCCATGACTTCCAGACTCTGGACTCTATTCAGTAATCCAGATGACTGACAGTTGAGTTAGTTGCCTTGTACTTTGTGGGGCAGATAAATGTTTGCCATAATTGTACTTTGAACTTACACTACAAAGTTGCTGATGTCCAAGCATGTCCCATGTAGCGCATCAGTCCCAGGTTGGGAAGGAATAGCATTGTATCCATTTTGCACTGGGGAAAGTGAGTATAACGGCTATTGCACGAGTATTTTTAGTAAGGCTGGAAGCAGAACCAAGTCCTTTTCAGTCCCCATGCTCTAAGTGTTAAACCGCATTGCCTCTGGATAATCATCTATGTTAGGCAGGGATGCTGCATTTTAGAAGCTGCAGCCTTTCTGATAAGTATGTTGTGCCTCCCACCTGACAATGGCCAAGGGTTGATCTTATCACTGCAAAGCAACAGTGTAATTTGTGTTTGTTTTGTTCTAGTTGTCTCCCCAGACACAGAGATATGGTTCCTGGACAGAGCTCTGTATTGGCATTTCCTCACCAAAACCTTCACAGCCTATTACCGCCTGCTCATTACCCACCTGGGTCTCCCACAGTGGCAGTATGCCTTCACCAGCTATGGGGTCAGCCCCCAGGCCAAGGTAGGACAGCAGAATCCAGCTCCAGTATTTTGCATAAGTATAGACTGGAAAAACATCTTCCCACCTTTTGACAAGCAGTCTGTAGGCTGAAGTGGGCCTCCCTAGTGAGCCATGGAAGGGGCCATGAGTCTTTCCCCTATAGTGTGTTAACAGTCATTTGTTTATGTTAGTGAATTCACTAACCCTGCTTTTCTCACCTGAGTTGGGCTCTACCTTTGACTTCTAATAGCAGGTGGTGGAACCCCAATTATTTCTTTGCTTTCTTGACTCTGAAGCAAACCTCCACTTCCGTAACTGCTGGCAAGCGAGGAGATCTAAAGCCATTCATCCCCACCGCTATGTAAGATTTGTCTAGATCAGTTTTCTGGGCATAGCACTGAACAAGACCCTACTGCTCTCTGGGTGGAGAGGAAAGTCCAGGTATGCATTAGACAGAAGCCCAGAGGAAGACTATGAGCTTGAGCCTTGCCAAGAATATTAATTCCTTTGCATCCTCCTCAGTCATGAAGGGATGCCTTGATAAAAATGATGCCCAAAAAGGGGCAATTTAAATGCCAACAGTCCAAGAAGTAGTTATAAGAGAGCTCCAGGTACAGCCTCTTGACCATTCCAGCCCCTTATTATTATTAAAATTGTTCTTCTGCTCTCCAACAACCCTGCTATTAGAGGCTCCTGCGATTCCTCTGGGCTTGACTGGGCCTTCAGCCCTAACCCTGCTTCCACCTTGTGAGAGGTTGGGGAATGGATCTGACAATACTACCGAACACAGCACATAAGCCTGTGCAATGTCTGTGCGTGTTGGCGAGGCCTGGTGGGTCTCAGTGAGTGTCCTGCACTTCACCCAGACATGACAGCTGTCTTACCAGCATGACATTCCTCGCTCCTGCCTCAGCCCTGTGCATACATCAGAACTACTCAGTAAAATCACTGCCACCTTCCCATCTATCAGTGGCTGTAGAATTTGGCTCTTTGTATTTCTGGTGTCTTCCCTGTTATACTGTGCTCGACTTTATCAGTCAAGGCTGTGTACATGGTACTCTAGCATATGCCTGTGCTCTGCCTTCCTATAACTTTCCTGCTATAATATTTTGTTATGTTCAGTATATTCACAAACCTTAGTGAAGTCATTCATGTATTCCTAATCATTCACAGCCTCTGTTAGTTAAATCCTTCTAGTATGTTAACCATTATCATTCTTAAAGGTCTTCAAGGGTGGTATATTAAAGCTGTTTTCCATTAAGCAGTACATGCATAGATTGCCATCTACATTTTGTTATTGATCTTTTGTTTATCACCTTGTTCAACACTTTGTTGATGGTTTCAGTGGGATTTGTAATACCATAACCCCTACAGTTTTATTTCCTGACTTCGTCAGTGGAAAACTGATAGGAAAAACACTAAGAGATGAGAACTGCAGGACATAACATTGTGGTGGCATCTGAAAACAAAACAAAAAAAAAATCGTTGTGGTCACTTCTAGATGTAAAATCAGGCCGAAGAGAAACGAACACAAAATCCTTTGTGTAAAGAGTTAGAAAACCTGCATTATTGTATGTGTGAAGAGCAGGAGGGAGGCTATATTTTGAGAAGTTCAACTAGTTTGGTTCCAATTTATAAGCACTTTTAAATCCCAAGTTTTTTTTAATCTTTTCTGCTTCTCTGAATCTAAATAAATGTGGTTTAGTTTCATCCCCTCCCTTTGCTTTTTCTCCTGTGGTTTAAATCAGGAGTTGCTCCTGATAGGAGTTACACTGCAGGAAAGGTAGTGTTAGGTTTGTGTCTGGTTCTCCTCTTCCCTGTCTGGAATGTGGGACAGTTCCAGGGCTATAGCTGTAGCTGTGCCTTGTGTATCCTTATCACAAGGCACTCTGTGCAGTCCTGTAAACTGCAAACTGATAAGTGGTGTATATGATTAAAATCAGGTCTCAGGGCTGAGGGGGAACAGGGTCAAAATGTCTAATTGCAGTTTGATTTTAACCTCTTCCTTCCCCACCATCCTGCATTTCAGCAATGGTTTAACATGTATAAACCCATAACCATCAACACAGCTCTCCTCTCTGAAGAAGCTGATTCCTTTGTGAACAAGCTGGACCCCAATAAGGTATTTAAAAGCAAGAACAAAACACCAGTGATGAAGAAGAAACCACCCCCCCAGCCAGCAGGCTCCCAAAAAAGTCACACAAGCATGACCTCCTCCAAGACATCCTTACTACCTGGGAATTCTTCAAGGAAGTGAGACCCCCAAATCTGACCCTGGACAGCATTTGCAATAAACTTTGATATTCTCTGATGCAGAGTCTCAGTGGTTCAGACCAAGTTCCTTGTGCATGAATAGATGTGCCCGTGGAAAACACATTGCAGTATTTGCATGAAATATAGCCACGATGTACTTTGACTTGGGAAGGATGTAGTTCCTGGAGACTCTGAGAAGAAAACTGGAGACATTGATTTTATTCCCTTCTGCTACTTGCAGCATGTACTTTTCAGAGGGCATGAAGAAGCCCTTGATGTCACTGCTCTATAGGGAAGCTTTTGTTCCTGTGCAGCTACAGCAGTGAAATGAAAGTAAATGTAAGTCAGCATTATTTTAATAGATCCATGCTGAAATACAGTGTATGAAGATATTTCTGCCATCTCCTTTGAAAGAAACCTGTCCTGACCTTGCATGCTATGGGAGCAGGCTGGAACCCACTGAACAAAGAAATATCTTCTGCTTCAAACTCCGCACTTCCCTGTGCTCCTTCCAATTTCTGCTCTGAGATTCATGGTACAAAGGGACCTGGGGCTTCCATGTCTCTGCATTGGCCTAGTCGCTTGCTCTACAGCCCAGACCACTTTAATGGTCTTTGTGATGTATCTTTTCTGATAGCGAGGTCTACGTGATGTCCTTCCCAGTAAGTCTGAAGGCAGCCAGAAGCTGCAAGATCCCGCATTGCCTCTGCTTTCTCCCCTTGTGGGAGCTGCTGAGCCAGGGCGGGACAGTGGTGGTAAGAGTCCCATAAGCCAGGAGGACCCCTTGGTTTGTCACACATTCATTTCCAAAGTTGACCATTCAAACAGCCTTTGTCACTTTTCAATTGGGCAGGATCTGACCAGGGGCCACTGAGATCCTACCGCCTTAGAAGCCTCTGATGCTGTTTTCTATACTGTAAGTTTTCAGGTTAGAACTGCACTTTAACCCATTCACTGCTGGTTTGCAGTTACATCTGATGGTTTCCATTACTTTTCTGTGCCATTCTGTCTTCTTAGATGTGCTGGAAACTCATGGTAGCAACCAACATATTTTGTGCCTAAGCAGGGAAATCAAAGTCACCATCTTCAAGTAAGCATTGATTATTTAAACAGCATCATTTTTTATTTATGAAAGTCACATAATTATATAAGACAAACCTACCTCACAGGGATGTTGTGAGGTTTTCACGAGTATTTGTATGGCCTTCAGAAAGATGAAGCCACCCTGTAAGTGCTTAATAGTATTTTAATAAAGATTTGAATATTTTCTTCCAGAGTGATTGGGTATTTGAAGTTGCTTTTGGGAGCACATGCACAAGGATGTATGGTAAGAGCAGGGTACAGGTTGGATTGTTTGGGGTTATTTTTAATGCAGTGGAGAATCTCTCACTGAGAAGGGATGGATTACATTGTCTTTTAGCTGATCCCATCTTGAGCTACTCTGAAGTTCCCAGTTTAGTTCACCAAAAGACTCAGCTGTGTGACAGCTGTTCCACTTCTGTCCTACGCTCACTGTTCAAAATCTTTGCAGCCGTCAGCCCCAGCTCTGGCATGCTTTGCTGGCTTCCAGCACTGCCCAGGGCCCACCCTCAAGTGCAGTTGCTGCATTGCCTGGCAGCTGCCCTCTGCCACCCCCAAATGAGAGAAAAATCTTCTAATGCTCTTCAGCCCTCTTAAGCTGATATGCATCTTGTGCCAGGTGAAGATCTGCTGTAGCTGCTCTATTAATGTAAGGTCAGCTCTAATGAGGAAGCAGAGATGTCTGTACTTACCACCCCACCCTATGCCACAGTAATACATTAGTAATCCTTTTAATAGTGAGACGTGAATGATCATTAAAGCCAGTAAATGCCATTTTCTGGAATTCTGTGCAATAGTGATGATGTTCTGTCCCTTCCTACTCCTGGAGATCTCTGTGTTGTATGTTCATGGTACCCAGCCCTCGGACTGCAGTCATGTGCTTGACATACATACCATACTTTCTTAAGCACTTCCTAGAAAAGTTAAGACTGTTGTCATGCCTCTGGGAGCAGGCAGCTTCTGATACTGTTTTACTTTTAATCCGATGATACCTCAAACTTGTAAGGCTGTTGCAGGCCCACTTCCTCATTCAGATGGAGGTGGCAGAATTCCTGCAGGAGCAGGGCAGCCTCTTCCCACATTTGTTGTGCCTTCAGAGTGGAGAAAAGGCTTGGGGTTTTTTTTTGTTTGAGCGTTTGGGGATGCTGCCACAGAAGTTGTCTGAATCCTTTCATATGGTGGTAGTTAAAGTCTAGCCTGTCAGTAACACACATAGTTCCATGACGCCAATGTGTTCCGGCAGAGCTGTGCCAGGAGTCAGGAGACCCTGTAGTTTAGTTTACTAATTTTTTGGTGCTTCCTGAATGTTCAGATCAAAAAGCAAACAACAAAACCAAGCACAAAAAAAAAAAATCAGATTCAGGTTTCTATTTCAGACTGTCCTTGGTCTTCTGTTCCCTGTGCTCTGCCAAACAGGGTGTTTGTTAGGGTGGCAGATTAGCAGATGGAAGCAAGCCTAGGTCCCTGATCCATCAGTGAACTATCTACCGCTTACCAAAGAATATTCCAGATCAAAATTTCTTTAATTAAGTTAATTAAGTTGTTTCTGCCCCGTTGGATCCTGTATTTTGATTTCTATGAACGTACAGGTATCTGGAGTCTTGCAGCTCTGCCTTGCTTTCTCCAGAATGTGATGATTTTTTTTTTTGGTAGATTTTTACACAGGGAGATTGAATAATTTCTTCAGGTCACAGACAGATCTAGCCCTACCTGGGTCTGCCCAGTGTCTCAGAGACCCAGTTTGTCTGGTTAAGCAGAGTAGGTTTATTGAAGACTAGTCCCTCATTTCTCCACCTGCAGGGTGGAGAAACGGTGTGCTCTGGCAGCACCGTTGCACGTGCCCTTATCCACTTGGTTACCCTTTGGCTGTCAGTCAATATTTCCACGTAGGCTTTGCTGTCAGACCCTTTCCTCAGAGCGTGTGGCCATCACAGCGTAGAAGTCTCCACCACTGGCTGTCCTTTCTCCTTTCCACTTTCCGGGACAGGTTGGTTGTGAAAATCAATGAAGAGTTTGTGGATTAAAACACCGGCAAGACTTCCCAGAATCGGAGCTGTGAGTGGGACCCACCACCAGTGATGTCCAGCCCTGAAGTGAAACGCAGAAGAGGCAGACGGTGAGCCAGACGCACCTCTGCCCTGCTGCCGCACGGCACAGGGTGAATTGAGCTGAGTCTGCTGGGGCAGGAATGAGTATGAGCAGAGGTGTCCAGTCCCACTTCACATACTGGGCCCTACAGCTGGCTTAGACAAATTCTCTATCCACCAGCATAATTGCTGGAGGGAGGGTAATTTTTCCCATCGGCCTGGGAAAGTGGCTCTGCACTGTCTGCAGGTTTCTTGTTCTCCTACAGAAATAGTCTGTGTGATCCTGATCAGTGTGACTGTCAGACAGACGCACACGTACACACATTTTCCCTTCCAATTTCCAATAACATCTGCACCTCCTCCACCAAGCTCTCAAAGATATTTTCTGGAAATTTAATGAAAATGGGCAGCTGGGACAGGAGACTCTGCTAATGCCCTTACCATGGGAAAAGCCGTAGGATGGCACCATCTTACTAGATAGGGGAAGGCAGTGTTTCGTCTTCAGACATCTAAATTTAGGAGAGCTATTCAGCGATCCAGCTGTAAGTACCTGCTTTCAGGTGAGCTGAATAGCTCTCCAGTCACTGCAATAACCAGCTACATCTCCAGCTAACAAACAGGTAGCCAATATGGTGCCCAAACTGAGGTATCTGAATGTCAAGATGAATCCCATGCTAGAGAATTAGTGTACCCCAAATTTTGTGTACATAATGCACAGGGCTACTCTATGCACAACCCTTGCTCTCTGGGAAGGGCGAATGCACTCTGCAGCAATACCATCATTTGGTCCAAAGAAAAAAGGCTTCATGACCATTTTGTCTTGGGTTTATCTCCTCTCCTTGTGAGCTGAGCAGTGTAAAAGCAAAACGGGTCACTCACGTGAAGACGTCCATTCCCCAGCCGGCAATTGCTGTGAAGACCCTGGGGGGCAGGTCCCGAGACGGGTTTATGGCGTAGCCTGTGTTCATCCCCATGCCCAGGCCAATGCCCAGGACCAGGATACCCGTGAGCAGGGCCTGCGTGCCCTTCAGGGCTCCGTTGTTTTTCTCGTCATGGATGATCAGAATGCCCAGGAGCAGCATCACCGTTGCCGTAAACTGCAGGAGCAGGAAAGGGGGAACAGGTCAGGGGAGAGAATGGGGAAGGCAGAAGGATCCCGCTCAGCAGAGAGGAAGAGACTTCCCAGAATGGAAGAGCAGGTGGGATTCATGGTCTGATCAAGTCAGGGAAGACTCCAGTGTTATTCCCTCCTCACAGGTGGACTGAAGAAAAGTCTTGACTCATTTCCCAGCAAAAACATCTCCACCTCATCACCAGAAATGCTCCAGGACTGATACGAACTTCTCAGCACTGTCCTCTCCCTCCACTTTTCAAGTTAGTGACATGGGTTATTTTAAGTACATTTCATCTAAAGAGGCAGAGCCGTAACAAACTGCTAATGAGACAAATCCGATCCTCCCTAGAGGGAGTGATGTTTTATATAGCCTGTTGCATTAGCCCTTTCAGGACTAAAAGCAGATACCAGATTCTCATCGGGGAAACTGAATCTCCCATCTGTGACAGTACCTAGCTGGCGTTTGTAAAGCTGTAGTGCCCAAGACATCAGGAACTGTGGTTTGAATAGAGGTGATGACTCCTGTCTCTTTCTGCTTCAGAAAATGCAGCTGGAGAGCTTTGGACTGCTTGCAGAGATGCCAGCAAAAGCAGAAACTCTGCAGCTTTTGGCAATGCACTGTCACTGTCACTTGCTTTCTTGTGCAGCAAGGACACTGCATGCTCCACAGGAGGCTGAGTGATCAGGTCCCCACCTGTAGGCTTTCCAGCTCTCACCGTCCTCATCATCATGCCCAGGCAAGAGTTTTGTCAGCTCAGAGACAAAAGCACAGGCTTCCTCAGATTTGAATTGGAAGTGAATCTTCCTTCTCCAGTATCCATGCTCCATGTACCCTGAAGCATCCCCTCCCTATTTCTGGGCAACTGGACATTGTGTTGTATGCTGGGAATCAACTGTATGCAGTCAAAATTGGACTGTTCAAACTCTAGAGGTTCAACCCAGACAGGCTGTGTTCATGTGAACAGTCCCAGGCTCTCTGTGCCAGTGAGGGGCCGCCAGCAGAGCTGCCTGGGAGCGTGGAGCAGGTGTAAGATCCAAAAAGGGAAAGAATCGTTCAGTTCCCCAGAGCCCAAAGGAGATAGTTCTTGAGCTATATAGAATATAGGTCAGCTTCTCACTTCCCATTGCTTGGGCTGCGTGCAGGGAAGGGGTTTGGAGAACACTTGGACCAAGCTGCAGAGCAGCCTGCAGGCGTTACCTTTTAGGCTTGCTCAGCCACCAAGGTGCCTTGGATCCTACCCGTCAGGCACCTGCCTGGATAGTGGGCTTCTTGGAGTAGAGGTTGTGATTGTGTCTGCACACATAGCACTGTGAGTCCCCTGTAGCGGACCTGCAGTAACACCTATTACCATCCACCTTCTCCTAGCACACCACAGCAGTCCCCACTGACCTCTGTGAAGAAGCCCCCCACCAAGGATACATAGGGAGCAGGGTAAGTGGAGAAGATCGATGCCGTGGCAGTTGGCCCCGTCACTGTAAAGTTCCCCTTGGTGTAGTCATACAGAGCATCTAGGAGAAATGGGAATTATGAGAGTTAGCACAGAGTTCATCCCACATGGCACGTACGCAAGTCCACCCGTTGCAGCCAGCATGGACACAAAGGGGAAGAGAGGCAATGGGAGATACGATGGAGGTGACACACCCATCGCAGGGAATGATCTCACCGATATCTGTTACCCGCAGACTTTGGTCTGCAGTTGCTTCCTTGCGCCTACCAGCTCCCTGTCCCTGCCTCAGGAGCCTGGGGCAAGCGGGATGCTCTGGATTCACTGGAGGCCTCCATCCCTCTGCCTCTCGGAGACTGAAACATGCTGGAGCCAATGGGTGGTGGGTCCTCTGCTCACAACTCAAAACCACAGATGACTGCTGTCCTGTTTTCCACAGACCAGCGGAGTCCCCCAGAGCTCCAGCTGTACCTAATACATGGTAGTCCATCTGACTCAAGCCCTTGCAGAGCCTGGAAACAAAATGCTGACAAAATGCAGCTACTGGCCTTGAGTTGAGGACAGGTTTTGGCAGTGGGAATGCCCTGAGCAAAAGGAGCTGTGTTCTCCAGGAACTACACATCCTTCCCAGAGATATCTGGGCCCTGCTCTGGCTTTGAGCTATGAAGGTCTGTCCCACAAGCCAGGGGCTCGCCCTCCTCACCCAGACATCGTGCTGGGTACTGTAAAAGGAAATATTTTCGACGAACTGTGAGTTAAGACTGAAATGGTGCCCACAGCAACCCCTGTGATAAAGACAGAACCATACCATAGTAGAGGCCAAAGACAGTGGCTGCTGCCATAAAGGAGCCCAGGAACTGGCCGATCAGGTAAGCTGGGAGCTTTCTCCAGGGCAGGTTTCCTAAAATGCAGTGTGTGAGGGTGATAGCAGCATTCAGATGAGCTCCTGCAAAATCACAGCAAAAGAGATTGGCCTTGACCCTGATGCAGATGTTTTGGAGCGTGCCCCGTGCCCCACAGTAATGACCCAGACCTTGCTCCAGAACACCAAGACTCTCCCAGGGCAGGGTCTCCCTCCTGCACAGGCACAAAACTGACCCATTTTCCCTGGGCAGCTGAATGATTCAGGGCAGCTCCTAGCTTTAGTCCTCGAAAAATTAGACGACCTCTGCTTTATGCTCTGTAGACCACAGGCTGCTTCAGTCATCTCACCTGTCAGAGACACCTCTCTTGGCATGGCATGAGTTTCTCTCTGTATGAGTTTCTCTCTATTCAACTTAAAGGGAGCCCAGAGCTCAGACTCATCACCCACCCTTTATATGGCTACAGGTAGATGAGGCAAATCTTACCCCAAACAATCACAAGACCTTCTGATAGACAAGGAGGGCCTCATCCTGACAGAGCTGAGCACCCCAGCTCATGGGAGCTGTGGGCCCTTAGCACACCTGGCAGGCAAGGCACGCGGCGCCGCGGAAACAAACTGCAAAATCAACCACTGATGCCCCATATCTTCATGTCTGCAAAGCAAATCCTACACAGGGGTGTCGGCAGGGACTCAGATTAGTGCTTAGAAGTCACTTCATTCAGAAGGGGTTACCTGGATGGTCAATCCTGGCCAGACCACGGTTGCTCCCACTAGTGTGGAGCAGACCCTCTCCTTCCCTCGCAGAGTTTGTAATCTTGGACTGCATTTCCTTACATCTTTTAGTACGTGGCTTTCATACAGTGCAAGACCAGTTTTCCCTGTTTTGAGGGGACAATTTCTGTGGAGGAGGTTGGTATCACAGTGGTGCTTTTAGAGAAAGACTGAGCGGATCCAGGTTTGGTGCCCTCGGTGCAAACCACGTTTGTTCTCCAGGCCTCATCTCCCCATGAGTCCAAAGGAAATACTTGCTTTTTCCTGCCTAGTAGGTGTAAACTTTGGGGGTTAGTAATTGCTCCAACCTTAGTGGCCTTTTCCTACGCCAGACTCAGAAAGGGGTAAGAGCCAGACACACATCATCTCATCAAAGTACAGGACAGAGTGAAGTGAGAGTGCACGTACCACCTGCCACAACCACAGCTGAAATGGAGGGAACCCCCTTTTTCTTTGATTCTCTGATCCTTTGCAGGCATGACCAGCCATTTCAGAGATCACAAGAAACACCTTGTAACACAAATGAAGACAAATCACAATGCCAAGAAGTCTTGAAGCTGGCTCCACAGCCAGCCTGTTGCTGGATGAGCTGAGACCCTTCCTCCCACCTCCCAGCGCTCATCAGATCAGCTCCATCTCAAACGTCACCTGGGACCGCAGGGACCTATTTTCCTCAGCCCGCTTTCCCCAGGATGTCTCCATCAGCTCCAAAAGGACAGGGAGACCAAGAGCTGACTGCTCACATGGAAAAATTTTCCAAGCCAGCCCCAGCCTTGGACATCTCTCTGCTCCAGCAGTTCAAGAGCAAGGACTTGCTTTAATTTTCTGCCCACTAGAGCCCTTAATCTCTTCTCTTGGTGCAAATGAATGCAGAAATTGCACAAGGCAAAGGTAATGCTCTGTCATGTGAGAGATACCACCCCATGGCCCTGAAACACCTCCTCCTGAGTTCACGTGGGGCGTGTGGGGATGGGTGTGGATGATAAGGAGAAGATTTGCATACCATTCCTTGTTGCAACATCAGCAGTAAGCTGTCCTTTGCAATAAATGATTTACCTCCCCATGGATCAGATTGGCAGCATGTTTTCAGAGCTCCTTGTCTCCGTGGGCCATGATGGCATGTCCCAAGCCCCTAATGGGGGCACTGCTGAAACCTGGCTCCGCTGACCGCAACAGGAGGGGATGGCTGAACCTCCGCCGCTCTCCCTGTCCCGCTTGCCCCTGACTCAGCTCAGGACACACGTTTGGGGTCAGCATACTGTAGGTATGCTGTGCCTGCCTTGTCCCCTGCTTCTCCTGACCTTGCCGTGCCATCACGACTCCTTGGCTTGACCTCAGACCTGCCTCCCCCCTGCAGACTTGGCTGTGATGACTGGGTCACAAGGCTTATGGTCACCAGACCTGCTCTGCTCTTCTTGCCTGGGGACCCTAGGACTGCCTTTTTTTCTGGTGAGGCACTGCCCTGCTTTGCCATGCCATCACCCGCCCCTCCACAGCCCACTCCTGCTGCCTCCGACGTATGGGGCCTTTATGGGACATAGAGATGTCCTATGCTTAAGTGTCCTGCTCACCAGAGATTCCTCCGGCCGCATGGATGCCCAAGGTAACACCAATGCCAAATCCCAAATTGATGCTCAGTTGCTGCCCAAAGTCTCCTCTTCCTAATACCACTTGTGCCACAGAAGACAAGCCAAAGACCTAGTGCATGGAAAAAGAAAGAGAGAAAGTGATGTTAAAAGTAGTGTTATTGCTGCAGTGGACTGAGCTTCTTTGCTACTTTTTCTGCAGTACTAATAAACTCTTGAAGACAGGAAGACTTAAAAGTGCCCATGGTCAGGAGATGAAGTGAGAATGACCCTCCTCTGCAAAAATTGAATGGATAAGTGGATTATTCCTCACTGGTGACCATCACACCAAACCAGACACTCTGGTCTGGGTTGGGTAGAAGGGAGACAAACCGCAGACACCCGCACCGAGGTCCCAGGCTCGATTGGGATCACTCACACAGCCGTGGTGAGGGCATCTGTGCCTGAAGCCAGGGACATGAGCCAGGGGAGCATCACCACAGACCGCCCAGAGGCAGCACCCCAGCTGGATGGAAGGAGGGTGGGCAAATTCTTGTTGTCTTTCTTTTCCTGGTGTGCAATTTATTGACTAAAAATGTAGTTTGGGCAGCATAGCTATTTGCCAAACCCAACTCTAATTTTGGTAAATTATTCTGGCAAAAAGCAAGGAAGGAAATTCTGGTTTGACTTTTCCTTTCAACACATATACTTTCAGTTTGAAAACAGCCAAAGTTTCAATATTTTTTTAGTGACTAAAGAGGAACCAGGAAAAAATTTTAAAAGAAAAGTAAACACTCTCCAGCAGGAAAAGACATATTCAAGAAATTGCTCTGGCCTGAAAGAAAATTCTATTTCACTTTTTTAATGTGGCCAGAGGGTGGAAAAATCAGTTCTTTGCACAGCTTTTACACTGAAGTCTGGAGAGGACAAAGCTTCTCTTGAGGTCTCTGCCTCACAAACCACTTAGGGCTTGGAGGGTGTATCCTGTTCCTTGGACTGCACTGATGTTTATCCACGGTGACATGTCCCTCCAAGACAAAAAGTCAGTATGTTCTCCAGCATCTAAACTTCTGCTCTGTCCTGTCCTGTTTTGACTTGGATCTTTACTGGCTGCTCTGCCTGGATCCAAATTTTATATCTCGCGCATCTGCTCTCCCTCTTCCCTTTCAGACATCACCAAAATCCCCTGTTCCCCGGAGACACTGTTCTTATCTCCCTTGTATACACAGACCACAGCCTGTGCTCTGCACGGAGCTACAGCCTGCATGGTGTAAGCCCTTCTCTCCGTCTGCCGCAGCATACAGCCTGCATGGTGTAAGCCCTTCTCTCCGTCTGCCGCAGCAAAAGGCCCAAAAAGCAGTGTCTGGGATGTCCCCCAGCATCTGCAATGCCCTTATAAAAACTTTGCCTACTCAGCTCTGAGCTTTTCCAAAGCCTAATCCAAGAGAAGCCAAATACATAAAGCACAGGTTTTGCAGGACAGCATGCAGATGGAGAGAGAGGGGTGCAGGGCGGGAGACATGGCTCTTACAGCTGAAGAACACTATCCTCAAAAAACACAGGACAGGCCAGCGAATCTGTTGTTCAGCACCGATCCAAACATCTGGTCTCTTCCTCTATTCTCACAGTCCCAAAATAGCCTTTTTTTTTTCCTACCTCCCTACTCCTTGTGCTGTTTATTCCCTGGTTCCCTCCTTTATGAACATTGCCTGTCCGTTAAAGCAAGAGGCCCTGGCTGAGTGCTATCATCCAAATAACGTCCAGGCATCCTGCAGATGCATCCAGCACATTCCCACTTGCAGTAAGCACAGTGTCCCTCCTCCTACTCTATTCCCTCGTGGAGATCAGTGAGGGAAGAGACAACGTGAGCTGCAGGCTCCAAAATCTGCCTCGGACTGTCAGAGTGCAGAGAAAAGTCTCCTTCTCATGCTACTTCCCAGAGACAGCCCTGGAAGAACACCCCTGAACTTGATCTTTGTCACCTGGAAACTTTCACCACCAAAACACAAAGGGAATGGAAAAGGAAAACAGTTTGCTCAGCTCCTGCTGAGGAGTCACAGATATCTGTACTCTGACTTCCAGTGCGTAGTAGGAGTGTGTAGTAAGGAGTGAACTTCAAGGAGCTGGATGTGCAATAAGATGCGATAAAAAGCAAGCATCCTTTGCATATGAGGTTGTTGCCCTTGAAATTAAGCACCTTTATCTGTACAGACAGCTGTGTCAAAAGGTCCCCATGCTTACACAAATCTTATCTTCCTCCTGTGCAAATCTGCAAGTACGAGTTCTGTGGATTATCCCCAGCCCTTCCACACCAGCCTCTGTCCAGCCCAAAGTATCTCTCTCAGCCCAGCAGCACTTGCAAGCTAAGTCCAGGTGTAGTTAGTTGGCACAGACACTTGCTGCATCTTTTCAGAAGGACAATCTCATCTTGCTATGTTGGTCTGGCACACAAAGGCTCTGGTCCCAGTGGACATCTCATCCCCACCAGGGATCAATTCTGACTGCAAAGCCTTCCTCACCCTCTTCCCAAACACCTCCGAAGCAGCCCAAGAGCTCAAAACCACTTCACTTTTTCTGCGTGAAACATCCCTCAGGAAGGGGGAAGTTTCTGTATGATTTGGATAAGCACTATTCATTTGCCAGCATAAGAAAACCAAAAGTGAAATCCCAGCATGCTTTCCACTCAGTAATTGCGTTTCCTAATGGTGGGTTGTGGCTGTTTGACAGGCCTTCATTACCCTGGCAACCCCAAGAGGAAGATGGATGAATGCTGTTCGCATTTCACAGAGGCTCTTAGTGGTAGAAGAGTCAGGGTCTGCTCCCCAAAGCTGTGCAGGACCCCCCAACCACACCATCTCCTCTGGCACAGCAGTAAGAAAAGCCTCAATTCACTGCATGGGATCTTTCATGGGGTTTGGCACAAGCGTTGCGTTGCCCCATCTGACCAGACACTGCTCTTTGGTTTCATTCCCAGACTCTTTCCTCGTTTTTCTCCTAGAAGAGAACTGAAACTTTGGCTCATCCCCACATGCTTCACCCTCTCCCAGTGCCTACCTCCCACCCTCCGCATTGCTTTTTCCTCCAGAAGGTTTTGGACAGGTGGTCTACCTGATGGGAAGCTGCTGCCCCACCAGAGCAGAGGGGTGAGCAGTAGCAACCAGCAGCCTGAGGATGTGGTAGCAAACCACTGACCTTACAAATTGCTGCTGCAAACGCTTACCCTCTCACCCACCCTGCACACACACACACATGCACATGCACAGACAGGCACGTCTGGGCCCGTCTCCTCCTTACCATGAGGATGAACATCCCCAGCGCTTCTGCCAGCAGCTCCCTGATGGTGCCGCTACGAATCGTGAGCACCTTCTGAATCTTCTCCAGCATTTTGCTCTCCGGCTCCAGCCTGCAGCCACAGGAGCTCCTGTTGTGACAGCACACTTCATTGCACTGAGCTAAGTTACCCTTTGAAACTTGGCACCCTCCCTTCACCCCCAGACACCTTCATTCATTTGGTTAACGATGAACAAGCCAATAAAGTAGAAGCTAGCTTCAAAGTCTTCCCCCCCACACATGTCATCCTTTTAAAACTATATAGTAAGGATGCTATATTTCTGCTGCTGGGGCATTGCAAACTCTGCGCCTCTGCCCAGGAGCAGCCTATCTCCGGAGCAGTGGAGCTGTAAATAGATTTGGTGTGCTCCTAAAGCCCCTGTCTTTCTCTTTAACCTTTTCCACAGGCACTGAACAGGAATTTTGGCTGTGCTCTGCATTCTAACCCACTGGCTAGTGGTTTGGTGCCCTTTTTTTTTTTTTTTACAGGTGGGATTAGGACCGTTTGCCTGTGCTTTGCAGGACTATCTGGATGCCCAGCCTGTGGTAAGGATGCTCTGCAGGAAGCTGATGTGCACCACTGTCCGCAGCCGGGAAGAGCGCAATGCCTTGAGCGTTCCTTCAGGTTGAAGATTTGGTCTTGCTGAATACATCCGTGCCCACAGCTCCAATCACACTAGTGGAGAGCCTCCCCACCAGCCCCCCGGGGTCTGTCCTCTTATGTCGGGCATGGGGAGACCATTCTCGTCAATGGTCCCCAGAGACCTTCAATCTCATCTGGCTGCCAGAACAGAACCCTCACTGTCCCTATTCCTCCTCCATCTTCTGATCCCCTCTGCGTATCTCCCTGCTCACCAGGTGCTCTTACCTCTCCACTGTGAAAAGGTTTTAATACCTTTGCGTAATCACTGAAAAACTTAAACCCACTGAACACCCAAGACCTTTTTCTGCAAGCCGTATCTAGCTCTTTGCTGGTTTTCTTCACCTTTCTCGCAACCTGCTGCAGCTTCTCAGTGTGGCTCCGGAGAGGACACAGCACACAGCTCCGCAGGGGTTACCAGTGGCTGCCCCGATGGAGACGTAGCACTCTGCTCATGCTGCCCCTGGTCTTGCCTCCCTCTGCACTACTGCGTTGCAAAAGTTCATGGGCTTTTCTTTCATGCACAGGACACTGAGCAGCTGTATGGAAGAACCTGGGAAGCCAATTCTTCTCTCTGCTCCATAGATGATTGTCTATCTTGCGGCAGGGAAGGGTTTTATGGACTGGGGTAAGCCCTCCTCCAGCGACAGATTAGCTATTGACCTCAGTGAACACCTGGCTAAATACACAGTAATTTACTAGTCTGTCTCTGATACTAAGAACCATCTAATCATGACGGATGATAATCACACTGCTGGCAAGGGTGTTCCTACAGCATATTTCTAGGTGGGAAGGTTTTTTGTCCTATGAGTCTGTGAGCCATGCTGTGGCACAGAAAAAGGGGCTGATAAATCCTTCCAGGTCCCTTCATTCTCTGCCATGCAAATGTTTATTGGTGGAGCACACAAACACGAGCCCTGGAACACCAGGTCAGGGTGGTGACAAGAGCCTCAAGTTTCTTCTGCACATGGTTATTTTGAGCTGACATGTAAAGCTGAGGTCGTGGCATCAGTGTGTATTGGAGATCTCACAGCCTTTCTCAGATGGACGAGGTGTGAGTGGGTCAGCATCCCCCACAACTGGACCTCCAACTTCATTTTTCACTCCTAGATCTCAGGGAGCCTTCCAAGATGATTCCTCCACTGTGGGCAAACAAGAAAGCTGCTGTGTCTCTGAAAGACTTTGTCTCCTGCATTCAAGCATTAACTGTAGGCATCTCCCTATTCTAATCTGGGCTAAAAAATGGACAGGTACTTTCTGGGAACACCAGGCTCCCAGGGACTTACAGTCTTCTCAGGGAAAAAGGCAATCCCAGGCTGCAACAGGAATCTTTGGTTTGGTGATAATATTTGCAGCATAAACCCCGATATTACCACCAAATTCCCTAAAACTCCAGGATGCTTCTAGGATGGCATCATGGATCACTGGATGTGTCTCTTGCCACTGCTTGTCCTTTTACACAGGTCATTCCACAAGATGGCACTGAGACATTAATTTCTCCCTTAAAAGTGTTCAGGAGGGTTCCTCTGTTTGCTGCTGGAACTGTGAGAACCCTTTAGTTTTAGGGTTTCTCTGGGCATTTTTAGACATTAAAGTGACCTGCTGGTGTTCAAGGAGTGAAAGAACAACAAAAACAAACACCTTTCTATAGGTTCTGTAGGGCAGAGCACCTCTGTTCTGACAGCACACAAAACCAAAGTGTGTGAGCCTGTGCCTGTCACCCTCCACTTTATAATCAGCAGAGAAAAACAGGCAGCTCCAAAGGGCAGTTCATCCCCACCTAAAATAAACATCTGAGGCCAGACCTGTGAGTCACGCTGGATGCTGGCAGTTTCCCTCCAGTGTCTGTCTGCACTGGGGATGTGGAGCGATCAGCTCCAGCGTGGACACCCACGTGGAGGTACCTACCTCCAGGTGAGCGGGACTACCCTTCTTCCCTGCATCCAGATGTGGTGATCTTGAATGAGCGCAAACAACCATGTGAGATCTGCCAGTTGCCCAACACAACCTGTTCATACTTGCATGGTTTCACTTGCCTGCAGGGCTCTGGGGTCACCAAATACAATCCCCTACTAGCATAAGCAGCCACACCACATCCCTTTCGTGACCAGGCCAGTCCCCATTTTAGGGGTAAGTGCTTTTTGCCCCAACTCCTCCTGCTGGAAACCTGTTACCAGAACTTGCTGCTCTGGAGATTAGAGACTTGCTTCTAATTTCCAGCCAAATTCTTGAAGCCGTTTGTTCATGTGCCAGCATTACCCCATCACAGTCATGAGTTACCTTATGTCTTACAGTTGCTATCCCATAAAATTTTCCTATAAGATCTGTTAGAAGAGCGTTAGCTGTTCGCACTTAGCTTTGCACTGCCTCCTAATGTTTACCTTGATTTGCTCACAGGTTGAAACATCACTCAACATTGACCTTACAACGATTTAACCGTGTTTTGCACTGCACGTTAAGCAACCACCTGCTAAACCAAACCCATTTCTTCCCTAAGGCAGGTGCACTTTCAGCACTAGTAATAAAGGCTTCGGTTTGGAGAGGAAATTCTGGCACAGCCAAGGCCCACTAACTGTGCTGGTGTTGAGACCCATGGCACTGAAGAGGCAGGGGAACAAACCCCCTGTGTCCTGCTAGAGCAGCCCTGGGAAGGATGAGTGCCCACGGAGTCCAGGGCCGTCATGCTTCTGCAGGGAACAACTTCTCTCGCTCAGTTTGACAGTGCACATGTTTCCTCTGCACCCAGGAGCTCATTTATCTCTTAATTGTGGTAATCAACAGCTGGAACGTCACCACCCCATTAGCTTCAGCCCTGCTGGTGGAGCATTAACTTCTCCCCAGAGGCTGAGAGGAGCATGAGTAGACAGCACAGCAGAGGAGCTCCTCACCGTGGATGAGGACAGCTTGCTCCTCCATCAGACCAAATGAACAGGGCACAGAGACATCTCCAGGCCCCTTTAGGAAGCAAGACCAGATCAGAGACACCAATATAGCACTCGTATGACCTTAGCTGTCCAGGACAGGCCCCACTTGATGTACTTTAGAGCACCTGCACCTGTGGTCTCACATCTAATGCTCATGGTCTATCTCCTCCTCTCCTTTACAGATGGCAGGCACTGAGCCAGTCGTGGACACCCCAGATATTTGTCTCTCAGCAGATGGCTTTGCTCTCCGTACTGTTACTCAACTCCCTATTCCCAGGACACCATCCTCCACAGCCTTTCAGCTCACCCTGCACACCATCGCTCCTTGCCCTGAAGCTGGCCAAAGGCACATCACCTGCACCTGCTCCTTTCCAGGGAAAGCGGGCTAGCTCTTACCGTGCCAGGCAGAAGTGGGAGCTGGAGGGACTGACGGAGGGATGTGGTGGCACGATGGTGGGATCCTGTTCCAGTCAGCAGCTGTCCGCTTTGCTCCCCAGGGGCATGGTGCCTCCCTACCCCAGACTGCTGAAGCTCGCTCAGCTGGAGGTCATCCCAAGGTGGTGGTGTCAGCAGGAGGGGAATTACATGGCTTTTGTTGGTCATTAGGGGGAGAGCAGGGCTGTCCAGGAAGGAGTCATCTGGGGCGGCGCCGGCCCCATTGTTGGGCAACAGAGTGGAGGACACCTGGGATCTCCTGGCCGGGGAACTACCCAACCCACGGTGAGCCACCGTCCCCTCCTGCCCTCCGTATGGCTTTCCAGACAGAATCTGGTTATTTTTATACGCAGCAAAGCATGATGGTTTTTGAGGCACCTCACTGGCTTCCATCTGGGCAAAGCCGTGGAAAGTCTCCCCCATGCACGAGTATAGGGCATTTAACACAGAGAGAAACAGAGGCACAGGGGCACCTCAGGTCCCACAAGAGACTTGGGGAACCTGTGGGATTTCCACCGAGGTCCTGCCAGCTTCTCATCTGCTGTCATCCCCCATTTCCTGCCCCATTGCTCACCCATGAGCATCTTGTTCTCCTGACCAGCTCAGGTCCAGGCTCCCACTGTACCCCTGTGTGTGGGAGCATCCCCTGCCTGCCCCAGGACCCCTCTGCGGGGCTCCCCCAGACCCAGGTAGAGAGCAGCAGGCTCTGTGGGTGCAAATGCTCCTGCTGAGCTTTGAGTTGCCTGCTCGTGTCTGCTTTCAATCCACAGATAAGGTGAAAGCCGGGGAAACCACAGGGCTCACAGGACATGGTCACCCTGGAGATAAGAGGAGCCAGGCTTTCTCCTGGAGGAGTGTGAACACTGTGCTCTAAAAGCAGAGATTAAAGGGGAAAAGCTACAGGCTGGGGGAGGCACTGGGTGAGCTCAATGAGGTCCTGAAGTTGCAGAGTCTGATGGAGCCAGCATGCTGATCTGAATGTTTCCTTGCCTCTGACTGCACCCAGGAGATAGCACAGCATGGCTGTGTCCTCCCCTCAAGATGCAACAAGTTCGCTCTAACAAATGGTGCCACCAGCCAAACCCCTCATGCTTCAAGTCACACCGTCCCCTCTGCCTCATGCCTCCTCCAGACGCTCCAGTCCAGGACAGTCTGCGGGACCCACCAGCCCAGCATCCCCCTAAGCAGCACCAAAAAAGACACGAGCCTGTGTTAACAGACCCAAAGAGCAAAACCAGAGCAGGGGCTGATGACATGAATACAGCCATGCTTGCTGCCTCTGTGCTGCTAGAGCAAGGCTGAGCCAATAATCAACACAGTCCTTCACAGTAACCAGATGTTTGAGGGTGGGCTGCATCGATACAGGCCACTGTCATAAGCTGCACCTATAAACCCTTCAAGAGTTGATGCTAAACCCATAGGCGGACCATCGGCACTGCTAGCTGTGAAACAGATACTTTGTGGGGTGAGGAAACAACTAGTGACACTAATCATTGCCCATATGGCTAAACAGTGAATTAGCCAAACCCCAGCTGTCAGCCACACAACTGTGTTCGCTGGTATCACACCTGCCATGGCGTGTCCAAAGACCATCCAGCAGCTGGCACGACTCACACTGGTGGTAAGCAATGACTGCCACGTGGGACTTGTCCCTGCTCGCTTCGCAGGGGAGAGTAAGGCCAGGATGCAGGTGGCTGGGTCAGCTTTCTCAGAGCCAACCCACCCCAGCCCAGAGGGCTGCTGCTGGTGTGGACGTGAAGGCATCCGAAGGAAACCCCCGATAAGCTCCCACTATCGCGGCAGGGAGGAGATGCCACAGATTCCTTGCAGACACATGCGCAACTCCCCTTGGATGCTGCCCAGCCTCTCCCAGGGCCCCAAGGAGCCCTACAGGCATTTCAGTGGGGGTGGAGATTTGCTCCAGCATTGGCCAGACCCCATCACCCTCATGCCCCCGCATCCCTTTTGGCTTCTCCTGTGCTGTTTTGGGAGACAGGAAAGAGGGGCCAAGTATGGTGGATGGTGAAAAGCCATTGACTTAGAGAAACCTACAGAAGCTGAAAATCCATCTGTTGGTGTGACCTGAACAAGAGGCAGTTTTCATTGCTCATGTAGTTTCCCAGCACAAGTCCTGCATGACAGAAGTGGCAACTTCACAAATCAGCTCATATTAAGCAAAGCAAAGCACCAACATGCAGTTTATTTCCCAAAGCACAGGGTACCACACATCAACCATCAGTGGCAGTGCACATGTTCCTAACGCATGGCAAATACTAAATATTGTCACTGGTCTTTATTGTCCCTATGTTTGTTTTTACACAGACACACAAACACACACATCCCTATCAGCCATTTCCTAGTGAAGAAGTAACTGTTGCATGCCACCTTCTCAATTCTGACTTCATAGGAACCTCCTCAGGGTCAAAATATCAATTTATAATCTCATGAGAATGACAGAAGGTCTGGCTCCTGATGTGAACCAGTTAGAGCTCTCTGGAACTGCCTCAGGGTGTATTTGCAGAGGACCTGATGCAATGGGCCTCTTATCATAACACAGCCTCCAGGTTCTGCCACAAGAGCAACACATACACAAATCACAACAGGTCCGTGAGGCTACAGATACCAGTTTTTGCACCTGAAATGTTCACGCATGTGTCAAACTACAGCATTAGGCACAGCAAGTGTGTGGCTTGAGCTCTCATCTACAGGAGCAGCCAGTCCAACTGGTAGAGTCTACCAGGAAATGTGTCGCTTTGCTCACCTGGCTTTGCTCACACTGAGTCTACTAAACAATAAGCTCAAACTGCTTTTCATGCACTGGGGTATGTATTCCATCTCTAGAAGTCCTTGACACAGGATGCTGCGGGTGCTAAAAAGAGATCTAAAGATAGTTATACAAATTCATGGAGGTAAAAATCCACCGATGGCTGTTAAATGTGGACAACCCTCTATCACAAGTGGTCCCTGAGCTGTGAATTGTTGGAGATATTGTAAAATATTTCTGGGGAAATACATTTATTCTGTTCATACACTCTTCTCCCATCACACCTAGGATCTCCTCCATGGGTCCAGCTCATCTCAGTGACCACTGCCTGTCTGACTGTGGTGCCTAGTGGAATAGGATGTCCACCACTTCACTCACAGGAGCAGAAGACTAGCAGCCTTTACCAGCACATTCTTGGATTGCTCAGTTGTCCTGAGATGACATGAGGGCACTTGAAATATATTCCCAGCTCTGCTGCTCACCAGTGTGAGTCCTGAGCATCCACTCCTCCTCCCTGCCCAGTACCCCGTCCACAGGGGGTGAACACGACACCTCATTCAGAAGCAACTTGGGATGCGCAGAGGAGACATTTGCAACTGACAGCGTGCTGCGTGATCCTTGCTAAAACACCTGCCCAGCTTAGTGCTGGAAATGCCATCAGCTCCTGGGTCATCCTAAGTCATCCACCTCCGCGTTGCTCTCTCCTCCTCCACGCAGTGCAGATAGAGACCTCTCCCAGTCCCAGGACAGCCAAGGACATATATGTCTCAGCTTCCACTTCACCACTGGTGAGGTCAGTGGTCAGAAGAGCAGGTAGGAGCGTCCTTCACACACACAACAGGTCAAGCCAGCAGAACGGCTCCCTCTGCTCACCAGAGCACTTACTGTAACGCCCACAGCAGTGCAGCAATTCAATGGCATTTTAGATACAGCAAAAGCTTTAGAAGGGGGAGATCTATTGCACTGTGGTGGAGTCTCCCTTCTCCTTCCCACCCTGGAGCTGGAGGAAGCCACATCATATGCGTCATTTAAAAGCAGACTAGAAGCAAAAGGCACTTGAAAACTCACCATGGGGAACAATCATGCCCTGCTTTAGGGCAGTAAGTAACTGACTTTGTCTTGTTCATCTCATATTTTATTGCCTCTGCTGTTTGTATGGTGCTTCACGGGAGAAAGCAAGCTAACGGAGCAGAAAGCCTGCTTGCTGGTCCCCTGACCCCTCCCCTGCGCAGGCACCATCTCCCATCCTGCACTTGTCTCTTCTGCACAGCCCCATGAGACGGCAGCTTTGGATGCGGCACTACCACACTGCGGTCACACAACACTGTCAGCAAGGGCTTGAGGGAGAAAAAGCAGTGCCAGAGCCGTGGGAGTGTTGCAGTACCCTCACCGGGCACCCGCCGCTGCGCCCATGGTGAGGGCTCGCACCTTCCTCCCTCCTGGTCAGTCTGGTCCCTGGTCACGTGCAAGCTGTGGTCTGGGGAAAGGAGTCTCAGAGCAGGTCCTCACTCCCTTGCAAGTGCTGTGGGGTTTGCCGTGTCCCATCCAACCACCCATTCCTTTATGCTGGTGGTGCCTGGAAATTTAGGATGTGAACAAAACCCCCTGAACTCACAAGACCTCTCTTAAGCCCACACCAGCAACCACCTTAGAAGAAGCAAAGGGAAAATCTTACGACGGACAATTTTGTGGGATACAGCATGTTTGTTGTACGTAGCCATAGGGTGGTATAGGGGAAGATAGATGCCTAGCTTCATAACGATCTTCTTGGACTGCAGCTGCACTCGCAAAGCAGGTGTTTGCTCAAGAGCTTTGGCTAAGTTCTCGTTAGTTGTTACGTCTGTCGTACAATTACCCCATGTTTTTTGGACTCCAACTTGTTTGGAAACATCGCCAAAATAATCCATCACAAATGCCTTGTACCCATAGGCAACGGCCTGCTGGAAGACATCCTGCCCTGATCAGCATCTGCGCAGAGTTAACATGTGACCCAGCAGTGACAAAAACATGTTTTGTTCTAGGTTGTTGGAACAGAGGAAAAAAACATGTTCATAATTTGCATTTGTTAATTCACACTTGCTAACAGGATAACAAGTTCAATCAACACAGAGAAATGGAGGTTAATAAATGTAAACACCTTTAAGTTCTCAACAGACTGACCCTAATCTGTAACCCAGGGTCAAAGTCTAAAGTGTTCTGTCTACAGGTCTGTATTAGCTAACTCATAAGAGACAACTTGAACTCAATACCCATCTATTTCTTGGAACGAATATATAGCCTTTGGCGAAAGCAGCCCCGATGCCCATGAATTTCTCCCTGCCTGCTGACAACCCAGAACCTGGAAGAAACTGCCAATCCCATGGAAACGTCCTACAGCGTCAGCGGGTGCGTTGACTTGGATGACCACAAGTCAAACATACAACAAAGATGGTACTCCCACGCCCAGTGTCCCACCCAACCAGGTGTCTGTCTGAAAGGAGCGCATCCTTCCCCAGATGCTGTCACCACTTGCTGTAGCACTCAGCTTTAATCAGACGTTTCCCTTTCAAGCACTGACCCATCCTGCCGGATCAGTCCTGCTTAGCTTTCAGCACCTGATAGGATCGTAAGCCAAGGCAAACGTAAGCAAAGGATAGAAACAGTGGATAGAGATCTAGAATAGGCAGTTACACATACAGCAATGTTATGTTATGCACAAAGGTGCATGAAATATGTTTGAGAGGAAAAAAAAAATCTGCATATCTAGGTGAGTTGCTCAGAGTCCAGGATATTATCAGATCTGGAAAAATGCCATGTGAATGAGTCACTGGAGCATCAGTCAATGGCTGTGTACAGAAAATGCCACAAAATTGGCTGTTGTATTCCCTCTCCAGCGTTCATACAGTATCATTTCACGGTTTCCATAAATGATTGACTAAAATGTGCCATGGGCCACTTTCTTGCATTATAGTTATCTGCCCTGCTACCCTGTTTCAGTCCAATCCCCACTCACACCCTCCTCCCCTTTAATAAAACGTGTTTTAATAAAACATCTTTTTCAGATCAGCATTGGAGAGCAAATGAAGGCCCTTTGAAAAATGTTTTGCATATTCCTTCCACAGCTGCTCTCCAACCAACCTGCTGGCACAGTTGTGCGGTAGCCTGACGCCAAGGAGGAACACTAAATGTGACTGATCCAGCAAATTTATATATGCCCTGTTCCTTCAGGAGCTGGAGTAGAGTACCTCAGCTCCCCAGCGTTTAGGACCAGCACTACTTAATAGCTGGAGATCTGCAGATCAAGACAGGAGTCCTGCTGCCAGCAACAGGTTCCAGAGTACGGAGTGCTTGTAAACCAGAGATGGTGCCTTCAGCCCCAGCTCGAAGCCGACAGCCAGCCTGCAGAGACCCCACAGCGTTGGTATCGTGTATTGTATGTGCAACAGCTCAATACACAGGTCTTTGCTGCCTGTCTACTGCAGGATGTGTCCCTGCTCTGAGCTCTGTCCTGGGCTGGCCTCAGGCAGGAAGAACCTTCACAGCAGGGCAGCTTTGGGCTCAGCTCCCATTTCAACCACCCCAAATGGGCAAGGGTGAAAAAAAGGAGGCTAGGACAAAAAAAGGGGAGCCAAGGGGGAAAGGCTGGGAAGTAGGAGGCCTCTGTGCCCAGACTCGTTCTGATACCACTCGTGCAGCAGGGCAATGGGAGGCAAAAGCACAGAGCCGCATGTGGTGGCTCCTGGACCTTCTGCTCTGCGCTGGGAGCTGTATGTCATTCCAGACTGCTTTTGCTTTGAGTCTCACAGGAGGATGGGTGGAAAGGATCAACAAGGAGAGGTGCTGCCATCTGACACTGACTGAGCAACCAGACCATGCCCAGAGGGAAAGATAGGGACAACACCTCATGTATACAAGTCAGCTGCAAAGACCGTCTCGCCGTTTGTGACACCGAACTGGTCTGCTGGCACTAGGAAACATTTAGATAAGTTTGACTTGAAAGTGCCTTGGTGTTATTTGCCCAGATTTCCTGCATATTTTGATTCTGAGCCCCAAAAAGAAACTCACAAAGTAGATGTGTTTACACACACAAACACAGTGCACTGAAGCAACAATCACTCTATGGCTGAGATATTTTTACCTGCCTGAATAATAAATATATTCTTCGTTCTCTCTACTACTGTAAAGGCAGTTGATGGAGAATCCATATTGGACATACCACCCTTTTCAAATTGGTTGTAATAAGCTCTCTGGAACAAGGACTGACTCTCCCAACGCATTTGTGTAGGTCTGGCACAGTCAGACAGAGCCTAGAGGTACTGCTGTAATAACCACCTCTGCCAACATGAATTGTAGCAAGGAGGATGTACAAAGAGATTTTTGCATCTATTACAAAAGGGTGAGCATACGCCTCATGAACACTCTGTGTTAGCACACCAGAGAAGCCACAATATACCCTAGGAAATATGTTTTGCTGCTGCGGCTTTGGGTGCTGAAGGAAGACCCCCATGTGGCTCTCTCTGCTGACATGTATTGTCCCCTCAAAGTGCTGCTGCATGATCCCATAAGGTGATGCCCATCAAGAGCTGTCTCCAGGCTCCAGCCAAGTACCAGCTCAACTCTCACTGAGCCCAGCCCAAATTGACTTTGGGCCCTCCTGAGTCCGAGCATGCCATGTCCTTTTCCAGCTCCAAGCCTTGCACAGCTGATGAGCAGTGCCACTCACCTTGCTCTGTGTCTGCACTAGCTTCTATTTATGATTAGGAAAGGCAGATCAATCCTATATGCTGTGTGGGATTGTCCAGGAGATGAATCCATGCTGGGACCCCGCGGCACTCTCTGCCTTGTCGCTAAGTGCCCATGCTTTAATCCTTGGAGCACTTGGAGGCCCGGATGTACCAGAGCCTTCTCCATCTGTCCAGCCCAGCTGAATGCCATATAGAATCACAGAATCACTAAGGTTGGAAAAGACCTGTAAGATCATCAAGTCCAACCATTAAAAAAAAAAAACAAACCACCAAAAACAAAAAAAACCCACACACCCACAAAAAAACCAAAACCACCCACAAACATGGACATGACGCACAAGCTGAGACAGACCCCATGTTGCCCAACTTCAGCCCTATTTTGTCCCAGGGAAAGTCAGATCCTCTACTCCCTATTCACCAGCATTTCCCCTAAATGAGTATCACAGCTCTGCATGTTTATAGGCCATTCCTGAGTATCATGAGATGTTCCTGAGTTCATGAGATTGATCTGGTTGGGGTGGGATGAAATAGTTCATTAGAGGGTGGACCAGAAGACTCATGGACAGCTCCATGACCTTCACAGATGGTGGTGACCTGAACAGGAAAGATCAGCAGCCTCCCCTGGCTGGCCAAGGAGACACCCACAGTAGAGAGGGTACTGGAGAGAGGTTTGGACACCAGCTCCTGAATCCGGTCTGAGTCCGTCAGATACCCCTCTGGACGATCAGGAGAGCAGATATTTCTAGAGAGTTTCTCTTGCCTATTGGACAGGCTCCTGTGCACTCCTGAGCTGTCTTCAGGAGCTCTCCAGGGTGGTTTGCTTTTTTTGTCAGTCCTGGTGTTGTCAGACTCTATCACCAGCTGCTACATATTGCAGCAAACCGTCACCTCCTGTTGCTGAACAGATCACAGAGAATCAAGGATTAACTCAAGCAGTAAAAATCTCACCTACACTCGTCGTAGAGGCTGAGCCCAGTGCCTCCAAATCTGACTTTTGCACTTCCCACTTCGGAAACTGCCACTAACATTTGCTGCTGCTCCTACCTGGAGCAGGCGATGAGCTAGTGAGGGAAGAAGCCTTCCCTTCCCTGCCTCAAACGTACCACTCGGAGCCATTACTCCCAAAATAACTCAATGCTTAGATGGATGGGGATAGGCTTGACCATGGTAGGCTCCCTCTGAGGCCTGGGATGCTACGAGCAACCGCATCAGCTGCCACCACGTTCCCAGAGAGCTGCAAATCACCTTCACTCCCTGTTTTCAAAGGTCTTGGTAACAGGAGACCAAACTATCTAAAAGAGCCTGTGGCATCACGATCAAGGCTGCCCTTGACAGTGTCTCTCCTTTGGCTCCTTTGAGCAGTAATGAACTCTGTCCCTCTGTGTAGGAGCAAGAGTCTGTGTGGGGCCAGCCGCACACGGTGGAGCAAAGTTTCCCCAGAGCTAAAAGCCATCATAAACCTCTCTACCTTCTGGTCTACCTCCACGAGCATAAAAGGAAAGCTCTACGTGTGTGTCCATGTGTGCGTTTCTGTGAAAAAGCAAGGGAGAGACTGACTCGGTGCAATGAAGATTTCAGACAAAACAATTTAATTACACATATTTTTCCCCCATGAGCAGGATGAGAACTAAACATGTAACAGCTGTTGCTTAATGCATTCCTAGATAGCACACAGATATTATGCTGATAAGCACCACTTAAGAACCGAGATAGCAAAGGAGAGGAAGATAAGTAATGATGTTAGTTACGCAGAGAGCAAGTCAGATCTTAGTGTGACTTTAAAACAACCTGGTTTCCATCCCTCCATTTATCAGAGTATTTACAGTAATGCATATAGCAGTGAATAATTTTAGTAGCATTTTAGAGGCAGTAAAAACTTCAGAAAGGTGACATTCATTGCACTGCTATACAGCCACCCCTGGAAACTGGAGAGAGCCACATCACATGCACCCTTTAAAACCTGACTTGAAAAAATACCCTTTGAAAACCAAATGTTAGTATGGATCCTGTGCTGGTTGAGAGTCTGGATGAGAACAGATAAATCACACCTGTTTCAGGTCTTTGGCTTTCACCAGAGCACAGCTTATCGGGGAAAGGCACGAGCAAAATGAAGAGGTGACCACGCTGTGCTTCCCACACGCTGGCCTCTTCCAGTGCACCACAATGCTTCCCATGCTGGGCTCGTCCCTTATTCCCAACTCCAAGAGGTGGCAGCAGCACTCCTACCTTCAGGAAACCGCTCCTGTGTGGGACTGGCATCATCTCCTACCCTGGGAACAGGAGAAGGACTGACACCCTGGGGAAAAGCAAGTGCACGCTGAGTTGCTCAGACATCCTCAGCATCTAAGCTGAACACCAGTTGCAGTGGGCCTAGCACTGTAGACAAGCATAGTATAAGGCACAGGGAAGGTGTATTAAAAAAAAAAATCATTTATTTGCATCTAGCTTATTTTTTTCATGTTAATGGAGGGGGAAAAACTCTTTCTGGGATTGAAATGAGCCCTGAGCCTCTGCTCATCTTTCCCAAGGGGAAGCTTGCCAGCATTGCTCATTGCAAACACCTTCGCAGAAATATCAGCTGCATTGATTCTCTCCAGACATCTCTGAGACTAAAGGCTGAAGACAAAGTCACAAACATATGTCAGAGAAAGAAGAAATAAAAGAGAAAGGAATATAGTTCTTGTCCCAAAGACGGTACAACCTCAACAGACCAAACATGTGGTGGGAAAAAAAAAATTAAGAGAACCATAACCAGAAAAAAGCTCCTTGCATCCTGGGACAAAAAAACATCCCACCAGTTCTCACTAGAACCCTGTAGTGGTGAGACTCACCTGAGAAAATTAGCAATGTTGTGCATGTCAGTGGGTGCAGTTTCTGTCCTACCCATGAGTGACACCATTGATGTCAACTCCATTACACTGCTGGGACGGGTGAGAGAAGCAACACTAAAATGGCCATTTATGAACACAGATCTCATAGACTCACTAGACAGAGTCCTGTGGTCCCTATGCGCAATGGCTTCTCGTGTTTGGGGACCTCCTTTCGCAGACGCAGGCTACAACAATATTTGAAGGTCTATATCTGTCAAGGTACTGATGTAGCCCAGTAAATACAATTTTTGAAATTGTTAGTGAAGGACCACAGGCTTCATTATCTCAGGATGTCTCCAGGCTTATCTTAACCTGAGCTGGTATTAGTTTACTTAAGCAGTTGCTAGTGGTCAAGTGACTTCTGTAGAACCTCTTCTAGCTTTACCTGTGTGATACCATATATGGTAAAATGACAAACGTAGGTAGGCACTGCATAACAAGAAATAGCCCTTTATGTTAATTGAGGCTGGGGGAAGCTGTTGTGCAACATTCAAACTTTACCTGAAAACCACTGAGAAGGAAAGAGAGTGTGATGAGAAAAAACAAAAATAGCTCCAAGGAGACTCCAGGCCTAAGGAGAAAGGGACCTCCACCATCAACATTGTGCTTCTCCCAGTGAACAGCTCAGGACACCGATAACTCACAGAGGCAGCACAACACCTTTCTGCTTGAGAAGGCCAGTGCCACCAAACACAAGGCTCAGATGGACATCAGAAGGTGAGGATAGCATTGGAGAAGAGAAGCAGGACAGCTATGATGTAGTCGCCATCACAGAAACATGGTGGGACGACTCGCATGACTGGAGTGCTGCAATGGATGGCTATAACCTCTTCAGAAGGGATAGGCAAGGAAGGCGAGGCGGAGGGGTGGGTCTGTATGTTAGGGAGTGTTTTGATTGTATGGAGCTCAACAATTGTCATGACAAGGTCGAGTGCTTATGGGTAAGGACGAGGGGGAAGGCAAACAAGGCAGATATCCTGCTGGGTGTCTGTTACAGACCACCCAACCAGGACGAAGAGGCAGATGAAGCGTTCTACAAGTGACTGGCAGAAGTCTCACAGTCGCAAGCCCTTGTCCTTGTGGGGGACTTCGACTTACCAGGCGTCTGCTGGAAATATAAGCCAGCAGAGAGCAAACAGTCCAAGAGGTTCCTGCAGTGTGTGGAAGATAAATTCCTGACACAGCTGGTGAGTGAGCCTACCAGGGGAGGTGCCCTGCTTGACCTGCTGTCTACGAACAGAGAAGGACTGGTGGGAGAAGTGATGGTCGGAGGCTGTCTTGGGCTCAGTGACCATGAAATGGTAGAGTTCTCAATTCTTGGCCAAGTAAGGATGGGGGTCAGCAAAACCACCACCATGGACTTCCGGCAGGCAGACTTTGGCCTGTTCAGGACACTGGTTGAGAGGGTCCCTTGGGAGAGGGTCCTGAAGGGCAAAGGGGCCCGGAAGGCTGGACCTTCTTCAAGAAGGAAATCTTAAAGGCACAGGAGCAGGCAGTCCCCATGTGCCGTAAGAAGAGCTGGTGGGGAAGATGACCAGCCTGGCTGAACAAGGAGTTTTTGCTGGGACTCAGGAAAAAAAGGAGAGTTTATCACCTTTGGAAGAAGGGGCAGACAACTGAAGAATAATACAAGGATCTCGTTAGCTCATGCAGAGAGGGAATAAGAAAGGCAAAAGCCCAGCTAGAGCTCAATCTGGCCACGGTCATAAGGGATAACAAAAAATGTTTTTACAAATACATTAACAACAAAAAGCGAGCCAAGGAGAATCTCCATCCTTTATTGGATGTGAGGGGGGAACATTGTCACCAAGGATGAGGAAAAGGCTGAGGTACTTAATGCTTTCTTTGCCTCAGTCTTTAATAGCCACACCAGGTCTCCTCAGGGTATTCAGCTCCCTGAGCTGGAAGACAAGGATGGAGAGCAAAATAAACTCCCCATGTTCCAGGAGGAAGCAGTTAACGACCTCTATGCCACCCGGACACTCACAAGTCTATGGGGCCTCATGGGATCCACCCAAGGGTGCTGAGGGAGATGGTGGAGGAGCTTGCCAAGCCACTCTCCATCATTTATCAACAGTCCTGGTTAACAGGGGAGGTCCCGGACAACTGGAGGCTTGCTAATGTGATGCCATCTACAAGAAGGGCCGGAAGGAGAATCCGGGGAACTACAGGCCTGTCAGCCTGACCTTGGTACTGGGGAAGATTATGGAGTGGTTCATCTTGAGGGTGCTCACAGGGCACGTGCAGGACAACCAAGGGATCAGGCCCAGCCAGCACGGGTTCATGAAAGGCAGGTCCTGCTTGACCAACCTGATCTCCTTCTATGACCAGGTGACCCGCCTGGTGGATGAGGGAAAGGCTGTCGATGTTGTCTACCTGGACTTTAGCAAAGCCTTTGACACTCCCTCCCACAGTATTCTCCTGGAGAAGCTGGGGGTTCGTGACTTAGTCAGGTGCACTCTTCGCTGGGTGAAAAACTGGCTGGACGGCCGAGCCCAGAGAGTCATGGTGAATGGAGTCAAATCCAGTTGGTGGCCGGTCACAAGCGGAGTCCCCCAGGGCTCAGTTTTGGGGCCTGTCTTGTTTAATATCTTTATCAATGATCTGGATGAGGGGATTCAGTGCTCCCTCAGCAAGTTTGCAGACGACACCAAGTTGGGCAGGAGTGTTGATCTGCTGGAGGGTAGGAAGGCTCTGCAGAGGGATCTGGACAGGCTGGATCGATGGGCCCAGGCCAGTTGTGTGAGGTTCAACAAGGCCAAGTGACGGGTCCTGCACTTGGACCACAACAACCCCATGCAACGCTACAGGCTTGGGGACGAGTGGCTGGAAAGCTGCCCCACAGAAAAGGACCTGGGGGTGTTGATTGACAGCTGGCTGAATATGAGCCAGCAGTGTGCCCAGGTGGCCAAGAAGGCCAACAGCATCCTGGCCTGTATCAGAAGTAGTGTGGCCATCAGGAGCAGGGAGGTGATCGTGCCCCTGTACTCGGCACTGGTGAGGCCGCACCTCGAATGCTGTGTTCAGTTTTGGGCCCCTCACTACAAGAAGGACATTGAGGTGCTGAAGCGTGTCCAGAGAAGGGCGACGAAGCTGGTGAGGGGTCTGGAACACAAGTCTGATGAGGAGCGGCTGAGGGAACTGGGGTTGTTCAGTCTGGAGAAGAGGAGGCTGAGGGGAGACCTCATCGCTCTCTACAATTACCTGAAAGGGGGTTGCAGAGAGGTGGGTGTTGGTCTCTTCTCCCAAGTGACTAGCGACAGGACAAGAGGAGACGGCCTTAAGTTGTGCCAGGGGAGGCACAACTTCACTGAGAGAGTGGTGAAGCATTGGAACAGGCTGCTCAGGGAGGTAGTGGAGTCACCCTCACTGGAGGTGTTCGAAAAACATGTAGACGTGGCATTGTGGAACATGGTTTAATGGGCATGGTGGTGTTAGTTGATGGTTGGACTTGATGATCTTACAGGTCTTTTCCAACCTTAATGAGTCTGTGATTCTGTGATTAGATATTGTTAAATTTTCTTTTATAACAGTTTTGAGAGTAGTATTGTTAATGAGACTTTTCTGTATTAATCTGGATTATAAGTGTTAGTATTATTGCAATTGGACTAGTAATAACTTTATTATGTCTTGATTATGTTAAGATTTTGATTAAGCTTTTGGCTCTGTATGACTACAATGTGTTCATCTTTGCCCATGACAATATTTTAAGTGTAGCATAAGAGAAGCTGTCCGAAACCGAAGACTCATTGCCAGGCACTAGCAGAGCTGAGAAAGCCCCCCCAGACAGTGACTTCAAAGACATGAGTGAACCCTACACAAATCCTTCCCCTCAAAGACTATCCTGCCAATTTTCCCAATTTGGGATGCATAGGACACAACTGCTACCAGCCTCCAGATACCTGTTGGCATCAGGAGCCAACATTTCAGTCAACAGCCTAGGTAGTAAGAGCTGCAGAGCTGCAGCTATTCAAAAAGCTCCTGCTGGGCCTTTTCCAGCCATCACCTTAAACAAATATGTCACCTACTCCCAGCTTGCACCCACACACATACATTTAGCCCTTAATTTATCCAAATTGATCTTTTTTATTCCTCTCAAAGAGCTGTGAGCTGAAATAACCAGTGAGGAAGGGATTAGTTACACTCAGGGTAGTGCACAGGCTTGCTGTCTTTAACCTACCTACAGACGGTTCAGGTTTAGGGTCCTTCTTTGAGAAGGTAATTCTGACTGAAGAAGTCCAGGTGCAGCTGGAAACACCTCTCAAACAAGAGCCACAGCTTGGAAAGAAAGAAAGAAACATGTTTCTCACTGCCATGCTCATCACATTATCCTCAGGTGTTTCCTGATCTCTGTCTGTTCCAACTCTGCAACCTCCCTGCCTGTGCAAGGGTCAGGCTCAGCATCACTGAAAACACCTGAAAAGCCCAAAAAGTGTCACAGAAACCTCCTCATCTCCCAAAACTCACTGCCACCATCCAGGCAGAGGTAGAAACCATGATTACATGTCACCCATGCAAGAAGTCCAGCTGATAAGTAGCAACAGATACAAGAACAGCCTGAAATGATTCTTCTTAGAAGCTGTGGAGGCTTGAAGGGACCCAGATTTTACTGTCAAGCTGACCCAACAAAGTCACTTAGTTTAAATTTCCCTATGTCAAACTCAAACATTTCCCTATGTCAAATTTTTACTCAAGAAAAATGTTCATTTGGAGAGCATTTCACCTTCTGATAGGAAAGTGTAGTATGGGAATTCAAAACGTTTAAACCACCCTGGCTTAAAAACATAATTTTCAGCCTTCTCCTCCTCTTCACAGGGTGGCTCACCACTCTTTGTAGAGTACAGTGTTCTTCACTGAGATGTGCTCACAGCAGCTGACTGAGATTTTACCCATTTTAAAACATTATTCAACAATGGAAAGTGTCACTTGGGTTGGAGTTTATTATTTCAGATTTTTGGGGGGTTCTTTCTATGACTTACAGTCAAGTCTACCATATGTAACAGCCTCCAAAGACTATTCCTGATTTCCCAAGGATAAGGAGAAAACAATTCCAGCCTCTCCTTTCTACAATAGGCAGGGGGTGAATGGGAATATGGGGAAGGAAAAGTGGGAGTGGTATCTTTGCTGGACACCCACCACAGACAGACTGCAAGAAAATGAAGGCATCCTGCTGGTTTCAGACTCACCTTTGATGTAGGAGAAAGCAACTGAGAAAGTCAAGAAAGCCATAAATGCCCATATGTTTCTACCTATTACCACAAACCAGATTAAAAAAACCTAGATTTTTAAAAAACTAAACTTGCAATAAAATAGTAAGATTTGGTCAAACAGTACTCTGCCTCCAACTGATCCATTGAACTTTGACAGTTTCCAAGGTCCCTCCCAGTCACAATAGTACATTACGACTCGAGGTCAGAAAACCTCTGAAGGTTTTCTGGAAATATCCCCTCATCCCCATCGCATATTCTGGCAAGCAGCCCCAGAGGAAGAGTCTTTTGGTCAGCAGGTGCATCAAAACCTATTTTATTTGCTTAAGCTGAAGGCTGTGCAAAACAGCAAGCAACACGGCAAGACCTTCTGCAGGAAGAGATGACTCACCTTCTGCTTTACCAGCTACAACAGATAGCAATATGACTCCTCCCCACTGGATGTACGTTCAGCTCCTAGTATTGTCCTCTTACCTTTATGTCCTGCCCATGAATTCCCCCAGTCTGATCCACAGTGACCAACAGACCCGAGTATTGCGAAGCAGATTCACCTGCTGTAACAGGGAATACAGCTGCATGCCTTCTGCTGACGCACTGCATCGTGCCCTCAAAAGGAAATAAGTGGAATCTCCCAAGGGTGTGCAACAACGTCTGGGTAGAACCAAATGAAGCAAATAAAGGAAAATAATTTCCCAGCTGCCCAGTACCCAGAGCTGGAGCAGATTTCTCAAACTGATCAATTGCCATTCAGGCACAAAAGAAGCAGTCAGATATTCAAAGTAGCTCAGCATCCGAAGCCAAAGAAGGGTCACAATGTTGGCCTTTCAAAACGAGTCCACTGTCTTCTTGCTAATCCTCTGGTTTTCTGCCCATCTCCCAGTTTGCAGTGCATGTGGATAAGCAGTGATTCCAATGGGAGCCAGAGACGACAGCAAGAGGTGGGAGATCAGCTCCAGTAGCGGAGGGGACATTTACAGCACCTCTGTGGAAGCCAGCTTCCTCCCCTGCCTCCACTCCGCCTATAAATTCATTACAGTTCCTGCCAAGGAGCAGCTTCTCCACTTTTATGGCTTTTCTCTGTGGCCTATGACCGCTTTTGGCACCGTGCTGCGTGCACCGAATGCAGCGTCCAAGAATCCAGAGCTGACAGAGCCGCTAAGGACACAGGAATTATGTCTGGAAAGGGAGAAGAAACAGAAACTATTCCTGGCCTTGTGGGGAAGAGATACTGTTAAAAATAAGTTGTTTTGTGACAGATGGAGTTAATAAGTTGTGCTTTCCTACAGTTCTCCCTCCAATCTTCTCCACCATGATAGTCCCAGCTCCTTCCAGAATCTGCTACTGGTTTGGCTGGAGATCTGGGTCCTGTGCTGTGGCTGGCTGGCTTGGAGCTATACCTGTGTTGCTTCGTTAGCCAGGATATAAGTGCTGGTTATATATTGTATATTGTGCTGAAATCTGCCTTTGACTTGTGGGGAGGGAGCAGGGAGCAACAATAACATGGATCTTTCTGCTCTATCCAGCTGACGGTTTTCACAAAACTGTGAGCAAATTCAAATCTTTGAGATCTTTTACTAAGTGAAAAATATGGTAGAAATCATACTATGGGTTCAAAAGCTTTTTGGGGATATAGTGGGGGAAGGGGAAACAGAGGGGAAAGAGTAAACGCAAAGCTTCATTTCCCTAGGTAATTAGGTTTTAAAATACTGCCAAATGTCACTACTGTGGACTTTACACACTAATTTAGCACAGGATAGCCTGCAGATATCAATAGGAATCCATTAGGGATATAGTGCAAGTGTGAGGTCATGCTTGCTGCAACCTGTAAAAGATCTGCTGGGCCCATTAAAGTCCCTTTCAAGCTAATTTTAAGCAAGTGTGAGTAATTACCAGAAAGGCCAAAGAGGGAGAGGGAGAAAGAAAAAAGAAATGCAGTAATAAAACCTAGGCTGAAAGACAGCGTCTAACTGGCTGCTAAATTGTGCGTGCTCCTAAGAAGGAAAAGGACATGGCTGAGAGAAATGGAATTCCCCTTGCTCATGAGTAGCTGAGCCGGCACTGGGTTGGGGAATTTATCTCCACGAGGAGCCAAGAGATTGCAGCCTCACTGGAGGTGTAGTGTGACCCCATTCAAGAGCCCACCTGGTCCCCTGGGGACTCTGGTTTCCCTGGCCGACAGCTCTTTGGAGAAGCTCCAGAGAAACCCAGTGAATCCAGAGGAAGAGCAACTTGCAGCATTGCAAAAGGGTGTGATTTCTGATGATTCCTGAGGTTCCTCCATCTCCATTTTTCTGGGATACTTTGTTTTTTCCTGAAGCTGTTGAACATTTGTCTTTTGAAAAGCAGCTTTGTGAAGTGCTGGAAGAGGACATGACATACCCAAAAAGATGTTAGACAGCTGCACCCTCTGCATCTGCTGGCGTTACCATTACAGTCTTTTGCTGCACTGATCCAGGGCACAGTAAGAAAAAGCAGAATAAGAATAGGGAAGGGACCTTTAGCACCCTTAGCACATGGCATCATGATCTGCCAAATGCCTAGTCTACACTAGAAAATATTCGGCCTGCCAGGCTGATTTTTTGATTGAAATTTTTATTTTTTTCCAGATTTATGCCATGCATTTGCCCCGCCAGTGAATTTTATTCGAGTTATTTTACTCATTTTCATTTCTGTCACTGAGGCCTGTCTACATAATAGCTAGGAGGTGAATAGTCCAGTTCAGGGCATCAAAGCTCAATTTTTTTCTTTGAATTTCCTCGTGGGCCTCCTGTCTTGATGAAGAACGCCAGCCGTTATTGAAACCCAAAAGCCAAAACGCAGAGGGAAAAGGTGAATCCGGTGCCAACGTACATCCTCCCAGAGAATCCTCCTTGAGAAAGCTGTACTCCCTGTTGCAGTCAGCTAAAACCCACATGGGTGGGGAGGTGCTGACACAAAATAGGACCAGAAACAGAGGGATGAACCTTCCCATGGAGTTGCCAACAATAACAAAAGAAAAGCATTGGTTTTTTAAAAAAAAGCATTTTTTCTATTTTTCTCTTCCCTGTTTCTCTTAGCAGTATCCTGCCCATCATTGCCCCATGTTGAGCTGCCAGTCAGCTCTCATTTCAATTAGAAACTCTTCGCCAGCATAAATGGATTTTAAACCAGCCCTCCTCATTCTGGGTCTTTCCCGTGGGTTGTGTTGTGCATCGGAGAGCTGAAAAGCTGAGCTGATGTGGGTTTGGAGGTTTTGTAGCAGTGCAGCTCAGCTACGGAGGGTTTGCTCCAGAGCTGGGACTGCGGCAGCAGGATCTCTAGATGCAGGGGAAGGAAAAGCCTGTGCCAGAAATAGCTGGGGTGCTCCAGCAGACCCCGCCAGGCAGACACCATCTTCCTGTAAATGACAGAAAAGGGAGCGTCAAGCAGTTCCTCATGTGCCAGATGGGCTGCGGAGAGAGGAACTGCCAAGACAAGGGTGCCAGGGTGGGTGGAGGCAGGGAAGAATCACAGAATCACTAAGGTTGGAAAAGACCTGTAAGATCATCAAGTTCAACCATTACAAAAAAAAAAAAACAACCGACAAAAAAAACCCGCACAACACCACACAAAAACCCACCCACTCCACAACACCATGCCCATTAAGCCACGTCCCACAATGCCATGTCCACATGCCCCTTGAATACCTCAAGGGAGGGTGACTCCACTACCTCCCTGGGCAGTCTATTCCATTGTGATACCACGCTCTCAGTAAAGAAATTTTTCCTAATATCCAGTCTGTATCTCCCCTGGCACAATTTGAGGCCATTTCCTCAAGGATGGATATGTACTGGGAATGTGCCTCACAGAGCCCAGTAACTTCTGATCCCCCATCAGTCCTTCTCTTTCTCCTGCTCAGGACTATCCTGAACAGCATGGGAGTCTCCCTCTGGGCAGTCTGGGTCCCCAGCCTTGTTGCTTAACTGGCCATAAAACACTGGCAGCAAGAATAATTCTTCATGAAAAATGAGTGAGAAAGACGTATGCAAGATGCACAATCTGGGACTGGCCCAGATGGGCTGGGTTTTCTGCAGGGACTGAACTTCAGCCATCTGGATGTAAACCAGGAGTTTCCACAAGCTCTCTGTCACGGCTTACCCTTCAACCCTTCCCACTGGGCGATGTGAACAGCGCCCACAGGCAGGAGTTTCTACACAAAGCTGCAGGGAAGAGAAGCTGAAAATGGGGAATGACTTGCTAACACTTGAATGACATTGGTTAACGACCAGGCTGACTTCTACTGTACATTGCTTTTACATTTCCTGCGGGTCATTAGTGCCCTAACCACCATGTGTTTTCAGTCTGGGGCCATTCATGGCACATGGTACTTGTTAGTATTTTTGGCAGTTTATAGCAACTCTGGTGCGTAATTTGCATTATGGTCAGTTCCTGTAATCTGACAAATCTCGTAATACTATAATGAATTTCTCACAGCACCCCTCTTGCCATCATGCGAATATTGAAGATCTCAGCTCCCATTGAGGAAAAAAGAGTTTCTCATGCTCGTGTCTGCAAATTTCTTGAGTGAACCATAAAGGTTTGAGACCACAAGGCAGATAAATCAAGCCACAGCTACAGTCTTAGACCAAGGAGACTGAGTCACACTCCTCAAAAACTTCTGGCCAGCAACGCTGTGTGTCAGACCACTGTCACTGTATGTGGAAATCAACCAATTACAACATCTTAAAGCCGTCATTTTACAGACACATTGTAAGGGAACTTAACCACATATTAAAAGCCTGACTTCTTAAGAATACCCTGAGCCTCGCGCTGATACTGCAAGTTAGCATCCTGCAACGCTACCTGCTATAGCTCCCACCTCTCCAAAGGGGAATCAGCTCCTATAGCTTGAACAACAACTCCACTGAATCTGAGCTTTCAGCCAGACATTTTGCATAGGCTGTGACAAGCTGCTTCCCAAATTGCATCAACCCCTTTGGATCCAACAAACCCTACAAGATGGATCCTCATCTGTGGGGCCACCACAGGCTTTGTAGTTTCCTAGAGCTGAAACCTCACAGGTCCCTTCATCCTGCACAGAGCCCAATACCTGCAACCAGCTACTCTTTTGGAAATCAGCTGCCAATAGTTTTCATGTTTTCTCTAGCAAGCCACACCATCCCAGGAGGTCTCCAGCAGAAACCTGCTTGGAAAACATGTGCTATGATCTGATATTCCCTACCTGATTCTTCTGGAGCAGAAAATCTGAATTAGTCACTGCGACAACACAGGTTTCTGGGCAGGAGGCCCAAGAGCTTGTTCCCTGGAGACAAAATCAGACATGAGATGTGACCATAGGAGGCAGTGAACTGTGGAAGGAAACTTTCCCTTCCTGTGATCTGCAACATCCTAAACCAGAACAACTGTGTCTCCAGCAGCAGCAACCAAGTACCTGGTCCCAGCACTGACTTGCACATCAGCTCTTGTCCTAATAACTGGTGAGTCTTAGAGGTATAGTTTCTTGGAGTGATTTATTATGTGATTCCAAGATAGGTGCAGGGGTGAATTTTATTTTCATTCACTCATCTGCGTGAGAGCTCTGATGAGTCTGAACAAGATGGTCTACCACAATTTGGATATGTATAGGGAGAGAGAGATGCTTCTTCCGTGTGGCAGCAATAGAGATGGGGACCAAATGCTGTTCTTCACAATATGCAGTTCAGAGAAGAGCAAATATGTGTGAAGGTTTGGGAACAGGAGGTTGTTATCCAGTAGAGGTGCCCAAGGAGTTGGGAGATGAGACCATGCAGCTTTTGACACAAGGTTAGCCTATTCCTTAGTGCAGTGGGCTGTGGAGCTTTTGCTCTCTGTTCTCCAAGGAAAAGACAGGATCCTGGGGGTGGGATCCTCTCCATCTAACATTGTGTGTCTACAATGGAGGTGCCTTTGTCAATGGTGGGTCTCTCAGTACAAACAGGAACCTGCAGTGTTATTAGAACTGAAGAACCTGACCTCCAGGGGCTGTATTGACTCAGTCAACCCAGGAGTTTGATGACATGCTCAGATGGAGACACCTACCCATTGCAGAAGCCCCTATTTGGTCAGATGGCCCTAGTCCTTCTGTCCTTTCCTGAAAGAGGGGCGGGGGGGGGGAAATTGTTTTGTCTCTGGTATGCAGCAGGACACATGTTCTTCCTGTCTGCAAGAAAGATTGCATGTTCACTCACTGTTTGTCTTCATTTTGCCTTTGAAAAAATGTAATCCCCAAAATACGTACTGGACCTGCTGGCCCAGGGTGCTGGACAAACTTCCTTATAATACCCCTGGTCATTATATAAAAGAAACACAGCAACAACTTTGCATTCCTTTGCAAACACAACCCCAGGCCGTGCTCTGGCCAGATAAACTGTGTCCCAGTGTCCCGAGCTCCTGATGTGAAACTGCTGGGGGCAGGAACACTTCCCAAAAAGTGGAAGGAAAACCATTCCCAGCTCCAGATATGCTGGAAAGAAGGAGCCAAGGGATTTTAGTATCTGATAAGAACTGCCTTGCGTGGTGCGTGGCTGCACAGAGACACAGCCCCTTCTCCCCAGCTTCTCCTGCCCTCCTCCTCCCCAGTCCACCCACAGAGCTTAGGGCTGTGTCCACCAAATTATGGCTCAAATCCGCACCTTCTCTCACCCTACAAAATCACCGGCCTGTTGGGCAAAATTTCTGCACTTCCATCTCCATATCTCAGATCACTGACAGGTTTTCTGGCTGCCAGCAAGCTTTCTGGCTGGCTCAGCATTTTGGGAAAGAACCAAAACTTCAGAGGAGAGAAAGGGAAGGGCAGGAGATGGCTAATTTTCCACTGTCTGGGGAGAGAAGACAATGGTCCTCTTCGCTATGCAAAGGGAGAGATCAAAGCTGTTGTTGACAGGGTCGGTATTATGGGTAAGGAAGGCAGCATCCAGCATTCAGGACTGCGAGTGTCTGTATCTCACATGCCTGGTAGCTGAAGTGTATGCAAGATCTAAAGGAGGAGCTGGTATTTACATGTCTGCGTGTGTGCGTCTGTGTGGGAGTAGGGTTTGTATATATTATAAGGAGAAACTGCAGATGGAAACAACCCAGTTTGGTGTCTAAGGCCTGGTTCAAAGCCCGTTAAAATCAGCAGGAGTCATGCCACTTACTGTGATGGGTTTTGGCCACATCTCTCCTTGCCCCTCCCCAACATGCCTACAAGCCCAGGGCTGCTCCCTGCTGCATATCCTCAATTAAACTCTGCCAGCAATGGGGCTTCCCATGTTCACCACGGTGGCTGTTTTACAGGGAATCATCGGAGATGCCCCCTCCTCTGGTGTTCACACCCTGCAGATACTTAGAGGCAAGTGTTGCTCATTCATCACTCCTTGCTCAAGATACCAAGATCCCATTGTTTGATTTGGTTTTATAAATTGGCGCCACCAGGTTTTTTTCCACCTCTTGTGTTGCTTTCATCTGAACACACTCCAGCATCATCTCCCTACCCAGGAGCCAGATTTGAGATCAGAAGGGGTCATCATCTCCTCACCTTCCTCCATACCCTACTCTATCACATTTCTACCAGTTCTGCCTGAACTGCCTATAACCCGTCTGCAACTAAAGCATCCATTTCTGAAAGACCTTCATGCTGGATTTGCAGACATCAAAAGCTGATGACCCCTTTGCTCTAATGGCTGCAGTCTGTGCACAGTGGTGTGACCTTTTCTTCTTTGGATTTGTCAGGTTTCTGCTGTGCTCTCATCTATAAAAGAGCCCTTTAAGATCTTATCATTTCCATATAAGTGTGTTTATAGCCTGTAAACAAGCCACTTCTCTATCTTCTTTTCAGTAAGGTCATAGGTTTATGCTCCTGAAGACTTTCACTGTAAGGCATTTTATTTCACTCTTTCCATTTTTAACAGCCTTTTAAAATGTGGATGCTGAAACAGGACCAAGCATTAGTGTATCAGTCATAAAAATGCAGGGTTATTTCCACTCCTCACTCCCCCATTTATACAGCTTTTTTTGCCACAACATTGAATTAGAGGTCAAAATTGAGCTGCTTCTCCGCTCTGCACCACAATCCCTTGTCAGAAACATTGCTGTCTGCTCTCCTCCTCCTTGGCCTCCCCTAAATACCACCCCAGCATCATGGGTCTCCGGATGTGTCTCACCCAAGTCTTGACCAGGCTGAACAAACCCGTTTAGCTTTTCCATCCCGATAACATCACAGGTCAAAGTGGAACAAACAGAAAGTGAAGGGTTGAGCCATCGAAGCAGATCGAGCTCTGCCATGGGGTGCCACGAACAGTAATGTAATGTTCTGCATGAACGTGCAGGAGATGTGTTCAGGGATAATGTACTTGTCTAGATAGAGAATTTTTTTAATTCCAGGGTGTTATCAGATCTGGAAAAATGCTGAACAAGTGGGTCGCTGCAGTATCCGTCTATTGCTACACCATGAAGGGGGAGCTGTGTTCCCTCTCTAACATCCACACTGTAATTGCACAGCCTCTGCAAATAATTAACTGAGCCTAACCAAACTCTTTTCCCTGCCTTAAATCTGTATTATCAGTTCATTCCCCACCCCAAAAATTAATTTTCGCTCTCAGACCCACACCCCTTTATTATAATAGATAATGTGAAATTCTCTCCCAAATAATTTGGTGGGAATATTAGGAAGAAAGGAGTTTCAGCCTGTCTGGGTAGAAAACAAAGTCTGGGGGAGGCAGAAATTACAAGAACATTCAGTCCCCATGCTGCAAGTTAAAAGCTGATCACATATAAATTCATGCGTACATATGTAGGCGTAGTCATCTCACTACTGCAACACATTATGGTCTGGTTTCAGCAGCCAAGACTTTCCATAGTGCTTTCTGCCACAGCGTGGAACTAGGAGATAAAATTGCATTGCTTGATTACCGTAACTCCATGTCCAAAACACTGCACACTTGCACTGTGAGCCAGGGCTATTAAGGATAGACACAATCATGCACTTTGCTTAATAATCCCGTAGTCTGCTCCAAAAATGGCCCACTCATCTGATGATAACAGATGCATAGCGAAATGTTGAAGTTTGCTAACACCCTTCCTACACTCTACACCCCAGCATCTCCCAGAGGTCCCACTGCTTTATCCTTTTGCCCACAACCAATACTACCTCCCAGGTATGGCGATGATGCCTGATGTGCTGTTTTTCTTCAGTGCCTTTGTGTGGGAGCAACCTGAGGAGACCCCTTAGGGCAGGCAGTGGCTAGAGCAGAAGAGCCAGGTGGTGGTGAATGTGGAAGAGGGGAGGCTACACCAGCTATGGGTGTAGTTTGGCCAACAGAAGGGAAATAGGCATTGGGCTAAAGCGTCCCATTACTTGGACTCTCAGCAGTCTGCCACCATACAAAACTGCCTATGTTATGAAATTAAATCTTCCTAAGGTAAGCATTTGTTCCAGATAATCATGAAATCTAGGATAGAATGGGAGAGTGTCTGGTAAAACAAGAAGAACAACCATGAGGAGAAAGGTTCTTGCCACAAGCAGTTTGCTTGCAGCAAAGGGTCGCTGACTCTTCTCTGAAATGGAGACTACTTCAGGGCTGCCCAGAGGCCACAGGCAGCCCTCTGAGTTGAGGGACTCCTCCTGCCATGGACAAACAGGATACAAGGGAGGGAAAAAGAGGCAAGCTACCTCTCTAATCAGAGTGAACTTCTCAGGAACTCACCTCCAGTCCTTTCCAGAGCCTGGAAAAGTGGCTTTGAAACATCACTTATCCTGAGATAGTGGATGTAGACTCTAAGGCTGTCTTGAGAGCGCCCATTACCTGTGCAGTGTATGGGCACCTCGTGCTGTCTCCCCTGGTCCCAGTGTGGACAAAACACTCAGAGAATGTAACACAAAACCAACCACAATTGAACCTATGAAGCCTTAAATCAGATTAAATCAATGAGGAAACAAAAGAAGTCTTTATTCTGTGAAATTATAAAAGAAGAAGAGCTAATCTGAAAACAAACTCCACACACAGGAGAAGCCACAGCAAACAGGACTTGACGCAAACCACCGCTGGAGTTTGTCATGGGCTTTGCTTAACCCAATACTAGAGAGAGTCAGAAAAGTACCTTCTCCAAGATGAAGCCTGACAGGACAGGGAAGAAGAGGGTGTCTGGAGGGGCAAACCCAGAACTCACTCTGGCCAAAGCAAGAGCTGGTTTGCATTGGAACCGCCTTAACTTTATGTCCATCATCCCCAAATTGTTTTTTCCATCTCCTACAATACTGCATTCAGAAATGGTGGTACAACCCTTCATGGCGGCTTTCAGAGACAGTCCACCTACACAGAAGAAGTACATGCCGTGTGTCAGGGGAACCAGTCTCCATAGCTATTCCCTCCCTGGCCAATGAGGTCCCCACTTCCACCCCAAGAACTGCCCAGTCCTTACGTCTAGTCGGCTCCAAACCCACCAACCCATCCATCTCTGTTCCCAACCCCCAAAGGAACTTGAAGAAACAGCAAGGTCACCTTGGTTGACTTGAAATATAAAGGGTTTAGGGTTTGTCTTTTCTTTCTTTCTGCTGAAAAAGGTGATTTTTTTAAAAATCTAACCATTTTCAATTTAAAAATTGAAAAGCTTTTAAATAGTTTTCTTCCTTTCATTTAAAGATTCTTCTGTTCAAACCTTGCCTAGCTTTCTAAAGAAACCAGGGCTGTGTTACAGTACTCCAGCGGTTCATTTTCTCCTTCTCTCTCTGACCCTTTCATGATATTCGAACTAGATGACAATCTCTCAGCCAAACTTGACATGGGGATGAGAAGTCTCAAAGTCGTTAAAGGCTGAGCCATTTATTCAGATAAGTCCATTCTCTAAGGCCTTACAGGACTTAGTCAAACCAACAGAGAAATGCTGCTCACATGCCCACTGAAACCTGAACTTGTCCTTTACCAGCACTGGAGCATCTACCCGAGAAGGTGCTGGGTGCCTAACTCCCCATTCAGATATTCTTGCTCTCGTTGCTTGCTTTTGCTTACGCTGCTCATGTTTCTCTGCTGCACAGGCTATGGAGGTCTGGAATATTCTGCTGGACGTTATCTCAAATACAAATAACACATAAGGGCACTTCATTAGTTCCTCACCTTCCTTTGCTCCCCTACACCGCTGCTTCCTCTGCACAGCTCATCACACCGCACAGGTCTCCTCTATTTACAGTGGCCAATCAATCAATTCAAGACAAGTTAGGAGCATTTTTATTTCAGTGGTGCACTGAATTAATTGCACCACTCTATTTCCATTGCTGTGACTAAGAAAATGCTTGTTTTCCTTCATGTTGTCTCTGTGAAACACCTTCTAATTCAGGGTTTGGACAACACATCTATAAAGTGTATAGCAAAGACCTTCAGGGATTGTATCATCACCTGGCAGTATTATCAACTCAGAGAAAACTTCATCCATAACTACACACAGGATAATATTTTTCAGCCTGCTTCTACAGCAGGTGCCACTGCCCTTAATTTCCCTGTTATTTTTCCTGCCTGCTGGAGCATGGGTGAGACTGCTATGAAAGGTGGAAGTCTTTTACCTGTGGCAGGGGAGGAAAGGGGAGTGAGCAGGGAGCTTGCTGTCTACTTTCCTATCTCTACGGGTCCTGAGGTGGGAAAAAGGTTTCTGAAGGAGAGTGTTACGTGCTGCTGGTGACCCCAGCTGTTCAAAGGCTGGAGTTCACTCACAGGGAAGATCTTTGGGTGCCCCAAAGGCTCAGCTGCAGCGTTCAGGGAGAGGGACCTGTCCCTGGCTCTCTAGGAGCAGAGGCACCAATGCAACAAACAGTGTCTTTTCCCCAGTGGCCAGCGTTACCTCATGAGAAAGCCAATGGCTCTATTAGTTTCACCTGAACCTCCACTAAGTAGGCAACTGTCTTAGATCCAGATTCATCCTCATGCATCCTAACTAGGGCCAGCAGGTTCAGGGTCTTGGTCAGATTTATTACATGCCCATGTATCAGTTCTGCTCTTGACATCATTTATGCCATGCTATGAGGAATCCCAACAGTTATCCATGCATGATGGGGAAGGAGGAAGCTTTAAGCATGTTCCCTTTCAATTCTGTGTCTCTTCCTCTTTTTTTCCTTCACACTTTTTGCCCATTTTTATTTCTCTGTGATGCTTCATCTTAGACTGGTTTCACCCACTTAACCAAACAGATGAAAGATAACCCTAAATAAAAGGCAGTTACCAGAATTCATTAACCCAGCAAGGTCAACGCACTGGGTTTCGGATCCAGTGCAGTTTACAATTTCGTTACCGCACTGAAAGGAATCCACACTGTAGCAGGCGGGACACTGGTATCCATTGGGCACGTTGTCCTCTGGAGGTACTGGAAGGAAAGAGATGGGTAATTGGTTTTAATAAGGGAAGGAGAGGAATGAACCAGGTTACAGCTTAGCCTGGAAAGCCTCACCTCAGGTTGGGGCAGACAGAGAGAGGACGGGGTATAAGGAAAAAGGGAGCTTACACGAGACAGAGATTGTTCGACAGTCATCGCCTGTGCAGCAAGCCAAGTGGCTCCTTGCTTTTACCTTCCCATAGTTCATAGTGATAGGGCCAAGCTCGCAAATGTTGGATGGCAGGCAGGACTTGATGGATGAAGGAATTGCCATCCCACCTGTAACGAAGTGGAGGGCAGCACCCAAGTCGTTAACCACAAGGTAACTCACAGAATCACAGAATCATTAAGGTTGGAAAAGACCTGTAAGATCATCAAGTCCAACCATCAACTAACACCACCATGCCCATTAAACCATGTTCCACAATGCCACGTCTACACGTTTTTTGAACACCTCCAGTAAAGGTGACTCCACTACCTCCCTGAGCAGCCTGTTCCAATGCTTCACCACTCTCTCAGTGAAGTTGTGCCTCCCCTGGCACAACTTAAGGCCATTTCCTCTTGTCCTGTCGCTAGTCACTTCGGAGAAGAGACCAACACCCACCTCTCTGCAACCCCCTTTCAGGTAATTGTAGAGAGCGATGAGGTCTCCCCTCAGCCTCCTCTTCTCCAGACTGAACAACCCCAGCTCCCTCAGCCGCTCCTCATCAGACTTGTGCTCCAGACCCCTCACCAACTTCGTCGCCCTTCTCTGGACACACTCCAGCACCTCAATGATCTTCTTGGAGTGAGGGGCCCAAAACTGAACACAGCATTCGAGGTGCGGCCTCACCAGCGCCGAATACAGGGGCACGATCACCTCCCTGCTCCTGCTGCCACACTGTTTCTGATACAGGCCAGGATGCTGTTGGCCTTCTTGGCCACCTGGGCACACCACTGGCTCATATTCAGCCGGCTGTCAGTCAACACCCCCAGGTCCTTTTCTGTGGGGCAGCTTTCCAGCCACTCGTCCCCAAGCCTGTTGCGTTGCCTGGGGTTGTTGTGGTCCAAGTGCAGGACCCGACACTTGGCCTTGTTGAACCTCATACAATTGGCCTGGGCCCATCGATCCAGCCTGTCCAGATCCCTCTGCAGAGCCTTCCTACCCTCCAGCAGATCAACACTCCTGCCCAACTTGGTGTCGTCTGCAAACTTGCTGAGGGAGCACTCATCCAGACCATTGATAAAGATATTAAACAAGACAGGCCCCAAAACTGAGCCCTGAGGGACTCCGCTTGTGACCAGCCACCAACTGGATTTAACTCCATTCACCACAACTCTCTGGGCTCGGACATCCAGCCAGTTTTTTACCCAGCGAAGAGTGCACCTGACTAAGCCACGAGCCACCAGGTTCTCCAGGAGAATGCTGTGGGAGACAGTGTCAAAGGCTTTGCTGAAGTCCAGGTAGACAACATCGACAGCCTTTCCCTCATCCACTAGGCGGGTCACCTGGTCATAGAAGGAGATCAGGTTGGTCAAACAGGACCTGCCCTTCATGAACGCGTGCTGGCTGGGCCTGATCCCTTGGTTATCCTGCACGTGCCCTGTGAGCGCCCTCAAGATGAACCACTCCATAATCTTCCCCAGTACCAAGGTCAGGCTGACAGGCCTGTAGTTCCCCAGATTCTCCTTCCGGCCCTTCTTGTAGATGGGTGTCACATTGGCAAGCCTCCAGTTGTCCGGGACCTCCCCCATTAACCAGGACTGTTGATAAATGATGGAGAGTGGCTTGGCAAGCTCCTCCACCATCTCCCTCAGTACTCTTGGGTGGATCCCATGAGGCCCCATAGACTTGTGAGTGTCCTGGTGGCATAGAGGCCACTAACACAACCAAGTTTGCAATTGTGTCAGGACTCAGTACTCATCTTTGGCTTATCAACCATGCGGACATGGTGATAGCTTTAGCCCTGGTGGTCCCCGGCAGCCCAGGCTGACTGGTGTCCCCTTCCCTGCTCAAGGAAGGGAGTCAGATGCAGGCCAGTTTCTCCCTCCACTCATGGCCAGTGCACTCTCAGTGCTCGATGCCAGCAGCTTAGTGTTCCTCATGGTCCAGCCTCTCAACCCAACTACTCACCTTAGCCAGAATTAAAAGCCAATGTCTCCTCCCAGTATGTTGCCTAGGTCCTCCCCTCCACAACTAAGAACCAAGCCCTCCCAATAGGAAACTGCTGCTCAAGGTAGAGGAATAGAGAGCTTTTCCCATCCCGGACCATCCTGATCTCTGGATCCTCTGTCAATGAAAAGGAAAATGAACAGCTTACCCAAGGACTCACCGTAAGGCCAGTGACAGAGGTGGGCAGAAAGACCCATCACCCAGCCCCGCTCCGAAAGCCACGCTGGCACACAGCCATAGCGGATGTCTCACCTACCTATCATGACCTCGTGAAGAATGATGCCGCAGGTATCTTCACCACCACTACAGGTTTTCATGGGGCCAGAGCAGCTTTTTCCTATGCTGTGACAAACCTCACACTGAAGGGAGGTCCCTGGGGAAAGAAGGAGGACACATTCCTGGGTAGCAGTCATGAGGGATCTCACTTCCCCTTTCATCGATGTTTTGCTTCAGCATTTGATCAGCACTTTTCACATTCCTCTTCCCTTATTTTCCCTGTTCCATTGCTCAATTTGTGAGTTCTTTTTTATTATTTCTATTATTATTTATTCTGGTATGAATTTGAATTTGAGCAAGCAAGAGGAAGCCATTTTGGGATAGCATTTTACATTTTAACCACCAACACCCAGCCATCTTCCCTTGTCTTCTATACGATGATGTTTGCCCAGTTTTTCTGGGGTTGCTAAGGAAAGCATCCCCACAAACCCCTCTGTCCTGCCAGGCATTCAGGTGTCCCTGGATTCCCAGGCCCCAAATCCTCTCTTTGCAGTGAGCAGGGGCACCCATAAGTCTGGGGATCAAGAGACTGCCAGCGGGTGCTATGTACAAACTGGGGAATGGCATATCTCTTTGTAGGCATTAGGGGAAACCACTTTACCAGCTGCCTGCTGGAACATCTTAAGCAGACCAGAATATCAGGCAGTCAGCAAGAAACAGAAAGGAATAAAGTGTTTATCAACAGAGGAAAAACAACATGTCTTCCCTGACACACACTCGTCAGGACACAAGGGTCCAGCATGTAGGTTAAGAGGTCCAGGGCATGTGTCAGTTCCCTAAACCCAGGTGCCATCTGTGACACCTACATGGGGTGGCAGGGTGGCAGGTATGACACGAGACCTCCAAGACACCAGTGCTCTTCTGGAGCAGAGCTGAAGGACAGCTGAGATGACATATAATGTCTAAAATGTCACACGACCCTGGGCATGAGCAAAATAAATGAGCACCTAATTTTGTGGTAAATGGTAGCTGGAGACTGATTCAGCCGACCAGAAGTCCGTCTGCCTCAGAGTAACCTGAACCACTCCCGTGAATGTCCCAGCTAAATCACCAGTGACCACCACAGGAGCTTAGACATCCAGTTCACACTGTAAATGCCTACACCTTCTTCTGCACATTGGCTCACAGCACCAAAGATCCCCCGAGACCAGTCACCCCTCTGCAGTGCAAATCCCCCTGGATGAGGGGTTCCTATGGCTCAGACAGCAGGAACAGCCCCACGCGCGGAGCACCCATTCCCAGACAACTTCCACGTCTCGCAGCCCCGCAGGTCCCAGCAGAACACTCACCTGGATCCAGGAAAGCCAGGAAGAAACTGAGGCCAAGCGACACTTTCATGCTGATGGGATGTAAGCACAGGGAGCTGCCAAGTCTTGCTGAACACAGCACTGGGTGCCACAAAGGCTTTATAAACTGGAAGGAAACAGGGTGTTTTGGGGAAGTGGAGGTTGGGGAAGTGCTCTGAAGAATATAGATACTGCAGAGCACTAGCACCAGTGTTTGTTTTTTTCATTTAAAGCACAAGTTCTGCCTTTTCCTCCGTATGAGTAATGCTGTTTGTCTTTCCTCAGTCTAGAGTATGCAGCCTGTGGGGAAACACTGGCTTGCCTGGGGTCTATCAGGAATTACTCCAGTGCAGACTTTGTTTGAACAACATTCAGCTTCTGCCATACATATGAATGATGGAGAAGAAACCCCTGTTGTGCTCTCACCGTTAGGCCCAAAGAAGCAAAGTGTAGCAAGGGCCAGCCAGGAATTTTCCTTGTGGCTGAGTTTTTGCTGGCTGTTTTCCCGTCTCCCTTCCCATCAGACAGTCAGGAGCTCTCATGCCAGTGGCAAAGCAGACAGCGGCAAAGCAGTGAGCTTTCTCTCCAAGCTGGCGTGCAGCTTCTGTTTGCAAAATAACTGCCAATGCACACCTTGGAGCAGGCTCAGTCAAAGGTTCCTGGGATTGAATATGTCAGAGCTGCGAAGCGGGTCCTCCAGGTTGTGGGCTTTGATATAAAACACTTGGAAGTTGCTAAGAAAGTCTTCTATTGTACCTCTGGACTTTAAATCAAACCAGCCAGCAGGGAGAAAGCATCGATGTGGCTATGAGACAGCCTGGTCACAGCTTAGGTAACGTTATAGCGGGTTTTGCATGCCCTGAGATCTCGTGATGAGCTGATACCAAGCAGCAGGGACCAACCTGCCATTGGCCCGAAGGTTCCCTGCCCCATGTACAGGTTTTATCAGGATGTGCTGCCTCACTGAAACCATTTCCTACCCTGAAGATATCCTCTGTACTCCTGTCCTGCACCAGATCAGGCACAGCCAGATAGTATGTGGTCTCCAGGACTTTTTGTGTTGACAGCAAGGAAGAACTGAAATGCCCTTGTGTCCCCTCTCAACTGCAGTATCAATTCCTTGGGCGAGATATTGATCCAGGCAGACTTTTTGCTATGTAACACAGCAGAGGTGCTGGGTTCATCTGGCCTCCAGACACAAGGGCAACCCAAACAACAAGTCCTCCACAGCAGGGGCATGCAGACCACAAACACAGAGGGGTAATGAGTAAAAAATACAAGGTGCAAGGACCTTCTGCGGCTCACCCAGTCCATCCCGCTGCCCAGGACAGCTTTAGCCCAGGACAAGGGCTGCCTGTGGAGATGTATCATGTAGCAGGGAAATCCGGTTTGCTGGGGAGGGAGTCTAACCTTGAACCTGGCAGGACTAGGTGTTTGGTGAAGAGCAGAGAGGGTTTCACTGCTGAGGTTTCCTACTGATGTGCAAATGAGCTAAGCGCTGTTCCTGGCTCTACCAAAGACCTCCTGCAAATCCATAGAGAAAAAGCACAGATCTCGCTGATGTTTCCACTCACTCTTTTGCTTTGATTTTTTGTTTCTCTCTCCCACCTTACTATCTGCTTTTCCCACTTGGGACAAACGTCTTCAGAGGAAAAGTGGTCTTGTGACATTTCCAAATATATTGAGTAGTCCAGTGACTTCTTAGCTAAGCCCACAGCACTGTGAGAATGAAAATTAGTGCAGTCACACCAGATAAAAGCCTAGGTCCCCTAACGTCCATAAAGCTGGTATCACAAGAAGGCAAGGGAGAATGATATCGTCACCTTTAATTTCTTTTTCAGCTCAGAAATGGTTTCATGCTACAGTAGATACGTTATAATGAAGTCAAACTTCTGACTGCAGTCATCTAGAATTAAAATGCATTCCTCATTGGTCTTAATCCTCAGACTGAATAAAACCCTGTCCCCAGGCAGGCTGGGGTACTCGGATCAGGGTGATCCTGCCATTTAACTACGTGTGGGTCTGTAGATACAGAGAGGGAGATGGGTGGATGTGGCTGTCTCTGGTGATTTTGATTTCATGCCCTTTCATTTAAGATGATTACTGAAGTGCCTAGGGGATTTTCCCTGAATAACATGACTGCACTAGCCCTACTGAATTATACTCAACTCACCTGTTTTCCACCTCTTGTGGAGGGAGGGTATGAAGCCGCAGCCTTTTCATGTGCATTTTTAGAGATGAAACCAAACAGAGCAAGGAGGAACCATAATCTGCAGCAATAAGAGACTTGGAAAATAAGACTTATGAGAGAAAGTGGAAACAATAAAGGTGCTCGGGGACACCCAGTCATATCACATATATCTGCAAAAACAAGGGCTGAATAGGAAAAACTATCACAGGAGGCTTATATTAGACATTAGGGGAATTTTCTAACAGTGACAATAGTGAAGCTGACTTCCTAGAAAGGTGTGGATCCTCCATCTTGAGTGGCTTAGAAAACCAGGCAAGACAAATACTTATTAGAGAATTATTTAAGCTGATAGGATTCTGCTCCAGGGCTGAGAGATGCTCTCTCTCAAGATCCTTTCTAAATTGGTTCCTATAGTTTAATTTCATGGTGTGCATGAAGCACCTGTCTTCTGCAGCATGTCCATGTTTCCAAAAGCAGAGGAGGGTGATAATACGATAGTCACATTCTACAGGGAGATGAGGCAGAGGCTGGGGAGGTCAGAGAAATTTGTGAGGTGAGAAAAGTTAGAAATCCAAACCTGAAAATAACATTGGCAGAAGGTAAGAAGAAGGGAACATGTTCAAAAGAAAGATGTTCAGCAGAAGAAAGATGGCCATCTAGCCTAGAGCATGGACAAAAATCATATGTGAATTTGTCATGCAGGTTTGTGGCAGAAAATGCCAGTGGGTTTCACAGAATCATAGAATCATTTAGATTGGCAAAGACCCTTAATATCATCAAGTCAAATCATTAACCTAACACTACCAAGTCCACCACTAAACCATGTCCCTAAGTGCCACATCTACACATCTTTTAAATACCTCCAGTGACGGTGACACAATCGCTTCCCTGGGCAGCCTGTTTCAATGCTTGTCAACACTTTCAGTGAAGATTTTTTTTCCTAATATCCAATCTAAACCTCCCCTGGTGCAACTTCAAGCTGTTTACTCTCATCCTAAGAGCCCAGACATAAAGATATGCCATCAAAGCATGAAGCTAACGAATCAGGTTTACATCACAGCCAAAGAATCCAGGTCAGAAAGCTCTGGAAAAAGTAAGAAAAGTGGCAAAGGTGTGACAAAGAAAGGAAAATATAGAAAGGGCTGGGGGTGCACAGCTTGTGTAGGAGATGCTGGAAAAAAGCCTTATACAGACCTAACTCCTGGAGTTGAAACGGAAGGAGATGCTCAAGGGAGCATCAGGGCAATGATGGCTTTAAGAAAGAAGACGTGAGATCAGAGCTAAGGATAAACCCTCTGATGGTGACATCAGCTAGGGCTGGGATGAGCACCCTGTTCCTGTGATGAAACACTTGAGAACGGGCCAGAAGGACAGCATGTGCCTGGGTCGAGGGTGAAGACGACACAGCCATGGGACCGGGCAAGAGCACTGCAGCTGCCAGCCCTCATCCCTCGCAGTTGCTGCTGCTCCGAGGGATGGCAGCAGTGTGACAAAGGCTCCCCTCCCAGCAGCTGGGAAGCCAGCAAAGCACTTTCTGCAATGGCAGAAAAAAACAAGAACCTAGGCAGAGACCTTTGTGATGCAAGTGCTCAGCTTGGAGGCACAGCTCACACTGGCAATCTAAATCCAATTGAAGTGTCTCACTAAATGCCTCGTTTGCAGATATCCTGGTCTGTAGACACCCTTTGAGGAACAGGCCATATTTATTTGAGATTCACTGGAGGTCACTAACTCTGTGAAACCACATCTAACTCAGGAAGCCCCATCACTGAAGTAGCTGAGGCTGGCAGAGTAGTATGGAGACCAGAGTATCATACATGTTCGCTCTGTTCTTCCTCTTCCTCAGGGCTCTGCTTACATCCACTGGTTTTGGTTTGTTGTTTTTTTTCCAGGCTCCTACCCCCAGCAGAGCATGGGTACTGCATCCTAGAGCCAGCTCTAGGGAGGAGCATCTCTTCAGTAAGGGTCAGCCACCCACCAGCTACAGCTCGATGGGGTTGGGGTGGCTGGAGAGGAGCAGAGCAGCCCCCATTGTGCCAGCTGCCACTGCTGGTAGCTGAGCAGAGACAGGGAGCAGGTGAGGCTCAAATCAAAGCAGAGACCTAAGGAAGAAAATGGTCACGTGCATGCTCCAGGTCATGGATGATATAGTCAGATGCATGTCACCATGTCAGGTTGAAGCCCTGTACACAGGGTCCTTGCATGGCCTGGGAGGTCATCTGGGTTCAGACGGTCACCCAGGCTGGTGGTAGCCACCGCAGTACTGTCACCCAGTGTCCCCACATTACCAGGACACAGCTCCAGAACCAGGCTGGAGGGGCCATCACACCCATAATAGCCATTTTTAACTACAGTGTGCCTCTTTTTCTTCTTCTGTTAGAGAATGGTCCTGACTCTTCAGCCTCTCAAGGCTAATATTTGGGCTGTGCTAACATGGGGCTGCCTGTGGCTGCAGGACCCTTGTACACCCCCAACAGCTCTACTACCACCAGTAAGAGAGAACAAGTCTAACAGTGTCCCAAAAGCCCAGGCACAGCTTCTGTGGGAGCAATAGAGCAAGGGTACGTCCCTTACCTCCCTTTACCCATGGTGCAAGAGGACAGAGCCACAACATGTTGGGACATTTCAACAGTGAAGTCATCCACAACCGATAAAAAAGCTGTAGAAGAAGAATCAAACCCACCCATTTTCTAAGCTGATTCCTTGTTCTCCAGAAGAGAGATTGGCAAAACCTGCCAATCTGGTTAACCAGGCAAGGAAACATAAGATAGCAACCCTAACCACCCCATGCAGGGATTTGTACGCCTGTCCCAAAGGGTGAGAGCTAGAGCAATCCTGCTGTTTGCTTGCAGGCTACAGGCTGAAGAAGCTTTTGACAGTCATTTGTTTCAGCTGTGATTGCACAAATTAATAAACCAGCCAGGTGGTGGGAGGTCAGTATAAATCTAATTGTCACTCCTGATTAGGATCTTCCCAACAGCCCACAAGGCACCCTCTCAGCTGTGTCTCCCCTGCAGCGTTTCACCACCTAACCCCAGGCCAGAGAGAAGGGGAGTTATTGTCTCTCCCCACCTATTGCTGATTTGGGCTCAGTGCTTGAAAACAGGAGCTGGGGAGGGAGGTCTGGTGGCACCCAGATGGTTCAAAGGAGCAAAGCCATCCCTGCTGCCTACATGGGAGCTCACAAACCCAAGGGTTTGTCAGCGAGGAAGTTAGTGTGTGCCTGGAAGAGCAGTGTGCCTATAATAGGGTGCTAATTGACACACATTAATTTCCCCTGAGGACTTCTCCATGGACAGCTGTGCACTCACTTCGAAAGTGATGCTGCTGTTACTAATGGAGCACCAGCAATGCAGCAAGGGGAACCACACCCCAAAATGGAGCTCAGGCAGAGACTCACGGGGGGGGCTGCGATAGCAATGGGGTCCCCCGGGGTAAAGGGGGTCTCCAACAGCATGGTGTCACTGCCGGCTCCAAGGAGGCTGCACTGAGCCCTGTCCTTGCTCCCATCCCCAGCCACGGAGCCATGGGCTCCCTCCCACCTCCAGCCAGTGCCAGACCTGCCCTGCCCAAAAATACCCTTAAGGGGTTAGTTTCCAGCCAGGTCAGTCCCTTAAGGGGAGAGATCCTGTCGGCAAAGGATTTGGGAACCAGAGAAGAGAAGTTGAAAGCTGGAAATAATATGAATGTAATAACATAAAACTGCTGCTTAAATGTTTTCTTCTGTGGCTCTAAAAGATGGTATCGAACACATTATCACACATGTATAACACTATTGAAAATACACACAATCAAATTACTGAATGTTATCAAATCATGTAACCTCATTTTTCAAGAGATCAAGACATTTAAAGGAGTGCAAGGGACATTTTATTTTACCTTTGGCCCTATACCGTTTATGGCAAACATGGCATTAACACTAATGAATTTTTGGTACCCTGGCCAGTAATTACCTTTTCAATTGAAATAATTGTCAGGGAATCCAGCTGCTTTTCAGGCATCCTGGAATGAAGATAGATTTGCATACACATTAGCATGTTCAATGAGCTTTCTGTTCTAGCATGAATGATCAGCAATGTCATCTTCATGCAATCAAGACAACAGCAACTACTTAATCCAGTGGTGGATGACGTAAAAAGTAAGTCCTTATTAGATATTCACAGTCCTTATTAGACATTCATATTTCAACCTCCTCTTCAGTGAGTTGCTCCAGCATGGGACTTTGTTAACATTTGCCAGCAGCAGAGTTTGTTTGCTAAGAGAGTTCCAGGCTGGCAGCTGAGGCAGACCAGTTTACCAGTTTTAACTGGCCCATTAAGATAAAGCTAATGCTGCCATGGGCTGGTGCCAATAGACAATGAATGTATAAGAAGAGGGGAAGTCTTTTAATACGATATTAACATCCACACATTTTACCTATTGTTAATGGCAGTGGTTAGGACCCTCGAAATGGAATAGAAATTCAGCTTTTCAGGAATCACTTCTAAGTAGGCACTCAAGTAATTTGTGTCTGCTCTTGTCCCTTGGAAAACTGGCCTGACCCTAAGTCTCTGGCAACTTGGCTTAATGTGCCTGAAAGTATCTGTCTCTTCTAAACGGATTTCTTGTTTGTGGCTTTCTATAAAAAGAACCCCCCCTTCCATACAGCTGAAGCTTAAGGCTGGTGATGAAGGTCCCAAGTCCTGGGAAGCACAAGTGGCTGCCTTTTGCATCACGCTGGAATTTGTGAAGGAAGCAATGAAAAGAACAGGAATTTATAAACTTCCTTTAAAAGCCTAATTTTGTGGGCAAATAAAGGAGCCAGCCAAAGCCAACCTGGAGTTGAGGCATCCATGGACTACAGGTGCTAGGCTGATCTGGGGGGTTTTGGAGGACAAAGATTCATTCAGTCCTTTACACATCCACTCCCTCCCTCCAGCTATCCACTGCTCCCATCTGGGCACTTCTGTCACGGGAAGCCTCCTTAAAAAAGACTACAAGATACTTGCAGACAGGACATGTGTAAAGAGTAAAGGGATTCATTTTTGCCCTTGATTCCATTTATTCTTAAAAGTATGACTTTATCATTTTCACACCCTCTCTTCCCATTCAGTCAATTACTAACCAAGTCCCACTGGCAGGAAACAAGATCTTATCATGAAAAGTAGTAGTCATAGCTGAGTAAGACCTGCCTTGGAAATAGGCAGATGCAACCAAATTAGAAAAATGAAAAATAAATGTGTTACCAATAGGCTCAAGACAAAAGATTAGGCTGTGGCTACAGAATCTCCCCACGGTGGGAAGTATTTAAATGCAGGTATTTCTTTGAACCATCACACAGATGCAGCGGCTCTGTTTATACCAGAGGTCTTTGAAGTCTGAAGATCCAGACAACCTCATTTACCACCTTTTCTTAAATGGAAGTGATCTGGAACTACTGAACCCTCATTACAATTTTTGGCATCCCATCTCTGAGACGTGTGACCTCACTCTGTCGTTGCCGTTCTTTTCTGTTGCAGGATTTTTCCTGTGTGTGCAAAGCACATGTCATTTCTAATAAACCCAGGTGTTGTATGCTTATCAGTGCCAGCTTCTGCCTCCTCTTTCCAGTCCCTTATTGTGAAGCATGCCACATTGCATAAGGAAGAGCCCGGAAAGCCATGCCCTGCAGCACCAAGAGACATGCTCCCAGCTTTCCAAATGATGCTCATCTTTCCCATCACTTTCCAATCCAACATTATTCATTGTGTGATAAGCATCATTACATAAAGGTATTCGCAGATGAGTGTGTCACACAGCACTAAGAAGAGCACGTTTGCTCAAAGCCTGCTTTGGTTTGGGCAGATTTTCTAGTCAACAGTCACTATAAGAAAACAAAAGCTGTTGTTGTGTTTGCCTGGTTGTTTTTAAGAGCTGAAGAAAACATGTTCTCTGTTCTTGCATTTTCTTACACATTCATGAGGAAATTAATCCATTGCCCAAGGTAGGGTGAGCCCCCAGGCAAAACAACTGTTTGACAAGTTATAATACTGTGGGATGTTCAAATATTACAGCAGACATCAGATAAATACCCAGAAACAGCAAACAATGAGTGACAGGGGGAGACATCCAAGCAAACCTCCACAGCACTCAGCATGGAGACAGCTGTGGTAGCTCAGCACCAGCTGGTACAGCTCATGGCACAGCACCGTATGGAGATGTCAGCTCAGAAAGCAGGTTGGGTGTGGGGGTGCTGTGCTGACCTCCGGGATCCACAGCGAAGGGTGCTGCCCTGTGCAGCATGGAGATGCACACGCAGCAGCCTCGCACCTGGTTACACCAGTGACTGGGGGGTCAGAAACCAGTGGCAGCTGCTGGTGGCCAGTGTCCAGAGCTGTGTATGCAACAAGACAAATGACTTTGGCATTGCTTTTTCTCAGCTGGGCAGATTGGAAAGAACCCGGCAGAAGCGATGAGCAGAAAAGATGAGCGACCTTGCAAGGGACAATCAAACTGTTCCATGGATACCATGTTCCTACCTACTCAGCCCAAAAGGACGTGAACCAGGGTTTCTCACTCCCTAACAAACACCCTGGTTGTGGGGATAAAAACCACTCTGGCAAGGAGCTCTATCCAGGGTAATGTATGATAATAAATGCATTTTCTCACACAGGCCCTCACTCTGCTACACCAACCAAGAAGTGACTGGTTTCAGCAAGTCAGGAGACAAGGCTACAAGACATCTTGGGGTCCTTTGCAAACTGTTTATATGAAAACAAAGTTTTACAACAAGAATATGTCCCAATAAAAGGTTTCTTAACATATCAGTGACATAGATGCAAACAAAATCCCCCCAAACATGGTCTTTAAGCGGTCTGCCCTACACCTTCAAACGTGGGATATTATAAATACACCTGATAGGGGTGATATACTGATAAATGGATGGGGTTTGTGTGTCTTTTAGGCCTCAAGGAATCATCTGGGAAACCACAAGATTTTAATGAGCCTGCCCCAGAGACATTAGGTTTTATGGAAACAGATTAAAAGAATTTTACTTAACAACTTAATCATGCAGTATAATGAGTAAATAAAAAATAATGCCATACAGATAAGACATGGGAAATTCCAGTGCTAGTGATATGAAATGTATGGAAATGATAATTAGGTGGATACAGAATGAAAATAAAAACAAATGTGAAAGAAGAAATGCAGATATGTAAAACAGGGATTATAATATTATTAAAAGACTAGGGCAGTTCCATATTAGAGCAAAAAGTCCTCCATAATGTAACTTTTTTCAAGAAATTTTTTGTCATCTTATATAAAGAACTTTTGCATGAACATAGAGTGAAAGATTGAGGAATACAACTGGGATCCAGATCTCTGCATTGTCTTACTGATGTCTTTAAAATATCTACATCTCAGTTTGAGGAAAGCCAAAATTACATTCACTGGTTACATGGAAAACCTTAGTGTGAGGGTGACACAAAACAAAAATTGTGGCACGCTGGTGCTGCCTCCTTGGAAGGGCTCTAGGGAAGATCTGGGGACTACAAGAGGGGACAAATTGCCAGGAAGGACCTTGGTGAGACCATGGGAGCAATATTTTTCCTCTCCATCACAGGACTCTCAGAGTCACAAACCCAAGGAAGACCTGCTGACAATGCGCAGATATCCAACATCTCTTGGGCTGTGCCTGGATGAGAACAAGCCAATAATGCAACTAGTGGAAAGACTGCTCTTTCTATTCTTTCTCTTCATTAACCAAACTGATGAAAATAGGAAGCAATGTCTTTTGGATCTCGAGAGAGGTTCAGTTTCACTTCAAAGTAGTGTTTTAACACTTTCTCCTTTTTTAAGTTTTGACTAATTGTGAAGTGAAACAATTCTTTCTTGAAATAGTCTCCAAAATGTTACCTTCTCAGCTGTCTGCTGCCACTCCAGCATACACCAGCTCTACATTTCTTCATGAATGGAAAACACATTTCTCCACTGGGACTTCTACCTGATGTCCATGACAACTCATGTACTGGAAAGTCTGCAGCAAGCAGTGGGGAGGTCTGAGCAAGCACTCTAAAAAGCAGACTATATGGGGATTTCTATAGCTCCTGTGGAAGCTCTCCAGACCCCCTTGGTGGAAAGGCAGAGCCCATCCAGGTCTGTCTCCTAGTGACATGTAACCAAACCCTAAAAGCATGTAGAGTAAAGGCAAACGAGGGAAAATATAATAAAGGGGTTCAGCTCCTGTCTCCAGCCTGGGGATGCAGACAATTGAGAGAAAGGAATTACATGTGCTGGGAAAAGGGGATTGGTATATTATCCCTTTTCTCCTGCAAAAGGAAATTTTCACTGGAGGAAAAGATGACCTTCAACAGGTCAGTCACACACTGCTTCATGGGATGACAGCACTTTGGGAGCTGTGGCCATGGACAGAGTGTTAGAAATTATCTTCACAACCCTCTTGCCAGACAGATCAGGAACAGGATTGGTGCAGACCAGCCAACCAAAGACAGGCCATTGAGTGGCCCAGCACTGCAGATCCAGTAGTCCAGTAGTTGAGCTTGTGTTGTGAGGCACAGCTCAGGTCATCAGGCCAGGGAGAAATTTGTGAGGAATCGCTGAACATTGAGAACACTGAGAACACTGAGAAATGCTGCTCCTTTCATTCCCACTTGCCTGCCTGACTCAGACATGGGAATTGAGTTTAATACAAGTGAGCAAAAAGCTCAGAAAATACTGGCATGAAGGACCACCACTTTGTGATCTGTTAATTACGGTCACATCTGCACTTTGAAGGAGTAGTCATACAGTTGCATCCTTAGAAAAGAGCGTGACATCAGCGGTGAAAAACTCATACATGCAGCTCCATGTGCAGGGCAAAAGAGGATGCAAATAATGATGAAAGCGAAGATGAAGGTGGGGCTTTGAGAAAGACTTACACACTCTTCCTATTGGATGTCCCAAGACTAAATGGAGAGATAGATGAAGTGTAGACTCTGCATACCCCATCAATGGTATCTGGACTTCCCTGTCAATTTTGTGGCTGAAGATCAAGAGACGTGCTCAGTTTTGGGACAGCACAGTGACAGAGATGGTATGGGAACCTGAACAGAATTGTTGAGATAGGCCTCAAATCTGCTGCATGCTCCCTTCGAGATGCTATGCTAAGCTACTGTTAGGGGTTTCTTCTAGTTCCTGTGTCAGGTCTGGCAGCGACGTGAGGATTTTTCAGATACTGTAGGGCATTTCAAATGGCACCTAAATGCATGAGTCTTAGCCTGCAAGCTGAATCCCATCTGAGGAGCCTGTGCATTGCATTATCCCTGGAGGCCCTACAATGTTGCCCATATCAGGTGATCCAAAGTTATTAAACCCACGGATTCACAAGACGCTCTGATAGTGCTTTGCCTTATACAATCCCTAGGGAAATATAACTGCAACAAGATCCAGTTATGCCAGCACTGTATGTATGCATAGAAAGATGCAGGTGCTAAATGCTTTAGTGAAGAGACCTGAACACGGAAAGCTAAAAGTGACTTGCTCATGGTCTCATGGACAGCATAAGTGCCCTTCCAAAAGCAATCCTGCAAAGGACCTGCTGCCTGTACTTATATCACTCAGTCCCCATGACAATCCCATTGCAGTGACAACCCCACTGCAGTGACAACCCCATGTGGCAGGATTAGAGACAACAAGAAATCTCTCCTGCTCTGAAAGCAATGCGCCAGTGAGTCAAGACAGGCAGCATCATGCTAGAGTTGCTCCAGCTACTCTGATCTAAACACATGTCTTGTTATACCACCTGTTGCTAAGGGAATAGCTTTTGCGTTCCACTCAAGACCTACAATTACCTGAAAGGGGGTTGCAGAGAGGTGGGTGTTGGTCTCTTCTCCCAAGTGATGAGTGATAGGATAAGAGGGAATGGCTTCAAGTTGTGCCAGAGGAGGTTTAGGCTGGATATTAGGAAAAATTTCTTTACTGAGAGAGTGGTGAAGCATTGGAACAGGCTGCCCAGGGAGGTGGTAGAGTCACCACCACTGGAGGTGTTCAAGGAATGTGTGGACGAGGCATTGTGGGACATGGTTTAGTGGGCATGGTGGTGTTAGTTGATGGTTGGTCTTGATGATCTTACAAGTTTTTTCCAATCTTAATGATTCTGTGATTCTGTGAAGACCTGCTATTTATGAACCAGGCGGAAAATAGCTGTGGGAATACAGGTCTTGATGTACCTTTTGTCTGTGCCAAGGAATAGGTATTTCCTGCCATACTGGCCTGTCAGAGCTGAGTTGTTCTTGAGGATGGAGCTGGGTAAGCAGAAAGCCAGTGCTTTCTCCATATGCATCCAAGGGTTCAAGAGGGCTCCTAGTATCATAAAAAGAAGCTGTAGCCACATGAAGCAAAGCTCTGGTGCAGCAGAAGTTGACATCAGTGGCAGAAATGAATTCCAAGGGATACCTCTGACCAGGCAGCCTTTTTCTGCATCAGACCTAGCACAGTCTGCACTACGCTGTCTCTAGCTCAAATCAGATGTCATCTGACTGCACTAAGCCTTCACACCATGGCAGTTAAGCCCAGATCACCACTTTCTTCTCCCATGTTGTCTCTTCTGTGTGTCCTTCTCTTTCTGCTTCCTCCCCCTTCTTCTCCCTTGCACCACTGCCAGTGCTCTTGTGCTCCCCTGGCAAGGCAGTTCAGGGAGCGGATCTATCTAACATTCACCCAGCAATGAAGAGGGCAATATAGTCAGGTCATGTGGCCAAGCTGGCAGGGATAGAGAGGACAAGGTAGCAGCAGCCCACGTTTGGCTTAGCTGACACTGGCAGGGGACCACACACTAATTCCATCTTCAATGTAGTGTGTATGCTTGGTTAGGCATGTATGAAAACATACCTGCTGCTTAAAGTCTTTATTATGCATCCTGGCTAATTGAATTCAAATTTATTCAGGACTCAAACCTGTTTTGGTTCGAATCAGTGTTGTAACATGACCCAGCAGGATGCAGACCTGGTACTGAAGGTTATGGAAGCACAAGCCCCATCTCCATCATTCATGCAGTCTCTGGCTCTTTTGCTGGGACATTTTGCAGGGTCCCAGGTTCATCTTTTGGGATGTGGGCACACTTCCATCATGGACAGAATAACTCAGTGGCCCTCCTGCAAGGGAAGCTAAGAAATTAATTCCTCATCACGTGGAGCTGAGCTGAGGTCACTCAATACTTGGAAACTCAAATATGTCATAGGACTCTTATGACATCCCCATTCCAGGAATGAACTGGTGATTCCGATTTCCTAGACCTTCCTATGACCCAGCCTGCCCAGAGTTTGGCTTTCTATACATTCAAAGATAAGAACATGATACTTAAGCCTGTCACCAATAACACAATGTGCATAGAACACGGGATTCCCCTACTCTGCTGGGCTGACGTTCATGCCAAGAGGAAAAAGGCTCTTCCTTCTCCTTTTGCTCCCCACCATGGACCCAAAGTGTCACAGCCAAAGGAAACTGCTTCTTCCTCTTACAGACTGTAAAGGAATAAACCACAGCCCTCTGCAGAGAGACGAACTGGTTTCCATGAGGGAAGATGAAGAAAATCTGCATAAAACGAAAGCTAGGATTAAACCACAGTAATCCTGGACAATAGGCCAGTGCCTACTGATCCAAAGTGCCTTTGGCCCCAAAGGAAATGGCTGTCTAATTATCGTCACTAGAAGGGAGGCATGTGCATGGTTCGTATGTGCTCTCTGGCAAAGTTACAGCTGGCAAGAGCACACTTTGGCGAGAGTACCCTGCTGGCAAAGCCCCACGTTTTCCACAGCATAGAAGCACACGTCTCTCCTCATTTCAGAGATACCTTCCACCACCAGCGGGCTGCTCCTTCTGTTTCTAAAGCCCCTGCCCAGGCACACTAACCCCTCCAAAGTTAGCCTCTGCTTCCACTAGAAAAGGGAGCTGTGTCCCTTATGCAATATTTAACAAGCCCTCAAAGCCAGAGATGCTTTTGTCCCTGTTTCAGCCTAGAGCATGGATGCAAGACTCAACTAGCCCAGAACTTTAACAAGACATCACCAAGATGAATCATTACAACCAAGTTATGTGATTACTTAACTTTCTGTACGCATAACTGGATGAAACCAGCTCTCTCCCTTCTCTTCTTTCTCCTTCATCCAATCTCCCCAATTATCTTCACCTATTGAAGCCAAGATCCTTTCAGTACCTCCAGCTTGCCAGGGAGAGCTGCCCCAGCTTGCTAGCTGAATTATAACACACCCTCCAAATAAGACTCTGGCTCAGAAATCGCTTAAGTGAGAATGTCCCTTAAGTGCATAACAAGGAAAGCACGGTTGGATGAGTAATTGATTCAGTTTGGATTGAAATGGAAAAATCTAGTCGGGTCCTACTCTCAGTTTTCTCTTCCTGTACTTGCACAGACTGCAGCAGGTCTGTTCTCGGGGCTCAGAGATGAGTTGAAGGCTGTGGGCTAACTTTCCTGCGGAGGCTGACTGTCTCAGGGTCTCCACCTGGGATTCACAAGCAGCTATTCTCTTATTGCTAACAGAGAGCTGAGAGAGGGAACCCTGGGCTGCACGGGTGGAAAGGAGGTAGTTTTTCTGCTTGGGGGCTTAGCTGAAGGGCTGTTTGGTAGTGGTATGATGCTCAGACTTTCAGGACTTGACTGTAAGCTGTAAGGTTGGGAATAACACCAAGGCACAGCTTAGACATGATTTTTGGAAAGGAGAGGGGGTTCCTGTCAACTGAGGAAAGGGATGACCAACAGAGAGCCAGGTGCCTCACGTGGGAGAAAAGGGGACGATGTCAGCACTGCAAGAAGGTTGAGCAGATCCCCAATTTTCTCTTCACTAGGGGAATTGTAGTGGTACAATTCTTCACACCAAAGATAAGGGAAGGTAAGTTGCATCCCTCTGTGCCTCCATGCAACACTCAGAGTAGCTAAAAGCAAAGACGGGAACACAGTATGGAGCAGCTGTCATGGCCCTCTTGCCCTGCGCCTTGACTTATCTGGGTCTGTAGGATCTCTGACAAATCTTTCACTAAATTCACGTGCAGCGCCTGGCACAGAGGAACCTGGAGCCCAGCAAGGCTGCCAATTTATTAAGAAAAATAATAAACATAGTCGATATGATCTCAAAGAATGCAGAGTAGAGAAAGCAAGCATCTGCCAGGGCAGAGACATTTCCTTCTGCGCTTCAAGGGAGATCTTCAGCAAAACCAACCCATTTAAGTTTGCTTAATGTGTGGGGAGGAAGGACTGTACAGGGGAGGAAGGATTGTACAGGAATATGCAATACAGGAGCAAGTGTCAACTTAGCCATGTCTAAGACAGGACAGGTGTTCTTGTCCCTCTGACATGCCTATCTCCAGCTATTCTAGCAGTATTTCTGCTTTTCCTCTGCAGGTAACATGTTTGAATACTTTAAGATGGACACAGGCTGTAAATGGTGTCAGCTCTGTAATACAAAGTCTGCACCAATAGCCACATTACAAAAGTGTTCTGTGCTCACATTATTGCTGCCCTCCCACCAGTGGTGGCAAAAAGAATACCTTCCTTTTTCCCTAGGAGGGACAGCAAGCACATGGAAATGAAAGTCCATGGCCCATACAACACCTACCAACAAGGTCTGGAGAGAACCTGGGGGTCTCCTTCATGAGGTTTGTGAAGAGTTTTGCAGATAGAATTGTAGCATCCCTCATGGCACCATCCACAATGTAATCCTTCATGACATCACCCTTCTAGAAGAAGAACAACCCAAGGTTTCTTTCCATATGTTCAGGCTGGCACAGCTCAAAGTGGGGAATTGGCTCAGCACTTCCTGGGGCAGGGGAGGAGGGCTTTTCCCCAAACATCGGTTCTCAATGGATTTCCATCTCTGCTACTTAATCTTTCTGTGCACTCCTGATTCCCACCACTCATCTACCCTGGGGGCATTCACAATAGTGTTGCCACTCTCTTAAATGTGAATTGAATTAGGCAGGAGGCAATTATCTGTGCTGGAACTTTCCCAGGGTATCAGAGCTAACATCCTCAGCAATATCTGATGAGATCTTTACAGACCACAAGTAACACAGGCATCATTTAAAATTATGGTGCTTCCCACACTGCTCCTTAATATGCTTTTGGGACACTCTGCTGCAGAGTAAGTCAGAGGGAAGAGTTAAATCACACCCCTCTTCACGAAGCAATTGGGATTTTCTTTGAGATCTCCTTGAGTGCAGGTCTGCTGCTATGGATTTCTATGCACAGGTGGATGAAAAACAGTCCTTTGCCATGAGCCATGTTTGGTGTGCAAACTGAGCATCCACGTCAGCACGCTGCTGAGTCTGTAGGGAAGGATCCACCATCAGTGCAGGTACTGGTGAAGGATATTCCTGCCCTACCCTGACCTTACCATGATATCTTACTACATTGTCAATGCCAGGCTGAATATGAGCCAATAATGTGCTCTCATCACAAATTAGGTAAACCACAAACTGGGCTACCTTAGGACAGTTGTGGCAAGTAGACCGAGAAGTTACCATCTCAACTGTTGGGCCCCCAGTTCAAAGGGGGCATCAAGAAACCAGAGAAGGAGCAGAGGAGGGCTGCCAAGATCAGGAGACAGAGGATATGTCCCAGAAACAGAGTCTGAGGGAGCTGGGAGTGTTTAATCTGGTGAAAAGGAGGCTGAAGGGGAGATCTAATAGCAGCCAACAACTAGTTGAAGGGCAACTACAAAGATGGTGCAGACCAGCTCTTCTCAGCAGGGGCAGGTGATATAACAAGGTGCAACAAACGGGAGTTTGGGAGGTTCAGGGTGGACATGAGGAAAAGCTTTTTAGGTGGGAGGGAGGACCAGCCTGAGGTCAGGTCACCAGAGATATCTCCATCCTTGGAGCTTTTCAAGACACAGGTAAACAAAGCCACAGCCAGCCTGATTGAGTGTTGGGGATAGCCCAGCTAGTCAGAGCAGGAGGTTGGAGGGCAGATCTCCAGAGACCTCTTCGGACCAAAGCTCCTGTGGTACAGTCCTCCCATCAGCTTTGCCAGCTTTCTGTGGGCCCCCACAAGGGGTCAAGAAACTGTTTTAGTTAAAAAATAAGCCAGAAAATAATTTGTTTCCGACAGATCCATCCTAAAGAGTTCCCAGGCCAGACTGGGAATAGAGATAGGTGGTCTGTGGCAGATGGTGGTCTATGGCAGATGGTGTCCAGGTTGCCACCACTACCAAGAAAACATATATGGGACCACTGGTAATCTAAGATACAATCTGTCTCAGAGAAGTTTATATTTTGGCTTTAACACAGCTTTGTATCTTCCTAACCAAAGCAGTCTCATGTCCCTGTAAAATATGAATGAAGGACTGCAGCCCTCAAAACCTAGGTTAGGGATCAGTCTCCCGCAGCCAAATCATCCTCGACTTACTGCTTGTCAGTCTCAATTCAGAGCTTTTAATGAGCCACATGTGTGGGAACATGCAGGAGAACAAGAGTCCTGCCTCACCATATGATAACAATTCAGCATAAGTAATTTCAAAGGGAAAAGACTGCCTCCTAATCAAATCAGTAATGAAAGAGGTTATTTGCAGGCAGAGGGAGCAAGATTTGAATCTGAACAAAACTTCACATTCAGTTTGGGTATAAAAGGAAGATAAATATTGAAATGTGCATTTGCTCCCATGAAGGGCAATTTAAGGCTGTAGAGTTTGCATAAGAAAAGCGCAATAGGACAGACAGAGAAATGAGTCCTGGGCTAGCTGTGTGATGCCCAGCAGGAGTGGCCATGTAGGCCAGCCTTAGGATGACTAGTATAAAGTACTTTCACTTATTCTTCCCTTCTTCCAGCATTTCAACTCTTCTGTTTGTTTTGCTTTCGTAGACAAACCCTTGTTTACTTTTCTTTAGCTTGGCTGGCATTGCAGTTCTTGTCGAATTATTTGCCGCTCCAAGAAGACAATGCCAACAAGTGTGATAACACGCTCTCCAGCCCATGATACTACAATACTCCAGGAAACCAAAGGGTTATAGGCTGTACTTCACTCACCTGCACGGACCATACTAGGGATTGTTAATTGAAAGGGCATGTGAAAAAGATGTTAACCAGGAAAGCTCTTTGCAATGCAGCAGGGCCGTAGAGAGAACCCTGAGGTCCGCCAGGAACGCTGTACTGTGAGTCTTACAGTGCCCGTGACCAGCAATGGCTCTGACTTCATTTGGGACAGCATCAAGGTACGAAACATGGGTTTCTGGTCTCACAGCTGTCCTTGGTTTAAGCCAATTGCTCTTCTTTTTTCCTCCTTTTGAATAATGGCGTTGCCTAACCCAGGAATAGTGGACCATTTGTAGGTGCTGTGAGTCCACAGCCAAAGAGATGGTGACAAATGATGTCTTGACAGATGTGACAGGCTGGGGCCACGCAGTTATTGCAGCTCACCACAACTCGTTAGGCTGTAATACCTTGGTTGCTACTGTTCACAAGCCTGTAGTCCAGGGTGTACCAAGAGGGAAAGGAGAATCAGGAAATCTGAATTCTCATCACATTCAAAGTCTGCTACCAGACCAAAAGCATAAGCCAACAGCAACAAATGCTGCACTATACAGTGTTAATAAATTCTCCAGAAATATTTTTCCAAGCTAGATTCCCAAGGAACGAGTGTGTGAGCAGGACTGGAAGACCAAAAGTCAGTGGTGAATAAATGGTGCCATAGAAGTTCAGCAAAGTCTTTTCCTGGTAGCACCCATCCTGGCTGCACTTTCAAGGACCTTGACACCCATCATGTCAAGGACTGAGTGCAGAGCTGGACGGACCTATCAGACATTGGGGTGACAGGGAGCTATTGCAGTCACCAGGATGTGTGATCACTTCCTCCAGCTGGTCAAACTCCATGTGGGAAGCCATCAGTGGTCACAACAGAGGGGTTGGCTCCCATCCCTGGGTAGCCCAAGTAGCTGGTGCCATCGCCTGCTGTTTTTCAAACATGTGCCTTCACCTTTTATCCCATGCTCCTCACTCCTGGGGGAATTTCCTCAAAGAAGACCCTCTGGAAACCTCACATCCCCTGTCCTTCACCTGCTTGCACGCCCCTGTGTTAAAACCACCGTTTGTCAGGCTGATCCTTAGGGTCTCACTCCCTTCTTCTGCCCCATGGGTCTTCATCCAGCTGTTGGTTCTTGTCCGATATTGGCTGTAAACAATATGAAACAGGTACGTGTGCTTAAGCGCTGTGAGGCACAGGAGAGTCCACATCCACGATTAGGTCACTTATTCTCTATTATGGCAACAGAGAGGAGGAGGCAGGGAAGAAATGCACAAACACTATGAAACGGGCTCTGGAGGAATCCCAAAGCCTCCCTGGTTGTAAAGCCAATGTCTATCAGTACAAACAGTCAATGTTTTTGTTCAAATCACTTTTCAGCCAAATGTAGCCTTCTTAGGAAACGGGAAACTTCTGCAAAAAGCTTAACTATGCCCACATCTCTGGACCTCAGTGCAGGGGGAGCCAGGTGATGCCCCCCAGGGACAGTCCCGTTAGGCAAACCACCAACTCCTGCTAGCTTCCAGGTATGGCCCATGCAGCCTCCTACGAAGCCATGCTGGGACACAGACAAGGCTGGAAGACACCATGTGAGTCAAGACATTGGAACTGTAGCAGCTGATAAACATAAAAAGCTCAAGCACCAGAGACGGATCTGCTCCAAGAGGAAACCTGTCCAGCCCAAAAGGCAAAGAATAAGAGGTGAGATCAGGTAAGAAAGTGAAAAACCAGAGGGTGTAGGGGAGGATGGCAGAGCACAAAGGAATAGCTGTCTCCTTACACCAGAGCTCCCCATCCTTACTGAACCATGGCCACAACTTCTGTACTTTAACACTAACCATATGTTAGCATAAATACTATCGAAATTAAAGGTTTGTGTTACCCCAGCTGCACTCAAATGCCTTGGACAACAAGCCCAGGAGAGCGACCCATCAACTTCACAGCTCCACGTCTCTCTCAGGCAAGCATTGCAGCAGGGCTTGGATGAGGAAGTAGCAGCAAGAAAATCACTTTCCTTCCCCACTTTGGGGCTTCGTTTCACTTCAGCCTCCCCAGAGAGCTGGCCCCTTCCCGAAGTGATCTCTGCAGCACCCTGATGACATGACTGTGTTTGCCTCATATCTGGAGAGGATCCATGTGATTCACTCGCAGTTCCTCCGGGGCCTTGAAGCTTTGATGCTTGTCCTCATTGCTCATTTTTGTTTTCTCACGAGAGAGAAAATAACCAAGATGACTGACAAACACACAAGATAAGGAGTCTGCTCCATGGTCATCAAGTGCCAAGGGTACAGGCTCGGGCATCTAACAGCACTGGGTGGTGGGCAGGTGGGTGCAGTGCTGTGCCTGGATCTTACACCAGCATCTTCCACGAGCCAACTCTACTCCCTGGAACAACACACATTTTCCTTCGAAACCAGAAAGACCAACATAATTGTCTTCTCCTTCCCAGAAATGAGTAACAGCACAGAATCAGAGACATTTTCTGAGCTGACTTACAGCGGTGAGTCAAGGTTTGGTGTTTGGGCCTGGCTTGCCCAAGGGGAAAAATGACACCCTGAAACAGCCAGAAGGCTCTGGGGACTGAAAGGGTTTGATGCAGAGCAGAGGGGCAGGCTAGTCAACATAGAACCTTGCTTTTGTGGCTAAAAGTAAAATAAAGTCCTTAACTAATAAAATTAATAGAAGTCAGCCAGCAGTTTTAATTTGCAGAGCTGCTGACAAGATGCCATCATTAAATTTTCTTTTTTTTTTTTCCCTCTTTACTATCTCCCCTTTTTTCTTTTTTTTTTTTTTTTTTTTTTTTAAATAGGTGTATTTCCACATAGGGGAAAACAAGAAATGAGCTGCAGCAGTTAGCAGCTGAATATGGAGAGGATTGTGTCTAACCAGACATGTCTAACTAGATGGGAGTCTGGGGGTCTAACATCTCGCTTAGCTAAAAGAGGCTTTCCGCTCTGAAAAGCCCAGTCATCTTTTCATCAATTTTCATCAATTCCATTTTAAACAGGACAAGCTTTGAAAACCAAGATTGTTCCCAAAAGTTATATATGTGTATCTGTGTATATATATATATATCTATCTTTCACAACTCTAGGATCCTGTTATCACAGGTGACTGCTTCCCAATACCATTCTAGGCGACTTATACAAGCATGATGTGATTACTTGGTCTTGCCAGTTCTCCATGACTTTAGGAGATCCAGTGTTCCTGACTGAAAGCCATCTGTTTTCTGATGGCTTGTATGCGTATGGCATCTCTGTCATCCAATAAATGTCACGCTTACTAACATCCCCCTGAGTGGGGTCAATAACACCATCTCAGTCCTCTATCCAGCCAGAGACTTTGATGAAATTTGTAGGAATTCATCACTCCTGCTGTGTCTGTCATTATTCCATGTTTGCCTGCAATGGGCCAAGTGGTTCCAAGGTGTCAGGGGAACAGACACACACACTCCCCCTCTCGCACACCCAGACTGCATGATCACATAGTCCTGGTCTCTTGGGGAAACCAGACAGAAGCGGATAATCATCTCCTCATTGTATGTCTCCAAGAGTAAAATTATCCCCTGCAGGAGAGATCACTTCTTGTGTGGGTAGATTTCCCTGCCTGCGGAGTGCTCATACACCAAAAACATGAGATGAAGAGTACCGTGTGAGCTCTGGATCTAAGGCAGAGATGAAGTTTGTTTTGAAGCTGATAGCTTGTTTGCATGGAGATCACTCTAGAAGATTTTTCCTGGGTTTCCTTTGAAGAAGCTAAACAAAACCTCATAGGAAAAATTACTGAAAATTGTTTGGTTATCTACCTGGTCTACAGCTGATACTGCAAGGTATAGCCAAGAGGTCATCTGCAGCCCAAACCTTCCCCCAGAGACACCTCTCTGCCCCCTTCTGCATGGGACATTTGTGATGCAAGAAGGGAAAAAACAGGCGACCAAAGCTACTAGCAAGGGCATACATCGTGAAAGAAGGTTCCCCCCACCCCTTTCCATTCATTTCCTCGTTCATGCTTTCTCCTGGCTTTGAAGTGGAGTTTCTCAGTGATGTGCTTCATGACGCTCCCAAACGTGCACAAGGGACAGAGGGTAAGGGAAGAAAAGGAGATGATACAGGATAAAATAACAGAAGGTTTCCAACCTGCAAGTCCTCTTGAAGGACCCTGAGAGCTTATACATGTGCAATACTTCCAGGCATGGTGATGTGGATACAGATGTTCAGCAGGAATAGATGAATTAGAGAGTGGTCTGGGGCCTGAGGGAATGTGGGAAATGTGTTCGGAAACATACTAGCACAAGAGCAGAAGCTCCTTCCAAAACACTAGGAGGGTGCAAAGTGACCAAGCTGCACACCAAGGGTGGAGAAGGAAAAGCCCGAGGGCATCGGGTGAAGGAGCTTTGGTCCCCAGACTCACGTGGTGCCCCAGGCAAGGCCATGGCATGGTACATGTGTGGAGCAAAGGCGGGGACAGACAGGCATCAGGGGATGGGAACTCATCTGCCTCTGTCCCTTCATCTACCTCCACCATGGAAAAGTCCCTCGTGCACCCCTGCCTGGTGAAATCCCCATTGACATAGGCTTCAATGGGAGAGGAAGAGGAAGGAGGAGGGAAGGATTTAGACAGATTTGCTCAAAGCTCAGCTGAAATGGCTGAATGGGCACACTGTATGGGACGTGAGGAGACAGTGAGGACCCCCTCAGAGAGGGAGGTTTGGGCACGGTAGGAGGAGAAGCCTGGTCAAGGTCAGAGACCTCAGAGGGAGATGGAGGGATGGAGAGGAGCACGTGGAGGAACAGAGCCCAGAGGGTCCGTGGGACAGCACAGAGGCTGTGTCCCTGATCCCCTGCCATGGCTCTTTCCTCTACTGACCAGCTCCCGGCTCAGCGTCCTTGAGGGCTGAGCTCGGTTCCCACATGTTTAGGGCATAGGTGACCATAAAGCTGCATTACCTTGTCTCAGGAAAAGGCTCTCATTACCCCTGCTCCCTTTGTAGCTTCCTTTCCTCCCAGGGGCTGACAGAGCTGCAAACATTTCCTCCTCAAAAATGAAAGGAAGAAGCCATGAAGAGACCAAGCCCTGAAGGGAAATAATAAACAAACCCATGACAGCATCACCTCTTTGATAAAACGCTGGGAATATTTTATGAGAGCTCCTCAGAGAAACGTGGCTGGCCGCTAGCCTGGAGCAAGAGCTCCCAGATACCCCGTGCCCCCAAATTCCCAGCTTGCTTTATCGGGGCTGGTCCTCCCCCACTGCCTCCATCACCCACAAGTATAAATGGGGCTGGGGGGGCTCTGCTAGGACCAAGGGGGGAGGAGAGGAGAGGGAAAAACACTGAAGAGGAGGAAGAGGAAGAGTGCCTTAATGAAAGAGCGGACCAGGACAAAACCTGGAAGACAAATTAATCTCAGAGACGCCGAAACGCGGAAGAGGTGCATAAAAGGGCTGAGTGGAGAAGAGGTCATGGGAAGGGAAAATACTGAGCCACTTAACCAAAATGATTGAATAGCAAATGTTGTGTACAGGCTGTCTCCATCAGTGCATGACACTATCTTCAGCGTACACCTTCTCCCTGCCTGCCCAGGGGCAGGGTGGTGCTGCTCTCTCTACTTTAAAGGCACACAAAGGCTCGTGCCCAGACCAGCAAAGGGTCTCAGGCGTGGGAAAGATCTGCGTCGCCTCTCCTCACTTCCAGGCACCTGGCATGCACGCTGCAGGAGAGACACAAGTGCCCTATAGCACAAATAGAGAGATCCACCCCTCCCAAAACAAGCTCTCATCTCCTGAGACCAAGGGCGGTCCCTGAGACTTTCAATCCTGTGTTATTCTCCCTTTGGTTATAGATACAAAACACAACATTTTTCCCTGGTTCTACAGCTCAGGATAAAGCCGAGAGCCCTGTTTTTTATCTGTTTAAATCCAACTGCTCTCACTGAGAGTGGGATTCAAGGCTTTAAAGTCACTGAACTAAAATCAAGCAGAACTATTGCTGCCCTCACCCCTCCAGGTTCAGGGTCTTCCTTGCTTTGCTGCTTTCTGTTCCATGGATTTTCCGCCCAGTAAGCCCAGCCTCAAAAGGAGGGAAGGTGGGAGACCACATCACCCACGCAAGAGCCTTGCATGTAAGGCGATTAGGGATCACACAGCCCTTCACAGGACCACTTAGCTTTTGAATATCAGCGGGGCTGGTACGAGAGCCAGCTTCTTCTGGCCAGGGATGCTCCAGATGCGCTGGAGCAGCATTGCTGCTCCTAGAAGTCAGGGAGCAGCTGAGCCAGGTTTTATTGGATTGTGGCTCTCCTGTGGACTAGGTGCTAGTACTTCTGTTCCCCTGGCTCAGGGGAGGTTTATCGGCATGGCTTCTCCTCTCCAATCGTCTTCTTTCCTCCTGGAGGGCCAATACAGCTGTAAACATTTCCTGAGTGAGCACAAGGTAAATGAGAGGAAAGGACTCAGACACACAACAGTTTGGCTGGAGATTACCTAAAGCAATGCAGCAAGAAAGGGAAAGCAAAGTTAAAGGGCAATAGAAACTCTGCCCTTCTGTGCTGGGTGGAGTTCAGAGGTTGTGAGTGAGCCCAGGAGGTTTAAGTGAAAATGTAATTGTTTCAGGGACTGAGCTGACGCCAGCCGAGACACAAAATTCAACTATTACAAGTTGTCCCAATGACTCATACCTGAGAGGTGAGTGTTACCTAGATATTAGCCGTTCGAGTTAGTTACCCATGCCCTGGGTTTGAGGCTCCTGGCCAGGGACAGGGCACAGTCATAATAAGAGCCTGACATGTGAAATGACATGTTTGTATGACTGACGCCTGAGTGTGCTCGGTTCAGATAGGACAGGGAAACCAGCCTGCCTCTTTGACTCAAACTACCTCTGTTTTAGCTCCGGTAGCCCAGGCTGAGCCTTACCTGCTGCATCTGGCAGGGAACGTCCACCTGGGGTCATTTCCCAGTTATGGGAGCCAGAAACCTGGGCATCTGGGGTGTTCCCTGCAAGGTTGTGCGGAAAGGTGGTATTGTACTCTCAGGTACAACTTAGAAGAGTTGAAGATCTCCTGGGACAAGCCAAGCCTGCCTGGCAGGGAAGTTATCTCCCAGCGAGAAAATTAGAGAAAGAAAAGTGTTAATTATGAGACAACATCACTGTTTCTCTCTGGGACAGTGAATGAGGTTGCCCCTCCCAGTATAAACCAACAAACTCCTTTCAGTTAATATGTAAATGCAGAGTTACTCCGGTTCCTCAAGAGAGCTGGTTTCAACCAACTCTGTCACAACTCAAACCAAACCAAGAAGAGTATCTGGGAGCTCAAAAGCCACCTCGTCCAGGTGGTTTTTTATTGCTCCCTGTTGCAGCTTTCCTAAAGAGGGCAGGGTGGTGTAAGTGGCTGTTGTTGGAGACAGGGTGCAGGGGCAGGCAGACCTTTCATCTGTTCCCTGTGCCATTCTTAAGCCTCTATGGAAATGGGCATCCTACCACAAAGGAAATAGAAATATGGAGGTTTGTCGAGTTTCTGCCTCTGCCCAGGCCATAGTTTCCTGGGGAGGAATTCAGTTCCAGTTCAGTGATCTCCAGGGCTTGACCCAGTTGCATACACATAGGATGCTCAAAGGTATCTGCATAGGGTTTGGAGCTATGACACAGGGCCTGCGGGAGACCTCAGCCCTTCTGGAGTGGCAGCTAGAGCCAGGCAGGACTCCCCAGGGCATCTCAAATGGCTCCAGACCCCTCCACTTAGGCATCTGAATTGAGCCCATAGTCAGCACAGTCAATGAAGCAATTCCGTTCTCCTTTGCAGATGGACTCAGTGAAAGTTCATGCTGTCGCTTGCCAGTCTGAGCAGAGTCATGAGCTCCCAGACTTCCCTCAGCTGCTCTTTGCCCCTCTTGCACTACAGTTGTCTCATGGGCTGCAGGGCTCAGATACGACCAGCTTCCGCACCCATCCCCTGTGCTGGGTCTTCCAACACTTTGGTGCACTCGTCCCTCCACCCCCTAATCCCTGGAGGCAGCACAGAGGTCTTCTCAGTGTTTCACCTTTTGTGTCTGGAGGCTGAAGACACCATTGCCTTTGTCTCGTGTCTGGAGGGACAAACATCATCCCAGTATCAGGAACATTCATCACTGTGGTGTATTTTTCAAGCTCAGCTGTTCATCTGGGTAGGCACAGTGCTGGGCTGCAGCGCCTGACGTCTGCTCAGCGCTTGGAGCATCTGGACTAAGAGGCAGCAGACATTGGTGAGAGATTTGGCAACACATCACTTTGTCTTCCTGTTGCTCAGAGATAGAGGAGACTCTGATATCTTGCATTTCCACTGGGAACAGAGCGATGAATTTAAGAGTTAGTGGTGTTCCAGGCACTGAGAAGGGGGTAAATGCTGAATGTCCCAAATTAGAAGAGGGTAAATCCTGTCAACAGATATATACCTACTCTACACTCAGTACTTTTCCTGCAGCAAAAGGGGTTTTAGCATGACAAGACCTGACCAGTCCCCCAGCTATCTCTACCCCACCCCATTTTTGCACATTACAGCCACACTACATACGATGAGGGTCACAAGACTCACAGACACATTTTCCCTCCTGGAGGTGGTTAGGTGGGACCATGTTGGCAGTTCTTATGTCTCATGACTTATACTTGGGTCTCAAGTCAGCTGCCACCAGATTAACACAAGAGGGGCACCAAGTCACCCCACGATACCCAAGTAACTTCTTGTGGGCACCCATGGCACTGACTGCTGGGCAAACATGGGCAACAGGTAAGGCATCCTTATCTGTGCTGGAGGCAGGAGGAAGGTTTCACCCTAGACTCCAGGCAAGAACTCTCCTCCTCTACCCTTGGGTCAGGATGGTTGGCTGCATTCAAAGGGTGTCTGTTTCCTCGTGTGCCACCAGCTGCAAAGTCTGGCATCACTTAGCTACGCAGGTCCTGTGAGCCAGCTGGCCTGGGCTGGACTCTTGGACTTAGATGCAGATGAGTTGTGTGCTTTAATTAGAAGATTTTATGCAAGCAAACAAAAGAAGTCAAATACACTTTCATTTGAGACCATCAAAGTGCAGGGGAGCAAGGGACATTTTATAGAAGGTTTCCCAGATCCCAGGGAAGATGTTTCAGCTGGTTCCAGGCAAGCAGCAGAAATTAGTAGAAAGCAAGTGGATATCCAGGGGAGGCGGAGGGCAGGGGGAGTAGAAGATGAGGTAGATGGGAACTGTGCAAATTCCCTGCAAGGAGCTAAGATAATTTGTGATCCTGAAACCAATAAAACCACCATTTCAGGCATCACATTCCTTGTTACATTTTCAGAGGTGTATCCTAGTTGGCAATCTTTAACCCGAGAGCTTGTTCTCCTTGTTGTCCTCCTCCCATTTATTTATTTCTCTTTCATTCACCTCTTTTGGCAGATTCTCAGCCCCAGCTAGACAGGTCTGCTGGTGAAATGCTTTGTTAATAGCCATTTGTCCTCAGATCAGCTGGCAGATAGACATCGAAGAACAACTAACTCAGGCTTAACTAAACTTTGTCTTCCGGAGCAGTTCAATGTGAAGGCTGCAAGCCTTTTTTTCATGTCCTCTGCCACTCCCTATCATCTCTCTGGGCAAAGAGGATATGTACTGCAGCTGGTGGAGCAGGAGCTCAACCAGTTGGTCCCCCAACAGGGCACTTAGGGAAGACAGATTTTCCTTCCTCAACTATAAATGCCGCTCAGCCTGTAAAAGAGTAGATAAGGGAGTAGAACTTGTTGCTGAACAGGATGAAGTCTCCATCGCCCTTCCCTGACACTCTCCCAGGGCATTTAGCAGTGTCCCATCTTGAGAAGGGACTGGGTTCCCAGGGTGAGCATGGAGAAGAGTGCTGGTAGGGCAGCTCCTCTCACCGAAAGGAGCAATTCAGGTGGTAGACCCCTATAAAATGCTAATGCTCATTGCCACAGGATGTCTCCAGGGCAAAAGGTAAGAATGGATCAAAAAAAGACCTCAGGGCAAATGTATTCAAGGGTGGTTACTAATTGCCATGTTCTTGATGGAACCTCCAGCTAAGAAAGGCAGTTCACCAGGCGTGGAGAAAGTACAACCAAAGGAGCGATCACACCAGGCTTGTCCTACCTCCTAGGCTTTTCCACCACAGCACCGAGACCTGGGAGTGGTGGCCCACTGTGGCTGCACCAGGCTGCAGGAGCTGGGGGTGAGATTTTATGTCCCGGCTTCTCTAAACGCGCAGAGAGTGATGGGGAGGTTAGCAAGCCAGAGCTGCAGCCAGCAAGCACAGACATCTCAGGCACCAAGGGGGAAAGCTGAGCATGAGAGGGGAGAAACTGCAGCAGCTGAAGGGAAGCCACCTCCTCCCACGTAGGAGTGGGGATGAGGGAGAGGTTTGTCTCCAAGACAGGGTCCCCTGCAAGAAGGACTGTTTTAAGAAGTCACCTGAAATTCCCAGTGTGACCAAAGAGTGATGGGGGGATTAGAGGAAACCCCACAATAATTTAAGACTCCTACATCACTTGCACTCAGGTTTACCGAGATAATTTGTGCGAGTGCAGATACCCACTCAGTGGGATTTGCAAGCACATCTAAAGGGATATGGCCACGTTCCCGTGGGTTCCACATATGTAGAAATCTGTTTGGTTTTATTTTCCACTTTCTTGCCCACAGGTATTGCTGATGTGCCACTGGGTACCTTTCCCAGTAAGGGAAAGGATCCAAAATTGGCTGTGTCTTCCCATTCATGTTGATGTAACTTTTCAGTAAGTGTTGTTTATGTTGGATTTCTTAACCTGCATAATTCCATGTCATAAAGTTTCTCAGGTGTCTGTGTATCTCGTTCAATGCCCGCTCTGTGCGGCTGGTTTTACTTCCAAAATACCAGACACCTCTGTACACCTACCATTTGTAAAAAAGAACCTAAACAAACAAACAAAAAAAACCCCAAACCCAAGGGATACAGGTACTGCAGGGCTGCCTGAAACTATGGCAAATATGGGATCAAGGGTTTCATTCAGTGGTGCAGCAGCTCTTGGCTTGGCTGTGTTTCGGTAACGTATCCGCACAGATCTATCCAAATGTCAATGCAGACTTTGAGCCGTTCATGCAGTCTGTGCTGTTTCACTTGCAGGGAGAGGGCTTTGACGCTAGTGGAGACGTGCTGCTTTCAGCAACCAAGACAATTTGATGTCAAGATGGGTTTATGGAGATCAGAAGCTGATTTTTTAAAATTCTTTAGAAATTTTAGGAACAACAGATCAAAACCAACTTTTTAGCCCCAAGCTTGTTACACAGTTTAGCAAGGGAACTCCAATTTTCATTCCTTCTTTAGACTGCTGTTAGAGGGCTTAAATAAACCTTAAATAGTCAACCCAGTTTTGCAAATAAAAGAATATCTTGAAATCTTTTTAGACTAGAGTTTGAATCCACCTCCGTACCCTGATTTGATAATGGTAAATACAAGCCACACCACAAAATTTTGCTGGCAGAGTATTTCAGCTGCTTCGTGAATAAAAATGTTGCCCTTTAGAATGATTGAGTCTTTCTCACTGTGGCTTTCACACCTTTATGTTATTGACCCTTTCTTTTCCAGTGGCTTTTTGTTTATTATTGTATGGCTAGATAAGAAAATATTTTCAATCTGATAAACCCATTTGGCTGTATAATCATTCTCCAGCCCCCTGGAGTGAGATGGTTGCTCTCACTTCTCCAGCCAAATTAATCTTTTGCAGCAGTGACAAGCCACATGACAGCAGCTGGGTTGTAGACATATTTGCCTGGAGTTCCTCACGTGCATACTCTGCACCCAGAGAAACCTCATGAGGGACATCGCTCCGGAACTGCAGCCTGCATGGGGAAGAGTAAAGAGGAACCTCCCGCTCAACAAGGAGTTTGTGGTGCCAGGAAGGGTTTTTATTATTCTTTACACAGTAAATAATAAATGAGGTGGTTTAACAAGACACGTGTCCAAGGCTCCTACAAGGCTACAGAGGCTCCTAAAGAGTTGAATGCCCACAAACTGAGAGGCCCTGGGAACACCAGGACTGCGGGCATGCTGGAATTGGGTGGTGGGCCAGGACTTCTTTCTGCCTTGACATATAGGATGAGGGCAAAATCCTTGACTGCGCAGGAGGGCTGGGAGTACAAGCACGACCTGAGCATGCAGAACTACCAAGGACTTACAGGAGGCAGCAAGGAATAGTCAGCCTTTATGGCCCAGTCTTTGCCAATGTTGTTCCTCAATAAAGCCTATCCCTCACTTTCTTTCTAGGAAGGCAGGCAAAGACCTGTCCTTCTCCTCTTCTTTGGCCTGTCCTGAGATAAAACCCTTGCAACAGCTTCAGGGTTTCTCTCTCATAATGGCCTTGGCCCTGTCCCCTTCTCCCAGAGAGCTGCCAGGTGGTTCTTTTTATTGGAAAAGGATGTCATGAACCAAGGTGAAGGTGATGGGGAGAAGGGAAGAGAGCAAGAAGCTGATGTGTCAGTGCTGATCTCCTTTGGGCACATGTGGACACCTGCTCCAGTGCAGCCCCACCAGACGTGCCTGGAGGTGGTCAGCCAAGTGCCAACCAGCTCCTGCATTCCCAGCACCCACCACTGTCAGATGGAGAGCTGAAACTCACTTTGGGATAGAAGAGCTGCACAAAGGGAGGCTGTATTATTCTCCCATCCGCACCGCAGTGCCCAGCAGCATTGGCCCTTTGGTTCGTGATGCCACCTTGCTCCCATGAGACAAAACAGAACAGGGTCTGGACGACATCAGCGCTGCTGCTGCCATTTCATGGATGGACAAAGCAAACAGACCTGGAAGAGCTTCCCAAGGCATGCATCTTAAGGCAGCAGGAGAACAGAGAACCAAAAGTAGGTTTCCCTGGGGCACAGCCGATGTGCCACCGCATTACAGCACCTGTAGCAAAGAGCTTAGACCAGCTGAGAACCGAGAGGAACTGAATACTTGGCCACTTTCAGCCTCTCTTATAAATTTCATAGGTTTAAAAGTCAGAAGGGACAATTCCTGTCAACTTGACCTTCTGTAATATAGAGGTCTGGGAATTTCCTCCAGCGGGACTTACTCTTAAGAGTACGGCTTGTGTTTTAACTGAGAGACCTTTTTGCAAGACAGGCAGTCTTAATTTGAAAACCACACACAACAGAGAATCCACAACACCTTTTAACATTTTGTTCCAGCAACAAATTACTCTCTCTGTCAAGCATGAATAGTTTAAATTGTAGATTTATTTCTTCCTACAAAGTAAGTATATTTCAATAGCTTGACAACTGGAGTTCATCTGACCTAAAACCCGGATAACTATATTTGGCCAGATGAGTCTTACCTCTCCAGCGACTCCAAAAGAAAGGCATTAACTACAAGATGATTCATTGCCTTTGAAATTTAGGTATGGAGAAAAAAAGAAAAAATATTTTAGTTTGCATGGGCCTGCCAGATGAATAATGCCCAGAAGCACTCTCAAGGCAGCTAAATTGAAAACAAACAGAACCACAATTTGCAGCAATTTAAGGGTACATGCTACCAGGGAAAACACCATCTGCAGTTAACTCCATCTTTCCCTCCCCACCCTTTAATAACATTTCTAGAGTTCTTGAAATCTGGCATAGCAAACTGTCCTGTACACTCCCTTCCTTAGATGGTTAGCAAAAAGCTGCCCTAATCATGTCTCATATGGGCCAGACCCTTCTAGAAGGTGAGGCTAAGTTCTCCATAGCTCCCCTTCCACTGATGGCAAGCTACACCTGCCCCTTTCCACACGGTAATGGATCTACTCAGCAGTGCTTGGCACTTCTTCAACAGATCCCAGAAAGGCCAAAGCTTTACACAGTGGGGATATGGTTAAGACAAAAAATTTAACCCAAAATTGGTATGGGATTTTATTTCAGTTTTAATAAGGGTAATAACATACACCATTGAAGCACAAGTAAGGCAAAGGTATAGAAAAAGGCAATTACTACACACCAAGTGGAAGCAGGAAAAATATGGTATGTGGCATTGTGGGACATGGTTTAATGGGCCTGGTGGTGTTGGTTGGACTGCATGATCTTAGAGGTCTTTTCCAACCATAGTGATTCTGTGAATGTACCAAATAAAAAAAAAACAAACCACCCACACCTTGAATCAAAAGTCATAAGGTCTGTAGTAAGAATTTTAATGCATTGATCAAGTCAGTTGAAGATACAATGTAGTAGAAGAGCAGAAAAAGGATCAACAGTCCTGAAGGGAAATGGGAATTGCCCTCTGCAGCTATGTTAGTTGATCACAGTAATATGCAAGACTTCTACGCAGATTTTTGAGGGATAAACTTTCAAGATAGAAATGGAATAAAGCAGTATGCTGACCACAGATAGAACATACCAAAAAAAACCTCAGCAGCTTTCTAGTTGGTGAATTGCAGGAAGCCACATTCATTCAGACTTCACCGAATTGTTTGGTATGGCATCGTATGGGAAGTTATGAGTTATTTTAAGGCAGCACAATTAATACAGGAAAAATACAGCAGGACACAAATCAGCCAAAGAGCAACAATAATTCTATTTATGGAGGACACAGGCTGGAAGAAAGCTGTTTGTGTAATTCTTTGAGCATTGGGTTCAGGTCTGTAATACTTTTCCTTGCATGACATAGCTAATAAAAAGAAGTGACAAGTGAAACATGCTGGGTAGTACTGGACAGTATGCCAAATGCAGAGTAGGATTTCATACTCAGAAGAACCGCATTTATTGAAAGAATAGCAAGATAAGTTAAATGGTACAAAGAGCAAGGGACAAATGCTGATCTCTTGTTCCTTTTGCCTGAAGAATAAGATGCCTGACAGCAGGACATCCCCACCCAATAGCCTATACTGTACTGAGTACAGGCATGCCATCACCTCCCACCTGCCCCAAAAGCCCAGCCCAAAAGGGAAAGGAATAAAACACAAATGGAGCATGTAGCTGTATTGCCTGAAAGGGTTAATTCCATTTTGCTCTTACATGCTGAAGAGGGAGAGGGGTTGAAGAAGCTATTGCTATAGATTACAGATAGCGGCTTAAAAATACAATAAACACTAGCATTTTACAGTGTGGGTATCAACATTTTATTTTTTAAAAATGCAAAAAAGAATACATCATTTTAGTGACTGGAAATGTGTACAAAGTTACATATTTCAAGGAATTCACACATTAAAGAAACAGGCTTTGAAAGAGTTTCTCTAATGCAGTGGCACGGGACCTACAAATTCTTTCACAACCGATACTGCTTGTTTCAAATACTCTGTAATAATATGGCATTGGAAGAGCCAGAGATCCCCTGAGATGCCAGCACTGCTAGTACAGAAGGTGCCTGACATCAGTCCCTCAGCCACGAGTACCAGGGATACCCCAGTAATTCTGCAAGGTAGAAAAGGAGATGCTCCAACAACACCATGCCATAATCTAAGGCCAGCACAGAAAAAGCCAACAGTATCTCAAAGCTGTCAGAGAATAGGCAGTCCCCACACATCTTTAAATTAACTCATCCCAACCCTGGTATTTAGTAACAGCTTTAAAGAGTATATTTATATATAAATCTATTTAAAAAAAAAATACTATTGTGAAATTTACATGAACACACACAACTTTAGCAACACCGTGTTTCCAGTGGAACTTGGCTGTTAGCTTCTTGCAGTTTATATACAAAGCTGATTAATTAGAAAGGCTGATACAGGGAGCCAAGCTTTCTTTCCAGGTTAGCCCCTGGCTAGAACAAGGATTTCCCTATGTGTTTTCTTCTAGGAGTTGGCAATATTAAAAATTGTGATTAGAACACCAGGGTGCAGTGGTTTGTAAACATTTTATCTTAATATTAAATTAAAATCCAGTGCATTCTCACTCTCTGCTCTGAAATTACGGATCAGCTGATTGACACAATGTTCTAGGAATATCACGGGAGATAAAAAGTTTGGCCAATAAAAATCCTTTAGACAGGTTATTCCTGGTGCCAAGTTATTGACTTTAGAGCAACATCAAGCATGAATTTGATCCATAGTAGAATCACAGGCAATTTTTTTCTGGGATGTAGGAGTTTCCATTCCATGTTAACAAAACAATTTCAGTTTTGCATGATCTCCACTCTACAGATGGGGACACAGATTTGGAGGGAAACAGTTTGCCAAGCTCCCAGGCAAGGCCAGCAACACAACCCAGAAGAGCTCCAGATTCCTGAACAACTGGCCCATATTGGAGGTGTTGGACAGCAATGCCCACTTCTCTCCTGACTCCTACAGTCCTCAACCCCCTTCTACTAGGGAAAGATTACATGGTACAGCATTTGGGGAAAGGCTCACAGGAAAACGCCTAAAGCAAATGCATCAGGGATACACACACACAAAAAGCTAGAATATCTCAAGACAGGAAAAAAACACCTCTTCCTGTTGCTCTTGAAGCTCTTCTTAACTCCTTCCTCATCTTTGCCAACTGCAGTCCTGAGTAATGAATATCTGCCCCATCTGGGTGGCAGCTTCCTCAGACCCTTTCCTTGTGCTTCACATTAGCCAGCTTGACTGTTTCCTGCTCAGAGGCAGGAGGAGAAGGCTCATCGTGACATCCAATCATCAGCTGATAGACCATCACTCCTGCAATGGCCCCAAGGAAAGGAGCAACGACTGGAACCCACCACCACTGTTTACCAGTCCTGGAAAGCAAAAAGAAAATGCAAAAGGTAAGAACTGCAGCCTATGCTTTAGGATATTCTTGTTTGGATCTGGAACAATGCAAAGTCTGGTCATCTCCAAACATCACCGTGACTTGCAAAAGACAACAGTACTCGCATGTCCATAGCAATTTCCAAGGCAGATATTGCCCCCCACTGCAAGTTCAGGTGACAAGCAATTCAGAACAGCTACTTCCAGAACTTCCAAGACTGTCTCTCCTCCACAAAAGAAGAGAAGCTCTTGCAGTGCCTGAACTAGGCACCTTCACTTCCCACCCGCTGCTTGCAAGAAAGCATCCCTCGACAGCATGTAGTCTGTACTGCTCATGACTCTCAATTTTCTCCAGCAACAACAAAATCCAACTATAACAAATGCTGTACATTTTCTACCACTAAAAAAAAAATAATTGTGATAGGCTTATGTTCAAGGTGCACCTGAACTTCTCATGGATGGTCTTAGATTTCATCCCTGATAGCAAAGTTAGGTCATTTGCTCTCACTGTTGAGCTTATACAATTTCTCACAAAATCAGAGCAGAGCAGTGTCTTTTAAAAATGTTTATAAAATCCAAAGATACCTCATGAGTGTCAAGACTCTTTATGATGCCAGAGCTACTACCTACTTAGACTGGTAATTTTTTTCCCCTTGATGCACCAGGTTTTCATTGGCAAGCACTTACCAGAACACTTCAGTGCCCCAGCCAGCAATGGCTGTGAAGAGACGAGGCCCAAAGTCCCTGGCAGGGTTGACAGCGTAGCCAGAGTTGAAGCCCATGGAAGTTCCAATAACAAGGACAACGAAGCCAACTGTGAAAGCCTCCAGCCCCGTTGGGACAGGGTTGTTGTAGGGATCGACAATAGCCAAGACACAAACGATCAGGGAGGCTGTGCCAATAAACTGGCAAAGGAGGGGGAAGAAGAAAAATTTAATCCAGATTAATCTTTTAACCAGATTTTTTTAACTCCTCTGAAGTTCCATGCATTTAGGACTCATTCTCTAAACTGAAAGAGCTGCACTAAGTCATCCCAAAGCATTATCAGACCACAATAGAGACTAAGCACCCACAGGAATGGGAGAGTGGAACATGCTCCTCCTGGCAGCCCACAGGCTCAATCAAGCCCGCACCTTTTTCCCTACCCACAGAAGAGCTATGAATAACTGTATGAGCAGCCAGAAAAGCTGAAGACATCTTCCTGAACATGCCTCCAACCTGCCACAGCTGGGTGGCTGCTGTCCCTTTGTGGTTGATGGCAACTTTAAGGAGGAGACTGTCACCTCCAACACCAACCACCACCCCACACCCAGTTAACCTCTGGGTTGTGCAACAGACACGGTAGTACAGTGGGAGTGAGGAAGAGCCATACTTCCTTACGCTATCGCTCTTCAGGGGCTGAGACCAAGTGGTATCTTTTTCACTGGTGACCTGACCGGTCTTGTGCGACTGGTTAATCCCCTTAACACAAGCCTTCCTGCCATAAGGGTGCTTTCTGGCTCTGCTCTTCCTATGGGCTAGTGAGATACCTGTGTCATCTCTAAAAACCTTTTGGAATATCTTCTCTTTAATTTTCAATTCATTCTCTAACTAAAAGAGAGGCCCAGAACCACCCCAGAAGATTCCTCTTCAAGTGCACCTTCATCCTCCCAGCACCCTCTTACCTGGTCAAAGAATCCATTCACGACGTCCAGATGCTCAGATGGGTAGGTGGCAAAGATACCAGCAGTGCCATTCTGTCCTGTTACATACAGCTGGTTGCTGCCAAAGGCCCAGATGGCATCTAGAGGTGACCGGGGGCGGGGGAAGAAAAAAGGTAGAGAGGTCAGTCATTTTCCAAAACATATTAGAGAGAGGACCCTGCTTGGAAGATGACTAAAATGTAGGCTTCACAGAACCATGAATATTGAGACAGAATTCCCTGAGCACCCCGTTGCTATGTGTTGCAAAGATGTTTGCTGCAGGGCACTCATTTGGAAAACTTAGGGTGTGATCCACCACAACATTTTACCAGCCAGGTTCAGATGCAGATGGCCCGAGTCCCTGTTCCTAATATTTCTTGTTTGCCAGGCACCAGGCAAGACTTAGAGCCAAAAAGTAAACACTAAGCTGTCTTCAAATCTCTCCCAAAAGGTACCCACATGCCTGTGGTATCAGTCTTGGTGTCAAGACATGAGATATTGCTATGAATCTGATCTGCAGCAAACAGGATTTGGGCTGATCTTGCACTTTCTTCAAAGCCAATACACAATTAGTTTCAGGTCTCAGGGTTGTGTTGTAGAGCAGTCAGCCCCTTGCCTACCACTATGTAGAAGCTGGATAACTAACCCAGGTGGGCTGTCTAGATCCCCTCAATGGTTATTGGAGAGAAAAACAGACACTTTCTGAAGGTAGATCTGCCATGGTTTAGGCAGATAAGAGGAGATTAACTCTTCTGAAGAGGAGACTTCCACCCACAAACTAGAAAGGTAACTGGTGTGGAAATGGAGTCCTGATGTTTACAGAGGTGAAGGTAGGTCCCCCTGCTTCTTTCTGAAGTGAAAAGCAGTTGGTGCTAGTGCGAGGGTGGCAGTTTCCTCCCTTCAGGTGGAAGCTACAGTGACCCAGATGGTCTGCTCAGCTACAGGGAACACTGCTCCTATTGACAGAAACAGACATCATGAGGCAAACTCTGAGTCAAAATATCACCCTTGATATTTAAGGAAGAGCAATTTCCAGCACAAAGAGTCAGTTCCTGCCCACTGAATATTGCCCTGTGATGAGGAACACCACTCAGGAGGAATAAATGCATGAGGAACTGGATTTCTAGGATGCTTTCCAAGAATCACTCTAAGGGCAGCAAAAACTGCTAGAAGTCCCACTGTCTGGAAGCTAACATGAGACAATGCAGAAAACATCCATGGTGAAGTCTTTATGTTTTATAAAGAAGGATAAAATGGCTCTGGAACAATGCACAGATATAAAATCTCCGTTACTACTAGTGTTTCATCAGCATTTCTAAAAGATCTGTTTTAATCTAAATAGTACCTACAAGAGGGGCCATCAAGTGGTCCGTGTTACAGTGATCATTACTCAAGGATAAGACTCGCACATTGACAATGTTGGCTGGCCCTCAGATTGATTTGAGCCCACCATCACCATGAGAACAGGAAAGCCCTCCCAGTAACACAGTAAGGAGGTTTCTCACATCTCTGCTCTGCAAGAAGGTGCTTCTCTCTGATTTAGGAACCAGCATCCCTGCAGTGAATCATGAAGAGCATCCATCTCACCCCAACAAACATAGAAAGTTTCTGCACTTACCATAGTACAGCCCAAAGACTATTCCAGCTCCCAGGAAAGCCCCCAGGGTTTGGGCCAGGGCATAAATTGGTAGCTTGATCCAGGGCTCCCGGGCCAAGAAGCACATGGCAAAAGTGACAGCTGGGTTCAGATGTCCACCTGCAGAGAGGTTGGTGGTTATTGCACTTTTACAGGCAGAATTTGGGTCCCAAAGATGAGCCAAGGGACACTGGTTTCCATACCAGTGCCACACAGGAAAAGCTCAGCAATTGTCACAAGTGAAGTCCAGCTTCCATGGAGCCACAACATACCTGATACCTGTCCTGAGATCAAAATGCCGAGTGTCACAGCAAAGCCGAAGGCCAGGTTAACAGTCAGGAAATTTCCATGAGTCCCTCTGCTGAGCACGATCTGTGCAACAGAGCCACAGCCAAACAGCTAGGAGGAGAAGAAGAGACTGAAATTACACTCTCTGTTTCACATCAGGGATAGCTGCTGACCAGTGCCTGCAACTGCTCCACTTACACTTGCATGCACCATCACAGCCTACCCCTGACTCAAAGCCTTCAAAGCTTCAACCTTCAGTCAAAGTATCTAGGTGTTATCTCCAGAGTCAGCAGGGAAGAAGAAAGGACAAAGAACAAGCTATCTCCTGGCAGGGGGGAACAAAACCAGGGCCAAAATCAAAAGCAAGATCAGACCACAATTCACATCTCCAGGAGACTGGAGGTCTTTGTCCAACCATCTAATTTTCAGGTGGTAGGTGAGAAGAATCAGCCAGACAGCACCCTGGACTGAAGTATTTACAGTGCAACTGTTCAGATGAGGGATCTGAGTACCTTATTGTTAAAAAGGCCAATTGTTTGACACAGTAGCACATAGATTGGCAGGGGACAATTTTGCTAATGCCTGAAAATACAGACGTGACTGAAGAAGGTCATATACAGCCTGATATTCATGGAGCCATCTTTCAGGTGGCACTGGCTGACAGCGAGGGATTACAGCTACCTCCTTGAGCTGAGGTACTTGCAGTTGTCCCAGTCCCAAGGTATGCTCTCTGCTGTGGGCACTCTGAGCAGAGCCCAACGCCATCCCAAACCAGTCATATCCTTCCTATGGCAAAACCATGTAAGAAAGGATCAGGACAACACAGCTGACCTGTCTCTGCAGCACCAACATGGCACAGGCACCATTAAGAAAAGTCCATATTCCACATACAGCCTGCCGGAGGCTTGGCCTTCTGTTCAAGATCAGGGGTGCACCAAGCACTTTGGGGGACAAAAGTTCTTTCTGCTGGGTGATAAGGGCTGTTTCCTAGTAGCTAAGGGAGGCATGTGCTCTTGCTCCAAGACATTTGCTTCAAACAGGTGATTCTTCTCTTCCCAACCACATCCAAAAGCCATCCTTCCTATGCTCACCCTTAACAACCCAGACCAGTTTCCCCTGGCAGTTCAGTTCATCACTCATCCAGCTGGAGGCTTTCTGCCTCTGTCTCTCCACTACCCACTATGTAATTTAAGGAGCTCTAATCCTGATCACCTCCATGCTTTTATCTTCCACTGACTCCACCTGAATTGATTCTTGGTGTATACCAGGGATTATCACATCAGCAGGTACTGAGAGCATCCTTAAACTAGGACACACATTACAGCCTCTTCCTAAGATCCTCAAATCTAGGGATCAAGGCTTGCCTTATTTCTACTGACCACATGCCCATATCTACATACTCATCAAGACTTTCTGCTTCTGTGAACTCCATCATCCCAGAATCACTCAATTGCCACAGAGGCAGTATCTGCTCCTAAGGGATAAGCCACCAAATAGGCATCAGTGCAGCAGGAGTGGCTCTCTTCGCCTCTCCTGCCAATTCTGGACGTGCCCATTGAGCAACGCATAGTCCAGATCAGGGGCAAAGCCAAAACACACCTAAGTCATCCCCTCCCATCCCCTTGACAACTGATGAATTACTGACAAAGCAAACACTGCACTTAGCCTGCTCGGAAAGGAGCAGCCAGGTAGGCTGCAGGCTGACTCACGAGGTGGACACTCTGTACACAGATGCCTCTTGACAAGGAGCCAGGTCCCCAACACAGGGCCTTGTGTAGAAAGAACAGAAGGAACCTGCAGAACTCATTAGTTAATGGGATGGGATGCCCAGCACTGCTCTCTACCAGGTGCAGTCAGAACAGCCCCTCCAATGCCCTAACCCTGAGCTGCCCAGCTGGGAAACCATGGCAGAGAAGACACCCAGGCAAAAGCAGAAAAGATGAGTCTTGTTTATTGTGCAACACACAGAGCCATCATTCCAAGCTATGTCCAAACCAGTGAGGGAAGCACAGCACCAACTGAGCAAATAAATACTGGCTAATGACCAGGGCGACATCTGTTCCTTCCCTTATCCCAGAAGAACCTCAGGATGCTTTAGGCAGAGGTTTGGAGAGAGTACTTGGCCGTGGTGTTCACCTCTCTAATGCCACACAGCACATCAGTCTGACCAGAGAGGGGGTGATCTCACAAAAAGCTGCAATGGGCATTTGAGTTTTGCAGGGCTGACCCCAGGTTCTCCTGATTGACGAAGGTATTTGTGTTATTCACTCTGAAAGAACTGGCAGTTCTGCAAGTGGATGGTGGTTGGCTCGTTAGCCACATACCTTTTGGTTGCAGAAATCACAGAGTAAAGTTTCCCCCCCTCCACCTCCCTGTTCACCCACAAAGGTCTTCCTGTAACCTGGAGGAAGGCCAGATCTGCCATTTCTCAAGCGGTTGTTCCCCATCCTCCTCTCTCCCCAACCTACACCTGGCAATAGCTCTCCAGCTTTTCCTCAGAAGAGAGTCTATGGGCCATGCAAAAACACCCCGGAGCCACTCCACAGGAGCATTACCATTATTTATCAGATGAGCCCCGAGCACTATTTGGCTTAATTCAGCGTAACAGCAGAAAACTTGACCCTCAGCAGATAAAAAGAGTAAGGTGATATTTAGGGACAGGTTTGAACTTTGACATGCATGTGTGCAATTCTGTCCTGCACTAGGGGAGTCCTCTAAGCATGAACATATATTCTCATGCATGACATCCATCCATGGCATTTGACTTTCAGGAACCAGATCAAATCATGCTCACCAGTGCTTTTGTGGCAAGTGGCTTGACATTACACAGTTTTGTGTAATTATACATGGCTATTATAATTTTTAATCACACCATTTACACTTGTGCTGCTTGCTAGTTTTCCTTCCAATTCCTTTTCCCAGGCCATATGAGACAGGAGACCCTCAGCATCCATTTTTTAAGTCTTCTTTTTCCAGTGCTCACAGAGAAGCATTTAGGAGCAGCTAGCTTGAGTTGAAAGGCAAGGAAGGTCAAAGAAAAGCAATTCAGCATTTATCCTAGTGGCTTTTAAGTCCATGCAATGGATGCAACAGTTCTTAGTCAATATTACAGCACTATGGTCAGAGGCAGTGGTGCACACCCAAGGCAGAGATGACCCCTCACTCTTGATTTTAATAACCTGCCTCCAACACTTTTAAAAAAAAAAAGAAAAATAAACATTACAGGAAGAACATCCCAGCCAACAGAAAGCCAGATTAGCACATGGCAGCAGTCAACTGTTATACCCCCATGATCCACTAGCCAAGTTCAAAAGCGGTTTTAAAGTGCTAATAAAACGATTGCAACAAAGCATTACTCTGATGTATTAAAGCTACTCTCCCAGGAGCTGAGGTCAATGCACCCATTAACCAGGTTAATGGAAGCCTGGTCCCTAATTTCATCTTACTGGCTCTAGCAGATCTAACAGGTTTCCCTGCCAGCAGGGAGGCTTCTCACTCCTCATGACCTGATCCAACTCCTTGCACTGTGAAAAATAACAAAATCCATGTTCTGCAGGATCCGCGAGTTGAACTGGTTCAAGGGCGGAGGGATTGCCAAACTCCAAAGCCTGTACAAGGGAAGGGACAGCCAGAAGCAGCAGCAAAACCAGGAAAAGGTAGCAGATCACTGGGTTGAACTTCACACTCAGGGAAACCTTAAACTCCCTGTGTCCAGGGCATGTTTGGAGACTGGCCATTTGCCTTTGTCACCCAAGGTAAAAACACCCTGTCTCGATATCTGGAGACAAGAAAGCTCTGGAGCTAGTCAGGGCTGGTAGGAAAGGACCTTGGAGGACAAAAAAAGTCCAAAAATCTAATGAAGAAGTGAGGCCACCTGAGTTTATAGGCAGACCTTGTGAAAAAGCAGCTCCATATGTGAACTTGGGAGAAAGGTAATGCTCAGCACTCCCCTGCACAACAGACGGGTTTCCTCCCTCGCTTGCCTCCTCTTTTCTTTGCCGGTGCTTTTTTACACCTCCAGGTGCAACACAAAAGGCCTGGATGCATTTGCTTTTGGACATGAGACAGACTGATCTCTAAATCAAGATGGGAAAGTTCTGCTGGCATAGCCCAGAAGGAGTGTTATTACCCGAGTTACAACTTTCCTCTTCGGCCAGCAAATAAAAACCAGGGATTAGGCAAGAAGCCTGCTGTAAATCTACCCTAATCACCTCAGTGGATGGGAAAGGCTGCTCAGCCCTTGCTGCCCTCTGGTTGGTGGGAAAGATGCCAGAAACGCAGTCAAACCATGGGTCTGCTCTGAAGGAAGAGCCCCTGAGATATTGATGGAAGATTTTAAGCATTAGACACACAAAGGGACACCTCTCTTCACAGCAGAGTGGAATTTAGGACTATCCTACAGTCCCTTCAAGGGCGGAGGCTGGGAGGGAGGGAGAGGACTATCACTTTACAGCCAATTCAAAACAACTTCCCGACTCCTTTCTCTGCTGCTCAATGTAAGAAGGGGTTAAAGACACTGTAAGTCTCCCCCGCGGCCTCTTGCTGCCCTCCCCAAGGAGCAGGACCCAGCTGGGTAGACCTGAAGGCAGATCCATCCCCATTGCTCTTTCTGCTCAAGCAGCATGCAGAGCTCTTTCTCAACTCCACGGCCCCTGCAGCCAGGACGACCTCCACCAGCCACAGAGACAGTGCAAGGAGCACCATCATTTTTGCCTTTCCTCAAAGGATCTCTTGAACAACCAGACTCGTCATCATTTACAATCTGCAAAGCAAGAAGAAACATTAGACCCCACAGTTGGGCTTCTCGTCCAGCACAGCTGGAGCCAGAATGGACAGTCCTCCAGGGAAGGGCAGCAGCAGATGTTCTGTCACGTTATGGCTCTTTCTGCACTGCGTGCTGTCCCGGAGCCAGGCAGGGCTGCAGGACTCAAGAGATAAGAGGGTCCAAGGAAAGTTGTGCCGCACGTACATCACGTGCTACAACAACGCTGCACAAAGCTGGGGAGATGAGTGGCACTCAGCACAAGAAACCTGAGCAACCGTCAGCAGAGGAGTTGGGCATTAGAAAGGAAATTCACTATTTTATCTTGTTCCCATACACACATGGAAGCAAAAACACTTATTCCGATATCCCTGGTATCGCTGAGATCAGGAGGATTTAGCTGTTAGGAAGACCTGTACTTCTGGTGGGGTTTTTGTCACAAGGTTGGGCACTGTTGGGGAAAAGCTGCCTTCCCACTGAGGGCAAGTCTTGGTGCCTGACCTGTCCCATTTGTAGGAAGGAGAAACCTCCCTGCTCCTGCACGGGGACAGTTTTGAACAGTTAATGAAAAACTTCAAGCTTTTCTGGTGGAAGAGGTGAGGGAAAGCAGCAGCACTGCCATTTCCCATGCCTCCACACCCAGCAGCACAGACCCTTTGCAGGGAAGGATCAGCAGTGCTCAATATGCTTACAGCAAAGATTTCCAGCCCCTTTCAAATCCTAGCAAAGTATTAAGAAAAAACCCCAAGTTTTAAAAATAAAAGTAAAAAAAAAAACCCACGTTCTCCAAATGCAACGAGCTGGGTAAAAGCAAATAGGCACAAATCGAACGACGACTGTGGAAACTGCCGTGCTGCCCCAGATGGCTGCGGGATGAGCAGCAACTTTAAGCTCTGCACTGCCAACAGTTAAATGAGGCTCCCTTCTCCTTGATCATCCCAACCACTTTGCTACTTTGGTTTCTGTGGTCTGCAGCACACTTACACTCCAAAAAGCTACCACCTGGCCACAAAGTCAAGACAGCCCTGATTGAAAAGCAGTTAGGAATTGTTTTGTTCTTTCTTTGTGCCTCTACAGCAGTGAATCACAGTTAGCTCAACTTGGAAATCAATTATAAACAGCAAGTTCCTTCTCCTTCAAGTATAAAAACCAAACAGAGCCAGCTTTGGTATTTACAGCCAGCAGAGCAAGGCAAACAGATCAAGGCTTTAAGGGAGGCACGGAGGCCTGCCGCTGGAAATCTGGCTTTAGTGAGTTGCTACAGTAATAACACAAACAGCAAGGGACTTGAAAAATGCCTTCAGCGTTTGCGTTGCTTAACTATTGCCAGCAAGCGGTGCTTCCGACGTAGGCATGAAGTTCAAACCTAAGGTACCGCTCGGAAAGTGCATTTTGAAGGGGGGGAGGAAAAAAAAACCAGTCATTTTAATTATCAGAGGATAGGAAGAATCAGCATAACTATTCTTGTAACAGTAAGGACACTACCCGCCGACTAAAACCACATTGTGCAAGGTGCTGTATGCAGCAAAAGCAGCTTGCGAGTAAAGAGCACCTCACCTTTGTGCTATTCAGAGCTTGGCTGCCTTAGTCAGATTATTTTTCATATCTTAAAAAAAGAGGCACTGTTTTGTTTTAATGTTCTGCCACCTTTACAACCTCCTTAAAAAACAAGAAAAAATAAAATCAAGCACTAGGTTAATTCTAACAGGCAAAGAGACTTTGCAGGAGTCTCAAATTGCTTTGCTTTAGAAGAGTTTGAGAGCGCTGCAGTCGTTATGCAAGTGAAAGGGAGGAGGGAAGAAGCTGAAACTGTGCCAATATCCACGGTGGGACAAGTTTTACATTACACAGTGAAATTTAAAGTAAGCTGCAAACTTTAAACAGTCTCCTTCCCCTCAGCTCAGGAAATTAATTTCAGTGTGAAAAAATACCAAACCTTAAATCCATCCCTAATATTGTTCTGCTCTAGATGTAGTTGTGTTCAGTCAGTTCCATCTCCCATGAAGACAATTTCATGGACCCTATCTCTTTCCTCAGGTATTTCATTGTCTGAAGCCCTTAAGAGATACTTACCAGGCTCAAATGCAGCTAAATGCATGCACACCCAGCCCAGCCTGCCGGCAGGGTGGGCAGCAGGGACTTTTGCAAGGTACAGAATGACAACCTCACTCCAGGGACTACTACCTAGGCCGTCTGAAAGGGGAAGAAAGTCATCTTCAAGGCCCTTCCTGTTTTAGGCAGGTAGTAAATAATAAATAGATACAAAAAATTCAGGTGGTAGGAAGAAAAAAATATTTTAAGTAAAATAAATAGAATCTGTAAGCGTCACTTCATTAACAGAAGAACAGTCTGGGACAGCTCCAAGGCAGAAAGGGATTGATGTCCAGCAGAGCCATACTGCAGGCTTGTTACCCTGGAACCCATTTCCCTCTCTGTATACCCGGTTTTTGCCTGCTGACAACCCAGGAGCATTCACCATGTTTGGGAATTTCCCATACCTTCTCCCACCAGCCCACCCCATCTTCTCCCACATGGACACAGTACCCACAGCCCACCATCCACGGCAGCGTTACTGCAGGAGGTCCCAGGTCACTTTTACAAGACTTATGAGATGGAGCTGAATGTGTCACTAAAACCAGCATTTTCTTGCACCCAGACATCAGCTCAGGAGTTCCTGAAGAAGGTGAGGGATCTGCTTGTACACTAACACACACGTTAAACGGCAGCAGGTGTGGTGCTCCTGAGGACAAGGTATGTGTTGCCCACTTTTGCCAGTGCATCAACCAGCCTTGCTGATGGGTGCCCATTACCACCCTCATTTTGGAGGCTGATTATTATTTTGGACCAAACCCTTTCTCGGGCTCTGAGCACATCCCAGCTCCTCTCTGCCCCAGAAAGGCAAGCCTGTAGGGAAAAGTAATCTCTGTCATACCAGCTAATACAGCTGGAAGAAGGAACAACATTTTTTGGATCACAAGCCCTTCTGAAAACTCAGATCCACATGGCTCAAGGCTTGCCTTGTTTCTCCAGCAATATTAACTTTAGCTAGCAGGACACATTATTCCTCCTTACAAGTCTCACCTTGCTTCAAACCTGAGACTAACTGCAGCAACATCAGTGATTCATAGACAGCAACTTTCTACTTGTTAATCACTTTCCTATCAGCTTCTACCCACCTTAATCCCAAATAACCTGTCTCTGAAAAATCAACAGGACTTGTTTGCAAATCACCAAAGCTGCGTCACTCTGACGATAAAGCCATTGCACTGTGCAAAGCTGCTTTCTTTTAAGAGCAGTAACATTTCAGGGGGACTCAGCTGAGCCCCTATCCTCCCACACAAGACCCAGTAGCCTCCTCTTCCTCATCAAAAAATAATCTTATTTATTAAAGCATAAGATAGTGTGTTGATCCTTTTGTATTGTCCCCAGCAGCACGTGCAACTTCATCAAACCTTCCTCCGCTTTCCCCTCCTCCAACTATTAGATTTCTCCCCAAACAGTCCTGCCATTAGTTACAAAGAGGTGTAAAGCCACAGTCACTCCACTGAAACACGTAGGATTGCTCTGGCTTTACACCACTTCAGAGAAACTTTCACCTGCAGGTATTCACTGCGTGAACACCAACTAATTTCTGCTGCAATATCAACACAACAGCCTTGTGGCCTGTTGGGCAGTCCTACATTTTTGGATGCAGATGGCCAAAGCCAGATATCCCTATCCCAGTTTTGCTGCACCAGTATTTGCTCCCCACTCCTCAAACACAACTGTCCTAGCTCTTCGCATCTGCCTTTGGACTTCAAAGCAAGCCAGGGCCACTCAAAACATCTTCAAATTAAGTCACTTATACAGGCGTCCACCCTGCTTTATTCCTTATAGCCCATCCCTTTAGAAATTGAGTACTAACACAGGCAGAAGAGTTTTGTTGGCATTCACCACTTAAAAACATATCGACTGACAGCCCACCGCTGTCGCACACATGGCGAGCGCAAGCTCCCAATCGGCTGCTGGCACAGGCTGCCACAGCGTCGTGCAGCCCCGCTGATAAGACCCTGGGGAGCTGCAGATGACAGCAAGAAAACCACTGCAGCAGTTTAAATTGTGGCTACTTCTTCTCCATAGGATGCACAAGGAAAACAAAGCGAGGTGAAGAAAAAAGCTTTCACTTCCCTGGGTGATGACACTTGAAGTATTTCAGTGCCAAGAAAATATTCCAGGGCAGACAGAAAGGAAGTTTTGCATGATCTCTGGCAAAACACTTGCTGCTTGCACAGAGACTTTTTTGCACCCTGCACTTTGCAGACACACAAAAGCCCCCAAACACCCGCCAAGCTCTGTAGAGCCCACCCTTTTCCAGCAACACCGAAGCTCGTCCTATGGCAACTTGCATGAAATTTTTTTCCTGCGGATAAGGACTTCTCTAATCCCCACAGGGCAGGTTGCACCAGAGCTGGGCTCATACCCAGTGCAAACTCTGCCAGCAGTGCAGACCCTTCACCAGGACCATTTCCTCCGGCACGGAGGGGTTAGGGAGCATCCCCGTGTCACAGCACAGACTCACCACCAGGATCAGCGTCCCCAGGCACTCAGCCAGCGCTTGCCGGACTAATTTGTTTCTGATCCTCAGGTGCTCCTCAATAGTAGCAAGAACATCCTTTTGCCTCCCCATCGCAGTAGACGTGCCCTTCGAGCAGTGTCAGGGAAAAAGCAGCAGCTGATAAAGCCTCAGCAAGACTTCATTCCCAGCAGAGCTGCCTTTGCTTATAAATAAGTTCTGCAACGCCTGACACACCTCCTGGATAACCACACCCCTTCCACCCTCTCCTCAAACCCAACATTTTTTTTCCTCCTTTTCAGCGTGAGACAGAGTGGGTGGTTTTCTTCATTTGCTTTATTGCTTGCACAGGTGAGCGAAGGATTCGGGAGTTTCAGAAGAAGGAATTAAATGTGACGTAGATGTCCTGCTCAAACCCCTGCTGTTTTCATCACTTACCACCTAAAACATGGGGCCATATCTGCCCCTCTCCAGCTTCAACTGAGGTCCTAAAAGACAAATACATGGACTGAGCAGTGTCTTAACCCATTTGTGCAATCACAGTACCCTGCTTTCAGCTTGCTTTCCCTCCCAAATTCCTGCAGGATGGCAAAGTGATGAGTACTCCTGCTCTGATCCAGAGGTTGCAGATGCTTTAGCAGCAAAATGATGGGGCAGGAGGGTTTAATCCCCCACACCTGTACTGTGGGCTGAGGCCAAGGCACCTCCTGACTCCAGCAATTACCCAGCTGAAGCATCAAGAAGCAAGACCAGACCTCTCTCCATGAAAAGCTGCATCTGGGTCCGAACTCTCGTGTATCGTTACAGTTTCTCTCTCCCTCCTGGGGCTTTGGGAGAGCATTTCCAGCCCAGTCCCCGTGAAAGCTGTGAAGAAAAGTGGTGAGAGTTCCCAAGTGCAGAGCCAATCCCTCATCATAGGACCTTGACAAGGAGAGCACCGACTCACTGAGCCCTGCAGGAACCGACCCTTGCTGCCTTTTCATCCTCAGTAATGCCCTGTATCACCCTGGGACAGTTCTATGGGATGGTCTGAATGAAAGCTGTCCCAGTCTGTACCATCTCGGGTGAGGGCTGCTAACAGGACACGTGCCACTTGTGGCATCTGGTTTCTGTTAAGTGAGTAGTAAAAATTCCCCAGGCTCTTTGACTCACTGGGGCTTGATGCAGAGCAGCAGGGATGAATTTGCAGGACTGAAGGGCACTCTTTTCCTGGATTTGTTCCTCCACCTCCTTTGCAGAGCCACAGATGCCCAACTTTTCCCCTTATTTAACTATCAACTTTCCTGTTGGAAAAGCAGAGCTTTTTAGTGCAGTGGTGAATAGGCCTTTATTTCATACAGAAACTGCAGCCAGCCCAAGGAGTAGCGTCAGGAATGTGGATAAGAAAGCAGTAACGTGTGAGGAATCAAATGCAGGGAAACACTTGGGTCCAAACACAATTACAGGGACAGGAAACTTTCCTCATTACTTTGCGCTCAGGCTCAGTCTGGTATCGCCAACATCAGCGGGGTCCTCCGAACTACAGCGAGCGCTCCATCAGCCCCATGCATGCTTGCTGCGGCTGGGGTTTGCAAACCAGCATTCAGGACACCCGTTTTTTACCTTCTCTCCCTCCCCTCACCCTCTTGCTGTGTATCACCCTAGCCATGGAGGATCCACAGCCGCTCCTCTGCCTCGCTTCCTCCTGCACTCCCCTCTCTTTTATACTCCGCTCTGTCCTTTTCACCCTGACTCTGTATTGAAGACATCTCAGCCAGAAATGAAGTTGTGTGTTGGGTTTTTTCCTTTTGGCAGTTCCTAAGCTAAGGTCTGTGGGTTGCTTCGCCATTTGTTGAACCACCAGCGTGCAGATGTTGTCTTCTGTGGTGTAGGTTTGTTGAGGTTTATTTAGACTGGGTCCTGGACGCGGTCCCTTTCCTGGAGGTGGGGACAGGGCCATAAGACCAGAGAGAGATAGGTGAGGAGCAAGAGGCATGGGGAAGTGTGATGTTCTCCAGGTAGGTAGGTACATGTCTCCTGTCTGCAGCACCTGAGCCCCTCTGGCTACAAGTTGAGGATACAGACATTTCCTCACGACTGCTGAAGGGAGGGGAGATGTCTAGGCTCCCAGGTTGATGGTAGAAGATGGTGGCAACACCAGCATCAAAGCTGGTGCTTGGAAAAGTCTAGACAGACGCAAGCCAGAGGAGCCAGGGTGGGGTGGGTGCTCTGACACCGGCTCTGCAACTGACTCACTGCCTGACCCTGAGCAAATCCTTCACCTTTCCACACCTCAGCTTCTCCATCAGTAAATTAGAGAGAGTGACATCGGATTCCCTTCTTGGGGCGTTGTGAGGGTGAATCACTGCAGTCCAAGATCCAATGACTTAAAATGAGCAATAGGGACTTATGCAATTGCTTTCCCAACAGAAAGCTATGTTATTGTCTAGGAAGGAGCTTGGGGAAGGGACAGTGATGCAACACTAGAAGAAGCAGAAGATCTTTTCAGAAGCAATAACTAATCAAAGTGTGGGTAACGACTGAAAGGCCCCAATGCTGGAGCTTCTCTGTGCCAAGGCAGGAATTGCCCTGCCACACCATTCAGATGGACTCTAGGTACACATGATCTAAGCGCAAAACAACTAAAAAGATGTGCATCAGCAGCAACAGGTTTCCAAACAAGCCCATCTCCTACAGTAACTGGTGCACAAGGTACTGGTATCCATCCAGAGCTGCTGGGCTCTCCTAGCACTGGGTGGACACAGCAAGATGTCCATGCCTTTAGCGTTGCCTTGCACGGACATTCAAAGAAGCTCTTTCACAGCACAAAGGCTCAAAGAAAGGAAATCTCCAAAACTCTGCCACAAAAACTCATGCCTGACCTCCAGGTGGTAGTGCCAAAGCTATTGAAGCCCAAGCAAGGGATTTCTGTTGTCAATCATGGTGTGATTCAAGCATCAGGTGTCAAAGTGCCTAGAGTGAACCACCCCTATCAATCTGTACAGTGTCAAAAAATCAAGGCATTGAGGGGGGCAATATAAGACTTTATGGAAACTGCTGGTTGCCCAGGGGAAACTCAAAGAGAAAAGGAAGCTCAGCTCAGCAGGGAAACCAGAGACAACATTGTTCTGTTCTGCTCCTTCCATAAATCTCAGTCTTTTCTTCCAGTATCTGCTGGGACCAACAAATACGTCAGTACCTAGGAATAAACCAAGATTTGAACCCATGCCCTCTGACCCTGGTCCAACAGAGCACTTGTCTGTAATGTTTGTCACTTTCTTATTTCTTTCCTTTCTCTCCTGCAGAACCATGCAACGTGCCAGAAGAAACTCACTGTGCTCAGGCTGTTATTTCTAGACAAGATCCAAAACTAACACCCAGGTTCCAAGTTTGCTGTTTGTGTTTCAGCCTTACCGCTTGGCTCCCTCCTTCATCACTCCACTCCACAGGAAAGACACAGGTGAAATTTTAAAGGAAGAACTGATCCTTGGCTGGTCCCCTTCAGCTGTTTTCCTACTGGCTCTAGTGACACGAATTAAACTCAGGCTCATAAACCCCTTGGCTTCTGCAGAGTGCTGAATCAGCCTCCAGCAATGTAATTTTTCCTATTAAAAACCAAGTTTAACAAAGTAACTAGACTTTTTCTGAATCAGCTAAATGGATAAACCTGGACTGATGGGTTCCACATCTTGTCAAGCCAAATTGATTCACCCATCCCAGGATGGATGGCGCAATCCAATAAGGAGAAAAGCGTGAATCACACGAATCTGCAATGAGTCACTCATTGCACTGATGGCTGGGTCACCTGGTGCAAAAGCCGTTATGCCAAGAGAGGTCACTGGGTCAAAGCATGACAGGATTCGTCCTTGTGAAATCTCCCTTTGGAAGATACCTCTGACCATCTCCTTCCTATGACCTACTTGACAGAGCAACACGGTGACCTGTTCAGAAGATTTCATTAAAAATAAAAATTATAGCTTGCCTAGCAAGGCAGGGTAGGAAGTGAGTGGGTAAGAATTTTATAAGCTTTCTAAACGATTCTAGCTGGAGGGTTGAGTGCAGTGATTTCAACATCCTACCTTGAATCTCCAGATTTGCAAAGCCTGGTGTTCATTTCATGTCTGGGTCTGCTTAGCCCTCCACCTTGAGTTAGAAAATGGGAGAAAGTCCTCCAGGGAACAGGGGTAGTCTACACAGCTGAGGGTTGTTGATGGCATCTGTGTTTGGAGAAACTTAGGGTGAAACTGCAATCCTAATTTAGGTTCCTCGGACATCTAAGAGAGGCCTGGAAGCTGGCAAACTGGATTTGGACTTTGAATTACAATATAGTAATGGGAATAATATTTAAAATCCCTGAAAACAGCTCTTCATGAAGTACACTGCTTAGGACCAACTGGAGCAAAAGGTGACCCTGAGCTGAGTCTATACTTGTTCAGAAGTGTCCCATAGAGATGGATGCCCCAGAGTTACACTAGAGCATAGGCCCACAGCCTATTCCCACTGGTGGTTCCCTGTCATGTCTGATTTCCTCCTCATCCCAAAGCTGGTCCCAATTTACAGGAATAAACATCATTCATCACATGCCATTCCTGTAGAGAAGCCATTTTCCAGTATAAGCAGCTGCATACCAGAGTAACTACTGTACACTGGAAAAGCACCAATTGCTCCAGAAAAAAGCTTTTTAATAACACATCTGAAAGGAAAGCTATTATAAACAGCTATCTTGAAATAAGGTTTTGGCAGGAGCTCCTCCCATAAACTGCTCTGTGTAGACAGTTGTTCCTCTGAGAGCTGCAGAGCCAGTCCTGACTTGGAAACACTGCTGCTGCTGCGCACCACAGCAAGAGAGTTCAAAGACCCAGAAGGCAGAAGACCCAGAAATGGGGTGAAACTCCACTGGCCCAAAGTGTGAGTCAGGAGCAATGACAAGAACTTTCCCTACCAGGTGAGGACATGTCCAGGAATGGAGAGTGTGCCTGCTGCCCAACCTAACCACAGGTAGTCAGACCCAGCACAGTTTTCCCTGGGCACAGAAACAATCACTTTACAAGCAAAAAACACCTAGATGTCATTTTAGATGTCTACTCCGTGTGATGACTTTAGAAGTGTCTCTTTGTTGGCTATAAAGGAAGCCTAAAACAACTAGCCCAAATGGAGACACATAGTCGGTGTAACCCACCCCCAGTCTCTAAGGAGGAGCAGACCTGCAAAATGCAAAGGTATTTGTACCATAGATGGGGTGAGGTATTTGCAGTAGGAGCAGGGAAGTCTTAATACTGTTCCACAATTCACAGCAGGGGCTCTCTCTGCAATACCACATGAATTTCAGATCACCCACAGTCAAAAAAGACAAACTGAAAGTGGAAGAGGTGCAAAGAAATAGCAGAAGGACAAGCAGATGAATGGAGTCACTCCGTTCCAGTATGGGCCAAAAGTGCTCACATAGGTAATGTGGCGAACCCAAGGCCAAGCTGGGACATACTGCTGTCAGTAAGTACATCAGGAGGCCAAAGAACTGTTCGTGTTGGCACAAGCGCAACTGGGGATGAACCAGCCATGGATAATTTGAGGCTGGAAAGTAGAAACTGTAAGAACATGGTTGTTCTGTAGATATATGTTTTCCTTTCCCAGGAGATGCAAAGGCAGAAAGTATGAGGGTTAAATCTGATAGGAGGCATGGAGTTCCCTGAAGTAGTTAACTCTTTTTCCCCGATTTCTGTACCCTGACCCAATTCTGTACCCCCAAGTCTTGTTTGTCCTCATACAGTCTCTGCGAGGTAATTCCTACTAACCTGCACCCTCAGAGAAGAGAATCGGGCTCCTGAACTGTAACTGTTTGCTCCTTGGAGCTCCTTTGGAGCGAACTACGCTCTCTCTCTCCTATGACTTCAGGGCTGTCAAAGGACTTTTTAACTACCAGTTCACCTGGATGCTCCCTAAATCCACCTCTGCAAATGCAAAGTGAGCTTGCCTACACTTGCTGCAAGTGAGAACAGTCTGCTGTCCTCTTTGGGACATTTATTCCTTCAGCTGATTTTAAATCAGTCTGAATCTTGGGGGAATTTCCATACTGGCCTATTTTTTTCCCCTGGGTAGTTTAAGTATTAAACATCATCCTTAAGCAAACAGGCATTAAGGAACTGCATTGTAATGGGCATTTCTGAGATTCCATAATGCAACAGGGATTTGGCATGGACAAGCCACCTGAGACGAGCGCCCGCGGCTGTGGAGATAACAGGGCTGTAAACAGAAGGGCTGGGCTGTGCAGTGGATGCAACACTCAAAGTCTGAAGAGACATAAGCACCCACCTCCCAATTCACCAGGAGAGTCTCTCTCCCAAAGAGAGGGAGAATGTCCTTTACCTGACAGCTCCTGCACAAACAGACATCAGCAGGCATGGGACGTGAGCTGGTTTTGGGCGATAGGTTTTAAACTGGTTCTGGAGCCTTCAATGAAGGCTTGATCTCATGGGTGGGGAAAAGCAAAGAACCTGAATGCTGTTGTGATGAAAGCCACTGTCTTCCCTTCCCTCCCCTTGGATGGAGTTACATTGGTTGACTGACCCTGTGGCTGACCTGGAATATCCCAAGGGTAAAGAGCCAACATTTCTTTAGAAAAATGTCCTGGCCTCTTTTTCTTGGCCTGCCCAGAAGGAGCAAAACTGTGGATTTACACACTTAAAGCCCTAAGAAGAGTCAGCAAAAGTAGATGCCGAAATAGGATGTAGAAGATATTCAGAATTTCAGTTCTAAACTAGGAGCACTGAAATGGGGCTAATCCTGTGTCTAGGGATACATCCATTAGTTCCTGCGTGTGGACACAGGAAATCCAAGTCCTATTTTGCTTCATGACCCAAGGCATGGACGGGTTTTATCTTGAGAAACCCACTGTCAAATCAAAGTGGTTTGTGGAAGCAGAGGGGAGGACATGGCAGGGGCAATCCCTCCCCAGACAGGCAGCCCAACTCAGACCTCCCTGATCTCCCCGTACGCCTTACATCTGAGGGCAGGGTCGGGTGTTGAGAACAGCCAGCCCAGAAGCCACAGGAGCTGCCTGCCCTGGCACAGGACAGGGGTCTAGGGATCAGAAACTGGCAGACGGGAACAGATGCTTTCCTGTGAGTCACCAATAGCCAGCATTGGCAGCAACTCCCAATTCCAGTTGCCTCCTCCTGGGGTCAGACACTCCTATTCCCTTAGGTGAGGAAACCCCCAGCTCTGCCGGCTGCCAGCGCCTGGTGAGGGCAGGACGAGACCTGAAAGCAGCACCCGTTGGAGGCAAGTACAGAGTGCACTGAAGGAACAAACAAGGGGTCCTCTCGCTCTACCCACGGAGAGCTCTTGCGTCTCTCTCACCTCTGGGATGCAGAGGTGATGGACCCCATCATCTTTGCAGCCCCACATCTCCCAGCTCCAGCCCTCCCGGCAAATCCCAATAGTGGAGTCCCATCCCCACCGCAGCTCCTGTTCACTTCCAGACTGGAGAAGAAGGAGCAACAGGAAGGTGACAAGAGCAGCAGTGGGCCAGGGAGCTCAAAAACACAGAGAGGAGGAGAGGTTATCCCTCCCCAGGCTGGCAGCAGCCCCAAGTCTCCCACATCACTTTGTGGGGTAGCAGGAGCAGGGCAATGCTGCCAAGGTACCAAAATGCCCACCCTGTAGCAAGGTATCTTGCCACACACCCTGCTTGGGAAACCATTTCCCAGCAAAATCTGTCAATGAAAGTCTGTTGTGTGAGGCTGGGGATTCCCAGGCAGGAGCTCTGGATCCTCTGGGGACAGGTAGCATCTCTCCTGCTTTGCCTGTTAACCTACACACTGATGTACCCATTCTTCAGCTCCAGGCTGGGGGCATCAAACCACCCAGCCCCTACTGGGAGGTGCAGGGGATGGGTCTTTGATGTCCACCCGTTTCCCGAGCCCGCCGCTCAGACATCGCACCCACCCCTCCTGCCACCACATCCTGCAGGAAGCCCACGAAGACCTGAATCAGACTTGAGTTGGGCAACTGGAGTCAGCAAATTGGATACCTATTACTGAAAGGCAAGATAAGATCACTTACACTCATCCCGCTTGTGGCTGGGGAAGAATCTATTGCAGGCACCCAGCTGGGGCATCCGTTCAGCCTTGCAAAACCCTTACGAAGAGGCACCAACCCTGGCTCCACATGCTCTCCCACCCCTCCCACAGTGAATACACTCAGCTGGAAGAAATGACGATGCATGGAAGGAGGGAGTGGGGCTTGGCACGGCCATTGCGCTGCTCATTCATCCCTCCACCTGCCACACCAAGTCAGCAGTGACGAGGGAAGAGTGGAGGGCCAGAGAAAACCTGGTGGGATACCCCAGTGTGGACCACTGGGGAGGAATAAGAGATGCCAGATTTCTGCGGGAGGTTTCCATGAGGGTTGTGCCAGGAAGACTTGGTCCTGGCTGCTGCCAAAGCAATCACGGGAAATCTGAACTCAAGGCTATTATTAACCTATATGGGAAACTTCTTGTCTTGCTTCTTCTCCAGGAGAACAAAGATGTGTGTGAGAGGGAGCAGAGGCAGCAGTCTTGCTCTGGTGGGGTTTGCCATCCCAGCACTTTTGGGATCCCCGAGAGGTAGGAGCTTGCCACCCGCACACCTAACGCTGGAACAGGCAGCTTTGCAGCATGAAGCAGAGCACTCTGCAGCTCTTCCAGTGGGCATCACTGATGGCTTGTGGACACAGCACCAAGGTGTAAGGGTGGTGGCTGAGCTCAGCAGGCCTCCAAGCACAAGCTGTCTGGAGTCAGCTCATGTGGAGAGGCGGCAAACACTGCTGTGTTTTCAGCCAAGGGCCATGGGCTCTGAGCAGCCCACAAGGATCCGGACACAAGGCATGGCCAGGGCAAAGCTGTAGCAGAGGGAATCACCTTGGTGGTGGTGGGACCTGCTTCTGAGACTGCAGCCCTTTGCTGCTGTGTCTCATATTGTTCCCAGGAGCGGCCACAGCAGCCCATCCTGGCTCCTTCAGAAATGGGCCAAGACTCTTTGTTAGCTTCAGTCAAGAGGCAAGAGGTCTGCAGCAGTGTGTACCCACGTACAGCCCATGCTGTCCACGCTGGAGAGGTGAGGTACCCCTCAGATCGGACATATCTTTCAGAAAGACATCAAGCGGGGGATGAAGACCTGTATCCTGGAGGTGGCACCCAGCCTTTACACCAGGGGTGTCCCAGGAGGGAGGTGCAGACATACGCTCAGGCTAAACAACCTGGTGGGTTACTTCAAGTTGGAACACAGCAAACCCTGCTGAGAGCAGCCCAGGAACTGGGGCCAATTGCTAGTAACTCTTCCCGAGGCCCCATATCTAGAAAGGAATTAGTTTTTGCTCACTGAAATGGAGTTTCGTCAGAGGCCGGGGAGGAACGCTGCTCCCTTGACACCAGCCCTGATCGTTTTCTGCTCGTTACCATTTACTGTAAGATGCTTCAGAGACATTTCTGGAATGTGCAGTGCCCTGAGGATGACTCTGGGCCATGAAACTCTAAACCAGCTTGTGGACCTCCACAGTAAATGATCACATCTGTCATTATTACCTCCAGCTGCTGGAGTCGTTGAACTCAGGTCGCTGTTCTGCCTTTCATCACTATTGTTTTTGCCGCTTGGTAAACAGCGTCATTCAATGGATGTGCTCCAAACCAACACCTTAAGGTTATTGTTAACTTATATAACAAGAAATCCTGGGCTAAATCCTCCATGTGTGTAAACTGGGGTGTCTTTGGCATTCAGCAGTAGATAATTTGGCCCCTAAAAGTTGGTTGCCCTGGGTCCTGGGATACTCCCCTGCTCCGCTGCTTGCACGTTGCACCACCAGCCTGTAAGCGACACTACAGATGGTTTAAGAGGTGTTTGGGCTCTGCCCTAGCATACGTAAAAGCCCTGGTCACTGCCTGGGATTATACTTCAGCTATTGCCTCCTTTCACAGGAAAGAAGGCGGAAGGAAGTAGAGACACTATGTGTGTACCAAAACTGAGTTTCACTGGCTACAAGCAATAATGGTGTTCTGGTTCTGCATTCCCATCATCCACCAGGACTGCCAATGCCAATGCAATTGCAAGACCTAGAGAGCCAGTACAGAGCCCCAGTGTCCTGTGACTTGTCTGGCCACCTGGACCAGCTTTTGAAAGGCCATGGCAATGAAAAGGTTGTCACTGCAATGTCTGACCTCCTTGCTGACATTGTTTATGTAGTAGATATCCACTAGTTGGAGGCTTGCTGGAGAGTGTGGAGAGGAGGGAAAGGGAACCTCACATGACAGCAGATCAAGACAACAGGAGTATCTGCACCCAGCCCTGACAAGTGCAGGGATGTGGGGTTTCAGGTGTTCTTGCTTTTTTGAAGGATGTTAAAACGTTAAAGACGGTGAAGACAGCACCAGAAAATTCACCTGAGGGCTAAAGCAAATACCCTTTGCAGGCAGAAGCTGAGAGTTCAGCATGTTCAGCCTTTCAGAGAGAAGATGGAGAGGCAGCTTGATTACAGGGTACAAATACTACTGCGGGGAGAAAAATACAAGGTCTTTAATTTTCCGGAGAAAGGCATGTCAAGCCAAATGGCTTTTAACCTTGAGGAGGACAAACGAAAAGCCCAGGCATGGGGATTCGCACTTCCCCAGCGCAGTGCTGGCTCTCCTGGGGCAAGCGGTGTGGTGGGCTCAGCAGGGCGATGTCTCTTGGGGGAGAGGGAAGAGGCCAGTGCAAAGAGCTGGAAGATTTATGTAGCTACCCATTGACTGTGGGTGCTGCTGCTCCAGAGCGTGCTCTGTCACGTCCACCTTCGAAAGGAGCATACACTTCAGTGGAAAGAGAGAGACGGGAGCAGAAGTGATTTGCTAGCCTGAGGCTCAGCTGGGCTGAGCCTTTGCTGCACTAGTCATGTTGTGTGGCATCCTTGAGCTCCAGGGATCCAGAGCCAAGCCAGAATAATTAATTGTGCAACACCTTTATGACTGGGAAACCTGCTTCCCCTCCCTTACATAATGGCAGCGCCCGGGGGCAAGCCATCTCTTGCTGACTGCGGAGCTGGGAGCTGCGTGGCACAGAGCAGCCTCCTGAGCCGGGAGACAGGCACTGCCCCAGCACAGGGCATGGACACCCTCTGGTCCCCCTGTGTGAGGGACAGGATGCATTTGCAGGGCCATACACTGAGATGAGAGACACTTCTCTCATCCCACAAGGGGATGAGAAATATGCTTAAACACCCCGTCCAAGCCCAAAACAAGAATTTCAAACGATCCAGCAGGTCTAGCTGATTTTTTTCATTATCCCCTCCATGGCAGGCTCCTACAGTCATCTTCCACTCATCCTCCCTTTCCCCTTCATGCCACACGTGTGCCATGGGACACGGCCAGACTGCCCACATCAGGAGGATGCAGCCACGCAAACACACCCCCATGCACTGCCCAAGGCACAGCCGGTGCCCAGCGCCGGCATGCACGCACCCGGCACACGCGTCGCACCAGGCATTGCCCTCCTCCTCCACTGCCTGGGCACACACCTTGCAGGGCTGCTGGTCTCCCTGCCCCGAGCCATAGGGCAGGAGCACTGCCCAGGGCAGTGTCTTGCCCGCGGCGGTGGGATCCAAGCTATGCCTGCACCGCAAGGGTGGGAGTGGGATGCGCTGGGTGCTCGTGTGCCGTGGCGGGTAGCCTGGCCGGCACGGGCAGCGGAGGGACCTGTCACAGAGCAAGCACTTTTGGGCAAAGGGGCCGGGGGTGTTTTTGCCTGTGAGGCCCAAACACCTGCCTGCACAAGCCCTTCTGCTGTGCCTTATCGGCACGGCTGCCAGCGCAGTCTGTTGCTCTGCTCCCAAGCTCCCCTGTAGCATTGCCAAACAGGCACTGCTGGGGGTTGAATGTTTTCTGCCCTGTTTGTTTGCCTCAAGCATATATATACACCTCTCTGTGCCAAGACAATTTCAAGCACTTCCAAAAGCAGGCTAGTAACAAATCTACGCTTTTGCCCATCTTAAAATAATACTTGTAAAAGCCTTAGTGACCTTGTCATGGACCTGGGACTTGAGATATGATTGGGAGGCAGAGACATAGGTAAGTGCTATTGCTTACTGGTGAAAATCCACCCCAGAGTGGTTCAGGTGCAGCTCAGGTGACCTCAGCAGGTACTTGGCAGATTTTTGCTGACAAGACTCCCCTGAAATTTTGAAATTCATCCACCTCTTTTCTGAAAATTTCTGCAGCTCCTAGAGAGGACAAGACCACCACCACACCATCCCCACAGAGGAAATGGATCTGCTCCCTTGGACTGGTGGCTCCTGATGGTTCCATGGCAAGAAGGTGGACACCAGGGATGAAAGACAGGGACTGACAGCCTTCCCTGACCATGCTCTTCTCCATGAGATGCTGTCTAGGAGGAAGGAGGATTATCTGAGAGGTAACAAACCCAGATCGGGGTGGGGGGGGGGTGGGGGAGGGAGAAGCAAGTACATCATGAAATGAACACTAGTGACAACAGGACTGGGAAGGCGGAGGGAAGTTCTGGGATTTAGAACGGGAGACTAAGGCAAGGAGATGGAAAGGAAAGGGATGGGGATTGGGATGGGGTTTGGGATGTGATGCCAGGGAAAGCCTTTCTTGGAGAGACCACCTTGTGGTTCCCCAGAGAGAAACCAAGACAGGCAAGAAGGTGGTGGGACCCAGAGGTGGCTGGACCAGGTGACAAGGACTGCCAGCCTGTGGAGGACATGGGAAGGGACAGGAGGCAGGCAGGAGGGCTATGGAGAGACCTGGCATCAGGGACACAGCATCTGCGACAGCGGCCAGGGAGAAGGCATGCGTGCAGCTGATAAGGGACTCAGGAGAAGCGGCAGAGGGACTGGGACCAGCACACTGCACACAAAGGCATTTTAAACAAGGAGGTTCAACTGGGAGTTGAGGCTTAGCAGATAAAGGGTCTGAGATTAAGAAAGGAGGGGTGGGGTGGGGGTGTGTCTCCACAGAAAGGCAAACAAGAAGGGAACAGGCACTAATTTAGGGCTCGAGAGGCTGAGAGACTTGAACTGGGCAGGGGGACATGGAGGAGGGCAAAAAGACTGGGACAGACGGGAGGAGATGCTCCAAGAGGAATGAATCTAAGGAAACAAGCATGCATCAATCATGACAGGCTTTGCTGCTGAGCCCCAAGAGAGCCATGAGTCTCATGCTGTCCTCTGCTATCAGCAAATACTCATGGAGACCTTCAGGCAAAACATGTTTCAACCCCGCTTCGTAATGAGATGAGGGCCTCCCACCAAGCGGTCATCGTGGGGTCCCTCTGCTCCGATGGAAGGACAGGGGGGTGTAATGAGTCATGAGGGCTGAGTAAGACCTGGGTTTTGATCAGTTGGGTGGGTTTTTAACTGCAGAGAACTGCTCCAGATGCATGTTTTAAAAGAAGTTTGTTAGGGCTTTATAAGTCCGGCCCTCCATTAAGAAGAGCCAGCCTGAAGTTCATGCACACAGCCTTAGTTTAAAAAAAATCCTTTGAGTTCACACATGAAGATACAGTCCCCACTATGTTTCCCTCCTTTGGGGTGCACAACAGGCAGTGCTCAACTGATGAACAGCTCTTGCATCTTCTGTTTTCCTCTTGCTGCTTCTTGTTTGTCTTCAAACTTTTCAACCCTAATTCAAAGGACCATCATCACCTTGGCTTTCCCAGGTCAGTTACCACCTTCCAGCTGGAGTAGTTCATTCAGGTCCCTTCACTCCTTGGGATGGGAGCATGGGAGAGAGGCATTATCCCCTCTTCAGCTAGGCACAGAACAAAATCTTGCAGGTCCCCCTTTTGATGCTCCCCGGGTCTATTGTATCAGAGTACCCAGTGCTGTACATTCAAGCCCAGTTCGCGTTGACGTCCAGCATTGTACACTGACAGTGAGACCATTAAGGTAAAGGGCTGTCAGTTCAGCCCTCTTGGAGGGGGTTAATCACATAAATCACTGGTGAGCAAGGTTAACACTTGGAGAAGAAGACAGTGCCTGCCCATAGCATCTAGGTTCCCTGGCATACGTGTCTCTCTGGCTGAGATCGCCAAGACGTGCAGGAGTTCCCGGAGAAGAAAGCAGATGCATCCAGTTCCTCTCACTCAGCTACAAAGTGTGGGGACACTCAGCTGTCTCTGATCTTCTCTCACCATTGTCATGCAGACCTCCTCTAACTGGGCAAGACATATACACAAGCAAGTAATGAAGTCCAGTTGTCATTAAAGGAAACCAGGACAATGATTGACAATTTGGGGGGACCAAAGTCTGGCTTGTTGATGTTAAATCCTCCTGGTGATACTAGTTTCAACAGAGCCACCACTGGAGTGAGAAGGATACTGGAGGGGAGACCCAGTATGCAATGAGCCTTAGGGATGATAATGGGGGTCTGAGAGCTCTGAGGGGAACAGTAGGTCCTGCAGCGACTCTGTTCCTTGTGCACAGGTGTAGCATCATCAGGCAGATAGAGATCTTTTCCAAAGCTCCTAAATGACTTGGGCCCAGAAGTGGAAGGTAAATATAGGAACTGGGCCCAACAAAGTGCTTAGACTTCTCACCCAGAGAACTTCAAAGACTCTACAGAGGGTGCTCACATCACCTTACTCAGCATCTGAGATAGGGCTATTTCCCTAGAGAAACAGATTTGGATGTTGTGAAACACATGCTGGACATGGACTGACAACATAGGCCATTAAGCTGAACATCTGGGGCACAATTCAATTATCCAAAACTAGGTATCTCTGAGGTGCCCTGAGGTACCTAAACTAATTGGCAGATCTGACATGGGACCTTCAGCAGAGCCTTGTCCTTCCAAACAGAAGCCAGAGGTCAGGAAGGACATCCAGGTCATCTCAGAGAGCCCTGAACATCTACGTTTAGGCAACTGAATCAAACCCCAGATGTGAGACATTGCTGTGAGTTTGTAAATCCCACGCAATGTCTAGACACATCTTCCTTTACCCAGATACTTTGATCTATATCTGGTCCTTCAGCTGGCCGTTATGCACTTCTGCAAGGACTTCGACTTCTAAGTCATTTGGATGGTTTGGCAAATGTTATCTCTGGGCAACTGAAAAAAAGTCTCTAAGATATCAGGCCAAATCCAGCCAAGGTCTAGACCCACCACACTGTTTTGGCTCTGTTGCATGTCTACCTCACCTATTGTACTGGGGTCTTAGTGAGTTGCAAAGTATCAGACAGCAGCAAAAGTAGGAGGAGCCAAGGCAGTGGACAGGCACAACCTGTCAGGAATTGGGGTCTCGGTTGACCCCATGGGGCTCTGTCCTGAACATCAGGGGGACAGGATTTTAACCTCCACATTTCAGCCCCGCTTTGTCTTTTGTGTCTTCAAAATGGGGCTGCAGCAGGTTTTGAGAAGCACCAAGGCACTGCAAACCCTTCTGACCAGAGTTCGACCTGCCTGATCCTGGTATTCTTTTCTGCCTCAGTTTACCCTTCTGCTCAGTAAACCTTATCTACCTCATGTGGATATGCAATGATGACTACTTAATGTTAATTAAGTGCTTTCAGATCTCCCAATTCAAGGAGCTATATAATTGCAAAATATTAATTATTGTTTACTACTTATCACTAAGCCAATAGCAAAACCAGATGCTTATCTGCCTCAGCCATGACTCAGAAAGAGGATGATGGCTGATAAAGATAGAGGTGTAGAGTCCAGTTAATCCTGTACAGTGACACACGTGTATGTGTATGTGTGTGTATGTACATGTGCAAAGGCACCTGACACAGCAGGGCCAAGGCCAAATTAGGCCATACTCATGTCAAAGCCATGCAAACTGGAAGTCCATGGTGATGAGCAAAAACTCATCTTGCCAAACACCTAGTTGGGAAAACGGATGTCTAGCAATGATTCACATGTTTGAAAATCATGCTCATGAGAGAGACCATGTGCCACAGAGAATTACAATAGTCAAGGCTCTAATAAATTACCATCAATGACTACAAAGTTATTGTAAGCATAAGCTATCCTCACAGTGTGTTTGAAAACCTCATTGTCAAAGATAATAACCCATACGTGAGGGGCAGGAGAGAAAGAGGCAGGGAGAACAACATCCAAGAAAGGAGATCTTGGCAGACAGATGGAGACGAAACTGAGCTTAATATTTTGTCATATTTTGTCAAATTCTTGCAGGATGGTAGAAATGAGGTTTGGGTTGGACTTTGAACCAGCTGGTGGTCAGAGGACTGGAGCAGGGTGGGTATTCCACAAGCAAAGACCACATAGGTGATATCCTCTGATTAAAAGATGTTTAGGGCTGACCATGTTGATGGAGCAAAAAAGATTGACTCTACTGGAAAAAAGACAATTCTAGGCAAACTCTGGTAGACAGATTTGGGAAGGACCCTGAAGAGGGATGAGGGGCACCGAGCTTAATGCAGCTTGTTGAGGCCTCAGAGGAGGGGTGAAGGGCTCACACTGCTGGATCAAGAGCAGTTATGCTTTGCAAGGTGCACTGGGGAAGGGAGGAGGAGAAAACATGGAGGAACATAGGAGTTTTGGGCAAAGGGTGGACTGGGTCCCAGAGATTCATGGAGGAAAGCAGAGGTTGGGTTTGGGAAATCCATGCCATGGACGATGAAGAGCTTTACATTACAAAGGTTGTCAGGCATTTACAGGTGCCTCCAAATTACCATCTGACCTCAAAGGACCTACCGAATCCCTTAGGCATTCTAGCATCCCTAAACACCTCAAATTGCAGCCTAGCATTTACACTGACATGTAAAATTATCTTCCCTGTGAGGGCTTCAAAGAGAGACCTGGAAGCCTGTAGCTGTGGCTCCTGCTTGGCTGCTCGCAGAGCGCCAGGTGCCTCTGAGCCACAGTGACTTTCTCTGCAGGTCAGTTCAGAGCCAACTGCATATACTGTTGGCAGCCTGAGCAGCTCTCCTACTCACACATCCAGGGAAATAAACACATGGAAGCTGGATAAATTTCCCTAAATAGGTCCTCAGGAGAACAAGAATGGTTCTGACCTACAAAAGCAGGATCCACAAGTCCAAGTCCATTTGCTTTCGGGGGTCTTTAGTTAATATAAATGACTATAACATACTAGTCCAAGGGAGTTATGCAAGTTGATGCTACCCAGTAAGGTGAAAGATGGGGTAGCCGATGTGCCATGAAACCAGATGCAGACCAGGAATGTGCACAAGTCAATGGCAAGAGCCAACAGCTCTCTTCACATGGAGAAATATCAGCAGGACCCAAGTTGGTTTATGGCCAGGGGCTCATGGAGCCCTCAAGCTGTGTCCTCTCTTCCATCTAGGGCCAAAAACAAAACAGGCCTAATCTAATATTGCAGTGATAAAATGTCCTCCACACACTACAGAACAAAGCCACAGGACTTCCTACAGCCCATGTGTTGTGGTATGGAAATGGTGATGCAGCTCTCAGTGCAGCACACTCTCTGAGCAGTCCTGTATTTCATCCACCGTTCACTATGTTAGAAAACCAACGTCAAAGCAACCATCAGACACTATTTTTTTTTTCTCCTGCTTTGTGACTTCTGCCTAACTCGCCAGAAGCGATGTAGAGCAAACAAACAGCTCCCATCAGAAAATCACTGTTGTTCTCTGAGACACAGCAACTTAATGATGTCCTCTCTCCGATCCTGGTGTCGGGATCTAGCTCCTGATTCTATACCCACCTCTGACGAAGAGGTCTAGCCTAAGGAAATACACTTAAGCTTCAGGGTGTCTCTGAGATATGATCAGTCTGGAAGGCCCCAGTCTGCTGGGGAAGTTTCGTTCTTATATTGCAGATGAAAGTTCAGAGGAGTCAGAGTATTTGCCCAAAGCTATTCAGAGAGTCAGGCACTCAAATGCCTTTTGTCTGACACCTGAGCCACCACACTGATACCTTTTGAGTCTATTGTGACCATCCTCCTCTTCATAAATTGCTCCCCAGTGACTCCTGGCTATGGTGAAGTCTGTGCAGCCTGAACATCACAGAAGCTCAGCGTCATGTTCTGCTGGTGGCTGTGGTGCTTTCAGGAACACCATTTGCTCTTGGTTGCAACATTCCTTTTAGGAGCACTATTCTTCCTTATTACTTTCCATCATCCCCTTGAGATTCTGCTGAGAGTTTTGTACTGTCAGGATCCCATTGTGCATTTGCAATGAGCTCAACAGAGAGAACAAACAATTTAAATATTGACTGATTTTTCAGGTGTATTATTTTACACAGCTACAGCCCTTTTTGTTCCCATCCCTCAAGCTCCTGGAACCACATATTTCCAAAACATCTCAAAGAACCAACTTTTAAAGCCTTGCCAATCATGTCTGGGCCCAGATCTACAAAAGTGACCTACATTAATTGGGTTGCCTTGTTACAAAAACCAGCTGCTTACTTTCATGTTGAGTACTTTTACCAGCTTTGACTGAAAATCTAAGTCTCAACAAGCAGAATTTATTCTTATAGCCTCTTGCCAGATCTGTTTTGTAGCCATGAATAAATCTGGGTCATATCCACATTATAACACTAGCCTAATCACAAAACCTGGGTCAACAGATTTGATGGCTTCAGTATAAATCGGACTAAATTGTGCTAATCAGAAATAAATAGATTAAAAGGTAGGTGTTCTGCCTCATTCTAGGCCTGGAGTCTGATTCTTTTCTGACTGTTCTGCCTGAAGGTCCTGAGAGGAGACATACCAGCAGCCATAAACACTACTGACCCCAGGGTGTGGAACTTGAGATTATTGCAGGCATCATTAAAGAGGGAACTTGCCTGGTGCCCCGATGAATGCAGAGTCAAAAAGTAAATTGCAGACATCCAATCTGTCTCTTACTGTCCAACAAGAAGCAAAAATAAATAAATGATGAGTCACAGCATCTTCCTGTTTATGCTTCCTTAGCTAAGAGGAGGTAGATTTCCATCTGAGCAACTCCACCCCGTCTGCATCTATTGTCTTATTTGTCCTGGCTCCCACACTCACTACTTTTACACTCTCTCGTACCCTCCGCAGCATCTTATCTCGTACCCCATCTCTACGTTTGCTGAATGGCTGACCTCTCTTCTTAGCTGCAGAGAAGCTAAGCCCCCTAACTGCCCTTGCAACAGGACCCCACCAGAAACAAGGTCTCACCAGTGCTACAGATTCAGTCCTAATAGTGGACATACTTTCAGTGTTTCTGTGTTCCCCAACACAGATCTGCTTATAAGGGCAGACCAGACCTAACCACATTTTATCAAATGACATCTGCAACTTGTCCTAGACCCTTGGATAAGTTGGGATCATGCAAACATCTGAACTACTCATGACATGGATCTCTGCTCTAGCTGGGTTTCCTGCCACAGTGAAAGTTGTAAGGTAAATGCACACTGAGATGAGGAAAGAAGAAAGAAAATACAAGTGGCCTTGTGAAGGTGAGGCCACTTAATCCTCATCTTCCACAGTCTATCAAATCCCACAACTTCCTCCTCTATGAGATTCCTACTGGCTCTGACCAAAAACTTCACATTGGAAGATGCCTTTGTGTCAAAAGGGACAGGACTGACAGCTGCCCTCAGGGTGTCAGGTAGAAACTCTCCGCTGTGTTCTGTAGGTTGGAGGACAACACAGCAGAAAAGGTGGACCTTGTTTTTCTCCATACATACCTCAGTTCAGACTGAACTGTCCTCCAACAGCCTTCCCACGGCACTTGTACTATTGGATCTTGTGTGGCAGCAGCAGAATAAGGACAGTGGGCTCCGAAGAGGGGATTTCAAACATGGATAATGGGTTTCAAAAAAGGAGCAGTCAGCGAACTTGAGGAATTGACCCTAGGGAAAAAAAATATAAATCAATAACTCAAGTGCAAGAGAGCCTGTGTGCTACCAAAAGACATTATGGATGTGTTTACTCGTCACAAGAGATCAATTAGTGCATTGGAAGGCATTACTGCCAATAAACTAATGTGATAATTGACTATATGCAAAAGACTAGTCCGTTGCAAATGCGATAAAAAGGGTTTGCTTAACCCAGCCATGAAAGTGTTTAAACTAACCCATTTAATTTCACAACCAGGACAGGCTCAAACAGAAGGAGAGAGTCAGTTACTATGTTTCATCTGACAGGTAATAATTTCTTAAGATGTGTTGACTTAATTCTCTTGCAATTACATGAGCATGCCCTTAATTAAGCACACAAAGGCAATCTGTCCTGATGAGCAGGGGAGAAAGGCAGTACAGTGAGAGATGACAGTGACAGCATCAGGCGCCAGTTGGTGACCTGGGAATCAGAAAGGAATTGTACAACAAATGAAGATGCTGTCATATGAGTAACGATGAGACGGAAAGGCCCAGGCAGGCAAGGATAAAGTCAGATAGGCTGAAGAACCTGCAAGGGTTAGAAGCTAGTGAGATATATAAGGGGTTCTACAGAAGAGGTTCTTGAATTACATTGGAAGTAAGTGGAAGACGAAGAAATGAAGATCTGCCGTTTACAGGAAAAGAGAACACATAGCAAGTGATTGACTGAAAGCTGGTACGTCCCATGCCACGCTTCAGGTGTAGGAAAAGGTTAACTGGGACAAGCTACCAACAACAGAAAGTGTTAATAAAGGGTGGGAGGATAGTCCAGAATAGGAAAAACACAAGTCGAAGCCCAGTGGGCAGAGTTTAATAAACCAGGGGTACTTAAGGAAGCAGCTGGAGACACTTTGGACCCATTAGTAATTATCTCTGAGATCTCTTGGCCTTCCCATAGGACTGGTGCAGGGTAAACACAATATCTATCTTTAAAAAGCAGGCCCAGGAGGACACTGGGAATCCCAGCTCAGTTAAGCCACCTTCTGTACCTGGAAATATCTCCGCCTGCCGTATTAACTGATTCGTTTGTAAGTTCTGGGAATGTAATGAGGTGATAGGTGCAGTCAAGATGGGTTTGTTGAGAAGAAACCACGTCAAATCAAACCTGTTTCCTGGCAGATTACCTCATGGTCTGGGAGGAATGAGGAGACGAGATACCACTCTTGGCACTGTCATGCATGAAATCCTAATACAAAATCAACAGAGTGCGGCTGTAGTTCTGGTTAAAAAAAAATCTGCGCTCGGAAACTGTTGTGCTCTCAAATATGTGAACGTCTCAAAAGGATGCTCAGAGGGGCCAGCCTTGGGCATCCTTTTGGTCTGTATTTTTACTGATTCCCAGGTGGAAAAAGAGGAGGCTTGCAAGTGAGTCTGGGAGGCTTTGGAGAACAGGCTCAGGTAGAATATAAATGGCTTTAATAAACCAAACTAAAAGGCTGTAGTGCCCAGGGAAAAAAGGGTGGCTAATGTGTGGGTGGTAAGGACAGGAGAACCAGAACTGGGGCATGGGAAGTAATTATTTTGCTTTTTCCAGTGCTGATGGAGCTGGAGCTGGAGTCCAGTGCCCAACTGCAGGCACTGCACCTCTGAAACTGCAGTACAGACAAGCCAGAGGGAGTCAGGACAGATCAGCAAGAATGGTTGGAGGTTTCAAATGGAGAGGTATGGTGTGAGTTCCAACCTGCCTGCAGCACAGCTCCCAGCTGCCAGAAGGTCAGCATGAAGACCACAAGCATCTCAATGTGCCAAGGACATGCAGGCAGGGTTGGGGCACCCACGTGAGCTGGGGAGAATGAGGGTCCTGCAGGTGCTGGTATTTGTGGTCTCCCAGCTCCAGCATGTGCTGGTATCACTGACCCCCTTCCACAAGCCCTCCGCAAGGTTTCGTGCCAGAATAGCTGCATTCGCTGGGGGCTTTGCAAGTTGCCGCCAAGTTTAGGGGAAAACAGCACTCTGTGTGCAAGGACTTCGATGGGAGAGACATCACCTTTGCCCACACAGATCTGGACTTCATGGTTTCTACCAGTCAGTACTCATTTATAGCCCAGACGTTTCTCCCTGTGCTTGGCCAGAATAAACCCAAGGGTGCGAGGCCCTGGCTGGGAACCAGAGAGATGCACATACTCAGCAGCAGGCATCTAGCAGAGGCTGATGGACAGCCCCCAAGAGCAAGGCAAGCAGCGTAAAAGGAAGAAGCAAGTTGTTGCTGTCACCCTGTCAGTCCAGTTCCGTGACTAATGCCCTGGGTGACACGATGCAGGTGATTCAGCAAGGAGGGATGGAAGCAGCACCCCTCTGCTCGAGCTCCCCACAGGGTCCCCATCCCCCTTGCCACCCCCAGTTCTGCTGCCAGATCCAGCTGGGCTGAGACACCGGGCGCCCAGGGCCAGCCTGCCTCCATGCACCCATCCCCTCCCCAGCACAGCGTTGCCTCACCTTGTCCTCGGTCACTCCGCGCCAAAGGGACCCCGCCAACTCATGACGCAAGAGCATTATTCATCAGCAGCTGGGAGAAAGGGAAGTCGGGTTTTACTTTCGCAGTGATTTTTTTGTTTATGCCGTTCCCTCCCTCAGGGGATGCCTCTGCAGTTGGCATTGAGTAGGATAAGCCAGGACCGTCAAGCAAGATTCACATCTTCATGGGGCTGAAGGTTGTTTTCCCAGGCCGGGGATGCTCAGCAGTCACGTTAGGCTGCTGCTGCAGTAGTCTGAAGGGGTTCAGGAAGGAGACCTACCCAAAAGGTGGGCATGCACCCAAGCAATAGGTTCATACTGACATTTAGGAACAAGCCTAGTGTCATCTGCCCCCAACTTGAGCCACGTGAGCCATCCTCCTTCTCTGTTTATTTTACATAGCCTGCACCCAAGCTGCTCCCCCGTGCCCCTCATTGCTGGAGCAGAGTTGTTTGGCGATGGGTCCACCTTTCAGAAAAACCTCCTCAGCCACAACAGGCCACACAGCACAAAGCTACATAATTTGCTGTGCCCCTGCTTATGAGATAGAAGCAGTTACCACCAAATCTCAATTACTCACCAATCTTTCCCCAGTTTGCAGGCAGGGCATGTGGGACATCCTTCACCATCAGCTCCACAGGTCCCTGCTCCTGAGTTTGGACCCTTCTTCCTCATGTTGTCTAAAAGTAGACAGTTTTGGTCGTTAAACTGGAAGAGAAAATTCATCCCTACTCACTCAGCTATCATGGCTGCTGGAATTTCTCTCAAGTAACAAGCTAATCAGGCCCACCTCCAACTTTTTTCCTGTTCTCCATGCTCAACGCAACATCTCTCTCCCCATCCTGCACAGGGGCAGGACTTAGTGCTGCCAGCCCCGATGTCCCCAGCAAGCTGCTTAATGAAAACCACCCCGGCTCAATTCCTCCCGCAGAGAGACTACTCCACTGCTCGTGCTTCCCAGGGCAGCCACGGCACCTTGTCCTCAGCTCAATCCAACGAGTGGCTCAGCGATATTCCCCGAGACCTCCCACCTCTGCAGCATTGGGTCCACCAGGACCTGGCACTCCCCGGGTCTCTGGTGCTAAGACTTGCCCTTGCTGAGCCTCTTGAGACCAGTCTTTGCCCAGCTCAGAGGTGTGTGCAAACCGGGGCACTGCTGGGAGAGGGTTAAAAACCCAGTGCTTGCATATTGGTGGGGTATTTTGGAAACCATGAGGAATTCAAGCTACTTTGTACCAGGGTGGACAAGGAAACCCAAACAACCACAGGCAGCTTGCTACGTGGTTAGGAAGCTCTCAGTTAATTGCCACCTCCCAGCTGAGATGTGGTGCTGGACTGTGTACTAATTTAGATGCAAAACAGCAGATCAAGACATTCACCTGAACTCGATCACAAGCCAGAAAATAACCTTCACATGAAACTTATAATCTTGCTTTACATAGCAGGTTGTAAAACCAGGGACCCTTTGGTCCAAAAGGCAAGGAAACAATTAATGTCTTCTTACGGGAAGACAACTCCTACACATACAAGACATCAGATTTAGTGTAGACACAATATCTACAAGCTTTGTAAGATATTTATGTTTTTCAATGACGTATTATTGTGCAAGAAATATTACCTGGCTTGTTGGCTGGGAGCAAAGATGTAGGAGGGTGTTATTAGAGCCATTAGAGCCAATAGCTATGTCAGAAAAACACGAGCCTACGTTCTGCTTGAGAAAGATGCTAGTTTGAGAAAGACGCTAGTTTGAGAAAGGCACCAGTTTAAGTAAGGGCAAAAGGCACTGCAAATTTTGTACGGAAAAGTATGTTCTTCTAGAGGCACTTTCTATCCTCCTAGTATCTCAAGCCGATAGATGGCTGGAAAAGTTTCTACAGATGTTAGTTATCTTTCTGATTCAAGACTCTCACTAGCCTTGGTTATTCCTTAACTGACTGTGATGACAAAACTCTTTGAAGAAGTTTAGTGTGGATTTTTTTCACCTTATACAAACCTTCATGTAATTACCCCTTCATTGCTTTTTTTATGTAAATGTGGGAGGGTTTATGTTGCATGTGGCAAACTCCCTAAAAAAACAATTGTTAGCATGATCACCACCAGAATACAGAGCATTTATAAGAATCAGGAGATTATTTGTCTGGCAGCACATAGACAACTTCCTTAGAAAATTCAGAAAGATCTGAAGTATGTTAGGAAGAAAAGATGGTTGGATTTTTAAAAACAAATAAAGTGTCAAAATTTTCTTCAAGAATTAATATCATTAAAAAGACAACTTCCATGCTGGAGGACTTTTATACAAAAAGTAAAGTTTGTCCAGTTTATCTGGAACAAAATCTCCACTCCTGTAAGACCCTAAAAAATCTAGAATGGCATCTCACCAAATTTAAATCCATTCAGATAATTTCTTTACTCAAGAATAGAGAGAAACAAAAATAACTTCTGTAAGAATGACAGAGTTCACAAAGCCATAAGCTGAAAATTTCAACAAGCTAATCCCATGAGGACACTGACTCATTGCAAGGACACGGAGGCAACACAGCAGCTTGCTTCAAATCCAGACAAGTATAAAAGAATTGTATTTTCTTTCTTCTTTGGGTCTTTGGAAAGAAGTGATCACAAAAAAACCCTCTGAACTAAACATGTAAATGTATCCTCTATCCTCATCCCTCAGCACTCATCACACCCTCTCTGCAAACAACCCCAGCAAAAGGAACAACAGAAATAAAAGAGTTTATCACATAGCACAATTGTCAGACTCAGCAAAGTTTCAGCAAAATGACATATCAGAGACTTCTGTGCGCTGGGTGGGGCAAAGCATTTAAACCACTGCCCACGAATCAGAGCAACACCTTTATAGATGTTAATGGGTTTTTTAAACATTCTGGTTAATTCTGTATATCCCTGTTAATCTCATGATTGGGTCATGTTTTCCTGGAGATGAAACACAAACAAAATTACAATGGGAAAGAAAACCAGTAGGATTTGATTGTGCTTTGGCTAGTTACTGAGATTTGCTATCTCAAGACAAGTCTTTAGATTACTTTTTCTGAATAAGAGGCTTTGAGGATTTCTTTGATTTCATAGGACTTTATTAATAGCACTTGTGTTTGTCCATTCAACCTAAGAGTTTATTCTTGACATGCCTGTAAGGATTCTCCAAGAAGGAAATGGTACTGCCGCCTGTGAAGCCTCTTAGCTACCGATGATACTTCTTGCAGCAGCTCTTCTAATTTGGGCAAAAGGGTGAGCCCACTGAGAGGGGTAACCCTGAAGGGCTTTCTGCAAAGGGGTCGCAGCAATCTGAAACACTGTTCACTTTCTGCTTACTTTAACACCCTACAAAATAACTTTGCCTTTGATTATGTTGCCTGTAAGTGCTGAGCAAAGATATCCAGGAAACCCTCTGGAGTGGAAATGTCCTCCCCGTGAACCAGGATTAAAAGAGAGTCTACTAAGAAAAATCAGGCAGCACATGTAGGTGCCCCGAGTGGTGTCCACATTGAGGTGAGATGCATTTTCATCAGTGCTGTGAAGCTAATGTGGGGCAATCAGTTATTGCATGCCAGAGACATAATGACTGCCCCACTTCTAAATTGTGCCTTGACTTACCCAAGCCTTTTAGATAAGTCAGTCAAGGATTTGAGAGGCAAGAAACTTTTAAAACTGCATATGAACTGCAGTGAATGTAGCTGGAGTAGAACCAAAATAGCAAAAAAAAAGCAAGCCCCTGCCCTTGCACTGCAACTACAGAGGTCCTGAATCCGCCCATGCAGAGTGCAAGTGTCTCACCTCGCCTGGCTCATCCTCATTAAATACCCTGTCCTCAAACCACCTTCCAAGACCATCAGCTCTTCCACTCTTTCTCCTACCTCTTAGTGAGGTACTCTGCAAGAAGTGCTGCCTCTACAAAGTTACGTATACAACAAGGATTTGACTGGCTTTCAAAGATCTCTCCTCGCTAGCAAATAGAGATATTGCTGTAAGTAACTGCAGCTTTTGCTTCCTTCAAGCCACAGCGAGTGTTTTTAGAGGAATTGGATCCTTGGCAAAGCCAAGGTTTCTGCCTGCTATTCCTGGAATTACCTTTTGTCTTGCTGCTACCTGGTAAAATTCAAGATAGCGCAGATTAAGGGAGAGGTAGATCACGTTCAGGAAGGTTTATTTGTCAGCACTGTGAAAAGTTAGGCTCAAATCAGATGCTGGAAAAAAGGAGTATCTGAGGCCACTGTATTTAACTCTCAGAATCAACATGCCAGTCTCTTGATGTAGAATTATGGAAAAATAGACTTGGGGAGGTCTGACTAGCAATCCGTGGAAACCTGGGGCTGGATTAGTGGATTAGTATTGCTCAATATACTTTTACTAATCCAGAAAAGGAAGTGAGCAGTTAGGTGACAACTGGTTCATTGCTCACTCCCTTCTCAGCTGTGTTTATGAATATATTAAATAACAATGACCATAAATTAGCACTAGCTAGTTACACAATCATAGAGACTTGGGATGCAAAGTGACCTTGAGAGAGCCAAGAAGGGGTCAGCCCTATCCTTGTGATTACAGAGAGATGTTTATCTAGCCTGTTCTTTGAGATTCCCCTGCCGGGAATTTCAAGCCTGCCCAGATGACACGTTCCAGCACCTAGCGATCCTACTATCCATAAGATTTCACTCCCTCCATCTCCATTGCTAAAACACACCCTCCTAACTTTCTGCCCCTCCAACTGGGAGAACAGCTTCTTCCTTGTATTTTATGCATTTAAAAATTGACACTGGGTCCCTTTCAGTCTTCTCTGTGCAACAGCAGTGGTTTGCTGTCTGTCACTTCAGTGTTGGACCCTAAATAAGTTCTCCTGCAAGTGCAGACCTTTTTAGAGATATATCTGTAGGCAGCTCTAAAGCATATAGAAACTTGCTTTTCTTAGACACCTCTTCCAGACCCTTTAAAAATAGACCAGAAGACAATAGACCACAGTCCAAAAAATCACTGCTCTAGACTAAACAACCCTTGTCTCATCAGTCCTTCTCCATGCGTCATGTCTCCTCACCCTCCAATCACTTCTGTTCCATTCCTCTGGACTCTCTCCCACTGGTACACATCTTTCCAGAAGGGTAGTGCCCAGAGTTGGTCATATTACTGCCATGTAGGCATGGTCTACACTAACAGATTCTTGGAAGTATTTCATGTGTCCTGCAAACAATGCTCCTGTTTATACAACCCAGGGATGTTTAAGTTTTCCTTTCTTTTTTGCAACACCATGACGCTGTTGACTTATGGTCAGCTGATAATTACTACCACCACCTGCAAAGCCTTTTCTATACAGCTGCAGTCTACCTGACTGTTTGTCTGCCTCTCCCCTATTTGTACAGAGGACTGTTCCTGCATTCATACCAAAACCTGAGCCATCCTCCTCGAATTGCATTCCTTTTCTCCGGTCAGAGCTAACAAATACGGTGAGCAAAGAGCAAACGGGGCTGGGCATGGTAACCGTACAGTGGTCTATAACACTGGCAGGTGGAACTCCATAATACCAACTGCAAGGAAAAAAACATTTGAATTATTCAAAATATTGCTTAGTTCAGCCTCTCCGCAGAGAGACCTGACCACCACAGTAGACAACTCACTGACAACCTCTATTCCATCTGCAATGAATCACATATAGTTTATTTTTTAATTAAATCTCTGCTTCTGAGTGGAAAATTCTCCCAACACCTCCTGATTCCTTGCTGACGATCTGCAAGAGGCAGCCCAAATAGCGCATGTTTTATAACAACCTGTGCAAACGAGCGTGTGATTGCAATGTTGGCACCATGCAGCTCCAGTTATGTCCAAGGAACAAGGAAGTTCAGGCAGGGATTCCCAGAAGCAAAAGTGAAAAGCGCAGCTTTCCTGATGCCCGAGCCGTTAGCCAGCACAATCTGCATCGCTGCAAAGATCTCATCCTGATGCAACGCCCATTTTCGCTTCACATTTCACCTGTTGGATGGTAGTGACCCTGTGAGCTCCCAGCAAGGTGGAGCTTCAACATCTACCTAGGGCTCTACACCTTGGCTGTGTGGTAGGTGAGGTGGATTAAACAAGTGACAGCAACTCTCGAGAACAGTGACCAGGAAACCCATCAGAGTCATCCTGGCTTTTCATACATGCTTCAGCAAAAGCTGAAATTCAATGCAAAATATCAGCAAGAAACAGGAGGATGGATGAAGGGGAAGTCTCAGGAAATTTTCTAGCTTTATCAAAAGAATTACGTCTGGAGACTTTTGACTGAATACCTTTACTTTGAAATGCCCCACAGACAAGAGTTGTGTGGGGAGTCTCACGTAGGGTGTCCTGTACAGACGATGCTCGCTGGTAAGACCAGGGCACTCAACCTCCTACAGAGGTGATGAGGACAAGCCAAGCAGATTCATGAAGGATCTTGTAATGCCCATCTCATGAAATTTCCCTGTTTTATTTCTCTTCACGCTGAAGAATACTTTAACTGACACCAAGCTTCTCAGCTAGTTCAGGTCACAGATTAAGACAGAGCAAAGGTCCATCAGATTTTCTGTATATCTTCTTCCCTTTGTGTCAGGATCTCCTAATCACTAGAATCTCCCTTACTAAGTAGACCTGAACTGACTGAAGAGCAAGTGCTTTAGCACCCAAAGCCCTACAGCTTTCTCTGCTGTAGTTCCATGCAGGACATCCTTCACACACCTGACAATCCCGTCAGCCTCCTGGCTCACACACGGCCAGGTGTCAGCTTCTCCCGCCACTGTGAAATACTTCTAATTTAAAGGAATACAAAAGAATATAAAATCACAAGTTATCCCACACGCACAGCTTCTGTAGCATGAAAGATTATTGCGAGGGCCCTGGTGCTCGGTGAGATGGATGGGGCAGACCCACCTCACCGGGCTGTGCAAGCCATGCCATGCCACGGCCACGCTTGCAGCACATCCCTAGCAATCTCAGCCGGATCTCCTCTAACAGGAGGGGAGGAAGGCAGAGGAGGACTAATGGGAGTACCGAGGAGGCTCTGGGCTGCTGGAGCACCCCATTTGCTGTGTGATTTGACCACCTCTCAGGACAACTCACGCGCTGGCCAGGCAGTGAGGCAGCAGTGCTGCTGAGCCAGAGTCTGTTTCATGAGAGGGCCCCATAGCTATTTTTCTTCCATTTGGCACCTGCATCAGCTGTTTCCAGCCCATTAGCTGTTCTGTCGCAGCCTGGGTGTGGATGCTTCCATTCCTGGGGCACGTATGAGGCCCTATTGATGGATTAACCACCTGAGTGGGCAACGTGAACGGCAGGCATGATTTGTGCTCTCAGGCTGCAGCTGCCAGGCGGAATTGGATTTTAATCTCACGCCGCAGGGGTCATATCTTCAGTTCACAGCCTGAATCACATCCTCACCTCGCATTCCTGACCCACCTTCCAGCATGGTCCAGCCGCCTTGGTGAGGAAATGGTGAGGGCTAACTCCAAGCACATCACTGAGGCATCGGAGGGGAAAGCCATGCATGAGGCTCCCAATGTAAGCAGTGGAAAGGGCGAGCAGCTGAGCCCTCTTTAGACCTGGCCCTCAGGAGGAGGAACCCAATCCCTGCCTTCTTTCTTTTTAAGGAGAGCAGAGAGGACTTTTTCGAGATGGATGTTGACCGAGAGCTATCAAACCCACAGTTGCATGGATTTGCGTTCCTGGCCCTCTAACGCTACACCCTCCCAGGCAGCGAGCAGGCTAGAAACAACAAACCCATCCATGCCCCGCCACTTAGCCTTCTCCCATATCACAGGAATCAGGTCTGGTTCTTGATTCAGCAAATGTCCTGCAAATAAATTACACAAGAAACCTCTGATTACATAAAGTGCATTGCACAACGCATTATATAAAACTCAGGTCACGGCCCAATCAACCAGCACTCAGCTCCCTTACATCGAGAAAAATTAATCCGAGGAGCAGCAAGGAAGGAAAAGAAGGAGGAGGATGCTCTTCTCCTCTTAAGGAGGCGTGTGGCATGCACGTGGCAAATGTGCCCACAGAGTGCACCTCCATTCCCGAGCCGGCCTGAGAGGAGAAGCTCCCAGCCAAACCCTACCTTTTGGCTCTAAGTCCACCTGCAGGATACCCAGACTGGAGGGAGGGTTATGCGTCCTGCAGAAGAGAGACCTATAATCACTACCACCTTGCCATTAACCTCGTTTGACTCTAATCAGGTTGCCCAGAGGCAGGGGGTGTCCATCCACCACTGTAACACACCGTGGAGGGGAAAAACGAGAAACTTCTCTTGAATGCATTGCTCAAAAAGGCCTGGTTTTCTTTTTTGACGCTTTCTGATTTCAAATCAGCAGGAAATAACCATGGGGAATGGCTGAATGCTGACAGTAATAGAGCAAGTTTCACACCAGAAGGCGGAAACCAAAACAAAGTGGGAATGCTATGCCAAGACTGGTGCCAGAGATGCCCCCAAGACATACAACAGAAGCCAAAGGTCCCATTTCTGTGCCCCAATATTCAGATTTTTCCAGGAAAAGGATTTGGGATTCATAGATTTTAAAGCCCAAGAACCCCATTAAATTAGACCCAGCATTTCCAATCAATCCACCATAGGGACGACAGGTGGGACCTGCTCCTTCTCTCGGGAAACCTTGCTCTTGGAGATCCCTGAAGCTACCTGTGGTTTTAGTACATCTCTTTCAATCAGCTTCAACCAGTCTTGGACAGGATTTTGAGCTTGCAAGCACTTCAGGGGCAGGAAACGTCTGCAAAAGTTTCTACCGTGCCTAGCAGGATCAGATTGAATCAGCAGGGATCTCAGTGAAATTAATTTGTTGCTGCTGTTTTCAGTGATAATAGCACACATTACAAAGGAAAAGCAATAAATCTATAGGGGAGATACACTGAAAATAAACAGTGAGGTTTCAGCTGTGCTTTGAAGTACCATGGAAAGGCCCAGAGGCAAAGAAACGCTGGGAACTGCTTGGTCCATTGTGTCAGATCTGCAGAGGAGAAGTTTCTTTACCACTGGGGAGACTGAAAGGTGTAAGGAGAGGAGAAATGCCCTCTCTGAGGCTTGGTTTTGCTGCTGGGCTGGGCTTTTAAATGGGAGGTGGTATTCCAAAAAGTGAGATGTGGATGTAGGAAAAGTGAACGGCAGTGCAGAGAAGTCCTCATGGGATATTTCTGAGCCTTGGAGGAAGGTGCTTTTTAACGTTGTTTGCCAGGAGAATGACCATAAGAGAATCCAAGAGGAGCTGGGATTTTGTGCACTGGCACATCTCCCTTCGGTCACAGAAGCACCAGCTGTCAACATGGGAACACAGAGGTGGGTCAAATGGATGACACCCAGATGGAGGGGTGTCATATGTCTCTGGCACATCCCAACACAGCTGGCAGCAGATTTAGGGTAAAAAAACCCAGAAACCTTGCCTGTGTAATAAAATCAAAAGGGAAATCTTGAGGTGGAAAGGGAGCCAGAGCACCATTCCGTGTAACCAGCCCTGCCTGGGGAGGGAGTTCCCACCATGTATCCCACAAAAATGAATGAGTCAAGGAGAAGTTTCCACGGGCACGACGGGGCACACAGGTGTGCACAGGCAGAGCAGGGAGACAGCTTTCCTCCTCTGTTGATGGGAATGAGGAGGATAACTCAGGAGATCTTTTTTACAGCCAAGGTCTCCATGGATCGGATCAAACAGGTTCTCAGGAGTGGAGATACCACAGAGAGGTCGACATGCCAAAGCCTGGCTGTGGCACCAGGAGAAATTCATACACTTGGACCCTGCCTGAGCTCAGTGGCTGCTGCAATAGCAACTGGGTTTGGGTTGGGGCGCAGAGGCGACGGGGTTGCTCCTAGCTACTCCTTCCACCCATACTCCTTTTCTTCCAAAAATGATGGTATCTAGGGGTTATTCAGTACACAAAGGCTTTTCTGTGCCAAGGTTAGTTCGCTGAGTCACTAAATGGAAAGCAAACCCATGCCACCGGGGGGAAAATGTGTGTAATGCAAAGGCAAGAGGGCTCTTGCACAAGGTCCTGGGTTCCCAACGATGGCTGGCCCCACGCCTAGCAGAAAGTTGTGGGCTTTTATACTCCAAGTAAAATTTCCTGGGCAGACACAAGATGCCAACCCATGGGATGCTCGGACTGGCTTCACCTCCTGCTCATCCGGTCGGGAAACTGGTTTTGCAGCATGACCAGGCAAACCTGGCCCCCGCGGTGCCTGCACCAGATCCCCCCTTTATGTGAAACAGCATTGAAGAGGTGTTCCCACTCACGCTTTCCCCAAAAAGACTGATGTGCCACCCACACCTCTGTCTCACACAAATGGTGCATTCAAGAGATCCCCGCTTATTACCAAAGCAAAAAGACTTTGCACTGAGACCTGTGCAAGAGGAGATAATCACAGGATCATGTTATTCTTATTAAGATCAGGCTCTGAAGCCCATACTAACACAAAGCTCCCATCAAAGTCAAACAAAAGACAACACAATTGGACAAAATGGTCTCATAGTTGGCCCTGGCAAGCCTTAGTGACAGTCAGGTAATCCAGAATCATGTTTGATACACAGATTGATGCCTCTCAGGGTTTTTTGTCACTGTGGGTAGCAGCACACGATTGCTCAGATGCACAGGGGAGGTGAGACCCTTCAGCTGCAGAGGAGCCCTCCATGGGCCACGACAGAGGCAATGCAGACCAGCCTCATCAGCCTTCCTGCACCAGGGATTTCCTGGGTCAGGGAACCGATGACGATGAATACACTTTGCACCAAAGAACAAGGCTCGTAGGAGAACACTGCAAACTCTTGGGGTCAAACCATTCACCAAAGCCAAGAAATGGAAATTACTAATGGCACATTCTTGGCCAAACACCGACTATGTTGGTACAACATAGGCAGTGCACAAGAAGGGTTCCTGGCAAGGCACTGGCCCATCAGTCCATCTCCCAAGGCTTTGTCAAGCCTCAGATATAATGCAGAGGACTCAGTGCTGACCTCCTTCACCCAGTGGTCTTCACTTGATGATCAGGGGAATCCATACTCAAATCCCTTCTCTCCTTGGAGAAATCAGACCCAAAACTGAAGAGATCAGCCCCTGTGCTAACAGCCACCCTGAGTGTCAGACGGCCGTGGGTGACATTTCCACATCTCTCCTTTGGAAAGTTTTCCCACTTTCTATGAAATAATCCAAAAGAGAAAGCGCAAGTCACTTCCATCAGAAAGGGCATGGCAGAGGGCCTTCAGCAGGAGAGCTGGTGAGAGCCCTTCACCTCAGTACCCTCTCAAGTCCACTTGAGCTTTCATGAGAGTCGTGGGTTCAGGTCTCTGCAAGTGGGGAGGGAGCTGGACCTGGCTCTCCTGCAAACACAGGATGGGTCAGAGAGGTAAAAAGGTACAAAAAGGAAAGCAGCTGGGGAAGGAAAGGCAGATAGCTGTAGGAGAGGACAGACCAAGACTACGTATCCTCCGCTGCCCAGAATTAAGGGGGATGGAAATGGTGGGTATTTGGCTTAAACACCTCCACTCTCAGATTGGAGCATTTTGGGAATTTTGGAAATTCCCCAGCTGTGCACTGCGTAGAGGCTAGGGGAGTTAATACCATGTTTCCTAGATGGGAAAGGACACTGGGGTTAGAGGTGTCCCTGTCCCACAGCAGTCCCCTTCCCCAGGCATCCCAGGGGAGCCTCGCACAAGCTCTCCATGCCTCGGTTGAAAATTGCCATGATGGAGCTGCTGTGCCTCGGGCTGTGCAGGGAGGGTCACGGGGCAGAAGATGCAAGGCGCAGGTATGGCAACACTTGAGTCACCTACAGCCCAGTGCAGAAAAGATCTGGCTGCTGTTGCGGGGACACTAAAGCACCCACTGAAGTCAGGGTGATTTATGGGGAGCTCTTAGAGAGCAGAGGCAGTTGTGTGTTGCAGGTCCAAAATCACCTTCTGCATGGGACCAGCTGCCTCCCTGAAGCCCCATGGTGGTGTCCACCCCTCCCTGAGCTCTAGTAGAATAAAGAACATGTTTCTTCCTCCCCTTGTTTCTGGGGTCCAGTGCCTGGCTAAGGAACAGCAATGGAAAGTGATACGTGTATATATATTGGGAGACAGGTAGCAGTGACCTTCGCAGTTATAGTTATCACTTGACTTAATTATGCAGACATCATTGTGTACTTCTGCCACAGTAAAACACTTGCCAGCATTTTTCTGTCATATTTATTAGTTACCACAAATGTTAAGGCATTTTCAGGGCTCTGATCTACATGCACAAGGTCAGGCACAGTATAAAGCTGTGACGGAAATGATCTACACCATGTGAAGGAAGGGAGTCCAAGGGATTTGCACCAGGTAAGAGCTTGGCTGTCTGGTCCAACTCAGCCGGCAGACCTCTGGATTTAGTGCCAGTCCTGCTCAGAAACTGTGTCTTATAGGGGATGCAGTGCCTGGCAGACACTCTTTGCCAAAAGGTTGCATGTCTGGTTTTGATCGGGGCAGAAGCAGTAGCATTCACCCCAGAGCCCAGGCGAGGAGTGCTGCTGAGGCAACCTGGTGATGCCCTGCGTGTGGCTCAAGAGAGGCAGGGAAGGCGTTCCCTTCACCACTGCTCTTGCTGCTTTCCTGCTTGGGCATGGGAGAAACATCAGCGTGGTGTCAAGGGCAGGGGAAGGCAGATTGTCAGGCAGCTGAGCAACCAGGTCTCTTCCTTGTCATCTTTTTCAACATTTTACCTTCTTTAATCTATGGCTTATCTGCTGCTGGAGCTTTGGGGCACCACTTGCTGCCCAGCCACTTCCTTGTCTTCCTCTCTACAGCCTCTTTGGTCAAGGCTAATCAAGTGTTACAAGGCAAGGGAAGCTGACACCTTCTCAGAGGCATCAGGCATGGGCAGCCACGGGCAGAGTAGACAGATCGTGGGTGTAATAAGGGAGTACTCACCTTCCCTTCCTCAGGTCAACCAGACACCCCTTGCACCTTCAACTGTTTCTGTGCACTCTCCTATCTCTGCATGTGGAGGTTGGCTCCTTCTCACATTGAGACCAATGATGAAAGCGGGAAATAATAAACAAATAAGGTAAATTGAGAAAGATCAGCTCATCAGGCCAAGTGCAAACACTACCTAGTCATCCAGGGAGCGTCTTGTAACGTGCAAACGGGAACTGATAGAGATCCTTTTCCAAGGGCTGAGCCGACTCATAACTGGCAGATTCCCTTGGCCAAAACCGCCTCCTGCATATCTGGGTGTGAGCACTGCTATCTACCGCTGCATCGTGCACAGCCCAGATCTCTCATGGGCCGTGGGCAATTCTCAAATTAGAGAGAATGGTAGCATCAACAGCAGCAGATCTGTTGTCCTCGTTAGTCCAGCATGTCAGAGAGCATTTCAGGATGAAAGTGGGGGGCAGGAACATGCATTTTTATCTTGTCACATTCTTGCATATGGAAGGGAAGAGCTGAATCCCTGTGACGAGCTCTGCCTAGCAGACCTGCAGGACCAGCCTGTGGATCTCATGCTACAGCCGACCAAAACGTCACCTTGGGAACATCTCTTGGTGTTCACACTGCAAAAGGGCTCAGTGCCTGGCAACAACAACTACAACAGTGGAAAAATAGCCTCACTAAGGGGTCAGGGCTCTCAAGGTACTGCAACTTTCTTCACAACTAGTCTCACCTACTCTTTTTTTTACCCTGGGGAAGCTGAGCTGTGGGAAGCCACCTGAACACCCTCATAGGAAGTGCTGTGATGGGAAGGGTGCCCAGCAAAGCAGTTAGTCTCACACCTCACTTCCACTGCACAGGGCATTGCTGAAGGAAGGGACATCTTAGGATCACTCAAGGGCAGGTAATGAGGCAAGACAGCAGCAGGATGAAGCAACAACGTGGGCAGCACAAGGCACAAGCAGGAAAACCTGCTCTTGGGTCAGATTCCTTGGTCCAGGACAGGACACACAGCTACGTCCCATTCCTGGTATTATTGCCGCTGACCCCTGCGGAGCAAACACTGACATCCAGAGATCTGCAAGGCAGATGGACCGTAACCATCAAGGCTGACCCCTGGCATCACCCAGGCCAAAGAGCTCCACACCCAGCAATTCCCACTCCAAGCCTGTCCGTCCTGCTTGGCGGAGGGGGTCTTGCTTTCAGCATGACACCAGACCTTGGTTGAAAGGCTGTGCCACCTGGTGCAGTGCTGGGCGGGGATGCCCCACACGAGCTCTGCTTGATGGAGGACGGTAGGAGGAAGGAGTTAGGAGCTAGCACAGGCAGAGCAGCCAGCTAACGGGGGGTACAGCACCCAGTGGCCAGTCCTGCTTGTCCAACACATGCTGGGGTACCTCTTCTCCACCCCACGCAGCCTCCCCTACCCCCAGCACTGTCCCCAGCACGGACGAGATGCTCAGGGCAGGGGAAGAGCAGAGGAGCGGCGGGATGGTGGGACTGTGCTTAGCTTGCTTCAAAGGGGCCTGGATGAATCAAACCTGCTAAGGGTGGAAAATGGGCTTGTCCTTAAAAGTGTAAAGCAATTATTTATTGGCCAACACACACACACACATGCACAAAAGATAGCTAGGACTTTGTGAGCTCCTCAGCTAGGCGTTAGTGTGCTTGCTACCTCGAAAAGGTGCCCAAAGGGTCTTTGCTGGCTAGGGATTATTGTCTGTTGATCTTCACAGCTCCTAGGGATGGTCTCACCGTGGTGCCCAACAAACCCCCCGACTCCCCGCATTTTTTCCTTTAGGAATTTGCACCTTCCCTTGCTGCCACCATCTCGACTATCCCACCTCTGTCTGCAGTCTTACCTTCCCCAGCGTGGTTCTTTCCCCAGCTCGCGGCCAGGGTATGGCAGGGTCAGAGCTGGGACTTCAGACTCGGAAGCTGAGCCCTGGCAGCAGGGGATTAGCCATAGGTGGGGTTATAGAGAGATGGGGTGAGGGGGCAGAGCAGAGGCGGCCTCTCCATGCTTTTTGCTTGAGCTGTTCCAACTAGAAAGGCAAAAAAGAAAAAAGAGTCCCTTTTTTACGCACCAGAGAGCGCGTAAAGAGCAAGCGCAGCCCCACCGTGAGTCACCTCTGCTGTAAGACAGGAAGGTAAAGTTGATGTTTCCCACTCCATGAACACAGGGGTCAGTCTGGCAATGCCACTTCATGCTGGGGAGCATCTCCCACGGAGTAAGAGACACACAGCCCTTGGGGACTGAACGAGCCAAAGTTCAGCCTGAGAAGAGCAAACACCATGGCACAGCTGATACGTGATCCCCAGTCGCGTGGCTTGTGTGACATTCAGCAACACCCCTTTGAAGTCACAGCTTAATGGGGTCAGGGCAAACCTCCCTGCAAAGCGAGGACCCAGCCTGCGCGTAGAGAGCACAGGCAGCATCCGGAGACCATTCCTTGGACATGTTACTGCTGAAATCCCAGGTGGATTAAAGATGAATACAGGAACTTTTCGCACTACTGCCACACTCCCACTGGAAAGACTAAACCCAAACCTACCCTCAGAGCAGCCCACATCCTTTGTGCTGCTGCAGAGAGAGCAGCATGAGAAGTTTCCACCTGCTCTGCCCTTCCCAGCCTTTCCCCCTGTATCCCAGGAGATGGGACAGGGTGCAGAAGCAGCGTTTGGGATGACAGTGCTTGTGGGACCCATGGGACTTAGGAACCCAGTTAGGGCCTCCCTGCTCCCACCCCAGGACTGGATGGTGGTCACCCAGCCCCCCTAGAAGGTCGTTGCGAAGGTAGATGCTGACCTTCAGCCCTCCCGGCTGCTTCAACAGCCAAGCAGACACACGGGCTCAAGGCACGAGCTGGACGGACACAGCTCATGCAGGGGGTTCTCCTCTCAGGGCTTTGCAGACCTTTTTGGGGGTAACACAGGTTCAGGCTGTCCTAGTGGGTAGCGCAAGGGTAACCTGAAGCCCAGTGGTTTAACTGGAGATGGGTACACTACAGAAGGCAGGATGGAGGCAGCTTGGGCAAAGCAGAGGGCTGTGCAAGCTCTACCCTCCTCTCTCGGTGCTCCATCTATGTCCACCACCCCCAGTCCCAGGTTAGGTATTTTTGTTGGCAATGCACACGGCCTGGATCCATGTCTTCTTGATAACTCAGCGTGGGTAATCCCCAAAGAGACCTCAGCTCCCCTGGCAGCAGCGTGTTGCAACACTCCTGCTGTGCACGCTGCACTCCTCAACAGAGCTGCTCAAAACCCAGCAATTCAGGGACAAGCAAAACAGTTTTCTCCTCTCGGGAGCCCCAGATGGCTGATTTAGTAGTGAACTCGCCTTTGCTGTCTCTGGCAGCTCCCAATGGAGGCTGCTAAGTTTTTTTCTAGGAGATCAACACCTTCCCAAGGGCTGCAGCACATGCGCTAGCACAGCCGAGGTCTGCCGTGGCTCACGCCGAGACCCGTTTACCCCAGGGGTACCGGTTCAAGCTGTAAATCCCAGCCCAAGCGAGGCCTGCCAGTTCACGTGGCCCAGCCAAAATTCCTAAAGAAAAACTAATCCTAATAAATAAAGGTTTGCTGGAAGTGCTGGCACAAGCCAGAAGGAGGTTGCTGAGCTTTGCACAGAAACCTACCAACAGTGTTGTGGTTTCAGATGAAACTCAAGACACGTGAGCCCTCGGCCGAGTTTCACCGCCGGGTTTCAGTGTCACCCTCAGCAGCAGGAGCCAGCCACCGCTGCGGGACGTGGCCGAGGCAGTGCCGGGAGATCAGGCTGATGGCTGGGAGCACGGCTGGCCCCCGGCCCCTCCAAGGCTGGAGCAGTTGGGCTGGTTTAGGAAGCGGAGGGGAGTTGGTCCACCCTGTACCCACGATAACGGGGTGCCCTGGCAGCTTTCAGGTCCCAGATTTCAGCTCACTCCCCATAAGGTGGCAGGGAGGCAGCCCAGCCCTCTCCAGCTTGCACCAGGGAAGCAGCGGAGGCACACGGGGTGGCACCTGGATCGCAAGCCACAAAATGCAGCTGGGACCTGGGCAGGCAGCCCATGCACCCCTTGCATGGCCATGCAGCCACTTCATCTCTCGCCCTGCATCCCCGAAACGTTGCGGCTTGTGGATTCAGGGCTGCTCGCTGCTGAGCAGGCTGTTTTCTCCTTCTCCCACCACCAAATAAATTTTCCCCCGTGCAAAACTGCAGCCAGACCTCCCCCTGTTTCCAGGGGTAAGCGCCTCAGGGGGAAGTCCCTGTGCTCAGGTAGGGCTCTTTTGCCCTCGTCACAGGAGGGACAGCAGCTTTGCAGCATCCCATTTACACGGAGCTGCCCCGCTGCTGCACACCGGCACCCGGAGGTGCAGGAGAGGCCTCGCAAAAGTGTGTTATGGGCTGATAGTTTATCTTGGATCGCTCCTGAGCGCCGGCAATCCCACACCCGTTGGAAGAAAACCCTCTTGGCAGTTTTGAACGTTATTCTTCAGGCGCAGCAGCAGGCGCGTGGAAATATTTTCGTGCTCGGGAACAAGCTATCTGTGAGATGCTACGCTGCTCTTCCCAGCCTACAAAGCCCTTGAGGCAGTCTCAACTCGGTAGAAGAGGGGGTGAGAGCCATGAGGGTGCTCCCAGCCCTGTCGACAGCTTGCCCTGGGGCTTTAGTCACTTCCACAAGCCTCACGGTGGCCAGCTGAGACAGGAAGATAAAGGCAGCCGTGTCCCCGCACCGCCAGACCATGGCTGTAAGGCATTTTTATAGCACTTTTCACATACGGGTGGCAAATAGCGCAGCCATGCAGGGAAACCGCCGGGTTTGCCCCCTGCCCTGGCCCTGGGGAGACGCGGGAACGGCTGCTGCATTGGAGAAATGGTGTAAGCACCACAGGGAGCACAGGTTTGGGAAAGGCCAACGCTTTTCCCCAGCATGGTGGCAGCATCAGTGCCGCAGTCCCACCTTGGGATGGACAGCACGTCGCTGGGGCGAGCAGGGGGTGCCAAACATGCTTTTGTATGCTTTTGTTGAGGGCTAAAATGAGGTCCATGTCCACGGCAGGGAAAAGAGCAGGGGAAGGAGCCCTGCAAGCCCATCTCGCTGTGAGCTAGCATGAGCGAGAAAGGGAGCCATCCTCCTGCCTCGGATGGCAGGGACAGGCTCCTCCCATTTTCAGGGTCATTCCAGGATCCATGGCTGTGATGTACCACCCCATCCCTGCCCCGGACCCCACGCTCCCCCCATCGGTCCCTCCTCGGCTGCCGCTCACGCCCTCCATGTCTCATCCCGCCTCCTTATAACCGTCAGTGCTTCAGGGCCAGGAAAGTATCTCATTGCCTCTTTGTGATGGGTTGCGGCAAATCGCTGGCGCTAAACAAATTGCAGTTCTTGACAAAAAACATCACGGTCACAGGGCAGGAGCTGTGAGTATTACTCACTTGGGGAATTGCTTTCAGTTGTGTCAAAAGGGGCCAGGGGCAGGAGCTGCAGGGATGGAGACTGGGAGCCCTGGCTCTCCGCTCCCAGCCGATGATGAAGTGGCACAGGCCACCATTCCCCCAGCTACCTCTGCCAGGGAAAGGCGCGTGGTTCCCCAACACCTCGCCATCCCCCAACAGGTACCCAGGCACCCCCAAAAAAGTGAAGGACAGATGCAGGCATACCTATATAAATACAACGTATAGGGCAGGTATAAGACAGGGCAATATATTGCCCTGTGTCCATGCAAGGGAGGGACATGGATGTCTATTTTGAAGGGCATAGGGGAAAGGAAATGGGATGGGACTGTCAGGACAGAAAGTGACGAGGTCCTGGCGCCGCGGCCACGGGAGGAGGGCTACCATTCTGCAGCCCCAGACTGGATTGGGAGGCAGCCTGGGGTCCGGTTGCCCATTATTCCACCTGGCTGAGCCTTTAGGAAAGCTAATCCCCACTGACAAGACCTAACAGCCAGAGCTGGCTCAGCCCTGTGCTGTCGGACACCCCTCAGACCGGGCGGTGCTGCCCTGTGAGCCCTGATCCCACTGGATGGAGGAAAGACATCACCACCTGCCCCCTCCGCTCTTCCTTTTGTTTGGGGGGGGGGTGTCCTCACTCCAGGATGGGGTCTGCTGCTCCCTGGTGTCACTACAGAGCTGGCTGCCCACCAGCATTACCACACCCCTCATCCCCTGCCCTGTAACACCAGCGGGGTCTCCAAGCACACAGAAGGACACAGTTACCCCGTGGCAGCATCTCCAGCCCATGATCATGGTCTGGCCCTGCGTTAACGCAAGGCAGCTCAGCATTCAGCAAAACCAAGCTTGGCTCCTATGTGTTTTGGCAGGGAAGACCCAGCAAGCTACAAACTCGCAGCCCAGTGGAGCCACCACTGTAGTTTTCCTCCCAAACACTGAGATCCTTAACGTTTTAATATGCACGGAAACAACGGGCGATTTAGCCAAAAGGGAGAGACTCCAGCTAATAAATCTACACTGTCCCAGGCTCCTGCCATGCCCTTTGCTGGCACCTCCCTCAGCCTTTCCAGGCACATCCAGGAGCAACGTGAACAGGAACGGTCTGTCTGCTACCTTCGGCAGCGCAGGAGCCACCAGCACAAGGCGCGAGTGTTTCTGTGCGAGCTCACGGCCAACACAAGCTCTTGGCACCTTCGTTAGTGACGGCAAATGAAGCCCTGAGGAGCAGATCTCCCCTCTCTCACTCTCTGGTGGGAAGAAGCAGTGAGTTTGCTGAACTTGATCCCAATACCCAGCAGGAAAGTGGAGTAATGGGGAGATCCTTGATGCGTTCCTCTGCAAGAGCCCACGATGGCATCACCAGCCACGCAGCACCTCCCCACCGCGCTCATGGTCGATGCTTATTTTCCTCCCAGTGGCTGCTGAGCCTTTAGCGCTTGGGTCTGGCACAAGGACTTCATGGCACGAGAGGCAACGTCTTTGCGCCAGTTTGAGCAACTGCTGCTCCCCCAGCACAGCCCTGGGGTGCCAGCAACCAGCATCACTTCCTCCACTGCCAAACTGCCCTTTCTTTCCCAACCCCAGCCCCTTTCCAGACCACATTTCTCCCATTTTTCAATTCCCCCACCTGACCTTTTGCTTCTCCCTTCCCTGTGGTGCACCCTGCACTTGCTACCTGCCACCCTCGCCGCTTGAGCAGCATCACTCTGCCTTCCCGGGGAGACCATGCACGTCAAAACCTGCCGCTTGCCAGAACTGCTTTGCTACCGGCGCTTCCCGAAAGCTGCTGCCTTGGCTGGCAAAAATCACTTCAGGTCCAGAGTGTTTTCCTGATAACAGAAACCCCAGCAAACAAGCCATCGCCCAGCCAAGCAGCACGGCTGCTGTAGGAACAGCAAACTAGGGGAGGATATTCCCTTTCTGTGCCAAAAAAACAGGCAATCCCTCCTTCCCCAGCCAGCCATGGAAATTTAGCCTAAGGGTTTTCAAAAATGACCAGTGATCGTAGGTGCCTGAGCAAAATGCTCCCTACAAGTGCCTTTATTTCCAGGAAACACACGCTTCTTGCATTCAGGGAGTCTGCCTGAAGCCAGATAGCCACAGAGACCCCAAACCACCTCCAAAAAGATCCCGGTAGCCCTGATCAGTGAGAGCTGAACCGTTCAGCAGGCAGGAAAATCCCACAGCACTCAACCTGCTCTGATCATCCCAGCCGCGTTTCATCAACTTGTTCCCCCAACTTCGTTTCATAAATCTTGCGATTGCCACTCAAAGCTACCAAAGGCACCTGGCAAGCAGCGGTCTGGTGGCAGAAGAAAGACTCCGTCCATCACCCCTTCCCCTGAGCCACCCCTGAGCACCAGCTGCCCTCCAACAACCCATTTTACAGAGAACATCCTTGCAAAGCACGAGCTGACCTTTTTAGGAGAAAGCTGCCCAAAGGATGGCTCAGGAAAAGGCCCAGGAGGACACACCAACTTTTGGGAAGGTCTGCTAGAAAGCAGATACTGCTGAGCCCTGTCTTGGCTGACTCCATCCACCTGCTAAGTATATCAACATCGCTCCAGCCCAGCCTTGCATTTGGAAACACCTCCCTGTTTGTGCTCACCCCCCATGCATGGGAGACTTGCCGTAAAGAGCTTCAAAAGGTCTCCTATCGCTCTACAAAATCAATGTGGTAGCAATGCCTACGCATCCCGAGCGGTGGCAACACATCAAATCCCATTGCTATTGCCTCAGCTCCGGCGCTTCCCTCCCTTTCCCTTTGTCCTGCCTCTTGCGACATGACAAGGTACGGGCTCTCCAGGGCCCTCCGTGTTTGTACAGCTCTTGTTTATGGACGGCACCACAGCTAAGCAAACACCTGCAAGCAAGTGCCCACTCACTGCTCTGGAAGTGGAAACCCAGCACGGGTTGTCAAACAAGCGTGCTCTGAATAACCCAGGCCCTACCCCAGCTTTCACAATAGAAATTAGTCACGGTGCACCAACAAAAGCAGTAAATCGGGCAACAGGAGATAAAGTTTGCAATGGAAACCTCACTTGTCCTCTTTTACGTACCTGAGACACCCCTTTCCTTTGGCTCCTGCCTTTCCAGACCCATTAAAGGCACAGGGACGCTCTGCTCCTGCGGCAGAGGTGCTTAGTATTTTGCTTTAGATATCAACTGTTGCTCGAGAAGTCAGATAGCACCAACACTCGGTCTCTAAGAGCATCCCCAGGCTTTTCCAGCTAAATTTCAAGGTGGTTTTGTCCACCCACATTGGCCACAGGGATCTGATTTTAGCAGGTGATAAAACATGACCCAGAACATGTGCAACGTTTGACCATACAAACAAGGGCTCCAGGGTGGCTCAAAGGTGCCTTTAAATATTTGGATACTGAGGGATTTGGGGCATTGAGGAGTTACTCTTCCTCTGAAAGAGGAGGCAGGAGCCCATGGATCAACCAAGGCTTTGGCAACAGGAGGAGCATTACAAGCACAGCTGGGATAACGTGTTACTTGGCTAACTTTTGCTGACACAGTTGTATCCCCTCCAGGTGACATGAGCTGAGTTACCAATGGTCAGTTTTGCCAGACTTAGGTACATTTATTTCAAGGCCTTTGCTGAGATACCATTATCCGTCACCAAAATGGACCTTTACACCAGCAAACATCTGCAGCACAGGCCTGACCTAGGCTCGCATCTGGCTGCTGAGCTGAGTGGCGTTACCTTGTGAAACACTAGCAGGTTGGTACTTGTATGAGGGTTTGGTTACGAGTGAGTTCATTTATCATCAGTTAACTTGGCGTTGTCATTTTTGCAGAAGGCTATGGACACTGCCTGACCCTTGGTTGCAAGCTGCAAATGGCAGTGTTTTACCCAAGGATGGAGGAGCAGAGAGGAGATCCAACGCGCAGCAGATTGAAGCTACACGTGGGTTTACCTCTTTTTAAAGGCAAAAAGGAAAAGGAGCAGCAATACGATACCTGACAGGCGTAACAGAAGCAGATAAAAAGAGAGGTGCTGCAGGGGCACCCCTACAGAGTATATCCTTCGCATACCTCACAAGCTACCCCGGCCAACAAGCCCGGCCCAAAACCATTGACATCTGCAACATACAGCAAGAGGAAAAGCAAGGGCAGGATGGGGTGTGGAGGGAGCAGGGAGAGCTCTGGCACAAACAAGCAGTGCGGCAACTCAAGTGCTGTCCAACAGTTGTCTTGGCAAATTTACAGGACCCCAATGTCAAACTGTACATTTGGAGCAAAGGTAGATAGGCACAAAAAGCAGGAACAATCTGACTACCGAAGAAAATGACAGCCATTACTGAAGGCAGATGGGTGATTCCAACATCTAGGGGATGATAAAACAGAACAAAGAGAAGCTTAAAAATTAATCCTTAATTAACTGCTTCTGAAACCTGTCAAAATCACCGCCTGCATCTCGTTTGCTAATGAGCCTGTCAGCAGCTTCTTAGGCTGCAGGGGTCATGTTAGCAACAGAAAGTGCTGCTTTGTTCTCACATTTTATACCTATTTTGCCCAGTTTTGCTGTTTTCAGTTTAGGTGTAGTCAAAAATATCTCGCAAGCAAAGGATGGGCAAAGGATTTCACCTACAGCCTCCCTCAGCCATTGGCACAGGGAAGAGAGAAAAATGTTTCCTGTGATTTTAATATAGCAGATATATCCCAAAACCAGGATGCTACACACATGTATCCCGTAGGACACACTGTGCCTCCAAACACTGGATCAATGGGCACTAGGGAGGCAGCATCAGCCCAGTGCCACAACTCTGCCACAGCCCGCTTTCAAACGCTTCAGAGAAAACATTTGAAAAACAAGTTGTGAATCTCTTCCACAAAGCCTTGGACCCACTTCCAACAGCTGGAGAGGCCAGTAGGTCTTGAAGCAACAGATTTAACAGCCCATCCGAAATCCTCCTTACCAAGCAACAACTGTCTACAGTTATCAAACCGCCTGAACATGCACTTGCCTTTCCAAGCTTGATGTATTTTTGGTTTCTGCTGTTGTGAAGTCTGTTTTCTTTACTCTGCATGTGATTCACCCATGCTTTGCTGTCGGAACATGTGTGCTGCCTCCATCAGAAGAGGGGATGGGACTAGTGCATTCACTCCCTCTTATTTCTCTCTCCTTCCCCATCAGGAGTCCCCATGATGATTTCACACAAGAGAAATAATCCAACACCCTGCTCAGAGTAGTGTCACCTAGAGCAGGCTGCCCAGGACCCTATCCAGTTGGGTTTTGAGTATCTCCCAAGGATGGAGACTCCAGCACCTCACTGGGCAACCTGTGCCAGCGTTCAACCACCATCATGGTAAAATAAGTGTTTTAACTAGCATTTCCTGCGTTTCAATTTACACCTCTCATCCCATCATTGGGCACCACTGAGAAGAGCCCTGTTGCATCTTCTTTACTTCTGCATCAGGTATTTAAACACATTGGTAAGATCCCCCCTGAGCGTTCTCTTCTCCAGGCTGAACAAGCCCAGCTCTTGCACTCTCTCCTCGTATGAGAGAGGCTTCAGCCCCTTTATTGTCTTTGTTGTGCTTCACTGGACCCGCTCCAGTGTGTCCATGTCTCTTTTACTGGGGAGCTCAGCACTGGACACAGCATGCCAGATGTGTCTCACCGGGGCTGAGCAGAGGGGAATAACCTGGTCATTTTTGAATGGCTCTGTGTTTCTTTGGTTTTGCTAACCACTAGAATAACAGCAGCTGCTATGAACTCTCTATTGAACTAGGAAACTGCTGTCCCAATACACACCTCAGCCAGAATCTTCAGGCCTTGACATTTTCATGTGAACACAGCTTTGTTTCCTCCAATGAACAGGAACACTTTCAAAAACTTTATCCCATCTTTGTATTTTCTTCAAAATAAAAAGGCATTTGTATTCTTGAAAACAGTAACAGGTCCCATCGCTTTTCTGAACAAGGCATATAAAGATAAATAGAGTAAAACACACAGTTCTGGGATTTAAAAAGCCGAAAGCCTTTCCTAGGACTGATTTATAAAAAGGAACAGCCCCAGAGTGAACTGCTTCAGGACGGGTCCCTCTGACACCTCTCAGTGGCCTCAGATAGTCCATTTCTCTGTACGAGCTTCCACACTTTTGACCAGGCCTTCTCCCAAAACCTCAAAGTCCTCCAGAATTGCCTCCACATTGGGAACGCAGACCAGCTCGTTGTTCAGAGATGTCACCATTCTTCCTTTCATGCTGGAGACCTGCAGGACATACACAAATGTTGCGCAAATGGGAGCGCCTGCTCAGAGCGGCTCTGCAACCTCTGCAAGCCCCAAATAAGAAGCAAATTGCTCTCCCACCTTGTCACATCCAACCCCTGCTACACCACTACACCCAATTTTTTAAGCTTCACTTCTCAACACCATCAGTTTTCGTTATTAGAGCTAACAAAGTGCAAGAGTGGGCCTTCCAGCCCCTTTTAGGGTTCACCCTGGAGCCACAGTCCAAAGACCGCAAGGAAGGAAGAGAAGCAAATGGCCACGGACATGGTGGAGATGGGAAAAGAGTGTGCAGGTACATGGCAGAGCTTGTGTAAGCAGAGCAGACAGGGTATACAAAAGGGACCACACCATGACCCTGAGTAAGAGCTGCCTAGGCTCTACTCTGCTCTGTTGTTGGGTGTCAAGACCTTGAGTGGGAAGAGATTCTTGGCTCCACCGGTACAAAAAAACCCTCATGTTTAATCAAGCCACACTCAGCTCAGATGCAAGCATCTCCTCCTCTCATTTCGCCACTGTGAATAACTAGGTTTCACAACTGCAGCTAGGCTGAATGGCCAATGCCCTCTGGCCATGAAGAGAGGGGAGATAAATCACCTGAAGACTGACAGCAGAAGAGCCTGGGCTGCCAACTCTGAGCCATGAGTCACTGGTTTCTTTGCATCTTTCCTTCATAGAAAGCAGCATGAATCACTCCAGCGTGCCTCACACCTAGCTTAACCACCCTCTAGAGTTTGCCAGCCCACACAATGTAGCTGGAAAATATCTCTGTACATCGATAGGACTTGGGCACTATGAACCTAGGCTTGCCACCCCAGCTTCTTGCGGGTCGGGTATTTCTGGGTAAGACGCCTAAAGCCACAAGAATGGGACAGCCTGCTGCACACACCAAACATCTTTGGCAAACAAGGCATCGGCCACCTCGCAGGAGGGGACCAGAGAAGATCACCCAGGACAGGGAGCTCTGTTCTGACCCATGATCATGGTGCTGGGGCTTGTCCAGGGACACATGCTCCCTTCTCAGCTCTGCTGATGACTGGGGGCACTGTGGCCACAGCTCTGTCTTGGTTTCACCCTTTCTAAGAAGGGACAGAAGTATGAGCTCCATTTCTGAAAGGGTTTTGGAGCTGATGAGAGTTAGACAAAGCAATTACAAAGCAGAAAAAAAGCCCTCCAAGCTTTCAGGGCATAAAGGTAACATGAAGCTTAAAGTAGAGTCGAGAACTCACCTTAAAAGGCTGCGGCTGAAAGCTCAAAGGTTTCCACAAAACTGCAATCACTTCCCCACCATGCTTGTCATAGAAGAACAAGGCGAGATCGCTGAAGGCATCCTGGGTAGAAAAGAAACAGAGGTTGTGCCAGATATCCCAGAGCCAGAGCCCATCCCTGATTCAGTCTCCTTACACAGGGAGACACAGTAGCTCCACACCAGCCAGGACTGCAACTCTTCCAGTGGATTCCCAACAAGGAAAGCAACCGGCAGCCTATGGACAAGTCCTGGGTGCCTCCTGCTGCCTCTTTTCCCCCAGCCTTGATGGATACAGTGCACTACCTCCAAGTTTTGCATGCAGACCTCATCACTGACTACCTCTTGCTGTCCCAGAGAGCAGAAACGTGATCCACCACCTCCCACAGGCCTGCAACAGCACCCAGACATCAGCATCCAGCTTTAGGACATCGGACTCCCTAGGTGACAACCCACTGAGAGCTCCTCACCATGGTCCCCCATCAGCTGGATCTGGCACTACCAAGCTGTCCTATCCGTGTCCGACAGCCATGTCCAAGATTTCAGAGTGCATCAGATGGCAAGAGGTGGGCCCTGCTCAGCAGGCAATCCTGCCTCAATATGTTTCACTACAAGGCAGCAAAGACCAACCCCAGCCAAGGATTCTTCACCAAAGGCCAGCATCTCGAGCTCTGCAATTTGTGCAACAAAGGTATCAAAGCTCTTTCTACTCCCAGGACAAATCCCACGAGCGCTGTCAGCACACAGTGTCCCAAAAGGAAACATAACAGCAGAAACTTTAAGTAACACAAAGTCCTGTGAGGTGCAGGGAGATGGAATAGTCAGTGGAGGCAGCACTGCAGGAATCTGCTCTCCTTGCCCCTGCGTTTCAGCAGCTGTGTCAATGAGTAGCTCCTTTGGCAGTGCTGGGCAGGAGAGCTTAAAAAGAGATCTTGCATAAAGAGATGACTAAAGTCCAGAGTCTGGTTTCCCCCAAGCCCACACAAGCTGGATTCTCAGCACTGCAAGAAGGCAGGAGATGAGTACTGCAGCAGAAGTTAACAACGCTGTGTGTAAGCAACTTTTCAAACCCAAAAGTCTGGTGCTACAGCTCAGCACCCAACATGCTGGTACCTGGAGATATGCATCCCGAGCACAGCTGACCAAGACAGCCAAGAAGCTGCTCCCTGACACTTGTTCACCTTGGTGGAGATTAGTATCAGGCAACAACACATGTTTAACCAGGCAGAGCAAACAGCCCCCAGTATCAGTACAGGACAAGTTTCTGCACATGGCCTCACCAGCTTTGGAGCAACCTACTGCAAGAAATACAGACCCTCTGCTCCCTCTTCATCCTTCTCCTCCATCCGCTTAGTTTCGGCAGCTGCAACTGAGCCTCGCCCTTACAAAGAGAAGTCTCTGCTGGCATCATTGTATCATGAGGTTTTCATGAGGATGTGCATGAAAAAAAAATAAACATCAAAGGCAAGCTCGCAAGGGGTCTTGTATGGACATACCAAGATTGCAGTGGGAGGAAAAAAGCATGGATTGGGTTGGTATTACCAGTGATCACAAAGGGTGGGGTGGCATTTTAAAAGTAAAGACCTGATAAGCAGGGAGGGGTGGTGTTGTCTGCAACCTTCAGAGCCAGATTATGAGTTCGGACTTGAAGTATCACAAACAGAGGGCAACATGATTAGGCCATCAAGCTGGGAAGATCCTGAGACTTGCCAGCTCATCTCACTTCATGGGATCTTCACGGGGCAAGGCTGGTCAAGACATTATCTTGCCAAACTGGCTAGAAAAACCACTGTCTAAAAATACACTGAGAAAGAGGCAACCCGCCCTGGCATTTCTCAGCTGAGAGCGACAGGTTACTCTAAGAGCCCAGTCAACAGGGAATACTCCTCCTTTTGCCAAAAGGCAAACAGCAGGAGGGAGGGAAAGCTCAACGAAGGGCAAGAAAGTTCAGGGTACGCTGACCACCAACGTGCAGCTTTCCAAACTGGAAGGGAGCAGAGCGTGTTAGAACCTGAAAAAGCCCCACTACTCTACAGGGAGAGGTCTCAAGTGCCACGCGATGCTCCCTATAAGAAAGGTATTTTTTACAGGCATGTCTTGCTGGACAGGACCAGGAACATTTGCCGGAAAGGAGCCATCCCAGGCTCAGCTCATTTCCCAATAAAACCACTGCTCAGCCTGATACACAGCACCTTTTATCCAGACAGCGGAGAGCAGAAGGCAGATGTTAAAAGGACAGCATCCAGTTCAAAAATCACAGCAAAGGGCAAGCTTCTGCACTTGTGCTGCTCCCAGCATCATCCACATGACAGCGCTTGGACCAGCTCCACCAAGCTGCAGAGATGCACATTCAACTCTTGGGAAACTGCAGCATTAAAAGGGTCTGATGTATTAGTCACCGCGCTTCTGTTCGTACAGAGGCTGGGGGAGTAAAAGCAAACAGAGTTCACCTCCCTTTCCGCATCCCATGCTCCATGCCCAGTGCCACTGGGCTTGCCTGAACCTGCAAATGCCTTTCTCAAGGGAAAGTTGAAGAGAAAAGGGAGAAAAGGCAGGGAGCACATTTGAACACCTACTCCCTTCTCGAGCTGCTGTTATCTTTGGTTGCAATTCAGCTTTAAAGGCCCAGGGAAAGCTCTCCCTGCTCAGGACGATCCCTGCCATCAGCAAAACCTACAGCCGGCTCCCCTCTCGCAGAGGCACGGGGGACCTGTGAGCTCGGGGCTGTGATTCAGAGGAGCCTAACAGTCCGAGGAAGGGGTACATGGCACCTGGAAGATTAGTTCAAGGTCCGTAAGGAGCCATCTGGGTTGTTTGAATCAAAGGATGGCGAAAAGGTGATGAGTAAAATAATACCCTGATCTAATACGGGATTACTGGATTAAGCAGCTCAGGCTGAAGCGTGGATTTTGCAATGAGGTAAGAGCTCACTAGTTAAGCAACTACATTGTTTTTGTTTAGGGGTAGGTTTTTTTGGCCTAACCATTTATCCACCCATTTGTTCACTGTTCCTACTTATACCCAGAGATCAGGCTCATTGCATCACAGCTACTGGAAAAAGAGGAGCTGTTTAGGGAGGTCTCTGCACCCAAAATGCACCTAGCAGCTCTTCCTGGTGCAACGGCAGTTCAAGTGGCAAATGCATCAATCAACATTTGCTCAGTGTTTAGAACAGTTTAAGTGCTCCCAGCAAGAGATCTACCAGTATAAAACCCTATTGAAGCTACTTACTTCCAACAAATGACTACATTTGTCGTTAACTCTTTAAGGTACTTGTCATCCTACTACGACCTGCCCTGATGCTCACAGGTTATGTGATACAGACAGAGCCTTCCCCCACCCCTAAACAGAGCAAGGAACACTGTCGAGTAAACCAGGCTGGGGTTACTTCTGGGTCAGACGGGTTTTAAAAGAGAAAAGAAACCTGGATGTTAGCTTTGAGATTCACCTGGCAAAAGGTATTTCAAACTATCCAAACTTTTCCACCTCCGAGTGCCTCATCAGAGCCACATGCGCATCCTCATCCCGGGGGTTTGGAGCAGCGGCAAAGAAATACGGCAAGGAAAAAAGCCACCCATGTTCTCCTGGCTGCATTAGCAAACATGCCTTGTCCACCAATCCACCAAACCATCTGAGATGAAAGTCTTCAGTCGCTTCCTATGGGATGAATCCAAGGCAGACCTCTAGGAAGGCATTACCAACACAGGAGAAATATAGCCACAGGTACCCTCTGAGCTCACCCAAGGAGCACGAGGGGCTGATGCCTCGATACGCACATGCATGCCTGTGTGCATATGCACACGTGTGTGCATCCATGCCCAACCCTGGGCACTACGCTAAGGGTCATGTTGCTGCTCTGAAGCTGTAAGAGCAGGGAATTTCCTACCACCTCTGCCCCTCCAAGGGCACAGGTCCAGACAGGAAGGTTTCCTCCGTGCTACAAGAGCCCACAGAGCTTTTTCAGTTTGTCTCTGCCTGTCGGAAGTCTCCATAGGAGGAGTCAGGCCTGTCAATCAAAACAGGAAGGGAGCAGTCTGACCTGAAAAGATTTCCAGCTACCTCCCATAACCACAGCTTATATATTGTAAGAGACTGAGAACTTTTAATATCATTAATTCCTTCCTAACATGCAGTAGCAAGATACACATTCCTACACCGTGGGAGGAAGAAAGAAAAGGACTATAAGTCTTCCAGATAGGTCTTGTCTGAAGGTGCAAGAAATGCAAAACATTGCTTTAGAGGGAAGGATGTTTACTGTAAAGCAGGAAACATTTTCCTGCTCATCTGCACAGGAAAGATCTCCCATGTACAAGACGGGCAGCTCCTCTGCCACGAGCTGTCTGATAGACATGTGCAGCCAGAGAAAGCTAAATCTCAGTGAAAGAGAGTGCTTCGCATCCAGTGACCCACTGAGACCAAAGACCCGGTAAGAAATGTTAGGTCTTTTAACAGCCATCACAGACATGCAGATGGGCATGGCACAGGCAGCTTCATCTGATTTTCCCCACCATAAGAGAACAGCTCTGGACCCTGGGAAGGTGACCAGAACCTTTGGGCTTTGCGAGCTCCTGAATACATGCAAGGCAACTATATCCACAGGACTCACTGCATGCAGGCAGAAAGATCATCCCTTGAGCTCAAGGACAGCCAAACCACCCGGGAGTAAGAGCTGCGCTGACTGACCCTTCCCACGCCACGTCCCCAGCAAATGGCTGCGGGTTCTGCAGCTTGACAGCCACCATGACACAGACCAGCAGTCACAACACAGATACCATGGGAGCCTCATTTGAGTCACTTAAACTTAATTTAGCCTTGCTGGAGAACTCCTGCCAGGACCAGACCCAGGGTTTGCTCGCTGAGGTGCTCAAGATTGTAGGCGCCAGGGAGACTAGTGATGGGCTGAAGCTCCAGGGAAGCCCTCTCTGCAGGACATCTGGCACCTGCTTTCCCTCAAAAGCATCTGTCAGCAAAGCTGCCTCATCTGGAGAGACTCCCAGAACAGGCCTTTTCTATCAGATCCATCCTGGAATTGAAGATCTGAATCCCATGACCAGCCTTTCATCTCTACCCAGAGCCTCCCAGGCACCAGAGCAACTCGATCAGACCAGCTCCTGCAGCACGTCTCCTCGGAGCAGGAAAAATTAAAGCAGTCAGGACTCAGCACCTCCCCTCCTTTCGTTTTATCCTCTCATTAGGCTACTTGGGGAAGGCACGCAGCAATCCTTCAGGTCCAGAGCACTCCTGCCTTGCTAACCCCTTTGATTTGAGAAGAACAGGGACCTCTCAAGAGCAAACAGGTTGGACAGGAGAAAAGTGGGTCTCCTGGTTACTGGGCCAAGGACACTGGGGAAGCTGCTACTTCCTGCCCCTCTCAACTCAATCAGTATGCCTGGGCATTTAAATCTCTTTTTCATGTGGCAAGCTCAGAAAAGGGCAGATGGGTGGTTTTTGCCATAGAGGAGAGCAAAACTCCACAGCATTGCTGCATGTCAGATGTCTCCCTTTGCTATAAACCCACCGCGGCTGCACTGTCAGCCTCGGCTACAACCCTGTTGCTCAATTCTGTGGTTTGTGCTATTAAGGGATAGCAAATTACTCTGACTCAAAGCCAGCCAGTTCTGCGTCCAAGTGCCTTCTCAGCCCAAAATCTATCGTAAGGATTCACTGCTGTCACCATACTCCTTACCAGCACCAACTTCTTGCTGCGTTTGGATCATCCCTGGGGGTCCCAGCCTTCAGGGGGAGGATGAGCTGAACACTGCTTTGAGAAGCAAAAGCCATGGAAGGAGAAATGCAAAGGTGCTGGAGAGGCTACCAACTAAAGCCAAGTCAAAGCACAAAACCAATGCAAAGGTCTTGCCTTCAAGCAACAACACTGGTACACTGAGACACAAAGCTGGATGTTTTCTGATGGGACAGTTTCGACTGACAGTATGCATCACCTGCTCGCTGGTGACCCTGCAGTGAAAAGTTGGCTTTCGAGGCCCTCCAACACAGGTGGACATGGCTGAGTTACTGGAGAGCACATGCAGTGTCACCTCTGATTTTTCCAGAAGAAACACCTGTTTGCCCAGAAAGAGATATTCATCAGCCCCTTTGGGTCTAGCTGCTACTGATCTGGAAGCTACAAGAGCAAAGTGAACTGGTACTGCAAGATACCTCCAATATGACAGCCACAAGAGAACATGGAGATACCTATCTCAGAGCCTTCAAGAGGAGGAAAAGCCCCCCAGCCAGGGCTGCTGAGGCAGATTTCAGGCCCTCTACCCCATAGTTTGCCCTTTGGAGAAACCTGTGACCAGATCCTGCTTTGTTCCTCCCAAGCACCCTCAGGCCCAAAAATGAGAGACACCAAGTGAACGCAACACTGCTTCCAGTGATGCAACATGACCTTTGCTCATATTCCTGTTCCTTCGTTGGGATGTTAGTATACTGGATTCAGGACCAGCTGTAATTTGTAACCCAACCAAACCCTATTCTGAGTCTATTATTACCTGTTTTAGCAAAAACAGACAGTAAAATTCAGTTTGGATGTTATAATTGACTGGATCAATTAAGTCATAATTGCTTAAAGGATAATGAAAGCTGCTTTCCAGGGAAGTCTCTTCTGCACTTTTCACTTCTGGAGCCATTTGCTGACACCAAGCTGACTAGAAGCACAAAAAAGTCCTACAAACTGCAACACGCCCCAATGAGTTTCCTGATCCGAGTGCCTCGATATACAGCGTGATTTGCTGCAAGCCTCTGAACAGCCTCCCCAAGGAGCCTGCTCTCCCCATCGGCTCATCCAACAGACTCCAGTTCCTCTTCAAGCACAAAGTCAGCCTCCTGCCAGCTCTCCGTGAGAGCTGCTTTCCCCCAACCCCTCCAGAGATGCAGCAGCTCTGGCCACATACATGCAGGCACCTCCAGCGCCTTGGCAGCTGCTGAAAGGCTCCATTCAACTCTAACCCCCTCTTCCAGCATGGTGCAGAGAAGGATTTCAGGCTTAAGAAACTCCATTTCCTACCCAGATCTATGTCTCTTGGTTGAGGTTTCATGGTGGCAGGTCAAATCCTCATCACACAGGGAACAGAAGAGAGGGGCTGTCTCTTCTGTTCTTCGCAAACCCAATACAGGGGCCAGTCTTGATATTCCTCCTCAGATCCAGACGCCAGGGAAGAGTGAAATAGTGAATGGTTCCCAATCGCTGTGCTTCCTGCTCCCTTTTAAAAAAGTCTTGTGCAGGGTGCTTCTTCCCCTCCTTCTTGCATATCCTGGCCCCCAAGAAATCCCCCAAATACTCCCTGCCATGTGTCCTACGGGACCTCCAGCTTCAAAACCACCTTCCTTCTCGAAGGCAGGAGAGCAGTGGCCAACTTCTCTCCCCCCTCTTCTCCTCCGTGACTTTCCAGCTAAACAAGCAGTGCTACCTGCAGGGAAACTGTGGGACAATGTTGAGGTCTTCCTCAATTTAAAAAGGGCTTGCATGTATCCCTGTCTCTCGCTTCCTTGCCCACCTTCCCAGACTGTCCCAACCTGCTGTGGGTGACAGTAGGACTGAGCTCGCACCTTACTACATCTGGCAGCTCTACTGAAGCCACAGCAGATTCCCATAGACTGGGCCGAGATCAGCACAAAAGGCAGCTGGCAGGTGGCGTGGGAGGTAACGGAGCTGTGCCTAGGTTTGAGGAAACCTTCAAAGAAAGCCTTCCAAGTTTTCTTTGGCCACATCCTAAGCTACCTGGATTAAGGTGAAAGGAGAGCTTGAACCTAAAGGGCCCAGCATCTTCCAGCCTGAACTTGAGTTTTCATTCAGGCACCTGTGCAATTCCTTCTATGGACCTGGAGGCAAGATCTGGCCCTTTTTGATGTCCCTTCTTGCAGCTGCCACCACTGCTGCGCCTGGCAGCGGCAGCAGAGAAATGTTCAGTGGCTGTGCCAACTTTGGGACGAGCAAATGCTAAAACCTGCAGAGCCTGCAGGACACAGCCCAGGAAGAGAAGAGACACTACCCAAAAATTATTTTTCTTTTGCAGGCATACCTCCTTCCCCAACACAAGCTTGGAGAGATGCTGATACCAAATCTTCAGGCAACAAAAGCATGTGGGAAGATGGACAAAACCCTCCTGGCGTGTTAGTCAGGAGAAGGGCAAGAGGAAAGTCCTCTGACATGCCATGCTGCCCAGGAGGGCTGGGAGGGCCAGCCAGGAGCTGCCAGAGCACAGCTAAAGCTGGAGCCCCCCCAGCTGCAGCTCTGCCTTCCAGCAAGCTGCCACTAGCACAGCCCAGCTGCTGCAGGGACCTGAGGAGTTAACACGTGCTGCAACAAGGGAATCACAGAATCACTAAGGTTGGAAAAGACCTGTAAGATCATCAAGTCCAACCATTAACAAAAACAAACAAAAAAAAAAAAACAAAAAAAACCCCACAACCAAAAAAACACACCACACACCACCATGCCACGTCCACACGTTCCTTGAACACCTCCAGTGATGGTGACTCCACCACTTCCCTGGGCAGTCTGTTCCAGTGTGTCACCACTCTCTCAGTAAAGAAATTTTTCTTAATATCGAGTCTAAACCTCCCCTGGCACAACTTGAGGCCATTTCCTCTTGTCCTGTCACTCGTCACTTGGGAGAAGAGGCCAACACCCACCTCTCTGCAACCTCCTTTCAGGTAGTTGTAGAGAGCGATAAGGGCTCCCCTCAGCCTCCTCTTCTCCAGACTGAACAGCCCCAGTTCCCTCAGCTGCTCCTCATCAGACTTGTGCTCCAGACCCCTCACCAGCTCCATCGCCCTTCTCTGGACACGCTCCAGCACCTCAATGTCTTTCTTGGAGTGAGGGGCCCAAAACCGAACACAGTATTCGAGGTGCAGAAGTATCAGTCAGATATTAGGAAACAAATTTTCACAATGGTGGCCAAACATTGGGACAGGGAGGTGGGAAATCTCCATCCCTGGACACAGTCGGCGTTCAACAGGACTGGGCTCTGCACAGCCTGCTCTAATGTCAAAGCTGGCTCTGCCCTGAGTGGTGAATGGGGCTGGGAACCTCCACAGCACCCTTCCGCCAAAGCCAGCCTACGATTCCTACGGCAGTTCTTACAATGCTCACAGCACTTCTGTGGGTAAGGGATGATGGCAGTTGAAAGTCGAGGCAGGTTTTGAAAAAAGGGCATCACAGCCCCACCTCTCTGCACACTAACATTTACTCAGCTACTGCACGCAAAGCTGGGAAGGGCCAAAGAGTCAGAGGCTGCACATCTGCAAAGTCCTGGCTCTCCAGATCCAGTGTGGATCACCACTGCCACCCAGCATCTTGCGTATCTCCCCAGCTTGCTGAGACTTTGGCATGGCTACATGGTGGAAAACCATTGGGTTGATAACTTTGGATACTGATGTCCTCCATATACCCGCATTACTATCCTCCTCTGCCATCATGCATGTAACCAGCTACAGAGAAACCATTCTGTGACCAATATTCAGCCTCTATGGCTCATGCAACCATCGGCCTAACAGCAGGAGCCCTACTGGTATCATGCCACGGACTCCTGTAAAACCCCCCAGAAAATATGGGTAGCTACTGTCCATCATGCACTCCAGTTGGTGCAAGAAGCCATGAAAAGTCAATTTTCATTGAGACTGGAGACAAATGTCTTAAAGATACTTTTGCACTGAAATATATTCTTCAGCGAAAGCTCCAGGTGCTTTGTATCTGAGGTCATTCTCACATCAGCAGCACCGCTCCCGTTTCCATGGAACGGGTGGTGCATTCACCAGGTCTTCTGCTGAAGAAGCGATTTCAGATGCACAGAGTGACCATCATGTGCAAAATACACAAAGATGTCACCAACTAGGTCCTGCAGTGGCAGGCAACTAATGCCCTGAATGCCAGAGGCAGCTCCCCCTTAGGCACGTAGACCCCTGTGCCTCCCCAACGGGCTGTGCTTACTCTCAGCTCCTGGAGGTAGCACTGTACAGGGTCATAATCCACCACAGGAAAGAGGATCCTCACTGCAGCGCTGTTCTTCACCACGCCACGGAAAAATGACTTTAATGGCTGGTCCACGCTCTCCAGATGCCGAGGAATCTGGTTTGGCTTCAGGTGGATTAGGACATCGTAGAAGTCCAAAGGAGGGCGGAAAACCATCTGCAGGGAGAAAAGACCAGTGCTACTCAATATAGGACACAGGCGAGCAGGAGAGATGAGAGAGGTTTCCCAAGTCCTTGCCTGCATTTTATTCCCTTCTCCTTAGAAAGCAGTATGCCAAAGCCAAGATTTTTGTGAGATTAACATCTGAAGTTTGCCAAAACATCCACAGGAAAAACCATAGCTGTGGTGGAGCCACAGGTAGCTCCAGTCCATACTGGCCACCCCATTCCCTCTGAGCTGAGGTACATCCCCTATCCAGCATGGGCTCAGCTCACATCAGAAGGATGCGACCCTGACTACGCTGTATTCCACGCAAGTGCTGTAATAAGGACTCGTCGAGAGCAAGGTGGTTCCCCCATGGCCATCTCCTGGTGGATAGGCTAAATGTTCTCTGGACCAAAGTGCACCAGGAAGGACACACAATCGCCAGAGCTTAACTGTCCAGCAGGTTCAACCCCTAGAGAAGGGAGCTGCTCCCTACCCACATCAGACATCTAGCCAGAAGGGTTACACTCTCTAACCCTATTGGTTTCCCAGCCTGGCAGAAAAATCTAACCGCTGTCCCCAGGACTCAGGGACAGTCCCTGCAGAAGAACCTTCCACAGGGCTAAAGAGGTCCTCTCCAGCCCTGACCACAGACCCCAGGAAGCCCACCTAAGTGCACGACAGTGGGGTGGGCAGTCAAAAGAGGGACAGACGGTGAGCTGAGACAGTTAACCATGCCGAATGCAGCAGAGTTGCAGAACGAAGAGGAGTGTCAAGAAGCTAACAGGAGCCGAACGACACCCAAGGGACACGAGGAGCTGTGTAATAACAGGACAGTCCCATCCGTCCAACAGGAGTTGCCCCAGAGTGCAGCAGCATCTTCCATCAAGCAAACAGAGGGTGAGAGCAAGCCCTGTTAATGGAGGGGAGCAATCCCAGACATATAAATATCTGGACAGGCAGGATCTGGCACTGTGGATACAGCTGTATTAAAATGGAACAAACTAAAAACCATGCGTATATTTTTGTGGAATAAATGATGCGGGAACATGAACAGAGGCATGGGACACCACCCAACTTGGTGCTGGCAGAAAACACGCTGCTTGGAGCTGGTTTATAGCCAGGCTGAGGAGAACAAACATGAAGATCAGTGACCAGCACCAAGTCCCAGCTCTGGTCCATGCAGAGCTCCCTTCCCACCCAGCTGACCAAGTCCATGGCTTATTGTACCACCCTGTAAGCAAAGAAAGGGACCTCACAAACCCACGTCTGCATCTGCACGAGAGCAGGCACATCCCCAAGCAACTCAAATGCAAAGACAAAAAAAAACTTGGAGCACCCTCTTAAATACATGGGAAGAGGAGGAAACTCCAAGTTGCACTGGAAAGGTTTTTCCCTCCTCCCAGCCCCACGCTTTGCTTACAAACAGATTAGCAGCCCTGGAAACAGCATCCCATGTTTATCCCTAAGGAACGTCACAGGCCTGGGAAGACACTGGTACAGACCATCCCCATACTCTCAGGATGACAAAGGATCCTGCTGCAATGGCCAAGGGAAGGGGAAGGGGAAGGAGGACCAAGGAGGCTGAGTCAAGGGGTTGCAGAGGATGCTATGGACAGGCAACAGCTTGTTTCGGGGGCTAACAACCCCCAGCTCACACTGCACCTCCTGGATTTCGGTCCTGGGTCCACACTGTGACTCTGGCACATCTCACACATACAGCATATCACCCCTTCACAGCCCTGTAACACACACTGCTCCTGCCTCAAGTAGATCTCACCCCTGTAATACTTCCAGCACAAAATGCAGCAGAACTGAAAGTAACATCAGTAAATCCTTTTTATACTGCCTAGGGAGGAAAAACAAAAACCACTCTATGTGGGTTTTTTCCTAATGTGAATCTGTCATATCTAACCACTGTTTGGCTTTTCGAGTCCTCTCAGCTTCAATTGCCTAGGCCACTACTTGGTATGCCAACAAGCTCCCCTCCAGAACATGCATATCTCCCTCCACAGGGCAAATAAATGCGTCTACACCTCCCACGTCCATTTGAGTAATGGATGCTTTAACTTAAAAAAAATAAAATCACTGAGAAAATGAAGAAGGTTAAACTATATATAGCCTCGCTCCTCCACTCAAACCAAAACACCTTCCTAAACTGCCTGTTAGCGTCCTACCGAAACCTCCGCCACCCTGGGCTTGGTTAGAACCCACTCGAACACACAAGCCAGATTTGCATAGCTATGCCAAGACAGAGTCTCCCAGAGAAGCCATTTGCTCCAGGCACAGACACGCAACCAGTTCAGCAGAGGAACATCGCAGGTTTGCTCATGCCCCAAGAAAACGAGAAAATACAAAGTAAATTTGCCCTAGTCAATGATATGTCACCTCAAGTTGCTATTCAAAGCTGGGCCCCCCAGAAGCGGGGTAGCACAGCAGGGCACCAGCCTCCCAGCTCCCATCCTTGCTGCTCTTCATCCCAGGGCAACCATGCGTAGCCACAGCCTGAATCCTACTAAGACATCCCAGTGATCATCACTGAAGACCAGTATGCTTTGCCAGAGTCTGAAAACCCTTGTGCTGGTGCCCTAAGGGGTTACCTTCAAATCCTGGCTGTTGAACGGGTCCATGAGCTGCTCCTCCAGGGCCCGGAGAGACTCTGAGGCCAGCACGAGAAGGCGCTGCAGGATCTGGGGAGGGAAGAAAGCCGGAGGGTGAAACTCGGCAGTCCTGGATGTAGCAGGGACCCCATTCACCCACAGGCCATTGGAGCTGGCTCCAGCACTGGGAACAGGGAACTGCCCCAAGCTGGCAGCCACCACAGGGCAAGGACAAAAGGTTCCAGCTCACCTGTGCTGAAGGTCGCTCTTGGGTCCACATGGAGCTCCACTGGTCTTTGGGGGTGGCGATGAACATGACGGGGAGGCGAGAGCGAGCGGCCACAAACTTGTTCTTGATCTCTGTGCAGTCAGTATCTGGAGAAGGCAGGCAGATGGGTGAGATGCTCTGCCCCATCCACAGCCTTCCAGCCTCCTCACCCATGTATCGCAGCCCAGAAAAGGGCAATACAATGGGCTTTTATCCCCTCCCACCCTTTGATCCCACATCCACATGCAACCAGAGCTCCATCACCACAGGCTTGCTCTGCTCTCATGCTTCCCTCAGCATCCACCTGCAGAAAGTTTTGGAGACAGGATGCAGGGCTAGATGGACCTTTGCTCTAAACCCCACCCAGCTGGGCCCAGACATGGCTCAAGACATGGCAGGCACTGGGACTGACACAGACTAGGAATTGACGTTATGAGCAAACAATAGAGTTTGTACCCAAAGAGTTTTCTAACTTTTTTTTTTTTACTTTTTTTTTTCCTCTCAAGTGAGAGGGAAAAAAAAAAATAGCTCTTTGGCCAAAAACACTTCCCATCTTATTCATGAAAAAAAGCTGGAACGTAGAAAAGTATCAGTTTCCAAAACCCAATTCTCTCTCTCAAAAAAGAAAAGGTTGAGGGAGCGCTGAAACCCACAGAAACAGCTGCTCCCTCCAGCATTGCCCACACCACTCCCAAGCAGCTTGACCTTTTCTTATAAATCAGCTTTGAAAGCTGGGTGTAGCTATCTCCCCCACTACCACCCACAGCCAAGACAATCCCATGGTCTCTTCTGGCTCCTGGGGAAAGACAGCATGTATCCGAAAGACAATCAACAGACAAAACACAAGGAAGAGGACAGGACCGCAGATCTGCTTGGATGCACCAACATGCTCCTTTGGAAACCAGAGGCCTTTACCAGGAAATCCCCAAAGCTCAGGAGGTAATAAAGCCTGGAGGACTGCAGCTCTTTTCCTTTACAGGTTTTGAAATCAGGGACTAGATGATCATCCCCACGATCTGAGTGGTGCAGGAGTGCTCTCAAAGCAGACACAGCGCAGAAGTCTGAAGCTTCTTGTTCAAGAGCCCGACTGCTCTCCCAGCACAAATGAAGGTTTGGCCCCCAAGAGCCAGGGCAAAGCCTCAAGCAAAAATGCCAGCTACAAAGGAGCAGAGGGCTTCAAAGACACCACCACATCCAGCACCACCCAGGCTCGTCACAGATTTCAGCAGGACCAGAAACAGCAGAGCATCACCACCTCTTCAAAGGCAGGCTGGGAGAAAAATAACCCACGCCACAACCAAACCCACCCTGAAGCCAAATGAAGCAGGGCAGGACAGGAGTAAAGGAGTGGCAAATCTCCTTGCCCTGGCAGAAGCTGTGATGTATACATGTATACAAGATCCCTGGAGCCAGGAGCTCACCAAGGAGGGCTCAAGACCCTCGTGCTGTGGCTCTCCTGCATGCTGCCTGCTCACCTGTGAGGCCAGCGTTCAGGTTGACAATCAGAGGGTTGTTTTTCCAGTCAAAAGTTGCCAGCAGGTTGAGGAAGCGCAGGAACCCCACCTGGGGAGAGCTGCAGACGAGGCAAAACAGTTCAACACCAGCATTTACTTGCTGGCAGCAAGAGGGGCTCAAGGGTGACTTAGCGATGCCCAGCCCACACATAGCCCAAGAAAGAATGTCCATGGTGGGAGACCAAAGTCCAGAACAAGCATGAGGCACTTCCCCTTTTCTGAATCCCTGGGGAAAGTCTTTCTCCTTTGTTCCTCCCTCCCCAAGTAAAAGAAACCAGCAAAAAGTGAAACATTGCCCCTAGTCACTCCATCTCCCACCACTCCCCTGACCCGAATTCTCAGGGCTGGAGCAAGAGGGAGGTGAAGATAAGGCTGCTCCCATCTCCAGTGCAGCTCCGAACAACACCAGCCAAGCTCCCACTGTACCTCTTCCCCTGTGACACAACACGTGCACGGAGCAAGAGAGCTGGGATGATGGGGCTCCTGCTAGCAGGGTATTTTAGGAGACAGAAAAGCATTTGAGGCATCAGGCTGTTATTCCTTGCTACATTGGGGAAGGAAACCAGACCCCAAGTGCAGGGCAGAGTAACCTTTTGGCACTGCACGGAGCAAAAACGCTCCCTTTAACTTCATTTCACTCCCTCTGGGCCACGTTCTGTCCACCTGCCAGGGGCCAGCAAGCAATTGGGCCCATGGGCTTATTTCCCAACATGCTACTCCAATTCAGCTTTCAGCAGCCGGCCTCTCACCCTTTCCTTGGGAGTCCTCTCCAGGAGGAAGGGAGGCTGCAGCCGCCAGCACCACCTTAACATCCCTCCCAGGGAACCCAGGAGCCCCACCATGCTGGTAGCCACAAGGCAGCCCTCTCCCCTGCTTCTCCTAGCCTTCCCCCTCAGGACAAGGGGCACCGCCAGGCCTCAAGAAGGCACAAGACACCCCATGGCTGTGCCGCCAGCACCCAGAGGCCCCGAAGATGCTTGCTCCCATCCTTACCTCCTTCCCCTCTCACTCTGTGGTGCACTGGGCGGGAGGAAGCCACAGCCCCACAGCACAGAGCATCTCCATCTCCTCTGGCCAGCCACTCCCAACAGGGCTTAGGACAGCATTTTGGCAGCACAGGGGCCTCACGCTCACTGCTGTGCATGCTCCCAGCACCTCCTGCCCTAGCAGTATCCCATCCCTCCTCCATCTCAGGTACGTAAAAAAAGCACTAAATCCCCATCGGGCCAGCCCAGACTCCTCATCCTCACCTGGGCGGCGTGAAGGGGGCCGGGTGGAGGAAGAGGAATGCCACAAGGAGGTCCACACACTCCTCAGAGATGTTGTCGCTCAGGAGCTGGGCGCTGACCCAGCGCTTGGCCAGCCGGCAAGTGCTGCCAAAGACGGGGTGCTGCTGCTGGAGCCTGCGAGGAGGGAGACAAGGCACTGCTCAACCCACACATCCCAGGACCCAAAACGCCCTTTCAGCATTCGTCAGGAGAGAAGAGAGGGGCAAATATCTGCCAGGAACATATGCGCAGCATCACGAGCACAGGGTGCTCTCTTTGGGCCTTGAGATTTTGGGGAAACGAAGGGGAAATGCTGCCACATGCTCCTCTCTAACCATGCAGCTCTTTGGTACTTGTCTCCCCATGCCAGTGACCTTGGATGTGACAACAGAGACAACTGGTGCCGCCCCCACCTACATTCATCCCTCCATCCTCCCACAGAGCCTCTCACGAGGTAGGCAGAAGAGCCACTTCCCACAGTGAGCTCCTCTCCCCACCATCACCCTCCAACATTCAAGGGCACCTCCACACCGGCTTCCAGCCACGTCCCATGTCCCGGCCCCCCAGGCACCCCCCGCCTCACCTACCCATGCAGGGAGCTGGTTAGATAGGGCAGATGCAACGTCTCCAGCTCCAGCTGCCGAGACTCCTCTGTGTCCTGGTACTTCAGCATCCCTTCTGGGGTGACCACTTCCTTCAAGATCAGGGGCTCCCGGTGGTAGGCTACTTGGAGACGGAAAACGTAGCCGTCCTGAGATGGGAGCAGAACATGAAGTCAGGCTTGGTGGGAACACAAGCAGGCTGGTGTGCTATGCTGCGCCTCAGGGACACAACAGCAGCATCCTAGCTCAGTCAACGGCACAGTCTCCCTATGCTCCTTCCTAGGCCCACCATCCAAATCCTGGTTCTGTCCAGTGGGACCACTGCCACAGCCCCCCACCTGCCTCCTCAGTAACAAGTCAGGTCTGGAGAAGGTCCCCGTCGTCTCCCTACCTTGTACACATCAGTGTGGGTGACTGCAGGTCTGCAAACCAGCTGGTGCTGCTGCTGGAGGAGCTCAGCCAGCTGGAGATGGAAAGCTGCCTTGATGCGCTTGATGGCTTCTTTGTCCTGCGGCCACTGGCCGCTGCCTTCCATGTGGCAGACGACTGGGGGCAAAGGGACAGCAGGAGGCCAGTGAGCCCCAAGCAGAAATGAGGTGTTGAATAAGGGTGGCTGGGACTAGAGGTTACAGCAGGAGAACAGGACGAGCCGGGGCTCTGCTCCTGCCTGCACCACACCAATGCAGCAGTAATGGAGCCAGCACCGCCATATGCCTCTGCTTCCCCCCACCAAATCATCTCCCACTCACATCTCTCCCCACTTACTCTTCAAAGGGGCTATGTAGGCTGGGCAGGGCTTGTCCTCCGAGGGAAGCAGCAAGTGCTTAGTCCTGATTCGGGTATGGAAGGAATAAATCGGCTTCATGGGAATGGGAGGGAAGACCTGGGAGAGAACAGCCGCTCAAGGACTGAGAACAGGGAGCAGAAACCCCAGGGCACCACGGACTCCCTCGTTCCAAACCTCCTGCTCCAGCAAAGCCCCCCAGCATGGAGGGCTTGGCCAACTTGTGCACAGCCAGCCCCAGGGATGGGACAGCAAAGAAGAGACACTGCATCACCCCAAGGGCTCGAGAGCCACAAAAGCAGAGAGTGACTAATTCTCTCTGTTCCCCCTCAGCCCAGGGCCTCCCCCCAGCTCCTTGCAGACCCCCACGCAAGGGCTGTGCCTGGGGACACTCACATCCGTGTACCGGAGGGCTGGATGGACACCCTGTACAGCCGTCACCGTCAGCGGCAGCCCCTTCAGGTTCCACAGCTTGCGACTCAGGTCATCGTAGGAGCAGACAACGCTGACCATGGCCTCCTCGCCCGTTCCCGACGCCTGCAGACACACAGGGAGCCGGGAGCCTCAACGTTCACCTCTCCCGCTCCTGCACAGACACCCACCTCCCCCCCCTCTCAGGCTGGCATCGCAGCCAAGCTCTGAGGAACCAGGGCTGCCGCCCCAGGAAGCAGCTTCTGGCAAAGAGCACTCAGCAAAACGGTGAGGTAAGAGAGAGAGGGAAGCCAAGGGCAAGATTGTCTGCAGGTCCCCAGCAGGCACAGGCATCCTAGAGGCTGTGTTTCAAGGCAAAGTGAAATTATTTCCTGTGCAAGACACTAAGGCAGCACCAAGAGCTGTACTGCCAGCATTCTCCCTAGGAAGGAAGAAGCTAAGAGTGATTTGGGGGTAAAGAGATCACATACCGGCAAGGTGAGAGCTCTGCTACTGCTTCCTCGCCAGTTACCGTGATGCCAACAGAGGCGGCAGTTAACAGAAAACTGCACCGACTAAATCCTTAGCCAAGGCAGAGATGTGAAGCATGGCAAAAGCAAAAGACAGAAAATATCCAGAGCATTGCAGGAGCCCTGGGGAAGGTGGATGAGAATCACAGAATCACAGAATGACTAAGGTTGGAAAAGACCTGTAAGATCAAGTCCAACCATCAACCAACACCACCATGCCCACTAAACCATGTCCCACAACACCACGTCCACACATTCCTTGAACACCTCCAGTGATGGTGACTCCACCACTTCCCTGGGCAGCCTGTCCCAGTGTTTCACCACTATCTCAGTAAAGAAATTTTTCCTAATATCCAGAGCACCAAACAGAGAATTGCTGCTGCCCTTGCCGCTTCTATCTCCCAAAGCACAGCAGAGGAGCCTGAACGAGGAGGAAGAGACATCACTGACATCAAACCACTCAGCTCAGATGCAGCTGAATTGAGCTGCACGTATCCAGCCAGGCTGGGCTTTACGGCAGAGCAGCAGCACCCTCTGCGGGGTGTGCCACGAACAACAAACCCCCATCCTGCCTGACTCTAGAGCTGGCTGCACTGTCCATCTTCCATTGTCCCCCACATCCCTCGACCACCGCAGACTCTCTGGGCTGCCTACAATCAAACAGCTGGAGGAGCAGAGACAGACACCCCGACCCACCACCCCACGCACAACAGCGAGTTTCTCCTTCATTCCTCGAGGACTGGCAACAATCAGGCTTCTAAACACCCCTCCAGCTCCGGGAAAGTGCATCCCCTCTCAGCGTGGAGTTTATCAGCCCTGAGCACCCCAGACTAGCTTGCAGGGACACAGCACATGCAGATTTTGCCACCTCGCCACACAGCAGGCTGTGCGAACTAGCATCTCATCCCAAATCTGACATGCAGCTCTGCCCAGACCACAACTGGTCCTGGCACAGATGATTCTTTATCAGATTTGCTCCCCTTTGCTCTTAAAAAGGGGAAAGGGAACAATTTCCTTCTCCATCCAACAACCAGGTAAAAAGCTGGTTTTACCAAAGACCAGCAAAGCTGTGCCAAAGTGCTCATGGCTCATCTCTAGGCTTTAATTTCACAAGCTGGAGAGCAGAAGTAGGGAGGGAGACACTTTCCAGCCTCCAAGATGCATCTTTTCTGTCTCAAAGTGACGTTTCTTTGTTTCAGCTGCATGTTCAGCTGGAGCACTAAGTAGGGCTTGGTGGGCATGATCTAGCACTTTGCACCATGACAGGAAATATCCTTCTCCTGGGTTTCCCAGCTGGACCTATGGGATGAAGGCACAGAAGTGTCTGGCCCATGTCCTGAAGGACGCAGGACCTGAAAGGTGCAGCCAGAGGAGTACAGTGTGACAGTGATATATCCTCAGACAATGTGGACATAGTGGACACAGCACAGAGAGGAGGCCAGCAAGATGCTTGCAGGGGAAAATGGAGCGTGGGGGCTGCCAGAGCATGCGGACTTCAGTAGCTATGCCTTGGTTGGCACAAAAGGCTTGGCAGATCCAAGGAAAGCACCGCACTGCCCATCAAAACACCCGCAGGCAGGAATTTTCCATGCCCTCGCTACCTTCCCTTGGGAACCACATGGATGCCTCAGGGCCACAAAGCTAAAATGACCTCTCCATACCACCCTTCCTCATGAAACCCACAGCCCCACTGGGGGAGTAACCGTACCTCTTGCCTAGTCCTGATCACAGACTCCAGCAGGGCTCCCGTGTAGCAGATGGAGGATTCGGGAATGTCCGCATGGCTACATGGAAGAAGACAAGAGAGCATTAGAGCTACGACACACCAACCCGTCCATCCTAACACTGCATGCTGCGCACATAGGCAAGGGTCAGTCCAAGACTAAGGAATTTCTCCATATAGGATGGTCACAGTGAGAAGACCAATCTCTGTGTGTTTCTCCCATACCCAAGTTACCCACCCAAAGTGGCCCAGCAACTCATGCAGATTTACAGGATTCAAAGCCAAAACCTCCAATGCGCAGCCTTTCCTCACAAGACCCCTCCTCGAGTAAGGATAAAGAGGCCCAAGCAACCCCTTCTTTCTGTGCAAGAGCATCTTGTTTTTGTCAGAAGGTATAAACTGCTACAGGGAGGCTTTCCAATGCTGCAGGGAAACCCAACCTTGTGAGCCGCTACAGAGTCTCAGAGGATTTCATGAAACATCCTGCAAGTTCCAGACAGCTTCTCTTCCAGCTCTACCAACAATGAGTGTCCCAATATCCCATCTGCATGTAAGGGCAGGACTACGCTGCCTCCTTGCCCTTAGCATTCCCATCAGCAGAACCTACAGCCCCATGTGCTTGCCCTCCCCACCTTCTCTTGGGAAGCAGCTCGCAGCATCAAGATCGCAACTGAAATGACTTCCAGATTTCACAAAGCCAAAATGACCCACAACATCCCCCAAGGCACAAAACCAGCTATGGGGTTACCAGGAACATGGCACGAGTCAGGAGAGCAGCAGTGACCCCCGCACAGCTGCAGGTCCCCCAGCCTCGGCTGCTGCTTGGTATGACTTACAGCTTCAGCAGGTGCCTGACGATCTGCTCAGGAATGAGACGTTTCTGGCAGATGGTATCAGCCTCCCACACCACTGCCTCGCAGATGCTGCCATCCTGGAACCGCCGTAACTCTGATTTCTCCCCCCAGAAGGTCCGGAAGTCCAGGGCCTGCAGGGGTACATTGGCCAAGCCAAGCTAGGGACACGGATCACCACTGGGGCGGGCCAAACCATTCCCATGGCCACCAGCCAGCCCCACAGCCACACGCAACCACAGCACGACACCAGCTCTGCTCCACCCCACTAGGCACAAGCAGGGCTCCCCTCACCTCAGGGTGATCTGCCTGTGGTCCCTTCTCCAGCATGCTGGCAGCAAACTCGGGGACAAACAGGAGCCCAAACGTCAGGGGCCCAACATCCTTGTGTTTTGGAGGTTCAGCATCAATCGGCCACTGTGGGAAAATGGGGAACATGAACCACAAGCTGAAATGAGGTTGCTGGAGCAGCGGCTGTTGGGATATCAGGCTGCTAGATGAACATCCTATACATGCCCTTGGGTGCCTGGACAAGCACAGACAGGGAAAGCCTCATTTAATAGGTCTCCCCTATGAGAAAACCAGTTGTCTTCACCCTGTCCCATTACTGGGCCAGGAATTCTGCCCAGACCAAGCCCCGCAGCTGCACCCCACATGCCAGTACAGGGCCTCAGGTCCTGTTCTCCCCACAAAGGGGACAGGCCTGTTTCCTCCCCCAGTGAGCAAAGATCCTCTCCCCGTGCCCAGCAGTGCCACGAGGGACACACAAGACCCCACATGCTGCGAAGGATGCAGTGTCATTGCCGAGCTGCATTACCTCGGGGATCTGGGGCAAGGAATGAGTCACGAGCAGCGCTCTCCCAGCCAGCCCACGGGCCAGCAGCGAGATAATGAAGGGAAGGGCCGCAGCCACGTAGTTCCCACCCCGATCCATCAGCTCATTCAGCAGCTGCATCTTCTTGCAGGCACCCTGCAGCTTGGAGACATGCTTCAGGCTACAGGAGAACGAGAGACGCTGGTCACCCACCTCTGCCACCAAATCCTTTCTGAGAGAGATATGCTAGAGGATGGATAAAAAGGGGAGCTGAGGGTCCTGCCCTAGCATGGGGGCTACAAGAAGAAACACTGCACTCTGGCATCTCAGGATGCACCACAAGAGATTCTGGCTCTTGGGACAATCATCATTCCCAAAGGCCAAAGCATTGCCCTCCTCCTCCTGGGAGGCTATCTAGACAATAAAAGCAGAATAGCCAAATGCAAGAGGCACCAGTGTCTATCTCAGCACTAGCAGGGCCACCTCCCACCAGGCATGTCCAAATCCACCCCAGTCCAAAGCCAGAAGCAGCCCACTCCTCTCTGAACAGGCTCCTTAGCATTACCCCACCAGCACGGCGAGACTCACTGGAAGACATGGTCAAAAGCTCTGAGCATGGGCTTCGCAGTCATGAGCAGCACCTGAAAGCCATCCACCATCCGATCATCCAAAATTTCCATGGAGCGCTTGGCTTCAAACTGGACCTGAGCAAGGAGACAAGACAGAGCAAAAGCATGAATGGGAGGGCAGAAGGAAAGCAAATCCCTCCAGCAGTGGTTACCAATGCTCCCCCATCAACCACGGCCACCCCAGCTCCATGGTCACCAGCAGACCCTGATCCCAGACAGCCTCTGTCCTCAGCATGATGCCAAGTCATCAACAGCTGTTGCTGCTGGCCAGACAGTCCCTCCTTGACATCCCTGCCATCAAGGTGAGTTTTTTCTTCTCCAAAACAGTTATTTCTGCTAAAGAGCTGCTTGTCTTCACCCAAAGGTGCCCACAAAGAGGAAAACAACTTTCCTCCATCATTCAAGCAAGACAGGTAAGGCAGCACTACATCCAGGTCTTAAAATTCACTTCTAAGCTTCAGAGCTGGAGATGGATGTTAAAAGCTTAAAAAGCAACACTGAACCCCCTCCCTACATCCAATGTCCTCCTCCAAGACATCTAACCACCCTCTGCCTGCCTCAGCTTGCTCCTAACACAGCATCTCAGGATGCCATCACAACCTGCCCAATACCTGGTGGTATTTGCTGGCAGTCATATCAGCGCAGAGGTTCACCAGCCCAGAGGGATCCACAAAGACCACTTCAAATGCCTGGTGGAAGTCATCCAGGACAGGCTGGAAGAGCAAACACAGCCCTTAGTGCCATAGCGCAGCACAGACACCAAGGCACCACGACCTCGTTGCCATCCAACATCCCTGTAACAGGCACATCCCTGCCTGGGCAGCGCAGGCAGCACAGCCGGCCACAAGCATGAGCTCCTCCTGGAGGGTTGCTTACCAGGGAGGTATCTGCATCCTTCGCTAGGCTGATCCCCCTCACACTCAGGTCAGTGGTGGCTGTGGGCAGACAGGAAGGAACAAGTCACACCGCCATCCACATCTGCCCCACTGGTGAGGGTGGTGGTACAGCTACATGCCAATACCACTGTGGTCTCACAACATAAACAGTGCTAACAACATGATGCTGGCTTCCACCACCACCCAACCCTCTGCAAGCTGCTCCATCCAGCCCTGCTCTGCTGCCCCTTCCCCATCTGCCCATCTCATCCACAGGGTCTCAGCATCAAAGGGAGAAAAGCCACAATTCCCCCTTCTCCCCACCATGTTCAGGCTTCAGACAGAGACTCTGCTGACACCAGCCTTTCCCTGGAAACTCACCCAGGAACTGCAGGGTGCTCCTAAGCACCTGGTACCCACTCATCATCTTGACGATCTTGCGTGTCATCAGCAGGTAGGCAACCAGCATGGAGACCAAGAAGCCACTGAAGCACCCCAAGCCCTGTGAAAACAGAGGGCTGAGTCAAGAAGAGCTCAGCGAGGCACCACGAGCTCCAGAGTCCACCCCTCATGACTGCTTCTAGCCTCTGTCATCACCAGCACGGCAGCTCCCAAGCCCCAACCCTGCCAGGAAGACGCTGAGGCAAAGCCCCATACAACAAGATATGGATCCCCTTGCAGGAAGACAACGCTTCAAAGTTCTTTGGGAAACAGGATGAATTCCCAAAAAAAAGACCAAAGCCAAAACCCCACACCATTCCAGGGATCTCAAAGAAGCACAATTGTCTGGTACACAGAGACTCATTGCAACCCGCAGGGTAGGATGGATCTCCTTGAAACCTAACACAGCTGAAATCAGTCACAAGCCCACCACACCACCCACCTGGACCAAACCACAACCTTTCCACCAAAGGCAGGTTAGCCAGGCGAGCAGAGCCTGCCCTGTCCCCTGGCACAGGACATACCTTGCTGAGCTGCCGCTGGTTCAGCCAAACTTTGAGAAGGGCCAGGCCATCCTTCATGCCCGGGAAGTCGGTGGCTGCACTAGACAAGAAGTGCAAGTGGGAGAGCAGCACCGTGTCGCAGAGGATGGAGTTGTTGTAGTGAGGGGTCGGGGGCTCAGTGGCTCCTGTGTGGGGAGACGACAGCACATTGGACCCAACCATAAACCTCCTCTTCACAGAAAAGGGCTGCAGTGAACCCACCTCCCGATACTGGGTGCAGTCTCTGGCTGAACCAAGCAGCCTTGTGTTCCCCCAGGCCCTACCTTCTCTGGGGGTGCTCTGCTCCATGAACCAGGCTGTCCGGACGTTGTTCTTGCTGGGATAGAAGCGACTGGGTTTGAAGAGACCCGGGGCAGGACAGGCATGCAGTCGGACAGTGACCATCTTCTCATCCTTGCCTGTAAGCACCAGGGGGTAGATGTGCAGGAGGAAGAGATGTCAGAGACCCAGAGACTAACCTGAGAAAGCAAGGAGCATCCCCAGCATGGGGAAGGAAAAAGTTCCTTCCCAGCAAAGCTCAGCAGCAGTGGAAATCATCTCAGAGCAGAGAGCGACCACATTCCAGAACCAACAATAACCCTGAGGTCACACTGCTCACGTCCAAGTCCCGTCTTCATCCCCACTGGCCGGTCTGGTACCCCAGCACTCTCCTGCCTGCCCTGGCCTTGCCACACCACTGTCTGTCCCATCTCCAAAGGGTCTGTTACACGGTGTGAGACCACCACCACCCCCCTCCACCTAACACCAGTACCCACTCACAGCCCCCACCAGAGCAAGGCTCAAGTGCCACCTTGAGGCCTCAGGAGCAGGATGGGCTTGAGATGGTTGCTGTTCATGTAGGCAAACTTCACGCTGCCAAAGAGCTTCTCCTTGGAGAAGTGCTGGGCAATGTGGGCCAGGTACAGAGCTCTCTTCCGGTGGTAGCGCTGGTTCAGGTTATCTTTGTCCTGGAAGATTTCCTGGGAAGAAAGGGATGGGGCAATTCCACCTCACCTGCCTGCAGACCCCAGTTCAGCCCGAGGCATTACACCACCCACCGCTCCCCCTGGCCCCACAGACAGCCCTATCTCAGATATGCAGCTATAGCCCCAAGGAGCTCCAAGTCGGTCAGGAGCACTGCCTTGCTGCTGGCTCACCAGACTCTAGGATCACAGGAGACAGAGCAGAGCCATACAGCCAAACAGGGTATCGCTTTGTCTCAAACCGCATTAGAGCAAGTCCGGGCAGCAAGGGGAAGGAGTTCTAGAAGGGTAACAGCCTGCAAATATCACCCTCCCTGTAACACCAACTTGGGAGCTGGGACAGAAGTGCAATGGGGTAGAAAGCTGGACAGCATCTATGTCCCTGGCAAAGCGGAGAAGGTTCTAGCCCAGGCAGAGAGAAGGAAGATCCTCCTGAAGAGCTAAAATCAAAGCAGCTGAAAGCTCCGATTGAGTGAGCGGTGAGATTGCACTCCCCAACTCCTCGTGGCAGTCACCACACTGCACATCCAGATGCTGTAACCTCACTCAGGAACGGAGAGGACAGGGCAGGGGCCACGGGGGAGGGGACAGAGCTCAGCCAGGCTCCAGGCCACTCAGGTGCAGGCACTGCCACACTTACCCGCGGCATGGTCACCGCCACATCCACGTTGATCTCCGGCTTAATGCAGGTGCCCAGCAGGTAACTGCCCACCACCTTCAGCTCAGCCGGGGGCAGGAAGCGGAATCTCCCCTTCACGCTGAATGGCACCTGCAGGAATGGGACCTTCACGCCCTTGGGGAGCCAGACCTGGTTGGTAAGCTGAGAACAGACAGGACACACAAAACACTCTAAACATCACCAACAGCAGATGGGCAGAGACCAGGACCCCTCTCCCCACACAAGTGCAGGCACCTGCACCCAGGGCTTAAAGATGGAGCATCCCCCTCTCCTCTCCAACATAAAGTAAGGTGGTATTTTTTCAGTCCCTAAGGGAAACTCTGCCTGTACAGCAACAGCAGAGCCTGCTCCATACAGGGGTCTTGCCACCTCCTCCATCCCTCTAGAACGTACTTCAGTTTCTGGGGTCCCTGGGATGGCACTCAGCAGGCTGTTAATTTCATGGAGGAAGGCATCAATCTTCTTCTTCTTCGTCTCCTTCAATGTCACCTCCTTCAGAAGCTCTTCGATCTGTAGGGGAAAAGGGGACCACAAAAGGCAGCTGCAACACTAGAATTGCTCCTGCCCTTTACCTTGTCCTCCAGCACTAACCACGAGCCTGGTGAACAGGGCAGCAGGTGAGCTGGGGAACAACACCTGAGCCTCTCCACAAACCCAGCCCATGGGCAGGAGGATAACGCAGCTCCTGCCCTCTCCTGTGAAGCACTGGATGGAAATCAACTCCATCCCACCAGCTTTTGTGTGAGGCCCAGCGACAAAAAAAATGGCATGATTCATATAGGCTTCGCTCTCAGAAACGTTTTTTGTATGACAGAGTATCAGTTTCAGAAAATGACCTTGCAGACCCTAGAGATCCTGCCACCAAAACCAGCAGATCTTCAGGAGATCAAAGCTCATAAAATCACCAACATTACAACCACAAGGAACCATCTGGTCACCATCCTGACTTCCCCCTAACACAGCCAGTTTGCTCCCAGGACATAAACCAACTCTCCTGTCCCATCCAGAAGCTGGTCAATGACAGGAGCCAAGTGCACCTGGTGATATTACTTCCTCACCCCGATAAGCAATAAATCACAGCAGCGAGGGATGCAATGGTTGCGCTTCCACCATACTGCAGTTATGTGCTGGAGGGGTTCAATTTTAGTGGTGTAAAAGAAGCAAAGGGCCCGGCGTGGGATGGTAATAGGAATTACAGTGGAAATACCAGTAACACGCTTGGTGCCTTCTAAAGGCTGTGCCTTCTGTCCCTGCCCCGTGCCCAGCTCCTGCAGAGGAGCAGCTGCTGTCCGGATTTACCGGGTCAGGAGGGCTCAGGGGCCTGCCAGCGGCCCGGGGTCTCTTCCCCAGGCGGTTCCCGGAAAGCTCCAGGATCCCGCTGCTCCCCGCCCCAGCTGAGCCCCCAGCGGGGCAGAGCGCGGCCAACGGCGGCCCCCCGGGCCGGTGGGCCTCCCGGCTGACCTGTAGGCGGAGCAGGCTGGAGTGGAAGAGATCCTCCGTCTCCTTCAGCTGGCTCAGCTCCTCGCTGGTCGGCGGCTTGTAGAGCTCGGCCCGGCTCAGCTTCGCCGGCTGCAGGGCTCCGGCCCCGGCCGGGGCGGCCCTCTTCCCGCTCCGCGGCCCGCTCCCGGCGGGAGGCTCGCGGTCCTTTGCCGCCGCCTCCGCAGAGCCCTGCGAGGAGAAGACAGCACGGCTGGCCCCAGAGTCCCGCGGGCTCCGCCGCATGGGCCCTCGGGGCGCCGATCTCCCCCTCCCCGGAGCCCCCACCGCCGCCTCACCGCCATGGCCGCCACCGCCACCGCACACGCGCGCGGACCCTGTCACCACGTGCGACGCCACGCACCCCTCTGACCGCGGAGCGCAGTTCCCCATTGGCCGCGCGTACCAGTGCAAGGCTCCTATTGGCCGTACTGGCTGCGCCCCGCCTTCCCGCCCCTCCCTCGGAACCGCCCACGGAGCCGAGAGCGCTGAGGGGCGGCTGTTTCCTCGCTTTGCGGCAGGTCGCGCTGGGAGTGGAGCGTTTTGCAGCTGTTGCGAGTGCTTGACGGCAGCACGGCTCCCGCCCCCCACGGCTATGGGGAGGAGGGGCTCTCCGGGGCGGCGGTCGCAGCCCCTCGGGCCCATAATGGGGCACGGCCCCAGGGTCGTGCCGTGGAGGTGCCCCCTCAAGCCTCAAGCCCCGCGGACATCCCGTCTGAGCCACCCCCCGACCCCCTCGGGCCTCCCCCTCCCCCGGCTGGGATGGAGGCCGGAGCCGCCCTCGCTGGCTGGCCAGGGCCGGGCAGGCTGCAACCCGAATTCACAACCTTCACCCCAAAACGGCAGCTCTCGGGGCAGCCCGGTGTGGTTTCATGTGCAGGCTGGCCGCACGTGGATGCCACAAGCCGGCTTGCCCGACGGGGTGAACCCGGCCCGGGACTGGCATTACCCCGCTGGCCGGGGCCTGGCTGCGGTGCCTCTTGGGGACCCCGATTTAAACAGTGCCAGATTTTTCACATCGTGTTCAAAAGGAACCTTAAAATAACTGGAGAGAGGGAGATGAAGTCTATTAAGGTTTAATAAACACATCGGACTCATTTTTAGTATGGTGTGACTTTGTACTGTGACATGGGGAAAATTTTGGGCTGTTTGGGTGTAGGGGTCAGGTGGGCAACAAGGGCATCAGCTGGGTTCAGAGCAGCTGATGCTGGCTGTGTATAAACACGTAGTAAAATAAGCTGCAGTTTGTACAATATACGTGATTCTGGCAAACGGCTGAACTGGGTCTAGAAAACCATCCCTCTCCGGTTTTGAGCCTCGGGTGGCTCAGCAGTAGAGCTGCGTGTGCCTTCTGGCGTGAGGATTTTTGAACAACCCTGAGTTACCTGAAGTTTTTGAGACACGGCGAACACAGAGAACGGTTTCCTGCACCCAGAAAAGAGCTTTATTCACCAAAGCAGCCAGGCTGCAGGCAGCACGGCCGAGTTGATCCTGGGTAGGACAAGCGCAGAGCTGCCGGCGCGCTGTGGAGCCGGGCTCTGGTACTTCATGATTAACCGGGGTGGACATCCCCTACGTGACCTGCAGAGAGCACGAGGTAAAGCCGCGGCAGCCTGACCCGGCTTGGCTGGCTCCCACAGGGGCTGGAACAGGCACCGGGAGCAGGGCTGGGCCAGCGGCAGCCTACGTGCGGATTATTGGAGCGGGATAAATACCCCATATATGCCTTTACCTATATATGCCTTTACAGAAGCAACTCTCAACCCCAGGTCCAACCAGATTTGGGTTGTCAGGGTATTTAAAAGCCCACCCCATGCGTGTCCCTGAACAGGAGATCACAGCTTCGGGACTCAAACAATTTTAGTTCTGTTTCCAGACTGGCTTTTGCATAACTTTAGGCAGTTTAATTCACTTCTCTGCACCCTGCCATGCACCACTGTGAAGCAGGGGATGTTGTGACTCCGGTGGGACTGTCCTTCTTTAGAAGGACTCTGCTCTGGGATAGCAAACCCAGCCTGAAGTGTGTCATCTCCATGCCAGATCCAAATTTTTCTCCCTGAACCCTGGCCACCCTCCGTTCTTTTTTTTTCCTGCACTGTGGGAACGCTATAAGCAGGATCTCTTCAAGAGCGAATGTGCAGGCATGTTAAGACAGGGTAGAAGATCACATATCCATCCTGAAGAGAAATGTAGGAGTTCAGAGAACTCCCCAGTGAATTGGGCTGAGCTCTGTCCCCAACACAGGACCCCTAAGCCAAATCAGCCTGCTGCTCATGGGCTGTGCTCATGGGAAATAGGAGCAGATTTGGGGAAAAACAAGCAGGTTTGGGGGAAAAATAAGCAGGCTGGGTGTTGGAGGGAAAAAAACCCCAAGCTGGCTGTTCAGGGGATGTTTGCAGCTGATTTTCTGTCTGCCCTGCAGGTTTTTGCTGCATCTGGCTTGCGACGGAGCAGGGCAGGCTCTCACCCTTCCCTCTGCTAGGGAAAGCAGAGCAATGCCGTATCTGCTGGCACCCACAGCTGCCCACATTTCACCCGGCAGAGCTAGTTTCCGCACGCTGCCACTGTGCAGCATCTCTGCCTGGGAAATCCCAGTGCTGAGCTCCTGCTTAGGGCCAGGCATCCTTTCCGTTCCCCAAAAAGGCTGGCATCATCCCGTGTGCCGCTTGATCTGCTGCCTATCACCAGCATCATTTCCAAGAGCCGCCTCAAGCCTCACGTCCCCAATATTTAACAACTTCCATGCAAGAAAACCTGCTGAAAGCTGGGTCTCAGCCTTGTGTCCGCTGGGGGACTGGGACTCCTGCAGGGGGGCGTTTGGCTCCGGCTTTCCAAGCAAAGTGTCCCGAGACCTGAGCTGACCCGTTGTTGTATTTGGGGACCACCTCCTGCACGCAAATGCTTGCAGCGGGGATGCAGGTGATGGCTGTAGGTATGAGATGAGGCTTCTGGTCCCTGTTACTGCTCATTGCAGCTCATGCCCAGCTGCTGCATCACAGCCTCTCTCAATCTCAGCCACCAGCAGCAACATCCCCAACCCTCTCCAGAGCATCCCAGGAGAGGATTTTTGCCCGTTGTAACCTCCAAATCGCTTCTTCCTCCATTTCAGCGGCCTGGGTCGGGTTCTGCAGGCTTATCCCTGCCCCTTGAGCTGGGGAGAGGAACACCCTTCATCCATCCGCGCCCATGCACGTGGTCCCCTGCACTCCCTTGCATCCTAAGTTCCCCTCCAAAATTGACTTCTGGTTAGCATAGATGTATAAGTCCCATCCAGTTTTGCAAGTAATTCTTGTGCACATCCCCAGTGACTCCGCTGAGTACGAATTACAGCGTCAGGTCCTAACTCAGGAGGAATTTATCCTCTGTCTTCCCAAAATAAATAGCTCCTTGGCCAGAGGAGCTCCCGTTCCTCCCCCTTCCCTCCCACCCCCTGACAGGACCAGGACCCCTGTGTTCCAGCTCCGCTCCTCTCCCCCATTCCCATTTTGTCACGCTCCATCCCCACTGTGCCACACTGCTCTCCAAGAGGTGATTCACTACCTGACACCTCTGGGTGCTGTGGGCATACCTGTGGTGTCGACTCCCCTCTGATTTAAGGCAAGGGTAATTACAACCCTGTGCAGGATTTTTAGGAACGCTGGGAAAACCAGTTTGGTCATCCCCGGCCCCAAGGTCATGTCCCTGCACTGCTTGAGAGCAACAGGGGAGGAGGGACTCAGTCACTTGGGGAATAAACGGCAGGTCCGGCCGGGGCAGTTGCTGGGGCACCCCATTGTGCAAACCCCTCAGCATCCCCCCTTAGCCCCTGCCGTCCCTGGGACGGGGTGTAACGCCGGCCGGCGTGGCAGAAGGGATAACAGGGCAGCGCCTGGAGCCTCCCCGGCCTCCTGCCACCCCCCAGCACCCTGCTTCCAGGCAAAAGCCCTTGCCCCATCGCCTCCAGGATGGCCATGTGCACACATGTACACACACACACAGATACATGTGCATACGTGCATATATGCACACACAAACGCATATATACACATACTCATGCACACACACATGCGTATACACCCCACCACACACATACACCTCTAGGCACGCATGCACACACATGCATGCCCACACATGTGCACACAAACACACACATAGATGCACACATACACATACACATATATATACGAACACATACATATGCACACACATGCACACACACACCCTACACACCCCTACACATACATATGCACATATACATACATGCATACACACATATAAACGTACATATGCGCACACACACACATATGCACACACATACATATATATACATATGCGAGCACTTATACACAGACATACATATGCACACTGAAATACACACACATACACACGTACATACACATAAACCTACATACACACACACCTACAGACACATGCACTCACACACACAGAGCCACAGCAAGAAGCTGCCAGCTCTGCTGGAGCAAGGGGGTCCTGGGGACCTGGGGGTGCTGGGTAGGGTTAGGGGCACCGGCGGGACTGGGGCAGGTTGGCTCCTGGACGTGGCACCCCGGGGCAGCCAGGCAGCCTGGCCAGCCCTGCAGCGGGGAGCAGGGCCAGTGACGCCTTTCCCAGAACAGGTTATTTAATAAAGTATTTCAGTACCTAGTGAGTCATTAATTACACCCCATCCTACAATGCTAATACTAATACTGAAAAAATATTTTACAGCTTTCCACGCCCCATGCCTGCCCTCGCAGGCATCACGCATCTCCCACCATCCCACCTTGCCCGAAGAGCCACAGCGTAGCCAGAGCTGCCCACCGCTGCCGGGCTCCCACTTCCAGCCACACTTCATCCCCACCACCTGGAAACCCCTGGTGAATCAGAGGAATCCTTCCCCTGACGCTGTCCCCAGGAATCTGGGGTTTCCCAGCCCAGGTGAAGCCATTCCCAGGTGGGTTCTCACCGAGGGTAAGCATCCCCAAACTCTGTGTACCTGCATCTTCTCAGCATGACATCCTGGAGCTCCCGCTTTCCTAAAAGGCGCAGATGGATAGCAAGCCAGCATCAACACACCCCTGGGGAAATCCCGCATCAACACCAGCTATCCGGACACCACCATCAAAATTCAACAATGGCATCTTACAAATGGCAAAACTCCCCAAAATAACATACATACTTCCTTTAAAACATTTACATCACACTAAAGAAGCCATGACACAGCCCCCAACTGTTCGTCACGTAGACAACCAAGCCACCCAGACACCTGATGCTGTGTCCTACACAGTCAACCCCAAACCCCAGAAGGTCCATGACCACCAACCCCAGGGCAAAAACCACAACCCATCCCTTCGCTCCACGCAAATGGAAATTACACGTGGGCACACAGCCTGCCGCCCCACACTGGGACGAGCCGGTGTGACAGCCGGTACCCGAAATATCTCCCATGAGATAACAGCACTGGTGGGACCAACAGGCTGGTGATGAGTTTTTTACCCTCCCCATTGGGTTATTTGTATTTCCATCTGTTCCTCACTTGGTTCACCTGTGCTGGTGGAGCAGGGCTGTCCTTTCCCCTGGGATGCAAAGAGGGCCAGGGGTGGTGTTGAACCACTGGCGGGGATCATTGGGACCACTCCCAAAAAGGGGGAGTTGCAGAAGAAAAAGGGGGTTGCTGCTCCCCACCATCCCTTTACACTTGGCAAAACAAAAAGGCTGCTGGTGATTTGCAGACACAGTTCCTGCATTTTTTTTCAAGGGGACCCAAGTGCCTTCAGCCTGCCGAAGCCGTTTGCAAACAGGGTGCTAGATTCCAGCCCAGTAACCTCCTGCCCGCAGGCTCAGACCTTTGAACCCGCTGAGCTGGAGTGTGGGGAGGCACAGGGCTGCTCAGTGCTGCCTTTCCTTGGAGCATCTCTCCAAAACCTGAGCACCTCCAAACCTCAGCCCACCACGGCGCTGGTGCCCCCAACCACATGGCTCGAGGTGCTGTGCACGAGTGCAGACCCGCACGCACACCTGCGTGCGCACACATGTCCTCGCTCCCTCTGCTCCCGCCCCGGGAATGCCGCTGGCATCATGCGCAGCTGGCGGGAAGGGGCTGCGGTTGGATGGGGCTGCCGAGCAGGTTTAACCGTCACGTTGACCCCGGCCTCTGCTGCGTCCGTCCTCCCTCCGCACCGCCTCATCCCACCCCAGGGCCTTCCCGCAAACGCCGCTGCTGCGGAAATGCTCTGGTCCCACTGGCGGCTGTGGGGAGGTAATCCTCAAGCTAAAGCCTCGGCATGTCCCCGGGGTCAGCATCACCTGCGGATGTCTCACGCTACCCCACAGGCAAAGCCAGCTCCTGCCTGGGGTTCTCCCCACCAGACTTTTGCATCCACCTCTGACCCCCCTTGGCCACCCCATGGCCACAGCTGGTTTTTTTTCCAAAAACCCCAAAACCTGATCTCAGCAATAGTGCCTGGAGCGAGGCGGAAAGCCACGGTCTGGCCATGCAAGGACGTGGCATTTCTTATTGCCCGGCCAATCCCTCCCAGCAGCTTTGCCTAGATTTGATGGGGTTTCTTGCTTCTCCTGGGGAGAGGGGGTTCTGTCCCACTGCAGCAGAATCTGCATTTCATTGTAGGATTAAATAGTTCCTCCCTTTGGTTTCTAAAGTACTTTCAAGTGCTTCAAATTCTCAAGTATTAACACATGATAGAGTAATTTGTAACTCCCAGACAAAAATAATCTGGTATACAGAGTAATGACACAAGAAAGCACTCCTGTAATGTTTGACTGTCCTCCCAAGTACTGCCATATCACAGAAATGCGTAGCTAATGAGCAATCTTCCTGATGGCCAAGAAGTGGGGGACCTCATCAAGGGTAAAGTAGATATTTGTAGCCATTGAAGCTTTAAACAAAACGCCCAGGGTTTCACCGCCAGCTTTAGGCAGGTACCCAGCACGTTCCTGGAGCCACGGAATGAAAAAAAAAGTCCTGAGAGAGCTGGAGCCCAGCTCCTAGCTCAGACACCACCAGCTCCTTGCCCATGGGATGGGATCAGAGGGATGCCACGGTCCCTCCTGGTGCTGGAGAGCACCCAGGCAATGCCACGTTGATTAAAACAAGTCTCACTGGGTCTTTGAGCAACCTGGTCGAGTGGAAGGTGTCCCGGCCCATGGCAGGGGGGTTGGAACTAGATGATCCCTTGGATGTAGTTGGAACTAGAAGGTCCCTTCCAACCCAAACCATTCTATGATTCTGTGATTCTATGAGTCGAACACCACTGGTTGCTTTGATGGATGATGGTTCGTTAAGTCTCACCTGGTTCATTAAGTCTCTCCTGTCTGCATGGGGATGGAGCAGCCACTTTGCATCCCCCCACCAGCGGCAGAGGTGGCTCCGGAGCTTTACGAGGGTAAAGCCGAGGTTCATGGGATGGTAAGGCAGCCAGAGCCCTCCTTGGTGGGTCGTACACTGGGAGGGTGTGTTATATGCTCTGCCTTAGGCAAAAAAAAAAAGCCTAAAATGTCAATAATTCAAAGAGGACTAAACCAATCCATACATATAGGTCAGGGACTGAGAGGGAGAGACTGATTTTGACTGTCCAAAGTCAGTGGCTCTGGCAGCTTTATCTCAGAACTGTGGCGACCTGAATTACATGAAGAGAACTAATGGGAAGTTGATATGCTGCGTAATGTGCTAGCAGTGTTCTGCCTCCTTTTAAATCCCCTATTTGCTTTTTGCGTAGATTGTTTTGTGCCCTTGTTTTTATTTTCCAGTTGCTCTTTTGCTTCTGCAGCAGGCTAGAGAGTGAATTTATCTGATTTCCCGGCTGTTGCTGTGGGCTTTACACATAGCAACAAGGAGGAGAAGCATTTTCTTCTTTTCCTGACAGTAAGAAACAACCTGCAGCCTCCAAAATCACACTGGAGACACTGAGGGAGGGGAGAAGCTCTGGCTCCTTTCCTCTTGCAGTCGTGCCATGTTTTATCAGCAATGGTTAGTTCTCCTTGTCTGTCCCACCAAAACAGCCCTCAGCAATCTCCCTGCAGCAGAATAATGCTCTCTTTCCCCCCCAAAAAATAAAAATTCAATCCCCAGGGAAGCTCCTGAGACTAGATGTAGTGGAGAGAGCCAGGAACATGCAAATGCAGCGTTTATTTATCCGTGGCTTAAACCTCCAAGTGCCAAACCGCCTGGCAATGCAAGTGCCCTCCCTCCCTTTCAGCCAAACCCAACCCGCATGGCGCTGGGCAAACGTCAGCGGAGGTGATGATAATGATGATGATGATGATGATGATGATGACTTGCTTAACTGAAATCTTGAGGCACACCTGGCTCATATTTAACAGCTCTGGCCCTTTTTTCCTTTGTCCCAGCCCCCCCATCCCAATGACTCTTCAAGAGAGGTATGGTCCATCCTTGTTCACCTGATCGGGAAACTGAGGCAGAGCAGTGGCAGGTTTTCCCAGGGTGCAGGAAAGCTGAGTCAGAGCTGACATGGGCATTCGGGAAACTCTGTCACAGTTCTCCATTTTGCTCTCGTTTCCCACAGAAACAGAAATTATGCAACTGTGTTGTCTGTCTCTCTGCCAGATCCCTCCTCATTCATGGTTTTTAACCCATGGGGGCAGCTTCACCCCCAGATGTAGGTGTTTCAGAGATGTTTTGTGGAATTAGGCAGCTCAGCTGGGAGGAGGAGAAAGACCAAAGTCTTCCTCCACTGGGAGGAAGATAGTGGGGCATGTTGAACCGCATTACTAGCCACCCGAGACTCCAGACAAGAGGGTGCTACCAGAAACCAGCTTCAAAGTTCTGCCACTCCAGGAACATCTTGCAAATGTCTTACGCTGTGGGTGTTGAGGCTGTTCTCCTGGGCCTCCTCCACGGGGTGCTCTGAGGCTGGAAGGACAGAAAGGAGCGCCCTGGCTTTGGGCTGGGATGAACCCCTCTTCCCCGGCCCCTACAGCCCCTGCAAGGCTGCTCTGTGAGCCAGAGCTGTCATCTGCCAAGGTCAGAGATGGCTTCCCCATCAGGGAAGACCCCTTTGAGGTCTCCATGAGGGTCCTTCCACCAAAACAAAAACTGGGAACCAGCTTTGGGGAATCTGGGCAAATCTGCTTTGCTGCCCATTATCCTGGTTTGACCTCAAAGGGTAAAAGTTACCGACCCTTGCTTCGACACCCGGGACAGACATGCCTTGAGACCAGCCGGGGGAACACGGGGTGAGGCCAGCTGCCTCCTGAAGGTGCTGAAGGCTGCACAGGGAGCTGAGGGCTTTGCGCTGTCTAAAGTCCAGGTAGATCCAAAAATCCCAAATGCCCAGACCCAGGGGTGACGAGCACGCTTGAAATTCCCAGCTGGATGCTCTCGCTTGGATACCCCATCCTGCCCTGCTGTGGCTTACCAACTCACGAGCAGAAGGCTTCCTTGCCTCCCGGGTGATAAGCCTCAGTCCTGAAACAGGCTGGTTACTGCACCCAGGTTTTATGCTGGAGACAAATGACTCTGCTGTCATTTGGGGTTTCCTTTGCCTCCCCTGTGCCTACTGTAGGAGGAAACACCGAGCGACAGATCCCCCAGGCAGCAGGTCTTGCAATCTGGGTGAGGACAGCAGCAGCGCCCAGGGGAGAAAATACAGGCATGGGACAAGTTGAAGTCACCTGGGAGATGTTGGACATCTCGCTTTGGGGCATTTTCCTTTGATTTGTCTTTTAAACAATCTGGGGGGGTGGTGGTGTACACCCAAGGCTCATGGTGCTTATTGTGAAAGGGATGGAGACAAAAGGGAAATAATTGTGAGATGGTCATAAGACCGTAAGGTCTTTGTGTCCATAGGAGGAACAGCTGGTCAGGCTGGGACTCTTCTGTCCCCAAAAGACATCCACAGGAAAGGTTATGGTAGAGCCTGTAAAATTACAAGGGGCAGAGTGGGGTTGGATAGAAAAGGACCACTCGTCTTCTCCACCGTGAGGATGAGGGCATCAAAAAAACTAGTAGGTGGCAGGATCAAAACGAAGCAAAGGAAATGATTCTGCACCCAAACAGGTCATTAGATTGGGCTGCTGTTTGCCACAGGATGTTGCAAATGCTTAAAATTTACTCGGCTTCAAAAATGACTAAACAAGTTCATGGGAGAAAAATCTACTGAAGACTATTAAATACAAGGACACCTCTGACTCAGGGAGTCTGAGTCACAAAAAAATGTTGGAAGTCGAGGAAATATTCTAGGGAAGTATCATTTGTCCTTACGCCCTTCCAAGGGTGGACTTCCAAGAAGAGGTGCACGGCTAGACAGGACACTGGGGGCCATTTCTATATTTCAGAATATAGAAGCACCCAGCGCTGAAACGTGGCGTCAGTCATGACAAGTTTTTTTTCCCACCTGCATGAATCTGCTCTAAGATCTCTCTGCTGTGCTGTGCAAAGCATCTCCTGGAGACAAGGGGTCCGGGGGGACACGTGGCACCCGGCAGGTGGGGAAAGGAGATAGCGCCCAGCGAGACCCGTGCAGGCAGGTCCCTGGAGATAGGGCGACGGCGGGGGAATCGCTCGGTGCAGCACCTTGATAGAGCACCAGCTGCCAGCTCTCGAGCCGAGAAAGCAAGCCTGAAGGCCATGAGATAAGGCGAGGGCAGAGGGAAACCAGCCCATGACGTGGCAGTGAGAATTTCCAAATCTTCCTTTTTGTTCCTGTGATGCAGGAAAATAAAATCAAAAAGGAAAATATTCCAAGCAATTAATACATATCCTGAGCAGGCACAGCCCAGCCCGGCTGCCCCAGCCCCAGCTGCAGGGTCAGGCTCTGAAGCAGTGAGCAGGGCATGGCATACGCAATACCTTCATGGTCTTCATGACCAAGATGCCCTGAGAGTTGGACAGTGAAAGCACCAGCAGGAGCTGGATTCAGAGTCATCCCAGTGGATGGTAGCACCTTTCCATCTTTGGAGCTGCTCTCACGTCTGTGTCTATGAAAGGGACAAGTTCATTGCCCCCAGAACAGCCTCCAAGTCTTCAAGCCGTCCATTACCCTCATATTACTGTGCATTCACTGAATGGAAAGAATACCATCTTCACACCAAGGGCTTTGCAAAGTGTTACCATCCCTCTGTCTGTGTGCAAAGTGTCTCCTGTGAAGCCAGTGTCAGCGCCAGCAGAGAGCCTCAAAGTCTTGGGTCTCGCGCTGCAGCCGTCTCCAATGTCAATAAAATGCTGCCAGCCACGTCGCCAACCAGACACCCACGAAATACAGTCAATAAGTGAGAAGCCTCTTGTTTTCTCCCGCTTTACCAAGCCTTTGGAAATACCTCCAAGGATAAAAGCAGCCATGAGTGTCACAGGTTATATATATTCCCATGTCCTGTGTTCTGAGAGCCCCAGATAAAATATTACTTGGATGTTTTTTATTATTTATTAATCATCAGAATATTAAGAGTACCAGCAGGGTATTCTCATTGTGCTCTTTAATCAAATCCTGTGACAGCTTTCACAAATTTTTAGACAGCAAGTAGATGTGAAAGAAGAACATATGTATATGTATTTCATATATATGCGAAAGACATGATGTTGATGAGTGTAAAAAAAAAGGAAGGTAGAGAGGCAGAATCAATGGGCCAATATTTTCACATATATGAAAACAAAACCAGGAGAATGCCCTATGATCAAGTCAGGCTGAACTGGAGATGGTTCTGGAAAGAACAGCTTTATATTGTTGGACGACAAGCTAGGCACGACGTTACTAAACCCTCCCTTCTCATTTCTTCTGCTCGTAAGTGATCAGGTAAATGAAAATATGGCTCACTCTGGGGAAAAACTCTGCATTTCTGAAGCTAAGCACGTGCTCTGCTGCCAAGGGAAGGATCCGAGTGCCCTGGCAATGTTCACCAGTGCTGCACTTAAAGAAAAAAAAAAGAAATATATTAAAAAATGAATGCCGAGAGAACATGCTTGAGATGGAGAAAAGCTTTTATTCAAGTTGTGTGGCCTTCACAGTTTTTTGGCTTCTTCTTTGCAATGGGAAGGATTTGCTCCCTGTAAGGTGCTCTCTGCTTCCTCCAGTTCCCATTTTGCAGCCCCTGCTCCATATGTTTTCCCTGTCAAGGGAAATGCTTTCAGGCCTCCACTCCATGGGGCTTCCCTGCTTTGCCCCACTCACTCCCCTCTCACAGCAGAGGGGCAGCGGGAAGAGTGAAATAGCTAAAACTTGCCCTTTTTAGTCCTTCCCACCAACCAGCAAGTACATTCAGCGGTTTTTTTCCTTCCCCAGGGCAAGAGCAAGGAACGTTCCTTTGATTATCTCAGAGATACGGAGCGCACAGACCAGACTGGAGCGGGCTGCAGCCAGCTCACCCAGCTGAACACCTCTCCTGCAGCGCCACTGAATGCATCGCCCTCTCCCACCCGTTTCCCACAAGAGCATTTTAATTTAAAGCACGGTGGAAATGACGGTCCGGATGCAAAGGCTTGGGTTGCCTCTTAAACTCCTCCCTCCTACTCTTCCAGACCCTAGGGATGTCCATGCAAGGACAAAACAAACCTATTTAAGATAAAATCCACAGCTGATAGTTTGGGCAGCATCAGAGCCTTCTCCACCTTTAAAATGGGAATGGGATGCTCCTGCAGAGGGGACTGGCCCTGATGCACACCCAGATGCAAGCGTGCAGCCTGGTGCTGGCTCCCTTTGCCCTCTGCCAGCCCTTCTATCAACAGCCAAGGTTCGGAGAAGAGGAATAACCCATCCTACAGGCCAGGCAGAGGATGCTGAAATGTGCTAGATGGCACAAGGATATGGGATATGCTAAACCCACCATGCATGGAGAGCTTCGAGTTGGTGCGGCCAAGGGGTTTCCTGCAGGATGGAGAAGCATGCGAGTAATTAATGGAAATCTCCCAGCAGGTAAACCAGTCTGGAGGAGACTTACCTGGCCCTGCGGGCAGCTGTAGATGGGGATTGAGATGGTGGCATAGCAAAGCACTGAGGCAACAGCACCTACAGGGCACAGCCACCCTCTGCCTCATCCACAGCTCCCCCAGGGACCCTCTCGCAGGGCTGAGCCCTCCAGCCACGGCCATGAAAACTGGGAACGGACATACTGGGGTTGCCCCAAGGTCTGCAACAGGGTGCCAGCAGAGCAAGGAGGACCAGCAAGGGGTGGCTGGAGGGAACATGGGTGCAGGGGAGCTGGTGGGGCCGAGGGCCAGACGTTCAACTTCCAGCTCTTGCCTCCTGAGCCCTCGTCTCTGCAGGCTGGTGTGAGGTGCCCATCCCTCCACGGGCCTCCCTTCTCCAGGAGGGTGCGTGAGCACCGCTCTCCCACACGGACAACACTGGAGCGTTTCAGCCTTGTGAGATCAGACCAGTGGTTTTCTGGTTGTTTTTTCCCAGACCCCTTAGAAGCTCTTCCCAAATTTCCACGGGATGGCAAGCCCTGGGATAGAGATGACTGTGCTGCTCAGTGCATTCGGGCCAGGCAGTGAGGCTTCTCCAGACTTGTTCGCCTGTCTGGGAAATTTGCATTAATTACCCTCCTGGTGATTCAGGCTCCTGCAGGAAAGTTCAGCCTCCTCCTCGCCACGCTCGGGCACACAGAGCAGTTTGCCGGGGCCGGTGCAATGGTCTTCCCCTCTATCCAGCCCAATGCTGCTGAGAAGGGCTTCACACCCACCCCAGGGTGGTTTCCAGAGCTCATAGCCTACCTGTGTGTACAGAGGAGTGAGACATTGCATCTGCCACGTGAGCCCTGCAAGCATTTTTGCAGAGGAACACCCCATTTTTAGGAAGCTGGAGGTGGAGGCTCTAAGGGAACATCTCCTGCCCCAACCCCTCTCTGGACCTTCTCGCCCAAGGGAGTCTCTGCCGTTCAGCCACCCAAGCCTGTTGCCTGTGCCTGGGGTTTGGTGCTTACACTGCAGTTTGGTTTCCTTCCTCTGAATCTGTTCATATTTGTTGTGGAAAGGGTCATGGAAAGGCCAAATTCAGCGTTGGCAAAGCAAGGTCCAGCTCAACTCACTTGGCCCTCCCTCTGTTTCCTAATGGAAAGTCTTCTTTGTGGTCAGTTTTCAAGGCCCTAGGCAGGACCTGAGCTGTGCATCTTCAGCTAAGCCTAGCTGGCCGTCCATTTTAATGGAGCTACTGGCAGAAGATGACTGCATCGCTGCTGGACACCAGCCCACAGAGATCACCAGAGGTACAGCAGCGAGTGAGAGCACTCGTAAGCTCAGCTGATAGCAGCTGATAATACTCTGGAAGTGAAAGTTCTCAGCCCAGCACAGATCATGGTATTGATGGGCACCCAATCCCTGAACCAGGAGCGATGTGAGACCCTGAAGAGCTTCCTCCTACCCCTCGCTCACCTTCTGCAAAATGCTGTCCCTTCTCACCACGGCTTCTGCCCAAATACACGGAACTGGCTGCTCTGAAGGTAAAACCAGCGTCTGATGGAGCCACCCAGGAGTCCACCAGGCAGCTGTTCTATGGGCTCCAGCTCCTTCATCCCGCTGCCAGTGCCTGCCTAACCCACACGGCTTATCCCCAGGAATGGGGACAGCCAGGAGTCCCTGCCTGATGGTCACCCACTCTCAAGGGAAGGACAGTCCTGCAGAGCTGACATTGCAGCAGAGGTGAAGGTGAAGCACTGGGGATGTCGGCTTAGGCTGGTGCCTCTCCCAGAGGTCCTATGCCAGCTCATGTCAGTGATGCTGATGGCCATCTCAGCCACACTGTAACGCTCGAGACAGGGATGTCCTGTGCAGCAAGAATAACCCAAAATGCCATTCCCCAACACAGAAACTATTGCTGGGACTGAACCATATGGATATCTCAGCTACGTCCCCATCAATAAAGCGTTATGTCCCCTAGATCACTGCTTTGGAGGGTGACACGGTCACTTCATGCTTCAACAGCAATCAGATCAGGAACCTCTGAGGACCACAGCATGTACCAGCGCTGCTGTGTGCAGCTGGAGGACTGTCCCCGTAGCTGGCAGGCTGAACAGCCTCAGATATTTCTGCACGCTGAGCCCAGAACAGGAGGTGTAAGATGACCTGAACAGTCGGTTACACAAACTCTTTGGAAATGCAAACCACTGTCTGACAGGCATAAGGTCACAGCCGTCACCCTCCCCAGGCCCTGGAATCACAGCTGAAATAGCATTGTAATGCGCTTATAATTTATTCATCAGCTGAATGAGAGTAGCAGCAGGCATTTTGATGGCACTCTTTTATCAAACCCCTCTGATGGACTTCATCCATTTTAAAAGAGCAAACTAGAGTAGAAAGGCAAAAAAAAAAAAAAAAGCTTTATTCCATTCAAATTTAAACAAGCAGGAAAAAGGGCAAATCAAAATAAGGTTAAAAAAAGCGACTAAACATATTTTTTTTCCTCTTCATTTTTCTTTTGCTTTGTTCTGAATCTTCCAAACTTTGCAGTTCTCTGCTGGTGGCTACTTTGATGCAGAAGGCTCTCGTTAACCCAGATGCTGCCGACTGATGCTCAAAGGCATCTTTTCATCCCTGTGATGAGTTCTGCCTGAGGATCAGCTTGGCCCATTTTTAGGTGAAAGAGAGCCAAAAGGTGAATTTCGGACAGACCTTTATCCTTAAAGATTCACAGTCTTGAGTACTTGGATGCTGTGCTCCTCAAATATAGGAACCTATATAGGTGCCAGTGTGAAGCCGAGGACTTTTGTACGCCCGTTCTCCTTTTCGGGAGGTGAGGATCAGCCTGTGCAGTATTGCTGCATTGCTCACTTGGGCAGCAGAGCAGAGAATTGCACTTTGATTTCCCTCATTAAATGCTTGGGGAGTTTTTTGGGGGAAATCTTTCCTTGGAAACAGGGCATTAGTGCCTGGGCTGAGATCCATCACTGTGGTGCTTGTCTGCCCTCTGGGCTGGGCCGGAGGTACCTAGTGTAAATAGAAGAAGTAACCCCAGATTCCTCTGTCACTGGTTCCTCCAGGGCTGCGAAACCAGCCTGCAAAGCCCCAGGTGGTGTTTCCCCTTGGCCCACAGGCAAGCGTGTGCTGCTGTGGTGGGAACGATGCGCTGCTGCCAACACCAGTATGGCCTTGGCTGGAGATTTGCATCCAGCCCGGGCAACGGCACTCCAGGAAGAAGATGGAGGATATAATCCTGGCCCTGCTCTCTATCCTCCATATCCCCATAGTGGTCTGGACAAGAAGAAACAGGATGAGATTCAGATGAAGGGGGTGCACCTAACAGCTCTCTAACAAGGAGGTGAGCTGAGCCCAGAGACACGTTGACCTAGCAGCCAGCGAATCTCCACTTTGGGTGGTCTGAAGGACAAATATTAAAGAACTGGTTGGGCAAATATGTCTTGGGCTGCTTAAGACAAGCTGATACTGCCTTGGGGCAGGAGGGTGACGAGGTGGACCTCCAGATGTCCTGCTCCGCTTCAGTACAGCCCAAGGAATAGCTGTTGGTGGTTTGAGTTACAAGGGGCTCTGGGGAGGGCTGTAAGCAGTTTGTAGGGGAGCTAAGCAGAGCTCCTACCTCCTGCCTGATCTTCTCCATCACAGGAGCATCCATCTGATGTGCCAGGAGTGAGAGGCAGCGTTAAAGTCCAGCCAAGTGTCCCCAGGATCCCTGCCGATGCCTCGCCAGAGCAGAGGAGCGGGGAGCAGGCAACGGGAGGGGAGATGGTGTCATCTTTTAGCCCAGGCGAGTCCGGTTTCCTAGAGGAAGAAGCAGATGTCTCATCCTTTGAGCCATTCAGGAAAGAAATTGGATAAAGCACTGAAGAATACTGTGTGAGAAGAATATCGTGTGAGAAGAATATCATGTGAGAAGAGAGTAGTGTAGGTGGGGTCTGCCCCATCTTCCCACCTCTTGTCCCCTCTCTCTGCTAGCTCATGGGGCAGTAACCCTCTAATGTGACACTGAGACACGTTTGCATTTTCAAAGCTTCTGCTGTTGCTAAGCAGAGGAGTTAACTCTCCGTTTGTCATCCTTCATGAATGTGGCTCGCAGGAAGGAGGAAAGAGAAGAGGAAGAGAGATATTAAAAATAGATGATGAGAACAAAGCAGAAAGGACTTGAAAAGAAGTTTTCATCTCAGATTTACATAAGGTGCCGGTGGCATCTTGAGGTCCAGTTTACAGCGACAAGTTCCGCTGCTGGGGGCTGGATTAACGGCACATGTAGCCTTCTCCTCTCCTGGTGAGACTTCCCCTTCCTGGAGCCACGTGTTCATACACCAGACCCTATTTCTTGTTCTCTGAGCCCAAAGAACAAACCAACTCCTTCAGGTTGGTTTGTTCAAAAAAAAAAAAAAAAAATTGAGATCAAGAGGGAACAATATGGTTTGTGGCAGAGCACACCCCACGGAGAGCCCTGCTTGCAGGCAGGCAATGACCATCCATGGGAGAGCAGCTAAAGGAGGAGGAGGACGAGGCTTCATCCTTTCATTGCGATATATCAGAGCTGATTGGGGGGGAGAAATACTGTATGATAAACCAAAAAGTTATGTCAGCCGCAGGGCAGCCTGGGCTAGGGGAGGGGGACACCAGGCAGGGCAGCTGAGCTTCTCCAGGAGCGTGGGCAGAAATGCAGGCAGGAGCCTTGGAGGGGACTGCCCAAGCTTCGAAGTGCTCTGTTGCTTCAACGCTTTCTATTTTCTGTGAGCAGTGGATGTGTTTGTAGGAGAGGGGAAAAAAAGTTGTGGGGAAAAAGACCAATATTCTCTCTAAAAGCAGGCCTGATGGAAAAATTTCAGCCTGCCCTATTGAATACACCAGGGCTTTCTTTACTTTCTGCCTTGCATGATTACCTCTTTCGTTAACATTCGAGACAGGCAGCAGGCGGAGAGAAGTCCTGAATAGCTCCAAACTTTGCTTCTCCCATCTCTCCCAGCATTAGGCTGGTTCAGACAAAGCCTGCGCTGGAGGCTGGCTGCAAGGAAAGGTGTTTCGATTACCATAGAAATAGGGGCAGAGCAATCCCAAAAGAGCTTGGCTCCCACCCGTTGAATTAACCCAACTTTTTTCCTCCGAGCCTGAGCAAAGCTGTGTTTCACCGGCGAGCTGGGATGCCACGTTAACGGAGCAGAGCAGGCAGGTCCTTGCTTGCTGGCATCGATGAGGAAGGTCACAGCGTGGCCCTCCAGGTCGGATGCGTTATTAGACTCATTAGCAATGAAAATGGGGCACATGGAGGGGCAGCTAGAAGTGGGCACTGAGGCTGGGACATTTCGGAATGATGGTGGCCATGATATTAAACCTGGGCGTTTGGGAGGTGGGGATGGAGGTGTGAATGGGGCTGATAGGGTTTGCAGAGCAGGGAGCAGTAATGAGGCATGGGCAGCTGGGACTGGGCTCTTGGGACTGGGGAGGACTGGGATGAAGCCAAAGACTCATTGCTGAACCCCGTCGCGGGGCCTGGTGGGACATGGTGGGCAGAGGTGAGGCGCTTTCTCTCTCCTGGAGGAAGCACTGTTGAGAGCATTGTGTCTGGAGCCCTCCCAGATGTGGCCCAGATGTTGCGGTACTGGGAAGGGTGGCCAAACCCAACGGTGATGGAAGTACCTGCCACCCAGGAAGCCTGGCACCAAAGTCAGAGCTTGGCTCCCACCCACGTGTCCTGCCAGTCAACTTGATCCTGTATCGACAAAATATTACGTCCGTCAACCCAAGACATAAATAAGAAGAACATGGGCCTGAGCTGCCATCAGAAAACACACTCAGCATGGTACAGCCCAGCCACCAAGGACCTCCTCCAACAAATAGTGTTTTGGCCATGCAAGCATTTGTGATCCAGCTCTCCAGCCCCAAGGCTGAGGATGTGAGAGAAGAATTAAGCAGCTTTCTGTAAATCTGAGCTCACTCCAGGTGATAAGGAGTGAGCAACGGCGGCTGACCTGTGCCTGCGTGTACAGGCACAGGCACTTTTTCGCAGCATAGCTGGGCAAGCCGGGGATGGACGAGGAGTGTTGCTCTGGATTACCCCCATGGCAGCGAATTAAAGTTCATCCCAGCTCGCGAGAAAACCCATGCCAGTCTCCGCAGGGACAGTTTCCAGGGTGAGGTGGGATTTTTCAAGGGCCTGAGCCCCTGACATGTCAGGCTGGAGTATTTAGAATCATAGAATCATTTAGGTTGGAAAAGATCTTTAAGACCATTGAGTCCAACTGAGTACAGCTTGGAGGCAGTCACAAGCCCTGGACTGGGTGCTGGTGCTGGTTCTGGAGCTTCTTTGGAGGAGGGGATGGGGACCTACCTGGGGAGAGCCCAAGAGGCAGGAGGAAGGCAAGCGGAGCAGTTGCAGGGATGAGCGGGAGGATGCCGTGCTCGCCGGTGGGCCGACAGCAAACTTGTCCTGGTAACAGCTGGTGCTTGGGGAAAACCGTCTGCCTCCTGCTCTCCTCCTTGGGCAAGGGTCTGGAGAAGGAGCGGTGGCTGCCAAGTGCCAGGTAGTGACTTCAAGGTCCATCTGCAGCGCAGGCTGCCCCAGCCGCACGATCCCCCACCAATGCAGGGAGCTCCTGCTGCCAGTCCCGTGCCTTCGGGAAGGTCCATGGCTCTGGAAAAGGCAGGAGATTGGTCTAATGGTCACCCATGCCCACGGGGCTGTCCTCGAGATGGGAAAGCAGTGCGTGGTGATGGAGGCAAGGGAGAGGGTCAAAGCTACGTAAAGATGTAGGGATCATGGGACATATCATCCAACCTGTTTGTCCAAGGAGCAGGAGCCTCTGCGAGGTAGACTAAGCCCCGCCACATGCAGAAGGGTGAAAGAAATGCCAAGCAGAAATGGGTTAAGGTATCTCAAACACGAGGTGTCCAATGAATCCCATTCCTTTCTACATGGTAACTGTGGTACTCTTATTATTGTCCAAATAAATATCCTGCCTCTCTGAATGTCGCCGAGTTGTTGGATGGAGTAACATCCCACAGCAACGAGTCCCACGGTCTAATGAAATAAGTATTCCCCGTTACCGGCTCCTACTTTCTGGACAGTTCCTGTTGATTCTCCCCCTTATTCTTGCTGTCTTTGATCACTTTGTTCATTTAATTAATCTCTAAAGTAAACACTCCTCAATCCCTCTTTATACAGCAGCATCTCAGGGTCTTTTACCATTTCAACCCCGGACTCCACGTAATCCAACGCCACAGATTTATGTTAAGGCATGACACGATTTTCACTTTTATTCATCTCCAATTTTTGTTTGACCGCAAGTCCACAGGCAGCACAGATTTCCTTCAAATGACTCTGACATTTTGGGGGAGACATTACGATTAATTTAGAAGTCATCACAGCCTATTGCTTATTTAAATTATTCCTGTTAGAGCCATATTAATTCTTTCATTCAAGGAATATGCATCAGCTTTTCTCTGTCAGGGCTGCTGCATCCTTATTGTTTCTCCTCTCCCGGCCGAGGTTAAGACGCCGGGCGTGCAGGTACGTCCACGCTGGGTATTGCCCGAGCAGCTGGGTGCTGCCACGTGCTGACCGACGGGCAGGCGGGTGCGTTAACGTTTCCCGAAGTGATTTGCACCATCTGGGGTTGCGCTACGCTGTTTGTCCTCCTTCCGTTATTTTTCTTTCTTTCTTTTTGTAACAAATCGTGTTTAGGTTATTCCTTAAAGACTTGCTGAGGAATAGGTGCTTGCTCACGCTCACAGGCCGGCGTACCTCGCCACCTCTGCCAACATTTTTCTCCCTTAAGCAGGTCGGGGAATGGGAGGAAGGATTGAAAGCGCATTTGCTGCCTATAGCACCTCGCGCGTCCGTGGAGCCACGTGAAAGTAACACCCGTGGGGAGGGGGTGTGACCGCCTGTTCCTCTCCTGCTGCTTGGGGGTTGCTGCAGGATTTTTAGGGGACCCTGGGTCATGCAAGGTCACTCCTCAAAACCCACCCTTTGTACAGAAAGGGCTCTTTTTCGCCCCTGGGCGTCTGCCGGCGCAGCAGCTCGGCCCGGCCGTGTCTCCCCGTACCCACCCGGGACCCCGGCGCAGCACCGCCCCCTCCGTCCCACTCCCACTCCAGCACGTGCTTTCTCCCCCGCCCGGCGCCGTGGGGCCGGGTCTCGCCGAGGGGAGATACGGGCAGAGCCCGTGGGGGCCGCTGCCACTCCCGCACCCGCTCTCCCACGCAGCCCCTGAGCGCTGCAGCGGGCAGCGCTGCCCCTTTAAGAGCGCCGGTAGGGGCGGGGCGTGCGGCGGGGCGTGGCTTGCCGTGCGGCGGGGCGGGGCTTGCCGTGCGGCGGGGCGGGGCTTGCCGTGCGGCGGGGCGGGGCGCGGCGCGGCGCGCTGAGGTCAGCGGCGAGCGGGCGCCGTCACAAAAGGAAGTGGCGGCGGCGGCGGCGGCCGTCAGCACGGGGAGGGGCGGGGGCCCGCGGGGCAGCGCGGCGGTAGCGGCGGGGGGGCGGCAGCGGGAGCGCGGGGCGGCGGCGGGGCGGCGGGGGCCGCGCCGCGCCATGGCCCAGCAGCAGATGAGCAGCTCGCAGAAGGCGCTGATGCTGGAGCTGAAGTCGCTGCAGGAGGAGCCGGTGGAGGGCTTCCGCATCACCCTGGTCGACGAGTCCGACCTCTACAACTGGGAGGTGGCGATCTTCGGGCCCCCCAACACCCTCTACGAGGGTGGCTACTTCAAGGTACGGCCTCCCCCCTGCCCCGCCGACGGACCGGGCCTCCCGCCGCCGCGGTGGTCCCGGGGAGCCGCTGCTGGGGCCTGCGCACCCCCCCCCCGCCCCCTCCTCCGCCTGCCGGGCCTCTTTGTCGGGCTCGGAGGGGCCCCGGTGGGGCGGCGGGCCCGCGGCCGCTGTCAGCCCCTCCGCCCCCCGCGGGAGGGGGTCGGGGCCTGGGGGAGGAGCGGGGGGGTCGGCGCCCGTAGGTAGTGCCCCGCCAGCTGCCCTTCCCCTCCCGCTGCCCGGCGGCGGGGGGCCGGGGGCGGTCTGCAGGGCGGGCTGGCGGGGGCCTGCGGGGCCCCTCTCCTTCGGGATGCGCTCTGGGGAGGGGGGGCCGCGCCACAGCCGTCTCTGTCCTGTTGTTTTCCTGTTTTAACCCCGAAGGAAGGCAGGTACCTCATGGCAGGGTGCAGAGTCTTCCCTCCCACCCCAAGTTGTCCCCTTGGTTCTGGTCTGTGTATATTTATTTCAGAGTAAGGGGCTTCCCGGCCATCCCTTGATCGCTTCACTCGTCGCACAGGAGCATCCTGTGGAGGATGACTAATTCAGGGGGAAGACTGTGTTTTCCTCAAAACTTCATGGTGTTTCAGGACTGGTTTTCATGATTATTTTTTTCCCCCCTGTTTTCCTTTTCTCCTCTCCAAACTTTTCGAGGGCAGCCTTCAAAGGGCTGCCGGAACACTTAATGGGTGAAGGTAGATAAATGCTTTCAATTCCTCTCTCAACCTTCCTGTTAATCCAAAAAAACTTCTGCGGTTGTTATTTCCCCTCTTGTAAATACAGTAAGCGAGAAATCTGGCACTGCTGTCCCAGAAAGCAACTGAAGGGAGCAGACTTAAATTCTCAAAACAACTGGAAGAGGAGGAATTGCACGTTTTTCTTAAAAGAAGCAATTAAAAAAACAAAAAACCACCTTGGTGGCTGCGGAAGATATGTTGCATTGGGCATACCCCTTTGCACTTGATGTCTGCTTAGTCTCTGGCAAAATATTGTCCCCTTCAGCTCACTTCTCCCAGGAGTTAACCGTTTTAATAGTGGCTTCTGCGTCTCCCATTTCATGCCCTTTGGCTTCTTTCAAACTGAAAAAATTTTTGGATGATCTCTTTGCTTGGCTAACCTGCGTCTTCGGTGCCTCTTGGCCTCTCTGGGTCAAGGTTTAAGAGCTTTGTTCCACAAAACCAAAATAACCTGTAGCTTGGGGAATAATAGATTTGAGTCACGTTCGGTTTGGCCTCGTTGTTTTGAAGGAAGGGAAGGCTTTGGCACAAGGCTTGCCTTTTGTAATGAGTTGGCTGGCTTACTCATGTAGGTGTGATAGGTATATTCTTAGACTCACCTCCATTATTCCTTATTCAGGAAGTCACTCTAGTCTTTGGTTGGTAACTGGGTCATTTTTACATCCAAATGGTTTGGTGACCTCTTCCTGCACTTAAATTACTCATCCATTTTTTTTTTTTCAAAGACATCACAATGGGTCAGAATATTTTTGTTTGCTTGGGGAGCTCTCTGGACTGCATGTTTGTAGTTGTACCTGGAAAGAAGCTGAAGCAGCCTGTGAAGTATTCTGGGGATGTGCGTTAACAAGTGTAGATTTAGACAAGGTTGCCAGTTGCCTTACCTCAGTATTATGAGTGTGCTATCTTTTTTGGTATTTAATGTCCTTGGAACTGTCATGCCGTTCTTCTAAATTCTTCTGACCAATCCTTTGATACTTACTTTGAGAGTAGGAGACTAAGGTCTCATGATGCCTTCACCCTTCCACAGCATGGCTGAAGTCTGTCATACGTTGTTTCTGTCCCATCTTTCCTCCATGAGGAGTTGTGCATGGTGGTTTTTGGTTCTGGTAGCGTTTGATCTTTGGTTATGCATCCTAACTTTTGAGCCACTGAAAAAGTGGTCTTAGACCCTTGTTCTGTCCCTAGGGAGAAGGAGTCCTGTTGTCCTGAGAAGTGATGGTCTTGGCTTTTTTATTGGGCCTTCAGGCAAACCTTTAGATGTGTTAGACTTGGCTTACTGAATCATCTAGAGATAAGATTAATACCCTAAACTTTATTTGGTGGGGTGACCTCTATGATATATTCAAGGTGAGCACTAGTTCAGATCGGCATCTGATTTATTTTTCAGATTTCTTGGCTTGATGAAATACCATGCTTCATCTTGGTTTGTATTTTTAGTTTCCTAAAATGAGATAAGCAGGATTAGAAATATGCAATTACAGGACGTAACTTTTTTAAACTTTGCGGCGATGAGAGTTTGGGAATTTTCTTCCACTTGAGGTGTGGTTTGAGGGTAGGAACTGGAGGGGAAAGTACAAAGGCTCCTAGTTAAGCTCAAGTATAAATATTTTGAGGGAAACCTGTGTTTAATGTGACCTTAATAAAGAAAGTGTTAGTGATGGTTGATTGGGAATACAGACGCTTGATTTGCGCTCACGGAGCCCTTGGAGCCGGTAACATCAGCTTTTGGCACCTTGTTTATTCTTGGAGAAGTACGACCTTTCTCTCTGGGCTGTTGAACTAGCTGAACAAACTGAAATGAGGAAAGTGCTCTCTTTGCACCTCCTTGACAGGAGCTACTGCTGTTAAAAGCTGGTTCAACATTTCAACAGATTCTGGTTTCAGTTGCTAATCCTGTAACTCTAGCGTTCGGTAAATTGAAGCAGAAAACCTGTCCCCCTGAATGTTTGTTTAAATGGTAGGTTATCAATACCTTAGTGCTGGCTAGAATAAAGGCAGGGACTTCTTAAAAATTCAAGCACAGCATCTAAACGTATTTTATCAACTAATACCGCATGCTCAGATCTGCTGCAGTACTTTGTATTTTAGGACCTCCCAGCTAGATGGGCAGCAGCCTTCAGAAGCAACCGCTTTGTGAAGAGCAGCTTGTATCAGCGAGGGATAGCGGGGCCTGAACAGCAAGCCCTTGCTGTGCGATCAGCTGAAGGTGCACATCTGCAGTGGAGGTTATAATCCACCTTTGCCTTGTTTAGTGACTTTACGTAGCTATGCAGCATGACCTGGAATAATGTTTTGGGCAACCCTTTGCTTAAGTTCCAGATTCCCACCCTCAAGGAAGGAGTTGAGCTATTCCATGCACTGGTTACCTCTCATTCCTTGCTGGCAAGGCAAAAGTAGCGCAGGGTCAGTGATGTTAAGTCCTCCAAAGAGGTCCAGTGATAAAAGCAAGTGTCTGTGCCTCAGCTGCTGTCAGCAAGAAATTGCCAGTTTGACTAAAGTTGCTGGCAGAATCAGTTGTGTTGAGCTACAGGTATTTGGTTGCACTAGGTGAACTTGATTTTTGGTCCCTGGCTCCTTCAGACTTGGTTTAAGGGTGAAAGGTGGGTAGACCTTGTGTCTAAGATGTTGATTGCTCACAGTTGATTCAGTTACTGAGTTTTTTTGAGTGTCAAAGGGAAGATTTTTTTTTTTCAGAATGAAATGCTTCATGTCCTGGTCATAGATAGTGCCAGTTGCTTCTTTCTTAGGTCAGCCGGGAAGGACATGGTGTGATAAGACAGGTCTTTAGATCAGATTCCACTGGGCTATGTGGTAGTTCTGAATTGCTCTGGAAAGGATGGGAATGTGTTTTTCTGGTTTTGCAGGCAGTACCTGAGCAGTAGAGAACCAGATTGTGCTGTAATCTGCAGAACTACGTGTGAGCAGGTCATCGATGCCACCTTTATGCCATAGGCATCTTCCATTCAGCTGAGAGGGTTCTTTGCTGCAGGAGAACTTCTTCACCTTTCATTTTGGCAGCTGGTACTTAAATGGGGACCCCCACAACAAAGGTTATTTATTAAACTGTAATCTGGTGATGATAGGTGCTAGTTGGGATAGATTTCAATGGCTGAGGGTTTGCGTAGTGAAATTTTCACCATCTCAGTTGATCACTCTCTGTCTGCTTTGGAATCCAGTGTCTTGCTTTCATGCGAGGGCCTTCAGAGCCTGGAGGTTGATAAACCTCTGCCTAATGCTTTGATCGAGTGATGTTTTCAGGATACTTACAGAACTATTAGAAAGTGTTTCCTAATGGCTTACTCAAAGCTCTGTGTGTTTGGCACAATTGCACTGTAGTGTCACAGTTCTTGATTGTTATTAAAAAAGGAAATTCTTCTTATTTTTGTAGTTGATTGGTATTCTTGTGCTGGGAGCCAACCTTTCAGGGAAGGTGCAAGTTAGAAATTATACAAATAGAAACTTCGTTATTAAACACATAGCACTGCCCAGAAGCATGGTTTGACCAAGTACGCTGTGTCAAGAAGCATGTTTAATGTGGGGCAAGAGTCAATATTAAAAGCTCCTTCAGAGGTGATTTAGGCTGGGTAGATGAAAATGAATACACCTAACATGAAAGGAAACAAGAAAAATTAACTGCATTGTTAGAGTTGCTATTTGATAGCTCTTAAGGCAATTTGTTTCGTAAGGTATTTTTGCTACTTGAAGGAGCAAGTCTTGACACATGAGTTGGAGGGGGGGAAAAAAACCCCAAGCATTATGATTAGTTTTCCCAAGTAATTTGGGGGCTAAATACTTGTCAAGGCATTGTTTTCCTTGCTTTTTGTAACTCATTAACCGTGTGCTCTTCAGAGTTCGGTATTGTTGGATCTCAGCTTCTTCCAAGTGATTTGTTTTGATTTCAAAGCAATTTGCAATATGTGGGAATAATTTTTTTTCAGAGCAGGAAATCGATATGGAACTCACTTACAGATAACTGATGGCAAGAATAAGCACCATGTTTAAAAGTTTGGTACTCTAGGCTACTTCCCAGAAAGCTTAAAATTAAGCAAATAGAAGTTTCTTAAGCACTTAGAATTATGTAACTGGTAGAACATTTAATTCCACAAAAATATTCCTTGGTGCCAAGGAAAAAAAATGTGTGGTACTCTCAGAAGAAAAGCTGCCTTCTGCATGCCTCTGCATTGCAAGGTGCTACAGAGCTTCTCTCTGTCTACTTAATCTTCTGTTTTTATTGCCTTTAGGTATCATTGATGCTAATAAGCAGAGTTTTGATGCGGCAAAGGGGTACGGAACTGTGGGTGAATAGAGCCTGGAGTTGCTTGCTCTGGGTCTGAAGAGCTCCCGTTCAGAGCAGGCTATCTCCAAGAGCTGCTAAGCTGTCTACAGGCAGGGAGGCAAGAAACTTCTTCTGATGTTGATTCACTGATCATAAGCACAGTTAGGATCTGCAACTCTCAGGCTTGGGGAATACCTGTTTGACCCTCACTCTGCTGTTGCGTATAGTTTTTTTGGATGGCTGCGTCTGTGGGCCCCACGGAACCCCCCGGACAACTCACCCAGCCTGTAGCCTGTTTTGGACAGCAGTCTATCCTCAGGAGGGAACGGGCAAGGTAATGATGGTAGCCAGCTCCCAGTCCTCTCCCTCGGGCTCCTCCAATCCAGGTAGGGTTATTGTGTATGCTAAGAAGCACAGATAGTGATTTCCACCTCTGATACTGCCTGAAAATAAAGATAGTGTGCAGTTACGTCCTGTTGTATGGCAAGAGGAGAGCTGTAGCACAGCTCATCTCTGCCATAAGAATAAAAATTTAAAGCTCTCCATTTGGAAAGATTGGGCACTAACTGTTTGCATAATTTTTCCATTGTTTGGCTTTATTTCCATGAGCTTGCACAGAATGATCATTGGATAAAGTAAAATACAACATGATTTTTTTTTCTTGGGTAACAATGCAAAGAACTGTGCCTCTTGAAATTTCTTGCCTGTCTGTTCAAGAGATAGTAACTAAAAACATGTAGGTAGCTTTAGATCTGGTTCATATTTTAGGAATTAGTGGAAGTTTTTGACTCTCCAGTGTTAGAAGGGTGTTCTTTTTTTTTTGTGTAAATCCTTAAGATCTCCAGCATTGCAGTGATGTTATGCCAGTGTCTGAGTGTGGGACCACATCTGTAACTTCTCAACAGCTCAAATGTGTTTTTACCTCACTGTTTCTGAAGTCACACTGCCTGCTATTTTACATAGTGATATATTCACACTGGGTATCTTTAATAGCACTTTAGGTCTACTGCGTGATGCTCATTTTGCATCTAAAGGGTAGGAAATGCCAGAAAAAAAATGCTTGCAGAACGTTAACTCTGATCTTCGACATGCAGTTTGGCTGGGTAGTTTATGGCCATCATCAGGTATTCATAGTAATGAATAGTATGGACTAAATGGTGGGGATTTTATGTTGAACTTAAGTGCAACTGAGTTAAATTTGAAATGGAGCAGAGTTACAGGTGGACTGCAGTGTGGATGGACTAGAGGTTATGTGACTTGCAGTATAGCGGCTCCTCTTATAGTTTGGGCTTCACATGATCAGATGTGTGCATACACATATGCATGTGCACAAAATTAGCTTGCTATTTCCACGGTGCTGCTTCAGTTTTAAAACCTTAGAGTTTTATCCAGCATTATGAGTAAAAGGAATTGCGGTTAATCTTACTAAGCTTTTGTGGTAGCAACTTACTGAGGATGTCTCATCTCACCAGGCCAGTTTAATAGTAATAACTTTGGCATTGTGTACCCTCCTGCGAAGCACTAGTAGCCAAGTGAGCCAAACAGATTGATTACCTGTCTCCACATTTTCTGAAATATTTAAAATGCATAATATTTGCCCAAAGTAGCCTACAAATAGGAGAAAAAAAATTATAAAGCTACTGAATTGGAGTACATGTAGGATATCTTGGCATCTTGCTTGACTTGAAGAAATCTGACCTTCAGACTTCCTGGATGTTTGGGTTTTTTAATTGATGCAATCACCTGGAGAACAAGGGGAATGTAAAGGGCTGTCTTAAGTGGGTGACACTTTCAGATATCATAGTATTTGTGATTAACAAAGAGAAGGCTGCCTGGCAGGCAGGCTGTGTCTTACTCCTTAAGGTTTTAGTACTAAAAGCATGACATGATGTGTTCCCTTTGGTCTATTTTGTTGTCTTAAAATTATACAAGTAATTTAGAAATTCAGGGAAGGGACTTTTGCTTGGGAGATGAAACTTAAGTTGATAGCAGTAGGGACATTTTTCCAATAGCTATGTGACTCTTCCCCAAGTTAAGATATGTATCCTAGTTCAAGTATTTAAAACATGTTTTAATGTTCATTGTAGCAAAATATTTGGAGGTGTTAAGATGCAAAACCCTTTGCCAGAGTATTGGAACAGTGTAAGGACCAGTGTTGAGCCAGTTGTGCCACTCGGGTCAATTCTTGTGCGATAGACACTTGTCCATTGTGCAAAAATTCTTGTTTGTAAATTAATCCTTAGACATCTCTGCAGCTAGAAACCTTTTGCTATCAGACCTAGGCAAAGGCTGAAATAATATTCTCCTTTGCAGCACCCTCTTTGGCTTTATCAAAACAAAAGCCATGTAATAGAGTAGTTTTGACTTACAATACATTCTGTGAAGACACATTTGTTCTTGCATAAAGTCTGCTCATAAAGCCTCTAATTCATGGACGTAAACTACACTGGTGTGCAAGTGTTTGCTTATCTTGGCTAGAATAATTGTCTATAGAAGTAGTCACCTTTAGTAAAAGAATGGGCTTCTTACAATGCATTGAAGAAAACTGAATTTCGTCTCAGTGCTCCCGACTTCTCTTGCAGAATAGTCACCATTCCCACACTTAGTAGCTGAATGCCTTTCAGTGGTGCATTAAGCAGTATAACTTGAGGTTAACATCTCTTCTGTACCTTTTAAGTGTCTTGTAGCTATTATCTAAATTCCTTCTAATTTGTCATGCATGTGGTAACAAAATGCCCATACCCACATGTTTCAGATAGAGTGTGGCACTTATCAGTTAAGGTAGAAAGCAAAGGCCTTGTCTGTTCTTAATGATATTGCCACTTCAGTGGAATCTCTGCCTAACCTCGATTTTTTTTGTTGTTGTGACCATGTTACTCAAAATGCTAAGCAAAAAGGCATTGAGGCCCAACTTTTGTTGAAAACTTGGTGTTCAGATTCAGTGGATGATGGTAATGTTTCTTCTCTTGTATAATTCTGTAAGTGTCAAGTGGCTGTTTCTTGAGACAACCACAGTGTGGTGGGTTGATCTTGGCTGGACATCAGGTACCCACCAAAGCTGCTCTATCACTCCCCCTCCTCAACTGGACAGGGGAGACAAAATATAACAAAAAGCTCATGGGTCAAGATAAGGACAGGGAGATATCACTCACCAACTACTGCCACGGGCAAAACAGGCTTGACTTGGGGAAAAACTAATGTAATTTTATTACCAATCAGATCAGAGTAGGATAATGAGAAGTAAAACCAAATCTTAAAACACCTTCCCCTCACCCCTCTCTTCTTCCCAGGTTTAACTTCACTCCTGATTTTTTTTTCTACCTCTTCTCCCCCAAGCAGTGCAGGGGGATGGTGAATGGGGATTGCAGTCATTGTCACACGTTTTCTCTGCTGCTCTTTCCCCCTCAGGGGGAGGACTCCTCACACTTCCCCTGCTCCAGTGTCGTGTCCCTCCCACAGGAGACAGTCCTCCATGAACTTCTCCAACACGAGTCCTTCCCATGGGCTGCAGTTCTTCACGAACTGCTCCAGCATGGGTCCTTTCCACTGGGTGTAGTCCTTCAGGAACAGACTGCTCCAGCATAGGTCACCCACAGGGTCCCAAGCCCTGCCAGCAAACCTATTTCAGCGTGGGCCCCTCTCTCCATGGGTCCTCAGGTCCTACCAGGAGCCTGCTCCAGGGTGGGCTTCCCATGGGGTCACAGCCTCCTTCAGGCATCCACCTGCTCTGGTGTGGGATCCTCTAGGGGCTGCAGGTGGATATCTGCTCCACCGTGGACCTCCATGGGCTGCATGGGGACAGCCTGCCTCACCATGGTCTTCACCGCGGGCTGCAGAAGAACCTCTGCTCCGGTGCCTGGAGCACCTCCTGCCCCTCCTTCTTCACTGACCTTGGAGTCTGCAGGGTTGTTTCTTTCACATCCCTCAGCTGCTGTTTTCTGTTGTGCAGCAACTTTTTTCCCCTTCTTAAATACATTATCACAGAGGCACTACCACCGTCGCCGATGGGCTCAGCTTTGGCCAGTGGCAGGTCAGTCTTGGAGCCAGCTGGCATTGGCTCTGTTGGACATTCTAGCAGCTTCTCGAAGTACCCTGCCTGCCACCAAAACCTTGCCACGCAAACCCAGTACACGCAGTCATGTTTAAACAATTCTCTACAAAGGACCTGTTGTCACTTCTTTTTTTGAAAGAACTTCTAAACGAAACTAGGCATTTTATATTGCTGTATGATCTCCATTGGTGCATATAAAAATGAAAGTTTTGAGACCAACATATGGAATGATTTCCATTCTCAGTGTCTGCCAGAAACCTGAAAGCTTATATACTTCAAAATTTGACTAATATGCTTTCTGTGAAATTTAACTGATTTTTTTTTTTCCCCTGCCGGTAGCAGTATTTCATTTGTGTGGAAGAAGCCTGGCTGCCTTTGGCCTGAAATACAGCAATAGTCGCACTACTGGGGGAAGCTGGATAGGTAGGGTAGACTTCACTGAGGCTGTGAACATTGGGGCTTTTACATCTTGGAATCAGCTGGATTATTTTTGAAAATTTGTTAATACTGAAGTTTTTGACCCTCGGATGTTTATGGGCAGACTTATCAGGAGTTAAAGACCAGCCTCAGCAGGGTCATTATGGCATGTCACTCTGGAGTTCTAATTTAAATGGCAATAATAGCTGAGTACATGGTCTTGAACCCAATCATCCATGGCTATTCTCCAGTTGGAAAGAGATCATAGTTGTATTGGCTGCTACTAAGGAGGGATGGGGTAAGAGGCTGCTGGTCTTGGCCACTTTCTTCTGGATGTTATGGAGTAAGTCTGGCTTGTAGTGCTGTTGGAGGTGATACTCCGGTTTCACTGATTCAAAGCAACCCGCTTAATGATTTGTCCAAGTTGACCATTGTTAATTTTTGTCCAATTTGCAGGCTTACCCCATACCTACTATGTATTTAGTTCACTTTGGTTCATGTCTCTGGTTGTGAGTGATATGCTTATGCTTGGGCTCTTCAACCATTGTCCCTTTTGCCTGCAAGGCACAATTAAGTAATGTGCTGGCAATCAACAAGAGCTGTGAAAAGCCATGCTGCTTAATGGTAATGTCTATGGAGATCACAGCTGGGCTGGCTGCTGTAGGTATGTGCTGCCTACCTTAGCCAAGGAGCTGTAGGCGTGCTGTAAGTGGTGGATCAGGTCAGGTTGTGGTAAGGGTTGTTAGTAACCATCTCCAAGCATGGTATTGCCTGTTCCCAGGCCTCATGGGGGTGCAATGAAATGTCACATGGGGATGTCTTCAGCAATCTTCAGCACATGTACCATACCTGAGATCTTGCCTGCTGTCCAGGTAGGTAGTGCCACTGTGGGGTCAGCTCTGTGCAATGGTAGAGCTATGGAGGATGGCTCTAGTATGCCTAGACCTGTCCTCGTGATGCTACCGGGCTCCTTCATCTGTCCTGGGGTTTCTGGGAATCCAAGCCTGTCTCAGGTGTCTCCCTCTTCCTTCATCTCTCTTCCTATACTGGACTGACTGTACTTTGGGACATGACTGAGGGCTGACGTGAAGGTCACCACATGTGACCTGATGACAGCTCCTGGTGTCTCCGCCTTGTTCTGTTTCATCTTCCCCCCTGCAGTTATCACTTTGAGTAGGTGGATGACTCCACTGTTCTCTTGGAAATAGGTGGAATTATTTTTGACCTGCCTACTCCTAACCAACACTTCTAAGATGGTTAGTTTCTGCTATTGAAATAAAAGTAAGCTTTCTGGTGATACTAGGGAGAGCCTGTGAGTTATGCTTCAAACCTAGCACAGCTCTGGATGGAAGTTAGTGGATAGAAAGAATCTCTTGAGGCGTTGGAAGGCTGCATCAGTTCTGTATCTTTAACTCTTGTATGCACCAATTTATTTGTGATCTCCTACCTGTTTTGTTCAGCAAGCATTAGTTCGTAGCTGAGGGTATAACTTCTGGGGTTTTTCTTCCTTTCTGTGACTTCTGTACTCTAAAAAGAAGAATAGGTATGGTATGTTTCCTAGAACAAACTCTGTATGAATAGTGGGTTTTTTGCATTGTTGTAATCTAAACGCTAGTCTATATCTTTTTATTAAAAAAAAAAATTATGAAGGTGGTGTGTTATGGCAGAACAACATGATGATGACACTGGGATGGAGGGTCCTTACGCTCGGAAGGGACTTCAGTCTTGTTAGACTACTATGTGATACATAACTTGTGCAACTGTAGTCATGCAGAAAAACTGGGGATGACAAAATTTAGGCTGAGCCTAAAGCCTACTATTAACACTTCGTTGGCGTGTTGAATTTGGATCTTAATTTGCAGATTAATAACTGGATGATGTCAACTTGAAATAAGAGGGTTATGGGAAATCAGCTTCTTTCCAACAAGGCTCTGCATCTGTTGCTGGATGCTCATGTGGTCAACCAAGTACTGCCTCCTGCTAGGGAGCAGCCAACAAGCTTTCTTCGGTACGTTTAGTTGAGCTTTGTTTGGTAAAACTATTAAATAATGCTGTGTCATATTTACTCTGAATGTGAATTGCTACGATCTGATGTTAGACTGGGTGAAAGGAATGCACAATCCAGAATTCATCATCTGTTAGGCCCTTTGTGTGGGTGAAGCGTGGCACTTGTCGAGAATAGTCTGCGGATGCTACGCAAACAGATGAGAGAGCCAATGCAATGCATTGTTCAAGATCTGTTGGTGAATGTAAGAGGTGCTCGTCTGAAGGACACAGGGCTAGGATTGGAAGAGTCATGTAGAAGTATGGGGGTGTTGTACAGCTTTGATTTAATGTAAGGTAGGGCCAAAACGTTCTTTGACAACAGTAAGAGGCAGTATAATTTAGTGAACAGGATAGGGACTGAAAGTCTTATCTGTAATGAGTTCGTATTCATGATACTGGATAAATTAACATTTTTATATAAAATGCGTATATCTTATAATAGCATAGTTGACTAAATCTGTAGGTTGAAAGCATTTTGCTTTTTATAAATAGCGCATGTGAGAGCTTTTCTTCCAAAACAAATTCAACTTGTATGTTTACAAGTACAGTATTTAAATTTGGAATAGCTGAAGAAATTGTCAAGTGAATAGCATTCAGGCTGCTTAAGCACAAAAGCAAAAAGATTTTTGGAATAAGAACTTCTGCTTATTCCTGTTTTTTAAAAATAAAAACCTGAGCAATTTCCTGAAGCGCCCCAGCACAGATCCTGATGTACTGACAAGTCACACTCCTCTGCACAGACTTTGTCCACGAGGCAGCTGCAGCAATTCTCTAAGAGCAAAAAATAAAGCTGGGGTTGTGTAACTTAACCTGGGGGAGGAGGGGGACATTCCTGGTGTTGAAGAGAAAGCCATCAAGTCAAGGCCTGGGTATGTAGGCTTGCTGGGGGAGATGTGTGCTATGCAGGCTTCACAAATAATTCTCAGAAAGAGTGTGTCAGGGAGAATCTGGGTAAACTTCTTGTTGGAGGAGGCAAAGCTATGCCTTGGCTGCCTTGCCATTTGAAATGCCAGAGGGATGTGCACTGATTTCAGTGCTACCCAGCTTTTTTACCTCCCACCTCTAGGATTTCTTTCTAGTACTGTCCTAATTGCTCCAGCTCCTCTGCTCTTCTACTACAGTCACCCCAGGTCTTCTCCCCTGTGCTTTGAAGACTAGGTTCAAAATAAAGCCTCTCAGCATAGCGAAACCGGCATGCAGGATTTGATGTCACGCGTGTAAGTGTGAAAAGCTCACAGCTCCGTAGCGTGGCCAGGGAAACGGGCTGGTGCGGCCCTTTGTGGAGCCGGTGCATTCGCAGGGCAAGATTTGGTTCTAGTAAGTTAAGACGAGGTTGAAAGTATATTACTGACATGCCTCCAAGTTCTGTTGTGCTTGTCACCCGAAGTGCAATTACCCAGGCTATGCCACAACACTGAGCTTAAAACACATGGGCAGAAAGCCAAATTCTACACTTAGCAAGCACTTTAAATAGAACACTACAGCACAACTGACCTGCAGGTATCTTTCCTTTTATAAGGAAAGCTGGTGTTTCTAACTGCCAAAGGCTGCTTTGCTTTAATTATAAATGCATTGATAAATGCTGTTGTGTAATGCTTATTTGCTAAAATAATGTTTGGTCACAGCTTGATGTGATTGCCATGTAGAGTTTGAGTTTCAGGCAGAATATAAAGTCTTTTCCTGCTCTAGTTTTGTTAACCTTGTATTAATAGGTACAGTGAAAGGAATATTCCTGGCTTTCTCCAATGACAGTGTCAACCATGGCAAACCACCAAGGTTCGCAGTACTAAACCGTTGAGATCATTTTATAGTGTTTAAGTATGTCTGCATTGCAGCAATGGCACATTCGACCTCTCTCAAGCACAGTAGTGGTCTGGTAGCAACAGCATGATATTTAACACCAGTTGTGAATTGACCCAGCTTATGAGTTGGTTTTGCAGCCCATGCTTAATCCCACGTTGCCATGGTTAGACTGCAACCAGTATCCGTGCTAATGGATGCAAAGCTAGTACAATTGCAGCTGTAAATCTGTAAGTCACAGCAGCGAGGGCCATGAAGATGTAAACTTGGGAAGCTGCTCTCATATGGCTTCAAATGCTGACGGTACAAAGGCGGTGGTAGCTTGGGTGGCAGAACTTAACCAAACCTGGCTTAACTGTTTCTGTTGGCTTATCCCATATTTTAGAAGATGTAAATTCTGATCAAAGCTCTTGGAAATTGTGCTGCCTTCTTTTTGGGTCTAACATAGATGGATTGGGGGAAGGGGAGTGCTATGCCAGGTCTTATTCCTTGCTTTTACTGTTGGGGAAACTCCTAGAAACTGTATTCTATCTTCTGAGGACTTAGCTACTTGCAGAGCTCAGCAGAATTGGCCACCAGGTTTTCTGGCTGCCACAGCAGGAGACTGACAGCTTAAGCCTCACTTAGTTAAAACATGCATATAGCTATGGGGATTATCCACTTACTAATTTCTTTGTGGAAGTTCTGCGATGTTTTTTTAAAAAAGACACATATATGGGTGTGCATTTCAAGGCCTAGCTGAGTTTGATAAGTATTAAAAGAAATATTGAGTCACTCTCTGCTTCTCTTGGTAACAGAAAACAAAACAGAAGAAGATGTCAGTGAGTTATTGAAAGCGACAGCATAGGCATGCATAAACCTGGTTTGGATGTATACCTCTGGGATTGCATCTTCCCCTTCATCGCCTCAGTGCCTTGGAATTTAAGCTATCAGACTTCCAGCTTTACAGGAAACCTCACTTCTGAGGGTATAATTAAACCAAATCTGTTCGTATGAAAGGAACTTGAGATTCTTAGGACAGAAGATCTCAAAGGCTACTAAAAGTTTTTTAAAAAAAGAAAAAAACAGATTTCAAAATGACTGTTTCTGGCAGCTGATTTCCTAGAAGTCACGGTGAACGGAAGGGAAGCCCAAGATAGATGAGCTGAGGTGCTGGTGTTGATGAAGCGGTTGTCTTGGCAACTGCAGTCACTGAAATATCTCTAGGAAAATAGCTAGCAAATGTTAAGATTGAGAAATGGCGATGGGTTGACAGAAGAACCGGGAGCAATGAGCAACTTGAGGTTTATACAGGGAATTGATTTGACTGCAGTAGGAAGTTGCTGTTTGCAGTGGTGGGATTCTTGAGTGATGCAACCCTGATGTTCCTTCTCTTGTAATGACAGTGTGTCTGGCTGCCCTCTTGCTGCATGAAGCAAGATCCTTGGGGAGACACGCTGACCTTCCAAGGTATATTCATTCCCAAAAAAGTGGCTGATAAATGTGGTGTGAATGCATCTACTACTGGAGCGCTTCAATTTGCAGCCCTGCTGTTCAATGTAGCCATACAAACATTGCAGCAAAATAAACCCTGCATGCAAGCAGATACAAGAATTGTATTCCACGTCAGAGCTAAACTGCCGAAGCTGCAACTGTGTCAGGGATCATTTTAGGTCCTTGTAGTGCTTATCATGGTGAGAAATTGAGACATCTTACCATGTGTGTTTTGCTAATCGTGATGGCACATGCTGTTTTGCGGTTCTGTAGGTAAAACTGGTAAGTTTTAATCTTTTACTTTCCTTATGGAGCACTTAATTCTCTTTCATGTTGGCATAAAAAACAAACCCCAGAGAAAGCCCGACTGACTAAAACGAGCAGAGTTTGAGCCAATTGTTTCCTGCTGCCACAAGCATATTTGTAACTGCCAACTATGACAGGTATTTCTACAGGCACTGAATCTTAAGCAGAACACCAGGTGCTCGGAGAAGTTACAGACAACTAAGTGTACACTTTCTGCCTCTCATCTAATAGCTGGTTTCTGAGCTTCTCTGTGTAGTGACTTGTGAAAAGCTGTAGTCAAAACCTTCATTCAAATGGAAGTGGAAAACTCATAAGCTGCTACTTGCTGCAAAGGGCAGTAACTGGTGAAAACTGGTGGTAGGATCAATTGATCCTACACCTTTTTTCCAGGAAGAATCCTACCCTACAGATACAGGAGCACTGGTAGTGGTCAGGATACTAGTTGGATTTGATATTTCCGTAATGCAAATCCAGTTTGGCGCTCTGTTTATTTAATTCAAAGCTTCAATCATTTGACCAGCTATTTCTGCTTAGCCATGTGTTTTAGCATAGGCAAAATCTTAACTTTCTCTACTAGCAGTGTAAGCCAGTGTTACAATTAATAGTTGATTGGACTTCTGAAGCCTTGCCAAATTAGAGGGAAGTTTTCTTTGGCGAGTGACATCAGCTTCTGCGGTACTGAAATTAAAGTAAAAAATTGCAGTCCCTGCTGTAACGCAGATACTGATGGTAGGTTTTTTATTCGTGAGTAGCTTTTGCTGTAGGAGCAATGGCAAACATATCTATTTAGGTTTTTCCCCTGTTCTGGCATATAAGCTTTTAACCAGTCTCACCTCTCCCTCTGACCCTTCAAGGTGTTCTTGCACTGAAAGTGCTAGTCTCGATATAGGGCTTCAGACTTCTTAAGCCTTCTGAAACTTCATCTGGCACTGATCAACAGATTAAGGTTCACAAACCACCTCTGGAAGTACAGTGGTACATTTTCCAAATATTTTCTATCATGGACAAAGAATGTTTAATCAAAAACATAAGGGAATATGGGTTGAAACCTGGATCACCTGATGTAAACTCTTCGAATTCTGTATGTATAGTGGGCTGTTCTGCTGTTTGGATCTGCTATTCTTTTTATCTGTCTACTTTCACTGTTTTAACAGCTAAAAGTTCCAAAAAGGCCTGGTACAATCAAAACCACCCTCTTGTCAAAATGAAGCTTGATATAGGGAGCTTTTTAAACTAGGTACATGAGTAGTCTGGATTTTCTGAAGAGAGCATATGGTAGCTGACACTTCAGCTGGAGATGACTTGGTAATTATAGCTCCTTTGTCTGAATCCCTCTGCCATTTCATGGGGCTAATGGCAAATTAAGCTGTTCTTTGTAGATGCAAGGAAGGTAGGCTGCTAAAAAAATACTTGGTTTCTGCACATCTTTAATTACTCTATCAGACTTGCACTGGGCCAAGAGCTAGGAGTCCAAGGTGTGAGGTCAAAGTGGTTAAACTCTTCTAAAATGAGCGACTAGTCCTCACACCAGTGACAAACCTTCTTCTGAATGGAGAAGGATCTTGATTCTCTGGTTGATCTGTTTTAGGACAGGACAAGGCAAGCCTGTTGTTAGAGACCTTTGGTTTTTTTCTCTAGCTTCAGGTAGTAGCTGGTTACTGAAATCAGCAAAGAATTGCTTACTTAGGTGTTTCATTGTGATGGTCTGGTTGTTTCATTGTGATGATCTGGCTTTGAGGGTGAGTCACATCAACTTCTGTAACTTAAATAGCTCAATTCTAGTTTAATGTATTGCAAGCATTTGTGACTATAAATCAGCTAAAGTTTAGCCTGAGTTGCTTTTATTCCAAGATAAATGTAATATACAGTTGAACAAGCTCACTAGAGAAGCTTGAACGTGAGCAAGTGAAATCTAGTTTGAGTCTGGTTTTTGTAGGCTGATCCTTGGTGTGATTTAGCTAACGGTTGGTAGAACAATGGGCATGGTTTCTACTGCTCTACGCTAAGCAAAACAATCAGAAAGAACAATTTATCTATGATACAGTGGCTGACTCATGCCACAAGGCTTGGTATTCCTTTAATCCTTTTATAAACTGTTTTATCCTAACTAATGTAATTGTGGATGTTCTTATTACCCATATAATGCCTAATCCCTTTTGAATTCTGCTAAACTGTTGGCCTTAATGTTGCTTAGCAATAATTAGCAAAATACAGGTGGTTTGTGTATTGTTTAACTCTTGACCAAACCTTTGAAATTTTGTTTGTGCTGACCTGTGACACTTAGGTTGGTAATACTTCCACCGCTGAACAGTGAATGGGAACTCGTTCAGACTGATATTCGCATCAGCCTGGTTCCCAGCCCTGAGCCTTGGATCTTTTCCTAAGCTTGTCTTCAAAGCTCTTGTGTTCCCACTTGGCATGGCAGGCTTTTAGGAGTGCTTGATAGCCTCTTTCCCAAAGTATGGAGCATTTTGTAGGAAGCTTCACATTCAAAGAAAACAAAGCATCTGTGTCCCTTTTTATACAAATTTGTGAGTTGTTGCTGGATTCCATTCTGCTACTTTTCGGTTTAACCATGCTCTCCTTACCCATGGCTATGATAGAGGAGGAATCCATTCTGCTATTTCTCAGTTTAACCATGCTCTCCTTACCCATGGCTATGATAGAGGAGGAATGGTAGCTGGTGTTCAGACATTTTTGGATGTCTGATCTGGAGGTTGTTTAGCTTTGTGAGGATAGTGGAGAGACCTTCACTTTGTGACTTTGATTCCTTGTTCTTCCTTTCTCAGATACGCATTTGTTCTAGGCAAGTTTGGTTGTTCAAGGTCAACGTTCTATGTAAAGTTAAAGAATAATACAGGCTTCTTAATAATCCCTGCTATGCTTTTGTTGCAATATTTTTATCTCGTACTATCTTGCCTTGTAACTCTATCACAGTTTTAGAGCAATCTGTGGTAAGTAGGGTAAAGAACTAAAATTGTGCAGAGGTACCTGAAGTGTCAACAACTTCAGTGTGGAAGAGTGATGTTAATGGCCACCCCACTTATTTTAAGTGCCCAGCTTTGTAGTGGGACTTGGAGGGGTTTTGCCATCTCTTATCCAGGGACAACTGTACCCTCTTCAGGGCTTTGTCTTGTGCAAGAAATTTAATGTGTGGCTCTCAGTCAAAAGTACTGGCCAGCCTCAACTTATTGCTTGGAGATGGGTTTAGTTCCCTCTTCATCTTGATGAGACTAAGCCCATATCTTCTGGGTTTTTTGGGGTAACATAGTCATCAGGCTGTGAGTTCATACTGAGGAATCCTACCTTCCCCTTGTTGAAACTTTTTCCTCGTGGGCTCTTGACTGCATAGTGGGGTAGGGCCAAAGCCCAGCCAGCAGTGAGGGAACGTGTCTCTGTAGCTGAAGATGCTCAGCTGGAAAGAAGGATTGCTCCTGTTTATCAGCTCACTTTCCAGTGTGAAATATTTATAATCCTGACAGCTTTTTCCAAGCTCTGTGCTCTGAGCAGTCAGGCTCCTTTTGTTTTTTGGCTTGGGCTTTCACATTCTTGTCTGGGCAGTGGCCTGATGCCAAGGGGAAAGCTGAAGAGAGCTGTGCTTTATGCCCTTAAGGGCAGGGCATCCACCCAGAAGGTGGAGGATGCAAGTTAAAGTGCCTTTCGGCCAAATGCCCCAGTGCCAGCTGACTGAATAAGGTGTCCCAATTTAGCTTTATTTTTTTTGAGGAAAATAGGACAATCATCTGAACCAAATGCGTGGTAAAAATGGTCATATACAGGATTTCAGGCTCTGAGTCAGCCTCATGCAGATACCTGTGTGTAACCTTGAGTTCAGTATTAAATTCCCAGATTTCAGTGTTCAGGCATTTCCTTCCTTGTCACTTCTCCTGAGCAGGTCATGAAGCATTACTGCCGAGGAACATGTGGAGAATCCTGGGTTCAGAAGTGGAGTTTCCCAGGGTGGGTCCCTAGGTCAGCGCTGGCTCCTGAGATGCACTTTGCAAGCACCAGACTTGTCATGCTCACCCATGCAACGCTGATCGTGTCACTCCTGTTCTAGCAGTGTCCAGAAAATCAAAGGGTAAGCTACTTATAAGTAGCTATTAATTAATCTCTTCTGGACAGTGCAGGATCCTTTTTTCCTGTTTAAACTTCTTATCTTTTTGGAGGACGCTTCTGTTACATATGGGGTAAGGAGGTTGCCTCAACCAGCTCCTGTTCTGTGTTCAGTGCCCAGTCATGTATTTATGGGGGAAATCTTCCAGTGTAGCAGGAAGATGACTTTAAAATCCATCCTTATAAACACCTTGTCATTGGCTGACTTTTTTTGCATTTTCTTAGGTTTTTTCCAGTGAGTTTTTCTCATTAGTTTGCTGTAGTCAGTTGTCTCTTGGATGAAGTTGTGATTTTTAAAGACCTCATTTCACAATGGAAGCAACTTTATTGTCCTATGATAACATGTACAAGAATGTCAGATCAGTCAGTGTTTAATTTGCAAATTAAGAATCTTGCTGTTGTGGCTCTTTGTGTTAGACTGCTGAACTGTAAGGATAATGAACTAGTGATGCAGACTTCCATGATCATTAATCTGATATTGCACTAGCTGTGTTTAAAGCTAACTGTTCACAGTAAAAAAAGCAAATGAGCTATGCGTTACCTCAGATATAATTAGATATGCTGCCTTGTATGTTTATTTTGGAGATTAGAGCAGAAGCATAAAAAAATCCCTACAATATAGGCTGCAATGCCTAGTGCAGAAGCGATTGTACAATGGATGCGAGCTCTGTGGCACATACAACTTAGTGCCCAGTATGGGTTACCCTGCTTTGGATTTGCTGAGAAAATATATTTTTTTTTCCCTTGTTGATAGGATTTTAGCATTTTAATCCTGATGGCTGCGACCAGTAAAACGGCCCTACGTGAAATATGAAATCTGGTGTCCACAGACATCGTACCCTGAAAGGTTGGGCAGCATTGCAGCAAACACCAAGGAGCTTGTGCTGAGTATGTCATTGCTTGGATACTCCTGAGGTCACTTCCCCAGTGTCTGACTCCTCGATCTTTTTCCTCTGACGAAGATTGGGACTGTTGAGCCTGAAATGCTGTCCCACTTGCTGTTAATAGGGGCTGTAAACAGCCACTGTGTTCAACCTTTGTATCTCTGCAGGCTTTCTATCTTGAAAAGATGACATGACTTCGCTGAGCAACACTAAACAGTAGTTAGTCACACAGATGTCTTCCAGGTATTTGTTTTGAAACACTTTAAAGCTATAAAATATACTGGATCTGCAGCAAAGCTGCCAGTATATTTGCTTCTAGCACAAAAGCCACCTTGCCAGCAGGAGAAAATACTTTTTCCGACAAAGCCCAAACTGACTCGAAGGTTGTTGGTTGGTTGGTTTTGGTGTGGTTTTAAAAGCACCTGGAACTGGCTTTGTAGCTAGTGGGTCCAGTGTTAGTTTCAGCATCTGATTCGTCTTTTTCTGCTTCACACAGAATTAACATTCTGTGTACATTAACACTCACTTTGCATGATGCCCTGTTGGGAAAAGGCTAACTGAAAATATTGCAGAGTAACTTGAGCAACAAACAATCTGGTACTCAAGTGAGGCTGATCTCTGCATAAGGAGAGTAAAGGAGCATATTTTGAAACTTGTCTCCTTTTGCAGGAGGCAGTCAGTGCTGCTGGTGTATTTTTAGGGGCGAGGTATGTGTTACTGCTTGTGCAATGTCCAGTACAGCGAGGCTGTGACTTGGTAGGTGCTCGTGAACCTCCAGAGTTAACCCAGCCCACAGATGCAATAAAGGGCTTGTGGCTACTAATGAGCTGCAAAACTGATGGTTACTGTACAGCTTGTGGTATGCAAATGTAAGTAAATTAGAGCTCCCTTGAAAGCCCAGCACACTCTGAAGGGTGGTGACGGGTGATTTTTCTCATGGAACTAGGCTATGTAAGAGCTGGCTTCTGGTGAGTGCTTGCTTCTTCCACTCTCCCAAAAAGTTAAACACTGGATGTTAATGACATGCTCCGTAGAGGTACATGTGCTGCTGAAGCTGTAATTTTAAAATCTACATTGTAAATCAGGTGGTCACTAAGTCTGGTCAAAAATTTCTGGCTTGGTTATCTTCATCACTAAAAAAGCAAGTAGGTCATTAATTTAACTTGCTTAAATTATTTTGCCCTGCTGCCATCCCCCTGCACTACAGCTGCCAAGATACTGCTCAGATATTAGGATGGAAAAGGAGAGAAAACCCTGGCTATGTTTTTTTCTTCCCAGAGTAGAAAAGTACTGATAGAGTATATGTATGCATATGTATATGCAGTTTTCAGATTGTCAATAGATCATTAACACTGGAAACCACAATTGTCAGTATACAAAATTGCCCTGTCATGAGTTTTCTTCTGGAAAAAGTATCAGGCATTTGTGCAGGATTTCAGTAGTAGGCAAAGGCTTCTGGTTGGGATTTCTTCCTGCATATGCAATCCCACACTTACGGAAAGAACACTTAGACCAAGCAGTGGATCCTGCCTAAACTGTTGACAACTCTAGAAATAAAGGTTTAAGTGGTCACTTCTTCCAAAATAAACCATGTAAGTTAAAAATAAGGGGCTTTTGGGCTAGTTTGTTACCTGGCTGCACAAAAGTGGTACCAGGAGGGGTGGGAGGAGGAACCTCTGCTGTGACTTGTGCTGGTTTGTTCTTTACTTCTTGCTTAGGGCTTATAGTGTTTGGATCCTAAGGTATTTCTTAAGGTATAATACTGAGGATTTATCAGACCCATAGTAGAGTGTAAGAGCTAGGAAACAACAGTTTATGCACTTTTAGTTTTGGGGGGGTGTTGTTCGGATGCCACTGACAGTTAATGCTGCCCACACTGTCATTCATCTGGTTCTTAATAATCTGCTTGACATAGCAATTCTGATTATCGCTGATGTCCTGATGTGACAACACATTCGCTGTGGTGCTCGATTGGGACCCTGAGCTGTCCTGCTTGGTGTCCAACTGGTTAGCTGCTCTTACCGTACCTCCTAGTCCTCACTTCTTTTCAAGACTATGAATCTAAGCAAGCTCTCAGACCATTTTGGTATTTAGCTTCCAGTGCTTTGCCATTTCCCTTAGCACTTTGTACCCTGCAGCCATTTGTGCACAAGCAGAACTGTACACGTGAGCATCGTAATAGCTGCTACTTCAAACATCTGCAGCGGTAGAAAGGAGGCATGTCGATAGCGAGCAAGCTTGATACTGTTCTTCAAAGATAGCTGGGGAAGAAGGGCATTTTCATTAATGGGGAAAATATAGACACAAGTGCAGGTTTCTAAAGATATTTTGAACGTAGTTCAATAGAAGTTTATCAGATAGTGGTGGAGACTTTCTATCATCATTTCTCCTGGACAGCTGTAACAGTAAAGCTTACAAAGATGCTGTTTTCTCTTTGCAATACCTTCTTGGAATTGAAAAATCTCTCCTCAACTGAGAAGTCCAAGCCACATCTTTAATCTCCTTTTTAAAACTCGTTTCCATCTGTGTTCACCATCCAGTACCCCTTGAGCTTCCTCAGTGCTGTAATGAGTTCACTGTAACACTTTTTGTTATTTTAAAATGCCTCCTTGCTGTTGACAGGCTTTTCATGCTACAGCACAGTGAAGGTGACTGCATGGAAAATCACCTTGAAAGAATCTCCAAATCTGGTTTTGGTACTAATATGTGGTTACTTCCAAACAGTTGATATTTGAATCACTGTCATATTCTAGTTTGTTGTCCTTCCCAGTACTGATTTATGCACTAAATCACAATTGCTTATGTCTGCTCAGTCCACTGGTTTGTCCCTGATACTGTCTAGTATGTTTTAATAAGAAACTTAAGGCGGCTGAACTTGCATTGCGTATTTTGGTGGGGACCAACAGTGCAACAAAATAAAGGCTTTAAATACAGTTTGGTCATCCCTTGTAAATAATTATAGGCATTTGTGTGAACAACTACTTTCAGCATCTCATCTGAGTGTGCTTCTGATGTGCAGAGTGGCAGCCTGTCCCCCAGAGACAGACCCCAGAGGCTCACCTGGGGTCTCTGCAGAGCACTTCGATTGAGAATACTCAGTGCAGCTTAGTACTCCTGATTTTTCCTGTTAGCAAGGAAGATAACTCACTGAATTTCTCAGTTAACCTTGTAAATCTGAACACCCCCCCCCCTTTTTTATTTTGCTTTAAAAGTTTGGTAAGTACCACTTGAACTTGTAGCACACTGGAGAAATAATATTGGACTAAATACGACTTTCTGTAAGCATCCTCTGAGAAGAATCCAGAGAGTCTAAATGTGTGGGTAGTTGGTTTGTGTCTTCTCTGCATCTTTTCTGTACAGACAGATAAAAGCATCAAGGCTATGAAGTGGCAGACTAAAATGGCACACATAGTACCTGAAATAAATTTGGATTTTAGACTATTCTAGGCTATTTAGACTATTCTAGAAGCTAATGACCTAGTAGTTCAGTTGGAGGAGACCAGGGCTGTTAGGACATTGAAATTAGACTAAATACTACCAGGTAGAAAACCTTTCCGCTGGTGCTTTTTGCTTACATTTTGGGGAAGGGCTAAATGTGTTTAATGAAGTTAAGGAAGTTTTCTTATGTTAGATGACCAAGGGGTTGCTGGGGTCAGTCCCAAGGAAGGGAACTGAGTGACCGTCTAGTTTGTGATACCCTGGTGTCACATACTCCCTTACTTCATCAGGCAACTCTGCGCCAAGTGAGCTGGGTTTTATACTGATGTCTTTGCAAATCTCATGTAGTGAGTGTCTGATGACCGAGCCAAAACATTTCTGAGATGGGAGTGCCCTGACTCCCCAGACATACCATGCTTTTGCATGTGTGGTTCATGCTCCACATTCTATAGAGGAGCTGTTGCTCTGCTTCATAAACACTACTCAGCAGTTGTAGAAATGCTGGTTATTAGAGCTGGATTGCAAACATTTTTGCTGTGGTACACAACTTGAACCAAGCAGCTGCAGCTGGTGTTTCCTGGGATACCAGAAGCCACGAATGGATTAGACGTCGTTCCCTTTCGCTCTTGGACTCATTGACTAGGTTGTCAATCAACTTATATCCCAGGTTTGTTTGAAGTGTACAATATTGGGAAAGGATTAGGAAAATCAATATGATAGAACTTATCTTGTAGCACGTGAAGTTGGAAGAGTGGTGATGCAGCCAAAGGCAGGCATCTTTATCATTTGCTCTGCTTTCTATGGTAGATACAGGTCACCTACTTGTGTAGCTCTCAAGTATCCTGTTAGGAAGGATCCCTGACAATGTTAGTGTAAATGTTGTGTTCCTTAAAAGGAGACACAGGGGATAACTTGTCAAGCACTCTGATTTTTGTTTGATGCTCAGATGAGTTGTATGCTGTCATATTTTAATACTGATGCTGAAATTTAGCAAGTTTTGACCAGAGCACTTCAAATGTTGGGAATATCAAAAGGTCCCTTGAAGAAAAGTGATCTGTTTTTTTTTTTTTTTGAGCTTCTCTTTCCACATAGTATATACAGAACAGTAACCTTGAGAACAAACTTGTATACTTTCTGTAACAGGAATTTGTAGGAAATCTCTTGCCATTTGTGGTGGTAATTCAGGGGTGGGGGGGATGACTCTTCCAAACTTCAAAGCATAGCATGCTAATTTGGAACCGTATTGAGTGTCTTGAATTGCAAACTGTTTGAGACGGATCCTTACCCTACTGTTAAAACCTAGTTTGGTTTGAACGCATATATTTAATGTTGGTGATACTGATAATGGACTAAAGTTAATACACTTTAAAGTCCATCAGCAGCAGTGTGGCCGAGAGATGAGGAGACTGAACATCAAGAAATCTGTAGCTGAAGGTACCCTGTTTGGGAGAGGGAAATCCTTGTTGAGAAATGTTTTTTTCCCACTTCCTCTCATTCTAAATCTGACTTGAAACAAAACCATATATAATTGATGTTGTAGATACTCTATGTGGATTCTGCTACTTCCTGGGATGGTAATGGCTTTGATTTCCCCTCCTGAATTCACATGACAGTGGTAAGTGAGCTGTCTTGCTCTCCAGCAGGTTTCAGAAAGCACCAAATTCTGCTGACCTAATTGATGCCAAAGGTGATAATTAAAGCTTTCTAAAAAGCTCTGAAGGCAGTCCTATTAGAGTAGGTATTCATGACTGCACTAATAGGTGGGTGCAAAGTGGGAGTTAAAAGGGATTCTCTTATCTTTGTGTGATTGCTTAGCTATTGCTGTGCAGGGGAGGAGAGCTCCTCGTTACCGCAGAGCATCTTTAGTAAGATGTTCATATTAAAATATAAGCATTGCGTCTGGGTGTGTTCAGCTGCACTAAGGTGTGTTTAAAAAAAAAATCGGAGGATTGCAGGTTTGGTTTTGTACTTCAATAGATTTGTCCATTTGTAAGAGCAGGGTGAGGATTTTCTTTTGAATTAACAAGTTCAAGGTGGTAGTGGTTGTGTGAACATCAAAATGAATGCTAGTAATGTTACTTGTCCACAGGTTTGGTGCATAGGAAAAGATGCTCTATTAACATGTGACATCTTGTTGAACCACTTTGTCCTTTAAGGTCTGAGAGTTGTTGAGGTCATGGTGTTTGGCATTAAAAAAAGCAAGCTTGTTGACCTTAAGCTTTGAGTAGCATGGTGTAAACTTCTGCTTCCAGTGGGACAGTTAAAGGCTAAGTAGTTTCAGATGTACTGCAGGATATTCTGTATTGCACAGGCAATGTTGGATACAAATCCGTATAATGCTGAGCAGGCATGAATAATTTTAAGGGTCAGATATACAGAGGTCTTTAAAGACAACTGCGCTGCTTGGTTGAGCTCTTCATGTGCCTGATGCAGAAAATAAGCATGATGGCTTGACCAGGGTCACCGGCCATTGATCCTTCTTTGCGATGGGCATGTAAGTGTATTTTGCACTGATCACCCAAAATCCTGCCTTGGTGTACTTGGAGGCATTGATGGGGCTGTTCCTAAGAGGCGTGTGATCTTTGTTTCACAGGGCCAGTTCAGGGTTGGAGGCGTGTGGAGGCAAATTGTACTGATCTGGGAAATGCATAACCCTTTTGGTACAGCAAGGGAGGCTCTTGGATCTGACACTCCGCTTCCGAGACTGCCTTCAGTGCCAGTGAAGGTTACTACTGTTTCAGTGCCCGATGGAGACCGTTTTGCTCGGCTGAAAATGTTTTTCCTTAGAGGCTATGAAAACTGGGACAAGGTGGGGTAGGAGGGACTGAGCAGTGGTTCTAATGAATAATGCTGAATGTCCAAGAATGGGAACAAAGGGAACTTTGTTTTGTTTTTTTCTGGGAAAGTGCTCGGAATCAGTTCCTGCAGTTGCCCCCCATGTCACCACCCTTGTAGTGCAGGTACTTCCATGTGTTACTTGAAACTTTTTGCAATATGACATGGTGCGTAACTTGAGATGTGTTTTGTGAGCTGTTATGTTCCATTATTGCCCCTTGTATGGCTAGATGCTTTTAAAACTGAAAACATATGTATAGCATAAGGCTTTTCTTAGACTAAAATTTCCAGCATGTTGCCGCTCCTGTACAGACACGCGACTGACAGAAGTGCAGAATAAAGTAGCTAGAGGAGAGCGGTTGATTCCTGTTGGTCACCTTGGAGTGTTCTCCCATCCCAGTCAATGCTGTGATCTCCCCCAAAATCTGCCAAGACATACATAGCTCTTAAATGCACGTTGTTGCATGCTTGCTCCACAGTAGCATCTGGAGAACTCTGGACTTTTTTCAGGAAATTAATTCCACGCAGGAATATAATTGGAACCAGGTAAAAGTATAGCTTTGTAGGCTACACAGGGGGGAATGAAATGGTATTTGATTTCCAGTCAATTTGCAGTATAATTTTCATCCAGAGATCTAACACAGCAGTGTGGTTTATTATATTTATTTATAATTTAAATAATATATGATGATGCTTAGCTTTTTATATATTATTTATTAGGCAGAGAATGCCTTGAGGTCTAAACTTTTTATTTTATTATATCCAGCTCTTCTAAAGCAAACCCTGACAAGTACTAATTACTGTAAACGTACTGATCGTGTGGAGATGGCTTTTAAGTTAATTTGCAAACAGCGGTATAACTTCTGGTAGTATCTGGGAAAAAAATTCAATATCAATTCTATCAATAATTTGATTTTGGGAAGATTTTACTCTGCATATCAGAGTCAGAGGAAGAGAGAGACCTATAGTTGTCAGACAAATCTTTCAGCTGCTAAAAAAGAAACCTCTGAAGTACCTTGACAGTGTCCAGTCCGCAATTGTTGTTGCCAAGTGCTGAAACTTCATTAACTTTTTCAGTGTCTGAACCTTTTAACTACCAACAAAAGTTGGCTCTTTTGTTCAGGACCTGATGCCAGATGAGTCTTTAAGTCCTCCAGTTCTTTAAGGGCTCTTACTGGAACCTAAATGGTATGTGAGCAGATGCAATCAAATCACTAAATGTGGTGGGTTTAGCTTTTCTTTTGTGCTAGGCTAAAGAAAGTGTTATATCAGTATTAATTCTTATCAAAAAGTGTAATGTTTCAGGGCTTCCTGAAAGAGCGAAACTAGCTTTCCAGTTTTTATGTGCCACATCAGTGTGGCTGCAACAGGTTGCAAGATTGGAGAAACTGCGTAGTTAATGATACCTGCTCTCCGGCTTGCCAAATGGAGTGCAGATAGAGCTGCTTCCAGTTGATACTGTCAAAGTTCATGCTCTGGAGAAGTCCTTTTCCAGAAGCAAAAAGTTCTCCCGTCTTGGATAGTGCTCTAATGTCTGTGTACGATTCCTCCAAGGATGTGTTTCTGTGGTGCAAATCTTCAACATCCTTACTTTCTGTGTGCATAGACACAGTTTATTTAAAAACAGTGGTTTACCTCTGTCAGTATGTAACTTGGTGCAAATATCAGGTACGAATACTGCTCCCTGTTCTAGAAGCTTTCAGAATTCTTTATTCAATTTATGTACTAAACGTTATCTACAAGTTGAAGAGGACAAGAAGCAAGCTGGTTTCTTCCCTTATTGAATCAAGGCAAGGTAAAACTTGTAGGTAGAGCGCTATTTAAATCATCGTACGTGGTACCAAGTGTGTGTGTGGCTTTCGGGTGCTGATCCCTGGTAACCTGACTAGGAGCAATGCATCTGCAGGCTAGTGCGAATACCAGCAAGGCTTATACTTGAGCATCTGTTAATTCATAATCACATCTACTTCATCACCACTAGAGGCTCCTCCAAGTCATGCTTTGGATGTGTTTCTGTGTCAGGAAGCAGCTCATGCTTTAAGCAGCATGCAGATGTCTGAATCTATCAGGGTAACACCTCTTTACACCCAATGAATTTTTTTTTAATCAAAATAATCAGTCATCCTCTTGATGATAGTACGGTTGAACCTGAATCATCAATTTGAAATAGTTACTGATCATTAACTACTGATGAACTTTAAAGCTATGTTGACTAGAAGCTTGTGTTGCTTGCTAGTAACTGGAAAAAAAAGCATGAAAATGTTTGTCATAGGGAGTGTGGGTAAATTTTCTTTTAACGTCAACATATCTCATCCCAGCATAGATAAGGCTATAATTACCAACACAGATTATTTTAGGGTTCAGACACTTCCATGTATGTCTAGGGTAGGTTTCCCATGACAGGGCTGTACTTACACTTGTATTCTCAAAACACTGTCAACTTTTGCTGCAAACGGATTATTACTGCATTGTAATTTGATAGGGTGTAGGCATCTTACATCAGGTGCAGTATGTCTGAGATACGGGCTTTGATCAAACAGCCTAACAACATTAAGACTAAGTTTTCAAGAATTAATCTTATAAGGCAGGAAAGAATATCATCATGGGATCATGGCTAGCATCCAAATAAGGATGAATTTTCTGTTCTTTGCCGTTCCTACGTTTTGGTAGCCTCAGCTTATTCCATATGTAAGTCAGTCCTGTGCTCAGGTCTTCGTTTTTTGCGGATGTGTGGTATCATTTTTCTCTGAATGGGATAAGAGGTAATCCAGTTCCCAAACTGACAATGTGGATCCTACAATTTTTGAGCATGGTGGCATGCTGGAACACCATACTGGAGCTATTGGAGACACAGTGTGCATGTTTGTAGATGAAGCATCAGTGATCTCTGTAGTCACAGATACTTTCATGGGATGATCCTATTTAGAAAGTGGAGGAGCTTTTAATGAGTCTTTGCAGGAAAGCAACATGACTTGTTTCTCTGGAGGCTTCAAAATAAGAAGGTGCTGGGTGGCTGTTGGACCTATTGGAAGGTTATTTTTTTATTATCTGTTTCTCTAGCATTCGGCTAGTGTTCTTAAACTTCAAGACCTTAAAAAGGAAGGGCAAAGCTGAAAAGTAAGTTATCCAAAATTCACCAGAAGGTAGGTACTAGAAGGGTATAAGTAGAAAGTGATGTCTCACAGTAGAAAACTTGCTTTGTCTTGAAGTTCTCTACTTTTTTTTCTTGAGGTATCGCCTGTTCCTATAAATCTCCATAGCCATGGATGCTGCATCTCTTGCAAGAGCTCTTACTGTCAATCTGCTACTGCAGTTTATCTTGTTGCTCAACTTAGACTGCTCTTGTTTTGTTTTGTTTGGAGGCTTTTCTTCATCCACACTTCAGTTCTCACTAAAACCAGACTGTCAATCCACCATAGATCTTGTCTTTTCTTTCCTGGTATGCCACTTATGGGTGATCGTTTGTCACACAAATTTCTTCTAAAGTTAAGTCAGATATGCCACTTCAAAACAAGAATAATATCTATGACATGCTTAAATACAGGAAGAAAAACGAGTTTGAATTTCCCCCAGTTTCTTTCTTGGTACTGGTAGACAATACTGCACAATTGTATAAGTTTCCTCTGACTTGCCTACAAGATCCAGCTTTCTCTGTCCAAATGATTACATCCCTTGCCTGTATTCTCATCTTACATCTGTCTCATTAAATTTCTGTCTTGACCTTGAAATCCTCTTGACCTGCAGTAGTCTGAAGTTGTTCTGTTAGATACAAGCTTGAATTTCAAGGATGTTCGTTCATGTACCGAACTTAGCTCAGTTGCACTGGTTCTGCTTTTATCAGAAGCATAAAGGGTACCTTAAATATCTGTGCTGCACTGCAGATGAATCAACCTGCTTTGCATCCTTTTGCTGGCTCTTTCAGGAGATATTTCAGCGAACTGAGGATTCTGGCTTTATCTAGATGTCATATTAGTCATTGACATGGTAACTAGTTGGAACATAGGTAGAAATATCAATGCTAGTTTGCACTTCAGTGTTGTACTTTCTCTTGTATATCCATCTGGCCTGAAAGATGTCTTTTTAAGCATCCATGTTTTAACGATGGTTGAGAAAGAACAACCATTTTGTAGGTGGTTCTTGTGTGGCCACGTGTAATTAGCTTTTTAAATGGAGCATGGTTGTTATAGCAGGGAGGTGACTTCCTAGCGATCTGCAGGAGATGAGGACTGTATGTGAGGGGACGTGTTCTTCAGTAGCTGTTTCCGTAGGGCCACGTTGGGAGTGTAAGGTCTATATGTACCTAACACACGGCAACTCGAGACGTGGTTCGAACAACAGTAGTACTTTGGAGCCACTGAAGGTCAAAGCGGTTGAATACCTTGTCCTTGTGACTGCAGCAGCAGTGCTGTCTGATCTGCTTCTTTTTAAGCAGATGTTTAGTGTAAGAGCTAGTTCTCTGCCTGGTGTAATGCAGCTGTGGCACATGTATTTGCAGGAGCTGGTACTGTGGCAGATTCATGCTGGTGGCTGCTGCTTTTATCCCCCAGCCCAGGCAAGAGTACTTTGTAGTGTGAGAAGTAGCAGCTTAATACTCTGCAGGCCTCAGTGATTTGCCTCTGTGTTTTGATTTTGACTTAAGGTGGGTGTCTGTGTTTTGAAGTCATTAAATGAATTAAACATATCGTTTGAACTGGGCTCCCTTTCCTTAGTAGGCCAAAGCTCAAATTAAGACTTTAGCACTTCAATAATACTGTGGAATTCGGGAGGGTTTGTCTTGTTTTGAAAAAGTAAATCTGAGGTCTGAGCTAGGATTCATCTTCTTTAATTCTCATCCCTTGCAGTGCAAGTTTACTGGCAACCAAGTTATTGCTGCTCATGAGTAAAGCTACACCGACTGCAATGCTGTGAGCTCCAAATCACCTACAGCACAAGGCAGGGGTGAAAAGAGGTAGAGAATGACAGAATGCTGAATGCTTCTTGAATTTGGCTTCACACTAGGAAAAAACACCCAAAACCTGTTAACTGTAGAAACAATAACCTTAGGAGCAAGGATGGGTATGTTCAGCTAATGCACCTATTTAGCTTAAACTTTAAACTTGATCTCTTTGAAGCAGCCTCTGATACTGGAGCTGACAGGCGCATCATTATGCAATAATGTGAAAATACGCTTTTGTGTCTCAAATGTAGGTTTCCCTAGCGAATACCTTCTGACAGAGTGCTGGTTCCTGCAGTGAACTGGAGGACGCTGGGCAGGGAGGCAGCTTGCATAGGTGTATCAGACCTCTCCGGCTCATACAGGATTATAGATACTTGCACACTGGGGCTATGCATAATACAGTTGTATTAGTATAAGATTATAAATCTAGACTAATGCAATGCTGATTGTGTCTCTACACTAGGAGATGGTGCTGCTGTATTTAGCTCTTTGGTTGCAAGTGGCACAGCCCAGCAGACTTTCTCACTACTGCTGAGTGCTACCTGCCTCTGCCTAGATTTACTACCTGTGACCAGCTCCAAACAGGAGAGTTCGTGATCAGTAATGCGGTGCCTGAAAAATAAGTAGCAGGGCTGCGTAAGTGCTAAGTTGGCTTCTGTGTGGCAGCCAGCATAGATAAGACTGCAACTGCAATTCCTAGGTGCTGCCATTCAGTTTCTAGAAACCTATATCCCTTGTTTAAATAAAGGCTGGTATGCCAGCCTGAGAAGTCTTCATTAGAAGACCTGCTGCCTGCCGTGCTGAGAAAGGCAAAGTTGTGTAACACTGCAGCAGTGCTATGGTTTATACTTACAGTGCTATAAATATTCCTTTCCCTTTGCTGCTTATGAAAGAGGTGACTGCATCAAGACCTGCCCAGTGTTTTTAGCAGAACATGTAACTGGCTGTCCCTTGAGGAGAGCTTTCCTCTTGCATCCAGCCCAGCTTGCATACGGAGAGAATCAAGGCAATTAGTCATTCACTGACTCATGAATGGTACTTGTTTAAAGAATTGTCTAAAAATAGTTAGGCTGAAGGAAAGGGTGTTTGTATATTGAGCTAGCTCGGACATCTTTTCACTCATCAATTGCAAACGGCGTTGCTTGCTTCACCCAACAATGAAGCAATCTGCTGTGTTTTGGTGAGTATGCAAATGGGGGAATGAAGAGGTGAGTTCACAGAAACTCTGTCAAGCTTGATGCAAAATGCTGTGAAACTGGGATATGCTTTGGTCGTGATTACTTGAATTTGAGCAAATTAAACTATAGAAATGACCAGGATAAGTCCGAAGTATATCATACTCTCATGCTCAACTATTCCGTAGACATGCCTGTATGTAAGTCTGCTTCAAGAAAGTAAATTACTTAACTAGGAAATGAAACCTCAAAACACAAGATTGAACAGGATGTTGAAGATGTCGTAGGCTAATGCAGCTCTTAATAAGAGGCAATCTTCTGGACCCTGAAGCCTGGCAAGCAGAGGCAGGTGCCCAGAGTGTCAACCCTGTTACACACTAAACTGGAGAACTTCCACACATGCTGCCAGAGATGCCAGTAATGTATCATGATATTTTGAATAAGCAGCCTCCAATATTCCTGCTACTGCTCCAGCAAAACTCTATTATTTTTGCAAATAGACTTGGAAAATTGCCGCTTCTGAAGCGGTCACAAACTGCTCCTAGAACAGCCGCACTAGTGTTAGAGCTTTACCAGTTCAGGTGCCAGTGTCCGCAGCTATACCTGCAGTAGGACTACTTCAAGTGCCAGCTTCTCCTCTAAAGCAGACACCTAAGAGGAGATATGATTTGGAAGAAACTTTAGGTGCAGTATTGCCGAATATCTTTGGCTCCTTCAGCAAGTATTAGACACTATAGGGAGACTAAGTTTCACACATTTGGAGTTATTCTTTCTGTTTTGTCCAAATGGGGAACTCAGTGTGTTTGTACAGATATAAATAAGAACTGAGTCATCTGTTTCTGCCCGGAAAATAGTCACACAGACTAGCCTTTCTGTGTAACACGTACCCAGTAAGCCTCACTTCAAGCCATACAACTCATGTACAGTCTGCAGGCAACCAAAAGGCATCAGACCCAAGAGTGCAATCTCAACACGAGGCCTGCAGTGATGGCAGAAGTCTTCTCACCTCTGGCCTGTCACAATCTCTAATATATTCATTCTTAATTCTTTTTCTCTTAAAATCAGGCCTGATCCTGGAGTGAAGGTTGAATTGGGGGCAGAATCTAGTAATACTTCAGCATGGGATTTCCCAGGAAAATACAGAAACCTCAGTATGATGTCAGCTTTCTCGCATGGGAATCTGAAATTGCTTTAGCGCTCGGCTCCTGTGGTCAAAGCTCAGCAAAGCTGTTGGGACGGCAGCTTGCCATATGGAAAAGGACCAAGTAGTTCTGTTTGTTAGGTCTTATATAGCTGCTGTGGTAGTTGCCTTTTCTGTGATGAATAGCAGACAAATGCAAAAACTGAGTGAAAATGGACAAGTTATAGAAGATAAATAGATGGCTCAGAATGCCACCATTTCCAATTCTGTATCTCGGTGGATGCTACATCTCCTGCAGTTGTTGCAGCGATGTTTTCTGTGGCATTGTGTGAAGTCAAACTGATGATAAAAGTAATGGAAGTGAACCTGGCAGTTGTTAGCTTGATGTAGGTGAGTGCTTCTGTAATCCGTTCTTTCACGTGAGCTCTGAGGGCACTGACCTGCAGTTTTGGGAAAATTGTCAGAGGAACACAGCTGTGTTTTAGGGGTTTATACTAAGGAGTTCAGAAGTCTAGCCCTGTCTGGAAGTGCTCTTGCTTTGCCATTATCAGCCTGGGAGATAGAGCTGAGGCTCTATCTGTCAAACCATGGGCACTGCAAGATGGATCTGTGCACAGCTGGTGGGGTCGGGCTCGGTTGTGCAGCTGGGGAGGGGAACAGCTTTAGGGAAACTTCTTATTCGCCTTCCAGCCTGTCCCCAGCTTTCTGTTCCCAGCAAGCTCTCCACATGAGAGCGTTAACAGCTGCCGCATCTGAAGCTGGATGCTCCCTGGCTCAAGAGCACTGACAATGAGTGTTTCTAGCCGGAGCCAAAATGATTGCCGCGTGGTTCAGACTGAATGGCATAATTAGCTGGGCGATACCGTGGACTGTCCCTGCGGTAAAACTCACTGCAAGAAAGCAGTATCTTCTCTAACTGCTGAACTGCTTGAGATCCTAAACACAGCTGACTGTGCAGGCTAACTCGGTCTCAAGATGAGCAGTTATTGCCATGAGCAGTTATTGCCATGAGCAGTTATTGCCATGAGCAGTTATTGCCATGAGCAGTTATTGTATGAAGGCTAGAACCTCCAAAGGTTCAAAGGGAGACAATATTAAAAAAAATAAATCCTTTTGTTTCTTTTGAGTAATGTTAGAAGAAAATGGTTTGGTTTCCAGGCGCTGCTTGTTCTAATGTCATTGTTCAGAGTAGTTTTATTTACTGGGATCCCTTGAGAGATGGCTCCGGAATTTGAATGTAGGAGGTCACAGGGACTTGGGTGCAAACCAGCTTAAAGGGCCGTAGTGAATTCCCCCCTTATCATTCAGCTCAATCTTGGTTTCATGTCTACTGTTAGTCCTGATTTTAGATCTAAGGAGCAAAAGACTAGTATGTGGGTCAAAGCCCTTTCTTTAAAAGTGTAATTGTAACTTTGACCATCATATCGCAGACTTTCTGCTTTGGTCCAGGTTGGGTGACTTAACAACAGTCCCAGCTTTATGAATGTAGTTATGTAGACAGAAATATTTAATAATAATTTACTATTAAAAGAAGTTTTGGTAGAAGGAAACCTGGTTTATATCAGAGGAGTCTTCCATTGGAAATGACAGCTTTTAGTAATGCCCCAGATAACTAAATTAGGAACTGTATACAAGATATGATTTAGTGTGACACAAGAATGGGCTCCTGCCTGTCAAACTAGTCTCTGATTTTGTAAGTTAACCTCACTTCTTGACTCATCTTTGGCCTACTGACTTGTGGCTCTATTTTCTTTCTTGTTTAGAAGCTTCATGTCCTTTTTATGAGATCTAGTTCACTCTTCGCATCAGGTCTTTGATTAAAATTCCTTATGAAGCAATACAGGTAACACAGAATATAAGGGGTGTGCTGCTCTTAGTGTTCATATGGCCATTGCAGTAGCGAGGGAATTTTCAGGACGCACATGAATTAACTCACCTGGTCATTCCTCTTCTAACTTGGATCAGAGATGTGGTCCTACTTATCTAAAAGCGCAATGAATGTCAATAAGCGTTGATGTGGTGCTGCTGGGAAATGAGGCCAGAACTGGGACTAAATTACCAGGCTAGTGCCCAACTCTGTCACAAGAAATTATTTATGTCCTAAGTCATAATATCTGGAGCTGAAATGGCAATGTTGGTCCTTCGTTCACTTTTACCTTGTCAAACAGTTGACAACGCAATGTGGCTTTAATACTGCTTTACAGGTTCTGAAGCTGGGCGATACCGAGGCGCTTTAAACATCACTGATGTGAGAAACAAGCAGCTAATACTTACTGCTGACCTCTACTGAACGTCTTTTCCGGCACATAATATTTAATACTGCATGCAGTAATCCAGACTTAACGTGGAAGAGGAGAATCCATTAGATGAATTATATAAATGCTTGATGCACTCGAAACAGTAAAGGGCATTTTGTGGGATTAGATATTAACACTTAACCCATAGTGGTCTGTAGTTCCTGTTCGTGTTGGCTTTCTTGTATGTTAAATATACGGTGTAGTTAGCAGCACGCTGGCAGGAGGCATTCATTAGGCGTGCAGCTCCGGGATGTGATGATGTGCACAGTGAGGAGCCTGGTTATGCCTGTTACAAAGAAAAATGAGGAGCCTTGGGCTGTCTGCAAGTGCTGTAACTCTTCCTGGGGCAGGGTGGGTGATTTGCAAGGAGACCTTGGTGGTACCTGCACACAGAGTCAGTAGGAGCTTGACTCTGGGCTGGCTGTAGCAGATAACTAGAAAAAAAGCACAAAATAGTTTAAAAAAGCAAATGCTTCCTTTGTATCTGGTCTTAAATACACTTTGAAAAGGATGCTTAGTTTCACTGATGCTGCGTTTTCATAGGGCTTGCATTAAGCTTGTGATGTTTTAAAATAAAAAATTACCTTTAAGTGGCACTTCCAGAAACACCAGGCAGCTGCAGTTTCTGTTGGCTGCTGTGAAAGCCGCTGGTGCTCCTGACTTCCCCAAATCAGGTCAGTTGTGATGCTGGTGGCTTTCCAGGAAATGTGTGCTCTTCTCCCCATTGCCTCTCTGCAGTAGGCAGGCAGGATGGATTCACCATTCCTACCCTCGCTGCCTAAAAATCAGCGATCTAGGTTTTGTCAGCTTGAGAGGAGTAGAAGAAATCAGTGTCGGACTATAGAAGTGTCATGTACAGCTAGGCTGGAATACATATTGACTTTCTAGACAGCTGAAGCTAGGAGGGAGTCCTGCCTGCATTAATGCTCCCTGCTGAGAGGGACATGATATCAATATGTAAACGTCAAGTCAAGATCTCCAGGAACAAAGTCGCTGTAATAGTTATTCATAGCGACTGAATCAAGACTTAATTCAGTGGTTGGCAGAAATGTTAGGTTTGTCTTTTCAGTCAAATAACATGGTATCTAGTAAGACTTTATTCTTCTGCCATACATAAATTTCACTATGGCTTTGCCTTATCCAACTAGAAGAAAAATAACCAACCTGAAGTGCAGTCACTAATGAGGATGCCAGGGAGCAAGGCAGTAAAATAGGAAACAAAGTGACCACAGCGGAAGCAATGTTCTTAACATGTGTCGTAGGGTAATTTAGAGGTTGAAGTTCTTGTGTAGTAGCTGTAAATGCCTATAAAGGGCTGAATCTTCTGCCAGGCTCGTTTATTCAGTGTATCATCAGAGGAGTTTGTTCTTTTTCTAGGGACTACAAGTATGAGTAGTTATAAACTGGGGGAAGGGGGGAATGGGTTGTATGGGGGGAATGGGTTGTATGATTGTGGTCTCCACCTTCCTGGCTGTTGCGTTCAGTGATGTCAAAGAGCCGCGGTGAGCAGGCGGCTAAAATCGGGACACTGAAATAGGATTCTTTCTGTTTAGTTTAAGCTCAGCTATAGAGGAGTCAAACACATGGTGAATGCAGTAGCGGTTGGGGGACTGGGCTGCATCTTTAGTCCTCCTAAATTAGTTTGGCTGTAACTGAGCTAACAACAAGCTGCCCTAAAACTCTGCCACTCTCTAGCACCTAGCAGTGCCTGGCTGAACTTACCAGGAATCAGCTCAGAGAGCTGATCTGCCTTACATCAGTGAAATTGTAGGGGGGAAACCTTTCTGTGAGCTTCTGCTTTATTTTAAAAATAAGTTTATTGCCTAATTTGTTCTTTTTGTCTCTTAACGTGTTTAGCATTGGGCTTTTAGTGAAAAAACTGACCTGTAATCGTGGCTGTTGCTGCATCTTTGCAAGCAGTCTTGCAGCTTGTCTTGGAAATTCTTGGCTTGCTTAACCCACTCAGAAACTCAAATAGCATTCAGTGAGAGCAGAGTTGGTTTACATCATTTCCCATGATTTCTCTTGCAGAAGAAACACGAAGATGGGACCTGTTTGTAATGCCCCGGAAAAGCATTTGGTTTCACTTTTCAGATTCTGAATGATCTCAACAGAGAGACCTGAAAGTGATGCTTTTTTTTTTTGTTTGGTAAAAATCCCTGCCTGTAATGTGGGGTTTCCTAGTTTGGTGGCTTTTGGCTCTGAAACGGGGTTTGCGGAGAGGCTTCGCTTTATGCTCCAGTACAGCACCTCAATGTGTTAAACACTTACAGGCTGGTTAGAAATGGCTTATCAGCAAGTAATGTGACTGATTTCTCTAAACCTGTGACTGGTTACAGGCCAGCTTGGGTCTCAGCTGCTTCCACGTGAGAAAAGGTTTCTCTAATTTCTCTCCAGTTGCATTTTTCTGGTGCCAGAGCTCAAGAAGCATCCTTCATGTGGCAAAACACCGGATTTATTTAATTCCGTAATGATTGTTATTGCAGGCAGGCAGATAGCTCTTTTCTACTAAAGAGTTGTGGCTGCAAAATAGGATTTATAAGTTTGAAACAGTCTTTCAGGATCCTGTAGCTTCTGCCTGAGTCTGCATCACATACAGAGATTGTAACTGGTTCTCCAGGCTCAGCCTTTGCAGTGGGTCTTCTTGAGATGAAATCCTCAGGGTTAGACAATTTAAGAGCAGAGGGTTTTACTGAGAGGAATGAGACCTGCTTCCTCAGCTCCTTGACCACGTATGTGGGATCCAAACCTGGTAATGCTGGTACACTACTGGCAATATGCTTTTTTGGTTGCCTAGAAACTCTACCTGTGTAGAAGACGTATAGGTTTTGCCAAGAAATCTTGTAGCTAGCTCAACCCTGAGTTTTGTTGTCTCTTGCATTTTTAATCTCAATCCTTGGGCTGTTTTATGTCTTAGATCTTGCGAAACTGCATGTAAGCACAGGAATAGGCTTTCTTGGGAAAACCCCAGTAGCCTGGAGGAGTCTGCAGCTAGATGATGCAAGCGCTGGAGCTGAAGTGAATCTGCTCTGCCCTGGGTAAAATCTCTGCTCCGCTCTCAGTGCGGGATGGCGTGTTGTAGAGCGAGGCATGTCCTTGCTGCAGCAGCCTCTCTCTTCTGCAGTGGTGTGGGGACAAGAGGCATTCGCTTGCTTTCTTGGAGCAATGCCATTTGTGTAACTGACCTTAAACCGTGGGCTAAGATTGTTTAAGTGGATCATAAATCTATTGGCAAATGACTGCAGGGTGAGGACTCAGTGCTGCTGTAACATACCCACATACAGTCAGTATCATGAGTGGGCATGTGCAGAACATAAGCCGTGTGAGCTGCTGAATTTGTATCATAAAGGTGAAAAGATTTTTTTTCTTGGCTACCTGGTACTCTGCCCCCATAAAATTTGGGCTGTGAGGCAAAGGCATATGCCAATCTATAAGTAAAACTGTAGCCAGGTATTTAATCACTCAGTAATCCAACTTGCTTGGTTGCCTGAATCACAGAATCACTAAGGTTGGAAAAGACCTGTAAGATCATCAAGTCCAACCATAAAAAAAAAAAAACCCCAAAAACCTGTTTCTGGGAATAAAACTTCCCAGAGTCTGTCCTGTTGAACAAGGTCAGCACCCCGTGTCCAAGTGGCATGGTTAGATGCTTAAGTGGAAGGGGGTGACCTGGGATTCTGCTCTTGCCGTGTGCAACTTGCTTTTGGGATCTCTTCTTGCATTCTCAGTCTCACGAGAGCCCAGCTGTGGTGCAGGGGCCGGGAGATGCTTCTCTGGAGATCCCATGCTAGACTGGTGGTGGGGCTCTCTCAGTGGGTTGAGCAATGCCAAGGGAAGGGTTTGTGCTCCACAGCACAGCAAGCAGTCTGCCGCTCCGTCTTTCAGAGGGAAGCGTTTTTAGCACTTACACAGTCCAGATTCAGCCCTCTTTCCTGTGGGTTGGCTTTTCTAACTGCTGTGAATGGCAGGACAGCACAGAGAAGTTAATATCCAGTGCTGGGATCTCTGCAGTCTTCCCACAACTGGCTCAGCTCTGAGAGTCTTGCCCCACGGCTGGCTGCTGACCTCAGAGGCACTGGAAGGTAACATTTGCTGTCATTGCCCATCAGTATTTCGTTCATCAAGTTGCACTGATTTATTGAACAGACACAGGTGGTATTCAGACTTGGGGAAATGCTTGTGGTGGCAAAAAGTGTAGTATTAGGAACACAAGTAGATGGACTAGCTTCACTCTTGCACAAGAAGGGCAAAAAAACCTTTGGATCTGAGTAGAGCAAGTATCTAACAATTTTTTTCTGCACAGAAAAGACTAATTTAAAATATTTGCACTGGCAAATGTAAAACAGGTCTCTTCACCTTAGCAAACGTTTTTAGCCTGCTTCTGAACCTAGAAAGACAGCAGTAGTATCTTGAGTTCCAGCTTTTCAAATCTCTTTTACACTGTTAAACAACAGTTGTTGGATAATGCTTCTAGAATTAGGATGTGGTAGATGCCTTTTTGTCTTATTTTCTGAGCATTACCAGCCCAGGTCAGTCCTGGTGTTTAGATTTTTCTTGTTCAGTTAGTGTTTTGCTCATAAGAAATTGTATAGAGTTATACTGTGCACTGGTATGTAAAATGAACAGTTTAATAGCCTTAATTTAAATTGTTTTTTCCAATTTTTCACTGTAATGGTTGCTTGTTGATCTCTTTTTTTTTATTCTGTCTCATAACTAAAATATTTTGCTTTTTTCCAGGCTCATATTAAATTTCCTATTGACTATCCATATTCACCACCTACCTTCAGATTCCTGACCAAAATGTGGCACCCCAACATTTATGAGGTAAGGTGTTTTTTAAATAATTTTTTTCTCAGGCATGTGAGAAGGCTTTCTACTTCCTTAAACTTCTGGAAGTATTGAAGGTACTAAATGTCTCTAGCCATAATTAAAGTGGTTCGCTGTTGGTGTTAAGTGTCAGCTTCATGGTTGAACAGTTTAAACGTTGTAGGAAATTCTGTTCTCATACCTGCAAGTGCAGCAGGCAGCCCTAGCTGAAGTGCTATGTCATGTGTTGGCAATTTTAGGGGATTCTTGGATCAAGGCTAGTGTGTGGGGTCTTACCCTACTGTAACACTTAGGCAGCTAGTCGTTGTTTGTACACAGTTCAAGTATACTTTAATTTGAGTATATACTACAAAATTGTGTGCTAGACAAGAAATAATGGAAAACTATCTTCTGCAGCAGTCAACCTACAAATGAAGGGGTTTGGACTTGGGGTGCTCTGACTGCAGAAGAAACCAGAGCTGGGCTGGAGTCTAGCTTCAGGAGGGGTCATGCACAGCCCGGTCACCCTGGGATCAGAGTGAACAGATACCTCTGGACTTAATGTCCACAAGCCAATCTGATGTTGTCCTTGGTTCAGTGGGTCATGTTCAGAGGGTAATGCTGGGGAGCTGTCAAGTCCATAATTGGATCATGGTACAACTACATAGCAGGTTCAGAAGGGGAATGATTTTATATAGAAACAATTGGTTCAAAATTACCAAATTTCATAGAGCTGTATTTGAAAGCTGAAGGCCTCTTTTGGCTAAAACTTGACTTTTATCGGAGGCCAGTCACATCCTTGCTGAACTTTTGGATATCCTAGACAAGTGGCAGCCTGCTAGGACTATTAGTTGAATAGTTTGAGGAGCTAAAGGCCTTTCAAAACACTTCTGTTGGTGCAGCTCTGTCACTTTATCACAGGTCTTCCTATGAGAGGTTCTGCAGGTTTCCTTTGGGCCCACTTCAAAACAGGAATGTCACTTTTCTCTTCCTTGCTGTGAACAAATGATGGCTTCAGTTGATGCCTTGGGCTTGGAAGGCCCTTTTCTAACAAGTCGTTGCTCCTAAACGTCCAGCCTGGAATGAGCATGCTTCAAATGTCATGGTGAAAACCTGCACTCATGGCTTAGTAATAAATGGCCAAAAGCCTCTCCAAACTTCAGTGCAAAACAGGATAGTAATCAGCTTTAACTACTGGATGCTCAGGAGGATTGCCCTAAGCCCAGGAACACCCTGAAACCAGTCATCTGATAGTCTTCTGACTTGAGTTTTGGACTTGGCACAGCATCTTGCATGTAGCCAAGGATGGTGTTTCTCTTTAAGGCTCTATTTCAGTTACGTGGGAGTTTGATCTATAAATAAAGGCAACTTTGAGACCTGCAGGTTATTGCAGATCCATACTGTGGATGTTGATTCTGAATCCAGAAATTCTCATGCAGGAGGTGAGTGGGAAATGGGTACCAAAATGGTATGTACAAAACGAGCCTTGGAAAGGACCTCTCCCAGTCCTGGTGGGAAAGATGAAAAATTGGCTCTAGAAACAACTGAAGGTAGGAGGAGAAACTAACCCAAAACTTGATGGGTGTATTTTCGGGTTACTCTTCAAATACTCCAGCTCTCAGCTTTGTACTTTGTGTTCGTAGCAGTATCTCTTGGAGCTGAGGGAATCTGAAGCAGCTTGCAGGCTGTTTTGGAAACAACATTTAAGCAATGAAGATGAGGCACTGGGATAACTCCAAATGAAACTGAGAATAAATCAGCAAAGGGCTTGAGGTTTAAGGGTTTGTCAGGAGGAGGAAAGAAAAATCTTTCAGTGTAAGGAAGATGAAAGAAAGTAACAGTTTACAGAATCTGCTAGTGGGACCAGATGGAGAGGTTGGGGCTGATGTTCCAGTTCTGAGCAATGAGGCTTGAGTAACTTGTGTGTTCTCCCCATTTCCAGTTTACTTGGGTCATCTAGTTGAATTTTGGTAAAACAGCATTCACTTGGGTTTTATTTTTGATATAACAGTTCTCAGTCCTAATAGAAGTATAGGCTGTTTCCCACTGGCAGATGAATTCTCCATCTTCCTTCTTTATATCTTTCAAAAATGTATGTAGGGAAAGGCTCTCCCCTTGGCTACACTGATCCCTAAAACCTTGTGCTGGTCTCATCAGGTCCCATGACACCTTTACCCTTCCAGACTCTGTAATGCAGTGCTGCCCTGCTTGAATTCCCAAACATGTCATGTTTATTGTTGCAAGAGGGAAACTTCTCACGCTTTTGCTTTCCCTCTGTATTTTTGTATTGCCAAATATCTGCTCATCCACATGTTGCTGACCTGGTTGCTTGAGGAACTTCCCCCAAGTGCTGTGATGCATTCTCCTGGCCACCAGCACTGCATTCTCCCAGGAGATGGTTAAAGGAAAAACTGGGTAAACTCGTGGAAACTATTAATAAAACCAGAATAGGCTGTGAACATAATCTAACATTAGTAAGGTTAACTTCACCTTTAAAATGATATTAAAAATATTTCTAGATTGCACAAGCCTGTTGGAGTCCTAAAAAGGAAACTGTCTTGTTACGGCAAACTGTTCCAGCGACATAAGTGCATGCTGGAGTATTCAGCAGCTCCAGTGCTGCATTGCTTTGTGTAGTTGTGTTCTTGACTAAAACCTGCTTCAAAATGATGAGGACTGGCTAGATTAGCATACCTGGCAGGGTTAGTGAGCTGCTGAAATCTGGATACAGATCACAAGCATCTAATGTTGAAGTAGGATCTCGTTTGTCTATAAAACAAATGTCATTATTAATCAAGGTGAGTTGAAATGTTTGGGAGGCCCTTCAGGTGAGCTGCTGCTATCTATAGCTGTGGTCACTGACTCGGGCTCGAAGGCACGGATGCTATAGCTGTGAGCAGTGCTGCTTTGTGCTCTGGCTCCTAGATGTCAAGCAGCGTTGGAGGGTCCTCAGGACGTAGCTGAGAGCAGGTGGGGACATGCAGTCCCAAACAGAACTGATCTGCAGCTTCTCTCTTGTTCCTATCATCAACCTGTACCTTGGGTCAGGGTGACAAGGGTCAGTGCGCGTGCCCATCAGCTGAGGCAGTGCCGCCTGCCTCTAGGAACTTAGAAGTCATCCCAGCAGCTAGCTGCAAGAGGCAGCAAGCCAGCAGGCCCTGGAGAGGCCAACGTCTGCTGGCTGGCCTCTGGCCCCATCTGTACCTTCACCCCATCCTGCAATAAGGCATTGGGAGCCCTCAAGTCCCTGGAGTCAATGTCAGTGAAGAATATCAGCTGTGGTGAATACTGCTGCAGCACTCCTACAAAGTAATCATGTCAGAGTGCTGTTGCTGATGGAGAATTGGTTTTACAGGCTTCTTACAGTGTTTATAAATGGTAGGCATTATGGAGCTTTAAATCTATATTCAGGCTATAACACTGGTGAGTAAAACACAGATTGAGGATTACGTGGCTGTATGGCTTCCATATGCTGCCAAAATATTCTTCCTTTTGCATGCTGGAAGGGATTTTCAGTGAAACCTTCAGAGAGTATCTCCTGCTTTTTTTTCACCTGGTATTTGAAACAGCTGTGTCCTAGGGGAGTGGTGGAAGCCTGCCCCACACCATCTGTTCAACCTCCTTGTGCCCTGGGAGGAGCGTTGTTTTGATACCTGAGCTAGTAGAGAGTGCTAAACCCTTCAATTCAAAAATTCCTGTAGCTAACTCAGCTACTGGGAACAAATATTTTTTTTAATGCTACTTTGGGTCTCCTGTGACTAAAGCTCACTTCTATCACTGTGATGATACTTGCTATCTAGAGACCAATTTAGTTATATGTGACTTTATTACTATTTTTCCTTGATTTGCTACATTCTTTAAACCTCTTGACTTGAGATTGTTTCGTACCAATTTGCAGACTAACTCTGTTTAGCAAGGGAAACTTTTGAACATACACAGTAGGCCCAGGAAGAATTGAGAACAATTTCTAGTTCTTGCATATTTTTACTGGCACTTGAGGTCTTCATATCAACAAGGCTAAACTGCTCCAAACGTAACCAGAGTGGTCGAGTTGAGTTGTCAGACCTCTACCTGTATTCTCAGCTTTTGTTTCTGTCTTGCAGAATGGAGATGTATGTATTTCAATTCTTCACCCACCCGTAGATGACCCACAAAGTGGAGAGCTGCCATCCGAGAGGTGGAACCCTACCCAAAATGTCAGGTAACAGTGTGAATCCATGATGCACAACTGTGACTTCAAAGGCCCGTCATCCCTCTCCAAGACTAAGGCCTGTGTTGGGAGAGGTTTGGAACGGAATTTAAGACTTTGGGGGTTTTAGGGCTTGAATCGTGCGAGAACCAGACTTAACCAAGCTGTGTAACGATACTGGAGTGCTGTGTGTCCTGATGCTGGGCTAACAATGCTGTTTACAGAGTTTCATGCTCTTAAAGCAAATAATCTCAAATGTTCTAGCATTTCCCAGTCCATGTTATCCTACACTTAGATTTTTCAAACTCCTCCAAAATACCACTAGTGGAAAAGAACATTTTTGAGTATTCAGGTAGGCATAAAGCTACCTACTGTTTGCCTTCCACAGGCAAACCTACTGTTTGTCTCCTGTCCTACAGCGTGGCGTCTTGAGCAGTTAGCCAGGTAGTTTGCTTCCTGCAAAAAAACCAAAGGATCACCAAGTACCAGAGGCATTCAAGGCTAACCTGTCCATTTTCTTTTAAACACCAGCTGAATTTCATTCTCATTACAAGACGCTGCCAATAAAGAACTGATAAAACTCTTATCAAGTAGCAGTTCACTGACCTGTGCAGCTGGAGTAGTGAGTGATGTAGTAGAAAAACCTTAAAGTAAGGTACTTCCTGTTCTAACTTCTCATTTGGATAATGAATCATATTAAAGTTAAAATAATTGCCTCTAGATTTTTAGCGTATCATATGGGAATTATGCTTACTTTCAGAGTGATTTAATAAATGCTGTTTCCCCAACTTGAAATCTTAGTTATTGATAAACCCAGCTAGGGATCTCGGCACACCTGAAGGAGTGCAGTGATTTGAAAGGGTTGTCTGATAGTTTGACTCAGCTTTCATCTAGTTTGGTGTCATGAAATTAAGTTGAAAAGAGCCTTTGTCAAAGCAAAGATCTAGCAAGGGGGATTTATTGGATTCTTGATCCTTGGAATAGGATTATAACACACACTCTGCTAAGTGCTGAACTAGAGCTAATGTGGCAGGAGACTAGGAATTGTAGCAGTCAAATTATAACAACTGATGTTCCTCCTGGAGCATCCTACTTCATTTCTCTTGAGCCTTTTTAACTTTGGGGTGTCTTGCTGCATGAAGTCCTGAAGGGTTGAGAATCTGACCTTCGGAGCTTGAGGTAAATGTTATCCAATCCATCTGTACCAAGTACAGGCAAGTATGAAGCAATCTCTAAGTTCTAGTTCAGATTTTTAAAAAAAGGAAAAAAGCTTAAATACTGTTTTAAACTACATATTGCTAAGTTATGTTCACCTGTCCCTCTGCTCACATGGCTATTAACTGTTTTTTTCATATATCTGATATGATTAGGACTAGGTGACAGGCCTCAACTCATAGTTAGGAAACACCTTTGGCCATTGATTACTTATCACACACAGATTTTGAGTATTTCATTATATACAACCCTAGGGATTGATATAACTTCTCAGTTCTGATTTTTGCTCTCCCTTACCACGGTGCAGTTGGTGCTTATTTTCTTGGAAGGTGTTGGGCTTAAGGGTGACAGTTAGGGACAAAACATTCCCCAGCTGTATCAGCAAACAGAAATAAAACTTGTCCTTAACTGCTAGCCTGCTACCAGCATCATCTGTTGGGCTAAGTGCCGATAGAGATGGATCCTGCTGGGGTCCCATCTGGCTTTGCAAGGCTCCGGAGTGTCGGAGAGGAGGCAGCAGGGCTGAAGGTGTGGGAGGGGAGCATGCCTGCAGTGAGCTGCATGTGTAACCTAGGGCTGCTGAATTTTGTAAATCCTGCTGAGTATTGACTGTTTACTGCAGATGACCGTGGTTGAAGTGTGTGGCAGGGAAAAAGTCATTTATCAAGTTGGAGAGCACCTGTGCTTCCACCTCTAATGGTGTCAAGCATGCTCATTAATTTTTTCTGAACACAGTCAATATGGACTTTCCCATCACTCAGAGCTAGATGAGGCAGGCTTAAGTAAATATGGCAAACATCCAGCAAGATGTGAAGGAATGCAGCTGTGATCTGTGTGGCAGAGAATACCACTTTTCTTCTCATGTCCTGAGTCCCATAAAGCTGAGGAAGTGGTGGCAGGCCTTAGAGTTGAGGCTCTTTCATAATTTTACTTGCCCTTCTCCATATCTCCCCCGTCTCCCCTCTGTCCTTTGAGGTGCACAGGCCAGAACTGAGCACAGTATTCAAGATGTTAGTACACCTGTATCTTGTGAAGATAGGTGATGCCCTGTCTCACTATTGCTTTGTTTCCTGAGGATGCCCATTTGTTGTTGGTGCTTTTGGCTGCCTGAGATCTGGACAGTTTCTGCAGCCACTCAATGCACTAACATGACTGTCCATACAGCCTAAGCCAGAACTTTTTACCTTGTGCTGGAAAGGAAAAAATGTGGGTAGGACAAATCTATACCTACCTTTAAAGGGGGCTCTGAGAGGCTACAATGTGGATAAGCAGCTGGAACAAAATACCCTTTTTCAACAAGGTATGTAACAGGATGTGCTGTTCGGGAGCTCCAGCCAGTCTGTTCTGGATGAAATAATTCTGTGTCTGAGCCTTCTGTTGATACGTGGAGAGAAAAAGGCACTTAATAGGTCTGTTTCCTTGAGCCTCTGCTGGCTGCTCTCCCCTGCTGTTAAAGGGATGTAGAGGGACTCACTCTGAAGGCAACAGCATTTAAACACTTAAAACAGCTCACTGTTCCCCAGAATGGGGTGGGGCATGTAAGAAAGTAGAAGGCAGGCTTGAAATCCCCACTCTTCATGCAACCAACTTGCATGAAACAACATGCTGAAGAACCTCGCCTGAGAAAGAAACAGATCCCGGACAATATTGCAGAGGGTCAGTCTGGATCCAGTCCCGTGCACTTCGTGTCTGATGCCGAGGATGTTTTCAGTCCCATGTGGTTGAACCTTTTCTGTGATTTTGGTCCTGTCGGATCCCATGTGCTAGGATCCCTTCCTGTTACTGTACCTTGTTACCTTGCTTACCCACAGTAGCAGGGTTTGAGTCAGAGCAGACTGTCCAGCCCTTAAGGTATCAGCAGTGATGGAGCTGAACTAAAGTGCTGGTCGGGAATGAAGAGTGCAGAGAGCCTCACCTCTAACAGACAGTTGCCTTGGTGTATTTAAGTAGCTTTGCAGTGACTTTGGAGTCCAGGGCACCGCAGTGGAAATCATCTGCTCCTCACTTTGTTGATGGAAGTGTGGTAGAGCAGATGCTAAATCCAGACACGAATTCCTGTCTTCAGCCTTCCCTAGACTGCTTGCTCTACAGTAAAGCTGCTGCAGTGACGCCGGAGCTGACATGCTGGCTTTACAGCCTCTTTGCTGAGAATCGAAAGGTTTTAAATGAATGCTTGAGGTGAAGCAGGAGACAGTCTCTTTTTTGCCCATCATTCCAGTCTGACCAGACAGTTTTTTCCAGAGCTGCTGTTCTCTTCTACTGATTTATATCATTTGGAAAATAAATTGTATAAGACTATCCTGATAGATGTGCTGAAGTCTGGCCAGATGCAAGTGTTTAGTTTAAAACCTTTCAAGAAACTCAGCATCCAAATGACCAAGCATTTCCTGGAATTGTATCCCAGATATATGATCTGGTAGATGTGCTCAGCACGTGCTGCTCTGAATGTGCCCCTAAATCAATGCAAGCATAGCTGGGGCTGTAGTCCCTTTAATCAAGTTCTGCAAAGCAGTTGCTATGTACTGCTGTATTTCAAGACTTATTCCTTGTCTCTTGTTCTTCCCTCCCATTTACATCGAAAGCTGCTGCCGGCAGGACCACCTCAGACACGTGAAGCTGTTGCGGTGGTAGTTACAGTTACGTGGCTGGGTGTGTAGAGCTGCCTGACGTGACTCGCTGTTGAGTTCTGTGCTGGTTGTGGCACTGTGTGAGCAGCGAAGGGCTGAATCTCCGAAGTGCAAAGGGTTGTAGGAAAAGCAGGAGAAGGGGCTGGGCGAGGGAGGTGATGTTTGCCCTTGGTAAATGCCAGCAGAGCGGGGCAGCTAGCAGCTCTGCGCTGCTGCTAGAAATCCAGGAAGGCTCTCTGTCTGTTGGGGGTTATGTGCCTGGCTCATGCTGACTTTGCTGAGTACCAGAAGCCAAATCCTGCTGGGCTCTTGGCAGCTTGCCTGGGTATGGAAAAACATCTGCACTGTCTTCCCCTTGCCATGCTCGTGTACTGTTACAGCAGCCTTAGCTGTGCATGGGCTGAGCAGAGAGACTTGGCCACAGCTCTAACCTCCTAACAGCCACTGGGGCACAGAAGGCAGTGCAGCCTCATCTCATGGTTTTGGGTTGTAGTGGTCCTCCTTCCTACACAGGGGGCAGGTGGGGAGCCTGGCTTTCCGCTGGGATGCCAATTATCACCAGGAATGGGCTCACCAAGCAAGTTTCCAGCCCCACACCATCCATGGGCAATGTGGACAAGCTGAATTTGGGTCTGATCTGAGCTTTAGCTGCCACCCCTTCACAAGCATGTGCACAGACATGATGGTCTGTAGTCAGATGAGGTCTCTGAGGTTTGTATTGTTTCCTTCCCTACGCTGATGGCCGGGGTCTGAAGTTCATAAATATCTGCTCTCACTTCAACTATTACCCTTACTATCCTTAGCTTAAGTTTTGACTTTAAACAAGTTTCTGATACATCATGTAAAGAAGTCATCAGCATCCAGAATCCATGAATGCCTTAGCGTTAGCTCTGACTCTGCTGTTGTGGTTACCTTTTTCAGGACTATCTTACTGAGTGTAATCTCTTTGCTTAATGAGCCCAACACATTCTCTCCTGCCAATGTGGATGCGTCAGTCATGTTCAGGAAATGGAGGGACAGTAAAGGAAAAGACAAGGAGTATGCTGAAATCATAAGGTAAGCTTTGCCATGTGTGATGCTGTGCTACCAGCCTCCTGCTTTGAATCTTATAAAGCAGGCTGCTTGCAGAATTTGCTGAAACCAGCTTCTTGCTGTGGTTGCTTCTTTGGAAATGAATTTTCCTGTTTTATTCCAAGTCCACGCTTCTGGTCGTTTTATGTTTTTCAGCACACAGAAGCAGTGCAAACTTCTGGAGCAGGAGGACTGGGCTGATCTGTCTTTAAATTGTTCTTTTTTCAGACTAATCTGGCCTGATGCTCTGCAAAACCTATTGGCTGCTAGGAAATCCCAGTCGAAGTCCCCGCTTGCCTTTGAGCGCTGCCTGCATAGCTTGGGATGTGATTCAAACTGACTGCATCCTACTAATTCTGTGCTTAATGCACTCATGAATCATAATCTTGTCCCTCCAGTTTGAAGGCATATCAGTGGGATTTGGCAAGCGTTTGCGAAGCTGGGATTGATTAGCTGGAAGCACTGTTCAGTCTTGACTGTCCTTTGAAGTTCATAGTTCAGCAGGTGCTGTAGGGAGATGATGTAAACTTGAGCCAGGGTTGCTGTACAGCAGTGGACGGGCAACCTGTGCTGCAGTGGGACTGCTGTTGCGCTTCCCTGGGGCAAGATCACATCTGCATTGACTCCACTAGCTGGGTGTGCAGGATATACCCCTGGTTGGAGCTATGCAGGGCAGTCAGTCTGTCCAAAGAGCTTTGCTGGGAGATTATCTGAGTCCCCTCCAGCTCCCTTGGCCTCAGCGGAGCTGGATGTGCTCCGCAAACAGAATATGGCAGACTGATGAGCAGGCGGGTGGGGGTGAAGGGACAGGCTGCCATCTGCTCCTCTCCCTGCTGGGAGGTGGCACGGGCCAGCAACAGTTCACAGCCCGAGTGCTGCCGGAGCCTGTCCCGGGGTGATGGGAAACACTTCTCTCCTGCTAGTGCTGGGCTTACGGCTGTGTCTCGGGGTGCAGCCGCGTGCTCAGACTGCTCTTACCCTCCAGTGGGAGCTCAGAGCTGCCAAATGCTTGTGGGAATTGAAGTGTTGAGCACGCTGGGGTAGAGTCATCAGTGGTGGAGTCAATAAGTCATCTTGGGAAATCCCTGACCATCCCTTCTGTAGCAAATGTAATGAAATTTGCTCTGAGCTCTGGCAGGTCTCTAATGCGGGGTCCTGTAGAATATCTGCTTTCATGTGTTGCTGAGAGCGTGAGTGCTGCAAACACCCTTGGAGCGCTCCCAAACCTGGGGCTGCGGGAACTAAATCTGTTTCTAGTGCTGCTTGTGGTGCTTCAGCCAAACATCAGCTCTCCTGACTCTGAGCTGCCTGGAGGGCTGGGCTGGGGCTGGCCAGGAGGTGGGGAGTTGAGCCACGCTGCCGCTGGCACAGGACCCTGCTCATGTTGCTGTGTCCTTCTCCCCGCAGGAAACAGGTTTTGGCTACCAAAGCCGAGGCAGAGAAGGATGGCGTGAAGGTCCCCACTACGCTGGCAGAGTACTGCATCAAAACTAAAGTGCCTTCCAATGACAACAGTTCAGATTTGCTTTATGACGACTTGTACGACGACGACATTGATGACGAAGACGAGGAGGAGGAGGATGCCGACTGTTACGATGATGATGATTCTGGCAACGAGGAGTCGTGACCTGCTCCCTCTATGCCCCTGTACTGCCCTGCCGACTCAGGCCAGAAGGGAGCAGCGGTAACCTAGCAGCAGTCCAGCAAAAAAGTGTGGGGGGGGATATAAAAAAAAAACTTTTTGTCTCCTGCTGTCTCCTGTTGTACGGATCTGTTTGCTCCTTTTTTATGGACCTCTTAGAGACCCTCCACAGAATGTCTGAATTCTTGCATTCTTAACCCTTTCATCACTGTATTATGATTTCTTTTTAAAAAAGAAACTCCCCTTTTCACTTCTCTACGAAACGCTCACAGCGAAACAGGTTTGCTCGCGTTTAGATTCTTGAATTAAATACAGTCTTGCATTGAGATGTTTATTGTATTTAAAGCTGGAACAAACCCATTGGAAGCTGGGTTTTCAGGAGCTCAAGTGCTGCATTTACTGGGAAGAAAAAAAAAATCCACACAAAGCAAATTGCCAAGGTTTAGCTGCTCCATTTACAATAATAGCGTGTGTACATTCGTTTAGCCTTGTGGTGGTGGCTTTTCCTTTATAAGGTGTGGGGCGGAGAGTGTAAAGCTACTGTGTGTTGAGCTTGATGGGATGTCACTGAAAGGTACAGTATTCCTTTTCAGCCTGCTCAAGTTAGGAAATAGCTGGCCCCTGGAGCCCCAGAGGGCACAATCAGCTTTGTCTCTGAAAAAGGCTTGTGATATGAACCGTAAAATAAACACTTAACACTTCCGTCTGTACAACTGAGCCCTGGGTTGCTATTTATTTTTTTTTTTTAATTTTTTTCAGACTAAGTTGGGGTTGAAAAAGTTCAGTTTAGCCGTGCTGCTGAGATCTGCTGCCAGCTGCCCCTCTCCGGAGGGAGGAGAACAGACATGGATCCCGCTGCCCAGTGGGCAAGCATTCATCCTGAACTTCTTTTTGGCAATGGGAGAGACCGATAGCCCCCTGCCCCGCTGCTTGCTAGCAGCCCTTGCTTCCTGCAGCCCAAATCCAATGCTGGCCTGAGCCTTCTTTCTGTTGCTTACGTAGGTCATGCGTTGGTAAATGCAGCGCTGCTGCAGCCCTTTGGGCTCTGCGGGGTCGGCAGAAGTCAAAGCTGCCTTTGGTGCCTACCTGGGGTGGCCTGGCTGTCCCTGTGCCAGCCTGGGCACGGGGCAGAGGGGATGGGTGTGGGGGGGGCTCTCCCCTGCCCGCCTGGGGCGTGGGTGAGTGTGCGCAGCCCCACAGGAGAGGGGTACACAGTGCTTTCAGGCTGGAAGAGAAGGCCGGGGCAGGGTTTGACAGGCTATTTAGCAGCATGCTTCAGCTGGTGCACTGAGCTTGGCCTCCTGCATGTTTTTGGGAGCCCTTGGTAGAGCTTAAGGCCCTCCCTTGTGGGCAGGGGGGGATCCTGCATGCTCCTCTCTGCAGAACCCTCTTCCTTGGTCCCTCAGCACCCTCACCCCGTTGCAGTGTGCTTTTCTTGTTTGGCTGTGGTGCAGTGGCCTGAATTCCCTTTTTGCATGATCCCTTGATCAGCAGCCAGCCCTGCCCTCCTGCACTGAGCCCTGGCACCTCCAGCAGCAGATCTGAGGTGCTGGCCCTGCTTGGGCGAGACTCTCCATTCCCACAGGTACAGAGGCAGTTACCCTGATAAGAGCTGCGGGCATTTGTTCATGCCTCCCCTTTGTGTATCTCAGGGTTTTCAATGGTACGTCACCAGCTGCGGTCCCTCAAAGGGGTGGTTTGGTGGGAGTAAATTTTGTTCTGCAATCAGCTTGGTGGCTGTGTCCTGGGGCAGGGAGCGGGATGAGAGGGAGCAAGCTGCCTGGAGGGAGAGGAGGGGAAGGCAGCCCCTGGGGGAGGGAGGAAGGCTGGTGGGGCCCTGTTTGAAGTGAGCAAGGCAGATGTTTTTTCAAAATGTTGCTTGGCTGGGGTTTGTTGCAGCGGGGACAGTCCTTGCTCCTGTTCCCCAGGGTGTGCGGGTGGCACAGCCCTCTGCGCCCTTCGGAGTAAAGGCAGCTGGAGCGGTGAGACCTTGTCTCCCAGTGCTCCCTGTGACCCTCTGCCCTCCTGCTTGCATGTTACCTGGGGGAGGGAGCTGCACCCCTCCTGAAGTGTCCCGCAGGGGCTGCTTCAGCTCAGCCTTCCAGCAAGGACTGACTTGGGCACTGGGGCTTTTTGCAGCTGGCAGCATCTAGCGATGGTGGGGGGCACCCCCCCAGCTCTGCTCCAGCCCGGCGAAGGCAGTGCCAGTGTTGGCAAATGCGTCCCTGGGCCTCCTGGCTGCAGGACTGCTCCTGGGGCTGCAGCGGGACAGGGACACCAAGCTCCAGCTTTCGGGGGGCTGTTGGGGGGGGGTGAAGGAGCAGAGTATGGCAACGCTGGCTGTGCTGATGGCTTGGTTTGAAATGAGGATACTGCATCTTTCAGGATTTCCCTTGTACTTTTGACCGTCTTCACTGTATACTCTCCAGTGACTTGTATTTTCAAGCTTGGTGTTGTAAGATGCATTATCATGACTCTTCTGTTACCCTTTTTTAAAGACGAAAAGCAACCTATTTTGAGAGCTCCTACATTAACCAGACTAATTTCTCTTCCCCACTGTCCTGTGCAGTGTCATTGCTTGTTGACTTGCTGGTTTCCTTTTTTTGAGATACAAACTGAAGTATGAGGGTTTTTTTTGAAACTATTTAAGAAATTGCAGAAAAAAAATGTTTACCTGATCTGTGTATTCTGGTTTATTTTTTCTTAACCCTTTTTGCGTCTCTCAGCCAATATTAGCGTTTACATTTGCAACTACAAGCCCCTTCCAATGCAGTTTTCAACCATTCTGAAACCAGCAGGGTACACTAGATTTCTTAGTAGTTTTCTTAGCTGAAATCCCAGATGTTTTCCTTTTTTTCTTCAGTATAATTTACCAGAAAGAATTAACTGATGCATTTTTGTGTTGTCTTCCCCTTCAGTAGTTATATTTTTGTCTTTTCTGCACATCTGTCTACTAATAAAAATGTGAAATGAAAATATCCTCGGACTGTTACTTCCCTGACACTTGAGCTGGTTTCTTTGCAGGGGTTATTTAAAGCTTTGAATAACAGCTCTTCACAATCAGTGACTATACATAAATATCTATAAGGTGATTGATAGAAAAATAAAGCTGCTTGTTGATAGCTGACTAAAGAACAAGAGAAGTACTTTAGCAAGAGATCAGGGACTTACTTTGCTGTTATATTTAGTTTTCCTAAGTAAGTTGGGAAGGGGAGAGCAGAGGGAAGATGGTTCATGGTTTTGTATGACTGTACTGGGGATGCAGGACGGGTGCTGCTGGTGGCCGGTGCTGTGGCGGGGCAGGTCCGTGGCTGCAATGGTCAGACAAGGCAGGGTGCTCGCTGGGGCAGGGACTGGGACCTCATGCAGGGGCTGGCAGACAAATTGAAGTCATTGCTGCCACCCCTGCAGGGTGTTTGCCCCACCTGGGCCATGCTGTTCTGTGCAAGCTCAAGAGTGGAGGAGTTTGCTTTCGCAGTGCTTTGCTGCTGCAGTCAAGCTAAAACTAGTAGGACACGTATACGGGAGCTGAGCTTGCTGCATTTGGCATCATTTGCAGCGCAGCAACTGCTGAGTCAAATGTGTTTATATGCCCAGAGTGTGTTGGCTTCACAGCTGTGCTGGAGGAATAGTGATGGCATTTCAGAGTTGCATTCCCAAGTGGAGTCTCTGGGAGGGATGGTGCTGTCTGGACCTTCTGCCTTGGATCAGGCTTGCTTGTATCTCCTGCCTGCCTCCTATGGCACTGGGCTGCCCAGAGCTGCCAGTAGCTTCTTCATCCAGCAGAAGGTGTGGTACCAAAGGCAGGACAAACTCTCCAGCCTGCCCTGCACTGGGTAAACCCAGCTGCTACTTGTTTTTGGAGGGTTTTTTGGGGTGTGTTTTTTTCTTTCCCCCTTTCCTGCATGGCTGAGAGCAGCTGAGCAACCTTGGCTCCACCATCAGCCTGTGCAACAGGGGAAATTGCTGCCGAAGAGCCCTGCTGGAACCAACGGCATAAGGAAATGGGAATACATCCTGTTTAGTCTCATCTGGTGAGGAGGGGAGCCTGCACATGGCTGACTGCAGTCTTGCCTGCAGGCAGGACCCCGGAGCAGTTGGGGAGGTGCTGGAGTTGCCTTTGCTGCCTCATGCAGGGGAAGAGGAGGTTGCCAGAGGGCAACACAGCCCATTGCCTCCAGGCTTGGAAGAAGCGCTGCCCTTTCATGCCCCCAGAATGGAAGGTGTGCAGCTGGGGAGAGCGGAGAAGCAGTGGCTGAAGCCCTTGTGAGGGAATCTCGCTTGCAGCTGCTCTACAACAACCCTAAGGCTCAGGGGGCTGCTGTGTGCTGGCACCAACTCTCTTGTGTTGCCACTTCCAACTGGTTCTGGACCCTGCCCCACACAGGCAAGGACTGACCCACCCCCATGGGGCAGCAGTGGATTTCTATAAGCCAGGAACGAAGCGTGTGTGAACATGGCTTTGGGAGGGAAGTTTGTTTTTCAAAGCACAGCTCCCGTGTGGCAGCAGCGCTGACGGTGGGTAAATGAGGTGCCATTGCTGTCAGCCCTGCAGGCTCCGATGCTGGTGCAGCCCCTGTACAGGCTGGCAGTTAACTCCCCAGCCTCCAGAAACATTTTTGCCCTCTTTGACATTCAGGCCCCAAAGCCCGGGGCAGGGGGACAGCAGCTGCCAAGGGCATGCAGCAGCTGCTGAAGTTTCAGCAGTATCAAAACCTGAGCTGGGGCAGAGGAATGCCCAGGCACTTCACCTTGTGCTGCTCAGCAATAGAGGGGAGACTGGGTGCCACACTGACTTCTTCCAAGTCAACTGGGTCACACAGGACCTGAGAGCTGGTAAAGATGTGACTTTAAGAAAGAAAAGGGGTTCTCAGGTTAGAAACACTTTTTTTTTTCTTTTCTTCTTCTTCTTTCTCCTTTCTTGTGGGTCTTAAAACAGAAAAAGGCCCCTGCCTGCTGCATGGACACATAGGGCTTCACATTTACCCACCTCCTCTGCTGCGCAGGGTCAGGATGCGCTGGAGGATGAGCCTGGAGCAGGAGCATCCCTCAGGTGCTCTTACCACTGCCCTTCCTTCTGGTGGAGGGCATGGACCTCATGGGCAAAGCCAGGGAGGGCAGTGCTGCAGCTGTGCTCCACAGGGACTCAGACAGAGCACAACGCCCGAGGACATCACAGGTAGAGACATGATGACAATGGCAGGCATCCCATTCCTGCTGCAGGCGCCTGTGAGCTCTCAGCACTGAGGTGCACTCACCTTTCTCATGGTATTTGGCTTCCCCTGCACACAGAGCTGCTGCTCCTGCCCTCCCAGCTGAGCTTTTGTCACAGGAAGAGGTGGAAAGGGACAGGCTGTTAAAGCAAAACTACTCCTGGAACCTTTGAAAATGCAGACAAACACCAGTGATATGCTCAGATCTTTTATTAGGTGGAGGAAGGGCTAAAAAGAAATGAAACTCCTAAAACATTCACCGCACTGGTGCAGGACAAGAAAGACCAGGAGTTGGCTCCAGGATCTTTTGTTTTAAAAAAAGTGGGGAGGGACAGGTGAAGTTTCCATCTGGTAGCTCTGGCTTTCCTGGGCAGGGTGGCTCAGGGCAAAAAGAGGTACAAGACACAGCTTATACTTTTATTTAAGAAACCGCTACATAGTTTTTGCCTCTAATGATGCAAAGGAGGTTCCAGGACACACTGAGCCATCCAAAGTCTCTTACTAGAGAAACAAAAACAAAACCACAAACAAAAAAGAAAACCCTGTCTTTTTTTTTTTATTATTATTATTATTATTCAAAAATTGAAAAATAAAAAGGTGAGGCTGCAGCTCAGGGCCACAGTGACCAAACTGCCCATGAGAGTTCATCTTCCACAGCAAGAGGGAGGGGGGAGACAAAAGAAAGGGGAAGGCCCACAAATCATATTTTTTTTTCTTTTTCCACCCCCCCCCTCTTTAAAGTAACAGCTATATTGGGGGGTGGGGACAGAAATCAAACCAACAGGACACATCTTGATTTTTTTTTTAGGTGGTGGTGGTGGGGGGAGTGGCAGGCCTCCTAATTTGCCTGAATTTAGAACTGCATTAAATAAATGGGCTCCAGCTCCAAAAAAATGGCGCAGTTTGTCTTCGACAGAGTTATAAAGCCCATAGAGCTTAAAAAAACAAGGAAGGATGCCCTGGTACAGATGGGAAATGAATAATTAGTTTTCCTACAAAGAAAAAAACAGGCTGCAAGATGCAGAAAACCACATTTAGGCTCTATTACATTTACAAATACATACATAAATATATTACATACAACAGCAACTCAAAGAGGAAGCGGGCGAGTCACACAGAGGATGGCTGGCTGGCTGCAGTTCTCCCCGCACAGACGTTTGGCTGAGCAGTTACTTCTTCTCCTAATAATTCCAGGAATGGGCTTCGGCTTTTTTTTCTTTTTCTCTTTTCTTTTGTTTTTTTTCTCCTCTTCTCCTTTCATTCTCTCCCCCCTCCCCGGTTTCGGGTTTAGTTTGTCCAGTATGGAGAAGTGCCATAGGCGGTTTTGGTAGCCTGAGACTTTTGCTGCATGGTGCTGGGTTGGTTGCGTTGGCCAGATCCACCCTAGGAATCAGAAAGGAAGGAGACGGGGGCATCAGCGCTCCCAGGAAGATGGGCCCATCTGAACATCACCAGAAGAGCTGCCGCCCCTGGGGACAGCCCTAACACCCACCAACGTAGCAATGCTCCCCCCCAAACAGAGCCGTTTCTGCTCTGCAATATCTTAGTGTCTCTCAATCCAGGACAAACGGCCACGGAGACACCAAGCAGGAGCATGGGGATGCACCATTCCGCCCCCCACCAAGACAGGTTCAAGCACAAGGAAGGAGAGGAGCAGGACTGAGGACAGCAAAGGAGCTCTCTCAAGGTGAACGGAGGTGGTGCACCAGCCAAGGATGTCACACATTCAGAGAGAGAAGTAATTTCCTATTTCAGGACTCTAAGGCAGAACACTTTTTTTTCAGGGAACATTTATAGTGAGGAAAGGAAACGCATGGGCTGGTGAAACCAAATCAGAAATGGGAGCCAACATGCAACAAAGGATGCCTGCCTCAGCTTCAGACCTCACAGCCCATCTCCCCACACCAGCATGGCCTCTTCACAGAATCACAGGCTGGCAGGGACCTCTCGAGGTATCTTGTCCAACCCCTCAGCTCACAGGGTCACCTAAAGCCAGCGGCCCAGGACCATGTCCAGACAGCTCCAAGGATGGAGACTCCACAAGCTCCCTGCGCAACCTGTGACAGTTACCATCCCAGTAAAAAAGTGTTTCCTGATGTTCAGAGGGAACCTCCTGTGTTTCAGTTTGTGCCCATGGCCTCTGTTCCTGTCACTGGGCACTGCTGAAAAGAGCTTGGCTCCGTCCCTTTTACGCTCTCCCTTCAGGTATTTATACACATTGATAAGATCCCCCTGAGCGTTTTCTCCAGGCTGAACTATCCCAGCTCTCTCAGCCTTTCCTCATAGGAGAGATGATCCAGTCCCCTCATTATCCTTGTGGCCCTTCGTTGGACTCTCCAGTACATCCATGTCTCTCTTGCACTGGGGAGCCCAGAACTGGACACAGGACTCCAGGTGTGGCCTCACCTGAGCAGAAGGGAAGGATCAGCTCCCTTGACCTGCCGGCGATACTTTGCCTAATGCAGCCCAGGATACCGTTGGCCGCCTTTGTGGCAAGGGCACATTGTTGGCTAATGGTCAACTTGGTGTCCACCAGGAGCCCCAGGGCCTTTTCTGCCGAGCTGCTTTGGCCCCCAGCATATACTGGTGCGTGGAGTTGTTCCTCCGCAGGGGCAGGACTTTGCACTTCCCCTTGCTGAACTTCATGAGGTTCCCTCCCCAAGCTGATCAATGGCATTGAGTCTGTCAGTCTGCAATCACTGTCAAGGCCCTTTCCCAATGACAGCAAAGCAAAAACCAGAAGGAAGCAAAAACCACCAAGACCCTGCTGGGATGTGGGTGGGAGCAATCTGCCCTCAGGCACGCCGTAGAGGCAGAAAGGGCCGACTCACCTGCCCATCTTGCTGAAGATGGTGATGCAGCATCTGGGAATGAGGCTGCTGATGCGCAGGCAGGATATGGAGAAATGGGGCTGGAGCATAACCCGGGGCAGCACCAGGGTTCAGGGGCCCAGTCGATCCGAGAGCAGAGGGCAGGCTGAAAGGAGGCGGCGTGCCAGCATGGAATCCCTGCTTGTCAAACGTCTGCACAGGAGGTGAGGGGGACAGCGTCAGAGACTGGTGTGAGTAGCCCCGTGGTGACCAGACAAGAACCACAAGACCACAGGAGTGGCCCAAACACACATCACCTGAACCCTTCACCAACCCCGTGAGCAAGCCAAGTCACATCAAATACTTGCGAGCACTTCAGCAGATGAGTTTCAGCTCCTGTTCTCACCCATATTTCTGCACTAATGTCTCCGACATTTAATTTCATTTTTATTTCCATGGCTACTGTGTTCCTTTTTTCCCTGACCTCTTTTTACTCAGTGGGACATGGGATGGTAGCAGCTGCTTGAAATCAGTCCTCCTCACATTGCAGGGGCTCAGCCTAGAATTACTCAACCTACTCAGGGCAACCCAACAAAAATGCAAGACCACCTTAGAGTACGATTTTCCTCCCCCTGGCCAAAGCTTGACCCCTAATGCTAAGTGTGTAGCTGAGAGCTGGCTTCCTACCTGTAAGCATGGATCACAGCCGGACACCAATTCCCCTGGCTGAGGGGGCAAGGAGGAGAAAACAGGAGCTGGACATAAGCCCACTGCACACCACAGCTTGTCAAAGCACTTTCTTTCTGCTTTCCCTGGGAAGCTGTACACCAAGCAGAGGCCACAGGAGAGCATGGGACAGGGACCCTTGGGTGTTAAGGGTGGGCACTACTGACTCATCTCTCTGGTGAAAAGCAAACCGCCTCTTGACTCACCTGCTTTGGGGGCTATTTTGGCTAAAAACACTGATGTCATCACACTTCATTTGCACCCAGGACACAGCACGCATGGGGCAGCGTACAGCAGCATAGAGCGCTGCACCTATGCCATCAGCTGCCACATGGCAGAAGTGGTGGCAGAGAGGGTGAGAATCCTCTCCAACAGCAAACAGAGCCAGCATAAGAAATGACACAGCCTGCTGACCCTGAGAGCGACTGGCCTGGGAAGAGCCCCAGCCACCAGCACTCCACAGGGGCATGCCCACTCCACAGGGTCCAGCATTGCTCACCTGAGTCTTGTTATAGACTGAGCCACTGATATCAGGCACACCTGTGTTACTTGAGGTCACAGAAACACCTGGAAAACAAAAAAGCCACCGACAATGAGAAAGTCAACCACCACAGGCCCTGCTGCTGGCCAGCCCGGTGGGGTTCTCCATGCTCTCAGACCCATGGCACCCCACCCGGGAACAGAAGAAAGGGCTCGGTTCCTCACTCCCGCTGCAAAGCAGGAAACCAGCCCACTGGGATAAATCACCCACATCCACAACCCAGCAGTTACCACTTGGGTTCAAATGCACTTCACCAGGCAGCAGCTGGCTGCACCGAACACTCATTTAAGCTTGAGAAAAGCCAGCTTTCCCCTAGGATTAGGGATGCATTCAAGAGCTTTGCAGTAGTGAGCTGAGCGATGAAACCCAGCATCTGCTACCCATTTGAGCCCCTGCCCTTTCACATGCTGCAGAAGGGTGAGGTCTGCAATGCTCCTCTGCCCAAAAAGCATGAGTATCACTGATTCAGGCTGGCTTCCACCTGGACTGGACGGTGCCACAACAGGCTCAGAAACACTCACCAGCAAGGTGACTCTCAAACCAGCCACTTATTCACAGTCTTACAAAGACTGACTCTAATCATTTCACTTGGATCAGAATCAAACCTGCAGTTCCTTTTGCTAGTAAATCAGAGGACTGGACTCAGACGATGTGCACTGCTCTAAGGTTGTACCCTTTCCTAGGACATTGCTCTTCTTTGGATTGCTCCTCGACAGAGGAGAGAGTGATCGGCTCTTGGCTGACAACAGTCCAGTTGGTGTTTCATATGCAAAGCAAACGCTTGGTATTTGCTTAAGCCCAAGGATGAACTAGTTAGTGCTAAGCAGTTCAGTATACACTTCTCAGGTCTAATCAGCATGTGCAGAATAAAGCTTTCATATAAGCTGTATAAATTCTTCAGCCTTTACAGTCACAAAGGAAACATTTCCAGGCATGAAACAACACGATGAGTTACAGGGTATACGGACAGCAGCTGAAACAACAGCCCAGAGATGTGTGAACTGCCCTGCTTGCTCCTAACACACAGCTATCTATCTCAGGTGCCTACCAAGAAACTCAAAATCTAGTCATCATTTGGCAGAGGACCATTTCAGCAGCAGCATCCAACTGCTTAGGCTTCAAAAACACGGCACTGCTGCAGGATCACTATTCTTCAGCAAAGAAACCTTTGGCAGAGGAAACAGCTCACCATTCGTCCCACGTATAATTGTGGACAAAGCTGTGCATCAGCCACACAAATCCTTATGCAAAGTTCAGCCATGAGGTTTAGAAGGAACACTCGGGCCATTAAAAAAGCATTTTGTATACGGGAGATGGAGAAACAGCTTGGATCATGACCCTGTTTAGAGCTGGCTGCTGTGTTGACTGCACAGCACTGGCAATGCTGGGAGTTTGCCCTACTAAATCCCACTCAAGAGCAACCTCAAGTCTCATGTTACCTTTCCCAGGTCCAGTGCCAGCAGATTTGTTTTGTGCTTGAGATGACCCACTGTAGCCTCCTTTGCTGTAATCTCCAGCTGCCGTTCCCTGCGTTAAGTCATCATAGCCTGCCGGTGTGTACAAGACAAGGTGTTACAGTGTGCAAGCGGCTCTGCAGACATTCACGTGAAAAGCACAGTGGTAAGCATACCTGCTCCATAGCCGTGCTGCCCATAGCCACTTGCTTGCTGGAAAGGAGTCGACGCGGTGTTCAGGTTGACTCCATGCTGTTTAGCAGATGCTGGAGGTACCTGGACAAAGGAAGGGAACAAAAGGTGCTGTTAACTGGGGAATGGCAGGCGAAACGCAAGCTCCCTCTGCCATCTAGTGGGGATGGCACCTCTACCGCACGTGGGAAATTTAATCTGGAGTTGGGAGCACTGGGATGGCGTAAGACATGGCACTCATGCTTCCAGCAGTAACTTGCTGTAGTGGCTTTGTGCAAGCCCCAAGTTTTCTGCTAGAGCTGTCCCGCTGATTGCAGTGCAAGCCTGTCTCAGAACAGGCTGTGTATTTATTTCATACACTGACTGTAAACAGCAAATTCTTACCCACAAACCCAAGAAGGAGCTGCCACAGTGCTCTCCCTCCAGAATCAAACGAAACACCAACTTCTGCCTAAGGCTGTTTCATAAAACAGTCCTAAAGGACCCTAAAACAGACTCATCTACCATTCTGCCTGGAGCACCACCTCTTCCCAAATAACCTTCTTCCTCCTGAGACTACCAGCGCTGCTCTCTAACTTAATGAGGTCTCCTCCATCCTCAAAAGGATTTCCTAGGCACTCTCAGCTCGCTGACTCAGCTTTGGGTCTCCCCTTGATTCTCCAGAGACTGATAAGGGCTTTCAGGAATACTGAGTCCGTGAGCTGCAACTGTCTGCTATTTACAGTAACCTGCGCAAGAATCCGTGAGTTCTGGCTTTTTAAATTTCCTGTTTTCTTGGGGAAGGGACTGCAGCTATTTTCTCATGCTTGCACGTTTTTGGAGATCCCTTGCAGACTGGGGAAGATGACACTACTCTGTTCTTCTGAGACCCCACCTGCAGTACTGCATCCAGCTCTGGGGTCGCCAGCACAAGACAGACATGGACCTGTTGGAGCAGGTCCAGAGGAGGGCCATGAAAACAATCAGAGGGCTGGAACACCTCTCCTATGAGGAAAGGCTGAGAGAGTTGGGGTTGTTCAGTCTGGAGAAGAGAAGGCTCCGGGGAGACCTTATTGCGGCTTTTCAATACTTAAAGGGGGCTTATAAGAAAGATGGAGAAAAACTTTTTACCAGGCCCTGCAGTGATAGGACAAAGGGCAATGGTTTTAAACTGAAAGAGGGTAGGTTTAGATTGCACATAAGGAAGAAATTTTTTTATGACAAGGGTGGTGAGACACCAGAATAGGTCGCCGAGAGAAGCTGTGGGTGCCCCATCATCGGAAGTGTTCAAGGTCAGGTTGGATGGGGCTTTCAGCCCTGATCTAGTGAAAGATGGCCCTGCCCATGACAGGGGGTTTGGACTACAGAATCACTCAGGTTGGAAAAGACCTGTAAGATCATCAAGTCCAACCACCAACTAACACCACCATGCCCATTAAACCATGTCCCACAATGCCACGTCCACACGTTCCTTGAACGCTTCCAGTGATGGTGACTCCACCACCTCCCTGGGCAGCCTGTTCCAGTGTTTCACCACTCTCTCAGTAAAGACATTTTTCCTAATATTCAGTCTAAACCTCCCCTGGTGCAACCTGAGGCCATTTCCTCTTGTTCTATCGCTAGTTAAATGGGAGAAGAGATCGACACCCTAGACTAGATGATCTTTGAAGGTCCCTTCCAGCCCAAACCATCTTCTGATTCCAAGATGTAGAAGGTTTGGGCTGGAGAGAGCAAAACCAGAGAGGCACTAAGGGAGAGTTTCAGTTTAGGTTGTCACACTTACAAACATGGTTGGCCCATACTGGAATGCACTGGGTACGCCGGGCACACCAGCATAATAAGGTAACCCAGTGTAGCTGTACCCCGGGGGCAGGGTCGGGTTGAGGAAGGGCTGCTGAGTTGTATGGTGAGTCTGCGTCTGGTTCTGCTGCGGCTGGGCGAGCGTGGTAGCAGGAGCAGGGGAGGCAGAATCCCCACGGCCAAATTTTGTTACGTCACCTGCGAAAGAAAGAACTGATCAGAAAAGCTATCAAAGCTACTGCAGAAGTGGAGGATTCAAAGGATTCAAATCCTCTGAATACAAGTAGACAACTACAGAAGGGAGCACACCCTACAGTTGAAAGCCTGCAGTTGTTTATGGGAAGCGCTCTCCCGGTCTCTGTTCCTGACGGTCACAGGGACACTGCCTGTTCGTGGCACAGAACTGTGTGCCATGGCTAATCCATTGACAAAATGGAGATACCAATACTTACCTATCTCACACGGTCTGAGCAGATTTATTACTATCAGATCATTGCAATAAAACATGCTAAAAGCAGAAGTATGGTAAATAGCCAAAGAGCAAATGGTTTTTGTGTTAAAGTGTGACTCTCCTGGAGGTTAAACTGATTAGCTAAGCTTCATGGGCTGAAAGCAAGTTAGGATTTACAGGCAGTGATAGGCATATTTTTGTCAATGTCTGTTTATTTGTCAAGCATGACTAGTTAGATGTCCGGTTCCTCACACCACCAAAGTTCTGGAGACAGTAGCTGAAGGCCAGGAAAGCAAGGCTTGCATCGCGGGCCACCTTATTGAAGAAGTAGGAAGGAAAATTCGGTTATTAACCCAAAAGCAGCCTCCTGAGAGAAGTGATTACGAAGCAGAAAACTCCCGAACACTTGCCTTTTCTGGCAGCCTACAGAGCAGCATGTTCACATGTTTTTTAGGGAAGTGACATACATCTATCTCATTCCCAACCAGTATTCCTTTATGTTACCAAGAAGTATGAAAACACTTAATACCATCGTTACAGGAATTATAACATCTATGGCTACAGTTTTAAGTTGTAATCAGATGGCAGTGGAAGAAAACCACTGGCTGAAAATCTTGGATGGTGTTAACGTCATCTTTGCACAACGATAACCGAAGAGCAAAAGCAGGAACGAGGAAGGGCTTCTTAGACCACATGCTTTTGGGAATGAACTCCTTAGATTTGGGGAGGGTGAGGGAGAGCCCACTAGATGCAGCTCCTACTGGGAACATACAAGTGCTAAAATAGGAGTAACAAAGTACAGGGCGTTGCTGAGGGGGGTCTATTCCAGTGCCAAAAAAAGAAAAGCAAGCCAGCTGAATTTCAAGAAGAATGATTAAGCTATAGAATATTTTCCAAGCACCTGTATGTGCTTGGGAAGGGCACTAGATGACACTGCCATTTACATTCGTAACAATTTTGCACTTATTCTCAAAGGCTATCCAACTTAGTCCCAGAAGAAGTCACGTATGAATTACTGACCAAAACCATGAAGAAACATCAGTGTCAGGATTGAGAGGGAGTTGCTTGCTTTTGTTTGACTAGTTTGGACTGATAGGTTTAACTGCTTACAGAAGGGAAAAACAATTGCTCTTTTAGCAGGAGGACCTGCATTTAGAAACCAGTACATCTCACTTACATCCTCATCTTCAAATAGCACTCACCTGAGTAGGGGTTGTTAGCAAGGCTTCCATCTCTGCCTGTCAAAGTTGCAGGAGCAGGGAATGTAATTCCATAGTAATCCTTGGAAAGAGACAACATCGTTTATTAATAATTGAAACTGTAACAGAGCTGGACAGATCTTATGAACCCCGTATTATATGCATAAGAAAATTCAAAAAGGAAGAACTAAAGGACATTTGAGCAGAAGCTGACCTTATCATTTACAGCAGAGCTGAAGATTTACCTGGATCCTCAACTTCAAAATAAACGTACTTTATAGACATTTTTAACATTATATACAAATACTTCATCGCTTACTGGTAAGTTAAAGGCAACAACTAAACGCTTTCCCCTCCCAACCCTCAGCTCTGAGCTGTCATCTTCCAGCGAGACTGAGCCTGGAAGAGCAACAGACCATCGCGGACCAAAGACCTGGGGTCAGGCCAGGACCATAATCGCAATGTGGATGTAGTCTAAACGTTTACCCTTGTACCATGCCCTGTTTTCTACAAGTGGAAACGTCAGCTAGGAAAACAGCACAAACATTAAAAGAAAAGCCAAAAGGGAAAAAGAGTCACTACCTGATGACTGAAAAATTTATTTAAACTACATTACAGGAGACCTCAGATCAGTAGTCTCCAAAGTGGGGTGTGCAAGACAATGGGGTACATGAATAAAATGGTTTTGGTACCATTAATAAATAAAATGTAAAAAAATTTAAAATCACGTTTGTTTAACCTTTCTCTGATATTTTTTTCATTTTTATTTTTGTGTGTGTTTTATAACATACATATTAGTACAGTAGTATACGTATATAATATCGAAATAAAAATATATTGGGGGCAAGTGCTCACAAACTTTTTAGTGATGGGGTGTGTGTTCAAAAAAGGTGGAGACCACTGCCTTAGATCATTCTTCTAGGTCCTCTACAGGAAGGTAAGACAGTCCTCACCCTAGAAAGCTTGCACTCTGAGATGACAGGACATGCCAGCAAAACTAAAGCAGCATTTTGTCTTCAGTTTGGAAGAAAAAGAGAAAAGTTTGCCCTTCCCTCTCTGGGTGAACTCGATACGTCGAGCTGGTACTCTACTAAGTGTTTTTCCTCCTATTTCTCATGGTTTACTCCTCACCACCTCCAATCCATGAAGACTTAATGCTTTACCCACTAACGTATCCATTTCCACACATTCTCCAACACTGGAAAAACATCCTCCTGCTTCACACCCCTCTCTGCCAATTCCCCAGCACCTCAAATGCTTTCTCTGAGTTGACAGCACCTTCCACCTTGCTGCATTTCTGTGCATCACCCCCCCGTTTCCTACACCCAATCCTTCATCACTGAACATGAAATAATCCGGCAAAGATTTAGTATTGCAGGTGCTTTCTGTAACTTGAAACGGTGCCATGTGTCATCACCCTTTCCTTTCCAGGTAATTCCACGTTATCAACTTATTATTTAACAAAACACAACCAAATTCACATGAAAAATCTTAGCAAGTTGCTCAAAAGCAGTGCTCCCATCTCCTTCTAAGGAAAACGCCACAAAAAGCAGATTTGGAGAAGAGATCTGAACAGGATTTGGTGGATATGAACTGGAACTGACACTAGCATTTTCCCCTATATAAAATGGACAAAATACAACCAAATCAGCATGAGAACAGGATCTAAGAATTGCAGTTATTCCCCCTGCCTCTCAGGTGGGGGAAAACCACATCAGCACTGCATATTCCTATCCCACACACCTGTGCTTAGACACATTCAAAACAAATTCAAGCCAGTTATCTTTGCACTTCATGCCCACCCATAGAAAAACAGCAGAAGAGATACTCTGCTCTTCGAACAACACAAGTATTTCCTGACCTACAGAAGGCATGCAGAAGGTGCTTAAAATGGAAACTGAAATATCAGGAATGGACTCAGAAAGTGAGACTACTGTAAAGGACTGAAAAATAGTTAAGTGATCTGACGTAATAGATTGAAGCTCCACCAAGCAGCTCACTAGGTACTATGCACAGGGAGAATTTACAGCATCAAGATACATGTTGATTGAGTTAAATGAAAAAAGAACCCCCTCCCAAACCTCAGGAGAAACCCCTGTTCTCGCCCTATCAGCAGCCACCGGTACCTCTCGCTGCTGGAAGCTTCCCAGGAAGCAGTGACGACTTGCACTTGGAACGCTGCCCACTTTCACTTTCTACATGTAAGCGGACCAGCACGTAAATATTCCAACCCACTCCCGCCTCCCAAACACCCAGTGTTGCCTGATTTCTACAACAAATTCAAAACACAATAAAACCCCCAAAATCTAGAAATCACAGTCAGTGCATTAACAGTTGATGAAATACCCTTTGTGACATTTATGCATTTATTTCTATATATCAACACACAGAGGACAAACAACTCGGGGGGGCAGGGAGGATGACAGATGACCCCCAAAATACTCTGCAAGGTATTTGCAGAGAAAGGAAAAACTCTTCCACCAGAAAAGCTGCAGATGCTATGGAAAAAGCAAAAAAAAAAAAAAAAGACTGACAATGAAAAATATTTGTCAATAAAGGAAAACATGCATTATATACAAATAATATCAGAGCATGAAATAAGAAAAATAAACATTGGGAGGCAGAGAAAATGAAAATAAAAACCAAGAAAGACAACTCACAAAACAGACGAAAAGGAAACCCGGAAACGTATCCCCAGCACAGCTGCCCCAAAAGCCTCTGCTGCTGGACTTTCACATCCCCTGGTGAACCGCAGCGGCACAGGAGCCGGGTTCCCCCGGCACCCCAACAGCAGCCCCGGGAAAGAACCAGCTCCCCTTCCCTAGAGCAGGGCCACCTCACCAACGCACTTTGACAATCACAACAAAAACCCTCAGGAGAAAGTAAATGGAAAGCAAATGGAAAATGAAAATGGAAACAGGGAAATTCTTCCTAACGATGATGAAAGGAAAGCTGCCGCACCACATAAAGCCGGCCACCCGGCAGAACCCCAAGCACAGTGCCCACCATGCCTGCGCCGGCAACCCCACAGCCCCGCCTGCGCCACGGCGCCACGGCGCTCCCGCTCCTCCTGACGGCTCTCGCCACCGCCCTCGCCTGCCACCACCTGCGTCCCCGCGACGCCACCTTCGCCTGGGACAGCCTCCAGCTCCTCCAGGCCCTGGCTCCCAGCCCGCCACAGCCCTGCCACCACCACCAGCACGCGCCCTTCTTCCCCGACACCCTCCTCCACACCAACCACCCACAGCAAGCCGCCGCCACCGCCCTCCACATCCTCCAGCACCTCCTCACCACCCTCAGCAGCCCCAGCACCCCCCAACACTGGGACGACCAGGCACGCCACCTCCTCCTCAACCACCTCCAGCATTACATCCACCACCTGGAGCAATGCCTGCCAGCCAGCGGGACACTCTTCGGAAGACGAGGGCCCCGCAACCGGCTGCTCACCATCGCCAAATACTTTGGACGCATCCAGGACTTCCTGCACACCCACAACCACAGCGCCTGTGCCTGGGACCACGTCCGCCTCGAAGCTCGCGCCTGCTTCCAACATGTGGACACGCTCATACGGCAAATGAAGAGCCAAGCCACTCCTGCCCTCCACCAAACCAACCCACGCCAAACACCCATCCTCACCCAACGCTGGTGGCCACAGATCAAGCAGAGGCAGCAGCAGCCCGGGCTGGGATTGCCCAGCAATGCTCACACCTCTTCCAGCCAGGAGCCTGCGCCAACGGGGAAACAGGCATGACCGTGGCAAGGCTGAGGCCAGGCTGCAGCACAGCCCGCACACCCGCTTGACAGCCACACCTTCGCTGGAAAGGAAGAAGGAGGAAATTGCTGTGCTGCATGCTCAGGGACAGCCACGAGGTGATGGGGAGAGGGGTGGCATTTATTACACACGGTGTTATCTAGCCCATCCAGACTGCAACCTCTCCTGATAGAGGGGAAGGTCCTCACGGACACTGCGGGACTCTCCTGCCAACGAGTATTTATCACAGAACTCTATTTAACTTATTTATTTTGGTGGACATTAATTTTTATATTTATGTATTTATTTATTCACATGTTGGAAATAAAAACTTTGTGCAAAAACATAAAAGAAAAGAGGTGGTCATCATGCATAGACCTGACAGGCAAAGACAGGATCTCTGCAGGCAGGCAGGGATGAGCCTCCTTCCTGCAGCCTGTCCCACTGATGCGTCCTGCCCCAGTCGAAGGCTCCAGGCAGCAAGCCACCCTCTGGGACTCACCATGGTCCTTCGAGCCCACAAGCATCTCCCGCTGATGCCAGATCCTGGGAGCGCACTCTCGCCCAGATGACATGATGCCTGCCCTGCACGCCCCTCCTCTCCCACCAGCCATCCTCTCCCTTCCCAGCCCTCTCCCACTGCCAAGACATGAAAGCCACCTCCAAACCACCACCCCATCACAAATAACCATTCAGCAATGCTACAGCACTGCCTGGGACCAAGCAGGGTAGCATGGACAAGGTGCACCTCAAAGAGGCAAGGAGGGGACCCACCAAGGCCAGTGGAGATTTAGAGAAGGAACAGCACTCCAGTGCTACCAACCCCACCCAAGAAACACCAAAAAGCCACAAAACACACAGGACATGCTCCAGACTGCTCATTGCTCACCTACAACCACCACAGCTGGCCCAGGATGCTCCTGCCTGTGCTCACACACAAGTGGCCATGGGGACCTGCCTCACTACATACAGCACATATGCCTAGGCTTTCTTCACCCCAACACATCCTCAGCAAACAAAAAGATATATCCCCCAAACACCACCCCCCAATATGGTCCAAACCAGCCAGCACAGACCAGCACAGCATTCCACACGACGGAAGCTGCCCACGCATCACTAATACCAGCTGCTCCTTCGTCCTCCAACCACTACCCCAAAATGTATCTGTCCTGGGTGCTTTACCCTCCCCAGGTAAGCCTCAGCAAGACAACAGAAAAGTTCAGCAGCTCTGGCCTTCTCCTGCACAGGACAAAGAGGTTGTTCTCCATGCTCAGTCACACCACCTCCACATCAAGGCAAGGACACTGCTCTGCAAACACAAATGGGCACTTCCCATGCAGCTGGAGAGCGAGAAAACAAGTAGGACCACATACAGTCAGATACACAGCAGAACCCCTCAAGACGCAACTTCCAGATCGTACTACAGTCCTCCTGATGTTCCTTCTACCCAGAAATACCCTGCAACGCCAGGCAGGGGTGACCTCATTGTCTCCGTCTTCTCTGAGGTGGCTGAATGTGCCCTGAACTGTGTTGGAGGCTGAAATAAGCCTAACTGGGAATGAGCGGCAAAAGCACCCTATTGTGACTGGCCCAGAGGCTCCATGCATCCTTGGCATAGACTATCTCAGGAGAGGGTACTTCAAAGACCCAGAAGGGTACCGGTGGGCTTTTGGTATAGCTGCTTTGAGTACGGAGAAGATTAAACAGCTGTCTAGCTTGCCTGGTCTCTCAGAGGATCCTTCTGTGGTGGGGTTGCTGCGGGTTAAAGAACAGCAGGTGCCAATTGCTACCATGACAGTGCACCGGCGACAATATCGCACCAATCGAGACTCCCTGGTTCCCATCCGTGAGTTGATCCGTCAACTGGAAAGTCAAGGAGTGATCAGTAAGACTCATTCACCCTTTAATAGTCCCATACGGCCCATGCAAAAATCTAATGGAGAGTGGCGGTTAACAGTGGACTATCGAGGCCTGAACGAAGTCACACCGCCGCTGAGTGCTGCCGTACCAGACATGCTAGAACTTCAATATGAACTGGAGTCAAAGGCTGCCAAATGGTATGCAACAATAGATATCGCCAACGCGTTTTTCTCGATCCCTCTGGCAGCAGAGTGCAGGCCACAGTTTGCTTTCACATGGAGGGGTATCCAGTACACCTGGAATCGACTGCCCCAGGGGTGGAAACACAGTCCTACCATTTGTCATGGATTGAAACAGACGGCACTGGAACAAGGTGAAGCTCCCGAACACCTGCAGTATATTGATGACATCATTGTGTGGGGCAACACAGCGGAGGAAGTGTTTGAGAAGGGGAGAAAAGTAATCCAGATTCTCCTGAAAGCTGGTTTTGTTATAAAACAAAGTAAGGTCAAAGGGCCTGCACAAGAACTTCAGTTTTTAGGAATAAAATGGCAAGATGGGTGTCGTCATATCCCAATGGATGTGATCAATAAAATAATGCTATGTCTCCACTAACTAACAAAAAGGAAACACAAGCTTTCTTAGGTGTTGTGGGTTTCTGGAGGATGCATATTCCAGGTTATAGTCTGATCGTAAGCCCTCTCTATCGAGTGACCCGGAAGAAGAATGACGTTGAATGGGGCCCTGAACAGCAGCAGCAAGCCTTTGAACAAATTAAATGGGAGATAGTTCGTGCAGTAGCACTTGGGCCAGTCCGGACAGGACAAGATGTGAAAAATGTGTTTTACACCTCAGCTGGGAATAACGGCCCCACCTGGAGCCTCTGGCAGAAAGCACCTGGAGAGACTCGAGGTTGACCTCCAGGGTTTTGGAACCGGGGATATAGGGGATCTGAAACCCGTTACACTCCAGCTGAAGAAGAAATATTAGCAGCAGATGAAGGAATTCGAGCTGCTTCGGAAGTAGTTGGTACTGAAGTACAGCTCCTTTTGGCCCCTCGATTGCCTGTGCTGGGCTGGATGTTCAAAGGGAAGGTCCCCTCTACGCATCACGCAACTGATGCTACATGGAGTAAGTGGGTCGCACTGATAACGCAACGGGCTTGGATGGGAAACCCCGACCGCCCGGGAATCCTGGAAGTGATCATGGACTGGCCAGAGGGCCGAAACTTCGGAGTGTCGCCAGAGGAGGTGACTCGTGCTGAAGAGGCCCCTCTGTATAATGAATTATCAGAGACTGAGAAGCAATAACCCGTGTTTACAGATGGATCCTGTCGTACTGTGGGAAAACATCGAAGGTGGAAAGCTGCTATGTGGAGTCCTACGCGACAAGTTGCAGAAACTGCTGAAGGACAAGGTAAATCGAGTCAGTTTGCAGAGGTGAAAGCCATCCAGCTGGCTTTAGATATTGCTGACCGAGAAAAATGGCCAGTCCTTTATCTCTGTACTGACTCATGGATGGTGGCAAATGCTCTGTGGGGGTGGCTACAGCAATGGCAGCAGAGCAACTGGCAGTGCAGAGGTGAACCCATCTGGGCTGCTGAATTATGGCAAGATATTGCTGCCTGGGTAGAGAACCTGGTCACGTAGATGCTCACATACCCAAGAGTCGGGCCTCTGAAGAACATCAAAACAACGAGCAGGTGGACCAGGCTGCTAGAATTCAAGTGGCTTAGGTGGATCTGGATTGGGAACATAAGGGTGAGCTATTTATAGCTTGATGGGCCCATGACACATGAGGACATCTAGGAAGGGATGCAACATACAAACAGGCTCGTGATTGAGGGGTGGACTTGACCACTGATGCCATTGCACAGGTTATCCACGAATGTCAAACGTGTGCCATAATCAAACAAGCCAAGCGGCTAAAGCCTTTTTGGTACCGAGGACAATGGCTGAAATATCAATAGGGGGAAGCCTGGCAGGTTGATTGTATCACACTACCACGAACCCACCACGGGAAGCAGCATGTGCTTGCAGTGGTGGAAGCGACTACTGGCTGGTTGGAAACGTACCCCGTGACCCATGCCACTGCCTGGAACACTATCTTGGGCCTTGAAAAGCAAGTTTTATGGTGACATGGCACCCCTGAAAGAATTGAATCAGACAAGGGGACTCATTTCCGAAACAATCTCATTAACGCCTGGGCCAAGGAGCATGGCATTGACTGGGTGTATCACATCCCCTACCATGCACCAGCCTCCGGGAAAACGGAACGATACAACGCACTGTTAAAAACTGCACTGAGAGCAACGGGTGCTGGGACATTCAAGCATTGGGATACACATTCAAGCAGAAGCCACTTGGCTAGTTAACACTAGAGACTCTGCCAGTCGACCTGGCCCTGCCCACTCAAAACCCCTGCGCACTGTGGAAGGAGATAAGATCCCAGTAGTACATACAAAGAACTTGTTGGGAAAAACAGTCTGGGTTATTCCTTCCTCAGGAAAGGGTAAACCTATTCGTGGGGTTGTTTTTTCTCAAGGACCTGGGTGCACTTGGTGGGTAATGCAGAAAGATGGGGGAGTCCAGTGCGTACCTCAAGGTGATTTAATTCTGGGTGGAACTAATCCATGATTTGAGATACATGTTACAGGAATTACTATAGCAGGAACCACCTGAACCAGCGAAGAACAAGCCTCACAAGAAGCAGTGCAAGTGCAGCAGTGACCCGACCTGAGCTGGCTGTGGTGCCCGATAACTCCATGTAATACAACATCTCTTCTCTCCTGAGTGACCACCATAACAGATGGAGCCCAAAGTCATGGACTAAATTAACTCAATGAACATTTTGTGGACATTTTTGGATATTTATGGACACTTTACAGACATTTCATAGGGGTGATGCATAGACTAAGAGAATGATATCTGTGTACTATATCAAAGGATAGGAAGGGTGATGGTAGGTAACGAGAATGTATTGGATAATGTGCTACCTGAGTATGACATAAATGGTATGGAATAAGGGGTGGAGAATGTGCTGGTTTTGGCTGGGATGGAGTTAATTTTCTTGATAGTAGCTAGTATGGGGCCATGTTCTGGATTTGTGCTGAAAACAGTGTTGATACACAGGGATGTTTTAGCTACTGCTAAGCAGTGTTTACACAGAGTCAAGGCCTTTTCTGCTTCTCACCCCACCCCACCAGCGAGTGGGCTGGGGGTGCACAAGAAGTTGGGAGGGGACACAGCCCGGACAGCTGACCCCAACTGACCAAAGGGATATTCCAGACCATATGATGTCATGCTCAGTATATAAACCAGGGGGAAAGCTGGCCGGGGGACCGTTGCTTGGGCTGGGCATCAGTTGGAGGGTGGTGAGCAATTGTTTTCATCTGCATCACTTGCCTTTCTTGTTTGTTGTTGTTGTTATTTTCCTTTTCGTTACAATTTTTATTATCATGATTATTTCATTTTATTTCATTTCACTTATTAAACTGTTCTTATCTCAACCCACGAGCTTTCTCACTTTTACTTTTCCCATTCTCTCCCCCATCCCACTGGGGCAGAGGGGAAGTGAGTGAGCGGCTGTGTGGTGCTTAGTTGCCAGCTGGGCTTAAACCACGATACTGAAGAAAGGAAACCCTCCTCAGACATAAAAACAGAGGAGGAGAGATAATGACACAAGCTAGAACACAGGGAATTCAAACATGAAAGAATAACCACATTATTATTCTCTTTACCATGAAGGCGATACAATATCAGAAGAGGGATCAGGGAGGCTGTGGGATATCCATTCCTGGAGATAGGTCCAAAAATATCACTGGAAAAGCCCACCAGTAACTTCCTCTGAAACAACCTACCCTCAGCAACAAATTGTACTCGGGACCACCAGAGAAAAAAAGACCATGGAAAAAGACTTGAAAAAATGGAAAGAAATGGCGCACGAACAGTGATTAAAAAACCAACAAAGAGAAACTGAGATGTTCCATGAGCATGAGGGCACAATATAAGACATACGTATTTCACCAGGCAAACACTAGAAATTGGAAAAATGGAATTGTTTGTAGAGGAACTTTTCCTCCGCGTAGCACAATGAGACAGTGGCCATGAAGAATTCCTCAACTGGCAAAAACAGCAAACACCAACCTTTATAAAAACATTTCTGGACGCGTCTCCTTAATTGTTCAATAAGCAACAGCATAAAAAAGACAACTTAGCCCGCATCATGGTGAGGTTCAAACCAGAGAAAGAGAGGCAAAGAGACTGTAGAAGCTTCTTAAAAAAAAAAAAAACATTCTGTGCTACAGTACTTAGACCCAGAACCACCTCCTCAAAGGACACCTGGACTTAGACAACTCCTAAGATTCCGGAGAAAAGAAAAATTTTACAAATGCCAAAAACTGTAACAAGAAATTATGTATTCATATGAAAACACAAAGTTAACACACACACCGAAAGTACAAAAACCACAACCAATACTGGAGCATTACATAAGGAAAACAGACTTGGGCAGGAAGGGAAATTCAGCGGAACACAACAGCCATGAGAGCTACCCCAGGGAGGAAAAGGAGAAACCACAAAAAGATACGAGGAGCGCAACTGCCCCATGTGAAACCACCCCAGCGCTTTCGCATCCCCCACTCAACCACTACAGCCAACATCCCCCCGACACACCTCCAGCAAAGCACCACCACCGCCACCGCCACCGCCCTCCCCACGCACGGCCACCCCACCAACGCACTTCCCCAAGACCACCACAGCCACCAGCCAAAACTGAAAGCCACAGCCGGAAACTCGCGGCAACCAGAAAGCGGGGAAGGGGAAGCCGCCGCACCACATAAAGCCGGCCACCCGGCAGCACCCAAAGCACAGCGCCCACCCGCACCGCCACCAAGCCTGACCGGGCTCCTGCCCAGCACCACCCACAGCCCCACCATGCCTGCGCCCGCAACCCCACAGCCCCGCCTGCGCCACGGCGCCACGGCGCTCCCGCTCCTCCTGACGGCTCTCGCCACCGCCCTCGCCTGCCACCACCTGCGTCCCCGCGACGCCACCTTCGCCTGGGACAGCCTCCAGCTCCTCCAGGCCCTGGCTCCCAGCCCGCCACAGCCCTGCCACCACCACCAGCACGCGCCCTTCTTCCCCGACACCCTCCTCCACACCAACCACCCACAGCAAGCCGCCGCCACCGCCCTCCACATCCTCCAGCACCTCCTCACCACCCTCAGCAGCCCCAGCACCCCCCAACACTGGGACGACCAGGCACGCCACCACCTCCTCAACCACCTCCAGCGCTACATCCGACACCTGGAGCAATGCCTGCCAGCCAGCGGGACGCTCTTCGGAAGGCACGGGCCCCGCAACCGGCTGCTCACCATCGCCAAATACTTCGGGCGCATCCAGGACTTCCTGCACACCCACAACCACAGCGCCTGTGCCTGGGACCACGTCCGCCTCGAAGCTCGCGCCTGCTTCCAACACCTCCACAACCTCACCCGCACCGTGCGCAGTTAGCCCAACGACCCCGACCAACCCGCACGGCCCAACGCGCCCCCACCACCACTTCTGCACCACCGCCCCATCCCCACCTCTGCCCTCCCGCCGCCCCTGACCCACGGCAAGACCCGCTGCAACAACGGCCCTGCACCCTCCGCCTCCTCTATTTATGGAACTTACTCTATTTATTTCCACAATGGGTTTTACCTATTTATTCACCTATTTATTCGACAGACAATAAAGACCCGTTGCAAAAAGCTGGCCACTGCCTCTCGTCTCAGAAACACACAAACAAGCCTCCGGGGTGGGGGGAAGCCACCTCCACTCAACACCTACGCCACGGCCCTGCTCCAAACAGGGCTCGGCAGATCCCCTGCCCACCCCTCTCTCCCTTTGGCACCTCCCCAAGGAGGCACTCTCCTCAACCTCTTTGGGAAACCGCTGCCAGGGTTTAGCCATCCTCACCAGAATCCCCTCTTCGGCCCTTGTCTCCTCAACGTTCCCCACCTTCCATCCCGATTTAGACCGACCCCTGATCAGATCGGGACTCCTCAAGACAAGGGAGACGCCGACCTCTTGGAGCGGGTCCCGAGCAGGGCCACAAACATCATCCGAGGGTTGGGACACCTCTCCCATGAAGAAAGGCTGAGCGAGTCGCGGTTGTTCAGCCTGGAGAAGACAAGGCTCCGGGGAGACCTTATCGCGCCCTCGCAGCACTTCAAGGGGGCTTCGAAGAAAGACGCCGACAGGCTTTTTAGCGAGGCCTGTAGCGATACGACAAGGGGTAATGGTTTCCAACTGCAAGAGGGTACATTCAGACGAGATACGAGGAAGGCACCTCTTACCGCGAGGGTGGTGACACACTGCAACAGGTTGTCCGCAGAGGTGCTACCATGCCCCATCCCCGCAAACATTCAAGCTCGGGCTGGACAGGGCTCTCAGCAACCTCACCTACTTGAGGACGGCCCTGCTCATTGCTGGGGGCTTGGACCAGACGACCTCTCAAGGTCCCTCCCAACCCAACCCAAACCATGCCAGGATTCTACAAAGGACAGGCATGGCAGACATCGCTTTCATTACCCTGAGGTCGGCCACTCTTGCCACACGTCAGGCAGTTTTCACCTAAACTCCCCCGCCGCGCTGCCTGAAAACACCTTGCAGTGCCGACTCTTCCAGGGCAACACGGCCAAGGTCCAGCCACGGACCTCCACCACCACCCCACCTCCTGCACTGACGGCACCTTGGTACGCCGTATCATCGTGCACGTGCCAGCACCCCAAGCACAGCACCCAGCAACACAACGTTGCCCGACAAGACCACGGGTGGCTCCCAGCCCGCCACCGCCTTCCCACCACCACCACCACACACACATTTCCCCTGCTCCAAGACTTAGACAAAACGCGTGGCAGCCTCTCTCCCACCAGCAGAACAGGGTCCTTGCTCTTGCAAGGGACCTCAAAACCTCAGTGACTGCAACCTCCACCTCCTCCTCCCACTAGAGCTCTACAACTACATCAGCAGGCTCAGCTCCACCTCCACAGGCCTCTTGGACACCCCTCCTCTCGGGGCGCAGGGGCTCAGGCCATCCCAAACACAAGACCCTTCGCTCACGGGGCACGTTGCCGCCTTTGCTCTCCAGCCACCTCAGGCAAGGAGGCAGAGAACACACAACAACAAGACCCCTGCTACAGGGGCACGCGCATCGCACCACAGCCAGGGACCCCATGCAGCACCAGCACAACCCTTCCCTTTTTCCTCTTCCTTTTCCCGCAAGCCTTTCTTCCCCCTTCTGACGACTGGAGGCTTGCCAACGTGACACCCATCTACAAGAAGGGTCGGAAGGAGGATCCGGGGAACTACAGGCCTGTCAGCCTGTCCTTGGTGCCGGTGAAGGTTATGGAAAGGGTCATCTTCAGGGCGCTCACGGGACATGTGCAGGACAACCAAGGGATCAGGCCCAGCCAGCACGGGTTCATGAAAGGCAGGTCCTGCTTGACCAACCTGATCTCCTTCTATGACCAGGTGACCCGCCTGGTGGATGAGGGGAAGGCTGTTGATGTTGTCTACCTGGACTTCAGCAAAGCCTTTGACACTGTTCCCCACAGTATTCTCCTGGAGAAGCTGGCGGCTCGTGGTTTAGACAGGTACACTCTTCGCTGGGTAAAAAACTGGCTGGATGGCCGAGCCCAGAGAGCTGTGGTGAATGGGGTGAAATCCAGCTGGCGGCCGGTCACAAGCGGAGTCCCCCAGGGCTCAGTTTTGGGGCCGGTCTTGTTTAATGTCTTTATGGATGATCTGGATGAGGGGATAGAGTGCTCCCTCAGCAAGTCTGCAGACGACACCAAGTTGGGAGGGAGTGTTGATCTGCTTGAGGGTCGGAAGGCTCTGCAGAGGGATCTGGACAGGCTGGATCGATGGGCTGAGGTCAACCGGATGAAGTTCAATAATGCCAAGTGCCGGGTTCTACACTTTGGCCACAACCACCCCAGGCAACGCTACAGGCTTGGGGACGAGTGGCTGGAAAGCTCCCCCGCAGAAAAGGACCTGGGGGTGTTGACTGACAGCCGGCTGAAGATGGGCACACTGCTGGCTCAGGTGGCCAAGAAGGGCCACCAAGAAGGGTCTAGAAGACAACATCTAGAAGACAACTAGGGGAAGACGGCCGGCCTGGCTGAACAAGGAGCTTATGCTGAGGCTCGGGGACAAAAAGAGAACTTCCCACCTCTGGAAAAAGGGGCAGGCAAGTGAAGAAGAATACAAGGACCTCGTTAGGTCATGCAGGGAGGGAATTAGAAAGGCGAAAGCCCAGCTAGGGCTCAACCTGGCCACGGTCGTGAGGGACAACAAAAAAAGCTTCTATGAATACATTAACAACAAAAAGAGAGCCAAGGAGGATCTCCATCCTCTACTGGATGCGGCGGGGAACATTGTCACGAAGGATGAGGAAAAGGCTGAGGTACGTAATGCCTTCTTTGCCTCAGTCTTTAACAGCCACACCAGATATCCTCAGGGTATCCGTCTCCCTGAGCTGGATGACAGGGATGGAGAGCAAAATAGGCTCCCCATGATCCAGGAGGAAGCAGTTAACGACCTGCTATGCCACCTGGACACTCATAAGTCTATGGGGCCTGATGGCATCCACCCAAGGGTGCTGAGGGAGCTGGCGGAGGAGCTTGCCAAGCCGCTCTCCATCATTTATCAACAGTCCTGGTCAACGGGGGAGGTCCCGGATGACTGGAGGCTTGCCAACGTGACGCCCATCTACAAGAAGGGTTGGAAGGAGGATCCGGGGAACTACAGGCCTGTCAGCCTGACCTCGGTGCCAGGGAAGGTTATGGAGAGGCTCATCTTCAGGGCGCTCACGGGACACGTGCAGGACAACCAAGGGATCAGGCCAAGCCAGCACGGGTTCATGAAAGGCAGGTCCTGCTTGACCAACCTGATCTCCTTCTATGACCAGGTGACCCGCCTGGTGGATGAGGGGAAGGCTGTTGATGTTGTCTACCTGGACTTCAGCAAAGCCTTTGACACTGTTCCCCACAGTATTCTCCTGGAGAAGCTGGCGGCTCGTGGTTTAGACAGGTACACTCTTCGCTGGGTAAAAAACTGGCTGGATGGCCGAGCCCAGAGAGCTGTGGTGAATGGGGTGAAATCCAGCTGGCGGACGGTCACAAGCGGAGTCCCCCAGGGCTCAGTTTTGGGGCCGGTCTTGTTTAATATCTTTATTGATGATCTGGATGAGGGGATAGAGTGCTCCCTCAGCAAGTTTGCAGACGACACCAAGTTGGGAGGGAGTGTTGATCTGCTGGAGGGTAGGAAGGCTCTGCAGAGGGATCTGGACAGGCTGGATCGATGGGCTGAGGCCAACCAGATGAAGTTCAATAATGCCAAGTGCCGGGTTCTACACTTTGGCCACAACAACCCCAGGCAACGCTACAGGCTTGGGGATGAGTGGCTGGAAAGCTCCCCCGCAGAAAAGGACCTGGGGGTGTTGATCGACAGCCGGCTGAAGATGAGCCAGCAGTGTGCCCAGGTGGCCCAGAAGGCCAACGGCATCCTGGCCTGTATCAGAAACAGTGTGGCCAGCAGGAGCAGGGAGGTGATCGTGCCCCTGTACTCGGCTCTGGTAAGGCCGCACCTCGAATACTGTGTTCAGTTTTGGGCCCCTCACTACAAGAAGGACATTGAGGTGCTGGAGCGTGTCCAGAGAAGGGCGACGAAGCTGGTGAGGGGTCTGGAGCACAAGTCTGATGAGGAGCGGCTGAGGGAACTGGGGTTGTTCAGTCTGGAGAAGAGGAGGCTGAGGGGAGACCTCATCGCTCTCTACAACTACCTGAAAGGGGGTTGCAGAGAGGTGGGTGTTGGTCTCTTCTCCCAAGTGACTAGTGACAGGACTAGAGGAAATGACCTCAAGTTGCGCCAGGGGAGGTTCAGGCTGGATATTAGGAAAAATTTCTTTACTGAGAGAGTAGTGAAACATTGGAACAGACTGCCCAGGGAGGTGGTAGAGTCACCCTCCCTGGAGGTATTCAAGGAGCGTGTGGATGTGGCATTGTGGGATGTAGCTTGATGGGCACGGTGCTGTGTGGTGTTGGGTGGGTTGGTTTTTGGTGTGTTGGGTTTTTTTGGGTTGTTTTTTTTTTTTTTAGTTTGGACTTGATAATCTTACAGGTCTTTTCCAACCTTAGTGATTCTGTGATTCTCAGCAGCCTCAAGCACAGGAGCTGGGGCAGCTCCATCCAGGAACACCTCCAATGCTCAAGCGCCTGCACCCAGAGACACCTCCGCGCAAGCCGCCGCCACCCCCAGGCCCTCGCTCCAGGAGGGGCTCCCCAGGCGCTGCCCAGGGACATCACTTCACAGCCCTTCCCAACACGAAAAGAAAAGACCAGCTAAGAGGAAAACAAAGGCCAGCCACAAGGGAAAGGAAAACAGACCACAACCAACACCAGGCCATGACAGACGGAAAAGACGCTCGGGCAGGAAGGGAAGCCTCAGCTGCAGAAAGAGGCACCACAGCTCGCCCTGCGGCCAACAGGGAAACCCTAACACTCCTCCCCGGCACAGCTGCCCCCACGGGCTCTGCCCCAGCGCTTTCGCATCCCCCACTCAACCACTACAGCCAACCTCCCCCCGACACACCTCCAGCAAAGCACCACCACCGACACCGCCCTCCCCACGCACGGCCACCCCACCAACGCACTTCCCCAAGACCACCACAGCCACCAGCCAAAACTGAAAGCCACAGCCGGAAACTCGCGGCAACCAGAAAGCGGGGAAGGGAAAGCCGCCGCACCACATAAAGCCGGCCACCCGGCAGCACCCAAAGCACAGCGCCCACCCGCACCGCCACCAAGCCTGACCGGGCTCCTGCCCAGCACCACCCACAGCCCCACCATGCCTGCGCCCGCAACCCCACAGCCCCGCCTGCGCCACGGCGCCACGGCGCTCCCGCTCCTCCTGACAGCTCTCGCCACCGCCCTCGCCTGCCACCACCTGCGTCCCCGCGACGCCACCTTCGCCTGGGACAGCCTCCAGCTCCTCCAGGCCCTGGCTCCCAGCCCGCCACAGCCCTGCCACCACCACCAGCACGCGCCCTTCTTCCCCGACACCCTCCTCCACACCAACCACCCACAGCAAGCCGCCGCCACCGCCCTCCACATCCTCCAGCACCTCTTCACCACCCTCAGCAGCCCCAGCACCCCCCAACACTGGGACGACCAGGCACGCCACCTCCTCCTCAACCACCTCCAGCGCTACATCCGACACCTGGAGCAATGCCTGCCAGCCAGCGGGACGCTCTTCGGAAGGCACGGGCCCCGCAACCGGCTGCTCACCATCGCCAAATACTTCGGGCGCATCCAGGACTTCCTGCACACCCACAACCACAGCGCCTGTGCCTGGGACCACGTCCGCCTCGAAGCTCGCGCCTGCTTCCAACACCTCCACAACCTCACCCGCACCGTGCGCAGTTAGCCCAACGACCCCGACCAACCCGCACGGCCCCACGCGCCCCCACCACCACTTCTGCACCACCGCCCCATCCCCACCTCTGCCCTCCCGCCGCCCCTGACCCACGGCAAGACCCGCTGCAACAACGGCCCTGCACCCTCCGCCTCCTCTATTTATGGAACTTACTCTATTTATTTCCACAATGGTTGGGGTTTACCTATTTATTCACCTATTTATTCGACAGACAATAAAGACCTGTTGCAAAAAGCTGGCCACTGCCTCTTGTCTCAGAAGCACACGAACGAGCCTCCGGGGTGGGGGGAAGCCACCTCCACTCAACACCTACGCCACGGCCCTGCTCCAAACAGGGCTCGGCAGATCCCCTGCCCACCCCTCTCTCCCTTTGGCACCTCCCCAAGGAGGCACTCTCCTCAACCTCTTTGGGAAACCGCTGCCAGGGTTTAGCCATCCTCACCAGAATCCTCTCTTCGGCCCTCATCTCCTCAACATTCCCCACCTTCCATCCCGATTTAGACCGACCCCTGATCAGATCAGGACTCCTCAAGACAAGGGAGACGCCGACCTCTTGGAGCGGGTCCCGAGCAGGGCCACAAACATCATCCGAGGGTTGGGACACCTCTCCCATGAAGAAAGGCTGAGCGAGTCGCGGTTGTTCAGCCTGGAGAAGACAAGGCTCCGGGGAGACCTTATCGCGCCCTCGCAGCACTTCAAGGGGGCTTCGAAGAAAGACGCCGACAGGCTTTTTAGCGAGGTCTGTAGCGATACGACAAGGGGTAATGGTTTCCAACTGCAAGAGGGTACATTCAGACGAGATACGAGGAAGGTATCTCTTACCGCGAGGGTGGTGACACACTGCAACAGGTTGCCCGCAGAGGTGCTACAATGCCCCATCCCTGCAAACATTCAAGCTCGGGCTGGACAGGGCTCTCAGCAACCTCACCTACTTGAGGATGGCCCTGCTCATTGCTGGGGGCTTGGACCAGACGACCTCTCAAGGTCCCTCCCAACCCAACCCAAACCATGCCAGGATTCTACAAAGGACAGGCACGGCAGACATCGCGTTCATTAGCCTGAGGTCGGCCACTCTTGCCACACGTCAGGCAGTTTTCACCTAAACTCCCCCGCCGCGCTGCCTGAAAACACCTTGCAGCGCTGACTCTTCCAGGGCAACACGGCCAAGGTCCAGCCACGGACCTCCACCACCACCCCACCTCCTGCACTGACGGCACCTCGGTACGCCAAATCATCGTGCACGTGCCAGCACCCCAAGCACAGCACCCAGCAACACAACGTTGCCCGACAAGACCACGGGTGGCTCCCAGCCCGCCACCGCCCTCCCACCACCACCACACACACATTTCCCCTGCTCCAGAACTTTGACAAATTGCGTGGCAGCCTCTCTCCCACCAGCAGAACAGGGTCCTTGCTCTTGCAAGGGACCTGAAAACCTCAGCGACTGCAACCTCCACCTCCTCCTCCCACTAGAGCTCTACAACTACATCAGCAGGCTCAGCTCCACCTCCACAGGCCTCTTGGACACCCCTCCTCTCGGGGCGCAGGGGCTCAGGCCATCCCAAACACAAGACCCTTCGCTCACGGGGCACGTTGCCGCCTTTGCTCTCCAGCCACCTCAGGCAAGGAGGCAGAGAACACACAACAACAAGACCCCTGCTACAGGGGCACGCGCACGGCACCACAGCCAGGGACCCCATGCAGCAGCAGCACCAGCAAAACCCTTCCCTTTTTCCTCTTCCTTTTCCCGCAAGCCTTTCTTCCCCCTTCTGACGACTGGAGGCTTGCCAACGTGACACCCATCTACAAGAAGGGTCGGAAGGAGGATCCGGGGAACGACAGGCCTGTCAGCCTGACCTCGGTGCCGGTGAAGGTTATGGAGAGGCTCATCTTCAGGGCGCTCACGGGACACGTGCAGGACAACCAAGGGATCAGGCCAAGCCAGCACGGGTTCATGAAAGGCAGGTCCTGCTTGACCAACCTGATCTCCTTCTATGACCAGGTGACCCGCCTGGTGGATGAGGGGAAGGCTGTTGATGTTGTCTACCTGGACTTCAGCAAAGCCTTTGACACTGTTCCCCACAGTATTCTCCTGGAGAAGCTGGCGGCTCGTGGTTTAGACAGGTACACTCTTCGCTGGGTAAAAAACTGGCTGGATGGCCGAGCCCAGAGAGCTGTGGTGAATGGGGTGAAATCCAGCTGGCGGACGGTCACAAGCGGAGTCCCCCAGGGCTCAGTTTTGGGGCCGGTCTTGTTTAATATCTTTATTGATGATCTGGATGAGGGGATAGAGTGCTCCCTCAGCAAGTTTGCAGACGACACCAAGTTGGGAGGGAGTGTTGATCTGCTGGAGGGTAGGAAGGCTCTGCAGAGGGATCTGGACAGGCTGGATCGATGGGCTGAGGCCAACCAGATGAAGTTCAATAATACCTAGTGCCGGGTTCTACACTTCGGCCACAACCACCCCAGGCAACGCTACAGGCTTGGGGATGAGTGGCTGGAAAGCTCCCCCGCAGAAAAGGACCTGGGGGTGTTGATCGACAGCCGGCTGAATATGAGCCAGCAGTGTGCCCAGGTGGCCCAGAAGGCCAACGGCATCCTGGCCTGTATCAGAAATGGTGTGGCCAGCAGGAGTAGGGAGGTGATCGTGCCCCTGTACTCGGCTCTGGTGAGGCCGCACCTCGAATACTGTGTTCAGTTTTGGGCCCCTCACTACAAGAAGGACATTGAGGTGCTGGAGCGTGTCCAGAGAAGGGCGACGAAGCTGGTGAGGGGTCTGGAGCACAAGTCTGATGAGGAGCGGCTGAGGGAACTGGGGTTGTTCAGCCTGGAGAAGAGGAGGCTGAGGGGAGACCTCATCGCTCTCTACAACTACCTGAAAGGGGGTTGCAGAGAGGTGGGTGTTGGTCTCTTCTCCCAAGTGACTAGTGACAGGACTAGAGGAAATGACCTCAAGTTGCGCCAGGGGAGGTTCAGGCTGGATATTAGGAAAAAGTTCTTTACTGAAAGAGTAGTGAAACATTGGAACAGACTGCCCAGGGAGGTGGTGGAGTCACCCTCCCTGGAGGTATTCAAGGAGCGTGTGGATGTGGCATTGTGGGATGTAGCTTGATGGGCACGGTGCTGTGTGGTGTTGGGTGGGTTGGTTTTTGGTTTTGTTTTTTTTTTGTTTGTTTTTTTTTTTTTAGGTTGAACTTGATGATCTTACAGGTCTTTTCCAACCTTAGTGATTCTGTGATTCTCAGCAGCCTCAAACACAGGAGCTGGGGCAGCTCCATCCAGGAACACCTCCAATGCTCAAGCGCTTGCACCCAGAGACACCTCCGCGCAAGCCGCCGCCACCCCCAGGCCCTCGCTCCAGGAGGGGCTCCCCAGGCGCTGCCCAGGGACATCACTTCACAGCCCTTCCCAACACGAAAAGAAAAGACCAGCTAAGAGGAAAACAAAGGCCAGCCACAAGGGAAAGGAAAACAGACCACAACCAACACCAGGCCATGACAGACGGAAAAGACGCTCGGGCAGGAAGGGAAGCCTCAGCTGCAGAAAACAGGCACCACAGCTCGCCCTGCGGCCAACAGGGAAACCCTAACACTCCTCCCCGGCACAGCTGCCCCCACGGGCTCTGCCCCAGCGCTTTCGCATCCCCCACTCAACCACTACAGCCAACCTCCCCCCGACACACCTCCAGCAAAGCACCACCACCGCCACCGCCACCGCCCTCCCCACGCACGGCCACCCCACCAACGCACTTCCCCAAGACCACCACAGCCACCAGCCAAAACTGAAAGCCACAGCCGGAAACTCGCGGCAATCAGAAAGCGGGGAAGGGAAAGCCGCCGCACCACATAAAGCCGGCCACCCGGCAGCACCCAAAGCACAGCGCCCACCCGCACTGCCACCAAGCCTGACCGGGCTCCTGCCCAGCACCACCCACAGCCCCACCATGCCTGCGCCCGCAACCCCACAGCCCCGCCGGCGCCACGGCGCCACGGCGCTCCCGCTCCTCCTGACGGCTCTCGCCACCGCCCTCGCCTGCCACCACCTGCGTCCCCGCGACGCCACCTTCGCCTGGGACAGCCTCCAGCTCCTCCAGGCCCTGGCTCCCAGCCCGCCACAGCCCTGCCACCACCACCAGCACGCGCCCTTCTTCCCCGACACCCTCCTCCACACCAACCACCCACAGCAAGCCGCCGCCACCGCCCTCCACATCCTCCAGCACCTCCTCACCACCCTCAGCAGCCCCAGCACCCCCCAACACTGGGACGACCAGGCACGCCACCTCCTCCTCAACCACCTCCAGCGCTACATCCGACACCTGGAGCAATGCCTGCCAGCCAGCGGGACGCTCTTCGGAAGGCACGGGCCCCGCAACCGGCTGCTCACCATCGCCAAATACTTCGGGCGCATCCAGGACTTCCTGCACACCCACAACCACAGCGCCTGCGCCTGGGACCACGTCCGCCTCGAAGCTCGCGCCTGCTTCCAACACCTCCACAACCTCACCCGCACCGTGCGCAGTTAGCCCAACGACCCCGACCAACCCGCACGGCCCCACGCGCCCCCACCACCACTTCTGCACCACCGCCCCATCCCCACCTCTGCCCTCCCGCCGCCCCTGACCCACGGCAAGACCCGCTGCAACAACGGCCCTGCACCCTCCGCCTCCTCTATTTATGGAACTTACTCTATTTATTTCCACAATGGGTTTTACCTATTTATTCACCTATTTATTCGACAGACAATAAAGACCTGTTGCAAAAAGCTGGCCACTGCCTCTTGTCTCAGAAGCACACGAACGAGCCTCCGGGGTGGGGGGAAGCCACCTCCACTCAACACCTATGCCACGGCCCTGCTCCAAACAGGGCTCGGCAGATCCCCTGCCCACCCCTCTCTCCCTTTGGCACCTCCCCAAGGAGGCACTCTCCTCAACCTCTTTGGGAAACCGCTGCCAGGGTTTAGCCATCCTCACCAGAATCCTCTCTTCGGCCCTTGTCTCCTCAACATTCCCCACCTTCCATCCCGCTTTAGACCGACCCCTGATCAGATCGGGACTCCTCAAGACAAGGGAGACGCCGACCTCTTGGAGCGGGTCCCGAGCAGGGCCACAAACATCATCCGAGGGTTGGGACACCTCTCCCATGAAGAAAGGCTGAGCGAGTCGCGGTTGTTCAGCCTGGAGAAGACAAGGCTCCGGGGAGACCTTATCGCGCCCTCGCAGCACTTCAAGGGGGCTTCGAAGAAAGACGCCGACAGGCTTTTTAGCGAGGCCTGTAGCGATACGACAAGGGGTAATGGTTTCCAACTGCAAGAGGGTACATTCAGACGAGATACGAGGAAGGCACCTCTTACCGCGAGGGTGGTGACACACTGCAACAGGTTGCCCGCAGAGGTGCTACAATGCCCCATCCCTGCAAACATTCAAGCTCGGGCTGGACAGGGCTCTCAGCAACCTCACCTACTTGAGGACGGCCCTGCTCATTGCTGGGGGCTTGGACCAGACGACCTCTCAAGGTCCCTCCCAACCCAAACCATGCCAGGATTCTACAAAGGACAGGCATGGCAGACATCGCTTTCATTACCCTGAGGTCGGCCACTCTTGCCACACGTCAGGCAGTTTTCACCTAAACTCCCCCGCCGCGCTGCCTGAAAACACCTTGCAGTGCCGACTCTTCCAGGGCAACACGGCCAAGGTCCAGCCACGGACCTCCACCACCACCCCACCTCCTGCACTGACGGCACCTTGGTACGCCGTATCATCGTGCACGTGCCAGCACCCCAAGCACAGCACCCAGCAACACAACGTTGCCCGACAAGACCACGGGTGGCTCCCAGCCCGCCACCGCCTTCCCACCACCACCACCACACACACATTTCCCCTGCTCCAAGACTTAGACAAAACGCGTGGCAGCCTCTCTCCCACCAGCAGAACAGGGTCCTTGCTCTTGCAAGGGACCTCAAAACCTCAGTGACTGCAACCTCCACCTCCTCCTCCCACTAGAGCTCTACAACTACATCAGCAGGCTCAGCTCCACCTCCACAGGCCTCTTGGACACCCCTCCTCTCGGGGCGCAGGGGCTCAGGCCATCCCAAACACAAGACCCTTTGCTCACGGGGCACGTTGCCGCCTTTGCTCTCCAGCCACCTCAGGCAAGGAGGCAGAGAACACACAACAACAAGACCCCTGCTACAGGGGCACGCGCATGGCACCACAGCCAGGGACCCCATGCAGCACCAGCACAACCCTTCCCTTTTTCCTCTTCCTTTTCCCGCAAGCCTTTCTTCCCCCTTCTGACGACTGGAGGCTTGCCAACGTGACACCCATCTACAAGAAGGGTTGGAAGGAGGATCCGGGGAACTACAGGCCTGTCAGCCTGTCCTTGGTGCCGGTGAAGGTTATGGAAAGGGTCATCTTCAGGGCGCTCACGGGACATGTGCAGGACAACCAAGGGATCAGGCCCAGCCAGCACGGGTTCATGAAAGGCAGGTCCTGCTTGACCAACCTGATCTCCTTCTATGACCAGGTGACCCGCCTGGTGGATGAGGGGAAGGCTGTTGATGTTGTCTACCTGGACTTCAGCAAAGCCTTTGACACTGTTCCCCACAGTATTCTCCTGGAGAAGCTGGCGGCTCGTGGTTTAGACAGGTACACTCTTCGCTGGGTAAAAAACTGGCTGGACGGCCGAGCCCAGAGAGCTGTGGTGAATGGGGTGAAATCCAGCTGGCGGCCGGTCACAAGCGGAGTCCCCCAGGGCTCAGTTTTGGGGCCGGTCTTGTTTAATGTCTTTATGGATGATCTGGATGAGGGGATAGAGTGCTCCCTCAGCAAGTCTGCAGACGACACCAAGTTGGGAGGGAGTGTTGATCTGCTTGAGGGTCAGAAGGCTCTGCAGAGGGATCTGGACAGGCTGGATCGATGGGCTGAGGTCAACTGGATGAAGTTCAATAATGCCAAGTGCCGGGTTCTACACTTTGGCCACAACCACCCCAGGCAACGCTACAGGCTTGGGGACGAGTGGCTGGAAAGCTTCCCCGCAGAAAAGGACCTGGGGGTGTTGATCGACAGCCGGCTGAAGATGGGCACACTGCTGGCTCAGGTGGCCAAGAAGGCCAACGGCATCCTGGCTTGTATCAGAAACAGTGTGGCAGCAGGAGTAGGGAGGTGATCGTGCCCCTGTACTCGGCTCTGGTGAGGCCACACCTCGAATACTGTGTTCAGTTTTGGGCCCCTCACTCCAAGAAGGACATTGAGGTGCTGGAGCGTGTCCAGAGAAGGGCGACGAAGCTGGTGAGGGGTCTGGAGCACAAGTCTGATGAGGAGCGGCTGAGGGAACTGGGGTTGTTCAGTCTGGAGAAGAGGAGGCTGAGGGGAGACCTTATCGCTCTCTACAACTACCTGAAAGGGGGTTGCAGAGAGGTGGGTGTTGGTCTCTTCTCCCAAGTGAGTAGCGACAGGACAAGAGGAAATGGCCTCAAGTTGCGCCAGGGGAGGTTCACGCTGGATATTAGGAAAAAGTTCTTTACTGAAAGAGTAGTGAAACATTGGAACAGGCTGCCCAGGGAGGTGGTAGAGTCACCCTCCCTGGAGGTATTCAAGGAGCGTGTGGATGTGGCATTGTGGGATGTAGCTTGATGGGCACGGTGCTGTGTGGTGTTGGGTGGGTTGGTTTTTGGTGTGTTGGGTTTTTTGGGGGTTTTTTTTTTTTTTTTTTAGGTTGGACTTGATAATCTTACAGGTCTTTTCCAACCTTAGTGATTCTGTGATTCTCAGCAGCCTCAAACACAGGAGCTGGGGCAGCTCCATCCAGGAACACCTCCAATGCTCAAGTGCCTGCACCCAGAGACACCTCCGCGCAAGCCGCCGCCACCCCCAGGCCCTCGCTCCAGGAGGGACTCCCCAGGCGCTGCCCAGGGACATCACTTCACAGCCCTTCCCAACACGAAAAGAAAAGACCAGCTAAGAGGAAAACAAAGGCCAGCCACAAGGGAAAGGAAAACAGACCACAACCAACACCAGGCCATGACAGACGGAAAAGACGCTCGGGCAGGAAGGGAAGCCTCAGCTGCAGAAAGAGGCACCACAGCTCGCCCTGCGGCCAACAGGGAAACCCTAACACTCCTCCCCGGCACAGCTGCCCCCACGGGCTCTGCCCCAGCGCTTTCGCATCCCCCACTCAACCACTACAGCCAACATCCCCCCGACACACCCCCAGCAAAGCACCACCACCGCCACCGCCCTCCCCACGCACGGCCACCCCACCAACGCACTTCCCCAAGACCACCACAGCCACCAGCCAAAACTGAAAGCCACAGCCGGAAACTCGCGGCAATCAGAAAGCGGGGAAGGGAAAGCCGCCGCACCACATAAAGCCGGCCACCCGGCAGCACCCAAAGCACAGCGCCCACCCGCACTGCCACCAAGCCTGACCGGGCTCCTGCCCAGCACCACCCACAGCCCCACCATGCCTGCGCCCGCAACCCCACAGCCCCGCCTGCGCCACGGCGCCACGGCGCTCCCGCTCCTCCTGACGGCTCTCGCCACCGCCCTCGCCTGCCACCACCTGCGTCCCCGCGACGCCACCTTCGCCTGGGACAGCCTCCAGCTCCTCCAGGCCCTGGCTCCCAGCCCGCCACAGCCCTGCCACCACCACCAGCACGCGCCCTTCTTCCCCGACACCCTCCTCCACACCAACCACCCACAGCAAGCCGCCGCCACCGCCCTCCACATCCTCCAGCACCTCTTCACCACCCTCAGCAGCCCCAGCACCCCCCAACACTGGGACGACCAGGCACGCCACCTCCTCCTCAACCACCTCCAGCGCTACATCCGACACCTGGAGCAATGCCTGCCAGCCAGCGGGACGCTCTTCGGAAGGCACGGGCCCCGCAACCGGCTGCTCACCATCGCCAAATACTTCGGGCGCATCCAGGACTTCCTGCACACCCACAACCACAGCGCCTGCGCCTGGGACCACGTCCGCCTCGAAGCTCGCGCCTGCTTCCAACACGTGGACACGCTCATACGGCAAATGAAGAGCCAAGCCGCTCCTGCCCTCCACCAAACCAACCCACGCCAAACACCCATCCTCACCCAACGCTGGTGGCCACAGATCAAGCAGAGGCAGCAGCAGCCCGGGCTGGGATTGCCCAGCAATGCTCACACCTCTTCCAGCCAGGAGCCTGGGCCAACGGGGAAACAGGCATGACCGTGGCAAGGCTGAGGCCAGGCTGCAGCACAGCCTGCACACCCGCTTGACAGCCACACCTTCGCTGGAAAGGAAGAAGGAGGAAATTGCTGTGCTGCATGCTCAGGGACAGCCACGAGGTGATGGGGAGAGGGGTGGCATTTATTACCCACGGTGTTATCTAGCCCATCCAGACTGCAACCTCTCCTGATAGAGGGGAAGGTCCTCACGGACACTGCGGGACTCTCCTGCCAACGAGTATTTATCACAGAACTCTATTTAACTTATTTATTTTGGTGGACATTAATTTTTATATTTATGTATTTATTTATTCACGTGTTGGAAATAAAGACTTTGTGCAAAAACATAAAAGAAAAGAGGTGGTCATCATGCATAGACCTGACAGGCAAAGACAGGATCTCTGCAGGCAGGCAGGGATGAGCCTCCTTCCTGCAGCCTGTCCCACTGATGCGTCCTGCCCCAGTCGAAGGCTCCAGGCAGCAAGCCACCCTCTGGGACTCACCATGGTCCTTCGAGCCCACAAGCATCTCCCGCTGATGCCAGATCCTGGGAGCGCACTCTCGCCCAGATGACATGATGCCTGCCCTGCACGCCCCTCCTCTCCCACCAGCCATCCTCTCCCTTCCCAGCCCTCTCCCACTGCCAAGACATGAAAGCCACCTCCAAACCACCACCCCATCACAAATAACCATTCAGCAATGCTACAGCACTGCCTGGGACCAAGCAGGGTAGCATGGACAAGGTGCACCTCAAAGAGGCAAGGAGGGGACCCACCAAGGCCAGTGGAGATTTAGAGAAGGAACAGCACTCCAGTGCTACCAACCCCACCCAAGAAACACCAAAAAGCCACAAAACACACAGGACATGCTCCAGACTGCTCATTGCTCACCTACAACCACCACAGCTGGCCCAGGATGCTCCTGCCTGTGCTCACACACAAGTGGCCATGGGGACCTGCCTCACTACATACAGCACATATGCCTAGGCTTTCTTCACCCCAACACATCCTCAGCAAACAAAAAGATATATCCCCCAAACACCACCCCCCAATATGGTCCAAACCAGCCAGCACAGACCAGCACAGCATTCCACACGACGGAAGCTGCCCACGCATCACTAATACCAGCTGCTCCTTCGTCCTCCAACCACCACCCCAAAATGTATCTGTCCTGGGTGCTTTACCCTCCCCAGGTAAGCCTCAGCAAGACAACAGAAAAGTTCAGCAGCTCTGGCCTTCTCCTGCACAGGACAAAGAGGTTGTTCTCCATGCTCAGTCACACCACCTCCACATCAAGGCAAGGACACTGCTCTGTGCAAACACAAATGGGCACTTCCCATGCAGCTGGAGAGCGAGAAAACAAGTAGGACCACATACAGTCAGATACACAGCAGAACCCCTCAAGACGCAACTTCCAGATCGTACTACAGTCCTCCTGATGTTCCTTCTACCCAGAAATACCCTGCAACGCCAGGCAGGGGTGACCTCATTGTCTCCGTCTTCTCTGAGGTGGCTGAATGTGCCCTGAACTGTGTTGGAGGCTGAAATAAGCCTAACTGGGAATGAGCGGCAAAAGCACCCTATTGTGACTGGCCCAGAGGCTCCATGCATCCTTGGCATAGACTATCTCAGGAGAGGGTACTTCAAAGACCCAGAAGGGTACCGGTGGGCTTTTGGTATAGCTGCTTTGAGTACGGAGAAGATTAAACAGCTGTCTAGCTTGCCTGGTCTCTCAGAGGATCCTTCTGTGGTGGGGTTGCTGCGGGTTAAAGAACAGCAGGTGCCAATTGCTACCATGACAGTGCACCGGCGACAATATCGCACCAATCGAGACTCCCTGGTTCCCATCCGTGAGTTGATCCGTCAACTGGAAAGTCAAGGAGTGATCAGTAAGACTCATTCACCCTTTAATAGTCCCATACGGCCCATGCAAAAATCTAATGGAGAGTGGAGGTTAACAGTGGACTATCGAGGCCTGAACGAAGTCACACCGCCGCTGAGTGCTGCCGTACCAGACATGCTAGAACTTCAATATGAACTGGAGTCAAAGGCTGCCAAATGGTATGCAACAATAGATATCGCCAACGCGTTTTTCTCGATCCCTCTGGCAGCAGAGTGCAGGCCACAGTTTGCTTTCACATGGAGGGGTATCCAGTACACCTGGAATCGACTGCCCCAGGGGTGGAAACACAGTCCTACCATTTGTCATGGATTGATACAGACAGCACTGGAACAAGGTGAAGCTCCCGAACACCTGCAGTATATTGATGACATCATTGTGTGGGGCAACACAGCGGAGGAAGTGTTTGAGAAGGGGAGAAAAGTAATCCAGATTCTCCTGAAAGCTGGTTTTGTTATAAAACAAAGTAAGGTCAAAGGGCCTGCACAAGAACTTCAGTTTTTAGGAATAAAATGGCAAGATGGGTGTCGTCATATCCCAATGGATGTGATCAATAAAATAATGCTATGTCTCCACTAACTAACAAAAAGGAAACACAAGCTTTCTTAGGTGTTGTGGGTTTCTGGAGGATGCATATTCCAGGTTATAGTCTGATCGTAAGCCCTCTCTATCGAGTGACCCGGAAGAAGAATGACGTTGAATGGGGCCCTGAACAGCAGCAGCAAGCCTTTGAACAAATTAAATGGGAGATAGTTCGTGCAGTAGCACTTGGGCCCGTCCGGACAGGACAAGATGTGAAAAATGTGTTTTACACCTCAGCTGGGAATAACGGCCCCACCTGGAGCCTCTGGCAGAAAGCACCTGGAGAGACTCGAGGTTGACCTCCAGGGTTTTGGAACCGGGGATATAGGGGATCTGAAACCCGTTACACTCCAGCTGAAGAAGAAATATTAGCAGCAGATGAAGGAATTCGAGCTGCTTCGGAAGTAGTTGGTACTGAAGTACAGCTCCTTTTGGCCCCTCGATTGCCTGTGCTGGGCTGGATGTTCAAAGGGAAGGTCCCCTCTACGCATCACGCAACTGATGCTACATGGAGTAAGTGGGTAGCACTGATAACACAACGGGCTCGGATGGGAAACCCCGACCGCCCGGGAATCCTGGAAGTGATCATGGACTGGCCAGAGGGCCGAAACTTCGGAGTGTCGCCAGAGGAGGTGACTCGTGCTGAAGAGGCCCCTCTGTATAATGAATTATCAGAGACTGAGAAGCAATAACCCGTGTTTACAGATGGATCCTGTCGTACTGTGGGAAAACATCGAAGGTGGAAAGCTGCTATGTGGAGTCCTACGCGACAAGTTGCAGAAACTGCTGAAGGACAAGGTAAATCGAGTCAGTTTGCAGAGGTGAAAGCCATCCAGCTGGCTTTAGATATTGCTGACCGAGAAAAATGGCCAGTCCTTTATCTCTGTACTGACTCATGGATGGTGGCAAATGCTCTGTGGGGGTGGCTACAGCAATGGCAGCAGAGCAACTGGCAGCACAGAGGTGAACCCATCTGGGCTGCTGAATTATGGCAAGATATTGCTGCCTGGGTAGAGAACCTGGTCACGTAGATGCTCACATACCCAAGAGTCGGGCCTCTGAAGAACATCAAAACAACGAGCAGGTGGACCAGGCTGCTAGAATTCAAGTGGCTTAGGTGGATCTGGATTGGGAACATAAGGGTGAGCTATTTATAGCTTGATGGGCCCATGACACATGAGGACATCTAGGAAGGGATGCAACATACAAACAGGCTCGTGATTGAGGGGTGGACTTGACCACTGATGCCATTGCACAGGTTATCCACGAATGTCAAACGTGTGCCATAATCAAACAAGCCAAGCGGCTAAAGCCTTTTTGGTACCGAGGACAATGGCTGAAATATCAATAGGGGGAAGCCTGGCAGGTTGATTGTATCACACTACCACGAACCCACCACGGGAAGCAGCATGTGCTTGCAGTGGTGGAAGCGACTACTGGTTGGTTGGAAACATACCCCGTGACCCATGCCACTGCCTGGAACACTATCTTGGGCCTTGAAAAGCAAGTTTTATGGTGACATGGCACCCCTGAAAGAATTGAATCAGACAAGGGGACTCATTTCCGAAACAATCTCATTAACGCCTGGGCCAAGGAGCATGGCATTGACTGGGTGTATCACATCCCCTACCATGCACCAGCCTCCGGGAAAACGGAACGATACAACGCACTGTTAAAAACTGCACTGAGAGCAACGGGTGCTGGGACATTCAAGCATTGGGATACACATTCAAGCAGAAGCCACTTGGCTAGTTAACACTAGAGGCTCTGCCAGTTGACCTGGCCCTGCCCAATCAAAACCCCTGCGCACTGTGGAAGGAGATAAGATCCCAGTAGTACATACAAAGAACTTGTTGGGAAAAAGAGTCTGGGTTATTGCTTCCTCAGGAAAGGGTAAACCTATTCGTGGGGTTGTTTTTTCTCAAGGACCTGGGTGCACTTGGTGGGTAATGCAGAAAGATGGGGGAGTCCAGTGCGTACCTCAAGGTGATTTAATTCTGGGTGGAACTAATCCATGATTTGAGATACATGTTACAGGAATTACTATAGCAGGAACCACCTGAACCAGCCAAGAACAAGCCTCACAAGAAGCAGTGCAAGTGCAGCAGTGACCCGACCTGAGCTGGCTGTGGTGCCCGATAACTCCATGTAATACAACATCTCTTCTCTCCTGAGTGACCACCATAACAGATGGAGCCCAAAGTCATGGACTAAATTAACTCAATGAACATTTTGTGGACATTTTTGGATATTTATGGACACTTTACAGACATTTCATAGGGGTGATGCATAGACTAAGAGAATGATATCTGTGTACTATATCAAAGGATAGGAAGGGTGATGGTAGGTAACGAGAATGTATTGGATAATGTGCTACCTGAGTATGACATAAATGGTATGGAATAAGGGGTGGAGAATGTGCTGGTTTTGGCTGGGATGGAGTTAATTTTCTTGATAGTAGCTAGTATGGGGCCATGTTCTGGATTTGTGCTGAAAACAGTGTTGATACACAGGGATGTTTTAGCTACTGCTAAGCAGTGTTTACACAGAGTCAAGGCCTTTTCTGCTTCTCACCCCACCCCACCAGCGAGTGGGCTGGGGGTGCACAAGAAGTTGGGAGGGGACACAGCCCGGACAGCTGACCCCAACTGACCAAAGGGATATTCCAGACCATATGATGTCATGCTCAGTATATAAACCAGGGGGAAAGCTGGCCGGGGGACCGTTGCTTGGGCTGGGCATCAGTTGGAGGGTGGTGAGCAATTGTTTTCATCTGCATCACTTGCCTTTCTTGTTTGTTGTTGTTGTTATTTTCCTTTTCGTTACAATTTTTATTATCATGATTATTTCATTTTATTTCATTTCACTTATTAAACTGTTCTTATCTCAACCCACGAGCTTTCTCACTTTTACTTTTCCCATTCTCTCCCCCATCCCACTGGGGCAGAGGGGAAGTGAGTGAGCGGCTGTGTGGTGCTTAGTTGCCAGCTGGGCTTAAACCACGATACTGAAGAAAGGAAACCCTCCTCAGACATAAAAACAGAGGAGGAGAGATAATGACACAAGCTAGAACACAGGGAATTCAAACATGAAAGAATAACCACATTATTATTCTCTTTACCATGAAGGCGATACAATATCAGAAGAGGGATCAGGGAGGCTGTGGGATATCCATTCCTGGAGATAGGTCCAAAAATATCACTGGAAAAGCCCACCAGTAACTTCCTCTGAAACAACCTACCCTCAGCAACAAATTGTACTCGGGACCACCAGAGAAAAAAAGACCATGGAAAAAGACTTGAAAAAATGGAAAGAAATGGCGCACGAACAGTGATTAAAAAACCAACAAAGAGAAACTGAGATGTTCCATGAGCATGAGGGCACAATATAAGACATACGTATTTCACCAGGCAAACACTAGAAATTGGAAAAATGGAATTGTTTGTAGAGGAACTTTTCCTCCGCGTAGCACAATGAGACAGTGGCCATGAAGAATTCCTCAACTGGCAAAAACAGCAAACACCAACCTTTATAAAAACATTTCTGGACGCGTCTCCTTAATTGTTCAATAAGCAACAGCATAAAAAAGACAACTTAGCCCGCATCATGGTGAGGTTCAAACCAGAGAAAGAGAGGCAAAGAGACTGTAGAAGCTTCTTAAAAAAAAAAAAAAACATTCTGTGCTACAGTACTTAGACCCAGAACCACCTCCTCAAAGGACACCTGGACTTAGACAACTCCTAAGATTCCGGAGAAAAGAAAAATTTTACAAATGCCAAAAACTGTAACAAGAAATTATGTATTCATATGAAAACACAAAGTTAACACACACACACCGAAAGTACAAAAACCACAACCAATACTGGAGCATTACATAAGGAAAACAGACTTGGGCAGGAAGGGAAATTCAGCGGAACACAACAGCCATGAGAGCTACCCCAGGGAGGAAAAGGAGAAACCACAAAAAGATACGAGGAGCGCAACTGCCCCATGTGAAACCACCCCAGCGCTTTCGCATCCCCCACTCAACCACTACAGCCAACATCCCCCCGACACACCTCCAGCAAAGCACCACCACCGCCACCGCCACCGCCCTCCCCACGCACGGCCACCCCACCAACGCACTTCCCCAAGACCACCACAGCCACCAGCCAAAACTGAAAGCCACAGCCGGAAACTCGCGGCAATCAGAAAGCGGGGAAGGGAAAGCCGCCGCACCACATAAAGCCGGCCACCCGGCAGCACCCAAAGCACAGCGCCCACCCGCACCGCCACCAAGCCTGACCGGGCTCCTGCCCAGCACCACCCACAGCCCCACCATGCCTGCGCCCGCAACCCCACAGCCCCGCCTGCGCCACGGCGCCACGGCGCTCCCGCTCCTCCTGACGGCTCTCGCCACCGCCCTCGCCTGCCACCACCTGCGTCCCCGCGACGCCACCTTCGCCTGGGACAGCCTCCAGCTCCTCCAGGCCCTGGCTCCCAGCCCGCCACAGCCCTGCCACCACCACCAGCACGCGCCCTTCTTCCCCGACACCCTCCTCCACACCAACCACCCACAGCAAGCCGCCGCCACCGCCCTCCACATCCTCCAGCACCTCCTCACCACCCTCAGCAGCCCCAGCACCCCCCAACACTGGGACGACCAGGCACGCCACCACCTCCTCAACCACCTCCAGCGCTACATCCGACACCTGGAGCAATGCCTGCCAGCCAGCGGGACGCTCTTCGGAAGGCACGGGCCCCGCAACCGGCTGCTCACCATCGCCAAATACTTCGGGCGCATCCAGGACTTCCTGCACACCCACAACCACAGCGCCTGCGCCTGGGACCACGTCCGCCTCGAAGCTCGCGCCTGCTTCCAACACCTCCACAACCTCACCCGCACCGTGCCCAGTTAGCCCAACGACCCCGACCAACCCGCACGGCCCCACGCGCCCCCACTACCACTTCTGCACCACCGCCCCATCCCCACCTCTGCCCTCCTGCCGCCCCTGACCCACGGCAAGACCCGCTGCAACAACGGCCCTGCACCCTCCGCCTCCTCTATTTATGGAACTTACTCTATTTATTTCCACAATGGGTTTTACCTATTTATTCACCTATTTATTCGACAGACAATAAAGAACCGTTGCAAAAAGCTGGCCACTGCCTCTCGTCTCAGAAACACACAAACGAGCCTCCGGGGTGGGGGGAAGCCACCTCCACTCAACACCTACGCCACGGCCCTGCTCCAAACAGGGCTCGGCAGATCCCCTGCCCACCCCTCTCTCCCTTTGGCACCTCCCCAAGGAGGCACTCTCCTCAACCTCTTTGGGAAACCGCTGCCAGGGTTTAGCCATCCTCACCAGAATCCCCTCTTCGGCCCTTGTCTCCTCAACGTTCCCCACCTTCCATCCCGATTTAGACCGACCCCTGATCAGATCGGGACTCCTCAAGACAAGGGAGACGCCGACCTCTTGGAGCGGGTCCCGAGCAGGGCCACAAACATCATCCGAGGGTTGGGACACCTCTCCCATGAAGAAAGGCTGAGCGAGTCGCGGTTGTTCAGCCTGGAGAAGACAAGGCTCCGGGGAGACCTTATCGCGCCCTCGCAGCACTTCAAGGGGGCTTCGAAGAAAGACGCCGACAGGCTTTTTAGCGAGGCCTGTAGCGATACGACAAGGGGTAATGGTTTCCAACTGCAAGAGGGTACATTCAGACGAGATACGAGGAAGGCACCTCTTACCGCGAGGGTGGTGACACACTGCAACAGGTTGTCCGCAGAGGTGCTACCATGCCCCATCCCCGCAAACATTCAAGCTCGGGCTGGACAGGGCTCTCAGCAACCTCACCTACTTGAGGGTGGCCCTGCTCATTGCTGGGGGCTTGGACCAGACGACCTCTCAAGGTCCCTCCCAACCCAAACCATGCCAGGATTCTACAAAGGACAGGCACGGCAGACATCGCTTTCATTACCCTGAGGTCGGCCACTCTTGCCACACGTCAGGCAGTTTTCACCTAAACTCCCCCGCCGCGCTGCCTGAAAACACCTTGCAGTGCCGACTCTTCCAGGGCAACACGGCCAAGGTCCAGCCACGGACCTCCACCACCACCCCACCTCCTGCACTGACGGCACCTCGGTACGCCGTATCATCGTGCACGTGCCAGCACCCCAAGCACAGCACCCAGCAACACAACGTTGCCCGACAAGACCACGGGTGGCTCCCAGCCCGCCACCGCCTTCCCACCACCACCACCACACACACATTTCCCCTGCTCCAAGACTTAGACAAAACGCGTGGCAGCCTCTCTCCCACCAGCAGAACAGGGTCCTTGCTCTTGCAAGGGACCTCAAAACCTCAGTGACTGCAACCTCCACCTCCTCCTCCCCCTAGAGCTCTACAACTACATCAGCAGGCTCAGCTCCACCTCCACAGGCCTCTTGGACACCCCTCCTCTCGGGGCGCAGGGGCTCAGGCCATCCCAAACACAAGACCCTTTGCTCACGGGGCACGTTGCCGCCTTTGCTCTCCAGCCACCTCAGGCAAGGAGGCAGAGAACACACAACAACAAGACCCCTGCTACAGGGGCACGCGCACGGCACCACAGCCAGGGACCCCATGCAGCACCAGCACAACCCTTCCCTTTTTCCTCTTCCTTTTCCCGCAAGCCTTTCTTCCCCCTTCTGACGACTGGAGGCTTGCCAACGTGACACCCATCTACAAGAAGGGTCGGAAGGAGGATCCGGGGAACTACAGGCCTGTCAGCCTGACCTCGGTGCCGGTGAAGGTTATGGAGAGGGTCATCTTCAGGGCGCTCACGGGACATGTGCAGGACAACCAAGGGATCAGGCCCAGCCAGCACGGGTTCATGAAAGGCAGGTCCTGCTTGACCAACCTGATCTCCTTCTATGACCAGGTGACCCGCCTGGTGGATGAGGGGAAGGCTGTTGATGTTGTCTACCTGGACTTCAGCAAAGCCTTTGACACTGTTCCCCACAGTATTCTCCTGGAGAAGCTGGCGGCTCGTGGTTTAGACAGGTACACTCTTCGCTGGGTAAAAAACTGGCTGGATGGCCGAGCCCAGAGAGCTGTGGTGAATGGGGTGAAATCCAGCTGGCGGCCGGTCACAAGCGGAGTCCCCCAGGGCTCAGTTTTGGGGCCGGTCTTGTTTAATGTCTTTATGGATGATCTGGATGAGGGGATAGAGTGCTCCCTCAGCAAGTTTGCAGACGACACCAAGTTGGGAGGGAGTGTTGATCTGCTTGAGGGTCGGAAGGCTCTGCAGAGGGATCTGGACAGGCTGGATCGATGGGCTGAGGTCAACTGGATGAAGTTCAATAATGCCAAGTGCCGGGTTCTACACTTTGGCCACAACCACCCCAGGCAACGCTACAGGCTTGGGGACGAGTGGCTGGAAAGCTCCCCCGCAGAAAAGGACCTGGGGGTGTTGACTGACAGCCGGCTGAAGATGGGCACACTGCTGGCTCAGGTGGCCAAGAAGGGCCACCAAGAAGGGTCTAGAAGACAACATCTAGAAGACAACTAGGGGAAGACGGCCGGCCTGGCTGAACAAGGAGCTTATGCTGAGGCTCGGGGACAAAAAGAGAACTTCCCACCTCTGGAAAAAGGGGCAGGCAAGTGAAGAAGAATACAAGGACCTCGTTAGGTCATGCAGGGAGGGAATTAGAAAGGCGAAAGCCCAGCTAGGGCTCAACCTGGCCACGGTCGTGAGGGACAACAAAAAAAGCTTCTATAAATACATTAACAACAAAAAGAGAGCCAAGGAGGATCTCCATCCTCTACTGGATGCGGCGGGGAACATTGTCACGAAGGATGAGGAAAAGGCTGAGGTACTTAATGCCTTCTTTGCCTCAGTCTTTAACAGCCACACCAGATATCCTCAGGGTATCCATCTCCCTGAGCTGGATGACAGGGATGGAGAGCAAAATAGGCTCCCCATGATCCAGGAGGAAGCAGTTAACGACCTGCTATGCCACCTGGACACTCATAAGTCTATGGGGCCTGATGGCATCCACCCAAGGGTGCTGAGGGAGCTGGCGGAGGAGCTTGCCAAGCCGCTCTCCATCATTTATCAACAGTCCTGGTCAACGGGGGAGGTCCCGGATGACTGGAGGCTTGCCAACGTGACGCCCATCTACAAGAAGGGTTGGAAGGAGGATCCGGGGAACGACAGGCCTGTCAGCCTGACCTCGGTGCCGGTGAAGGTTATGGAGAGGCTCATCTTCAGGGCGCTCACGGGACACGTGCAGGACAACCAAGGGATCAGGCCAAGCCAGCACGGGTTCATGAAAGGCAGGTCCTGCTTGACCAACCTGATCTCCTTCTATGACCAGGTGACCCGCCTGGTGGATGAGGGGAAGGCTGTTGATGTTGTCTACCTGGACTTCAGCAAAGCCTTTGACACTGTTCCCCACAGTATTCTCCTGGAGAAGCTGGCGGCTCGTGGTTTAGACAGGTACACTCTTCGCTGGGTAAAAAACTGGCTGGATGGCCGAGCCCAGAGAGCTGTGGTGAATGGGGTGAAATCCAGCTGGCGGACGGTCACAAGCGGAGTCCCCCAGGGCTCAGTTTTGGGGCCGGTCTTGTTTAATATCTTTATTGATGATCTGGATGAGGGGATAGAGTGCTCCCTCAGCAAGTTTGCAGACGACACCAAGTTGGGAGGGAGTGTTGATCTGCTGGAGGGTAGGAAGGCTCTGCAGAGGGATCTGGACAGGCTGGATCGATGGGCTGAGGCCAACCAGATGAAGTTCAATAATACCTAGTGCCGGGTTCTACACTTCGGCCACAACCACCCCAGGCAACGCTACAGGCTTGGGGATGAGTGGCTGGAAAGCTCCCCCGCAGAAAAGGACCTGGGGGTGTTGCTTGACAGCCGACTGAATATGAGCCAGCAGTGTGCCCAGGTGGCCCAGAAGGCCAACGGCATCCTGGCCTGTATCAGAAATAGTGTGGCCAGCAGGAGTAGGGAGGTGATCGTGCCCCTGTACTCGGCTCTGGTGAGGCCGCACCTCGAATACTGTGTTCAGTTTTGGGCCCCTCACTCCAAGAAGGACATTGAGGTGCTGGAGCGTGTCCAGAGAAGGGCGACGAAGCTGGTGAGGGGTCTGGAGCACAAGTCTTATGAGGAGCGGCTGAGGGAGCTGGGGTTGTTTAGCCTGGAGAAGAGGAGGCTGAGGGGAGACCTCATCGCTCTCTACAACTACCTGAAAGGGGGTTGCAGAGAGGTGGGTGTTGGTCTCTTCTCCCAAGAGACTAGTGACAGGACTAGAGGAAATGACCTCAAGTTGCGCCAGGGGAGGTTCACGCTGGATATTAGGAAAAAGTTCTTTAATTAAAGAGTAGTGAAACATTGGAACAGGCTGCCCAGGGAGGTGGTAGAGTCACCCTCCCTGGAGGTATTCAAGGAGCGTGTGGATGTGGCATTGTGGGATGTAGCTTGATGGGCACGGTGCTGTGTGGTGTTGGGTGGGTTGGTTTTTGGTTTTGTTTTTTTTTTGTTTGTTTTTTTTTTTTTTTAGGTTGGACTTGATAATCTTACAGGTCTTTTCCAACCTTAGTGATTCTGTGATTCTCAGCAGCCTCAAACACAGGAGCTGGGGCAGCTCCATCCAGGAACACCTCCAATGCTCAAGCGCCTGCACCCAGAGACACCTCCGCGCAAGCCGCCGCCACCCCCAGGCCCTCGCTCCAGGAGGGGCTCCCCAGGCGCTGCCCAGGGACATCACTTCACAGCCCTTCCCAACACGAAAAGAAAAGACCAGCTAAGAGGAAAACAAAGGCCAGCCACAAGGGAAAGGAAAACAGACCACAACCAACACCAGGCCATGACAGACGGAAAAGACGCTCGGGCAGGAAGGGAAGCCTCAGCTGCAGAAAGAGGCACCACAGCTCGCCCTGCGGCCAACAGGGAAACCCTAACACTCCTCCCCGGCACAGCTGCCCCCACGGGCTCTGCCCCAGCGCTTTCGCATCCCCCACTCAACCACTACAGCCAACCTCCCCCCGACACACCTCCAGCAAAGCACCACCACCACCACCGCCCTCCCCACGCACGGCCACCCCACCAACGCACTTCCCCAAGACCACCACAGCCACCAGCCAAAACTGAAAGCCACAGCCGGAAACTCGCGGCAATCAGAAAGCGGGGAAGGGAAAGCCGCCGCACCACATAAAGCCGGCCACCCGGCAGCACCCAAAGCACAGCGCCCACCCGCACCGCCACCAAGCCTGACCGGGCTCCTGCCCAGCACCACCCACAGCCCCACCATGCCTGCGCCTGCAACCCCACAGCCCCGCCTGCGCCACGGCGCCACGGCGCTCCCGCTCCTCCTGACGGCTCTCGCCACCGCCCTCGCCTGCCACCACCTGCGTCCCCGCGACGCCACCTTCGCCTGGGACAGCCTCCAGCTCCTCCAGGCCCTGGCTCCCAGCCCGCCACAGCCCTGCCACCACCACCAGCACGCGCCCTTCTTCCCCGACACCCTCCTCCACACCAACCACCCACAGCAAGCCGCCGCCACCGCCCTCCACATCCTCCAGCACCTCCTCACCACCCTCAGCAGCCCCAGCACCCCCCAACACTGGGACGACCAGGCACGCCACCTCCTCCTCAACCACCTCCAGCATTACATCCACCACCTGGAGCAATGCCTGCCAGCCAGCGGGACGCTCTTCGGAAGGCACGGGCCCCGCAACCGGCTGCTCACCATCGCCAAATACTTCGGGCGCATCCAGGACTTCCTGCACACCCACAACCACAGCGCCTGCGCCTGGGACCACGTCCGCCTCGAAGCTCGCGCCTGCTTCCAACACCTCCACAACCTCACCCGCACCGTGCCCAGTTAGCCCAACGACCCCGACCAACCCGCACGGCCCCACGCGCCCCCACCACCACTTCTGCACCACCGCCCCATCCCCACCTCTGCCCTCCCGCCGCCCCTGACCCACGGCAAGACCCGCTGCAACAACGGCCCTGCACCCTCCGCCTCCTCTATTTATGGAACTTACTCTATTTATTTCCACAATGGTTGGGGTTTACCTATTTATTCACCTATTTATTCGACAGACAATAAAGACCTGTTGCAAAAAGCTGGCCACTGCCTCTTGTCTCAGAAGCACACGAACGAGCCTCCGGGGTGGGGGGAAGCCACCTCCACTCAACACCTATGCCACGGCCCTGCTCCAAACAGGGCTCGGCAGATCCCCTGCCCACCCCTCTCTCCCTTTGGCACCTCCCCAAGGAGGCACTCTCCTCAACCTCTTTGGGAAACCGCTGCCAGGGTTTAGCCATCCTCACCAGAATCCCCTCTTCGGCCCTCATCTCCTCAACATTCCCCACCTTCCATCCCGGTTTAGACCGACCCCTGATCAGATCGGGACTCCTCAAGACAAGGGAGACGCCGACCTCTTGGAGCGGGTCCCGAGCAGGGCCACAAACATCATCCGAGTGCTGGAATACCTCTCCCATGAAGAAAGGCTGAGCGAGTCGCGGTTGTTCAGCCTGGAGAAGACAAGGCTCCGGGGAGACCTTATCGCGCCCTCGCAGCACTTCAAGGGGGCTTTGAGGAAAGACGCCGACAGGCTTTTTAGCGAGGCCTGTAGCGATACGACAAGGGGTAATGGTTTCCAACTGCAAGAGGGTACATTCAGACGAGATACGAGGAAGGCACCTCTTACCGCGAGGGTGGTGACACACTGCAACAGGTTGTCCGCAGAGGTGCTACCATGCCCCATCCCTGCAAACATTCAAGCTCGGGCTGGACAGGGCTCTGAGCAACCTCACCTACTTGAGGATGGCCCTGCTCATTGCTGGGGGCATGGACCAGACGACCTCTCAAGGTCCCTCCCAACCCAACCCAAACCATGCCAGGATTCTACAAAGGACAGGCACGGCAGACATCGCGTTCATTAGCCTGAGGTCGGCCACTCTTGCCACACGTCAGGCAGTTTTCACCTAAACTCCCCTGCCGCGCTGCCTGAAAACACCTTGCAGCGCCGACTCTTCCAGGGCAACACGGCCAAGGTCCAGCCACGGACCTCCACCACCACCCCACCTCCTGCACTGACGGCACCTCGGTACGCCAAATCATCATGCACCTGCCAGCACCCCAAGCACAGCACCCAGCAACACAACGTTGCCCGACAAGACCACGGGTGGCTCCCAGCCCGCCACCGCCTTCCCACCACCACCACCACACACATTTCCCCTGCTCCAAGACTTAGACAAAACGCGTGGCAGCCTCTCTCCCACCAGCAGAACAGGGTCCTTGCTCTTGCAAGGGACCTGAAAACCTCAGTGACTGCAACCTCCACCTCCTCCTCCCACTAGAGCTCTACAACTACATCAGCAGGCTCAGCTCCACCTCCACAGGCCTCTTGGACACCCCTCCTCTCGGGGCGCAGGGGCTCAGGCCATCCCAAACACAAGACCCTTCGCTCACGGGGCACGTTGCCGCCTTTGCTCTCCAGCCACCTCAGGCAAGGAGGCAGAGAACACACAACAACAAGAACCCTGCTACAGGGGCACGCGCACGGCACCACAGCCAGGGACCCCATGCAGCACCAGCACAACCCTTCCCTTTTTCCTCTTCCTTTTCCCGCAAGCCTTTCTTCCCCCTTCTGACGACTGGAGGCTTGCCAACGTGACACCCATCTACAAGAAGGGTCGGAAGGAGGATCCGGGGAATGACAGGCCTGTCAGCCTGACCTCGGTGCCGGTGAAGGTTATGGAGAGGCTCATCTTCAGGGCGCTCACGGGACACGTGCAGGATAACCAAGGGATCAGGCCCAGCCCGCACGGGTTCATGAAAGGCAGGTCCTGCTTGACCAACCTGATCTCCTTCTATGACCAGGTGACCCGCCTGGTGGATGAGGGGAAGGCTGTTGATGTTGTCTACCTGGACTTCAGCAAAGCCTTTGACACTGTTCCCCACAGTATTCTCCTGGAGAAGCTGGCGGCTCATGGTTTAGACAGGTACACTCTTCGCTGGGTAAAAAACTGGCTGGATGGCCGAGCCCAGAGGGTTGTGGTGAATGGGGTGAAATCCAGCTGGCGGCCGGTCACAAGCGGAGTCCCCCAGGGCTCAGTTTTGGGGCCGGTCTTGTTTAATGTCTTTATGGATGATCTGGATGAGGGGATAGAGTGCACCCTCAGCAAGTTTGCAGACGACACCAAGTTGGGAGGGAGTGTTGATCTGCTTGAGGGTCAGAAGGCTCTGCAGAGGGATCTGGACAGGCTGGATCGATGGGCTGAGGTCAACTGGATGAAGTTCAATAATGCCAAGTGCCGGGTTCTACACTTTGGCCACAACAACCCCAGGCAACGCTACAGGCTTGGGGACGAGTGGCTGGAAAGCTTCCCCGCAGAAAAGGACCTGGGGGTGTTGATCGACAGCCGGCTGAAGATGGGCACACTGCTGGCTCAGGTGGCCAAGAAGGCCAACGGCATCCTGGCCTGTATCAGAAACAGTGTGGCAGCAGGAGTAGGGAGGTGATCGTGCCCCTGTACTCGGCTCTGGTGAGGCCGCACCTCGAATACTGTGTTCAGTTTTGGGCCCCTCACTCCAAGAAGGACATTGAGGTGCTGGAGCGTGTCCAGAGAAGGGCGACGAAGCTGGTGAGGGGTCTGGAGCACAAGTCTGATGAGGAGCGGCTGAGGGAACTGGGGTTGTTCAGTCTGGAGAAGAGGAGGCTGAGGGGAGACCTTATCGTTCTCTACAACTACCTGAAAGGGGGTTGCAGAGAGGTGGGTGTTGGTCTCTTCTCCCAAGTGACTAGTGACAGGACTAGAGGAAATGGCCTCAAGTTGCGCCAGGGGAGGTTCAGGCTGGATATTAGGAAAAATTTCTTTACTGAGAGAGTAGTGAAACATTGGAACAGGCTGCCCAGGGAGGTGGTAGAGTCACCCTCCCTGGAGGTATTCAAGGAGCGTGTGGATGTGGCATTGTGGGATGTAGCTTGATGGGCATGGTGCTGTGTGGTGTTGGGTGGGTTGGTTTTTGGTGTGTTGGGTTTTTTTGGGTTTGTTTTTTTTTTTTTAGTTTGGACTTGATAATCTTACAGGTCTTTTCCAACCTTAGTGATTCTGTGATTCTCAGCAGCCTCAAACACAGGAGCTGGGGCAGCTCCATCCAGGAACACATCCAATGCTCAAGCGCCTGCACCCAGAGACACCTCCGCGCAAGCCGCCGCCACCCCCAGGCCCTCGCTCCAGGAGGGGCTCCCCAGGCGCTGCCCAGGGACATCACTTCACAGCCCTTCCCAACACGAAAAGAAAAGACCAGCTAAGAGGAAAACAAAGGCCAGCCACAAGGGAAAGGAAAACAGACCACAACCAACACCAGGCCATGACAGACGGAAAAGACGCTCGGGCAGGAAGGGAAGCCTCAGCTGCAGAAAACAGGCACCACAGCTCGCCCTGCGGCCAACAGGGAAACCCTAACACTCCTCCCCGGCACAGCTGCCCCCACGGGCTCTGCCCCAGCGCTTTCGCATCCCCCACTCAACCACTACAGCCAACCTCCCCCCGACACACCTCCAGCAAAGCACCACCACCGCCACCGCCACCGCCCTCCCCACGCACGGCCACCCCACCAACGCACTTCCCCAAGACCACCACAGCCACCAGCCAAAACTGAAAGCCACAGCCGGAAACTCGCGGCAATCAGAAAGCGGGGAAGGGAAAGCCGCCGCACCACATAAAGCCGGCCACCCGGCAGCACCCAAAGCACAGCGCCCACCCGCACTGCCACCAAGCCTGACCGGGCTCCTGCCCAGCACCACCCACAGCCCCACCATGCCTGCGCCCGCAACCCCACAGCCCCGCCTGCGCCACGGCGCCACGGCGCTCCCGCTCCTCCTGACGGCTCTCGCCACCGCCCTCGCCTGCCACCACCTGCGTCCCCGCGACGCCACCTTCGCCTGGGACAGCCTCCAGCTCCTCCAGGCCCTGGCTCCCAGCCCGCCACAGCCCTGCCACCACCACCAGCACGCGCCCTTCTTCCCCGACACCCTCCTCCACACCAACCACCCACAGCAAGCCGCCGCCACTGCCCTCCACATCCTCCAGCACCTCTTCACCACCCTCAGCAGCCCCAGCACCCCCCAACACTGGGACGACCAGGCACGCCACCTCCTCCTCAACCACCTCCAGCGCTACATCCGACACCTGGAGCAATGCCTGCCAGCCAGCGGGACGCTCTTCGGAAGGCACGGGCCCCGCAACCGGCTGCTCACCATCGCCAAATACTTCGGGCGCATCCAGGACTTCCTGCACACCCACAACCACAGCGCCTGCGCCTGGGACCACGTCCGCCTCGAAGCTCGCGCCTGCTTCCAACACCTCCACAACCTCACCCGCACCGTGCCCAGTTAGCCCAACGACCCCGACCAACCCGCACGGCCCCACGCGCCCCCACTACCACTTCTGCACCACCGCCCCATCCCCACCTCTGCCCTCCCGCCGCCCCTGACCCACGGCAAGACCCGCTGCAACAACGGCCCTGCACCCTCCGCCTCCTCTATTTATGGAACTTACTCTATTTATTTCCACAATGGTTGGGGTTTACCTATTTATTCACCTATTTATTCGACAGACAATAAAGACCTGTTGCAAAAAGCTGGCCACTGCCTCTTGTCTCAGAAGCACACGAACGAGCCTCCGGGGTGGGGGGAAGCCACCTCCACTCAACACCTACGCCACGGCCCTGCTCCAAACAGGGCTCGGCAGATCCCCTGCCCACCCCTCTCTCCCTTTGGCACCTCCCCAAGGAGGCACTCTCCTCAACCTCTTTGGGAAACCGCTGCCAGGGTTTAGCCATCCTCACCAGAATCCTCTCTTCGGCCCTCATCTCCTCAACATTCCCCACCTTCCATCCCGCTTTAGACCGACCCCTGATCAGATCAGGACTCCTCAAGACAAGGGAGACGCCGACCTCTTGGAGCGGGTCCCGAGCAGGGCCACAAACATCATCCGAGGGTTGGGACACCTCTCCCATGAAGAAAGGCTGAGCGAGTCGCGGTTGTTCAGCCTGGAGAAGACAAGGCTCCGGGGAGACCTTATCGCGCCCTCGCAGCACTTCAAGGGGGCTTCGAAGAAAGACGCCGACAGGCTTTTTAGCGAGGCCTGTAGCGATACGACAAGGGGTAATGGTTTCCAACTGCAAGAGGGTACATTCAGACGAGATACGAGGAAGGTATCTCTTACCGCGAGGGTGGTGACACACTGCAACAGGTTGCCCGCAGAGGTGCTACAATGCCCCATCCCTGCAAACATTCAAGCTCGGGCTGGACAGGGCTCTCAGCAACCTCACCTACTTGAGGATGGCCCTGCTCATTGCTGGGGGCTTGGACCAGACGACCTCTCAAGGTCCCTCCCAACCCAACCCAAACCATGCCAGGATTCTACAAAGGACAGGCACGGCAGACATCGCGTTCATTAGCCTGAGGTCGGCCACTCTTGCCACACGTCAGGCAGTTTTCACCTAAACTCCCCCGCCGCGCTGCCTGAAAACACCTTGCAGTGCCGACTCTTCCAGGGCAACACGGCCAAGGTCCAGCCACGGACCTCCACCACCACCCCACCTCCTGCACTGACGGCACCTCGGTACGCCAAATCATCGTGCACGTGCCAGCACCCCAAGCACAGCACCCAGCAACACAACGTTGCCCGACAAGACCACGGGTGGCTCCCAGCCCGCCACCGCCTTCCCACCACCACCACACACACATTTCCCCTGCTCCAGAACTTTGACAAATTGCGTGGCAGCCTCTCTCCCACCAGCAGAACAGGGTCCTTGCTCTTGCAAGGGACCTGAAAACCTCAGCGACTGCAACCTCCACCTCCTCCTCCCACTAGAGCTCTACAACTACATCAGCAGGCTCAGCTCCACCTCCACAGGCCTCTTGGACACCCCTCCTCTCGGGGCGCAGGGGCTCAGGCCATCCCAAACACAAGACCCTTCGCTCACGGGGCACGTTGCCGCCTTTGCTCTCCAGACACCTCAGGCAAGGAGGCAGAGAACACACAACAACAAGACCCCTGCTACAGGGGCACGCGCACGGCACCACAGCCAGGGACCCCATGCAGCAGCAGCACCAGCACAACCCTTCCCTTTTTCCTCTTCCTTTTCCCGCAAGCCTTTCTTCCCCCTTCTGACGACTGGAGGCTTGCCAACGTGACACCCATCTACAAGAAGGGTCGGAAGGAGGATCCGGGGAACGACAGGCCTGTCAGCCTGACCTCGGTGCCGGTGAAGGTTATGGAGAGGCTCATCTTCAGGGCGCTCACGGGACACGTGCAGGATAACCAAGGGATCAGGCCCAGCCCGCACGGGTTCATGAAAGGCAGGTCCTGCTTGACCAACCTGATCTCCTTCTATGACCAGGTGACCCGCCTGGTGGATGAGGGGAAGGCTGTTGATGTTGTCTACCTGGACTTCAGCAAAGCCTTTGACACTGTTCCCCACAGTATTCTCCTGGAGAAGCTGGCGGCTCGTGGTTTAGACAGGTACACTCTTCGCTGGGTAAAAAACTGGCTGGATGGCCGAGCCCAGAGAGCTGTGGTGAATGGGGTGAAATCCAGCTGGCGGACGGTCACAAGCGGAGTCCCCCAGGGCTCAGTTTTGGGGCCGGTCTTGTTTAATATCTTTATTGATGATCTGGATGAGGGGATAGAGTGCTCCCTCAGCAAGTTTGCAGACGACACCAAGTTGGGAGGGAGTGTTGATCTGCTGGAGGGTAGGAAGGCTCTGCAGAGGGATCTGGACAGGCTGGATCGATGGGCTGAGGCCAACCAGATGAAGTTCAATAATACCTAGTGCCGGGTTCTACACTTCGGCCACAACCACCCCAGGCAACGCTACAGGCTTGGGGATGAGTGGCTGGAAAGCTCCCCCGCAGAAAAGGACCTGGGGGTGTTGCTTGACAGCCGACTGAATATGAGCCAGCAGTGTGCCCAGGTGGCCCAGAAGGCCAACGGCATCCTGGCCTGTATCAGAAATAGTGTGGCCAGCAGGAGTAGGGAGGTGATCGTGCCCCTGTACTCGGCTCTGGTGAGGCCGCACCTCGAATACTGTGTTCAGTTTTGGGCCCCTCACTACAAGAAGGACATTGAGGTGCTGGAGCGTGTCCAGAGAAGGGCGACGAAGCTGGTGAGGGGTCTGGAGCACAAGTCTGATGAGGAGCGGCTGAGGGAACTGGGGTTGTTCAGCCTGGAGAAGAGGAGGCTGAGGGGAGACCTCATCGCTCTCTACAACTACCTGAAAGGGGGTTGCAGAGAGGTGGGTGTTGGTCTCTTCTCCCAAGTGACTAGTGACAGGACTAGAGGAAATGACCTCAAGTTGCGCCAGGGGAGGTTCACGCTGGATATTAGGAAAAAGTTCTTTAATTAAAGAGTAGTGAAACATTGGAACAGGCTGCCCAGGGAGGTGGTAGAGTCACCCTCCCTGGAGGTATTCAAGGAGCGTGTGGATGTGGCATTGTGGGATGTAGCTTGATGGGCACGGTGCTGTGTGGTGTTGGGTGGGTTGGTTTTTGGTTTTGTGTTTTTTTTGTTTGTTTTTTTTTTTTTTTAGGTTGAACTTGATGATCTTACAGGTCTTTTCCAACCTTAGTGATTCTGTGATTCTCAGCAGCCTCAAACACAGGAGCTGGGGCAGCTCCATCCAGGAACACCTCCAATGCTCAAGCGCTTGCACCCAGAGACACCTCCGCGCAAGCCGCCGCCACCCCCAGGCCCTCGCTCCAGGAGGGGCTCCCCAGGCGCTGCCCAGGGACATCACTTCACAGCCCTTCCCAACACGAAAAGAAAAGACCAGCTAAGAGGAAAACAAAGGCCAGCCACAAGGGAAAGGAAAACAGACCACAACCAACACCAGGCCATGACAGACGGAAAAGACGCTCGGGCAGGAAGGGAAGCCTCAGCTGCAGAAAACAGGCACCACAGCTCGCCCTGCGGCCAACAGGGAAACCCTAACACTCCTCCCCGGCACAGCTGCCCCCACGGGCTCTGCCCCAGCGCTTTCGCATCCCCCACTCAACCACTACAGCCAACCTCCCCCCGACACACCTCCAGCAAAGCACCACCACCGCCACCGCCCTCCCCACGCACGGCCACCCCACCAACGCACTTCCCCAAGACCACCACAGCCACCAGCCAAAACTGAAAGCCACAGCCGGAAACTCGCGGCAATCAGAAAGCGGGGAAGGGGAAGCCGCCGCACCACATAAAGCCGGCCACCCGGCAGCACCCAAAGCACAGCGCCCACCCGCACCGCCACCAAGCCTGACCGGGCTCCTGCCCAGCACCACCCACAGCCCCACCATGCCTGCGCCCGCAACCCCACAGCCCCGCCTGCGCCACGGCGCCACGGCGCTCCCGCTCCTCCTGACGGCTCTCGCCACCGCCCTCGCCTGCCACCACCTGCGTCCCCGCGACGCCACCTTCGCCTGGGACAGCCTCCAGCTCCTCCAGGCCCTGGCTCCCAGCCCGCCACAGCCCTGCCACCACCACCAGCACGCGCCCTTCTTCCCCGACACCCTCCTCCACACCAACCACCCACAGCAAGCCGCCGCCACCGCCCTCCACATCCTCCAGCACCTCCTCACCACCCTCAGCAGCCCCAGCACCCCCCAACACTGGGACGACCAGGCACGCCACCTCCTCCTCAACCACCTCCAGCGCTACATCCGACACCTGGAGCAATGCCTGCCAGCCAGCGGGACGCTCTTCGGAAGGCACGGGCCCCGCAACCAGCTGCTCACCATCGCCAAATACTTCGGGCGCATTCAGGACTTCCTGCACACCCACAACCACAGCGCCTGCGCCTGGGACCACGTCCGCCTCGAAGCTCGCGCCTGCTTCCAACACCTCCACAACCTCACCCGCACCGTGCGCAGTTAGCCCAACGACCCCGACCAACCCGCACGGCCCCACGCGCCCCCACCACCACTTCTGCACCACCGCCCCATCCCCACCTCTGCCCTCCCGCCGCCCCTGACCCACGGCAAGACCCGCTGCAACAACGGCCCTGCACCCTCCGCCTCCTCTATTTATGGAACTTACTCTATTTATTTCCACAATGGTTGGGTTTTACCTATTTATTCACCTATTTATTCGACAGACAATAAAGACCTGTTGCAAAAAGCTGGCCACTGCCTCTCGTCTCAGAAACACACGAACGAGCCTCCGGGGTGGGGGGAAGCCACCTCCACTCAACACCTACGCCACGGCCCTGCTCCAAACAGGGCTCGGCAGATCCCCTGCCCACCCCTCTCTCCCTTTGGCACCTCCCCAAGGAGGCACTCTCCTCAACCTCTTTGGGAAACCGCTGCCAGGGTTTAGCCATCCTCACCAGAATCCCCTCTTCGGCCCTTGTCTCCTCAACGTTCCCCACCTTCCATCCCGATTTAGACCGACCCCTGATCAGATCGGGACTCCTCAAGACAAGGGAGACGCCGACCTCTTGGAGCGGGTCCCGAGCAGGGCCGCAAACATCATCCGAGGGTTGGGACACCTCTCCCATGAAGAAAGGCTGAGCGAGTCGCGGTTGTTCAGCCTGGAGAAGACAAGGCTCCGGGGAGACCTTATCGCGCCCTCGCAGCACTTCAAGGGGGCTTTGAGGAAAGACGCCGACAGGCTTTTTAGCGAGGCCTGTAGCGATACGACAAGGGGTAATGGTTTCCAACTGCAAGAGGGTACATTCAGACGAGATACGAGGAAGGCACCTCTTACCGCGAGGGTGGTGACACACTGCAACAGGTTGCCCGCAGAGGTGCTACCATGCCCCATCCCCGCAAACATTCAAGCTCGGGCTGGACAGGGCTCTGAGCAACCTCACCTACTTGAGGATGGCCCTGCTCATTGCTGGGGGCTTGGACCAGATGACCTCTCAAGGTCCCTCCCAACCCAAACCATGCCAGGATTCTACAAAGGACAGGCACGGCAGACATCGCTTTCATTACCCTGAGGTCGGCCACTCTTGCCACACGTCAGGCAGTTTTCACCTAAACTCCCCCGCCGCGCTGCCTGAAAACACCTTGCAGTGCCGACTCTTCCAGGGCAACACGGCCAAGGTCCAGCCACGGACCTCCACCACCACCCCACCTCCTGCACTGACGGCACCTTGGTACGCCGTATCATGGTGCACGTGCCAGCACCCCAAGCACAGCACCCAGCAACACAACGTTGCCCGACAAGACCACGGGTGGCTCCCAGCCCGCCACCGCCTTCCCACCACCACCACCACACACACATTTCCCCTGCTCCAAGACTTAGACAAAACGCGTGGCAGCCTCTCTCCCACCAGCAGAACAGGGTCCTTGCTCTTGCAAGGGACCTCAAAACCTCAGTGACTGCAACCTCCACCTCCTCCTCCCACTAGAGCTCTACAACTACATCAGCAGGCTCAGCTCCACCTCCACAGGCCTCTTGGACACCCCTCCTCTCGGGGCGCAGGGGCTCAGGCCATCCCAAACACAAGACCCTTTGCTCACGGGGCACGTTGCCGCCTTTGCTCTCCAGCCACCTCAGGCAAGGAGGCAGAGAACACACAACAACAAGACCCCTGCTACAGGGGCACGCGCATCGCACCACAGCCAGGGACCCCATGCAGCACCAGCACAACCCTTCCCTTTTTCCTCTTCCTTTTCCCGCAAGCCTTTCTTCCCCCTTCTGACGACTGGAGGCTTGCCAACGTGACACCCATCTACAAGAAAGGTCGGAAGGAGGATCCGGGGAACTACAGGCCTGTCAGCCTGTCCTTGGTGCCGGTGAAGGTTATGGAAAGGGTCATCTTCAGGGCGCTCACGGGACATGTGCAGGACAACCAAGGGATCAGGCCCAGCCAGCACGGGTTCATGAAAGGCAGGTCCTGCTTGACCAACCTGATCTCCTTCTATGACCAGGTGACCCGCCTGGTGGATGAGGGGAAGGCTGTTGATGTTGTCTACCTGGACTTCAGCAAAGCCTTTGACACTGTTCCCCACAGTATTCTCCTGGAGAAGCTGGCGGCTCGTGGTTTAGACAGGTACACTCTTCGCTGGGTAAAAAACTGGCTGGATGGCCGAGCCCAGAGAGCTGTGGTGAATGGGGTGAAATCCAGCTGGCGGCCGGTCACAAGCGGAGTCCCCCAGGGCTCAGTTTTGGGGCCGGTCTTGTTTAATGTCTTTATGGATGATCTGGATGAGGGGATAGAGTGCTCCCTCAGCAAGTTTGCAGACGACACCAAGTTGGGAGGGAGTGTTGATCTGCTTGAGGGTCGGAAGGCTCTGCAGAGGGATCTGGACAGGCTGGATCGATGGGCTGAGGTCAACCGGATGAAGTTCAATAATGCCAAGTGCCGGGTTCTACACTTTGGCCACAACCACCCCAGGCAACGCTACAGGCTTGGGGACGAGTGGCTGGAAAGCTCCCCCGCAGAAAAGGACCTGGGGGTGTTGACTGACAGCCGGCTGAAGATGGGCACACTGCTGGCTCAGGTGGCCAAGAAGGGCCACCAAGAAGGGTCTAGAAGACAACATCTAGAAGACAACTAGGGGAAGACGGCCGGCCTGGCTGAACAAGGAGCTTATGCTGAGGCTCGGGGACAAAAAGAGAACTTCCCACCTCTGGAAAAAGGGGCAGGCAAGTGAAGAAGAATACAAGGACCTCGTTAGGTCATGCAGGGAGGGAATTAGAAAGGCGAAAGCCCAGCTAGGGCTCAACCTGGCCACGGTCGTGAGGGACAACAAAAAAAGCTTCTATAAATACATTAACAACAAAAAGAGAGCCAAGGAGGATCTCCATCCTCTACTGGATGCGGCGGGGAACATTGTCACGAAGGATGAGGAAAAGGCTGAGGTACTTAATGCCTTCTTTGCCTCAGTCTTTAACAGCCACACCAGATATCCTCAGGGTATCCGTCTCCCTGAGCTGGATGACAGGGATGGAGAGCAAAATAGGCTCCCCATGATCCAGGAGGAAGCAGTTAACGACCTGCTATGCCACCTGGACACTCATAAGTCTATGGGGCCTGATGGCATCCACCCAAGGGTGCTGAGGGAGCTGGCGGAGGAGCTTGCCAAGCCGCTCTCCATCATTTATCAACAGTCCTGGTCAACGGGGGAGGTCCCGGATGACTGGAGGCTTGCCAACGTGACGCCCATCTACAAGAAGGGTTGGAAGGAGGATCCGGGGAACTACAGGCCTGTCAGCCTGACCTCGGTGCCAGGGAAGGTTATGGAGAGGCTCATCTTCAGGGCGCTCACGGGACACGTGCAGGACAACCAAGGGATCAGGCCAAGCCAGCACGGGTTCATGAAAGGCAGGTCCTGCTTGACCAACCTGATCTCCTTCTATGACCAGGTGACCCGCCTGGTGGATGAGGGGAAGGCTGTTGATGTTGTCTACCTGGACTTCAGCAAAGCCTTTGACACTGTTCCCCACAGTATTCTCCTGGAGAAGCTGGCGGCTCGTGGTTTAGACAGGTACACTCTTCGCTGGGTAAAAAACTGGCTGGATGGCCGAGCCCAGAGAGCTGTGGTGAATGGGGTGAAATCCAGCTGGCGGCCGGTCACAAGCGGAGTCCCCCAGGGCTCAGTTTTGGGGCCGGTCTTGTTTAATATCTTTATTGATGATCTGGATGAGGGGATAGAGTGCTCCCTCAGCAAGTTTGCAGACGACACCAAGTTGGGAGGGAGTGTTGATCTGCTGGAGGGTAGGAAGGCTCTGCAGAGGGATCTGGACAGGCTGGATCGATGGGCTGAGGCCAACCAGATGAAGTTCAATAATGCCAAGTGCCGGGTTCTACACTTTGGCCACAACAACCCCAGGCAACGCTACAGGCTTGGGGATGAGTGGCTGGAAAGCTCCCCCGCAGAAAAGGACCTGGGGGTGTTGATCGACAGCCGGCTGAAGATGAGCCAGCAGTGTGCCCAGGTGGCCCAGAAGGCCAACGGCATCCTGGCCTGTATCAGAAACAGTGTGGCCAGCAGGAGCAGGGAGGTGATCGTGCCCCTGTACTCGGCTCTGGTAAGGCCGCACCTCGAATACTGTGTTCAGTTTTGGGCCCCTCACTACAAGGAGGACATTGAGGTGCTGGAGCGTGTCCAGAGAAGGGCGACGAAGCTGGTGAGGGGTCTGGAGCACAAGTCTGATGAGGAGCGGCTGAGGGAGCTGGGGTTGTTCAGTCTGGAGAAGAGGAGGCTGAGGGGAGACCTCATCGCTCTCTACAACTACCTGAAAGGGGGTTGCAGAGAGGTGGGTGTTGGTCTCTTCTCCCAAGTGACTAGTGACAGGACTAGAGGAAATGACCTCAAGTTGCGCCAGGGGAGGTTCAGGCTGGATATTAGGAAAAATTTCTTTACTGAGAGAGTAGTGAAACATTGGAACAGACTGCCCAGGGAGGTGGTAGAGTCACCCTCCCTGGAGGTATTCAAGGAGCGTGTGGATGTGGCATTGTGGGATGTAGCTTGATGGGCACGGTGCTGTGTGGTGTTGGGTGGGTTGGTTTTTGGTGTGTTGGGTTTTTTTGGGTTGTTTTTTTTTTTTTTAGTTTGGACTTGATAATCTTACAGGTCTTTTCCAACCTTAGTGATTCTGTGATTCTCAGCAGCCTCAAGCACAGGAGCTGGGGCAGCTCCATCCAGGAACACCTCCAATGCTCAAGCGCCTGCACCCAGAGACACCTCCGCGCAAGCCGCCGCCACCCCCAGGCCCTCGCTCCAGGAGGGGCTCCCCAGGCGCTGCCCAGGGACATCACTTCACAGCCCTTCCCAACACGAAAAGAAAAGACCAGCTAAGAGGAAAACAAAGGCCAGCCACAAGGGAAAGGAAAACAGACCACAACCAACACCTTGCCATGACAGACGGAAAAGACGCTCGGGCAGGAAGGGAAGCCTCAGCTGCAGAAAGAGGCACCACAGCTCGCCCTGCGGCCAACAGGGAAACCCTAACACTCCTCCCCGGCACAGCTGCCCCCACGGGCTCTGCCCCAGCGCTTTCGCATCCCCCACTCAACCACTACAGCCAACCTCCCCCCGACACACCTCCAGCAAAGCACCACCACCGCCACCGCCCTCCCCACGCACGGCCACCCCACCAACGCACTTCCCCAAGACCACCACAGCCACCAGCCAAAACTGAAAGCCACAGCCGGAAACTCGCGGCAATCAGAAAGCGGGGAAGGGAAAGCCGCCGCACCACATAAAGCCGGCCACCCGGCAGCACCCAAAGCACAGCGCCCACCCGCACCGCCACCAAGCCTGACCGGGCTCCTGCCCAGCACCACCCACAGCCCCACCATGCCTGCGCCCGCAACCCCACAGCCCCGCCTGCGCCACGGCGCCACGGCGCTCCCGCTCCTCCTGACAGCTCTCGCCACCGCCCTCGCCTGCCACCACCTGCGTCCCCGCGACGCCACCTTCGCCTGGGACAGCCTCCAGCTCCTCCAGGCCCTGGCTCCCAGCCCGCCACAGCCCTGCCACCACCACCAGCACGCGCCCTTCTTCCCCGACACCCTCCTCCACACCAACCACCCACAGCAAGCCGCCGCCACTGCCCTCCACATCCTCCAGCACCTCTTCACCACCCTCAGCAGCCCCAGCACCCCCCAACACTGGGACGACCAGGCACGCCACCTCCTCCTCAACCACCTCCAGCGCTACATCCGACACCTGGAGCAATGCCTGCCAGCCAGCGGGACGCTCTTCGGAAGGCACGGGCCCCGCAACCGGCTGCTCACCATCGCCAAATACTTCGGGCGCATCCAGGACTTCCTGCACACCCACAACCACAGCGCCTGCGCCTGGGACCACGTCCGCCTCGAAGCTCGCGCCTGCTTCCAACACCTCCACAACCTCACCCGCACCGTGCCCAGTTAGCCCAACGACCCCGACCAACCCGCACGGCCCCACGCGCCCCCACCACCACTTCTGCACCACCGCCCCATCCCCACCTCTGCCCTCCTGCCGCCCCTGACCCACGGCAAGACCCGCTGCAACAACGGCCCTGCACCCTCCGCCTCCTCTATTTATAGAACTTACTCTATTTATTTCCACAATGGGTTTTACCTATTTATTCACCTATTTATTCGACAGACAATAAAGACCCGTTGCAAAAAGCTGGCCACTGCCTCTCGTCTCAGAAACACACAAACGAGCCTCCGGGGTGGGGGGAAGCCACCTCCACTCAACACCTACGCCACGGCCCTGCTCCAAACAGGGCTCGGCAGATCCCCTGCCCACCCCTCTCTCCCTTTGGCACCTCCCCAAGGAGGCACTCTCCTCAACCTCTTTGGGAAACCGCTGCCAGGGTTTAGCCATCCTCACCAGAATCCCCTCTTCGGCCCTTGTCTCCTCAACGTTCCCCACCTTCCATCCCGATTTAGACCGACCCCTGATCAGATCGGGACTCCTCAAGACAAGGGAGACGCCGACCTCTTGGAGCGGGTCCCGAGCAGGGCCACAAACATCATCCAAGGGTTGGGACACCTCTCCCATGAAGAAAGGCTGAGTGAGTCGCGGTTGTTCAGCCTGGAGAAGACAAGGCTCCGGGGAGACCTTATCGCGCCCTCGCAGCACTTCAAGGGGGCTTCGAAGAAAGACGCCGACAGGCTTTTTAGCGAGGCCTGTAGCGATACGACAAGGGGTAATGGTTTCCAACTGCAAGAGGGTACATTCAGACGAGATACGAGGAAGGCACCTCTTACCGCGAGGGTGGTGACACACTGCAACAGGTTGCCCGCAGAGGTGCTACAATGCCCCATCCCTGCAAACATTCAAGCTCGGGCTGGACAGGGCTCTCAGCAACCTCACCTACTTGAGGATGGCCCTGCTCATTGCTGGGGGCTTGGACCAGACGACCTCTCAAGGTCCCTCCCAACCCAACCCAAACCATGCCAGGATTCTACAAAGGACAGGCACGGCAGACATCGCTTTCATTACCCTGAGGTCGGCCACTCTTGCCACACGTCAGGCAGTTTTCACCTAAACTCCCCCGCCGCGCTGCCTGAAAACACCTTGCAGTGCCGACTCTTCCAGGGCAACACGGCCAAGGTCCAGCCATGGACCTCCACCACCACCCCACCTCCTGCACTGACGGCACCTCGGTACGCCGTATCATCGTGCACGTGCCAGCACCCCAAGCACAGCACCCAGCAACACAACGTTGCCCGACAAGACCACGGGTGGCTCCCAGCCCGCCACCGCCTTCCCACCACCACACACACATTTCCCCTGCTCCAAGACTTAGACAAAACGCGTGGCAGCCTCTCTCCCACCAGCAGAACAGGGTCCTTGCTCTTGCAAGGGACCTGAAAACCTCAGTGACTGCAACCTCCACCTCCTCCTCCCACTAGAGCTCTACAACTACATCAGCAGGCTCAGCTCCACCTCCACAGGCCTCTTGGACACCCCTCCTCTCGGGGTGCAGGGGCTCAGGCCATCCCAAACACAAGACCCTTCGCTCACGGGGCACGTTGCCGCCTTTGCTCTCCAGCCACCTCAGGCAAGGAGGCAGAGAACACACAACCACAAGACCCCTGCTACAGGGGCACGCGCACGGCACCACAGCCAGGGACCCCATGCAGCAGCAGCAAAACCCTTCCCTTTTTCCTCTTCCTTTTCCCGCAAGCCTTTCTTCCCCCTTCTGACGACTGGAGGCTTGCCAACGTGACACCCATCTACAAGAAGGGTCGGAAGGAGGATTCGGGGAACGACAGGCCTGTCAGCCTGACCTCGGTGCCGGTGAAGGTTATGGAGAGGCTCATCTTCAGGGCGCTCACGGGACATGTGCAGGATAACCAAGGGATCAGGCCCAGCCAGCACGGGTTCATGAAAGGCAGGTCCTGCTTGACCAACCTGATCTCCTTCTATGACCAGGTGACCCGCCTGGTGGATGAGGGGAAGGCTGTTGATGTTGTCTACCTGGACTTCAGCAAAGCCTTTGACACTGTTCCCCACAGTATTCTCCTGGAGAAGCTGGCGGCTCGTGGTTTAGACAGGTACACTCTTCGCTGGGTAAAAAACTGGCTGGATGGCCGAGCCCAGAGAGTTGTGGTGAATGGAGTGAAATCCAGCTGGCGGCCGGTCACAAGCGGAGTCCCCCAGGGCTCCGTTTTGGGGCCGGTCTTGTTTAATGTCTTTATGGATGATCTGGATGAGGGGATCGAGTGCTCCCTCAGCAAGTTTGCAGACGACACCAAGTTGGGAGGGAGTGTTGATCTGCTTGAGGGTCAGAAGGCTCTGCAGAGGGATCTGGACAGGCTGGATCGATGGGCTGAGGTCAACTGGATGAAGTTCAATAATGCCAAGTGCCGGGTTCTACACTTTGGCCACAACAACCCCAGGCAACGCTACAGGCTTGGGGACGAGTGGCTGGAAAGCTTCCCCGCAGAAAAGGACCTGGGGGTGTTGATTGACAGCCGGCTGAAGATGGGCACACTGCTGGCTCAGGTGGCCAAGAAGGCCAACGGCATCCTGGCCTGTATCAGAAACAGTGTGGCAGCAGGAGTAGGGAGGTGATCGTGCCCCTGTACTCGGCTCTGGTGAGGCCGCACCTCGAATACTGTGTTCAGTTTTGGGCCCCTCACTACAAGAAGGACATTGAGGTGCTGGAGCGTGTCCAGAGAAGGGCGACGAAGCTGGTGAGGGGTCTGGAGCACAAGTCTGATGAGGAGCGGCTGAGGGAACTGGGGTTGTTCAGTCTGGAGAAGAGGAGGCTGAGGGGAGACCTTATCGCTCTCTACAACTACCTGAAAGGGGGTTGCAGAGAGGTGGGTGTTGGTCTCTTCTCCCAAGTGATGAGGGACAGGACTAGAGGAAACGGCCTCAAGTTGCGCCAGGGGAGGTTCAGGCTGGATATTAGGAAAAATTTCTTCACTGAGAGAGTAGTGAAACATTGGAACAGGCTGCCCAGGGAGGTGGTAGAGTCACCCTCCCTGGAGGTATTCAAGGAGCGTGTGGATGTGGCATTGTGGGATGTAGCTTGATGGGCACGGTGCTGTGTGGTGTTGGGTGGGTTGGTTTTTCGTGTGTTGGGTTTTTTTGGGTTTTTTTTTTTTTTTTTTAGGTTGGACTTGATGATCTTACAGGTCTTTTCCAACCTTAGTGATTCTGTGATTCTCAGCAGCCTCAAACACAGGAGCTGGGGCAGCTCCATCCAGGAACACCTCCAATGCTCAAGCGCCTGCACCCAGAGACACCTCCGCGCAAGCCGCCGCCACCCCCAGGCCCTCGCTCCAGGAGGGGCTCCCCAGGCGCTGCCCAGGGACATCACTTCACAGCCCTTCCCAACACGAAAAGAAAAGACCAGCTAAGAGGAAAACAAAGGCCAGCCACAAGGGAAAGGAAAACAGACCACAACCAACACCAGGCCATGACAGACGGAAAAGACGCTCGGGCAGGAAGGGAAGCCTCAGCTGCAGAAAGAGGCACCACAGCTCGCCCTGCGGCCAACAGGGAAACCCTAACACTCCTCCCCGGCACAGCTGCCCCCACGGGCTCTGCCCCAGCGCTTTCGCATCCCCCACTCAACCACTACAGCCAACCTCCCCCCGACACACCTCCAGCAAAGCACCACCACCACCATCGCCCTCCCCACGCACGGCCACCCCACCAACGCACTTCCCCAAGACCACCACAGCCACCAGCCAAAACTGAAAGCCACAGCCGGAAACTCGCGGCAATCAGAAAGCGGGGAAGGGAAAACCGCCGCACCACATAAAGCCGGCCACCCGGCAGCACCCAAAGCACAGCGCCCACCCGCACCGCCACCAAGCCTGACCGGGCTCCTGCCCAGCACCACCCACAGCCCCACCATGCCTGCGCCCGCAACCCCACAGCCCCGCCTGCGCCACGGCGCCACGGCGCTCCCGCTCCTCCTGACGGCTCTCGCCACCGCCCTCGCCTGCCACCACCTGCGTCCCCGCGACGCCACCTTCGCCTGGGACAGCCTCCAGCTCCTCCAGGCCCTGGCTCCCAGCCCGCCACAGCCCTGCCACCACCACCAGCACGCGCCCTTCTTCCCCGACACCCTCCTCCACACCAACCACCCACAGCAAGCCGCCGCCACCGCCCTCCACATCCTCCAGCACCTCCTCACCACCCTCAGCAGCCCCAGCACCCCCCAACACTGGGACGACCAGGCACGCCACCTCCTCCTCAACCACCTCCAGCGCTACATCCGACACCTGGAGCAATGCCTGCCAGCCAGCGGGACGCTCTTCGGAAGGCACGGGCCCCGCAACCAGCTGCTCACCATCGCCAAATACTTCGGGCGCATCCAGGACTTCCTGCACACCCACAACCACAGCGCCTGCGCCTGGGACCACGTCCGCCTCGAAGCTCGCGCCTGCTTCCAACACCTCCACAACCTCACCCGCACCGTGCGCAGTTAGCCCAACGACCCCGACCAACCCGCACGGCCCCACGCGCCCCCACTACCACTTCTGCACCACCGCCCCATCCCCACCTCTGCCCTCCCGCCGCCCCTGACCCACGGCAAGACCCGCTGCAACAACGGCCCTGCACCCTCCGCCTCCTCTATTTATGGAACTTACTCTATTTATTTCCACAATGGTTGGGGTTTACCTATTTATTCACCTATTTATTCGACAGACAATAAAGACCTGTTGCAAAAAGCTGGCCACTGCCTCTTGTCTCAGAAGCACACGAACGAGCCTCCGGGGTGGGGGGAAGCCACCTCCACTCAACACCTACGCCACGGCCCTGCTCCAAACAGGGCTCGGCAGATCCCCTGCCCACCCCTCTCTCCCTTTGGCACCTCCCCAAGGAGGCACTCTCCTCAACCTCTTTGGGAAACCGCTGCCAGGGTTTAGCCATCCTCACCAGAATCCTCTCTTCGGCCCTTGTCTCCTCAACGTTCCCCACCTTCCATCCCGCTTTAGACCGACCCCTGATCAGATCAGGACTCCTCAAGACAAGGGAGACGCCGACCTCTTGGAGCGGGTCCCGAGCAGGGCCGCAAACATCATCCGAGGGTTGGGACACCTCTCCCATGAAGAAAGGCTGAGCGAGTCGCGGTTGTTCAGCCTGGAGAAGACAAGGCTCCGGGGAGACCTTATCGCGCCCTCGCAGCACTTCAAGGGGGCTTCGAAGAAAGACGCCGACAGGCTTTTTAGCGAGGCCTGTAGCGATACGACAAGGGGTAATGGTTTCCAACTGCAAGAGGGTACATTCAGACGAGATACGAGGAAGGCACCTCTTACCGCGAGGGTGGTGACACACTGCAACAGGTTGCCCGCAGAGGTGCTACAATGCCCCATCCCTGCAAACATTCAAGCTCGGGCTGGACAGGGCTCTCAGCAACCTCACCTACTTGAGGATGGCCCTGCTCATTGCTGGGGGCTTGGACCAGACGACCTCTCAAGGTCCCTCCCAACCCAACCCAACCCATGCCAGGATTCTACAAAGGACAGGCACGGCAGACATCGCTTTCATTACCCTGAGGTCGGCCACTCTTGCCACACGTCAGGCAGTTTTCACCTAAACTCCCCCGCCGCGCTGCCTGAAAACACCTTGCAGCGCTGACTCTTCCAGGGCAACACGGCCAAGGTCCAGCCACGGACCTCCACCACCACCCCACCTCCTGCACTGACGGCACCTCGGTACGCCAAATCATCGTGCACGTGCCAGCACCCCAAGCACAGCACCCAGCAACACAACGTTGCCCGACAAGACCACGGGTGGCTCCCAGCCCGCCACCGCCTTCCCACCACCACCACACACACATTTCCCCTGCTCCAGAACTTTGACAAATTGCGTGGCAGCCTCTCTCCCACCAGCAGAACAGGGTCCTTGCTCTTGCAAGGGACCTGAAAACCTCAGCGACTGCAACCTCCACCTCCTCCTCCCACTAGAGCTCTACAACTACATCAGCAGGCTCAGCTCCACCTCCACAGGCCTCTTGGACACCCCTCCTCTCGGGGCGCAGGGGCTCAGGCCATCCCAAACACAAGACCCTTCGCTCACAGGGCACGATGCCGCCTTTGCTCTCCAGCCACCTCAGGCAAGGAGGCAGAGAACACACAACCACAAGACCCCTGCTACAGGGGCACGCGCACGGCACCACAGCCAGGGACCCCATGCAGCAGCAGCACCAGCAAAACCCTTCCCTTTTTCCTCTTCCTTTTCCCGCAAGCCTTTCTTCCCCCTTCTGACGACTGGAGGCTTGCCTACGTGACACCCATCTACAAGAAGGGTCGGAAGGAGGATCCGGGGAACGACAGGCCTGTCAGCCTGACCTCGGTGCCGGTGAAGGTTATGGAAAGGCTCATCTTCAGGGCGCTCACGGGACACGTGCAGGACAACCAAGGGATCAGGCCAAGCCAGCACGGGTTCATGAAAGGCAGGTCCTGCTTGACCAACCTGATCTCCTTCTATGACCAGGTGACCCGCCTGGTGGATGAGGGGAAGGCTGTTGATGTTGTCTACCTGGACTTCAGCAAAGCCTTTGACACTGTTCCCCACAGTATTCTCCTGGAGAAGCTGGCGGCCCGTGGTTTAGACAGGTACACTCTTCGCTGGGTAAAAAACTGGCTGGATGGCCGAGCCCAGAGAGCTGTGGTGAATGGGGTGAAATCCAGCTGGCGGCCGGTCACAAGCGGAGTCCCCCAGGGCTCAGTTTTGGGGCCGGTCTTGTTTAATATCTTTATTGATGATCTGGATGAGGGGATAGAGTGCTCCCTCAGCAAGTTTGCAGACGACACCAAGTTGGGAGGGAGTGTTGATCTGCTGGAGGGTAGGAAGGCTCTGCAGAGGGATCTGGACAGGCTGGATTGATGGGCTGAGGCCAACCAGATGAAGTTCAATAATACCTAGTGCCGGGTTCTACACTTTGGCCACAACCACCCCAGGCAACGCTACAGGCTTGGGGATGAGTGGCTGGAAAGCTCCCCCGCAGAAAAGGACCTGGGGGTGTTGATCGACAGCCGGCTGAAGATGAGCCAGCAGTGTGCCCAGGTGGCCCAGAAGGCCAACGGCATCCTGGCTTGTATCAGAAACAGTGTGGCCAGCAGGAGTAGGGAGGTGATCGTGCCCCTGTACTCGGCTCTGGTGAGGCCGCACCTCGAATACTGTGTTCAGTTTTGGGCCCCTCACTCCAAGAAGGACATTGAGGTGCTGGAGCGTGTCCAGAGAAGGGCGACGAAGCTGGTGAGGGGTCTGGAGCACAAGTCTTATGAGGAGCGGCTGAGGGAGCTGGGGTTGTTCAGTCTGGAGAAGAGGAGGCTGAGGGGAGACCTCATCGCTCTCTACAACTACCTGAAAGGGGGTTGCAGAGAGGTGGGTGTTGGTCTCTTCTCCCAAGTGACTAGTGACAGGACTAGAGGAAATGACCTCAAGTTGCGCCAGGGGAGGTTCACGCTGGATATTGGGAAAAAGTTCTTTACTGAAAGAGTAGTGAAACATTGGAACAGGCTGCCCAGGGAGGTGGTAGAGTCACCCTCCCTGGAGGTATTCAAGGAGCGTGTGGATGTGGCATTGTGGGATGTAGCTTGATGGGCACGGTGCTGTGTGGTGTTGGGTGGGTTGGTTTTTGGTTTTGTTTTTTTTTTGTTTGTTTTTTTTTTTTTTTTAGGTTGGACTTGATGATCTTACAGGTCTTTTCCAACCTTAGTGATTCTGTGATTCTCAGCAGCCTCAAACACAGGAGCTGGGGCAGCTCCATCCAGGAACACCTCCAATGCTCAAGCGCTTGCACCCAGAGACACCTCCGCGCAAGCCGCCGCCACCCCCAGGCCCTCGCTCCAGGAGGGGCTCCCCAGGCGCTGCCCAGGGACATCACTTCACAGCCCTTCCCAACACGAAAAGAAAAGACCAGCTAAGAGGAAAACAAAGGCCAGCCACAAGGGAAAGGAAAACAGACCACAACCAACACCAGGCCATGACAGACGGAAAAGACGCTCGGGCAGGAAGGGAAGCCTCAGCTGCAGAAAGAGGCACCACAGCTCGCCCTGCGGCCAACAGGGAAACCCTAACACTCCTCCCCGGCACAGCTGCCCCCACGGGCTCTGCCCCAGCGCTTTCGCATCCCCCACTCAACCACTACAGCCAACCTCCCCCCGACACACCTCCAGCAAAGCACCACCACCGCCACCGCCCTCCCCACGCACGGCCACCCCACCAACGCACTTCCCCAAGACCACCACAGCCACCAGCCAAAACTGAAAGCCACAGCCGGAAACTCACGGCAATCAGAAAGCGGGGAAGGGAAAGCCGCCGCACCACATAAAGCCGGCCACCCGGCAGCACCCAAAGCACAGCGCCCACCCGCACTGCCACCAAGCCTGACCGGGCTCCTGCCCAGCACCACCCACAGCCCCACCATGCCTGCGCCCGCAACCCCACAGCCCCGCCTGCGCCACGGCGCCACGGCGCTCCCGCTCCTCCTGACGGCTCTCGCCACCGCCCTCGCCTGCCACCACCTGCGTCCCCGCGACGCCACCTTCGCCTGGGACAGCCTCCAGCTCCTCCAGGCCCTGGCTCCCAGCCCGCCACAGCCCTGCCACCACCACCAGCACGCGCCCTTCTTCCCCGACACCCTCCTCCACACCAACCACCCACAGCAAGCCGCCGCCACCCGCCCTCCACATCCTCCAGCACCTCCTCACCACCCTCAGCAGCCCCAGCACCCCCCAACACTGGGACGACCAGGCACGCCACCACCTCCTCAACCACCTCCAGCATTACATCCACCACCTGGAGCAATGCCTGCCAGCCAGCGGGACACTCTTCGGAAGACGAGGGCCCCGCAACCGGCTGCTCACCATCGCCAAATACTTCGGGCGCATCCAGGACTTCCTGCACACCCACAACCACAGCGCCTGCGCCTGGGACCACGTCCGCCTCGAAGCTCGCGCCTGCTTCCAACACCTCCACAACCTCACCCGCACCGTGCCCAGTTAGCCCAACGACCCCGACCAACCCGCACGGCCCCACGCGCCCCACCACCACTTCTGCACCACCGCCCCATCCCCACCTCTGCCCTCCCGCCGCCCCTGACCCACGGCAAGACCCGCTGCAACAACGGCCCTGCACCCTCCGCCTCCTCTATTTATGGAACTTACTCTATTTATTTCCACAATGGTTGGGGTTTACCTATTTATTCACCTATTTATTCGACAGACAATAAAGACCTGTTGCAAAAAGCTGGCCACTGCCTCTTGTCTCAGAAACACAGGAACGAGCCTCCAGGGTGGGGGGAAGCCACCTCCACTCAACACCTATGCCACGGCCCTGCTCCAAACAGGGCTCGGCAGATCCCCTGCCCACCCCTCTCTCCCTTTGGCACCTCCCCAAGGAGGCACTCTCCTCAACCTCTTTGGGAAACCGCTGCCAGGGTTTAGCCATCCTCACCAGAATCCTCTCTTTGGCCCTTGTCTCCTCAACATTCCCCACCTTCCATCCCGATTTAGACCGACCCCTGATCAGATCGGGACTCCTCAAGACAAGGGAGACGCCGACCTCTTGGAGCGGGTCCCGAGCAGGGCCACAAACATCATCCGAGGGTTGGGACACCTCTCCCATGAAGAAAGGCTGAGCGAGTCGCGGTTGTTCAGCCTGGAGAAGACAAGGCTCCGGGGAGACCATATCGCCCCCTCGCAGTACTTCAAGGGGGCTTCGAAGAAAGACGCCGACAGGCTTTTTAGCGAGGCCTGTAGCGATACGACAAGGGGTAATGGTTTCCAACTGCAAGAGGGTACATTCAGACTAGATACGAGGAAAGCATCTCTTACCGCGAGGGTGGTGACACACTGCAACAGGTTGCCCGCAGAGGTGCTACAATGCCCCATCCCTGCAAACATTCAAGCTCGGGCTGGACAGGGCTCTCAGCAACCTCACCTACTTGAGGATGGCCCTGCTCATTGCTGGGGGCTTGGACCAGACGACCTCTCAAGGTCCCTCCCAACCCAAACCATGCCAGGATTCTACAAAGGACAGGCACGGCAGACATCGCTTTCATTAGCGTGAGGTCGGCCACTCTTGCCACACGTCAGGCAGTTTTCACCTAAACTCCCCCGCCGCGCTGCCTGAAAACACCTTGCAGTGCCGACTCTTCCAGGGCAACACGGCCAAGGTCCAGCCACGGACCTCCACCACCACCCCACCTCCTGCACTGACGGCACCTTGGTACGCCGTATCATCGTGCACGTGCCAGCACCCCAAGCACAGCACCCAGCAACACAACGTTGCCCGACAAGACCACGGGTGGCTCCCAGCCCGCCACCGCCTTCCCACCACCACCACCACACACACATTTCCCCTGCTCCAAAACTTTGACAAGACGCATGGCAGCCTCTCTCCCACCAGCAGAACAGGGTCCTTGCTCTTGCAAGGGACCTGAAAACCTCAGCGACTGCAACCTCCACCTCCTCCTCCCACTAGAGCTCTACAACTACATCAGCAGGCTCAGCTCCACCTCCACAGGCCTCTTGGACACCCCTCCTCTCGGGGCGCAGGGGCTCAGGCCATCCCAAACACAAGACCCTTCACTCACGGGGCACGTTGCCGCCTTTGCTCTCCAGCCACCTCAGGCAAGGAGGCAGAGAACACACAACCACAAGACCCCTGCTACAGGGGCACGCGCACGGCACCACAGCCAGGGACCCAACGCAGCACCAGCAAAACCCTTCCCTTTTTCCTCTTCCTTTTCCCGCAAGCCTTTCTTCCCCCTTCTGACGACTGGAGGCTTGCCAACGTGACACCCATCTACAAGAAGGGTCGGAAGGAGAATCCGGGGAACTACAGGCCTGTCAGCATGTCCTTGGTGTCGGTGAAGGTTATGGAGAGGCTCATCTTCAGGGCGCTCACGGGACACGTGCAGGACAACCAAGGGATCAGGCCCAGCCAGCACGGGTTCATGAAAGGCAGGTCCTGCTTGACCAACCTGATCTCCTTCTATGACCAGGTGACCCGCCTGGTGGATGAGGGGAAGGCTGTTGATGTTGTCTACCTGGACTTCAGCAAAGCCTTTGACACTGTCTCCCACAGTATTCTCCTGGAGAAACTGGCGACTCGTGGCTTAGACAGGTACACTCTTCGCTGGGTAAAAAACTGGCTGGATGGCCGAGCCCAGAGAGCTGTGGTGAATGGGGTGAAATCCAGCTGGCGGCCGGTCACAAGCGGAGTCCCCCAGGGCTCAGTTTTGGGGCCGGTCTTGTTTAATGTCTTTATGGATGATCTGGATGAGGGGATAGAGTGCTCCCTCAGCAAGTCTGCAGACGACACCAAGTTGGGAGGGAGTGTTGATCTGCTTGAGGGTCAGAAGGCTCTGCAGAGGGATCTGGACAGGCTGGATCGATGGGCTGAGGCCAATCAGATGAAGTTCAATAATGCCAAGTGCCGGGTTCTACACTTTGGCCACAACAACCCCAGGCAACGCTACAGGCTTGGGGACGAGTGGCTGGAAAGCTCCCCCGCAGAAAAGGACCTGGGGGTGTTGATCGACAGCCGGCTGAATATGAGCCAGCAGTGTGCCCAGGTGGCCCAGAAGGCCAACGGCATCCTGGCCTGTATCAGAAATGGTGTGGCCAGCAGGAGCAGGGAGGTGATCATGCCCCTGTACTCGGCTCTGGTGAGGCCGCACCTCGAATACTGTGTTCAGTTTTGGGCCCCTCACTACAAGAAAGACATTGAGGTGCTGGAGCGTGTCCAGAGAAGGGCGACGAAGCTGGTGAGGGGTCTGGAGCACAAGTCTGATGAGGAGCGGCTGAGGGAACTGGGGTTGTTCAGTCTGGAGAAGAGGAGGCTGAGGGGAGACCTTATCGCTCTCTACAACTACCTGAAAGGGGGTTGCAGAGAGGTGGGTGTTGGTCTCTTCTCCCAAGTGATGAGGGACAGGACTAGAGGAAACGGCCTCAAGTTGCGCCAGGGGAGGTTCAGGTTGGATATTAGGAAAAATTTCTTCACTGAGAGAGTAGTGAAACATTGGAACAGGCTGCCCAGGGAGGTGGTAGAGTCACCCTCCCTGGAGGTATTCAAGGAGCGTGTGGATGTGGCATTGTGGGATGTAGCTTGATGGGCACGGTGCTGTGTGGTGTTGGGTGGGTTGGTTTTTCGTGTGTTGGGTTTTTTTGGGGTTTTTTTTTTTTTTTTTAGGTTGGACTTGATGATCTTACAGGTCTTTTCCAACCTTAGTGATTCTGTGATTCTCAGCAGCCTCAAACACAGGAGCTGGGGCAGCTCCATCCAGGAACACCTCCAATGCTCAAGCGCCTGCACCCAGAGACACCTCCGCGCAAGCCGCCGCCACCCCCAGGCCCTCGCTCCAGGAGGGGCTCCCCAGGCGCTGCCCAGGGACATCACTTCACAGCCCTTCCCAACACGAAAAGAAAAGACCAGCTAAGAGGAAAACAAAGGCCAGCCACAAGGGAAAGGAAAACAGACCACAACCAACACCAGGCCATGACAGACGGAAAAGACGCTCGGGCAGGAAGGGAAGCCTCAGCTGCAGAAAGAGGCACCACAGCTCGCCCTGCGGCCAACAGGGAAACCCTAACACTCCTCCCCGGCACAGCTGCCCCCACGGGCTCTGCCCCAGCGCTTTCGCATCCCCCACTCAACCACTACAGCCAACCTCCCCCCGACACACCTCCAGCAAAGCACCACCACCACCATCGCCCTCCCCACGCACGGCCACCCCACCAACGCACTTCCCCAAGACCACCACAGCCACCAGCCAAAACTGAAAGCCACAGCCGGAAACTCGCGGCAATCAGAAAGCGGGGAAGGGAAAACTGCCGCACCACATAAAGCCGGCCACCCGGCAGCACCCAAAGCACAGCGCCCACCCGCACCGCCACCAAGCCTGACCGGGCTCCTGCCCAGCACCACCCACAGCCCCACCATGCCTGCGCCCGCAACCCCACAGCCCCGCCTGCGCCACGGCGCCACGGCGCTCCCGCTCCTCCTGACGGCTCTCGCCACCGCCCTCGCCTGCCACCACCTGCGTCCCCGCGACGCCACCTTCGCCTGGGACAGCCTCCAGCTCCTCCAGGCCCTGGCTCCCAGCCCGCCACAGCCCTGCCACCACCACCAGCACGCGCCCTTCTTCCCCGACACCCTCCTCCACACCAACCACCCACAGCAAGCCGCCGCCACCCGCCCTCCACATCCTCCAGCACCTCCTCACCACCCTCAGCAGCCCCAGCACCCCCCAACACTGGGACGACCAGGCACGCCACCTCCTCCTCAACCACCTCCAGCGCTACATCCGACACCTGGAGCAATGCCTGCCAGCCAGCGGGACGCTCTTCGGAAGGCACGGGCCCCGCCACCGGCTGCTCACCATCGCCAAATACTTCGGGCGCATCCAGGACTTCCTGCACACCCACAACCACAGCGCCTGCGCCTGGGACCACGTCCGCCTCGAAGCTCGCGCCTGCTTCCAACACCTCCACAACCTCACCCGCACCGTGCCCAGTTAGCCCAACGACCCCGACCAACCCGCACGGCCCCACGCGCCCCACCACCACTTCTGCACCACCGCCCCATCCCCACCTCTGCCCTCCCGCCGCCCCTGACCCACGGCAAGACCCGCTGCAACAACGGCCCTGCACCCTCCGCCTCCTCTATTTATGGAACTTACTCTATTTATTTCCACAATGGTTGGGTTTTATCTATTTATTCACCTATTTATTCGACAGACAATAAAGACCCGTTGCAAAAAGCTGGCCACTGCCTCTCGTCTCAGAAACACAGGAACGAGCCTCCGGGGTGGGGGGAAGCCACCTCCACTCAACACCTACGCCACGGCCCTGCTCCAAACAGGGCTCGGCAGATCCCCTGCCCACCCCTCTCTCTCTTTGGCACCTCCCCAAGGAGGCACTCTCCTCAACCTCTTTGGGAAACCGCTGCCAGGGTTTAGCCATCCTCACCAGAATCCTCTCTTCGGCCCTTGTCTCCTCAACGTTCCCCACCTTCCATCCCGCTTTAGACCGACCCCTGATCAGATCGGGACTCCTCAAGACAAGGGAGACGCCGACCTCTTGGAGCGGGTCCCGAGCAGGGCCACAAACATCATCCGAGGGTTGGGACACCTCTCCCATGAAGAAAGGCTGAGCGAGTCGCGGTTGTTCAGCCTGGAGAAGACAAGGCTCCGGGGAGACCTTATCGCGCCCTCGCAGCACTTCAAGGGGGCTTTGAGGAAAGACGCCGACAGGCTTTTTAGCGAGGCCTGTAGCGATACGACAAGGGGTAATGGTTTCCAACTGCAAGAGGGTACATTCAGACGAGATACGAGGAAGGCACCTCTTACCGCGAGGGTGGTGACACACTGCAACAGGTTGCCCGCAGAGGTGCTACAATGCCCCATCCCCGCAAACATTCAAGCTCGGGCTGGACAGGGCTCTCAGCAACCTCACCTACTTGAGGACGGCCCTGCTTATTGCTGGGGGCTTGGACCAGACGACCTCTCAAGGTCCCTCCCAACCCAAACCATGCCAGGATTCTACAAAGGACAGGCACGGCAGACATCGCGTTCATTACCCTGAGGTCGGCCACTCTTGCCACACGTCAGGCAGTTTTCACCTAAACTCCCCCGCCGCGCTGCCTGAAAACACCTTGCAGCGCTGACTCTTCCAGGGCAACACGGCCAAGGTCCAGCCACGGACCTCCACCACCACCCCACCTCCTGCACTGACGGCAGCTCGGTACGCCAAATCATCGTGCACGTGCCAGCACCCCAAGCACAGCACCCAGCAACACAACGTTGCCCGACAAGACCACGGGTGGCTCCCAGCCCGCCACCGCCTTCCCACCACCACACACACATTTCCCCTGCTCCAAGACTTAGACAAAACGCGTGGCAGCCTCTCTCCCACCAGCAGAACAGGGTCCTTGCTCTTGAAAGGGACCTGAAAACCTCAGTGACTGCAACCTCCACCTCCTCCTCCCACTAGAGCTCTACAACTACATCAGCAGGCTCAGCTCCACCTCCACAGGCCTCTTGGACACCCCTCCTCTCGGGGCGCAGGGGCTCAGGCCATCCCAAACACAAGACCCTTCGCTCACGGGGCACGTTGCCGCCTTTGCTCTCCAGCCACCTCAGGCAAGGAGGCAGAGAACACACAACCACAAGACCCCTGCTACAGGGGCACGCGCACGGCACCACAGCCAGGGACCCAACGCAGCAGCAGCACCAGCAAAACCCTTCCCTTTTTCCTCTTCCTTTTCCCGCAAGCCTTTCTTCCCCCTTCTGACGACTGGAGGCTTGCCAACGTGACACCCATCTACAAGAAGGGTCGGAAGGAGGATCCGGGGAACGACAGGCCTGTCAGCCTGACCTCGGTGCCGGTGAAGGTTATGGAGAGGCTCATCTTCAGGGCGCTCACGGGACACGTGCAGGATAACCAAGGGATCAGGCCCAGCCAGCACGGGTTCATGAAAGGCAGGTCCTGCTTGACCAACCTGATCTCCTTCTATGACCAGGTGACCCGCCTGGTGGATGAGGGGAAGGCTGTTGATGTTGTCTACCTGGACTTCAGCAAAGCCTTTGACACTGTTCCCCACAGTATTCTCCTGGAGAAGCTGGCGGCTCGTGGTTTAGACAGGTACACTCTTCGCTGGGTAAAAAACTGGCTGGACGGCCGAGCCCAGAGAGTTGTGGTGAATGGGGTGAAATCCAGCTGGCGGCCGGTCACAAGCGGAGTCCCCCAGGGCTCAGTTTTGGGGCTGGTCTTGTTTAATGTCTTTATGGATGATCTGGATGAGGGGATCGAGTGCTCCCTCAGCAAGTTTGCAGACGACACCAAGTTGGGAGGGAGTGTTGATCTGCTTGAGGGTCAGAAGGCTCTGCAGAGGGATCTGGACAGGCTGGATCGATGGGCTGAGGTCAACTGGATGAAGTTCAATAATGCCAAGTGCCGGGTTCTACACTTTGGCCACAACAACCCCAGGCAACGCTACAGGCTTGGGGACGAGTGGCTGGAAAGCTTCCCCGCAGAAAAGGACCTGGGGGTGTTGATTGACAGCCGGCTGAAGATGGGCACACTGCTGGCTCAGGTGGCCAAGAAGGCCAACGGCATCCTGGCCTGTATCAGAAACAGTGTGGCAGCAGGAGTAGGGAGGTGATCGTGCCCCTGTACTCGGCTCTGGTGAGGCCGCACCTCGAATACTGTGTTCAGTTTTGGGCCCCTCACTCCAAGAAGGACATTGAGGTGCTGGAGCGTGTCCAGAGAAGGGCGACGAAGCTGGTGAGGCGTCTGGAGCACAAGTCTGATGAGGAGCGGCTGAGGGAACTGGGGTTGTTCAGTCTGGAGAAGAGGAGGCTGAGGGGAGACCTTATTGCTCTCTACAACTACCTGAAAGGAGGTTGCAGAGAGGTGGGTGTTGGTCTCTTCTCCCAAGTGACTAGTGACAGGACTAGAGGAAATGGCCTCAAGTTGCGCCAGGGGAGGTTCACGCTGGATATTAGGAAAAATTTCTTTACTGAGAGAGTAGTGAAACATTGGAACAGGCTGCCCAGGGAGGTGGTAGAGTCACCCTCCCTGGAGGTATTCAAGGAGCGTGTGGATGTGGCATTGTGGGATGTAGCTTGATGGGCATGGTGCTGTGTGGTGTTGGGTGGGTTGGTTTTTCGTGTGTTGGGTTTTTTTGGGTTTGTTTTTTTTTTTTTTAGTTTGGACTTGATAATCTTACAGGTCTTTTCCAACCTTAGTGATTCTGTGATTCTCAGCAGCCTCAAACACAGGAGCTGGGGCAGCTCCATCCAGGAACACCTCCAATGCTCAAGCGCCTGCACCCAGAGACACCTCCGCGCAAGCCGCCGCCACCCCCAGGCCCTCGCTCCAGGAGGGGCTCCCCAGGCACTGCCCAGGGACATCACTTCACAGCCCTTCCCAACACGAAAAGAAAAGACCAGCTAAGAGGAAAACAAAGGCCAGCCACAAGGGAAAGGAAAACAGACCACAACCAACACCAGGCCATGACAGACGGAAAAGACGCTCGGGCAGGAAGGGAAGCCTCAGCTGCAGAAAGAGGCACCACAGCTCGCCCTGCGGCCAACAGGGAAACCCTAACACTCCTCCCCGGCACAGCTGCCCCCACGGGCTCTGCCCCAGCGCTTTCGCATCCCCCACTCAACCACTACAGCCAACCTCCCCCCGACACACCTCCAGCAAAGCACCACCACCACCACCGCCCTCCCCACGCACGGCCACCCCACCAACGCACTTCCCCAAGACCACCACAGCCACCAGCCAAAACTGAAAGCCACAGCCGGAAACTCGCGGCAATCAGAAAGCGGGGAAGGGAAAGCCGCCGCACCACATAAAGCCGGCCACCCGGCAGCACCCAAAGCACAGCGCCCACCCGCACTGCCACCAAGCCTGACCGGGCTCCTGCCCAGCACCACCCACAGCCCCACCATGCCTGCGCCCGCAACCCCACAGCCCCGCCTGCGCCACGGCGCCACGGCGCTCCCGCTCCTCCTGACGGCTCTCGCCACCGCCCTCGCCTGCCACCACCTGCGTCCCCGCGACGCCACCTTCGCCTGGGACAGCCTCCAGCTCCTCCAGGCCCTGGCTCCCAGCCCGCCACAGCCCTGCCACCACCACCAGCACGCGCCCTTCTTCCCCGACACCCTCCTCCACACCAACCACCCACAGCAAGCCGCCGCCACCGCCCTCCACATCCTCCAGCACCTCCTCACCACCCTCAGCAGCCCCAGCACCCCCCAACACTGGGACGACCAGGCACGCCACCTCCTCCTCAACCACCTCCAGCGCTACATCCGACACCTGGAGCAATGCCTGCCAGCCAGCGGGACGCTCTTCGGAAGGCACGGGCCCCGCAACCGGCTGCTCACCATCGCCAAATACTTCGGGCGCATCCAGGACTTCCTGCACACCCACAACCACAGCGCCTGCGCCTGGGACCACGTCCGCCTCGAAGCTCGCGCCTGCTTCCAACACCTCCACAACCTCACCCGCACCGTGCCCAGTTAGCCCAACGACCCCGACCAACCCGCACGGCCCCACGCGCCCCACCACCACTTCTGCACCACCGCCCCATCCCCACCTCTGCCCTCCCGCCGCCCCTGACCCACGGCAAGACCCGCTGCAACAACGGCCCTGCACCCTCCGCCTCCTCTATTTGTAGAACTTACTCTATTTATTTCCACAATGGTTGGGTTTTACCTATTTATTCACCTATTTATTCGACAGACAATAAAGACCTGTTGCAAAAAGCTGGCCACTGCCTCTTGTCTCAGAAGCACACGAACGAGCCTCCGGGGTGGGGGGAAGCCACCTCCACTCAACACCTATGCCACGGCCCTGCTCCAAACAGGGCTCGGCAGATCCCCTGCCCACCCCTCTCTCCCTTTGGCACCTCCCCAAGGAGGCACTCTCCTCAACCTCTTTGGGAAACCGCTGCCAGGGTTTAGCCATCCTCACCAGAATCCTCTCTTCGGCCCTTGTCTCCTCAACATTCCCCACCTTCCATCCCGCTTTAGACCGACCCCTGATCAGATCGGGACTCCTCAAGACAAGGGAGACGCCGACCTCTTGGAGCGGGTCCCGAGCAGGGCCACAAACATCATCCGAAGGTTGGGACACCTCTCCCATGAAGAAAGGCTGAGCAAGTCGCGGTTGTTCAGCCTGGAGAAGACAAGGCTCCGGGGAGACCTTATCGCGCCCTCGCAGTACTTCAAGGGGGCTTCGAAGAAAGATCAGGACAAGCTTTTTAGCGAGGCCTGTAGCGATACGACAAGGGGTAATGGTTTCCAACTGCAAGAGGGTACATTCAGACGAGATACGAGGAAGGCACCTCTTACCGCGAGGGTGGTGACACACTGCAACAGGTTGCCCGCAGAGGTGCTACAATGCCCCATCCCTGCAAACATTCAAGCTCGGGCTGGACAGGGCTCTCAGCAACCTCACCTACTTGAGGGTGGCCCTGCTCATTGCTGGGGGCTTGGACCAGACGACCTCTCAAGGTCCCTCCCAACCCAAACCATGCCAGGATTCTACAAAGGACAGGCACGGCAGACATCGCTTTCATTACCCTGAGGTCGGCCACTCTTGCCACACGTTAGGCAGTTTTCACCTAAACTGCCCCGCTGCACTGCCTGAAAACACCTTGCAGCGCCGAGTATTCCAGGGTAACACGGACAACGTATGAGTCCTTATATTTTGTCTTTTTTAGCGTTAATTTTGGACTTAACGGACAGGTTAGGAATTTTTTTTCTCCATTTGCTTTACTCTATTTATTTTATACTCAGTATTACCTATTTAGTTTTTCTCTCCATTTGCTCTCAGACTGTGTAAATAACATCAGTAATTCTCAGCTCCTGACCCTTCAGAACCGAACCTGCACACCGAGCAGCATGCTCTGCTCCAGCCCCTGCGTGGCCCTGTGGTGCAGCTACATGGAAAAAAGCACTCCTGTCCACAAAGCAACTGAAAAATTGAGCGAACATATGAGAAGCACAGACTGATAAACCGTGAACAGGTCTGCTAGTAAACATTTTGTCTCCTACCAGCGTAACCATGTGTATTGGGTTTGAGTCGCAGGGTTTTGGTAGCAGGGGAGCTACAGGCGCGGCTTCTGCGAGAAGGTGGTAGAAACCTCCCTTATGCCTGACAGAGCCAATGCCAGCCGGCTCCAAGAGAGACCTGCTGCTGGTCAAGGCCAAACCTATCAGCAACGGTGGTAGTGCCTCTGCTATAACGTACTTAAGGATAAAAAAATCTGCTGCGGAGCAGCAGCCAGAAGAGAGAGGAGTGAGAATATGTGAGAGAAACAACCCTGCAGGCACCAAGGTCAGTGAAGAAGGAGGGGCAGGAGGTGCTCCAGGCACCCGAGCAGAGATTCCCCTGCAGCCCGTGGTGAAGACCATGGTGAGGCAGGCTTTCCCCATGCATGCCATAGAGGTCCACGGTGGAGCAGATATCCACCTGCAGCCCATGGAGGACCCCATACCAGAGCAGGTGGATGCGCAAAGGAGGCTGTGACCCTGTGGGAAGCACGTGCTGGAACAGGCTCCTGGCATGAGCTATGGACCATGGAGAGAGAAGCCAACACTGGAGCTGCCTGTTCCTCAAGGACTGCACCCTGCGGAAGGGACCCACGCTGGGACAGTTCGTGAAGAACTGTAGTCTCTAGGAAGGACTCATGTTGGAGAAATTCATGCAGGACTCTCTCCCATGCGAGGGACACCACGCTGGAGCAGGAGAAGAGCGTGATGAGGAAGGAGCAGCAGAGACAGCACGTGATGAACTGAACGCAACCCCCATTCCCCATCCCCCTGCACTGCTTGGGGGGAGGAGGTAGAGAAAATTGGGAGTGAAGTTGAGCCCTTGAAGAAGGGAAGGGTGGGGGGAAAGCATTTTTAAGATTTGTTTTTATTTCTCATTATCCTACTCTGTTTTGTTTGGTAATTAGGTAAATTAATTTCCCCAAGTCGAGTCTGTTTTGCCCATGAGTAATTGGTGAGCCATCTCTCCCTGTCCTTATCTCGACCCACGAGCCTTTTGTTACATTTTTTTTCTCTCCGTTGTGCAGCAGAGGAGGGGGAGTGATAGAGCAGTCTGGTGGGCACCTGGCATCCAGACAGGGTCAACCCACCACACCATGTCTCTCCTGGACCCAGAACTGCAAATGTTTTGTCATTTTGCTGTCCTGAAAATAATCCCATTCTTTCAGCTGACATTTTTTCCAACAATCGTGGCTTCACTGGGTAGTCAAAATCTTCATTAACGAGCTCAATTTTTTTTTTTTTTTTTAATTTAGCTGGACAGGGTTTTGTCTGGGACATCGCTGTACTAACCTTTGACTATCTGACTCTGGCTGTCCTCAGGCTCCACATGGAAGACCTGGTACTGACTTGGGCCTTTAATTACGGCATTCATCCAGTGATAATTCTTTTCCAGATCACTGCTCATTGCTCCATTTCTTCCTCTAAGGATACACTGCATCATTTAATCCTGTGAATTCTCAGTTACGTACTACCAAACTTTCTCTCCAAGATCCTTAACCTAGTTTTCTGAAAAGAAAACTCTTTTACCTTTCTGCAATCTAGGCTGAGGCTCTTTGTGAATCTGTCTGGGAGCTCAGCATCTCTCACATGCCATTTACTTTCTGAATCCAGGTAAGGAAGAAAACTTCGTACACTCTCCCTCCTGCAGCTCACCTACATTTGCTGCCATGATGCATACGCAAAGATCTCCACCTATAAGCACCTGTCAGGTGCACCTACTGGCTGCCAATTTGTGTACTTGCTGTTCAACCCTACCTCTTGGTAAAAGAAAACATTCATGCTCAGATTTCAACTAGATTTGACAAGGTATCATACTGTTGCTACAACAATTAAAAATTTCTCCACTCAAAAGCACAGAGCACACTTGCTTCTATTTACAGAATTTGCAGATGGACGAATGCACAATGCAACAGTTGCTCTGTATCAATTTACACCACCTAGAGAAACTGTTTGTGGATGTTTAAAAAACAGAATACAGAACGTAAGCATAAGCTCTTAATCACCATTAAATGAACCAATTTGTGTTGCTCAAATGATCAACACTGAGGATAACTTGTTTAAAATTAAATAAACCAAGCCATTTACTTACCATTGGCAGCCTGGATTGAAGCATCTGGAGATCATCATAACCATAAATCTGCTTAAAGACAGATAAAATACAACATCATTATAACACTTTTCTCTGACACTGACCAATTTGGGGCTTTAAAAAGAGTTTGACCTAGGCCCAGTCTATTTTAAAGGCATACAGCTACACATCGCACTGTGCCATCATGACGCACTGTAGCATGTTAAGGCTAGTAGAGCTAAGCTTAAAACGGCTTGTCATTCTGATGTTGTTTCTCAGAGACAGCAGTCCTGTGAGGAGAGTTAGACTGTCCCATCTTCAATATTGTTTTCACAGATGCATCATTCATCAACTTGTAAAAAATCCACAGGTCATCCTGACTTGGGACTAAGAGCAACAGCCGCCTTTGCTGCACTCATTACTCATGAGAATAGCAGGATTTAAGATTTGATGACTAGACCACAAAGCAACCTATGGCATCCCCTCACATTCAGTGTGATACAGAAAGATGATTAGAATAAAGTTTCTGATTCAATAAACATTACCAAAAACATGTTGATCCTGGTCAGACACCAAAAAGCTATCTGCAGTCTTTCAAAATATGACAGACAGGACACATGGCACATTTCAACCATTACTATAGTAAATCTATTCCAGTAACACCATCCTGAATGAGTCTAATTCTACTCAAAGGGCCTAAAACCTGATACCACTGAAAAACATAGCAACACACATCTTTAGCTTCAACAGCAGCCAAATCAGTTCTGTACCAACAGTTCTGCAGTTTACTATCAGTAGTAAAACCCCACTGAATATATTTCATATATTCTTCAGCATCTGCAAGAAAAATTCCAGGTGCAACATGTGCCTACAGAAATGCCTTGGCATAGACAGCAGCAGGTCTGGAGGGCCCACTTGCACCAAGGGTTAAGCAATCAACAACAGGAACAATTAAATTGCTTACTGGGTAGGCAGGCAGAAGTCCTCCAGGTCCCACAATATACTGGTTATGCAACAAGGGCGGTACACCTTGGGGCAGGTTTGGGGGAGCTTTGCCTGTAGAATCAAAATACAGACACTTTAACAGGCCTTTAGAAAAGGCTTCAGTACTGAGACAAGATAGCTCACAAGCCCTGGCAGCTGCATTGTCACAGCTTGTAAAGAGCAGAACGATGCAGAAGAATCTTGTGCTCGTTGATGAAAATAGCCTGAAGAGTTTAACCATGCCTCAAGGAAAGGAAAGCACAGTGTACTTAAGACTGAAAACAGTCCCATCAGAGAACAATTTGTTTTTGTCATTTACTTTGTCCAAGAGGATTACAAGAATTACAGAAACTTCTCCTTTCCTCAGTCCTCTCCTGAAGGCAAAATTTAGGCATTGTTCTCAATCTAAGACAGCAAATTCTCTCCTTTCATTTTCTGCTCTGTCAACACATTTCTCCTATTTACCAGCAATAGACTGGAAAGCACTAAATGTCGCCAGCATACTTTTTATGGGTGACTTATTGCAGCCGAGAATAGCAAAAAATAGCATCAGACACTTCATTTACAAGGTAGGGGAATGAGAAATGAGAAATCCTTCTGTAAGTTTGACCTTAATATTTACATCATTCCCTTCCCTCCATAGGATTTCCTTTTAGCAGTTCAGGTTGATTAGAGAAGCAAGAGAGAATTTAGCATTGCTTCCACTTCAGTGCAAGAAGTCTCCCCACCTTCTCTCTCTGTGGACCCTTTTTCTGAAGTGCTATTTGCTGTGGAATGACCCAGACATCAGACACTCTTTTCCTTTCTGTAGATGGGGCAGTAGGGATGTGGCATATGATAATGAGGATACTGCAGTATATTTTGATACTGCCAAATGAATTCAACTCACAGAGAAGGCTGAAATTAAAGCTAATGTGAACTCACAGCCAAGAGCTGATCACAACTGGAATACAAACTGGGCCCATTTCCTAGCCCAAAACTTCTAAAGTCAGAACTGCTCTGGTGTCTATTTACAAAGCTCTTTGGGGATGGAATGTGCTGTGTAAATGCCATATAACACCCTAACAAATATTTTGAATACACAAAACCAGGCAACTTTATTTTATAAGCCAGCAAATAAAGCATGCTGAAAACGCTAGTCAAGAGTGTGGATTTCTTAGCATAGTTATGGCTGGTGAGATGCTCAACTGACAGCCCTGCTGACTGAAGTCCTCTGTCTATCCACGTGACCTGTTAATATTGCGAACCTGAAGATACTAAGGGAGCTGCCCGTGTGGTAGCAGCTGGTATAGACACACTGGTAACACTCAGGCCAAGGCTGTTTGTAGTGTTCATACTGCTTGCCATGCTGACAACCGAAGAGGTGGTGCTAGTGGCTGAGGTTGAAGCAGTTGAAAAGGTTGTTGAGGGCTGGAGCGAAGTTGTGTTCTCAACACTAGTGTGCTAGAAAGGAGACAAAAAGAATGAGGATCACAGAGCAAATAAAACACAGAGGAAGATACTGGGGGAAAAAAAAAATTAAAAAACACCCCAATCTTTTAAGTAACAGTAGCACATGCAAAATTTATGCATTGTCTATATACCAAGCAAGCAACTAAGTTGCCTGCTTGTGATTTTTAAGTATTCAAAGAAAATTATTACATGAGAGTTAAATTCAAACAGCTGTATTGTCACAAAATTGTATCACAGTAACTCAAATGTCACTTCAGTGCATTATTTCTTGCCCTTTGCTTGTATACTCCTTTGGGCTAGTACTTGGTATGTTAAATAAACTCCTATATTCTTCCAAAAGACACTATTTGTTTTCACAATACAGGACACTGCTATCATGATTTCAATGTACTCGTGGAATTTAAAAGATCAGAACTGTAGTGCCCCACAATAGAGTCCATGTGGTAAACTCAGACGCAGATCAGATGTATTACAGGAACACATGAGGATAAAGGAGTTCCTGGTTTGAATCCAGCACAATACAGTGCCTTCGCTGTAAGCTGATCACACTTGCAAACCAGCGTCATCAACACACAGAAGCCAGAACAACTCTGACAATAGAAAAGGACATTTGGCTAAGTGTGAATTTTTAAGTTACATATTCAGTAGGGATGAAGCATTACAAACCAAAATACAGGCATAAAGAAAAGCAGTAACCTATCTGCACACCCCAACTGGGATTGTACAGAAGTACCCCATCACAGAACAAGGCAGTGTCTCTCTGACTTTTGTTTGTGCAACTTCATCTAGAGCACTGTGTTCACTACTGTTTGCCTTGTTATCTCAAATGCATTAATACACAGGTGTCAACAATGCCACATGGTAAGCTCTAAAAATCATGTGTCATGAAGCATTTGTCATGACATGTATCATTCCATCACCGGCATTTTACCAGCTAACTTCTCCAGTGGAGACTGCTAACAGTCCAAATTCTCAAGTCGTTTCAGACAGCCACTTCTAAAGATTTATTGTTTTTTTAATACATTTGTTACAAGAAATTCTTTCTTTATTCCATCCCCCCTTGCTGGCACGAAAATTTCCTCTGCAGTTGTGTGACTGGCAAGTCTCTGTAATAGCTATTCCTGTTCTAGTACAAATCAAAAGTGGTAAAGGCTCTTTTTACCACCAGAGGGCTGGCAGTCCTCCTTCCCTGAGATAAGGCTCTTGTGTTTCTGTTCTTAGTGTACTGGGACATAGTGAACTTTAAGAGAGGGTCTTAATCCAGAAAAACTGACTACATGCCAAACATCTGCTGAAATGCAAATAGGACTTACTGCATGTGATGTGCTTGAAGACAACACTGAGGCAGGGGAGAGGCTGCTCTGATGATTGGAAAGGGAGCTAGAAAGAAATTGCAAATAATTAATAAAATTAATTTTTACTAGAACTATTTTTAATATATGTATATATACACATATATGCATACAAACAGAAAGTAGGTAGTAGGATATTAGTTAAAGAATAAAAATTGTAGGTGTGTGTATAACTAATATCCTTCCGTGTATGTGTAAAGAAAAAATTGTCTATGAGGGCGTGTGTGTATATATATACACATGCATATGTGTGTGTGTGTGTATATATACGCGCCCCCCCAGGCATTTTTTCCTTTAACTAATATCCTACTACCTTTTAATGAAAAAAATTGAAGTACAGACACAACTATTACTAACAAGAAACATCTAAAACACCATTCATTTGTATTTATCAATTTACTACATTTTTAGAAAAACAGTAGTTGCTTCAGGAATTATGCAGCAATGACTCCAAGACACGAAGTCCAAAACCAGAAGAAGGTTCACACAACACATGGCTTGTTTCTCATTCTTTCCCTGAGCAACTGCTGCTGCCTGCCACAGGGCACCAATATTAATTAGGTGAGGCAGCGCTTTGGTTTGACTCACTATGGTATTTCTCACATTTTAACCTGCATAAGACTAGTTCAACCAATTAGAACTGCAGGGTATTTGCCCCACAACTCTGCCAGAAGCCCACACACACTCTCAAAAGACAGGGCTCAAACAAAAAACACCAACCCAAAACCTCCGTCAAATAAAGAGCATTTGTGAAAGGCCAAAAGTAAGCCATACTACTATAGAATCTGGCAATTTAATCAAGGCTGGTTCATACCACTACACCCCACCAAAAGCCATTTCCTCTTTGAAAAGATCAATCAGATCTATCAGTTCAGTTTTATACGTACACTGTAAAATATGAAAATAAAGAATCCCCTGCTGAAAAACATCTGCAGATAACTTTGTTTTAGGAAGCAACTCCGCTTTAGCACTGCCTTTTTTCCCCTAGCTGACCAAGCCTGTGAACTTTTGGCAGTAGCACCAACATTCATCTGTAATCCAAAGATCTTTAAATGTCTCCCTGAAAGGTGACTGAAACTGGTTCTTAAACCATTTACATTGACAAAAGTTATACCTTATATTCAAGGTCAAGAACATAACTTACAGTACAACATGAAAAACAGAATGAACACTGAACAAAGGCAAACAAAACAAAGCCATAAAAAATATGTATGGTTTGGTGCTCAAAAAGCCCCTCCTTGTGTGAAATCAGAAGCAAGAGAGATCCTAACCATAACAAATATTTTAGTATTCTCTATAGAAATAGCCACAAGAAAATACAGCAGTTTTCATAACAAAGCTGCACGCTAAATTATATGCCCTAATTTAAGGGCAAACACTTCTGGCAGCTCTTTGAGGTGTGGGACCAGAATAAATCTTAGCGGTTTCATAGATTAATTTTACTCTGATTCTTTAAAACTGTTCCCCATCTGCAGGAATTACAAATGACACAACTTCAGGCAGCAAGGAAAGAAATAGTTCAGTCCAACACACAGTTTTAAACCACTCCCTCACCCACTCTCCCCAGCTCTCCCAATAAGCCTTAATTCACCATCTGACATATGGTAGAGACAGCACAACCATGTCAGACGCGCTTGGAATTCAGGCATCATCTTTTCATGGCACTTGGTATCTGCCCAACAGCATCAACCCTCCAACTAATATTTCTACCAATGTACAGAGCTTTTCAATAAACAAATGTGGGGAGATGATGTTTCTAGTGTGAATGGAATAATTCCTGTTATTTGACATATTTACCATTTTATTCAACAGAAAACACTAGTTATTAAAAGAGAATCAACCACGTCCTAGCTGTGACATAGGAAAAAAACCTGATATCCCATCAAGTTAGTTTCTTAGATTAAAAAATACAGTACAAAGGTGAGTATTACAAACGTAACTCAACCAGTATAGCCTCAGGATGTCACCTGCCTGAGGATGAAGCTCAAGTAACAGGCACTGAAGAAAAAAAAAAAAATCAAAATCAGACAGATAGTGCAAATAAGCTAAGCTGTGCTGAATGCAATTCCAGGAACACCAGTTTGAGACTTCAAAGCGTCTTAAGGAAATGTCTTAGTAAAAGAAAAAAAACACACACTGTCCCTGTGGAATTATTTCCATTTTTTAATTTTAATAAATACACATATAAATGAAACTACAATATTTCAAAATTAGCCGGGAAGTAAATCATTAAGGAATAATTTCAAACATATGACACTAAACAAACAGCAGGCACTGAACAAAGTAGGAAAAACAAACTGGGGGAATCAATTTAGCTAATTTAGCTGGCACGATTGAAGCAAGAGCCCCTTGAAACAAAGTTGTTTATATACCATGAAAACTTGAGGGCAGCAGCTGCTCTATCATTAAGAGGCAGCCCAGAGCTCATATTTTGCAACTAGAAACATCCTGTTCTCTTCTGAATCCCTCTCCTAACTCTAGTTAATGTCAGAAAAGGGGACCCTCGTGTCTGACAGCCCCCGTACGCAATCACCCTTATGTTTGCTCTTTCCCCAAAATTTAATCCCTTTCAGTTTATCACAACTCCTACTGTACCTGCTTAACTGGGAAAGTGAGCTGCTGGCCAAGTCACTGGCCTGAGGCAAGCTGGGCAACGTTGCCACGTGCTGCGATGCTGAAGGCAGAAGCGAAGCAGTGGTGGATACCACGCTAGGCAGAGAACCAGCAGAAGGTAGTGAGGGAGAAGGCTCTGTCTTAGGCGCTGGAACTGATGAAGTAGCTGCAACAAGTTAGAAAGAGGCATTCAAAGACAAATTCCAGCATACCTGACATCCCAGCCTGGGTTCAGGAACACAGTAGTATTCTCCCCTTGGTTTACAAAAACCTGACCATTAAGAACCAGTAACAGTATCAAGCAGTCTGGCTATTAAGGAAAATTCAAACAGCAACAGAACTATCAATTTTTCTCCTTTAAGCTCTTCACCTACAACAGATTTATAATTTTCACTGCTACACGTGTAGTAAACTACAGTCTTCTGCACTTCACCTCCCACTATCTGGATTACTAGCTTTTGCTCAAAAGTCAATCTTAATTTTAAAATTCCTTGCATTTGGTTCCGCAAACAAAAGTAATTTGCACTTTTCAAGGCACTGTACAAACCTACTTTTACCTACAGTTCTGCTTCTTCATTCCAACCTACACAGCACCTTTGATGATCGAGACTGAGATCACTGGAGTACATGGGCACATATAACTTCTCAGTTTGGAGTACTCAGTCCAACGTGTAATGCAATAGAATAAAAGAAGCTACCATAAAAGGCCACAATTGAGCACAGCATTAAGCATTTTTAATGGCTAAAGAGTTGTCAAATATTGACTTACTTTGACATTTATAACAAAAAATATTTAGCTTAAATACTACTTTTTAGGCTACACAGAGTAAAAGTTGTTCACCACAGATGTGCCTTTCCAAAGGATCACTACACTGTAATAAGACTCTGAACAACTGTACTGTCCAACATAATTCCCAGCTGTTTCTACACTTACATTATCTTTGCACGACAAGAGATAAAGAATTAGAGGCACTCACCCACCAATAAAACTCAAAGTGAGTTGAGCCCTGCCTTCTGCTGGGCCGTGCTTTCATACCACACCAGAGACCACTACCCAGTGGATCATCTCTAACTTGCAATGCATGTGAAAACAGTTTTAGAACATTCACCAAAAGTGAGATATACGCTTGGAAGTTACACATCACAGTTTGTTCACGTTACTGGTTTGATTTCCTTGCTAAATGACCCAAATCAGGTTGCTGGATTGGGTGCTGTGCAAACAGAAATCAAGAAGTCTTGGCCTTGGCAATAAGTATGAGGGTAACTGATAACAGAGAAGAAAATTCAAGTGACAAACAGAAACATAGTCATGAAGGCAGCAACTATATCACCTGCTAACTCCTGGCAAGATTCATATAAAATTAAGTAAATAACATTTACGACTCTCAATACATTTAGAGCAGGGTTCCCTTCTTGAAGTAAAAGTAGATGTCCTCAATACAAGGGACAGAGTCACCATCTTCATTAAGACACCCTACAAGATGCCTGAACACGTTATGCAAGACAAGGAAAACTAGGAGACAAGTAGGATGGTCAGAATTCTAACACACCAGTCATGCTTTGAACTAAGGGTTTAGGAAGCACGAGATCCAGATGTTAAAGGACAGCAACAACAAAGATGAGAGACGAACAACTAAGAATATTATCAGCACATACAGAAGGGAAAAGGTCAGTACTTTCAAATGTTAAGAGGAGAGAATTTCAAAATAGTTTGGATGCATGAAATAGATACATGGAAGAAGACTGATTGCAGTTTATGTGCTTGAGATACAGGAAAAAAACAAAAGTGTTCTCAAAAGAGAACTGGCATACAAAAAGGGACTAATAAAGCAGTTACAAAAATATTAGGAATCCTCAGATCTTTGTTTTCCATAGCAAAAAGACAAGTCCTGTAGTGAATTTCATAAATTGTTTATTAATTCTGTACACAAGAGTAAAAAAGTTTTCCACTTGAAAAGTTGTCTTTGTATGTAACAGTCTGAAGTGGTAACTCTTTGGGCATACACACTCCTCCTGCTCATTTAAATTGAACTTGGCACTAACAAAAACACTGTTCATAGGTCTGAATACTCAAATTCTTTCTACTCAGAAGTATTAAAAAAAAAAAGGCTGCCCCACTAATGACCTGCCTGAAGAGATGTTTAAGAGGAGGACAGACCTAAAATCGAAGTGTTGGAATTCCAAAAAACATTTATTCACACTACTGCCCTTGAAAACTTGCACAGAGCAGCACATAAAGGTCAGAAGAGTCAATACTATACTTTAATTATTTTAACTCCAGGAAGAGAGCTGTAGGGGTGCTACAAGTGAAATACCACATTAGAAACAGGCCAAGATGAAGATAACAGTAACGCCTGTATCGGAGCCAGTACTGTGTAATTGTTACTCTGCGGCAAGGCAGCAAGCTACCTGGCAGAGGGAGCGTGACAGTCACCCTTATTCCCCAAGGGCTTGTAGCAGGGCATAAGCAGCCCTACACCCAGTCAGAGGTGCATTCAAAGAATGTGACTTCGCTGCACTACAGCTAAATGCTACTCGCAGCTTCCCAACTGAGAACTGGAAGAATTGCTAAGAAGTTTTATATTAGTTTTTAAATTTATATTTTATTTTAATTTTATATTAAGTAATTTCGTCAGGTAAATTCAAAAGGAAAAGCAGCAAAGCAGCTTCTCTAAGATAGCTTACATTGGCAGATTTAATAGGGCTGCCTTCATAATTCAGTTTTGGCCAAGAAGCAGTGTATCCTATGCAAAATAAACTCAAATGGATCAGCCAAAAATTAGTCAGGGAGAACAATATAAAAGCTTAAACCAGATGTCACTGCTACAGTTGTGCGCGCAGCAAGGAAAGATCAGAAAGTCCTGTGCACAACCAAGCTTTGTAAACTTACTGTCAAGAGTTGCCTGTGTTCTAACACTGCTGTGCCCGTTCTGTAAACAAAGGAGAAATGAATGAATATATTATTTTAGAGGTATATTAAATTTTCAGACTGAATCACACATCTCACATGCTTCATGCAAAATTCTATACTCATTCTAAATTGAAAGACAAAAAAGGCAGAAAATTAACTTTTTATGCCTTTAACAAAACCACATAATAGTTGTCTCAAGTGCAAGGTGTCCTGAACATACAGAATGCCATACACTGCCCATACTACACCCATCAGCAGGAGACCTTCCCATGTACTGTATATAACATAAACTTCAGGTTCACACCAATATGAAAGAAAGAATTGCATTAACATATAGGAAATGGTTGTGCTTTTGATCTAATGCAACTCACAATTTTAACTATCCAAGTTACACAGAGACGGCAATTTTTTTCCATTGAAAGATAAGACTTGAGAAGCACCAGTTGTTTTTTGGATAACGCTGGAGTACAGAAGTGGATAGTCTACGCTTGATCCTCACCAGTACATACGAGCTAGTGCAGAAGACAAGTGTGACTGAGCCATTACATAACAAAGGCTGGAAGTAAATAAACTTACAAACTGTCACAAGTTCGTTAAACATTTAATAAATTCTCTTAAAAAAACCTACATTCCACATACAAAGAGAGTAGGTGCTTTTGAATCTCGAGGGAGATCCTCTCCGTCCTAGATTAGACCTCTCCCTATGCTTTTTAAAATCAAACATGAAACCAATTCCCACTAGTGTTTAAATCCAACAAAAGAGTAATGCTGGGGGGGGGGGGGGGGGGGGGCCACAACAGTTTGGGATCAATTTGCTGGGTGCCATATAAATTTAATAAATAATATACCTTTGGATTAAAACTGTCAAGTTATGGCAAAATACCATGACTAATATTTACATACAGAGATAGTTCCTTTTTTAAAAGCTAAACTTCAGGGAAGGAAACTCAAGTACAGTGTTAAGTGTTACTAAGAAAAAAGGTCAAACATCCATTTAAGATGTCAAAACCCATAAAATCAGAGGCTCTTATATCCCAAATACAGCATGGCCAAAAACGGCTACACAATAGGAAAAGCAAAAACAAGTAACAGAGTGTGCTTGGGAATCAAAAATACAACTTGGCTCAGTTAAAAGTATAAACATAGCAGCGTAATAAACATCTGACACTGAAAACAGTATTTCACCTTTTTCAAGGTCTTATTTCTGAAATTCACTCACCGTAACTGCAACAGGGGTTGATTCAGACGGAACCATAGAGCTTTGGTACGCTATCCTACTATGCACAGAAGTCTGGTCATAGGAGGAAGTTGTTGTTACTGGGCTAGTGCTCTGGGATGAGCAGGTCAGACTGGAAGAGGTGATGGCAGAGGTTGTGTAGGTGGACTCCTGTACTGTATTGGATATTGGCAAAGAGGTATTCAAAGGATCACTGGAAAAAGTAAAAATTATTTATCATCTTGGTAAAGGACATCTCAAACACCTTCATGAAAATATCAGCTACTATACAGTCATCTAGAACTACCTTAAACATGCAGTCAAACCTACATTATTTATACTAGAAAATTTAATCATGAAAGAAAAACACGTAATTTTGCTTTGGTCCCCAGCCATCACTGCTTCAAAACCATCAGCTGCACGAAGCACCACTCACCTTCCTCCTGCCAGCCCAACCAAAACAAGAGTTTACACACAAGCACTTTTCAGTCATGTTATTTCCACCTTCTCAAAGGACAAATTAATGATCATAGTATCTCTTTCTTAAACAACTAGATCCATGAAGTCTGGTGTATAATGAGAAATATCCAGTCTCTTTTTACAATACAATTCTAACATCACAGTCGCAGTCTAACAGAATGAACTATGCAAAGACGAAAAAATACTTTAAAACATGCAGGAGTGTTTTACTTTCTAAACAGCTTAAATCATTTACAGAACTAGACATGAACGTGAAAGTTCATTTTTACTAGTATTTCTGAATTAACTTCAGGAAGCTTTTTACTGAAGCCAATTTTTGAATGAATAAGGAAGAAAAAAAATGGTTTACTGGTAAGGTGGCATTTATCATTGGCTATTTTAGCATTTCAGTAACAGCTTCTGCATACTGAAAGCCTGGTTTCTTTTCTCATCCCATAGGAGCATCAGATCTGTAATCTGGTGCCAGACTACTAACATACATATATGGTATGAGGGTTATCTCTGCTGCATCAAAAGCAAAAATTTCGGGTTGTGAGGAACAAACCCTCAAAAAAATTTGAAAATCAGTACAATTAAACATGAGAAAGTGGGTCTATAAAGGGTAGCTTATTATAAGGTTATTTACATTCATCTCATCTCCAGCTTCACATCAACCCATCCGGAGAGATTTTGATTGTCATTAGAAAAGAAATCTCTCCTTTAAGATGCCATCCACAGAAAACACTTAGCCTTACAAGTCATCATATTTCCTCCTCCCATTACATGGTAACCACACCTTGATGTTTTTGGCACAAACTTGGCCCTCTAAAGAAGACATGTAAGACTGCACAAGGGAAACTCACACATACTTTACAGATTTTGAGTACAAGCCATTGTTGGTTGCCTGGCTGGTATTCTCACTGCTTGAAGTTGATCCAAACTCTGGGAGTGCAGGCTCCGATCCAAACTCCAGAGCTCCAAACTGAACATTTAACCCTGTCACATCCGCTGATCCAGGCATCTCCACTGCAGAGGCAGGAATCTTAAAGGAAGAAAAAAAAGTCATAATTTCTTTGTGTACACTATCTGTACTAAAGATACTAGTAACTGACACCCTCTCCTTCCTTAACTACAGGCTTCTTCAGTTACAGCCTTAGCCTTTGCTTACATCACATAAGTTAACTACATTCTTGTAACCTGAAATTAATTCACTGATTCTGTGCCCTGATCTGGAGCTGAAGGAGTAAAGCCATACTATTCTACAATATCAGTGTCATCCATGTCCATCCCCTTCAGCCAACATTCATCTCGTGGCTATTAAATCAATCCAAAAATCACTCAGCAACAGTCATTTTCCAAACAGAGCTATCAGGTATGTGCTCGGAAAAGATAACATCACTGTATTTTGGACCTAAAAATTAATCCAGCTCAGAATTTCCTACTTTATAAACAAGAAATATACCATGGTCTTTGTTTTCCTTCTCCCTAGCAAGTTATATGTAGAGTAGAATCATAGAATCATTTAGGTTGGAAAAGACCTTAAAGATCATCAAGTCAAACCGTTAACGTAACACTGCGAAGTCCGCCACTAAACCATGTCGCTAAATGCCATGTCTACAGATCTTTTAAATACCCCCAGGGATGGTGACTCAACCACCTCCCCGAGCAGCCTGGTCCAATGCTTGACAACCCTTTCAGGGAAGAAATTTTTCCTAATATCCAATCTAAACCTCCCCTGGTGCAACTTGAGGCCATTTCCTCTTGTTCTATCCCTTGTCACTTGGGAGAAGAGACCAACACCCACCTCTCTGCAACCCCCTTTCAGGTAGTTGTAGAGAGCAATAAGGTCTCCCCTCAGCCTCCTCTTCTCCAGGCTGAACAACCCCAGCTCCCTCAGCCGCTCCTCATAAGACTTGTGCTCCAGACCCTTCACCAGCTTCGTCGCCCTTCTCTGGACGTGCTCCAGCACCTCTCAGTGTCTTTCGTGTAGTGAAGGGCCCAAAACTGAACACAGTATTCGAGTTGCAGCCTCACCAGTGCCAAGTACAGGGGGACAATCACTTCCCTAGACCTGCTGGCCACACTATTTCTGACACAAGCTTTTCTGTTTTTACATTTACTAAAGACAAGCCACCACTCAATTACCCACCTTGGATGCTGGAGTTATCCTCCGTTTTGGTGGTTTTATCTGTTTCTGCTGGGTTTGATGGGCAGTCACTGCCTGGTTATCCATAGATATAGTGGGGAGCTGTAACATTTTGCTAACAGCTGTAGAGGCGTCTACTGGCGACGGCTCTCGGAGTTTTACCTGGGAGGAGAAGGACTCCAGCCCAGGAGGCGGAACAGGAACTGCCTGGGTTTGTTGTTGCTGTCGCTGGGTCAGCTGGCTCAGAACTGGGGATGGTTCAGGCTGGGATTTAAAGTCTGGTCAGCGTTGTGAAAAAGAAATATAAAAATGAAAGCATTAAACTCCGCTCTTCATGTTTATACTTATGAAAGAATCTGGGTGACTTGACATACTCGACAGCTATGATTTTATAGCATGTGCAAGTCCCTTTCAGACATCACACGAGTTTCACACTGAACATTACGACTGCAATAATAATGCCAACATCTGATATTCTCTACTTCAAATAAACAGCTGGGGGCCACCATTATTTAGCTATTTTCAAAAATATGAAAACAAACCTATCTGTACAGTCACATAATATTATCACACATTAGTCCTCAAAAACTGTTAGGGATTATTTTAATCAAACACTGCAAGTTTCACTGCAATTAACTGTGCCGATAAAATGTGACTACTTCCAAGGGGTATGGAGTTGCAGTTTAGAGGTATTATGAGTTAGGATTTCCTGCCCTTACAAATGAGAAGATTTTCAACACAAATAGGAAGTCTATCACCATCTCAATCAGGTTGGTAGTCAAGAGATGCTGGACCCTGACAGTTTTTTTCCAAGTCTTCCTCTTTCATATTTTTCAGATGCTGAAAGCCATGCAGTGGCTCAGAGCACTGGTCAACCACCATAAGAGATCCACAGTACTTATGATGTGAACAGTTTTTTTATTCAGTTAGTAAAGTGCATTAGAAAGCAACTTAAAACGTAGGTAAACATTTTTTCAGAATTGCTGCGTGTGAAAGATTGTAACTGCTACCAAACTGGCTGCTTATCTATCTGGAAACATATACACATATACATGAGATAGATACAAGAGCTATCACTCTTCACAGTGAGAGAACTGCTAGGAACTACACTTTAAAAACCAAGTTTGTGTCACTTCCACTGTTTCTACTAATTTTACTCAATTAAATGAAAAATCCATACAATTATGAATAGACAAAATGGGTAACCTGCATCATTCTCAGCACATGTAGACATCACACTAGGGAAAGTACACTGAGATGTGATGCACATTATGAAATTATAGAGTACTCATTCAAAAGTCAAATAATGATTAAAAGACAAAAAAATTGGTGGAAAAAGACAAAATATGGTACAACCTTATATTCAGCTAGAAGCAGCACAGGCACAATGGAAGTATCTTCCAGAATTTGTTGAGAAACTAAGTCACATCAAAGTTCCACTTAAATATTCAAGCACATTAAATCAAAGATGTCATTACATAAAGGCTCAGTAACTTCTAAAGATGCAAGAACATTTATGGATAAGCTTAAGCCTATCAAAACTTAGTTTGTAATATACTCATAATGTCTACTACCAGCAAGTAAGTGTAACTCTTACAATGTTATAACCAACTGTATTATTAGGATCTCATTTTTTAGAACAAGTCTTTCATTAAGCCCATTTTAAACTGTCATTGGCATTAAAAAAAATCTTATGGGCCAACAGAGAGAGAAAGAGCGAAACCTACGTCAAAGTACTTACCAAACTGACTAAGGACTGAGGACTGAGTAATGGGCGGTTTTAGATCCCAGGATGATGTGGTAGTTGTGGTAGTGGTGGTAGAGCTACTATTGTTTTGTTGAGAGGTAAACTGACCCAAACCTGGAGATTTCAATTGGTCCAAGATTTGGGATCCAGTAGAGTTTGCCAATTTAGAGGATCCGAGTTCTCCAAAGCCAGAACAAAGAACTGCAGACTATGAAAAGACAAAAAAGAAGAGGGGAAGGAGCGGAGTTGAGCATTTAATAAATAATTTTAACATAACCATAGGCTCAATGCCTACAGCTGCTATTTGGCAGCAACTAAAACATCTTCAGCCCTAGATTATTAATGAATAACCATGAATAATTAATGAATAATTAATGAATAACCAATGAATAACTAACTGTAGCATATGGCCAGATCCTCTCTGGTTATCACTGATACAATTTCCACCACTGTGATTGCAACAATACCGATTTACTTGAATCCATGCAATTCAAAATAGCATGTATTTACTAATAGTTGAACTGATTTTCAAAGAATAAATATAACTGCCCAATTTCAAGCCCTCACAATTAACTCAGAAATAGTCAGGTTTCCACAAAAAGCAGTCAGGTATATTCTTGGAAATAACACATCATAGTTTTCTGGCATAGAACTCTTCACTATAAACAGATTATTTCATCCTAAATCAGCATGCAAAAATGCACCTGCTCTCTACTCAAAAATTGATACAAGTACTTCATGTAACCCGAGAAACAACTACTTAGCAAAATCAGAGAAGAAGTAATCCTTTTTTGCGTGCATGTGAATGGAAGGAATGGAATTAAGAATTCCATTCCTTCAACATTTACAACCTGAATTTTATCAATACTGAAACATGCCATGAAATGACCAGTACTTGAAAAGTTGTTTAACCTGAAATATTTACTCATAAAGAATATTTAGAAAGCTTAAGATAATTTTACCAGACTTTGAGGAGAGTAAGAGTTTACAGCACTGGAGCTGCCAGTTCCTGATGCCATCTGGGTGCTGTGCTGAGAATTTGTGAAGACTAGGGCTTGGCCAAAGGTCTGCTGTTGTGGAGTTTCAAATGAGTTGCCTTCTGTCTCTTGGGTAGAAGTCACAGGTTTTTGAAGCAGTGTTACCAAATCAATGCTGTAAGAAAAAGCAAAGTTTGGCTGGAATAAACATGATGATTAGGCTGCATTGAAACTGAAGAAAGCACTAACAATACTAAAGCTGCCGTACCGGCAACAGAATTATTACTGATTAACAGCCTTTTCACATACTGCTTGTCTGCTATACAAAAGGAGGTAGAATGGAGGTTTCTGCCAGAAAGTAAAATTCTGCTAGCTGAAACCTTCCACTACAGTTAGAATATAAATTATCTTTGCACTCTTTTCAAACATTATGAAATTTATAGCATCATATAACACATAACCAACCTCTATGATTAACATAACCAAGTAACCAGAGACAAGTCATAAAAGATACATTTTTTTTGAGTGGATCCTGCCTGCAAGCCCATTATATATATATATAGATAATCCAGATTCTCTGTATGTAACGGTATCCCTTTAAAAAGAGCAAGGGATAGAAGTCCTACCTCGGTATAGGGTAGGTATGAGGACAGTAAAGTTACACATGCAGCAACTGAGTGAATATGTGATGACATGGGCAGAAGTAAAAGCTAAGTTTCTCAGACAGTAGGCACATATCAAAATTACTCTACCACACACACCTGAGTAGGATGAGAAACATGAATTTTCTTATATTTAGCATAGCTTACTAACCCGTACCACATGTTTAGCATGGCTTACTAAGTCCTACCACATGTTTAGCAAAAAAATTCTGACTTAAGTTTATCCTAAATATACTGCAGGCTTGGGCTGAAGAGCTGCTTCCAGCACTTCCGTTAGCACAGATTTCCTAAAGCCCAAACCTTTCTTATGGCAAGTTAAAAAAAAAAAGGGGGGGGGCTGGGGTGGGGGAGGCGGGGGGCAAAAACATAATTTGAGTTGATGAACTAAAATATTTTCTAACGGAATCTGAGCGACATCCACTGGAAGAATATTTGCATTAGAACAATGAACTTGTGAGCGTATCACCTTTAAGAAGAAAATTAATATAAACTGTAGACCAACTGACACCATGCTTCCTCCAGATCATATCCATGGTGTAAGGAACATTTTGCTGCAGTCTGGAGTACTACAGTACAGCTGTATCAGGATGTTTGGGACCATTAGGCTATCTAGTTTTCAGATCTTATGCTATCTAACTACCAAAGTCTTCATCACACAACTTTAATCTGCTCTCCTGGGACCTGAGGCTGATGGAGGAAACTGATACCACATCATCATCGGCCGGGCATTTCGTGAAGACAAAGGCAAGCAAAGGAAGGCAGCAACTGCCATATTTTTGGTTCTCTATCTGAACCCTATATCATCAGTTAAGGCAAGTAATTGTGATACTTACCAGGAAATTCACTTTCTTGCCAACACAAGCTTTTCTGTTAACATATTTGTCAAAGCACTACGTTCTGAACACTTTCTGCATCTACAGGGGCAGGCTTTCCATTTTCTGGAGCTTCCTTTTCAACAGCAAAAATTTATTCTTCCCAGCTTCTTTTGTTCCTGCCTGTAAGCAGTCTTTGTGTAGAAGACAAGGTCTTCTCAGTATTATGCTTGTGAATTTGGTAAATTTGGCTCCACTTCTGTAGTCAATAACAGGTAATACAGGAATGCACAAAACCAACAATTTGCAAAAGCAAGGCCTTCACAATTTTGAAATTGGCTTGACCAATCTCTGACCAGGGCTGCCCTGTGTTTTATTCAACATTTTATATGTGCAAGCTAACATTGCTTCACTAAGCAGGAGGGTTTTAAGGTATAGGGGAAACATGGAAGAACAGCTTACCTTTGCCCAGGAGTCACATGATTCTCAGCTGGAACAGAGGAAGCAGTGAAGACTTTTGTTTCAGAAAGCTAAAAAAGAAAAGAGGGAGGGGAAAAAGGTATTTTAATCATACGCATGCTCACACTTCAGTGTTGCGACACCTGCAGAAATTCCACCTTGGTCATATACTTTCAAGATAAAACTAAAGTCAGACTACCATTACAACCAGTTATGCGGCAGCTCTGCTTAAAAAGACACAAACACGTAGTCAAACTTCAGCAAAGTCTTCTCCACAGGATCAAGTACCAATTTAATTAAAGTGTTAAGAAATTTGATCTACTGAACACACACAATGGTATAGCAATGTAACTACATCAGTTTGAGCAATAACTGAAAAATACACCAGTAGAAAGTAATTAATGTGACAGCTGGTCTATCATCAGTGTAAGGATACCTTGTGCAGACATAATTTAGGACTCCATACAGCATCTCTGATAAATCTTGTTGCATAAGTCTAACACATTGCACCGTCCCCACTCACTCATTTCACATATCCCTGTGTTTTACATTTCAGCTCACATCACGAGCAGAGGAAGGTTTGCACTCAGGTATGTATAGTGAACTAGCGTTCGTGGCTCCTTCCTGGCGTTTCTGCTAGGGGCAGCAATAACATCTTTAACTGACTGCTCTGCAAGCATGAGTTCAAAAACAATAATAAAGGGAGAACTGTGCAACTGCTTACAGTAGTATAACCAGTCAGACCATCCACAGCAGAAAGCTGTACTGCTTTCACCATGCTGTTACAATAAAGATAGATACTTGCACAGGTAGCTGGGGAGGGGGAGCTGGTTGGTTGGGGGCTTTGGGGGAAAGGGGGTGATTTTGGTTTGTAGGGGGGTTGTTTGTTTGCTGGTTTTTTGTTTGTTTGTTTTTGCTTTTAAATAGATTTTCTTTTTTGGGGGAGGGGAAAAAAAGTAGCTAACCAGCTACAACTTCCTAGGGCTAATTAATTTCTATTGACAGGAATACTTGCAAACCAGAACAGGTCTTAAGTCAGTACAGGTTAGGTTTAACAAGATAAAGCTATACGCATATAATGGTTATATTTTAAATTAAATTTACACAAAATCACCCTTAACTACTTTGGTGTAGCTTTGTATTTAGACTAAAGAATAACTGACCTATTCAAACACTCACAAAGAATCCCTTTAGAATGCGACATCTGAATAGAGCTCTTCCAGGAAATTATGCATTTTTAATTGCACACATTGCTAGCAGCCCAGTTCGAAGGACATCACAGATGTGAGCCAATTCCTACTGAAAGCACTTGTATCCCTGAACACAGTCATCTGATTGGGATTCTCCTATGAAACACTGTTGATTTAAGCAGGATGCAGAAGGGCTGACTGGGAGCAAATCACTTACTACTTACAGGCAGAGTTCAAATGCTTCATGTACTCTCCTAACACCCACTTATGTGCAACACAGCGTGTCATGAAAAAATGAGTACCACCACAGTTCCTCCCTCCATTTCTTTCCCTTCCCTTGCTGCCAATACAATGCATTTTAATCCCATCTTTCTGGAACACAACTCTGTCCTGTGCATAATGCTGCCAGCCCGCAACTCTATGTACTGACCAAAACAAAGAAGACTCAGCTCAAGCATATTTCCAATTAAAAAGGCTGTTTCTCTATTTTTCAGCCCTTTCCCCACTGTACGTGTTATTTTAGAACATGTACTGTACTTTTTGTAGTGTTAAGAGACTCCTGCATTATATAGCACAAGGAGGTCAGCTAATGGCACGAGCAGCAGCCTATGGTCTGCAATCCCTTGGTTAAATATTAAATTCTTTGTAATGTCAACAGTTTCTTACGCTCACATAACCCAGGATAAGAGTAACTGTGACCAAAACTGATGAATCCTGAAAACTAAGCAAATTGAGGAGCCTGAGGATGTTTGTGACAACACAAAAGCATGCTTGACATATGAGAGAGGAAATGTTCTCTTCAAGTGAATCAGCATGCAAAACAAAGTCTCCAGCTACCAGCTCAGCTACATTGAAGTTTACACTACACCCTGTGGCAAACTCACTGCCACAAGCTCCAATCAAGCACCTAATTCAGAAGTCTGCTGGGATTATGGCATTTGTCAAAACACATACTTTGTGCAGCAGCAACTGAAAAATTATTACGCAGATGTATTTAGTATTTCTTAGAAGTAGCATTACCAGCTCCTAACAAAGTTATTTGCGGTCACTGTACACTACACTCACAAATCTTTCACTGAAGCACTGGTATTTTCCCAGAACTGAATGAACAGTCATCAACCATTTGCAAATGTTGGCCTTACAAGGGCATTTCCTTTATCTGCAGTGAAATGCCTGTGCTTTTCAGCTCCTGTTCCTATGATAAAAACCACCAAACAGAATATATTTAACAACTAGCTACCAGCTCCTATGGCCAGTTGATAGGTGAGGACAACAGGAAAATATACTCCAGCATCCTCATAAAAACTCAACATCAACAAATGAGAAATAACAAAACCTTATTAATTGTTTTGATATGATGTACTGAAGTTAAAGAAATTAAAACAAGTTCTCATGCTGCTTCCTGGTAAAGGAAACACTCCCACTAAAATGTATTTTTGTTTGTTTTTTTGTTTTACAGTGTTGCTGTTGTTTCAAATAAAAACTAAGACTACCAATATTGTATAGAAAATGTTTGCCTTCATCCACTTTCCAGCAATTTGTATGCAGTCTATTTCTCCCCTTCTGATAGTTTCTGTAGTTAAACTTTATTTTCTTTAGCCAGGAGAATATGATCACAATTTTACCAGGAAAGCCCAGAGCCATCTACAGTACCTCAACATTTGTCTGATCCTTCATTGTCCATGCCCTGAATACCCCCTTTAACAAAATACAACCTCCTATTTCCACTGCAACTATTTCCACTCTATTTAAGAGCATGCTGACAACCTACTGTATTTACTCAATACTCACTGCTAAAGATAAATACCAGACAGGACTATTAGATCACAAAAATCTAATCCTTCTCAGGTCAAAACAACATTAAATTTCACTCACCTGCTTATAACTTGTATCTGACTAGAGAACACCACAATTAAACAAAAATATTCTTCAGAAAAACACGTGGTCTTTATCTGCAGACAAATACATCAACTTCATTGGTTGTTTTAATCATTAGTCATGCTGCTAGAATTGTTTGTTTATTATACATTTAAATGCATGGCTCCATTTTCCAGCCACAGGTTCATATTATGCCTTTGTCTGCTAGACTAAAACCAGAGCCCATTATATGCTAATAAAATAACCTTTTCAGATTCAGTAAGCTAAAAATCTCACTCTTAAGCACCTCTTCTATCAGTAAGTAATTTTTAGCTATTTTCCACAACTTTTGTTTTTTAAAAGCAATGAATAATTGGATGCAGTACTTCAGAATCAAGTTCAGGAGAGTCCACATAGAGAAATATAAATCAAGAATGATTAAGGGACAGGGAAGAGTGCCTACAGGCAAAAAGACTACAATAGCTTTTTTTTTTTTAGCCATAGCTTCAGCCCTTTAGGAGATCGTGCTGAGCTGTTCTTTTTTCATCATCCACTACAATCCTGAAAATTTTTCAGTTGCTGCTTTCCAGAAAACAGCCCCTTGTTCTGGAGGTGTGCCTTCATTCCTATAAAACAAATGGGCACCTGGCTATATTACAGCATTTTTCATTTGAACAGGTCAAGTTAGCAGAGGTCCAGATTTCTCTGCATGACTAGCTTACTTTTAATTGCCATTCCAATAGTTTTTGGATTTCCCACACATTTTATTCAGCAGTGGTTTTATTTTTACTTCCAAATCATTGATAAAGACAGTAGATGGCATCTGGCGCGGGACTGGATTCTTTTATAGCCCTCCTAGAAATGCCCACGTTCAGTAAGGGTCTTCCTGCAAAAGATTTATTTGCCAAAATTTGCAAGGCAGATTTTAATCCACTTAATTACATGCTATCACAAAACACATTATTTTTAGAACAAAAGATGTGAATCAAATCTCTTACAAGGACATACTCTATCTTCACAGCTAACTCATAATTTACTTCAAGACCAAGATCCGGTTTATCTGAAGTGAACCTATTTTCCATAAAACTACACTGAATAGCACAAGCTGTATTCTTACGCTATTTTTTTTTTTTAAATCAGATTATTCAATTTTTCCTCTCTTTTTCCTGCAGGCATGTTTTGGGCTAATCTGTCTGCAGCTCGCTGTTTCATTCACTCTTTCTGAACATCAGCATGTGAAAAACTTTCTACTACGTTACAGGGATTTTTCCAGCACTCTAAAATTAATAAAAATTAACAACAGGCTAGAGATTTCATCTGCTGCTCTTTCAAGATTCATGTGCAAATTCCTCAGGTTTAATAATTGATTAAAAAAAATTCTATCCCTAGTCAGCATTGCTCAACACCCCTCCTGTACTACAAATGCTGTATTGTATCAGCATCAAACACAGGTGAGAAACAAGGCCAGAAATTTTCACTACCCTTAGCCCTTAGTCCACCTCTAGCATATACTGCAGAAATAGAGGACAGGTTTAAAGAAGATGCCAGCTTTTGATGGCAGTAACTGACGCAGAAAACCTAGGAATTTTAGAGTTGATTTTAATTTCTCAAAAGACAAGAGCCCTCTCATTAGGTAAGGACAGAGTTTTCAATCTGTTATATGACACATTCACATGTTTCTAGGGGTAACACTGACATGCCACCCTACAGGAGGAGGTAAAAGGGATGACTTCCAAGACAATCTCTTACTCTTCTGAAAGTAAACTTGAAATAATGGATATTCCTATAAAAGATGAATAACTTCTTAAAAGCTAAGTTCTCCTTTCTATATTTCTTGCTACCTCATTTGTTTTCTGAACTGCTTAAGCTTTAATACAATAACTGAAAACTTAAAATCATAAGTGTGATTTTCACACATGATCACAAATGCCAAATATTTTGTAGACATGAAGAGATCTCTTGCCTGATAAAGAATAAGAACCAAAATTGTTGTAGTACTTTAGACAACACATCATGATGAAACAATAGGAATGAAGCTATTAAGTGCTAACTTCAGCATACTACTAGCTCCTTGATTTAATACTATGAAGTGGACTAAGGGGTATAATTATGCAGATTTTAAACAAAAAGCATCAAATGAGGAGTCTAAAGTTGATAGTAAGCCTCAGCACTTAATTACATAACAGTCTTGTAATAATACAGCTTTAAATTCCTACAAAATAGGAGAGGGAAGTATGCGGTTAACACCCATCAGCACTGAGCAGTGGAGAACTATCATTCACAAATGCTTAATTTGGGATAAAACTTAGAATTTTATTATCTATGTAGTGTCCACCCAGCAAAATAAATTAATATTTCTTGATTCAATCTCATTTACAAAATAAGCTTATCTAAATATATATATTTTAAACAGGAATTACAGCAAGAAACACAGTAAGAAATATCATTGCATGCATACAGCAAAGTATTACTTTGAACATTCAGTTTTTGAGGACAACACAGAAACTCTGAAAAGGGTAAATAAGCAATCAGCCTATCCAACAAGGTACACTTACATCTTCATTCCAGTCTTCTGCTGTCCATTCTTCTATTGAGTTTTTCCACGCTCCTAGTGTGGTTTGGGGAAGGAAAGAAAACAGTTACAAGCTAAAAGCACAATGTCATGTATCACCCCTTCTGCTCTATAAGCAATCCTGTTTTCATTATTAGTGGAACACAGAGTGAGGAGATGGTAGTTGGAAACATGGGAGGCTCTACAAAAGTGGTCTGCAGATTTAAAATTTCAGGAGGTGTTTTTTTCCCCCCTTTAATTTCTAATTTCAGGAATTTCTTAGCCCCTATGGTACCAGACATAATTTGCACGAACACATGTCTGCAACCAGTGACTGATCTCAAACACTGGAAGACCTTCCTCCTATGTCCCCAATGACAGCAAGAGGTTACTCAACCCTCCCACTGGATCTCCCAGTTTCATGCACAAATTCATACAGAGCCTGAAGAAAACACAACCACAACACCTGCTCTGGCATCCATAATCCTACTTTCAACATACTCGAACTCAAGACCCAAGCTATGCCCCTGGAGGCTCCTTTCCAAGCTGTTAACTCTCTCCTCAGGGCAGAAGAACACTAATCCCTTCCCCTGACAGAGCAATTTTGTTTTCAAACATATATAGTTCATGTAATGGCAGCAGAAGAGTCCATAAGTTTCCACTGTAGCTGCAAAACACTTCTTCCTGTAACTTGTGGCAGAGTTTATTTGGTGAACACTAGAGCACAGCAGGCAGTACACAGCATGCAGCAACAGGAAAACTACAGAAAACGATCCTACAGATACAAAAACCTGATCCCTTCCGTAGGAAATAGCAAGCACAGACATGCAAGAGCAATAAATGGACTGAAGACCTTGCCCACCAGTGTAAGCATAGGGAAGGTTATCCCAGCAACAACCAGAACTTTCATTTAAACTACATAACCATGAGTGAAGAAAACACCAGCAGTAACATTTCTGCTACCATCACCTTTGATCAAGTACAAAAGCAAAAGAACTACTGCTTTAACCCTCTCCTTTTACCTAACCAGGAACCCTCTGAGACACGTTCATCCAGAAACAAGCCCCCTGAAGACGGCATCAAATCCAGTTTGTACAAACGCCATCACCACATTAGTGCATTCTTTTGTACACCTTTACAATGCAGCTTCTTGGGCAGAGGAGGGTCAAATGGCCCTAATCCAGAGAGGCAAACAGGTCTACCATGAAGATATACACACGGTGGGGAGAAGGGAGGGGGTTTATACCTTGGAATCCAAAATTATATGGCAGGTCCTGAGCAAGGTAACATCCGCTCTGTGTTGGCTCTGTGGAGCAATATAGAGTTGCCTGAAACATCTCGTGCTCACATGTTACCAAACAGCCCCTAACCAGGTTTCTACATGGTGCAAAATATTGAGGCACTTGAAAAATAACTAATAATCACATCTGAGCACAGCAAAATTAGTGCAATGCCTCAAATTTCTAGACTAATCCACACATTTCCACAGAAACTTTGGAAAGGAGGAAAGTCCAACGAGAAGCAGTTTTTAGAGAAACAGTTGATTTTTTTTCCCTTCTCCTGACGAGCACAGGATCCCTTCCTCTGATATTTTTTCTTTAAAGAAATACATCCTAGTATTTGCCCTGCTTATATTTATCTCCCATCAGTCAGAGCACGGCCTGCCTCTGTGAAAGACAAAGCTCATGCTGGTGCCAGAACTCTTAACAACGGAGCTCCGAGTCTGCTAAAACCAACACAAAAAGAGCTCAAATCAAGCCCAACTCTTGAGCATCCCCCACCACCTTTGGGAGACCAAGCCTGTTTGGAGTAATACTTGGGACATTTGCCTAACATTCAATTTAAACATTTATCTGTTGCTGCTACTTATGAACATGGTTCTGTGCATTTACTCTTTTTAAATACTGAACACAACCCTTCACCCTTTTATTAGTTCATGCAAGCTGATGTTTATTATTGTTGCTTCTTAACACTCTAGCTTCCCAACTCAAACATTCCAGCCTCAGTTCCGCACCTTCTCCGCATTAAATCCAGTTTGCTAATGCCTTCCTCCTATTGATGGGATTCTAAGTCTGATCGTGCCACAAGTGTATCAATTTCCTTTTGCTCCAAAATCCACCTTGGCATTACTGCAACTCTATATATCGTCTTCCCAAACTTTACCTCCATGCCTTGCAAAGCATCACAATTTAAGAGTTCTCTGTTTTCCACCAAAATTATTCTTCGTGTTTTCAAGGATCCTTGTGATGGCAACTTCAACGTAGATGACTATAGGTGACTCTTTCCTGTTTCCCATTGTAACAAGTTTAGTTTTAGAAAGTTATAAAGCCAATTAAAAAAGTATACTATATGTTTTTGGTAAGTCTTTAGCTATTTTCCTCCAATTCCTCACTTCCTGTTTGATTTTTTTTTCCCCTTTTTTGAATAATCAGCCATAGATATTAGACCCAAAATAATTTTATTTTGGTCTATCCCAAACTTATGTACTAATCCTTTCCTTCTGGATTACATTCACATTCTAGAATGACCTGAAGGTTTCCTTAAACATTCCTTCCGACTTTTACAGCAGTCCTATAAAAACCAAACCCAATTTCATTGTAACTTCCAAGCTACACAATTCCCTTCATCCCCCTTGACAGTTACACTATAATTTATTTTTTCTTTCTTGTTGTTCTTCAGTTTCAGAGTCATTTAAGGCTGCTCATAACCAAGATAACAAAGGAAGTTTTTCTGTGAAATTTATTAAACTATCAAAGTAGAAGTATCAGTAAATTACCAGAATACAATACCATTTTTATAACCTACTTTGAGAAGTGACCACCTCCAACTTAATTTATTTATAAGAACTGCTATGATTTCTTGTTCAGGATCTCTCACTGACTTGTACATTACAAAAATGTAAGAGACTGAACACTCAGCATGCCTGTAAGAAAATATCAATCACGCTGTTCAAAGTTTATTCACTTTTGGATGAGGATTCACAATTTTTCTCCCTCCCACCTGTTTCTTCTCTTTGCTTTTCAGTTGTACATTACTTCTATAAAAATTAGGATGCAGAAAGACCAATGTTGAATTATTTGGCATACAATTACACTTAAATGTTTTGAACCATTACAGATTCGCCTTTTACTCTCTTTTTATTTCAACCAAACCCACTAAATTTTACCTCCACAGAATCAGCTAGCTTTTCTATAGGATTGCACAATTGTGCACCTAGAAACACCTTTCATTCAGGCTACTGCGATTCCTCTGGCATTTGCAACGATTCAGGACAGGAGGTTTTAGAGCACTTTCAGAGCACATATGGGGGCAACTACGTTTTGGAAACAAATACTGTATTTCTTTTTAATTGAAAATGTTGACCTTGATCCTTTCCCAGCAGTGGCTTAGAAGGGAAATACTTAGTAAATACTCAGAACTCCACAGAGAGTTTCTATTTGCATGATGTCTTCAGAAAACATTTTGATACACAATACTGGTTTTATTTCTCCAGGTAGTTGCCCAGTTATCTCCTTTTTAATGTAACTGGAGATTAAAAGACACTACTTTTCCAAGTGGCTAGTATGAGCTAATTTTGTTTTCTTTCTTTTTAGATGAAAGAATAAATGAGACTGGGGAATGAGGAATAAAGAGGGATTTCCATCCTGCCCTACCTCTGTGTATACTCTGATCTGACATCCTTGACTAGCCCATTGCAGGGTTTATGGATTTCCATACATGTACATCCCCCTCATTCACATCTTTAGTAACTCCACACTGGTAATTTATTTATTACTGGGACCGTTGATTTGTAACTAACGTAACAGCACTGTAAATTAAGAGGGGGGGGGAAACAACTGAAAACTAGTATTTGTGATTAACAAGCCAAATCAACAGCTCAACTTTGTACAACCTGCTTCCAGTCCCGCACCTTGTCTGCCACTTCTTACCCCTAACCCTGCCTCCATCTTCCTTCCCAGCACTCTCTCTTCTGCTTTAAAACTACTACCCCAGCTGCAGCATCCTCTAATAACCCTCAAGATGCTTTTCATCACAAGGTTGAAAGTGCTTCCCACTTGGACAAAACTAAACGATTCAATTTTAAAGCCTACTCTTTTTAAAGAGCTCTCTTCTTTTTGGCTCAGGGACTTATTTCAGACATTCCTACGGCTTGTCTAAAGAAGAAACACTAAAATAAACCACTCTTCCTATAGTCATATTTATAGAGACATTTTTGCTTTGTTAGTTATGGTGCCTTTTCCATTTGTACTGAAAGTAAATTAAGATTAGCAGCAAAAAGGTACTTAACACCCAAAAAGAACATTCACACTTAACTAGTTTACTTTAAATTTCCAGCAACCAAATGATCTTGCAGGAACTCCGCACACTGACACTCACTTCATCATACCCCTAAGAACCATTAATCCGACAAGGCCAAGGAAAATTCTCAAATGCCTTCTCTCACCTTCTCCATACCACGCTCCCCAACTTTCCACACATGCCTTAAGTTGTGTTACTGAAGTTCAGTGCAATTTGGTGACATGTGCACAGCCTAACAGCAAAAACACACTTGGCATCCAAAAAGGAGTTGACACATCAATCACTACACTTTGAATTTCCACCAATCTATTTGCTCAGCAGCAAACCCCTCATGTAGATACATTCACACTCTTATGAGGATCTGTTTAGCCACACCAAGCTACTCTCATTCCTAGGCAGAATTCTTCCATTACTGAAGACTGAGGAGATGCCTACAAGAAGGAACAGAGGTTGCCCTAGGAGAGGCACATTAAGGCTACCCAGAGTTAGCAGGGAGGGTCACAACGTTCGAGCTCACTTGGGAAGTAGAGCACATGTCAAAGCCATTCATAAGACACAGCCTTACGGTTGCATTCATTAATAGCTAACCAGTGAATTTTCTGCCTCTGGTCCAGTCTCATCATGCCTTTCTTGTACGTCTTCTTTCTCTAGTTAGTTAACCTTATTGCTTCTGCAATACTTGTGACAACATACCCTGCCTGCTGCTGCCATATAGCAAACAACAGCATCAGTATGCCTAGGGGAATTTTCAAGTCATTAGGTGCCCTTCTAACTCATTATCTGATAAACTTACTTGAAAAACTAACATGAGTGAAAGCAAAAGGTGCATCTCTCTTTGTGCTATAGCACCAAGCCACTTCAAAAGTGATTCCTTGGAAAGATGCCGTATTTGGCAAAAGAGCCCCCTTTCAACAACCATTAATATGCTCAGTGCCACCCTCCCACGCTGGAGTAGAAGGCACTCAGAGTGGCAAGACAGCTGCCCTCCTAAACTCTGAGCCTTTTATTGTGTTCTCTGGTTAAGTGGAAAATGGCTTGTATGAAGTTTAGAAAGCTGCATCTCAAGAGGCTCACAGCAGAGCTCAACAGAGCATGCCCTGGCCTCCAGTACCAGTCTTTTCCTTCCACACTTGACACAGGGGTTGATGAAAAATCATCTGAGTAGGCTTCAGCAATGAAGAGATCAGAAGAGTTACCCTTTGCTGGGGCTAAAAAAAATTCTCTCTCCTATCACTCGGTGGTTCCCAAATGCGGACAATAACGTACATAAATTTCTCCATCCTGACACAGCATTTCCTTTGTCTTCATCTCCTGTCACAGAATACAGGAAGCAGCAAGGTATCCGTTTTTCCCGATCACAGACAAACAGGTCACAATCTTCATTTCTAAATCACCACAACATCACTGTTAAGTGGTTCCTTTCCAAACTATGCCTGTCTCTTGCCTTTAGCCAGGAGTGCGTAATTCACACTTGAAACTTCATACAGAAGCACACAGCTGCCTCTATCTTCAGACAGGCAGACTGCACTTTTGGCTTCCATTCAAGTGCCTACTTGTGCTTTAGTTAATAATTCTTCTCTTCAAAGGTGGCAGATCTCGGAACTCTTCTCCACCCCAGAGACTCACATCCTTACATTCCTGCATCGTACAGGTGGGGCTTCCAAAGCCATCCCAGTGTCACCGAATGGATTCATACTTGTAAACAGTTTTTCTTTTCTTTTTCTTCTTCTCCTTAGATATTCACACCCTATTGGCCAATGGCTGTGGACCAATCACTTTTAGTAGGACTTAGATTCCTTAACTACATTAGATGAGCTTTTAGGCAGGACTTAAGATACCTACACAGTTCTTCATATACAAGGTTCTTCCAATAACTCTTCAAATCCCTTTGTCTCTCAAGGGATTGTTAGTACTAAAAACAAAAAAAAAAATGCACTTTGCCTTCCCTTCCTTCTAACCAGAGAGTCACTCAGGCTACAGCATGTGCTCTGCACATCAGTAGCAGTTAAGCTATAAAAATGAGCTAGTATCTGTGTCATGTGAGATGCAGCCACATTTTCAGAAGTTAACTGAACACTAACAGAATGGTTATTTTAACTGCAATTTGCTACAGGTCTTCATTCCAATCCTTCCACTTCTTGAAGCATCTTACCAGTTCCATCATCTGCATCATTCTGACCAGTCTCCCAAATCTCTGATTTTGTCCCAAAGCCATCAGTGGCAGAAGACTCCGTATAGTCTGCAGGGTTAAATGTCCTAGAGTTTTAAAAGTTAAGAAATGGAAGAGAACACACCGGTCATTCAATGAACACAAGTGTCATCATTTTTAGCTGAAGTTGTATTAGATTTAACATCTCGATTTCCACATTATTTATCTTGATAGTTTTGGTTTCAAAAGAAATTTTTCCTCTATGAGCAGACACAGATAAAAAAGGGAGAAGAGAGAAAAGTAGTAAGAGGAGAAAAAAAGCGAGTAGACTGGAAAAAAAAAAATATTGTAGAGAAACTGAACCAAAACAACAATTCCTGAAAAAACAGTTAACAGCATACCTACTCCTCCCAGTCTTACAAAGCATTAGTTTATATGCACAACAATAAGCCCCTCTCAGCTGATAGTTTCTCAGCAGGTGGCTGACTGATGAGAAACTAGTATCATGTCCTTTCAGAGCACCAGACCTGCACAGGACAGGAGTCAGAACATCAGTAAGATTATTTCAGACTGCGCTCCTGACACCAATGCCAAAACACACAGATGCAGCTAAAAGGTGAAAAAGGATTATTGAACAAAAACCTCTTTTCAGTTTAGCATCTAAAAGTATGAACAAGAAGGATTATTAAAGAAGTAGAATGAGCCTTCTGTTCATTGTGACATCACTGATATTACATGAAATGTCATTAAAGGCAAACACTGAATGAAAGTAGTAGAGGCTACACTTCTATGAAGCAAATTATTCCAACAAAACTGAGCACAAACTTTAGAGCTGCTGAGTAACTTCTTTTGATTCTGTTTTAGGGTCCATGTATGTCCAAACAGCTAAAGCATGAAACCTCAAAAACAGGAGAAAGTTTATAATCACTAGACTTTCTGGGTTTATATAGAACTTGCACATTCTACATTACACTGAAACAAATCTACTTTTAAATTGACCTAGGACTATATGCACCACACAGAAGTTTCAGCCTCCAAAGCACTATGTGGCTGCTACTGATACAAACAGGTTCTCCAAGTTTGAGATATTAACACTGAGTGAACATACATTAGGTTTGTATAGGTGTGTCTAGTTAGAAGTACTGGTTTAAAGACAAAAATAATCCATTAATCATCTAACAGCTTTGTGAATTTTTGCATCCATTTTGGTTTATCAAACATACAGCAATATTAATAGATACAGTGGCAATATTGTCAATTAATATTGCCACCGAGTTTGATCCTTGCCAAAATCTGTGCTCTGCATGTTTCTTACCCCATGCCTTGGGCTGAAAACCTCCCCGCTCCTCTCCCTCTGCCACGTCCAAACCCTAGGAGAGAAAACACCATTTAACAGCAACAGCAGAGGAGCCACCAATCACTAGTCTGTCACATTAGAAAATACTGTGCTTGAAGAAGAAAACTACCATAGTTGACGTTAAATATCATTTACTTCCCAAATTTCCTCACAGGAGAATTTGTTTCCCTAACACAAGCAAGTAAGCCACAGTTCATTTAAGACTACGTGCTTCAGTAGGACTTGCAATTCTTTGCTATCTTTTCTGTATCTAGTGCAGTAGCTCCAAATGCCAAGAAAAGGACTTACCTAAAGACCCATTCCACATGAGACATTGCCAAATCATTAGATGCCAAATCATTAGACACTGTTCAAAATTTTGTCTCTACTTTCTCACTCTTGCCTAAGATGCTCTAGAGTCCCAGCCTCCCTGCGTACCCTGATCTCTCAAGAAATTCCCTGTCACTCCTTGTCTGTGAGGAGAAAGTTTAAATACTCCATTTGTTTCCTTCTCTGACTCAGCCCACCTGTCCACCCCCGTCCTCCTGTGCTTTCGCCAACCTGCAACCACACATTCCTCCTGCTTCACCCTTAATCATAGTTACTGACATGAAAATCACCGAATTCAAATTACTCAAACAACTTCCTTGTTATCACCCACAAGAATATTAATTTCTATTTTAACAGCAACAAATATTTGTTGCCTCCAATTTTGGTTACCAGCCTCAGTTTACGATCTTCTTGATACAGTGAACGTCTTTATTTTTGCATGTTGCATAGTGCCAACAAAGCACGAAAATTTTTGTATTACTTAACCATCCATAAAGCAAACGTCTACGTAAACCATTAGAAATTATTTCTTACATGTGGCATATTTCTACACAGATTTTTTTTCTTTCCTTTTTTAGGACCTCAATATCCGAGGCTTTTTCAGTTTGGGTTTTTGGGTTTTTTTTTTTTGAGGAAGACTATAAATATTATTTTGTATTCCAAGAACAGGAGGAGGTCAAGACCTGCAGGCTGAGAACAAAGCGACATGACACATTCATGACTGAATTATGTGGTGGTTATAAGTCACCAAGCAACTACAAGTTTACCAAAGCACAGAAGTTGTAATTCTAAATCACCAATACACCGGTTGTCCAAACATCAGAATTACCCATGATAGGCTATTTGAATTTGGACCAAAATTACCCCTTATTTTCAGGGGACCACCTAAGTCAAATATAAGCAGTAGCTCCAGGATATGGTAAAACCAATTTAGGAAGTTCCTATTTTAATGACTTTTCTTTCCCTCCCCTGACCACTCATTCTACCCCTTGCCCTATTTCACTGTCCAAGTGTTAAAAGACATTTCTGGACCTCTAAAACGTCTACTACCTACATTTTTAAGGGCTTCTTAGAAGCATCAAAATAAAGGATAGCTTTGCCCAAATTTTGAGGGAAGAGTTTACCCATATCCTATACAAGATGGCAACTGCTATGTACAGAGGAACCATGCAGAGAACCAATTCTTTCTACAGAGGAAGGATTCACATTCAGCAACACACGGTATTTTGGGGGGGACAAGAACGCAGAAGAACTGAAGTCTGACACTAGGCCAGGCCTGCTATCTCCACATTTTTCCCTCTTTGCTCTTTTTTCACAATTGGTTGGAGAGAAGACAGACAGAGGTTAGGAAAGAGGTAACAACAGCTGCAACCCGGCAATCGCCATCCCTCTTCACTGAGCCCACACATGGAGCTGTGCTCTTTGCTCTGCCATAAACAGTGCTCCAGATCCCGCTGTACCTAACTGATTGTAACTCAGCCTCTGAACCTCCTTGCTCAGCCTACCTGTTGTACTGCTCTTCTCTCCTTCACCCACCTAAAATCCCTAATCTGGGAAGCTGCTCCATGACATAACGAGGCCGCGGCTCTCAGATGCACAGGAGTAAGTGCACTCCGAATTATCTTTCTGCCCAGTAAATAATTTTTAAGAGTAGAACCAGCTAAACAAGTTTACTTGGGCACACTGTAGGGGCCATCTATGTAATAAATTTACTTCCTACAGCTATCAATACAGCATTAAACACCACTTACTAATGATGCACAGAAGAGAGATCAACAGGTTTTTTGACAAGCTCAGTTACAAGACCAATGGTTGGACTTGATGATCTTACAGGTCTTTTCCAACCTTAATGATTCTGTGATTCTGTGAATCACAGTCAAGCAGAAATATTTTTGAGGTGGACATTAGGTACAGAGAGATTAGCTGGAATAGCTAGCATGAAAGTACAAATAGATTTTCAAAGAGGACGTAAGTCTCCCCAGCCTGCCAAGCACAAAAGCCTGAAAGAATAACCTTAGCATATTAAACAGAGGATGAAGTTGTAGCAAGTGAGGCGTGTGTGAGATGCCATACCAGCACAGGCACAATAAACTACCAGCTAAAACCAGCAACAAGAACCCCTAGCAATTTTAGAAATTGTTAGAAAAAAATCACGTTCTTCCTGAAGTTCCATTCACAGTCTTAGACTACTAGCCAGCAAGTGGTTTTTTTATACCAGATCACTTTGAAAATTAATACTGAACTGGAATTTCAAGTGGATTCCCTTAACTTCATAAAGCTGTGTCTATGCTTTCTGTCAAAGCGAAAATTAAGTTTAATCAACAAATGCAACAAAAAGCATTCTAATGAAGACAAATGGGAAATACCAAACCAGTGGGGTTACGGAAAGCACTAAATTCAGACCTAGAAAATTCAAAGTATGGGGCAGTGAGTACACACCACTGAGAGACCACCCTAACTCGGACACGGAATCTCATACATCAGGGTCGTCAATGCAAGATGCCAGTGGGAAGGGCTGATACTCTCTTTGACACAAACAGATCACTAATATATTCCTAAATTCTCATGCTGAGAAAATTACTCCTCTCAGCCGCCAAAATTAAAACATGGCCTTAAACCAACTAGAAGGCACAGTCTTCTAACACAGAGAAGTTAGTCATGAAGCAACTATGAATGCCCATCAGGTATTTGCAAACTTTTGATGCTTTTTAACAGTGACTAAAAGATGAGCGAGCAAATGGGGCTTCACACTGCCATTCAGAGCAGGGACCCAAATTCTAAGCATGCAATCCCGCAGTAACTTAAACCTATTTAAATCAGAACTACTACAACCGAGGTCTTCCTCACCAGTTAGTACAAGCTCTGCCCTCTTTCCTGCACTGACAGTTTTGCACATACCAGTGAGTGAGCACAAAACCACTATCAGAAAACAAAATTATTAGTTCACTTTTGGATCAGCTCTCTGAACCAGTTCCCTGCTTGCTAAATGACAGAAAACTAGTCCCTTTACACCAGGATAGGCCACAAAAAAACCCTGTTGTCCTCAGCTACGATGTTGCCTGCTCCCTTTTTTCGTTTTTGGCTTGGTTAGTTTTAAACTTTGATGAATCCTTTAATACAGTTCACCAGGAGACAGATAGGACCAATTCCTCCCAGCAGTAATGCCAGTTTACACTTGTAACATATAGCTTTAACACTACTCTAAAAAGATGCGCACATATGGTTTAGATTGCAACAGTCAATGTTTAAAAAATTTTTTTTTCTTTCTTGTGGTAATTTACAATCAGTAATTCTTCTATCAACGTTTTTATCTACCCACAAAAAGGGAACAAGTGACTTGGCAGTAGCTCACTGAATCTTCTAGTGAGTCTAAAGGAATAGATTTTCTTACGATCAATCAGCATGTGGAGTACAAAAGCAAATGACGGACATCAGGCAAAACCCAAAATTACTGCCCTGCCTCATATAAACCCTCATAACATTTCTTCGCATTCCTTTACACGTGGATCTACAAACAACAGCCTCAAGTATCAAGGCAGCATTGCTTACTCACTTCTGTTCCAGGAAACCAGGACTGGGGAACTATGTTCAACATTGATTCTGATCAACATTCTTGCTACTACCCCTATCCAACATAATTTAAAACTATGAACTATTTAAAACATGTTTTTGTTTCTTTTAACATTAGAACTGTTCAATTGTGTATTGTTGGGGTTTTTTCCCTGTTCTCCAGCACATCTCCCTCAGTTGACTAGGTTCACATTAGTCATCACTCATTCAGTTTACATTTTTCTTTTCTGGAATGAATTCTAGAGAAGTCAACACTTCTACCCAATCAGGTGCCGAGATTTTCTGTCTCCACTAAAACCCATTGGTAGTTCAAAACACTCATAATCACACAACCAAGTCTTCACTATGGTACCGTCCATGCATGGAAAGAATCGTTCCTCTCATTCACAACTTTTTTTTTCCCCCAAACAAACGCACACTACATGGGAGCATGAGAAAAGTGTGTAGTACCGTAACTCGGATGGGCCTAGCCCATTAACTTAATAGCCTATTCTGTAGAAAATCCAGTTTGCTGAGCTTGCAGACCTAAATCCTTCTACTGCAATACAGGTGCTTTATTTCAAAACTCAGATTTTCACACTGACAGGTTTAAATTAGATGAAGACACTTTAAGGTCAAGAAAGAGGCCTAAGAACAGCTGAAAGGAAAAGGAAATGCAGACTGGAAGGGCAGGCAACACCCTAGATTTGCGCTTATCTCCAACTACACAGTAACTGAACAGCCCTGGTCTCTGCTCTGGAAATGCAGAGGCAGCCATCCTCCCAGCAGACCCGGAGGTGATGGCGGCTTAAGCCTTACAAAGAGATAAGGAGGCTAAGTATAGAAAGTTTGTATTCTAGGTATTCCATACTACCAAAACAAACACTGAATTTATATTTAATAATACAAATCATTTTCCTCCTATTAGTCATCATAAAGCTAGAAGCATTGGATCAGGTTTTTTAAAGTTATGTTTAAAAGAAAATAAATAACTTAAGTCAAAGCTAAGTCCTGGTTAATCTCGGAAAAAAAAATAAAAATCACATGACACAACTTTTTAACCAATGTAGAACCAACTACAGCAAAACTAAACAGACTTCAGACCGTGACCTCCAGAAGGTCTGCTCTACATTCATGTTTTAGAAAAACCAACATCCTTACTAGTTCTGGCAAAGGAAATCCAAAATATATCCTCTGCCAACTGTGCTAAGCTTTTAAAACAAGAAAATTTTTCAACATGCAATTCTGGTTACAGAAGCTCAATTTTCTCAGGGATAGAATACTACTTATCTATAAAAACGTTAAAAAATATCAAGAATACAAGCTGGATTCTAGTCAGGTATTTACAAAAAGGGTAAGCTGCTCTGCTTTCTTATACAGCCAGAAGAAAAAACAAGGGTTTGAAAGCCTCCTTGTCATGCTGTTTAAGTGCAAAATTAAAACATAATGGTTTTCCCTTTCATTTTTATTTCTGTTTTGCTAGAAGAAAATTCCCCGTCAGCATTCACATTTATTGGCATGCTCACGTTGCTCTGGAAGAAGAGGAAGAGAACAGAGGAACAGAAGTAAAAGCAACAAATCCATTTTCACTTCGCAAACCAGGAGAAATGCTACACATGAATCTGTAACCATTTCTATGCTGAATCAAGTCCAAAAGTTCATCTACCTGCTATCCCATTATCAGCTATGGACAATTAGCTATCTAGAGAAGAGTACACAAACTGAAAACACAGTGCAGTTTCTCTGGACACTCTCCTGGTCTTCAAACATTTGTGGCTCAGACCACCTCAGCCAAAAATAATTTACAATACATCAAAACCCTCAGTGGTTTTTCCTTTTTCTTGCTGTGGTTCTTTTTCAGAATGAAATTGTCAAGTCTCTCTGTGTGTATATTTTCAGCACCCACGTCATATTATTGAAAGGAATTCCTCAGGTTAACTACATGTATGAAGAACCACCTCCGTAAGTTTTGAGCCTCTAACCTACTGATTACATTTAATATTCACTCATTTGCATACTCGCTTGGAGTGATCGATTGATTCCCCCACAGAATACCTTCAAAAGCCTTTTCTAGCTCTACCACATCCTTTTCAACATGGGGTAGAGGACAGTAGGAGAACCAGACCTCCATTTAAAATTGAAGATGTGAGAACAGTAAAAACCAGCAGCATAAAAAAAAAAGAAATTGCACCTGTAAAGTTTCTCAATTTGTATGTAACAACACAGCTGATTAAAACAAAATGAGGAAGCGTTTCTACAGCTGACAATCCTAAAGACCATCTTCTTCCATAATTCCTTCAGGAGATTCCATTCCAGACAGTTACAAATCCTTGCGATACTGACAAACAAATATAATCACTTTGATGAAATTACTATCCATCACCATTACAGTATTTTTTACATCTAAATTAAGCTCATTCAAGAAATTCAGTTCTGAAAAGAAAGAAAGATGGGAAGGCCATCTTAAAAAAAGAAATTCCTTGACCCCTTTCCAAGCCAAAATTTACACCCTCAGTTTAGCAAGCAAAAATTAAGGACAGAGCAATTCCAGCTGGGATGTGTCCTGAAACACATCCTGGGATGCATTTTTGCTTTCTGTTAATCAGTCAATAATACATATCTACTTCAAATCCCTGATCTCCTGCATACCAGCAACCAGTGGTGTTTGTACACTGTATATCTGCTACCCTATAAAGTTGCAAGGAATGTCACACAGTCATTAACAGAAGATCTACCACACAAAGAAGCTAGTGCCTATAGCACCAAGGTTAAAATACTTAGTACCAGGGTTTCCACCCCCCCTCAGTAAACAGCACATTATCACCCCACTGTCAATCCCATTTCTGCTATTTCCAGTGCCTATCATTTCTTAAAATTAGGTTGTTCTACAGTGAAGCAGTAATATGATGGCCCAGCAGCTATTCCCCTAGAAAGCAGCCAGTAAGATAACTCCAGCCTGAGAAGGTAGCTTAAAATAGAGAGACAGTGCGTTGCTCAGATATTAGCTGACCCCTAATTTTGTATCCAATGCCTAGATTCCCACACACACACACTCTGCATGAAACATTTCTAAAAAAGGGTTCTGTGGTGATTACCAGCAATGTATTTACTTTCACCTGAAATACTTTATCCCATATTTGACTATTCTGTGTAACAGAAAAGAACGACTACTGAATGAAATGGCAGGAAGCTTCTATTTTATTATTTCCACTAATATCCAGAGAAAGAAGGTCATGCATCCCTGAAATACTGAGAAGTGAATTACACAGTTTTATACAACTCCCCACAGATTTCAAGGGCTTGCATCATAAAATTAAATTAGGTATTTCCTGCCACAGAATACACACACTTGTAATATAATGATCCTGAAGTCGTTCAACAGGTTTATCACACACAGTTGAGAACACTTCATTAAGATACTTCGCTCACATGAATGTACAGTCTAAAGTACTTGTTAGAGTGATACAGTAATACTACGTACACTAAGCCAGTGAACAGAATTTGGTTGAAATTATTACTATTTCTTCAGTCAGGTATGTCAGTTTGATCTGATGATTAAGTGCTTTGGCTTGACACACGTGATATTCATCTAGAGAGCTCCAGTGTTGACAATAAAAGCAGTGGATTGTTCATAAGGTTCCAAAGCAAAAAATAGACCACATTTTAAATTAACCTCTAAGTTTCACCCAGCAATTTAAAAAAATCCTACCTTTACATTTATTATTTGAGTATAAAGGATTATTTTATAAAGCAAATATTGAAAGACTTACATTCCATCTATTAACAGTGATAACATACCAAAAACTGTAGCTGTGAACTATACCACACCCTCCCCTGCAAAGCTGCCTCTCTGCACACAGCATTTAGTATTTGCTAATTCACAGGCACAACCGTTGTCATTCTTGCAACCCTCTGGAAGCTACATGTCTTTGCATCTTTCCACTCCTTCAAGATGCAGATCTGGAGACAATGAATTTGGATGTGCCTGTCTTTGAATGCCTCTTTACTGGATATTCCAAGGAGAAGACAGTACTTTAAAAGGCAGAATTTTTTGCAAGTCAGACATTACTTATTAAGTACATTAGCGCTGTGCACTTCATCAATTTAACTCATTTAATACCCACTTCCCCATACAATCTGCATTGTACAGAAGTTACTTATTTTCGTTCCTCCTGCTCTAAAAAAAACCAAGCTTCTTTCCACTCCAACCTGTGAAAATCCAAACCAAGTGCGCATCCTTTGATTCCAAACCAAGTCCATTATCAACATCTTTCCTATCTCTTCTACAGGACAGTATCGAAATTGTACCTAAGAGTCCACAGTATTCCACGGTTCTCCTCATCAACTCTTCCATGCCAAATTCCTTCTCTTACCAAAAAAATCTCTAAAGGTGGCTTGTACTTTCTCTCATTGGCTACCAAAAACAGAAGCCAAGCCTGACAACCAGATCCACCCCAAAGAAACGGCACAAGTACACACCAAATTCCTCCCCGAGAGCCCTACAAGTGGAATCTTGCACTCTCCTGCTGCCAGGGTACATCCTGAGGAGCCCAGTGCACTCCCACTCACAGGAGGCTAGCATGAGTCCATATAGGAGAACAGCTCTCCATAGCCAGAGCACACCAGCCTGCTACACAGGACATTACCATAAAGGTGATTTGCATCAATGTTTTAGGTTGTTCTGAGACCAAGACATGGCAAGGGGTAAGGGAGGGGGATGTACCTAAATTAAAGGTGGCTGAAGTGCTTATGGAATCAAAGGATAACCAACAAATGCTTAAAAAGAAGTGTTTAAAGAAATAAACGGGGGAGTTCCATTTCAGGACATGAAATCAGTGCCAGTCCCACACCAATGCCACCATCTCACCTCTCCCACGGCCACGTTTCCCACGGTCTGAAGGCCTGTCTCCTTGGTTGTTGTCCACTCCATTCTCTTCAGCTCTAACTGTGGAGAGAAGACAGCTTAAGAGAAGCTTTAGAGACTCATACATGAGACAATATAGCCATCTGCTTAACCTGAACCCCAAAAGAAAGTGGGATGGTCAACAGATCTCAGTCACCCCTCTTCTTTGGGGGCCTAGCTACAAGCAAGTTATTATTTACTTTGCACTAGACAATTAGGAAGCAAAATATCTAGTAAGAGGGTAAGGTCCCTCAACAGACACACTTCTGGTTTTTAGGGGTGGGGAAGTGCAGTGTTTTGCAGCCTACACTATTAATTATGGCCTCAGCTCTTTAACGAGGTAGGAAATACAGCTGCCTCTTACTATGCTTCCTTGATAACGCGCTGGGTGGCAACAGTGAAAGAATAAGGGATAACCAAGAACACCAACTCTTCTCCTGACTGCCCATACCACATCCCTGTTCAGTTTTTCTGGTGTAAATAACTCTGCTCTGTATTTAAATCAGAGGGATGACAACTGGGTAAAGGTGAGGCATTAGAAAAGCCTGGCAACTTAACTATTCTGTGGAAAACTCCTGAGGAGCTACTCTGAAAGATAACTGGCTCCTTGAAGAAAAAAAAAAAAATGACTGGCCACTTAAAACACTGCTGAGATTTTGTAGTGCACAACTTCTCCTAATGGCAGCAACAAAATCATTAACGTTTGGACATAAAACTGGGAAGACAATATTAAGATTTGGTAACCATCTGACAAATCTTTAATTCCATTTTACAAAAGACACAAGCAGCATCTGGCTCTAGCAAAAATTTTGCCCCTCACTTGCATTTTGATGGATCCAATTTCAATTTGTTCTAAGCATAGCTGCAAGTTTTATTAATACTTTTTCCTATTTTGATGTTACAAGATTCACATTGTCTTCATTGGCACAGGATTTGAATATATTCCAGTAATGAATTAGAAGAGTTGGCCAATATTGTAAATATTTTTCCTGCTTTTAAGTGAAAAGCAAAACACTTTGCTTTCATTCCGGTTTCTCTGCCCATTTGCCTTACAGGCAATGTATACAGCTTTTGATACTGCTGATAAAACTTAAGAGAAAAAAGCCATGTGTATCCACCTGTGATCTAATGTGATGCTACCTAACTTTGAAACATCAGTTTCCTTTTGTACAAAGTATTACTGCACCTGTAGCACTGTAGCAAATTTTTAAATGTTTCAACTCAAATTTTCTCTGTTGTAGAAACTCGCCTTTGGTTAGCTTATGTGAGTAATATATGCTTGGAATTAATAATGATCCCAGTCTTTTCATTCCCCTTACGAGAAGATGAGAACATCTTCAGGTTCTCCCACTCAAAAGGAGATGGAGTCAAAGCTGGATAATTTTTTCATTAAAAGAAACAAAAAAGTTATCAGCTGTGCAGCGACATACTTGCTCTCAAGCAGTCTTACAAAGACTCAATTCTAAAACTTACATAAAGGACAGCAATTTGTACAAGATCAATCAAAAAAGGACAGAAATATAAATTAAATTGAGTGTCTCTGAACAAGCACAGAACAACCCAAAACCAAGTCACGTAGACAGATCAAGCATACCTGTCGCACAAACAAGTTATGATCCCTTCAGCAATGAGCTATAGCTCAGATGGGCTTTACTCAGTTAAGCATTCACTCTCAACTCAGCCAGCTTCAGCTGCAAGAAAAGTGTCCAAATCTTGAAAAATGAACCCCTATACGTACACTCTCGGCCACGGCTGCCTCCTCTTCCCCGTCTGTTGGAACTTCCCCGTCCACGACTCACTTCTCTGTCCCCTCGTTTTTCTCTGTTCTCTTTGTTTTCTGAACTTTCCTTTCCAAGGCTTTTCTTCTTTCCCCCTACAGTCTCCCAAGAAGTCTATTTGGGTAGAATAGAATTAGATACAAAAGTCAAAAAGAAAGAAACAGCTCTTAATGTATTCCTTCACCTCACACCCCTCCAGTTCACCGGAAAAAAACCAGGTATTTGCGAAATGTCACATATGTAATACCTTGCAAACTACACTGATACACGTGGAAACACAGGCTGTATTTTTGGGAAGAGATGAAAAAGAAACAAGTTTTATAAGTTGGATTGTCTTATGGAATGTGAGAATCCCAAATATTTCTGGCTATAATGGACTTTTAGTAGTTCAAGGAAGTCTAGATATGATGACAATACAGAAAACCTGCGAAGCAAGGGACAGCTTCCCTCTCAACTACATCCATAAATCTAGCCAGGGAGCATGCACAGAGCTATCGTTTTCTCCCAAGGAAATGAAAAAATGCTTATAAGCATCATTGAACAAGAGACTGATGAGAATAAGTACATGACCTAAGGGGAGAAGAAAAAAGAAAAGCCATTATCCAGACGTACTAGAATTCAAGCACCAAGAGACAGAATGGCAGAACAACAACTTGGGAAAACTGGGGCCATGATAAGCCACATCATCTGCTCTTTAACAGCTACAGCTCATGACACACAGCAAAACACAGGAAAAGCTATGTCTAAACAAGGCAAGGGACCAAGGTCCAAACATCAGGCTTCAGCTTTAATATTAAACTCCATCTTTAAAATAAATTCAGGGATTGTATCAGCTCCATAGGAATATCTGTAGGAGTTGACAATAAAATTACTAAAACACGCGCTAAGAATAGCACAGCACCTCATATATTATGAAATTGCATGGTTAGTCTAGTGAGCCAGAGTTGCAAAGCAAAGAAGAAAGGTATTATATGAAACCGTTAAGATGGCAGATAGTTTTTTATATATATGTCCCCATGTCTAATAGCTTATAGTCTAGGTAAGGTATTTAAGTAGGAAATTTCCATATGCAAATAAGGTGCCATCAACTGTGAAGCACTAAAGCCATGATCTCTGACAGTCACCTGCATCAAACAAAAAAGGTTGGCTATCATTACTTTTAGGTCCTGTCCTATCTCCTCTCAATTCAGAAAACAGCAACTCAGAATGCCTCATAAGGTAAGCAATGACCAGCTGGTCCAACCTGCCTAGAACTGAGAAAACTTAATGCTTTTGAGAAAGCAGGTAACACAGCAGTTTACAAGTATAAACTCAATGTTTCAGTGTCTCCTTTGAGAGAGTAAGTACTAAGACAATGGTTTCTTTGTTATTTTTTGACATGGTATATAGGTGAGAAAGAAGGCTGAAATGACTTTTCAATTGCACCTCCAGTATAGAAGACTGCACCACCATAAACCAACTTAGGTGAAGCACAGACAGCACTGATCAGAAGTACGCATTTGAGCAACAACATGTTATTTGTGCGACAGAAAACTGTTTCCTCTAGTAACTATCATATAGCTTCACCTGCTGTAGCCTGTGTAACTGCATTACACACTAAAACACTTCTAGAGCTTTAGAGACACTTCACAGGAGGAAAAATAACTGCACTGACAACTGAAGAACCAAGTCTATATAGTTCAGAATGCACTACTATTTCACTGATGAGCATGGTGCCAAAAGATCTTTGACCATTTTAAGAAATACCCAGAACTGAATGATCCTGCAAAGCTTAAGAGGAAGCAGCCTCTCTGCAGTAAAGTTTTACATGACTTCACAAGGATCAGTAAAAGGACAACTGTGAAAGCACCAGACCCATGCTTTCCCACAATACAATTTTGAGGAAAGCCTTGAGAAGTTGGCCATGTCCTTTAAGATAGAGGATGGTGCTACCTCTAGGCATGGGAATCCATCACAGAGTATCAAAGCTGTCTGGTTTTGTAAGGTAGCTAACTGATTACAATTTCAGCTGATGATGCCTGAGGCAATCTGAATGACAGCTGCGGGCCTGATCTTCAAGAATATGTAAAGAAGCCTTCTTTCTGGCTTGATCTTAGATGGAAAGAAGAATAATCTGAAAGGTCCCCTTTGCTCTATCTTCAAAGGTTTAGGAAGTAAAACATGGTTAGGCATAAAATGGATCTTACACCTGTAGGAAGTTAAATGAATAGAAATCTTGGGCAAAGAAACATGCCCCTCCCTACTCTCATCCACAAGCCTCTATCTATCCAAAGACAGATTGTCACAACTGTTTCAAGTGAAAAGTCTTCATAAAGACTAAGGCACACAGCATAAAGCCTTAAAGATCACAGCATTTAAAAAAAAAAGCAAAACTGGCAGAGTACCAAAGAAATTATAAATAGAGACTCTATCTATTACTCTTGCTCTTCTAATTCCTCAAATTGGATAGACACATCTTCCAAAGGAGATAAAAAAAACTTCTAGTGCATCAAAGCAGAGCAAAACTAGAAAAAGGTATTTGGGAATCCGCATTCAGAACTACTAGTACCTCTGCTTCCAACTTTACATCAAATCCATGGCTAAACTGTTCTGGAGTATAATGGCCTTAAAACAAACCCTTCAAGTTGGAGGCCCACAAACTTCCATAAAGAAGAATAAATTCTCCACGCCCTTCAACTAATACTCCTTCCTCTTTGAGCCCTTTAAGTTCTCTGTATTTAAGTTGCATTTTGTCTACAGAGAGCAGTGGGTTCAGAGGGACTTGTCAAAAGAGCAGAACATATGGATATGTTAATTCTAATTGATAAATGAGTTCAGAAAGTTTCTTCAGTGTCATGATCACCTATAATTATTTGCTAAAGTAAGAAAGCATTTAACATTCTCTATCAACCAGAAAACTATTTTCAACTAGAAATTGGCAAATACAAGAGAAGTACAGGAGAACACAAAACCAGCACATTACCAAGACAGATTTAACCAAGGTGAGATGCTCTCTTTACTCCCAACTTGCCAGCTCGCTCAGTATTATATACTTCTGTGTTTTAGATGACCTCAACTCTGACAAATGAAAAGGGGGTAGAAAAGAACATCCCCTCAGTCAGAATGGTATGTGTCCTAGATTTGGGGTGGGGGTGAGTGAGTTTCCTTATTAACAATAAAACCAAGTACACATCCTGACAAATCACAGGAAATACTGGATGTTCAGCATTAAGAAAGGAAGTCCAGGTTTCTTTCCCAATTTAGATGAGATCGAATCTAGTTTACTGCCTCGGATAAACTGTAAGAAGCCCCTCCAGCAATAACTTCAACTGCAGCAAGACATATTTTCCTTATATTTCTTGGGATAAAAAATTGCTCTGTGCAACATTCTAAGCAACATTATTTGTTGTTATATGCACATTGAAAAACAGAAAGAGAAGACTAAACAATGAAGTCATGCAAATGAGCAACACAGTGAAATGAGCAACTACTTGCTGTATCCTCTTCTACCATTAGTAGCATTGTCAATGCAACTTTCAGATATGGAAACCTCCTCCAACTTCAGTACTGGCAATGCGCACCTACAGAAGTTGCACGACTTAAAAACATCTGCCTGCCCTTTAGGTTTATAAAGATTGCCCCTCCTGGCAAATGCTTGGTCTCAGGTTTCAGGGTTGTGGAGGTGCGAGTAACTGCAAACATTGCAGCAAAAAACCAGGCCTGTGCCTGACAGAGCACTGAGTTCTGCTAGAGTTAAAATTACTGCATGTGAATGAAAGCCAGCAGACTCCGCAAGAGACCAACTGAACACCCAAAACATTTTCAAGGGTCAACCTACTTTAAGGTGTGTGTGCAGCAGAGAAGTTGCCCCAGTCTCCATTTCCTTCAAAAGAATTTGAATGGAGACAGGGAATTGAAAGCTTCCAAAATACACCTTTCCCAGTCACTTCTTAGAAGTAGAAAAATACAGCAAACAGAAAGAGCAGTTTAATATGAAAGTAAAACCTTACCGTGTCTGAACTTCCTTCCAGCAGTATGTTGATTGCTCTGTTCACGTCCCCATTACAGTCATGTAGTGCCACTATGCACTCATCCTGGTTTTTCCCCGTCACTTCCATCAGCTGGCAGTAAAAGTCAGACATGTTAAAGTATCTAAATTATCATCATAAGAAAATAAGAGTTAGTACCACCACAGATTCCAAGAAAGTGCATAGCTACTGTATCAGAGCAACCTAAATCCTAAATAAAGGTATCTGCATTTTACAGATCTGCTTGGGATTCAGCCAAGAAAGAGGATGAAACACAAATTAAACGGTCATCAAGAAAGCAGTCTCTTTCACACCCTTTTTTTTCCTTTATGCTTGCAGCAAATGCTGTCACCTCAGAGACAGAAGTGTATGAGGGTAAAGACGTAAAAGACAAGGATAGCTCCAGTATTGTCCTCTCTCCCTGCCCATCGAACACCCCCCTCTTTATCCCACTGTGTGAGAACAGACATAAGGTAAGCCATGGCAGAGAACAGATCCATCTGGAAAAACATCCAGACTAAAAAAAAATAAAAAAGGTTATTTTTCAGACAGATCATTTCCCTCAATCCATTTCAGCATAAGGCCACACAAAAAGCATAAGTGATGGCTGCTTAAGGAGACCTAGTACTGAATTATGCTCCGTAGACCTGCGATGCACATCCTCAGAGCGTGGGATGGAAATAATCACAGTCTGTCATGGGACATCCAGCAACTTCACTCAAAGAAAAAAATTACATGAGCCAGAAATATATATGCACAATCTAAAATACTGGAGATTTCCTATGCAGAACTTAATTCCTATCCTTCCCACCAGCAGAACTACAGGCACTATTGATGAGAGTCCTCTGGCTTCAGGTGGTACAAGACTTCACTTCTGGCACAGCAACAGAACAAGTTTATAACAAGAACAACAAAAAGCACATAATAATGCTTCAGAGGAGGTTTTACAAAAGAAAAGAAATCAAGAAATCTGCTCCTCTGCTGCATTAATGCATTCATGCTAATTATTCTTTCCTTCTGGGTGTACGCCTAGGTTCTTCATGAGTTGTGATGTGTTCGCTAGGACAAAAATCACCATTACCCACAGCAGAAGAGGGACCGAGATTCTCAGTACTGCTTGAATTAATGATCTCAGCGATTAATTGGGTAATGGAAGCTTGAACATCTACACCCGAACTCAACACGGTAGAGGAAATGGTGTGAGACTTCATTTTCATCGTGTAATTCTATCATTTTAATGCATACACAGGTCTGGGAGGTCAGATTTTTTTTTTAATAACACTTCAATTCACCTTTAAGCTATGATTAGATTTTTACTTTTCCTGAAAAACAGCCAAGATATTAGCAAACTCAGTTTACACAGGTGACATTTTTCCCATGCGCATGTACATGTGGACAAGCTGAATGCACTCTTTATTCTCACAATCATTAAGCATCAGGACCATACTAGAGAGATAGAGTCTGGAAGAGACATCAGCACAGATGAGTTTTGGGTTAAAGGCTTGTCTACAAAGGAAAATACACCAGTTTAACTGTACAGCCAGAGCCACATTACCACACAATTTCTTGTAAACAGACTTCACAGTGCAATTAAGAGCACCTTTTCCTAGTTAAACTTGTGTCCTTCTAAAAAAGATTTCATCTAAATCAGAAACAGACGGTATAGCTCCAAAATGTAAGACAGCTTTGGAGCACCTTATTGCAGGGCATAAAAACTCTGTACCATAAGAAACATACTTGTTTCACTTTATCTTCAAAATCTGCGTCGTTCTTATCGTAGATCATCTGAGCAAGGCGAATCTGTTCTGCTGTTGCCTGAAAAATGCAAACATCCAATCAAGTACACAAAAGGTTACAATATATTTTTAACTATCTCCTAGTGTCCTGTATTTTTTTCTCCAGATTCTCAAAAAGGACATACACAACAAGCACAGAGGTGCTATGGGGAAGGGATTAACATCTCGTCTACACCCATTTTATAGTTAAAAAGTTAACGGGGACAGAAACAACTTCAACACATTCTAATGTGTTTGAACCAGAGTTAAAAGTCACCACGTAGACAAGACAACCATATAATAAAATAGAATTTACCACAGAAGCCTACACTTCGATACTATTACTTTTATTTAATATCTACCACTCCAGAGTTAAGAGTTTTATCCTAACAAACTGGCAACAGTATTTCTAAATTAACCACATCTCTGATGATTTCTGCTCACATCACCTTCCACGACTCTCCCAACAACAACCTGACTCCGTAGTTTTATGAGCACTTAAAAAGAGACTGAGTCATGCCTCAAGATTTTGCCCGTGAACAGCTGCACTTAGTTTCTTTATAAGCAAATACCGGTCTCTGAAAACTGCTAAAGGATCTTGCTATTGATGAAATATTTGGTGCTTTTGCAACGTTTCTGGACCACAAATCCATGCTGGCAATTTCTCCAAAAGCTGAAAGACTAAAATGGATGGATGCAGTAAAGTGCCATAAATCCGAAGAGGCTACGGCTGCCCCAGAGAGAAAGCAACTCAAGAACACTAATGTCACATCATACAGGCCACTCTTCATAGTGTGGCATTTGCAGCTTACTTGAACTCCACTCCCATGAAAATACCAAAGATAACTCTATGCTACATGATCCTGGACCTAATTTGATTTCTGCTCAAATAGAAGAGGCTTCCATCTTATGGTAGACAAGGCTGATACTGAAGAGAGCCAGCACCCGGAATGTGAGCTGATGTGCTGTGGAAGACTTCTTCATTGAGAAGGGGACCACCTCATCCACTGAAATTCCTGATGGAAAGGATTCATCCTGGGCAGCTGGTTGAATCTCACCTTTTGAAGTCTCACTTCACAGGATACCCACACGAAATTCTGTGCCTCATGAGTTCAGACTTAATCAGCCTCAAACTGCTTCACTTTCGGAGTTTACCAAATACAAGCTCTAGAGGAGGTTGCCAAGTGTAAATGCTGAGAAGAGCCTAAAAATTACTCCACCATACACCACCAGCTGCTTATTTTCTGAGAAGTTAATGCAGCTGTCCCAGTTCCTTGAGGGAAGCGTCATTTGCTGTGCTCAGAGGCGACGTTCCAAGACAATTAGCGTTTGTGACAGAGTTAAGTAATCCGCACTACTTCACATTTTCAAAGTGTCATGCTGACAGCTTCATACGTCACTCAGTAGCACAGAGGAGAGCCTGCTCTGGAATTCCCAGTGCCAGCCCTGGTGGCACCCTCCATGAAAGCCTCCCAGTCAGTGCTATGCTCTGTGTGAAGGAGCTCACTCTTGAGAGCTCAGCAGAGAGCAAAAACAAAAGGTCTGCGGTTTCAGGAATTAAGCCTTGTTGATCCATCTTCTTGCTCTGACTTCAGCCTCCTTAGGCCCAATGCAACTTTTAAGCTAGTGAAGAGATTTCTTTTAAAGATATCCAGAGTAAAAACATTCAGACAATGTAATTTCTGTAGATACATGACAGCATATTTGACCAGAAAAAGGAAGCCATTAAGATAAATTTTTTCCATAAATCAACTTTTTTTTTTTCAAGTCCACATTAGAAGACAAAAATACACCAATTTTGTGATTTCCAAAACACTAATTTATAATATCAAATGTGTGACAGTATCTTTGGTTTTCCTGTGTAAGCAGAGCGCTTAGAAACACAAATAGGTGCAATATCGCTAATATTTATGCCAGTGGATTACACCCAGACAGAACTGAGGATTCAGAAGAAAAGAACAACAACAAAAACCCACAAGTTGTGTTTACTACACAAACACCAAATCATTGTCACAAAAAGTTTAGTTTTTTCCCAGCAAGTGGTTCTTCTTTATTTTTAAGGCACCATCATTACAAGTAACATTGCAGTATCCTACAAAAGAGTGTAATTAAGTTTTCATTGCAACTAAGAAAATAGTAGCATCTTAAGACAGCTAAAACTTTATTCAACCTTACAAGTTATTATCTTTGTGACATAACAGAGTAAAGGAAGTTTTTAACTAACAACTCTGAACTACCAGAAAACAGAAGTGTGCAAAACACAAAATTAAGTGACAGTAACAGGCCAGATCTTATAATAAAATGGTGTATTTATTATCCAGAAGCAATGCGAAAGAACTGAGATGTAATTTCTTAAATAACTTAAGTGATGATCAATGTGATATTGTGACAATGAAAACTCCATTTGGGAAAGCAACATTATTCTACATTCAGAAAAAAGAATCAGTGGTGATTAAACAGTAAAATCCCACACATTTCTGTTGATCTGTAAAGCCTGACTAAGCAGGAAGGTCCATTGATAGCTAAACAACAAAAAATATGGTTCACTAAAACATAATTGCTGTATATTAAATAACCATCTTTTCCACTGAATTGACGACCAAACCAGTATCTATTATGCAATTAGTAGAATAAGAGGACAAAATGCAGAAAAAGGTCTGTAAGACCTAATGCTTAATGAATCACATAGGTAGGAAAGGTCCTCCAGTGATACTCAGTGCGACCTCCCACAAAGAGCATGTCCCATCAGAGGAGCAGCTTGGGACCAGAGATCCCACAACCTCTCTAATCTGTGACTGTGTTCATGGTAAACAATTTGTTTGCCTTTAACAGATGGAATTTCCAGTGTTCCAGCTTGTGCTATTGTCTCTCTGAGAAGACTCTGGCTTTACCTTTTCTATACCCTTTCATGACGTATCTGAATAGAAGATACGACTGTGCCTTGCCTTCTTAGGGCTGAACAAACACAGTTCCCTGAGCAACCCCTCATTCATCCTGTGCTCCAGCGTCTCAGCCATCTTCACAGCTCTTCGCTGGACTTGCTCCCCATCTGCCAATGTCTGTCTTGTGTCAGGGAACCCGAAACTGGGGAGAGTACTCCACTGCTGTCTTGCAAATGTAAGAAAAGGGGAAACAACCACTTCTGTCAACCTGCTCATTACACTTCTGCGGCCTTACTTGTTATAAAACAAAAACAAATTCAACTTCACCTGTTGAAAGTCACTTTCTAAATCTACTCATTAGCATTAATCACCACTACGCAAAGTGCTGCAGCGCAAGGAGATGGGGTAAGGGCTTGAGCTCACATAATTAATACTGTACAAAACAGAACAAGAGCCCCTCCACGTTAACGATCCGTCTAGAAAACAATAAAAGACACAATTTCCCAGGGGAGCACCTCTAGATTGATGCACTCTCTGCCAGCAGAGAACTTAGGCAATTCTTGAATTGAGTCCAATTTTGAGAAGTACCTGACAAGAGAATAATGAGTTGCTAGGAGCAGAGACATTTTGCACACTCTAACCCAGACAAGCACACAACTTAACTACTCTGCTGCTGAGAAACAAGATGATGGGGTAAGACCTTAATTTCAATCTCACAGATACGCAAAATAATTTTAGACCACTAGTGGATGACCATCTTCATTTCACTTTATGAGGACACTGCACAAGAAGCTAAGGATTTTGTGACTTGCAGATATGCTGAATCATGCTGTAGAATATAGCATGCACCTAACGAAGCATTTTCCACCCACCCAAATTCCTCCATTGACCAGAAATCTTCTAGCATCAGGAGTCTGGCATAGGAAATCTGAGGACACTGAAGTTAAAGGACAGAAATCCTGACACAGACACAGGCACAGAATTCCTCACTGATGGGAAATGTTGCTGAAGAACACAAAGGTCCTTTAGACTCAAGACACAGGAACAACTTAATGCTATGCTGGATTACTGAGTAATTAAAGTGAGATATCAAACATACTCTTCCAAAACAGACCATGATTTTTCCTCCCGTCTTTTCTCAGTTTTTACTGACTTAGGGAAGAAATGCATATCATTACACGCTCGCTTTCAACTCAAAGAAGATTATATAGTAGCACGTACCTGTACTACTTGTTTCTGTGGTTGTGTTGGCTGTGTGGTTGAAATTTGCGTTTTGTCCCGAGTGCCCCGGGTACGTTCACTGCCCACCGAAGTCATCATATACAGTATATACAAAACAATGTATGTACAAAATAGAAAATCTGAAAGGAAAAAAAAAGGGCATGAGTTAAGGCGAGGTACTGATTCAATACCCAGATAATATACAAACGCAGTAGCTTGAACTCTTTCTGCCTTTACCACGAACTATACAGAGACTCCTGAGAAAGCAGCTTTAATACACTATTATTTGATTTATTGCGGTCTCTACGGTAAAGAGGGAAACGCAGTGGCTAAAAAGCATTTTTGTCAGCTGATTGGGATCTGTCTAGATCTGTACTTCCAGATGACATCTAAATCTCACAGCTTTTTCCAGTTATTTAACATATAGACTTTCCTATCTGCTACTCTGCTGAAATTTCAGCTCCAGCTGTATCACTGCTTAAATTTCTGTAATACCTGCTGTCTTGTTTTGATGCCTGGAATTTAACCACTCTCATACCCACTCAGAATGCTAACACAAAAAAATCACATTCACAAACTAGCCAGTTCCTTTCTTCTCTATCACCAAACTGCTTTCCTGCACATATAAGGACGTCATGGCCAACACCCATTCTACTTTTCACCTCTCACTTATGAGAGAAATTATGATGCTTGCCTTTAAATCCAACCTCTGTAGCCAATATTTTTGTTTTGTTCTCCCTCATACTTACAGAAATAATTTACAACACTATCTATTACCCGGCTTTAAGTATACCTTTGTTGTATAGCAACAAAGAAACCCAAAAGAAAACCCAAATCCCCCCCCCCCATCACTGCTATCCCATTTGTAGCAGTCAGCTTTCATTCTCATTCGCCCTCTAGCATTAAAATTACTTTGAAACAAGAAATTTATTACTCCCCCTGTGTTTGTACAGCATCTAACACAAGGCTAATTGATAAGTACGGTTTATAGTAGCTATGATAACTGGAAATGGATCTCTCCGCTGGTCAGAATGGTCACAGTCAAATGCCTGGTTTCTGTCCTCATGACACTGGGAAGTAAAACTGCAAATTTAGCGAACTAAGGACAACCTACAAATGGTTTGCACATCTCCTTCTGCCCAGGTGCACAAGCAGCAAAGTGCTTTTACTGCAGCCCCAATGTGTGAACGTGCCTCAGCATGCAACTTGTCGGGGCAGCAGCTTTGGTGCAAGCTGGCTGACACCAAGTTCAATGCACCATAATGCTCAGATGAAAACAGAAAACTGCTGTGATTGCATGGACAAGGATGTGTTCAATACCCAACTGCTCACTAGCATTCACAAGTAATGGGTACTCAACAATTAAAGTTGCAATGAGACGCTTCAGTTTAAACATCGATTCACAATGCTCAGGAGCCTCGTCTAGAATCAAAAAGACAACTACCCCATTATGATCTAAATCTCTTCTTCACTTTAGAAATACATGTTTGCTGGCCAAAATTGAACTCTGACATTGAATTTCTTTATGTCCTAGTTAAAGCATTCAATAAAGTCTGAGGAGAAAGTATATTTCCATGAACTCTTACATATTTAACAAGAAAAGGCCTGCCTTTACCAGGAACTGACTGTAGCATGAGCTAAACTGGAACACTGTGTTTCTCCAGCTTTATGAACACATTCACCAAAGCCAGTCTGTCTCCTAGTCTCTTAATGTAGTTTAACTTTGTTGTCTTCTAAGCCCCAGAACACACAGGCCTTCAGAGCACTGCACTTGACACCCTAAAAGCCAGATACAGTCAGGACAGAGGTTATTCAAGCTCATGACAACATGTTCTATCAAAAGCAAAATATTAAGCAGATGTGGAGACGCTCTGAACAGCACATTTAACACTTATCATTGACTATCTGCTCGGGGCTGTCCACTTAGATTTTAAACACATTATGGATAGTCTTCAGTTGAGTTTGCAATAGAAATTACTTTTGCTCTTTGCGTTAAAATCTGCTTTATAAGCCTTGCTGACTGGACTGCCAATGTCCAAAAACTTAAACAAAAAAAAGCCCTAAGGTCATTATTAGTCTATATAAATTTAAGTATCAGTTGGCTAATCACAATTAGAACCTGGCACAATGGGCAATGAAAAAAGCCCTGAACAGAGAACATGACAGAGAGCACTAACCTCTCTGAAAGACAAGTGAATAGTTTCAAATATGATTGTCTGGAATTAGCCCACTGTGATTTAAGATATGTTGAGAAATTATAACTCCATTGGGTCTCAATTTGTTCATAATTTCTGAATTAATATCATGTTCACACAGATTCTGGTACCTAGGAATTCTGACATACATTCAATGCTATTTCACCAAAGCTACTCAAAGTATTGCAATCCATGTTTTGGACATGACAACACTACACACACATTAAAACAAAGAGTTTTCTGTTTGTTTGTAAAACACACACTAACTACAGCCTACACCTCTGATAGCCAGGCAACCTATTGTACCTGAAGAGGATTGTGTCTTTTTGCCCTCTCCTTACATGTATTTTACAGTGTCTCTGTGCCACAGCTGTTTAAGCTATGTTTGTTTTTCAGGATGAAAGGATACTTTAAGGAAAAAGACAGACACGCAAGCATTTGAAACACTCCTGATGGATGAAGCAGCACAGCAAGATCAGCCTGCTGATGGGAACAGAGCCAAACAACCTGAACAGTACAACGGGATCTTTAAAGCAGATCCTCATCTTGCTGACCGTTCAGCCCATGAGAAGCACATTTTAGCAACAGGTCCAAAGCAGAAAACAACAAAGGTTGAGAGCCTCTTCCTGGCAGCAGTATGGACTTGGACTTGCACTTGCTTCAGACAAGTGTGGAAATACACCCTCAGTTTAGCATTCCCCATCAAGCCAACGTGGACATGTTATAATTCATTTCGGACACAATCTGGTCTTCTTAAAAGCACAACTGGCAGCTTGATATAAAGAGAGCTTTCAAAATAAAGCTATTTTATTTCCCCTTAGTTGGCTCCCACTATCTACAGGCAGCACAGCAACCGACCCAGCCCCAGTGTGCACAAGGAGAAGCTGAAGGGCTCTGCTCCGCCGCCGATGGTGCACTGGCCAGGGAAACATCCCACCTCCCTGGCACGGGCACGCCTTCACTGCAACGGGCTGAGGCTTCACACCCTACCACACCAACTCTTTGAAGTACCGATACAGCAGGCAGAAGGGAGATAGACAGTCACTGCCTTCAGATTACCACAGTGACTACAACTTTAAGCATTAAGTGGGATATTATTAATTAATAAGACGGGGCTGAACAAGAACATTTCCTTGCTCGCAAAGCAGCTTCTTATTCTCTCCAACTCCTCATATTAAAGTCTGTTTGTCGTCATAGCAATGAGCAGGATATCACAAACTGATGAACTTTTAACTGCAGATCAAATGAGGAAAGAAGATTTGAGACTGGGAGGAAGACAACTCTTAATTAAAATCTGTTTAATAAAGATCAAAAAAATATTCAGACAAACAGATGTTTCAGTTACTAGGTCAGGGTCTGGCTCAATGCAAAAGTCCCTCATCAGCAGTTAATACTTGACCTTGTAAACACATTGCAACTCTAGAAAGCAGGCAAAACAGAAGTATTTTGAAGAAATAGACACACATTAAATGAAACAGACACTAGCAAAAAAGGAGGAAAAAGCATTAAAGAGACTGGACTTCCCAAAACCGTTGTGTAAAGAAGTGGTCATACTTTGTTTCATGACAATAAAAAAAAAAAGCACAAGACTGCTGTAAATCTTTTTTTCACTGATGTAATCTAGGACCTCCAGAGGAAGGCTGCCTTTGCTTCTACTTTAAAAACAAACACATAAAAAACCCGAAACAAAACAAAAAAAACCCCCTTAATCAGTGGTTAAGAAAAGTGTTCACTTCAAGTATGTTTAGCTTCTCAAGCACTAAGGAATTCAAATTTCAGCACTTCCTCATAAAGCAAACAGCTAGACTTAAAAATGGAAAGCAACAGAGACATTTAAGACGAAAATCATCCCAAATCTTAATGTTCTGATTGTTTTAGTGTTTCTGTCTGTACAACAAGTATAGCCCAAGGACCTACAATACAACAGCAGATACAGTATTGTATAATAAGCCCTCACCAGACTGGTGATGGAATGACAACAATTATTCTGGTTTCCAAAAGCAATACCTAAGTATTGGTATCTCAACACGCAACTTTCCTAAAAAGACCAAATCCCACCCCCTCCCAAAATCTCCATACCGTAAGTCTTATTCAGCACATTTAGTTGGGTTTTTGCTCTGGATTTTAGAAAGAAAAGAGGAAGGCAAAGAATCAAAGAGTAACTGAATGCATATCAACACAAAAAGCAGGTTTTTAAAGCTATCGTAATGCTTTCTTTGATCTTTTGTTCAACTCCCCTTCAGCAAGAAATCTAGTCCTTTTAGACTCAAAAGAAGTCAGAGAAGCTAGAGATAGACAGAATACAAATTGACGTGACAGGGTGGCAAGCCCCACAAGACAATGTAAATCCATTGCTGAACTTCCAGGGATAGACCACGCACTGTAATACCACCTGACTTTCAAGAATCCTCAAGTTCAGTATTCACTTCCATCAGCTGAACAGAACATTTGCCATTTCAATTCTTTTCCTAAGGCAGTCTCAAGAAAGTTATTTTCTTGACTGTCTGGACAAGCAGCTGTGATCACAGAATCACTAAGGTTGGAAAAGACCTGTAAGACCATCAAGTCTAACCATCCACCCAACACCACCATGCCCATTAAACCATGTCCTGCAGTGCCACATCCACACGCTCCTTGAATACCTCCAGGGAGGGTGACTCCACCACCTCCCTGGGCAGCTTATTCCAGTGTCTCGCCACCCTCTCAGTAAAGAAATTTCTCCTAATATCCAGCCTGAACCTCCCATGGCGCAACTTGAGGCCATTTCCTCTTGTCCTGTCACTACTCACTTGGGAGAAGAGACCAACACCCACCTCTCTGCAACCTCCTTTCAGGTAATTGTAGAGAGCGATAAGGTCTCCCCTCAGCCTCCTCTTCTCCAGGCTGAACAACCCCAATTCCCTCAGCTGCTGCTCATCAGACTTGTGCTCCAGACCCCTCACCAGCTTCGTCGCCCTTCTCTGGACATGCTCCAGCACCTCAATGTCCTTCTTGTAGTGAGGGGCCCAAAACTGAACACAGCATTTGAGGTGCAGCCTCACCAGTGCCGAGTACAGGGGGACAATCACTTCCCTAGTCCTGCTGGCCACACTGTTCCTGATGCAAGCCAGGATGCCACTGGCCTTCTTGGCCACCTGGGCACACTGCTGGCTCATATTCAGCCGGCTGTCGACCAGCACCCCCAGGTCCTTTTCCACCAGGCAGCTTTCCAGCCACTCGTACCCAAGCCTGTAGCGTTGCATGGGGTTGTTGTGACCCAACTGCAGGACCTGGCACTTGGCCTTGTTGAACCTCATACAATTGGCCTGGGCCCATCGATCCAGCCTGTCCAGATCCCTCTGCAGAGCCTTCCCACCCTCCAGCAGATCAACACTCCTGCCCAACTTGGTGTCGTCTGCAAACGACAGAATAAAGAACACTGTGCAGAAGTCTCTGAACACCTTAAAAGTGTGATTGCTTCTTTATACTCTAATCACAAAGCTACTCAGTCAAGGATTTCTCTGAACAACAGGGCGGGGAAAAGGCTGCAGGAGACTGCCTCGTGATAGTATAACTACTGTACATGTACAAAGAGTTTAGATTCTACTGCTACAGCAGGAGAGCTTCACATGAGCATGAGGAAAAAGAGCAGAGGAAAAAAATTATGTCTGTAAAGCACTGACAAATGCATTTCCCTCAAGTGCTGTTGTCTAAAGAATCTCACCACCTTTATTACTGCTTGAAAGGAGAAAAGAGTTTGCAAGAGTCAGATGTTCCTCAGGAGCAGTGCTGATTACTCTGTGTTTGTACTGCCCCAAGCCAACAATACTGAACCTGAACTTACGGATCCTGGGAGGATTCATGTCTCATCTTCCAGTCTTCTATGGTAAATAGGAAAAATGTTGATGGCCCAGAGTAGATCTGCATCACAAGCAGAACACCACAGCAGAGAGAAATTGTAGCATCTGTATGCTCTCATGTTTTACCAAGAGAAGAGGATTGCTGGGAGTGGCCAGAGTACCAGTGCAAACATATAAACCAACATATACACTTCCAGTTGTGTTAGCAAAGCGTACTGAATAAACAGGTGAATACTCTTACCTACCTTTCTTAAAACCCGCTGAGTTGTTCGTTGAAATTATCATTCTGCCAAGTCAACCTATATTTAGCTAACAACATACCCTGGATCTACAGAAATCAGTAATTTCTCATTACCAGCAAAAAAAAAGTTCAAGGATTAGTATTCTTAAACACACATTATACAAAGAAATATACAAATAGGTCATACAAATGAAAGAAAAGACAGCATTGTTTTGGAAGAGAGAGAAGTACTTATCTTCAAAAGACTGGAGTTAGGCAAAGGCTGGTCAGATACCCAGAGCCCCTCTCAAAAGCATGATGTGGAAGGGGGACTGAACAGTGCATGTTTTCCACTAGTAGAGCAGGTTTCAATCATGAAAGTTATGTACTATCATTAACATGATTTTTTAAAAATCTTCTAATCTCACAATATCTATCTTTGCTATTATCCCAGTGTCTCTGCCTAACACTTGTTTTACATTTTAGTATATACTGGTGATTATCCTAGCTTTAATCAAAATCTGCCAACTACACCCAATAAACATCCAGCAGACTTGCCCTCATTTCTTTATAAATATTCAAACTTCAGAGGCAACAAATGCCCTTATTAATACAGAAATTTCTGAAAGGGGAACCTAAATTTCCCTAAATTCAACTTTCACTGGTATTTAAAAAAAAAAAAAAAAAAAGACAAGTGCACTAAAATCAGAGAAGCCTAACTGACTTCCACCTAGGGCTTTATCTTTTTCACAACCAAGGCTATCTTCAGACTGCTGAAAACCTGGCTAGCAAAACCTACCCAGCTCTGCTGCTGTCAGAAGACAACACTCCGAGTTATTCTGGACAATCAAAAGGCAGTGAATGTCCTAGAAGATTCAGAGGACTTGACCTTATATTTCAGACATCAACATCTACGGAATCACTATTCTCATCCTTTGCTGCTTTCCTCCAAGAAGAATGCCATTTTAGATAGCAACCAGCTGGACTTCCACATGCAAAAAGAATAAAGTCCTGCTCCCTATCCTAACTAATTATAAGCCCCATGTTTGCAGGGACCTGCAAGATGCACTAGTTACCCGCACTTACCATGGACTGTAATGAAACTTTAAGTAACAGAGACCCAGTTAGACTAGCTGCATGTTATTTCCTATCTAAGCACCACTCTCAGGACTATCAGAACTAGAGGATCTTACTAGACCATAATGCAGACCAGACCACAGTTGTTGCCATGAACTAGACAAAAAAGGCTATACTGGTCCACACAGAAATACAATGTAGAGAAAATAGGAATTCTCTTTGGGAAGCAGCAATCATGGGGATCCTGTGAGGAAGGGTCAACAGCAAGTTCACTTTTGAAGTATGTTTCTCTGCTAAGGAATATTTTAAGAAAACTTCTGGCCTGTCCTGATATTCTAAGACCTGAAGGAAAAATTAAATACATGCTTCTGTCACCTGTGATGGAAGGACCTAATTTCTTGCCCTCTGTCATAGACAAGGCTTTTCTTATGTGAACCCTCTCTAAAAGCTACCAAAGTAAAAGCGATAATGTATTCTCATCACTGACCACACCGTATGCTGTCCTGAACTGTCAACTGACTCAGTATCTCGGGTTAGGTAGCATACGGAGACCACAGTGGCTCAGAGGTGGTTTCTGGTGCTTGAACAGCCATGCACACTCTCTACTTCCTCTTGCTACGGGAGGAAAGGAACACCTCCATTTCCAAGTCCTCTGCTCTCTTATTTTCTAGCCTAAGGAGATGCAAGAAAATACTAGCCAAATCAATACACAATATCCTCACTGTTTATTCTGTCACTGCTACATTCAGTGGTGAAGAACCATCAGAATTGCAAATCTTCTCTTCGTACCTGTTTCTCTGGGTTCATCCCCCCCAAAATATGGAACAATCAACAAAGGAAAACAGAAAAGGTAAAGCCCTCAGTGTTTTCCCTCCTAAGGTTTCCTGCGTATCATCCAGTGAAAGGGCACTACAGTGTCTACAACTTCCAACAAAGCAGCAGCTAGCAGAACTACAGCCTAGTCACCCCCTGCAACAAATACTCAGATTGAGTTATACGCGGGAGGCTTGTAAAAACCAGTAACTAGTACTCCACAAAAGGAAAGGTATATTGCAGCTGAGGAAAAAACTGAACTAGCAGGTTTTTCAGGGTTGAAGAATCTTTACCCTCTGCAGCCAGAACTAACACAGCCTTCCTGAAGTCACACACAAGTGGAGGACAGCCGAGCAGCGTTTGGGACAAAAAAAAGGTAACTAGAGTTTTAGTTCCCATTTGGGACCTGGTTGTATATTCATTCAAAGCTCAATCCACAGTGCAGGTAGAACCCAAACAGTTTATTCCATTAAAATCAAGTTTCAGCTCACATCTAATATCACACAACTGCAAGCCGTCACCAGAAACGGCATTCCTGCTCCCCTACTCCTTAACCACATAATATTGCTACTTCCCTTCCATCAGACTAACGATCATGCAGCTGCAGAGGGAGTGGGTTCAGTGAACTGAACCAAGAGCAAACTAAACCCTCTTAAACAAAACAGTGAGTCAGTTGAATAAGCTTATCCAGTGGAAAACTATGTGGCTATACAACTGCTGAATCTGACACAAGGGATAGGGATCAAGTTCATGAGGAAAGGGGGAGCTTGCGTTTCAGCAGCCATGCACCATTATAACATAAGCAAAATTGAGGTTTCGTATTTTGTTTTCCTGGGATCCAGTATAGCAAGACTTGATCCTGGCCAGGCCCTCTGCACGCCACAAAAACAAACAAAACATTAAAAATGCCTTGTAGGCATTTTAAAAAAATAAAAACCTCCCAGGAAGGGACTCTGCCAGCAAAGTGACCTTGAATATATCACTACCTTATGGCATATATATTCTTTTGATCGCCAGTAGGAAAACAGAGACTTGTATATCACCTTTACTGAGGAACATTTCTTAATGTCCAGCCTCTTGGATACCTGTTAGCATTCAGTAATTTGCAGTGAAGAATACATTTATAAAAATTTGTAGGTGCTTCTATCCAAACAAAAAGAGGCTATAATCAACCAACATTAGGGCAGTCTGACTAACACAGCTCATGGTAATCAGTCCTTTCCACCAGCCACAGAAGTATCTGTGTACATTCAGTTTCGAGCATTAAACTAGAGACTCAAACCACCCTAAAGCAATTTAGTCACCTAAAGCGATCTTTAATGATTTTGTACACACAACTAAATATTCAGTGCTCTTGCTGGTCATCTTTAAGTTTCACTTTCACAGGAAGCCTTTCCCTATCAAAAACCCCACCTTGAGCTAGCAGAGCAAGCAAGCCTTCTCATTAAAACTCACAGCAGTCCCTCCAAGAGGGAAAAGGAGGAAATCCAGACAGACTCGTCCGGGAAGACAGGGCTGGGTGACTTGGAAGTTCTTCACATGGCTCCCTCCACCAAAAAAAAAAAATAAATCACAAGGCAAAGCCTCTGCAGACTGTAATAATTTGCACAGCTTTCCAGTCTATCCAAGACAAACTCGAGGGCCAGCTAGAAGCCCGGGTGAGCTCAGGGCACACACACACATATATACATACATGTAGGTAAGGAAACAGCTGCAGAGTATGAACTAAACAAGTTAAAGATGTTCGAAGAATACATCGAAGAACATATCTCAGGTCACACTCTGGTTCCGCTATCAGTATCTCAGATAAGACTGAAGTATACCACTAAAGCTGTACAGGACTTATGACCTTCCTGTATTAACTGTGACCAACTTGTCTCAAAACCACTATTCCCCACACCTCTCGTGACAATGTCACAGCAGGACACTTTCAAAACAGTTTAAGCTTGGGCTATGTCAGTACATACAACATGAGCTACAAGCATACATCAAGGAAACTTCAGGCTTGCAGTCTGTCAATAATACCAACCGTAAGACACAACAGTTAAAAACATCCCAAACTTTCAGTGGGTCAGCCCCCTATCAATCATTACCATTACAATCAACAGCTAGCTGTACCCACAAGATGAGTAATTCATGCAACAGCAAAAAAAAGGGAAAAAAGCTGTTAAATAAGTTTTTTAAAAAGGTTTTTTGTTATTAGGAAAGCTAATCCAGATTAAACCAGTACCAGAACAAAAAAAGATGCTGAACTGTAACAGGAGCAGGGAAAAAGACAAGTACTGGGAACTGTCAGCTTTGGCTATTAAGCTGTAGGAATACATATTTCAGCTATTCGCTCTGATCTAACGCCCCATACCTAAACAGTCCCTAAAATTAACCGCTGTTCACACAGAAAAACAAACCCAGTAAGAAGATTCAACTTGAAACCCAGGTACTCCAAATGACACAAAGAAATAGCTAGCACAAGCTGGGAGCCACACAGCCAGGACAATACCCAGATGGGGGAATTTGCTTTGAGATGAGTTCTTGTAAACAAGGTGGCATGCAGGAAGCAGCACAACGTGGACTTCTCACTGCCAGATCACGAACACACTGAACGCCTGTGCTCTCCCTGCCCCCTCCGGCTCCCTCCCGCGTCGCCGAACCACGCTCTCCTGGAACAGCTTCCAAAGAAATTCTTTGAATAGAAACAGATACAAGCAACAGGACTAAAAATAGCCGAGCAAGAGCGGAGACATTTGTTACCTTCTCACACGGGTGGAAACACACTCAACTGCATCAAAAAAAAAGGGCACCTAGTTAATTCACACCGCAATAGACAATGAGGAGCAAAGTAGAAAGTGCCACCATAAAAAAAGTTTTGGAGGGGAGGATTAATTCAGACTTGTGACACTGATCAGATCACATTACAACACTCACAACAAAAAGCAATGGTTAAATTACAAGCCACAAGTGATATAAAAGCAAATCAGTACGGCTTTATCTATAAAATGTGCTAAAAACCTTGTGGTATCAGATTTTTTTATTCTAGCTTTAGAATTTTGGTAGCAACACCAAAGAACTCAGGTATCATTCCTGCACCTACACAGAGCCCTACTCCTTGAACTAGATACTGAGGGAAGACGACCCGTACAGATCACTGCTTGTGATACGCTCACATACTCAGAAAACCAAAGAAACTAGGAATCTTGCTGAAAAAAACTCTTAAATAAAGCAAGATATTCTAGAGTATCTTTCTAGAATTTCCCCCCCAGATTATGGTATTTCTCAAGGTTCCTCTTAGGCAAGAGGAGAATCCACTGAAATAACAACCTAATTTTTTTCACAGTGACATACACGCCTCTGAATATAAAGTTCCAGAAGGAGGAAAAGAAACAATAGTTTCTAAAGCAGTATTAAAGGTTTCCTTCCTTCACAATCTTACTGTGCATAAAATCTTGCTGAAAACTCATGGCCATTTGAATCAGTTTAGCTTTCCAAAGTGAAACACTGCAAGAAGCTGAGTCCTTTTTCAAACTTACTGTGAGGTGCTCAGAGAGAAGCAGCCACAGAAACAGCACCACTAACTCAAAGTCATAAGAGATGATTTTTATTTCTCTGCCAACCCTGGATTGCTCCTTCTACGGTCATGACTGTTGTTAGCATTCAGTCTAGCTTTAAACACAGTGGGGTTTATTAGTTTCCTTTGATATTAATCTTCATTTGACCTGCTTCAGCCAGAAAACTTGGTTTTACACCAAGCTTTCGCACTTGATTTTGAGCATTATTTTCCTCACAATCACAACTTCTCAACTTGGTGTCGCGTGTAAATTCCCTTACTGTTGTTCCATCATTCTAGAAGTTTACGTGAGGTCAGGTCTATCTGATCTGCACCAAAACGATACCAAACTATCCAAAGACACGAAGGATTAACAATCTTTACAACTTCAAACGTACAACACACTAAAGAGAAGCAGGTAAATAAAGAGCCCTCCACACAGAATGCAAATCTAAAAGCAGGAATAAAGTCATCCAGGCTGTTCTTGTGTATTTAATATTAAAAAAGCAAAATGAAATTAATCTCCCACTTCTTAGTTTCTTAACCTTTTTAAAGAAGATACCAAAGAGACAAGCTGCTCACATATGATGTCAAATTGCCCAAAGTTTTATTGCACTTAATTCAGTATTTATTTTGTCTCCAACATAAGTGGGGGGAATCACCCATAGGCTTCTTTTAAGAACCACACTCACTCTTGCAGCCCCCCCATCTTTAATGTTTTCTGCAAGTCTGGACTGACTTAAATATTTTTTGGCTCACATGCATTTTCTGTCTCCAGGAGGAGGTTCTCACTCTCCTCCACCACTTCTTTCCACGCCAGACAAGTTTATAATAAAATTGAAGAAAAGTGCAAAGAATCCTATTTTTTAAAGCCTGCAAAATCTGAATGAGCATATAAAGTTTTTCTTCAAAACTTCCTTCCCATTGATAGACCATTAAGACATTCCTCTTCACAGAAATTTATTCACTTATTTTCTTAAAGCTTACATTCCCTTTTAAACATGTTTTTGTATTCTGCTGGGTTATTCATTACTATGCTGTACTAACCTAACAGACCCTGATTCCACAGAGGTATGCCGGGTTTATATACTGTGCAAAGCAATATTAAAATGCCTAAGTAGAAAATCTGTTTTCTAAAACATCCCAAAAAGATATTAGTTACCTGTCTATTTTACCATCAGGTTAAAAGACCAAGCACTCTGCTGCAAGATGAAGTTACTCCCTTTTGAAAGAAAAGGGACTTGCACTCTTTATGTCTTCGTTTCTGAAACAGTTAGCTCATTTATATTAATTGCAGCATCTCACCCTCAGTACACATGTGAATTCTGAGATTGCACCTGGAATACACATTTTGCTAACGGTGGTGTTCAACTCCGGCAACAGCATTAAAATATTACAGGCTTTAGAGATCATACTGTACCTACAAAAACTTCACTGAACAAATGCTTCGGCAATGACAATCTTTAAAACCATTTCAGCAGAAGATGTCTTGTAAACATCAATTTTCCCCAAGCAAACCAAAAAGCTGTCTGTACACAGAAGTCAAGCAATGGATGAGCAAGGGATAACCAAGATAAAATATTACAAGTTTCAAAAATTGCATTACAAACTGAAGTAACAGCTTTTTAATCACAATAAATTTTCAGTCATTTACAGAATGTTTTATTTAAAAACTCCAGCACAACTGGGGACTGTTAAGCACACTTGCTGTAGAAGCCAAGATGACATTGTAAATAAATTGAGACACCAACAGAAGGTAAGTCTAAAATGCAACAGTATTATGTTTTAAATGCGTTCTCCATTTAACACACAAAGACTGTTTTTCAAGTTCAATGAGTACACTGCCCAAAACATGGCCTTTGGAAAACTAATAAGAAGAACCCAATTCACTAGGATAAGGTGAAAATAAAAAACATAAAAGGAAAAATGCAACTTGTCATTCTACATGCCTCCTCTGATAAGAGCAAAAAGTCCAAGACACACACAGGGTTCAGAGGGCAGCATTCACCCAAAGCTGTAATCAGCACAAAGTAAACTGCTAAAAGGCTGCTCACTGTCTCACCTTCAGGACACTAAAACTTGCAGTTCTGCAGGGATTTGGAGTGTTTTTTTGAAAGCATACAAGCCTCATAAGTAGATACTGTCCTTTTGGTCCCTCTATTTTCCCATGTCTAAAATTTGAGAAATAATACTTACCAGCTCTGATGCTGTCCTCTAAAACTAAGGCAGAAGGTGTTAGCATGACCTTAGTTTTGATATCCCAAAAGAACCTTGCCATGAAGTCTGAGTTTTTGAGATTTGGTGTCATGGAAGTTACTGTGAGATCACCACTACATCACAGTAATTTCTTTGCAGGATCAAACGCAAGAGACTGATAGAATGGGATAAAAGAGCTCTCAATAGACTGCATTTAAACATTGCTAAGTATACATGCAACTGCTGAGAACAGCAACTTTCAGGAGTAGAATTTTTTACTTCCACTTATTCATTAAAGTCCATTTGAAGAGTTACGAATACATCCAAGAAAAACATTTTGTGCTCTTTTCAGAGATTTTTGCCAGAGGAAGAAGAAAGGGAAGGAAAAAGCATGTTTAAATAGATTATCTCATTCCCAAAGCCAGAAACATAACTTCCCTTAAAACCATTCTAAGTTCTCGACTGTTATATACACAATGAATAAAACCCAGAAAATTTCCAGAACATAAAGCACCAAGAGTAAGGCCTTCCATATCAGAGATGATCAGTTACACTTTAATGTATATTCTAATATGCAAGCACATTTGAGTAGAAAAACCTTTGTTCAACTCAACTATCACATTTCCTATCAAATTTAAAAAGGACTAAAACAAAGAGCCCAAGGAATGCAATGATATTAAGAAAAAAAACTAGGATTAAACCTGGTGAGTTAAAAAAACCACCAATCTTATACACTACTGTGAATCCACAAAAGCCTGTAATTTTACTTCAGAGGCAACTAAAATAAGTAAATGTTTGTCTGAAACTCAGTCGCCAGTAGAGATTTTAACATGACTGAAATGCAAGTTGTTGTTTAAGAGTTGGAAGTACACTGATGTCAATCTAAAATTCTTACTCTGTAAACAAGTATTTCTTTGGCTGAACTTTTCCAGAGCTTTAGTTAGTTATCCAAGTGCTGTACAAGACTTGAAAGCCTAAGTTCCAGGAACATATGATAATGTTTTTGTTAACCTTGAGACTCCTGGAACTGTAATGTTTCAGATTTAAATACAATTGGAAAATATTGAAAGCATCTTCATTAAGATGAGCTTTTTAGGGAGCTTGTTTCTTCTTTTTAACTGGTCTGAAGCTTAATAAATCTTTATTTTATACAGTTTTTGGAAAAATAAATTGAGGGCATCTTTCCACTTTTTGTTTTTCTTTAACTAGACATTCGAGTCACTTTAAAAACATATACAACTTCTGAAAAAGAGGGGTGGAGGCTGAATACTGTAGGTCAGTATTTCAACAAGCTTTGATACATCCCAGAAGCTGAACTGCTTAGAAAGTCAATTCACAACAAGTCCTGAAAGAGCTAAGCATACCACTTCTTCCAAGCTGGTCTTTAAGGTGTCAAGAAAGCAGAGCTCCATGCCTCTCTAGCCATAAATATCACACTAGTATAAAATGCGATACAGTCATAATACCCAAACATACATTTGGATAAACCAACCTAGTGTAAAGCTCTATTTTCAGTCTCTTACATGGTATCTTCAGCTGAATGCTTTTAGGCTTTAACTATAGTAAAATGAGTTTAGATATACATTTTAGCAAAGTTTAGCACAGTGTTTGAGCTATGCTTATGTGAGGCCACTTCAGATTTCTCAATTTCTCTGCCAGGTGAAGTTGAAATTTTTCAGGAAATGTAAGAGATGGTAACAGTCTCATTTTATTCAACTGAAGGACTAAGTGAATCTCTTAACACAGCTAACTTTCCCCACTACTACAGTGCCAGAAGATACAGCTTATCCCCCTCCCCTTCATCATTTCTCCCTTAAAAAAGAACAAAGATTATCTTAAAAAACACTTAAAGTATTTCACAGCATGTCTGTTCATATATAAACTTCTGGGGAAAAGAGGCAACTCATCAATGCTGCACTACACATACCCATAAATTCAGAACAAAAATGCATTTATAGGAATAGCAGGAGAAGTAAGATGCAAAACAACCTCGCAACTTTCCAGCTTGCATTACTGAAGCCCCAGCCGCTACACACTAACAGAGCAACACCAGTTCAAAAGACTGAAACACAGTCGCAGTGTCAAATAATTCACCACGCAGATTTAATAGCCAAAAGGGAAGCGGAGAACGGAGACCCCTTCCTCCTCCCCAAGTATTTCACCAGGGCCCATTTTTCCCGGTGTTATTTCATTACTCACTTTCATTGCAGTTCATCAAAGCAGGAATTTTGTTTGTTTGTAAAGACACACCTAAGGTTCCCCAGCATTAATGACTTGATTTCTGCTGCTATCCAGACTCTAGATAATTTGAACAAACAAATGAAAGCAACAACCCATCATATCAGTGATCAAGAATACCAAACTCTTCCCCCCCTTTCTCCCCAAACCTGTATTGTGACTACCCCCATGCCACATCCTCCTCCTGCTCCTCCACAGCCAACTCATTCTGTCCCTCTACATACTACATTACGACCTGTCTGCTGAGTCAAGGAGAGAACGTACCATAAAAAGAACGTGCTAACAACTGATCCTAACTTTTCTCCAACTGGAAGGGGAGGAAGAATTGCATGCCAGCTTTTCAGTCAGGGTCTTTCGATAAAGGGGACCTATAACCATAAAATCCACCCACTGTTACAGGACATCTTGAAAAACAAGTGTGAAAAGCAAGTAAGAAGAATTAGAAGACTGTAAAGAAGATGCTTCTTAACAACTGCACCTGGCACTTAGACGTATTAAAGACTGTCTTCACTAACTCTCTGCTAACTAGCAATAACGATTAACACAAGGACGAATCTTAGAAAAATAGAATGGACTGCCAAAATAGTGCCCTAGAGTTAACTTGTCTCATTATCATCTCATTATAATGCTAAGGAACACACCTCCTAGCTAGAAAAGCCCCCAACCCAATTAAGACCCCTACTCTCTGAGCATGCGTGGTGAATTAGAACTATAAGATGAAGTAGGAAAAGTATTAACCAATAGTTAATTAAGGGGTAGAACTAGTAGGTGTAACTAACTTTGTTACCTGTTTTCAATACCTGTCATGATTTTAACCCGGTGTGCAAGCTTTGAGGAGAAATCCCCTTGCACCCAGCGCCGCAATAAACATGCCTGCTTTATAACTCTTAGTGAGTTGTGAAGTTTGTTTCCGCGTGTCACCACCACTCCTTAACAAAGTCCTGGTGAGGATAACGATGCTGACTCCAGTTACTAAATTCTTTCATTTGTTCCCTCCTACATTCAGCTCCAATTCAAAAGAGCTACTTGTTTTTTGCTAGGTGGAAAATGTTTTAGTTACCACAGTCTGACTCAATGTTCAAAACCTGCTTGTTCTGGCTTGCAAGGTAAGATGTGTCACTCAATATGGGTTTGTGCTCAATTTTTGCTTAGATATTAAAATCAACTGAAAAGGGATGGTTCTGCAGTTTCTTGCCCTATGTTTTATCATATTTTATAATAGGTGGGTCATTTCATAATAGTGAAACGCTTAGGATGCCTTCTGTTGATCAGTTATTTTAATGGATTTGTTCATTGAGAAGAAATACAAAGTTACACATTTTCGCTTCCCTCTTTCCCATGACTGAAGTACTCAAAAGCTCTCCCTAGCCATCAACAGAATCAGCAAGGGAGGCAAGTCATATAAATATTTGAGGTAGGTTTCCTAGCAGAAACTAAACCTCACTGATGTTACATTTCAGAGGACTGTACTGAAAAGAGCCATCCCAGCACTTCTCAGACTCAATATCCCTAACTATGAAGTAATTTTAACCATCTAACTTTATTTTAACCTTTGTCTACAGTTGTGAGGGTACTGGAGGTTTAGGGGCAGAGGGCTGGATTTGCAAGAATAGGAAAAATAGGCTGATCCAGTTCACTTCTAATTTACCAGGACACAAGTAATTCTGCAAAGTTTTGGCTTTACTCTCATTAAGTACTTTAAAAAACAATTTTGATGCACATAGCTTCATAAAATGAACAGCTCAATATGCAGAAGTACAATGCGAACTCAGCCTAACCTCTCCTAAACACTGTATGTACATTAAACCATCATTTATAATCCACACAATTCCTAGACAGAACATATACAGGACTTGGGCAATTTTATCACTATCAGACAATCAAATGTTTGACCTGTTTCTTCCCTCACAGAACTGCTGAATTATAGTCTTCAGTTCAGCTAGAGCCGAGACAGCCAATTACTCCATATTTGCAAGCACAGAAATTATTTGGATTTGAAATATGCATCTTACTGCATTTTCACAGCACCTTCTCTAAACACATATCCCAAACCCACCCACTTCTCCATCTATCATGAGTCCTGAATTAGTGTTACCACCACCCCTACTAAATTCAATCCTTAATCCACCTCCTTCTCAAAGGCATGTAAGAACATACAGCCTTAAGTTTGCCTGAAGGACTACAGATTTGACTATGTCAAGTAGTTTAACCTAGAGAAGAAAGCTTTCTTTTTTTTTTTTTTTGGAGGGGGGGGACAGGGACACGACACACACGGATGGACGGAGGACGGACACGACACACCTCATCAATGTATATAAATACCTGAAGGGAAGGTGCACAGACAGAGCCAGGCTCTTTTCAGTGGTGCCCAGGGGTAGGACAAGAGACAATGGACACAAACTGGAACACAGGAGGCTCCATCTGAATATGAGGAAATGCTTTTTCACTGCGAGGGTGACCGAGCACTGGCACAGGTTGTGCAGTGAGGTGGTGGAGTCTCCATCCTTGGAGATATTCAAAAGATGTCCAGACATGGTCCTGGGCAACCTGCTGTAGGTGGCCCTGCTGGAGCAGGGGGAGACAAGACAACCTCCAGAGGTCCCTGCCAACCTCAGCCAGCCTGTGACAAAGTGAAGTAAAAAGGGAAGGAAGTCCTATAACAGAAAAGCTGTTATCAAAAATGCCCCACAAGCTTCATTAGGGACAACTCTTAAGCTCTAGCACTTCTGCTCAGACAGTCACATAAAGAAAATCAAGTGAATGTCTATCTTCAATTAAATCAAGTAGGGTAAAAGTTACTGGGACTTTAAATCCAGCAACATACACTACTACATCAACAGATAAAATGGTGAACAATGAAAACTGGAGTACAGGTATAAAGTTGCAAGGAGTTTTATACCTGCAGTCATAACAGAGAGCTATTCAAGAAAGATAATAAGCATCTTTTCCTAAGACACAAAGAAAAGTTCCTGGGCATGGCTGCTATCCGGGCATCAAGAAGCAGCAAAGAAACCCAACAGGTTGAGGATGAGTATCAGAAGCCACAAGGTTTTCTCAAACACTGAAAATCAAACACTGAAAACAAAACCCAACCACTTTTGCATACTCATTAACTTGCCTTCACCAAGCTCATAACACTATTTCAATCTTTCTCTAAACTGAATTTCAGACAGCTACCCCTTGGCACTTACCCCATCTTCAAAACACTCAGAAATTCATTCAGTGGCTAATAAAAGAAAATGAAGTACAAGACCAGGAAGTGCAGTACTGCTTCTCCTCATCACATTTAGCCACCCAAAGTTAACATCAGTAACTTAGGTCCCTCTTATTTCAGTCTCAAAATGGATCACAGGTCAGAGATCTGAAGAACGTAAGACTGAAAGCTGAAATAAAAGCCCAGGAACAGAAGACATCTGTCCCTTGGGGTAGAACCCATCAAAAGCATGGACCAGAATTTCTCAAATACAATATATTGTGTGCAGCCCAACAGCAGAGCAGGGTTTGCCACCAGGATTCCTTTCAGATTCATGTTGCTGAAACTGCATCTAAGACAACATGCAAGTCTGAAAATCAAGGAAGAATGTAAATGGAGAAAGAAAAAAAAAAATCAGCAACAGCCTTCAAATACAGAGAAACACGGACAATGTGATAATACGAGATACTAGTAAAGTGCTTACCATAAAATAGCCATGATTCAGTTAACATTTAAAACCAAATAAAAGGAGGAAACAAGAAAGCTTTCAGAAGCCATATGCTTCATTCTATATTATTATATCCACTATCCTCAAAACACTTAAATACAGTAGAAAAAAGTTTCCTTTTCTTTGCTCAAAAGGAATCTCAATATGGTCTCTAAAGCATCATCCTACTTCCAGGAACAGTATTTTAGTCACAAAAAATACAGCTGAAATGTTCTAGATTAAACCTACACCACACACAGTAAAACTGCAAAAAAGACTTTCTCTCTCTACAGCTAACCATTAATATTTACAAATATGATCATAGCTACTGAATTCAAATTTTACACCTTCAACGACAGGGCTGCCTAACAGACTAAGACAGACTCCCCCCCCCCCCCCCCCCCCATTAAACCAGGTTAAAAAAAGTGCAACCTGATGATTCAAATCCGGAGGTTAAAAAAATATTTGCGTTTTCTTCATTTAACTTTGGATTCAAATACTAAATGATTCTGTAACACTAATTCCGTTGAACCTGTATCTTCTGCAGACCTGGAATAAACCGTGTTTCATGTATGATAAAGCAAAAAACCAAAACCATGAAGTTCACCATCGGAGTACTACTTTGGGCAAACCTTGAGTCTCAAGAAAGATCAAAGCTCTCTCAATATGGGAAAGATTTCAGTGTTTTTAATGCAAAATGCCACACGCAGGTTAAGTGCTCCTCCACGCTCATCTGTTGGAAGACTGATTTAAGAAGCTGGGGAGGGAGAGGGAAAAAAGCTTGACAAGTTTACCTTCGAAACAAGGCACAGTATCTTGCAGCTTTCACAAAGACAGCTGGACAAAAAAAGAATTTCAAGAGAACTGAGAGTAGAAATAACTCCATCCAAGGGAACTCCGCAAAGTTGTTCACATAACCTATCTTACAAGTTTTCCGATCTAGAGAGAACGTAAACAAAACAATATGCTCAGCGAAATAGTTATGATGTAGTAAAAGCAAGCTGAGCAAGCCGTGAGACCTTAGGCATCAGACTGTATCACCTCTAATCTATCTATCTTCAGTCACTGTTTACTCTTTGCAGCATTGAGAAGTAGTGGGGGGAGAAGGGCTGAAGGTACCACACCTTGAAAAGGACCGCAGGAGCCCCAGGTGGACAGGGAGTTCCCACAACTGGCAGTTTAGATGGCCAAAATTAAAGAGCGTGGACTTTTATGTTAGAGCAAAACGGAGAAACCCTTTGCGCGATTTTTGTAAAACATGAACCTTAAGTAATTGCAAAGGAGCCACTTCACAACCTTTCATCCCAGCTCTCACTTTAATGAACATAACCTGTTTAGGGAAGTTATATGAAAAACAGTACAAGTCCAAACTAGGTCTTCTCTGAAAAGCAAAGAGGACGCGATGGCCACAAGTGAGCAGACTGTATCAGAAAAAAAAACAAAATTCAACAAAATGCTCCAGTAGAGTAGCAACACTGAAGTGGATATTGCTCCTATTTCCTCTAGCACCTTCCATTCAATACTTTTCAAATATACAAATGCAATGCTGAGTTTCTATAATCTGTCATCTTATAAAGGGGACAAGTCACTTGGCTTCTCTTTTACCAAGGTCATACAAGGCTGTTGCAAAGGCGAGCACAGAACACAGGTCTTCAGAGTCCTGCTCACGTGCTTTAACCAATAAGAGACAACGATAAATAAAAAGATTAATAAAAGATACAAGGTTGTAATCCTATTCTTTCATGAAGAACCTATTCGAAGTACTGATACTAAATATTATTGAAATTGCAGAAAACGTTACAATAGTAACAATAGCAATACTACCAATACTAATTCTTAACAGAGTATTAACAGTCTATGATACATACATTTCTCAAGCACTATTAATCGGCATACTATTCTGCTATGATCAGTATCACTAGGGAGCCACCAGCAACAAATATAAAACATACCAAAAAATGGCATTCTGTGAGGAAAGCACCACATAAAATAGAAGTCCATGGAAGAAATTTCTGTTTCTAAGTTCTAAAACGGTAGCTTAAAAATTGGAAAACCTAAAAAAAAAAAAATTGAAAAATAATAGCTTCTGGTAACAGACAGGATTTTTTTGTTGGGTTTTCTCTTAGCTTCCTTAGATTTTAGTGGCAAGTCTGTAACTCCACAGTCCCCTTGAATGGTCAAATCCTTTTGCAAGTCATGGCACCAGGAGCTTTTTTGAGGACTGGCCAAAACAACACAAGTGAAAAGGACTAAATTTCTGAATTTCCATGCCTTTGTTTTTATTACTATAAACACTTTTTTAAAATCAATATGCTGATAAAACTGCAACTAGAACAAAGCAGAATAGAGCTTGCCCAATTCCCACTCCTCCCTCCTTTAAGTTACCAAGATTGTTAAGGTTATAAACACAAAAGCTGGCTCATTTTCCAGACTATGCATCAAAATTGGTTTACACCAGTTAATCCAGTTTCTCCATGTAACCCTCCAGGAGTCCCAAAACATCATTAATGCTGCAAAGTGATTTAGCCTTGCTTGCTTTCAAGTTACCTAGTGTAAGGTTAAAAATAAATTCTTTAAGCAAGTTAGGTCAAACCACCACAGAAAGATTGGGCCTAGGTATAAATACTGAGTCAGCCAGGTAGGAATCCAAAGCCAGATTCCACTAGAGAATGTGATACAACCAAGGGAACTGCTAGAAGGGCCTGGTAAATATTAAAAAAGCAAAGCCTCAGAAGGCCGAGTCGCTGCCGTTTGTCGTGCAGGGCTCCGTTTCAACAGCAAGCGCTGCTCCTCCAGGCCTGCACATCCTCCCCCTCCCTTCCCTTCGCTCACATCCAGCTCCAATTTCTCTCCTTGAAAAAAACAGCTGCTCTCACGCCAGGACGGCCCCTCCATTTCACCAGCCACCACCGCCCCAGAGGCTATCGCCTTGATCTGCTGCTGTATTATATGCATTCAGCATTTACTCAAACTGAGATGACTAGGGACCGATTGCTGCTTGGTAGCTAGAGACGAAGCCGGCTGGTCCTCGTAGGCTTCCCCTTACATAGCTCCACACCAAATCCAAAGTTTCTGTTCCATAGCACTGCGTGTTCCTTTGAACACAACCAAGAGGGCTCTGCACCTCCATGCTCCTGATGTTAACACACCTATAAGAGAAAAGCTTCAAACCAGGTTCACCCTGAGCAGCTCCCAGGTGGCATTCAACAGCACTGCAGACATTTCAGCACATATTTTTAAATCTATTTCATCACGGAGTTCAGATCCTTGCCATCAGGCTCAAAGGTGCACCAGGTCCCTTTCTACATCCAGTTTCTTGCAGAAGGGTTTCTACCACTTCACTCTCCTGATGTAATTTTCTTCAGCAACAAGAGCAAACACAGAACAGCTTTCTTTTTTGTTTTATATGCAACATAAGCCACACAACAGCAAAGCCCTGCCCTGACTTCCAATTGTCAGCAACCACACATAACCAGGGGTGAGGAAGGACTAGGCAGAGAAGGTTAACAGAGAGAATGGTTCACTCATCACCATGTCCTTAAGTAACCTACTGTTGCTGCCGAGATGTTATTGTGAGCGAATTCTGTAGCTGTGACCGTGACACGGCTGTCCTACCTGCCCCCCCACCAGCGAGGGAGCATCCGGGAAGGAGACAGGGAAAGACAACATGGAAGTAAAGCCCTACACAAGGCACAGATCAATAGTTACTCACCCACTTGTTCCCCTCCCGTGCTCCCAGCCCTCCTTTGACATGACTCGAGATTAGGAAGGGGCCCAAAGGCACGCCTCCCTCCACCAACCCAGCTGCTCGTCTGAGGGGTCCAGCTGCACCCCCCCTTTCCTCACATCCCCCAGCCCACAGAACCAGGAGAAACACGAACCCGTCAGGAAAGAAACCCCCAGCTATAAGGAGACGAGAAACAAGAGTGCAGGACCCCCTCCCCGGAACGGAAGAGGGTGGAAAGCTAACCCACCTCTCTCAGCACCCACGGGGGGGTCGGGTGGGCTCCCCCTCCCCACAGGAGCCCCGGCTGGAGTAGGGCGGGAGCTGCCCACAACCGCGGCCTACTCAGCGGCCCCCACCCGCGCCCCTGAGAAGTAGGGGGTGGGGGGGGGAACACTGCAATCTAGGGCAGGGCGAAGCTTCCCCCGGGCGGCCGCCAGGAAAAGTAGGGCAGAGCCGCCTCCCCTCATACGCCGCCACCCCCTATAACCCCTCTACCGCCGGGAAGGGGCAGCAGGCCCGGCGGGGAGGGGCGGCCCTGGCAGACACCCACCGCCGGACAAAAGCTCCCACCGGGACGAGGAACCGGCCCCGGGACGGGCCTGCCGCGGGGAGGCGGCGGGGGGGGACGGGCCCGTCCCGGGCCCTCAGGCCGCTGAGGGAGCAACGGCCGCCCCCGGACCGTCGGGCGGGGGAGGGGCGCCGGGCCTTCCCCCGGGCGCGCGGGCCCACCCCCCCCCACCGCCGCGCGCGCGGGGCGGGCGGTGAAGGAGAGGGACGCACCCCCCTCTCTCCGGGATCCCCCCCCCACACACACACCCCGCGGGCGCGCGCGGCCCCGGCCCCCCCCGCGCGGTACCTGCCCAATGTGCTCACAAAGCAGCAGCAGCAGCGGCGCCCACCACCGTCACGTGACCGCCCCGCGCCTCGCTCCCTGCTCCCCCCACCCCTCCTCCTCCTCCACGCGCGCGCGAGCCCGCTCCTCCGCCACGTGACGTGACGCCGCGCGCTAGCCTACCGCCCCCCCCCCCCCCCCGCGCGCCTCGCCCCTACACACACCGCCAGCGCGCGCCCATCCACCGGCCCTTCCGCCTACCCCGGCACCACGTGAGCAGGGCGGGGGAAGCCGGCCCCTTCCCCCTCACGTGACCGGGGCTCCACCGCCCGCAACACGCGCGCGGCGGAAGGGGACGGTTGGTCCCGCCTACGGCCGCGGTGAGGAGAGGCGGGGCGGGGAGCGTCTCCGTGAGGGGCCGCGGGGCCGTCCCGCCCCGCCCCGTCCCTGGGGGGTGTCAGCGCTGGCTCGTCGCCGCGGGAGGCCCCGGGGGAAGGCCGCAGCCGCTCTTGGGGTCGCTCCGTACAGGGTTGGCGCGCTGGCGGAGCCCGACCGGGCAGGGCTTCAGCGGGGACGGACGGTCCCGCCTCAGCGCTCTGTCAGGCCGCGGGGAGACAGAGGCCCAGCGCCCGCGGGCGCAGCCTGGGCCCTGGCGTGGTGGGTTTAGGAACAAGGTGAACGTTCGGAATCATGGCTCAGTTCTTCTCTTGCTGGCCGAAGGAGCTGTTCGAACCAGGAGCTCTGGGTTTTTTAGGTTTTACTTATTACTTTAAGGTGGCTTTTATTTTCTGCCCTACAGGGTTTTGCCAGGACTGATTATGAGTGGTTTATGTCAGTTCAGGTTGTCAGGTTATGTTCATTACATTTGGTGCTTCAGTTCCAGACAGTGTTTAAGCTGAGCTGACACAGGTTCAGGGCTTTCCAGAGCTCCCTTGTTCCTCCTCTAGTTATTGTTCTCCTGGTGGCTTCATCCCAGACCTGTTTGATATTCCAAACAATCCGCATGACTGGAGAATGAAAAGGCTCCTTCATGTTTTCTCTCCACGGTTGCTGAAACCAATGCCTGAGTGGTCAGGAAATTGGAACCAATTCTGTGCTTACATTAATTTCTTTTAAGTGTTATGTTCTTTTGCCAGGCTGGACACAGGGAAGAACCCCATTGACATGGAGGAATCCCAGGACAAAGGACAGCTGCACCACAGGAGGAAAAGGGCAAGGAGAGTATGCTAGGGACTAATGGAGAACAGTAGCGGGTGGCACAGCAGAGGTATGTCATAGCACTTGGTGCAGCTTCTGGCAACCCAAACTGAATGGTGACGGGACAGATGGCGAGAAAGGAAGGTTGCTTGACTCCCCAAGAAGAGGAGTTTCAGGTTGTGAGCCAGGAAAAAAATAACTTTTTCCCTTCTTGCTGTGTATTTTTCCCATCCTGTACAGCACCTCTGGTTGCCCAAAATGTAGTGGTTGTACCCTTCTGTCATCCCTTCTTTGTAACACCTGGCATTTTAAGGCAGGGCTTGCTTAGCCTATGTGGAAATTGGTCCCTGCTCAGCGCTCCGCCGAGCAGGCAGGGTTGGTGAAGGTGATGGGGGCACCAGATAGCAGACAGTTTGTTCAGCCCCTGGTGCCTCCAGTGATACCTCCCATGATTTTTGACCTTTTCTGTGGTCTTATTTCCCTTACTGCTGTTTGCTCATCCTCTGTCCCTTGACCCCATACTCTCCATGTACGTAGAGAGGGCATCAAATCTCATTTTACCCTAAGCAATATTTGCAAATTAATCACTGCTGTTCATGCTTCTGCCTTCTCTGCTTAGACAGAGTAGACAGATTTAAGCATCCTGCATCCTGGACTGAGCTTGATAGTTATTACATAGATGGGCCAGAGCTATGACAGTTCCTACTGCTCGGAAGCAGGAAGACCTCCCTATTCCCATCTTTTCCCAATAAGATAGAGGGTCCTTTAGAGCTAAATTGAAATTCAGATCAAACAGAGCACAGGTAATGTTGATTTTTCTTGAGGCAGCTGTTGATATTTTGTTTTATTACTATTGCGGGGAGGGAATTAATTATAGCTCTAAACAAAGTTTCACAAGCTCTGTGACAAACATGTCTGCGGCTCCATCATCTGTGCAGATTTAATCAGTATTATTAGCGTTCTTTCATCATGACTTGGCAATCCTTCGCTAATCAAGATGGATATTTGATGTGCAGCACACAAGAACAAAGGCTGAGAGCTCTTGGGATGCTGTAGTCAGATGGTGTGGTGCCAGCTGGAGTGCGTCTCCGAACATCACACAGAATCCAACCCAGAAGCATTTGGAATAGGAGAAAATTAAACAAGGATACCAGGACAAAAGCACTGTAGACTCCTCTCTGCTGTACATGGAGTAAATATAAATGAGAGAATGGCATATTTCACTGCCAAAGCTTCCAGAGGAGAGCTGAAGGAATAAACTGATGGAGGTTCGGGGGCACAGACCCTCGCTCCAAATACTCAGTACATCATCGGGCTCAGAGAGGAGACCCTGCACGAAACGCAGTGAAGGTTTGACCAGGCCTGGCAGGCAAATTCTATTTACTGCCTGTCTCAGAACTTCATCTGCCGTTACAAGGATTTGCAATCTTTTCAGTTTTCCAACTGCTAAAGAATAATCCAGTGCAGGTGCAAATCCTGCTGGACTGTATGTTTAAGCTTACTTCAGGATTGCTTTTCTCAGTCACCTACTGCAGATTTCTTAAATAGCCTGCAGTCCACGTACCACAGGCTGGAAAACACCATTCTGGTGCTTTGGCATTCCACTTGCCAGTCATGTTTGGGAGTGGGGGGAAGCCATTTGTGTAAGAATATCACCCTGTTCCTAGTTCAGCAGTCTGCTCTACTTCTGTGTTAAAGACAAGAAATGAAAACCATCTATGCTTCGCAGACTCGGGCTGCAGTATATCTTCCCCGCTTTTGCTAATGCTCTCGTCTATTTTCCAGACTAACAACCCTTGCCCCTCAGACTCATTGGACATTTAATCCAACTGAGCTGAAGTTCAGAACAGTTTTTCACTATTTAGTCTGAAGTTTGTATTTTCTTTGTGCCTGTTTTTTCCCCCAATTACATCATTTCGTCTAATGAAAATACTGCTCTTCTCTGCAAACTGTTCTTATAGCCTTAAACCATGACACCTACATCAACAGCACTACCTTCTCCAAAACATACTCCAGTAGCCTCAGAGAGACAACGTAATCCAGTTGTACCCAGACTCTGTAAGGGAGAGGCTCCACATGAAGAAACCAAGCTTGACTTTCAGGTTTGAGTTGAGTTTGCAGGGAATTAGGGATTCTTTCTAGTTATAAGGGAACAATTGAAAATCTTGGATGCGCAGTGGTGTTGTCTCAAGAGATGTTACCCTTGGGCATGCCAGGGATTGCTGCTGCATTTAGACTTGGGGTGAAACTCATAAAGATGCTGTCTAGAAATGGGATCCAGTGCCTTAGATTGTGTTACTATGCATGCAAGAGCAAGGCTTCAGCAAAATTTGTACTTGAAAGGGCTGCCATTTCACTTGTGGAAGCAAGCCCTTCTGGTATAGATGCCATTCGTTGATTCACAGCATTGAAGGCAGGAAGGGTAATGATATCATTGTGCCTAGCCTTCGTACAGCACAGGCCATTAAAATTCCTAACATCCATGGGCTGCATTAGTCTCATGTCTCGGCATCATCCTGGGAATTCATGTTGGACTGCTTGATAATCCTTTAGAGTCGGCGTGTGCCTGGAGACAGACCCTCTTCTGTAGTTGCTCCCTGCAGCCCCTGGTCCCGGTTTTCTCACCTTGTAATTTGGCTGTATGAAAAAGGTGATGCATTTTCCTGTGACCAGAATCTGAAATTGCTCTGTACAGCCACCTTAACCCTGTTGTTATTTTCCATTCCTCCAACCTTTTTCACAAAACATTTTATCTGTGGTGCCTTTACTTATTTCCAGATTGCTGAGACGTTTCAACACATCTGAGCCTGATGCTGATCCTGTAGAACCTCTCTATAAACACCTGTTTTGGGGAGGATGCTAGCAGTTGTTAAGGTGTGTAGTGTGTGCTCTGCTAATGGTGAGTGCTAAGTTTGTTCTGTTGTACTCCCCAATTTAATTCTGTGACGTGCCCACTGTTACCTTTATCAGCCAAACAATCTCGAAGAATTAAATAGACTTTTGTTAAACAGACTTATTTTCCGCACAACGCTGTTGCCTGGCATAAAGTGTATATTTAGCCTTGAATTCTCTATTAATCAAGTCTCTACCAGTTTTCCATTATTTTGCCTGTGACATCAAGGAAGGTAGTCTGCAGGTATCTGGTCACCCCTCTGTGCCCTGCTCAAACTGTGGCATGCTTCCCACCTTTTAAAATTTCTAAAGATTAAAAATATCTCCTTGAAGCCAGAAGTTTCCCTGGCCAGTTTTTAAAGAACTTGGGGTGGGGTTGGACTAGATGATTGCTAAAAGTCTCTTCCAACCCATAGGTCCCTTCCAACCCAAAGCGTTCTATGCTTGTATGAACTCTTGGATGTAGGCACCTTGGGGCTGGTGATGGAAACCGTTTCTGACTGTCACATGTTACTTTGCGCTAGTCAGTCCGTAAGCTAACAACCAGCTATTTCTTCTGTCCCAATGTGACACTACTAGAGCATCCTGCTTCTTAGTGGAACAAGAAGCAGGTATTTTTGGAACACTTCTACTTTTATAATCATCTGTTAGAGCTTTTAAAACTTGTCTATGAGTGGGCCAGTACGATTACTAGGAATTGTTCTTTAAGAGGCTGAAAGTTCTTGGAAGCAAAAAATTCCTTTTGCTGGTATAGCTTATACCTGCTTATACCAGAGTAAATGTAGAGGAATTTGTTTTATCTGTTCCTTTTCTAATTTAAGTTACAGGCAACTCAAAGTTTATCAACCAGAGACACCAGTTGTTTACATGCAGAGCTCGTTCATTCTGGGATGGCTGATTAGCTCAGCTGCAGTGTCCTGTAAATGCAAAGCTAATTCAGTTACAGGGCCGCATCAACATCCTCATGCCCTGCTAGAGACTTCTAAACATCCTTGTACCGTGTTGCACAGTGCCTCTTGCAGTACTTACAGAGCATCTGCCTTTATCAGCTGGATTTTAATTGGCCTATTGGAATCTCAACGCTCCCTTACTCCAGATAATGTAAATCTTCCTGTAATTGATTGGTAATAAACTAATAGTGTTGTAAAGCAGAAGCTGGATGTTGCAGCATTTGCTGTTTTCCCTCAAACTTCATCTTAGGATAAATTACAAGCATTTTTATCCTGTGATATATTTTAGGAGAATGTTTTGAATAGCATGTCCAAGGACATTTGCCAACTCTGGTTAAATGTCAGTCATCTGCTTTAAATTATAAAAGGGTGGTTTGTAGATGCAGCAACTGGCAATGGCAGGAACAAATCGCTGAGCTTGAGAGACCTCGGGGAACTACAGGCTGGCCAGCATCCCCTCAGTCCTGGGGAAGGTGACAGAGCAAATAGTCCTGAAAGCCATTTCCAAACATACCGAAGACAAGAAGGTGATTGGGAGTAGTCAGCATGCATTTACACTGGGGAAGTCACGTCTGACCAATCTGATCACCTTCTGTGATGAAATGACTGCCTTGGTAGATGAAGGGAGAGGAGGGGATGTTGTTCACTTGGACTTTAGCAAGGCTTTCAACAGTGTTTCCGGTAACAGCCTCATAGACAAATTGATGAAGTACAGACTAGGTATATGGACACTGAGGCAGACTGAAAACTTGCTGGGTTCAAGGAGTTCTGATCAGTGGCACAAAGTCCAGCTGGAGGCCAGTCATTGGTGGTGTACCCTAGCTCCTGGGGCCAGTGCTGTTGAGTATCTTCATCAAGGACTTGAACAGTGGGGCAGAGTGATGCCTCAGAAAGTTCACAGATGGCACAAAACTGGAAGGAGCAGCTGATGCACCAGATGGTTGTGGTGCCATTCAGAGGGACCTCAACAGGCTGGAGAAATGGGCCAACAGGAATTGTAGGAAGTTCAACAAAGGGAAATGTGAAGTTATGCATCTGGGAAGGAATAACCCCATACACCACTGTGGGCTGGCGCCAAGCATCTGGAAAGCAGCTTGGCAGAGAAGGACCTGGAAGTCCTGGTGGACAAGTGGAATGCGAGCCAGCCATGTGCCCTTGCATCAAAGGCCAACAACATCCTGGGCTACATTAGGAAGAGTGCTGCCAGCAGATTGAGGGAGGTGATCCTTCCCCTTCTCTCACCAGTTTAGCACTGGTGAGACACATCTGGAGTGCTGTGTCCACTTCTGGTCTCCGCAACAGAAGAAAGACATGGGCATACTGGAGGGAGTCCAGTGAAGGGTCACGGAGATGATTAAGGGACTGAAGTACCTGACATACAGGTACAGGCTGAGAGAGCTGGGACTGTTTAGCCTGGACAAGAGAAGGCTCAGGGTGATCTTATCAGTCCCTTATCTCATGGGAGTGACTAAAGAAGATGAAGCCAGACTTCTCAGTGGTGTCCAGTGACAATGCGCAAATTGAAAAACAGAAAATTCCATTTAAACATAAAACATTTTTTACTGTTAAGGTGATCAAACACTGGAACAGGTTGCCCAGAGAGGTTGTGGAGTCTGAATCCTTGGAGATATTAAAAACCTGACTGGATGTGGTCCTGGGCAGCTTGCCCTAGTTGACCCTGCTTTGAGCAGGGGGTTGGACTAGGTGATCTCCAAAGGTCCCTTTCAACTCTCAACTATTCTGTCATTCACAGAGTACAGGCACCCAGCATTTGGGGATATGATTTGACCTCTCTGACCATTTCTTATTCCAAGAGTGTGTTAGTGAGTTGAGAAAGAAAGACGACGGGGAAATCCATGTCATACGAGCTGGACTTTTCCCTGTAGTCACTTTCTGTTCCTCTGTGCAGAAAGTTCAAGCTCTGGATGTTTCCCTTCCCCTTAAGCAAAGAGTTGAGCAGCCCAGACCGCAGGACTAAAAGCTTTCCCCAAAACCAAATGCACTCAAATTATCACAGCAGCAGCCTACTGTATATATACCAAGATAATGGGGACAATAATTTTTTTGGAGTCAAAACCTGTTTGTACAGGTAAAAAGCTAAAGTTGGCTTCCTGCAATTAACAGGAAAGAGATGCTCCTATAAACACACGACAAGTCATCATTACTCCTAGAATTTCTTTCCTGGTAAAGAAAAAAGTCTCTATGAAGTGGTTTTATCAGAGAGCAAGATCAGAAGTAGTTTTAGCTTAATAGCTCTCTACTGGCATCCTCACTGGCCTGGCTGCTGCATGGTGTCCAGCAGCCCTCAGCAGCAGGAACCAGGCTGCCACCACAGCAAGTGAGGAAATGGATCGTGATTTCCCAGGTGTTTTTCTTAGTCCTGACCAACCATTCCTCACTCTCTTGGCTCCAATACCTTTTAAGGCTCACATATGTGGAGAAATCAGGCAGCATTGCTCCCTAGGTGAATACTTATCTAGAATACAGCAGGTACGTGAGGAGAAGTTTTACAGCAGCAGTGCCAGTCTGTGTCTCCTCAAAGGCAACCTTAAATCTAGTCACAGAATCACAGAATCGCTAAGGTTGGAAAAGACCTGTAAGATCATTAAGTCCAACCATCAATCAACACCACCACCATGCCCACTAAACCATGTCCCACAATGCCTCGTCCACACGTTCCTTGAAGACCTCCGGGGATGGTGACTCCACCACTTCCCTGGGCAGCCTGTTCCAGTGTCTCGCCACTCTCTCAGTAAAGAAATTTTTCCTAATATCGAGTCTAAACCTCCCCTGGCGCAACTTGAGGCCATTTCCTCTTGTCACATCCTTTGCAGTTGTCTAGAATCTGTGAAATTTCTATTGTAGATGAGTCCGTGTGCCTAACGTTCAACATGCACCAGGCACTACAGTGGATCTGTGGAGAGAGGAAACCCCTAGAACAGTGAAACTTTTGACAACACAGGAAAAAACCCACAGGCACCGATTACAGGGGCTACAAATCTTCCTGCTGAGACTTCAGCATACCTGGAACATGACCCTTGCTCTGTTTGTGTCTTTGGCACAAACAGTCCAAGCAACTGTCTAGCTGAGCTTTTGACCACAGCTCTGCACTTAAGGCCTGTGGCTTCTCTTTTACCCCTCTCAGCTCGTAGTACACCTTAATGAAGAGGGAAGGGTAAGACCCTCTGTGCAGGGTGGTACTTTGGAGCAGCTGATCAGTAGCTGCCAAATGGCATGTTGGCCTCATGGTCCCTTGAACCTTGCAGGGGGCTGAAGCCATCCTGACATTTGTCCTTCCAGATGAGGAGGCTTGGGGGGGGCAGAGGAAGTTGGGAGACAAAGCAGAGGTTCTTGTTTTCTGATACACTGTGAAGTTGCTCACTTTCAATCTCTGACAGAATGGGCTGCGCTTGCCCAAAGAACAGTTCAAGCACTGCGTTCCTGACATCTCTTAATTTATTAATTCATTTACTAGACCTTGAAAGCATCTTGCACTGGAAAACACTGTCCTGATCCTCTATTCAGAAGCAGACACGATGAGTGCAGCTATGGCTCAGAAGAACTAACAGAACCAGTATGAAACTATTCCCACAGTGCTGTCTTGGTTTAACTTCCTTGTTCTGCAGCAGTGGTGCCACCAGCTGGCAAGAGCCCAGATCCCAAGTCGCAAAGATCAGAAACAAAATACACCCAAGAAGGGAAGTGATGACAGCCAAGCAAACCTGCAGCAGCTGGGCTGGGAGATAGAGGCAGGCAGCAGATTGAGTGTTGAAAGGGATAATGTGCACTGCCACCGTGTTTGTAGCGTACAGTAAAAGCACAGCCGATAGCAGCGTAGACCTGCTGCAGGCTTCAGGCCAAGGAGCGCAATGGATCTCGTCTTGGTTCCACAGCCAGAAATGACGATGGCCACAGATGCACATGCCAAGCACAGCCTGTGAGAAAGCACTGAGGGAACCTGAACTGTTCAGTATAAGGAGTGAAGACTGTGGCAATGAAACAGTTAAAAAAATCCCTTCCAACAAAAAGAGATGAGCTGCCCCACAGAAGGGAACAAACTGCTTCATCTGCACAGTGCATGGGAAAGCAAGGGGAGCTGCAAGGGGATTTCTCCTCAAAGCTTGCACACCAGGTTAAAATCATGACAGGTATTTAAAACAGGTAACAAAGTTAGTTACACCTACTAGTTCTACCCCTTAATTAACTATTGGTTAATACTTTTCCTACTTCATCTTAAAGTTACAGTTCTAATTCACCACGCATGCTCAGAGAGTAGGGGTCTTAATTGGGTTGGGGGCTTTTCTAGCTAGGAGGTGTGTTCCTTAGCATTATAATGAGATGATAATGAGACAAGTTAACTCTAGGGCACTATTTTGGCAGTCCATTTTATTTTTCTAAGATTCGTCCTTGTGGTAATCGTTATTGCTAGTTAGCAGAGAGTTAGTGAAGACAGTCTTTAATACGTCTAAGTGCCAGGTGCAGTTGTTAAGAAGCATCTTCTTTACAGTCTTCTAATTCTTCTTACTTGCTTTTAACACTTGTTTTTCACGATGTCCTGTAACATAACAGTCGCAACTCTGCCATTAGATACATTCCCTATGGAAGCAAGGAGTGCTACTGCAGCTATACAGAGAACAGGACTGATGTTTAAGCTATGAAAAACAGGAGTAAGCTGAGAACCTGCCCTTGGGATATCAATCCACTCACTGGTGAAGGAAAAAACAGTTCACTGTTTCCCTTGAATCAGTCATGTCAACACAGAGGCTGGACTGTTACAGGGAGAAACCCAAGCCCACTTGCTCTCGAACTGCCCTGGATTTACTTGCAGTGAGATGATTAGCAAATAAAGGAAACCATCAGCCAAGCCAACACACTATACAAATACATTTTATTTAGAGATACCCATAGTAAGATGCACAAATACTTTTTGTTCACCACTTTTCAGATCACACAACTTCAAGTAGTGGAAAAAACAAACTGCAGTTAATTACAATTATCTATATAACAGGGCAGTAGTAAAAGATCCCTTTGTCAGACTACAGCATGGTTAACGATACTCAGGTGAGAATGTACAGATCTAGGTATTTAAAAAGTGCATGGGTCATTGCCACATACACTAACATGCTTTTTCAAAGAGCAACATCTTTCTGGCACGTGAACACAGTAACCCGGTTAATGCAAGATGGAAAATTAGGTCTGGAAATGTATCTATTAACAGTTTTCCTCCAAACAGCAAATTAAGAGTTATTTGTGACTGACACATGGAAAGCAATCTGTAAAAATCACTGTTACGTTGTCCATGTAGTCAAGCAACACACGGATGACCTGAAATGATCAGTTCCAGCCTACACCTTCACAGCTCTTCTACCACAGTCTTCTTCAGAAAAGTCCAGAGCACTTGACTGCATTTAGCAAGCTGGCAGAAAAGCTGTAATCTGAGATCCAAGCTCTTGCACCCACACTGAGTTCTTCCACAAGAGAAATCTCAGTCCTCAAATTTCAAAACCCCATGTTCCACCTGCAAGCACATCAACTGGATCACATATTGCTGGGTTTACTTTCAAATTCCCATCTAAATGGAGGGAAAGGTAGGAAGTGGTGCTGATCTGAGAGAGCAGCTGCATTGGTTTAAAGTTGTATTTAAACCCCATGGAACCTGGACTCTTCTCTCCAGCATGTGTGTCTCAAACCAAGGAAGTTCAGCAGGTTCCTCTGCTCAATGCAATCCCCATTTTGCTTTTAAATAGGGATAGTGCTGTATGGTGCTTGGGAAAGAACAGCAAGGACTGTTGTGTGGATGATTACACACAAGAGCAAGAAACACGTTAAATCAGTCTTCAATTAAACTTCTTCCATTGCAAACAGAGAGAGACAGAGACTGACTTTTGCATTATAGTTGAGAGGCACATTTTGCATTGATGAACAGAAAACCCCAGTTTACATTGCAACTTTCTGTGGATTAGAACACAGACAAACCTCCTGTTAAAGCAATTTTTAAGAAAGAAACAAAAAACTCACTGTTCTTCTATTTAAAATTCTTAAACTGCTCCCTCACCTATTTTACCCAGAGATACCTTTCCACTTGTGTGTATGCAGCTGCTTTTCCTCCCTAAAACTTGTTTGTGTAAGAGATCCTTGTTTCTGTGCCCCCTGGAAGTAGACAAGTAATTCTGATGCCTCACAGGATGGGCCCCTGTACCACGTTCAGGAGAGCTGAGAAAGTCAGTAGGATTTCGTACATATGCAGTGAACCCCAGAACAAAAAACGAGAAAAATAAAAGCCACCTAATTGAAATAGCCAGCAGTACAGGAATCAACTCCTTCATGGAGCAGGAATGAGTTTGGAGCAAAGCCTTTCAGACTCAAAGGGGGATACCAGTCCGGGGAGATATCCAGGGCTGAGTCCAATGAATAGGGAGACTGTGAGCAAGGCCCCAATTCAGTGAGCTACTGCCTAAGCCAGTAAACTGCAGTAGGGCTTAAACAGGTGCCCCCGGGCTTTGCAGAACTGGTACCTGAACTAGTAAGCCAATAGAGAACAGGGAACTTGCTCGAGTCCCAAGGAGTAGAGGGTGGCAAGACGGGAGCGAGGCCGGGATGAGAGGCTGAGAATGGAGACACAGCATTTTGAACAAGAGTGACAGAGCCCATTAGAAGTTACTTATCTAGAACCTTTTCGTAATGGTCCACAATCACACCTGCACAGTCAGAGAAGCCCAGAGCAGCCAACTGAAGCTGTAAATCCCAGCTGGCCTGTTACGCCCCTGCATGTACAGCTCCTGCTGATTCACCAACCAACCAGGTGGAGGGAGCTGTAGGCAAGGCCCTTCCTGGCAGGAAGCACGTCAAGGTGGCTGGTGGCAGCTGTAAAGCACACTAGTCATAGAAAATCACGAAACAGAGACAAGTGCATTGGTAACCTTGAGGGATGAGGGGGAGAGTGAGTGACCGCTGAGGAAACTGATTCTTCCCCATGCCATCTTCACATCTCATCTGAAGAGGGATGACCAAGAGTTTCACAAGCTCTGAGAGCAACTAATCTGCAGTTGCAGAAGCATAAGGCATGATGGAGCTAACCCTCAAGGCTTCCAATTGCTCAAACGCTCCATTACCAGCTCATACCTGAGCGCAGCCAGCCTCTGGCATTTCTGCTGGCCAAAGCTCATTACAGTAACTTTTGCCTTTTGAGCACAGGGTTGGAGTTTAGCTCAGAGCACTACTATAGCAGTTTTTTCATAATCTGCCAAATACGCAAAAGAAAAATCCGTGGAGAAAGCCTTTAAATGGGATCAAGTCAGCAGAAAGTCAGTGATGCACCCTCCTGGATTTGCCCTCAATGAAATCTTTAGTTATGACGTTGAGCAGCAGCCGAAGACGCCAGTTCTCTGGTTGGCTAAACCACCACTGACCAGTTTAACAAACACACTGGGTTCAGACGCAGGGCGCCTCCACTTCCCAATCTGCTGACATCCACTGCGCAATACAGATGCGAGAGAATTTCAGCTTCTGTAGACTGTGCAGGAGTGGAGTCTCCACTTCCGAGTCAGCCAGCCAGACACTGAAGTTTATGGTAAAAGCACAGAGTGATCTTTCTACAGTGGGCTACAGCTTTTCTTTTTATTATGACTTGATATTTTTCAGGCTAGGCAAGCAGCCTTGAACTGATTGTTAAAGGTGAACTAAGAAGAAATGGGAGAAGGGGAAGGTGCTAAATGTTACAAAACAAAGTTAAACTAATCTGTTCTACTCTGAAAAGTGACTGTGATACAAACAGGACCTTACTGAATTTTGAAGAAACTCTGAAGTTAGCAAGAACTAAAGAGAACTCCAGATTAAGTTTGCGCTGGGGTAGAGAGAACAGATACAGTTAGCACAGGAAATACATATACATTAGAGCTCCTTGACCATGTATTAACCTCAATACACTGATGATTAATTGTGCTGATTCTAACAACAAAGGTAGCCTCATGGATCAACAGAATGCAGTACTGTACATATGCATGCCCACTGAAGGCCACAGCAAGTGAAGAAGTGTTCTGTTTCCATGCTCTTATGATCAAATTAACCTTACAGCTGGGAAGGGACATCTTGTATCAATCACACCATCCTCTGCTATCTGCATAAGAGACAGAAACTCAGCCCAAATGCCAGATGTCAGTTTGAGTTTAAGAACGAAGATATCCTTTGCCAATTCAGAAAACAAAAAAGCCAAACATGTAATGTCTTTGCATTGGGAAAAAAAATAAAATATCACTTTTCAGAGAGAAGAAAGAATTTACAAGGTAACTCTGAACACTGAGCCCCGTGTCCAGCCAGGCTGGTTTCATATACTATCTGCAATTTCTCCCTGTTCCATTTGCAAGCTGCATCAGTAATTTTGAACACTTTTACCTTACAGTTAAAAATGTGCACTGTGACATTTAAAGAGAGCTGTTACTACTTCACTTGACAGCTTCTGTGATAGTTCAGGATCCAGTGCTGTTTCTGACACAGCTCACGACAGAAAGAGCAAGCTGAGAAAGGCTCTGTTAAATGGGTGGAATTGCAAGAGTTGTTAACGAACATCAGACCCTGGATTCAGAATAAAAGCCAGCAAGTATCAGCAAGACCTGATTCCCCGCCCCCCCCCCCCCCCCCAAGACTTCGGATCTTATTAAATATACTTGGAAAAAAACATTAAAAACAGTTCGCTGTAGGACATCCTACCCTCAGGCAACAAGTTGTGATCACCGCACATTTTAAAACACCTTGTGTAGTTTGTGCATCATATACAAGTACATCATAGGCAGTGGGGAAGATCCAGCATTTGTGTACACATTAATATACAAGCAAGCACTGATAGATGTCACAGGTAAGACTGATCCCAAGACAAACCAGTGCATTGATTTGTGTCTACACCACATCCTAAAACAAATGGAACAAGTCACGAGTAACAGTACAAACCCGCTGCAACTTCAATACGTACATCTTAGAAAAAGACAATGCATGTACCCAGCCCCAAGACAGTGACAAGTTTGTGAGACAACTTTACAAAGATCAAGGTACCAGAAGAGGAAGGCACGTTAACCTCTGGTTGGTCCGTTTCGGTATTATTTGTATGAGTCATAGTGATTTATATACCCTGAGACTGTGGGAGGCCTTGAAAAGGAAAGGAGACCAGGTGAATGGGCAAATAAAAAGTACAAGTTTAATGAGATTTTAAGATTCAGCACCTGAATTTTCCCTTTTAATAAGGGAATCTAGAAAAGCAGTTCCTAAGAAAACAACATATTGACTCCTAGATTTTTGTTCTGAGGTCAAAGAATCAACATCTAGGACTATAGAGACCGCACTATGTCACAAAGGTTTTTTTACACACCCTCTCAGTTTCAGTCTAATGACCAGAATTTGTATACAATCAAGTGTTTTACTTGGTGGTTTTTTGGGTACAGAAATGGTCAGGCAGCCCACATCAACTCTGCCAACCCTGGCACCCTGTTTTACATTGGTGTGCACTTTCTTAGACCATACCGCTCCCAGCAGGATACTAGACGAAAAGGCTGTTAGAAAATGGCACTCAATTTTTAATTGGGGAGATTCCTTTCTGTCAAGAGCATTCTTTTAACTTGCCAAGTACCACATGGTTTTGATAACGAAACCCAGCATCACAAGCAAAAAGATACTTCCTAATTTAAATGCTTGAAAATTAATATGGAGAAACAAGAATGACAGGGGTATCTACTTGATCTCTCTGAAAATGTTTCTGATTAAGCCCTTTCACAAGTACCTCCTGAGCAATGAATAAGTATCCCCTCTATGTTCTTAAATTCTTCAGGAGTCCTGAGAGCAATACCAAACACTGTTGGGCTTTCACCCTTTCTCTTGTGCCCTCTTGCCCATCCTCACCACACACCAAAGTGCCCGCTTGCAGAGGCAACGGCGAGCATACACAGCAGATCCCTTCAGACAAGATGTGGCTGTCTTCTCCTTTCCGCTCCCCCTTGTCTGCAACATGAACAAATTCCTGGTGTGTGCGCTTCAGAGGCTTTCAAATAAGTTACTAACACTCAGAAATACATTTTAAGTTGAGGTCACACCATGGGCTCTAGCTGCAGGGCGGCCAGCAGTGCACACAGGCATTTTCACTTGGCTTTAAGCTAGGGAGCATGTCCTGGCCAGCATAGGGTCGAGGGCTCAGCATGGGCTGGCCAGAGGATCAGCTCTGCCTGCACTGCACACAGCTCTGCAACAGTGTTCCTAAGACCAGGCTGTACCCCAGTTCAGTACTTCAGTCATAGCAGCAATTGCAACAAAATCTAATTAAGAACCTCTCGGACACCTTGGAAAAGTGGGTTTATGGAAAATAAGGGCATCGGACCACCACAAACAGATCTCAGAGCTGCCACCTGGCTGCTGAAAGATGCTGCTGCTTTGCCAAGATGCAGCAACTGACAGCCCATCTGTTCCTGGTTTCTTCCAAATAAACAAAACAGGTGACCTCCATGGAGGGTCTGGGCAAGCCTGCTTTATTTCACATCTGCACCAGGTGAGGGACATGAGTTCACAAGGTCAGTAAGTGCATCCCAGCTGAGGAGCAGAAATTAAGACACCAAACCACCACCACTTGACATAGCCAGATCATAACTTTAATCTGTTAAATCTGCAGCTGCAAGCTATATACAAAGCAAGTGCTCAGGTGAAGGAAGAAGATGAATTTCTGGAGAAGAATAACTGATACATAAGTATCTTAATCCTTAAGATACAAAAAGCTGCCAAAGACTTGAAATGGAGGCAGCAAATATATCCCCATAATGAAGTTCAGGAGTCCCCCTCATTAAGGGAGTCACAAGAGTCCACAATGTGAATGTAACCTTTGTGGACAGACTAAGTCCAGTAAGATCACTGGGCACTCTTGCAATGAACTGTAAAAATGGATCTATGTGGAAAAAGGACAATGGAGACTAGGAACAAACACCTATTAACTGCTCTTTGGTAATTTACTCACCTTGGACTAACACCAGCAGCACTGATGAGGAAACAAAACAAATGTACTCACTTCTTTACTGCAATCCCAGAAAGCAACGAGGAGAGCACTAGCAGTTCTCCCTGGCTGACTTGACCATACAAGGGAGAAAGCTGGAGGAATTACCAGGAAAAAGGTGTTTGGTGAAGAGGGTGAGCACCACCCTCATTGCTATGCTGCAAAGTAGTTTATACTTACTTAGGAATGTTCATCACATAACACCCAGTTGTTACTGGGGGATTGCTACCCAGTACTTACAAGCTGGGTAGTACCAAACCCATAATTAAGTCACTAGTTTGATCACCTGCAACTATGAATGCTGAAAATGTAATACCCAAAGATACCCAAATTAACATGATAGTCTACTGAAAAGAGCTGAGCAGAAAAATTAACTGCTTCCGACACTCACCAGCAGCACAAAAAATCCCACATGACTGAAAAGTCAATAGCAGGAAGAAAAGTCTGAAGGTCTGTTATGATTAAAGTTCTTTTCCCTCCTTCATGTGCCTAGTGTGAGATAAACCAGAGTCCGTTCCCCCCCCAGGAATAGACCGTTACTGCGTAATCCCAAACATATACAAGGGCAACTGACCAGTTCTACAGTCTGAGCCAGCCTCAAAGGTCTACCCAGTTTAAAATAAACCAAATTGAACGTTTAAATCATGGCTTGACAAACTGCCAGCAAGCAAGCCCATTCATTCCTGCTCGACAGAGGTCATCTCTGCAAGTACAACATTGCTACAGTAAGGACTGGTATGACTTGGGGCGGAGGAGGCAACCCCTAACAGACCATTTGGGAGGGCAGGAAAGAGCAAGGCAGGGAAATCATTAAGAAACACTGGAAAAGATAAGACAGTCTGAAAATGTACAGGCCACTGGGTCTCAGCACAGCACAGTGAGCCGTTCAAGAAGCTACTGAAGTGCAGTCACCAGACTGAACTCCATCCATCGCAGGGGTGTATCAGCCATTTGAACAAGGGGGTGCACCCAACTCACCTCCATGTGGAGTCTGGAGATTCCCGGCTGTACAGCCATTTCTGCACTTCGATGGGAAACCCCTGCATTTCTCACCGTGATCCTGGATTTCAATTCTGATATCTAACCCAATAGGGCAACAAAATCAAATCAAGTAAGAAAACCTGGCTTTTTCTCCTATTTCTCCTATCACTTCTCTTTGGACAGTTGGCGTATCATCACTTTACCTCAATTTCTAACACTGACTGGACCAAAAGTGACCTATAACCAATGACAAAATATTCTGAAACTTAACATCTCTACCACTACAAGCATTTAAAACCACTGAAACAGCCTTGAAATTAAGTTCTCTCTGGCCCAATTTGTTTGCATGCTTGCAGCACTATCTAGTTTGTCTCTTTTTTTTTTTTGGGGGGGTGGGGTGTTTCATACAGCAACAAGGATGGCTCCCTCCCCATGAGAAGTTATCTTTGCAAGAAAGCACCCTGAAAGCAGAATACACGGGAGCATGGTGAGACTTGAGGAATTTTACATCATTGTCCAGATTCTTCTGAGAATTGTCCAAAGCTTCCTATGCAAAAAACAAAAAAAAGGGAGGAAAAGGGCACTCACACTACCAGGCTTTAGGACTGCACATTGAGGTACTCAGGGAGATCAAAGTCAGCAGAGCATGACACTTTCCAAGGATGCCTCTTCAGTAACCTAGAGACTCTGCAGAAAGATCAGCCTCCGTGTTTGGAGGCTGAAGCTCAACCCACACAAATATCCCTTTTGCCCCCTCACCCAGACCTGGAATATGCTTCAATTAATAGATCAACATCAGGGCTAGGATTTCCAGACCAGGAGTTTTCCTTCGGCACTGGTGACACTAAGTGCCTACGTCTTGTTTCAGCAGAACTGGAGGACACTCAAGTAGACTCCAGTGTCTAGTTTCTCTTAAAAAAAAAAAAGCAGCACCTCAAACCAAGCCCAAATAAAACACCTTAGCAGAACATGTTCCCTGTGACAGAGTGATCGTACACAGTAGTTAGAGGAGTAATCCTGGAAATACACATCCTGCCATACTTCACCAAGACTTGTTTTTGTCTGTATACTTCCACTTTTCAAAACCCCTAAAATAACCAAAGCAGTATGTTGCCATCACAGAACAACACAGGCACCATTACAACATCTTTAAAAAACAATGAACAACTCTAAAATTTCAGAGCTCCTTCGCTACCCCATGGTATATAATTTGTCCCTTTTCAGAGAAAAGCCTGAATAGCCACACATGCAGCGCCATGAACTGATTCAATTTAAGCAACTAACCCACAAGGGAAGTAGAATTATCAAATGCCGCAAGATCTGTTTGTGAAACACCCATGTCAGTGCTCAGCGTAAGTAAATTATACTTCCGGGACAGGTGCACATCTGGGACACCTCTTCTCTTGCCAGGATTTCCACCCGGATTGGAAAGAACTGCATTCCTTGCAGGATTTCCACCCAAGTCTCCACTACCAACTGGAAAGTAAGCCTGAGCTCACTACTTGGTGTTACTGGTGAAGATGCTGAGTGCAAAGAGAGAGGGACCGCAAGGACACATGCAGACTAGCTTCAGGCAGTCCGGCAGGAACTGTGTAAGGGACTAGAGCTACTCTGCCATGGTGGCTGTGATCTCCAGCAGACAAGAGAACAGAGCACGTCCCAGCCTTGTCCGTCTTCTCAGCTTCAACCGACTGCTCGTTTGGCACCAAAGCAGTGAGGTACAGGCACACTGTGCTCCACTGGTGACAGGGGCAGGGGAAAGGCGTTCATCTCATCAGAGGACAAAGGTGTCAGTAACAAGCTGAAAGCTTGGTGCCTGCCAAAAGGCTAGGAGGAGCACCCTGGAGTCCTGCATTTTAGCTGAGTGTAAGGTAAGACCATCACCCTGGAATGCACACGCTTCACAGCTGGACCTGATGGGCATCAGACCTATTCTCCCCACCCAGTCCCACATGAAGTTTGAGGGAGTTTGAATGCAGCAGGGGATTTGGGGAAAGACAGAGCCTCTCCTATAGCAAGCAGGATGACCGCAGATGCTAGCGCAACGTGAGCTAACAGCAAGTTATCTTGCTACACGGAAAGCTTCTAGCTTGCATTAGTTAAGTCCGAGACGCACTCTTTAACCTTGGAGAAAAAAACAGTTTATTTATTCCATTGGCTTATTAGAGGAGATGGCCAACCAGAACAGCTAAAATAGGAAGCTTCCACAATCTGGGACAAAAACGGTCCTGGGTTTTAGGCAGTTTATGAAGAACCAATGAGCTACTGCAGCAGCATACTCGGGAACCTTGGCTCATCCGGAAAATGGATAGATTTAGGTCATTTTGAATGACAAGAACACTCATGTCCCTAGCCCCCATTTCCTCTCAGCACCTCTGCAGGCCCTCAATGTAATGTCACCCTGCAATAGCCACGCTGCAGAACAGCCTACGCAAACTCCAGTTGTACAAGCTGATACCTGGGACGGGCAGAGAAGGAATGGAAGATCAATTTTTGCTCCCGGCACTGCTGAAAACTACAGCTCAAATACAAATGCACTTTTGAGAACTCCTGCGCTTCTGCAGTTTGGGCTTGATGGGCAATACCCCTGCGGAATCCATCCCTGGGCTTCAATGAGTACAGCTTAAAGTTACCGTATTCCTCTACGTATAAACAGTGTCATTAGACTTGTACTTTTAAAAAATAAGATCAACCCAGGCCAGGGCCAGGCTCTGCAGATAAAGTAGTAGCTTATCTCTTATAAATATTTTTAATATTTTTTAATTACAAGTAGTCCTCACTCCAGGTAATGTAACTGACACAAAGTACCTGCACACACGCAGCCCCTAGACTTTCACAGAAAGCCCAGGAGCAACCACTCAATAAGAAAGGAATCCTACCTCACAGCAAAGTAGGGGAGGGGGCACATGGCCAAGATAGCCTAAATGTGGGGGAAGAGTCATTTGGAGTAAATACAATAAAAAGGGATTTCAAAAACCCTTCATACAAAGGATCAAGGAGGTTAAAGCAAAAAACTGGTTCAAAAAGATGTACAAAACTGTTGGAGACCAACAGAAAACTCTGCCAAAAAATAACTTGCATTTAAATCAGAAATCAATGGTATCACACAATTCTGTTGTTAAAAAAAGGAAAAGAAAAGTGGAAATCTGTGTAAAGATCAGCATTTATAAAGAGTTATCATTAGCTCCAGAGACCAGCGTAATTCCCATGAAGTCCTGATGGAAGGGGGCCTCCTGCCACAAAGAGTTTTGTTCCAGACGAGTCGTAGCAGTGGGTGTAAACAGCATTTGGGAAGAAATTTATGTCAGAAAAATAATTCCTCCAGGTTTCATCATGATTCTGTTAAAGGAAAATTTAGATTGTTATTGTTGCCAAACAAACCCAAAACCTTGTTTCACAGAAGCAGAAGGTAGCTTCCAGAGCCTAAAAAGGGTTCTTTTCTGTTAATACCCCCTGAAGCTTCAGACAGATCAACCTGAAGATCCCAGAGTTGTTCTGAAGCTTTTTCTGAGGACATTTGGGCCAAACATTGGAGGGCGGAAGGTGAAGGGGAGGGAAGATAACAAGTTTCATTAGTTTTTAAAGTTACATCACAATGATACAAAAGATAATGGAGAGAAGTTAGACAAAGCCATTAACTGCTTTATGATAACACACAGGAAATTGAACTCAAGTGCCTGCCATGGCATTACTTCAGGAAGCCACAGTTTCTAAAATTGCACACAATTAAATGAAATCTCTCTTACTTTGAGTACCACGTTAGAGTAGCACATTTTTGAAGGAAGACAATGTATTTTGTGTTTGAGGTTCTAAAAACTGAAAGTTAGATTACATTCAAAAATATAAAGATATAAAATCTAGTTCATTTACAAATTGGTGCCTAAGAAAAGTTGTCAGTATATGCCTTACACTCAGGCAACCAACCTGCAATACCCTTTCATAAAGCACTTCTTGCTTTTCGTGATTACAGTTATCGGTTACATGATCACTGTTTTGCTGGGACACGTTTCATAAAATAGCTCCCATTACTATAAAAAGAACTGGTTCTCAAGCCCTACTGCACTCCTGTGTAAAGGGTCGCCTACAGCTACAAGCTACTCACCAGCCAGCCTTTCCCAGTAGTCAGCTTCAAAATTTCACTTCCTCCTAATTTCTGCTTCTGTCCATAGCAGGCACGTGGAGGCTTTTCATCCAGGAACCTCTGGGCTCTGATATCGTAAAACAATAAGGAACCTTGCCCCGTTCCCACTGTGATGATGTGCTCATAGAAGCTCACCGATCGAATACCTGTCAAGTGGAGAAGGGACATACAACGCAGTAAGGAAGATGGATGCTTTGGCTCTGCAGTGCTGCTGCTTGATGTCTAGTATTTTCTTTAATAAGAGCTACCTACTAGTATTCTCCACAACACAAGTTTCCCCACTGCTATGGAGCAGTGCAGATAAATCCCCACTGATGCTATTGAAACAGCAGTTTCAGTTGCATATACTACCTCCCTTCTCCTCTGAGGCTGCCAGCTGCACTGATGGTGCACAGTAAGAAGCTTCACTCTCAGCAGGCCCCAGCTCTGCCAGATAAGCAAAGATCATAAGCCATTTAGGATCAAGAGCAGCTTTGTTCTGTCTGCCATGAGCCTCTAAGCGAACACACCATGAGCGAGTACATGGCAGCAGACAGAGGAAAGAACACCACATTGGTTTCCTCCATGAGCTCACACCCTATTTAGCTACCTGCCAAGCTGCGGTAAGTGACCATGTGAGCAAAATTACGGTCCCAGCTGCCACCAAGTGCATTTTGCTGATCAGCAGGCTAGCTGTAAGCAAGTATAACCATAATGATCGCTAGTCACTTTGCTGCTAAGAAATATCAGGCTCTTAAATAATTTTGACGCTATCTCCACACCAATATTCTCACGCAAGCACACCTTACTCATTGTAGCCGGCACTTCTAGCACTTCACCCAGCAATGAAAACAGACTAGGAATCCTACAACCTAAGCAACACCATGTTACGCCAGCACATGGGAAGGTACAGCCAAGTTTCCAGTCTAAACAAAACATTCTAGCACAATTCAGTTGTGCCATTAGACTGAGTAAAAGCAGTACATTTTGTTTTCACAAAAATCTAAATCTGAAGCCTCAGCTAAACAAGGAATCCTTGGAAACAGTCTGGGGAAGTTATCTTTGTAGGAATTTTCAATTTGCAAAATATCCCGTCATCTCACTTCTACTTCTTGTGCAAAAGGTTTGTTCTGTCTGAGCACTCTACCCCAAACAACTTCTACACAGATTAAACCCTGCCACATCTATGCTTTTCCTTCCTGCACAACATGATGCCAGGTTATAAACTCTAGGGCTTTTCAAGCCCTCTTTAAAGAACCACTGAATTACAGCCTAAACAAGCATGCAAACAGGAGGGGCAAAGTAGTGAGTTATGCCAGCTACATCCACATGCCAACTGCTGTCACTGTACCAAGTGGGACTGAATGTCACGAAACTTGTAATATACTGGAATACACCCAGCAGGACACACGACAGCAGACATCCGAGAGGTATGAATGCAGCCAAGGAGTTTCCCCTTCCCCTTTGTACAGAGTCTTAACTAGAAACACATCCGCATCCTTCCGCCTCCGCAACCTGATGTTACATCCACAACCACCAGCATCTGCAACACACACTTAGAACAGGCAAGGCCACATTGTCATGCTCCAGGTGTGAGGTGAAGTCTTGGCTGCAGGCTTAATAAGTGGGAAACCACTATGCAAGTCTCACACCTGCTGAGTTAGATTTACCAGATTCATATAAGAATATGGAGCAAGTTGGAGACATCTTCCCCCCGCCCACTACAAGGGCCTGGCTCTGGCAAATACATGCAGAAAGCTTTAAGCCCTCTGCAATCAGCAAGAGCAGTCACTTGGCTAAGAGGAGAAAGGCACAAGAGGGGATGTTCTCTTATTTTTGCTGCAAAAGCGCTCTTGACAAGCAACCCAGCAGAACACTTACTTAACAGAAACAGGTGATGGAGTATAAAAGCAGATGGCATATACTTTTCAATGAAATTTATTAATAAAAAGCTATAAAATGCAGAACGACTGTGGATCTTTCTCTAATCAAAAAAATTAACTGAAGGAATCCATGATGTACCCACTACTAAAAGGATTTTTAGAATAGACTTTCAAGAACAGCACTTCAAATTGGCTCTTAAGGGGCTGAAGTACCTCAGATTAATCATTCCCATCAAACTAAAAGCACCACCTGTGCCTAGAACTGATCACAGTAGACTCTCCAACATAGCTAGCACTCCACCACCTGTGGACCTGGACTATTTGGGTCAGCAAATTGAGTCTCACTCCCAAGAGGCAAATCCCAGAAGGAAATGAAGATGCAGTAGTGTGTCCTACACAAGGAGTAGACACAGAGTCTGTGCTGCGCAAGCTCTGTCCACTACATTAACGTTGCTGCCTTCATGATATAAAGTCAAGGGCACACAACATAGCACTGCATGCTAGCCAAGCAGAAAGCAGTTGCTCTTGCAGATCAAGTAGTAGAGCCCGGGGCCTGCACTTCCCTGTACAGCTTCTAAGAAAAGCAACACTTACAAGATGTGCAAAAAAGCATTAGCTACCTTCTCATGTAGAGCAGACAGGGTTACAGTGGGTAAAAATGAGCCCCAGTTCTAGTCTTACTAAGCGACAACCTTTCTCTGGCCTGGTTTTGGATACAACACTAGTGATCTGAAGTTAATGTGGACTTACCGCATTCAGCAGGTGCATTTGGAAGCTGAAAGCACATTCAGGTAACACTTCAAAGCACTTAAGTCAAGCCAGATTTTAGTCCACAAATCAATAAACAGCCTACTTTCTAGAGGTACTGCACCACTCCAAGTCCCAGTGAGATCAACAGAAAGTTGAAACACTCAGTATCTTGGGAATTAGTATTACTTAAGTGCCTCCACCACCATGTCAAAAAAAAGATCCGCCTACTATGCAGAACAGAAAACAGCATTGAACAAAGGCTTTCTCCAGACGTGAATTGGAGATGTCCCAGAGATACTACCTACGCATAGATCATCCCCTAGCAGGGATGATGACATATTTAAGGCAGAAGCTTTCAGCCACCAGCCACCACTGGGCACCACACTCCCATGTCTTGGTGTTTCTTCCCTATGATACTGAAAGGTGACAGTGTCAAGAACCTCCACAGAGCCCTCAGTGACAGCGGATCAGGACAAGGGCTGTTGCTGCTAAGGCATTCACTTGACAACATGAAATGGTGAAGCACCTTTTCTCATATTATAGAAACATCCCATATCTGAAAGAAGCAGACCCTGACATTTATCTAGACAGCACCGTTCAAACTCCAGTAACCACATAAATAAAACCTTCCTAATCCTTACCTATATGCATTCTCTTTTGATAACAATGAAGAATGATGCCTAGAGCTAAGCTAAATAAGGACTGTGACTTACTAGTCTGGGATAAATATGGTTTAAAATGGCCATCACAGCACAGTGCCTTCTCATGCCTGAAAATAAAAGGTACAGGAAGAAGCTTATGGGACCATGCCCCCTGCAAGCCCTCATGCTTGGCCCTGGTGTAAGGTTCAATTTGACATATTGCATCAACATCAGAAAAGGAAAACAGCACTCAAATCTGCATTTTTTTAATATATTTTTTAAGAGCTAGCTTTTGTATATTTAAAGCAAATAAATACACATTGAAAATTAAGAGTCTCACTCGTGGCTTTAAAATTACAAAGCAAGCATTCACTCACAGCACAGACTCCCAATATGATGGCACAGAGCAGACAACGCACACTTAAAAGTTCAGTAATATTTGGATGGTGTACTATTTCGTTGATCATAAAAATACTAATGTTGTCTATCATTAGATTTCAGAGTTGCTTTTTGGTTTGTTGGTTGCTCAAGGAATACTGTCATAAAAGCAGAACCTACATATCATATTAATGATTTAGTCTATCAGATAAAAACCCCTTCCTATTTATTAAAAGCTTATCTTACTGCAGTCTTAATAGCTACTTCTGCAAGCAAACCACTGGAAGCACCCTTTGACAAGTTTCTTACCACTGCCTCGTTCTTTGGAACAGACGGATTTAACATTGTGAGAAGGCTGCCTCGGATCCAGAAAGGAGACATGCGCCTGTGATCCTACTGCATACACTGACCACTCCTGACCATAAGCCAAACACACGTTCTCCCTGCAGTATGGCAACTTTGTGGAAAGTAGCTGGAAACAGAAGAAAAAAAAATCAACCCGTTATGAGACAATAGAACAATTCTGTACGCTATGTTCAAGGAAGTTGCAGTCAAAAAAACAAAATCCAGCTAAAAAGTAAGTTCACCACAAAACCAGAGCTTTAAGAGAAAAGCAACAACCTGACACAGAGGAAAAAAACCCTGAAGGAGATGGGATGCCTTATCTGAACCAAACTGAGATTTATGAAGGCTGAAGTCAAGGATTATGCAAAGAACAATGAACATTTTGGCAAATTTTTTAAAATCTTTCTAAGCTGCTGTTATTTCCTCTTCAGCAGGCGTATACAGACATCAGCTCTCAGCTGAAAAAGCTTACCTCATACACTAGCACAGATACATCTGGGCTTGAGCTGCAATTAAGCTTAAATAAGTGCAACTTCCTTTATGAACGCTGCTAATCAAGTTCTAATTTTTAGGACATTTCATTTTACGTAAAGCTTTTAAGTGTTTTACAAACACTGCTGCTCTTTCTTCAGGCATTTAAAGGAGATGAAAAATAATGAACAGCCTTAACTGCTAGGCAGTTTTTGCAATTTAACACCAACAAACAGAAAAACACCTTTGATAGTGTGTGCTCTGCTTTCCAAAGATGAAAATACCCATCTAGGGACACAGCTCCCAGTTCCTATTAAAAAAGAAAAACAGTAAGAGAGTTAGTTTCTGCGTGATAGATGTTCTTACAAACTCTCACACTCTACTAGGCAGGCTGCATACTCTGGATTGAACTCATCCATAATCCTGTATATGCTTATCAAGATAAATTTTCATTGTATACTGATCTTGACAGAATGTAATACAGCACAAAGGTGCCAGGTAGAATAAGAATTAATAAAACAGTAAATGACAAAAAATAACTTTCAAAAGTATAGATCTTTTTAGACAATCAAATAATGAATTATTAGACAGTAAAGCTAGAGTTAACAATTCTCTTCAGCAGCTCCCACACTGATTCTGAAGCAAACATTTCTTTCCAGGCACTACTCTACTGAAAAAGCTATATGAAGTTTCCATCACAGAGGAGTAATTAACAACTATAGTGAAAAATAAAGCCCATAGGAGAACCGTGCTTCTGAGAGCACACCCACCTTCACTTCAGACCGTCTCTGTTTTTTGAGGGCAGAAAGAAAAGTCCTGAAGGATGAATTGCTACTCCCACTTGCCCCAGTACAATTAATCTCTAGTAGTACCAAGATATCAGCATGGGGGAGGTTAACGTTTACTATTTGTCAAACACCAACAAAATAACACCAAAGCAAGAACTGGTGCCTGCCCCTTGTGTCAGTCACCTCACTTGCTGAGCAATCCAGTAACAATTCAGCCACCAAACAGGAACTGCCTGAATGTTAGCTGGTCTTCACGAAAGGAGAAGGAAAGCAGCAAGAGCACTCCAGAGAGGGATTCAAGCTTTAAGAGATGTTTTGGTCCTTTATGTGCTTCTTGTAATCATCCCCTTCTTCCCCGCCTTAGGGTGAAAGACTAAAAATCAAACCCACAGGAAAATTGTTCCTTCTGAAAAAATATGATTTTTTTCTACAGGACTTCTCCATTCACTTGGGGCAGAAGCAGACATAGCAGATAAAGACGACCATCTCATATGAGAAGCATGCAAAAGGATCAGGAAAAAATATTAGGTTGCTTCTCTGGTATTTTTTATTTTGATCTTCTTTTCTTTTTCTAATATATATGGACAGTTTTAGGGCTTCTCAATTGTCTTGCTTATCTTACTGACCTTGTTCTTATTGTTGAAAGCCAATGCTCGGACTTTGCAGTTGTTAGGATTGGTGTTCTCCTTGGGGATATCCTTCAGAGCCCTGTGTGTTATGTGGGCATAGACAGGAACTTGGGAGAGATTATGCTTGGCATCACTTTTGGACAACACATCCTCTGTGACTTCCCAGAGACCCATCGAACCATCCCGGGACCCTGAACAAACAGTCCATAAATAAATAGTCCATTTCACATGTACATAACTCATTCCACACATAGATAACTCCCCTTTTTAAAAAAGGGTTAAGCAATAGTGTCTGAAAGAAAAAAAGGATACTATTACTTTAATCTAATTGAACACACTGTCGGTGCCTATACATTTATTAATAACAACATGATTTTACTGACCTGTAAAGTTCATAACATTGTGAACTCATTGTCAACTGGTTTGTCTACATGGTTTCCAAGCAGCTAGATCAGCTCATCTGTTTTCAAACTGATTAGGATGCACCAAAACCCACAATCTTGCACAACAATCACCATTAGAGAGCCCCACATAGAATAATGTCAGAGGCAACTGAACAGCCTGTGCGTTCAGCCTGTGCGTTCAGCCTGGCTTACCAAGGCTGAGATTGACAGTCTGTTAGGCCAATATAAAAATCTCCGAGAAAACTCAGTTGTGTTTATACCAATTTGGGTTCATTTGATTTCTGCCGGTATGCTTATGGATATGTATACACACATTTGTGAACTGAAGAGAAACAACTATTTCAAACCACAATTTGTACCAATTTGTATCAAATCTATTTTTAAAATTGTTTTTCTTAAACCCATGCAACCTTTTGTTTAACGAATGTAACACAGGAACTTAGGCTGAACAAGCAAGAACTCATTTCATTTTTCTACTGAATTTGAAGATTAATCCAAAATATGGATCAATAAGGGTAACAATACTGGACAAAGAAAGCTGAAAGTCTTTGGTTCGTAGATCAACAGAGGCTTAATCCAAGGCCCTATACCATCCCTTCTGGTGTTCAGGCAACTCACTTCCACCTAAGTCAGCTCTGACAGATTTGACATGTACCTCAATTTCTTCCCTACAATGTGAAAAACACATCCCTCCTTCTCTCACACAGAATGCATAAGAAAATATTTCATGTCTTGAAAATTACAGAAAAAACTAAGTATCTACATCAGACTATTAAATTTATAGGCTTTGGTACATCACAGGGAATAAGTTGCAAAGACAGTTAAGCAAAACATCTTGCTGCAACACAGGTGGTCCAGCACAGCAGAGATAGCTTTGCCCCCTCACAGATGGATTCAGTTATTTGCCACTCTCACCTACTACAGTCAAATACAAAAGGAGCTTCCTAATGAGACTTGCATAGCAGCAGCCAGCACATGAGGCAACATCCTGCCACTCCATTTACATGTTGATGTTTTTTAATAGCACCTAATCTTGTTTGTTATGGAGGCTGAATACTCAGCAGCAGAATTTCTAAACCTCTTGACATACTTTTCCCCTTTAATAGCCTTAGCAGGGGAAAAAGTCAACTTCAGCTGGTTAGCCCTGAGGCCAAGGAGAATATTGTTTGTTACCCTAGGCTCATGCCATCCTGGGAATTATTCATCCCATCTGAAGCTTCTGCCATGGAAATCTTTATATCCAGCCAGTAAAACTGAGTGGACTGATGCATTCTCCCTCAGCTACGGCTGCTTAATCAAGAGTTTAATTTCATGCTTACAGACTACTGAAATACACCACTGAAGGTTTTACAAGCAGAGCCCTGCCTTGTTCTTGGTGAAGTTAACACAAGCAAGAGGAATAAATCAAGCCCCCAGTCCTCTTTGTATTCTCTCAACAGTTTTGATGGCAGTGAGAAAATATACTGCCAGATCTCTAACCTCAGGCTATATGATCTGTGTGATCTGCGATGGGACCAAATGCCCTTTTTTTCTTTCTGTGGCATTTCACCTGCCCCAAGAAAGTCACCAAAAAATTTGCATTTAGTTTCTTAATTCATATACAGGTATTTGCTATATCCGCAATGTTTCGAGTTCAAGTATTTCTGCTCCACGCTTTCAGATATAGATGTACTTGAGTTCTATAAGATTAAAACAACATCAGAAGTTAGTTGTCTTTGTTTTCTCCTGATTAGGACCATCAGTGAAGTTCTGAAGAACTCAGTTTAGCAATCACACTTGCTAATTGCTTTCAACAAGTTTTCCCTGGCATCTCAGTTATGAGGACTAGAACCGACATCCTGCTGTAAGCACCATACAACAGAACATGGCAGTCTCCTACTCCCATCTCCACCCTTGAGCGCAACACAGTTCAATCTCACATGCTGTGCCTCTCTATTCCATTGGGGTCCTTATCCTTCCCTTGGATATCTGTAATCATCTCTTCTGTTCTCTTCAAGTTTACTAGCTGACAATGTTGGGTTTTTTTAATGCAGATATTTGGGTTGGAGACTTGCAAGGATGAAGTTTTATATTAAATTCAAAATCAAATTCCAGGATTAGCTTTCTGTTTTTTGAAAAAAAAAAAAAATTAAATCTTACTGAACTAGCAATTTAAGTATTTAACTTTTATAAGACTGTTACGATCTTCTGTCACCTGCAGTTCGACACCTCCTTGTACAGAATACTATGCCCTGTCAGCACAGAAAGACAGTGAAGTACTAAATTAATACAATACCATGTTAGTATTGCTGCCTTTACTTAAGTAATACTTTATTAAGTTACACTGATTATCCAACTAGTTACTAAGAAGTCAGTAACTGACCTTTACTACAGCCTTCTGTATTAACTGACATAGTGTATGTGCATAGACATATATATACACACACACACACAACTTTACTGATAGCTTGACAAAACAATCTGAATTTTCATTAATCAGTCTTTCACAGGATTTCAGGAAACGGATACTGCTGTGCTGTATTCCCAAGTTATTAACTGATAACCAACACCCCTCTTGAAATCATTCTTCTTGTGTGGAATCCTTCCCTCATTGTGTTTAGAGATCCTCTCATGGCAAAGACAGTAACGTTACCTCTGATACTAGAAAAATCAAACTGAGACCAGGGCCCTGCAAATAAAACAAAATGAAGCACCATACTAAGACCAAGAAGAGTTTAAATAGCCAAGGTAGTTCCAAGCAGTTTCAAATGCCCTGATAAAGGTGCTTCCCTAAGACCTATAAAGTGCTGTACATCAGTATACAATTCTGCAGAGGAGGGGAAAAAAAGAGAGAAAAAATTTACTTTACCAGAAACAGCCATAGTATCACTGATCCACGCAATTGAAAATATCCAGTCCTTATGTCCATCCTAAAAGAAAAAAGACAGATTTTTCTGTGCCATTATACTCTAGAGTAGTCTCAAAGCAGACAAACATTCTTCACTTTGATTTTTAGTACAAACTCAGAAGGACAGACCTACATTAAAACCATACAGATAAGATTCCAGTATCAAGCTGGAGCAATTTAAGTACCTAACAGTAATTTTAACTTTTTTTTTTATTTTGATTTATTTTAATAGAGATCAATTAGGTGATGGGAAAAAAGGGCTCTGACCAAGGACAAATTGATCTCAATTCTAAGGATTTTCCATTTTGAAAGCAGCATTCTTTAGTTCTGTAAACCGGCTACATACTTTTATTTCCTCAAATGCACATCCCTACTACAAAAAGTAACCAAAATCTTATGTTTACAATATATGACCTACAGATTCATTTTTCAAGAATCTTTTCTTTAGCAGGGGAGAAACCTGTGGGGAAAAAACCCAAACCATAAGGCTCTAGTTCTGTTTGAAACCTGCAAAGTCACAGCAGCACACAAATGAATAGCAAATCATACAAGTCTTCAAGAGTTGAGCCTTTCTGCAGCTGGTTATCTGCTACTGCAGAAACTCTGACCTGACCTCTGCTGTTATAGTTAACATCTATGTGAAGTCCTGAATAAAAAGGGGAAATGAGAGAGACGTGCTTACGGGACACCACTGTACTCATTTCAGCCTTTTTTCTTTTTAAGACTGGCTATTTTAGAAAGCCCTCATGATGTTTCAGAAACATAAGCAGTACCAGAGTCTATCAAACTGCCACAGGCTACTGGGTTAGAACTAATCTTCAAAGCCAAGTTCTGCCTCTGGAATAATACATACATAAGCTGCACTGGAGAAGGGGAAAATACGAACAACTATCATCTTTTCAATTTCTCAAAAGAGCTTTTTCACTAAAACTAGTTTCAGAGGTCATCACCACAATTAGACTTAAACATTTAGGATTTTGTTAGGTTTTCAGTGCTTAAAAGTAATCTGAAGTAGACCTGAATGAGAGTGAGGAAGAAGAAATCTGACTCAGAACCCTGAGAATCATCTCACATATTTATGTACTCACTCATATTTAAGACACCTTGTCAAAAAAGACAACTTCATCAAAAATGTTTTCAAGCTTTCAGAAATTAACTCTCCACTACAAGACTCCCAAATCTTAATCTTGCTCTGACCTTAGGCAATTCAAAGTAGTAATTCTTGTAAGTGACAGAATAAACCTTCCCCAAATACTCCCACTTACATCTCCCACACAGACAGGATCAAGTGTAGGCAGACGATAAATTGCAAGACTGTTGGGGTTGTCTCCACCTGTGGCCAGAAGGGTCCTCGAGGGGTTGAGCTCAATGGCATGAATACCACATCCCTGCTGGTTCACCATGCCAGGTTCACGATCTTTCAGAATAGGAATCTTGGTAATTTGACCAGTCTGGACATCTACTACAAATAACTGGGGAAAAAAACAGATGTAAGTCATCATCGAACAGATCAGAAAAACAAGATGGTCAAATATCCTCCCTGTTTGGAACTGACATTCTTTTCAAGTTGGAAACCACAAATGCTGCAAGTATGGCTGAAAAATGCATAAATACCTTCTTAAAACAAGTAGACTAACTTAATTACAGTGGGTTTTATTTCAGTCATCCCATTTGGTTTTCACAGCAATAGAAGAGAGAGGAATCTGCCATGGGAGGTTTCCCATTTAGCAAAACCCTTGAATCTAAATCTGTTCAATACCGTGACAAAACAATATTGTTTTCCAGATTCCCTGTACAACAGTGAGAAAAAGACCTGCTGCAAAACAGCCAGTAAGCCGCAGGGGGCTTAGCACAAGTCTCCTGCCTCCCAGATAAGATACTTACCATCAAGTTTTGGCTTTGGCAAACTGACACTTAATAAATTTATATAATTAGAGTTTATTTCCTGGTGATGCACAGAGAATAGTAACTAAATATAATACGGACAGTGCGAACATCTAAAAAAGATACCTAGCTACATACCTCATCCTGCAAAAAGACTAGTAGAAGTTGGAGCTCTACATCACTGTCCCCTGGGTAAAAAACTCAGTTATAAAGCCTTACAACTCTTGAAACAGACATGGATTATACCCAGAGTTATGTCAGTTCAAACATATATGACCACAGGGTTACAATCTAAACCAGAACAACGGTTTACATAGCCTTCCAAAGTGCACTTTCATTTGGGAGGCTCTTGCGCTGGATTGTTTCACAGACGTTGTTCAGAGGGCAGCTGCACTAACAGTCAAATAGGTACAACGGAGGGGACAAAGCCCTGTGAGAGAACATGAGTGAGAAGCAAAGAAACAGAGGATCTGAAGCTGACTTGGCACTAAGGAAAGTGACGTAGAATCACAGCCCAGGATTATAATTAATTTCCACCCCTCTACCCCTTAAGTTTGTTCCTTCTATAACCAAAGAGCATTGTCTCAAAGCCTCTGGAAGTGAACTGAAGATAGAGAAGACAACCACAAAAAAAAGAAAATTCAGTGCAATTTAAAGAATACACACCTCAATCAAATTGTTCTGAAATCCTTTGTCAGACATTTCCAGAAGGACAGAAGAGAAATCTAGAGGTTCTCAGAAGTGAACACATACAAGTTGGTTTTGGTGAACTCTCACAGACTATAGATCTGTTCTTTAATAAGCGTAAAAAAACCCGAGAAAATTTAGCAGCTTATCTAATATTCTTGATGTACTGAACTAGCAGAATATTAATGTCAAATCAAAACTTGATAAAGTATAGTATGTTAAACTCATTCTACAGAGAAAACTGAAATGCATTCATCACTATTGGTGTGTTGTGTCTAGAATTATGCATCACCTTCAACCCACAACAGATCTTCCTCTGTAGGCAGCAGTCTTGCACAAAGAGATGACTGTTCCTACAGGGACCAAATTGTCATGTTTAGTTCTTTATTTTGCATGCAGGTGTGGGGTCAGGCAACAGCTGAAGTGCAGCTGAGTAGGAACTCAGGAGGTACTCCTCACTTCTCCCAGGCCTTACAATGCAGTTCACTGCCTGAGACAGCTGGTAAAAACACGATGCACACAGCAGCCCCTCTGCCCTAACCACGTCCCTGAAAATTAACACCTGCACTGTAGGATCAGGACAAGTAATTCCCTCTCCTCTCACCCTCCCTTGTTCTTCCCCTATGAGTGCACACCCTCTTTTCCTCCTCAGTATTTCCTTCCAGCAGAAAAGCCCAATTCCCTCAGCTATCCTCCTTCAACTACTGGAAAAAAAAAAAAAGAGAATCAACAGTTAAGTACCTAAGATTAAGGCTTGCAAGTGTCACCTACAGGTCCTAAAGCTGGCACCAGAAGTGCTAATTAGGAAAACACATCCACAGATCCAGGAAAATCATGCTTTGGCTGGTAAAGATTCACACTTCAAAGAGCATCTCAACAGATATGAAGACTGAAATGAAAACCCCTTCGCATTCTCCAGTCTGACACTATTGTAACACACCTATGTTTGACACTATGTTAATAAAGACTTACTCTACTGCAAAATTCCTTTATCTAAACTCTAAACTATTTGGGCCGAAAAGATAAAGAACTTTGAAAAACACAATGCTGAAGTATCAGACGACCCTCTCACATTTCTGCCCTGGATCTTCAACCTCAACATCATTTTCCTATAACAAGTTTCCAAATTAAGATATTCCCAGAAGCAGCAACAGGACATACTTCTTGCAGTGCTTTCATCTGCTCGTACTCCCCTCTAATCCATCATCAGCCCTTGAATCGCTTTGTCAGTTCCTCCCTTTTCTCATCCAGTTAACACAGTATTACCGTAACCAGAACAGCAACTGCTCTTAGGGCAAGAAACTTCGCACAGTGAAGGGACTGGCGTTGTAGTTTCAGCTGTAAAATTCTAAGCAGTAACTTCTCCCCTTGCTTGGTAAGGAACTTGGCACAGTGTGGGTAGTTTAAAAACAACCACCACAGAGAATAAAATAAGCCAGCACTGCCTGCCTATGCTATGACTCTTGCATCACCTGGGGCAGGACAGGAAGCCAGAAGCTCACGCTTGCAAGCTGCACCACTGATTGCCAAGAAGTCTTCCCTGTAAATTCAGCAAACAGAAGCCAGGAGAAGCCGAACAGTTGTTAGACGCTTCTAAAGCCAAAAAAGGGAGAAATGTTAAGAAACAAGACAGGCACCCAGCTAAGAATGCAGGAAATTTGAATACCGTTTTAAGAGTTTAAGACACCACAGTAAATAAAATACAAAATATCTGACTGCTTTTAAAAAAGTGCAGCCAAAACCACAGCATACAATGACATAAACCCAAAGAAAAAACAAAAATTGACCTAGTTCCTCCAAGCAAACTGGTACCTTCACTACATCTGCAAATAAGTCCAAAGCAGCCTGGACTCAGATTCTTGACCAAGTCCTGATAGCTGAACTAGACATTTATTTTTTCTTTATCTCAAGCAGGAATAAGAAATTATTTTCCAACTACTCATTATATAGAAACTAAAAATGAGCCACAAAAACTTTTCCTGGATGCAGTAAACCCCCACCAGCCTCCAAACAGTGAACTGTGTGTATTTGTCCCTTGATTTTAAGCTTTGTACATATTTTGATTCTTCCTGCTAGTAAAACGTATGCATGTCAGCCAGTAGTGTGCCAAATAACCTGACATCCAGGACTTACCAAGCCAGGATTGCTTTGGCCATCTGCCAGAAGTCCAAGGACCACAATTCATCTGTGAGAAATGCAGCAGACTCAGCTATCGTGTTCTCTGCAGGACAACATTGTTCTAACAAGGAAACAGGCTGGATGACATGACAGAGAGAAATCCATCTTCCCTTTTTTTTTAAAGCAATTCAGATGTACAGCTTGCAACAGTGCTATCAGTCGAGGATCAAGGCAGACAGGCATGGCCAGGTACTACAGTTGTCATAGCCGTGAATCGTTATGATCTGGCCCTAGTATTCACACTCTATGAGACTACTAGCTGTATGCTTATTTTTCTTTTGGTTTGCAGAAGTGGTGAGAAGTCATTTTGGCAAATGGCTCCCACACAATTACTATGTGGCTGTCCCCTTTTCACACTGCTTATGATCAAGTCAATCAAGAAACCGCCCCACTTCATTGACTAAGGAACTTCGTTAATCAACTTGCCAAAATTAAAGACTGTGGCAGGGAATTGAGTATCTGAGGAGCAGAGTCTGAACTGCAAAATCCATCCTTCTCTTATATACAATACTGAGAGCACAATGGCTTGCCAGGCTCTTCCATCAAGTCTACTTCCAATTTTTGACCTGCTTTTCAGAGACAACAGTTTATGGGAAAAAACCCCACCCAACCAAAGTTACCAATTCATTAAATGTAAGTGCCCTTCCCACGCATCTTTAACCAAAAGCATTGACTTTATACAGCAAAATTAAAAAACAGGCCTATGAAATGCCATTTCAAGGCAGCACGTAGACTCTCTTATGTCCTCCGCTGCTGCCCCTGCACACAGAACAGCGGATGAACATGCAGCCCTATCTTTTAGTTGATCGTACAAATCAATCAGAACAAAAACAAAGGGTGCCACCCTGAGCTACAGCATGTTTTCACAGGCAGAATAGATGTAGATTTACAAAGCACAAAGAACATGCATGAAAGAGACTGCTTATTCTTCACACAAGAAGTACTCACGACATGCTCCGCGCCCCAGCTCTTCACATACTGCTCTCAGAAATCACAGGCACATTCCTGTCATTCACACTAACATTTGAAAGAAACTCATGATAAACACATTGCCTTGCTAAAAATAGTGTCACTAAGAGAGACTCAATCCTGATGAAGTTTCACAATTGGCTTAAGCCAATCTTTGAGACACCATGTGCTTCTTCCTCACCCACCCAAACAGTCTCACCACCCTTGTGACAGCAACTAGTGCTCAGGTAGCTGCGAGGTCAGCTGGATCATACCTCTGCCTTCAGTGAAAACTAACACTACAAGAAAAGCCATCTGAACACAAAGCAGCAAGCTGATCCAGCTGACTCCTGAGCCATGCACACATCAGTGCCAGCAGGAATGAGCAGGTGGGAACATCCCATTCTGCAACAGCACAACTCCAGACCAGCTGAAGCTGGTCACAAAAATCTCACCCTCAGCCAAGCTGGAAAATGACATCATTGTTCTCCTTCAAATTTGTTTTTTGCTAACAAAACAACAAAAGCAAGACAATGCTTACAGCATCGTGACACCAATACCATTGCTGGTCACGCTGAGCAGCACTGTTTGATTTTTCCCAGTTCTCAGTCTTGCCTTTATTCAGATTGTAAACATCTCTCTCTCCCATGTTCATAAAACACCTGGCATAAGGTTCTTCTGTTCTATGGCAATACAGATTCACTAATATATGCCAAGCCCCAAAGAAATGTGGACTCTTTAAAGACTAAGCTATCAAACTGGAATGTCTCCTTTCCAGCGGAGATCAGAACATGCACTAATCTTTGCACAAAACCTACTCACACGTTGTGCAGTACGGGCTTCGCAAGCGCGTAACGGCCTTACACATCATCCTTGAAAGGGTCCAAAGAGAAACAATCCAGACTACAAAGAAACCATCTGAGAAGTGAGTAGCGGTAAAAGCAGCTAGCAAGTTGACCGACTCTGAATTCACATTTCCAGAGACAAGACCATGCAATCAGGTACTCCACCTTGCTACGAAATCCTGAAGCACTACTAGCTAATGGGCATGCACTTTGATGTCACTGAATTTGTTCACTGCCAAAATCACATTTGCCAGTTTTTATTTGTGTCTTGCCCTCCGTGTTTAATTTCAGGAGGCTGGCCGACAGTTAACACATGTCGACAGATGGCAAAGGATAGAGAAGTGAAAGACTTTGCCTGCTAAAGGGCATCTCTACCACCCACACCATACCTGGCACGGAAACTACCAGACTCTGAAAACACACATGGGTATCGCATGCAGTTGACAGAAAACCAAGTACTCCTGAGACCAGAAACAACACCTGGCTGTTTACTCACCAGCCACTGAAAAAAGGTGAATGGAAGTGTCAGTTACAGGCATCAGATTTATTTACACTGAGTTCTGGTCACTGTTCAGTGGACTTTGAGTAGAGTTACAAACTGTAGGAGCATGGCTTCTCATTCCCTCCCTGGGATCAGAAACAAGCAGCCTTCTTGATTTTTCATTACGCATGCAAAGCCAGAAGACATGTTAACTTGCAAAGCAAGTGGAAATCATTTTCCCCATAGAGAGTCTACACTCATGGATGGAAGAGTTACTGTGCATTGTATTCTGACCACTACAACCCCAGGACTACAAGACTAGGTTATAATTGTATGAGATGCACAGAACAGACATGGGATCTCTTGAACAAATCAGAAGTCTCTAAGAAGAAAAAAGAGCAGGTGATTTACAGCAGGGCATCCAAGGCAACATATGAATCCATCAAAGAGAGAAAACATATCAGCTATCATTCAGAAACCAACCCATTCATGCCTTGGAAAAGCCACCTGAGAAAACAGAAGAGAGAGTTCAGTCAGGAAGTTTTTAAACACAAATACATCTATCAGGCCTGCCTGGGGGAAAAAAGTAAACAAATATTAGATTCCAGGCAATTATATTCTCAAGCAACTGGAAACTAATAAGCTTCTTGTATTTAGGGAATGATTTACAGCTCTTGTATTTTTTCATTCTTAACTTCACAATTAGCAAAAAAATTATGTCCTGAACACATACACAGAACTAAGGAAACAAAAGAAGCTACAAAATGATTATTGGAACGTCTTTTTAGAAGCTGCTTTATTCTTTGTCATTTCCTGAAATAGTAGAAAAGATAAAAAGAAAACTACAGCAATCTCCTGTTCAGTGTTTTCGTTTGCCATAAGCTTGTCTCCTACAAAAGTCTCAAAGTTTCTGTAAGAAGCTTGAACGGAAGATGCTGATTACAGACAGTATCTTCTTCTGAGACTTTACCTATTGTATCAGCCTTTAGTAATTTAGATCCCCGTTGTGACATACCCTAAGCATCTGCACCTCTCAGAGGTTTGCCTGCTCCTTCATTTGAATTTGAAAAACATTAAGCAGCCCACTGCATACAAGACCTAGGAGATTCCTGCAAACATGAATCCTGCCTCAGAAAAGCCCAGGAGATGGTGGTTGAATTTTTAACCACTTGAATGCTGCTATAGTTTCCATAATTCTAAATCTATCAGAAAAAGCATGCACCTTTAAGAAACCCAAATATTTGATTTACAGCTGGCCAGCTGTGCGCACCAGGATCCACTGGAGAGCAATAAAGTTATTTCATATACACAATCATACCCAGGGATATTTTTAGGGATAAAAAGTTACCCCAAATAATTAAACAAGTTATAATCCTCATTAAAAGTGAGCAACTGACAGAGAGTTCCATATTCTCTTTGGTGTTTATAGTGACTAGCACTGTCAAGTGACTAAAACCAAACCTACTCCTCTGACAGGAGTGTATTTTTGTTTTGTTATTAAAAATAGCGAATCCTTCTGGCCCAGCATAGCCAAGGGCAATTTATAAATTAAATGCTAAAAGCTCTCAGTGCCACAGTCAAGCTTTGATTTAAAATAACTGCTATGGTTTATATTTTTCTGTTGCATTAACTGTAATTACGTACAACTCCAATGCAGCAAACCCCATTAAAGTCAACCACGTTGTTTTATATTTACTCCCAACTTAAACGCCACAACTTCAGCATATGAGAATCGGCAAAGGAATTCTTCTTTATTAGGTCACTTACTCAGGAGATGAGAGAGAAAAATCTCATAATTAGAGTGTAGAGTTTAACGCTCTACTTGTTCAAATGTGAACACAGAGCAACCAAGCTAAAGCTATTGCAGTATTCATAATTCGTATGCAATCTTTCACAATGCTGAAGTGACTTCTTTTGTAATCGTTGTATTTTGCTTAATAAAAGACAAGGTCCATCTGTAACATGAAGTCCAGCTGTGGAAGCATACACTTCGTTGCAGCGTATGCAGTGGGAACAACAATATGGTTGAATCCCTCTTCAGTTCTGCAATTGTTTGGTCCCGAACAATTTTCTGCAAGGTTGCGTTAACAACGCACTTGCCCATTTATCTTCGCTGCAGCAGCGCTGGAACTACAGAAGTTACAGAATACAGCAAAATTGTTGCAGCTCTATAAAACACGCAGCCATCTTGCTAGAGTAAGCAAGATTTTTGAGAGCTTGTGTTTCAGCAGGAGTTAGTCTCCTGTAAGCTGTTCCATGAACAGTGCTGGCTGCTGACCGGCCAAGGCGATTAACACATGTGGAGAGAGAAGGCAGAGAGATTCTATTTCAGGCTTATTCCCATTAAAAGATGGTTTTGTTTACACAGCTAGGCCTTGCTTCTTAAGAGCTACTGCATGAAAGCCTCCCGCTGTGTAACTATCTGAAATGAAAAAAAAAATACCACTGTCCCTTGCAGGTCAGACCACTGAGCACAGCTTTGGTGCAAAAAAATCTTGAGGCAAGGAAACAATCACACCAACTGATATATTTTGAGGTTTAAGAGCTACTTGATCTATGCATTCCTTACAATGCTCAATTCATTTCCGTGGCACTAACCAGCTTGCAAAGAAAGAATTCGGGATTTTGCACTAATTCAATCAAAACTTTGTACATGAAATTGCAACCTCAGCCAATGAAGTTGGTCTACTAACTCCAGCAGAGAGATTATTACCTAAGATGTACGCTCTCTTACATTTCTTAATCACATAGGACAAAATTTGAATATTGCTCTGTAATGTTTCAAATCCAAAGCATCACTTTAAAAGTCTGAAGTGGTTTCAGGTTTTTTCTGAAGCATATAAAGGTACATAAACAAGAGAAGTTATTTGAACACTGAAAACAGATTTAGAGTGAAAAAAATCACGATGTGAACAAGCAAAGAATAATCCTGAAGATCTGAAATTCATTTTTTAAGCTTGGAACATTTCTAGCTACTCTGACAAATATCTGGAGTTTGACCACAGTTTTCAGTTTTGTAGCAACTTTTCAAAATCAGCAGCACAGAACCATATATAAAACCAAACCCTGTAAGACTGAGCATAATGATAAAGATAGTCTGACTAGCAACTTCTGCCAGGCATGATAGCTGCCATTTAGCAAAGCTAGGGACGTTCATTAACTTCCCATTTGCAGGACAAGAAGAAAGATCCCACCCCATTGTTGCTCTCCATCCAGCAAAGAGATGTAAATAGCTCTGTGCTGATTAGACAGATGCTACATCAGGTACAGGCCTCTACTTTGGGTTCGCTGTCATCTGCACAGCGCTGTATTTTCAGACGACAACGGGTCATTGTTAAGCATTACCTTTATCCAAAATTAATTGTGCACGGTTTTGACTCTGCCCCTAATTACTTCCCAATATTTTCCTTGGCAGTCTACATACTTTGATTGCAGTAAGCATCATTTGGGGGTGGAATAACTCACAGAGGGAAGAGAAACAGAGGTGGCTCTTACCGTGTTGCATTTTGTCCCACACACCACTTGTCGGTGGTTCAGCCACTGGGAGGCAAACACTTTATTAAGGGTTCCGAGGTGAAATTCTCTCTCCTTCAGGAGGCTGGGAAGCTGCTGGGCTGCATATCCGTGCAACAAGCGGTGATAGCTGGACTCATTCTGCATCCTGACCTCTCTACCTTTCAGGTAGTACACTAGAGACCTTTTCACCGGGGGGAGTCTTTTCCTTTTGTGAACTGAGTGATCCCACCCATACTGTGGAAAATAAACACGGAAATTAGATAAATCAACTAGAACAAACTTTAGACACGACCCTTCCAAATTCAAGGACACTCCCAGCAAAACGCTGAAGTCTTCCAAACTACCCATGGAATACCGTACAGGAAGATTAACTCGGAAATGCTGACACAGCCTTCAGCAATATAAAATTAAACGTAAATATTTACTAAAGAAGTAACACTGCGATGGTATTAAAACCAGTCCACACCGGTTCGGCACCGTTGGGGCACCAGATGCTTAGAGAAACAAGAGGAAACCGAGAAGTGCTTTAGGCAGGAGAGGGCAGCCCCGACAGCCCCCCGCCCCGAGCTCGGCAGGTCTGGGGGTCACACCGCGGGGGCCGCCCGATACCGACCGCGCCGTCCACCGGCCTCCTCCGGCCCGGCCTGGGGTGGCCCCGCAGCATCGCTCAGGCCGGGGGCAGTGGCGGGGACCCGGCGGTTACGGGCCGAACGGCTGAACCCAACGGGGACCGGGCCGGGCCGGGCGGGGGAGGCGGGGGGGGAGGCAAGAACACGAGAGAGCGACCGGGCAGGGAGCGGGGGGGGGGAACGCTGCCTGCCGTACCGCACCGAGACACCCCCCGCCACCGGGGCCAGGACCACTCCTCCCCATCCCCCAAGGACACTTTCTCCAAGCACCGGGACCCCTCCACCCTCCTTCCCCACCCCAACCGGGTACCGGGACGCGGCAACCCCCGGCCAGGGTCACCCCTCCCCCGGGCACCAGCACGTTCCCCTCCCACTGGGGACAAGGGCTTTCCCCCCCCCGCCCATACACCCATTCCCACCCCCCCCCCCGGCCTACCTGCTCCCCCTGGAGCCCCCCGGGCCCCGCGGCGGCAGCCGCCGCCGCTTTCCGCTTCCTGCTAACTGTTTTCCGGGCCATAGTAGAAGCAGGAGGAGGAAGAGGAGGAGGAGGAGAGGCCGAGAGCCCGGCCCGGACCCCACATGGAGCAGGAGGGGAAGGCAGCCGCCGGGGGACGGGGCATATAAGTGCGGGGAGCCGGGCCCGGTCACTCTCTCCGCCGCAGGCCCCGCCGACCGCGCTTCACGACATTTTCCCCAGGATTTTTTTTTTTTTTTACGACAGTCGCGTCGCACCTTTGCGGCGGCTCCCCTGCCCCGCCCGACAGCCTCGTTTCCTAGCAACCGGAAGAGGCAGAGCGACTAGCTGGCCCCCCTCCCTTTGCGGTTGCCAAGGCAGCGGGGCCCCCGCGGGGGCGGGGCGGCGCCCCCTGGCGGCGGCGGCGGGCCAGCCGGTCGGGCCGGCGGCCTCCCCGAGCCCCGCCGGTGTCGGCACCGGAGAGAGGCCCGCTGGCACTGCGCTCCCTGCGTTTGCTTTTGAGCGGCCGAAGCTTGCCGGGCAATGCCCGGAGGGAGACCCTTCTCACTAGCAGGCAGCTTGGCTTTATCACCCGGCTCCTCCGAGGGGGTAGGAGGGTGGGTGCACGTTGCTCGGCGCACGACGAGGCGTTTGGTCGAACGTTGCGGCGCTCCTTTCCACCGGGAAACGCCCTCATTGCCGGGGGATTAAAGGGCACACGGAGTATCTGTATTTAATTATGCCTCTTTAAAACTGATGTGGATGGATGCGTGCTTTTCCTTATGCCCACGTGGCTCATACGCACTTTTTTCCTACGCTTACAGAGGCAAAAACTAGAGGAACCCAAACCCAACGATCGCCGTTTTGCAAGTGACATTGCAGAGGGAAGAAAAAGGACAAGGGGAAAAAGAGAGAAATGTGTGACGTGCAGGCAGACCGCAAAGAAAGCCACCTCCTGACCACTCGAAACCCTCAAGTCGCATGAAATCAGTAAACATTCTGTCTTCCTGATAAAGAAGGCATTTCTTTTATGCTATTTGTGTTTTCATCTAACCAACCTCAAAGACAAGGGTGCTGTGAAAAGCCAAACTGAAAAAAAAAACCATAAAAGAACCTCACAGGCTTTCCAGCTTCCCTTGAGGATAAAAAGCCCAAGGGATAATTCTAGTCTGGCTGTTTTCAGTCGTGATTTACCACCATTAATCCCCCCCTTCACATCTTCCCTCACACACACACAACTGCCACCTGCATTTTGGGCCAAATCCCTCCATTCTGGACCAAGGCCCTCTCAAAAGGCTGAAAACCCGCTGCCAAAGCTGCTCTTGGGGGTAAGCACCGTGCTCCGGTGCATCCCGGCGGGAGTGCCCCCTCAGCCGTGAGAGGCGGGCGCGCAGCCCCTCATGAGGGGCGCGTCGAGGCAGCCATGGCCGCTGAGGGAAAGGGCTGAGCCATATGGGGCGAAAAGCCCTCTCTGGGCCCGGCTCACCACCTTCACCCAGCCCCCGGGGGAGCCTGTCGCTGTGCCCAGCTGGGAGACGGGCAGGAGGTGCTGGAGAAGCTCCCGGGCAGGGCCGGGGCCGGGGCCGGGGCTGGGTCAGGCCCAGGCCCGGCCGCCGCCACCCGCCACCTCCGCCCCGCCCCTCGCGGAAAGAGGCGGTGCTCCCCTCGTCGTCGCTCCGCCCCCTCCCCGCTGGGGTGACGTCACCATGAGCACCTCCCGATTGGGCCGGCGGGGGCAGGTGACTTCGCGGCGTGACGCCACCGCGTCGCCGGGGGGGGGCGAGGCGGAGGGCAGGTACACAAGATGGCGTCGCCCGGTCGCGGGGCTGGAGGTGGCGACGCGGCGCGGGTTTCGTAGGGGCGGGCGGTGGGCAGTGACTGAGGGGACAGCCGGAGCCGCCAGCTCGGGGCCGCCAGGCGCCGCGCAGGTAACGAGCGGGCCGGGAGGGGTAGGGGGTGGGGGTGCCGGTCCCCCTCCTAGAGGGGCCTGGGTAGGGGGGCGCAGCCGGCCCCTCCCCGGGCCCTCCGCGCCGCTGCCGGGCCCAAACTTCGCCGCCGCTTTTCCTCGTCCGGGGCGAGGGACTCTCCGCGCCCCCGTCGTGATTCAGCAGATGTGAAGTGGCCTCCCGGGGGGGGCTCGCAGCTTGGGGGGCCGCGCCCCCGATCGTGGAGGGGAGAGGGCCTGTGGGCGCTGCCTTAGCGTGTGGCCTTGTTCCGCCTTCGCGGCGTCTCGCTACAGCTTTTGAAGGTGCAGTTTCATGGAGGTGAGAACCTGGATGGTCGGCTCAGAGGGACGGAGTCCTGGCGCTCTGTTCCTGGGCTGGACCCGGGGAGCAGAGAGGGGGCAGGCGGGTCGGGTGACACTCCTTTCCCTACACTCTCCTGCTTTCCGGTAGTTTCGGGGACTGCCTCAGTCAAGGGAATACCTTTCTGCTTAATAACCCTTAATGAATTTGCCTTCTAACAACTGATTGCTGTTGAAGTCTGAGTAAACGGTTAGTGTCCATGATATTTGGAAGTAAGTTCCTCCCTACGGTAACTAAATCTGTGAAGAACCGAAACATCTGCTTGTGTTTGGGGGGGGTGGTGCATGTGTGTTTTTCGTCAAGCCTGCCTTCAGATAATTTGTTAATTTCTGTCTCTTCTGTTGTGCAAACCATAGTACTCATCTTCTCTATGCAACTTATGGCTTTAGATTTCTCCTGTATTCACTCATTGGTTGTATCTTCTTGTAGGCTGAAGAGCTAATGTCTTGTTTACTTCACCGGTCATAGCCCTCCACATCTCTGTATATGCTTGTTACCTGTTTCTGGATCTTTTCCAGTTACTTGTTCTACTTTTGAATGGGGAAGAGGATCCTATCTTTATCTGCATTTGAGATGCAGACATACCATGGATGTATACACTGGTGTAAGAATTCTTCAGTTTTGTAGTTTCTAACTTCATGATAATGCCGTGTTTTGTTTAGCTCAGTGCTTACTAGAAGTAAAACATTTAACACTTTTATGAAGCTGTTTAGTATAATTCAAGAACTGTTCTCCTGAGTTTTGTTAGCTCAAAATCGTATCATTTTAAAGGGAAAGTTAGGATTGCTTTGTTTTTTTAATTAGTAAAGGAAATTACAATAGATGGAAATGAGTAATCATCTTATCAAGTGTTTTTATTCCCCACATCATTTAAAAATTCCAAACAAGTAAAAAAAAAAAGTCTTACAGGAATCTTGTGACGTTGACACTGTCTCATTAGAATAGAGATAAGCAGATGGACTCTGGCAGTTGTCTGTGTAACCAATACAGCTGCCATCCTGGACTCAGTAAAAATGCATTCATGTAGAATTTAAGCACTTCGAGGTGGATATTCCTAAATGACAAGTGAGTATTGCCAAGTTAAGGAACAACTGAGTTGTGACTGGTGGTGTAACTTCAGTGGCTGTGCTACTGATAGAAGGCGTAGTGCTTCTCACGGCCTGTTATGGGATTAGGAGGCCTTTGTGGGAGCTTGGTAAGGGAAATCTTACTCCAACTGTGATCTAGGGTGTTAAGGAAAAAGAGGGGGAGGCAGTACTGCAATTAGCCAGTCCTCTTCCTTACCTTCCTTCCCTTATCATCCTCAGACCATGGGACTTTCTGCCCCTGTGCAGGCACTGCTGCAACTGCTGGCTTCCTAGGGCTGACCCTGAATATCTGGGATCTCTGCTCTGCAAGAGCATTTTTCAGGGAAGAGGGGAAAAAACTGTTTTGGCCTCCTCCTTTCCTTTTCTCCATACAGAACAGAGCTGTGTGTGTAGCACTGTACTAGCTATGGGAAAGGGAACGGGGCTGAGATGGTACGTGTGGTAGCAGCATAGCAGAGTTGGACCGATGTATTCAAGGCTGTGTGCAGGATGGTGTTAGGTTGCAGGACCATGGTAGTACTGCTACTTAATGACTTCAGTTTTCTGTATAGGTAGAGCTGTGATTCAGAAGTGGCAGTGATGCTTTAGCTTACCATTGTGATTGGGTGACTTAAACCTTTTAGGCAAAACCTGAATTCTAAGGATAGGGGGAGAGAAAACATGTAGTCTTTAAATTTAGCTTTTGCAAGCTCGTGGTTTTAGTCTCAGAAACAAAACCAAAAGTGTTTGCACCTTTCTCGTCTCATTGGCTGGATCTGGCCTGCAAGTTTGATACTTCTTTTTTTTTTTCCCCATAAGTGCACTGTGGAGCAAAGGAGTCAGGGAAGAAGTTGCTTCTACTAAGATCAGATATGCCACGTAAGTCAAATCAAACCTGAAACAGTTAACTGAAACTTCAAAGGGCAAACCAAAGAAATCTCAGGTGTAACATATGTGAGTGAATAAATGTTAGTTTCTCTTTAATGAATTGAACTTCAATTTTCAGAATACTTCAAGAGTGTACTGCTCAGTATAGAGAATATACTGATGACCTGGGAAATTTATTGGATAGTTTATGTTGATGGATAGAAAAATCTTAATGATGAAAAATCATCAAAAACACACGGAAGAGCTCCATCTCCATCGTTCACATGGTGTTTTGCAGTGCCTAGTACTTGTTATCCTGGAGACAAAAATCTCTAACAGAATAGGAGTCAGGTTTCTGGACCAATCCAGCAGATCGCCTCATCTAACCCTGTCTCACTGGCAGCCAGAGCTGGTTTGGCTGATGCTGATGGCAAAAGTGGTCAAAAAGATGCCACAGAAGGCATCACCTTAGTCATCCTCCTCCTTTTTAATTGTATAAGCTTATGGTTTCCTGTTGCTTCCACAAAATTTAGGGATTGATAATTAAGGACATTTGATATCATTGTCAGTGTCCAGTCTCTGTATCCTAAGTTTTTGACATCAGCCTGTTCCTGTATTTTACAGTTGGTGCTGGGTTGAGTAATTTGATAAATCGATCTGTGAGAAACTTAGTGTTACTTGTTTGAACGAACTTCTATCCAGCCTTCTCTGGCATTTTGTTTCTAACATAATCACTCCTAGTCTTTTCAGTCATAAATTCCAGAGCTTCAGCTGTCATCCTACAAGGATCTCTACCTACTATCTATTTAAAATGGATCAGTGCAATTTAGATCAATGTCAGTGTAAAGAAGGTCTAATGGAACTGTAACTGAAAAGTACTGGAAGATGTTTTTGGAAACTGTTGTTTGAACGAAGGACAAAGAAGGGTTGTTTACAAATTATAAATAACTTGCTTGTTTGAAAAAGTAGGTCTTCTAGGGTGTATCAAAGGTTTGTTTCTCTTCCCTGCATTGTGCCTGCTTGCTCTGATAACTAGGAGGGCAATGCTATTGATGTTACAGCGTGTACCACTCTACAATTGATCGTTGGGATTGCAGTTGATCGATACAAGCCTGAGCTCACAGTTTTTCTTTGTTAACTACTTAGGCAGGTAATCCTCTCTGGTATGCAAGTGCATTGCTTAATGCTTGGACCCTCTGACTTGGTTTGAGTAAGCTCATGTTCTGTGTCCCTAATGACCTTTTGCAGTCAGTGTAGTCTTGTATTGAGGTCTGTAAGAGAAACTGAGCATTGGAGTTTTTCCCTCTCTTAAATGATCAGATTTATTCCAAATTCTTGCTTGCATGGGGAAGGCATTTTCTTAGATGTTAAGTAATACTGTCTTTCCTGTGGTTGGGAAACTTTGAAAGAACAGCTTAGGTGTCCAGAGTTGGTCGTTGTGTGTGTCCCATGTCCCCTGCCCGCCCGCCCCCCCCCCCCCCTTGAAGGCTACAAGGTCTTTTCAGAATCCTTTAAGCTTGCAATGTATTCGAAACACAGAAGTATATCAAAGGGGGAACAGAATATCATTGCTCTGACTTAGGTTTAAATCTTCTTTTCTACAAGGGAAAGTAGATTGCTTCAAAATACCATGTTGCATTAGTAGTATTACAGTTTCTAACTAACTGACCCAGTTCAAATGGAAATTCCGAGCTTGTATTTTCTGAGCTGCATTTTGAGTCAGAAACTCTTACAGTGGAGTAACATTTTAATTGGGGAAATCAGAAGAACATGAGTCCTAGCCAAGAAGTAGGTAGTTCTTCAGCTGGAAGATGGTCTGACTATGAATGTACCTAAGCTACTTAGCTATTGGTAGTTAGTATCATGGAAACTAGTAACAGAGGAAAGAGTTGTGAGTTCCTAGTTAGTCTGGTCTCTGTTGCTGAAGATGAGCATTTGTGGTAACTGTCCACTAGATCATGTGAAACACTTGGTTTAAGCCCTTTCCTAATGTATATGTTTGTGCTTGCACCATTTCACATCTCTAGGCTAGCAGCAGCTGAAGTGGTGACTGAAGGGACAGGTGAGATTTATTACCTGAGGTTGGATTTCTAGAAGTATGTGTATTAGCAGTTGTGCTATGTCAAGTGTTAGCACTATGCTTAATCTAGACATAGAGATGTGCTTTGTGTTCAACTAGATTTACTTCATCAATTCTGAACTCTAAATTAAAACTACATTCCTAGTTTATAAATGCTCTGCAAAGTAAATTGTTAAAGCGTATGTATTTCCTTTTCTGATACAGCAAAGCTACACTGGGTTCCACCCTAATGACTAATACCATCATGTGGTGTCCTTGCACAGTAATGTATAATAATTTGAAATAGAAATATAGGAGGCACGTGTAGTAGGGAAAGGCGTTTATGGGAATAAAATCACCATTAATTATCTGGAATAAAATTGTGTGTGGCGAAAAGCTTTTCTGTCCTTTTATGCTGCATACCCTCTGAGAAAATAATGTGTTCTTAATCTTTTAATTAAGTATTAGGTCACCACAAGCAGTTTGTTGCCAGTCTATTTGACTTCTTGGTAGAAAAAAGCTGAAAGATTATTGAGTTTCATTCTGTGTTCGTAATGGTATAAAAAGAAGGGGGGTTATTGTGCTTTTCAGAAAGTACCGTTAGGTTCTTTATGGGGAAGAGAGAGTGATTAAGTTAATGTATCTCCTAAATCAGGTGTGAGTTGGGAGTTTTGCAAACAAAAATGGCTGGAAAAATTATGGTAGTATAAAATACCTTTTCACTTGGGGGTAATGAACCATAAAGATTTTGGGGGGCAGATTTCTATATTACATGCTTCTGAGATTTGTGAGCTTCTTGCAAATCTAGGTTTGTTAATCGAGATGTAATTCTCTCAGTGGTTATTGGCTGGCAGGGCTCTGTACTGGCAATTACTTTTACAACTAAACATATAACTATTTGAATTGTCATCTTCTAGATACTATTCTGAGGAAGACTATAAAGAAAATGTTTGGGTAAGAAAATTCTTTATCAAGTTTTAATCAGCCAAATAGCTGTGTTACCACTTTAATCTGAAGAATTGTCAGACTTTGAGTTGGGGGGAGATGCACTTCAGAACTCCCACAGCTGATAAGGAATATTGTGCTTGCACAAATGCAAAATGCAGTTCCTTTAAGCCAGTGAACTGTCTGTGGAAGAACAATTGCTAGATTCTGATTAGTGTCTTAGCAGAGGGCAATTTTCAAAATATTTGCAGTTACAGGCTTCCTTCTTCGTAGAAGGGAGTTCAGTTCATGATTTCTGTTGACTTACCTGGAGATCTTTTGATAGCTGGTAAAAAGCTTGTAATGTATCCCTAGACCACTGAGTGCCTGTGCTGAGTAATGTATTTTCTTTGCAAAGAAAATGCAAGTAAAGATGGTAAAAAGCTTGTTGCTTTTAACTAACACTCTTGAATTTTTCTTAATTTGTATGCGAAGGGAAAGCTAGCAAATTTAAGTGTGGACACAAATGTAACACTGTTATGTTCCGTTATGTCTTCTAGATGAAGGTCTTCGACTGGAAAAGCCTTAATATATGCTGCTTAAAGAATCCAGCAGCGCATTATGAGATGCAAGGTTGTGCTGGTTTTGGCTGGGATGGAGTTAATTTTCTTCATAGTAGCTAGTATAGGGCTGTGTTTTGGATTTGTACTGAAAACAGGGTTGATAGCACAGGGATGTTTTAGTTATTGCTGAGCAGTGCTTACACAGAGTTAAGGCCTTCTCTGCTTCTCACACCACCCACCAGCGAGTAGGCTGGGGGTGCACAAGAAGTTGGGAGGGGACACAGCCCAGACAGCTGACCCCAACTGACCAAAGGGATAATCCAGACCATATGAAGTCGTGCTCAGTATATAAACTAGGGGGAAAGCTGGCTGGGGGACTGCCGCTTGAGCTGGGCATTGGTCAGAGGGTGGTGAGCAATTGTTTTCATTTGCATCACTTGCCTTTCTTGTTTGTTGTTGTTTTCATTACAATTTTTATTATCATTATCATTATTATTATTTTATTTTATTTCATTTCATTTATTAAACTGTTTTTCACAGAATCACTAAGGTTGGAAAAGACCTAAGATCATCAAGTCCGGCTTTCTCACTTTTACTTCTCCTATTCTCTCCCCCATCCCACTGGGGCTGGGGGGAGTGAGCGAGCAGCTGTGTGGTGCTTAGTTGCCAGCTGGGCTTAAACCACGACAAAGGTGAATGAAGGTAGACAAAGGTGAAGGAGTTGAATGTGGCATGAGTGGCTAGGTGGTCTGAGCTGCTTTTGGAGCTGGGGATGGACTCTAGAAATACACATTTGGTTGACAGAATGGCTGTCACATCTATTTGTGTGACGTGATAATGTTATCCTTTTCATACCTGAGCTTCCATATTGCATATGCAAGTACTACACAGTTCTGAAGGTCTGCCTGTGTCTTGGGATGTTCTGTGTGCGTTATGATATTGGACTGATCAAGAAGTTCTGCCTTCTACACCTCTGCCTTCTTTCTCTTCTCCCAAGGAGACAAATGCTTGAAATACACCAGTATTTAGTGCAGGGATCTAGCTATACGCTGCATAAATTGATTCTAATGAGTCATCTAAATGTCTCTCTCCCAACTTGAAGGGAAAGAGAGAAGTTGTGTACCTATTTTACTACAAGCCTTCTTCAAGGCATATTTTTCCTGTAATTTGACATTACTGCAGGAATGTAGATGTGATGCTCCTGTTCTTTTATTACGCAGCACTGGATTTATTTGCTAAAGCAAGCTGGATTGAATCAGACATATGGGTTATAAAAGAGGCAGGTTGGGACTGATTCTCAGGTTACAGGAGAAAATCTGGTATCTCAGTTGAGGAATGGTCAACCCATAGTCTTTCCACTTCCCTTTTTTAAAAAAAAATATAATCTTGCTGCTTTGTAATAGTAATGATGGTCCACAGAGATAGATCTCTCTACTGTTAGCAGTCCCGTATTGTTGCCAGTCTGTTAGACGTTTGGAGAGAAAAAGCTGTGGGCGTGGTTGTTGGATGGTCATGGGGCAATCTTGCCCAGCAACCTACTCTGGTCTAGTTATAAAATAGAAGTAAGGCTAGATTGCTGAAGCTGAGTCAGATCTGTCAAAACATCCTGAAGAAATGAAGCTAATGCGTCTCTGAAGGCTGCTTTTGCACATGAAATGAGCGGTTTCTGTTTAGTTATTCATTGCTTTAGGTGTTTCAGGGGTTGCATTCATTACTGTAGCCGCTGAAGAAATTTATAATAATCGGGAAAAAAAGTTTATGCCACTGAGTGAGACTGGATATATAGTGTATAACAAAATTGCAGACTTAAATGAGTTTGAAGTAGTAACTTAGAAATCAAGTTTGGACAAAATCCGATTTTGTATTATCAATCCAGAAGAACATCCTTAAGGCTTTTATAGTAAGTTGAAAAGCTGAATAGGAGTGATTTGATAGGGAAGTTTGGGGGACAAAGATATTGGTCTAAACTTGAGAGAATGCAGTGAGATTCCTGGGGTAGCTGTGGATTTGGGATTCAGGAAATACAGGTTCTGGTCTGGCTTTGTTGCTGGCTAAGCTGGGTGTCTGTGGGCAAACTGTTTCAGCTTTGTGCCCTGTTCCTCACACCTGCAAAAGTGGGATAGTTTTACTGCTGGTTAAGTGCCTTGACAGCTATTTTGAAGTCTCATGCAAGAATGAGGTGATGCTGAGGGTATAAGGGAATTCTCGCAAAACTACTTTTCACTCGGGGGAAAGGTAACGAACAAAAAGTGTGTGTGTGTGTAAGGATGTTCAGTTCCTGGCCGCATAAATATCCTGTAGCCTTCTAGATTTCATCTGAAAGCAGTGTCTTTTTGTGGCTATGGTTTCTTTTCAATTCCACTTGAGCATGAAACTCTAGTTGAGTTTTCATACGCTCTTATCATTGGGAGGCTTGTAATTGTGCGTGTGTTTGTCATTCCCAGTACCTTGCGAGCTTCTGGATTTTGCTTTGTACATCCGTGATAGAAAGATTATTCTGTGTTTGTAGTGAAGTGCAGGCTTCCAGTCTACACTAGTCCTTAAACTCATCTACTCCAAACATTAACTACAAGCGTCGGACTGCAGTTGCTGGGAGGGCACACTGAATTATTGTCTTACACAAAGAGAAAGCAGACCTTTTCAGGGTTTTTTAAGTGATGAAATGTAAATCTTGAAACTCATTTTACATGGGAACAACTGGAATTAAGGTAGGTGGGTGTAGAGGTTATTTTATGACACTTAGGTATCTGTTGAGTATCTTGTCTGAATGTAGCTGGTGACTGCTGCGTAGCAGGGAGAGAGGAATGACACCCGTGATAAGGAAGGGCTTTCTGAAGCAGTATGTAAAGGTGAGTGTAGCAACTGGAGCATCCTTGAACGTTACATCTTGGGGATTGAGTAGTTGCTCTGCTTTCCTTCTCAGAGGGTGAGGATTGTCTGCATGTTTGTATATCTTCACTGCTTGTAACCTCAGCTGTGGCAGTTGCACACATAGAATGAACCTTGTTTAACAGATGTACTGACTCTCTCTTTGTTTTCTCCCTGTTGCTTGTGGTTTCCATTCCTGAATTTTTCAATCTGTTGTTAAACTCTGGGCTGAACCATATTTCCATTTAAGCAGTCCTAAAGCAGGCCTAAGGGGCCTTTGCTGTTTGAGAACTCCAAAATCAAGAGGTTGCAAGATGTTTCTGTTCAGGACTGGAGTGTGCTGCCTTCAGGTGGTATAGGCCACTGAAGTTTCCTAATATACAACACAGCAAGGAACTCAGTTACTTTTCGTATTCTGTTTTTATAATATATCCACTATAGCTGAGTTTGACTTCTCTGCTCAAAGATAAATGTCTACTTTTCTACATTAGATAAGCTTGCTGAAGACAACTTAACTTCCTGCGTTCCCAATGAATTCAATTCCAAAAGTGTGCTCAGTGTGGGTACCACTAGTTTGCCGAGCCTGTTCAGGTGCCTGCTGCTGTTTTGATATGTCAGAGTATTTTTTTTGACAGCCAGTAATGATACTTCTGTTCCTGCATGTTTTTAAAGAGTAGAACTCAATCTTTGCTACCAGCTCTGGTCTTCTCTAAAGTTAACAAGCCTTTTCAAGAAATAATGACGGTGTAAGTATTCACTTTAAAGCTCTTTCCTGCTCTTTATGCTCTGTTATGCACCAGTTCTACATTTAATTAAAACATGCAGAACTTGCTCATTTAAAATACGACTTCTGGTAGTGGAATTTAATTCTGTGTTGACTACTGATAGTATTTCCCATCTATGTCATCTTTTTAATGCAGGCATTCAGTCAGTCCTGTTTGGGCTGGGTGGAAAAACATGAAAGCAGGCTTAACTGATACTATATCTGTAGATTGAATAAGATTGGTTCTTATTTAGGCATTACTGCAATGGGATCCTATTTTTATTTGCTTGATTCACTTTTCTGCATTTCAGTTTGATTCCTTTGTTCTGTTGAGTTAGTCTGAGAAGGAGTGTGTCCCTGCTGCGACCTCAGCTCAGAGAACGTATGAAAATAGCTGAAGTGAGTGTTCACCTGGAACAGTGATGAGGTTTTTTTTTCCCTTGTCTGTTAGTTTTATCCTTCAGTGCAGCAAAACCTGGGATCTCTTCAGATGTGTATCTCTGTGTATGCTTATTTTCTTGTCTCAGTCTTGATAAGAAGGGTTGGATGAAAACAGATACCTGTTGGCTTAGTAGGTGTGACACATGACTTAAGGACAAAACGCGCTAGCATTGAAAGCTGTCCCAGTGACACGTTGATAGGTGGAAGAACATGCATAAAAACCAAAAAAGTGAAGTAAGTGTGTGAAGAATGCCACATCTGTAGCACCTAAGACGGAATTCACATTCATCACATTAGCGCTGTCAAGACAAAAGCAAACCAAGCTTATAAGGTAAGTTTTGAAAATCAGGAAGGCTTGAGGGGATGTGAGTTTTATGTTGTCACTTTGCAGAAGAGCATTTTGGTGAGCACACTTTTCCAGGTATGCTGTGATCAGCTCTCAGGTTCTTCAGTAGTAGGAAGTTTTTAGAACTTCTGTTTTCCTCTATCTGAAAGTGTTACTCTTTCACCAGATATACTTATGGTGAATAGGGGTGTTTCCTGGAAAACAGGCAACACTGAGAGATGAAACTGAAAGAGAGTAGATCAAGATTGAACATAAGGAAGAAGGTTTTTTACAGTGAGGTGGTGAGACACTGGGGTTGCCCAGAGAAATTGTGGATGCCCCATCATTGGAAGTGTTCAAAGCCAGGTTGGATGGGGCTTTGAGCAACCTGGTCTAGTGAAAGATGTCCCTGCCTGGGGCAGAGGGGTTGAACTAGATAATCTTTGAAGATAATCTTTGAAGATCCTGTCCAACCCAAACCATTCCACGATTGGTGGCTTCTAAATGAAGTAAATTTGCAGCAAACTTGCATTCTCAGAATGTGTCTCTTTTAGCTGAGAGAAATGAGGTATGTTAGTGGAAAACAGGGATGTTGGATGGCTGAAGAAGTTCAGCAATTTTAACCACATTATGGGAAAGATCCTGTAGGGAGTGAGGGAAGGCTGTTGGTGGCCTTATTTGTATTTAAACTGCTTGGACTGAGGGTACAATCAGGATTCAAAGCAGTGGCTCCCATGCAGAGTTCAAGGTTTTAGCTTGCTTGCTGCAGGGCAGGCAGAGTTGTCTGTAGGTGGAATAGTTAATTTAACAGGCTGTATTTTCTGTCAGTACTACACTGAGTTTTGCTGGGAAAATATTAAATGTGTAGTGAGAGTGGGTGGTGCATGTGACCCTAGTGTAAGAAGAAAAATTGGTGAACTTATAGTAGTCTAACACTGGTTCCCACTATTCTTCTACAGTGCAGTACACGCGTATTTTGGCCAAGTTCAAATACATGAAATGGCAAGTGATTTTTGACCTGCTGTCAGATTTTATTTTTCCATTTTAAAACTTTTGTCCAATTTGATTTCTTGCTAGATGTTTTTTGTCTGCTTTGTTACAGTAATTCCATAAGTATTCATATTTCACCAAATTTCTAACCAAAACCATAACTGTTGATAAATAGTACCGTTTCTCTTCTGAGCTTTAACAGGGAAAAGGTGACAGTTGTATAGCTTGCTTTGGAATGGATTTTTTTAAGTAGAGTAATTTAATTGCTGTAGTGTGTTTAAATGCATCAAATTCTGGTTAATTAATATTTATCAAAAGAATACAAATTGCTTTCTGCAATAAAATAACTGTGTCAATATTGGGAGTAGGTCCTGGTATTGCCAACAGAGTTGAACTTGTTCCTAGATAATATAAGATCAGCTACCTGTACACCTTTCTTGATCAAAGAGCGTAAGAAGAAAAAGTTTGAAACTGCACAGATTCTGTTATTTTTGGATTAAAAAGGGGATGTTCTGATTAATGGCAAAAGCTGTTTTACTCTGTTACGTTGCAGCATCTTGGGAACGTTTGTCTAGCTCTCCTCATTCGTAACTGGGACAAGTCTGAAGTATTAATAATATTCAAGTACTTGAGAGTCAGCTTGTTACATACTGAAGCATCACTGCAACGAGTAGAGCAGCATTTTAATTAGCTTATGTTGCTCTAGGTTCCAGGCATATATTTTAGATGTGCAGGATGTTCCCCTGTTTTTTCATACATCTTTACGAAAAGAACAGAATAAGTGGGCTATTTTGTTGTTGAAGCTAGCAACGTTCTCTAGCTAGTAGTCTCTTTCATTTGAGAAGGGTTGTACTGAAATATTAGCTTTCTTCTAAAGTGCTAGGATTAACTAGAAAGTTAATGCACACATCAGGCTCTGGCTAGTGCTAAGATTACTGATAAAGGTCTGACCCATTTGTAGTAGTATGAAGTCTTGTGTTAATTAAGCTGAAGTAGCTAAATTTGTTAATAGTTACTAGATGCTTTCCGTCTGACTATTTTAAGCTCTCGGAAGTGGTAGGTATTTGCTATCCAAATTTTAGATACAGGAAAGTAGTAGTTAAAAGCAGTTGTTCTGCTCATCAAAATTGGGACTTGTTTCGTTACTGCATTGTGACATTATTGTAGCCCTCACTGGTGGTACGGGTGCTGGATCATCATTTCTCACTTTTTTCCTGGAATGTAGGAGTTGCACAGCATATTTATATTTTCTTCTATGGTTTATAATGCAAATGTCTGTCTTGCTTCTGTTGTATCTCAAGGAGGGGAAGATGGTCCTATTTCTAGTTTACCACCCTTTTCTTGGTGATGTTGTAACTTCTAGATTAGTGAAGCTGATCTCGAGAAGCAAAAAAAGATGTAAACCCATACAATTTTTTCCCCTCTGCTTTTCTGTTTAGATGATCCTTAAATAACTTAGTTCTTACACTCTAAAATCCACATCTGCTCTCGAAGTTGACAGAACCTGGGCTATCCGCTTGTTTGCTGAGTTTAGAAGTCAGGCCAGCCTTAGATGTTAGTTGCAGATGGTTTTCTCTTGTGACAGGACACTCTTTTTTGGAAAGAGTCCATTTTAAAAAGATCACTCATTTGCTGCAACAGTTAAATGTGAATTTAGAATAGGTGCATCTTCTATGCTCTTGTTTGGCACATCAGTCTCTGGCCAAAAGAAAAGCTTGTACTGATCCGCCTTGACCACAGGGCTGTCTATAAATAATTTTCAGTTTTCTTATGCTCTTGCCCGTGAAACTTGTGTTTCTAGAGGCTTGTGTGGCATGTAAGCTTCAACTTCATTGGAAACTTGTATGGCTGGTAAAGCGATTCAGTGATTGAAAAACTGGTGCATTAGTCTACTGCATTTCCTCAGCCATTGTAGGGCTTTCCGTTACATCTGGGTGAAACGTATGGCGAATTACCTGATGTCCCAAATACGCAGGATCTTAAAGGAGGAAGAGAGCTGTCCGTTATCAGTTAAGAGCCTTAAATCCTTAACCAGCCCAAATTGTATGTGCTTTTAACAAGTGCAGTGTCTTTTAATGAACAAAGTGGGGACATGACATGAGGATAGCTGCGTAACTACAGGTGTCTAATATTAATGCAGTGAATCCATACGGAACAACAGAGCAAGAGATGCTGTGCTTCTCTGAGAGCATGTGGAAGAGCTAGCTGTCTTCCGCTTTAATTTCCCGTTGATTGATGTATGCTGAAGCAGGAGGTCTAATTGCCCACTATGTCACATTAAGCAACGGCACAACTGAAGAATCAATTTCTCCTAATGTTTGTCGCTGCTAGGAAGATGCTATCCAACATCTGCATGTTAAGCCTCATAATGGATGTTATTGCCATCACTGAAGAGTGTTGTCTTGTAATCCAGTAATGTGATCTGCACACAGACCTACTCTTCAGGGGCTCTTTTCTCCCTGTCCTTCCTGCTCATGTATTCTGGAAATGTTTTTAGAAGTTACAGTTTATTGGTTCCTGTTCCTCTGCTCCTCAGTGGAGCACAATTTCCAGAGCACTGAAAGTAACAAAGTAAGTCAGTTTGATGTTATAGGCTGTCCTTCAAAATTTAGATCTCTCATCACAGTTGCTTGGATTGTTGATTCATGAGGTGTGTATGCAGCAGAGATAATCTCATTCTCTTCCTCCCTCCACCCCCTGTTGTCAGTGTAATCCCTATTCTGCATTTCCTTAAATGTAGGGTGACCACTTCTACTTATATCCCATGAGATGAAGACACATAATTAGATTTGTTTTAACAAGTGGCCGTTGAAAATTGAATGGAAACTCCATACCTGTATTTGCTTTAAGGAGAGTCTAGTTTGTTCTTGATCTTAAAATAGACCAAGAACCTTAAGATAACTTATCTCCTGGATTGCACTAGCACTTAAAAGGAATTACTGTAGATATACTAAAAACTTTTTTTCTGTTAAGGCTAGTGAAAGTGATCCTTTTCCTTTTTTTGGTTGGTTGGGGTTTTTTTCTGCAGGGCATGTAGTTGCAACATGTCAAATCTAGTTTTACAGTGACTTTATCCAAAGAGCTGTTATCAGTGGCTCAACATGATTGTGCTTAATGAAAGGGGAGTACCTCCATGCAGCTGACTGAGCTCATTGTTTGCAGAACTGTTAGAGGTACAAAGCAGAAGCATTTGCTGCAGATTTTGGGGTGATGTAATCTATTTGGAGACTGCAGTAAATGAAAACTGAATCTGTTTTGTACTGTAGTGAACTTCTGTGATCAGCTTTTTACCGTCAGTCTACGTAAGAGATCTCAGTTGTGTAGCAATGATTGAACATACACATAGGTGGGAAGCTTTGATATGAGAATCTTAAGTTTTGTTTTAACTTAGCAACAGGCGCTGTCTACTTCTATTTTTGTTGTATGAAGCTATATACAGAATCCTGATGTTGGTTATAGCCTTTCACTTGCACTGAAACAAGTAACTATAGTGACAACTTAAACCACTGTCTAAATCTGGAATACCTGTGACGCATTAGAAATCAATCACTTGAATCAAACTGCATTTCACTGTCTCTCAGTGTAAAATCAGTAGTAGTTCATGAATGTAATATAGGGAGAAAAAAAGATATTTTCTTTTTTGAAGTTTGTCTTTTTGTAGTTTTCGGAGTGAGTGGGTGCATCCTCAGTTCTGTGTACTTAGACTACACAATGTGTATTAGCAGGGAAAATAGAAGTTGCAAGATCAGGTCTCTCTTTTCTAAAAATTATCGATGTGCTGAGTTGATTATGGTTGATAACTTGAGGCATTTTGGTTTCCTCTGACCCATAATAATTAGTTTTCTCATTTATCTGAATCTTAGGTGGGAGTTACTTCAGAGAATTCATGTGGTCTGGAATCTAGACATACTTGCACCCCAAAATGAGGAATACAGCAACAAAAGACCAGTTCTTCTTGACAAATAGTTAAATTGGCTTGAGTTATCATTGAGAAAGCTGTTCCAGGTTCTATTAGTGGTAGGGTGCTTCCAACTTGACCAGTCAGAGCGCTTTCAGAAGAAAAGGAACATAGATATAAACTTCAGGCAAAACACCAATAGAAGGAACATGGAAATAATCACTAAGAAACACCCCAACTTCCCAGCACCTCTGCATGAGTCACTCTGGGTAGTAATTGTTTTGTCTCATCTGTTGATGAGACTGTCCATTTGGTGTTGCTTGACTGCACAGAGTCACGCTTCTCTGCGTTCTCCTTGTTGTCTGGCAGCGCAGCTAAGTAGTCATTGAGGTTTAAGTGGTGACGTGCCCCGTGGACTGTCTTGGTCATCTCTGTGCTGTCCCTTCAAGCCTTTCCAGCTTGTCATCTATCTCTGTGCCAGTTGTTTCTGCCATCAGTTTTGTCTTGTCACTTCCCTGTGTCTGCATCTTGGTGTTTTCTTCTTGTTGTGGTTGTTTCCTTGTCCCCCCCATTCCCTTCTATCATGACTCTGAGGTCCTCTGCCCTTAGCCTGGTCTCTGTTACACTGTGTTCCTCTCCGGATGGTTTTAAGAATGTTGCCCTGTTGCTAAGTGAAAAATGAACATACAGACGGGAAGGGAAGAGCTCACATTAGGTTGCTTCAGTGGCTGCTTACGATAAAATTGCTTATAACTTTGAAGCACTTGTAGCCCTAATCTTCTCTTGAAAGGGTTACCAAGAATGAGGGAACGGGGCTAAGGAGGTCGACATTTGTAGAGGAGAGCTTGTAGGTGGCTCTAAGAAAACTTTGTAGTACTATGCAACTAACTTGTTTCCTTAGCTCAGGAAAGGTGTTGAAAAAGTTTATGAGCAATACAGATGATGTTCTTTGTCAATTTAAAATGTGCAGTAAATCATCAGACCAAAATTTGTGCCCCCGTGCGCCATTCCCACAGATGGTCTTAAGCATCCTGGTCTGGAGATCAAAGGCAACAGTGATAGGGCTGCAGTCGTCCGTTAGCTGGTTTGGAGTAAGGCTTTGGGAGCAAGTCCTTCACATTTCTAAAAGAGCGGTAACAAAGGTAAGGAAACCTTTACTGCACAGTGTAATGGCTTTGACTAAGCAAATACAGTTCAGATAAAGCCCAGAAGCAGAGTAGCAACATCAGTAACCTAGCTGACTGCAAATACTTTTTTTTTTTTCTTCCAGCCAGCAGGACAGAGCAACAGCAAGATGCTTGTAACAGTGGTCCCTGAATAGCCTATCAAATCTGATTAGTCACAAGACACTATTTTAATTAAACCCTCTTTGGAAAGAAGGTGACAAAATGTGGCTGGCAGCCTGCTCTAGTGTTACTGTGAGCAGTGCTTAACAATTCTTCTGTTTGCTGACAGTGCCTTCTGCAGTAATGGTATCTTAGTAAGTGCATGCTCACAGTGCATCAGGAAGAGCTAGTGTGATATAAACTCAAATGCTACCTGAGTCTAAAGTGTGACTGTCTCTCTGGAAATGGTATATTTAACAATTAGCTTGCTACTGATGTGCCTTAGCTAGTTCTGTAGTTAAAGGAAGGTGTTGCATATGGCAGAGGAGTCATTTTTCCCACTGCACCTTGAAGTTAACGCAGGTGCCTGGTCTGCACTAGGATTTTACTAGAGGATTGCCAACAAAAGCAAGGTACTTATTGCTTATGTGGAGTATTTTGACACTGAGGACACATCCAAGCCTTTATGCAGCTCCAGATTGATAGATCTTTGGTTCTGTGGGATGTACGCGTTGCTACTCTGCCCCTGGAGCAAATTGATTGTGTCATGGTAACTTAGTTTTCAGTTACCTAAGATCAGTGTGTGAGATGGTAAACTTAGTATGTCCTTGCAACGGCTTGCTGGAGAGGGGATACAAACTATCATTCTAAAAATGAGCTCTTTTCAATGTCCTTTATGTCGGTACAGTCTGGAGTAAGCTGCTTCTGGTGAATGAGGTAGACAGCATAAACTGTATTGCCTGTAGATAACTGGTGCTGCATTGAAAAAACTTCCTTGTCAGCTGTGTTGCCAGAGTGAGGAGGTTACTTCCTCTCTTCAGAAGTTTTAAAATCGTATAGAAAAGGAGGACTTGCTTTTCAGCCTGAGATAGTAAGTAGAAGAAAGAAGAACTCGGAGAAATTAAAGGAAGTGTCTTGAGACCTTGTCCCTAGTTCAGCTCTTCTGTAATAGTGGTGGAGGATGGGCAGCCATAGTACGTGCTTGCAGGCGATGCATCACAGTCTCCGGTGACATACAGAGGACTGGTGAGGTATGTGAAGGCTGTATGATTTCACATGTGGCCTGGCTTTTCCAATAATAACAAATCAAGTTGATGTCTTAATTGCTACTCTCATACAGAGGAACTAGGAATGTAGCAGCTTGTCTGACAGCGTGAGCCGGGTCTGAAAGGTGCAGCCCATTTCACATGCTGTAGTCTTCAGTGTGGTCTCCTCCTCTGCAGTACTGGGGCCAGTAAAGCCCATTCAGCTCTAGTAGTTGACATACCAGGTGGTCTTGTGGCTTTGCCCTTGACAGCCTTCCTGAGATGGCAGGCTTCACACTGTTTCACCTCCTTATGTCTTTGAAGCCTCAATGTTTTGTTCACTTCTGAGAAGCAGTTGCCAGCTAGTGCCAAAACCAGTTCTCTGGCTTAGTGGAGTAGTTTTGGACCTAATATCAATGTTGAGAGAGATGGTGAGATGTGCTGAGAAGAACCTGACAAGCGTCAAGCACATAGCTTTTATGTACAAGGTATGCCTGGAGTTGCCCAGCATTACTCACTTCCCCATAGCCTAGCGTCTGCTCACTGTGTTTCATAAAGTCTGGTTGCACCCAGGTCATCTTCATACAGGTTTGGCTTTAGCTGTGTGTTGAATTCCCGTTAGCCAGTACGGTTGGTTCACCTATTGATTTCAACATAGAGTTGAAAGGGACCTTTGCGCAGCAAAAGGTACTTTCCTAAAGTACTTGGAGCTGGCTCTTCCTGACCCAAGTCATGTCAGCAGCTGCCAGGAGGAATAGCTAAGCTGTCTGTGTAATCCTCACCTTATGACACCCTTCCTTTAAGTTAACATTTGCGGTTGGAGTCCGCAATGGAAACAGTGAGGCTAAGAGTTAAACCTCGATTGAGGAATGATGAGTGTGAATGTTAGATCTGCTCCAAGTTGTGCTTTGAGTACTGTCTGCTGCTGGTGGGGGTGTACCGGATAACTTTGTTTCTGAAGAATGGCTGTTGGGTGTTTCAGCCTCTGAAGTCCTCCAGCTCACAAGCAAAGGGCAGCTCTGATTCTTTGTCATGCATAACGTCAAAGGAGGACTTACAAATTAAGTTATTTGAAGAATTATGCTGTGGTGTCTTGAGATAGATCTTGTGATCTACTTCTAATCTAGCAAAGGAACCAGTTATGTTATTGAACACACTATAAGCATTCTGGAGCAGGGTTTTAACTGACAACTAATTAGACAGCTAATTCTATCTTAAACAAGTCTTTTCTCAGGACAGGCCTGCTCTGTGTTAAAAGCTGGCTAGGCACTTCTGTGTTTAACATCTTGGCCATGTAGGATTTGCATCCAAATTTTAAAAGTCGTTAGTAAAATTCTGTGGGCAGTGGATGAGGACTCAGCATTGTCTTCTTGTGGGTATCCAAAAATATTGTCCTAACAGTACTATTTATTGTATACATGTACTATTATCTGTGCATTACCCAGTGTGTCTAGACAAGTGCCACGCTGGCTAACTGACTGTGTACCCAATATGATAGTATCACTTTTTAGAGCAACAGGGGTTAAACTGAAGAGGATCAGTGTGGTATTTCCAGTAGGAAAGGCTATTCTTAATGCCAAGGGAGGCAGGGTGTGCTCCATGGGGCTGGGACAGAGTGGTCAGAGTGGTCTCTGAGCGCTGTGATCTGGAACCCTCTGCCTTCCTGATCAACCTGGCTGCTTCTTGGCTGGTTGTTTTCTTTTTCTTCTTCATTTTGCCATTTAGATGGTCAGATCCTGAGCTAAGTTATTTGTCTGCTCAGTCAATTCTCAAGGCTGTAAAATAAGCTTGCTTATCTATCTGGGCAACAGAATAAACAGCAAGTGTCTGCAACGTGTCCCATAATCTAGAGATAAGACTGTAGAACTGCATAGACTTCTACTGTGCTACATGTATAAAGTTGTTAAAGCTGTTTTAAAATCTTTTTCAGGTTCTAAATGGCTTCTAAGAAGTTGGGATCCGACTCCCATGGTAAGTGAAATTTTGCATCCTTGTCTTTTCAACAGGATGAATCCTACTGTTGCTGCTGACTAATGTCCCAGCCTAGACAGTCCATAGAGACTAATCTGTTTAGCCTCTGAGTAGTTTTTTTGTTAGGAATGAAGTGCCTTGGCTTCCTTCTTGCATAGTTGTTTGCTGATACTGTGCCTCTTTGGTTAAACTGAAATTCAGCCTGTGACTGTTCCCTACTCCTTCATGGCATACCTTCCCCTTCCCGCTCTTCCCCCTTCAAAGTCATAGCTGAACTGCAGTTGTGATACTTATCTGATGTTTGCTGAAGTGGACACTAGATCTGTAGCTTCTTTTTTTTGCGTTTTGCTCAGCAGTGACTTTTTTTCCTAAATTGGACTAATCTGGTTCAGCAGGCAAGTGAAGAAGAAAATATCTTCTTGTACATTTGAGATGTGTAGTGTCATGGAAGTGATTGGTATTATAAAAATTATTTGCCTGTATATGTGCTTATCTTTTAGAAAATGGGGTGTAATTGTAGAGGATTAATATTTCTGTGGAACATTAAAGTTCAATTTGTTGTATGTAATGTAGCTTCTTCAAATCACTAATCATTCAAGGCAGTACTGGGAGATTCATGTGAAATTTCTAACGTGCTTTTTCGTGCTATAGAAACTTCTGCTTTTAGAAACTCAGCCTTGATCTTCCTGGATAATTCTTCAGATAAGAGGGTCCTGGGGAATTCCATTTTTCTTTGAGCTTTTTATTCAGTCTTGCAAGTGTAGAAGTTGAAGTACAAAATAAGAAATGTCTCACTTAAATACATGGTCAAGGATTAGTGAAAATGGCCTATCAAAACTTAATTTTTAGATGGTCTCCTTTGATGTGGCCCAGTGACCCTTCTGCAAGACAATTAATTTCTTTATTAGATAGCTGCCATCTCTTCAGCAGTTGCTCTTGTATCTGTGAATGGTCTCTAAGAACACTCTGAACTGCTTGTCTTTTGAGTCTGTTTTTATTTCTCTCTTCTGCTTCTGAAACCAGTGTAGCAAAGACACTGCTCGGAGCTAGAATTCAACCTGTTTTAAATATTTCTCAAAACAGTGAGGTGTGGTGGAACATGCGTCTGGCTTCAAAATAAGAAAATAAAACAAATGGTGCTGTAAGCTGCCTGGTTAACTTGTCTACTCTTTTGTGTACCCTCTGTTCCTAATGACACCAGCGATGCTGTCACAATACTGTTTCTGAGGAGTAGTGGAGCAACTTCCTTGGCTTATTATGTCTTAAGAAATCAGCAGGCCAGTTGTTTCAGTCTTCTCCAGGGTTGTTAAGAATTAATCCCACTAAGTGAATTTTGGCTTACTGTAAAGCTCAATGGCTCTGGCAGGCTGATGAAATTGGTCAACATAGTTGATGCATCTCATGTTCTTACTGTTGAGCTGCTTATTAGAGGTTAAAGGACTGTTGCTAAATCACAGAATGGTTGGGGTTGGAAGGGACTGCTAGAGATCATCACGTCCAAACCCCTTGCTCAAGTAGAGCCACCTAGAGCAGGTTGCTCAGGACCATATTCAGATGGAGATGAAGATGGGAATATAAGGTATGGGTGGAGAGAAAGGAACCCTTTTCCTGTCTTGAAGGGTATTCTTAGCATACACCTGTAACTATGCATGTGACTTAAAACACTCTCCTGTCATTTGAATAATTGGAAGGTCAAGCTTAAGTTCTAGTAATTAGTGGCATCTAGAAATGCAGCTCTCATCTGTTGCACAAAAAGTGTGGGTTATACCAAGTGCAGTAGGTTAATATTGCTGTTATATTTTCACTGTCACTATACAACTTGAAAGCTTTTAACTCCAGTTTCTGAAAATGATGTAAGTGTGGTTTGCGTGACCACAAAAACTAATTTCCACTTGGTTTCAAAACTGTTCCCCATTCATAACTGGTAACTGGTTTTATCTGAAATGTTTCCATTTTTCTGCCAAACTGGAGGACACTTCTATGAGTTGGCCAGTGATCTCCGCATTACACTAAAGTGGAGAGAAATCTTACTCTTGTAGTAGTTCCTTCGGCCAGGAATATCATATAGTGTGCAGTGTTAGAGATCAGACTGACAGGTACAGTTTTGCCAGGACTATTCTCAGAACTTCCTCAATATGTTTTTAACTGCTAAAAGCATGAAGTGGCTAACAGCCATATTAAATAACAGTTAAAAAAACCCCTTTAATTGCTTCAAATAATAGCAAAACCACTATGATGGACTTCCAGAGGGCAGACTTTGGCCTGTTCAGGACACTGGTTGAGATGGTCCCTTGGGAGAGGATCTTGAAGGGCAAAGGGGTCCAGGAAGGCTGGACCTTCTTCAAGAAGGAAATCTTAAAGGCACAGGAGCAGGCAGTCCCCATGTGCTGTAAGAAGAGCTGGCGGGGAAGATGACCAGCCTGGCTGAACAGGGAGCTTTTGCTGGGACTCAGGAAAAAAAGGAGAGTTCATCACCTTTGGAAGAAGGGGCAGGCAACTGAAGAAGAGTACAAGGATCTCGTTAGGTCATGCAGAGAGGACATTAGAAAGGCAAAAGCCCAGCTAGAGCTCAATCTGGCCACAGTCGTAAGGGATAACAACAAATGTTTTTACAAATACATTAACAACAAAAAGCAAGCCAAGGAGAATCTCCATCCTTTGTTGGATGTGGGGGGGGGAACATTGTCACCAAGGATGAGGAAAAGGCTGAGGTACTTAATGCCTTCTTTGCCTCAGTCTCTAATAGCCAGACTAGGTATCCTCAGGGTATCCATCTCCCTGAGCTGAAAGACAAGGATGGAGAGCAAAATAAACTCCCCATGATCCAGGAGGAAGCAGTTAACGACCTGCTACACCACCAGGACACTCACAAGTCTATGGGGCCATCCAAGGGTGCTGAGGGAGCTGGCGGAAGAGCTTGCCAAGCCGCTCTCCATCATTTATCAACAGTCCTGGTTAACAGGGGAGGTCCCGGACAACTGGAGGCTTGCCACCATGATGACCATCTACAAGAAGGGCTGGAAGGTGCATCGGGGAGCTACAGGCCTGTCAGCCTGACCTGGGTGCCAGGGAAGATTATGGAGAGGTTCATCTTGAGGGTGTTCACAGGGCATGTGCAGGACAACCAAGGGATCAGGCCCAGCCAGCACGGGTTCATGAAAGGCAGGTCCTGCTTGACCAACCTGATCTCCTTCTATGACCAGGTGACCTGCCTGGTGGATGAGGGAAAGGCTGTTGATGTTGTCTACCTGGACTTCAGCAAAGCCTTCGACACTGTCTCCCACAGTATTCTCCTGGAGAAGCTGGCGACTCGTGGCTTAGACAGGCGCACTCTTCCCTGGGTAAAAAACTGGCTGGATGGCCGAGCCCAGAGAGTTGTGGTGAATGGAGCGAAATCCAGCTGGCGGCCGGTCACAAGTGGTGTTCCCCAGGACTCAGTACTGGTGCCTGTCTTGTTTAATATCTTTATCGATGATCTGGATGAGGGGATTGAGTGCTCCCTCAGTAAGTTTGCAGACGACACCAAGTTGGGAGGGAGTGTTGATCTGCTTGAGGGTAGGAAGGCTCTGCAGAGGGATCTGGACAGATTGGATCGATGGGCTGAGGCCAATTGGATGAGGTTCAACAAGGCCAAGTGCCGGGTCCTGCACTTGGGTCACAACAGTCCCATGCAACGCTACATACAGGCTTGGGGACGAGTGGCTGGAAAGCTGCCCCGCGGAAAAGGACCTGGGGGTGTTGATCGACAGCCGGCTGAAGATGAGCCAGCAGTGTGCCCAGGTGGCCAAGAAGGCCAACGGCATCCTGGCCTGTATCAGAAATAGTGTGGCAGCAGGAGTAGGGAGGTGATCGTGCCCCTGTACTCAGCACTGGTGAGGCCGCACCTCGAATGCTGTGTTCAGTTTTGGGCCCCTCACTACAAGAGGGACATTGAGGTGCTGGAGTGTGTCCAGAGAAGGGTGACGAAGCTGGTGAGGGGTCTGGAGCACAAGTCTGATGAGGAGCGGCTGAGGGAACTGGGGTTATTCAGCCTGGAGAAGAGGAGGCTGAGGAGAGACCTCATCGCTCTCTACAACTACCTGAAAGGGCGTTGTAGAGAGGTGGGTGTTGGTCTCTTCTCCCAAATGAGTAGCGACAGGACAAGAGGAAATGGCCTCAAGTTGCGCCAGGGGAGGTTCAGGCTGGACATTAGGAAAAATTTCTTTACTGGAATAAGCTGCCCAGGGAGGTGGTGGAGTCACCATCACTGGAGGTGTTCAAGGAACGTGTGTACAAGGCATTGTGGGACACTTCTTTATGTAGGTTTTGCTTATTGCTTTAGAATTTGCCATTTAGAACAATTTGCACCCTTACCCATCAGTGTGTTCAGGTAGAAGGTTCATCTGTTTACAAAAAGAAAAGGTTCTTGGTTCAGGAAAGGGTTCTGGATCACTTCTTAACTTCACTAGACTAGTACTGTTCTGATTGGGCTGGAATAAATTGAATACTATGTACATCAGTGTTTTGCCTCAAGACTTTACTGTCAAATGTCCTAAAACACTTGGTGTGTTTCTTAACGTGTGCTTGCAGGTTTTGTAGCAGAGTTATATTCAAGATGAGGTTATAGCAGTGGTCGTTATTTAAAAAAAAAATCAGTATACTGGGTAGAAACTAGAAGATTTTTATTCCTTAGTCTCACTTCTGAGGTTAAACTGGCAGCTATCAATGCAGCCCATCTAGTCTAGGTGTGTTTAGTTTTTTTACTGCACCAAAACAGAGTGTTGCTATGTAAATACCACAGTGTGTGCTCAAACCCTCTGTGGCTGTTTCAGGCAAAGGTGGCATCTGTGCAAGGGGAGGTGTCTACCACTTACTGTGTCAATAGGTCTAATAAGACAAGTATTTGCACACTGGGCAATTTGGGCTGTGAGATCGGTGCAGAGAGGTAATCCTGCTTCACTGGGATCATCCTGCTTAGAGCAGGACTCGTGCCAGTGGGACTAAGCAGGGTGTAGTAGCAACAGTCACACTGGCCTCTGAGCAGTCAGGAGATCTGGTTGTCTCTGACCCGGCCACGATTTACCACTCTCAGTGCAAAGGCTGCCAGAATTGTTATTTCTGCATAAGCAAACACTTTGGCATACCCAGGTTCTCAAATTGCCAGCTCAAATACAATTTGGATGCCGTGTTGCAAATAGTGGTGGTGGTGGCCAGTGAGGTGCCGTCTGGATGCTGTGCTGTGTAATGCTTGAATGTGTGCTTCTCAGTAAGGATCAGTGAAAATAGTATTACATCCTGCCTGGAGCATTTTTTTGTCCTGGTGGTGCAGGTGGGATGTAGGTTACTCAGCCTGGTGGTTTCAAAGCTGGAGGAAACACCACCTGTGTCCTAACAGGACTCTGGGACCAGCCAGTGTGGTGCATAGTACGAGAGCTCAAGTGATGACAGCACATAAACGTTTAACTCCAAATTAACAGGATGTTCCTGTTTTCAAAAGCTGCTTGTCCTTTGGAGTCTGTGGCTGCTTTGTTGTAGATGAATCAACAGTGAAGGAACACAAACAGTACTTAAAACTGTCATCTGAGTATGAAAATGGGTCAGATAAAAATGGCAAGTCACACCTCACTGAGCAAGAGGTTAGTCACTGAACACCGTCTTAGATACTGCCACTGAAGTCTTTTTGGCTCTGCAACACTCGAAGTTACAAATGAGTGCTAGAGGAACACTTCAGATTGTTATACGCAGCCAGGAATCTTGCCTGTAATTCCAAAAGCTTAGACCAGTGATCCAAGAGACCCTTTTCAGTTAATTGAGAAACAGTGCAATTTATATTGTGGGCTTTACTTGTTCACAGCAGCTCAAGGAAAACAAACCTATAGTCTGGCTTCTTGGAGGTGGTTGAGCTCTAAGTGATTCTGCCTCATGAGTTTACAGGATGCCTGAAGAATTTTGTCCTAAACCACTTTTTAAATACCACATGTAAGTGATGGATATAAAGGACAGATGGAGGACCAGGAAATAAGTCTGAGGCCTCTCACTGGAGTGGTCACAAATGAGACAGCTGATTAAGTTAGGTTGCCTTATTTCAAAAATCAGAATGCTATGCTAAATAGTCTTGAGCTATTTCACTGTGTTTTGGTTAAAGTGGAGTGTCTAGGCTTTGGGCCACTTTGCCCTTGTGACGATTTCTGTCCAAATGTTACTTCCTACTTGTATGCCAAAACCTGGATTTTAGTTTATCTTAGCTGCTCTAAAGCCGGGTCATTTTAAAGCCTGTTTTGAATATGACAAAAAATGATGGATCTTATAGAGACATAACAAAATACAGTGCTCAGGAGAGCTTCATCTTCCAGTTGTGTAGGCATAGTCTTGTCACAAGGGAAGCGAGGATGTTGGGTATATTAACTTCAAAATCTGTTCAGTTTTTGGATTGTTATGTTGTGGATTTGGGGTTTTTTTAATAGTTATGGACTAAACTTTAAAAACAAAACAAAAAAAAAAAAACCCCAAAACTGAGGCAATGAATGAAGTCTAGATTCAATGAGTTTCCAGTCAAGCAACTTCCTTTGTATTGAGTCACCTGGTGTAGTTGGGGCAGCAGGGATGAAACAGCTCCCAAATACAGAAATGTGAGTCTTAATTGAATGCATTAAACTCATACTTTTTTTTTAATACAGTTTCTGCTTTTGATCTTAGGGCCTTTCAGTTATCTTGATGATGTCCCATTTAAGATAGGAGACAAATTCAAAACCCCAGCGAAGGTTGGATTACCCATTGGTTTCTGCCTGCCTGATTCTTCTCAGCTCGTCAGAGAAGCCCAGGTGAGTGATGTGTTTTGCCTTTCCGCTCTCTTCCCCCTCACGCCTGGCCCCCAGCATCTGGTGCTGTGAATTGCAAGTAGTCACAGTTTGCACACGTGTTCAAATGTTAGTCTTGTCGGTCCTGTAGTGTCATTTCATATGCCAGGCAGTAGTTGCAGAAGATCTGTTACGATGTATAGAAAGATAAAAATATGATAGGCCATGCAAAAGGTTTCTACTTCTTATCACTTTAAAAAGCCTAATAGCATTTCTTTTAGTGTATCTACTTCAAAAGAGCACAATGCTTTTGTGTAATAGTTACAGGTCTAAATGTTACCCTGACTAAATTAGAGTAGCATTTTTAAGAGGAAAAATGGTAAGAACTGATACACCCATGCTACGGCATACCTGCAGAATCTTGTTTGAGGGTAACAAGTGTTTCTATGACTGTATCTTAGGGGTTCTGACAATAGTGGGATGAAGAAGTAAATTTCCAGTTTTTGTTTTCTGTGCAGTGCTGAGAGGGAATTCTTTTCCAGCTGTAGGGCAAACAGGTTACAGCTTGGTACGCATGGCTTCCACGTCTTTGAGGAGCATGTCTCTGTTACCATAAACTCTTGGTAGCATAAAATCAATTGCTTTAGCGTAACTGTTGAAAATCTAATCTCCAAATGCAGGTTGTGATACAGGAAATCTAATTGAACTATGTTTTCTCATTTGGATCCATGATTTTCCTTGATCAGTCCAAATTGATGATTGTTTTCACTTCAGCTGTGACAGATTGCTGTAGATCGTTCTGCTTTATTGCGGGTTTATTTCCCTGCTCTGTGTATACCCCTACATCATGGCTTTTCATTATAACCATTAAATAATTACCTGATTGTCCTTATACACATATTTCCACCCAGTTAAGCTGCTGTGGGAGAGCTAAAGGAGACTTTAATGTCCTATTGCTGGCTTCATTGTGCTCTGTCTCCATTTTCCTGCCAAGCTGAGGCTCAAGTATAGCATGCCCGATTGGATTGCAACACCTTGCATAATATGATATGACTATGTAGACTATGCATCTTGCAGTGTAGTTTGACTTTTTTACAGCTGTAGTGAGAGCTGTTAAAAAAAAAAAAAAAGGTCAGGGAAGCAAAATTGACCAAAGCCATATATTTTTTTTTTTATATAAATACCATTTTTTAAATAGAAATAAAAGTCAATTTTGGCCATATGTGACCATATACATACACACACAGAACTAGGATAGCTCTGCTCAGATAGCAAAGAATGTGTTATGAGTAGTGCCCAGCACTTCTGGTCACCTTGCTGATAAATTGTATATCACACCTTTTGGAGTCTTGGAGGTAAGGGAAGGGAAAACTGTTAATACAGTTGAGACAACAGGTCTCCAGGATCTCACTGGAGCCCCACTATGGGATGGGATATGATGCAACACATTGCAAGTCCCAGAAAAGCCCAGTAGAGACCTAGCAAGCCTTGCTGGCTTGTTGCTCTTTAGAGCTAGGAATTTGTATGACCTAGCAGTCCCATGGCAAGAGCGCTCCTGTTTGGCTACGTACCATTAACGTGGCAAAGATATGACTTCTTGTGAGTCACAGGTAGGTTGCACCCTGGACTTAGCTTGTAGGCTGTGTTCTTTGAACATTTTGTGGTTATTTAAAGAGCATTTGAGGCTGTTTGTTCTTCATAAGATATTACAGCTTTAAGTAGATTTAGTCTGTTCAGTATTTTGTCCTCTCAACCAAGCCACTACAGTAGCCAGTAAACTGGTAGTGAGAGCTTACAAATACCTTCCTGTGCTAACCTGGCCCTGAAGGAGCTTATGTTAAATGAGGAAAGCTTGTGGGATACTGTCATGCCCGTAGCTGCAGCAAAATCTACTACTGCTATCATTGGTGTAGCCAGTATATCTCCTTTGGCTGGTGAGCCATTAGCACTGGGGTAAGAATACCAATATCTCTTAAACTACTGAGTGTAGAACTCTAATATCCAGTCCCTTAGGAATCTTGTAGGGGGAACTAAGTAATACCATATTGGCTTTCAGATGCAAAAATACTCTGCCGTAGTCTTGAATGACTTGTGGAACTTGTGGACAGGGGGTAGTTCAGTGGTGCCAGATCTGGATATGATAGTCCATTTAGTAACGCATTAGACTTCCCCTTGCTACATCCGTTGTCTTGGGGGGACGGGGTGGGAGGGCTGTGAAACTGATCTTGGGATGATCAATACCTCCAAAGCAAAACTAAATGTAGGAAGGAGGCAAAATAAGATTTTTCTCATCCAGACTACAGACAGGTTTTGCTGCTAGAGGCGAAAAGAAGTACTTCTGGTGTCTTCTAGCTTTGCCAGTCTGTAGGTTACAAGAGATGCTGGGAAAAAAATGATGCCCATACATGGTAATTCATGTAGCTCTTACTCTGTTACTTATGTTGCTGTTAGAAGTAGCAGCTATGATCCTTATAAATTATCTTTTTTTCTCTTCTCCTTCCCCTTCACCCCCCGTCAGTATGACTTCTCACTGGAAAAGAAAACAATCGAGTGGGCTGAAGATATCAAAAAAATTCAAGCTGCCCAGAGAGAAGCTGAACGCAAGGCAGAAGAAGCGCTAGCAAACTCAAAAGCAGCTCCAGAGGACAGCAGCAAAATGGGGTTCTCAGAGGGACCTTGCCCTGAGGCCATGCCTCCTCCCATTAACCCCATCCTCGCTAGCCTGCAGCATAATAATATTCTGACTCCCACGCCAGCCAACAGCAGTGCTGTGAAGCAAAAGGTTCTCAGTCCACCTCATCCAAAAGCAGACTTCAACCCAGCTGATTTTGAATGTGAAGAAGACCCATTTGACAAACTGGAATTAAAAACTATCAATGATAAGGAGGAATTAAAAAATATTCTTGAAATTCATGTTGGTACTACTGGGCCAATTGTTGCCCAGCTGTTAGATAATACTTTGCCCAAAGGAGGATCTGAGTCCATGTTGCAAGATGAGGAAGTTCTGGCATCCATAGAAAGGGCCACGTTGGACTTCAAGCCCCTACACAAACCCAATGGCTTTATCACTTTACCGCAGTTGGGAAACTGTGAAAAGATGTCCTTGTCTTCCAAAGTGTCCCTGTCCCCTATCACTTCAGTGAGCAATATCAAATCCCTATCCTTTCCTAAACTTGACTCCGATGAGAGTGATCAAAAATCGTCAAAGCTCACAAGCACTTTCCACAGCACCTCCTGTCTCCGCAATGGCACTTTGCTCAGCTCTTTGCAGACCCGTGCTCAGAGTAAACCTAGTGAACTGAATGGACACCATATGGTTGGTCTTTCCGCTCTAAATGAGGACAGTGGTATGGAGACATCAACATTATCCTCTTCATCCAGGCTGCCTTCCCTGGCTGTGTCGACAGTTTGTACAGAAGAAGAATCATCTCAAAGCACAGCGACTATGGTAAACTTGCAGCGGATTAGATTTGGGGTTGCTGGGGAGATGTGGAGGTGCAGAGGCAAATGTTGCTTCCAAAATGTCCTGTGGCTTTGGTTTTAGTTTCATTTAATGGGATCGATGTGTAGATGCTCTTAATTTACATGACAAATTGATCAATCCAACAGGTCTTCATGGTGGAAGTTCTGAACCTCAAATTATTACTCTGCAGGTTTTCCTGAAAATCTGGTATTTTTAGACCAATTCTGGTGATTATTTTTGTTTCTTTCAGCTTTTCGGCTCTTGTTGTTTGTAGAAGATATCTTCTTTGTACAGTCCTGCTTTTTGTCATATCCAACTGAGTTATATCAGATTCTGAAGTGTTATTAGGTTTTGAGTTAAATCTCTTCTAGATTTGTTCCTTGGCTTGCTTGCTTATTTGCGGAAAATAATGCAAAATGCAGGCTTTTCAAGGAATAGAAGCAATAATAGATTAAAAACACAGATGTGCTGTGTCATTCAGGAAAGAAAAAAGTGCTTGCAGTTGACCTGCAGTGAAATAATGTCTTTTATTTTAAATTTTCTTCCTGAGATCCTTTTTAAAATCTAATCTTGAAAAGGAAGAAAATGATGGTGGTCCGAAATCTGGTATTTATGCTTTTCCTTGTGAAGGAGGGTGAAAGCATTGCTTGGTGGATACCAAAACCAGTCCTGAAGATCATCTCAGATCGCCAACATTAGTTGGTTGCCGTACGGCTCTGAGACAGGAGGTTGACGCTTTGTTTCCTCAAACTTGTAGCAAGTTCTAAAATTACTTTGGGGACACTTAACTTCACTCTAGCTGTTGTCTTTGACTCTTTGTGAATAAGAGCAGAGATTTGAGTAAGCTTGTGGGCTTTTTTCCAAAGAACCTAAGATCAGGACACCAGTACTCATGCAGCCTAGTGAAAGCTGTATAGTCAAATCCTCTAGCTGGCTCTAAAATAATCTGGTTTCTTCTGTCCAATATAAGTGGTGCTTCAGTGGTTCTGTGGTCTTACTAGCATACTGTAGGTTTTTGTGTGACACTGTGTGCTCTGAAGTGACACTGCTTCTCTCATATTGTTCCTTCACCTCTTTTCAGGCTTAGGCAAATGCGCTATTAATTGCAAAAATACAGTATTCTGGCAACTAGTGTGTTCATCAGAGCACAGCAGAACAGTTGTTTATTGATCACTAGAAGAAATTTAATACAGTAAACTTTGGCAGAAGCAGCAATGTGCTGAGCAATTGCTCGCTGCTACGGATCACAGGTTTGAAAGGCGATTGTATGATCGTATGTAGCTCAGAGGTGAAACCTTGAAGTATGACAGATGACACATCTCTAGGGATTAACATGAGAGTTCACTTACAACTAGATAGATGGGCATTCAGATGGCCAAATTTTCACTCTAACTATTCAAACCTCTATACTGACCAAGAGGGAAGGTGTATTTTCCAGAATGCTGTAAGGAAAGAAACAAACAAAAAGAATAGACTTACTAGGAGAAGTAATAAAGATCTTCACTTGAAACTATTTCTACTTTGGAAATAGCAAACCAAGAAATAGGTATGCTGACAGAACGAGTTCCTTCTGTTTAAATTCCAAGACTTCAGACTATACTTGTTTCATGCTTCCACAATACAGTCCTAGTGGCTGGAAAATGACAGCTGAGCTGCAAGAAATTGAAGTAAATGCAACAGAAGTAAATGTAACAAAAATCCTCGGAGTATGAAAATGATAGAAGGAAGTCATAGTCATCCCTGTGGCTGGGAGAAGAAGGGTCGTGCGTCCCTTTTCTGCAAGGTTACACAAGAACAAGCCTGTCCTTTTTAGAAAGCCTCGGGACAATTATACGTCCCAGTGTATTCCACAGTGATTTTTATGTATGACTGTTTTTTCTCACAAGACTAGAAATTGTAACTCTGGATTTGGAGTTACCACTGGAGGTTATGCTTTACCAGTGAATTGGATCTAGGATTTTTTGGATGGAAGTAAACCTGTGATTTCTCTGAGGCTGCACTGATTCTGTCATGGGTGGTCCCTTCTCCTCTTTTTTTGAAGCTCACTGGTTTGCTTTTTGCAGCATTGGCAGAGGGAGAAACGACTAGTGAAGACAACAGGTTGGAATTAAACAAAGCTGGTCAGAGACCTGACTAGTGTGATGGATTTCATTTAGAGAAATCTCTGGTTACAGGAGGATGGGGCACTCTGGGTGGACCATTCAGAATCTATACCGCTGCAGTAGCATGATGTGTGTGGGCACACCAGCTGCAGGCGGGTCTCCCAGCCTCTGTATGAAGTCCCTGGAAGTAAGACATGCAGTCTTACTTTCAGTGTAAGACATTTCAGTGTGCAAGCACATACTGAAAGCACTGCATGTCTGCTTCTTGAAAGGCACTGAAATGCAAGTTTGAGATGTAAGGGAGCCTGGCTGCTGAGTGACCAGTCTTGGCTTTGTCCTCTGCAATTCCTTTAGGTGTTTCCCTCATCTGCTGGAAGTCACTGACCACGAGTACAGGTTGTCGAGCTCAGGTAGATTGAAGAGGAGGAGTTGGTTTTCCCAGACTCCTGAATCTCTGGTGTCAGAAGCAGTTTTGGTTTTCCTGGCTACAGTGTCAATAACAAAGCATCATCCTTCAATTTGATAACCAGCTGATTTCAGGGCTGCTCCAGACCCCCATTTCAGTGTATCCCACATTCTAATGCTTTTTGCTCTGGCAAAAGTGCCTGGAGAGGGTGTGTGTGAAGAGCTTTGAAGCCCTCTAGCACCATGAGGAGAGGTTCTTAAGTAAACCAGTCCATCTGACTAAACACGTTTTCTCAGGCTTTGTCTCCTAGAAGATAAATTGTTACCCTGGAGATGAAAATGGTCAGAAATGCAGAACAAAACCTCCTTGGTGGTGGCTTGGGTTTTTCTTTAGCAAATAAGTGGAATTTGTCAAAAGCCTAATAGATTTTTCTCAAAACTGTTTTTCTATGAGTTTTTTGTTGTTTAGTTTGGGCCCAAAGAAGGCCTTTCTGAAAGAAGTGGACAAGCTTTCAAGCAATCTATGTTGGCATAATAAGTATCAAGAAATGCAAAAAAACCTGAGACTCTTGGTCCACAGTGATTTCGTGCAGTCTGTTCTAATTCTATTTAAAATGTAAGAAGACTTCTACATGGATGAACTGAAATGTGCAGATTTGGTGGGGCAAAGTTCTGCCTTTGCACTGCTAATATCTTGGGCAAAGTAGTATAAAGCCGTGGGTTGATTCTGCCCTCTGGCAGCCTGGTTCTGCAGAAACGGAGCAGGTGTACAGCAGGGAATGTTACCTGGCCTTGTTGGCATACTGGGGATGAGGCCAAGCATTGGGTGTTGGTAGAAAAATCACATCCTCTCTTTAGCCAGTGTGCCACATTGCTCATATATGGTGAATGAAAGGCAGTGCTTTGAGAGTGGAAAATGGATATGTGTTTCTCTTCCTCCTTCTCATGGTCAAGAAGTCAAGGGAAGTCTCTAGGCAGTGACTTCAAAGTTATCACTGTCATTCAGGCTGCATAGCACTGGGTCAGGAGCTGAACAGGAGCCAGTGTGTTACACTGAGCTGTATGAACACATTGCTGTTACAGTGACAGAACAAACAACCTTACCATTATTATGAGGGGGGACACATCCTTCTTAGAGCATAATCCATTTGTGAGTGCTGAAAGAAGAAACGATCCTTGTGATGGCTATTTTATAACTACATGCAATTGTGTAATGTTTGGATCTCACATCTGGAAGCCTGATTGGACCTCAAGTCTCCCTAGTATGGTAGATTTATTCCCAGATCTCTCCCATAAAACCCTTCTCCTTCAGCTGTAGCAAATTCTGCTCACTAGTGCATAATGTTTACAGTCATCTTATTTGTGTGTTGTCCGACAGGTACATGCAGACTACAAGGAAACAGAAATCCCTGTGGTAAGTTCCCAAATACCTGTGTTCTTGCGCTGGATCGTATTTCTGAAAATCTCCAGAAGTAGTGTTCCTTTGAGTACAAAAAATCTTAGGTGATGAGTAAATTTGGGGTGAGGGAAGCAATCTCCGTGCCTCCTCTGAGGTACAGGGTTTGGCTGTATCGTGAGGACCTTCACTGTTGTAAAGGTTGGGTATTGAAAGGTTTTGGTTCTACTGGTAGGAGAGGGTATATTGCAAAGAATCTGGGATGTTGATTGTTGTTTTGAGGGTAAAAAGAGTATGGTGGGAGTCAAGACTATGCACACTGCTTGGTTTCATCCTAACAGTGAGTAACTTCCCAAGGGCAGTCTAGAAAGCCTCTCGGATTAATTACATGGGGTATCCTGGTTGTGCACTAGCCAGAAATGAGATATGGGGATGCAGAAGATGACCATCGCCTCAGCCTCTGGGTTTTCCCCTTTAGGTAATGCACCAAAATTTCCCAGTGTCTAAAGTGCCCAATAACACCAGCTGCACAAAGCGGTTGGGTGGCCCCGCTCCTGAACTGCAGCAGGCCCTCTCTGCTAGTGAGAGACAGTGTGTAGAGACGGTCGTCAACATGGGGTACTCGCCTGAGAACGTCCTGAAAGCCATGAAGAAGAAGGGACAGAACATAGACCAGGTAAAAGCTTGTGCAGTGGGAAAGAAACCCTTGATTGGATGCTGATTCTGCTGAGAAACAACCTCATGTTTGCAAAATGGATGGGGGGAATATTTTTATTCTAACAGGGGGTTGCAGCCTGTAGCTGCTGCGATACTAACCTCTAGAGATGATGTCACCTGGCAGTAAAGGCTCCCAAAACCGAAGAAAAGAGTGTCTGTGCATGTTTCTGATGAGAGGCTGCTTGAGTCAGCCACACCTGTGGGTGCTGAGTTGGATTCGCGCTGAGCTTGGGATGGGCCCTTAGCTCCACGTGAAGCTGGGAGAGGTACTGGGTCTTCCCAGGAGCCACAAAACCATCCGAAGGAAGCTTAGTGTGGCTCTACGCCACGCTTAGTGCTGTGTGACATAAAAGCAGCCATCTTCCCTTGTTCTGAGCACAAGGGGTTATGATGCTGATGTCTCTCCTTGTAGAGAAATTGGCCCCTGCAGTCCTAAGACAGCCCTGAATGGCTCTTGCAAGGCACCGCTGACCGCCTTTCTTTTGTGCGATCTGGTTGTGGTGCTTCCTGCCTCCTGTGCTGCCTCAAACGCTTGCTAAAACCAGGTCACAGAGCATAAAGCACTGCAGGGTGAAGTGTGGCTCTGGGTCTTGGATCCGCTTCAAACAAACATTTTAAAGCAGGGAGAGCGTGGCCAAACTTTCCGTGCTGACAAAAGGCAGGCTGTGCGCTGCGCAGAGCATCGCCTGGCAGGACTGTGCCTGGGGAGGAGGAGTGTCCCAGTGACTTCTGCTTGTGGAGCTGATCTGCTTGCCCACTACCTGCACATCGAGAGCGGTTTAAAGCTGTGCGCTGGGGTGAACTGTAGTATGAAATAGAAAAAAAATTCCCTTAGGGCGGTTTTAAATCCTGCTGTATTTGCAGGCTGCGTTCTTTCGCCTTCCTAGCGTTACCTATCTGATCTTTCCCTGTACCTCCCAAAGCTGAGGACAGATAAGAAATTTGGCAGCAGTTTCTGGGCATGTGAGTTGGGATTTGCAGCTCACTCACCAGTATGCTGAGTTGATCTTAAAAGGCTGACTGTTTTCAGATTGCATCAACTCTTGTGGCTGTCTGAGAGGAAGCTAAAAGCTGACACATCTTGACTGCTGGGCCTACAGTTTCATTTTAAAAACTTGTAGTATAAAAAACACAGTTAAACTTCTGCCTTCGGCTCAGTGATCAGGCATAGAAGGCTAAAGATAGGCTTCTGAGACTGCTTTGAGTAGAGTGGAAGATGACGTTCAGAGCTGGTGGGAGAGCATAGGAGCACAGAAGGGCTCATTTATTTTTCTCTGAACAAGCTCTTGCATAAACTTGCATCTCGGCTCCACTGGGAAGGACTTTATCTCAGTCCCTGGTGAATCCTGGGGTAGAGTTGTGCTCAGCCCCTCTATGCGTACAGAGATGGCATTCAACTGCATGCTGCGAATGCCACTCTGCAAATTTAGTTTCTTTTTCTTCATTCCCCACAGGTTTTGGATTACCTGTTTGCACATGGACAGCTTTGTGAGAAGGGCTTCGATCCACTTCTTGTCGAAGCAGCTTTGGAAATGCACCAGTGTTCAGAGGAGAAGGTGAGGACACAATGTGCTGAGAAATAGAGACAATGTGCCATGATGGGGAATTCCAGCGCAGTTCCTCTGGCTGATGTAGTTCTGGCTTTCATGGTAATTCTGCCTTCTTTCCAAAACTGATTGCCAAAGGACATCCTTGCGATGATAAAGTGAAAATGTGTTAAAACATTAGAATACGTGTTAAAGCGTTAGAATTCTTCTGCATTGTTTTGTTACTCTCACTTTTTTTCAAGACCCTGCTTATTCTGGTTGTAATGTTTTGAACCCGGACTTCTCTTGTGAGCGAGGTGCTTGGTACAGAGACAGTTAATTCCAGAAGCAGCAAATTATCTTTCAAACCCTGCCAGCCTGCCCCGGCCATGAATGTTCTCCCTTCTAGAAACGCATCTGCCTGGCTGCTCAGCAAATTGGGTTAGGGCTCATTCTGGAAGAAGCTGGAAAACATGTTTTTTGGGGTCTGATTCATTGGCTGGCTGCTTTACCAGCACCAAAGGTACAGAGACAGGAGCTGGGTAGCCGGGGCAGAGGACAGCAGGTCTGCCAGCCTGTTGTGTGCTAAGTTATTATATGAAATCTTTAGAGGTGCAACCCGACACCCCCAGACATATATATGCCTTTCTTGGACTTAGTGATGAGCTTGCAAACAGAGGAACAACAGTGTGAAGATGGGAGAAGTGACTGAGTTCAGGAAACACATTTCCTACTGGCTTAACCCCCAAATTGGAAATGGCTGATCTCTTGATTGCCCATTTCAACCTGCTTGCTTGTTTTTGTTTTTTTCTTTCTGCTGGAGTGGAGCAGAGGCACTGTAAATGGCAGAGGGTTCATGGAAGTCTGATCAGCTGATTCCCTTCTTGTCACTTTATTTTTTCAAAGCTCAGGGAAGATTTGTGGTTGACGTTGGTAGTATCGTACACAGCGTGTCCAACAGGATTTGTCCTAGTCCACCAAGTTTGTCCTAGATCTGAGAAGCCAATTGATAGCAAGGGCTACTGTACTGTTCCCAAAGTCAAAGTAACTTTAAAAAAATTCAGATGCAGCAGGAGCTGCTGGATGGGGGGAGCAGGGTGCTGTTAATCAGCATTTTGGGGAGCCCAAATTGGGCCAGGCTGATAAATTTCCTCCTGGGAGAGAGACACCCCCCACAGACTGAGCTTTGGTGCCCTTGCTGAAGAGGATTTTGCAAACGCAGGACTGCAGACACAGGGGACTGAAGGTGAGGCCCCATGGGCTGCTGCACTCGGAGCTCTGCGGGCTCTGGTGTGAGTGGACTTTCTCCAAATGGAGCTGGAACGGGCTGTATTTGGGGAGGAGGAATCCACCCTGTGGGGTGTTCAGTTGCTGAAGCTAGGCTCTGTGCTAAACCTCCACTAAGCACTGATCCTCTTTTCTTTTGCAAATAATGGACTGTCTGTGTCTTTCAGATCACAGAACTTCTCCAACTAATGAGTCAGTTTAAAGAAATGGGCTTTGAACTAAAAGACATTAAGGAGGTCTTACTATTACATAACAACGACCAACACAACGCTTTGGAAGATCTAATGGCCCGTGCAGGAGCCAGCTGAAAACACGTTCCTGGATTCTTGGCGTGCAACGGAGCAGGACCAGCCCCGCCACCTTCACATCCAGTGTGACTTGCTCTCGGCAGGAAGGAGTCCAGCTTTTCGCATACATGGGAGAGTGACTGAGCAAGCCCGCCCGCGTGCATCACTCCAGCATTCCTCTTTCCACTGAGAGCCAACTTTCTTTCTTAAATTAAATTTTTAAAGTGTCCTTTCCTAAGTTTCCTTTTTCCAGCTTGGCCACGGAGAGTTTAGACTGCCCAGCCTCTACTGGAATTGTACATAAGTAGAGACGGGAGTGGTTTTCCCCCCTCACTGTTGCACTGGAGTTGGACAGAAGAATACTAAGTTGGTTATGAAACTAGGATGCTTTGGTTCTTTGAAGCTGCTTTCATGGTGTCTGCTTGTACTGAATTACTTGACTGTGTCACAGTCCAGATTAACTGGTTAAATTTGACCTTTAGTGCAATGGAGTTTTATTTTTTGGTTGAAAGTTAGCCTGTAACTTAGTAAAACACTGGTTCAGAAACTGTCGCTATGCATAAAGAGAGAAGCTGTTCCTCTTGTGTTTTTTTTTTTTAACCCATGCATCCAACACTTCTGCCAGACATGAGTGTCCAATGCCGAGTGGTGTGTAAGTTCTCTTGAAACAGGTAAGCTGTGAACTCTACCTGGACCTGCAACTTGTGTTGGTTCTTGAACCTGAAGGCAGAGAGCTGGGGCTCAGTATTCTTAATCCCCCAGGCTTGTAGGATATTTAAGACAATGCCCTGCTAGGATATCAGTTATCTTTTTGTTTTAAATAATACTCAGTGTGATGCAGGAGGTTTCTTTTGAGCACTTTCTTTAAAACAAATATACTCACTGCATTAGTTCAATTTTTCACACTGCTATAGAACTACATAATAACATCTAGTACTAGAAATCAGGTTTTGGGTTGGTTTTGATAGTTCAAAGTATTATGTTGTACATTGTTCAAGTTCTAAAGACATAAAATATCAGCAGTCTTGAGGAATCTTTAAAGTAATTTGCTAAATATTTTGATTCTGCAGAAGAACAACTAATAAAACCCTCAAATACAACTCCCAGTGTCATGGTTCCCATCTCTCATGCTCTTTGGCTTCAGCAGATGAAGAATGTGCTGGATCCTGCTTGCCCAGGTGCTGCCTGTTCCTGTAGGCACACATGAACACTGTGTTGGGCAGAACGGCCAGCGGTCTCCAGGCAGGTGGCTGCAGTGGTGGAATGTGCTGCTTTTTTCTGTGGCTTACTTCTGTTCTGTTGCAAAACTCAGGCCTAGGGATCCAAACTCATGTTAGAGCATGGAGCTGGGAGCATCGGACTTCGGGAGGGGAAAACAACTCAGCTTGTTGCCTTAGTTTAGGTTTTACAGTAGGATATTTTAGCTCATCAGGACCCTGAAGGAGATGGCATTTGTGTCCATTCTGTTGTTAACTTTATGTCACCAAAACATCTAATTTGAGTCTAGTGTTAACTCCTGGAATTATCTGTGAGGTGCTCAACTATGTTAATTACATACCTTTACTTAGAACAAAATGATGATGAGGTAAGATGTAGCTGGCAGGTATCTAGGAGATGTGGGGATCATTGATGAGTAGGACCAGGGCAGATTGCCTTGTGTCGTATCCCGTAGCATTGAGCTTCGCTAGCTTGTAGTGGTGGGGCTGAAATTAAGACTTGTCTAAGAAGGACATTCAGCATCTGATGAGTCAGCAGCTGCTGCCTCTGTGGGTGCAGGTAAAGCAGTGGCCCAGCTTTCCTTCCTGGGTGAGAAATGTGACAGCCTGAAACAAGGAAATGGGGTTCCTGATTAATCAGAAAAGCTGGGAAACAAACTGCTTTACTGTCACTGCTGAGAGCATTCGGTTGTGTTGCTTGTTTCAGTTTTCTCAGAATTAGTACCCAAAACAGTGCCTGTCTGGTACTAGACAGTCTTGAAGGGGCAAGAAGTCTTGCCAGCAAAGAAACAACTATTTAAACGAAACCTCCGCATAAAATCGTCTTTGTGTGTTAAGTTTTTTCACAGTCCCCTTGTGGGGGGTGGTGCTTAACCCCACTACAGTAACCACTCTGCTTATGGAGACTGTTGTAAAGGTGAGAGCAGAGGGGTGAAGTTAGGAAGCGATACCTGTGAAGCTGGTGGTCTCCTTCCAAAGAGACGTACCTGACTGTGTCTTCCCTGGTGATGTGGCTCTTGCTTTGGCAGTGAGGTTTGTGGATTTACATCACTTGGTGGCTGAGGGCTGGAAATGTGTTTCTGGGGCGGCTTCTCACAGAAGGGAAGACAACAGAGTGAGGGGATTGACCTGGTGGCTTAGGGGAGAGGCACTTCTGAAGAAATGTGTTGCAAGTGACACAATGTGATGAGACTTGAATGTTGTTCTGGGTACCATGCATCACTAGTTACTCTGGTGCTGTCATTCTCTCCTGTCAAATTATGAACAAAGCTCAGCCCGGACATGAGGAGGTCCTGCTGATGGCTGGTGTGAGGCTGGGCTCTGACCTGCTGCTAGCTGCTGAGAAGATGACTGCATCCCTGGTCACACTTGAGACCTTAGGGCTTTTCCTCAGGTTCTCAGATCAGATTGATTTGTGTACCTGATTATGTACCTGGCACTTGGCACTGCTTTAACTTTGTCAGAGGTTCTGCCGCCTTGTGCTAGCTGCTGCCAGATACTGAGGTCTGGGTGCCTTGGTGGAAAGGTTTGTGATAAGAAGTGTAGAGGCAGAGCGAAAACTGGCAGTTGTGCTTTGAGCCAGAGACCTCCTGATGGGTTCCTGGACAGCAGCAGCCTGTTAAGGGCTCTGACACTGAAGAGCTGTCAAGTCACCCACTGAGCAGCCGAGGGCTTCCACTCTGCCTGCACATGGCTGGAGACCTGGTGGGATGAGAGGTGCTGCTGTGGTCGCTGCCTTGTTTTGAGGGTGACTTCTTCCTGGGATCCTACGGTCTGTCAGGCAGCGGGAGCTGCAGATGCCCCTGTGCCCCAGGGCTGCAGCGTGCCCCGAGGCTTTCTTCAGCTAGCCTTGTGGCTCCTGCAGTGGCTTGGCTCTGCCAGAGCACCCCTGGGCAGCGTGGGTCGCTGACCCCAGAGCCTGCGCCAGCAGCTTTTCTGCACGGTGTGTGGCTGGGCAGCTCTCTGTGCTGGGGAGACTGATGGCTTCTGCTGGCAGTGCAGCAAAACCTGGTGCAAGGGTCGTTCTGCTGCTGCCGCAGGCTGTTCAGGTCAGCCGCGCGTGGCTGGGGTACAGCTTCTGAAACACCAGCTGTGTCAGCAGGCCAGGTGAAAAGGGGATCTCATACCGATTCCCAGCCCCAGTTAAGCTTTTGCAATCAAACTAATGGGTGTTTTGATCACATTTACTTTAAAACAAATTTTACTGGAGTTCTATAGTAAATTGAATTTTATTTTAAATAATGTCAATTACTCAAATAAAATATCAAGCATCTGCCATGAGCATTAATAGTCTTTGTTACACCTGAATACAAAAGTGAACCCATTTTAGTTCTGTATTTGATTGTACGTGGCCAGGCTCTCTTAATCTCTTAGACTGCTGTAATGACAAACACTTCCACATACGTTCCTCAAGTTGAAATGAAAACTATTCGTATCAGGTGTCAGTGCAGTATCGAACAGCAGGAAGGGGATGACACTTTTAAAATGCTCATTTAGCACACTTTCACACAAGAATTCAAGCAGCATCTAGGTAATAATGTAGGAGCGGAGAGAAAAACATTGTCAAAAACAGTAGCGGTGGTAGTTTCTGTTGCGTACGAGGAGCCCAGTTTTGGTATCTCCTTGGTGTGCAGCAATTCAAGCATGTCTGTAGTCCTGTTATTGCCAAGGATGGGTGGATTTTCACAGCCAGGGCTGCTTTATTTTTTTTTTTTTTAGTCAAATCTCATATTCAGTAGGGAAAATAAAATTCTGAGAACAGACTGGTAATAAAGTCCTACATTTAATGAGATACAGTCTTGTGGATTGGCTGGATGGCTCCAGTTTAAAAAAGATTATCAGACCTTGGAAAACTGCTTTTGTGGTGGTGTTTTATTTATTTGTTGTTTCTCAGTGTTCCTGGACATTTCTTCAGGGACCAAATAGTTCTGGGAACTTGCACTGGGGCTCAGATCTCCCAAGCAGACTTGCCTTTTTCACAGTGGACTGGACAGGATTCACAGGTGGCTGAAATATGGTAGCTGACTTAACTCCCATCTTCTCTGCTCATGGAAATTTTTAGTCACTCATCTGTCTTGTTACAACTACCTCTGAAAATACTGAGGTTAGGACGTGGCAGTGCGAGTGGTTGCTTTAGAGAGGGCCAGCTTGGGTAAGAGACTGAAAATGCCTGTGAACATACTTTGCTGAGCTGCTCTTTAAAAAGCCTGAAAGTACAATCAACCACTACTCCTCTCCCAAATGTCAGAGTAGGTGGAGGGGAAGTTTTCCTCCCCAGCACTTGCTGGCTGGGCATCTCATTTTCCTGCGGCCTGTGCACACATCCTACAGCCCCAGCTTTTCCTCGGCTCCAAACGAAGTTGCAAAACTCCTCAGCAGCTCCCCAGTAGCCCTGTTTTCTGTATGCTTGCTGAGAAAGTGCTGGGGGAACTACTGTAAGTGCTCACATCCATTTATGCTTTTAAAAGGTACAAGGACTACCCAGCTGCCATGTGTTCTCCCCCTGGGAAAGCCCTCCTTGGCCCCAGGAGGTGGAGGGAGGCTTTCTAAGAATTGCTTGTCTTAGAGGGGAGCTCGGTTTAATGCCTGCTCTTCCCTCTGTGGTTTTAACAAAATGCTGAGCGTCCCATTGCTTTATAGCTCTCAAGCACCCCTGCGTTGCGCTGTGCACAAATACCAGAATACCCCTGACACTAAGAGTCTTGCTCCTGGAAGACTCGTTCCTATGGGCAAAGAAGGCTTCTGAAAAGGGGGTTGGGGACCTGGGTTCAGGTGTGACTTGCTGCTGGCCTGGAACCCGGACACAGGAACCATCTTGAGAGCCATTAACTCAGACTCTGGAGGGACTCTGCTCTCTGCTCCACAGAGTAATCCAATTGCAAGATGGAGACTAACCACTGCTAAAAAAAAAACCTCCCAACAGTCAGGGCACTGATGTAGGGCTTTCTTCTTCTGTTATGAGTCCTCCCCTTGCATTTCTGTTCCTTGGGGCTATGCTGTGTGACATTCCCGGGAGTGTTTGCACCAAATATGCAATCCAAATAACTGAGTGTCACTGTGATTACTGTATTGCTGCTCGGCCAGACCTGGGCTCCTTGGGGTAGCTGTAGAAGCAGGCAGTAAAATTCACAGCTGGTCAGACAGCAGTGTTCCCTTACCCTTGGCATTTCTGGCTACTGAGCAGGCTTTGATTGAGCTACTACAGGCATTACTGAGGAGACACTGAGATGGCCAAATGTGCTGCAACAGCCCTAATTTTGGAATGAGAGCGCTCACACAGCATGTTGTCAGCTAAGCATGTTTCAAGGTCACTTGTGGCTTCAGCAAGTGGACTTATTTTGTGGTTCAGATGTGATGCATGCAGCAGCAGAGCTTTTGTAGGGCTCCAGCTGATCATTCTGTAGTTCTCGATTCAAATACCAACTTCACATAACAGCACTGTCAGCAGGTTCTGAAATCCCACTGCCTCTAACCAGACCCTCTTTAATGTGAAAAATCAGTTTTGCCAACCTGGACAATGAGCACTCTACAGCTGTGCCACAGTGGAGAGATCAGCCATTGTTTGTAGTGAGTAAGCTGTTGGCTTCTCACCGTTGGCAGCAGTGCTTATTAATACGCTAGATGAACCTTTGGTACAAAATCCCTACTAAACCACTTGTTACCATGACTTAAGCCACCTCTTTCAGGAGCTCTGGAGTGTTAGTCCCAAGCAAAGCACGAATGTGAAAATAGCCTTCTTTCTTCTGAAAGCAACAGCACTTCTTGTCCTGCCTTGACTTCCATTTACTTTTGGTCTCATTACGTTAGCGTACTTAACAAACAGTGGCTTCTCTCTCACTCCTGGCTCCTGTTTGCAAACACTTTTCTGGATAGCTTTTGAGCATTTCTGTTCTGACCTGTGTCTGGCTTCAAAGTCTTTTTTTTTTCCCCCTCATTTTCTTGGCAACACAGAAGTGCCTTCAACATGTGACAAGCTGTTAGGAATACTGTGGACAGGACTGCCTGCTGCTTGGTGAGATATTTAAAGGCTGCTGAATTGTTATTCTTAAGAACACGGCTTACTGCTATTAAGGAAATACAAAAGCTTGTGGTGCCAATTAGTCATCTCATTTACTCTGAAATCTCTCCATCCTTATCTAAAATACACACTAATCACAAACATCAAACCAAAAGCTATCCCCTACCCACCCACACTCTGCAGCACCATGTGTGGCAAAACACTGGCTGGCTGTTTCCGTAGCTGTTCTTGTGCATGTGTAAGCAAGGCAGGTCTAAACTGGTGGAGGTGTTTGCAGGGACATGTCAGTGCCAGGCGAGGCTAAACAGAGCTGAAGCTGGGCTCGCATCGTTTGGATACACTTCGACTTCAGTACCAAGACTTCATCCAGCTTGGTCACAAAATTCTGAAAATCCTGGTGAGGAAGGCAAAAGGAAAGTTTAGGGAACAACAGTAGCAACAGGTTGGAGAAAAATCAGCGTATTTTATGTACTGCAGCAGTACATAAAAGCATGTTTTCTATTCTGCAGTTTAGTAGATTAAATCAGTGTTTCCTTATTGAAGTCCTGACCCTCACAGACAAAGGTCAATGCCTCTAAATATTGAGGTTAACTTACTCCAGTAGTTTTATCTGTTGGTGAAATTACAGCTAATGCAGTGGTTTAAAAATAAAAATGTATAAAGCACCTGTTATCACCCTTCTACATCGGTTAGCTTTTCAAAGGTTTGGTGTAGGGATCAGTCATCTGACGTGTAGTTTTACAATGTACTGAACTCCGTTCCTGCCACCTCTCATGTTGGATCTGACAATCATGAAAATAAACGGTGAGTTGGGCCACTCATTGATCAGACATAACAGCCCATTCTTGGGAGATGGAAGGGATCATTTCACATCAGGTCATGGGGCCGGTACAACTCCTGCATGGCTACAGGTCTGCTAGATCTGACATGAGATGTATCAGCAGTGGATCTAGCCTTGGCCGAGGGGAGCTCTACCTCCCATAGCAACCTGCCACACGGATTAAAAAGTGATATGAAACTGTGATTAAAACTGAAATGGATGCAGCTGTTTTTAAGTAGGACTTGCATTAATAAGGCAGCATGCAGACTTGCTCTGCTCTCCAGCTGAGAGCAGAGTTTGGTGCCTCTGTTCACAGGTCTGTGTCTAAGAAGCTGGGAGGTGTCAGTGTCCTCAGGACTAGGGACTTCAACTGCCACCGCACGAAAATCAATCATTCAAAAGCTGATAAATAAGCTATCTCGTGCACTGTATCTTTTGTCTTGCAGCGACATCAGGACTGTAATGAAGACCAGCCCAGCTGCCATGGCATATTTTTCTTAAGCAGTTTAAATACTGCTTGGTTCAGCATGTGGCCAGTCTTGGCAGGAGTCTCTCCTGCAGCCAAAGTTTCAAGGCTGGAGAAGTTGCAACCATCTGAAAGTGGAAGGAGAGAAACTGATACAGGAAGTCCAATCTGAGTTCATTGCCCAAAGAAAGGTCATGCTGTGAAAGAACACTACAGGATAGAAATTATTCACACACTGCTGGGAGGTCTGGCAAGCTTGTCATATTTCTGCTAGCCAGAAAATGATTGCTTGCTGCCAGGGCCCAATAAATGTGGGGGGGTGGGGTGGTGTGTGAGGTGGGGAGGGCTGGTGTCCAGTGACCAATGGATTTAGGAAGAGCAAACTCAAAAGAATTTTAAAAAAATTAAAAAAATAAAAGATTACTTTGTATCACTGCATTCTCTGCCACAAAACTAATACAATGTATGGCTCTTGTGCTGCTTTGTGAACTTCAGTATGTTATCTGATAACACATCACACGCAGCTGGAAATCACAGCAAATAAGCCACATGGTGGCCCCATTCTGAAACCCCTGAGGGAAGAGTCCCGGTAGCTGTACTTCAGATCTGAACTGTGATAGGAACTAAAATGGTTTGATAATGTAATGCAGTAATGGCACTTGGCTTTACTGATAAGATGAGGGAACTGGGTAGGCAGGAGGTTCTCACTGGGAAATGTCAATAGTCTGGGCGAGAGACGAGACTTTTCACACAGCTGTGACGTGCATCTAGCTGGATGCAGGAGAAACAGAACTGGGATTGCCTGGCTAGCAGTGGGGCCATGCAGGTGCCAGTCTTTAAGTCTAGCCTACACTACTGTCATCCGAGACAAGGATAAGTCAAGAAACACTTGAGTGACAAAAGTCAAGAGCCTGTGAGGATGCAAGTCACAGTGGTTAGAGCACTGGAGTGAGTGGGGCCAGGGGTTGGCACATCTGCAGTGTGGTAGGCAAGGGACTCCCAGAAGGAAGAGGCAAGGTGGCACCATGCCACCAACTGTGACATCCCAGTGTCATGCTTTAGGGGTGTGCTGTTTTCTGTGGTATGGACTTACTTGCTCCAGCCTGTAAGGAGAAAAACGTCACATGGAAAGACGCCCTGTTTGGTACAGTCTGGTACCCATGATGCAAGATAAGAGAAAGCTGTCTTATCAGAGACAAGCGGTTCAGAGTTGGCCCATCAGTCTCCTTCTCCCCCAAGGACCCGGCAGTGTGGAGACTGGCAGAGACACAACAGGTACTGAAAATGAGCGGCCTCTCCTAGGACTCCGTGAGACATCAGAGAACGAGAGGAAGAACTGACAAGGAATGTCACATCACTAATTCAAGTTAATAATCTCTAAGATTAATTTATGCAGGTTCAACAGGCACTGAAATCATCACCTGAAACACTTACTGTTGCTGACATCTGATTTATCAAGCACTCCTCCTTGAAGCACAACGATGCCATTTCATCGAGCTGCTGCTGATGGGCCCGAATTACAGCCTGTCTGATTAACGTAAAATATACCACTGGTTACACAGCCTGCTGTGCTACCTATAATTACTGTTGGCCTCAATAAACCTTTAAGAAGGAGGAATACCCCACAGGAAGCCTTGCTGTCCTGTGTCCCCAGCATTCAGAAAGTGCACACCAGTGCTCCTTGAAGTGCAGTGGACTGCACTGGTTTAGGGTTAAAGATGACCTCCATGACTGAGGATTGCTCAGAGAGAAGTGACCACAGCCTCTCGTTAGCACAGGAAGCACAGGGGCACATACTGCTTTTTACCATAGGGAAATGTAGGAGCAAAAAAATTGTCTAATTAATTGGTGAAATGGCTTATAACCATGAGGCTGTAAGTCATTTTGGTGAAAAGCAGGCAGATCGGGAAGGCAGTACTGCTGTTCATTCCTCTGAGCAAGTTTCTCTGACCAACACCACATTTTCAGTCACGTGAATGCAGTCCAGTCCTTGGGAGCTGACAGTGGCAGCTCATCTCCACCTTCAGTGACTGCCCAGCCGCTCTAGCTGTTTTTCTTTCCATACGGATGGAACAGCTATCACCTGATTCTTGACGGGAAGTTTCGATATATTTTAGGTACTTTACAGCTTATAGTTACTGAGAACTGCAGTTTGTATTGTAATATTCATTCCTCTAGCATTATCCTAGGAAGCTCTAATAGAGTAATTGGCTTCCTGTGAGATTTTAAAATATCACTAAATAACAAGCAATCGTATACTTATAAGATAATGACTATAAATTGTTGTTAATGGTATTAAATAATGATTTCATAGATTGATTTCCCATTGGTTTTTAAAGTACATGTGAGTATGCTATACAAATAAAGGCAAATGTATCACGTCTCTAGAATTTCTAAGCTTCATGGCAAACTTCAGTGATGAGAGCAAGACTTACTGTGCCTTTTCTAGGGCTTCCCTCTGCCATTTTCCCATCTCTGATGTAGCGCTTGGAGAGCTGCTGCTGGACATGCCTGAGGGGCTCTTTGCATTTGCTAATGGCTTATTATCTTTGGTTGCAAATCCTGAACCTGCAGCAAAAGTCTCTTGTGTAAAAATACTCTGCATTAACTTGTTTTTTAGCAATCCTATTTCCTCACTGCTGAATGATGACTTGGTTGGGTCTTCAGAATGACTGACATCCTCATTCCTTAGTCCTGACTTGGGCTGCAACAGCAGGCTGCTTTCCCGAGAGGCGGACTGGACTGCGTAATCCGTACTTCCCACACTGAGAAAGCATGGCGCACCTGAAAAATAGATCTTTTCAGGTATATCAGCATTTATGGGCTCAACACTGAGTCCTTGATTTGAGTTAGATTTTCCTGAATTGCCAATATTATCTTTAACATCAGCATCACACTGTCTGCGACCTGAGTATTCTTTGCACACTGAGTTACTGAGAAACAAACCGCCCTCTCTCTCTCCCCTGGAGCCCGTGGATTCAGCTGCAGATGTTTCTGCCAGCTCACATCCGACAACTAAACTGTGAGCGACTCCTTGCTTTGATGAACCTGAGCCCAGAAGGCAGCAGCTTGCCTTCACATCACAGCAGGCAGGTGAAAGCCACTTGTCCCCTGTTTGTGGGGAATGCAGCAGGGCGCAGTGTCTTCCACCACGACGCATTTGCTCCCCCAGTTCCAGCATGCTGTCCGTCAGAGCTCTGCTTCTCGTACACTGCCAGCCCTCTTCCTCAAACCTGTTCCTGGAGCCATGTACGTTCCTGTCCAACATCTGCTTCACATGGGGGGACTTCTCTTGGTTAGAAGACACTTTCTCTGTATCAGTTGTTTCCTCATAGTCAAGAAGAGATACCATGAGAGGGGCCATCAGCTCAGAAGTGAATTCTGAGGGACAATTAGAAGATCCACAATGGTTAACTCCATTTTTTCGAGCTTTCCATTTTACATCTGCAAGGGCAGCCTGCCTATCCAAACTGGATTCTTCCTTCTCTTTGTGCTGGAGGTTGATCTCTTTGCACTCTGGAGTTGCCAATTTCAATGCAGGAGAAACATAAGAGTTTGAAGCATCCTTTTCTGGAGCTAAGGTGGCTTCACTGGAGTAAACGAGACATCTGTGTTTGGATTTGTACTGTTTGTGATCAGCTAGGAAATCTTTGCCATTTTTCCAGCTACAAGCAGGATCTTCCTGCAGACAGTAAGGTTTTTCTGCAGTATTGCTTGGAGAGGACTCAATAGTTAAGTCATAGCTCCAGTCTGACGGAGTTTTGCTGCAGCCTGCATTTTTAATGGATTCCTCTGTCTTTGGGCCACCCTCACTACAATCCCAGCTGTCATCTAGTTCATGTTCTTGCATGGGTATTGCATAGTCAAAAAATAAATCCTGTCGCTTTTGGCCTTTTTGCTCTTCTTCAGTTCCTTGTTCTCTTTGGTGAAGGAAAAATGAATGTTGACTGCATTTGTTGGTGTTTCTTCTTTTCACGCTCTTTTGACTACAGACAGGTGAGAAGGAATCTTCACTGAAATCACTGTCATCCAGATCTTCCAGCTGCATCCCCTCTTTGCTCTGTACTTCTGTGGGAGTAAGGCTCAGCTCCTGCTTCACTTGAATCTCCTGGGGCTTGTACTGCGTTAAAATCCTCTCAAGAGGTTGATAGTTCAATTTTTGCTGTAGAATAGGTGGCTGCTGAAACTGCTGGTGATAAAGGCGTAAATGTTCTTCCCTTTCCTTCTGAAATGGAGGCAGATTTGTCCAGGTTTCAACACATTGGTTAGCAAAGGTGTTTCCCCATTCCTGACTGCCGTTGGAAGGCAGATTTCCATCTCCAAAGGAAAAATCATCTCTAGAAACAAGCTGTTTCTGAACAGGTTGCACTGTCTGGACTTTCAGGCACTGGACAGGTGGTCTGTCTTGCATATACTTGTCTCTCTGGGCGCTCTCTTTTGTTTCTGCTGTGGCAGCACTTTTGATGATGAAATCCTTTGCTGTGGGGTTCTTTTCAGAGTGGGGGGACAGATCATCAGCTTTCTTCTTCAGGGGATGTGCTACCCGTAAGACTGCCTTAACTGGGCTAGTGTGGTGGAACCACAGTGAGCTGGGATTTCCTTTGTAGGCATGTCCTTTGTTGATTCCCCTGGGGGTAGAAGTAAAAGGGACATTCGCTTGCTGGAGTACTGCAGGACATGCCTTTGTTTTTGTAGGATTTGAGGGATGCTGGAGGCCTAGCTTCACTTTCTTTGGAGAGCTCTTTTCCCCAGGTGGCAAAGAGGGAGAGTTTTGGACACGTTTTGGTGATACGTTTCCAGCTGTCCGACGCCTGTTTGTGACAGGGGTAGAACATTTAATCCCTTTCTTCAGTTCTTTGACCCTGTAAATGAGGCTGGGTTTAGAAGATGTCATGCTGCTTTCAGATAAATAACAGTGTCTTCAGAACAAACTAATGCTTTCACATATTAAGGCTAAACACTGAACTCAATGTCATGATTTCTGTTTTAATTGTCAGTGATCCACGTGAGCATCAAAACCCCTCTGCCAAAATGCCTGAACTTCTGGAAAGGTCTATAGCAGTATTTTGACGTGCTTCCTTGAACAATGCATAACAGATCAAATGAGTGACAATGGCCTCTGTTTCAGTGTAAGGGGGTTGCATTTCCACACTTTATAATGCAGCATGGCAGAGTGCCAGCTCAAGACAAGCTAGTACTCTCCACAGTCCATCATAGAGTCCCACAAGACACAAACTAGGGCTTTTGGAGGAGTTGCAGTGGGGCTAATTAGCTCAGGTGATATGTGTACACCTACAGTGCTCCTGGATCAGGCTCATCAGTGCAACTGTGAAGAGCTGCTTAACTGGTACCACCCTATCCCCTCAACTGTTTCCTTTACTCCTCTTCCCCTTAGGCATCTCTTGTCCTCTTAACCCCAGCGTTGCACAGCCTGTAATTTACCTCCTCCTGTGTAGGAGGGACGGTGAAGGACGTCCACACATTCTAGGCAGAACTACAATACAAAACTAAAACACAACTTTTGATTGCTGAGGTTAGTAATCCTGCAGTTACAGGAAGCACAGTGATACTTTCATCACTAAAAGCTGTCATCAGAAAGGATTTATAAGGCCCAGAGAATTTTAAGACCAAATATAAGAGTTGGAACAGGTAAGGATTTTATATGCATTGTGAAAATTGCACTTCTTGCCTAAATCAACATTTCCAATGCAACCAAAATAAAATGTAACCACAAACATAATAATACATTACTTTTATACATTACTTTTTTCTTTGTGTTTTTCACCTTGGCAAGATTGAGTTTCATCACCTACCTGTCAGCATATCGTAAAGTGTTCAGGGTATGCTCTGTAGCTATGTGGCTAGGTGATACATTAGCTATCATACATGTCTTCGAATTGCCAATGAAAGAATCCTTTAGCACCTAGGATTGGAAGGAAAAAAAGTAAGATTCTTAGCAATTCATGTACCTTGCATATCCTGTAAATTAGGAATGTGTACAGAGGCAGTTTAACATGAGTCAGGTGATGCACAGTTACTGTATTTTTTTTTTAAATGTAGTCCTCTTGTCTCAATTTGTCTTGCAATTCTTTGTTTACAATTTAAAATGAATATAAGTGTTTATCAGGGCTTTGAACAAGCCCTTGCACCAGGTGCCACAAGGGTGCCTATATATTTTAAGGAACAAAGCATATGTTACAACTGGAGTGAAGAAATGTTGATGAAAGCTCCCAGGACTGTTACTGTACAGAAGATGCAAGATTGGTTGCAGACTGGGTGGAGATGGATGGTAACTCTGAATGAGTCTGGAAGGTAGTGTTTGGGGCTTTTGTTTGCTTTTAGGTTTTGCTTCATTTGGTTTTTACCATGCCAGTCCCCAGGACTGACTGGGGCAACTGGCTGTTGGCCTTAATTCTGTGATTAATTTTAAAGGTAATATTTGCAAAAGTTATGCATTTCTCTTTTCTTCAAGAGTTCAATAGCAGTTATTGAATTATGCCCTTTTTTTAACTATTAGGTTTTTTTATTTTGTCCTCATCAGGGAAACCTCTACTGTTGCCTTTCTGTTCGTTTTACCTGAGTTAATTTGCTTTGCCGGAAAGGAGTATGCGCATGTTCCTGATCCAGCGCCCGAATGCATTCCTTTAGCTACCAAAAGAAAAAGAAATAAGAACAGAGGGGGAAAAACATATCAATCACACACTGGCAAGGAACTGAATTGCATCAAACCTAACCTACAAATGTACTGTTTCCCTCATGCACCTTTGACTCCTACTATGTGATGTCCTTCGCAAGGGGATTTTCTTGCTGCCGCTGCCATGATTGACCACCTTCAGCTAGTTCAGCTATCAGCAGCAGTTTAGCTGCACTCAAAGAGAGCAAAGCTGCAGCACAGAGCACAGCTAGCCCTGCCTGACGGCTCTGTGGGCTATTCAAAACCCAAGAAGCTGGGTAAATACACACATTTAGCACACACAGAGCTCCACACTACCGTGGACCTGCTGCTGCCTGCACCATAGCTAACTAGTTTGAAGCCAGACTGGGTGTACCCCAGACTATGCTGCAGCTTGCAGGGAAGGGGTACTCTAAGAACAGGGCCTTTTGAGCTCCATCTCTTACAAATTTCTTTCTTCTAGAAGAAGCTCGAAAATACCCCAACACTTTGGACAACAGCAGTGCAAATTTCTTATGCCACTCTGGCAGTATTTTTACACCTTGGTCAGAGATAGCACAAGCTAATAAGCGCATATTCCTCCCCATACTGACTATAATCTAGGTGTCCCATCTATGCGTGGGTACACTGGGCTGTGTTAGAAGGCAGCTGATCTCAAGCCATTTTCTCTTCACAACAGTGCAACATACCAAACCCAACCAAAGGGGAGGGCATGGACCAGGACCAATCAATTAGATGCGAGTGGAGCTGGGTTCAAGCCCACGCTCAGAAGGTAGTATAGATACAGCCTGTCTGTCTAAACAAACATGTCACTGTGACCTTTGACAGGCTAATAAGTCCTACACACAGAACACTGAGAATGAATCTACAGACTACCCAGGGAGCAGAGATACAGCTACAGAATTCCCATTAAAACTAACAGAACATGAGCAGTTAGCTACACCCATGTGTTTCACAGAATGCATCAGATCATCTTGTTGTGAATAACCATCAACAGAGGTAGCCTGTAGTCTTGAAGAAACATCCCTTGATTTATTACCCGCCTTGGAAAAAGATGCCATGTTCAAACTCAAAGATGTGCACTTTGTTGCCATGTTTCCACTGGAATAAGCACAATAGCATCACACTCCATATCAAGCCTGGATGCTCTCTAAAATTGGCAGAAATGGACTGTATAGCCATGAGACAAGGAATTTGGGGCAGATATCAAAGGAAAAACAAGCAGATTACAGTATTGTCATGGTGATACTAGCATGAAGCAGACTTTCTACATTTAAAGCCTTTCTACATTCTACATACACCCACTTAAAATGACACTTATTTCTCACTTTTACTGCATTTTATTAAAAAAAAAAATCACACCTCTAACAAGTAAGAGATCGAACTATTCTAATTTTTTATTCTGCTTCTCATAATTGCAGTAGCTGAATATCTTCTACTTGAAATCAGCATGAATATTCAAACCAGCAGCAAACTTCAAACTTCATGTGTTTTAAGGCCTGAAGAGAGCAATATGATCATTGAGGGCAGAGCTAGGTTTAGCAGGCTGCAAGTCATGTAGACTTACCCAAAGATGGCTTTTATAGTTCATTCAGTCACTACTTGTAAACTGCCTAGGTATTTACTCAGCTTCATGCAATACCAAAAATACACACCTCTGATTTTAAAGAAGTTCCTTTTAAAAGAAGAGTTTCATGAGCTTACATTAAGCCTCACTTCTCAGGAATCCTTTTTATTCAGGTCCTGACTCCCCATGTTACGCAGTTACTCACCAGCAAGTGCTCAAGAAAGTATGAAGTACAGAAACGCATTCACTTTACATGCTGTCTCCCAGTTCGAATGCTAATATCCCACAGCAGGAAAGCCTCTGTGCAAAAGAACATTCTACATTCTCAAAACAGACCAAGGCACCTCCTATTTACAGCACACTAAGAGGTACGGTTGTGTGCACTAACTTCTGCACTGTTGACTCATACTTACTCACTGATTGCATATCACCTTCAGCCTCACTTAGAGAAGCCCTCAGTCATCAGTGAGCTTTGTTCATTTAAATTAAAGGAGGTGTAAAGTCTTCTGCACAATTTATACTTAGAGGCACATCTGCTTTATCTTAGATGGCATTTCTCTGTCCCTCTTTACATAACTGTGCACATTTATAAAAGACAGTTTGCATTAAGAGTGCATTTCTTCCTATTCCTTTCTCCCCACACACGAATTGCTAGTTTCTGTGCTCTTGAGTATTTAAGTCCTTTAACCCTGATTTGAAAGAGAAGTCTGAGTTCAGGTGGTGAAAATAAGCAGCAGGAACAGATGTGCTTTTATGAAACAAATATGGCAATCCCAAGCCAATGTTCTCTGGAAGTAAAAGGGACAAAACTTTCTATATAAAATATGGGACACTTACTATGCTATACCTAACATTCTCCATGCTGTGTTTACCTGGCTGGCTGTAAGAATGGATTACAAAGACTTTATTTACATCACAAAACCTTTTCCCGCTTAAATTGTCTTTCAGGCATGAGACAAATTAAACTGGACACACTTAGTACTTTGGTTATTTTTTCCCTTCCATGGAATACATACATAGATTATTCTGTGGATTATTTTTATCCTAAAACCCATGCTAATAATTAAATACAAAACCTTCCCCAGACATGCTAGTAGCTTACTGCTAAAAGACTTTGGTTTATTTCTGCTCCTTCCATTTTTGTTTGTCGATTTGAGTCTCTGGCATCAGCTGCCCTTTCACTGCCAGCCAAGTCAATGAATGATATCCTAGAAAAAACAAAGTTGCATTTATCTTAGGGGCTTTTTTTTTTTTCTTTTTCCTTTTTCTTTTTTCAATCAGAGAGTTGCAACACATGACATCAGGAGAATGATTAGAAATAACTACTTCTGAACAAAAAGAAATATCCACTGGAAATATCTGAGGCACCAAAATAAGCAAAGCAGCAGGAACAGTGTCACAGCATCCTGGCACTAACACAATCATAATAGAAAGCATAACCGTGTGTGATGAGAGTGCTCCACTGTGTAATGGATAAGCTGTTTAAAGTGCAACACATTCATCTCTCCAGATAATCACTGTGCTTGTAGCTTCCTAAGAACACAGTTAAAGAAATGGTAAATTTCTTGATTCTCCTTGCAGGTGGAACAGACAACTGCCCTGTCAAATGGGAATTCAGGGTAATATGAACAGAAATGTCCAGCATAGTAAGTAATACACCAAGCTTTCAGAGTTCCTTTTCCCTCCCTTCAACAAAACTCCATTACTCCCTCTCACGTTCCCTAGCTCTGTGTGCCAGCTGCTGTACTGACTGTTGGACTGTATCGTCGTCTTTGCCCTTCTTCTTTTTCTGGAACAGCCCTGACTTCTCTTACAGACATATCTTGGGAACCCTTCCCCACGCCAGCTCCACCTCACTTTTGGTAACAAAAAAATGGCATGCATGCCACACCTACATAACCACATACACTTCTATTTCCAAGCCTGCCTGTTCTGCATTTTCCTCTCTCCACTATTTGTGGCTTTTCCATTTTGCCTTGTATTTAAAATAAGATCCTGGGAAGCAAGACAGCATGATAGTTGCTGAAAGGGTCTGTCAACATGGGGTTTTGACACTCAGCAGTAATATAGACACCTAGACTTCTTTCCTCAGACCTATTTCTTGGGGTTGTTTAGCCTGGAGAAAAGATGACTAGAAGAGGCACAATTACAGTCTTCAAATATGTAAAATGGCTGCTACAAGAGGAATTAAACTGTTCTTTTTGTCTGCTGCAGATAGCATCAGAGTCACTCTCTCAAATTATCAGGGAGGTTTAGGTGAGGTACTAGGATTCCTCTGCAAACATCTCTAATTGAATCGTCGCCACCTGAGCTAGTCATCCCTTTGTAGTCAATTACAGGACAGAGGTGCTTTAAGGGGCAAATCCATCCGACCTAATTTACGTGACTCTGCAGAATGGCATGAAGTGAATCCCAGAAGTGACTATTTCTTTCTACTGACTTCAAAGGTGATGAGCTCATATGTTGATATGCCCGTTGCAGACACCTACTTTTAGCCAGATTAACGCCAGACAGGAAAAGCTTTCTAACACTGAAGATGAAGGGATGGATTTGATTGCCAAACTCTTTCACTGGAAATTTTTACAAACAAGTTTGACAAAGCTCTCACAGATGTGGCTTAAGCAGTCTCCCTGGGAACAGAGAAAGGACTGTGAAACCTCTCAAAGTCTCTTTGAACCCTGTCTTCTGATTTAACTCACAGCTGCCCACTAACTCAACACCTCCTCTTTGTTTGCCTCCTGGATGTCCCTGGGCTCGACTTCCTTATGAGCCCTGAGCACTCCCGCTTCTCATCTTACCTTCCAAATGTCCTGTTGGCTGTGTCTTTAATTTGGATTTGGATGATTGCATGAGATCGAGAGGAATCTGAGTTGACTCCCGTAGCTCCCGTGCTGCGTTCTTTCCCCCCCTTCAAAATCACCTGCAAAATACGGGGGATAAAATCCAAGCAAATTGTATATAAAAACACAATCTGTCAGAAAGAGATATTGTCCTCCTAAGATGAGGTAACATTAGGAGGAATGGTTCATTACAGCCTTAAAACTTGGTGCAAGGCAGATGTTAAGTTAGACTGGATGCCTTCCAATGTTTCTTTCAGAACTTTTTATATGGACTTGCTTGCAGTGACACTATGGAGCTTACAGAGCATACTGCAGGTCAGAAGTTGTTGCATTGCACATTCACTTGGACTTGCAAAATATCCAAACTATAAAATTAAAAACAAAAGTATGGCAGCAATGAAAGAAAGTAAGGCTGCAGACATAACCTAAGAGACTCATGAGATTGACTATTTGTTGTGTTCTTTCAAAATTTCACTTTCTTATGTAATAGATGGGTACTGTTATCCAGAAAGTTACACACGAAATAGAAAGTGCCAAAACCTTTCTCCGTTTCCATATCTAAAAGAAACTATGCCAGAGTAAGGAACAAAGTTAAAAGATCAATTATACTCGATACAACAATAAAACAAGGAAGAGAGGCAAGAGAGAACAACAAAGGCTCTTTCAAGCTACAAATCTGGATAATTCTCTTTTGAAAACTTTTAAGAACTATTGCAGAAAGTCTAGCAGCAACTGCAGCAGGGCATTCATAAAACAGCCATTAATTTTGTTTCTGTTTGTAAGAACAAATTAAAATATTTTCTAGCAAAATCAATACGTTCTCAGTTGACAGATGTGCATTGTTCATGCCTTTCAGTGGCCAGTTCTCAACCAGCAACCTAACCAACTGCTGCAGCTCCCAAGCATTCTATTAGTGCTAAATGCAGATAATTTCTGAACCAAAGCCAACATCAATGAATGGTGAATAACTAGGGGTGTATTCAGTACTCTTCCTGTATATCTGTTGCAGACAATTTCAGAAACTCTGAGTCAAGCTAGTGCCATTTCTCTGTTCAAAAAGGCCTGTGGACAATATCAAATTATTTCTTTGCCGAGACACCTGTAAGAATAAAGTCATTTAATCGTTCTTCTGTGTGTGTAATGTGATAATATAGAGGAACGTGTTAATCAACCATATAGCAAATTTACATTCTAATTTGCAGAAGCATCACCAGCATGTCCCAAAGCTTGGAGTTAATGGGAAGATGAAGAACTAAATTAAATGGAATATAAATGGGCAACACCATGCCAATTTTAATGAGTCAATTACACTATCAGGCACTTGTAATTTACACTTCCTTACTGAGAAAGTAATTAAACTATGCAAAGTCAAGGCTAAATAGAAAGCAGATTTAACCAGCATGCTTGCTGCAGGACAATGCAGAAAATTTGCCAGCCCTTTTAGGGCTCAGCCAGGCAGGGAAGCAAAACGGAAGCCTTGCTTGTGCCGTTGAAAGACCCTAATTTTACTTGGCTGTTATCACCTATCACTACCTAGGCAACGTCTTAAGCCTAATTCAGATCAATATCTCTATCTTAAGTATTTTCTAATTTCTAGTTCTATTAATTTTCAAATTTATATCTTTTGTCCCACATCCATGCACCTTTAAATGAAAATCTAAGTTCACAGAAGCCAAAGAAACCACACTGGGAAAAAAATACTTATCCAGCTTTCAGGGTCCCTTGCTGGGACACTATCTGGAATAGTGATAGCAGCCTATTTCTTAGCAAAGATCTTTCCATAAGGAGTGGCAGCAGAAGCAACAGCTGTAAATCAACAGCTTGCATGGTGTTAACACAAGTCACAGTGTGTTAACAAGAAGCTTACTGAATAAAGGCACTTTTAATAGTGCTCTTCAGTGCTCTGCTGGGGTTGCCAATTTCAGAACCTTAAACAGGAACATACACATGTACTACAAACAAATAACAATCTCTGTATATTACATTGCTCACAAATCAGCAAGTCAGGCTGCAGAAGACAAAAAATAATTGCAAACATAGAGGTTACCTCCAATAGTAGATCTACAGAGTCCACCTGAACCTCCCGCAGTCCAACTATTTGAACGACATGCTTGCTGTCTTCTCTTGCAAAAAGTCTGAAAATGAAACAGTGCAGAAAGGAGATCTCTGAAATCTCCAATAGCAGCAATGAAAACACATGTCAGTGCTACAACACTGTGAAAAAGCAATCAAGGCTACTGACTGAGGAGAGGCACCACTGTCATTCATTTCTTTTCAGAGCTGAAGAGGTGTTTCATTTATAACATGTACCACTGACATTTCACTGTCAAAGAGACATTAGCAGTGCATTTCTGCTAGTTCAGAAATATAATAAAGCAGGGAAGTAAATTATCATGTTTACATTTTAGAGTTCCTGCCTCTCTTTAAACTGCATCTCAGGCTTCTCTAGGAAGTTAAGACTGTAAGTTATGCTCTATTCAAGTTCTCAAGATTTTTGCACAGGATTTTAAAGCATCTCCCATAGCCATAGAGTCAGATTTCAGAGCACCTCTGCTATGAATCACACAGAATTGTTACAGTATACAGGAAGAATACAGACATGATGCACGTGGAAGGAAGTTTAATCTTCTCCTTCAATGATATGCAAGATAGTTAATGGACATGCAGAGAATACAAAGACACTCTTTGTTCCTTAGCAAATCACCTCCTTACACAGCAGTTTACACTACCTGCTCCTTAAAGACTGTTTCGGAGAAAGGGAACACACATGCATAGAAATAGGCGCTTTCTTTGTGAAGAGGTGCTCACTTCTCCAGGCAGAAAGCCTCTCTCTTGAGCCCTCCAGTGTGCTCTAAAGATAGTGCTCTCAAGGCTGCTAAAGGCCTCCAGCTGACAGCTACTGTTCCTTCAAGATCACCCTGAAAAGATTTCACTGCTGAGATCTTAACTGACTTTTATTTTATTTAGAGATTTCAGACCACAGTGATTTTTTTATACCAAGTATGTACTGACTTGTCCCCATTTCCATTCCGGGTGGAGCTCCTGTAGGAGTATACGTCCATCCAAATGAGTCGGGGGTTGAGGTACTACTGCTGAGGGTGATGGCAGCATCACCTGCAGAGGCTTGCTCCGGTTGAGCCACGGGGCTGCCAAGTAAAGGTGCTGAGGTAGAAGGTGAGCAGACTCTGCACTGTCAAGCATGACAAGTGGGAGATCAACGGGATCTTCAGCGAATAGAGTAGCACGAGCCAAAGCCCCACTGGCACAGCAGGAGGGACAGCCAGAAGTTATGTTTGAGCAGAGAAAGACAGGGACTCCACAATGGTTGGCATAAAAAATTCTGGCCACAAGAAGGTTCTTTCTCTACCTATGGATGTTGAGCTATTATATTATTACGGTGTAAGCAAAACAGAATGAGCTCGTATCTCAACCACAGGTCCTTATTCTTACTTATTTCCACCCCCAAAATAGTAAAAAAACAGGAGCCCCTATCAATGCCACAGTATTTAGCGTCAGATTCTGCCCTCCTCTATAAGCAGCTCCTAGGAACAACCCTAATTAAATACATAACATTTACTATAAATGATAGTATGTTAAATGTAATTGCATGAAACAGTAACTGATTTATAAACAGCAACCAACTGATTCATAACCATAGGTTTATAGTAAAACATATTTTTATTTAAATACCTCTTCCTTCCATTTAGCAGGTCATAAAGCTGTCCACAGTAGATCTCATAAAAACTGATCAAAACAAGGAGATCTTTCCTTGATTGTGATGCTTCCAGGTGTCTAAAGATGTCCTTGGCAGCCAAGGCATAGAGTCCTGGGTTCCGGTGAGTACCTATCATAGTGTAAGTCTTGCCAGCACCAGTCTGCCCATATGCAAAGCAGGTTGCATTGCCTCTGTGAAGATAACATATTTTTAGTGTCACATCCGATTTACTCATATCTATTAAAAGAGATTCTGCAATGTCAATATCTATCTATCTATAGTGGACTCTTAGCAATGAGGATTGGTTTACTTTCCTATCTGGGAAACTGCAAAACACTTAACAGTGATTCCCAAGCATGTCCTATGGAGAGCTGGCATGTCACAGAGTGCTGGCTCTCTTCCTTTCTTCCAGATGCCAAAAATGCATTTAAGGAAACCAAGAATTCATTATTATTCTTCCAGCTGTTTAGACGCTACAGAAGTATCACAGGATTATGAATGGGAATCCTACTGATTATGAGTCACAGAGAAAAATGACGTGAGATGCAAACCAGCCAAAAGTCAGGTTCTGTATTAACACATGTTGTACTTGATGAAAATTAACATCCCAGCACTATAATTTACCGAGCAAGGTCACTTATTTTCAGGATGCAGTTCTGCATGCAGCTAAGTCAGTCTAAAGGGTTGTTGTTGCCTAGGGGAAGGTCTTGCTCTCCCCTTCCTCTGCTCCCAGCTATGTGACCTACCCCACTGACCCACCCCTGCTTCTGCTGGCTCCGATGTTTGCTTTTACTGCACTGGAACAGCAGAAAGCTTTCCACTTTTTTGCAAGCTAATTTTCTGCTGTTTCAGTGAATTAAAGTACCTCACAGAGGATCACAAAATATGCCCAAACTGGCTTTATGTAACCTATGGGAATGAGTCAAGTGGGGAGTAAGGAAGAGGATCATCCCCTTTCAGTGGCACTGAGCTGTTTGGTTCACTCACTCCAGCTAGTGAAATCACAGTCTTGGCTTGTTCCAGATTGCCCCAGCTTTGTCATCTTATGACCTTAAGATTATAATGGCAATGCACATAAAATGCCAAGGAAGTCTCAGGATACAGCTCCACTGTCCTTCAAGCCCATCAAAGTTGAAGTAACTGTGTGCCTACTTTCCTTCTCATCTTGCTCTTATTCAAGCACTGAACCCACAAGTATGATGTGAACAGACTCAGGGAACCAAATCAGCCAAAAAAGAAATACTACAGAACAAATTATTTATTCTTCCCTACCTTAAAAAAAGACTTTTTAGCTGGCTCAGCACCCTGGCAGAGAAATGTGTAAAAATGTAGGGCTCCAGTAAGCAGAGTGAACAATTTCTTGCCAGCTTAGACTGCAGAATTAGCTCACCATGGTGTCAGATTAGACCAATGCCAGTGAAGGGGATGTAGCGGGAGGGACAGAAAAGTTACGGAAAGCAGAGAAAAAACAGTGGCATCTCTTTTGGTGGCATTACTGAACTAGCTGCAATGTGAACTGTGCCTTTAGTGATTATTACACAACAAGCTACAAGCCTCATTCTCCTTTTTCACTTTCCTTTTCTCAAGAGCATGAAACTCTCTGTCTCTGCTGATGATACTTGGAGATTTCCGGTAACAGAATGCTCCATTTTGCTAATTTTCAGCATGGACATGTAATCCCTTCCTTCAAAGACTCAAAAATATAATTATATTCAAGCTTGTTACTTTGCATGAAAATAAGATCACTCATGTAAAGCCACCATCAATTTCCCATTAATCAGGAAGTATATAATTATGATTAAACCCCTAAGCAAATATAAATTGATAAAAATAAATCACAAGGTTATTAATAATTTCTATTTCCCTGTGAACTGTACAAATGCATGCAAAAATATCTCACAGCAGTCTCATGAAAGGGGTAATATTTTTCCTCTACAGATGAGTGTGCTATACCACACAGAAGCCTTTGTTAGAGTGGAGATCAGACTTCAGAAATCCTGGCACATCTTTTTTTATTCTAGTCTGATGCTGGCGTCTCTTTGTTGCACCTGACATCCAATTTTAACTTCCTCTGTGATTTAGATTTCTCACCAAATGTGAAGAAGCTTTTCCCTGATTAATTTTGTCAAAAATGCAATTAAAGACATTCTAAAAGAGGGAAGGTATGTGGCAAAGGTGAAATGAATGTATTTTTCAAAAGATGAAAAGCGTAAAAGGAAAATTAAAGCAGAATATGAAATTGGAAAACAAAAAGGCAAAAAATAACAAATGTAAGCACTGATGCCCTACCCGTTAAAAATATGCTGAATGAGAGGATGAGCTGTCTTCATATACACATCCTGATTGGTACATGACTCGCCAAAGACTTCATCAAAATAAAAAACATGCTGAAAAATAAATATGATCTTTACATGAAAATGAATATGTTTCACTTCCCCTTCACCCCCATTCAAATGTAAATTTAAATACAGAAGTCTTTCCAGTGACTTCATATGGCTTTGGATCAGGTACAAAGTCATCTAGCACATTCAACATGCAGCATATGACATATGCAGGAGCACATCATTACGACTAATCAAGAGACTGAGGTTATGAAAAACAAAAAAAAGAAAGGAAGCAAAGATGCTTTAATTTCCCATCATTCTGAAGCAGAACATACCACAGCCTTCTGACAGGGGTGGGGGGTGGGGGGGAAGAAAAGCACTAATTAAAGAAAACCCTCATCTATTCCTGAAATGAATCAGCCCACAGATGTACAGTAACACTATAACAGTAAAAAGAACTGAGTCAGCTCTTGACTCTCTCAAAATTAGTCCTCAGTTGTGATTAATTGTCTCTGTTCTTCAGACTTAAAAAATTTTTTGTGCCAGAGAAGACAGAAGCTATTCCTAAGCAAAGCTGGATTGTATTATCTCAGAAGGGGGCAAGAAAACCCAAAACTTCCCACACTCCAGATCAGACCGAAAGCAGCAGGGTCTCTGGAAACACTGCAACAGACTTCATTATGGGCTCCTTCTAGGTTAAGAATAGTGTTTGTAGGGACAGTCACAAACATCACATTTTCAAAAGGGCCTCCATGGACTGGTGTCTAACACTGCACTCTTAATAAATTCACTGCATTGTAAATTATGGTGGTAGATCTCTAGGACTGAGAATAATTTCAACGATGCACAAACAAACCACGCTAGAGCACAGGCGGATTAAACCAGGGAGTCTCAGCAGCTACACTCATCTCAGAGGGCAGATGTGCTCTGTGATGGGTCTGCAGTTTGGGTTCCCCGGCCGTGGAGCTGGAATATGCCCCACCACCTCCCATTTGCTCTGTACCCCTTGCTGTCCTTTCTATAGGAAGCAGAGATGGAGGCAGGGCAAGTAGCCAGACTTGGAAGCAAAGAAGTTCTCCTGGGTCCTATAGAACAGATGCAGCCTTTGCCATGGCATACTTTTGTTTGGACTAGATTGATTGATAGCAATATTTTGTTTGTCTGTACTGACATAACAAAATTAATTAGCAGTTATTTCAGCACTCAGATATTAAGGTGATAAGCACTGCATAAATGCCAAATATAGGTAGTCAGATGGAGGGAGTCAGTTGGTGCGTGTGTCACACCGTAAAAGGTGGTACATGAACCGGGCCCAAGAGAGCTGCAAACTGAATTTTTACTGGATACTCCAAACAGTTGTTCCTAGGACCCAGACTGTAAAAATAACACCCAGTAGAGTGAGAATGGCTTGCTGCTCTCTAGAAATCAGTTCTGTTCCTGGTGCTGTCAGTCAAAAGTGAGAATTTGAACTATGAGAGCACAAGGTATTTGGGATTAAGAAACAAAGACCAAAAGGGAACTTAATTTTCAAAAGCATTTGAGAACAAAGGAAGGGAGGGGATGAGGGTGTATGTGATTCATTGAAACAGACGTACAGTGCTGAAATAGTGAAAAGGCAACTCCTCACTGAAGTACCCTGGAAAGCTATCAGGAGACTCTGCAGCACTGGCATGTAGCATAGGGTTTTATTTTGCCACGTGCAAAGAAAGCTGCAGGAGACATGCTTTTGAGGCTTAAAATTCTGGGCTCAGGTTTTCTGCCACAGGCTGGCATAAATCAGAAGCAATTCAAATACAGTTATGCTGAGCTCATAGCAGAGCCCACCACCTATTTCATCGCTAGAAATGCAGACATCACTTTTCTGTTTCCCCTCATGGAATCTCCAAGCACCATTTGCTTTATCACATCCGTGCAAGTGACTGGCCCATAAACACAACATTCAAGTGGAGCATGTTACCTGTAAAATATATTGGGTGAGATCAACTGCCTCCTTCTTCTCATGAAGGAGTAGGGTTTCCTTATCTTTCACGGTGATGATATTGACCTCTCCACGTCGCTCCTCTCTCAGGCCTAGAGGACGTTTTCGGACACACACTCTGATTTTTTCACTCTCTGTCCATGGACTCTCTTTCTCAGAAGTACTGGATCTACAATAAGGGAGGTTTACATTTTAAAATCAGGTTCTTATAGAATCTAGAATATGCATAAATTTGTTAGCTTTATCAGATAAATGTTTCTGTCTTTAATGGCTCTTCAGAAAAACCCCAAAACATGTCTCATTGTTACACAGTGAAGTTTCTGCTGTTTTTTCCTAAATAGACTCATGCCTTTTGTGCACTTCTGTTAAAAGAATAGTTGTGTTTTACAGCTACATTCCTGAACTTGTTGCTGGATTGGCATATTTTCAGTTGTCCACAAGCATGTGATTGGAGCTGGCATAATATACAAGTTAACGAAATTTAACCTTGCTGAACTTATTCGCAGTCATGATTAGTCACTTAATAATGTACACATAAAAGTATGACCAGATCTTGAAAAGGAGAGGGTATAATATTTACTTGCTTTTCCTCTTATACTGACTTTCATTCTTCCTAATATAGGCTGTCAAACAGGTTACAAGTAAATGACTCAAGCTGGAAAACAAGACAGTATCACCATGTTCCTATTCAGCTCAAAGAAAATTTGAAATATTGATCTCGTAATTGTCTGCCCTTTGGTCTTTTTTCATAAAAAATTATGTGGTTTCAGAACACAGGCAAAGTTGTGCTCTTGTGTTCTGGGAAGTCTACTTTAGTTCCTTTCCAGACACTTCAGAAAGATGAGGTTATTTTGTGTTTCATTGATTAACTTGCTGTGTAAAGCATTTTGTGATACAGAATATGCTTGAATTCAACCAAAAAAGTATTCATGCCGCCCTTCCCTTTTTCAAGCTCTCTTCAGCCAAATGATTAATGATTTTCAGCCTGGATTTGAATGTCAATTTGTGAGAAAAAAAAAAATTTTAATCAAGCCCCAACTTGCCCAAAAGTAGTGTTTCCGCCATGCTGTCCAAATGCCCTTCCAAAATCCCTTGATGTAGCAACTGAAAACTAACATATACTAGTTGTCTAATAAATTAAAACCAAACCCACAAGTTACTCAATATCTCATTACAACTACAAGCTTGTACTATCATTGCTGTTGTGCTGCATGATTCCCCAGAAGCACACGACATGGAGATAACAAATCTCAGGATGCGGTCTTCAAAGACTACACACGAGTAATCTTTACTTGTAACTGGAGTCTTTTTAATTTTAGTACAGCTTTTGCATGCAGACCAGGATCAGGCCCTGCGTTTAGATGGAAAATTCTTTCCCCTGGAAAGAAAGGCAACGATACTTGAAATAAGATGCTTCATAAGCTAGTGTGAGCTTATGGATATCACTAGGCACCAAATGTTGTCCAACAAACGATCAGGGTCTCTGAAGTTTAATTCTCATGTCAGAGGCTGGATTTGGTGACCTACAGAAAGAGCCTGTTGTGCTCTAAGAGCTTGCAGGAGGAAAGCCTGATTGCAAGATTTGGAGAAAAGAAAAACTGAAGACTTGAAGGCTCTGTTTATGTGAGAAAGGGCATAAATTCTTTCTAGTACAGAGGAACATTTAGTTGAATATATTTTGTATGGGAACAGAATGCTTTTTAATTCTATATGCTGAACCTGAAGTTTAGATTTTCTATTAACCTTTCTTAAATAGAAATTGTATTTTATAACAAAATATATTTTTTTATTACTAAAAAAACCAAAAATCTTGACACAGATCATTAGAAACTTGATTAGACAATAGGTCAGAAGAATCACTATGCCCTGTCTGCTACTGTCAAAAGCAGGCCATTTGCTGTGGGCAAGCACAAAATATATTTAAACATATTAAAAGAGCTCTTTATCTTTCTGCCATCTGAAATCATGCCAGTGTTCTCCAATGTTTCTCATAGATGAGACTAGATTAGCCTTCGCAGTGGTCAAATCACAAGGTGACATGGGAATGGATTGATTCAGTGAAGGAGCTAGGCACTTGCAAAACTGGAATCACAAACCCAAGTGTCAGCAGACTGGCCCAAGCCTGGAATGCACAACGCGTACTCTGCGGTCAAAACACAAGAAAGAGAAACTCAGGCATGTCAGGAGTAGGATGCAGAAAGTCCACAAGATAAACCATAATGCTAGGCACAGTAGAATGTGCTTAGAAAAAAAGGCAAGAACAAGGAAAGAAAGTGAGAACAATGGAGAACATGGTTCTATTGCAGGATTAAAAATCTTGACCTTCTGTAGCTGAGCCATTAGGTTATATATTTTATAACTTTTTACTTGCCAGCACTACGAATCCTGCCCTTTTAGTTGCACCTTGGCTCAACTTCTAGAAGAGACAGAGAATGCACTAAGATACCAATATACATAGGAGATTAGTGCACTTCTCTGGAAGGTGGGAATGATTTTTTTCCAGCAAAGGGGAGTTATAAACCTCTGTCATGCATTTCACAGTGCTCTAACTACCATGTCACCTTAGTACTCTTCCACTGTGGCAACAGCATCTATCCCTCCAGGCTACATGCATGCTCAATGGGAGTTGTAACCAGCACCCCAACTCCACGGATCCTCCTACATACCAAATCTTTCCCCACAGCCTTCCCAGACCAAGCCCCAACCTCAAACAGCTACCTCTAAAACAAAACTGCCACGACTGCATTGCAACGAGCTAGATGCTGGTAGTATGTGTGCAGAGGGGTGCGTGCTCTGCTACTGAATCAGGAAAAAAGTATTTTGTGCTTTAAAAATGTTACCAGGGTAGATTTACCAGTGGTTTGAGATAACCATAGCCTCTCTGTAACCAAACACTGGGACAAGTATGAAAGTTACAGATCGTGTGCTTGGGGAGCAGCTGCAAGGCATCCCTCTCACCACCATGTTTATATCCTACCCCAGTTATATTCATTCTGTTTCTTTTTAAAGCTCCAGTTCAGAAATTTCTTTATAAACAAATACAGCCATCACAGCATGTATCCTTTTTACTGGGAAAAACTTGACAAACTTATCAACAGACAATACCATATTTTGGAAAAATAATGTTTTGCAAGATAGTCTCATGGAAAGAAAGAGAGAAAGAAAGATTGGCCAAAACACCAAGAGAACAAAGCCTTATATCCTGAAAGACAATAAAGACTATTCTTAGACAACCTTAGCGAGTAGCAGCTGGTGAAATTCAGCTGATTCCTTCTACCAGACTTGGAGAGTTGCAAGTCATTATTAGTATCTCTCTTCTCCATAAGATTTTGCATTGCTCTGTAGTGGTAGGATTGCTTATTTGGACGTGATGAAGACAGATTCTCCTCCACAATGAAGAAAGAATTAATTATGATTAACTTGAAATACAGTAAAATAAAGGTGACTGATTATTACCTGTTACAGGAATGAGGTAGTCCATAATTATATCCTGAAATATGAGTTATTCTTTGTACGATAGGAGCTTCAGAATCCCCCAGGAGAGGAATAATATCATCAGAGACTGTTGGACAGCTCAGGTCCCTTTTTGTGCATATTCCAGGAGTATTTAAGTCTCTTCTAGTTAATCTGATCAGCTCTGAATCATGTGGTTGAATGTGTCCCAACATTTCCCCTGCACTGTTCTTCTCCTCATTGGCATTGAAATCGGATGAATCATATGATTCAGATTCAGAGTCTTTAACTGTTCCATCATTTTCTTCAAAGAAGGACTCAAAACGCAGCTGTCTACGGGGACCTGATGTGGTCAGCTGAGGCTGAATAAAAAGGTCACTTCGTTGAAAATCTTGCTTGGTTAAGTCTGCAATGTCTTCCTCTTGCATAATTTTGATTATTCTAATGAGCTGAAAGAGTCGTTTGCGGTCATTCATGTCATGGATCCCCAGCTTGGTATAATCTTTCATGGAAACTTTGGCAAGCTCATCAATCTTCTGAAGACCGAAGGCAGAAAAATGGGGATAGTATTTTTCAAGTTCTGCCTCACAAAGGCATTCATAAAGGCATGATGCCATCTTCAAGCTAAAGTCTACAAGAAATCAAACAAAATAAATATTAGAATCATACAAAATAGCACATCTGACAAAGTTAATAATGAAGAAACTACACATTTCCTGATGCCAATACCTGCAGTTAGACTAGAAGCTTGTTTAACTCCAAGTTTACAATACACTAGACTGCCAAACCCTACAGAATATAGCAATAACAACAGTAAACTAAATATGAAACAAATACTTTATCTATTAAACTGTATTTTAAAATTATAGGCAATACATGATAATGTGTAAGAAATGCACAATGCAGTGTTACTTACTGCTGCAGACTTCCTACACGCCTGATGCCTACTTAATGAATGCCGCAGCTACTGAAACCCTGTCCTCAAGCTCCAGAATGTAAAATGCCTAATTTTAGACACTCAATTTAATATCAGGGCAAGTGGTCTAATGTGGTTCAGCTATCCCTGGTTAACTAACCAAAGGAGAAGAAATTGCATTCATCCTCACCTCAAGCTAAATAATTAAGACCATTCATCTTATAGGTGAACTACAGCAAACTTGTAGTTTTGTTGCATAACTTTCTCTTGTAGGTCATGAATCTTATGAGCATTTATAAGTGTCTTTGACAGAATAACAAAAACATTCCGTAAAATTTGAAACACAGAATTTCTCTAAATCTATATATGCTACTGGAACACCATACTTGCATTCTTGGGAAACCAAAAAAAGCAACATTCATCACTGAAAGGTATGTCAAAAAACCCTCAACTTCTTCACTCATGTCTCCCTAGCAATGCATTGTGCAGCTGTCTGTATCCAGATGGATTAATATCTGCAGATATTTTTACTTGTTCCATAAAACAGAAAAATGATAGCACTTCAAGTATCTGTTGCCCACAGCCTTCTTGTATCTTTGTTCATTCTAGGACCTTAGCAAATACAGCTCTTACTCATGTTTGGAGGTTACAATAACATTGAACAAAACCAAGTTATTTAAGACTAAGTTTTTCCCCCTGTAATTCAGGGTAAGTTCTTTGGAAGGATTTTCAAGCATCTCTACAATAACATTATATAAGAAAATAAGGTCACCAAATATCACCCCCAAATTTGATTACATATCATTAATTAACACATTATGTTGAAATAAAAACAAAAAAACAATAAAGATTACATTAAAGTGCTGATTGTATAAGGTATTACAGAGGCCAAAAGGTGCAGCAGAGGACATCTAAAATGACTTAGAAGCTAGAGTCTAAGCTGTAGATAGTAGTTAGCCATAATAAAATTGCGAGATTCAGCAGTAACAAGCTTCAAGACAAAAACATTAGCAGGTAGGTGGACTTATTTAATGTGTATGTAACGTCACTCTGAATCCTGAGGTAAAGTCAGAGCCACTGCTGAGATCGTTAAATCCTGGGAGGGGAAAATAGAAGTTGACAGAGAGGGTAGCAAACCCAAAGATCAGAGAGGCTAGCTATGACACATGTGCAAGGGTCTTCACAAGCACTCATAATTTGCCAGCTTCTCTAACAGACAAAATTCCACAGGAACTTCAGACCTCATTTAAAGAAGCGTTATGTTTTTGAAAAAATGCCTATCTTACATAAGGTAGCTTAAAATATAAAACCAGCACAGGTCCTGTGTAACAGTCTGTATGCACTGCCATGGGAAACTTCTTTTGTTTGATGAAAGCAGCACCTAGAACACAAAGCCAAGACACCAATCTCAAAGTACTGAGAATCTCTTAAAGATGTAAACAATCCAGCAAATTTCTTTTGTCTATTCTCCCCCTGTATCCTAGATTACACCTACATCTTTGTATATGTGTAAGTTAAAAACGGAGTGGCCAAAGACCAGTGCTAACCTGGTGTTAACCTCTGTTTGAATTGTAATGTTGAACACAGGAGAGAGAAGAGAGGATAAAAAGGAAAAAAAATGGAGACACTTCCCAAAACAAGAGCAGCAGACAAGGGGAGAGAACTATGAATTTTAAGGTCAAGGTTCTATTTAAAAATTAAACAAAATATATTCAAATAGCTAGAAATGACTGTCCAGACAGGTTTCCATTATCTGGGGTAACAAGGGACTAGGATTCTCAAAATATGGAAAATCCAAGTAATATAGGTACTGCAGAACATCCGAGAAGGTTAGTACTGAGACATGTAAGCAGCTCGGCGCGGCTTATTGGCTAAGGCTGTGTGCCATGTGAAAGCAGCTAAATGGCTTCTTAATGAGAGCTGGCCTGGGAAGTAATATAGCTGCTTCTGCTTCCCCAGATATAATAAATCTTACTGGATCTAAGTGGTTTCAAGAGATAACTCCAGCGTCTCTCCAGCCATGGAACAGCAATTTCACAACCTAGGAAAACTGAACATTGACTAGGAAAGGAGTAACAAATTCATTAACCACAGAAAAAAAATAAAGCAATCGTCATGGTGATGGGTTCCAGCATTTCTGATTACTTTAACACTCAAGAGTAGACAATTTTCTAGAAGATTTGGTCTGGTTCATACACAAGAGAATTCAGGGGAAATTGCAGTTGTCAGTGAAACCCTTATGGCCTTTTTATTGGCTATGCTCTAAAAGAAAGGAGTGCCTTTCTCCCCATTAAAAGACTACTTTAATTCATCCAACACTGTAGAGTTCTTTGTGTCTGAAGACACTGTTTCTAAAACAGACACACAATTCTTCAAAATAAATTGGCTTTGTAGAGAAACAAGAGGAGTATTGGTAGGTTTTCAAGAATCCTAAATTGTTAATGATAATGCCATCTTCTGGCAAAAAAAGATAAGACTTTTACTTTTTTACAATAAATAACAGCCAGCATTCCCTCAGTTATTGTCAGGATCTAGTTTTGTTTGTTCACCTGAGAGAACATTGTGTCCTGAGGCAGAATAATGTAACATTCTTCAGTGTGGTAGTTTCATATCAAAGCCCAGGTCTCATTCCCGACAAAGCTATGGGTGGCTTCACCGAAAACAGGATTGAAACAAAAGCCTAAGACTTCTTAAAATAGTTGGATATAACTTATTTTGAGAAAGAAGTGAGTCACTGTGGAGGTATAATTCTCCGTGTGCACCTAGTTATAAGGTCAGGTAGTCTCAGGCCTAAGAAAAACTTTTCACTCAATCTCTATTATAACATCGCTTGTAATTCTTCACTGTTCAGTGGCTGCCCTTCTCATTTTAGCTGGCAGAAAGACTCAGCTTCACTTTGAAATTTTCACCTTCTTCTCACACAAGGGACCTGCTTTTCCTCTGACAGAAGTTGCTGAAGCTGGTCAGTGAAACAGTGAAGTCAACAAAGTCCAGAGCATCTTTACTTACAAATACACAAGCTAGCAGCGAGGGAGAAACAGTTAACAGTGATACACCTTACTGCTGGAACATGCGTGACGTTGGAACATGTGGGATGTCTAAACAAGGGACCAGTCAGCCTATCATCTTTATGTGCCAAACCCTAGTTCTCTACAGATTCTTTCTTATGGAAAGAAGTTTTACAAAGGTCTGAAAAGGCTGCCAGATGCTGATGATGGATAAATACTTACTGTAAAAAAGCATTAGAATTTTATACACAGGGACCAACTCAAAGCACAGAGTAAGATCGCAGCTTGTCATCAGAAAACTCCTCCTCTGTTTCAGTAATAGAGGGGTTTTTTAAGTTCAAAAAGCTGGGGGAAAAAGAAAAATCAGGCATAAATAGTAGAAACAAGTGGTTACATCTTACATATTCTGAAGGAAATTAACTTACCACAAAATTATGCCCTAGGAGCCAATCCTCCATTTTAAAATTCTTTTAGTTATTAATTAACTCTTACACAGATCTTTTCGTACTCAATGCACTTTTCAAAGTGGAGATAAAGTTGGCCTTCAAAGATACTCACTCAGCAAGCGTCAGTCACTGTGCATAAAATAAATCACGTAAAATCCCTGCATAGACTATTTTAAGAATAAAGCAGCCTTAGACCACTATATCTTGATCCTTATCAACCTCCGATATATTAAAGATCTCAGTGCGCCATTCACTTGAATAACACTCACATGCCTGTTCTCCCACTGTAGCTCACTCGTATTTACCTGACGATTTTAGCTGACTTCCATTGATACTCCTGAGTGTCACCACCAAGACACGACACAAGTATCACTATGTCCATATTTTAAACTAGGGAAATTAAGTCATGGCAAAGTGAAGAAACTTTATGTGGCACTCCTACAAATGCAAATTAATGCAACTATACATTTAATCCTACAAATAATCTAGAGATAATCATTCTGAATCAAATTCTGGTCTGATCATTAAATAATTTTATTAGGAACAATTTTCAAGGGCACCCGATAAACGTAGTAATTGTTAATCAGTGTACAAAACTGAAACAGCACCTTGTTTTCCTGCCTATCACTTTGTATTACGTAAATCATTTTGCTTTACAAGTACCTTATAAAAACAAAAGTTAAGAACTTATAAAATTTGCAAATGCATGTAGCAGGTAGGTATGTTTCCTCTCCTGACCACAACTGTATTGTACTCATTACTTGTAACCACGTTACCTCAAACAAGTTTTCAGCACAGGCTCCATCCATGCTGGTTTGCTGGTTTTTGAAGTAGAGAAGCAGAAGGCCAGAATGAAGCCAATCTAGCAATCATACAATAGAGAAAAGGAGACTTATTAACTCACATCACCAGTCATCCATCTTTATTTCTTATTCATCTGAACATTAAGCTCTTTTTTAACTGTGATGCAAAGCCAAATCTGATTTAGCCCACCAGATGTGAATGACTAATTTGCTTTCCCAGAGCACTGCACAAAATGCTTTACCTTTAATTATTCTGACCCCGTTCCTTGGAAACTAGGGTATTCCTGTGAGGAACGGGGTCAGGGTGTGTTTGCACTTTTTATAAACGCAAGCTCCATAATAAGAGATAATCCGTACTGTAACACAAGTTTGTAATTTTAGTTCAATGCAGTAGGTAGGGATCTATGAAACAGTGTTTGACATTGCAACAGACCCCTTTGTAGGATCATAGGATTACACTACGCAACTCCCCATGCACGTACACAACATGGTATTAAATGTTCTGTTGCTCATTGGAGCAAGTGTTGTAGCAGCCTGTTTTGAAGATACGAGGCACAAAGCTGAATACCAGCAATAGATAACCACTTATAGTTTCTGTATAGCAAAAGTAATTGGAGAGGAGGGAATACTTTTAATGTTAACTGACAACGACTTCATAGTTGGACCATGATGCAGGTCTTCTCTCTGCTTCCTTTGCTACTGACATACCTAATACAGAGTTGATTACTAAAACTACAATTAATTTCAATGTTCTTTGAAACAGATTTAAAATGAACAACCAAATGTTAGGGATTTTTGTTTTCCAACAGAGTATTTTTCAATTGGCAAGACTCTGCTATTTTTTATAATCATCCCTTCATACTAAGTATAGTATGGTGACCTCAGCAGAAGAGACTCCATCCTACAGCTGATCCCCAACAACTGCTTAAAACAACAGCTGCATGGAAACGGGAAGTGTCTAATATTCAACCGCAAGCTAAGAAAATAATCTACGAGTTATATTGGGATGCTGATTATTTGAAAATTGTGCCCGAGATTCTCTTGCCAGTAAGATTTACCAAATGGCTTTCAATATTTATTTTATAATTGTTATCAAAACAAACAGCCACGCATCTGGAATGACAGTGTATCACTGACTGAGGACATGGTCACTGAATTTAGCCCCATAGGGATTTATAGCTTCCCTCACTGAATTTAGTCCCAGACTGAGGAACTTTGTAGCTTCACCTCCTGTTAATAAGGGGCGCAGGGCTGAGGCAGGGGCCTCGCACCCGGCCAGCTGCGGGGCCCCTCCCGCAGCGGCCGCCTCGCCCCTGCGCTCCACCGTGTGCGGGCTCTCCTCTCATCCTTCCCTGCGCTGTTCCGCCCCAGTTTTTCCCTTTCTTCCCCGCACACATCAGAGCCGTGCGGGGCCCGAAGGAGGGGAGAGCCCAGCAGACCGCACCGCAGCCAGCTCGGGCTCCGCGGGGGTACGGGGCTGAGGGAAGCTGAGGGAAAGCGCGGCGCTGCCCCACTGCCAGGGGAGGGTGATGGCCCCCGGGACAACTCCCCCCCCTCCCTCGGCGCGGCCGTCCCCTTCACTCCACGGCAGGCACACTCACCCCCCGGCCCCGCCAGCCGCTGCGCCCTCCCCGCCCGCGGCCCGCGCAGCCACTCACCGGCCGCGGCGCGCTCGGCAGCAGCGACTAGGCCGCGTCTCCATAGCAACAACGCTTTTCCCGCTTCAAACGCTCGCGCGCAGCCTGGCGCCCGCAACCAGCCAATAGGACGAGAGAGAGGCGCGGATGGGGCGTGTCCCGGAGGAGAGAAACCAATCCGAGATCTACACGGACGGAGGGGGCGGAGCCGAGGGAAAGGCGGGAGGAGGCGGGCGGACGGAACGAGAGGGGAGGGGCTACCTCCTGCGCCTGTGCCGCGGTGATTGGTTGAGGCTGCCTTCAGTCGTACGCCGCGCCCCGCCTACTCTTCGGCCCGGAAGCGAAGGTGAGGGCGGGCGTCGAGGGCTGCTGTGGTGGGGGTGACTCGGGCACTGAGCCTCCGTGTCCGGTTCCCCCAGTGTCCCGGCACGCATCGGCCTGCCCGCTGCTATGGCAACGGCCGGAGGGGCTCTGCCTCCCCGGCGCCGTCATGTCTGGTCCCCCCCCTCAGCCCGGCACCGGGGGGGGGCTCTGCCCGTTGGGAGCGGCCCGGCAGCCCCTGGGGGCACGGGGAGCCACCCTCTGCGGGCGGGCGGGAAGGGGAGCGGGGCCCCGGCTGCCTGGCAGAGGCGGGGGGGCCCGGGGCCGGCGGCCTGGCGGCCCTCGGAGAGGTTTGTCCTTCCAGGCTCTGGGCGTCCGAGCGCGGCGTTCCCAGGGGCGCACGGGAGGTGGTGCTGGTTTCCCGCCGTGGGCGGCCTCTTGGCTCCAGGTCAGGCGGGGCTGGTCCCAGGTTTGCCCGGGGGTTTGGTGGGTGGGTTAAGTTTGGCGTGGCCGATCAAAAACGAATTGAGGCGGTTAAAGAGGGGTGAAGCAAGAGAGCTGAACACCATCCTGCGGCTTGGTTGGTGGTGAAGGACTCTGTGCTGTGGTTTCCCAGTCTGGAAACTGGAGGTGTCGCACTGCCTCGCTCGGCGTCCCAGGGAAAAACAGCGTGGTGTTAATTTATTAGTTATTGAAATGTGCGGCTCTGTCAAAATGCAAAGCTTTGACTGGAACTGAGAGTTGCTCTATTCTTTAACATGGATTTCTCATCTCCATTGCTTTCTCTCTTTTTCTGTATAGGACCAGCTGTCCTGGCTGTGTAGCTTATTGATTACAGTATTTGTCACTTAGGAGGTGTGTTCCTTTCTATTTACATTAAATTAGTGCTTGACGCATACGCCAAGAGGCTTTTAGTTTTGTATAACAGCCTCATGTCTAGCCCAGACAGCAGAGAGCCTGACCTACATCGTTCATTTTCTCAGGTCTGCTGTTGGCATCTTGAGGAGTTCTCTGCTGCAGGGGATCTGTCTTGGGCAATTATTTCTGTATGCCGCTTCCAGTAATGTTGAGGTATTATCTTTGCACAGGGCCTCTGGATTTTTGCAGTGGAAAAGCTTCAGAGTGCTTTATCATTCTTTTTTTCTCCTTAAGGGGTGGTTTGTAATACATCAGCAGCAAAGAAATGTCATGCAGGTCATATTTCATGCTTCTTGATAACTTTTTTTTTAAAGCTTTTATATAGGTTCCAGTTTCCTTGTTTTAAAAGGACTCAATTTTTTACAATTCAAGGATAGTTAGTAGTTTAATTGTGTAGTAATTACAAAGGGATGGACAACTTCTAGTGCATGCTGAGATACGTTTGCTGGCTAAATACAACTAATCTGTTTGAGCTCCATGTTGTATGCTGTACCTGCTTGATCGTCTCTGCTCTTCCACAGCTCTCCGTGCAATTAACAGAGGGACATGGCTGTGAGAGCTTGTGGTTTGATCATCTACAGGAGGCTGCAGTCAGCACCGTCTTCTAAGGTCACTGATGGTATTGAATATCTCCTCCTTCAGACATCCTATGGGACCCATCACTGGACCCCACCCAAAGGTGATGTTTGTTCTGATAACACACTTGAAGGTCACTTGTGTTGGGAGTGAGTGAGATTACAGACTGAACTTTGGCTGAATCCTGCTAAGGTCAGCTTTGAGGGGCAGTTAATCAGTTGACAGTAGCCACTGATTATGCTGTTTGTGCAGCTGAGTGGGGAGTTCTGTTGCCGAAATTCTTTGTAAGTTGTGTTTGTATAAACTATTGGGCACAACTGATTGGGGTTGCAGGGGGTGGGGGGGTCACCCAATCGTGCTCCTCAAATATCTGATGTTTCTGGTTGAGCAAACAACTGAAATTAGGTAGTTAGAGAAATTTTTACCTTCTTGCTCAGGTCTGACCCTCCGCCAGATATCAGTGTTGCCAATGCGCTGTGGTTTGACCCGTGTCTAGTCAGAAGGGTCACAGTTTGCAGCACATCATTAGAAGGCAAACTGGAATTGGTGATGATTTACTTTCAAACGCCCTTCTTGGAAGATGCAGGAGTTTCTTTAAGTTCAGGAGGTCATTGATGAAGAGCACATACTTAATGCAGCAGAGACGAGTGGAACAGCTAGGAAAAGTAACCTGATCAGCCATCTTTACCTAAGTCATCCTTGCTCATCAGTGATGCCCCAAAGGAGAAGACAAGCCTGGTGCCCCAAGACATATACCAACACCTTGTCCATAAAGACACATGGCAGAGCCAGTGTTTGGTACTACATAGTCGCAGCCCTGGTACTGGGAAAAGCGCAGCACAGAAATACTTCAGGTTCTTTGTAGATCTTCTTATATGCTGTTTTTTACCCTCTGAGATTTATTCTTGCTAGTTTTTACTTCTTGTTTTGTAAAATGCAGTGCTCTTAAAGCATAGTGCAAGAGCAGTTTGTAAACAGGAGTTTCCAACTTGGGGAAAAAAGCTTATAACAGTATCAACTACGCTCTCCTATTAAGGGAAAGAACAAAACTTTCCAAACCTCCCCCTTTGTCCACTTCACCAAAAGCCTAAGGGAGTAGAGTTTGCAGCGTATTGGAAAGCTAAAAAACATATGCGGGGCATGATTAGTTGTTGTGAGAGGAGACACCCATGTGGAAAGGTTCACTGGGAACACAGTAATTCTGGACAAGCAATTGAAATGACTTGTAGGCATTTCAGTAGGGAGTGAAATGACTCATAGCCATACATCTCACGCACTCAAAATCATAAAATCATAGAATAGTTTGGGTTAGAAGGGACCTTCAAAGGTCGTCTGGTCCAACCCCCCAGCAATGAGCAGGGCCATCCTCAACTAGATGAGGTTGCTCAGAGCCCTGTCCAGCCCAACCCTGAATGTTTGCAGGGATGGGGCATTGTAGCACCTCTGTGGGGCAACCTGTTGCAGTGTTTCACCACCCTCGTGGTAAGAGGTGCCTTCCTCGTATCTCGTCTGAATGTACCCTCTTGCAGTTGGAAACCATTACCCCTTGTCGTATCGCTACAGGCCTTACTAAAAAGCCTGTTGGCGTCTTTCTTCGAAGCCCCCTTGAAGTACTGCGAGGGCGCAATAAGGTCTCCCCGGAGCCTTGTCTTCTCCAGGCTGAACAACCCCCACTCGCTCAGCCTTTTTTCACAAGAGGGGTGCTCCACCCCTCTGATCGTTTTTGTGGCCCTCCTCTGGACCCGCTCCAACAGGTCCATGTCTTTCCTGTACTGAGGACTCCAGAGCTGGATGCAGTACTCCAGGTGGGGTCTCACCAGAGTGGAGTAGAGGGGCAGAATCACCTCCCTCAACATACTGTTTAAGGGTTTATAGATCAAATGCCACATAACAAAGCCACAATCTGATGGCAGCCTTTAATAGTAGCTTGGTACAGATTTGGGGGCAATAAATGAAGGGAAGCTATTACATTACGAATTCTCTGTGATGTGAGTGGTCTTCAAAGGCAGCTTCAGGCTGTGTGATGCAATAACATAACTTGTATATGACGCAGACGTAGTTTTAATGTGGCAGGAGCCAGAATGAGAAGTTGTAAGTGTCTCTCCAAGAGCATGCAAAAGGCAATTTACAGCTCTACATTGGTATTTTACAAGTTCCCTAAGCAGCTGCAACCCTTATGGGATTAAACTGCACTTGCTTGGATCCCCCCATGTGAGCTTCATCAGCCTCATCTCTGCTCCTAGAACTGTGATTTTGCACTAGCCAAGGCTGATGGGAAGGGAATGCGGGGTTCGTTTTCCTTCTCAGCGTATTGGAACCGCATTAGTGCAAAAGGCTGGGAGGATCTGGAAGGTGTGTTGTGAGGTGCTGCCAGCAGTTCTTTTTCCACCCAATAGGTAGACTGTACTGCAAAAAGTTGGAAACTTACTGAGCGTAGACTTGAGGTTATCAAAAGCAGGATGAGGTGATTGCCTTTTGCTGTGCTGGAGAGCAGGAGGTTGCACTGGCGTCCTTTGAGTTAAAACTGAATCTCAGCCCTGCAGCTTCATTGTTACCTCAATTTATTGCACATTTGGTGACTATGGATCATGACTATCATAAAAAATAGTGGTTGCTTAGTGTTCATGGCTGTTCTGTGGGCATTTGCTGTGGGTACTGTAGAAGTAACCGAGCTGTACAAGGCCAAGTGGATTCTGCTTCTCAACTATTAGTAATAAGTCCCAGCTATGGAAATACATATTTTGTCAAAAAGGAGACAGCTTGACTTGCAGTGCTGAGATGCAGGGGGAAAATATTCTTGCTTAAAGCCTCAGTGTAGTTGATCTCAAATATCCGAGACAACAAGTGCAATATCAGATGCTGTTTTCTGCACAGTTGCTGCTTGAAATAGAAGTGTATTTTACATTTGAGATGATGTCACATTGTAAGAGGTCTTTAAGCTTCTGATACGCAAAGAAGTGAGTGAGACCTGTTGGGAAAGCAAAAAGAGCTTCCCACGTACCCCAGTTCTAGTACTAAAGGGTGGCTTTGGATACCTGGGCCCTGAGGAAAGATTCACCTCTGTGATGAAATTACAGCTCTTTGCATCCAGCTACATAGAAAACAGAGTGACACCAGGGGCAAAATAGAGCTTAACTTTTTTTCCTCTTGAAGCCTTCCAACTCCTGCTATGTTGCTTTTTTGAGATCTTGTTTGGCATGTTCTATTTATGTTCTGGTCTGGAGCTTGCATGAGAAAACCAAATCTGACATTTCTCAACAAAAGTACAAACAGCTGGGGACGTGTTATATTTATCCGTTGTTTGTAATGGCACCTCTCATTCTGAGCAAAGTAAAATAAATTATGTGTCCTAGAAGAACTACGCAGCTGGTGAAAGGATTGGCTTTTAGGTTTGCTGCATTTCAGAGCGGAATATGGGAGAGAAATAAAAATACCCCTAACTGTAAACCACCTTTTAAGTGGCATTTTTTGGTCCCTGGTCCCGTTGTTTCTGGGCTGTTGGCATGAGTAAGAGTTTGGCAGAATTGAGCCTTAAGCTTCTGTGAGAGGGAAGAGTTGAGAGAGGACTAAGGCTCTTGCAGATGAGCAGTCTCCCCTCTAACTGGATAAAGGAAAAATATTCATGAGGCACTCAGTCCTCAGTATAATCTAAGGTGGAACATCCCTAGAAGCATTCAAGGTCAGGCTGGACAGGGCTCTGAGCAACCTGATCTAGTTGAAGATGGTCCTGCTCATTGCTGGGGGGGTTGTACCAGATGACCTTTGGAGGTCCCTTCCAGTCCAAACTACAGATTATGGGTGCAGAGTGCTGCAAAGAGGAGAGGAAGACTGGCAGTAGATGTCTAGTGCTGACAGGCCACTTGGAGTTTCAGAAGATGTGATACAAAGGACAATCCTAAAAGCCACGAGACAAAGATAAGTCAAGACGTGAGAGTTGGAAAAGCAATCTCTGTTCCCCAATTTCTGTTTGATTCTGTATCAGCTACAGTGTACTCCCATCCCTGTCTCCCCATGTTTCCTAGTTGTCAACTGAATAATCAAAATCTGAGTTTCCTTTTCACAGACTTACTTTTTTACCTTCTTGACAGGCCATGTGGACCCAGGAGAGGATGACCTGCAGACAGCCTTCCGGGAAACACAGGAAGAGGCTGGTCTTCAGGCCAGTCAGCTCACCCTCATTGAGGGCTATAAGAAAGAACTGCACTATCCTGTCCGTGGCAAACCGAAGACCGTCATTTACTGGCTGGCAGAAATGAAGGACTGTAACACAGAAATCAAGCTTTCAGAGGAGCACCAAGCTTTCCAGTGGCTGAAGCTGGAGGATGCTTGCAAATTTGCAGAATATGAAGACATGCAAGCTATGCTGAAAGAAGTGCATCAGTTTCTCTGCTCCAAAGAATAAATGCTTTTGTGAAGGATAAGGGGATTTTTTTAAAGAAGCCACAGCCTGCTTTTTTTTTTTTTTTTTTTTACCAGGAGAAGAAACACGTGGCTGCAGAAATGTAGGTTTCTTTTTTAAATCTATACAAATTCAGTGAAGAGCTTTTAAAGAGCTTGTGGTTTTGTCTCCCCTAGCTAACACAAAAAAGCATGGTCTGATTGAACCATGAGCCAGAGATGTCTGAACTGAAACCCAGAGCTAACAAAGACTTCCTCTGTCCCCATCTTCTTTTCTTTTTCCTTTTTTTTTTTTTTTTTTTACAAAGACTTCCTCTGTCTCTATCTCCTTTTCTTTTTCCCTTTTTTCTTCCCCACCCCCTTCCCCTTGAAGTGCTGAACAACCACAGGTCTTTTTGGAAAAATCAAACACTTTATTTCCTGACTCGCTGATGTAGAACTACAGAGTTGAGAAAATGAGCATATGGAGATTTTTAATAACAAAATGTTTACTGCAGAAGTTGCACCTTACATTTCAAATGGAGAAGGAGTAGTTCTGTTCCCGACTCCTCCACTGATGTGCTGTGATAACTTGTCAGATCATTTCAGGTCTTGTTTGTTTGTATAATGAATTTATGTACATTGCTAATGTACTGTTTTGAAAACATTTTCCATCCAAAGAGTCTTAGACATACAGTATTTAAATGGTAAACTTGAAGTTCTTTTGCCTCTTTCTTTTCCTTTTTGCTCTTTAACAGACACCTTAGCCATACATTATTCAGGGGGTTGGGAAGGGGAAATGTATCTGCCTAATACCACATTTTCTGCACAGAATAACTAAGCTAGTGTGTGATCTTGCATCTGTTTGGTAGCATCTGTGTTTTTGTGGCTGCAGCCTGCACCCGTGTGTGGGCAGCAGGGCCATGTGCTCTGCCAGTGCTGTGCTGTAGATAACTCAGGCTGGATGATCGCAGAAGCCTGCAGTGGTACCGATGACCTCACCTGCATCAGCTTTCCTGTGCACTTCTCTTTTTGTCATCGACAGTGGTGGGAGCTGAGGTTGTTAGCACTCTGTATGATTATGCATGTTCAGTTAGCCATGGTTCATAATCTTTTGGATGTTTTGGTACATAAATAACAAAAAAGCATGATGGTGTTATTAAAATTTTTAGGTGGGGAATGAGGTTTTCTCAATCCCAGGGAACCTGGGGGGAGAACAAGTGCCCCTTCTTCCCTGTGTCTCCTCTAGCCTTTGCTGCTTAGGCACTTGGAACTCGCAAAGCAATTAAGTGTATGAGAAAGTGGGCTCTACTTCCACTTTGTCTTCCTCCTTGATTCAGGAGTGAGGTGAGGGTCATCCGCATCACACCAGCCCTGAAGAAGACCTGCGATACCAGAGGTGCAGCATAACTGGGCTGAGAAATATGGGTGGCCTTTTAGTATCGTGTTATGCTCCAGTTAGGCAGAACTCATCCTTTGTTGCAGCATACATTCATAATGTTAGTACCGCTGTGACAGTGATATCTTGCTCATCACTCTGTTATCTTCCTGTAGAGTGATTTATAAAAGCCCTCTTATAGCACATCCTTTTTTTTTTTTGTGTGTATATATATATACACACATACAAAAAAGGATGGACTGTAAGGGGGCTTTTAATTTGTATATATATACACATAAACAATTTCAGGGCTCCTCCACTTTACAGTCAGGTTTTATTTTGATTATGAAGACTGTTTACAAGTATTGCATTCAGGTGATGGTAGAGAGTGAAGAGCACATAGGTTGTGCGATTTCTCTGTTTCTCAGATAGCTTTAGAAGCAGAGGATGGAAGGTGTCTCCCACTGTCACCTGCTCCAGCCCCAAGGCAGAATCAGCTATTTTGGAGTCTTTCCTGATAGGCATCTTCCGCTCCTCTGTCCATACCTTGGAAAATTTGGTCTCTAGCATCTAATGCAGGTAAACCAGCGAGAAACAACTGAAAGATAACAACCAGCGAAAGAGAGGGGGAGAAGATAGTTAAAAGCCTGTGCTGGTTCACAGTTTTATTTTTTCATTATTGTTTGAGCTACCATTTAATCGGTGCTGTGTAAACAATGGTGTTACTGCCTTCATGTTTATAAGCAAGATTAGCATATTAAGTATGAATTATGGAGAGTCATTAACAAGTCATCTGTTCTGCCCATTCAGCAGTAGTGAACATAAGCGCTTGCTGCTTTGGAAAGCACAACATTAGCTGAACTCCAAATAAGTATTTGCATTTTAATGGCACTGCATACATCGTGTTCCCAAAGTGTGTCAAGGTTTTGGAGGGTAACAAGTGCTATGCGTTGTAAGGTGATGTGCTCCTTGGACAAAATTTCAAAGGCGGGCATCTTAATTGTTGTAGAAAAAGGTACAAGGGATGTAACTGTGATAATTGGTGAGGCACTGCACGTGCATTTTGAGCGATTTGTGTACAGAATGTATTCCCACAAATTTTGTGTGTAAAATGATGCTTATGCATTTGGAAACTTGACCTAAAAAGTATTTGGATTTGTTTTGAAGTGGAAACATTGGAAAGTCAGAATTTAATTCTGATTCTGTTGTTTATGTTCACTGCTCACTGGTGAAGAAAGAGTTATTCCTCTGCCCATGTCTGGTAGTAAAATAGTTTCCCAAGGAGCATGTGGGAAGCCCTCCAGTAAATAATTGCAGAATAATCTGCCTGGGGAAGACATTTATTTTGAAAATTTATGATTTTTATGCCCTGGACCAATAAGGTTTGTATTTTCTTTCTGGAGACCAGCTAAGTTCTCGGTCATAATAATATCTTGTGGCAGTTAACTTTTTACTTTTAAACTATGTTTAAAAAGAAAAAATTAAAAAAATATAAAAAATCAGAGACTTTAAATTCCTTAGAGACCTTACTTTTGCCTTAGGTTAAGTAAAGTCAAACTCTAGAGAAGTCCAAGCTTAATTTAGGTAAAGTGAAAAGTCTTGTTTAAGTCTGAGTAAGAGATAGGTTAGGATATGGTTTCCCTTGCTCTACTGAACAAATATACTGATGCAGCTTATATTTGCGATTTCCTGGTGTTAGTGTTTGTTTCTCCAAATAGTTCCTGATTTATAGCTGTGATTATGGTTTACATCATCACGAGATCAGAGAGAAGGAAGCATAAATTCATGAATAGTAGGAAAGCACTAAGACATTTCAAGTTTCACTGAGAAAAGATCAGGATTGAGTGTGACAGTCACAGGTAATTATCCCCAAACAAGAAGTGTAAAGGCTGAAAACTGCCTTACTCCTTTCTAGAAAAAAAATGTATTACTGCTCTGGAGTGGAGCAGTGTATCTGTTCATTGACTATTCCACATGACTATAGGAAATCAGAGACTGATGCTGGTATAAAACGGCTGGATAATGTAATATCCCTGACAAGCATCACCGCTGTTACTTATCATTCTATATAAACAAAGAGAATGTGAGTTATAATAAGGTCTAATACATCCTATAATATGGGAAAATTTTGAGAAACACATACTCTCTCAGCAGGACCCTTGCAGTGATGCAGAGAGGACGACAGAGTGCTACTCTTTAAGTTGGAAAAATTACTTGCTGTTACTTAATTGATAACTTAGTGGGGAGAGTATTTTGGCAGATATCTGGAGGAGACTTTAATCTTTTGAGTCCTGAAGGCAGTGCTTATTAGTTATGTTCTCACATTGACAAAGTAACTGACAGCCTTCTGTGTCTGTTGGCAGCTACTTTGATGTTAAAAAAGATTTAAGGATCATCAGGACTTTTGGTTTACATCTTACACTTTGTCTCCAAGGATTTACTTTCTCATCTGCTCAGTAACTCTAGAATTTCAGGGCAGTGGACAGTTGCAGCTGGCGAGAGTCTCTGCTTCATTTAGCTAAATCTGGGGTTTGTTACGGGTTAAATCAGCTCTGGAAGAGCTAAGCAGCGTGTGCCTATACAAACCAAACAACCTGCTCTGCTTGCTTCAACCTCGTGCTGTGCAAGGAGATTGTTCTCAAGTGTTAAAAAAAAACCCACACAGTGCTTACAACTCCCTGTCAAAACAGCAAGGCTAGGGAGGAGATTGGCTATGGTGGCACTCTTCCTGGTGGGAAGAGTGACACAGGATGGAACAACAGCTCCGCTATTTCGGAGCTAGTCCATTTGATAATTGGCATTATCAAAAAGAGGGGTGACAGTCCCGTCTTTCCACTCAATGAGGATCTCTCCACGCCTCAAGGAAGGGGAGCGAGATGGCGGAAGGTACGGCTGGGAACCTCTTTGTAAGGGAGACGGCTCCCGTAAGTCAGCCCTGCTGCTGTTGGCTGGAGAGCTCTTCAGAGCAGAGAGGATTTTCTTCTTCCTAGAAGAGAGAAGAGGGTGCATAACTGCATCTGCCTGTCTCTTTATTGCTTCTCCATGTGAACTGGATCAGCAACCATAGTGCCCAAGTTCCCTAAACCTTCAGGGATGACGCAAGGTATGTAAGGGAGAAGGAGCCAACATCAGTGGCTGCATTTAGATGGGATAGCGAGTGGGAGGGAGAAACAGGGTTGGCAGAGAGGAGAAATCATCAAGGGTGACATCATGGGTGAGCAGACCCATGTCCTCAGAGCCAGACACTTCAGGTGTGGGATGGGGAAGGGTACCAAGATCAAGACTTTTGTTTTGAAACGCTGGACAGGGAAGTGGCAAACCGAATGAACCTGAATCTCACTTACTTGTTGTAATGAACATTGAGTGTCAGTATTATTAATCCCAGTATGAATGCCAAGGGGCTGAGGACCAGCATGGCCGTCTTCCAGTTGGTGCCTGAAAGGATATCGTAGAAAACAATCATACGTTTGCTGTACCTATCCCCGTTCTTATGCAATAGCCATGATTGCCACAAAAAACACCTGTAATGTCCCTGAAGACCAGCAGGTAACAGGAAAAGTGCTTTGTCCAGAAGATCAACACCTTACAGCTGCTTTACACTGCACAGCACCCCTCCATTGAAAATGGCCACAAAAAGGTTTTCTTTCTTGCTAGGAGGACAATAACAATTCATGCTTCTCTGCTCTGCAACTCTCTGATGTGAAATAAGAAGGGCTGAGGGAAGGCACCAGTGCTAGTGGGTATCTGTTTCTCCTGGTGAGCTGGGACAAAACATTTGCATGTTTTTACTCACTTTTGTACTCCAGGCCTGGGGACATTTGTTTAATCTTTAAAAGGAGTTTTTCTGACAGGTAATTTGGTGGCCTTGTTCTCTACTGAGCATCCTCAGCAGGACCCAGGGCAATGTAACTCCGTATTGATGGGAAGGTCAGGAGCACTGATGAACCTTCATCCACCTGGTCTTTTCCTCCTCTGGCTGATGCCTGGACCTACCTGCAAGCCTGGCCCCAGCATTTTTGCCTCGATTTCCGTGGTGCTTTTTAGAGTGATTGTGGGACACATCTGGGGGAAGAAGCAGACACTCAGATTAGCGGCTTCCACTGTTGGACTGAGGGAAGCTCCAACTTCCTCCCAGGGCTGCACTGTAACCTCAGATCCCCTTTGTATGGAGCTGGAAGGGAAAAGGGAACTTTTTTGTTCCTCAGCGTTCCCCCGCCACAGATATCTTTTGCTCCTAGAACATCTGACGGCTGTGCCTCCATGTTAAGACTATGACCATACCACTGAACCTCTTGCCAAGGCAAACATCTCAACATGTTGTGTGAGAGCTAAGAACCGCTGAGAACCACCAAGTGGTACACATGGAAGTTCTTCAGAAGTACTCAGGTACTTCCCACCACTGAAGATACTTCAGTAATCTCTAGATGCCGCCCATACTTTCCTTCCTGCTGTTCTCACATATGCATTCAGAAAAGAAAAGTGCTCACCCTCGTTTGCTGGGAAGTATGCCTGTTTAGTCTTCACTGGAGACACTGTGCTGTTAAATTTGTTAGCCAGAGGTGGGTCAGTCAAGCCCACAGAAGATTCTCTGTCCACAGCATCAATCTTTGATGAATGGATGGTTTTAGCTTGGAAGGAAATAAAGCAAAGATGTGTGTGATTATCGTTTACTTTTTGTACAGAAACCTGGATACGCTCAGTGCCCAACAAGGGAAGGGAACCCAGCCCGGCCGTGTTAGTCCTCTGCCCTGCAAGGTGAGCAGGACGTGGTGCAATAGCGATCACCTACTCCTGTGTATCAGGGGCCTTCAAGTCTCACAGATTTCAAAGATTAAATGAACCTCTCAAGACTGAATCCACAGCCAAAGCAGAGCTTGTTTTCTGGTGGTAAAAAAGGTCATTGGTCTAAAAAGTGTAGTGCAACAACAGCTGTTAAAGGATGAGATGTGAGGAAGAGGCAAGCAGAACTGTATCTAAGTATCACAGGTATTACCAGCATAGCAGATGAAGAAACGGTGGTAAATAGTCCATACCTCTTGCAAGGCTCAATGGCATCCTTTGTCTTGCCAGTCTTGCTGCAGAAGTAGGGTATGTGGGGTAGCAACTACTGCCAGAGGGGAGGTTGTGGGAAATCTTGTGGCAGCAATAGTCACCCCTCTCCTGCACTGATGCATGTGGCAAGATCAAGAAACTCATATCTGCAGGATTCCCCGCTGCTTATCCCTTCCTGTGGCATGAGCATCCATGGGTACATGGGTGTAATTTATTGAGCAAATAACCAGCTAAAGTAAAAGTTCTCTGTCGATGGTCAACCAAAACTTGGATAAGAAAGGTCTAAACAAACACAGAGGGCTTTGATGTTGTTACGGAGCAGTCAGAGGTTCCCTCCAGTAGACTCTGAACCATGGGGTTGATAGGAAAATTATCAGTTTGCACAAGACACACTAACTGGCACAACCTGATTCGAAGTCTGCTCTGTGTTTACCCTTGCAGCCTTATTTGGGGAGCCTGGCTCAGAGGCAGCCCTGGGCTGCCAGGAACATTGCCTTGGGGAATGCAAACGCCCTTTTCACATGCCTTTTTCCCATATCTCAAATGTTCCACGCATTTCCTAGCCTATATTTAACTAGCTTATTATGGTATCTAATTTGTATTGTCTGTATTTACCTTCATGTTAACCAAACACTAACACTTGTGACTCCTGGTCTGTGATAATTACATGTTAACCTTCTGGTTGGCTAATTAAAAACCTTGGTAAAAAGGCCATCTTATCTGCACATGACAGCCAAAAAAGCGATTGTATCTCTTCTTATCTCAAATTAGATATAGCCTCTTTGTCTCAAAAGGTTATACTCATAATCCATTTTCTTACGCCAACCAGATTCATCATGTTTTCTCTTTACTCATTTCTGCAAAGCTGAAAATCTCATTTGGGCCATCAAGCCTTACGGTAAGGAATAGCCTCATGTAAGGGAAAGAATTTCCCCTGAGGAAGGTTGGGAACCTCATCACCTACAAAGTGGACAAACACAGAAAAGTCATTATGAACGCCAGCTCTTTTCTGGTCCCCGGAGTGGAAGAGGGAGAGGAGGAGAGGATGAGGGGAGGAATTGAGTGTGATTTTCAGGTCTCAGTTCTGCACACAACTTCACAAGAAAAGTCCTAAAACCACCTTCCTTTGCATAAGGGACTAAGTAAAAGAGGGAAACAGACTGGACCATGAATTATTATTGGTTGGCAATGGGCTTCACTGGCCATCTGACAAATGATGACAGTCACATGTTGGTGCAATGACCATGCCTGATGTCTGTTAGCCTGGTGTCCAACACCTAAAACTATGACAGGACCAGGGTTTCTGCCTTTTTGTGTCCAGTCGAGGCAGAGGATAGTGAACACTCATGAAGGCAGAGATCAGATTCTTTTTAGCAGATGCCAAGGCCGTGAAACTGATAATATAAACCAGATTTTTTACAGTTTTTGGAGTTATGTTGTAGGTTTTCTTAATGCAAAGGGAGGGCAGCGCTTTAACTACCTCCCACTACTTTCTGTGTTCACTAGTCTCTTTATGGTTACATCAGGCACCAGGAGTGAGGTTCACTTTTGAGGATCATGCGAGCATGGGATGAAGGTTAGAACTGTGGTTTCATTAGTAATAGGTGCACTGTTGGGGTCTGGCAGGAGATAACTGTAATATGTTGCTTAGAAACTGAAGCAACAATTTCTCATTTCAAATATAGCTGCTTCTCAATAATTCATACAAGTTTAAAAGAGGTTTTCAGCTGCCTCCAGTTTTCTTGTTAGCAAAAATGACGTGCCGAAGTACAAAGTACCAAAAGACCCTTCAAAGGCTTAAGCGCCTGACTTTGTGGAACTTCCTTGGTTGTTTTGGACTTGGGAGGCTCAAGCAATTCCAACTATTTTTAGTTCTGGGCACTGTTCAGATGTACTTTCCAAAATACTTGACTTTTGCCTGTCATCAGAAATGCATCTGGGGTTTAGATATCTGATCTTGTGTTACGTGCTTTCTGAAAAACACTGAACAGCAACTACTGGAAACCGGTAGTACCAAGTAGTTGGTCTGACTTGGAGCCATTTGGTGTCTCTCCAGATGGGGCCAAAGTGACTATGAGTTAGAATGATGGATGCAAGCCTGGTGTTAGGTGGCTTGGATGACACCTAAGGTTAGATGTTATCTGATGCTAAATCTACCTCATCTTACTTTCATAGCTCCACACCCACGTGTCTACAGCTTCTTGCGTTGGTTTGCTGGGCCTCGGAGCTGCTGTCTGGGCAGCGGCACAGATGGTTTCATCCGCTAAAGTCTTCCACCTGCTGAATTTGTCCTTCTCCCTTGAAACAAAGACCTTGTGGCCTCCTTCCTTGGTGCTGAGGTGGAAGCCCAAGCTCTGCAGAGTCAAGTGTCCCTTCTTGCTGCAGGACCACGCTTGGCGTTCCCAGTCCCCGCAGGGCTCCAGCTTGACCAGGGCATACTCCCGTGTCTTGTGGGCCGACAAGCACTGCTTCGTTGGAAGGCTGATGATGGTCCTGGTGGCACGGTCCCAGCTCCACTGCTGCTGCTGGGAGTGCACTTTGCAGTCAGTCAGGCTGATGCCGTTGGCCTCGTGGTGGGAGACGTGAATGCACTTTTCCAGACGGGTGTTCCTTATGACGAAGCCTTGTCCCTCTGCTACTGCGGTACAATCAGAGCACGGTTTAGTACTGTGCATGTCTAAGGCAAATGTGTCTTCTGAGCAGCAGACATTGTAAATGCCCTGGGGAAGGGGAGACGTAACCCACTAGTCCTTTCCTGAATGGGCATGCCTAGATAAACAGCTCCCTCAGCTTCCTAATTCCCCAGAATGACATTTCTTTAAAATACAGGGTGTGCGAATAACCAGGAGCAATACTCGGGAGAAATAACAATGTCATAACTAACCCATGTTAACTAATGGGGAAAAACTCACCATCCTTGAAAAGTGGTACTGTTATGAAATATATGCCTATATATATTTAATTCAATATTTCAACTGGTTATAGCTGTAAATAGGCACCCATCCTTCCCTCCCTCCAAAATAATTGGATGGTTTGGGATTTTTTTGCCCCTATCTGGACCAAATCTTTCGTATGAAAAAAAGCAGTTGAAACCCCTGAATTTCCCAGATGCTATTCATCTGGGGCCAGTTAGGCCACCTTGGGCTACTGTTTCCATTTAGTGGCTTCTGGTGATATTACAGCAATGCTGGGATAAAACCACACCCAAAAGCAACAATTGCTTGTTGCTTTTAATAACAATGGGTCCCAACATCTCTGACAACTTGGGATGGATATCATCCTGTTAGCTGGACAATTGCCCCTGTTTTCAGTACAAAATCATCAGGTGTAGCCTGTGAACATCCTGAGTAAAACGTTAAATGCTAAGCCACCTGTCGCTGATGTGGGTGTACCTTCTGCTGAGTATTTTATGCATAAAACAGAGGAATAGAAATAAAAGTTTCAAGTTTCTGCACATTCTGAGAAATCTTTTAATTTTAATTACAACTAACACACAGTAACTCCCAGCTTTTGCAGTGACTTTTTTTCCTGTTTTCCCCAGGAGTCAGAGTTATAAAAGCCCCATCAGCATACAGTATTGAGCATGAAAAGTAAGAAGAGACTGAAAAGTGATGTTAGACAAGAACACTGATGTTTATCTAAGCAGCTGTTTCTGCAGAGTTTCCCCTCCCAAAGCAAAGAACAATACTTTTCCCTGGCAGCAAGTATTTGGCTCAGTACCTGAAAAAACTAAGTGTAAACAGAAGCTGGTACACAATACCAAGGGTATGAACAATAGCTTAAAAGAGCTCTCATGTTTCCTCTCAGGAAATTCTAGGGGTCTGCCAGATTAATAGTGCCTGAGGCTTGCTAAATTGGAAACAGCCCGGGGCTTTCTGCTCAGTCTGAATTCATGCAGAGAGGCAGTCAGAAACCATGGTAGTACTCCTGCACCGGCTCTGAGATGAGTATGGATGTGTCCATTCTGGGATACTGAGTTTCGTGGACCTGTGATAGCCACTGATCCAGGCAATTCCTGCCAAGCCCGTATGCCTAAATAGAAATTAAATTTCTGGCGGATCTGTGGATGGCTCGTGAGTCCTGTCCTCTTTACCCCTTATTGAGGGCTGGATGGAGGGAAGATGTTTAATGCACCTTGGGCTTGAGTTTCTGCCAGCTTCCAAAGGCAGGAGAAATGTCTCATATATAATCTCCCATAATCTTTAGAAAAGCCAAAGGGATTAATACAATCCCCCCACCATGTTTTTTTCTAGAACCTGGAATCCAGGATTCTCACCTCTTTGCTCCATCTTAACTGGCAGAAATCCATTTCCAAAGTAACGATCTGAGAGCCGCACAAAAAAGTGGCAGGGGAACATGAGAACTCTGCTGGGTCAGATAAAATACCTGTTGAGCCCAGTATCCTGTCTACAGCACTGGGCATTAGCATTTGCTAATAGGGGAAGAGGGTAAGAACCAGACAAGTAAAGAGCTCACTCAAGACAGCAAGGATGCCAGTGCCTCCTTCCTAAAAAGTAGTTAAGAGAGTATCGCTGGGTATTTATGGTCAAAATGTTTTTTCCCATGTACACTACATTGTATTTTTCAACTCTGAAGTTCAAAAACCATTTTGTTGCTCAATCAGTATCACAAGCTCCTTCTGCAGCTCTGCACAGTTGACTTCAGTTTTGATTATTGGGCATAGTTTTGTGCCATCAGCAAACTTTATTAGTTCATTATTCACCACTTTTCCCAAGATCACTGTGTCAAACAGCACTGATGGTTGCTGGCACCTGCTGATAGCTTCACTTTGCTGTGATCACTGTCAACTTATTCCACCTCTTTGTTCCAGCCTGTGGGTGAAATCTCTCTCTTACTCTATGAGAACTGAGTTTCTTAAGGGCCTTGGTGGAAGAATCTTACCAAAAGCCTGTTGCAAACATCAACACCAGGTCTAGATGATCTCACCACATGTATGCGCTCATTGATGCCATCACGGATGTCAAGCATTCCCACTACAAAAGCTGTATTGACTTTTCTCTTATTTATCTGTGTGTCTGCAAATTCTGTTCTTTGTTTCTACTGACTTGCCTGATGCTGAAATCAAACCAAGTGACCTGTGTTTCCCCAGTGCAAGGATCCCTCTTAAGATGGACGTAATTGTCATAACGCAGTCCTTCGGTGTTGAGGCTGCTTTAGATAATAGTTTACATACTCCTTAGAAGTTTAAAAAAAATGTCATCTTTACTTTCCTTTAACTCAGTGTGAATGCCATCTGGGCTGGTCATTTGCCACAGACTGTTTATTTTTTCCCTAAAAGTTCCTCTGTTGATGATTTTGTCTGATAACATTCTTCAGACTGCAGGGAGTGACTGCCATGTAAGGACCTGCCTGACCATGTCTGAAGTAAACACCAGCACCAATAATCCTTTCAGCCTTTCAACCCTGCCCTGCCTTGGTTGTCCTTCTTACATTTACATCAGTTACTTATTGGCCTCCTTACCCCCACCAAGTTCCTACTTCAGATTGAAAATTTCTATTAGTAGTTTTTTATGCTTTCTCTAGTTTGTTCCTCTAAATCTTTTTCTCATATGTTTTATTATGGCTTTTGTTATTAAACATGCCAGGATCTCTGGGGTTTTTTTTTATTTTCCTTGCTTGGAAATGACTGTCCATTTGAAAGTTTCATTTTTAAAAGAATTTTGAAGAGCATTGCTGTTCAACTCAGCCAGCAGATTTTTGTTTTGTTCCCTGTGTACAGTCCCTGATGGTATATGTTCCCCTCTAAAGAATCATTGTGTTACCTACATGTTAGCAGCAAGCATCATGTGCCCCCATGTTATCTACCAGCCTTTTGCACTTTTGAGCTGCTCCCTTCTACCAGCTTTCTTCGTTTTATGCATGTCTCAGTTTTCAGAGACTCACCTCACCAAAGGTCCAGGAACCTCAACACTGCAAGTGAAGTGCCTTCCTCTGAGATTTGTATAGCTCCTCAGCAGTGTATGACACCAAGTTATTAACAGATTTTTATCTTCACACCGTATCTCAGATCCAGAAGAATAACCACCATTTTACAGCTTGGGAACAGAGGTCTAGCTAAACTTTGCTTGGTTCAACATTACGTGGGACGGTGGCAGCAAAGCTGGGGCCATAATCCTTCTCCTCTGAACTGTGCTCCAAGTGTCTTCCCTACCAACAGTGCTGCCTCTCATGATGTTGAGCTCTCGGTAAGGCTGGCTATCAACAGCAGGATTTTCCTTGTGATGTTTTGTGCGATCCTTGCCAAGATGTGGGCCTGTGTCCATCATACAGGTTCACCATTCACTACCCATACATTATTGCTTTCCGGAGATTGAGATGTTGCTCTCTAAGTGAGCAACCTACAATTAGGTACAGGTAACTGGCAGCAATCATTGCACATGTCCTATACAGTCATAAGGAGTAGACCCACAAATAAAGCTGGAGCATATTTACTTTGGGATACCCATCAGGCACCAAGAATCCTTACTCAGGAGGCAAAATGACATTTTTTCCTCAACACTGCCAAGTCCCACTCTCCAGCAGCCCTGCAAATAAGGCCATCACCCTAACATTTTGGGAATGTTTACCTGGGGCAAGCAGAGCATCCAGTGTACTCCCTGGGGATGGGACTCAGCGCCTCTGGAAAATGCCAGCCTTACCCACAGAGCCTGAGTAGATGCCTGCTTTGAGCTGCTCATGCTTGAACATTGTGGACTCTTCGTATTTTTAGGAACAAAATAAACAATTTCTAGCAAAGGCACTTGATGCCAGCATGTTTGTCCTATAATACTGCCACTCCGTCTGGTTACAAGAAAGAAAAGCAAGCAAATATAGTCCCCTGCCTTTCTGCAGCATGGCCACCCTTGGGACATGCTGTTCCTTGTAGTATTAGGATCAAAAACCGTGCAATGTTCCTAATTAAGGTAATGCCACCAGGAAAGCCTTGGTTACCAGTAATCCCAGTCTGGCTGGGAAAGTTTCTGCTGTTGCTAAGCAGTGTCTGTGATGGTTTGATCAAAGTCATTTGCAAAACGTTTGGGGATGGGTCGCTCCCTCTAAAGGCTCTGTGGAAGGAAGGGGTAAGTCAGAGCTGAGCAAGCACAGGTTCCCAAAACACTCCAGGTCACCCAAGAACTCAGCATTGGCTTTGGCCTCTTTTGCCCTCCCTGGTGGGGTTCTTAACTTTAAAAAACCCTTTGATAAGCTCAATTTCCTTTGCCAAGTAAGTGTTTTCTGAAAGGAGAAGATGACTGCTGAGTCACAGTCAGGAATTTACCTTTTCCTGCTTCTACTCATCCTCGATGGCATGCATCCATCCTCTCATAGGGACTGCTTCGTGAGGACATCCCACAGCCCAGGAGAGCTCCCAAATGTGGCTTTTCCTTGGTACCACCATATGACTTGGGTCATCCCAAGTCATCCAGGCTGTGGCAACAGTGGCTTGGAGAAATGTCTCCAAGCTGTCCCTGCTGCTTCCACCCAACATGAGCACAGCAATAAGGGTACATGCGCCGTGGCTGAGAAACCTTGGAGCCAGCAGTGCCATAGCCTGAGTTATGGTTAGGCAAACCAGAGACCTTCCTGCTCAGGTTAATCTGCCTCCACCGTTCGCCACTGCAGGTGATCGTATCTTCTCTATGGAGCATGCACCAATGGAGACTGACCCACACCGTTCTCATACACATTACATATGTTTGCCTCCTTGCATAACTTGGAATACCAGCTCTCCCAGGATTTAGGGTCCTCTCATTGGACTACTGCTGCAGTTCAAGGGACATCAGGTGGGAAGAGAATGTGGAAGACTCCCATCGTCTCAAGTTCCTCTGCCAGCAATTTGGTCTCTGCCCTATCTCTAAAAAGAGCTGTGAGGGACTCCAGCTCCTACCAGAAATGGCCCCAGTAGAAAAGAAGAAAAATTAACCAGAGAACGTGGGGAAAGCCATCTTCAGCTGCTCAGACACTGTGGTGATAGGGACAACACCACTCCCTACTGTGGTACTGATTATGCGACCTTCTTCCTTCAGGAAAGCACAACATCTAACCTCCCCTGCCCTCCTGCCCTCACTGCTGGGCCTCACACTGGTAATGCAGAGCTGCCACCCTCTTCTATCCGGATCCCTCACCAGGATTCAAATTCAGGACTAAATGTAGAGTGGGGCTCTTGTAGCACATCTACAAAACCAGGCAGTCTAGAAAGACGTTGGATGAAGGCAGAAGAGACTTTCATGTGACTAGCCATAGCAGCAGGAGCAATTCATTGTGATGGCCTGAGGTTATCATATTCTGCCATGATGCCTCTTCTGAACATGAGGGGAAGCTGCTTCTGAGCTGCCCTGGGCCCCGGAGCCCAGCAGGCTGTTCCCACCTCCTGCAGAGGGTCAAGACCAGATGACAGAAATGAGAAGATGCAGTAGCAGAAGAGGGCAGTTCCCAGTTAAGGCAGGAGGGTTCCCCTCCATGCAGATGGAGCTCTGTGCAAGACATTGCCCTGTAGTAAGATCACTCTCAGGAACATCACATTGAACCTAACTGAAGCAAGCAGCTTGAGATGCTATCATAGAATCATAAAATCGTTTAGGTTGGAAAAGAACTTTAAGATCATCAAGTCCAACCATAAACCTAACACTGCCACGTCCACCACTAAACCATGTCCCTAAGCACCTCATCCACGTCTTTTAAACACCTCCAGGGTTGGTGACTCAACCACCTCCCTGGGCAGCCTGGTCCAATGTCTGACAACCCTTTCAATGAAGAAGTTTTTCCTAATATCCAATCTAAACCTCCCCTGGTGCAACTTGAGGCCATTTCCTCTTGTCCTGTTGCTTGTCACCTGGGAGAAGAGACGAGCACCCACCTCTCTGCAACGCCCTTTCAGGTAGTTATAGAGAGTGATAAGGTCTCCCCTCAGCCTCCTCTTCTCCAGGCTAAACAACTGCAGCTCTCTCAAACACTCTTCATAAGACTTGTGCTCCAGACCCCCAACGGCTTCGTTGCCCTTCTCTGGACAAGCTCCAGCACCTCAATGTCCTTCTTGGAGTGAGGGGCCCAAAACTGAACAAAGCATTCGAGGTGCGGCCTCACCAGCGCCGAGTACAGGGGCACAATCACCTCCCTGCTCCTGATGGCCACATTATTTCTGATACAGGCCAGGATGCCGTTGGCCTTCTTGGCCACCTGGGCACACTGCTGGCTCATATTCAGCCGGCTGTCGACCAACACCCCCAGGTCCTTTTCTGCGGGGGAGCTTTCCAGCCACTTGTCCCCAAGCCTGTAGCGTTGCATGGGGTTGTTGTGACCCAAGTGCAGGACCCGGCACTTGGCCTTGTTGAACCTCATACAATTGGCCTCGGCCCATCGATCCAGCCTGTCCAGATCCCTCTGCAGAGCCTTCTACCCTCGAGCAGATCAACACTCCCGCCCAACTTGGTGTCGTCTGCAAACTTGCTGAGGGAGCACTCAATCCCCTCGTCCAGGTCATTGACAAAGATATTAAACAAGACCAGCCCCAGTACTGAGTCCTGGGAAACACCACTTATGACCGGCTGCCAACTGGATTTTCCTCCATTCACCACATGTATATGGTGTACAGACAAACAGGGCGCTGAATAAGTGAGCAGGAGCAGACTTGAATGCAGCCCAGCAGTAACTCCTTCTCATGAAAAGATCTCCCTCCATCCAGTGGAGCAATGCTCCAATGGAGCAAGCCCCTGCTCGAACAAATGTCCACGACAGGTCAGTGGATGTGGCCAATTTACCTATGGAGAGAGTGACGCTAGATGGAGCCTGGTGAGTCCCTGTTGGTGAGCAAACAGGCGTCTGCCCTTCGGGCCCAGCAGAACAGGCAGAACTGGAGCTGGGTGAGCAGCTACCTGGCAACTGGGAGCTCTGGGTTTATGGCAGCACCATTTCCATCACCTCGGGCAGCAGATCAGCTCTTATCAAGCTGTGTCATAGTCAACAAGGCCTATTGGTAACTGCCAGTAATTAGCTGGCAAATGGCTTGTCAGTGCAAGTACCTGATTGCAAATACTTCTTGGTCTGCACTCAGTTTATTTTCCAGTAACATGTCTCTCCAAGAGTAGTTCCCACCTGTTGCTTCTGGCAACCATATTGGGCTATGCACTTTCTTAAGAATATCTTGCTTCTGGTTCACCGACAAGGCTTCATAGCTTTCCGCATTACTGCAAGGTCCACTTTTGACCAAGTATCTCAGCAAAGGCCTCCAAAGGAGCAGAGCAGCCATAGGAAAAGAAGGAAGGTTTTGGTATGGAAAAACACATGGATAAATGATGGGAAGCAGGGGACGTTGGTGAAGTCAACACGAAGCTGATGCATGTAGGTAAAACAAGTCCCTGGGAGGGTATGATGAAGGTCTATAAAGTCCAGAGAGGTCTGGAGAGGATGGGCAGGGGCTGACTGGTCAAGGACTGATCCCAAATGGGACAAGGGGTGCCAAGGGAAGGATCACAGCATGCAGGAGGTGACTCTGCAACTAGCAGCTGTGCATCCTTGCTGCCAGGGAAAGCCTGCGCAAGCCGAGGGAGGGGATCTGATAGCATCTGAAGAGTTAAACACACAGGGGTCAGGAAATCCCCTGAGCAGAAAGTAGTTGGAGGCTCAAAAAGTATATGGGGGAGGAGAAGTATCAGACAAGCTTGGCCTTTCTGCCTCTTCAACTCTTAGGGCTGCCTTAGGTGAGTGGGGTGTGAGGGGTCAGGGAGCAGCCAGCACTGTACATGGGATTGAGAGGTAGGAGAGCGGCTCCCCGGGATATGGGATCGTGCCAGGGTGCCAAGCAGAACCACTGCCAGCCTCACACTCAGTGCATGAGAATCGAGAGTTAGTGTTAAATGCGGTGTTATTGCAGCAGTTTTCTTTCTGCTTCTACATGCACAGATCCTGCTGGTGCCTAATTTCCCACCACCCATCATACCTCACTGGGTTACTGTTAAGCTTGACTTCTTAAGAAGGCGCTTCACCTCCCTCCCTTCTTGGAGGGACTTTCCAAAGAAACAACTGTCAGAAACAGCTTAGGCAATTCCAGGATTTCCAGTTTCCAGCAGGAAGCTGAACCCTCTAAGGTCTATCAAAAGCAAGCACCTCTGTCCTGCCGGCAGCCTTAAAACTCAGCAGCCCCAAACAGGATGGGATGGGGAGAGGCTGCTGTAGGGGGATATCAGCCCCAAGCAAGAATAAGTTTGCTCTCTGCTCTTTGAGCTTGCTTTGGGCATTGCCAGGTATTGGGAAGATAAATTCCTTTCCTGCAAAACAGTTGTGGTCTTATTAGTGGTCTGGCTGAAATGCAGTGGCTGATCATGCAATTGCACCGAAAGCATTTCACTGGAAAGGAAAAGAAATGTACTGTGGAAATGTCCTGTGATCCTCCTTAATTTACTAATAAAACATAGCCATGGAGCTCCTGTCATGCGGCAGCAGTAAAGAACCACTTTCTTCTAACACCAGACAAGATCTGTATTAAAGCGAGAGAAAGAGCAAGACGCTGAAGACTGTTCTGCTCTCCTGGCATCCCACCATGGTGCCACCTCCACGTCCTAACCAGATCTCCCGTAACTTTTAAAAGGTGCACCTGTATCTTCACCCCTCACTAGCACAGAGACATACCCTCACCCTGGGGCTTTAAAAAAAGTGAGATTCAATTCACTGGATTTACTTTAATTGGCAAGATCTGGGGTGCAAAAAACATCAGTAGATGGAGCAAAACTCAAACCTGTAGGAGCACAAATGTCTCCTTTGACCTGGCTGCAGAGCAAACTGAGGGCTAGCTGCTCAAAACAGCCCAGCGAACACACACTTAGAGGTTGTGGAGCAAAGAGTGGAAAATAAAAGGCATTATGGTCAGAGCTGCCAGTCTGAGGTTTGTATTTAAGTAATAAACATACCAGCCGTACAGCCCAAATAGTTTAGTCCTCTGGTTTAGGGAGCTTGAAAAGTTCTGAGCAGGTAACCTGCAAAACTGCAGGGCTGTCCTCTTTGCAGCTTCGGGGACTGAATGAGCCTTGAAGCACTTCAGGGATTTATTTCAATGAGTCCCTTTCAACCCGGCATCACAGGCATAATAAAAAGTGAATAACTTTTTAGCACAGGGGCTTTGCCCTTTTTTAAAGAAAGGAGATGTTGCCCACTGCCCATGATGGGATGGGTGAGACCGTGAGTAGCACCACTCCGGCTCTGCAGGCTGATCCTAGGCAGGACTTCTGCTTTCCTCATATACCCATGCATGTCAAAAACAAGGCTGCTTTGATTCAAAATCCTCCTGTGTACAGGCGGGATACAGGATTCGAGCGACCTCAGCAAGGAGCTGACTGTTAACGTGAGCCACTACCAAGTCTGCTCCTCCATGATGAGAGGTGCAGACTCTGCAGCTTCCCAGCACATCCCGCTCCCAGCCGACCGCCACAGGAGCAGGACTAACACAATGAGTTCCCGCTCCCCTTCCCACCACCCTCTCCCATGCTGCCAGCACGGTCTGAGCCCACTCACCTCTGTCGGGAAGGAGCAGCCAGGGCAGGCAGCAAACACACTGCTTGGGAGGTCGTTTAGTGCCTGCTTCACCCCCAGAGCGGGTTTATTCATTCACTACTCTTAGCAGTTTAAAAGCACTTTATAAAAGCAGCCAGCATGATGCCATGGTGTCCCTGGCCAAGCCTTCCCAGCACCTTGCCAGCCTGTCCCTCACTCTCCCATTCCCCCGTGTTTAATCGCATTTTAAATGCTGCCTTGAAATGTGCCCGTAGGCACTTGTTTTACAGCTGGTGGGTTCAGAGCTTTGCAGCCCAAGCAACACTTTAGCAAGAAAGTGGGTTAAAACCTGGGAGGTTGTTCGCTTCCCGCTTTCCAGCTATCCCGAAAGAGGAGAAACTTACCCTCAAGCCAAGGAAGGAGGCAAATACAGCCTAGGCTCAGCCTGAAAAGCTCCATGGTCTGCCAGCACAGGGAGGGGGAAGGAGCCCCCAAAGCCTCTTGCCCACGAGGATTGCCAAGCAGCTCACTTTTCCCCCTTCCTCTGTCATTCACAGCAGAAAAACCTGCTGGGAAGAGAAAAACTGTTTCGTCTTAGCGCTGGAGACTTGGCAGCTGGCTTATCAGCAAAGGATCAGCTTGGAGACGAGGTCCCGCTCAGTGGTTATCCCTTAGGAGAAATCATATGACGAGCCAGGATGGGGGGGACACTGGACCGAGATGCTCACAGCCACTGAGCTCAGCTCCTTAGCAGCAGCGGTTGCTCCCAGCAGTGAGAGCCGAATGCTAAGCAGGCTGGCGGGCTGCCTTTGCAGAGGAGGACACAGGGCTTGCCTGGCAAGGCAAAATTTGGTGGGAGTGCCCGGTGGGGCGTGGGATGTGTCTGCTGAAACCCTGCACTTGACTGTTCCATCACTGGGTCATTTTCTCTTTAGGGAGAAATATCCCTGCCGAGATGAGTTTAAGCACAGTTATAGGTCACAGCGGAGATAAAACCTCACAATCTGGCTGCAGGGATCCTGGAGCCGGAGGGTGATGGGGGGGCGAGCTGAGCTCCTGGCTGGGGACCAGGGCCCTGATGCAAGTCTGCCCTGATGCTCCTCCTGAGGGTCACTCGGGTTGAGTTTGGCTTTTCATGCACCAGTCCGGGCTCTGCACAGGTGGAAAACATCACATCCCTCCCCGAGGGATGGCAGCAGTAAAGGCTGTTGGGTGAAACAGCAGCAGGGGAAGCCAGAGATATAATTTTGCTAGTGAGGTGCTCCCATTCAGCCACATCCTCTCCGCACGTGTCTGTCCCACCTGCTTGCTGGTGTCGTTCTCACCCAGGTATATCATTAGCCATTTTGCATAAAAATCATGGCTTCACTTTTACTTTGGGGTTGAGTCCTGGATGGCACCAATGCCGCACCTCCCCGCTCTGCCCATGAGACCAGGAGTCACTTCAAGAGCTGGGAGCTGCTTCGTTTAGCCGCCAAGCTGTCAAACTAAAACAGCACAGTGTCAGCATCCATGCATGGGCACGGGCTCGGGTCAGAGCCTTGCGAAGGGGCAGTTCCCTCCGTGCCCAGTCCCAGGCTGATGGCTCCCAGCTTTCCCCCTCTCAGAGTGGGGATCTGGCTTCGAACCAGACTGGCTTCTTCCCAGGTGGATGCAGATACGGTGAGGGATATTCTACAGCCAAACAAAAGGGGAGGTTGGGGTAAGTTCTTGCCCTGGTGAGGTTGATCCTGCCTGGCTGTAGTACTGAACTCAAGAAAAATACCACAGAACTGGTTTCTTTGGGATTACTGGTTTCTTTTCCCCATGGGAACATGTCAAGTTGCACTAAATACCAGGCATTTTTGATTTAAAAAAGCACAGATGTTAAACTCTCCTCCGCATGACTGGGGTTGAAAATGCAAACGTTCTCTACCGCGTTCGCTGAGCAAGCGTGTCTCTCCCACAGGAGAAGGAAGAGAGGGAAGAGGTTGGGGTGGAGGTGTCTCCCTGACGGATGGAGAGCGTCACAGCAAATATCCTGGTGAAAAGGTCGCTGTGCTTTTCTGCCATGGATCCTGCTATTGCTCTGACCCTGGGAGCTGGTACACCTCCTGTTTTTCTCCTCCTGGCCCTTCCATCCATTTCACACAAGGGAAACTAAGGCACAGAGAGTCTGTGATCTGCCCAAAGCCATGAAGGCTGTCTCTGAGCTCCTGAATCCCAGATTTCTCCCAATCCACTGGATCGCAGTTGCTTTTTAACACCCAGAAAGCCTTTCCCTTTATGTGCTAGGAAGGTGTCCTCTTCCTGCCAGGTGGGGGGCTGTCAGGGGTCTTTGTTGCAGTTTTCCTGTGGGAAGGACCATACAGGGTCAGGCTACAGGTCTGGGTCCAGCAGGGACCCACAGAGGATGCTGAGGCAAAACTAAGAAAATGGTAAGTATGTCCCCTACTCTTCTCCTGCCATTTTCAGCTCAGGATTTCCCAGTCCCAGTGTGTTTAGCAGATCTCCTGCCTCTGTGTGATGGGCAGCTCAGCTTTTGCCCTGGGCAAGTCCCTGTCACCTCCGTGGGGACAACTATCGTGTCCTCATTCCCACCGCTTCCCTTCTTTCTGCAGATATTTAACATTGCCAGGACCTTCCCTCTTATTCTGCATCTCCTCTGTTCCTGCTGGGGCCTTTTAAACTCTGTGTAAAGCCTTTAGGAAATCCAGGTGTTTTCTTGTCCAGGGTGTGATTCCAGCTTTTCAGAGGGTATCTTCTTGCTTCAAATAAGCTCTCCCATCTGCTGTTAAGCCACATTCATTTCCTTGCCCTAAGGAAAGGAAGGAAAGGAAGAAAAAGTATCCAACTTTTCTTCTAGAGGGCATGTGCTGGTGCTTCTTTTCCAATGTGATGTCCTGAAGCACCTCCGCTCAGCTGTCCCCTGGATCTGGTGCCATCTCCTCGAGCTGGCATCGAGGGTGATGAGGGATGCCACAGAACAGAACCCAGCTGCTCTCCTTGCTGCCCACCGCCCTGCCCTTGAGCACTGGAATAGAGGTCTGCTCCATCCGGAGATCTGCTCCATCCAGAGATGCAGCTTAATGCTGTATCCAAAGGCAAATCCTTTTTTTCTGGCTTTGGCAATCCTTAATGAGATACAGAACATTCAGGATGCCACCGAACCCCACCCTAGCACCGGATTGAGGAGAGCCTAACCCAGAAACCAATGCCATTTTTAAGCCCTGGAGAAAAGGGGTCAGTCTAGCACAGACCATGTCAGCACAGACCAAAGCGGATCAGTTGCACACTGAGATTTTTAGGGTTTCAGGACACCACTTTGGCCTTGTATTTATACATGCAAGAAAGTATTTGCATATGAAATTGCTCTGTAGCCTTAGAGCCCATTCTTCCATGGCGCATTGGCTTGCTTACAGCATGGCGTAGCCTCATGCGCAGGGATGCTTTCTCCAAATTGTTTCCACAGCTTTTCCCAGGCTGCCTCTAGGAGAGAGCAAGCTACTTTCCAGCTGTGGTCTCTCCCACGTGGAGCAGGATAGTCCTGTAATTGCTGGCACTCAGTCACGTAATTTCCATGTTGGTTAGTCCTTGCTGACCCTAGTCCCATGGAGCAGCCTTGTTCTTGGCTCCATCGTCAGTTCGATGGCTGCATTGTTTTTTCTCGTTATTTTGCAGCTCATGGTGAATTTAATCAGAGTGTAGTGATGATCAAGTGAAACTTCATCTCCTGATGGGGACATGGTATTACCTACCACATCTTCAAACACAGGGATCACTCACTGAACACCCAAATGCCTGGGTATCGTTTGGTGTCTGGTGTGGGACAGGTACTGCTTTCCGACACACAGCAGCTGGGAGAGCAAGTGGAGACAAACATTTCGCTAGCCATCCTGTGGGACACTCGGGAACAGCACAGCCATCCGATGGGCTTTCAACACAGCCTTGGAGCCAGCCAGACTCTGTGTGACACTGGGGACATCAGCAAGTGGCTTAAAATCTGAGCTCAATCCTGTACCCTCGGTGTCACCCGAGGACAGGGATGGCAAAACTCACACAGGGTCCCTGGGGTGAGGAGGGCTGGGGCTCTGGGGAACTCTCCAGCTCAGTATTTTAGGGATGAAATCTTACTCTCTCCGTGGGCAACCTCCTTCGAGCAAAGGTGCAAATAATCATTAGCTTTCTTTTCAGCTGTCTGGCCTTTTGCAGGTTTTTCCGTCTGGGTGCCTGGTTCAAAGTGCTTGTGAAAGGATCAGCTTCAGCCATGCTGGGTAATTTCTGAAGTCTCTCTTGCTTATGACCAGGCTGAGTTTTGGTGGTAAGACCTCTATCACATCCCTCTGGCTGCTGGCTGGCACTAATCACAATTCATTCCTCCATCCAAATCCACTTTGAAGATGGGCTTTCATTGCCTTAAAGCTGGATAAGTGCTGAGGCAAGCTGAGGGGTCTGGCCATCGCTGGGTTGTCTCTACAGTGAAACCTTTGATCACAGAAAAGCACTTGGCATCAAATGTATGGGAAAATAACCACAGTAAAGATCCTGTATCTCCAAGAAGGGATGCAGAAGGAAAAAGAGATTTTTACATACCAAAAGTCTCCTGTGGCTGGGAAGTGGAGCTGGTTTGGGATAAAGCAGCATCTCCAGAGATGCCTGGGTTAGATGTGGTCCTCACAGCTCTGGTCCCATGTGAGCAGCAGGCTGACACTCTGGGGAGCCCAGAGCAGATGCCCTCAGCCTGCCCTAGAGCCTCATGTCCCACTGTGGGTGCATCAGTGCTGCAAGAAGTCCCACAGGGACAGGTATGAGACAAATTGCACAGGACCCCTCACCCTGGCAGGCAGTTGGCTTAACCCATGCAGAGCTTGAAGCATCCCTCAAGGACCTTCCTGGAGCTCATGGAAGGTTTCTGGCTTATTCTCACAAGAAAATAGCAACCAAGAGTGGTTCCCATCCTAGATGAAAGCCTTCAAGCTATTGACCCTCTTTATCTCGCTGTTGTTTTAGGCAGCTCCCAAGGGCTCCCTCTCCAAGCAGAGCCTCCAACCGAGCCTGGGTCTAAGTGGGAGAAAGCCCAGCTCAGACCCAAGTCCTTCACCTGGCATGAGCCCAGCTGACTTCTTTCAGAGCAGCCTGAGATGAAAGCACCCTTTTCCCCCTCCTTTTCCTATATTTCCACTGTCCCCTAGCCTGCTCACACGATTGCAGCTGTGGCACACAACGACCATTTTTCCCCTCATCTGTGCTCTGCTCGGTTTGCTTCTTCATCAGGGGAGGGCACCTCAAAAACTCCCTGGAGTTCCTCACAAGCACTGATCCTGGTGCAAGAGGGACTGACGGGCTCTGGGCTGCCCAGGGGATGCTGGATGACCGGTCACCCCACAGCCCTTGGACGAGTCTGGCAGCACTCCCTGGGTTTCAGCCTGGGCCACTGGCTCAGCAGATGGAGCTCCTTCCCAAGGATGCAGGCAGAGCGGCTCTCAGCGTGCAGTGGGATGCTGTGACCACTACTTGCAGCTTGGAGCAGCACATGGATACTGTGTGCAGGCTCAGGAGTCAGAGAGAGCCCTAAAATGGGGAAAATGTTGATTTTGCAGGTTTTTTCCTGCTGACTTGGGAAGGAGGAGTTTGTTCGTGTAAGAGGATGGGAGTGGGACTTTCCACTGCTTGCTTCTGCAGCAATTAGGACTGAAAGACCTGTGCAGTAAACTCTGCTTTATTCCCAGTAGTGAGAGACTGTGATCGTCTGGGTAAGGAAAAACCCCAGGTAGCATTTCTGCTCTAGACCTGGATTGGCTCCAGGGGACTTACAGCACATCAGGCTTGCACAGGGTTACCAGCTTTGCAGCAGCACTTTGTACGGGCACAGGCCAGCAGACTCTGTGCAGCCACTTTCACGTGGAGATCAGCTAAAAACTCTCCAGGCATCAGGAGCCGTGGGGAGCTGTGCAGAGACCCGCAAATCAGTATGGCTGCCAGAAATAAGCCTGCTCAGAGCAGTCTAGTGGGTGTGAGCTGGTGCAGGTCTCTCCATGCTGCTGGTGCATCCCTGCAGGATACAGCCGGAAGCCTCCCGGCAGGTCGGACTCTGCTGCTGATGTGGGGTTAATATGAACCAAACTGCTGTTTCAGCCCAAGGACCCAGATGAGAGCCCCATGGGCCAAGGGTCGAGGTAGTGAGACCAGCTATCACTGTTGCCCTCGCTGGAGCTATCAGGAATTGCTCAAAGCCCAGAGCTGGGGTGAGGGGTGCATGCCGTGCTGTGGCTAATATCCTCCCTGCTTCTGGGCACAAGCGAGCTTTGAGGTTTTTCCAGTTCTCAGGAAGAGCAGGATCGTGCACTGTGTATGGGAGGGACGCCAGCCATGCCCAGGGACATCGGTGCCCCTACCTGCACCACATGGACTGCAGAGCGTCCTTGGCAATGTCACCTCACTCTCTGCATCCATCCCCCAGCCACTTCCCCCTTGCGTTAAGCCTTGTTGGCTTTGTAGCTAATCTGTGGCAGCTCATGAGATAACCTTGGCTCTCCCTCGCTCCCCCTCCTTGCCTGCAGCGATAGCAGATACCTCTTTTCTCACGTCATCTATACATACAGAAAAAATGGTGAGCAAACCTCCCCCGGGCCCCTTTGAGCAATAAATCCCCCATACAATGCCTGCGTGTGCCAGGCTGCTATGGGAAATGAGAGCTGATGGGAACTGCTTTCTTCTTTGCGTGTGTTTTCTGTTTAAAATGTCCCATTTGAAACAGTTTAAAAGAGCTCAGTAAATGATTAATCAGTTCTTGCAGAGTTTGACAAGGCAATACTTTGTTTATGACCATGACTTATAGCTACCTATGGCGCTTTCTGCTAGAACATGTCATATACTCTCCCTATGAGCACCTGATAGCGACTCCTAAGTGTTTGATAACCTGTTATAAAAGGAATCTTAATATAGAAAACTATCCCTTTGTTTAAAGACAGAATTGTTTCCTGATGGGTTGTTTGATGAGTGATGCTCTCCCTGTATCAGAAGGCAGGTAAATGTGTTGGAAAGGTAAAAGTCTGAGGATTCAGGTGTCACATAGCTGGGACCTGGACCGAGGCCTGATAAACTTGTGCCACATGTGCCAAGAGATCAGTGTGGTTGCTGGGGATAGATGTGGTCTGGAGGAGGCTCTGAGGGTAGTTGTACAAAGGGGTTTAGGCACGTAGCTGCCCTTCGAGCTGGCTGACATGCATTTCCTCACATGAAACCCTTGCTTAGCTCCTGTTTAACTCTAAGAGGGTCTAAAGTCCCAGCTCATTTTCTGCATGTCGTGGTACTGGGTATGTCAATGTTTAATCTGTGCATGCTGAGGGCTGCTTAGATCCTCAGGGTGAGGAATCCTGGCTCATTTCAGAGGGAGGCCTGGGGGACTGATGGAGCCAGACCCATACCAGATCAGCATGTGATAAACCAGCCCAAATAAAATAGAACTGTGCCTGCATCCCTGGGGCATCTGGCTTTCGGGGCATGCTGGGAGCATTCAACCCATCCTTGCTTGGAAGCAGTTGCATGTTGTGTGGGTTAATTAAGTATTCACTGGAGCAGAGAGGCTTTGCAAGGACTGGTTAAATATTCATGGGGAAGGGACGCTGTGATGCCATAACCCCATGGATGGAGCAAGGATAAGGTTGGATCTGGGCTCTGGGTGACCGACGTGCACCCCTTGGAAAGAATCCTTCTCATTCCTGAGCAGTGCTCAGGCTGCTGGCTTGGGCAGTGGATGTTTAATGCTTTCATGAGACATAAGCCTTGAAGGACAGGAGTTTGTAGCTTCAGAGGCTCCCTTACCCTGGCAGGACCTATCCCGGGAATCCCAATTTCATCCTGCTCTGCCTCCAGATGTGCCAGCACCTGCTTTTCCCACCTACTGACCACATCCCCCAGGCAGTACCTCTCCTCCATGAAGGCCAGGGCTGGGGTACCAACACAGCATCCCGCCACATCATAGGAGGGAGGAAAACCCAAAAGGCCCTGTGGACAGGACAGCTTGGCCCAGGACCCCTGACCCCCTCGTATACTGTCTTTCTGTCACTGATCTTCCACCCCTAAGGTAAACCGACATATTTAAAGCAATTGTCTAGGAGAGAAATCACTGCATAGAAAGTTGGGAAACTTCCCACACGTCCTTTATTCTTGTAGGAATTTTGGAGTCCTGATGTCCCTGGGTTTTTTTAACATGTTGCTGTTTAGTATTAAAAAAAAGCAGAAGTCCTGAAAAACTTGTTTCCCTCTTCCTTTCCCTTCCTTATATTTTCACCCTGGAAAATGGTGGGGCTCATCTTGAAGGAAAGTCCTGTCTCCAGGCTGGCTGGGAGGGCAAAAGGAAGAAGGAAGAAGAGGAGGAAAGCTCTGAGGGCGGCAACCAAGGACTGACCCAGCACAAAAAAACATCTTCAAAGTGAAGAGATTGTTTTGCAAAAACCCCAGGGTTTCACTGGAAACCACTCGAGCTGGAGCCACAAAGCCCTGTCAGGAGCTGGGCCAGCACTGGGGAGGCTGCCAGGTCTGAGCGCTTTGGGGCTGGCAGAGTGCCCCGAGCACGCGTGTAACCCAACCTGCTCCCCAAAACTGTCCCCGTCCCAGATCACCATCTCTTTGGGGCAGTGACCTTCTTTCTCTCACCCCCTACCCCAGACAGGGGTCACCCAGGATGGGTTTTACCCGCTTTGTCTCTTTTTCGCAGCAAAGCCTCGCTCACCCTGAGAGCGCGTTACAAAAACTAACCGAGCGGCTCATTCAGGTGGTTGGGAGGCAGATGCGATCGATCTCAAATATGGTGACCTCTGGTATTTCTAATGGCTCCCTGGGCAGCTTATCGTCTCTGTATACTTAGATACTGATGTCATGGCAGCCTGCGTAAATACGCCCGGCATGTATTGCCGGGCACGGCTCGGATGAGCAAGTTGGCTCTTTTTCCTCCTCTCCATACAGGCTGCTCCTGCAAATTTTCATCCTGTCAGATCACACAGACCCCAGGATGGGGCCAGGGAAGCTAGGAGCCCGGTTGCACAGAGTGAGTTGCCTCGAGCCCTCTGCCTCAGTTTCCCCCGCCTGCCGTTTTTGTTGGCAGCAGATGCTCTTTCAGATGCTGTGAGCTGCACTGCACCAGCTGGCTTGGTGACGCTTGATGCAGCTGCGACATGTGTCATCTTGTGCGTTTCTCAGCAAAACAAGGTTTTAATGCAGTCCTGGTCTTGCAACAACTTCAGTTTAACACCCCCATCCCCAAACTCTGTACCTAAGTATCTTCCACCTCCACTGCACTATAGCAACTTTCCTGGCATAAGCCTGGGAGTTACAGAAACTGAATTAGGATAAAAAATGGAGAAGCGGAGGCAGGGAAACATCCTACTTTTCCCCTGCTCGGGCAAGAGGGGCTGTCCCAGGGTGACGTCTCCAGGATGGGCAGTAGGGCAGGCAGCTGAAGGGCTCTGCCCAGCCGACCTGGAGCCATGCAGCGCTGGCAACAAGGCGTGTGTGTATGTACCCTCACCCCATGCAGCTCAGGGAAGGAGCGAAGTGCAGGGAGATAACACATCACTTGCCGGCTGCATCCCCGGCGCGTGGTAGGGAACAGCAGACAGAGGCTGGTCGTTTCAGCATAGCATGTGTCTGCCTGCATTTGATGCAGAGAAGTTGTGACCAGTGGTAAAATTCAGCAGGGCGTATAGCTAATGTAAAAACAGATTAGCTTGTGATGTCCACCTTGTATGCTCAGGTACCAGCCCCTTTCCCTGGCCCCATTCTCCTCCAGGCTCTGCCCTGACTTTCATCCCTTCGCCCTTGCTCTGCGGGACGCAGTGAGGCTGCAGCCAAGAGAGGGTCACGGGAATCCTGGCACAGCCCTGCTCCAAAGAAGCTCAGCCCAGCTGCCAGTGGACAGGCTGCCACTGCACAGAGCAAAGCAAGCCAGAGCTGCAGAGCCAGGGAGGCTGCTGGGCTGCAAACGGGAGGAGAGGAGCTATGACTGTTATCAAGATTTAAGTGGTGGTTTTGTGTGTTTGTAACCCTCTGTTTCATGAAATAACACTGCACGTGTGAGTGGCCAGGCTTTGGAAAGGAGACTGTGACAGCCTTCATGCAGCATCTTGGATTTTCTGTCCACCAGTTGGAGAAAAAAAATTCAGCAGGGAAGTTTCTATCCAAGCGTTGACGCTGCGAAGGAGTCATGGACAGTCTGATTACCCACCGCACAGGAAAACACAGAAACGCTCAAAAGGAGGATGTCAAAGAAGCATGTTTGCCTGAAAACGTCACGCCAGTGAAGCAGAAGCCCTCCAAGGAGCTGAGGCCCATGCTCGGGGCCATCTTGCTGGGCCTCTTCCTGTTCATTGCTGCGGTGGTGGCCTGGTGCTACTACACCATGTCCCTGCGGAAGGCGGAGCGGCTCAAGACGGAGCTGATGGACCTGCGCGCAGACGGCTTCGTCATCCGGAACCAGCACGGGGAGGTGGTCTTCCGGCTGGCCTTCCGCTCGGGCAGCCTTGACCTGGAGTCGTGCTCCAAGGAGGGCGAGATTTTGAGCTGCACGCGGTCGGGCGGGGGGCCGCTCAACTTCTTCATCCAGACGGTGAAGCCCAAGGACACGGTCATGTGCTACCGTGTGCGCTGGGAAGAGCTGGCGGCCGGCCCGGCAGTGGAGCACACCATGTTCTGGGAGGATGCCCACTGGTACGGGGGCTCGGAGATGAGCACCCAGCACTGGCCCATCCGCCTGGCCGGCTACCAGGAGCCCGTGCCCTACGTGACAAGCGACGTCTACTCCTTCCGCGACAGCTTTGGCGGCATCCTCGAGCGCTACTGGCTCTCCTCCAAGGCAGCGGCCATCAAGATCAACGACTCCGTGCCCTTCCACCTGGGCTTCAACGCCACTGAGCGTGCCCTCTTCTTCCAGGCCCGCTACAAGGACTCCCCCTACAAGCCCCCACCGGGGCAGCAGCCCTTCCCCGAGCTCAGCTACCGCGTCTGCGTGGGCTCCGATGTTACCTCCATCCACAAGTACATGGTGCGCCGGTACTTCAACAAGCCCTCCAAGATCCCTGCCGAGAACGCCTTCCGATATCCCATCTGGTCCACCTGGGCGCTCTACAAGAACAATATCGACCAAGATAAAGTTCTTCATTTTGCAAGAAACATTAAGAAGTACCATTTTAACTGCAGCCACATTGAAATTGATGACATGTACACGCAAGCCTATGGGGACTTTGACTTTGACCCTGTCAAGTTCCCCAATGTGACAGAGATGTTTGCAAAACTGAGGGAGGATGGGTTTAAGGTCACCCTGTGGATTCATCCCTTCATACACACAGATTCCTTCAATTTTGGGGTGGGGATCGAGCGTCAGCTTTTCATCAAGGAGCCATCTGGGCGGCTGCCAGCCATGGTGGAGTGGTGGAATGGCATCGGGGCCATCCTGGACTTCACCAACCCGGCAGCCCGGGACTGGTTCCAGAGCCACCTGCGTCAGCTCCGACACAAGTACGGCATCTCGTCCTTCAAGTTCGACGCGGGTGAGACCAGCTACCTGCCCAAGCAGTTCAGCACCTTCCGCCCACTCTCGGACCCCAGCATCTGGTCACGGCGCTACACGGAGATGGCCATCCCCTTCTACGAGCTGGCTGAGGTGCGGGTGGGCTACCAGTCGCAGAACATCTCCTGCTTCTTCCGCATCATTGACCGCGACTCCGTCTGGGGCTACGAGCTTGGCCTCAAGTCCCTCATCCCCACGGTGCTCACCATCAGCATGCTGGGGTACCCTTTTGTACTGCCAGATATGATTGGAGGAAACTTCCTCCCCAACAAGACAGAGGGGGCAGTGGAGATCCCCGACCGGGAGCTGTACGTGCGGTGGCTGGAGCTGTCGGCCTTCATGCCCTCCATGCAGTTCTCCATCCCGCCCTGGCTCTATGACAAGGAGGTGGTGGAGATCGCGCAGAAGTTCACAGAGCTCCACGAGTCGCTGGTGGCCCCGCTGCTGCTGGAGCTCGCTGGGGAGGTCACCGACACGGGTGACCCCATCATCCGTCCCATCTGGTGGATCTCGCCCCGCGACGAGGCCACGCACAGGATCGACTCCCAGTTCCTCATTGGTGACACCCTCATGGTGGCCCCCGTCCTGGAGATGGGCAAGCAGGAGCGTGACGTCTACCTGCCAGCGGGCAAGTGGCGCAGCTACAAGGGGGAGTTGTTTGAGAAGACCCCCGTGCTGCTCACGGACTATCCTGTCGACCTGGACGAAGTTGCCTATTTCCTCTGGGTTTCCTAACAGGCTCCTCCATCAGCTATGCAATGGTCTCAGGGATTAATGAACCAATGACTTTAATGACCTGGGCAGAGTAATAGTTTTTAAAGTCAAAATACTTCAGTATGAAATTCAAAGAGAACATTGCGACCTCTGTTTTGTGTTGCATGTGCTGTAAAATAACATACTTATTAAAATACATTAGATGGCTGTCTTTTTATTGCAGTCTAAGTAATACAACGTATAGACACACAGTCTCTGGTCGTAATCTTTTCCCAGCAAGAAATGCCATGCACGTGTCTGGTTTATATAGGAAATTACATGGACTCCTTTGTTACCCAGTTTCACAGCTGATCCCTTGAGATATTTATAATTTCATTTACTTAGTGGAGGAGGCAGTTGCAGCAGAGTACTTTTTTTTTTTACAAAAAGCAGTCTGTGATTATCATGAAAAGGAAGGCACCCAATTTTCTGCCTGCATGTCAGATGGGTGCTGATGCAGGAACAAGGGGAGTTTCCATTTCCCATGGCCTCAGCTATCTGAGCAAGGAGAAAGAAGCTATAGCACTTGCTATCGCTGTGGCAACCGCTTCCCACCTTTTGTTGGAAGAAATTGTTGAGAACCATGTCTGTGGTGTGGATTCAGCCAAGCCTGTAAACAGGTGGTGAAATCTCATGGCAGTCAAGGTTAAAACTTAGCACCAAGTCATGCATGGGTTAGGACCTAATAGGATCCATTTGTGTTTTGGGACCACATTTAGAGCCAAAGAGTGCAATCCATCAGGTCCCAGGAGAGAATTCGGCCATCATCCTCCTGAGAAAACTCAGACAATTAACAACCAGCCCAAGTGCCCTTCTGCCTCAGTTTCCCCATGGAAAATATTCTCTCATGCCACAGCTGTGTTGAGGGAGATCCCTGTGCATGAGCCAGCATCCTTCTGCGCATGGAGGTGACTTCTTCTGGGTGAAGGTGTCTCAGCAGCACCTGCAGGCTTGCGGTAGGCAGGCTGGCTGTGAAATGGTCTCCACTCTTGGTCCAATCTTCTCCGTTTTTAAGCAAAGAGAAGTTTAAAGGTGACAGGACTGAGGAGTTTAGAAGAGTCCTGGGTTATCTGGGCTGCAATGCCCCTTCCCAAAGCAAGAAGGTGACCCCAGTGCACTGCTAGTAGGCACCTGGCGGGTAAAGCTGTGCATGGCCCCAAAGCAGGAGAAAGCTCCTTTCTTTAGGGGTTTGCCCCAGAGCTGGTCCATATAAAAAATAAACAGGGGCTGGAGAACATCACACTCACTCTAGATCTGGTTTGGTGCTCAGGTGAAGCATGTTCAAAACCGTCTCAGACCCCTCATCACTCATCAGTGGGTCCGTTGTGCCACAAGCACCCTGCGTGGTCACAGTGGCATAGCAGTGCCAAGTGAGATGAGCCAGAATATCTTCTAGGTGCCCCTGAATGCAGCTCAAGCTGCAGTAATGCTATTGCTGGTGTGGCAATGGGGAGGGAAAACCCCTCCTTTAATCTTGGGATGTGAAAGGGAAAGCAATGCTCAGTCTGGCAGCGGTATTCAGGGTTAACAGACCACCTCTAGGTCTTTACCAAGGGCTTTCTCCCACTCCAGGATAGTGGTGTCCACTGATGTATCTCCCCCGAGGATGAGAAAGTGTTTTTGAATGCTTTCTTTCTCAGTTGGTGCTTTGAAGACCCAAGGGGTCCCCGACAATTGGGCTTGGGTCAACCAGACGGTCCCAACCAAAATTCCTTTGGCTGTTTTTGCAGCAAGAAAAAAGCTTTCTGAAAAGCTGATGCCCACGGTGCTGGGGAGAGGTGGGACAGCCAGGCTCCAGACCCCTCATACTGCACCTTTGCCCCTCTAATCAGTGTGCTCTATATGCACACACACGGCTCTGCCGCCCGCCTGCATTACAGGCTGGGGGGGAAAAAAAAGCATCACCAAGACTTTCTGCTGACTCTGCGGATGATACGAGCTGCCTGGTCCCATTTGGCTGCAGAAATCTCTCCCCCAAATCCCCATCCCTTTCCAGCTTTCCCCCAGCACCTTTCCCTGCTGCCCAGCCGAACCGCAGGGAGCCACAGGGGACTGGTGCTGGTGGCATCCTGTGAGCAGGTGGCACCGCGGCCGTCCCTCCGCACCCTCCTCCTGCGCCGGGGCTGCGCGCTGCCAGAGGGACACCTTGTTTGCCTTGCTAAGCTTCAGTCCTGGTTGTTTTCTTGGCACTCCCAGTGCGGAGCAAGAGCTGTTTTCTGGAGGTACTGGTGACATGGGACTCTCCCCCAGCACATTGCTCATCCCAGGCTGCCTGTTTTTTTGAAAGGGAATTTATTGCCCTTAATCTTTGATGATCACTGAGCTAAAAACCACCCAGACCTACTGGCAAAGAATAATAATAAAATAAATAAAAATACCTGCTTTTCTGTACTTGGCCTCTGGGATTTTGCATCAGCCCAGGCCATCTTTATGGCTCTCCTGGAGAGAAAGGGATCTGCAGGCTGGCAGCTCCTGCCTGGCTTCGGAGAAGCTGCGAATGAGGAGGTTGTTTTTTTCCTGAGGCTGCCAGCCTGGCCACGTGCCCAAAGGGACTCTGCTGCTGTCAGCTTGTCCTTTCACCACAGTCCTCCCCAGCCTTGGGCTCTGCCTGCCTGCCTGTTGTTTTTTTCTTACTTTTAATGAAAGCTGTGATTTTGGGCAGGGGTGCACATGCTCCCAGCCAGGATCTCATGGGTCAGCAGCCACTGCTGTGCTGTCACCCATAGGCACCTCCTTGAAATCCAATTTGAAATGAATTGGGCTTTTGCTGTAGCCCCACTGGAGTTTAGGACTTTGCCATTCATTAACATTCCTCCCTGTGCCGTACACAGCCGTGGACATGTTTTCAAGCACTGCCACTAAGCTGGAACCCAGCACAGAGCAGAACCCACTCCCTGTCCCCATGTCCCCAGCAAGCCTCATACCCCCTCCCTGTACACAGCATCAGCTTTTGGGAGGTTGCAAACCAAAACCAAACCCAAACCCAAACCCACCGATTCCAGGGCGGACTCCTGCATTATTGAGGATTTGCTGCAAGTGCTGCAAGCTGCCAACCTGCCCCCAGGTCTCCAGCCATCGCCAGCTTCACCACCCCATGCATCAGCCAAGTCTATAGATGCCACTCACACCCAAGGGAGAAGGCAAAGGAAAAGCATTGGGAAAATGTCTTTTATTGCATAGAGAGCAAATCGAAGTCCCTCTCATTGCTCAAGCCAATGTTGGTCAGTGCTAGTGATGGTGGCACAAGGCAGGCTGTGGTTTGTACAGTAACGATGGAAAGGGCAAGAACAACATTGTGTGGAGCAAAAGGGGTGGCGTGGGGCAAGGCAGGCTCCTAAACGAGTTTCAGACACTCCATTTCTGGCACTCCCATAGCCACAAACATCTACTCCACCACTGTCCCAGCCGTCAGCGCCATCTGGAAAGGGGGACCCCGGGGCAGTGGGGACAGCCATGGCCCAGACGGACCTTCTGGAGTGCCTGAGGGAAGCCAAAAGCAGGCTGCTCTTCTTGAGTGCCTGCAAACAGTCCAGAAGCATGTGTCCTCTGAAAGCACTGTGGACCAGCCAACCCCCTGGAATCACTGTCGATGGGTCCTTTTTGGGTGGATATCAGCAGAAATAGGGGCACGACAGTCTGGTCCCCACCCCCAGGGGTAGACACATCATTGGGGTTTGCCTGGACATGGTATTCTCCAGGCCAGCCCTAAAGCACAGCTATTTCCTTTGCTGTCAGGACCCAAGGGAGGGCGATCCATGATCCAGTAGGTCATCTCCATATCCCCATCTCCTGCCACCACTGCAAACACCAGAGTGGGGTGGCTGCCAGCTCCTCTCTTTAAAACATACATGAAAGCTGCAAACTGCAAACTTTAAATAAACCAACAATCTCAACTCTGATTTCAGTGAAGTCTAGGGTGAAAAAAACCCCAAATCTGCCTGAACCATCAGCCCCATGTACTCAGTACAGACAGACATAGTTAAACTGCCTTTTGTTTTCCAAAATTTTTTTATCAATCAAGGCGATTCATGTTACAGTTCTGTTTTCATAAGAATTAAGAATTAGAAAAGTGGTTAAAAACAAACCCACCAGCATTACAGTCCAATGTAGGATGGCATGTGCAAACACAAGCATCAAGAAAACCCAATAAACATCAGTGCAAGCTTCAAAATTCTATCACACAGGCATCACGTTGACCTGCTGCTCAGCCATGGTCTGCTGTGGCTGGGTGGAAAAGGCTGACTCCAACTCCCAAACATGTTTCGGGGCTTTTCCTGGTCTAAGTCAACTAAACCCTGCTTTGGCCAGTGACCCGTGGTGTACATCAGAGAAATCTCCCTAGTAGCAGTTCCCAAGGTGTCTGTGTACAAAAGTGCTTGTGGTCTGCAAGGTCCTAGAGGTCCTTGAGTCCTGCAGTGATACAGCATAGTGTTAGAAACAGTGGTTTTGGTAAAAAGTTGGATGGAAAGGGCACCTAGAAGCCTGTGAGATAGCTTGAGGCAGCACTGCTGAGCCTGTCCCCAGCATGCAGGGAAGGCTTGGTGCCGTAGATCCCCAGAGAGCCACCCATATGGACCCGCTCTTCAGCATCATCCCTTATGTCCCCCCAACAGCTTTCCTTTCTCCCAGCTGGAGCACTGAATAGCCACAGCCATTTATGGCCTAACTACAGCATTCAGAAAAATAAGGGTGCTCTGTAATCTTACCCATTATTCATATAGTTGAATAAAAAGAAAATTAAAATCTTGATAGCAAAATCCTTTCTTTTGAGGGAAGGGGAAGAAAGATGGTGTGTCTAATGGAGAATTTCCTCCATGACCTTCCTGACAATGGCTGAACCCACTGAGAAGAGATTGAAGGCACTCATCTGGCTGTTCCCATCATTTTAACTATTAAGGGATACTAACAGGAATGCTGTGTTTCTCTTCATGTAGCTTCACCCCTTATTAGTGAGGGATGTGGTGAGTGGCACGGCAGAGACAGGGGAGGAGAAGACACGCAACAACTCCTGGTCACACTAGGATCCTTCCCATGAAGTCCTGTGCCAGGAATCCCACTTCTTCACTGGCAGTTGAGCCATGTAGCAACAACTCCTCCACCCAACGACTCCCGTGCCAAGGGAGGACAAGTATTTCACAAGCAAAGATTGAAAGGGAAGAGCTGGACCCCCTCAAAGCATGGCTTTTAAGCATTTCTAGGACTGGAGAAGCCCTCTCCGTACCCTGTCCTCCTTACAGGCTGTGGTCAGACTCATCTCCAGGAGCTCCTCACCTTCACCTCCACCCTCCAGTCCAAGGGCCAAATCCTGCCAGTGCCCTGATGACTGACACTGGGACTTCAGGATTAACTCCTTGCCAGAAGGTGTCTGTAACTTGTAACAAAACCACTATTTGCACTGGTGGCAGGCAACAAACCTGAGTCCTTCATGGTTAAAAGCCACAAGAAACAGGCTTTGGGAAACACTTGTGCTCCAGCTGGGCAAGGACCTATAGGGCTTCCCTGCATCTTGTATTGAGGCTGAAACACCAAATTATGCAGGGCAGATTCAGACCTCAAGGGATGCTCCAAAGAGTCCATCAAACTGGACTTCCTCATGCCCTTCCTAATTATAAAAGCACTTCAGATTTTGCCCCAAACACCCAAATTTCTACTCCTGGACCCCATCACAACCCCCAGGTTTAGTGCATCTCCTTTTCTGCCTCCTGCAAAGCCCAGCGGCAGGAGATGGGTTTTGAGAAAGATCCTCACTGGTACCCAACCCTACCCAAAACACAGCACCATCTCCCCAGGTGGCAGACTCGTGCTGGACCCATGCTCAGCCCAGACACAATCCCATGAGAAACCCCGCAGATGCTGAGCTCTCCTTGGCTGGTCGTAGCCTGGGCAGGGTGCCCCAAACCTTCCCAGCCAATGCTGTTCAATTCTGCAGGGGCTCATTAAAAATTCAGGGGCTGAAACACAGTCCCAACCAGGGCAATGCTGGGAATGTCCTGCCCTGGGGAGGAAGGCTGCCAGACTTCAATCCTGTTTGCTCTGTCTTGGAGTGGAGATTGCCCCCAGCTCTCTGTAAATGCATCTTCCCATACACAACCAAATGGGAAAGCTGAGAAAGAGGTAACTCTGCAGCTCCATACGGCTGCTGGGGACTTGGGGTGCAGGACCACGTCACCCCGCATCCCCTCCAGAAGCCTCTGACAGCAACCCCACCTCCAGCACCACAAACATTGCCTGAGGAAGGCCCCAAATTCTCCCGGGAGAGAGGAGGGCTGCTTCAGAAAAACCCTCAACAAAATCATCACCTCTAACTGCGACCTGAGATGGAAATGGGTATTAGCTTAATTTCATGGTAGACGAGAACATTTCCGCGGGTGCAGTGAGAACACCCGCTGGCACAGACCCGTCAGTGCAAAAGCCAGTGTTTTCCACCCACCGGCAAGCCGGCTAGCAGCAAACGTCACCGCCAATCCAAGACACGTGCCACTCGCGGGAACCGGCTGTTCCTGGGGAAGCGCTGCACGTACTTTTTGAGAACGGCTTTGCTCCAGGCAGTCCTTCTGCCAGCAACAAACCTGCAATCTCATCTGTCCTTAAAAACCAAAAGGGATGATATCAGCAGGATAATCATGTAATTGCTTTAAAAAGACTAATGGGGTGTGCTGGTACGGACAGCGCTGCTCTAGGAAAGGCAGTGTTGACACTCAAGGCAAAATACACGGGCAAGTACCGTGCAGCGGGTGTTAAATGGGCAAGGAGGTGGGATGCAGCTGTCCCATCAAGTGATATGCAGCCCATACAGTTAAAATACCACTCGAGTGGACATCACTCGAGTAACCTGGCCTGCCTGGTACCGGGGAAAGCAGGAGCATGGGGCAACTGTTAGTCCAGTGCCACACTAAGCCAAAGGGGGAGAAGACATATGTGTGTATACATGTGTCCCTAGTCTGTTTTCTGCTCTTAAAAAAGTCTTTTAAAATATATTTGCCATATTACAAAACTTAAGGCAGGCTGTGCGTAAGCAACCCTCCCATGTCACACGCCCCCATGCCCAGTGCCAGGTGCTCCCATTGGCAGTAACCAACCTCCACCTCTGGAAATCCTTCGGAACTGATAAGGTATTGGGTTTACTACATGTCTGCAGACAGACAACTCCTTCCTGACCTATACAGAGAAAATTCTGCCGACCGTAACCCAACCAGAGTCTCCTACCAGCGTCAAATTAAAAAAAAAAAAAAATCACACGCGACCCCCCCAAATAAAAAGAAATTACCCCAAGGACAGTGAAGTCTATTTAATTCCCTTCCTCAAGCCCAGTCTCAAAAGAAATGTGCAATTAGAATTATTATTTGTTACGAAGTCCTAGGTAAGGCATAGTTATCCCAAAGCTGATGGAGGAGCCTGTTAGGAAACCCAGAGGAAATAGGCAACTTCGTCCAGGTCGACAGGATAGTCCGTGAGCAGCACCGGGGTCTTCTCAAACAACTCCCCCTTGTAGCTGCGCCACTTGCCCGCTGGCAGGTAGACGTCACGCTCCTGCTTGCCCATCTCCAGGACGGGGGCCACCATGAGGGTGTCACCAATGAGGAACTGGGAGTCGATCCTGTGCGTGGCCTCGTCGCGGGGCGAGATCCACCAGATGGGACGGATGATGGGGTCACCCGTGTCGGTGACCTCCCCAGCGAGCTCCAGCAGCAGCGGGGCCACCAGCGACTCGTGGAGCTCTGTGAACTTCTGCGCGATCTCCACCACCTCCTTGTCATAGAGCCAGGGCGGGATGGAGAACTGCATGGAGGGCATGAAGGCAGACAGCTCCAGCCACCGCACGTACAGCTCCCGGTCGGGGATCTCCACTGCCCCCTCTGTCTTGTTGGGGAAAAAATTCCCCCCGATCATGTCAGCGGATATGAAGGGGTACCCCAGCATGCTGATGGTGAGCACCGTGGGGATGAGGGACTTGAGGCCAAGCTCGTAGCCCCAGACGGAGTCGCGGTCAATGATGCGGAAGAAGCAGGAGATGTTCTGCGACTGGTAGCCCACCCGCACCTCAGCCAGCTCGTAGAAGGGGATGGCCATTTCCGTGTAGCGCCGTGACCAGATGCTGGGGTCCGAGAGTGGGCGGAAGGTGCTGAACTGCTTGGGCAGGTAGCTGGTCTCACCCGCGTCGAACTTGAAGGACGAGATGCCGTACTTGTGTCGGAGCTGACGCAGGTGGCTCTGGAACCAGTCCCGGGCTGCCGGGTTGGTGAAGTCCAGGATGGCCCCGATGCCATTCCACCACTCCACCATGGCTGGCAGCCGCCCAGATGGCTCCTTGATGAAAAGCTGACGCTCGATCCCCACCCCAAAATTGGAGGAGTTGTAGTTTATGAAAGGGTGAGTCCACAGGGTGACCTTAAACCCATCCTCCCTCAGTTTTGCAAACATCTCTGTCACATTGGGGAACTTGACAGGGTCAAAGTCAAAGTCCCCATAGGCTTGCGTGTACATGTCATCAATTTCAATGTGGCTGCAGTTAAAACGGTACTTCTTGATCTTTTCGGCAAATCGCAAGAGTTTATCTTGGTCGATATTGTTCTTGTAGAGTGCCCAGGTGGACCAGATGGGATATCGGAAGGCGTTCTCGGCAGGGATCTTGGAGGGCTTGTTGAAGTACCGGCGCACCATGTACTTGTGGATGGAGGTGACATCGGAGCCCACGCAGACCCGGTAGCTGAGCTCGGGGAAGGGCTGCTGCCCCGGTGGGGGCTTGTAGGGGGAGTCCTTGTAGCGGGCCTGGAAGAAGAGGGCACGCTCAGTGGCGTTGAAGCCCAGGTGGAAGGGCACGGAGTCGTTGATCTTGATGGCCGCTGCCTTGGAGGAGAGCCAGTAGCGCTCGAGGATGCCGCCAAAGCTGTCGCGGAAGGAGTAGACGTCGCTCGTCACGTAGGGCACGGGCTCCTGGTAGCCGGCCAGGCGGATGGGCCAGTGCTGGGTGCTCATCTCCGAGCCCCCGTACCAGTGGGCATCCTCCCAGAACATGGTGTGCTCCACTGCCGGGCCGGCCGCCAGCTCTTCCCAGCGCACACGGTAGCACATGACCGTGTCCTTGGGCTTCACCGTCTGGATGAAGAAGTTGAGCGGCCCCCCGCCCGACCGCGTGCAGCTCAAAATCTCGCCCTCCTTGGAGCACGACTCCAGGTCGAGGCTGCCCGAGCGGAAGGCCAGCCGGAAGACCACCTCCCCGTGCTGGTTCCGGATGACGAAGCCGTCTGCGCGCAGGTCCATCAGCTCCGTCTTGAGCCGCTCCGCCTTCCGCAGGGACATGGTGTAGTAGCACCAGGCCACCACCGCAGCAATGAACAGGAAGAGGCCCAGCAAGATGGCCCCGAGCATGGGCCTCAGCTCCTTGGAGGGCTTCTGCTTCACTGGCGTGAAGTTCTCGGGCAGGAAGGTGTACATGGTGCTCTGTTTTCTCTAGCGCTTTTTGCAGAGGAGTGGGAAGGAAGATCTCTTTGCAGCAAGTCCGGGGTTCTCAGAAGGAGACCACGGACTGTTAGGAGAGTTCCCACCTCCACCGAGTCCTGGAGCACCTGTCTCTGAAAAAGAAGAGGATATAAATGGTCTCAGAAGAATCTCTGAATCAAGGGACCGCTTGTCATCCCTTTGCTGACTCCATTTCAGCAGCTCGCCCCGGCCCCGTGCTGCCAGACTGCGACGTGCCATGTGCTGCATGCCGAGTACCAGACATCATCTCCGATTACCCCAGGCAGACAACACGTGTGGAGAACAGCCTGAGTCTCACGCGGAAAACAACCCCAGGGCAATAAGGGCCAAACCTTTTCCATAATTAGTTCTTTTTTGGGGGAAGACTTTCAGCGAGGCAGGAGCGAGACTGGGAGGGGGTAGGAGGAGGCTAAGCAGGTGCTGGATCAGCCCACTGACAGTATCTTTAAGGGACAGGGCTAATTAAGAGCCATAGAAGATACCACACAATGAATTCCAGGCAGCTGCTCCTCATTTTAATCAAACTGCCTCCCTGGCAGATTTAACTCAGCTCATCCGCAGCACCATTCCCTTCCCACCCCCTCTGTGTCTCGGCTGCTCCGGGAATGCTTGGCAGTGAAGGTGGGTAAATCCCAGCTTCTCCACAGTCCCCGCATGGCCAAATGTGTCCAGGGTACCTGCGCCTCGTGGCTGCTTTTGGGGGGGCACATAAGGGGTGCGCTGTGCAGCAAAGCACAGCTGCGGGAGGTACTGCACCAGCAGTCCCATGCGGGAGGAGAGCGCCTTGCTCTTGCCGTGCACGCAGACCCCTGCAACGGCTCCGGGAGCGAGAAAGGCTAATTTTTTGGGGACTGAGTGGTGCAGGACCTCTAAAGGGTTTTTCCTCCGTTCAGCACAGCCCTGGGCTGTGTTTCGGCTCCATCCCGCTCTCCCCTGCGCGGCCCCGGGGAAGTGGGCTGTGCCGAGAGCCTAATGGCTTTTCCTTGGCCGTGGGCTGGCTGGGCTTGGCCAAGCGCAGCGCCGGGGATCCAGAGGGGAAAAGTAAAGTGAGGACACGGGAGAGCGAGAAACAAGCCCAGCTGCAGGAGGAGCAGGGGAAGGAGAGGAGCTGCAGAGCCGCAGACCAGCTGGCCACTACCTGCCTAGCGCCAGCACACACGGGCACGCCACCTCCTCCCCAAGCCCCGGGGGCTGTAAGCCTGTCAGCTCTGGGGAAACCAGAGAAAAAACCCTTCTTTTTGGGCACGAACAAAGCTGGTTGCAGTGACTCCCTCTAAAGGGGTTTGTTTCTTTTTAAAAAAAAAAAATGAAGAAAAAGATCCAAAAGGAAATACCATACCCTCTCCCTGCCGCAAGCATGACAAGCTGGAGCACATTTTCCTCTGCACCTCGGACAGATCTTTCTCCCCAGAAATGGACAGCCAAAGCAGAAAGGGGTCCTGAGCATCACCTAAACACCACCGCTCCACTACGGGGATACCCAGGTGTAAACCCAGAGTGGCACCTGAGCACAGCCTCAACAAAACACACAGCATTTTATATTCGTCATGCAGCACGTATTGGGCCAGACCTTGCAGCTCAGGGGCCTTTTTCGTTGCCGGCCAGGTCATTTTAGCCTTCCCTTGGGAGCCAGTAACTTTCTAGGCTGCCAGTTGCTTTAAATGGGATTACAGCAGCATTAGGAAGCGATTAGCCTGAATGGGTGATAGGTTTAGCTAAATGACTTGTCCTGCGGCCAAGTCCCACGGAGCCCTCACTTGCTGGTGGGGAGATCCGGCACAGGATGGGGGTGGCTCCAACCACCCCGATTGTGTCACCCAGGGCCAGATCCTGCACCCCAGGAACCGGGCCCTCAGCCACCAGCATGTGTGATGTGAGGCTGGCTGAGCCCAGCAAAAACGGGGCAACAAAGGCAGAGAGGAGACAGTTGCGAGAAGTTGCTGTGCTTGGGATAAATGCTCATCCCCTCTATCAACCCCTCCTTGGCTTTAGGGTGAACCAGAAGCAGCACAGGATTGTAATGGGGATGGCGGGGTGGGGGGGTTTGCAGAAGGGTCTTGGCCAAAACCAGCACAGCTGAGCAATGCCACAAGTGGCAGGATGCTTCTGGAAATAGAGATGGGTATGCTGAGCCCAAACAAGCTCCCTCCCTCTCGGCACTGGGAATTTTTGGGATGCCAGCAAGGGAGATGAAAATACCTATCACTACCAGAGGCATGCCTGTGTCTCATGCATGCCTTATCTGGGGACTGCAAAGCTTAAGGGGGGAGAAAATAAAATGCAGCTGCCTACCAAGCAGGACTTGCAAATTATTTGGGAAAATAATTTTTTAAAGTTTTAATGTTTTCTGAAAAAAAAGAGGAAATAAATGGTGTTTTCTGTCTCAGATCTCATTTAGGGTTTTAAGCCCAAGAAATGGCAGATACTGCTGCTGCGGGGACAGCCACCTCCTCATTCCACGTAAAATTGACAGCAGCTCCCAGGGCTTTAGGGAGTTTCTGGATTTTCATCTCCCTTTCAGGAGGCCGGTTTATTATTTATGAACTACTTCGAAGCTGCTCTATTTTTAGGCTGTTTCTTTCTTTTCCCCCCATGGGCTGGAGCTCATGACGTACACAAAGGAGCCGTCACTGCTGCTGCCAGTAGAGAAATAATGTGTGTTTTAAGAAAGGTTTTGCAGCCTTTTGTGGCCCTTGGACACTGATCTGCCTCGGAGGGATTTGCAAGTCGGGTGTCTGAGCTGGCGGATTTAATCCTGCTTTGGTCGCTCTGGCTGGGCCAGGATCAAACCCCTGTGGCTGCCCGGGGCTGACGGACATCACCTGCTTGGGTACCAATCCAACAAAGATGCTGAGAAGGGTGTCTGCAGGCATCACCCAGCACACCAATGGGCCAGGGAGGTCTCTGAAAACAGGATCTCACTCTGTGCCCATCCAACCCCTCTATTTTTTTGCCTTGTTAACAAAATGCACGTTCTCCACTTGGTGATTTGGCTCCATCCCAGATGAGAAGTAAGTCTCCCAAGCTCCCTGGAGATGCCTGCTGCCTCGCACTCATGAGCTGCAGCCTGCAGAGGTGCCTGCTCATGCAAAGCCTGTTTCAACATTTCTTTTGGAATGCAAACTTGTTATTTTGCTCCAAGATGACATTGTGGTGACCTTTAACGCCTCAAAAAAAAAAAAAAGAACACGGGAAGGGAGGGTGCCAAAGCCAAACAGCATGTTTGCAGCTTGCTGCGCTGGAGCTTCCCAGCTGACCCAAAACAAAGCTTTTTCTTCCTGTTCTGTAGAAGCAGCATGTCGTCTTGCCTCAACTCGACATGAGAGTAAAACATCTGAGCAGGACACACTTTGCAGAGTAAAAATAAAAATCCATTTTTTGACTGCTTCTATTTTTACCAACACCACCCACTAACCACAGGCTGCGAGACCCACAGCACCACTAACCCCAGCAACTTTGCAATTAGGGCATTCGTTTAAAGAGGGTCAATAACATTCAACTGGTCTCTATTGCTCCGGTGGCGTCCGGTCTGAACCATGCTGGAAGCCAACCTTGTGCCGGGGACACGCGCCCATTTCCCACACTTTGATGCCGGGAAACCCTCCCCTCCGGTGCAAGGTGCTGCCGCCTCCTCCCCAAACATCTTGGCAGGAGTGGAGCTAAGGAAACACCGCAGATTTCACCGGGAGGCATTTCCAACACCATAAAAGAGGAGGGAATTGGGATGGCAAATTAAAGGGGAAATTACTTCTCTGCAAAACAGCTGCAGGGGGGAAAAAAGCCTCCGTACGCACGGTCCTGGCTCTGCTCTGCAACACCCCCGCCGGGGAGACCGGCCCTGCCAAAGGGACTTGGCAAACCTGAGATGGGGGATGAGCAAACCCTTCCCGGGGGTTTCATTTCCCTTGGAGGGGTCTGCAGCAGCACTAGAGTTCTCTGTAGGGCTTTTTGGAGTCATAAAGGGTGAAATCACCGTTCCAGTCGCTTGGCGCTGATGGGAGCCGGTGGGACAGGCAAGGGCACGCTGCCTGCACGGATCAGAGGCATCGATTCCTCCCCCAGCCCTGCAGAGCCACCTGCAAGGATCCCCCCAAATACCGCACCCGATCATCCCGGGACCCTCGGATTTTCCCCACGGCGCACAAGCCACCACGGGCTGAACGTGGGTGGCATAGACTCTGGGCCCCCGAGCCAGGGCAGTGACTCTACCTTAGCAGGACAGGGACAGCCGGGGAGACACAGTGCTTCCTTCCCAGGGGACCCCCACCTTCACCGTCCCCACTGCGGTCGCAGCAGGGACCGACACGCTGCCTGGCCTGAGGGGCTTGGGGAAAGGCTGCGGTCGGAGGGGGGTCTCTGCGCTGCCTGCAAAGTGACAGATGCTTGCTGTTGGGGCTGCTGCCTCCGTGGCAAGATACGGCAGCAAATTCCCCGTAGGACCCGACTGTCGGATACGGACAGCCCTGGCCAGAAGGTAGCTCATCCCGCTGGGGTCATGGTGCCGGTACTTACCCGTCCATCGCCTCCTCGGGATCCCTGCCTGCTGTCTGGCTCTGCCACAGATGGCTTTTTAAGCACATAAAAAATACACGCTGCTACGCCTCCGTGTCCCCAGCAGCTTCGTTCTCTCCATCACGCAGGAGTGTTTTGGGGCTACGAGCTGGCTGCACCACGAACAGCACGTGTCCACGGGCAGGAGGAGGGGAGCCAGCACGTCACTGGTGTGTTTTCTCAGGCACTGTGACGGATGCGTGAGCAGCCAACCCTTTGGCCGGGGTACGCCGAGGCAGCAGCGCCTGGCCAAGAGGCAGCTGCCGCAGGCATCGCGGCGGCACGAAGCGCACGAGCTTCGCCAAGCCTCAGCTCCTGGAGTCGCGGGATTGGGGCTGGCAGCTCGCCTCCCTGCCAGGTGAACAGAAAGGGCTGGCGAAGGCTCATCCCCTCCTGCATTCACAGGCTCTCCCAAATCACAAAGTAAAACAAAAAACAACCCAGGGTTTTGTTTTTCTCTTCCCCAAGTCTTGTGATTTAAAGCAGAGTCATGATTCAGCAGAGTAACGAGGCTGCCTTGAGTGAAAAGAAACAAGCAGCCCCACTGCTGCTGGCTGGTTTGTAAGCCAGGATTAAACAACACCGGGCAGCCAGAGGATAAACCCCAAATCCAAGGGGGCCACAGGAATACAGAGCTCATCTGCAGAGTGCAGACACGCTGCCAGCACTTCGCTCCGTCTGCAGGAGGAGACAGGAGATTTGGAGCTGCAGCATTAGCTCTGCCCAGCCTTAAATACTTTCACCTATATTGTAGGAATCATCACTTTACAGCCCAGTTATGTCCCTTAAAGCTGCCAGTGTCAAGTGACGCTCCAAACCTATTTAGACACCTCATCCAGTGTCTGATCATGAATACAAAAAAGCCACTGGGAGTCAATTCTGGCAGCAAATGACTTAACATTTAACAGCCCTAACAATTCCCCCATTACAACATCGTCTTTCTTTCACAGAATCACAGAATCATTAAGGTTGGAAAAGACCTGTAAGATCATCAAGTCCAACCATAAAAAAAAACCAAAACAAAAGCAACAACAACAAAAAAAAAAACCACAAAAAACCCCCAAACCACCCACAAACCACAAAACACACCACAACCCACACCAAAACAACCCACCCACACCACACAGCACCATGCCCATCAAGCCACCTCCCACAATGCCATATCTAGACGCTCCTTGAACACCTCCAGGGAGGGTGACTCCACCACCTCCCTGGGCAGTCTGTTCCAGTGTTTCACCACTCTCTCAGTAAAGAACTTTTTCCTAATATCCAGCCTGAACCTCCCCTGGCGCAACTTGAGGCCATTTCCTCTAGTCCTGTCTCTAGTCACTTGGGAGAAGAGACCAACACCCACCTCTCTGCAACCCCCTTTCAGGTAGTTGTAGAGAGCGATAAGGTCTCCCCTCAGCCTCCTCTTCTCCAGGCTGAACAACCCCAGCTCCCTCAGCCGCTCCTCATCAGACTTGTGTTCCAGACCCCTCACCAGCTCCATCGCCCTTCTCTGGACACGCTCCAGCACCGCAATGTCCTTCTTGGAGTGAGGGGCCCAAAACTGAACACAGCATTCGAGGTGCAGCTTCACCAGCGCCGAGTACAGGGGCACGATCACCTCCCTACTCCTGCTGCCACACTATTTCTGATACAGGCCAGGATGCCGTTGGCCTTCTTGGCCACCTGGGCACACTGCTGGCTCATATTCAGCCGGCTGTCGACCAGCACCCCCAGGTCCTTTTCTGTGGGGCAGCTTTCCAGCCACTCGTCCCCAAGCCTGTAGCGTTGCATGGGGTTGTTGTGACCCAAGTGCAGGACCCGGCACTTGGCCTTGTTGAACCTCATACAATTGGCCTCGGCCCATCGATCCAGCCTGTCCAGATCACCCTTTGTTCTTCACCCTGTACCAATTAGCAAGATGAAGTTTTAATAAGCTGGGTCTTCACTTTAACCCTGCACACCGCTTGCGGTGCTGCCGGCTCATGACTAAACCATGGCTGAGGACTCTCGCTTTCCCCTCCCTGGAGGCACATCACAGTGCCTGAATTTGTCTGAGTTGCAAAGATTTGTGGAGACTTTAAAACAAAGTGAGCTCTTCTGGTCCACTCGTATTGAAGTGCATTGGACACGTGGGAGAAAAAGCTCCAGTGCTCTCCCTTCAAGGACATCTCTGTGTCCACCTTGGAGATGCCCTACAGCCCCTGGGGGAGCAGGAGGCAGCCTGGCCCTGAAGCTGCGGTCCATGGGGTAACCCAGAGCCCAGCAGCCAGCTCCTCGGCACCTGCAGGGCCAGCAGCTCTTGGAGAGGCATCCACTAAAACCACCCAGCTTGTGCCTGACAGCGGCAAAAGCAAAACACCAAATACAAGGAGTTCCAAGCGGCAGCATGCCGGGATGATATAAACTTCTGCCCAAAAAAAAATGGGAGAGATAACCGCAGTAACTACATTGCCCCGACTGAAGGAGCTAGCACCAGGCAGGGACGTGGCCCAGTGGGGCTGGTCCAGCGGGCAGGCATATGAAATCCTGGCACGAGGCACTGGTCCACTATTAGTTTATTTCATTTGCCATGTGTGCTGTATAATATACACAGCCAGAAAGATTTTGGTGTCTTTGCTGCTGTCCTTCGGTCCCACAGCCCAGTTCCTTCTGGCACAAGTTGTGCTTCATCTACCACCCTATCACTCCAACAGCCTCTCTCCCCAGTGCTCCCGCGGGCATTAATCTCACTCCTGCTCATTTCCATCCTCCAAGGCAAACTGCCTCACAGCGGGACTCAGTGTCCTGTTTTGCCCCCAGATCCTTTCTTAAAAGAGCTGATTCAGCACTTTGGGAGCACTCAGCATTCTGGATGCCGAGGCTGGCTGAAACCCGAGCATATCCCAACACCCAAGCACTACAACACGATATGGGGAAGAAATGGAAACCGAAGCCCATCCCTCTGGCATGGCGATTTTCCAGACATTGAGTTACCATGAAACTCCAGGTGCTGGCAGCTCCAGAGAGCAGTGGATGGCTCATGGGGCTGGGCTGGCCACTCAGGACCCCGAAAGTCCATCTGTATCCCACAGCCAGCGGTGCTGGACAACCTTGGGCCAAGTGCAATCACCAATCCTTTAAAGTGCTCCCTGGCAGCTCTTCCATGTGCAGATCCAGCCATGCAGACACAACCCCCTGACCCTCATCCCCCACGGGGCTGCAGGTGTCTGCTGTGCCAGGCACTTGCCCTTTGGGCATCATGAGTATCCCAAGAGGGAGAGGGAAAACAGAAAGAAGGATTTGTGCTTTCTAAAACAGCTTTGGCCGCTCTTCACCACTGCCAGCACTTGCTGATGGAGGGGCTGTCCCAGAAAACACTGCAAACCCAACACAGTACATCGCACGATGTGCTGTGTAAACCCATCTGCTTAAGTTTTCGCTGCCAAACATCTGTCTAGCGGCAAAAGTTGAAGATGCACCTTGCAAAGCGGAGCCGGGGTCGTGTCTCCGGGCCCCGTTAACCTTCTCCAGGCGGCAAGACTCCTACCCATCACAAGAAAAACGTGCGCAGCCCCTCCGTGGCGGAGTGCGAAAGCCTGGCACCCAGGGTCAGGGTGCAGGTTGGCACCCACACCCCGCTCCCCGCGGGCCTTCCGAGCCCGCCCCTGCTACCGGCTGCCGCCTGGGCTCTGCGGGACGGGGCAACCCCGCCCGCCTCCAGCCCCCCCACCCGCTCATCCCCCCCGCCCCGGGATGCACACCCCAAACCCGCCCCGGGGGCTGCCGCATCCGTCCCCGGCGGGCAGCCCCGGCAGCCGGCAAACTTACCGGCGGCGCCGGGCCATGCCTGGGCTCTGCGCGGCACCGGGGACGGGGCGGGGGGCACCGGCTCTGGGCGCAGCCGGCGGCCCGCAGCGGTTCCGGGGTTGGGCGCTCCCCGCCGTCCCGCCCCGGCTCCAGCCCCGCCCCGGCGCGGCGCTCCCCGCTGGGAGATGTAGTTCGGCCCCCGCCGCTCCCCCGGCGGCGGCAGCAGCCCCGGCGGGTGGCGACGGGGCCGCTCCGGGGGGTGGGAGTGGCTGGGGATGCGCGGGGGCACTTGCGGGTGGGGGTACCCCTGGGGCTGAGCTGGGACCACCCGGGTTTTGGCACTGGTGGGGCTGTGCCGGGATGCTTTTGGGCTGGGAGGGGGTTTTCCCTGCCCCAAGCAGGGTTGGGGTGCTGCTTGGTGTGGGCACAGCGCGGCGGCGGTGCTGCCCCACAGGAACGCGGAGCCCCAGATGGCTCTGTGCTGGAGCATCCCTCTCGTGGGGACCGCAGCTCCATGGGTTTATGATCTGCAGCACAGGTGGAAGGCCCTGGATGGTGTTCCCCGCTGGCACTGGGCTCCCAGATCATAGAGAAGGGCATTTCATGCCTTCATTAATTATGTGCTCCTTTCAAATCCCCCTCCATATTTAGCCCGTGTCCATGCTCGGTATCCCAGATGGACAGCAGCTCTTCTTGGATAACTTGGCAAAAGCAACCATGTCCTAAGCAGCCCAGCACGAAGCCGACAAACACGGGTATCAACGACTGCTTCTATTTCTGTCTGTGTTACTATGCTCTGAGAGCTTCTCTTTGCATGTTTTCTTGATCTCCAGACTTGTGGGTGGTGGCAGGGTACCAGCCCCTGAGGGCCGTTAAAGTGCCCACCAAGCCAGCAGTCGCTGAAGTTTCTCCTCCCTCCCCAGGGACTTCCCCAGCCTGTAGGAAAGGGTCTGAGGGGAACAGTTGCCCAAGACAGTTTTAATGAAAGCCCATCTTTGCTCTTCACCAGCACCACAGGGCAGAGTAAGCCTCCGAGATAAACTCAGGGTGGATGGTGTAGCTGCCTCTCTGGACTCCTCCTGTCTTCTTGAAGTGGCTCATGTCCCACCTAGGAGAGCAGATAATGTTATCAGCCATGGGAGGATGAAACTCTGGTGAGGAAGAAGAGCAGAAAACCTGTTTCTGGCTGCCAGCATCGCTTAGGGGTGAGCAGCGGACACCCAGCTTTCTGCATCCACTTTGGTGTGTGTCTTTGGGTGCTGAGACCAAAGTGAAGTCCTGGCAGAAGAGCTGAAGCTCCCTGGTGCTGCCATCTCAGTGAGCTGCTTCCAGTGGGTCTCCCACCCTGCAGACACCCACTTTCTCTTGCACTGTCGTTTTCCCAAAACCTTCATTCCCAACGTCACGCCACTCCAGGAAAATCTGCCTGTTTCTCAGCAGAGAAGACCTTGAGAAACATCTCACCAAGGCTCAGGCATAGGAAGATCTATAGGGAACCCAGCACTCCCTGTTTGTTCTTCTTGGTTTTTGGTTTTAGTTTCTGGGCTCAGGAATCTAAAGCCACTCACATGTTTTCTGCAAAGCCTGCTGCCTAATTTTGGCCCACGGGGGGTTGATGCAGTAGCAGAGTGATGACTAAGCTGGTTGAACAGCCGCCTCTCTCCCCTCACTGCTTCCCCAGGGCTGAAAAAAGCTGCCTCGGCAATGGAGACATCCTAAGGATAAGCATGTGGGGATTGAACGTTGCTGTCAAACCTGCAGCGGGTGAAGGACAGGGCTGATTACTTCATAACGAACAGTATGACCAGGGAACAGGTTCTTGGATAAGAAGAGCAAACAATAACAGAAAATATGAGAGCAGCACAAGAAACACTGAAATGGCCCCAAAATCTGGGAGATGCTAAGCTACATACAGCTGGGCTCAGGGGTGCCGGCAAGATTTCAGGTGCCGTACAGTCCCAAGGACCGCTGGATGAGACCAAGCATAGAAACGCCTGTCCTGGGAGTAAATTTGGCAACTGCTTCTCCACGGGTAGCAACAACACACCCCACAGCCCAGCACATCAACAGTGTCCTGCTCTCCCTTGTCACGTCCACTTAGCCTGCGAGACGGAGGTGCGAAGGCTGCATCACTGCCTGCATGGGCACTGCGATGGGACCTGCTACTCCTCGAGGTCTGCAGTCTGCACCATCACCCCCAGAATAACCCTCTGAGCAATTTTGCACGAAACCCTAGTGAAAAGAGAGCTAGTGGCTGGCTGGCATTTGGAAAAAACAAGAGGCTTTTTCCTGAGGGCAACTGGCTTGGAGCATTCCCCGCACTGAACCTGTCTGCACCTAGGGCTCCTGTACGGGAAGGATGGCTGGGGGCGATGTGTAGATGTACAGAACATTGCTCTGGGGCTGTAACTGCAGCACGGGATACTCCTGCAAGAGACAGAGGAGGTAGGGTGAGCGGTGGCCCTGAGGACAAGGGAGGTCATGTCCTTCCCAACCCATCCCAATCCAAGGCAACCCATCCCCACCCAATCCAAGCCAACCCATCCCTCCCCAAGCCACCTCAACTTACAGCCCTCTCTCCTAGTGCGTGGAGATGCTTTCTGATGGCAGGTGCCCCATCAACGTTGTAGTCCATCCCTCGCAGGCAGTAGTGGCGCCCAAAGCAGGGGCTGTAGTAGCCCTGGAAGGGTCCCCTCCCCGTCACGGTGTACACAGGCAGCCTGTGCGGCATGTCAGCAATCACCTCTCTCTCTGCAAACAGAGGGATGGTGAGGGTAAGGGTGAGGAGGAGCAGCCAGCCCATCAACCGGATGGACACCAGCATGGCACAGGCACAGCTACAGCCAGAGTACAGGGAAGGGTGAGGCTACTTACCGGGTTGATTGAGGCAGGTGGGTTTTGGGGGGTACGGCATGGGTATGCTGTGCAGGAAGGTCTCCATCCTTGTCTCCTGCAAGGAGCGATGGCAGCCCTTGCAGGACTGCCACCCTTTTGCTGCAGAGCCCGAGGTGCTGGTGGCACCTGAAGTGGCTCCATTTTGGGGAGGCCAGGGGGGCTAGACTCTACCTTGGGCAGGAGGGGGAGGTAAGAGGAGTGCTTATTCCAGGCTGGGCTGTTGTAAGGACTTGTTCTCCAGGTGATGTGTTTGTCCTCGTTGACAAAAACTGGGCTGTACTTCTCTGCAATGCAAAAGCAACAGGCAGGGGTGTCCTATAGAGCTGGGGATGTGAGGGGATGGCTGGAAAGTCCCAACTGTTCCCCCTCTCCTCAAAACACAATGCCACGGGGCCAGGGGGCATGTCAGAGGTGCTGCTCCCAGGGTCCTTGTGAAGGATCTGTGATGGAGGTGACACCACCACTTCCAGCTCATTGGTCACTCGTCCCTGCTCATGTAGCCTTGGTCCCTGGGGGCTATGGGGTGCCAGGAGGGTGTCTGCAGGCAGTACCTACCACCGGGGGTATTTAGGGGCCACCATGGGAGAGAACCCTGGGGACCTGAGGACATCTATGGGATAGGGACAGTCTCAGTGCAGGGATGGGGAAGGGTGGCTGCGGCAAAGCCACAAGCGCAGGTGCCGAGGGAGGGTCCCTTCACCACTGTGGGGGGTTTGCAGGGCGCAGAAGGGGGGATGAACAGAGCTGCTGCCGGCACCCTCAGCCCCCTGACCCCATGGGGATGTGCCCCGTGTGACACAGGAGGACAGTTGGGACCTCGGCAGTACCTTCCGACCTGGCCAGCCAGTACTTCTCGGGCCAGTAGGTAGCAGGGTCAATGGTGTTCCTGTAGTAGTCCTGCATCGCTGCCTTAATCTGCTGCTCGGGCTGACCTTGGCTCACCGGATTTTGCACGGGGGGCATCGTTAATCCCTACAGAGAGCGGGGAGAGACACCCAGGCCAGGTGGCAGCGTCTGCCTTCACGGCCATCGGGGCACACAGCGAAGCTGATTACCAGGCAGGGTCTAATGCTAGAGTTGCAGCTGGAGATCTGAGCACCAAGCCTCTCTTTGCAGCGGGTGGGCATGGGGGTCATAGCAGCACTGTGCTCTCCCCCCACAAGCTTCCCACTCACCCGAAACTGGAGGATGGAAGATGACTGGGCATCACTGGCTCCTCTCCCCCTGCACCCAGGGTGTCCACAGGCATCCGGGCACTTTGCAGAGTAAGAGATGGGGTCGGTGCACTGGAACTGCCAGGTGTGGGGCCAGCAGCGGTTGGGAAGGGAGTTACAGGACCAAACCAATGCCCTACAGCTGGCAAAGCTCAAGAGGGCTGGGGTCTTGCAGGCAGTCTGGTGCCCTGGCTGCATGAGCCATTTCTGTCCCTGCACAGTGGTGGCATCCCTCTCCATGCCCTCTGCTGGCTCCCTCATTATAATGCACATGCTAACGAGTCTGAAAGAGATGAGCCAGTTTGCAGTGTGCCTCACATCAGAGCCTGCATGCTTGTTAGCCCATGTGGGGAAAGCTGCATGTCCCACAGACACCCCCCGCAGTGAAGCCATGGCTCAGGGATCCCTCCTCCTCCAGGACCAGGGCTGGGAGGGGTTTTTTGGTGCTCAGATCTCCCCCTGGCCCTTTGTACAGCCCCCCGGCATGGAAGGCCCCCACAGTCAGAACTGAGCTGAGCCTAAGGGCTGTGTGTTGGAGCAGCTCTCAGAGCCACCTGATCAGTCCCTCCATCGCCACCACATCACACAATAGCCGTGGGCTGAGCCCCGCCACTGCCTCAGTTTCCCCTTCCTCAGCAGATCCTGCCCCTTGCACACTCTGAAACCTACTGATGGACAGGGCTGATGTGTGAGAGCTTGTGCTGGTGACTGTCAGCCCCAAGAGCCTGAAGCCACTGTGGGATGCATCTCTACGGGAAAAGAAACCAGCGAGCACAGGCCATGGGGCTTCAAACACTTTCCTAACCAGGGAGCACCCCCCCCCCCTCCTTTACACACATGCAGCAAGGCACCCCGCGAGTCCCCGTGCCACCCCCCTGCCCAGCACCGAGCATCCGCAGCTGGGTAGGGGTAGAAACTCTGAGGTTTCCGTCTCCCGCAGCATTTACCTGCGTCACAAACTTGTTTTCTCTCCAGAGCTGCTGTGGAGCCTGCTCTTGGATGGTCTTCTTGACGGAGCATGGCGGGCGGTAAGAGTCGGTGTAAGTGCTGACAGGGGTCTTGTGTTTTTTGGAGGAGAGGAACATGGTGCAGCAGCCCGCTGGGAAGGGAGCACTTGGAGTCCCAAAGGGTCCCAGGGATGCCCCACTGGATAAGCAGCACTGCGTGGGGCTGGGGACTCGCAGCCCACGCAGGAAAGGGAACAGAGCTGGTGCCACTGCTCTGCCAGCCCAGGGTGGTGCTTATGTCATCAGTGATGTCATAGTGTGGGAGCAGGAGGATTTGGTAGCTTTCTGTCAGTCACATAGCTACGCTCTGGTTCTCACCTAGGGCACAGCAGTTGCTGCCTGCATCCCTCCATGGGCTGCACCCTCCTGGCTTTGTCCTGGTGCTGGGCTTCCTCCCCTCCTGCAGGCAATTACCTCAACAATGGTAGGAAACAGTTTCAGCTGGTCCTAGTCAAGATGATAATTCTATTTTGGGAGGTGCAGGAGCAGTGATTGTGGCTTTTCCAGCCCCTCTCTCCCGTATTTCCTTGGAAACCCCACAGCAACAGGGGAAACCCCATTGATTTTCACACCCTGCTGGTCTCTGCTGAGCCAGGCTTAGGCTCTCCATCAGCCCCGTACCCTCCTGGGAGCCAGTGGGAGGCTGGAAGGGAAGGGTGGACACGGGGGTGCCTACCCTCCCCTCAGCTCCGTGGCCTTGGAGCACCCCAGGGCACAGATCTGAGGAGCACTGCCCTGCAGAGAGGTGGAGTCCAAGCCTCTCGGTTGGGGTGGGGACTCATTCTGCACTGGACCGGCTGCCAGCATGAGCCACTGCCCCACACCTCCCCAGCTGTCCCCTGTCCCTGGCAGTCTCCGGGGTTTCCAGCTGCTGGCATTGGACTTTAAAATCAGTGCTCGGCTCTTGTGCCAGCAGTTTGGAAGGTCAGAAATAGCTGCAATGCTGGAGAAAAGGTTATTTCACCTGCCAGTGTCGTACAGATGCAGCACTTCCTTCTGCTTCTGTCGCAGCCCAGATGCAGGAGCCGGGTCCAGCCCTCATGCCTTCCTGCTGCCTCGGGGAGAAGCATTTCCCAAATGCTGGCTGGGGGCTGGCTGGCCCCAGCAGGTTTACCTGTGCCATATGGCACAGCTCCACACCAGCCACTTCTACAGCACCCAGGCAGGGTGGCATTGGCTACGGCGTGAAGGCTGGCACCCCCTGATACCTGTAACTGCGGTTGCTGGGGGTTCAGAAGAGGTGGTGCAGTTTGTACCCTCTCACCCCGGTTTGCTCCAATGAGAAAGGCTGGCAAGATGGTTTTCATATGTATGCTTTTTAATATCATTAATTCTGTTACACTACACACAACCAGTAACAATGATAAATACTGCAATGGAAATGTTAAAAAAAATATTATACATGTTTCATGTTTTTGAAAAAAAACCCACAGTTTTTAAATAAATTAACGCATAAAACTGATGGTAGAAAAAAGAAAACCCAAAACAAACCACAACACAACTGATCTGTTTAAGGCAATACTCTACGCAGACGGGAACAGAAGTACAAGAGTGTGCTACATGTTCTGAATGGGAAAAAAGAAAGAAAAAAAACCCATACAAGATGCAGATTGATGCTTCAGGAGTGAAAAAACTCCCAAAACCAGATAATAAAACCAATGGCCAAGTTAAGTGCAGCATTAATACACTCTGCATGTCAAATGATTAGCAGGTTCCTAACATGGACTAAGGTCAAGCTACAACAAATTTATCTTCCTAATTAAAAGGTTATTCAGGTCAAACCCTATGTTTAACTCTACTTTGCACTTTGGCTGTTTCATCTATGTTTCACTATATGTAAGGACAGCCAGAAATTCATCTCCTGCTCTGAGATTAACGCAAAGGTCGGGAGGTCTCTCCTCCTGAAAGATATTTCCATTAAATACATCCAAAAAGGATCTCGCTTTTGGTGACCCTCAAATGCCTCCTGCCACCCCCTCCACTGGGGTGCCAGGTACCACACAGGGAAAGGAGACCTGGGAAGCATTTGCTTAGGCTGAGTTTTTTCCAAGCTGAGGACACAGAATGGAACTGCAGATTTGATCCAGACTTGGAGTGCTGCTTCCCTGTCTGCCAGAATTGTCTGTCTGGAGCCTGCTGAAAGCACTTTGCCAGCATGGGAGAAACCCAGCCTGTATCCAGGCTCTGGACACATCCACGGCATTTGCTATTAAGGTTGGTGCAAAGCTCCATACCTGCCTGGACAGCCAATGAACGCCAATTATTAATGCAGCCCAGAACTTGGCCACTGGACGGTGTACAATAATCATAATGGCAAAAAATCCCCCTCTCCCTCAAAAAAGAAAAGAAAAGGGACAGTAGCCACTTTCTGCCAGCTTCCCCCAGTGGATCCCCATCAGCTGCCACCTACGCAAGATCAGCAGTGCAGGATCTCACCAGCATCTACCCAGTACATTCCCAGTAAGCTGCGTGTCTGCAAGGTGCTGCCAGGGGGCAAAGAAGCTTCTTGGGACACGGTCAGAGCCTCTGGTACTGCCCTGCTAGAATGTGTGCAGAGGAAGCTATGGTACATGAGGAAAGAAACCCAAGCGGAGTTACTAGACTTGTGATGGCCAACAACTGTCCGGGCGGCCTTGGTTTCGGGTGGGAGAGGAGGATGCAGAACTGGGCTGAGAGTCACTTTGGTGCAACTGCCTCTGATGCTCATCACTAGTACATGGGGCAGGGTGGAGGAAAGGCGAAGGCTGCTTTGAGAAAAGAGGAGAGGAAGGAGGACGTGTGCAATATAACAAGGCTTGCAATTCTAGGACTAACCACTGGATACCGAAGATTACCTGTGACAACCAGCTATCCATCTACTTTCACTGCTCCTTCCCCTACTTCCTAGTCTGATTCTTCTTCAGTCTGGGAAGCCGTGGCTGTTTGGCATGATGGCCAGTGCCGACTGTCCCACCCCAGTCCCTGCACAGCACACGGGGTGACTCAGCTACAGGATGTTGCAATGAGGTCTGGAAGTTGCATGTCAGGCACAGATCAGCTCTGCATGCAAGTAGTGCCTGCTTTCAGACCCTTCAGAAAGGTATTTAATGGTAGCTCATTTCCTTTATTAAACTGAAGGTTCAATAACCTCTGTGGAAGGAGTAAGAATGGTTTAAACTGTGCAAAAAGAGGGGGGGAACTTTCTGAATTTCTCCCCTGCAAAGACTTCATCCTCTGCAAGAGTCTTTCTTCCTGCAGAACTACAGCCCTACCAGTGTGTCTTACAGCACCCTGCCCCAGCGCAGCAAGAGCACAGCTGACAGGCATCCCACCTGCACTTCTGCTGCAGCTCTCCAGCCTGCAGCAGGACCATACGTGCTGGCAGGCCTGGGACCTGGCGTTAGGGTCCCAGACCTCCTGCAGCATTGAGACTGGAAGGGTGAAGGTGGCCGGCTTGGCTTGCTGCATCACAGCAAGGTTTTACACTAGCCTGGTGAACCCTCAGCCCCACAGCCTTCAGGGGGGTGAAGAGAAATCCCAGCCTGCTTTCTGGCTCACCCACCATCCAGCGTTTGTTGGCTCTCCTGCTGGTCTGACATTTGCCTTGGGTTTGTCTTCAGGACAGAGGCAGCTACAAGCCAAACACAGCCGCTACTGCAGCTTTTCCATTCAAAGAAACTGAGGAAAGAAATCTGTGAGCTGGGGATTGAGATGAAGGTGATAAAAACTAGAAGGGCTCTTGTGAAGAGAGCTTGTGCAAGTTTTCCAGCTCTCTCCATGTGTCTGTATTACATCTCCCAACAAACTTTGCATCTCCCAAATCATGCAGGCTTGAGGAAGGCAGGTGACAAATGGAGTCACAGCTTTTTTGGGGTGCGGAAGCAAGAAGGCAGCCTGGGTGGAGAGCAGTGCTTCCCAGTGAGCTCACCTGGGGCAGCTGGATGGGCAACTAGGGAAGAAATTCTGCTCCAGGAGTGTAAACAAGCAGGTAATGGGACTTACCTCAGCACAGCTTTTCGGTGGCCTTTTCTTTTCCTGGTGCCTACTGTGCCGATATCCAGTGACAGGTCTGAGACAGTCACATTTTAATGAGGCTTCTTTTGTACCTTACACCCCCTGATGAAATCCCACCGCCTGTATCACCATTTGTTACTATGGAAATGGCTCCACAGACCATGCCCAACCAGCAAGTTGGGCTCCTTCCAGGAGGAAATCCATCTTTTGCTGGAGCAGCTTTTTAGAGAAAGGCTTGGAGCCACCACCAGTGGCAAATGGGTCTGGGAAGCAATGGGAAGAGCTGCTCTCCACAGGCACCAGGGAAAGTTGAAACCTGTCCTTCCAGTGTCCGTGCTGCTCTGCAACACGGCTTGCTGCATGGTTGTGTGGGCCATGGTGCTCTGCTCCATGTAATCTCAATTAGTCCCCAACCTCTGTCTTCCCAGCAAGCTGCCAAAGCAGTGCTCAGCCAGGCAGCATTTAGCTGCTGTGATCCTGGGATGGCCACCAATGTCAAGAGGGGCAAAGGAGGGGATATAGCTGTAATTTTTGGAAGCAATGCAGCAGCTCAGCTGCATAATACAGGGATTTAAAATACAGATGCCAGCCCCTGTGAGAAACCTGCATTAATCTTCTGTAGGTAATCCCAGGTCACAACCTCTTCCTCTATGCTAAATTGCTGGCTCTTCTGCTTCAGGGCTTCTGTGGCCCAGTAACAGGCGGGTTTGTCTGATGAGATGTGGTTCAAGGTTTGAAGCAATCCTTCTCACCGGAAAGCCTTGAAAGGATGTGGCAAGGATGCAATGTACTGCTAGAGATGAAAAGCACCTTAAAATGAAGACCTTCCCATGCCTTCCCCTCAGGATCAAAGTAGCCCAGCTTGCCCTGTGGCACTGCCCATCTATGCAGATGTTTCTTTTGAACACACAGCCTGTGCTTGCTGAGCCAAGCAGCAGCCAGGTGACAAAGCCTACTTCATTCTAGGTAAGAGTGGCCATACCCTGTGTAAGCTTGAAGGGAGAATGGAAAAGTAAAGGAAGAGCCCAGGCAAAACTGACAGTTTATACCCTCAGATGATTACACAGATGCTAAAAGTCAGAGCATGAAACTGCCATGGGAATATCCCAAATGAGCCCTTCAATGCTCTCTTCCCTCCCATTAGCACTCACTATCCCAGCTGCACTCCTAAGTTCCTTAATTCTACTAACAGGGGATGGTGCTGTTGGGCCACCAAATCTTTTTACGTGTTCCCTGTGGCAGCATGCAGATTGAGAAGCCAGTTGTGTGAGAGTCAGCTGCCAAATAACTGGGAAACACATCCTTGCCAAACATCTTCCCCCAAAGCTGTTTGATCTACTAACCTCCACCCCGCAGCCTTCTGGCACATGCAAGCAATGTCAGAAGCTGGTAAACTGAGGGAAAGCAGAGTAGTACTTTGAAAATATGTGTAACATTTCTATAGCATGCTTTTTGCATCTTGCTTGCAGAGCTATCCTATCAATGGTGCCCATCACACACTTGGCAACATCCATGCAGGGTGGTTCTAGCATCTTGCGAAGGCAGGTTTCTCCCCTATGCTGCAGAAGGGAATGGAAAGCAAGAGGGGATGTGACTTGCCTGAGGTTAAATCAAATGTGTACCACGTGCCAACAGTAGCAAGGGACCCCAGATCTCATTTCTGTGCTCTAACAGTCCAGCAGGCTCTCTGCAGTAGTATCTGGCTGCGGTGCCAGCTCAGGGACACGGTGTTTCTGGTGTGTGCATCTGAAAGCAAGCTTTGCTCCCTGCTGGTATCAGCACTGCACTGAGATAGATTAACTCGGACAACTGGGATCTGCCATAGGCCAAGACAGCACTTGGCAACCTTTCTAGTTACCGCTTGTTTTCCTTTTCCTTTCATTCCATTTGGTGCCTAGCTGGTTCCTTCCTTTCTTCAAAAGCATCTTCATGTTTCTGTTGAGTCACATACAGGGCGCTGTACGTTTCAAGCCTCCTGCATGCCGTTGTACAGCTTGCAGGCCAGCCTGAGGACAGACTCTGCATGAAGAGGAAAGGATTCTGCTCAGGATCACAGACCAATGTGTCAGCCAGCACACAGCTAAGCAGAGCAGGTGCCTCCTTTTGGGAAAGGAGCTGGAGAGGCAAACCAGAAACAGCTGAGTCCATCCTGTCCATAGGGGAGCATCCTGAAGTCCCTTTCAAAGTCCATGCAGCAGGCCTGGTTGCCTGCTTTTCCAGTCGCAAGGCATCTGCAGGCAAGACAGCCAGAATAGCATAGGAGACCCAATGGCCAAGCGTACATGTTGGGGGTAGACATGCAGCAACATCAGATATGATCCAGTGGCTCTTCCAAGGATTGGCTTCAAGATATATCCGTAAGACATCAAATGAGCCTTTGGGATGGTCATCTGGACATCAGCCTCCTTTCAACCAAAGTTCATTTACAACGACCAGAAAAGCTGACTAGACCATGCTATCTAAAGACCTTCCTCAACACTAGGAGGGAGTTCCTCCTCACACAGACATCTGGAAACAGGGAGTTTGCTGACTGGAGAGACAGAGTTGAGTGCTGAGACCCTGGAGTTCAAAGTCAGCTCACATTAAAGGGCAAAACTAACATCTGATAAAAGGAAACGACTTGCTTAAACTCAGGTAATTTGGTGACTGAAATGACATAAAATCCTAACAAAAAGCCAGGCTTTAGGAGGCATCAAATGCAAATTCCTTTGTGGAGGCACCAGCGTCAATATCCTTAAATCCTATTTGCATGGTAATTTAGATGGACAGTGATGCAGCCTTTCATACTCCATGGTGCTCCTCCCCTTGGTATTCTGTACAACTTTGGACTGAAAATGGGGCCTGAGAAGACCATCTGGTTTGGTGCAAAGACTGGAACAAAGAACAATTTGCTTTCTTGCATGCAATCTGCATTTAGGAGGGTGCCCATCAGCTCTACAGATTTTAGGGTTTTATAATGCTGCAACAGAGTCAGAGTCTGTGCTCTTTGCTTTTGCCTTCTCCAGGGCATGGCGGCAGAGACTGGTCTAAGGAGAGCAGTGCCAGAACAGCCATGTATGTCTACACACCTTCCCAGGAAGTCACCACAGCGTAACCTCCTGTGAGGGCACAGGAAAACCTTCTGGCTGAAGCAAAGGTCTGAAGATGAGACCAGATAGGTGGAGGCAGCCCAATCTGTGGTTAATACATACTGACAGGCTGTCAGCCATATTCCATAATGAGCCAACAAACACGCCGCATAGTCATAACCTGCATAAGGGGCTGCAGTTCAGAAGGGTTAGTGTTCAATTTTCTATGATAGCCACATGTGCATTGCCTTAATCCATTCAGCCTTCCTGATAATGACCCTACACAGGTAACTACTTTTCCCCACCCTTTCTACTTTATTCCCCTAATAAAATATATGAACACAAAGCATAGAGAGGAGAAGCCAAAAAATTGCCATTTTACGGTCCTGTACCGTCATGCCAAACCAGCTATTTGTGCAACCAACTCCTTCTGTGCGCAGGGAAAAACACTTGGCTTGTGCTTCGGTCTGTATTTGGAGGAAGCACTCGATGTAACATTTAAATTCATCTCCCCCCCTCCCTAAAGGGTTGTGCTAGAAGCAGATGCACATCACACAACGCAAAGGGCTGAGGGCAGTTGCAGGGTTGCAGGGTTGAGGAATGCCTCAGGGCACATGGCAGGCAAAAATCAGCAATAGGGGCAATAAAAGGACTTGGTCGTGGTGCCATGGGGCAGTGGTTATCAGGGAAGGTCTGTCCTTCAGAGGAGAGGTGTTAATGCTGGGAGACAGTGTTAGCGAGCCTCATTCTGTCTTAGACCGAACATGAAGGCAGCATGATGGAGACCTGTGGGACTTGCAGTCCTCTGTGACTGACCCATGTAAACAGATGGCTTGTTGCTCTAGCAGGCACACTGAAATGCTCCGAGCTCCTGAGCAAGGGCTGCAAGAAAGGCTGAGCCTGTGCAGCCTGGCTGGAAGGCACAGAGACTGACCCAGGAGGATAAATGCGATGAAGACGTTGCATGGTACCAATACTGAACTGCAAAGTTCCTCTTTAGAAGAGTGAAGATTAAAGAGGCTTGGTCATGTCCTATAGGATTTGGTTTGACCATGGTGTTTCTGCTAGATTTTGACTACGTTCCCCATAAAAAAAAAGACTCCTTAAGGAATGTTTTTTCCCTTTTATTTTTTCTTTCTACACAGCATTGTTAAAGCTCTTCCCCCACCTCCAGACAACTTGGTAACCTCAACCTGAGCTACCCCTGGAGAGGAAAGCAGGCACACAAAGGAAGAGGCAAAGAATTGGAGACCTGATGCTTTGTGCTGCTTTAGGAACATTTTGGAAATATTCCCCCTCAGCATTACCAGGTGGTGAAAAAGGGAGAGAAATTCACTTGAGGAACGCTCTCCCTAGAGGAGCTGGCAAGTTAACCAGCGCTTCTGCACAAGGAGGCAGGGATGCTCAGTAAACAGCACCACTCAGTCCTTCTTCTACAGCCTGGAGCCAGGGTGGCAGCGTGCGGTTTTAGGGAGGGAGGGCAAACATAGCTTTAACAGTTGCCCATACCAGGTAGTGAATAATAAAGCACAAGAATCTTGTATGCCTGCTCTTTTGCACATGCTGTGGATGGTATTGTGCTCTGCACTGCACAGAGTGAAACCTCAGGATGTTAAATAAATCTCCTCCTAATCATGAAGACGACTTCTTAAAGACTCAGCTCACTTCATGTAGAGTTCAGATGGGGGATCTGTCTGTCAGGGTGGAGGTCAGGCTCTGCCTTGTGACTCAGGAATTCTGATGGGAAGCTCAGAATTGCTCTCGATTTTTCCCTTCCCCAGGCTATAAAGCAAGTGATGACCCAAGACAGGCGGTCCTTCCTCCTGGCAGGGTAGGAAAACACACAGTCATGCCTATGGCAAAAAATCTCAGCACTGAGAAAAATGCCAGCCCATCTCTCTCCTGAGACCCACATATACTGAAGCCAGCAGTGTAAGACCAGCCAGGGAGAGGACACATTTCCTAATTGATAAATGATTTTGCATTCAAAACAATCTGCTGGTAAACTGGCTATTCAGTCCAGCAACCTAACGTAACGCTAGGTTTCCTGACTATTCCAGCACCAAATAAACACGATTGCTCCCAACATGGGACAGTTCTAACACAGACCAAGCCTGGTTCACAAGTGGGCAGAGATCAGATAAACAGTAGTTTCATCTCATGTTTTTTTTCAGCTGAATCTGTTCATAATCCTGCTGTTGCTGAAAACTCCCCTAAAGTCTGACACCACCACACCGACACCTTCAGCATTAACAAATCTCTCCCACAGGCACCAAGGGACACAGTGTCAAGAGAATATCAACAGTCGTGCACTGTAAAAATGTGCCTTCTTCAACTAGCTTTTCCAGCACTGACCTTCAGACTGTACAGCTCCAGTCCTGTCTCGCGCAGGACTCATTTTTTCTTAGTTGAACAAAGTTTAAGATTTTTGGAAGCAGATGGGCCTCACAGGAATTAAGTACAGGCTGACGTCAGTATATGTGACTGGACTGAACTCAGGAGCATGGTATTCTTGGGCAAGGACTGAATCCCTAAAGAGCGAGTATGGATTGCAGATTGAATCCGATGTGCGATGTGTTTGGTGATAATCTAATGTGGAGCTAAGGGTAGACTGCATTGGATGTGTGACATGACAACTCTAGCTAGTACTTACAGTGAAATGCCACCTATTTGTCCTCTTTGCAAGTGAATGAATTGTGTCCTGCTAGTCCTGGCTAGCCTTGCCATCAGAAAGGACGCCCTGCTCCATTCATTCGTATGCTCCAGTTACGTTATCATTTTGGTTATGCAAATGAAACAGGTTTAGTGAATGAATTAAGAACTGACCTCCTCTCACTAGTAAAACCCTCTGACACCTCAGACTCACCCCTGATCTCGCAGATGGATTGGTTTTGGTGGACAGGATTACCTGCAGCCCCATCTGACCCTTCACATTCTGGAACAGACACCTTACAAAACATCCCCAGTGCCTACACAAACCAAGGAGGTATCTCTGGACTCCTCTGCATTCGCCCTCCAGGCCAGTCAGTTCTGCCAGGCGCTGCCTGGCACTTTGAGCAACTTCTCTTTCGTTTAACCACAGTTTAAAATAACTTATCAACCAATCATAAAATGAATTTTTTGGTTTCTCCTGGCTCCATGAACACAAAGAGGTGCACGTCCTACCATAGGAGGAAGCAATGGCTGTTAAGTTTTACAGTTATAGTGGAAAGCACTGATCACAGCCTGCCGGCTTCACTACTGGATGTGACAGGCGGTGGAGGAGGTGGCTTGGCAACACATGCAGGTAGGGTTGACCGATTTAGGGGGGATTAGGTCGAGGTCCTCGTCATCTGGGATCTCATCTAACCGGTACCCATCCTTTAGCAGCTGGATGTTCAAGTCTTGGTTGATCTGCTACAAAGAGACAAACAGTCAAACACTTGAGACTTCTTACTTCTGATGGTCGGAAGATGAAGGAGGTCCCTTATTCTGGAGTATAGTTCCCCATTACTAGCAGCTGCCCCACCAATGAAAGAGTCCCAGTTTTTGACCACAGGTGAGGGCTGCCTTCTGTTCTAGCTTCTTCCAGAATAGGAATATCCTGAATGAGATATTCCAGAGTAGCAAGTCAATACACTATTTCATTCTGGAATAACCTTTCCATGAAGGCAAGCCCTCATTTAAAGTAATGTAATAATAACGTTAATAAACCAACTGGCAGCTAGGCAGTCCCTCCTCTCAGTCTGGGGCACACTATAGCAGCTGAAAGGTCGTAATGCCTCTTGGCTCTTTGTAATCTCAGATTCAAATGCTGTCTAACCAGATCTGAGGGAACAACACTTCATCAGGGCCCAGAGATGGCCCAGATCATTTGATCAGGTCACTGCTTTTGGCTATTTCTCTGTGTTTCAGACGCATTTTGCCCAAGGAAGGAATACAAGGGGAGAGAGTTCCCAGAAGCTTGTGTGCAGAATGGCTGCTCAGCATCCTGGATGTAAAATCAGATCCCGCAGAAGCAGTAGCCAGAGGCTGAGCAACTAATTCAGGAGAGAGCTTGGGAATACATTCAGAAACAATGCAGAGGGATTAACAAACCTGAGCTTCCTGCCTTTTCTCTTTGAAAGAGCAAGAGTTCATAACTGCAAGTCCTCCCTGGAATTTCTGCCTGCTTCAAGTGAACATGCACTGGGTGACCCTGACTGCCCCAAGAACTGGAAATCACAGCACACCCTCAGATCCTTTATTTGTGTCTTTGGCAAACATATGGTTGCTGAGTGGGCGTGACAGACAGGTTGATGCTTTTGCACCACATGGGCCAGCACCGCAGGACTAAGCAGAACTGGGAAAAGCTTGAGTGAAGCCAAAGGCAGCTGTGAAAACAACCAATGGGCAGATCTCTGTGCCACAGCAGTGCGGGCATGGAGCCAACTGGATCACCAGGGAAGAAAGAAACATGACACAGTTTCTGCCATGGCCCTTTGCAGACTCACGAAGTCTACACCACTGGTAAATTCATTGTGTAGCCATTTCTGGCAGTACAAGGCCACTCTAAGCCATTTCTGGCTGCTCTACTATTAGCCTTATGGCAAGGATGGCAGGGGAGGGTATAACTCACCTCAGCTGATGAGTATCCCGAGGAGGAATATCTGGACATGTCAAAGTCATCATCACTGCAGGGAAGGGCAAGATATAGCAAAGAAGGAAACAGTTAGAGATACCTGTATTCCCTGGTTAGCCCTATCTTTCTCGTGACATGAAGCTGTCCTTGAGGCACGGAGAAATTACATCAAGGGAGCCTGGAGAGCAACTTTCATCCATGACCCTCAGATCTTTCCATCACAGTGCTCTTCACTCACGTCTCTTCCTACTTGTTTACACACACAGACCAGTTACGGCATATGCCAAAGGGCACAGCAAAGAAAAGTGCGAGCAGCCTGCAAGAGCAGTTTCAGCAGGAGTTAGCTTCAGTGCTGCACTCCGGCATGAAAACTTGCTCGCACCATAATGTACATCATATTATTAACACTTTGCATACCTGTCCGTATCCAGGGCTACCAGTGGCTTTTCATCTGGACTCTGGTCTAATGATGAATAGCCCTTATTGGGAACGACGAGCCTGAAATAATTAAATGTTGTCCGTTAACCACACAGTAAAGCTCAGTACCACACATAGTCTAGGGCAAATCTAAACGATAGTTAGGCTTTTGCCGTTTCACTTCCTTGCAAGCCCTCCCTTATTGGTGAAAACATTTAAATGGGTGCAATTCAGAGGAAGCAAGCTGTGTCTCTGGGTAGCTTACAGCAGTTTCACAGGGATGAATGCTGGACATGCCTTGGGAACATGCTCCTCCCTGGAAGAAAAAACTGTTGGGACGCTCTGCGCGTCATTCTGGTGAACCTGTTCAGCTACCACTGTTTGTCATAACAGATTGCTCAATTTTATGTTGCTTTTTTTTCCTAGCAATGAGTACATGACACTAGCAACAAATAAATAGGAGAAGGAGGTTAGGGGAAGGCAGAGGCTCAGTGCTCCTACTATTCTACTGTTGGAAATCATGGATGTGGTCTTTCTGCCTGAGTGCCTACCCAGCCCACCCCAACACAACATTTCTGAGGTCTCAGTCCTAAATTTAGTAATATGAGAAATACGAGCTGGTGGGTGCAGCGTAAGACCCCAGTCAGACTAGCACTTTTTAAATCCCATTAGTTTATAATGACTTTCACTTCATCAGAACTGTTACAAAGGCTGACGATGACTTTGCACCTTTAATTGCCTGAGAGAGTTTGTGAAATGGAATACAGGCTTCAGAGCTTCTAGGATAAGGAAAATGCATTAATACAATGGTATCTAGTTCACAACGGAGTTCTTTCATCCACAAAACTGCACAAAGACTTTGGTTCATACTTAAAATAAGATCAACCAAACCAAGCAAATGGAGGAAGATTCTGTGTTCAGCCGGTAGGAACCATAAGAGTCATGAATATCTCCTTGTTCAGTGGGTTAACTCAGGTTTTCTCCCAAATGAAGAACTGGTCTTTAACAACACACACAGAAGCACAATGACGCTTCACTAAGAGTTTGGGAAATAAAAATCTAAAGATGATAATCCATCTCATCCATACCCCGACTGGTCTCTAACTACCTGAAATGTTTTTCTGCTTCGCTCAGAAAATTTCAGGAAGCCATTACAATTTCAGCAATACAAAGACCTTCCAGGCAGTAAAGATGGGTAGGCGCAGATATATAGGTTCATGACTAGTTGGATTTTCTTATTGTGTTCATTTAAACACAAGATTAAATAAATTAATTTTAAAACTGATGCACAATTTCCAACCTGTTGCACCAGGGGACTAGAGAAAATGGGATCCACTTGCAAAATTCAATAACCCTACTCATAACACTGGGATGGTCCTTCTTCTTCTAAAGCATGTAGGAAGGAAGTCAATTTACAAAGATGTCTGGAACTGAAGCTGTGATCTGGCAGCAGCAGCTTGCCCATACAGATATCAGAAATACTGATTTCCATGCTCACTCTCCAGTTTTCAAGTCACTGTTCCATATATAGTCACTGACAGTTGTTACTATATCATGAGTGAACAAAGCACTATCAGGGGATCTAGGAGAAGAACGTGTTGTGGTGCTATTTACTTGATTAAAAAAAAATCGCTACATATTTTTCTTGCAAAATGTCTTTTTTCTTAATAACACAGAACTTCAATTTTTCTGCAATAGACAAAAACTGTGATAATGTCTCTGCCCCTAATCTAAGTCTTTCCCTCACATCCTGATTGTCCTTATTTTCGCTTCCCACTGTCCTTGGAACAAAGCTGGGTAGCAGTTGTAGCTGCCTTCATCCGCAGCTGTCCCAGTATGAGCTTCTTGTCTTGGTGTTTTTGCTCACTTAACACGAAATATGTTGTGATTGAGTTTAGGTTATCCTCAGAATGGACTGCAATATCTGGCTGTGCCCAAGTGGTGCAGATGGTGTTGTGGTCTCTGCCTATGTTCATAGCAAGTGTGCCAGCAGCACCCCAACCTTGTTCACATTTTATTTGCTCTTAGGGAGACTGAGCATATTATGGATCCAGATTCTTTCACCTCTAAGGCTGGCTGTGCCCCTGCCCCAGCAGAAGATGGAATGGTGAAGGCAACTTGGTACTAGAGACTGGATGTCAGAAATTCATACAGATAATACAAAAGAACAGAAGTCTTGGGGAAGGAGGAGGAGGTAGAGTCTAGGAGCGGCAATGTGGTTTGCCTGAATGAAGCAAAATATATTTGATGAGAACAGCACAACTGTTATAAAGGGGGAAATGGCTTTAGCTTATTCTGCTCCTGCAGAGACCAGAGGAAGCCAACAGTTCAGACTTAAACCATAACCTGGATGTTTTGCAGCGTACCTCACTGGAGTATCTCCCAATATACTGCAACTGTTATATTGTGAAAAGAAGCTCCTTCAACAATCTTGTGGCATTTCTGCCTTCCTGGGATTGCCGTGTCTGTGGCAAGACAGATTGAACCATTCTGAGGTATTACTAGGTCTGTGCTTGTGGTGCAGCTTGGTTCCCAGAAAGACAGGGGAGCTGCGGGATGAAGGGACTTGGGCCAGCGAGACCCTGTGCCAGACACCTCCCATCCATATGGGAACAACAGAGCTCGGCTACATCTGCTACGAAAGCAATGGCTGCAAACCTCTGTTTTGCAGATCCCGAGGGATGCTTCTAAAAGCTGTATGAAAAGTGACTAAGAAAAGCAAGTCTACTGCCAGCAGGCTTCGCTTGGATGTGGAGGGGTCTATGTGCCCTCTACACAGTGCTCAGGGTCCACAAATGGAATAAAACTGAGCTGGCTGTTTGAAAGCTTTTGTCAATAGGTGTCACTACTCTGTTCTTCCCCACTCAAATCACTCTTTTTTCCACTGGCAGCTCGAAAACAACAACTTCACCAAGCAGAAGTCACTACTTTTACAGGTAGGCACTTGTACTTATCCCATCTTCTCTCCCTTACCATCTTGCTCTCAAGCAGCAAATCTGCTACCATTGCTCTTGGGAAGCTAGCATGCAGCCTACTGCCAAAAACACCCAAGTCTTTTCAGCTTGTATGTGGAAGACAAGGAGGAACAGGGGGCATGGAAAACCCAGCTGAGAGCATTTGCTGAATTTCTTGCTGCCACGAAGGGCCTGGCTCCTTTACATGGTCTCAACAACCAAACAGAGCAGGGAGCAATGCAGCGTATTCCACCAACTTCATAGGCACTTACAAATAAAACTTGACAAAGTCCTGGCATGATTTGTGACTACTATTTGGGTTTTGGGAATTAATGTGAACAAAGAACTTCATCTGTTGGATGTGTTGCATACAGAAAGGCTCTGACCTGCCGCTCCTACATGGTAATCTATGCAACTTTCTCATTCATCAGTAAACACTCTGCATTCACGCAGATTCTTCTGTCATTTTAAGTGAGGTTCTCCACTAAAAACTACCACCTTTCTAGTAGCATACAAAGCATGTAATCTTGTGGGCTCAGGGGGTTCCTGCCTCCTGAATGCAGTTAAGTAATACATTGGTGTACTGAAGCATGCATGGAGAAAATAGAAATACTTTAAAAGAAAGTATTCAGCTAGGAACATCTTTGTTTACAGCGGTTTGTAGCACTGTCTGATACTGTTGTGCAGAGATGTGCCAAAGCAGCTCCAGCAAAGTATGACCATGCTGTTCAAAGTGTGGAGGAGGTGTATAGCAAAGCACACAGAGATGGATTATTTACAAGCCTTCATTAAGTCATTCAGTATGGGGAAGGGGTCATCATCAAAAAGGAGCATGGGAACTACTGTGATAAAAGCAGTCAAGGCAGAACTAAGCTCTAAACCAGTCTTGCATTACACGAAGCAGCTCATACCTCTCCCCCGGCAGGATTTTGTGTTACATGAGGCTACCCAGAACATGCAAGACAGGCATATCAAACCCCTGATTTCGACCAAGCTGGGATGCCTCTGCCTTCTGTAGGCTGCACTGTCCCTGGTCCTGAGCTCAGCTGTCCCTGCATCTCCTCAGGGGATGGGATGCAACACAGCACGGAGTGTTCGGGCCTGCCAGCTCCAGAAAGGGCCATCACTGCTGTCGCAGCATGTTTGGCAGAAGGTGAATGGCAATAAACATCATCCTTGCCCATCCTAAGGCCATTAGGGATTGAAGCTTAGAGCACAGCTGAGTGCATTTCCAGTCCTTTACCTTGTTCGTGCCATCACATTGTTCTTCTTGGGCTGCTGATTAACTGGGCTTCCCATGTTGCCGTTCTTCAGGGAGCCCTTCCGAGCCAGCTCCCTCTGCTTCTCTGCATATGGGATACAAAGGGGAAAAGCAAAATTAGGGCAACAGCCTGGCGGGCCACCACAGAGCTGCAGAAACCCAGATTTGATAGTGGCAAAAGGCATAGCAGAATTAATAGCATAGGACATGACCTCTCCATCCTCCAAGGAGGGACACTGTAAAGGTCAGATGAGCTGTGTCCCATTGCCTCTGAGGTTACCAGGGACTAAAACTAATGTACCTTGACTCATGGCAGCTTGTTGAACATGCCACACTAAGATGGTCACGGAATTTCTGGATGAAACCCAGCTGGGGCAGAGGAAGGGCAGAGACCTTGTCTCTTACCTGCACCCGGCTGCTGCATGGACCCTAAGACTGTGCTTCGTGGTGGGCAAGGGAATTTATTCTTCTACATTTTCTTCTCCTACTGAGGCTGCCGCTGAGAGGCCCAATTGGGCTAGAAAAGTGTCTCCATCAAAGCATCATCATCATTTAGTGTTAGTCCAGCCTAGCTTGACACCAGGCCTGAGTTATTACTGTTTCCCTAGACGGCAACTCACCAGACTAACACACCCTACAGCAGAAAGTGTTGCTGCCTTCCCTGCTTCTCCTCCTGGCAACCTGTGATGTCCCCCATGTGTCCTTCTCTTTTCTCTCACATTGATTCTTGGGAGCTTGCTTTCTTTATTTAAAAAAAAAAAAGTGAAATATTTTGCAGCTGTATTTTTAAACAGCATATTGTTTGCTTAAATTTTCAGAGCATGTTCTACTCGCTGCTGAAATTGTACCTTAAAATGCAGACAGTACATCAAGGTTTATGTATTCAGTGCAAGAGGGGATTTAAATTGGCTTCTCATTTAGGAGAGACTATTTCTCTTAATAACTTCTCACCACAGGATCACAACCTGAATTCAGGTCCAAAAGCTAAGCCTTCTGCAGGTATGCAATGTCTGTGCTGTATTAATATGTCCCTGCCTCCAGCAGGGATAGGAGCCCATGTACAATGGTTATCATATAAACTGATATTCAGTTTTCTGATTCAAAGTCCTTCCTTGTTTCTTTTGGGAAATCAGTTGGGTTGAGTTAGCAATTAGCCGCAGAAGTTGAGCTAACTGCCCCAATCACATCCTGCAACGCCAGGGCAATGCCTGTAGGGAAAAGCTGAGCGTGGGGCCAGTAAGGCAGGAAAGGGTCCGGTTAAAAACATTCTCCAGAGTGTGAGAAAAATTTGGGAACTATTTCTGTGCCATGCCTGAGTAATAGGGATTTATCAGACTGCTGGCTGGGGAACCTAACTAGTGAATTCGTTTTGCTTCTGCTTCCCCTGCAGTGTGTGAAATGTGCTGATATATTTTTTCTCTTGCAGATTTTATTCCCCTTGGAGAGAAAAGCACCTCTTCCCACTTGTTGTGGGAAAACAGTGTGCCTACCAGGGCGAGGAAGTTCAAGGTGAGCCAACTCTGTCCTTTCCACACAGGTAAGAGCAGGGGGACACATGTCCAAGGCCACCTTTTTTGAGGGACAAATAAGCAGCAGAGATGTATAGGATCGTGATGATGAGCATGGCTGAGAAACCTGCAGGGAACAGTACATTCTCATACAAACCATGCCCAGCCCTGCTCCTGCTGACAGCAGAGGTGAATAAATGCTCATTGAACTCGGCAGGAAAAGGATCGGATTAATAATTCTCTCTGACATGAGCAACAAAGATACTGATACAGGATCGAAGTCAAAACCTTAAATCAGAGTAATTTCTCAGGACTGGAACTTGCAAATGCATTGGTTATCCCTGTCTCCAGAATAAAAGCCTGGTATTTTGCAGGCCACGTGAATTCTGCTATTCAGACACAGAGGGAATAAAGCGGGGTTTTATGGAGGCAAATGTTTACAACCCTGAATACAACCCAACTTCCACCCATACACACCAGAAGCTCCAGCACTGACCACAAATACACATGCTGAGACAAGCTGCCAATACTTTAAGAGGCTGTATAATTCACAAAAGGCACCTGACTCAGAAACAAGGTTACAGGTTTCGCTTTCTGTCAAGACAGCTAAGGCCTGCCTGAGCCTTTTAAATGGACTGGCGCTCTCTGCTTTTTATCGATTGCTCAGTACAAGCACTAATTGCTCTTCTCCAACTCAGACTACTCATTCGGGTGATGAATCTGGGCTTTTGCCAAGTGTCTTTTTTCTCCAGTATGTCTCTCCATGACTATTTCTATGCTATTACTGAGTCCTATTGCAACGTGTGGGTCTGAATGATACAAGATTTCCTATTTAACCTCTTCTTTCACTTATTTAGCGTTGGGTCTGAATGATACAAGATTTCCTATTTAACCTCTTCTTTCACTTATTTAGCGGCTTGGAGTATGTAAGTGTGGTAGGAACATCCATGCCTGTGTCCCCAGCTGAATTTCTTAAGCATGAATCAACAGTCCATCTCCCTCTTGGATGCTATGAATCCTGAGTCCCTGGTGGCCAAAATGCGATGGCTTCCAGGGGGAATGGGAGGTATACTCAGCCCTGGTGTGTTAGGACAAGCTCTTGGAAGGCGGTGGAGATGTGGATGAGTCACATCAGGCTTTGAGGCAAGGAAACCTAGTATTTGAGCCTTACAAGTATTACAAACTACTGCTACTTCCACCATCACCCAAGGGAGCTTTTGGGTGCCAATCTCTTGCAGTAATTCTGGGCTATAAATTCCAGCCTCACACACCAACCATCAGGTCCATCAGAATGGGGGAAGGAGGTTTTCAGTGCCCGTTTTCTGCATGGTGCTTTTGCCTGCTGTAGCAGGTGGAGATTGTGAACTCCATTTCTAGGTACTGAGCTCTTTCCCTGGCTTCCAGCTCATCTGGTTTTCACCCCCAGATGTTTGTTTGAAGGTCAGGTCCCCAAACTCTAAGAATCTGAGTTCTTTTTAGAAATGTGACTGATTTAGGCACTTCTGAACATGTTACTTTCAGGGTCCAACTTTTTAACAAAACCCTGTCATTTCACAAATCAAAGTAGTTCTCACAGAATCTGCGATCAGACACATAACCAGCACAGTGAAGACAAGGTGAGAGAAGGAACCACAACCTAGTCTTGGTAACTAAATGGCATTTTTCTTTAACATCTGACCCATACTGGCTGATGCTACACTCACATGAGCATGAATCCTAAGATCACAACTCTCCACTGACCCAACTATGCTAACCTTTGTGTGAAACGTGGCAACTATGCACCTGGGCAATTCTCAGGGAATGAAAAGCTAAGATGCTCTTTCCTTCTGAGTCATCCCAGACTCTCTGATATTGTAGTCAAGTATTCCCCATTGGACTTAGATGAGACCTGTGTCTCCCCCAGCCTCAAGGCCACTGCTTAGCTTGAGACATTGAGGGCATATTCCCATCAGAGAGGATAGGCAGAGCTTGTCTTCAGCACCTGGCGGATCCTGGTGCTGGCTATGAAAAGGGTTTCCATGTCCGTGACTGCCTCTGCTGCCTGCAGCATTCCAGTACTTGCAATGAACTTTCAGGCAGCCAGTGTGGCTTGATGGAAAATCGATGTTGACCCTACAAAGCTGCCTAATTCTGGGCAACCCTTGGGCACCGGAAGAATGAGGAAGGGTTAACAGGCACTCCTGCCAAATGCAGAGAAAATGGGGCATACAAGAACAAATGAAAAGCCAGAAGGCTGTGATTTCGAGCACTGGTTATTTCATGTCTGGTGAGTTTGCTGTTGGATGATCAATGAAAAGATAATACAGCAGAGATACAAGGTGAAGGACAGAGATTTGGAGATAGGGAAGCCAGAATGAAACAAGGCTGTTCTCCAGCTACTTCAGAGAAATCACTAATAACTGGCAGTAAAAGAACAGTATAACAGCAGAGCTCCAGCAATGCTCTTTAAATGGAATTTGCAAGTATTCGAAATAAATTGTTTAGCTTTCATTTCTCTTGGCTTTTCTACTTTTTACCATTGTACCAGTGAAATGCTCACACTCGCGGTTTGTCAGCCCCCTTCCCATGAAACGGTTATGGGTGACTGAGCACGCTGCAAGTACAGGTGTGATGGCTTGTAGAGCCAACAGACAATCATTAGCAATACCAGCAGGGCTGGTACAGTTGGGGGAGAGACAGCTTTAACCAAATCCAGGTTTCGGCTGGCTTTTCACTTTTTCCAAACAGATTTTCAGCTTTTCAGCTTTTCCAAACAGATACTTCCTTGAAGAAGAAGGATAGAGCAGGGGAGGTTGGGAGGGCATGAAGCAGCCTGCCTGTGCCTTTGACGTTAAGAAGTATGCTCAATTAGGAGTCTGAAGATCCTGCCTGATCATTAGCAGGGTTGCTGTGTTGTGTCATGTATTGGGTTTCAGTGGCATGGTTTTGGTAGCGGGGACAGGGGTGTACAGGGGTGGCTTCTGTGAGAAGCCTCTAGAAGCTTCCCGTATGTCTGATTGATAGAGCCAATGCCAGCTGGCACCAAGACGGACCTGCTGCTGGCCAAGGCCAAGTCCATCAGTGACGATGGTAGTGCCTCTGTGATAATGTATTTAAGAAGAGGAAAAAAGTTGCTGCACAACAGAAAACAGCAGCTGAGAGAGGAGTGAGTTGTGAGGGAAACAACCCTGCAGACCCCAAGGTCAGTGAAGAAGGAGGGGGAGGAGGTGCTCCAGGCGCCAAAACAGAGATTCCCCTGAGCCCGTGGTGAAGACCGCGGTGAAGACCGCGGTGAAGACCATGGTGAGGCAGGCTGTCCCCATGAAGGCCATAGAGGTCCATGGTGGAGCAGATATCCACCTGCAGCCCGTGGAGAACCCCATACCAAAGCAGGTGGATGCCCAAATGAGGCTGTGACCCTGTGGGAAGCCCAGCCTAGAGCAGGCTCCTGGCAGGACCTGTGACCCTGTGGAAAGAGGAGCCCACGCTGGAGCAGGTTTGCTGGCAGGGCTTGTGACCCCATGGGGGACCCACGCTGGAGCAGTCTGTTCCTGAAGGACTGCATCTGGTGGAAGGGTCCCGCGCTGGAGCAGTTCATGAAGAACTGCAGCCCGTGGGAAGGACTCGTGTTGGAGAAGTTCGTGGAGGACTGTCTCCCATGGGAGGGACCCCACACTGGAGCAGGGAAGAGTGTGAGGAGGAACGAGTGGCAAAGACAATGTGTGATGAACTGACAGCAACCCCCATTCCCCGTCTCCCTGCGCTGCTTGGCGGGAGGAGGTAGAGAAAATTGGGAGTGAAGTTAAGCACAGGAAGAATGGAGGGGTGGGGGGAAGGTGTTTTTAAAATTTCATTTTATTTCTCATTATCCTACTCTGATTTGATTGGTAATAAATTAAACTAATTTCCCCAAGTCAAGTCTGTTTTGCCCGTGATGCTAATTGCTGAGTCATCTCTCCCTGTCCTTACCTCGACCCATGAGCCTGTCATTATATTTTCTCTCCCCTGTCCAGCTGAGGAGGGGGGAGTGCTAGAGCGGCTTTCGTGGGCAACTGGCATGCAGCCAGGGTCAACCCGCCACAGGTAATCTACCTGGCTCTCTGCTTGAGTGGAGCAAAGCAGCATTAGCTTCTGTTTCAGTGGAGAGCGCAGAGAACGCAAACAGCTGTGCTGTCGGCCTGACGTACTGGGGAATTCGGCTGCACCAGTTCCACTTAAGCTAGTCCTGGACATTGTGTCAGAGGAGGAACACGTGGAGCGGCACATATGGGCGTTCGTGTGTGTGTGTGTGTGTGTGTGTATGTGAGGAGGGGTCCAGGATCCTTTAGACACCACTATACTACTCTGAACAGCATGCGGGACAGCCTTTTGTCTGGACCTGCCGACCACATCACATCTCACCTCTCCTTTCTTGTCCCCCCTGTCATGCCGAAGTCTAGAGGAGCTGAATTCTCCCCATATCACTGTGAACAGCTACAGCCCTAATGAATGATTTCAAGCACAGCTGTATTACTTAGTGCAATTTAAAATGGTTACCTGTTCAGCTGGCTGGATGTGTTTAGCTGCTTTATGATGAGGGAAAATAGTAATGGAGCATGTGAAGCAGAATGGACTTAACATGAATGTCTCTGTGTTAAAAATCAGATTTGAAAAAATCCTTAAAATTACTCCCCTGGTTTCAGTGTTTAAACAAAATCATAACACCAAGTTGGGCGGGAGTGTTGATCTGCTGGAGGGTAGGAAGGCTCTGCAGAGGGATCTGGACAGGCTGGATCAATGGGCCGAGGCCAATTGTGTGAGGTTCAACAAGGCCAAGTGCCGGGTCCTGCACTTGGGTCACAACAACCCCAGGCAACGCTACAGGCTTGGGGACGAGTGGCTGGAAAGCTGCCCCACAGAAAAGGACCTGGGGGTGTTGGTCGACAGCCGGCTGAAGATGAGCCAGTTGTGTGCCCAGGTGGCCAAGAAGGCCAACGGCATCCTGGCCTGTATCAGAAATAGTGTGGCCAGCAGGAGCAGGGAGGTGATCGTGCCCCTGTACTCGGCTCTGGTGAGGCCACACCTCGAATACTGTGTTCAGTTTTGGGCCCCTCACTCCAAGAAGGACATTGAGGTGCTGGAGCGCGTCCAGAGAAGGGCGATGGAGCTGGTGAGGGGTCTGGAGCACAAGTCTTATGAGGAGCAGCTGAGGGAACTGGGGGGTTGTTCAGTCTGGAGAAGAGGAGGCTGAGGGGAGACCTCATCGCTCTCTACAACTACCTGAAAGGGGGTTGCAGAGAGGTGGGTGTTGGTCTCTTCTCCCAAGTGACAAGCAACAGGACAAGAGGAAATGGCCTCAAGTTGCACCAGGGGAGGTTTAGATTGGATATTAAGAAAAATTTCTTCACTGAAAGGGTTGTCAGGCATTGGACCAGGCTGCCCAGGGAGGTGGTTGAGTCACCATCCCTGGAGGTATTTAAAAGACAGGTGGATGAGGCGCTTAAGGACATGGTTTAGTGGTGGATGTGGCAGTGTTAGGTTTACAGTTGGACTTGATGATCTTAAAGGTCTTTTCAAACCTAAACAATTCTATGGTTCTATAATTCTGTGATAACTAGTTTTAATAACGTTTTCCTGTTTTTTAGAAATTAAATGTGAAACAGTGTCTTTGGTACACGTTGCTATGCAGGGGGGCATTGGTTTTGCCTACACTCTACCCCAAAGCATAAATGGCAAAAGTAGCCATATGCTTCAGTCTCCTGCAGAACTGCTGTTTTGCAATATCAGGCAAAGCAGACAACCTGGGAATTTGCTGAACATCACCCTGTACTATGCTGAAGAGTTATTCGGAGGGTCAGATGCCCCAGATCTGCGGTTCTCATTTGTCCCAAGATAGTGAGTGACTCTGGCTGTGGTCAAACAGTGGTGGGTGGAGAGTGGTTGAGGATGCCATTGCCTTTCACTGCCACCATGCTGCACTACGTGCATTGCCCTTAACTCAGGCAGCCTGATCGCCACAACGCCATTCAGTGGTAGACCAGGCTGATTTGCTTCCTTTGCGCTGTGGGTTGGAAGCACACAGGTGCTGACTGCTCCTGTGTCTTTGCTGAGAGCCACTGGCTGAACCTCGCTAACTCAATTGCTTGTGAACCTGCCTGACCAGGAGGAGACGGAGCTTCCTGCTATGGGGACAGTGCAGTGTGGGTCCATGGGATTTGCTGCAGTGGGAAGACAAAGAGAAATTATTCTGGTGTGACAGAGTTGTATTTTTCCATCTTCAAGATCTATGAGATGAGATTTTGGGATGTATTTGCCTCTCTGTCCCCCACAGTCAGCCGAACCGTTTCAGAGGCTGAGGACTGCAGTGATTCCCTGATGAATTCTACCTTCTCAAGCAAGCTGAGAATTTAAATTACACAGTAAATAAAAATTAATCTGTCTGTTCAGATCCCACTGAATGATGAACAGAGTTGTGAGCAAACGCAGGGAGAAAGAATGAAGTGCTGACTACAACTTCCACTTCAAGCCCAAGTCCTGATTCCAGCTAACTGGCATGATTTAACTCGGGGACGTTAGCATGCAGCTAGTTAACACTGAAACCTCCACTACCTTTCACGTCTGACAGAGAGTATTTGTCAGCAAGGACTGTGTCACTTCTTGGAGAGATTTCAGGGTACATACATCAATAGGGTCTTTGCCTGCAGGCTGTATAGAAAGGGAGGTATAAAAAAGCTGTGAGCCGGGGCCACGCTGATCCCAGTGAGGGCTGTGCTCCCTGGGGAGATCTGGATAGTGTAAGTGCGACCATGTGGGTGGCATTAGCGAGCTGATGGCTTTGCCTCCTTGCATCACAAAGAAAGGAAAAAGAAAAGCGATTTTTACTGAACAGGGGTAGGAGAAACAAAAAGGATCTGTTTGTGGCCAGCCCCCTGCTCTGAATACAGGGAATATGGTTTCAAGCTGATATGCGCTGGGCGTCAGCGTTGATTACTCAGGACAGGACGTCTGAATCAGGATTGTTTCACCCAGCTTCAGAAAATACTGTTCTCATAAGCAAGGGTCAGATAGCTAAGTCATCCAACTACCAACTTGGGCAAGACACAGTATTTTTAGCTGAAATACGTTATTTTTGCTGACCCAGGCAAACTTAGGGAAATTAGTGAACTATGCCTAATTGTGAGAACTGGCTAGCAAGAGCAGGTGTGTAAATATGTCTTCCAAGGTCCCTCTTGGACCAGGTTTTAAGCATCCAAGTAGCTGCATTTCCTTATGTTTTGTTGATCTGGCTGCTGCTCTGTCCCTTTGGCATGGCAGAGAGCTGGCACAACTGCCAATGGGCTTTGAGTGCTTTTAAGCTTCCTTCAGCTCCCAAGCAGGCCTGACCAGACAAAGAACTGGAAAACAACCTAGGGAGTAAAAAGACAATGCTTGCATCTCTTATTCAAGGATGCAGCTCTTCACTTCTTGTATAGGAGCTACTACAACAAGCAGTCAGTGCACTGCATACACAGCAATGCAGAGCTGATTGTGAGGTAACACTCACCTAGAACGCTGCTTGCGCAAGTTACAGAGAGGTTTGTGATGGCCTGGCTGATGTTACTTTTTGCGTTTCCCTTCAGAGAACATACACCAAACCGACGTGCCCCGCTATTGCTTAGCACAGAGGAGGACAGATAAATGAGTCCTCTGATCCTGACCAAAGCCATCACCTACTTACACCACAAGGCTCTCCAAAAGTGGCTTTATGTTCCTGCAGCGTGTCCCCATCCCCTATCCACACTATCCCAGACCCAAAGCTCATGTATCTGACCCTCTTGTGATTGCAGGACGGAACGACTTCTCTGTTTATATGCACTATTGGGCTTTGACGCGTAGGAGAGCAGGACATCCAGTGCATTTAGCCATCTAGCAAAGAAAATCGTATGGCTGTACACTTTAGGGAAAAAAATCACGATTTTCAACACAGAGCATTTTACCACTTCATGGCACGACATAATCACGAATCATCTTTGTAAAACTGTAAGTTGTATTTTACTGCCGGAAGAAACTAACTGGTGTACCTTAAAGCCACGTAAAGCATCTGTGGCAGCAGGGGAGCAGAGAACTGGAATTCCTGGTTCCCAGTCCTCTGCCTGAGCTGTCTCTGCAGCCATTTTATTTAGACAGGTTGAGACTATGTAGCAGCAGGCAGCAATTCATCTCTCTTCATCTTTGAACATCTTTCTGTACTGATTTCAAAGGCATCTATTGTCGCAGCTCCTAGCTCACAAGGGCATTTTGTTGTGATTCAGCCAGTGCTTTTTCACTTAATTTTCAAGGATTGAGACTTTTACTCCTAATGGCTGCAAATACTGCATATAAAGATTTAATTTATCACTGTCAAAACTGGAATATATGAACAGCATCAGTTTTATTTAAATGTTGTATTTTTTTCATTTTTTACATTTACCTTCAGAAAGGGATTTATCTGGTATTTTCATGCACTTTTCAAAGAATATTTTTCCTGCCAGCTACAAGAACAAAGTTAGATATCTGGGGAACTGTTTGCATCCTGACAAGCCCAGCTAAAAAGATTCAGTTTATAAACTGAACTCTACAAAATATAATCCACAAAACTGAGCTACTCTCTTCCTTAATATATTTTAAAGGAACAGAGAGAATTAAGTTATTTCACCTGGAAAGAACTTCGGCAAATGCCCCCTCATCATTTCTACTCAATTGAACACAGGTTTAAGTCAAAGCCATTTTCTTGACCCTGCTGTATTGTGTGGAAGAGAAAAAAAAAAAAAAAAGAAAAAGAAAAAGAAAGAAGTCTATTAAGTGCAATTTAACTATCTTCATTTAAATTGCTCTCTTCACTTAAAGCATCACTTATGCTAAAGGCATAATCTACCAGATAGATGGAGTTAATTTTAGAGCAAACATCACATTTGTTATGGGTCCTGATGTTCTGTGAAGAAGCACTAAGGTCAGTGATGCATGTAGTAAGTGTGATGTGTATTTAGGAGAATAACAGAACAAGCTGGCTTAGCTGAATACTCACAGCCGTTGGTTACACAGGAGATCATCATATAGTGCATATTTGTATAAAAAATACTTACAGTCTGACATAAGTAGGCTTGAATTGCATACACACTTAGTCAAATGTCCATGCTTGCATGAGTCTAAAATACACACTAAATGATTGTTCTATAGCAGAGAGCACGTGTTTTGTAGCCTATATAAACTACAGATACAATTTATTTTTAATATGTTGTAACTGAGAAAGCTTTCACTGGCTGGCAGATACCACTGCTTGGAATGACTCGTTCAGTTCCCATCTAGTAGCCAAAACAAGTAAGGACAGAAGTGCTAATGCCACAGGCAGCACGTGAGCTTGGAAGGGACTCGCAGCTCGCTGACTCCAGCCAGCATCCTGCTTGGAAAGGACCCTTGGACTTTTCTTGTTCCCAGGACTGGACTGCAGCTGACAGTCCCAGCCCTGTTTCTGGCTTTGATTTAGTAGCAAAGTATCATATATTTGATCCATTCTGTTTTATCATCTGTTGCACTGCATTTCTGCAACCCTATGCATTTCGAACAAAATTCCGTATTTTCTATCTGATAAAATGAAAGCAGATGGAGAAGGGCAACCAGGCTGGTTAACACACTGAATGAATGGATACTCCTCACCCCACCACGCTTTGAGAAATCCCTGCTCTGCAGTATGATACCTACTGTTTTCTTCCCTGGAAAAAGGAAAGGAGGAGAGTTAATAAAGTAGCATGTTGCCCTCCAAATACTGTGCTCCCCAGAGGAGGACTTTCAGGCATTGTTTCACTAGACGAATTGCCTGTTTACTATGAATCTTTGTGGGAGAACAGGATATGTACAGCCCAGGGTGCCTCTTCCTGCTATTCAATTTATCAACTCCAGTCCTGGGTACTTGGATCAGCAGCAGCTCGGCCAGAGAGCCATCTTGCACAGCAAACCTGCTCCCTTAACAGGATTACTGACCTGATCTCTCCCTAAGCGAGATTGCCATTGTCTGGAAATTTGACAAACAGCCTTAGAGCTCAATTAGTTATTTAATAAGTTTATGATTAACCAATCTGCTGATTAACTTTTCATTAATTAGGCTGGCAGGAATGCTATTTCAGAGGGATAGTGGCCCCTAATTTAATACATTTCCTCTTGGAGCAGGGTCGGGTATCTCTGTGTGAGCCCTTGTGTGCAGCATGCCCTGACACTTCCCTCTCCTTCTGCAGAAGTACCTGCAAAAGCTGTTTGGGTGGCACCTGGGGCTGCTGCCAGATCACTGGGGCATGGTGGCCCTTGGGGACATCTTGGCATTGCAGCCCAGTTGTTATACCTGGTGCAGCTCAAAGACTCCCACTCCTCTCTTCTGAAATCTCACCAGACGGTACGGAGAGAGGCAGGCAGGGTTTATCTAGGGCAGCTGCAGACCTCACAAGTACAGTTTCGAAGAGCCTAGCCTGTCATTTTTATATCCACGCTGCTTTCATCTGGATTCGGGTGGGTTGCCCACCCCAGGGAGGAATGGGAACTCCTTTCCTCTTTCTCTTTGCAAAGAGTTTACAGAAAGCTCATGGCTTCCTCTCTGGCTTTGTCCTCTGCTGCATGCTCTGAAGGATGGGGTTCACCGGGTGCTGCTGTTCCTTGTAGGGTGCCGTGGTAGAGGGGGCAGGATGCTGCCACCTTCCTCCTCCAGCTTGGACCCTACTTTGGTAGGGAAATCGGAACTGGGCTTAGGGATTAGTCCCGAATTATCATGAGTAAACCTTTCCCTGCCCTCAACGGATCCCCTGTCTCCTTTCTCAGGTAGGGCTGCTATCTGTCAGTGTTAGCCAGTAGAGGATGGTGGAGGTGATAGTAGGATGCTGCTGCCAGCTATTTTATGTTCCTTAATGCCCTCCTCCTTCCAGGTGCAGGACTGAGGGTTTGGCAACTGCCTTTTCCTTCCACCTCTCAAAGGGACTGGTGGCAAAACACAGCCGTGCCTCGAATGGCAGAGGAACACAGGACTGGCCAGAGAAAACTTAGGTCCCTGCTGAAACCCCTGAGAAAGGGGCTTGAAAGACAAGATGAAAGACAAAGTTGCCAGCTGCAGCTGTTCTGAGTGCTACAGGAGTGTAAGCAGGGTTGGGGATGAGAGATGTCATCCCAAACTACAGATCCCCGCAGCTGGAAATCAGACATGTGTACTGTTGAGCTGAAGCCTCTGTCAAAGGAGCGGCAGGTCCAGTGGCAGGGAGAGCTGAAAGGGGCTCAGGGAAAGCCTGACTCATGCTGAAGACAGCAGTAATGTATAGGTAAAGATGATGATAGTTCTTAATATAGATCTCCGATGTCAATGAAACATGGTTTAGTATTTTAATGATGATGTATTTTACATCTTTGTTAGCCTTTGTCAGGGCAGTGCGCGGGGCTGCGATGCTCAGAAGCGGTTTGCTAACACAAGCTGTCAGGCGCTGGCGTGCCCGTTCAGGGCTGTGGTTATGGCACTGCCATCCCAGCGCTGCTCACTGCCGGACCAGAGGCAGCCCCAAAGGAGAGAGGATGGGTGGTAAAGCACTGCTGGCCCAAGCAAGGTTTAACACTGCTTTTGGGGGGACTGCAAAAGGGAGTCCAGGTGAAGGGGAGGCAGGTATAACCTGGACTCTTGAATGTCAGACCCTGCATCTCATTCTACACAATCCTGCAAAGACTCGCGCTCTTCTGTCTTGCCACAGCTAAAGGCCTGACGAGATCCCATTGATTGGCAAATGAGCCTACCTCCCCCAAATAGCAGGCAGGGGAGGTTTCTGACTCTGCCTCCCAGCTGCCTGCTCTCAACACCATAGCACTAAATGACATTGCTGGCAACACTGCAGCTCCCGAGTCCCCACTATCTGACCCACTCTCCTAAATGACCCAGTGAGGCAGAAATTCTGGCAGACCAACATTTTTGGCTGGCCTCCCTCCTCAATGGCCAGCTGTATACACTGAAGGGAGGAAAAATCCCAGTTTGGATTTGCTTATCAAAAGACCATTAGCTAAGGATTTTCTACAGCATTTCTAAGAGAAAAGAGAGGAGACAGGCAAAAGCAATACAAGAATTATCGTAATTTCTGTGCTTCTTGTACGCCTGGGTCAGGTTTGTGTTGGGCCACAGCGTATGCATGTTCAGCTTCACTTGGCACATACATATTTGCGAGCTAAAATTGCCAACTACATACAAACATAAGGCTTATTGTTCTTTAGTTACCTGTTTGGCTGCCTGACTGGAGCTGGAGGTGAGATGAGAGGAACAGTAGAGTTGTAAGAGTAGAAGAAAAGAGGAGAGAAACAGCCTGAGGATCTCAGCAAGCAAGCCTTTATTGCAGGAGCGCTAAGGGACTAGTGAGTGTTTATAGAAGACATGTAGTTCCTTGCCTGAGGAAATTAAGACAGAAGACAGACTGTGCATAAGAAGCATAGGCAGCTAAAATGGTAGGTGTTTCAGTGATGTATAGTTCCTCTTGGTTCCAGCTTCAGTTTGAATATCTTTCAATGATTAAGATATATAACAGGCTTTAACTTGTATACACAGATACTTAAGCACAGCAAAAGCCGATTGAATTTAATGATGAAAAAGTGGAGTCAGGAGGCTCAGCTTTTTTTCTCTGATAAAAACTTCACCAGAATCTGTGCTAATTCCAATCCCTTTTAAAGGACTTCATAAGAAATTACCTGCCTGCCCTTCAGCCAGGTGTTGCTGATGGGTGGGCAGGCAGAGGTGAAGGGGAGGGAAGAGGAGACGGCAGCAGGGAGATGCTGGCTGGGTACCACACATCTGCCGATGGAGCAGGCAGCAGGATGTGCAAGGAACAAAACTCTACAGACTCCAATTTAGAGCAAAAGATGTGAAGAATAGGTGGTTGTTACCTTAAGGCATGGTGGGATTTCAGAGAGCCTTTGCAGACACACAAGCTTGCTTTGTTTTTCTTTTTACTAAGCATTTTTCTAAAGAAACCAATTTTCCTGTTCATAATCTGTTTTGAATCAAGAACACAGATTTCCATTGCTAACCAACTGCATGCAGAGCTAGTGGTATCAACTATCAGCTTTTTTGCCTCATTATTTCCCTCCATACAAGCATCAGCAACTTTTAGGTCATACTGTTTCTCAGATTACCCCAGGGACAGAAAATAAGGGTGACAGGATTATCTGTCCTGAAGACAACTTCAGTGTGAAGCAACATCAGAAACTCTCTCTGAACACACGGGCTGGGGCATCTGCAGGAGACGGGGAGTGGGAATGAGGTACTGGTTCCCCCGAGGCAAGAACTTCAAGCAAGTGCAGGGAGGATGAAGGAGCCGTGGTGTGTGTACATACACACACAAACACACACACACATTCAGTGACTCTCTCAAGCCTGGAATCTCTTTCTCATGCACAATATGCTGGTAAGAGCCTGGCTTTTGCCCAGACCCGAACAGAAATAGCTTTAACACTCTGATTTCCTGACAGTCTCTTCACCCCACTGATGCTGGCACACGCAGTGCTCAGAAAGGACTGGGAAAAGCTGTGAGCAGAGCGAAAGGGTGGCAGAAAATACCCTCTGCTTTCAACAGGCCTTTGTGGCTGCTAACAGCTGTGCTTGCGAGGTGAACAGAAGGGCAATGCCAAGCTTCAGGGAATAAAAAACCTTTAACTTCTCTCCAGGTCAGCACCAGTAGAGATGTGGAGGAAGCCCAGGAACTGACAGCCGTGTCCTTTCCAGGGATGTTACTTAAGCCAAAATTTGGGGGCACTGGGATCTGCTGAGCTGTCTTCAACAGAGTCTCTCCTTGGGCAGCGTGTGCACTGGGGGAACGAGAGGAAGAATCATCATTTTCCAATCACCCTATACACAGCCCAGTAAAGCCATCTGACTGGGGGGACGTGCCCTGACTTGGAGCTTACAGGGATAAAAAATGAGGAGAGACAGAAAAACAACTCAAGCTGGCATTTTTCTATCCCCCGCATCTGTTCCCCAGGCACCTTAAGTCACGCTGGCTCAGCCCAATGACAGAAACAAGGTTTCTTCCTACCAGGTCTCCAGGGTCCAGTAAAATATAAGGGAAAGCACGCTGCACCTCCTCTCCTGACCATGCTGTGACAAAGCTGTCAGAACAGCTCTGATGGCGTCACCTCTGCAGCAGTGTCTGGTGGGAAAGGCACGGAGAGCCATCACTCTTCCACATCCCTCTGGAGGGGACAGTATTGGAAACCAGAGGCAGAAAGTCTTTTCTTCTGTAAATTGCATCAATTCGATGCTTAAAAGCAGTGAGCTGGAATAAATGAGAATCCCAACAAAGCGCCGCTACTCTTTCTGTGCTGGTGAGGGAACTTTACAACAGCAAATCCCAGTAACACAGAGAGGTAAATTTGGGGGTTAAACCTACCACACTTTGTGCACTGGAAAGGCCTTAGTGTCTGGGACAATGACCATAGGGTTTTCTTACTTTACTTGCAGTGTTAAATGCACTCTGCTTACTTTGGTTGACCATGTGAAAAATGATACTTGGGATTCATTGCTGGCTCCATAATCCAATTGTCTGCAACAAACCTCACGAAGGTCAACCAACACCTACTAATGACAGTGCAAGGTGCTGGGGACCTGGCAAGGCATCACCCTGAGAAAGTTTGTGTTTACCAGGTACATCTGGCAGTCTCCAAGTGAAGCCAAAAGTCTCCAAGTGAAGGAACAAAGCAAAAGTCAGTGCCTGGGCAGATGGTGCCCACGGGGCACCTCCCTCTGGAAATCTCTGAGGACCAAGGCCACCACTTGAAGTCACTTCGGTGACTTCAACACTGCAGGACTGGCACAGGGATCCGTATGTAACAAACCCAGAGGCTTTGAAGGACTGCCCCAAAGAACAGGTTTTACAGTGGAGTCCGTTTACAAATCATGACATGCCACTACTTACCCTTTCCTTCCACCTAACATAACCCCATTTCCTCCACGGAGCACAGCTCAGAGTACTCAGCTTTTCAACAGCCCTGTTTGTTAACTGCTGCTAAGGGCCCCCTTGAACACTAATTATATGACGAGTACTCAGGAAGCCAGAGCAAATAATTTGTTGAGGTAAAGGACTGGAACACATGTACTCACGAATCTTCATTTTTAGGACCTCAAATATTCTCTCCTTAATTTTTCACAATTCTGTGATTCTGCCTCTCGATTACAGAACTAGAACTGGTCTATGAGGTCTGAGTGTTCAGACTTCAGGCAGGAACTGGTTTGGACAGTTTTCTTGGTTATGATTTTCAGTAACATGAGAAGTTGCTTTTTTGTTGTATCCTGCTTTTGAAAAGTTTTAGTCTTGTTCTGTAACCTTGTTAGATGTAACAATCAGTTTTCATAAGCATCTCTTTGTTTCAAACTCCAAGACAGTGAAAGAGAATTTATTTCCTCTGGGCTATAGGCAACACACCAGTTTGCTCCAGACCAGCATTGTTTTTTTCCCAAGGCAACCTCCACATGTTTAACAGTCTTGAACATCTGCCCACTGCCTCCACTCCTGGCCTAAAATCCTCATAAGAAGATCAAAACAGTGTTTTTCAAGTTATTGAAATAGTAGACCTCACTCTCCAGGGTGGATTTTAACTCTCTCTGTTTAAAATCCATTCCCCCATCCTACAGAAAAAATGCATGGGATGCAAATGGGAAAAAACATGAGATGGGAGGATTCATTAGCTTTTTTTCCTTCTGTTCTTTCTTATAGTTATTGGTGGCATGCAGCAGGTAGGGATTTGTGTTTGACAGCCAGCCTCTGGGTCATGATTTTTTCCTGCAAAGTCCCCTTAAAAATCCAAATTACAGCAGAAACAAATCCCTCTGCCAATCTAAGATTTAAGTGCCTTTTCCATTGGCTGGCTGAGACACCACCAATGCCAAGAAGAGCTCAAACTGGTCTACGAAATGGAGGTGGTGTACAACCGCTTTAGCAGCTGCTTTATTGTCACCTGTGCTGCACCTCACATGAACACGTGCACAACCACCTTCAATTTGTTTCTGCTTTGTAATACTCCATCTCTACACTCTATGAATGCCCTTGTTTTGCTAGGACAGAGTGGGTACAAGGAATCAGCTGCTTATTGGTATTAAAAGATCACTCAGCATTGAGAACCGTGGACAAAATGCAAGCCAGGAAACACATTTGTAAAAGAATAAATTTCCCTGTCTGTGCACTGGAGTCAGTAAGATAAAAGCAAAGGAGAAAATTAGTTTTAATATGTTCTTAAATTCAATCACTGTACAATCGAGGAGGTTTGGTGAATTAAAGAGAAAGAACAAAGAGCAATAATTAAAATTTTAAAAAGACAGTTGTAATGGAGTGAAAATCAAGTAGCAATTGGGTTTCTCTTGTTTACCAGTGGACATACCAGTGCTTATGGAAGAGGACTGCTTTGTGCCAGTGCATGCAAGTTACCTAAGTCTACCTCTGCAAATCCTACCGTGTTTGCATTGGGAACCCAAGAGAATAACTAGATAGGACTTAGACAGGCTTTTTCAGTAGCAAGTAGAAAGTACATGACATCTAAAAAAATAACTGGAGTCCTAACTAGGAACAGGATAACAGGACACTTTAAATTGGAAGGGACCTCAGGAGCTTTTTAGCCCAATGTCCTGCTCAAAGCAGGATCAGCTATGGGATCACTCTGGGCTGCTCAGAGCTTTATTCAGTCAGGTTTTCAAAACCTTCAAGGATGGAGATGATACTACCTCCCTGGGAAAAGTTTTCCAGTGCTTGGCTGCCCTCATTGTGATTTCCTTAAGGTGATTGAGGGGAGAAAAAAAACAGGGTGGGAATGAAGTACACGCTAGATGCTACAGGCAATTTACTGCCAACTTAGGCATGTTTGATATCATTCCTCACTAGCATAGAACAAACTTCACATGAAGCTTTTCCACTCTTCTTACAACTCTCCAGATTACCCTGGTCATCTCCCATCTGATGGTCATTACCAGGTAAATGCAGACAGCTGGCAATGTCTTTTCCCCTTCTACTCCTGCCCTCTTCTCTTTCTCTTTCTGCCCTGCCCTGAAGGAGCGAAGATTACAGCCTGGTTCTAGGGCAGATGAATGTCCTGTAGACTCCCTGGAGATGTTTCAGTCCACCTGGTCAATGAGACCCAAAGCAGCCGTAGCCTTGTCTAATGCAGTCATGACACTACTTTCTAAGGAGGTGGAAACTCCCAGGTACCCATGAATGTTCAACTGCAGATAGAAAGAAGAACACAGGCCACAAATAAGCTAAGATCACCTCCTTGTGCTACTGATCCTCCCCTTTCATTGAAGGACAGCAAAACCCAAAGGACTGTCCAAAGGACCCAAAGTCAAATTCAAAGTGTCATGTATAGTAGCTCTTCTGCACATAGGCAGAAGTGAGTCGGCTATGTGAGCTGGGAGGAACTAAAAACATAACATCTGCCTGCACAGAAACAACTATGTCAAAGTTTTGCTTTCACATTTTGCTTCACCCCCGGCCCCACAGATCAGAGGCTGCGTAAAGCCACATTTCAGCCTGGTAGTTAAAGCAGTCAGGCAGAAAAAGGAATCGAACTTGAGTCTTCCATGGTCTGGCTGAAAGTCTGCAGCTAAAAAAGGCACAGCTGTTTTGTGACTTGAGCCTTCTAAACTTTTTGTAGCCAAAACCACCTTGTAAATTACACATGAATTTGTGAACAGTTTTGGAACAACCAATTACATATTCTTTTAGTGAACTTACCAAAAAAAAAAAAGCGCTAGTGTTTATTAGGGATTTTAAGCCCAAGATACTTGTTTTTTCTTTAAAAATTGTAAGCAAAACCAGAACATCTTAATTTTAAGTGGCCTCCATTCTGCACTCAAACTACCCATGCCTGACAGCATCACTTTAAATATTAAATATGCTAACCTTGTTCAAGACCTATTTTTAGCACAGTGTCATTTAATATGTCAAACACAGTTTCTCAGATGAACTTACACAAAGTACAATTGTCTCACTTGTACTATTCATCTCCCCTCTCAAGTTCCTAGTCCTACAACCAGTATTTAAAATAAATCATAGCAAATCTTTCTTTTTTGAAAATCTGCTCTTACTTTCGGGCTGGGTAGTGACAGGGAACAGAGAGGGGCTATTTTCTGGCACGGAGTGGCTGGTGTTACTTGGGAGCTCCGTTGCAGCGAAGGGGCTGCCAGCAGCCTGCAGCTCTGAAACACCTGGTGCGAATAAACTTTCTTCTGATAGCCAGCTCACCGTTTACTCATGGCAGAAAGCACTTTTAACCTCATGAGCTTCAGACTACTGAGCTAGACAGAAGAACTGCGTATCTCCTCCAAAAGAAATCAACACCTGCTGACTTGATTGTACCAATTTCATAGCAGTAAGCAAAAAAGAGGGCATGTAGGTTGTTTGGAAAAAGTGGACATTGTCTTGCATTTAGAGCAGAAGGTAGAAAAAAGCAAGGTTATAGGAAACATAACATGATGGTTTTGGGTTTACAGTAGAATTGCCTTAAAACCCTGTAGAGGATTTATTTTATTGTGCTATAAACAGTGGTACTTTACAAGACAGAGAGTTGGAACAGTTCCCCATTCACAAAGGCTTAGGCTGAATCAATTCAAGCTCTTCTCAAGGTAAGCAGGGAGAGGGGAAAAAAAAGGCACAGAGTTAAGAAAAGAAAAAGATTTGGGCAGAGTTCACAGGTGAAAGGGACAAGAAGAGGAAGGCAGGAGTCAGTGAAAGGCAATGGCTCAGCTGCACAGTCTTAAAAAGTGAGGATGGATGATTTCACTGCTATGGGAAGTGGGAGGAAGCCCGGGAGAGGAGCAGTTTGCAAAGCAGAGTGGAGACAACAGGACTCTACTACTTGCACTGTGCTGCAGCTGGAGGCAGAGACAAACAGATCACAATGGTTACACAGGAGAAGCTGAAAATGATTCTTTGAGCAAATACATGAAGACTTGGATCTATCTGCCAAGAACGTACTTGTTACCCCTCCTCTCCCCTTGTAACTGGACCTGGAGAAAGGACATGCATGTTGTCTATGGGGCAGGCTATTTCTATACGTTAATTTAGAAAGGTGGTTTGGGGAATGCTCAAATGTTTTAAAATCTGATGAACAATTCCCAGTTTTCCTTCTGGAAGAAGTTTCAACAAGCTATTTTGCACAGTACGAGACCGCGATGTCTTATTTCCATGAACAATGCACAAGCTATTGAGCCATGATTCAGGCAGTAATTAAAGCTTTTTGAATGATAGTTGTGTTTAACAACTGGAAAAATGGAATCAGATTGTCTAATTACTGCTGTGACTTTACAATTTCTTAAATAAAATCTGATCTTGGTACATATGTGGCATCTATAAAAACATCTTTATTTTCCTCCAGTGAGACCTGCTTTATACACAATGACCGCCAAGCTGAACAAGAAAAGAGCTGTGCCAAAAGCTTGAGGTTTGAAAGAAAAGGAGAGGTGCGAGAAGGCTTTCTGCACACAGCAGAACAGAAAGGCTGTGACTGGTACAGGCTGTGGTCTTTCCTGGAGAGGCCATTGCCTTGTTACTGTCAGGGGTGGAGCAACTGTCAGGGAACAGGTGAAGCTCCCTCTCAGTCCCAGCCAGGACTCGCAAGATCCAGAAGCCTCTTTGCACAGCTAGTCCCACCATCTCCACTGCAGCTTAATTCTCGTTCCTAAAACTTCTCCATAAACCAGTGGTGTTGGCTGGTGTAAGAGGCTGGTGATATCTCTGATTCCAGGCTGAGATGCTGAGCATAGCTGAAGCTGCAGTAAAGTTGCTTCTACCAGTCTGCTAACCCAGGCAACAGCCTCTCCTGTGTGTGCCCAGCATAGGCCGATGTTGCTCCATGACCTGCTTCAATCAGCCTTCCCTCCATGAAGAACCACAGAAGAAACCTCCGTGCTGCCCCCTGCTTTCGGGAATTGCTCCTCCCCTGACCTCTGAACCAAAACCGATGGACATGATGAAGTCTGACTGTTGTTATCGGGGCAAAAATTGTGCTTAGTTTGCTGCTGCTGCTTCTATCCTACTCCTCGCCACCATTTCATGTGGCATATCTCCCTAACTGCCACATTAAGAGCTTGGCCATGCAGGTGGTGTTTTAGCTGTGTCACTTGCTGGGCCTGGCACACTGGGGCTCTGCTGTGCACAGCGGGGTGTAACACTGCCTGCTATACTTGGAGCCAAGACTGTCCCTGGGTTCAGAGGAGAAGGGCTCCTTGGATGTTTCTCTGTTCATGCTTAGAGCAAAAGTGTGCATCCAAGACCACTATGGTACCCTCACCTAATAAGGACCCTGCTACCGACAGGACACATGATACTGACGACATCCTCATCCATTCTGCTCTCCTGCTGTGGCACACCAAGGTTTGTGTGTTCTTCCTAGCTCTGAGTCTCTAAAGGATCCTTTAAGATCTCAGAGAAGCAACACAATGTTTTCAGGGTGCTGTGAGCATCCTCTGTGCATAGGGATAGCATAAAAAACAAGAATTGCAGTGAACTACCTATAGCAGCACAAATCCCTTCCCTTTGAGAAGTGTGTGATCTTTCTACTTAATAGAGCCTGATCTGCTGACAGAGCATTTTAGCCCCCACACTCAATAAGCAAACTGTAACCTTTCCTGGTTAAGAGCTGAGTGTGCAGTACAGAGAAGACAAAGGGGGAGCCCACATCATTGAATAGCCAGAACAAATTCAATTAACCATCAGGTACAGTTTAAGGCTCATCATTAATAAATCAAACACATTAAAAAAATGCATCATCCAATACTGTCCGTGGATGCTGTGGTCTGTTCTGGAGCCGGTTTACATTAATTACACTGGGATCTACTTGCTTCCCTTGACTGCTATGCAGAAACTTGTCTACCTACGGAGACATTAGAAATAATTACAGAAATAGTAAGCCCTGAGTAATTCAGGATTGGGAAAACATTCCCTTGCAGTGGGCCAGAGGATCAGGTGGAGACTACATTTAAGGACACAGGGCTCTGAGAAGCCAGAAAACAGTACTATTGCCCTTTTCTGTGTTGATTTTGTCAAAGATGCCTGAGCAGGCAGCCTTGTCAACTAGGCTGGTGTTAGTCTTTTTAATGTCAGGAACAAGGTGTAAATCAGCTTTGGGGACACCACTCTCCTAAACGAGCTCTCTATGCACTTCATAGAAAACAGGGCTGAGAGAATACACAGTGTGTAACGAGACCTCTGAACAGATCACCAGCCTATCACTGCTGTGGTGCTGCCTGCTGGGGTTAGGCTTTGCTAGGCTAAGTAGGTTTTATTCTCATCACTACTTCAATTGCTGAATTTTTCCTTCTTCCTATCAGAGAGTCTCAGTAATTTGCTTAATTTGTTTTGCCTCACAACCTTCTGAGCTGCTTCTCATATTTGAGATGACAGATTATGGTGGGTCAGGGCAAAGAAGAGAACCTGTAATTTGCAGCTCTGGTCTTCTGCTTCAGGCACAAAACTCCCATTCACACTCCAGATGCTTTGGCCCATTCTCATTACAAAGTGAAATAACTTGTGTAGCAGCAGATCTTTATGATTAGCTCTCTTTCCTAGACTATCAGTCCTGTAGGTACTGTAAAAATTTAGAGTGGCTAAAGAATGGCCAGATAATGCCCAGCAAAACGATTCAGCTACCTTATAGCCTCCTCCTTCATGACTTTTTATCTGAAGGTACATTAGCCAAGGGTGGTGTGTGCAACACAAGATGTGAGTGGGTGTGTGTCTATCGGCTTGCAAGGTGCATGGGTACCCAGTAAATTGTCGTGGGAGACGTGCACATATGACAGTGGAGGCCTGGGAAAGGCCAGTAAAGCTCTGCTCTGGTGGCATAACAAATCAAGCAAATTGCAGTGACAGAAAGACTAGGCTCGTTTGGTGAACATTATGCCACATCATGCTCATATTCATGTGCTCATGCTTTGCTCCTGGGATTTGCTGACTGGTACCTCCCTTCCCTCCGTCTCACCCACTTACACACCGCCTCCTGCCCAGAGCTTTCTGCTGAACTGTAGTGAATTGCTCTGTTCCAGTTTCTTTTAATGGTTTTACTGTTTACCTGAGCTTTTGTCAGCTACAGTATCTCACACACCTCTTCCTTTCAGGCCTTCTATTTCTCCTCTAACTAATCTGCAATAATATGCCTGTCACAACTGTTTTTCCGCCCTCATCTTTGCTTCTCTGTCTGCAGACAGCCCTACTGTGCTTAACGTGATGCAGCTGTTCACTCTCTCATCCCCTCCAAAAACAGTCTGGACATATCCTACAGGAAGGATGCTGCAATAAATCTGTGTACACAATTTCTCTTATAAATGGAAAGAGTAATAACACATGAAATAACGTTTAAATAAATTCCTCCCAAGTCCCAGGAGACCTCCAAGTGGTAAGCTGCACTTCTGTCTTCATGAAGAAAATCAATAGCAGTGCTACATGGCTGCTGCGCTCTGGCTTCCACATTACTCATCCCCCCTGTACAAATTACAGACTGTGTTCAAGGAAATGGGTGCTCCCAGGGGAGGAAAACGGCTTTGTGCACTTAATGTAATGATGTCACCTGAGGTCTCCATGCAAACAGTTATGGATATGGAAATCTGCAATTTCGTCAATAGAGCTGGAACCTGGGGACCTAGCTTAAGAGTTACTGCTTTTTTATAAAATGTTTCCCTAATTTACCTACAGAGCTTCTTCCCATAAACAACAGCTGCTGTACCTAATTAGCATTAATCTCCTTATTACAGAAGAGCAACTGGGAATAGTACAGTACTTGAGGTACTGACAAAAGGATACACTAATGGCATTGATTTGTCCAGTCTACTACAACCTTCCCTTATTATTCTGTTTTCTGTATGAAGTGCTTAGAAGTCACAAGCTGTGAAGCAGACTGGGAAGAGATGACACAGAAAAGGAGCTACAGATGCAGACAGGTACCGAGTCATTCAGCCATTCATGCAAGATGCTTGCTGCCTGCTCTGTTTAGGACAACATCTCCCAGCGCCAGTTTTTCATCTTGACCCACAGCAAAAGCAGCCCTGGAAGGGGATCTCTGAGCACAGCATCCTTTTGAACAGCACTGGGATAGGATGCTCTGCTGTGTGCTTTGTGGCTCTTTCATGGAGATGCTTTAAAACAAGCTCTGAACCCACACCCAACCCTAGGAGAGGGAGGTTAAATAACTACACCAACCGAAAGATCAGTCACAGGAGCAACACAAGGAGATAAAGGCAGTCTGTTCTTCACTGGGATTAGAGACCATCTCTAAAGTTTCAACAAGAAATGCACCAATTTTGTTATTGTTGAACCCTGAGGGTTTTGTAGTTCTCAGCTCATTTACTGATATTCCCAGTATTACTCTTCCCTGATCGTACAGGAATTCAGTATCTGCAACAAATGCGAAGCTGCAGGCAGGAAGGCAGGAGCTAACACCACAGCTTGTGTCATCAGCCTCTGTCCCCAAATGGATTAACTCTGTTCACGCCAATCTCCACCAAGATGGGGCCCAGCCATAAATTAGATCCTCAGTTTTGCCCAAGTCAAGCACACCAGGGAACAACATGCTGTCTTTCCTTACAATGGGGTTTCTGTTGCTGTTTTACCCCTTCCAGAGTTGCTTGCTCTAAGTGAACATCATTCCAGTTACTTTCTGGAGGTTTTTGAGAATCTTGTTTGTTAACAAGCAAGAATTAATACAATAGCACGAGTGAAATAATTCAGTGCTTGGAAGTCTATGCATCTTATTGGTGTCCCCATGCAGAATCCCCATCTGCATCTAGAGACTATGGAAGCCAGAGATATGAACTCCTCTGCTGTGACCATGTAAAATCTTAGGATGTTTATACATTCTAAGATGGAGAGGTGGGACTGATACAGGCAGAAGCAGACAAGAAGCCTTGGTGGTCTCATCTGAGATCTCTCCTTGGAGGATGAGCGCTATGGTTATTTGTCAGAGAACAACTTTTTCTACCGAGACTTTCTTCACTTCTCCCTGAGCCATGTGCTTGGCTCAGGCCCCACTATGGCTGTTCACTTGCTCTCATCTCCTTCTTGTCACGCAGAAAGCCAAAAGGCCAGGCTGGGGTGACTCAAGAGGCTTTTATGCTCACCCTAGCAATAGGTCCAGGCTCCTGGTGAGCAGAATTTTCTTCCCAGCAGTAGCTGGGCTGTGGCTGACTTGCTCTAAAAGCAATCTGCACTGTGTTTCCTACAGAAAAAAAGCAATATCCAACAATGCAGCTGGCAGCATGAAAGTGTTAGTATCCTATTAATTAATGAAATAGCTCTGCTCTGTAGGTGTTACGACAGCTTCCTGTCTATTGAAGCAAGGGAAGTTTCTGGTTAGGCTGGTGGATTATATACTTGAGCTACAGCAGCTTACACCAAATGCAACTTTGTGACACTTGCTTTGCCTTATGGAGCTGACTAGTATCATCCACTGGGGTTTTTGGTATTAAGATAAATAACCAGCCTGAGATCTAAGCTGGGAGGGGAACGAAACAGTAGCTAGGAAAGCAGGCAAATGATCCGCTACATTTGCAATTCAGGTCATTTTTTTACAAGAAGCTTTGCAAAGACTATCTAAAACAAAACCCATTAACACCTTCAAGCCTGCATCAATATGAACAAGGCTTCCTCTTGGTCATATGGCAAGAGACCTCATCTGCATGTAGCTTACTCAGTCTTAAGTAGGACCCAGTTTGCCTAGCTTAGACACTCATTTTTCACACACTTTTAGGCACCCCACTGTGCAATCTTCCAAAAACAGTGCCTTATTCTCTATCTAGTCCAAGGAGTGGAGGTGCTTACATCTAAGGTAACAGGTATCTCAAAGGGATGAAGGCTGCTATGAGTGTCTCTATCTGTCTGCCTCTCTCCCATATGTTCATCTGCAGACAGGGATGCGGGAGGTTTACTGCCAAGCTCCTGGTGTGGTGCATGTGCTGATGAAGATGCCACTGCCACAATCCCTCATCACCACTGTAGCCTGTTCTGCAGCACTCCAACCAATTGCGCACTGCCCATTCTGTTTTAACACAAACTGTCAGGTCATTGACTGCTAGGTAGGACAGACAGACTGTCTGGATGGCAATTTCAGAGAAGAGAAGGGAAATTTAAAATGCAAAATAGAAGAACAGATGGCATAAGCTTCATTAAAATAGTATCTCGTCTCCTGGGGATCCCATGAGAATCTGTTGCCTTCCAGTGGATACGGAGCCCCTGAGATTTACACTTGGGGATTATTCTATTCCTCCCTCTCTCCTTATCACAACTCTCTTCTGTTTTCAAAAGGCTTGTGGTATGTGCTCCATCTGGATATGCCTCCTAATAAGGATGTGCTGGAGACATCTCCTAAGCACTAATGGACACCCAGCCCCTCCCAGTGCTGTCGGGAGCCTCCTTATCAAGTGATTTGCAAGAAAGAAAGAAGCATGGCTGAGCCCTGCAGTTCCTGACAGAAGGACAAAGTGGGAGTGTTAGAAAAGTAAGAAATACATAATTAATATGGATATAATATCAATAAGGGTTTAAGATGATGAACTACACGAACCGGGAGATGTTATTTCCCCTTGGTGGGAAGTTCTCCTCCTTCTGATGTGGCCCCAGCAGCAAGCTAAATGTTTTACTCTTGCACTTATAAAACAGGTGTAACCTTTAGGAAGTCACTGGAAATATAAGGCACCAGTGAAGTTTTTATTGTATCTGTCTGACCCTCCAAGCAAATATGTGGCCAAATGTATTTATTCAGAGAGGGAGAAACAACCAAGGGAAAGAGCATTCAAGCAGCAGGATAAATCTGTGTTCAGTGCGTGCAGCACAGCACACTGTCTCTGTCACACTTCAGTCACTGTGGGCTTTGGAAGCAAAAGCTGTATTCATGCTGGATTGGTATTTAATTGAGCTCACTTGAACCAAGCTTCCAGCAAGCACATATGACGGATTTATATATGAATCTTCACAGAGTGAAAAATTACATTTATCAACCTTCCATCAGAGCATTTGACATTTGAACAATTGATTCTGATTTAACAGTGAAAAATGCCACTATCCATATCGAAAACCTGCAATAGGATTAAAACCCTAGTCACTACCATCCCCAACAATGGGTCCGCCAGTTAAGCTATTAAACATTTATGTACTACCTTAACTTTGTCTAGCCTTAAAGAGATTAAAAAAACAATCCAAATCCTGACAAGTTTAATGCAGAAGAGACAAAAAAATGTAGTTGGAGGAACTGGGGCTGGAGCTGGGAAATGCGAGCATTAAACTGCTTGAAAATTGTAAAGGCTGGGCAGATTTTAAGAACAACAGCAGCAGGAGCTGATGTGGATTAAAGACATGTTACACTGGCTACAGACAATACCATTAGTCTTGTTTTGCTCCAGGTAACCTAGAGCTCACCTGTGTATGGCCAAGAGTAGATAGTCGATCCAAATGCCACTAGATAGATGTTCAACTAATTAAAGAGGCATGTTGTTTCCACAGGCAGAGAGAGAGGTGTTTGAGCAGACTTCTCTCTGGAGACAAGGCAGGAAGATGCTCGTCAGCCTTACAAGACAATTCCTCTTAAGCAGATAGATTTCACCCACTATTACCTTCATAAGCATATTGTGGTCAGCACTCAGTATTCACTGGGCAGAAGCACTAACTGGAAAGGAGGTTCTTGCAGTGGTACACCTCTGTCTACCACAAAAACTGTTCAGACTCTACCAATACCTCCCTTTGCCTCTTTACTGATGGATAGCAGCATTCAGCAGCGGCTAAATGGAATAAAATTTTCCCTATGTGGAAAAGCAGAAGTTCTGGCAGAAAGACTAATCATCATGTTGTATCTGATCTTTGCAAAAAAGCTGGTAAGCTCTGCAGAAGTGTGACTATGGCATATTTTAATAATTAGCTGCCTTGCTATCAACTAATGTAACAGGCTTTATCTTCCTTAGTCACCTCCAGCTGGTAAATTCCAGTTTACAGCCAATCGAGTTTCTCCTGTCATATTTTCCTCATTTCTATAATTCCAGTTTTCATGTTTTCCTTATGGTATTTCTGAGTCTTTGTACTGATGTCTCCCAAATATGCTATGACTAAATTTTCTTTGCTAACTCCTGCTTTTTGTGTCAAAAAGTCATCAGTGAACATGTAAATGAACATGTAAATGAAATGACTGTTGGAGAACTCCATTAGCAATATCCTTTCTTCCACCACTTTCTCCTTCAACACTACCTGATGTGTTTTGAGTTCCTGGGTTTCTCAATCTACTGGCTTTGCTTAAGCACTTAGTCTATAAAACTGAAGTTTGTTACAGATCTACCTCAAACTACCTTTTCATTTAATTTGTATGAATTGAACTTGTTATCCCTGAATCCAAATCTATTTCCTATGATCAGATCTCCTATAATGTCCTCATGACTTACCAAAGCCAAGTCTAAAATAGCACCATTTCCTCTCATGTTAGTGAATCTCTGGAGGATATTTTTATTGCCTAGAAATGCAAGAATATCTCAGAATTACCAATAATAGTATCAACTGCTCTCCAACCTGATTCCTGATGTTAAATTATCCAAAACAACCACTGCAGTAGTAATTAACTCTCTAATAACATTACAGAACTCTCTTGGCAGTGAAAAAGGATCCTGGTGGCATATGGCAGGCTGGCAGTAATAAACTTTTACCAAACTGAGCTGTGCTGTCATTAAGACATACTGCTGCTCCCTGCCTTTTCCTGAAAAGCAGACACTGGTTTTAGAGTATTCATGACTGCAATTGCAAGACAGATATACTCTCCCAATGCACTTTCTCATATCCTGTATCAGTAGTTCAAGGTCCTCCACTTTCCTGCATAATCTTGCTGCATTTGCATATCCAATTCTGTCTTCTCCTTCCTCGTCACTCTTTCAGCAAGATCTTGCCTATTCAACTACTTTCTTTTCCTTTGCCGTCTATGGGCCTACTCTGTGACATTCCCTTCTGTACTGCTATGACCAGATTTGTCTGACTATTCAATTTACCACGTACTCAGGCAGAGCTTTGAGACTTTACAAGCGCTCTCCAGACTCTTCCTGGTGTTTCTTTAAGGCTCCTCTTATAAATGAGGCCAACACTACTGTTTGCAGTAGTACTGCAGGTCCTTGGGTAAAACCTATCTATTGAGAACATCTCTTCATAATCACACACCAATGCCCAAACTTTCCCAAATATTCTTCAAAGCTTAGCTGTCTGCTGATCTTCCCTATCACTCATTTGGTAGGCACCAGAGCTATTCCACTGAACATGTGGGCACCCACTTATTTCAGAGACTTCCCCAACATGGCATAGTCACCCTCAATCAGCTCCAGCAGCATCCTCTCAATGTCATTTGTTCTGATGTGAAGGACAACCAGGGGACTGCTTCCTGCTCCTATTGGGAATTTTTCCAGACTTAGATTCCCATTTTTTAATCCATGCTCTGAGCAAAAAGCACACTGTTCCTTTGACTTGTCCCTCATCATGTTCTTGAGGCTGTGTGGCACAATAGTGGCTCAGGTTTTGGAGGCAGGATAGCCGTGTGTGGATTGCTGTCCTCTTACAAGCATTAGCCTTGTGAGGAAGCAGTGTCTTGTGCTAACTGGATGATTCTGCTTCCAGAAATTAAGCCCTCCATAGCTCTGTCTTTTCCTGGTAGTAGCCCAAGTCTCTGATCCTTTCCCTTTTGTTTGCAGTTATTCTGTCTTCTCTTCTTTTTACAGTCCCTCTATACTATCTTCATTCTTTATCTAGCCAAGCCTTGATCTTAGCTTGATAAAAATCTGTAAGTTTAAAAAGCTATGCCTTCCTTTCAAGGCATAGCTTCCTTGCTCTACCACTGCCCAAGATACAGGGTTCTTAAATGTTTGTAGGTCAGTTTCCGCAGCAGCAGAATCACAATGATAAAACTGCTCTGTGAGTTGTTTGAGCCAAGCTGGCATGCTCAGCCATATGCGTGGAGATCTGCTTGTGATCCCACAAGCACCTCACCATATTTCAGACCTTGGATTTAGCCTTTTCACTCTTCATCAGCAAAGACTCACCTAATTTCACTTGAAGTGGGGACGGCTTATAGTTCATGGCTACAGTCTCTCCCTCTCTCGTATCACAATCTCTGTCCGAAATAGATGCAGCTGTTGGATCCTGTTAAGAAAGAAAAGGAAACAAAATGGCATGGTTTAGCTAAAAGTTATGTAGTCTCTTCTCTAACTGGCTGTTAGGCGAGTCCATCCCCACCCACATTCAGAGGGAGCAGAGAACATGCCAGTGTTTTGAAAGGCTGAAACCCAGGGGCAAAACATAGAACCTTGGAAGCACATTTTGTATGCTAAAAGTACCTCTGAAAACACCAGATTTCAGCATCAGACTTATATGATGGATGATACTGGGAATATAATGTGGAAGGTAGGTCAACAGTTCAAATTCAGCCTGGGCTGGCAGTAGTCCCAAGCCATTTTCATGTGATGACTCTTTGGGGTGTTGTATGAAATGCATTTACAGTTTCAGCTGAGTTCCAAGCGGACCAGTCAACCTCATGGTTAAAACTAAAAAGCTCATGACCACCTGTGTCAAAGTCCAGCTCAGAGGAACAAGGATTGAATGAGTAGGAGAACTCAATCTCTGGTTCCTCTTGGGAGAGGGGTGCAGAAGTCTGTACTTTCCATGCTGGACCTATTTTGTGGTGAACCAAAAAGATTTAATTTCAGTATCTGTCACCACAGCACCTTTCACTGTCACTGAAATCCCCCCAAAAACCAAAGCTCTCCAAACATGGAGTCTGCCCTATCACACCTACTTGCAGACAACCTAATCCAGTGTATCTACGGTACAGTGCATCAAAGGATTCAGAGAGACAACCTGCCAATTCAGGCAGTTAGTTCTACCACTGCTAAAAATGTAAGTCCTTTCACAGCAAACTTCAAACCTGCTGGAACTATCTCTACTTAGCACCATAGTGAAAATTAAAATTGGTTTTCAAACATGTTCACTTCTTCCCACCTAGAAGCTAGAAATTAAATTGAACATGCATATATATACACATAAATGTGTATGTAAATTTGGATTTATAATAGGTAGAGCTGCACAGGGAAAATATACATCCAATATTAGGTCCAATATCTGAAGAAACCATCACTTTGTAAGAAATGGAACAAAGCACCAGAAACTAAAGATCACAAAATACCATTCCAAACTGTGGAATGGATACTGTCCAACCCTCAGTTTCTGGAGTTTTTTGTACACGATTCCTCATAAAAATGCAACTCTTCATTTGGTATTGACAGCTGTATGCAAGGCTGAGTCACTGAGTTTCAAAGCAAGGTACCATCCCTCTTTGCTCTCAGTAAAAAAATCACTCAGTGGGCCACTGCCCCTTCCTCTCCAGTGCCTGCCTTCTCGCTGCAGTGCACATTAGCTCTTTATAATACACTATGCTTATGAGATAAAATGTGATTCTTGAATTAGGCTCTATCTTCATTGAAACTGGTCAAATAACATATGTAGAGTTATAATGTTTTATCAAAATTCTGCTCCTTTGCACTATCCAGTGGACTTTGACAGTATTTAAAATGGATGGTGCTTATAAGACCTTGCATTCAATGATATTAAATAGATAATGCTGAACCATATGCAGTTTCTTCTGCTTTCCTCTAATGCAGTCACTGCTGCAGTCTTCCTCTGATGCAGCAGTTTAATGACTGGTTAAAAAGGTTAGAGCAGGCTGCAAACAAACAAGCCAGTCTCCAGGAGAACACAGGCATAAATGAAGAATTGCATGCATTTTACGTTAAAAAACCTGCTTTAATAACCACACTAAATGATAAAATACAGCAGTTGAATGGCAAAAATACATCAGCTGAAATCAAAGGAAGCTAAAAGTGAAGAGGTACACAGAAGATAAACAATCCCAACTTTATAAATTAAAATGACGAGCTGTAGCTAGCTACTGTCACTCAAGGAAGAGATCTCAGATGACACGTTCCATCAGATGACCAGCTAGACAGACCAGGACTCTTCAGCCAGGGAGAGACAACGGACAGGGGCTCTGGGATAAGTCTAAATAATCCTGAGTGGGGTGAGAAGGTGAATGGGGATCAGCAGCTCTTATTTCCTGCAGGCATGAGCCATCAAGTGGCAGTTGACACACAACAGCTGGAAACAAACTCAGTACATCTCCATACAGCAGATGATGTGCTGCTGTGGATGCTAAAAGGGGCTCAGGAAAGGGTGAGAAGAATGAATGGAAGGAATACCCATCAAATACAAAAGCACTGCTTCTGGCTCAGGCTGCCCCCAGGCACGGATCGCTGGAGAGGGAGAACCAGGGAGGCATCACTGCAGGCTCACCGTGTTCATGTCCTTTTGGGGACACGACAGGGGGTAGGCGAGACCTTTAATCTGACTTGAAATAGTCATCCTTATTTTCTGTGTCAGAACCTATTCTACAATCTCAACCAAAGACCAGCTCTTGTGGTATCCTTGTAACATGGGATCGGTCTCCAACATACCCAGTTGAAGGAGCTAGATCAGAATCCAGGCTGTAGGAAAGGATATTCATGGAAATGGCCAGAAAACACAAAGGACACGGCTATGTCCCAGGCATGCTAGAACGTCTCCAAGAGGGATGCGTAAGGTGGTAAGTGGCACCATCTGAGTCCAGGCTTCCCGGATGAGAATCTTTTCTCTGACAGTCTGGGAAAAGGCAGGATACAGATGTTTTTAAGGAGCATGACTCCAAGAGCTGGATGCTTCCTAGGGCTACTGAACACAAACAAGTCCTTGGAGCCCCAATCTGCTGGCTGCAGGAAGTCATGGGAGTAGACGTATTACCGTAAAGGACACAGCGTGATGGCCACATACTGCCTCCTGTGCTGGTGCAGTCCAGCATAGAGCCACATCAGCTCACAGCCAGAAGTTCACATGGCAGAGAAAGGGACTGCCCACCCAGACTAGCTCAGGTTCACACTGTTAAAATTACGCTTAAACTCTTTAAATCAAAACCAGCCCTTACTTTTCTCAGAAGCTGATGTGCTGACAGTAGCTTTTCCTTGTGGGTAATCTGCCAGTGACATTAAACATCCATTTGCATGAAGAGAGAGAGGGGAGAAATGTTCTGAGGTGCCTTTGAGGATTCAGACTCTGGTCCTGGACCAGAGAACTCAACTGGAGCAATCTCAAAGCTGGGCTCTAGACCAAACAAATAGAAAAGGCTTCCTAGACCTCGAGAGAAAACAAAGACGATTTTCAAAGAACAATTAATTCCATCCTGTCTTAGACACTCATCTTAAAAGGAGACGAATCCATCCCTGGCGATGTGTCCCCCTCTCCCCACTGACTACAGAGGAGGCCTAGCAACTGCTGGAGACTGCACCCCTGTCTCTGACACTGGAGGTGAGAATGATAAAGGACACAGCACCAGGGTCCATAATAACACCAGTCTTTCCTGCCCCAGCAGCATGGCATCTCTAGAGCAGACCCACAGGGGAACATGTTACGGCTGCACAACAGCACAGAGGGGTCACACAACTTGCACAGAGGGGTCACAAAGCACCAGCAGAGTCTGGGTGACCACCACAGCATGCCCGCTCCCTCCAGAGAGTAAAATGGATCCAAAAGCAAACCGCGCTGGGCCAGAGACAGCGTCCCCAGTGCCAGTGGGTATCTATCCCTGGCCCAAGAGTGCTGAGGCACTGTAGTATTCCCCATCCATCACTTCACATATGTTCTGCAGCAATGCACAGGACTTCATAGTAACAATCCCTGCTGCAAGAACAATGGCATTCCCAGAGCCGAGCTGCCTCTTTGCATGAACACGCTTTGCTTCTGTGCATACTGAATGGGTGCATTTCTCTCTATATAGCTCATCCACCCAGAGAAACATTTACTTGACTAATTAGCCTTTTACTTGTGAATGCCTATGAACACACTGAGACTCACCATGGGCTTTCGCTATTGGAATTCACTTGGGAGATTTTGTCCTTTTTTATAAGCCTCCCTAAACCAATGCATTCAGCTCTGACCCCAGTCAAAATCTCAGTTACACAGTGTGACCAGTCCCAGGCCAGTTGATGTGATTTCTTTCTGCTCACTGGGGGGGAACACAACACTCCCAATCAAAAGGCAAGTGCTGAGATGTGGCTGCAGGGGCTCTAAATGGCTACAGGAATTTAATACGTTTAAGGGATTTTTTATTCCTGAGGCTTCCTTATGTCTTCATTCCTAAGGAAAAAATACATTCAATCAGGCCACTGCATGAATGCTCGGCTGGGGCCAGAGTTTAATCAAACTTTTCTCCCCACATGCTCACAGCTTAATTGGGCATGCTCAACCACAGTAGTTGAATGGTGGGGCGGTTCCTTACTAGTTTGTTTTTTTCTACAGGCTCAACACAATGGACCTTGAAAACTGCCCTCCTGCTAGGTACAGCCATGTCCTATGGTGTGTACCATGTGCCATTTCTGGACACCAGAAATTAGTTCCAGTGAACCTTCATGGGGCAGGAGTGCTGTGAATCCTTGCTATGCAGGGGCACAGAGAGAAGCTGAAACCACTTTAAAATGAAATCAGGGATTCAAGGACAATAGCATGCTCAGCAGGGTTTTTATTCTCTCTTTTTTTAAATCCCCCCTTACTTTTTTGCAGTACTTAGCAAGAAACACATCATCTGCCATAATGCAGCACGTCAATAGCCTTTTTACTCTTATCATCTACCTCTCCCAGTAACCCTCACTGACTGGGAGGGGGGCAGAAACAGCCCCAACAGCCAGCAAACTGTGCAGTTACACCCTGAGCAATGGAGCTGGGTACAAACACACCTTTGTAGCACCTTGGAAAATGCAGCTTCTGTTGCCTTCCTTCACAATCTACACTTCTGACATCTTGCAAGCTTAACAAGCCTCTGCTTTTCACCCTGTAAATCCTCTGGGATCCCAGTGCACATGGAAGGGAATGGGCACATGCAGTTTCTGTGGCCTTCAGCTGCCCCTTAAAAACACAGCTGGAAACTGTGATGTCTCTATCTGCCCACCCTTCCAATCCTAAAAATCAGTCATTTTTACAGCCCTAAGAAAATGTTCTCCACTCTGCTGCTTGTGGGAAATTCTACAACCATTAAAGCAGCTCTGCTTTTTGGCAAAGCACAGGGCGAAGATTGCCCTTACCCTCTAATCTCAAGGAAAGACCCAATATACAGGCCTTTACCCACCACTTCTCTCCACAGCTCAGAGGCTTTGGTCTGATCATCACCAGCTGAATCAGTATGAGCTGACTGCTCAGGAGTATCATCCAGCTACCTTTGCCTCTCTCCTATACCAACTGATGATGTGCTTGCTGTCTTCTGCCCAGCTTAAAGATGCTGGAAGTCTTCGTACCAACACATGCGTAACAGCCTACAGTGAGTGCTCACAGCTCAGCAGACTCCTGCTTTCTGAAGCTGCCCATGTGGATCACACCCTGCAAACAAATGCTAACAAGAAAGGACAAGCCCAAGTGTTTGCTTCACAACAAACATTGAGTCTGGAAAATTTGATACATGTTCTGTGCATGAGAAACTGAGTTAGTGAGCAGAAAAACAAGTGAGAAATTGCATGCACCCCAAATACAGGGGGTACATTCAGGTCACCGAGAAGTTTCTGTCACTCCCATGTTGTCATCCCAGACTCTCGGGCTGGAACATTGCTCCTGCTAATAAATATTTATGCCTTCAGTCTCTCTGCTCCGGGAACAGAAAATCCTATGCCGTTCGCAGATTCACTCTGCCCCAAGCTGTACAGCACCAGGTTATCCTGTGAAATGCTGCTGTAGGCAGCAGGCTTCTGGGGAGGGGACTCCGGTGTGCACAGGTGGGTATGTAAAAGCACAATCTCACAGTGTTTTGGAAAACAGGTCTCTGCAGCCTCTAGGTATCACTACAATGTAGACATGAAATATCTATGAATATAAAGTGCTTAAAAAAGCCCACTGGGAACAAAACTACTGGGAACCAAGATGTGCATAGTGTGTCTACGTGAGAAACAACATAAAAGGAGAGGCTTAAAGACTATGAGATTTATAGTGAATCAAGATGAATCCACCACATAGATGAACAATGGTCAGTAATAGCATGTTCAGCAAGAGAAAGGGAAGTGTCACAGGGGGATGTATGGGAAGAATGGAACCTGCAAACCTCACAAAAGACTCTTATGCTCTCCTCTGCATCCCCCAGGCTTCAGCTTGAACATACAGTTTTGGAGCCCGTTATTTCAAGGAAGATGTAATCCCCTCAGCAGTCCTATCGACAAAAGCTAGAAGCTACAACCATACAGGAAGACTGGAAGAATGGGGTTGTTCAGAGAAGAAAGGGGAAGACTAAGGAGGGATACAATAGCTGTCTTCAGATACAGAAAGGGCTGCCACAGAGAAAAAGGAAGTAATTTTTTTTTCCTGTTTCTGATCACCAGAATAAGAAATGATTACCTTAAATTGCAGTAGGGTTGCAAGGAAAGATCAGAGAAAACTGTAGAGCTAAGGCTAAGGAGCTGTAATATGCCTGATAAAGTTGTGGGATTGCTGTTGCAAGCTCAGGTTAGAAAACTTTTTGTTACACAAAGTCAACAGAGCTGATCCGGTATTGGGACAGCCTGATCTGGATTTGGTGCAAGATGATAAGATCCCTGATTTTTTAGGTCCCTTTGCCTCATCTGTCATAAGAAGAGAGGAGCCTGCTTCTAAGCCAGACTCATTTAGGCAGAACACCAGTTTATCCCGGGAATGAGAGTTTCTCCAAACTCCCCTACCCACTGTCAAGGACCATGGCTGGCCTTCAGCTTCCCTCTGGGTGAGCTGAAGAAAACCATCTTTTTTTGAAGTCTCACACGTTGAAGGAACTCCAGAATCACAGGGTGACCAAAGCAGAAGGCTCCTAGGAAGACGTGGTTATCACTTTTCATCAACATGTGCACACTGCTGGCTCCAGAGCACTAACTGCTCATCTCAGCATCACCACCCCATACCAGAATGAAAATAAATGGCATTTTGGTGACACAGGGACTGATGCACTGAAATACATTCTGATAGCTACTGACTCAGTTTCAACAAAGCAATAAACAACAACTGTTTATTGACATTCTACTAGCTCTGCCAATGCACCAGTTACAACATCGCTGTTTTTCTTTTCTGAGCAAATGCTGAACAGATCTTATTTAACAGTAACAAATTAGGCCTGCAATATCCACTACAAGATCCAGATTTTGAACCCGATTCATTTATAACTGTATGACAAACTGGTATTTGAAGCCATTTTTTTCAGCAATTGAAAAGCCAGCAGCGTTAATATTGCTGCATGATTAAAACCTCAAGTCTTGTTAATTAAATTGAACCATAACATCACTGAAATGACTTTTTACTGAGTACACCTGCAGTTGGGGTAGCTGAACTCACTGGCAGGTAACAAGGAGTTCGGATCTTTGCTTTGTTTCAAATGGGGGCAGCAGAGAAGTGCCACTCTGCCTGTGTGTGCCACAGTGCTTGTGCTGCCACGTCCCCTTGGAGCCCCAGCTGCAAAGGGTCTGCCCGACTGCCACATTCAAGCTGAAGAAAATGCAGCAAACAGAAAGGCATAAGCTGTGGAAAGGGAACAAGCCATTTCAGAGGTCTGTCTTCCTAATCGAAAATGACATTTGCAACACAGTGAAGAAAGTAACTTTTTTTAGATGCTGATGTATGACTAATCCTGGGAGTCTACAGTAACAGAGGAAGCACCAATTCAGTAAGTAGACCAAATACTTCAGGAAAGCAACTGAGGGACAAGGAAGAAAAATGGGAGTAATTACATGTTTTCTGTTACATTCCCACCCCACACCCCCCCGCCCCCGAAACCAGCAGCACAAGCAGCCCCTGGTCCTTTCCTTTCAATCATGATAGAGTATATTTCACACTGTATTTCCCTCCAGGCTCTTCTCAAGCACATAAGCCATCCCTATTATCACATGCATTTATAGGTTTGGTATCTTCCGCTAACTTTACATGACTTAAATTGGATCATTAACACTGCAAATTACAGAAATGCCACACTGCACTCCCCACTGCCTGCAGCACTTGCCAAGCAGCTGGCATGCAATAACTATTTAAAACCAGCTATTAACTGAGGTATGTTTTCAGGATGCTTCAAAACCGAAACATTACCTTCCTTGTAAAGGATATACACATGAGGACATTACACCTTCCCTTCTGTACCTCTGATTATACAGCCACAGCTCTGAGGTGCAACATGAGACGTATGAGTATTTACAGCAATAACACATTACAGATTCCTTGGTAGCTGTTGTACGAGTCAGTTTAGCAACTGGCATCTGGCCAAACCAGGATCTCAACTTTATAACTGCTCTTTAAACCTTAATTCATAAGGGAAGATATCCTCATTATTAAAAACTGAGACAAGTGTCAAAGCCAAGGTCACAGTGTGTTTGGAGGACAAAGGCAGGATCAGGAGTCCAGACTCGTGGCTACATGGTGTAGCCGAATCCTACAGAAAACCGCAGTGCTCTGCACAGACCTAGTGCCGCCCATAAGGGACCACAGCAGGATCTTGTAGTGACTGAATTCAAGCTTGTTGGTTAGTGTTTAGAGCTCCTTTCAAAGATGTGTCCCATCTTTACTCCTTCAAGGCTTTAAAGGAGCATCACCAAGAGGAAAAATCTATTTTGAAAGAGACAGTTGAGTTTTCCACCTGAAATGAAGACTACCAGAGATTCTCCCACATGACAGAGAGGAACTACGCTTCCTTCCCATGGACAACCCCAACAACTGGAGAAACTGGCTGAGAAAGTGCAAGACAAGTGGTTCCACCACTGCTGAAATGCCATGGTCATGGGCATATACAGAATGGTTTACAGATCCTCCCTGTATGCAGCTAGGCTGTTCCAGCTGTATATGAAAGATGAGATCAAAGTTTGCCTGAAGGAAACACTAAAAATATTGGCTGGTTCTGGCAGATACTGCAGAGATGATACACTCTGACAAAAATGTCCTGACACAATACAATTGACAGTAGGAGAGTCCCGTTCCAGTGATGCAAGTTTCCTCCAACATCCTGGAGATCGGATAATTGCTTTCATAGGCCATGGACTGGATCCAGAGTGGCAAACACAGTGTTACTCAGCTTTCAGAGCCTCTGGCTGTAACAACACTAGGAGGAAAAGCCAGGACGGCTCCACATCCATACCTTTCAACACACCAAGGGCTCCAATCAGTGGTTCAATGTCACAGCTATTACTAGCATACCTCTGGGGCTACTCGTTCTTTTCCAGTTAGCAGTTAGGACCCTTTTTTTAAGAAAGGTGGCTGATTTTTACATGTTCAACTCCTGTACACGTAAGATGAATGAGGTCTTGCTTTTTGCTCCTGGCACAGCCCTGGCACCTTTAATCCAATCCCTCAGATAATTTTCTGAGCTGTTCGATTGCTTCTACTTCTCCAACAATCATTTCTTCATCCTGCCTTTCTCCTGCACCTAGTCAATCCCCCTTCTCCCAGAGGGCAGGGTTGTCCAGCTCTGCAGGCTCTCTGACTGAGGTCTCAAGTCAATGACAAGACCCGCACAATGGACAATGCCACCCGCTGAGTGTCAGCTTGATGTCAGATGTTTCTGGAATGAAAATGAGACGTGTGCAGACTGCAGAACTTTTTTTCAGCCTCTGAATTTGTGCTGAAACCACAGGATGCCTTCTCTGTCCCACACCTACTTTGTGTTTGCCAGGTCTCTTGTCTTCAACCCAAGACACCCTGGGCAGGGTGTTTGCTGTCTATACAATCTGAGTTTGTACACCTGCACTTTGCTCAGCCTGCACTCACAACCAAGGGCATGGATGGATCTTGTAAGTGCTTTCAGCAGTGAATCACTGCATCTCCCTTCAGGTACTCAGCCAAAACCAGCTCTGGAAAGTGCTGAAGTCACCCCTATGGAAATCTCAAGGACCCCGCTTTCTAGGGAAGTTGAAGATCTGGGAATGCTGCACAGCAAATGGAGTCAGGATGTTGAGGGAAGAGCAAACACCTGTGCATTTGTCCAAGATCAAAGCTACCTCTGGCCCCAAGAAGAAGTGGTGCTGAGAAAACTGAGGAAAGGAGACAGGCTGTAAGCAGGATCCAAATGAAGTCCTGAAGAAGCACTGTGGGGGCCCACCACTCTGGGATGGAGGTGTGAAGGGATTTTTCAGGAAAAATAATGTATGCCCAGTGGCATTCAAAGTTCTTTAACAAAGTGAAAAACATGGACTCTTCTAACACAACCCAAAAGATGAGCAGCTGCCCAAGGCTCACGCACCAAGCATATCTGGCACACTGCAGACAGGTGAGGATCTCGGCAGTGGACACCAGCTTAGCCTGGACAAAGCAGGGGACTCTGCCACAGCCCATGCTTTCATACCCACCCAGCGCTGCCTCCTGACCCCATAACCCAGGCTGATGGGTTCAGCTAGGATATTGGTGGGTAACGCTAACGGCTTTGAGAGGGCAGCACAGGACAGGCAGGACTGCTTTTGTCCTCACCTCGCCATGCTCAGCATGGCTACCAGTTCAAAGTCTTCAGCATGTTGCTGTGAGCATGGCCTGAGAGGTCACTTGCCTCTCCTGCAAAGGTGGATCCCAGCATTAAAACCTCACCAGTTTCTCTCCACTAGTAGAGAAAACAAAGCCACCAAGCTGACTGCTCAGCAGCCCTTTTCTCTTTAGCACAACGTCTTCAACTTGTCCCAAGAGATGGAAAGCTCAATCATCAGATTTCCATATTTATAAGGAGAGAGTTTCTGTTTAGCCAAGCCTGTGACAGAAATAACCCTGCAAACAGCAGCAGGAGCAGCAGCATGGCAAACATGTCTGAGGGGCGGGGATGCAAAAGCTGAGGGAGATCTCAAGTCACTCTCTACCTTGGCACGGCTTTCCAGACCTACGTCAGAAATTGTGAGGGCACAAATCATTTTGGCTTCTAAAATAAGAGCTCGCCTCGCCCCCGCCCCCCACGCCTGTGTCTCCGTGACTAATTAGCATCCGGGGGGATACAGATTCGCCTCTCATAAAGCGCTGTTTGGCTCCCTTCTCCCGTGACACATTTGTATTAGAAATATCCTCATTATGTGACTAATCATGAAAGCCAAGATGAAGGCACAGGAGCTGACTTAAAGGGAAATCGCTGATTTTTATAAACATGGCTTATAAATTACTTTGTCTCCAAAGGGCAGGAATGGTTCTTCCTCTCCCAGTCCTGAAAAAAAAGCGCAAAATTGAGGTCCCTGAAGAAAAAACTATTTTTATTCCCAGAAGTAGCAGCTCTCTCACCATCTCCTCTATTTTCTAAGCTTGCTCCCGATTCCCTCGGTTATTGCAGAGTTGCAGTTTATGCACTGCAAAGGTCCTGGAGAGCCTGCCAGCCCCACGCTGCCTGCTGGGGCTGGGCTCTGTGAGGTGTCCGACAGCCCCAGCGCTGCCAGACGCTGCGGATGGGAAGTGACAAGCCTGGCTAGCATTTTACCACGTTAAGCTTAAAAGTCAGCAGCACATAAAATGCCAGTCGCCTTCCTGGCCGTCCCTCGAGAGCGTCTGAAGGTACTTAGCGCTGTTACCTTTCACATAACACAGCAGGCTGAGCAAAGACCAGAGCATACCTTAAATATTGAGGTAAACTGGGCTTGGCAGGAGCTGTCTGAAATAACGGCAATCAGACACCATTTAGCGGCACAAGGAGAGCGTTTTTAAAGGAGAATTTGTTTCCCCTCCGTGCTCCCTGCAATGGAGCTGGTCTCCATCCAGCTCCAGCTTGTCTCCTCGGCCTCCCGTTGACAGCACCAGAAAGAGCTATCAAGCCAGACGGTTTCCGCCTCACTTCTGCTTTGAAGGCAGCCCCTTTATCAGCCGAAATCAAGCCATCTGTCCCTGGCCTCCTTCGAGGAGCCACAGCAGATTGCAGAGCACGGGAGGAAGCACCACACGAGGTGGGAACAGGAGGTCGAGGGAGCTGACTGCACACACAAAAAGCCCAAGCAGATCCCTGGTTGAACTGGGAAGGGAGATGAAAGGGTGACTGCAGCACCAGTGCTCCCTGGGACAGGCTTAGGCACATGCATGCCGGCTCTCGCTCTTTATTCAGCTCCCTCCGGGCTGCTGCTCCTTCTGCTGCGGAGACATGGACCAGCCCCAAAGCCCTGCACCAGGGGTCCCAAAGGCCTTGCTGGAAGGCAGACTGCTGTGAGCCATGGAAGGTTTTGCCTGCTTTGCTCACTGCGTGTGAACTGCCCAAATCTTTGCATTTTGACCTTTTTTTTTCATTTGCCAAACGTCTACTCTTTGGAGTGAAATTTGGCACTCTGGACATTCCTCTCAGCCTGATCTGAAATCTATATATTTATATAGAATTTTATATATATAAAAATATATATTTTTGTCAGGGTGGGATGCTGTGAACATTTTGTCACCCTGAGCCCCCCGCCTCTAAGTGACATCCTTCTCAGCATCTGCTGTCCGAGGCTGAGGCTGATGAGGGCAGGGGACTGGCAGGGGATGAGCAGGGAGGGAAGGCAGGGTCTGCCAGGAGGAGCAGAGCTGACTGAAGAAGGGGATGGGGAAAACAGACTGGATGGGCAGCCAGGAGGGGAAATAGAGATGGCTGAATGATGTTCCTAGAAGAACAGGTCCAAGAAGGCAAGGAACAGACAGGACAGGGACAGTGGAAGGCGGTCAGGGTTAAAAGCACTACAGGACATAGCTCTCAGATATCTGCACTATGATGCACCTCTGTGCTCTGCCAGGGCTTGCACATATGAAGAACAACAACCAACCATTGCTTTTACTTCCCCAGCTGGTCTCAGACTACCTGTGAGTAACGCTCCAGAAGCCTTCTTGCAATGAAGGGATTTAGGAACCTAACTGGCTCTGTGGCCTGAACTCAGCTAAGGCTAGTGGCACGGAGCAATGTTCTCAGATGGCCCAGTGCCATGCTGGTGCTGCTGTCCCAGGCCACGCTGGGCTTTCCTTATAGTCCATCTTCCTCTGTTAAAACTACAGGGAACTGACGTTAGACAAAACCAGCAGGGCTGGTTTGCCAAGCTCTCAAATACAACTACTGCAGGCTAATTTGAGCCCCTGCAACCTATGTGCTACCAAAGTCTTTAATGACATACTCATGTAAACGCTTTCCCTTGGTAATTCAGGAGCCAGCATGAAGATGAATCAGGGTTACACAAGGAAGGAACGGAAGCCCAAGTACCTGATTTCTTACAGAAGTTGCAAGTCATGTAGGGAACAGGGGAGCAGAGCACACAGGAGGAAATACGATCTTGTGGTTATACAACGTGGGGCTGTCCTAGAGAACCGGGACCTTTATGCTCTTACATGAAATGTGCCAAGCCTCTTAAACCAGATTTCCTACAAAGGGTCACTAGTAAGGTCTTCCTCCTCTGCTGGGCTCCTGGATCACAGCCCTGCAGTGTGATACGCTGAGTGCTTACAAACGCTACCAAAGTGAGCAGGAGCTGCACTTTGAGTAGGTGAAAAGATATGAATCAGGAGGGGGGGGAAATCATCAGGCCATAGGTATGTTGCACTGAAAACCCCAAATTACCTTCTGGCCTTCATCAGTCTCTGTCTCAAGCCCTTATCCATCCAGCCACAAGATCATGACAGAGCGGGATGGGATTTTGAAAGGACTAGGGGGATCTGGTAAGGATTTCCTATCCATCCCCTCACCTAGCAGTAGGGCTGCAAAAATGAACAGGACTCTGTGAAATACTCAGACACTATCTGTCATGCCAAACGCTGTGGAACAGCCAACAAAATGACTTACTTGGCCTTCAGGGGAATTTTGTTTTTATGCCTTTCTCCATCTCGTGTGTGCATGGTTCTGCCATGTCTTTCTGTACTCAGTAGACCTATCCTTTCCCCTGATGCACTGGCGTGTCTTGTAACCCTATTTGTAATCCTGCCAGTTTCCTCGCCAGCATCACCCCGCTGCCTGTACAGCCGTTCTCCACCGAGAGCTGGGAGAGTGGGAGCACTCAGTGAAGTAAGAGCAAGGGAACTATTATAACAAATCAGTGCAGCAGTCCTGACCTTTACCTCAATCTTACCAAAAGCCTGTGCTCATTCACCCCAAAGGAGGTAAGAAATCTCTTTCAGGATGACCTGGTGCTTGGGAAAGTTCCTTTTCAAGCCCTAGTAATTAAGAGGGCTGCCAGAGGTGCTGAATAAAGAGTGTCTATTCCTTCTCATTTTTTTTACTCATATTTTTACTTCGGTGTAGATTCCTGCATCCTCCTTATCCATTAACTGGTGTCTTGTGCGAGTGGGTCCATAGGCCGTAGGAATGGATTCGCATCCCAGCCTCTCCCACTCACCCCACTTGACTCAGCTTTGGGATCAGTGTCTTTCATTCCCACTAAGTTCTTAGTATCTTGGAGTAGGAGTTTGGATATCTACTAACCCCTCATCTCTTTTTTTTACCTCCTTGATTATTTTCATCCTCCTAGCATGCCCCCTACTATTTGCTTCTTCAAGAAGAAACAATCTCAGTATTTTGACTGTTTCTTTCCTTCTTGTTACAGACCCCCAAACTCTTCTGCTTCCACAATATCCTTTTTAGGATGGGTGATCAGAAACACACACTGTGTCCCAGGCAACATACTACTACTGATCTAGAATGGCTTCACAGCATTTTGTCTGCATTTTAATCACCCTGAACTGTTGTTTGCCTTTTTGTCTCTGTCGCTACACTGCACAGATGTCTTCATTCGTGCTCCCTGCAGTGATGCTAAGCTCTTTTCCCTGTGTCCCAGCTCTTCTACCCTCCTTTTCAATTTTTCAAAGTGCTTTTGCAGGAGAGGTCTGAATTGTTATCCCCTACTTTATATTTGGGAAAACTGCGATCCAGAGAAGTGATGCTGCTCAACACAAGAGCAGGAGAGCTGGGTCCTCCTCCAAGGTTCTGTTCCCTGTGACAAAAGCATCATCATGAATGAATACAATTGAATTCAATACTGAATACATTTGATAGCATGCACCAGAAAGCAGTAAGTACCAATATCACACTTCAAACTACACTGTAGGGGAAAAAAGTGGTCAGGAGCTGCAGTTCCAGGAATATATTACAGTCCTGAAAAGTGGTCCCTTCCTGCAAGCATTTGATATTGAATAGAAAATTACATAAACAAATCACAAGCCTCACAGGCTAGACTGTTCTCCAGACATTTTAAAGGTTGGGCTCCATATACAGGCTTGTTTCTTCATCCTATCACCTTCCTTTTTCAGCAAAATGTTTTTCCAGAATTGCCTTGTGAACGGCTTCATGCTCTTTGCTCAGTTAATTTTCTCAGGAACTCACTCCTTTCTCATTATCATCCACATTACTGTAACTCAGACAGAGCTCCCCTATGTTTCAATTATGTCACACATCCCTGATCAATGTAAAGAGTCGCCTCTCTACCAATCTGTCACATCTGACGATTTCTTCTCCCTGCGAGTCTCATTCATATAAGGAGCTTGCAATTAAAAGGCGAAGAGCAACACATGATCTTAAAAAGCAGATAAAAAATGCACCATTTTCCTCCTATGGTACCTTCTCAGTTTTAAGTTTGGAGGCTAAACCCACATTTGTGTCTGTTTCTTCTGCTGTGCAGAGTGTGTACAGAAAAGCGGAAACTAGAGAAGAGTCAATAAAACCTAAGAATGGGATCTTCTGCAAGGGTTTCAATTTGGTTTGTAAGTTGCCTACAGAATTAATACAAGGGGAAGCATTAAGAAGACCTCTCATTAACACTGAAGGCTTTTAGTTTAATAAGGATGGCTTAGAAAATAAATTCAGAAACAGAAGAGATGGTTCACATAAAGTTTCTGTAAGAAAGGTCCCTTGAGCCTGGTTCTACCTCTTTGTCTTCACAGCTTTCAATTAACACTGCGGGTGGGCACAGAAACACTTTCAGCTCATTATTATCTTTTCAAATACCGGTGGACATAAGGTATTTAGCTGAAACAGCCCTTTGTAGACATTTTAAATTCCATTATCATTAAGAATACAGGCATGGGAAAGAGATTCTGTTTTCCTTAGCAGTTAGTTCCATCTTCTGTAGGGTAAAAGGAGCTTTGTGCATTAATTTAAGGTTTGCAACATCTGTGCTGCTGGAAAAAGCTATCTGAAATGTAAATCTTCAGAGCAATGATAGATTGAAGCTGAACTCAGGCACTTGACTTACAAAGGCACAAACCAGGAACATTACTGGCTTAAATATCCAGAAGCTTCTCAATGAAATAAAAACCGGTAAATAAATTGAAGTCTCTTTGGGTGATCATTCTCATTATCTGACTATACAAGATAATGAGAGAATCATGGAAGAAAACTTCTTATTAGCTGTTAATTGAAGGCACTTTCAGAAAGTGCTGCTTAAACCTTGAAAGATTGACTGTCTTTCTAACCGCTACCTAATGTGTATGTTAGAGCTGTATTAAAGCAGTCTTATTAGGTCCCTGCCCCCAGCACCACAGCTCAGAGAAAGCTTCTGATGCTTTAGATGAAATCCGCATTTTAAAAAGCTCATCTACATATAGTCAACCCCTGGGCATATCTTCAGCATACTTTACAGCATACAGATCTATCTAAGCTGATGCTCATGTTGTACAAACACAAGATACCTAAGTGCATTGTAATGACCTTCAAAAGAGGCAGCAGAGTCCTGGCCCATTACAATGTATAATCACGTAATGTACCGATGACACAAATCATAACGATTAGTCTGTAAGCTAAGTGCAGCTTTCTCAGGACATGATTTTAGGTTCGCTTGCTCTTTACTGCTCTTTCACATACCTTCTTTTGCTCTTACCATCTTCCTCTCATTCCCAGACCTTTTATTTTCACTCACTAATGGGAGCCCATTAGTCTTGAAGAGGGTCTCCTGTCAAGATAATAATTCGTAGGTGAGACATCTCACTTCCCATGAAGCAGCCAGCCTCTACCCTACCTGTAACCTGTGCTCTCACCTGACAAAACTTGGATGCTTTCAATTTACTTTATACTGGTGACATTTCCATTTAAACTCTTCTCTGTCTCTACAATTGTTGAAGTAAAAATCCATCTTGTACCTACTTTACCTCCAAAGCAATATTTTCAATCTAAGTTACAGGACCATCTAGCATATCTGGAAATTGGGTATCATCACAAGAGCTTGTGTAAAGTGCCTGCAGAACCACAGCTCTTAACTGAGGGGTGTGATGTGGGGTGATCCCGAGACAGCACACAAGAGGTGGCCTGAGCCCAACAGAACAGGGTCACAGAAACAGAAATAGGGTCATGGCCAGAAAACAGCTAAAACAACTCAAGTGGTTCATCTACGCCAGATATATCAACAATTTAATTGCAATCTGTGTTTCATCCAGTTTGCACAGCCCGTAGGATAAATATCATATGCAAAGAATGACATTAAGACTGTGTTACATCTCATCACAGGATAGCTGGTGTACATCTACCCTGTCTCTATCTGTTTTTTATGCTACCACTTCTGCAGTATTTGCAAACATCTGAAGCAGAGCAATAGTCAATACTCTGTATACACCTGTGCTTATACAAGGAAATGTAATTCACTTGAATTTCCCACCTCAGTCATTTCAGAATTATCAAGAAGCTGTGAACTATTTCCTGTTTGCAGGAGAGCTAATAGACTTTAACATCACAAAATTAAATTATTCTGCTCTTACACTATGTAAAATCCCTGCAGAATTGCTTTGAGCAGAAATGGATATTAAATTGCACAAACAGTACAGTTTAGGGCCATTTACTCCAACTGCTCCAAGCGCTTTTCAGATATAATTACTCCCCCAGCTATAATGGCCCAGGGTTCAGGGAATTTGTGACTGCTTTTGAAATTTCCAAAACCATCTGTATGCCTGAACTCCAGTTTGAGCTGCTAGTTCTCAGGTCCAGCTTTTACATCAAGCAAATTATGGAGGTAGCTGCCTCCTGCCATCATGCCCATGATAATCCTGAGGTGCTGACAGTGACCCATGCACAAAGAGACGACGTGTGGCATGTTAGTTATACAGGAGCCATGCCAAACAAATTTTCATTTACAACCATGCCCAGCACCTTGAATCAGACACTCCTGTTCATCCCGCATAAACATTTCAGTAATTATTCTGTATTTCCATCACATCAGTGGGTATCCAATTGCATTAACATGTCATGTTTTAAATCCAGAAATGAAAAGTACACCAAGTAGAACAGAAGCTAGTATTGTGGTTCATACAAAGCCAAAACATATCTCACAGAAGCGTGGCTGTGTGGAGAACACAGATGCTGAAGTTGCGTCCTCCTCCAACTTCAGTTTAACTCCTCAATGGCTTTACTCCCTGCCACACCCAGCAACAGCTGTACTGTATAGCTTCTCCTGAAGAACGTCATTTCCCAAAGGCCTCCAGAAGTAGCCTAGGTCTTCTACTATCAATACAATTTACAGGAGGTAATTATCACAGCGAAGGTGTTTTCTTACAGGAGAAGAATCCAGCCCACTAACAATCGGCAAACGGTTTCTTACTGAGGACCTCCTGCTCCTTCTGCAAGTGTGACTCCTTGAGACTTCTACCTGCAGATGATTGATAAAATGAAGAGTTTGGAAGTTGACTTTCCAGTCACATACCCACAGAGAGCATGAAGTAATAGAGGCAGGTGAACACAAAACAGTCTATGATAATGACTTGAATGAAGACCTCAGCTATTCAGATGAGCCTCTTGCTACAAATGCGACGCATTCCTGCTTCAACCTGCTTCAACCGCAATCAACTCCTAGGCTGACAAGTCATTGACCCACAAATTGTGACATTTGCTTGCAGTATGTTTCTGTATTTCTTCCACCACTTAAAACAGCTGCCAGCCTGGGTTGGCATGCTTTTTCCTTGAAAGAGGAGGGGCCATGGCTCTTCTGGCAGCATAGGCTGCCTTATCACCTGATCGTCTCCTCAGAGCTGTGGTGCTCACCAGCCCAGAGAGCCTGAGCAGCTGCTGCAATCCCTGGAGAGATGGAGTGGGGTTGGGATCACACCACACCTTGCACATGGATGCAGCCCAGCGCTTACTACTGGAGTCATGAATGCATTAACTGGCCTTCAAAGGCAGGATCCACCTCTGTGAAGCCACTGCAGCTGGGCTACACTGATTCACGGATTCTGCTGGCACAGCAAAGGGAGGGGGTTGGTGCACCTCATGTCAAATTCAAGATGACTGCCACAAAAACACCGCAGGTGAAAAAAATAGACTCTCTAAGCATGAGACTCCTACATCTGTTTAAGTCTGTGAGGTGAGTAAGCATCCACGTGTCTCTGCAATGTGAAGACTCATCCCTGCTTCAGAAACAGGAGATTAAATGTTACCTGAGCAAACCTGGTTTTTTATATGCAAACTACTACATGGTCCAAACATCTTCTCTTCTTTTTCCTCAGCTGAGGCAACGGATGGAAGAAAGTTTCAAGGTCTAAACCAAGTGTCTTTGACATAACTGCACTCAGTACCTCCCCTGTGAAACCATTTCCAACTGGAGGAAATTTATATTTCCATTCAGATCTCTCTAGCTGAACGTGCTGCACCAATGCTGAGATCACAGAATCACACAACCACTAAGGCTGGAAAAGACCTCTAAGATCATCAAGTCCAACAAACACCACCATGCTCATTAAACCATGTCCCACAATGCCTCGTCCACACGTTCCTTGAACACCTCCAGGGATGGTGACTCCACCACTTCCCTGGGCAGTTTATTCCAGTGTCTCACCACTCTCTCAGTAAAAAAACTTTTCCTAATATCCAGCCTGAACCTCCCCTGGCGCAACTTGAGGCCATTTCCTCTAGTCCTGTCACTAGTCACTTGGGAGAAGAGACCAACACCCACCTCTCTGCAACCTCCTTTCAGGTAATTGTAGAGAGCGATGAGCTCTCCCCTCAGCCTCCTCTTCTCCAGGCTGAACAACCCCAGTTCCCTCAGCTGCTCCTCATAAGACTTGTGCTCCAGTGCTCCAGACCCCTCACCAGCTTCGTCGCCCTTCTCTGGACACGCTCCAGCACCTCAATGTCCTTCTTGGAGTGAGAGGCCCAAAACTGAACACAGGATTTGAGGTGCAGCCTCACCTGTGCCGAGTACAGGGGCACAATCACCTCCCTACTCTTGATGGCCACACTATTTCTGATACAGGCCAGGATGCCGTTGGCCTTCTTGGCCACCTGGGCACACTGCTGGCTCATACTCAGCCGGCTGTCAACCAACACCCCCAGATCCTTTTCTGCGGGGCAGCTTTCCAGCCACTCGTCCCCAAACCTGTAGCGTTGCATGGGGTTGTTGTGACCCAAGTGTAGGACCCGGCACTTGGCCTTGTTGAACCTCATACAGTTGACCTCAGCCCATCGATCCAGCCTGTCCAGATCCCTCTGCAGAGCCTTCCCACCCTTGAGCAGATCAACACTCCTGCCCAACTTGGTGTCGTCTGCAAACTTGCTGAGGGAGCACTCTATCCCCTCATCCAGATCATCAATAAAGATATTAAACAAGACCAGTCCCAAAACTGAGCCCTGGGGAACTCCAGTTGGGACCGGCTGCCAATTGGATTTCACTCCATTCACCATGACTCTCTGGGCTCGGTCGTCCAGCCAGTTTTTTACCCAGCGAAGAGTGCACCTGTCTAAGCCACGACTTGCCAGGTTCTCCAGGAGAATACTATGGGAGACAGTGTCGAAGGCTTTGCTGAAGTCCAGGTAGGCAACATTGACAGCTTTTCCCTCATTCACTAGGTGGGTCACCTGGTCATAGAAGGAGATTTAAGAAAAAAAGTCAATACTTTTGTTCCCTTGTTTTAAAAGAAAAATTTTAAAGGGGAGAGGGGCAAGACTTCAATGCAGATACACTGGAGCGACACTATACTTGCACTGCAATGAAAACAGGAGAGTCTTACTTGAGCCCTGTCAAGATATCAGGATTTAAGAACAACAAACAAGCCACACCAGGATGGAAGAAGCTGCTTTCGTCCCAGCCAGTGCGACAGCCATCTTTAAGAGATTCACTTATGTTGTTGGAGTAACAATTCCACAGCTGTTCTCCATGAATTAAAAAGAAAGTACAAATCTACAAGAATCGTGTGTGTTTCAGAAGATGGTTAAAGGACTGTGTTTCTTTTTGCTGCATTTCAAAAGAATACAAGAAGGGAGATGCCACTGGCAAACTCCTCTTCCTTCTCAAGAGAAAACAGGAAAGCACATCACTTTAATCCAAAACACACCAGTGGTCTTCTACATCTTAGAACCCAAGGAATTTCATTTAACAGATATATCCAGTAACAGATCATTTGGGAACTGTATTATGGTACTGATCCCTGTGTGCTAAGTATATCTCCCAAACAAACTACAGATACGTTCAGAATTGAAGACCCTGAATATTATGTGTTACCATCAAACAGAGGTGGAAGTAAGCAAAACAAAGCATAAGGATCTCCAACCTCTTCCCTAGCCGAAAACCCGCTTATCTGGAGCTCTTCTTTTTAGTCAAGTGAAAGCTCCTCTCCTGTTTCTGGTTATTTTAAAAACTAGTGCAAGCCTCATGCAAACTGGCACCTATTCAAATCCTGTAGGAGGACAAGATGTCAGTTTTAATGTCCTGTGCCCAAGCCAACTAATGTAATTACTGAAGACCCTACTCAAACCATCTCCGATGGTATCTGAAATGCCCTTGGCTCCCAGGGCAGCAAGCAGATGAAGAAGAGCCTGCCTGCTCCAGATGTCAATCTCAGCCAATGTGATGACTTCTTTTCAGGAGCCAGGACACGACAGCTTTACACAGTGAGTACCCTGAATTGTTCACTGCTCTCTTGAACCTAGATGCATGTGGTCCTAATCCCTACCTGTTCCTGTGTAGCTTTAGCTTATTTCCTCCTGGGCCAGCTGTGACATTGCCACTCTCGTTTCTCCATGAACACTGCGATGAATCCGTGATGGCTGAAGGTGTGCACCACAGCCTTTAATTAGCACAGTCAGAAAAGCATTTTCATAAAGCAGCAAACCTGGACCATCAGGATGCAACTCTGCATAAGGAAAGGGATTAAAATCCAAGCACAACTGTAGAACACAAGAACTCTAAATTACAATTGCTATTATTGTTTCCTGTACAGAAATCTACATATATTTTTTTTTTACCCTGCAGATACCAAAACCATGACTGAAATTAATTAAATGTAGCCCTTTCAGGAACGTGGCCTAATAGATCTTGGTAAGGCAAAGACAAATTGCTTTCCATTTAAACCAGACCAATGTAGTAAAGCCTGGGAATGTTGAAAAAAAATAAATATAAAAGAATCTAATAATGACTTTAATTTTTTCAAAAAACTAAACTGTTCTGCTTTTAAGAGACTTTCCTCTCAACTTTATGGATTCACAGAACATTACTGGATGTGTAGGCTGTGCAGCACCATAAACGGTAAAGATCAGGGCTACTGCTCCAGGCTAATAGTGTAATTTTCCACTGGATGGTTTTCATTTACAATTCACCTATTGTATCTGGAAGTGTAATTGTAGCCAAGTACATTTTCAGGTTGTTCCAGCTATAATAAAGAACCAAATAGCTTAGAAAGGCAGCTTTAACTTTATAATTAGAAACATTTGCTATTTCAGGTGGCTTCTCCCCAGTATGTTTATAAGTTCCCTATTATACCTTTCAGTGTGTTGTAAAAATAAATTATGACAAGCCACAGAGTGACTCACAGATACAAGAAGAAACAGGGAGGAGAGAAACTACCCAGGAGGAGTCTGGATAAATGTGAGACAGCAGAGTATCTAGATGTTCATAAGCAAAGCGTTTTCCCATAGGAGTGAGGATAGACGAGTGTCTGCATTTGATTCCCAGGAAGCCCATTAAACACAAGGTGACAATGGAAATCAGTCCCCATTTCCCCACGTATGAGATGTTAATAGGCTTATCAGTAGATTTCAGAGGCACATGCAAATGCTGTGTAGCGGTAGCCACCACCCCAGTGTAATCTGGCAGCTACTACCTGCTGGAACAGCTAGAGATGCTCCTCCAACCACTCCACAGCCCCAGTTAATCCTAACACTCCAGACCCTTCAGTGCTGCTGGCAGCAAGCCAGCCTCTCCTAGGAAAAGTGACTGATAGCAGCCTGTAGTGCTGGGGGCAAGGCAGGCCATCCTGAAGAGCTATGCAGTCCCTTCAAGTTAAACATTAACATGTGAAAACAGATCTGTTGCTAGTAAAGAACTGCAAGTTCACCATCCCTGGGGATGACCAACACTGCTTTCCTTTGCAGCTAGTTTGGTGAGATCAAGAGTGAGATAAGTACAAGGTGTGTTTCATAAATAATTTTTTGTATGGGCTCTGGTATAGCAGAAATTGGCCTTCCTAAAAACCTGTGGTTTTCTGGCCAAAATGCTTTGCAACGACTCTTGGTTACTGTCTTTGCTGGACTGGAACTGGCAGTACAAATGTGAAAGGTTTTCTACCACCTCATCAGTTCTCCAATTCCATAATTTGCCTCCTTGAGGAGGACTATGAAAACCATGCTGGGAAGACACAGAAAACACAAGCTTGAATTTTAAAGGCCCAGAGTCAGTTGTTCCAAGATTAGTGGAAGGGTCATAAATAGGTGGTTGAATGAAAAGATAAGTTCTCTTTAACTTTATGGAATTTAAGATTTAACCCTTTTCTACTGTTGCCCCTAATCTGGATGTTAAGGAGCAGTGCTGAGCAGCAAGTATTTCTGGTTTTCTGCCCTGTATCAATGCAAGTTATTTTTTCTTTAAAATGTACAAGGCTATAATTGCCATTCCAGAATACCCAAGTAAGTACCACGCATGAATTCTTCTAAAGGCTGTCTCTCCCTCTTCACAGAATCACAGAATCACAGAATCAGAGAATCACAGAACGATAGGGGCTGGAAGGGAGCTCTGGAGATCATCTAGTCCAACCCCCCACCAGAGCAGGTTCACCTAGAGCAGGTTGCACAGGAATGCATCCAGGCGAGTTTTCAATAGCTCCAGGGAAGGAGACTCCACAACCTCTCTGGGCAGCCTGTTCCACTGCTCTGCCACCCTCAAAGTAAAGAAGTTCCGCCTCATGTTTAGATGGAACTTCCTATGATCAAGTTGGTGCCCGTTACCTCTTGTCCTGTCACTGGGCACCACTGAAAAGAGACTGGCCCCATCCTTCTGGCACCCACCGCTCAAGTATTTCTAAGCATTAATAAGATCCCCCCTCAGTCTTCTCTTCTCCAGACTAAAAAGACACAAGTCCCTCAGCCTTTCCTCATATGAAAGATGTTCCAGTCCCCTAATCATCTTCGTAGCCCTTTGCTGTACCCTCTCCAGCAGTTCACTGTCCTTCTTGAACTGGGGAGCCCAGAACTGGACACTGTCCTCCAGATGCGGCCTCACTGGGGCAGAGTAGAGGGGGAGGATAACCTTCCTCGACCTGCTGGCCACACTCTTCTTGATGCACCCCAGGGTGCCATTGGCCTTCTTGCCCACAAGGGCACATTGCTGGCTTCTGACTTTGCAACCTGAGGAAACATTAGCTCTAGCCTAAGGAAGCAAGCTAGGAATTACATGATTTGGTAAATTCTGTGACTCTGTTCATTAGGAATGTTTAACAGGAGATTAAAATTCACACAAGTTTCAACATAAACAAGGGGATCAGAGAAGCCATCAAACGTATTACTGCCTGTCCCACTAAGCAGGCCACAGCGGATGGACAGGCTGAAGAAAAAGCAAATATGCCTGAAGCTTCTGCACAGAGCAGTGTTGTCAGCTCCCCGTCCTGTGGTGTCCATGTCCGCAGCACTCCCCGGATGCAGAGCATTCCAGATCACATTCTCCCAACTACAAGGGCTTTAAAAAACGAGACTTTTACCTATTATAAAATACTCTTTTACTGTAATATGACTAGATGTGTGATGAAACGATGTCCCATAAGCCTTGCTGTGTTCGTATCTGCTTTAACACATTTCTACCCATAACAGGTACTGGTAGCATGTGCAGAGCAGTGAGATCCACCTACAGAACCGAGGTGCCTAGATGTCACCTTACGCTTAGATACACAATACTCAGAACAGCAACTGAATGGCCATCCATTACCTGCGATGTGTATCAGACCAACTAGCATGTCCCCAATAATATTCTGCAGAGACAAAAATTTGGTTTATTATATCCAGACAGCACAATTGTCTCTCTGTGTTTAAACTCACTTGAATGTGACAAGTTCCTCCCGTGTTACCAGCTGGTCAAGGTCTTTCCAAGGATCGCCAGCTCTCTGCCATACAAATCACCTCTGCAGGCAAAGGATCAGCCATATGTCCCAAGACAGGTGTTTCTACTCTGAAGTAGTTCATTTTATAGAGCTGTCAGGTTAAAATCTTTCTGCAAGATCCCCTACAGCAGAGGCAGGTGCTCTCTTGGAGTTATTTTCTTCAGTAGTTAGCATTGCCTTGCACATCAGCTAACATGGGGGCAGTTTTATGCCTGCCGCTGTCCTCCTTTCCATCCAAGGCTCCAACAATTTTCCCACCTCCAGGGTCTCCATGGTGCTGCATCATCACACCAGCAGCTCCCGGCTCATCAGCAAAAAAAAATTGAGGGTCTTCTGAGACCATTATTCAGGTTGTCCCTGAGCTTATCTCTAAGCCAAGAGATAAAAGAGAAGACTTCAAAAAAGTCAGTGTAAAATGGTTGCGGATAACATGGTTGTGCTAGCAGACTCCAGCCAATAGGGAGGAAAAGGTAACTCTAAGCCATTGGAGAGTTAAGATCATGTCACTGTGCCTATGGGAAGCGTTTTAGGGCTGTAACAATACCCTGGCCATAATGATAAGCAACAGAGACCTAGTTATCTCAACTGCAGCAGTTTACAGAAGTTTACAGAGAAGAAAAAAAAGAAAATTCATTTTCCTTCAAGCCTGCAGTATCTTTAATAGGATTCCCAGGCCTAAGGTAAAGAACAAGAAATGCAGGGAAGAGAAATAGAAATGCTAGAGATTAACTAATTTTAGAATCAACCACACGCTTTTTGCTTGCAGCTGGTGAGTGACCTTTGCATTATTCTCAGCTAGTAGGAAATTCCACTCTACATTAATAAGCAGAATATTGTTCACTCTTCCAACAGTGCTTGCTTTAAATGTTTTCTTGCACACACAGCCCTCAGTCCATTTCTACCCACTTCTTCACACTGTCTGCTCATCTCAATGCATCTGAATGAGTGCAGTGGTTTGCAACAGTGGTAACCGCCATGTGGCTGCTCTCTCAAATGAAACACTCTAATACTTAAAGAGTTTTATACGGGAATGGAGAAAGAGGGCTTCTTCACCCTTTATAGTTATGCTGCAACAGGCATTTCCAGATGGCCACTGCTACAAGACCGTTACTTTCAACCAGGGATGCACCCCAAATTTTCTGAGATTATTTTAGCAGTGGAGGATTTCATGGATGATTAGATGAAGACAAATGGGGTGCCATTTGTTGCAGACATGCAGTTCTCATTAAACTCAATAATGGCTGTACACAGACGTGACCAGATTTCCAGATTTTGTCTGCAACCTGCTGAAATACGAATTCAAGCTTCGCGTTGCTTTGAGCCCCAACCAAGCATTTAAAAAGGAAGCTGCAGCGCTGTGACGAATCACTGTCTTCAAAATGTAATTGGAAAAAGGTTCTAAATTACTTCTATAGAAATATTCTGCTGGTCTTCTTCCATACTGCAGAAAGTGTGTCTGTGCGAGGTACTGAAGCATTCTCCACTTGAGTTGGAAAGCCCTGTGCCAACTAACTGACGGTGATGGCAATGATCTTGCCCATGCAGAGCCTTCTCCCCACTTTGCCCTGCACACCCAAGGCGTACTGCTGTCTCTAATAGTGGCTGCATTTCTGCAGAAGGGAAAGAGGGTGTCACTGTAAGAAGCACTGAGTAAGTTTCTACAGTTTCTCCAGACTATCTAACCAAAGTTTTATGGGTACTTAACTACAAACAAACAGGTGGAATTTAGCACAGCATCTAGTAATTCAATGAGCTTTCTAGCAGATAGCGGGTAACATTGTTTGGATGCTGGAGAGCCAGTCCAGATTACATACAGGCATTCCCATTTGACAACAGATGCAGGCCGATGTCTTGGTTCCATGCACAATCTCTAGTCATCCTCATCTCATTTGGGAACGTCAAGCATCATCTTTCGTGCCTTGGCCATGCCTCTTCCAAAGACAGGCTGGTGGCTGCAAATGCCCCCCTGTCCCTCTCTGGCCTGTTGTGCCTCTGCTAGCTGCTGACTCACTGCATACCTTACTGGGACTGTGAGGGTGCATCCCTTCCCTCCCTCTTTTTCTGGCTGAGAAGAATCACAGGCTGGCTGAGGTCTGCAGGGACCTCTGGAGGTCATCTGGTCCAACCCTCCCCTGCTCAAGCAAAGCCACCTAGAGCCAGATGCCCAGGACCATGATGAGACAGCTTTTGAATATCCCTGGTGATAGACACTCCACCTCTACGGGAAACCTGTGCCCATGATCCATCAGAGAAGGGATGTTTCTTTTGCCTCCCCCTACCTGCATTCATCTCCAAGGGAAGAGCAAACTGAGGCAGGCAAGCGAGTGCTTGCTCTGCTGTGCTGAAGTGGAGAGTTGCCTTGCAGAGGTCACCGGTGAAAATTTCTGCTGCAGTGTTAAGCAGAGGAATCCTGGCTTATACTAGGTCTGAGGCATTCAAATCCCACAAGCATACACTCTTCTTTTCTAGTAAGAAGACATTTAACCAGCTAGGGAAAACAGCCAATTAAACATTTCCCTGCAGGTCATAACCATAGCTAGAAATTCTTAATTAACAAGTTAAAACTCATTTAAAAAAGGCTTATTAACATTTTCAGGACCAATATACTCAGCTTGCCAATCAGAAAATAGCCTGAAACTCTGCACAGGAGTCACCAGATTAGAGGGCGGCCAGCAGATTTACTTTGACATTTGACTCCTTTTCCTTTTGTATTTGTCTCAGCTCACATATAGAAAGTTTCAGAAGGAAGCATCTAACCTGCTGAAGGTGTATTTATCTCAGGGGTTTTTTTAATAATTAAAAGAGCTTTTAAAGCTGTGGTTTATCATTGGTTTTGGAAACTATGTCAAAGTGTTTATTGTCCAAGTCAGTGATTTTAAGGTTTTGACTCATTTAAGGGTCAGTGGCTCCAACTGATCATGAAAATGCAAGGACAATTAGATTAAAAAAAACAGACTTGTCAATTTGCCAATTCCTTTCATAAGATTAACCCTAGTGCCTTAATGTTGTAACGCACTGATGAAGGATGACAGAGCCTTTCACCTCAGTGCCCTGGTTTAAACTGTAGATTTTATTAGCAGTTGCTTATGTAGGCTGATACAAAAACAAACAGTGGCCCATGACTCAGTCCCTAACAGACAGATGACAACACCTGCTGGAAAAGCAAACTTTCCATGTGAAAGCAGTAAAGCTCTGACCCCTCTGCTTCCACTTGTGAGGCAACACAATGCTGTCCTCCGTCTGCAGGACTTCTGCAGCTGCTTGTGCTCTCCCCACCAGCAGCACAGCAAGAACAGATGTTCTGGGTACTTCTGTTAGGGTGGAGAAAAGGATTGTGAGCAGTAAAACTTAACAAAACTAGCTCTGTTTTACTCTGCTGATTTTGAAACAGTCTGATTAGCAGCTATTAGGTATTGAAAAAGACAGATCAAAAAAAGGATGGGGGAAAGACAATGGAAAATCTCTCTCATGCACAACCCAAACAACATGGCTTCAAAGATACCATGCTCCTCCTTTCCAGCAATGAAACCAACTGGAAGATCCAACTCAGACACTTTATTTTCTGCAGGTACTGACTAAATGTAGCTCCACCATACTAAAGAGCAGGACCACTTCAGCAGGAGTCCTGATGTCTTCTGATACCAGCAGCAGCAGCCATGGCAGATAATGCAATGTCTCTCCCCTAGTCTTTTGTCCCAGTTCTGAGGTATCAGGTGCACAAGTATTTTTCTTGAACCCTGTATGAGCTCCAAAACTGCTGTGCTACTCCACCTGTCCAGCACTCTGTCATGTGGAAAACCTGTGTCTGAGTTTCCTGAAGCTCGTGCCCTTTTTTAAAGGTCAGACAGGTGTGCAATCTTGGAGAAGGGGAAAATAGGTTTCTGGGAGAACGAACCTGCTCTGTTGTCCTCAAGCACTGCGTCCCCTCTCCTCTCCCTTTCCCACCATTCTCAGCCAGCTCAGAGGATACTGCCCCACTCTGGTTATGCACAGCCAGCAAGAAGGCTGTAAACCCCAGGAGGATGAGGGTTTACAGATCATGACAACTTACATTTCATAGCTCCATCTGAACAGAACAAGATGAGCCTCCCCTGCACTGCAGCGCTACACAGAGCAGCTTTGAAATCTAAGATAATGGGAGAAAAGCGACATCCACCAAGACCCTTCCTTCCCTGGTTGAATGAAACAAGCAATTAGCAGTTAGCAAAACCACCCCTAGAGCTGCAGGCTGGTGGTGGAAACAGGAGAGGGCTGAGAGAGATGCCCTGGGCTGTGCAGAGAGAACAGCTTGTCTCCCTAGGGAGAAGCACAGTGCAGTGAACTGCCTTCCCTGCAGAGGTGGCTGAGCACGCGAAGCTCAGCATGCCAGCTGGATCTACCAGCGCTATGTGTGGTGGAGCAACTCTTTTTAGTCCACGGCATCACCATCTCTGCTGACTGCCAGCACCTGACCCACGCCTGATTTGGCTACTGCTTTCACAGCCTCTCTGCAGGCTGGAAACGTTTAGGACTTCATTGTTACCCACCGTATGAGAACATGTTTGTGCAAAGTTCCCAGGGCATGAAACACGCTGAGATCATTACCCAGGACTGCTGTGAGGAGCAGATGGTTTGCACTGAAGCTGGCTGGTAGGCTGCTAGTCTCACCTGGCTCTGCTCACACCAGGTGAGGGGCCTGAGGAGGGACTGCTCTCAAAGCGGGATTGCCAAGGCACCACTTTCCTGTGGGGTGCACACACGCAAGCAAATTCAGGTGCAGATGACTTTGTGCAAGGTCACAGTCATTGCACTTTGCCCCAGAACATCAGAGTTGCAGAGAGGAATGAATTTTTATTTTGACTTAGATTTTGAAATGAATTCATACAAGCAAAAGAAGGAACTCTACTAACAAAAACGGAGCGCAGCAGGACTTGAATGGCTATAGACTGTTACGATGTGATGGACAGCTAATTCATTTAAAGGGTCTGAAACACTACGGCAGGTTTCTCCAATACAGTTCTTCCCCCAAACACATCTTCCATTCAATCTAAGTCTGTGTGACAGAGGGAAAAGCCAGCATTATTTTAACTGAGGCTTTCACAGAGCAATTTAATCTGTTTCTTAGATTTGTTTTTTTTTTAATCTTGTGCCTGAAGGAAATCACAACCTATCATTTAAACGAAAAAAACCAACCCCAACCGATATACAGAGGAACATTGGGCTACTGGGGACAATAGGAGATGCATCAGAGAACCAGGAACACAGAAGCCAAAGCACAGGTCGGAAGGAATAAGCTTACAGCCTCAAAAATAAGATGAAATTTAACAAAACATTATGCTCAGAGGGGCCTTTCTGAATCATCTCATACATATCATCTCATACCTCAAGTGCTGCTCTACCATGTGGTCAAAGTTCACCCTTCGTTAACATGCTTTGTACCTTACAAGTCGTTACTCTGCTGGTTGTTAGACTGCACTGATCCATAGCCAGTTTTTTTCTCTAAAAATCAACCCTTCCGATTTCCTTCTAAAAAAGTAACAGGCTGTTCCCTGACCAGGAAAACTAATGAATCTTGGCTGCACAAAGATTTGTTTATTTTGTCTTTTAACCATTCTCTCCCCAGCTCGCTGCAACATCCCTCCTAGATCACCACTGTCAGGAAGCAGAAAGCATCACCTGGACCAGGCGAGAGCCAGGAGCATGTGGCCCAGCTTGCAGGCAGCTGCCACACAGACCCCAACCTGCCTGAATTCTGTCTGTCCTTCCCACAGTAGGGCACTCATCTGCGTCTCTTCTACCCTACAGCTGTTTCTCAGTGAACCTGAAATATGGCATCCTAATTATCTTTGGAAAGGAGATTTGAAATTGGCTTGGATCAGCCAACAACAACATATGTAAGGGGAAAATTGACAGACTCCATCGCATAAGCCCTGTCCTTCTGCAACCAAACTACATTATGGAGGCAGGCTCTGCACTTCAATAATTACCTCATGACACACCTTCACTTTTCCATGTGCTGCTGCTGACAGTTTCCTGTGTGCCACAGAGGTGCTACAAAGCAGCACTTACCACAACTAAGAAGTGGGACAAATCAATGGCATTCTGGGCATTGACCTGCATTTTAACCAAGATGATGGAATGCGTAATAGCCTTTACCTCTAGAGATATGAACAATATTTAAAGACTGAAACATAGTGGGCTTTTGTGCATATGCCTCAAAAAATGGAAGAAATTAGTGAAAGGTTTCCCAGGGTCACCTTTCTTCTCCCCACCGCATCATGCATACGTCAAGACACAGCCTCTGTATTAAAATCCTTTTCTACTCACCTAAAGCTATAAAAATGTAAGTTTTTAATTTCTAATTAGACTCATTAGACACAGATGTGCATCTTCCAAATACACTCAAGCATTTATAAGGGTCAGGCAACATGGTATTCCAGTCCTGCATAGAAATTAAAGCATGGCTCCACATTTGGAAACCAATTCTAAAAATATCATTGCAGAATTCAAAGACAGCAAATCTCAATGGTCCAGATCAAACATGCTCCACTTAAGTTCTCTAGGAACATTTTCCTGATGAGCAGTGTGCAATGTAACCCTGTGGCAGGATCGCTTCCCTAATCTGAACTGAAGTGTTGATTGCTTTTAAGGACTCACAACCACATTTTGCCAAACAGAGAACTGGTAGTGTCAGAGACTGTGTGATTTGGCCTGCACCACTTCCATCACAAGTGGCATGAAGCAGCATGATGATCTTACAGGACCATCCAGTTCTGGACTGAGCTGCTCTTATAAAAAAAAAATCATCTTCCCACCCAGACAGGTGAGAGCTGACCCAGCCAGCAAACGTGGAAGAGTAGCACCACCACAAGTCAGGACCACTCTTTGGTTGAAGCTTTGGGAAACCCAAAGTTTAGAGTCCTTTCTAGTTTAGAGTTCAGCTCTTTATGCCCAATTCTTTTCCTTATTTGCACTGTACCCCACACACTTCATGGAATTTTTTCAGTCTTACAGTGAAGAAAACCCAGCAAGGCTTCACCTCCTGAAGTAAACCAGCCTTTGAATCATAGAAGTGTTGGTGGTAAAAATCTGTTGACTCACTAAAAGGCCAGACAGAGGAGGCTCTTTGGAAGAATGTGCTTGCCCCATGCACAACTGTGGTCCTTCCCCGCCAGTTCCACATAGTGTCACCATAAACACAATATACAGTGTGCTACAGAAGGATTTGCAGGCCTCAGACTCCCCAGAAAATACAGCCTGTCCTCCCAGCACTGCAGTAAATCAGGACTGATGAACTTCATGCCTCATGATTAAAGCCAAAGCTATTGAACGACGACACTGTATAATACAATGATTGTTGTCCATGGGCAGTTATTTCTAGGAGGAAATTTTATTCTCCTTTTTGCAGTGATTCCATGAGCAGGCCGCCTTCTATGGCGAGAGAAAACACAACTGTATTAGGACAGTTGAGTCTTTAGCAATAAGCTTTACGAAACAGCAAATAGTTCAAATAAACTTTTATTAAAGAAAACAAAAGAAACTCAACAAACAGAACATGTTGAAACAAGGCTCCATGAAGTTTTACGGAACAGTAGAGTGGAGACCTGGCTGTGCTGTACTGATCGGAGGAGCATGAAGGCACAGGGCTTCAACAGGTTAGAATGACCTGGTATGTAGAAACAGCAAGGGAAAACACATCTTTGCTCCTGCCAGCATATCCTTTGCAGCACTGGTTGTTTCCATTGCCTTGAATTGCAAGGTAAAGATAGCAGGATGAGTTTAAGTGTTTTATACCCTTATTAACATCAGTGACTTAAAAATAAAAATCAGCAAGCAAGGAAAATAAATTTAAGTCACTGACTACCTTTCCATTTATGCATCAGTTTTTACTCTGATGACTGGTCTCTCCATTTTTCAGACAAGTTTAACTTTCAGTTTTCCACTAAATCTAGCCTTACATCATAGTTACTATTTTTGCTACTGGTTAACAGTCTGCATACAAAAGTGATCACCCAACATTATGTTTATCCAGTCTCTGGTGCCATGATAAATTAATCTGATTTCCCTCCCCCCAAATTCCTGTTCTTCTGCTGAAAATACACTTCAATAGAAATTGGAGGTGAAGTGCACAAATCCAACTTGTAAAAAGCAATGAAAAATCTTAAAAGCACTGCACATCTAAGATTATAAACGCACATTTTGAAGCAATGTGTTGCAAAATTGATCAAATTTCTGACTACATGTCCAACAAGATTTCAGAACAAACAGGTCTCTGCCTCAGACCTCTTTCACAGCTTGAGGAAAAGTAAGCTTTCTTCCCTTTTTCCAACTCCCAATTGATTTCTCAACTAAAATTATTATTCAACTAGTTCAGCTTAATAACCTGAAAATCTCTCTCATGCCCCTGAAGAGATGATTACTAAAGAAGCTGGGGCTTTGCACATCAAACCTAGGCACCAGGTGTTCAGACAGTGACTTTTCCAGTTTGCTAGTTTGACTGTGAATGGTTGATATCAACTGTTCTTCTGAATGTCTTATTTATACAGTAGAAAGTTTCTTTCACACAGGTTGATTCTGAAATAATTATTTGTCTTGAATCTTTAAAACAGCTGATTATATATTTAAAATCAAATTCAATTACATTAGCCAGTGAAATGCCTGGCAAGTTCCATATGATTACCTGTTACCCCCTGACAGACATCACTGCGTTGAGATTACAAAAATGAGCAATATCATAATCCAAATTTCTCCAGCAAAGCATTGTTTCTGCATGTTGCCACAATTTCCCTTCCACTACACCCCCAAGCATCTCCTTCTATCTATTTCTTCTTAAAAAGTACATGTAGTAACCACTACATTCCTTACTTTTGCAGTAATATTCCCAGAAACTTTCCTTAAACTTGGATATGAAAGTGTTTCTCTGCTTAACTGTCTCTTTTACACAGGACCTCTGTAAGTGCTTGCTTGAAAGAAGAAGGAAAGTTGAAGAGTATCAGAGGACAGGCTGACAACTAAGCAGACAGGTCTGAAGCCTCACTATTTGTCTCCAGGGTGCAGAAATGTGTCTTGTTCAGATTGGTACAGGACACAAATATACACCTAACCAGATGCCGCTCTCTTCCAGCAGCGGAAAGCAGTACTGCTTATCACAGAAGTGATAAAAACAATGTGCAGTCTTGCATATTTATAGGAAAAACAACCCTCTCCACTTCTGAATTCTGTTCTGCTGACAACCAGGTGTTGAGAAGTGCACTGCAAATAAGCAGGTATCCCAAAACCTGAGTTATTAATGCTTTAAGTGATTAACTGAGTGACTTATCTCCCCATGAATGCATACACAAGAATTTCTCAAAGTGCCATTTAAAATAAGGTGGCCAAAAAAGCTGGATGTTGCTCAAACTTAAAGGCATTTTTTTATGCTGCAATTGCTTCTGGTCTCTGACATGTTGATTCCTATACCTGTACTGTGAAGGGGCTGGCCTTGGCTATGCAACCCACTTTATAGGAGCAGGAAAATAAGAGGGGTCTAGCAGAAGGCAGAGGCCTCTCCCCCTGTAAATTCTGAAAAGGGAGGTAAATTTATGCTGATTTGTTTAGAAAAAGAGGCTGATGCTGAGAGGACTACTGAAGTCATCAGCCACAGCTAGAAGTGCATATACCAAAGTGTTATATTTAATATTCTCTGGAAAAGCTCCCTCCATCCCACCAGGTTTTGGTGGCAGGTTTGTGTCTACCAAGGTTTCAGAAATTCTGACCTTGGAAAAGATTTGACGTTCAAGTGCTGTGTTTTCCCATCAGAAGCCTTGTTAGAGGTCACTGGCCTCTGGCATTTCTTCATCAGCCCTACTGCTGCCTAATTACAGCTTAATTGCTACTTTCATGGCAGAAATCCCATCCCACTGAACACCAGACAAGCCTGTGGCTCCCTCTTCTGTGTGTGGCGCTGATGATGGGTTGTTGCTTTAAAGTTCTCCAGGGGCTTTTTGCTCTGCTACAACTTGTCATAGATGCAACAGCTTGCATCACGTCTCAGGTGGTCCCATGATCTGTGTGCTGATGCCTGTTGTCAACCCCTTGCCAACAGCTACACCTTTTCACACAGAAAACCCCTTACAAACCTCTGCTGGGAAACTGCATGCCATCTTTCCTTAGCTGCTTCATCTGCAGTCTCTTGCAGGCTCACACAAAGCTTGGTGGCTCTCCCACCAAGGACAGAAACCTGTAATTGCACGCAAACACACTTGGCTGTGCCCCAGTATTTAAAGTAGGATATGACCCCACGGCAATCTGAAGTAACATGGCGGGACAGCAGCAGGAAGGCTGGCAGCAAGGAGGACTGCTTAAGGAAGGCATGTTTAGTGATACCTTTGAAAGCAAACTAGCTGATTTGCAGAACTGTGTTATGCAAAATACTGACATCTTAATCAAGAAAAAGTCTCAACCAAAACAACTCCCTGCACAGAAAAGCCTCAAATCTCTGCTGAGCGCAATAGTGTGGATGTTTGTGGAAAAAAAAAGCGTCACAGAGCTGAGCGCCTTACAGACTGGCCAGGAAATAACATCACACGTTCAGCCCTTTGGGGTTACTTCCCCTCGAGAGACAAAACCCTGCATAGCAGCTCAAAGCCAGAGCCAAGGCACATCAATGCTACAGTTAATCAGCATGAACTTTTTACATCCTTTTCTTCCACACAACACACTGACCTAGCAATGGGTTTAGCAGAAGTTTCTATTTAGCTCACACATTTGCTGTATTTGAGGTGACTGTCCTGAAACAAGTAATTATTAGAAAAAAGTCCTCTGTGGTTGCTCCTTTGAACATAGCCCTCCAAAAGCATCTGGAGGAATATTCACACAAGTCTCCATTTGCCCACCCATTCATTTACTTATTTTCTAGGCACAGCCAAGGCATACAGGTAATTTAAAACTCTTATATGATGGCTTTCACAGGTACATTCTAGAGGTCTTCCATTGTTTCCAGTTGCCTCCAGAGCCTCGCCACCATGGCAGCATAGGAGTCACCTATAGAAATCATCAAAACTATTTGAAAAAGGTTTCGTGAGTAAGAAGCAAGAATGGAACAGATACCAGAGGCCAACCCATCCACACAGCTTGCCCTGTTCTGAAACAGTTTCCAACAGCTGCAGGATGCAAAAAATCCTCCTCCCAAAACACCTTCCACAGTTTTTTAGGAGGGAACATGGCAGCATTGCTGGCAATCCCCTGTTTTTCTGCAAAAGCTCTAGAGACTGCACCCAGTAATCATTGCCTTGCACAAACCGGGAAGGTATGCAACTCTATGCAATATTCTGTAGCGCTTAGAGGTTGCTTGGAAATTTAATTACAGCTTAGTTCAGCAAGTGACTCTTAAGAGAAATCAAGTCTTCTTCCCTATTTTTTAAGCGAAGACACTTGTGCCCAGCTTTCCACGCTGCCACCTGTGTAGAGTCACCTACAAAACACATCCTTTAGGACCCATAAAACTACAGTCAGATCAATGAACATCAAAAAAATCTCACTCCAGACTCTCTCTCCACAAGTAACCTCACTGGAAGCAGCTTGATATGTTAATAGTGAAGACATGTAACCAAGAGGCAATACAACCTCTGCATGACTGGCATGCACTCTTGCGTAGCTTAGAGGCAAATCTCTTCCATGTGGTTAAAAAAAATTCAGTGCTCTGAGGGACTCGCTGCTATCTTAAGTTACCGCAGTGCAGCTGAAAGACAACTCCACCTAACTTTAAACAAATCCGAGGTATATTTTCATCAGAAAAGCACAAAGCTCACTGAAGGCTAAATTACCTGCCTTTTGGGACAGACCTTGCAGTCCTGCTGGGCTCCATGCTGGATGCCTGGACAGAGACGCTTAGTTTAACATTAATTCAAGCATCTCTACATTTTGCTGGAGGAGTTGATGTGGTTACAGCACAGATGCACCCTCAGATGTTCCTGGCAATGAAGAACAGTACCCGCATACCCATTCATTTTCCAACGTGGTTCTAACAGCCATCACCACCATCAAGCCAAGGACTGCCTACAAATATCCTATCCCATACTGGACAGCAGGTTCCTTCCACGCAAGAGAGGTAAGAAACCCATTACAAGAAAATGATACATAGCTCATAATGAAAGAGATAGTTACATCCCATGCCAGTTAGCTGAAAGACACAGACAAATCATTAAGTTGTAGGAGACAAAAATGGTTATAGAAATATTTTTTATTTCTGGTAAAGGCACATTCATATACTTCTTGTCTGTATAAAAGTGAAACCATTTCAGAATTGTAGGCCCTGTATTAATCCAGCTTGCAACATCCTGTCTGGAGGAATAGAGGAGCAGTGACTATTCAGGGACAACAGGGGATGTGGACATCACATGCATCGCAAAAGGATGTTTCTAGCTTATGATGACTGCTGACTACCATCTGACTTCAGTGAGAACAGCCAGAGGGTATAAGACAAAAATCAATGCTGCAAGACCATGTTAGAGATCATCTGTGGAACACAAGTGTCTAGCACTCAGGAGCCGTTAAGGTTCCCTACACTGTTTCATTGCCAGGATACGATTTATTTTTCTTTGGGTTGTTTTTGTTGCAGACTTCCCACTGCTTCCAGGAGAGCCATGAGCTGCTGAGCTCCAAAGGAAAGTTAATGCGAACAGTCTATTCATTTAGTCTTGTTTCACCCTCACCTGCCTTGTCTGTGTCTTAGGAAGATGGCCAATACCTCCACAGGGAGACCTGCCAGAATCTCAGAGGCATTGCTGAAGGGTAAACTCAAAATTAATTTTTTAACCATAGATATGCAGGGTGAGCATTATGTGGTTCCAATGTGTTTGCCCCTGACCAGCCAGGAAGCAAAGGAAAGACAGACTTAAACAGAAAACCTTTTCCACAGTGGAAAGACATTTAAAAAATGATCAATTGAGAGCAGACATCTAAATCCCCAATCTTGTTAGTACTGCTTCTGTGTACTCACAGAGCTGTCAAAGCCCTCTTCATCTATGGGAAGAAACCTTGTTTCTACCAGAAAGACCATGGAAACATTAAATATAAATCTAATATTCAGTAAGTTTACAACGTGTTGGTTGCCTATAGCAACACAAGGGCACTATTGCCAGACTCTACTTAACTGAGACTGCAATTTTAATCAATATTAGCCGAGTGCACAACCAATCAGAGGTTTCATCTTGACACAGAGCTGACATTTAAACACAACTGTCTGGTTCAAGAGCTATTTTTCTAACACGCAGACCTGGTTATTTATGAGAATACTTAAAAATACAGTGGTACAGCACCACAAAATTACTATGTTCTTAATCACCATGGCATATAGAAAATTTAAGCCTTACATAGAATAAATGTTTGTTCTTGAGAAAAGACGTTAAATTTAGAGGTTTCTACTGTCTGCCACCTCTTACTCTAGAAAGCAGAAATAACTACCCAGTTTTCACCCATAGCTCTTTTGAGAGACAGAAGGGCCCACAGAAGCCCAGTGTGCCACCAAAGAGGGCTACAGCAGGGCTTTCCCAATGTATCAACAAGATGACAGTTTTCAATAACGGGGCATATCACCACAAGTGGACCATAAGCGTCTTTCCTGGAAGTCTGGGCATAAAGTATCTTCCACTGACCAGAAAACTTTACTGATTTTGGGTCATCAGCAGGTTTCTGTGACTCTTACCCACCTTCTACACATTTTGGGACAAAACTGAAAACCTCTACCACCAGTTGTCCAGATTCGTCCCTTTTTCAATAGTTCTTTAGCAGAGACAAGTTCACAGATAGGATAGATTCAAATGATTTGGAGACGTGAAGAAAAATTCTGTGTTGTTTTTAAAAATCCTCCCTTCAGCAGACCACAGTGGATGGAGATTGGGTGCAATTTTTACCTTAACCAGAGAAGAACCTTTCCTCAGGGCAAGGCCAGATAGGTGGAAACAATTTGCCACCTGCAAACAGCAATGCAGGCAAAGGGTTTATAGCAGATGACATGAGCAGGTATGATAATTTTAGCTGGTGGCCACACATCAGACACACTACCTAAACCCCAAGTCCTATACATGTGTTTTTGCAGTGGCTCACAATCTTTTGATTCCTTTGTATGGCTAAGTGTGTACCTGCTATGCCAAAACAGCACAACAACAGTTTACAGGAAGGCTTTACCTTGCAAGCCCTGAAGTACTCCAGCTTACCCAAACTTGTCAGAGGCCTGCAGGTAGCAAAAGAACTGCCACACACACCTCCCCCCATCCGCTGGATAATTAGCCAGATGGCAAGCCTGCAACAAAGCCACCATGAGACAGTCCATATTCTTATTCACTAGGCCACGTAATGCAGCTTAATTTCTCCAATCTAAATACCAAGCCCTGAAAGCTGCTATTTCTCTTGCCCATTTTCTAGATAACATTAGGAGCTGTTTGCATTAAAAATAGAATGTGTCACATTAAGCCATCGTTGCGTTCTACAAAAGCTGGGGAAAAGCTTTTTAAGAAAGTACTCTAAATACTACTGGATTTTCTTCTTGCTACTACCTGGCCTTTGCATTCAAGGGGCATTCTGCACAGTGAAGGCTACCCTGTGGTTGAATTACAGTGAGGCAAGTCCTGACCCAGCATCACAAACATTGCTAAATCTGTAGAAACCATTCTCTGAGCTATGAGAAAGAGATACAGACTTCAAAGAGCTGCTTTTCTGGAGATCAGAAAGAATCCCTGCTAGCTGCTTTACCAGCAACTTTTAATCCAGCATCCTGGATTCGTCTTCAAAAGCTTTAGCATGAGAGTCACTCAATACACAGTACAAGGCACAGCCTGACACTGGGGCTGGTCAGTGTCCTGTGATGTTTCCTGGCATGTACAGCCACAAACTCACCTTTGCCTATAACATTCAAGACCGTGACCATACAACTTGCTGTGGAACAAGTGACAGAACCATGCAGTAACGTCGCATCAGGTGCAAGGCAGTTAAGTTTACACATCTGTGTAAACAGAGCTTAAACACATGCGGAGGATGTTAATGAAGACCGGCCATTGCACTGTAAGATAACAACCTGGTTTTCCTTAAAATGAAAAGCGTGTGCTATTACTGCTAGCCAATGTACTACAAAACCCTTCCTGTTTTATCAGAGAAGTGTCATGCAATCATTTCTTTTAGATACTTGTATTGACACAGTTCTAATATTTCACCCACTGCAGTTACTGCTGGAAGGGAAATATCTAGTAGCCAGTGAAAGTTTGGTGCAGTATCCAATCCAGCACCTAGTACCCGAGACTGAGTAAAAACTGGAGTGATGCTCAGCATCTCAAGTAGAACTAATCACACCCTCTTACCAGGAGAAGTTACTGGGCTTCAACAACCCAAAGCAACATGTAAGATTAATTTTCTCTCCCCTGGCTGCTCTAAGAATCTCAATCATTCCTTCACACCAATCTGGTAATAATGCAGATTTCAAGGAAAGATGCTGCTCCTCCCATAAACCTACCAACTGAGGTTTGGAACAAAAGCAAAAGGTAAAGGTTTCTCCTTTATTTCTTATTTCTCAATTTGACTTCAGGGGCAGGAGCGGGGGAAACTAGAGAGAGAAGCTGAAAAAAGCCACTTCCACTCAACAGCAAATCATGATAGCTAGTGGTAGAATTGTATCAACACCAGAGAGGAGAGACGTCTATAAAAAAAAGTGATAAAAGCAAAAGGGTTCTTCAGAATAGCATAAAACAACACTGAAGCTAGGAGAGTTGGTAAAAGTACCGACACATCATGACTTGCAACAGCAGTGCAAACTAGCCTCGAGAGTTCACAAACACAACTCTGTACAGCTGGTAGGAAATCCCCTGCAATAGCAAGTATCTAAGAGACTGGCACAGTATGTTACCTTGCATACACACAGTAACTTTCCCAAATTTGATTAGAGCTCTTTGAGGTGTTGCAGTTTCCAGCATCCAACTGTACCATGTTTTATTTGCATATAGACTCTGCCTACCAGTGAAATGCAATTATCTCTGAAGCTAGAACATGACAAGGTGAGACAATATTGAGACAGATTAATTTTAATTGAACAGCAGCATTTACACTGTCATAGCAATCTGATAAGAACTGCAGCACTCAATTTCAAAATAAAATCTGATTTCGAGCCATCATTTCTACAGAGCTCCTGGCAAACAAACCTAAGCTGCCATTTCCTTTACTCCATTTCAGTAAGAGAAGGTGGTACACAGAGTTGTTACAGTTAACCAGCACTTCCCACTCAGATCTCAAAGCTACAAGCTTGTCCATTTTCAAATAGTGTCCAGTAGCCATTACTGAAGGTAACTGTGCATGGTGATACTAATTTGCTCCTTTAAGAAAGTACGGCTGAAATGACAGTTAGAGTAATTGATTTGTTTCCACTAGTGTGTTCCTAACAGAAAAGGTGCATCAGCATAACATTGATGATGTATCACTTTTTAACACCTCTTTCCAAAAGCTGAAAACAGGACTTAGAACTTGGGTGACACTTGTACTTGGCGTATTACAGATTCAAACATGTTAAAGCCTCATACTACACTCACCACTTAACTGCTGCAATGGTCTTCTTCCAGAAGGACTGTACCTGCATCCTCCTTCCAATCCACTCTCCCCTTATACCTCCTTTCAGTTCCTCACCTTCTCCTGGAGCATTCCCCTGCCTCAGTCTCACTGTGCTCATACCATCCTACTTATGAACCTGAAAAATATCTGCCACTTGTAGGTTTGTAGGGTCCTCCTTTGTGGTTTTAAGGGAGATTTCTAATAGCTGTTCTACCCCTGAGGCACCAGTCACCCTGGTAGCCTCCCCTGTTACTCAATGTTTTAAGCTCTTCACAGAGCACAACTTACTGATGCAAGACAGGACAGAGACCAATCTCAGTAAGAAGTAAAATGCTTCCCACCTACTGATTCAGAGCTATGATGTCCTCAAGCACAGAGACCTTTCAAATGGCTTGGTTACTGTGGTTTGGTTTTTTCAAGGTATATAAGGAGACTGATATAGATCACTATATACTGGGGGACACACAGGCTCTATCAAGAGTCTACTAGCTTTGTGCAATTGAAAACCATGCTGTGTTTCAGCCAGGTTTGAAGACAGCCCAACACCTGCAGCAGAGCAGAGCAACACCAAGACATCCGCTGATCTGGAGGTGCACCATGGTAGGAGAGAGAGAATAACATCTTAAGGAGCTGTTACCCCATCAGTGGTGCAGAGATCTCACAGATCAACCCTTCCATCTCAGAAGACACCTTTACTTTCAATTTAGAGCTTTTTCATGTACACTCCTCGCTCAGCACATCTCTCTGTCCTAAATAAAGTTCTTCCTCTTTCCTGGTACAAACCCAGGTGAGCTTCAGAGCAGCAACTGAAGTCATGAAATGTTAATTAGGCTGAAACATTCACTGGACATGGTTGGTAGTCTTCCAGGTGCTCTGCCAAATTGAAAGAAGGCCAGATGTACAGAACTACTTACTATACTTCAGCAAGCAGTAAAACAATTTTTAAATAAACCCCAGTGGTTTATTAGCCCTTTGTCTATCCTACTGTAGAGGAATTACCAAGACACCTGTAAATCCTAGTAGGTAGAAACAGGACAAATTCAGACAGAATGCTAAATAAACTGATAAAATACAGCAACAATTTCTCTTTTTAATACTTCTCCATTTTTTTTTTTAAATGTTTTTGCAAGACGAAAGTAACTCATTTTAAAATAAACTTCAGAAGACATCCATCTGGTCGCTCTAGCCTTTAAGAAATCTGTAACTTGAACTGTTGACACCATTTAGGAGAGTGTTAATCTGAATCCTAACCATAAATAGTTTTTACCCCATCCTAGCCATGTCTGTTAGGTGCCATTCACCCTGTGAAGGCGACTGTACATGCCACCAGGACTCAAAGTGACCACAGTGCAATCCCCTCTTCCAAATGGCGACAGATGTACAGAGGACTCGGCTGGAGCACATGTTTTCAGGACTTTACCAGAAACTAAGTAGCTCTGGTTTAGAGTGCTATACATGCTCAGTACCTGAGCACTGCTTGCACCAGTTGATCCAGCGTGAAACTCAAACTCAGACAGCGTTCGCTTACAACAGACTTTGGCCGTGGGCAGGCTCTTGAGATATTAACTGAAGGTCATGCTGACAAATACAGCAAAACTTACCTGGAAACTCAGGGAAAAACAATAGCTAGTGTTTGAAAAATCTGACCCACCAATACAAAATGGCAATTGACACTGCTATTGGCAGACTGAGTAAAGGATGGTATTTCCACATGCGTAACACTATTTTGAAGTTTGAGAGGATTCTGGTGACAGTGACAGATCCATAATGGCATTCACTATTCACTGCAATACAGGATATGTAGCTCTACAACCTGCCAAGGAAGCAGCCCTGTCTTTGAAGAGCAGGCTTATGTCCTTCTAAAAACCACTATTTAGACTATTGTGGTAGTTATTCCAAAAGAAAAGGCAGAATAAGGACTACTGTAATTACCAAAATACTCATTTGGAAGTGATCCCTGTTAAAATTGGTGTGATTTACCAGTTAAGCTGAAGGTTTTTACCACCACTGGCAAGCAACAGAATTAAGTCCCTTGCCCTAGTAATGACCAAGGAAGACCTCTTCTATCTTTCCATAACAAAAAAGATTAACTGACTTCAACCTTGAAAAATAAAAGGATTTGTCATGTTTATCAATTAAGATCACAGCCTGAAGTACAGTTTCAGACTATTAAGAGCAAGTTCTTCAGCCCCGCTAAACCAAAAGAACAAGTCTGCAATATCAAATGAACAAAATCTCAACAAGGGTCTAATACACTTCAGAAGGTCAAGCTTGAAGCGGTACTTAATAGGCCTACCTCACCCATGCCTCCTGGCTCCCTGTGTGTCAGCATGAAGACATTATCACCATTGCAACTGACTGCTGGTAATCCCCTGTGAAGTTAATGAGTTTTGAATTTATGCAAAATCTCCCAGCATGTTCTTCCGCAATATCTATGAACCACCGTACCAATGGAGGATACCTGTGGTAAAAACATCTAGCCTTTTCTCAGTTATTAATTAATATAGCAAGCCAGACTTCAGTGGCCATTTGAAAATCTTTCAAAAACCCAAAATCAACTGGTCTGGAAAGGAGGAGTCAACAAAAACACATCAGGACCTGGTTTTGAGTTCCTACATCTCTATTAAAAAAGCTCACATAATTCTAACTAATCTTCCACAAAAGACAAGTCAGAAACCAAAAACGAAGTGTTTGATTCTCAAACCAGTTAAAATTTGCAAGAGCTGTCAGCACCTTGTGCAATCAAGTCAATGTGCAACACTAGAATAACCTCACAGCCATATGTGGACTTAGAAGTTGAGGAGTCTGAAGAATTAACATTGAATTTTTCTACTTTTTACAGAATTATCAATGGTCATTCAGTATCAGTAAGCTGTGGCAGTTTGACAGTGATTCTAAGAAAGAATACAATTTCTTGCTCATAACACTATCACAGAATCACAAAACAGATGAAGAAGTTAAGTAAGCCAGCATCAAATACACACCTCTTACACCTCTCATGCCTCTCCAGCCAGGTGCTAGGATATTAGCCACCAGGTCCTCAAATCAGCACCGCTATATAGGGACATAGTACTAAATATTCCTTCAAGGGTTAATCATCTGGACAAGCAAGGGAAAACTCTGGCACTACTAGCATCTATATCACAGACTACTAGTTTCCAGACCGGAATTGAAGAGAGACATGGTGTCTTGGCAACACACATACATACTTTCTCCATCTCATACCCAGACTGAATAACAACCAGGGTCCCAGTCACTGAAAAGAGGTTAAGTGTGCACCTAATTCATTCATCTCCATTTGTCAAATCAAGCACAGCCTATGGCCACAAACCAAGCAGAAAGCACTGCAAGCTTCATAGCTCTGAAAGTCAGTACAAAAACACCTCCAGATTTAATGTGTGCCACCAGTTAACCTCATGGGACAAATTTTTGCTGGGTTGGTCTCTACCTGAAGAAATTTTCCCCCAAAATTCTGAATTCTTAAAAATTAATCTCTATATTGCAAATACAGAACCTTAGGGTTAGTAAAAGCTCATATCTGACATTTCCTACTGCAGCACAAGGAAACTTTTTTCTGCAGAAAGCATGGATTATAAATTCTATGTAGCTACATAATCCAAATGAAGCATTCCTCCATCACCAGATAATCTCTTTACAATAATTCTTACATGCAGAGCACGGATCATCTCAGTTATTTGCACAATCACTTTGCCCTAATTTTTGCAAGAGCTACAAGAAATTCTCTTCACAGAAAAGTGCTTTTATGATATACTATCTAAAGTACATCCACTGAAGGGTTTGGCTGTGCTGGAACAGATGAAGACAAGGAACAGTATGACTTTTTACTTCATCGGAGTAGCAGAGGTATCACTAGTGCTTTGCGGAATTCTAGACTGTATCTTCAGGCTTTGCCTTAACATCCTGAAATGGCAATTCCTGTCAGTTAAACCTCTGTACAGATGTGTCAACATGTTTTCAAGAAGAGTTAGACTTCCTCTAACTCCTTTACCATACCTATTCCCCTTAATCTTAGCTCAGTGATCAAAACTGGAATCTAAATCCAACTTCTGACACACACACATTTACAGAAATGGAATAGCTAGCTAACAGTTTCTCCAAGGCTTATCAACTGCCAACAACCCAGTGTGAAGTGCAGCTTTTACATGCTCCAGTGGGCTAGGTGACCTGCATCTTCAAAGCCTCTGAACGTGCTGTTCCTGTACCTATTCTCAGGACTGCTATTCACAATTATTTTTTCTTATATAAAGGGAAATTAAGATTAGAGATCTAGAAAGACCCACAGACCCAAAAGAGGTTGGCAGGGGGACAGAGGAACAGTTAAGTTTTCCCCTGGACTACAACACAATTTTGCTGCAAGATTCTTTGAAATTTACAAATCCCAAGCCTAGAAAGAAGCTTTTCCTGCTGCTTCTATATCACACGGACCCTGTGAAAGCCCTGTTACACATTCCTCTCCCCATCCTGTTGACATACCGCCCCAGCTTGTCTCAAGGGATATCGTGCTTGGCTTTCTCTTACTCCACATGTATTTCACAGCCAGACACTAAGGAGAACCAAGGTTCAGGTATTGTGCATTTCCTTGTGCTTTCAAAATAAATCCACATTTGCAACCATTAGGGCTCAATGCTACAACTAAACAGACACTACAGCATTTCGATGATGCAGGCTGTACTTACGCTAAATCTATTCTGTCGCTGGAACAAAGCTGTCCCACAGATGCGTGGGACTGGAAGTGTTGCTGCAGAGGGGAGGCTATGCTGACAAAGCTGGCACCTGTACAGACACAGGAGCACTGCACATTTCTCTGTACACCTGAGACTCCCTACTCCAAACTACATAAGCAAAGTCTGGAAGGGTGAACCTTCACTGGTTTTGTTCCACCAGTGTGATCTCCCCTTTCCACGCCTCAACTGACAAAGCGGTGCCTGCAGAACGTCTACATCCATGTGGTGTTCAACTGGAGGGTCTGCTTTGGCCATCAGAGACAATGTATTTTCCATTTGCACCACATGCATGAGGTTGGGAAGAAAATCATGCTTTCATATGAAGAAGTGTACTGTTTTTAGAAGTGTCAGTCACAAGATCCTGCCAGACAAAGACTTTACAATGCTGTCTCCAGCCAGGAACACTCCTATTTGTTTTTTCTTTTCGATTAACAACATGCACCCCATACAATGCAGACCTCTCTCCCTCCCTCTTCCATTTCTCAGAAGGTCAGTCTGCTCAGACAGCTCCTTAGATGTTCAGGTTCTGCAGACTTCAGAAATTTTTAAATTTGTCTTTTACTACACCTCAAGCTACTTGCAACAACTGGCCACAAAACAAATTTCAGATTAAAAGTTAAGCCCCGCAGTCGAGTCACTACCAACGATGATAGGCCCATCCATGAGTATTAAAATAGTAAGTATGTTCCTCTACTGCATTAACCACTGCAGGTGAAAGCCTTTATACTTAGAGATTTCTAACCACGGCCACAAACATGAGGATTTGACTTACCAAACTGCTCTACTCATACAGAATTCAAACATTTTTTGAATAAATGAGCATCACCACTACGGTTCCCCGGTATTTTGTTTGTTTGACAGTATCTCAATATAAAGAACACTTTGAGGATCAGACTGGGTTTAATGGACACTGGTACCTCTCTCAGTGGCCTATATATTTTTTTTCTTTAACGATACGGTGACCTTAAAGAACATCTCGCACCACTACAGAGCAAGACAGCAATCATCATTTCAGTTAGGAACTCAGCTAGCAATTCTGCAGAACTGGGAGACTGAGCAACAGTGGATTTGAATCCCCTTACCTCCTCATCTCTAACAGGTATTAGACCTGCATGCTCTGACATGCTCTAAGAAGTCGCTTTCTAGAACTAGCTTGGCTCAAAACATGGGAAATCTCATCTGCTTCCCTTGTTCTATCATTAGTCTGCTGTAAGGCTGGTACATCAGCCAAGGAATCGAACCAACAGTTACTGCCTGGGGACATGGTTTAAGCAATACTAACAAAAGAGCTTAGGCAAGCATAAATGAATCTCTTCTGATTTTACAAACATGGGTCTAACCAACAAGCCCTTTTAAATACTGCAATACACCACCAGTGTGCTATTCTGCAAGGACTGCAGTACTTTCTCACTTTGAGGGAAAAAGGTACTGTGGCTTCCTTTAAGTCTGAGAATACCATCACAGAGGTGCACACAGAAACACAAAAAATCTCAAGTTACCTTAGACAACTGTGCATAGAAGTGAAATGAAGAACTGATGAAGACTCAAAATTAATCACATTTAAGGTAGCTAAAGATACTTGGTCCACCAGGAAAAAAATCTTCTACTGGCCAACTGTAAGAGATCTGTTTGAAAGCAAGAAGCCTGTTTCGGTGGTGGCCTCTCCTGCTATCTCATCCCAGCTCAAAAGCTCTTCCAATGCCTGTGGCAAACATAGTGAACGGACAGACACCACCACACCCCAAATTCACTAGGGGGTAGGGGAGGAAACAATAATTAGGTCAGCATAAGCATCTCTGACATTGAGACAGGAACCAAGATTTGTTTTCACCTGGGGCCACATACAAACAAAAACCTGAAACAAGACATAACCTAAGTAAACAGTTTATTTGAATATAGGTGTGCTAAATCAATAACCCACATTCCCATGCAATCAGTAAAACGCACAGGACAGAGAGCAACAATGATTATTAGAATACCATTGCTGTGCTTGGCTTAGGAAAAGAGACTGTCTACAGGATTTATTAGACTGAATGCTGCAGAGCCCAAAAGGTCAGCTGCTCATATTAATGGATCTTAGTTCAGAAAGGGCACTGAAAAGAAACTGAGAAAAATAGCATCAGACAAGCATGAGGCAAGACACTGTGCCACGCCCAAGGAGGAACGATTCATGTCTGATGGTCCTGGACACCAAAAGAAGAAAATATATTCTAGAAGCTAGCTTTGGGAAGCATGTGGGGAAAGATACTGCAGACTGTTGATGAGGTTAGTGCTATCTGCTTCAGCACTGCGCGCAGAGTCAAAACAACGTGCTCTGGCAGGCAGATGGTGCTGGGCTACAGGAGTTACTTGGTGGCTAGTTATTTGATACCCTGACCTATACTATGGCTTTGTTGACATGTTTTCTCCACTAACTCCAGACAGACAACTTGTCAACAGCTGTAATAAAGCTGCAGCTATGCAGTAGAATGTACTAAGCTCAGGAAGAATTTAAGTACATTCTAGCAAAATAAGTTGCTCACAGGCAGAGGATGCATCTCCACTAGACAGCCTGCCAGTACAGCTGGAATAGCTTTTAAAGACATAATAAATAATACTCTTCCTTTTCCCTTCTGTATTGGAAATAAGGTCTTAACCATCTTTTGAGAGTCAATGCTCTTCTCAACAAAAGCAGCCTGTGCTACCTTCAGCTTTACTACTGAAAATGACAAACTTTTCTTAGTCCACAACTAAGATAACTCCGCAACTCACCTAGTAAATCCAGTTGGGATGCAACCACTATACTCTGCATGTATTTAAGAGACCATTTCTTCACAAAGAAGTTTCCCAAAGTGACAAACCTTGCTATCCTGTGAATCGGTCATGGATGTGTCCAAAAGCCAAGCAGATTCCCTAGCAGGTACTCTTCAAAACGAAGAAAATTTCCACCTACAATTTCATTTACTTCAACTCACTATCCTCAGAGTCAAACCAGTGAAGCAAATGCTTACTTTCTGCTGCATACTGCAAAATGGACACCAATCTATTGCACAAGATTACACTTTAAACCTCAGAAAGAATAACGGTCAGGGACACTAGACGGGGTTTGAGCTGCAACTAGTAAATCCATCAGTTCCAAGTGGCTGCATCACTACAATGCCAAGTTTATAGGGGCAGACACAGAATAACATCAGAGGGACCTTATATTCAAAATGGCACAAGACTTCACTGAAGATGCATGGCGTGTGTGAGGGGTAAGCACAGACACATTTCTCCAGACTGTAGAAAGTGACAGATCTTGATGTGCATAGAAGCTGAAAGACAAGTACTCCAGACAAGGTCTTAATGTCTGGAAAAAACAGGCACACCATCGTGATTGACTGACTCCCAGTCCTGCCATTAGCCAGCTCCACTCTTAATCCCCTGCCCCACAGATCAAACCAGTGATTCTTGCCAAGTTTGGTCTTCAATTTCACAGCAAGGAAGGTGTAACTCCAGAGAGGGCACATATGCCCTGTGGCCCCTTTGATAAGCTGAGGGCTTTCCTTGAATGAAGGCTTGCAGAATTAAAGGCATGCGTTGCTCTCTTCTCTCAGCCTGGCATTTTTCTCATCTTGTCTGACTCTTCATGGACCTACCACTACTTACTGGCAGAGAGAGTATACAGCTGTATCAGTAGCAGAAATCAGTGTCTGAGTAGATATTAATATCAAGCTACAGATAACGAGCTCTTGGGAATTACAGAAGAATCCCAAGAGGGGACTGTGCAGGTTTAAATTCTTCAGAGAGTTCAGTGCCACTTTTTAAACACCTTTCTTCACTCAAGAAGAGATTTCCAAACGTCAGTGACAGAACAACTGTAGTCAGAGCTTGTACAAAGAAGTGGAAAAGAAGAAACAGCGTGCCTGCTGAGACAGTGCCAGCCAGAACATGCTCCTATGTCCCGACAGGTCATCCTCTAGGTACAGCAGCATCATCCCTCACATCAGCTGTTCAGGAGCCTGTGCTGCATCACTGCTGGAGTTTTAACCTGCCCTGGGGTGGTAATAAAAATGCTCCTGTACGTCTGCACCAAAGGCCTGATATGGGACAGGGAGGGGACAGGACCCCAATGAACTTAAGTATCCAGGGAGGTGATCTTTAGATTACTGCTATAGATGACACCGCAGCACATCAAAACAGGCTGTATGACTAAAAGCAGCACTATCTGAAATAGTTCTATTTCAGAACCCATAGTACCATGACATTACAAATCTCATGTACTGTAAGCATCTACAAAACATATACCTGTGTAACCCCTGGGCTACATTACAATAAATATACATAGGGATGACAAATCTTTTACAAGATTTTTCCTTCTAGAATGATGAGTTTCTTGTGTATCTGCACTACAGACCTAATGTTATATTAACATACCATTTCTAAGCCCTACAGGTATAACCTTTCTTTTTGCTTCTTAGTTACTTTTGTTTTTCTATTTTTAGGTTTTTCCCCATTTTAGGGATGCATCAGACAAAACAAAGAGATCTTAACACACAGCACAACTTTCCTAGGATGATATAATCAATATTTTCCAAAAACGAAGAATGCCAATTTTGTAAGTATGCTGAGCACTCATACTGTCCACTGACTACAATCATAGTTCATTTTTAAAAAACTAAGTATCCAGTAGATAGCCTAATTTTTTCTTTTCTGTTTTTCTCTTCTAATGTTCAAAAAAAGCAGTACAGAAATGTATCTTCTTTATCTTCAAAGTTTCTGGAAATTTTACACCTCCAGGCCCAGCACAAATTTGACACCTCAGCTAAAAAGCCAACAGCATCCCTGTAGGATGTGGCTAAGCAAAATCCTTAGGTTGGCTGTAGTCATCAAAGCTAGAGCTACCAGCCTGAGGTCCCACAGCCTAGCAAACATCTGCCAGGAACCAGCCTGGCCACAATGCTTCAGAACAAGCTATAAGAACCATCAGACCAATTTCTCTGGAAAGAGCTCCCATTTTTCATGTGGGTTGAGAACTGGGAAACGGACATACCGCATTCCAGCTGCCGCTTTCAGAAAGCAAGCCAAAGTGTCAGGAGTTTGTGGCAAAGCTCCTCTGAAGCTGCTGCACTTTGACAGGTGCTTTTTCTTAGAAAAAGTCGTACTGGTGCCATGTGGGCAAGAGCACTTTTACTCTACTTCCATTTTTGTGCTGTCTGCATCAGCATACAGGAGCAATGTGTGATCCAACACTCATCTGTCAGCTTGCCATCATACGCCAGCCAGTGCTTGATGTATGCTAGAGACACAGGCTTAGGAGGTTTTCATGTACCAGCAGAATTCAAGATACAATCCCACTGCATTGTGCTCAGTACATTTAATTTTAACAAAAAGACTAAGGATTTTGCAAGAGCTTAGCTAACAAAACAAAACACAGACTTAAAAATCATGGGGAGAGCATGTAGTGAGGCTCCTGTGTTGAAGAAAAAAATGGGTCTACATACAATTACAGGCTCCCCCATTCCTATTTCAAAGAGTATTTTAATTCTTCTCCTCCGCAGCATCCTCATTGTGCAAGTGCCCCTTCATCTCTCTCTCTGCTTTTAATATCTACCTCTGTAATGAGAATTATAGGTTAGGAAGCCTACCAAACAAAAAAAACTTAAGAGAAAACAAACCAACACCAATCATCACAACAATGCACCGACACGAACAGACTGGGAAAAATTTTCTAGTTAGAAGTTAACAGATCAAATACCAACCCCATAAGCCAAGATAGCTACCTACCAAGTGTAAGTGTCCTAGAAATAATGAATTTCAGGCCTCATCACACTATGCATCCCCGCAATGCTGGGAATTTACTTTATCTGAAACTAACATGCTACCCAACAGCTAACGAAGAGAGCACTCTGAGTGCAGAAGGATCACGACAAGCCAAGTCGGAGATCAAATAGAAACTAAGCAGAACAGAGTTTTCACAGTTTAGCTTGCATCATGTTGATAGGGAAGACCTGATACTAAGGATTAGGAGTAAACAAAAGCCCTTGTAAATTAGTTTATATTAATTTGAAGAAGCAGGTATTTTTGGGATGGAAGCCAAGAGCCACCAGTATCCGAGATACAAAACGGGGATCAGAACAGACCATCCCATTCTCATGGAAAGGTGCCACACGAATTGTGCCACAATATCAAAATATGCAGAGTAGTGTGTCTCCCAAACATGTGAAACACTGGGCCTGATCCCATCCTACAACCTGCCAATGTTTAAACAGGGTCTGTATGCCATCCTGTCCATCTGTCTACAGCAACTCCCGGTCATTGAGTCCTGCGCTGAACCTTTCCTTGGGTCTGCATTAGTATACAGCAGTTCTCATAACATGTTTGTAGAGGTCAAGACAGCTTGCTTGACTCCGCAATACTTATCCGAACAGGCTTGAGAGAGGAGGAAATGATTGTCCACCTTCTTAACTTTACATCACTGCATCCGATGCAAAGGGTAGGAGGTCACATATGACACAGCTGGCCAACGTGCAGCCTGCAGACCAAATGCTTCCCAGCTCTGCAACACAACTCCTATGCAACTTGTTGTTAGCAGAGAGAAATTTGCAGCAACCAAAGATCCTGGTAACCTTTGTCAGAGCAAGCAGTACTCCACACAGCTCCAGTCTGTACTAGTTAGGTGCTTCCCTTAGTTTTGCAGTGAGACACCAATGTAGCCCTTGGCTGGACAAGGCTGGCAAAGAGAGAAGGTTCCCCCACCAGACACATTTGAGCTTTAAAGTTACTTCTGCAGAAAGCCATGGATGTGTCAGGTTCTCTGTCCCCGCTCAGTAAATACAACACTAGTTATTGCCAGGATGTATACTCAGTGGACACCAGATACCAGTACTATCACCCTGACAGACAGCTGATTAATAGTGCCAGTATCAGTGGCAGGTTTGGAGGCTGAGGGGCTCAGAAGGGCCTCAGACTACTTCCTAAGAATGGCCTCCCTTCAGCATTTAATAGCTGTACCTATCTCTTAATTTTGAACTTCAGCAGAATGTTCAGGCCTGTCTGTCCGATGGTTTCTAGGCTGACCACTGGTGGTTATGCTGGGGTTCAGCATGAAGACATCATCAAAAGCTAAGATGGCACTTTATCTATGCAGATGAACAAGACAGTCAAAAGTATGCATGCTGGTCAACAACAGAAAGTTTAAGGATTTCAAGCACAGCCTAACTTCACAAACCTCACTTCAGGATGCTTCTTACACTGCCAGGTACTGGCCAGACTGAGAGGCAACAGTGCTCTCCTAGGACACCCTCCAGCCTGAACAGGATGAAAAAAAAAACTCTTTCATATAGTGTATGCACTTAAAATCAAGTAAGGGACCTTCTTTGCTCTATTTGCTTTCAGCAGGGGATCATGTTTCAAAACTGGTTTTTTTTTTTTGCTTTTACAGCTTCAGTGGCAGTTCACAATGGCTCTTAGGTCCCACCTGGAAACAAACTTCTACCTCAGCCCTCTGGATGTGGAGAAGACTGCCAGTCTCATCTCTCTCAGACCATGTGGAACTGAAAGCTTTTACACTGGGAAGAAGAAACAACAACTCCCAAGATGCTAAGGTTATTCTGTACTTTAAAGTATAGGATGGGTGGGAAAGAGAAGGGACAAATGGTAACTGTAATAGAACAAACCAGCTGTATCGTGCAGAACCATGTTACCCAAGCAAATTAGTATGATAAATCCCAGCCGGCTTCTGAACTGCAAGGATTCTTAGAAGCATCCAGTCCCTACTTCCAAGGTACAGACCAGGAGCTACAAAGCAAAGAAAGCTAATGCAAATGCTGTACCAGACTTGTTCTGTCTCACTTCTGAGCCCAATGCCAGCATTTCCAGGCATGTGGAAGAATTCTACACACCCAGTCACAGCAACAGCCCCTCACATACACAAGGTTTCACGATGAGCTCCATTAGTTAAAAATCAACTAAAACCCTAAAGCACAGGTTCAAAGTATTCTTTTAATGTAAGTGTTAAAACCCTTTGTGAAAATTTCCTAATTCTTGGCTGCTGAAGAAGGGAAGGAAACCTGCTGCCTAAGCTTACTATCACTGCTGCACAATACATCATCCTATCCTGAGACAGCAGGATTGGACCAGATGACCTCTTTGGGTTCTGCTCACTCCATGTCCATGCAAATGTGCATGCATGTGCCAATTCCACCCCTCCACTATTGTCATGGGGTTTCTAGAAAATACTTAGGAGTATTTTTTGTGTGCCAACAGCTTTTCCAAACTTGCTAATCTCACTGCTATGCCCACTGCCCTCAATAACATGAATAAAGAGGGCCAGCCTTGGTCACATCTGTTGCCTCTGCTTGATAAAAGCACACAGAAGTAGGACATGCTACAAGTCCGCATCAGCGTGTATAGACAGTTTTCTTCCCCACCACAAAGGTTAGAAACTAAAGAACCAAACAACAACAAAAAACACGCTAAAAATATTTCCACAATTTGTCAGCACTCCCACCATAAGAAAAGTGTTTTGCTTGCCACTGAGGGGTGTTTGGAGCTTGTAGACTCTTACAGGGAGTCTTTCTGTTCACAAGACAATTATTGTGTTCTCAACTTTCTACACTAGCTTCAACAGGAAACGGAGGATTGGTACATCAACTCTAAACAATGTACAGTTTGAAACACTGGAAATCTCAGTAGTTCCTTCAGTGCTAACATGAACCTGCCAATAACCTATCCTCACCTGCTCTCAAAAGGATCTGTGCAAGTATTTCGCTGAAGTTCTTCCCCCTTCTCCAAATATTTCACATCCCTGTCTCACACAATCAGATGCTGAGATGGAATTTGCTTATTCCAAGTGCCAAAGGGAATCAACACCTTGAATGAGGCAGCCCATTACCTAGCTTTCACTTTAATGCCAAGGTGAACTGTATTTCAGCAGGTCCCAGGTTACACATAACAACACACGTTCAAGCAGGGAGTGAGGCAGACAGGAGTAAGGGGAGAGGAACACACAAGGGAACCTCTCCCAGATGGGAAACAGAAATGGACAAACACATTCATATGTTCCATGGCATGCAGCTGGAGCACAACACAAACAAAAGCAAGCCTGTAGCATCAAAGCAAAGCAGCTACATGCTCACAAGAAGTCTTGGACTACTGGGTGATGATCTATCATCTCCCATGGCAGCCAGCCAGCTGGCCTTCCTTTGCAAGTGTCATTTCAGAAGCTACCAAAAGCCTAGGGCCACTCTACCTGCCCATTTACATAGCCGCAAAGTCCCATGAGCCTGTATACTTCCTTCTCTGCAAAGATTCCCCAGGGTCCCATGTAGTAGTGTAACCATTATGTCAACCTCTTCAGAGCTCATTAACTGAGTATAATTGTGTCTATGAAGTGAAAAAACATCCTGATAAAAAACCCACATGCTCTGGCATGTGGAAGGGTGGGGGGTAAATCAAACCCTCGCAGATTGCTTTTGTTTTGTAAAGAATTTTAGGTGAGAAAAACTAATCTGACAGAGATGTTTCTTTGCAAAACACTTGGACATTTCACACGATGAGCATCTAACAGAAGCTTTGCACTGAGAGCGTTAGCTATAAAACCAGCCACCGAGAAGGTCCTGCAGCTTCACTCCACACGTATTTCACACCCATCCCGTGCAGCTATCCCGTCCCTGGCAAGCACTGCTCCCCGCAGCTCCCAGACCGGGCTGCACATGACCACTGCCTAATTCCTCCCCGAGATCTCACAGATTTTGTAAAAGTCAACTACAATGCCACCGGTCCTCAGCGCCTCCAGCTGCTCTGGCTGCCCGTCCTTCCCCGGCCGGGCTCCCCCGGTCTCACCACCGCTTCCCACCCCTCCCCGGTGCACTCCCGTGCCCGGCGCTGGAGCCCACCGGCCAAGGCGGCGGGAAACACCCGCCCCATGCGCCAGCCAGGCCGGGATGCTCCGGACCACCGCTGCGTCTGGAGAAGCGACGTTTCCACCGAGGCAGGAGCGGAGCCGCTGCTGCCCGCCCATCCCCGCGGGCGGCTTCTGCCGTTGCTACCGACGGCGCCCAGGGAGATGCCGGGGGAGGAGGGGGGCAGGACGGAAGGGCCGGGCGGGCAGCCGTGACCACGAGCGCCCCGAGATGACACAGCAGCCGCCGCTGGGCACGGTCTCGGGGCCCGTCAGGGATGGCGGCGCGGGCGCTGAGGGGACGGCCGTTACATAACGGTCGCGGCGCGCGGGCCCGACCTCAGCACCGCCGCCCCCCGCAGCGCCGACACCCGTCCCCCCCGCTCCGCCCCCGGACCCCCGGTGAGGCGGCGGCTCCCGGGGACAGCGCGGCCCCGCCCGCCCGCCCCTCACCAGCGGCTGCATCTCGGCGCGCACGGCGGGCACCTGGAACCGGTCTATCTCCTCCATCATGTTGGCGGCGGGGCTGGGGCGCGGCAAGCGGGGCGGGCGGGAGGGAAGAAGGGAGGGCGGGCGGGGAGGCTCCTCAGGCGCCGAAGGACGACGACGCCGCCCGCCGCGGCTGCTGCCTCATCGCCGCCGCCGCTCGCCGCCGAGGTGACTCAGCCGCGCCGCTTCCGGGTCCGGTCGCCACCGCCCCGCCCCTCATTTGCATATTCATGAGGAGGGCGGGGCACTGTCAATAATTCCGGGGCCCCTATGCTTGGTTCCCCGCGGCCCCCGCCCCGCCGCCTTTGGGACGTACCATTCCCTCCCCTGGGGGGAGTAGGGGCACCTCAGGGGGGGAAATAGCCAGGGCCGACGGCGTTCTGCGGCCGGATTGGCCGCGCGTCGCTTCCGGCACGTTGCCATGGTTGCCGCTATCAACTTCCGGCCGGAGGTTGGCCGGGAGGGCGCGGGGCTGTCGTGAGGAGCGGCCGGTGGCGGGGAGCCGCTGCCGCAGCCGCCATGCCAGCCAAGGCGGGCGACAGGCACCGACAGGTAAGGGCCTGTCCCGAGCGGGCATCGTAGCAGGGCGGCGCGGCGATCCCGTGTGACAGCGCCTTGGTGACGTCACCACCAGCGCCGTGACGTCAACCCCCGCTAATGGCGTCACTGCAGTGCCTCGTGCAGCGGGAGATGGCGGTTCACGTTGCTCTGCGGCCCGCTCTGGCTCTGCTGCCCTCCGCTCCTGCTTTGAGTGGGTGCCACAGTGCCACTGGTGTGACACCAGGCCCACGATGACATCACCGTTCCCAGCACCTCTACACATTAGATCACCATGCATAGCCCAGCTCATTTCCCTCCAGGGTGACCCACCGAGCTGTAACCCCACAGGGCTGGGTGGGACACTGGGGCTCAGCACCACCCCACTTGGCGCTGCTTACTGCATGGTTACATCATGTTGCATCACTCTGGCCCTGCGCTAAGGTATGTCATCACCCTGACAGCGACACCCTGCGTGTTCTGTGGCACCTCTGAGCATTGCCACCCTATTCTGGCAAACCAGCATATCCCAAAGCTGCAGCACCCCACACTGTGTTGCTGTACTGTTGCAACCCTGGGAGACTACAAAGGTCCTCATTAGGTCATGCCATTTCATTACTGTTACACATGATGCTTCCCTTCCACGGCAGCTTTTAATGCACTTGAGATGTCCCCAGTCTTCAGGGCCACTGAACAGATACGTTGAAATCCCTGTTTTTAAAAAGTTCTTGAAAATTCTTCTAATTATACTTAGCTGTAACTTTTATTACTTTCCTTTTGTTTTACTAGTTGCTTTTCTCTCAGTTCAGACAACGAAGTGAGGTCATCATACACTAACCTTCGTGGCCCTAACCCTGCTCTGGGAGCTGCGGTGTGGGTGGATGTGTGTCTGTGAGACCTCACTGTCTGCCTTCGGGCTCTGTGTGGGCATGTCTGCATGCATCCCTTCACAGAATGAAGGGTACAGTCAGATTCATTCCTGGATCTCATCTACTACTGGAGTATCAAAGTGTTTAATTTAAAAGCAGAAGCTGACCTGGCTGATAAAACCTTCTTCATAACAGGTTTAGGTCAATCCCAACGTATTTGATCGTTGAGGTGGGGAGAAGAGGGTTAGCATAGGTGGCCCAGAAGTGATCGAGAACAAGCAGCCTGCTTCCTCAGTCCAGAACACATACCAGAAAACCGTAACTGACCAAGGAAAGTGGAAGGAAAAAAAAGAGGAACCAACATTATGATTCGGAGCTGTGAGGTGGTGGTTAAGATCCCTGGGCAATCCCTAGTGGTCTGTGAGGGGGTCTGGAGAGCAGGAGCTCTTTCAATGAGGGAACAGCAACCCTTGCTCATCATCTAATCCCCATCTAGTTACTCAAGGGTGTTTCATCTTGTCTGTGGTTTATCCAGGCCACAGCTGTAAAGAGTCTGTACAGACCTATGCAACTTCTGAAGCCTGAGCTAATAAACCCCGCTAAGTGTGAGCTGAGTTTACAGAGCCCAATCACTTCTCCCTGCTCCTGCAACTGAGGGTTGGAGCCCGAAATCCAGAAGTACTGAAACAGTGCCTCATGGCCCCTGAGGTCTCTGGGAGCCATCTGGGTGTTTCTGCACACGCGGTAGGAGGGCTTGTGGGCTTCAGAGTAGGCAAGAAAGAGAATCACTGTGACATTCTTCATCTTCTACTAAGAAGTACTAGTAATTATCAAGTTACAAAGGGCTTTATAAAGTTTGCAAAGGGCACAAATTCAGAACCAAAAACCTTATTCAGTCATAGATAATGGAGAAGTTTATGCTGAAATTGTAAAACCCATTAATAATAATAATAATGATACCAACTAAACCTGGGATGAAATGTTTGCTCTAGATTTCTGTTTCTTTTAGTTTTAGAATTTCCACATTAATATTTTCAATCATTTTCAGTAGCCATTATCTCAAATATTCTGAAACGGAGAGGCTTTGATTTACATGTCATTTGGAAAATGTAATTAATGTGCTGTAAAGGCATTAATTTTATTTTAAAGCTCTTGAAACATCATAAACAGTTTAAACTTTTAGGATTTTTGGCCTTTCACGTAACTTTCATTACAATAACTTAAAATACAATAATTTTAACTTGTTCTGTCTTGCCTTTCCTATATTTGCCTTGCGCTTGTTAAATCTGATTGCTGTTTCATGTCCCTTTATTTACTAGAATATTCTAGTGGAAGAATTGAGTAGCTTTGCAGTCCGGAGGCTTTGGCTTCATTTTCCCTGACCCAAAATATAGCCCATATCTCAGTGGCTTTGGGAGTCCAGGGAGTGGATGGCTGTGCCTTTGCACTACTCACGGCCCAGTCAGGGGATGATGACTGGTATGTACTGAGCCCTGATGGCCACTATAAAATAAATTGGTGACTCAAGGTCTAGATCCCAGTTCTCGACAAGAAAATCAACTTCGAAAATAAGTGAGTAAGCTCATGCACTGCTCCCTCATACACGCTCCTTCTCTCTGCCAGTGTTTGTAGTGAGGCAGGAAACAAGCCTGCTACCTGCCAGTGAGGCTGTTTTTTCTGCTGAGCATCATTTCTGTGGGCTTTCTGTCCTTGTCCCTTTCATTGCTAATTCTTCTCTAGCACTATGCTCTTCTCGCCTGTCCCTGTGCTTATCATTCCTCTGTTTCCTGTATGTTGCTTTGTTCTGCTGTGCCTCCTAGGTTTTTCCTTGGTGACTGCTTTCCCTTTGAAAATTTTCTTCCTGAGATTGTTCTCAAAGCTGAGATTGTTACCTGAACACTCTCAGGTCTTTCCCTTTTACCGTGTGTAACTTCCAGCCCCTCCTTCACTTTCATGTCTGTGTGTTCTTCAAGTGCTTTGTGATCAATTCTTCTTTTTTTCTTCTTCTTTTCCCTTACAGGTGGTGGTTGCCCGCCCTTCTTCTGTGCCTGTCTTGTATCTGTGTTCTCCTCTGACATCAGTTTCTTGCTTTATTTCACTCTTTTCTTTATCCGGGTGACTGCAGCCTCTACTTCAATCTCCAGCCACCTGACATCTTCTTCTTTTTCTTTGAAAGAAATCTCCCATATTCCTGGGTGAAAATATATCAAAAGCCAGTTGACTATCAGAGGTAAAGGCTGTGGCCTGCCACATGAATCATTTGACTTGATCTGAGCCTTAATTAGAAGCATTTTTAGGTTCTTGTACATTTGTGTACATTAATAAGAAAGGTGTTTTGGTGTTCAAAGTCTGTTAAAATAATCGGGTGTGTCTGGATCTTTGTGTTCCCAATGCAGCTTTGTAAATAATAATACTTACGTGTGCTATGTACTTCAATAATATCCTTCCTTTCAGGTCTGAAATCTGTTACGCACAAATGAGCTCCACAGTATTTTGGGAAGGTGTGGAATTAGAGGAAGGCATAAGCCAATGTCCCTACCTCAGACTGAAGGGAAAGGAAGAATTAGATTCTCAGCACCCCTGAAAATGCGGTCTTGAGTAAGACAAACAGGATACTCAGAAGCAGAGCATTCTTTAAGAATACTGAGCTGTGTAGCATGTGCACTGACATGCAGAAAGTTGTTGACAGGGCAAGGAACAGCACCCTCTAAGCCTGGTGTCAGTCCCATGGATGGTCCTGGGTGGTGAAAGAAAGTGGCCAACAATTTTGAGGTTGCTGTTTTAAACATGGTTATCAGGTATGGTGTTGGAGGTGTTGGTTCCAAATTTCCATCTCTTCGCTTTGTGGCTCAAGGAAAAGCCTTGTGTGGGCAGTGGAGAGTACCCTGTGCTGCTATGTACCTCTGTGGCTGAAGCCACCCCAAGGAGAAGCAAGATTTGGTTATGGTTTCTTAGCTGCCAGTGCATACACTTGTTTGCATTTACAGCGTGCAAAATCAGGCTGGCTGGTCTTATCACTTAGGGTGAACCCCACTGTCAGCAACAGGTCACTTATGCAGTGTTAAGAAAGCATCTGAATTTGGACAGTGAGGCATATCTTGTTACATGTGACTTATGGTCTTGCACCCACTGACATCTAAGCAGCTTCTTTGCTGTTCAGCAAGCTGTCAAAGAGAAACAAAGAGACCGCCACCCCAAACACAGTCAACAAACAGACACATTTTACTTTTTTGCCAGTGAAGGCTTTTAAGGTGCTTACTGGCTCTTAAACATGCATTAAACCATACATGGAATATAAAATAAACACTCAGTTTAGGGTCTCTCAGAAAACAGATTACAAAATGTATTGGCAAATAGCTCTTAAATTGGCACCCCTAGTGTGTGTAAATGAACGTCTGTTGCAGGGCAAGCTAGAAGTCACTTTGCTTCCTTTGGCTTTGGTTCAATTCTGTACTTCTCTGCTTCTTGTGCCGAGTGGTGGTTTACTATGGAGATTGCTAATATTCAAAAGAAGAATAAAAAGCTAGCAGGATATTATTAAATGGTTTTACAGAAATGTCAAGTTTAGCTCTTATAATAACTCTCCTTCCCCTTATAATCCTACAAGCAGCTGTGTTCTTCTCTGTTTTTCAGAATACGTGTTAACCTCTGTACTGTGCTCCATACGAAGCGGGAAATGATAGTGCCTCTGCTGAGGAAGATGAAGTAAACTTAGCAGGACTGTTCTGTGATTACTAGCCTTACAGTTTGATTGTCTTATGGTGACAGCTAGCAAGGGGAGCAGAAAGGCTGCAGGAATGTCTCTTTAATGATCTTAAAAAATTATAGTCTGGGTTTGTCATTGCCCTGATGAGTGTTTCATTAATATCTAATCGATTTTTAGCCCTTGGAAAACTTGCTTAATATGAACTGACAGTTCAGCTTTGCAGAGTAATCAACCTGCATCATCCCTGCCTCTGAGTTTTCTGCTATTTTAGGCTGGATCTGCATATCCAGATCTGCTCAGCCCACCTTGTGCTTTAAGCATAGGGAGAAATTCCACGTTACTTAATACTTGTTACTGTATAGTGGTGTGTCTGGCGCCTCACCTTGGAGTGACCAGTTGCAAGAGCTAGTCTGGAAGGGGCAGTTTAATCTGACAGTATAGGAGAAGGATGTACCACCCAGCAAAGACTATAGTGAGGAACCTCCTCCCTGATGGCAGGACAGCACACATGGTAGCATCATTTCATCTCCTACTTGATTAGTGCCTTGGATCTGAATGTATGGGGTGGACACATTTTTTCCTGAAGGATTTCTGTGGTCACAAATGTAGGATTTAATCCGGTTCTTAAATGAATGTTTGCTATTGAGAGTAAATGTCTGCTTCCTAGGACATCAAGATGATTTATTTACCGTCAGCACTGCCGCTGATAAGTCAGAGGTTTTCTGCAGCGGAGGATGAAACAGTTGAAAAGGAGGACTGTAGAAAATAGCTGTTAAAAGAACTGGACATGATTGCTCCAGGACTTGGAAAAAGCTTCAGAGCTTTTGCTATCCAGTCAAGAAGGAGGCAGGTACTGATAGTCCTGTCAATTTTGTATAAATTTGGTTAATGAGTCTCAGATCAGCAATTAGTGGCTGTCACATCGCCAACAAAAAGAGAGAGTAATAATGACTGTGGATAGAGTAAGCAAGAAGAACAAGACTTGAATGGATGATTGAATATGATTCTTTATTTTCCTCATTTCAGGCCAAGCTGGAAGCACTTTACTAAGGTGTTGAGGGCAAAACTTCCACCAGACATTGCATCTCTGTGATGCTTGCCCTCCTATTACGTGTTTCTGGGATGCAGAAATAGGATAGCTCTTCCTAAATGCCAGCCTGGTAGTGCCTTTTTCATTTACAGCAATGAAAGTAGCCAGAAGTTTCTTCTTATTTTAGTTTTCCTGTTTTATAACTAAAAATTACTTAGAGGAATTTCATTTGGAGACAACCCAAACATTCTAGCTAAAAATACAATTAGAAATGCTTGTTGGATAGGTCAGCAACAGGAAAACTTGCTGCTGAAGTACTTGATTTTGCAGCTATTTGCATCTCCTGATGGCTTGTCTGCATTAGAGGGAGCTGTGGCAAGGGAAAGGAAAATTAAATGGCATTTAAAGCATCACTTTTCAGCTGTTTCCTCTCTTCATCTCTATCATCCTGTTGGACTATTGTGTCTTTGCAGTAGTCAATAGTTGATCTGTCATGTAGCATAGTCGATGTCTGGGTCAGGGAGGAATTTCTGGGTGCTGCTACATCCTGGAAGAAAGGTCCAGGAAATAACAGTCACTTGAGTTTTCTATATCCTTAATTTAAGTATGATGACTGTTACAGGCTTCTAATGTCTTTTCACTGTGGGAACTATGATAATCTGTTCATTTATTTAATGTAAGATGGTCATCAGAGTAAAACATGTTTAGCATGCTTAAATTCTCACTCCGCTGTTTTTTGCTGTAGCAGTGGAGCGCCTCCCAGGGCGGTCAGAGTTATGGCTGTGATCTGATGGCTAGAAACTCCTCATAACTCTTTAATGCCTCCTACCCATTCCTTAGTTCCCTAGCAACAGTGTCTCTTTTTTCCTAATATAAATTCCTTATAATTATTCACACTCCTCTTCTTGTTAATTATTATTATTATTATTAAAGGCAGGGATAGTTGCACCATTTATTAGGATAATATAGGAGGACTGTTGATTCTTTCTGGAGCAAGACCATCTTCAGTTTATATAGAATTGGCTAAAGTATAACTGTTTGGATTGAAATGTTCTTTGCTGGCTGTCTGACTTAGGCTATACCTTAAAAAAAAGACTCTAGATGCTGAACAACATAAACCAAAATACTGTCTGAACTCTGTCCATGCTTGTAAGCTTGGGAGAGCTTAAGTGAGGCGGGGAACCTACAAAAAACAAAGTGTGTCATTATGGAATTAAGCTGTGTATCATAATGCCTGTGCCCAATGGGATGAATTGAAGGTTGCCCCAGCAACCTTAATTCTCGCATTTTCTAACTTCTGAATGCTTCTCTTTGAGATGCTAATAATAGTCTGTTAACTGCTTTTTTTTTCTCTCTGTAGCTAATTATGTAACACCAAAATGTGCTTGAATTTTAGAGATGTGCATGAAAGCCAGTCCTTGTTGTGAGCATCTTGCTAGTGAATATACAACCATTATGTTGATTCACATAATTTATTTTTTATAATTTATTTTTTATTTGTGTTGCGGATGCATTTGTGACCTCTTCCCTCTTGGACAAACACTGTGTGATGTGGAATAAAGAAATAGCTGTCAGAGCAAAAGGAGTACATCTTAAGTAATAGTTTATGCATAACACATTGATTCAGTAAGAAGAATGAGGAAGCAATGGCCATCATTCTGAGCTGTGGTGGCAGGACACCAACTACCTGGGTGCTATTGAGGACTCTTTACAGCTCATGTGGCAGAGAGGAGTTTTAAGGAAAAGTATGAAGAAGGACAGTGTGCTGGCTTTGGAAAGGTTTATAGGGAGCAGGAGCTTGCAAAAGAAATAGCAAAAGGGCAACGCACAGATACACCAATAAAAAGGATTGTCAGGACTGCCTTTTTCAGCAAGGGGCGCAGCAGTAGACTTTGTGCTATTACCTGAGCTGGGAAGTGATGTAAAAGATTCTGTATTCCTGTCTGACCCGTGTATGCTTCCCACCTTGCTTCTTTTAATAGTTTTAAACAGATCTACTAGTTTTGATGAGTGTTGCTTAGGGCTAATATTGCCAGAATATTGGCATCTCATCTCATCTCTTCATGTTTGTGTTACCTTGCAGCTGGAGTCCAACAGTTTCAGGTTCTTTGGGATGAACCTTCTTCAGGCACGTTGCTAGCATAGGCTGCTGTAGTGCATCCCCGCAGGAATAATGCTTGCATCCCGAAGGCTGCCTTCTGCTTTTTATACTGACTTCTGTAGAGTATTGAGTCAAGCAGAGTTGCAGTCTTTACCTTCACTGGCCAGAGTCCAGGATATCCAACAAATAAGATATTCAACTTCCGTTGTTGTTGAAGCAGGTCTCTGTGCTGTGAGGGATGGTTTATCTAGGCAGGAGACAAGAGTTTTGCTGAAGGACCCTGGAATGAGCTGAGGACCAACACCTTCCTAGTCCCTACTACCACCTGCCAGACAAACCTGCGCAGATCTGTCCTATCTTTGTGGAGGGCATATGGAAGAAAGCCCAGGGCCTACACTGGTCAGTGCGTGCTGGCTCCCATCTTCCCTTTTCAGGTTTAGCACACTTTTGGAGTGGGCTAATTATGTCCGTACTATGCAGCACTTGGCCAAGGATCTGTCTGATAGCCAAGTGGCCCTAAGGCATAATTGTTCAGGTTGGAGGGGGCAGTTGGGGTTTTTTTAGTTCAAAATACCAGAGATAATAAGTGCAATTTTATAACTGTCCTGCCTGTCATGTTCTTGCTCCCTGCTGTGGGGAGCTGCTTTGCTTAGTGCCCAGGGAGCTGCAGTCAGGAAGCGGGGTCTGGCAGTAAACTGAGAATGAGTCAAAGGGAGAAGGGCAGTAAATACCACCAACTGATGCAATGAGACCCCTCCCTTAAACACCCTCTCCCCGTCGTACACAACTGGATGTGGTGCTCTCAGCTACCCTTTGACAAAGGGTAAAAACATGCATGGGATGAAAGTTAAGACTTTCAGAGCCTGGTTCTGTTTTTTAAATAATCTGTAAACTTTGTTACTCTCAAAATCTTGTTTACAGGCAAAGAGGAGGCACACCATATATATATAAAACTAAGAATTTAATGTTAGTGTGACTGATATTTTAGTCGAAACATTATCATCAGTCCAGATCTACTTATTATGGAAAATAAGAAGTACTTCTGTGCAAAAAAAGTCATTTATAATAACAATAATGCAGTTAAAATTATTGCATGCAAGCTTCCTAGTTTCTACCCTTTTCTGGTATTGTGCTCACCCTTCTGGTCCTGTGGTTCCAAAGGTTGATGGTTTCATTTTGCTGTCATTGGTGGGGTGTTGGTGTGGATGTTATGGCAAGTTGTCAGCATCTGGGGTCCCTTGGAAAGGATAAGATGTCCATGTTGATGGTTTCTTCTTCACTGTAGGACCAACTTGGAGTTTCTTTTATATGTTAACTAACACACTTTCACACCTTTCTCTTTCTTCATTGGTCTGATGTTCCACATTACACTTGATGTTACTGTATATGATGCTTTTTAAGTGTACTAGATACTATTATTTTGTTTTCGTTGTTACCCCTAGCTTTGTCCAGTTCCCCTGTCGGCAAGTCTGCATTTCTCTAACTGGCCAGTGGTAAGATGCTTATGGCTGCGGGGTGTCCAATGTGCCCCAGCTCTTATCATCCCCTGCCTGTACTCCTCTATGCCACATCCTGGGTCTCCTCAGAGTCCCTCTATCATACCAGGCCTGTGCTATATAATTAAGTTACAGACGTAAAACCATGGCAGTACGATATAAAGACAAAAGAAATAAAGCATATTAGCCATAGGCCCCTGGTTGATTAGAAAAATTGCTCATGCTCTAGCCTTTATGATGTGGGGAGCAGGGCAGGGTTTGTGCTACTTCATTCCAGTGCAATCTAACTCTAGCTTTTCTTCAGTGTCAGTTTTGGATTTTAATACACTTGCAGATATTTATTCACAGGTGGCTCTTCAGATCATGTTAATTGAAATGTGTGCAACTGCCAAAACCAATTACCCTCAGATTGCCTTGTCAATGCCTTTGCTGCTGGAAAGCAGCAAAGACTCATTTACATTTATAGACTCATTTACAAAGGGTAATAGTGAGTAGGCTTTGTTTCATGTTTAAAATTAAGAGTTTGATTTTGATTTGGATCTGAATAAAATTCTGCTCTGAAACTGTGTTTTAAATTTTGTTGTTTAAATCACATCTAATCCACATGTAGCATGGTCCTTGTGGGGTAGGATGCTCTGTTGCCTATTGCCAAGCAATCACATGGGGGAGACAGGCCAGCTGTGTAATCCAGCGGTCTCAGTAGTGGTTGTGACGCTGGGGCTCCTAGGCTCTCTGCTCTGCTCTGCTCTGCTACCAGGCCACTGTGGGATTATAAAGGAAATGTCATAACTCTTTATTTTCTCCACTTGAGTCGTAACAATTTGTATTTCAAAGTGAGGCACATTTTCTTAACATAGAAATGTATCGTTCTGCTCATTTTTCATCACTTTCAATATGCATCTTCTGGAAAAAAAAAAATCCCTGACGCCTTGTTAGTAACAGTAGTTTTATGTGGCTTAGCTTTTACAAAGGGAAACAACACTGAAAATTGCAGCCTTACATCTCTGCTACAGTTTGTTCTCCTCTGAAAATATTTCTTTTTTGAATTCTTATTGTCAACTCTTAACAAGTAATGGGGCTTTAGAAACAAGACCTGGGGATACTGGGTCAAAGTCATTATGGCTGCTTAGTTGTTTAATACATAGAAAGCAGGTGTTAGAAATGAATATTTTATTTTCACAATGAAGGGGAATCATGAGAGAAGTCTAGGAATCTCTGTAGAGACTCGTGCTCCTCAAGGTGTTCATAAGAGGTAGGGAAAAGGGGATGAACAACAGATAATGTGATAAAGCTGGGCTTTCCAGTAGAAGAACTAGGAAAACTAGATGAAAGCAGCAAGTGGCAGGCTTAAAAAGCAAGCAGTGGTTCTTTGCATTAGCATGTAGTTGTACCATGGGAGTCCTTCCTATCAACTTGTGTATGCTAAAAATGCACATAGATTCCAACATGACTGAATAAATTTGTGGAGAAAAAGATCGACTGATAGGAAATAAAAAGGATAGCATTTCTGGTTCAAGTCCCTTTGGGAACCTGAGACGGCACACTGGAGAAAGCTCCATAGATATATGCTTTTCAATACTGTTGGAGAGAGATACTTGGCTAGGTGGACCTTTGATCTGAGCTGAAAGGCTCAGTCTAATGTTCTTTTGATGAAAATCAATAAACCCATGGGAGCTTGCTCTCCCACCCCTTTGTTTTCCTTCCCTCTTCTCTAGTATCCCCTTCTTTCCTGTCACAAAGTCAAACACTTTTTCCAAGTAACTCCTCTGTTTTTCCCCTCCATCCCATCCAATGTTATCTGGGATCCATCCTGAAACTGTTTTTACCAAGGTTTCTAATGTTGTCTCCTTTGTTTGATTTATCAGCTCACTCTCCCTCCTCCTTCTGGGTTCTTGGTCCTGTCCCTCAGTGTCTTCTCAAAAGGATCCTCTTCATTTCCTCTCCCACTTTCTGTAAAGTTTTCATAAAGCTTTGTTACTGGTGTCCTTCTGTTTTTCTTTAACCACTGGGTAATCTCCCTTAGAAATACTCTATGAGGTTCTCTGTAAACAACTATTTCACTGGTTTCCTTAAAGGCTGTCATAATTTTTTTTCTGTGCTGTGATGTGCTCAGGAGGAGGGAGGTTGGCAGTGGTTAACTTCCCAGCTGCTCGGCAATGTTTTCCATGGTTTTTCAGCACTCGTGGCTTTGTAGGTGTGGATCTGCTGTCTTCAGGTTCACTGTGACATGCAAGCATTTGTGGCAAGAGCAGCCTTTCTTTTAGGTGTATCACAGGTAGGCAGTAACAAGGATAGAACCTAGCATTTTAATAAACTGCTGTGTTTGATAAACTGCTGTCTTTTATTATGGAAGTAACTGCCCTTTGTTCAAATGATTTATAGACAAAATATTGGTATATATATGGTATATTTGGCTTTTGAAACATACCATTGGACTGAACATTAATAAGCAGATTAAAATTTTATTCTGCTTTGATTAAATTGGGAAACAAGGTGATTCGAAGGGTTACATTGGGTATGTTCTCGCTTCAGGGCCAAAGTGGACCTTCAGGAGGAAAGGCAGTACCACCAAGGCCTGCTAAAGCTGTATCTAAAAAACGGGTAAGATCCACAAATCCACCAGTCTTAAAAAATGTTTTTTCCTTCTTTGTCTATGAGATGCAAACTAGATTCAGTCTGAACAATGGCTTGTTTTACAGAATTGATAATATTCCAGTTGATTTAGCAGTAAGGGGTTGCTCTGGATTTCCACTGAGAAAGGAATTACACTAGCAAGTTAGAATAAAAATGGCAGCTAAAACAAAGGCACAATTTAGGTAAAATGCAATATAAGAAGATTAAAATAAAATGTTTGGGATGTAAAAATAAAAGCTGACACAGACTGTGAGAAAACAGTCTGCTCAGTTTAGAAATTTCAAAACATAGCCCATATTCACTTAATTAACATAGAAATACAAGCATTAGAGAAAATAGCGTTAACTTTTTGACTGTAAGCCTCATGACAATGTTTTTACTGTCAGACAAATAAATGCTTAGACTACCCTTATTTAATCTACCTTCCTCTTATTTAGCTCTGTTGGCATGGATGGAAGAAGGACAGTTTACATGCCTTTAAACAGGCATGGCGATAAACAGCTTTTCACTTTCTTAGGAGATATCACAGTCTTGTTAAGTGTTCCTCTTTTGACCCTTTAAAAATGAGAAGTTATTTACTTTTAAATGAAAAACATAAATAAAAATGTTAAACCCACAACAGTTTTTATCTGCTTCACTAGGGAAAACAGCCACTGAACTAACTGGTATTGAATTGTGTATGATAAATGACCTACAAGCAGGTGTTCATGTGCGGACGGTTAAATCACAAACAACTGTTCTGCTGTCATAGACTCCTGTGTATCAGAGCACCTGACCTTCCTTACAGCTTGCCTCATTTCAGCAGTCTTGGGGAAAAAAAAGGCTGCAGCCTGTGACTTTCCCTGGGTGCCTGGCGCATGCAGAATTCTCCGTTACTTTCAGCCACTGCACGTTTTTACACGGCATTGTGCATTTTACCTTTGTGGCGCTCTGCAGATAGCAAAGCTTTGCAGGGTCCAGTCTCTTTACGTGCAACCAGTCTTCACTTATACCCTGGACTCATTGGCAGCTCTGTATGACTATAAAGTTCAGCAGACCTGAGAGAACTGTATTTAAAAGAATGATTGATTTATTTTAAATCAACCCATTACACATTTCAAACTGAGGGAGAAATTTTGCCTGGAGCAGTTAAACACTTTAATCAGCAACTTTGTGTTCTGGCAGTTTATCTGTAATGACAATTAATTGAAATTCATCCCTGCAGTGATTCATTTTCCTGTTAATGATATCATATCATGGCATCAACCCAAGCCCAGCCCAAGGAGAGCAGCTGTCTGTGTTGGGAGAATGCAGACCTGTTGGCCTTTGCAAGAAAATGGTTATCGTTCCTCCAGGAGCCTCATCCCTGCAGCTTTGTATCTTGAACTAATTTCTAAGTGTAGCTAGCTTATAGAATAGCACTTCAGAAGTAATTGCAGGTCCTTGACTTGTGCCCTTGAGTAGTCCTGGAGTATGGCTCATTTGGGTGTTATATGGTCAAAAGAAACAGAATTGCCAACTTTTAAACTGAAATTGAAGTGGGGTTACTTGAGTTTTGTTATTGGAGTTACTCCAGCTTTGTTACAGGCCAGGAATTCTCTTCAGACAGCAGCTCCTCCAGCCCACTGGACTGTTGCTGGCAAGTGTAGCCATTCAGCAATCTTCAGATCTGGGCCTGCCATTTGGAGTTATCTGCTCTGCTCAAAGCACAAATGCATGGGGGAATGCTGTTTTTTCCTCATTGCTCCATGCCTGGAGAAGTGCTGCTTTGGGAGGGAGCGAAACAGTCACAGTCTTGATGCTGTAATGGGCTTGTCATTCCTGTGCTAGGATGAAGACATCTCCACTGAAGCAGGAGAGGGGGTGGATGAATGGGCAGCAGCAAAGAGTCTAGTCAAACCCCCAGATCAACTGGAGCTGACTGAAGCTGTGAGTAAAACAGTGCCTGTAGTTGTCATGAGATGTGTACAAACCTCCACAAGCCAAAGCCTACCTCTTACCCATTTATTTTGGAGGAAATTCTGCGAGAGCAAAACTCCAGTGCTTGCTAAAGTACAGTGTCTGCAGCATAAACTGAAATGGCTTTCAGCAGGAAAACAGGGAGAATGTGCTCTGAAACACAGTTCTGGGCTCAAGACAATGTAACTGCATGGAGTTGATCCAAGAGGGGAATGGGGCCATGGTTTCTCATAGATAAGGAGGACCCCAGTGCCAGCCCTAAGCTTTTCAGGTGCCTGTATGTGATACACAGAACAGGGAGGTGTCCTACAGTTTTATGGCCATTTCTTCTCAGCTTGGTTCAGTAGGATTGCTGTTGGTCGCCCTTCCAAATGCAATTGTCTCTCTCTTCTCACTGCCTTGTAAAACTCTAGCATTACTCCCTGTCCTTCAAGTAGCTTTCAAAGGGAAGCTATACATACTTTCCCCGACTCAAGTAGTGAAAACAGGTAACACCAGTACTGTTTTGTGTTCGCAGTGGTCGATCCTGCAAGCACTGCTACAGAGCCTATTGTTTATTCTATTTTTGGACAGTGTATGCTTCAAGAAACAGGTTGTCTTTCTTGCCCTATAGAATGCAGCTAGCATTTTTCAAGTGCTAGCTTAGGTAAGAATTAACATGACAGCTAAAAAATTCAAGAAAACTCACTGAAATACTATGGATGACTGTTCTGGATTCCATTCTGAGCTAGCTTAGCTCCAAGCATTGTTCTTGTGCAGGCATCAGCTGCACACGAGGTATTTGCAGTGAACTGAACATCATAGAACTGAGCATAAACATGGTGATTTTTGTATGCTGTACATTGTATTAATAGTGGAGTTTTATTTATGATATTATTTTGTTTCCATTCCAAAGGAATTGAAAGAGGAATTTACACGCATCCTGACAGCTAATAATCCCCATGCTCCCCAGAATATTGTCAGATACAGCTTCAAAGTAAGTGTGGCATGACCTGTAAAACCAGGATGAGATTTTTTGCAATTAACTGGTTTTGTTTGCCTTTGATTTATAACCAGGTAAATTTCCTTTTAATGTGGCTTCATCTTATTACATATTTACTGCCAATGGTTCCTAAAGGGTTTTTGCAGAGGGTAAAAGTCTAAAAGCATTGACGTATTTATTCAGAAGTAGGATATAACAATTACTCAACAGGATCTGGCAGTGAACATAATTAGTGCAGCTGATCTCAGGTGGTAACTTTTTCCATTCTGTCGTGGTTAGAGGACAAAAGGCAATGCTTTACTCAGTCTGTAAGACAGTTACGCCTCGGTATCCTCACATCAAGATTCAGTTGTTTGAATTATAGGAGAGTTCAGAAATGTGCACTGTGAAATCACTGACAAGAGCTCTATTCATGATGAGTAGGAGTGAGCAGGGGAGGGTGCATCAAAGACTGCCAGGAAACATCCAAGAGTCACACCTTCACATTTGTGTGTGCAAAGCATTTGCTGCATTACCCTGGAGCAGCCTCCTCCTGCTAGCATGTACAGCTAGCAACACAGGATGCCGCAGGGGGAGGGTGGAATGATGGCTTTGCCTCCCAACTCCTCCTTGGAAGGGTTACACCCCCTGGAAGAAAGGACACAGGGACAGCTCCTCCAGCTCTGGCATTAACCCCAACATTAGGCAGGGAGCAGACAATCAGGTGAAATATACCTGACCCTGTCTCATCTCTCTGCTACTGTAACTAGTTTGACCAACCATTACATGAGATCACCAGAGAAAAGAAATCAGTCTTGTGGAAGCAAATAAGGTCACTTTCTCTTCTATTTGGAGTTGATGTTTTCCATATTTATGGGACAGAAACAGGTGATCAGTGATCCATGTCTTCAAATCCTCCACAGTGACTGAAGTGGGCTTGATGCTATGCTGTGACTGGTACAGAGAGCCATCCTATTTTTAAGAAGAAATTATTGAAGCATCTGTGGTCTGCAGTGGCTACTGATTGCTTTTAGGTGCACCTCAAAATCTGAATACACGTTTGAGCTTAGGTGCGTGCCTGCACTGTACAGTAGTCCACAAGGAAGTGCCAATCAAGCTAGCATCAAATAGCTGAATTAGTACAGTGCTTATAACCTGGGCATGGTGCTAAAAGCCTGTACTGTCTCTGGATCAGAGCTGCTCTCTACATAAGGTGCTGCTCTTGTGTAGGTACAACAACTCATTCAGGGATCTCAGCACAAAAGGACATGAGAGTTTCTTAGGGAGTGCTGTGTAGTAGAGGTCCACTAGTACTATATTTAAAATCATTTGCTGTGATAGTGGTAGGGAACTACAGGTTTCATGTTCTTGCTTCTTTTCATTGTATTTTTAATTTACGGCTCTCAGTGTCCTGAGATATAAATACCTGCTGGAATAAATCCAATGTAAATATGCCAAGAACAAACATATATTTATCAGTATGGATCTTCTTAGCTTTAGCAATTTAGGCTACACAGTATTTCTTGTTTAATTTTTTTTTCCACGCTGATTTTGTTGTTTTTTTCCTCTTTGTAGGAACGAGCATACAAGCCAATAAGCTATGTGGATCAAATGGCCATTCACTTATCTTTGAATGGAAACATGATACTCAGAGATTCAGATGAAGGCAGACGGCAGAGTATCAGATTAAGTACTGCAGCAGGTAGGTTTATTATCTGAAACCACAATCATTTTCAGCTAGGCACTGGTACCACTTACTCAACAGGAGGGAATGATCATGCTTCATCACTATAGAATTGAACAGCTCCTATTTTGGCTTGCATCCTTCATGGGAAACAAAACCAGAAAAAACAATCAGCCAGATGTTTGCCACAGTGTAGAAATGGTGCATGCTGTTTGAGCCACGTGAACACCGAAATTTTCAGAGCTATTTAGTGTCTTTTAAACATCTTCCACTACCATTAGTTGGATACACATGTCTAAACTCCTTATACTGCTTTAAAAGTTTCAGCCATGATTTAAAATATTAAAGCAGGAATGTTTGGAGGTTTTCAAGAAGGACAGGGAACTGCTGGAGAGGGTACAGCAAAGGGCTACAAAGATGATTAGGGGACTAGAACATCTTTCTTACGAGGAAAGGCTGAGGGACTTGTGTCTTTTTAGTCTGGAGAAGAGAAGACAGAGGGGGGATCTTATCAACGCTTATAAATACTTGAGCGGTGGGTGCCAGTAGGATGGGGCCAGTCTCTTTTCAGTGGTGCCCAGTGACAGGACAAGAGGTAACGGGCACAAACTTGATCATAGGAAGTTCCATCTAAACATGAGGCGGAACTTCTTTACTTTGAGGGTGGCAGAGCAGTGGAACAGGCTGCCCAGAGAGGTTGTGGAATCTCCTTCCCTGGAGCTATTGAAAACTCGCCTGGATGCATTCCTGTGCAACCTGCTCTAGGTGAACCTGCTCTGGTGGGGGGGCTGGACTAGATGATCTCCAGAGGTCCTTTCCAACCCCTATCGTTCTGTGATTCTGTCATTCTGTGGGTGATCATTCAGGAAACTATTATATACTTGACAAATTCTTACACTCTTACATGGACATCTACTTCTGGACAATGTGAGATACAAGATATTGTGCTAGTTGGACCTTTGATCTGAGCTGCTATCACCATTCTTAAGTTTTCAGTCAAAACACACCTTAATCAGAGGCTGAAAAGCTCTGATGTTAGTAAAGAGTTCTAGGTTTGAATTTTCAGCAGGGAAAGATGTACTGCCAAGTGTTTTTCTCAGAAGTTGTGTCACAAAGAGAGTCCTTTCAAGGTGGTAACTGTCAGGCATGATGCTAACACTGGATAAGCTCCTGAGAATAACTGTTACTTGCAGCTTCTGAGGGTCAGTGCGTCTTTTATTTTACTCTTAACAAAATGTGCATGATGATTTGAAGTAGGGCAAAGTGATGAATAGGATCTTCAATGCCAGGAAAGCATGGATTATTGTTGTTGGCAGTGCTTTTCATAGATTCCAAACCGGCTAGTTTCAAGCAGCTTGATGCTAGCATGACTGCACACTCAAGGTGGTGATTGGAATGTCGACATCCATCATTCTCTAACAAGACTGCTATATTCATTTTTATCCATATGAACAAGAACATACCATGTTATAACTCCCATGTTCCTTGAAAGCATTATTCATGGTTGTACATAATTGCAGCCAGTTTTGGAGGGCAGCAAGGTCCAGAGCTGAAGGGATACCCAGAAACAAAGCTACTCAGATCAGAAGTGTGTTTCAGAAGTTTGATTTGAGTCAAAATCAGATTTTTTATTTCAGTCCAGCCAGAATTACTGCAGTTTCATTCTAGTAAGAGCATTGTCTCCTTTTGTGGCTTTGAAGAAACAATCACTGTCCAAATTGGGGATTGGGTACTGTGTTGTCTAATGAGATGGCTTTAGAAAAGGATGCATCTGTATATTAATGCTTCAGAAGATAGAAGGATCTGCAGAATATGGGATAATATGTACTATTATCTTGGGCTTATTCACTTATCCTTTCTATCATCAGAAAAGACTCCTGTGGAGACTTCTGCAGTAACATCTGAAGACGCAGAGATTAAAGATGAAGAAAGCACAGGAGATACTCAGGTAATTCTCCATAGTCAGCTGAGAGCTGTCCATTTTATTTTTAACATGAGATTTTAAATTCCTTTATTATGAAATGGGGTTGTTGAGAAGCTTCTGTGATTGATTCTTTTATGCCTGAGATGTCTCTGGTGTAGGTGAGATCCTGCAGATTCTGCTGAACAGCTGGGGTCCTCCTGCCATTTTTTTTGGTTTGGAGAAGCTGTGTAGGGGGATGACAGGTCCCTACACACCAGGTCTGTCTTTATCCAGATATTCTATCAAGATACAGTGTAATTTGCTGGGATCTGGAATCTTCCTGGACAGCATGTCCATTCCTGAAAGAGAAGTGATGAAAAACAAAATGTGGAGGAGTGAAAGCAGCAGGCATAACTACATAAAATAAGCAGTGGCCTGATTTAAAGGCAGTTGGCTGATCAGGAAGAGTATGCTGTGACAAGTTTGTTCTTAGCCACACAGTGTCAGACCCTGGAATCAAGTTCAGTCTATTTTCAGGTAAAACTCACTGTCTAGCAAGGAAATGAAAACACAGGGTGGTGGGACTCTAACACAGTCTTCTGATTCCTGAGTCCATTTTATCAAAGGCAGTCATGCTATATTATCTTGCTCATGTCAGGCTTTGTTTTAAAGTAACTTCAGTTCCTGGTTTTCCATATGCCTGTTTAGGTATCGTTCCAGAATCTCCTTGATCTGATTGCTAGAAGTCTCCTAATTTCCATCTTAAGTATTGAATCTTCAATTACAGTCTCCTTCACTAGGCAGCAGAAATCCAGCAGTCTAAGAAGTACTCCTCAAGAAGGAAAGAGATGTCTGGTTCTTTCAGGGTGGAGTCACTGCTCTATTTTCTTCCAGGCTGCAGGAGAGGAAGAGGCAGAGGGGTCAGGAACAGCAGAAGTAGCTGAGGCAGCAGAGGCAGAAGAGCCTCCTCCCCCAAGAGTGAAGGAGCAGAAGCTTGCAAACAAGTTCAACTTCATTGAGAGAGCTTCAGGGACGCTCAACAACCCTATGCGGGTATGCTGCCATTTCCTTCAGTGACTTGGATCTTTCCTTTGAGAGGGCATGTAGGTCATCTGTGTTTATGTCATATCCTGTGATGTCTGTAGAAAAAAACAGTGTTTTACTATGGTAAAACATTTGGGGTGATGAAAATTATGACAGAAAAATTCTTGCCTCATGGACTCTTGGACAGCCTACAAGAAGTTTTGGTGCTACGGTAAATCTTTAAACCTCTACCTGGATATAACATTTTTCATGTCTATTTTCTCATCTGAAAAAGTATAAAGCAATCATTAGGGTACTGCCTCATGGCTTGGAATCCATGAATTCAATTTCCTTTTGCCACAGAGTCCCTTTATGGCATTGTACTTCAATTGTTACCCACGGAGCAGGGGTATAAGTGCCCCTATATTAAAAGGTATTTATGCTTGTGTTAAGCACAGGTACTACAGTAACAGATCCATGTAAATATGACAAATCTTTACTGCTGCTACATGGTACGACTCCCTCCCACTCTGTGCATGCACTTTCCAATCAGTACAGACCCAAGAACTTAGGTTCCTTCCCTAAGCTTTTTGCTAAGCCTGCAGCCATTCCCAGTGAGTGTTTCTTCATGCTGCTCCTGACTGAGCAGTACCAGTGGTGTTGGCCCCCAGTTGAGCACTTGAAAAGGAGCTTTCTGAACTGGAGATACAAGTTGCACAGAGAATATTCTCTTGTTTTCCTTGCTGCCCTGGAATCAGAGTATATACAGCTTCACCAGAGAGCCTGGCTGCCTTCTTGCAGCCATTACATCTAAAGTGAGATGCTTTTACATCTGATGGGCTTGGAGACAGCTAAGAGTTACTGTGTTGCTGGAGATACTGTCTCTTAGAAGGAATACCATCTCTGCCCACTAGTAGAGATGGAGGATCTCAGGAGAGTTTATCCAACAGTGGGGTGCTTACTGTGAAGTCTGAGCTAAGTTTCTGCATCTTTCAAAAATCCCTGCGGAGGCCACAGAATTTGTTATTGCTCTGTCCCCAGATCTGCGTACTCTCTTCCCATTGATTTTACTGGGAGAGGCTTGTGTGCCTCTGTGTGATTCTGCCTTTGAAAGCAGAATAAAGACCTTAAATATCTGTGAAGTACTGCTGTGTGCTGTACAGAATGTGCAGTTTCCACTCCTGAGACTGCTTCATTTCAGAGGTCAGTGAAATGCTACAGGCAGCTCCTTAAAAATGTCCTGACACAACAGTTTCTTGAATGAAAATGCTGTTCCATGAAATGAAAGTTTCACAGAAATATAGTAATTTATTTCAGAATGTTGATGTAAGGGTGATAAAAACATTATTTCAGTAACATCAAATGAATTGTTTATAGGTTATCATTCTGTTCAACTTTTTTGTTTTGACTGCTGTACCCAAGTGGGTTTTTAATAGATAGGTCAAAACTTTTCAAATTTGGTAGCCTATCAAAACTGATACCATAACAGCTAGCAGAACGTTTCAAATGGTAGAGGTAAAACAAACCATTTCAACTCCTTCAAAATTAAATACTGAAATTAAATATTTTAAGTATGTTGGAAAAAAATCAGGAGGTTTTATGAACCTTCTTTTGGTCCACAAGAAAATCTGTTTGAGTCGTATGATCACCAATAATATTTGTGCAGTGCTCTAGGAGTCATTTGGTTGTTGAATTAATCTCAGGTCAATATTATTCTAACTACCTGCTATGAGAAGACTGTTTCCACAGCTGGACTATGTCACTGCAAAGAGGTTCAATGCAAAGATGACTCTTCTTTATGCTTTTTCTTTATTCAGGAAAGAGCATGTCAATCGGAGCCTACACCTTGTAAAAATTTCTCAGCCACTGCTAACCAGGTATATCCTTTATACTTTAAAAGTTTTTTTACAGTATATTTAAGAAACTGAGATATGAGAAGGGAAAAACCAAATTGTTATGTTTGCATTCCTTGCAGTGGAATGAACTCCCGTACTGTGGCTTTGATCTCTGGTTTAAATCTGAGAGCAAACTAGTGTGGCCCTCCTTTCTGCCTTAATGGGTGAACTTGCTAATGGTTTATATTTCTAAGGTCAAGCGTCTCTGTTTAGCTGCTTTTAATTAATCTACCGCTTGCCAGCCACCCTGGCTAGTCTGCTTTAGAGAGTCTTAAATGAGTGGAAAAGGGGAAACCACAGTGTGAAAATGTTTCTGGATTCAGCAAGAGGTGGGCTGCAGCTGAGCTCTGCCAGGAACAGGGACACAACTTCAACTGCCTCCTGCAGGCACTGACTCCTCTGGGGACCCGTCTGTCTTTGAGGTGGGGACTGTTCTGTTGCTGAATGTCTTCCATCACTGTGGGGTGGGTGAGCTGGTTATTTAGGAGGAGCTGTGATCCAATACCTGGTCAGCTGCGGGACACCTCCATCAGCTGATCCCATCATTGGCAGGTTCGATGTGGTCTCAAAATGCAGGAACAAAATAACAAAAAAGCACTTAGGACATGTCTGCATGCTAGCTCCACTTTGAGCACTGTGCTTAGAGAGTGGACACTTCTGAAGATTTTGTACAGCCTGGAATTTACAAGGGTTCATGGAGTTTTTGGGAGTGTTGTTAAGAATTTGATATATGCAACATTGTGTCTTTTATATTGTCTAAGTTTAGCTGTATGTGAAAGCAGGTTTCTAAAGCCTGAAGCTGAATCCAGTGAGAACTACAGCATAAGGAATGTGGAAAGCCCACTTTAAGCCTGCTGCAATAGACTTAGCTCTGTTTTATGTAGTGGGAATGTGCCTGTTTTTTCGTGATAAAGAACTGTTCCACAATTGTTTTACAATATTTTCTCCACCTCTTAAAAACATAGAAAATACTATTTTGCATGACATTTACACATTAAATATGCTATAGCTTTCATTGGAAAGGGAATCCAGCCAATTCTGCTGATTAATTCTCACAGATATTTACAAAATGTATTTGTGTTTGTCACTGATGCAAATATCGTTTCAAACCAGTGTACCAAACTGGTATTGAAAATACTGTTTTCTTACCAGTGTACCACACGAATACCCAGAAGAAAGTATAAGGTAATGGCAGCAACTTAAAAAATGCTGTTATAGGAAAGTGATAGGAAGGGGAGCGAAGGTGTCTCTGTCAAGCTGAAAACTGTAACCCAGTCTATTCCTGAACTTGAAATCACAGAGTAATTGGCCTGAGATCTTCCCTTCCTCCAGCTGGACTTTCCTTTCGTATTTTCTGTCAGTGAGATGACCTGAAAGTTAGAGAGAAAAACCTATTTAAGATAATCAGGCTGTTGCTACAATTTTGCATGAAATGTTTGAAAACTAAGAGGAAAAATTTTCCCTTGTTTTCTTTTTATTCTCTTGAAAATTTGAGTGGATATAAAATAATATTTTAACGTAAGCGCTTTTTTTCCTTGACTCTTTTTCTTTCTTGTTCTTCCTAATGCTCATTATTTCCTCTTCCAAAGTTTTCTGTTCTGCTCCTTCTCCTACTCTTCTCATCACATCTTCTTTGCCCTTTCCCTGATGTTTGGAATATCTTTCCACCTCATTTCTGCCTGAAAATTTACAACACAGTGCAGTTTTTTTGCTAAAGGTTTCTGCTACCTTTCTTTACTCCAATGTTCTACTCTATATTTTGTGTTTGAATCATAGTCCCTCTCCTAAGCTGATGTGTCAGAATTAGATTGCCTTTTGATTTGTTCTGAAAGTAATGTACCTGCTTCAGATTCAGTACTAGAACTCCAATAGTAATGAATAATTCTTAAGTAGAAAAATTACTTTTGGTTCTACTCAAGTAAGACATTCCTGGCATGTGGCATAGCAGAAGATGTAAAACTGCTCTCAGTTTCCATTTGATCATATGCTGCAGAGTCGGAGTCCAAGATTTAAATTGTGTTAAGCAGCTACAATTTAATTTTCCAACACCACATGAGAAATGTCATAAAGCAGATGTTTAATGCATGTTTCCTATTAAACACTGGTAAATTAGCCAAACAGAAAATCCTAGAAAAAAGAGACAAAGCACCAAGAAGAGTGTTGGGGGCAGGAAGTTGTTAAGAATGCAATAACGTGTTCTTAAAAAGTAAGACATGCCCCATCAAGCTTTAAAAATCCTGGGCTTCAATCCTTCACTTTTTGTGCAACAAGACAGCTGTCTTCAGCTAATTCCGTTGGCAGTGTTACTGTTGTGAGGACTATCATATTTTTGTGATGGTATAGATGACTGTTTTCTGGAGTACAATCAGGTCCTGATTAATCCTGCATCTGTCTGTCTCTCAGTGGGAGATCTATGATGCCTATATGGAGGAGCTTCAGAAAATGGAAAGGTCAAAAGAGAAAGAAAAACTAAAAGCTCAGACAGCAAAGAGAGAAGAGGAGAAGAAAAAGGGAAGAAAGTTAACCTCTCTGGAGTCACAGGTACGTTTCATAATGCTAGAAGAAGCCTGCTCAGAGTGGTGGTGGATGCATCTGTAATGCAAGTCAGGTGAAATTTAGCAAGTCATGCTGGCTGTGTAGCTAATTGTCTCAGTTGGCAAGTAACAACCCTAAGAAATGCAAAAATTATTTCTTGCTAGGAACTGTATTTCCAAAACGGGATTTCCATTTTGCTGTACTTTTTATGGGATTACAAAACAGTGTGAAGCCATAATCTTGTCTTCAAACCTGATTTCCAAGAGAGATTTATGGATTTCTTTTTTGTGCATAATCATGTTTGTATCTCATTTTTTATTAGCCTGTGAGGGATAAAAGAATAAAATACGTAGAAACACTGTGTGACTTTTCAAAGAATTCTGAGTGATGCAGAGGTTTTAGGTACAATCTTCCAATCTGAAAGGCAAAGAAATTTAGGATTCTTTCAAAATATTACCAAAGCACTGTAGTGAAACACATTTCACTATTTTTTATTATTTTAATGATAATGTTATAGAATTATAATTTATGTATTTTCTAGTTCTATACATATGAATGGTATATAGTATATAATCTATATAGACGTTATTAACAGTTAATTGAAATCGAAGCCTACACACTTAAAATTGAATAATAATTCTGGGAGGCTTGACCTTATTTGCAGGGGGATCTTTGATGCATCGCTTATTCATTTAGTTGGAAAGTGACAGAAGCATCTGTCTCCAGTGTTTGAAGTGCTACGCCATGGTCAGTAATAACACAGCATGGTGATACCTCAGTCATGGTGATGTGATCATTCCAAGAGGAGATCAGCCAGTCTGAGTCCTATGGAGTAGCAGAGTGAATGGCAAGGGGTGCTGAACTGGAGTAGCCTCCATTAGAATGGCTTCTCAGAGTAGCAGGTATCATAACTCCTGCAGGCTCCGAGCTGGTGTTGTGATCTTGCTGTGAGGATGATACTGACTCCTAATCCAGGCAGCTCTGTCATGAGTAGCCTAGGAGTGCCTTGCAGGGATGCCACAGTCCATTCACGTAAAGTGACAATATCCCCATCTTAAAAATACGATCCCACTTCAACCACTGAGAATACGATATGGCAACCCTGAAAGATTTTCTTCATGTTCCAGAATGTTTTCAGAGGGTTAGGGAAGTTTCTATGAGTCTTTAACAGTTTGATCTATACAGAATTGTGGGTGGTTCTTTCCCCCGCAGTCTAAGTTAAACCATTTAGAAGGCAAACTGAAATAATTTCTATAATGACTGGAGCAAAATGCACTGAGAACTATAACACAGAAACATGGAAGTCAATTCTTAGCTTGCCCCTAGAATAGGTGTAGATATATCAACATAACTAAGATACATCTATGTAATAGAAGCTGGCTCCTGAAACTGGCTTTAGCACTTTCATACTATATGGCTGATTCAGCTGTGGATGATTTGGCTGTTTTAGCTACCCCAGCAGCACTGTGCCATCAAAAGCATTATGGTATAAACAGACCAGGAACATGTTCTGACAGGCTTCTTCCTGTGAATTTTGCCATTAAAATTTACAGTCCTTTCGAAAAATAAACCTTTCACCTGAGTACGTTCTGGAGAATTAAGCCTGAAGTCAGTGGCATGGGCTTAAAGGGTGGACTGCTAAAAGCTGAAAATGAAAATGGAATAAACATTCTACCAGTGAAACCATATTATAAAAAACCTGCTGCATGCTCCACTGACAACAGTGGGAAGTTGAAATCCAGGCACCCATGATCCCTCCCTTTGATGCTTTGCTTTTCACTTTTAGCACTTTCCAGGGGGCTTTCAGGGAGGCCAGGAAGTCAATACACTGAAAAAGTGAAAGGAAAAGCTTCTTTATGCAGAGCCAGTGTCCCAGATTGAGGCCCCCCATGAGGCTGGCGGCCCAGCTTGAAACGTGTGAAAAACCTGCTGAATTTTCCAGTCATTAACTGGAAAAATGCAACCTGAAGTAATCCAAGGCTAAAATCAGACTTACAACAGGCATTACCTCTGGTCATGTGTAGGTCTATGGAAATTAAATGTTGATGGTGTCAGAATCTGTACTTCTGGTCTCAAGTCAGCAAATGGAGAAGTGGGTTTTGCTGAGCTTCCAATCCACAGGTTACATACTTTGGACCACGCATGGTAATTGAAACAGAGCTTTTCCAGCTAAACGATTTCTGAGGACATACTGCCTTTGATCATTGCTGAAGGGGAACTGTGGAGCATCAAGCAGGAGATGTGGCTGATCTGGATCAAGGATGCAATGGCTAGAAGCAGCAATTGATGTCCACCATTGTTTCCATCAGGCTAGTTACTGGGAAGAAAAAGACTGTGATAGCTACTGAGATAGCATTGGATTCAACCCAAAGGGAAGAAGAGGAGAAAATGAGTGGATATTAACAGAGGTGGATCTCTGATGGAAGCTCTTGCTATGGTGGGAGGCCATGAAGGAGAAGATCCAAGAACTAGAGCCACAACTGGAGATGATGGTAGGGGTCAGATGAGGATTTGAAAACAATAGATGAAAAGAAAGAGAAAATAGTACTGGTACTGAATAAGAGGTCAAGAGAACAGATGACTGGGAGAGGGAAAACATGATCCATGGAAGAATGTGGCCAATGGCAGGGAAGGGAAGGGAAGGGAAGGGAAGGGAAGGGAAGGGAAGGGAAGGGAAGGGAAGGGAAGGGAAGGGAAGGGAAGGGAAGGGAAGGGAAGGGAAGGGAAGGGAAGGGAAGGGAAGGGAAGGGAAGGGAAGGGAAGGGAAGGGAAGGGAAGGGAAGGGAAGGGAAGGGAAGGGAAGGGAAGGGAAGGGAAGGGAAGGGAAGGGAAGGGAAGGGAAGGGAAGGGAAGGGAAGGGAAGGGAAGGGAAGGGAAGGGAAGGGAAGGAAGGAGCTAAGGGAAGGGAAGAGCCTTGATAGTGGAATAGAAGCTCCTCACTGGGGGAAAAGAAGTAGCATGAAGCCATGCACTGCACTGAAGAATGAGGAGAAGAAGCAAGGAAGATGTGGTTTGGCAAAGCAGAAGAAAGAGGCAGCCAATAGAAAAAGGAATGGAGATAACCAGGCAGAAGGAAGGAAAAGCATGATACAAAGAAAAATATGAGTGAATAAAGTCAGAATGACAGAAAGTATTTGACTGACTACTGTGATGAGGGACTTGTGGAAACGTCTCAATATGTCTGTCACTCAAAGGGATCTGGAGAGAATAAGATGTGCTACATCTGAGAGCAGTGATACCACATTTGACACTTTTCCTCAGTTTTCAATAAAGGCAGCAAACAGAACATGCAGAACACAGAATACCATAGAGGAATGATATGAAATTATCTGAGCTGAAAATAGTTGGAAGCGGAGAGAACTAGGCAGAAGCGTTGTATCTGCTTGTCCTGTTCTTGTCCTGTGTCTGAGGCAGACACAAAATGCAAAGAGCTTAATGCAATTAAGTTGATGCAGGCTAGCTCCTCTCATCCTGAGATGACAAGGCATGAAATCACAAGTCTGATAGTAAGGATTTTTACTGAATCTCTCCAAAGAGGCGTGGAGCTATGTAATTGGAGTATAACAAGGATATATTATATGTAAGAGTGGTAAAAATGGTTCTATTAGTCTGACCTTTAACAGTACATGAGGCAATAGAATTGGTATGGAGGGAAAGAATAGGAATTGGGAGTAAATATGAAATGGAATAAAATAGCGTGTGTTTACCAAAGGTATGCTGTGTCCAAATAATCTCATCTCTTTCTTTGATACGAGGAAAGTTGTGGTTTCCCTTAACAAGGAAAGTATAGTAAAGGTAATCTAGCTGAAATTCTGTAAAACTATTGCTTTAGTGCTTTTGGGAAATTATTAGATAAACCAGAAAAGTTGTTATTAGTGCAGATTGGGAGGGACTGGTGGAGAGGAAGACTGTGCATTTTGGAGTATCAAAGCAATCTTTGATAAGGTGAAGGCTTACATTTTGAAATGACAGGGAGAAACATGAGTGTATCGGTTGGTGAGTCGTGATGTGGCCACGAGAAGACAAGTACATGGCTGGAATATGTTGTGTGAGGGATAGCAGAGAAATACTATTTCTGTTATGTAAGGTGGGGTGATTCCTTATCTGGAGTAGTACAGGGATATATGATTTTGATCACCCCTTTTCGAAGATGATACATTACAAACCTGCATAGATATGGAAAAGAATATGAGAAACTGAAAGCTTGAATACAAGAAACTAAAAAAAACTTAGCATATTTATCTGGTAATGCAAAGGTAGAGAGGGCATCTGAGGTAGATAACAGAGAGGGAGAAGAATTACTAAGGCAGAGGATAGTGTCGACAGAACACAGGTGGATGTGAACCAGTTGAGAAAATGTTAAAGCTGGAACTTACTGCACTGGAACAGTCTCTAATATCCTCTGAAGCAGAAGTGGTTGAACAGTTTCTCTAAAAGTCCAAACAAAATTTATATTTAACAGAGAAATGTGCATTCCTGAATCATCTGAGGTCCTGTCTGACTTGTCTATCTCATTATAGCATTACCTGTTTCTGAGGTATGCCTCGTGAGACAGCCCAGCCTACGGGGTCATAATTATCATTTGGAAGCTCTTGGATGGCCACATTTATTTTTGAAATAACAGCTGGAATTCGAATGCAATTAACCTTCACATTATTGCTCACCTGTTCCTGGTCATCCCAAGGAGTGGATGAGTTGTTACTGACTCCCTTGTCTTCAATCTGCTGTTTACAGAGTGTCAGAATTAAAATCAAACAGTGAAAATTAAGAGAGGAGTACAATTCTGGAAATGAATAACTACTTGACAGGATTCAACCTGGGGGACTTTATTGGGGATTTGCAGTGGGTGTTTGCAGCGCTGGGAAAGAGGTGACAAAACCACTGTACCGTGCTTTTTTCTTTGCAAGCCAGGAGTTCTTCTAGTGTTGCCACTACATGTATTGCAGTACATGTATTGCCAGAGATATGAGCAGTTACTGCACTGGTTTTAGGCTGGGCTTTGTCTTCTGGCTATGCAATTATACACCAGCAGAAGCCTTTTTTTCATGCTTCCGGTTACTGGAGTTACACATTGCAACCAGCGAGCTGCTGAGAGGCAAATATGAAGCAATTAGTGTTAATGAATAGTAGAGCAAGACCAAGACATTTATTTTCAAAGTACTAGCCCATTATCCATCTTACATATGATTCCATTAATGTTATTGCTGTTCTCAAAATAATTTATGCACAGAAGAAAACAAAATTAATTTTTTGGCTGATGAGCTCTCATTACATTTGGCTAGCTAGCTCGGAGTTGGTCTACAACAAAAAAAGGAGTTTCAAACAAATCTTTAAAAAGGATAAATTAGGCATATCACTTCCACTGAAGATTTATTTCAGTGACATACAGAATAAGTCAAACCTCAAATAGGACAGGATCCAATGAGAAAATAACATACTCTGATCCAGTTTAATGCCAAAAATGTAGTTATTCATGCCTGCATTGCTACCAGTATAGCTACCAAACAGGAAAGATGACTTAAAGCTCTTTTGATTCATCTGGAGAGTTTCCTGCATTGCAGGAAAAATTCCATTAAATAATACACTGTTTCTGTATTTACAGGTTTTTTTTGTTTAAAGCCTGCTTTCCACTTAAAAAAAAAAAAAAATTATAGATGAGGCAGCATCTAGCATTCATCTTTGAGAACACATAAAGTAAGCCTTATCTTCTGACCTTCAGTCCAGAATGACATCTCAAGTTGGAAATTCAGAATGCTTGCAGTGCAAGTTTCCTTGGATGTGCAAGAGAACAAGAGCTGTGATCCTGCTCATGTCAGTAGGGTACAGTACTGCCATTCTTCCCCAGCTCCTTCCAGTAGCAGATGCATGTTAAAACAGAAGAAAGGTTTTTGCCTGCATAATAGGTGAATGGAAGACAGCCTAGCTAGCGCACCTGATGAACCAGAAGAACTCCAAGGGATCTGTTCTTTATACCTCATAACTACTACTTTTACAATGTTGGAGAGAAAAGTGTTTATTGCACTTCTCTTTTTCTAAATCAAATTGTAACCTTTTCAACATTTAACCTCTGTCAATTAAGCTTACTCAGACAGTATGCTGGTGGCAGCCAACAACATTTTTATAGTCATGATCCCAATATTGCTGGACAAGTGTTAGCAAAGGTGAATTGCTTTTTTTTTTGACAAGTGTTTTAAACAGGTCTAATTGTGGCAGAAGCAATAATGGTAACTTAAAGGCAAAAGAGAGAAATCACAGCAATTGAGAGTATTGATTTGTACTTGAGATGTTTCAAGCATCCTCTTTCTCTCTTTCTTTAATTTCTCTTAAAACTTATGAATTCTTAATACTTATGAATTCTTAATGTCTCGGGAATATCATACTGTGTTAAAATTTGAAAACATCTTTTTCTGCACTTTCTTAAATTCTGAATGTGTAAATTCTCTGTGCTGTTCTCAAGAAGTCCTCCCACAGACCCAGGGAAAACCTGAAGAACATGAGAGTGGCCACAATGATTCAGATCAAGGCTCTAACCACAAGTGAATGTGTAAGGAAGGGTAAGAACACAGCAAGAGTATATCCCAGACCCAAATATTCTTCCAGCCTTCAACTGTTTTCAGCTATTTCCTAAGCTTGATGTGCTTTGGTGCATAGATGGAAGTACTTGTTCAGTCTTCCTTGAAACCATGTAAAAATTCTTGCATCTACAACACCCTTTGACAAGGAGTTGCACAGATGTGTCATCTTTCTCTAAGAGTCACCTCCTTTTGTTTATTTTGAACTTGACTTCCACTAGCTTCACTTGACACCCCTACTTTTTATATCAGAAACCCTTCCAGACTTGGACCATCCTTTTTGCCCTTCTCTGAACTTGGTTCAAAGTTCTACTTTACCCTTTCTGAGATGGGAGAAGACGATTGCACACATTACTGAAGGTGTAGGCAAACTATGGATTTATAAAAAGTGTTGCAGATTATAGAATTGTGCTTTTTTTCTCCTTTGTCCTTTCATCTTTATGTAGTCCTTTGGGTTTCATGCTCTTTGAAACAAGACTCTCAATCTCCCTTGAGTCCATGCAGAGCCCAAGAAAGAAGCAGAGGACTGGGGCACACATAATCTGAAGTCATGTTCTTGGTTCTGACTGTGACTGTGTGGTGTAGTTTTCGCAAGTCATTTCACTTCTTCTTTTCATGTTTAGGGCACTCTCTGAGCTGTGTCAAGGATGACAAGTTTCTTTTCAGTGTCGTCACTGTGGAGGAAATCATGCTGTGCTGGCAGCCATCAGTCCCTAGCAGGGGTTTGAAGATGAAAGGCTTTGAAACACTGGTGGGGTTTTGGGGCAGTGGTAGTAGATGACAGTTCAGGTCCTTGGAGCAGCATGCTGTCAGAGCACTTGGCATATGCCCTGGCATTCTCACGTCATTATGCAGAGTTGTGCTGGCATCATCCTCATGGCCCAGCACAGTCCGAGGACTTTTAAGCTCTGTCCTTCCAGTTGCTGGCACCCAGGCTTCTTGTCCTACTTGCTGGTTAATCCAGTTTGGATTTTGCTAGTGATCGCACATACACAGGCAGAGGATAGAGAGCACACTCACACAAAAAATAGTTAGGAATAGAGTTTAGTAAGAAGATGATTATAAGACTGTGATGATTAGGCACAGGGCTTTGCCAGACAAGCATACCAACCAGCCACCTGCTGACAGTCAAACAGCCCCTGTTATGCTCTCTTTTCTCCATTTGTCCATGCTGATTCTTCCCCAATCCACCTGGATTGTTTCCTTTCTCCACCCTTGTCTCCCTCCGTATCAACAACATGCCCCTAATTACTTTTTCCCCAATGGTCACATTTTTGCTATGTCCATGACCAAGTTTGCGATTTCTGGCATAGTTTCCTAGGCAATCTTAGTCATACATGACATTACTGATACAGTTACCTAGGGACTGCTGGCCTTGCAAGATGCCACTTCTCAAAAGGTTTCTAATACTTGCATACCTGAAGGTATATCTGCATACCTTCACATATGCAGGCTTGCCCACTTGTGGTGTTCCCTGGCCAGGAGGATGGGATTTCTTCCACAGTATCAAAACAATTTCCACAAGAGCTGGACAGCAAACTGTACTTTGCACGTTGGTTATATATTGTATGAGCTTATGGATCTGTGAATGCATCAAGTTGGAATTACCCTGTGATTGACTGAAGGATTTCTACATCCTGTGATCTTTACTTAACACATGAGTCCTTAAAGTTCTCCAGGTAGAGCTGAGAGGATGCTCATGCATGATCAAGCATCTATGATTTCATCACTGAAGCTAATGGGGGAGGGATCATGTGTGCTTTTAGTTCATCCCATCCTGAGCTAGCTTGAATGTGTTGAGGAAGACAAGACTCTAACTGCCTTCACAGATAAGTACCTTCCAATGGAGCTAAATCAGGAACAAACACTGAAGTTACTGCAGCTCAGCTGTGGATGGCGTCTTGCTAAACTTATGATAAAGTAATTGCCTTAATTCAAGTGCCCTTATCATTAGGTGGTGGTGTGAGAAGCTTCAAATTACCCTGTATTCAAGATCAAAGGACTCAAGTTTTTCAATCACATGAAGTCTGAACGACTTGTAAACAGATAGGAAACACATTGTCTCTACCTTGTTTTTCTTTTCAACAGAGTGATGATATAACCAAGATCTCAAAGGCTGCTAAAATAATGGAGCGGATGGTGAATCAGAACACATTTGATGACATCGCACAAGGTACAGCCCTGCTGGGATACGCTTCTGACTCAAGCCAGAACTTCTGCAGATGAACGGCCACAGCTGTAGCAAGGGTAGAATAGAATAGAATAGAATAGAATAGAATAGAATAGAATAGAATAGAATAGAATAGAATAGAATAGAATAGAATAGAATAGAGAAACAGAGCTAAAATAAGCAGGGGTAGGAACCTGCTGACTCACACAAGGCAAACAGGACAGCAGACCGCAGGGCGTTCAAAGGGCATGCCACATCAGCCCTGCTCTGAGCAGGCTGGGGCCAGCGGGTTTGGTCAGGATTGCTCTCCCTGCGGCACTTCCCTCCCTCAGCAGATATTTCCCTCCTGGATGCAGGTGTTGGTGACAGCAGCCAGTGCTGAGCATCTCTCTGCTGGCATACACGTCCCAACCAGGGTGACACGCTCAGTCTCAATGTTATTTTGCACGGGTTTTGCTATCTCTGCTCAGCTCCCTCCTGAAAGGCCTCATCTAGCTCCGGGAGTGGCCTGAGGTCACTGCTCACTCCAGGCTTCTGCTTTCTTGTTCATCCTTTGTCTGCTTTTAGATCATCGGGGTTTTTTGTGTGAGGACTTGGTGCTTGGTAAAATGCATTTACAGGACTTAGGTGATGGTTTGGAGTTAAGACTTAAGGACTTAGGACAGTTTTTATACTAACAATTGCGTTGTGCAGAGGCTGTGAGGAAAACAGAGTGGTTTTTAAAGTTTCCCTGGCACTGCACCATGCTGATTTATTTCCTATTTATTCACCGGACCCTTTTCCTTGATTTTTTCAGATTTTAAATATTTTGAGGATGCCTCCGATGAATACAGAGACCAGCAAGGAACCCTGCTCCCACTCTGGAAGTTCCAGTATGACAAAACCAAGAGACTTGCAGTTACTGCCATCTCCTGGTAAATCCCTTTATTTCAAACTTACTCTCGGCTGTTCGCACAGGAGTGGAATGTCATGGCACCTTACAAGGCAGGACTGGTTTCTCTGGGAATACTGTTTTGAATTATTACAGTCAGCTGCTTTGGCAGCGCATAGACATGCCTGGTGCTTCTGGATGCAAAGCACCTTGTGTAAGGGTGAATGTGCCAGGCTTGTGCCACTCAGCAAAAGGCAAAGGCACAGCAGGCTGCGTGCAGCACTAGGGCAAAGTGAGTCCAGTTAGCAGAGCAAAGAAGAGTCCCTTCTTGGGAAAGCTGGTATAGGCATGCCATATCTTTGGGCAATATGCTGTAGGAATCAATCCTGAAAAGCCCAGGGGAACAGAAGGAATAGTGACTATATTTTTGACAAGTGTCAACATAAAAGAATTAAAACAGCAGAAAGGGAAATGCAAACATTGCATGTGCCAGACAGGTATCACCATAGACTATAAGATGCTGAGGCACTGATGACAGACAAGACCTTTATGCATGGTACATATTCAATTGCTGCCCAGACAACAGTGGTATTGTGTGCTGGGATTTTACACAGTTCAGTTTAGTAGGCATTTACCCTGCATCAACTTTTGCATATTTATTCCTGGTCAGTCCAAAAGCAGTCACTGATACTTTCAAATCAACTCTCTTTTTCTCAGATGTTTTTGCCATGGTTATTACTATGAAGAAAACACTCGTCACCAGCCTGAATGAGTCCTTTTACTTTTTAACATGCTTGATCGTCCCCAAAACTAGCTTTGTTAATGCACTGAGCATGACACATACATAGTCAGCTCCTGCCTTGTGCTCCCCTGCAGCTAGGCCTCCTCTCACTTGTTTGTGGGGCAGTGTCAACGCATCTGTGTCTTGCCAAAGAGGATCTATGGAGAGACAGAGCAGGTTTGTTCTGTCTCTTCAAGCCACTGCAGTAATTATACTCTAATTGAATATCAAGGATGCAATTGTGTGAGAATTACAAAATAATTGTAAAATGAGATGTAAAATTGGGAGAAAAGGCATCTTTATAGGTAGTTTGTGCTGCTGTTATTCTTGTCTCCAGGAAATTATAACAGAAAGATGGCCCTGAAATTGGAAGAAAGACCCCACATTGCCTTATGTAATAAGCTTTTCTAATTTAATTTTTATTCTGACATTGTTAGCAGTGACAGTGTGTTTAGTGGATAGAGCAAGAGCATTAGGATGCCTAGGTATTAGCCTCAGTGAAAAAGGGGAGAAATGAAGAGAGAAGTGGTTTTATTTTATAATTTCAGAATAGTAAGTCAGAGAAAACACTTGTTAGGTAATTTTCACATACATTCATTTCACAGAATTGTTATCCCCTGGTTGTGCTATGTGAGGTCAGGGACAGCAACAGTACTGACCTTTATCCCAAGTAAACCCTACAGTAACTGTCCACACACAGCAGAAGTTGTAAAGAAGGTAGATGTTTTTCAAATAAAGGGACTTCAGAAAACATAGTAGCTGGCTAATTGCTCACAGTTAGTATGCCTCAGCAGCATACAGTTCACCAAGTGGATCAGAAGGGAATTTCCCTTCCTGGTCTGTGGGAATGATCACGAATTCATGAACTGATAGCTGTCTCTTGAAGCATCCCTCATTATTTAATAAGGTAGGGGAAGTAAGTTTATTGGGTATTATTTTGTTGTGGTTTAGAAACTCCTTTATTCTTGCCCCTGAAATATGGAAACTGACACATTCCTGCCTTTTTCCTTTCCTCAAAGATCTCATTTTTAAAAGTAAACTTTCCATGATTATGAAATGGTTAAGCAGTGCTGGAGATCGACATCATGTCTATCTGTGCCCTTTTTATCCTTTTCATCTACTGCTGCGGTCTTCTGATGTTCTAGTTTTTTATGCATCCTGAATCTGGAAGAATTATGCGTATACAAACTTTACTAGTCCATATGTTCAAAGGGTCAAGCTCTCATACTGTATGCAGTCCTGTGAGAATGGACTCTGATATTAATGTGTGAAACACTGTGCATTTCTGTGGAACTATATGGATAATAATAAACGCAATCTTATACATATTTTCTCATTACAGGAATCCAAAGTACAAGGACCTATTTGCAGTGGGGTATGGCTCTTGTAAGTAACAAATGCAAAAGAATCATTGAGAGATTTAAAATGTTAAACAGATGCACTGAGATCAAATCATATAATATCTGGGGCATGGATTACATCTCATAGCAAGGACTCACCTAATTTCAAAGCAGTAAATTGAGATTTAATTGAAAATAGTGATTAGGCCTTTACATTCCACGATATAAACATTCAGAAATGCATAGGCATAGGCAGTGTTAGCCAGGGCTTTTGGCTTATGACAGTGCTGACTCTCACTTAGGTCAAGGACTTGCCTCTAGAAACACCACTTAGTCATTTTTATCTTACCTGATGGGCTCTGATTTCTCTGTTCCTGCCCTTCTATTGCTGAAAAACTATATATGTTATGTTTTGCCAGAAGCTAATCATGAGAGACTTCTGTAAGTGTAATCTCATTGCTTTCTTGTTAGGAGACACCTTCCAGGGGTGTCTCAAAGGATAAGTTCTCCATTAGGGCACATCAGGCCTGGATATTGTGAAAAGGCACTTTCCCTGCTGTAGTGTCTGGGGTTCGGCATGGGATAATTTTGTGTAGCGATGAAGATAAGGTTCAGGGGTTGCTGTGTTACTCCATATTAATCTCTATCCAGTATTACTGCTCTCATGTTCAGGAAATGGAAAAGAATTCTGACAAGCTGATATTTTCTCCCCTTTTTTTGTTGTTGTTTTGCTGTGTACATTACATCTACCTGCTCAGTTTTTTGTTTGTTTTTTTTTTTTTTTACAACATGGGAATCCATATCAACAACCTTGTATTTCCTCCTATTCAGTATGTCTTGTTGCTTACAGACACACTGACTGCTGTATTCTGAATTCTTGTCTTCACTTCTCCCCCTATACTCCTGTGTGGATGGGGTAGTAACATCACTGTGAATAAACATTCTCTCTTCTGTTCTCTCACTCTCTTCTTCTTTCTAGCTCTACCTGAAGTGCTGACTATCACAAATAGTGTCTTAGGCCAGGGACAGCATTCTGGTAGTTCCCCCCGAGGATCACTGCTTCCCAGGGAAATTCCCAAACAGAGGAGACCAGTTGTGAGACAAGTTTTCCTGGGGTCTTTCTTGCCCAGGTAGTGTTGGATCCTCAACGTTATCTTCTCAGCAGACTACTCAATAATTTTTTCAGGTCCCCTGAAAGTGCTCCTGGGACTCACCAGGACTCTACTCTTCTCTACCGTTAGTAGCTGCTGTAGAGTCACATTGCTGACATTCTTAGATAGTGAACAGTGACCTTAAAGCCTCAGCTGTACATCACATGTGTGTTGTTAATTAACGAGGGAATACAGACGAATGACCAAAATCCCAAACTATTTTAACTCTCCACTCGTTTTTACTCAGTGCTTGCGAAGATCACAGCAGTACCCCACCTGCACATTTCCAGGGCATCTGCTCCTTGCAAAGATGTCCCCCCAGGTCTTACCATTAACTCTGATACAAAGCAGAGAGTGGCTGAGAAAAGAACAGTATCGCAAAGGCAGCAGAGCCTTCTCCTTGCTGCAAGAGGACAGACTGCAGAACAGTCAGACTACAATCATAAGATTTGTGAGAAGGACTAGGTGTTTCGACCCAGTCAGTCTCCCCACTGTCTCTATCAGGGCAGTTGTCCTTCTTCTCTGAGTATTAGTATTTTATTTATTTAAATAAAAGCTAACTCTTCTGTAGGGCAGTAACAATTCTCTGTCTGGCTTGAAATAAAGTTCAGTCATGGTGCTACAGGTAACCAGTGGTTGAGGATTGCAGATAGCGTGATTAGGTACTAAAAATTTTACTCTAAATACCCCAACCGTAGGAATTCTTTGTGGAGGCCAGAGAGTGGGGGAGCCAAAGAGAGGACCTTACCAGTAGCTACATCTTTGCCCACCAGCCATTTCAGTTAATCTATATGTACTTGCAAATTACAGGTGTATGTTTTTGCTAGTGTTGTTTGGGCTGAAAAAGTTAGAATCTGTTGTGAATATTTTGAACTACCAAGGCAAGTAATTTGGTGTTTATTTTAAGGGAACACCTTTTTCTGAATGAACGCTGAAGGCTCTCAGCCATGATAAAATGACTAATGAAATTCATTGTTGAAAAATATAGTGCATGTGGGATAAAAAGTTCAGCACTGCACTCTAAGGAGATTGCTGTTACTCAGGAAAGTGATCTTGAAGTCATTCAAGTATGTGATTCTTTTCAGACACTTGGTAGTGCTCAGCAACAGTGAAAAAGGCAAAAATTGATCGGAATTACTATGAAAGAAAAAGAAAACAAAACTTCTGGATACAGTGGAAACAAAATAGAAAACTACATGTAAAGTAGCAGTAGAAACAACAACAGAAAACTAAAAAGAGAACAAAACAAGATTTGTGATAAACTGATGATTACTGTGTGCAGTTCTGGATGTGAACTCCAAAGAAGAATGTGTTAGGCTGTGGAAGGATTGGAGAAGGTCCAAAAAAGGGCAGGAAGGATGAACAGAAATGTGTATAATGACTTTTGTATCAGAGAGCATAAACAGACTAGGACTCTTAGACAATGGAGAAGGACTTGGTATGGGTCTGTAGAATCCTGAGTAGCATGGAGAAAGGGGGTCAAATGTTCATTATTGCCCATAACACAAGAATAAGGAAAATCTTATGACGTTGTTGAGTAGCAGGACTAAGACAAATTTAAAACAGAATAATATGATACATAATGAAATTATGGAACTTTTCTTCCTTCAATTGTGATCTGGAGGACAGAGATACACATGGATTCAAAAGAGGTTAGATAAATTCATGGAGAGCCAGTTTGCTGTTGGAAGGACAAACCATCTGATTCAGTAAGTTTGTAACTGACTGTTGCTGATAGCTCTGAGCGTGTACAAGGGGATAGACATATTTGCTGACATGCTTACAGTATTTAAGCAGTTGCTACTCAGTACTCTTGGAGGTAAGATGCTTGGCTACAGGGACCTTTGGTGTGGTCCCAAATAATCCTTCTCTATATTACTCTGTGCTCTGACAATAAAACCAGATGGGTTGTCTTCATTTATACTAGTAAGGATTGTGTTCTGCTTGCAATGTTGTAATATTTCATTTTCCTCTCAAAATGACATATTCCTCTTGAAGTTCACTCCATCTGAGCCCTGGAAATGTTCCTGTTAGTTTGCCAAGAAGCCTAAATTGGCCTGACAATCTTTTTAATCCAGCAGGCAGCAGCTATTCTAAAGAGCAGATTAGAATCAGCCTTTGCAAAAGAAAGCATGGTGAGAAGTGCTCAGGATATTCCTCGCCTTGCACAGCAAAATCTTCTTGTGCTCACAGCCCCTGTGCTCAGAGAGTGTAGGAATTGGGCAGTGCCTTCCCACTGCCCTGCCACCCAGGCACAGGAATAGAGATACAAGCTCAAGGTTGGTAACCTCCCTGCCTAGCCTGTTCAGATAATTGTTCTAACTTGTTACACTAAGCAAGACCCTGATACGTACTTTCTGGGTTGTGCAGAAGTAATTGTTGTTGTGTTAGTTCTGCCAGGGTCCATTGTGCCAATGGCAATACATAGATGCAGAGGAAGATGCAGAGGAAGGCAGCTCCTAGGTCAGTGGCTTGCCATCTAAGTGGGCAAGAGATCCAGAAGACTTCTTATCCCATTTTATAGCAGACACAGAGGGCATAATTCATCTCAGGCAGCTGTAGTCAGCTAAGAGCTAGGAGCTGATTCTCTGCCCTAAGCTTTCCCTTTAGTCAGCAGTGAGAGATCAGCATGTCCAGAGGCCATCCATCCTGCCTTAAGCCTGGTGTTCAAGAAAGGAGCTAAGTAGCCCTCTGGACTGTAGAGTGAGCCTAGGCAGAGCACCTAGCCTAGATGCCTGTCTCTTAGATGGCCAAAGTGAGGTGACATGAATCCTGGCCAGAGGAAATAATCCTGGAGGCACACAGGGGCTGGGGTAGAGCCAGGAACAGAACCCAGATCTTTGGGTCTGCAGTGTTCATAATTACATCACCAGTCTTTTGTGCAGCATGCATTCAGTAGCACTGCCTCTTGAGGGCACTGCCTCTAAAAGTAACACATTTGTCCTACTGCCAACAGTATACTTTTTGGAAGAAAAGGTCCCTTGTTTACTGTGGGTCCATTTCACTCCAGCATGGCAAGTTCTTTACAAAGAGGGCCCTAGCCTCTCCCTTGCTTTTGTATCCCATTTCTGTAGTTTCCACCAGTCACTTATTTGGATGGGGTTTCTGATGCTAATGGTGCTTCTTTGGCATGAGAAAGTCTCTTCTGAACAAGGAAATATTGTCATCATAATTTGCAATTCAGGATCTATGCTGCTTGGCTGGAATTAATTTTTATTCCCATCAGGAGGAGCTGTCTTTCTGTTTTTGTTTTTGCATAAATGAGATTGCTGGGTTTCTGGCTAGACTGACAGCCTGCAGTGCAGGGTTCAAAGAGGCTGTGATGGGTGTTGGGCTTGTGTTCTGTCTTGCTGATGGGAGCACCACAAACACAAGCTCAGGTCTTAGCAATCACCTCAGTTCATGTTCCAGAAGCAAGTGTGCTTCTGACAGCCCTCAGAGATGGCTTTTTATGTGCAGCTCCATCTGGTAGCTCATGAGGTGAGTAGGGAAAAACAGTATCTGTATGGCCAATGTATTTTATCCTACTGTTTCTTTGCACACAGTGGATGTAACTTGCCAGTCACAAGGATGGGTGAGGAATATGGACTCACACCCAAAGCACTGGCAATCTGAGGTATCTGGCAAAGCTATCTACTCAGTTCTTCACAGTGCTGGGTCTGAAATGGGGCCTCATGTAGACAGAAGTAGACCACATAAAGATGCCTATACTGCTCTAGCTTTCTTGTGAAAAATCAGCACGAGCGATGCTAGTACAGGGTCCTTGTACTGGTGTGACTGCATCCAAAGTAAGAGTTGTTATGACTCTGTGACTGAGCTAAATTGGTGTAAAACCTGGGCCAGAGCTTTCACAGAGATGAGCTGGTATTTAATAGATGTCCTGAGGTTCCCTGGTGCTGAGGAGTCATGGTTGAACACTGAGACCATGGGCCAGCTCTTGTTGCACTCTCCTACAACGTAGTGTCAAGTAAACACAGGGAGACTGGCTGTACTTACTGGACAGCCCTGTGTTTTCCAATTTCTCAAAGGCACTGCCCAACAAACGTGGACAGTCTTTTATTTACTGCCCTCCACTGATTGAGGCTGATGGATGGTCATTGCCGTAAGGATATTGCCGAATGGGACATGCTCAAGGTGCTTCAGAGGGAATAGGGAGAGGAGAAAATGAGCCAAGTGGCCTTAACAATAAGGTACTGCAGCTTCCTGCTCACCTCTGTGCTTCGTAGTCATTGCTTGCTCTGCTGGAGCTCTCATCACTCAGAAATTGGGCCACTCTTCAAGTCAGTTCAATCTATTCATCCTCAGTGCTCCATGAGCACTTAGCACTGAAGATGAAGTATAGCTCCTTAAGGAGCTAGCTCCTCATTGTTAACACTGAGAAACGTTCTCTCCAGGAAGGGTAGTGGAGACAAGATAGCAAGGTGAATATCAAATAAGATTGGCATGGTCAAGGAACAAGTTTCTCTTACCTTGCAGACAGCTTCTCAGCCAGGATCTGGTCCTGCACAGGCAACTGGGAGGAGGATTCATTGCCACACACCATAAATGGTGATGAGTATTTGCAGCATCAGGCATTTAAATTAGAGATTAGAATAAAGAAAATGACTGGTAACAAAACTAGCTCACTTCTAGAGGGGAAAAGTCATCCTGCAGGGACTGGGGGAATATGTTTGGAGGTATGCCATTTTCCTTTCCCTCTTTTTGTGCAAGAAGCCTGGGCCCCCTCTGTTTAGAAAGCAAACAGTGGAAAAAAGTAATTAGTAGACAATTCCCAATCCACTATTCACTTGAAAGATTTAATGAAAATTAAGATCAGCTCCATATTGCACACCACTGAGGTTCATGCACAGCCTGTTCCAAGACCCAAAGACTTCTGCTAGGCCAAATACTTTTTCTAGCAAAATATTTCTCTGCCAAATATGAATTTGAGAGGCACAAGTAAGGTATCATAGAATCATAGAATGGATTGTGTTGGAAGGAACCTTAAAGATCATCTCATTCCAACCCCCCTGCCATGGACAGGGACACCTTCCACTAGACCAGGTTGCTCAAAGCCCCATCCAACCTGGCCTTGAACACTTCCAGGGAGGGGGAATCTACAGCTTCTCTGGGCAACCTGTTGCAGTGCCTCATCAACCTCACAGTAAAGAATTTCTTCCTAATACCAAATCTAAATCTACCTTCTTTCAGTTTAAAACCATTACCCCTCATCCTATCACTAGACTCACTGATAAAGAGTCCCTCCCTATCTTTCCTGCAGGCCTCCTTTAAGTACTGGAAGGTGCTAGAAGGTATCCCTGGAGCCTTCTCTTCTCTAGGCTAAACAACCCCAACTTTCTCAGCCTGTCCTGATATGGGAGGTGCTCCAGCGCCTTCGTGGCCCTCCTCTGGACCTGCTCGAGCAGGTCCATGTCTTTCTTATGCTGGGGGCCCCAGAGCTGAACGCAATACTCCAAGTGGGGTCTCACGAGAGTGGAGTAGAGGGTGAGAATCATCTCCCTCGACCTGCTAGCCCCTCTTCTTTTGATGCAGCCCAGGACTGCAGGTGCACATTGCTGGCTCATATTCAGTTTTTCATCCACCAATACCCCCAAGTCCTTCTCTGCAGCACTGCTCTCAATCCATTCATTGCCTGGCCTGTATCCATGTTTGGGATTGCCCCAACCCAGGTGCAGGACCTTCACTTGGGCTTGCTGGTCTTTGTGAGGTTCTCATGAGCCCATGTCTCTAGGCTGTCGAGGTCCGTCTGGACGGTACCCCTTCCCTTTAGAGTATCAACCACACCACTCAGGTTTGTGTCATCCACAAACTTGCTGAGGGTGCACTCAATCCCACTGTCCATCTCCCTGACAAAGATGTTAAATAATACTGGTCCCAATACGGACCCCTGAGGGACACCACTCATCACTGGTTTCCACCCAAACATCGAGTAGTTGACCACAACACAGTGTGTGACCATCCAGCCAATTCCTTATCCACCAAGTGGTCTACCCATCAAATCCATGTCTCTCCATTTTAGAAGACAAGGATGTTATGCGGGGCAGTATCAGATACTGTGCACAAGTCCACGTAGTTGATGTCAGTCCCCTTATCCACCAGTGCTGTAACCCTGTTGGCCACCAACCTTATCAGGCATGATTTGCCCTTAGTGAAGCCATGTTGGCTGTTACCAGTCACCTCTCTGTTTTCCATGTGCCTTAGCATAGTTTCCAGGAGTATCTGCTTCATCATTTTGCGAGGCACAGAGGTGACACTGACTGGCCTGTAGTTCCCTGGGTCTTCCTTTTTTCCCTTTTTAAAAATGGGGGTTATGTTTCCCCTTTTCCAGTCAGTGGGAATTTCACCAGTCTGCCACAACTTTTCAAATATGATGGGTAGTGGTTTAGCAACTTCATCTGCCAGTTCCCTCAGCACCCTGCATCTCATCAGGTCCCATGGACTTGTGCACATTCAGGTTCCTTAGACGGTCTTGAACTTGATCTTCTCCTACAGTGGGCAGTACTTCATTCTCCCAGTCCCTGCCTTTGGATTCTGTGAATTGGACAGCATGGCTAGAGCACTTGCCAGGGAAGACAGAGGCAAAAAACTTGTTGAGTACCTTGACCTTCTCCATGTTGATTGTAGCCAGGTCTCCCATTTTGCTCATTGGGGGGTACAGTTTCTTTCATCTTCCTTTGTTGTCTATATACCTGAAGAAACTCTTCTTGTTATTTGTTACATCCTTAGCCAAGTTCAGCTCCAGCTGTGCCTTGGCTTTCCTGATACCCTCCCTGCACTCTCGGGTCATATCCCTATAATGTCCCCAGGATGTATATCCCTGACTCGATTGCCTATGCATTTTGGTTTTGTGTTTTAGTTTGGCTAAAAGGTCTTGACTTAGCCAAGCTGACCTCCTGCCTCCCCTGCCCGACTTCTTGCACACTGGGATTGAGACCTCTTGTGCCCTAAGAAAAATGTTCTTAAATATCTCCCAGCTCTCATTCACTCCTTTATCTCTGAGGGCAGTTTCCGAAGGGATCGCATGCACTAGTGCCCTAAACAGCCGAAAGTTTGTCTTTCTGAGGTTTAGGGTCCTGACTCTACTTTTTACCCATCTTGTACCCCTCAAGATTGAGGTCACCGCAGCCCAGGCTACCTCCAATCTTGACCTCTCCGATAAGTTCTTCCACAGTAGTGAACAACAGGTCCAACAGTGCCTCTCCTCTGGTTGGGCTTTCTATCACCTGTACTAGGAATTTTCCTCAACACACTCCAGTAGTTTCCTGGACTGCTTGCAGTTCGCTGTGCCATTTTTCCAGCAGATTCCTGGGTGGTTGAAGTCCCCTATCAGGATCAGGGCCTGCGAGCCCTCTCCTGATGGGAGAGGCCAAGGTACCCCATATCCAGGTTCTTCCAAGGGAAGGAAATTTATTAGGCATCCTGTACCCTGATGATTTCCAAGAGTGATTCTTCCCTCATGATGCTGTAGAGAGACATTGAAACATTAAAGTCTTGGCAATCTAAAAGTTAAGGCAGATACTTTCTGACATAGAGTGTAGGATCCTAAGCATGTAAGCAAGACGCTTGTGCCAGGCATCAGAAGGGACTTACTGTATCACTGCAGAATTGTGCCCTGCCCTGCAAAGTACCTTCTCTGCAGCTATGGACAGTCTGTTGATTAAGATAAACTTGTAGAAAATGCAAATCTGTGGGCTGGATTAGGCATCAGGAAAACATTCCTTCCTGATCTCGACAGAAGAGCAATAAAAGCATCGAAGCATAAACTGTGATCATAACTCTCCTAAGGCAAACCTGTATGTGTTCTGAGCATGGGGAGGGCGATCTTCTTCTTGGAGTCAAGAAAGAAAGTAATGGACAATAGGGCTGGATCCCATCCTACCTTCATGGGCTGGCTGGAAGATTTTTCTTAAAAGCTGGGTCAAAGCATATCTTTTAGAGGGATGCTCAGTTTTTTTGTCAGAACTCCATCTGATGGTGAGTCCCTCACCTCCTTGTTATACTGTTACAACTTTGAATTGGTCTGACCTCTGGTAAATGGTATCTTATTTCAAGGTTGAATTTGTCTAACTTAGATTTTCAGCCATTGAAACTCATTATTCTCTTGGCAGCAAACTTAAAAAGCCTTTCCAGCAAGTCCCTTCTCCATAAGTGGTGTAAGTGCCCATATGCATTGATGAAGACATCTCTCATTTTTCTCTTCTTTAGGCTAAACTCATTAAGCCATACTCAAGGTTTGTTTTCCATCTGCTATGTTATTTCAGTGAACTTTCTCTAACCTTTCTCCAACGTACCCACATTCTTCTTGAGTGCAAATGCCATAACCAGGCCTACTCACCTAGTTTCTCTCCTATGCATGCCACCCGCTGTTATGCCATCTTCAGGCTCTCTCAGCAAACATTTTATATCGTTATGTAGATCAAAATAAAAATATTAACCAGTGCTGGACTAAGAACTGAGGCCTGGAAATTTGCCCTGGAAACCATCTCTGTTCATTTCTCTTTCTGTTTACAGCTCTACTTTAGGCTCTGGCAGTGAACCAGTTTTTAATCCAGCTAGTCTGTGCCCTGGTAATCCCATGTCATATAACTTTTAAAATCAAATATTATGATGTACTTAACTGAATGCCTAATGAATACACAGATATATTCTTGTTAGCACAGTTATTTCATCAGTCATCCACTTTGACAAGACATTTACCATCTCCATAGGTCTGGGTATCTAAGAAACAGGGGAGATAATTCAGCAGGACTGGGGTCCTCACACTGAAAAAATCTCACTGCATTCAGATAAGGTCTGTGATCATTAATTCATGTTAACTACTTGTTAGAAGCTATAATGCTTTATCTGGTCATGAAATGTAGATAAATCCTTCAGGTTTTCTACAAGATCTCAGTCAAATTATGGAAATAACAACTTATGGAGCCCAACTCTCTGAAACTCACAGATACATTAGAAAGTCATAAAAAATAGAACTGAAAAGAATTTCAAGAAGTTATTAGTTCCTCTCCATGCAAGATAGTACTTTATTTAAAATATGGGTTTGAGGACTACACTTAGCCCACTTAATGGAGATTGCATGCACTGTAATTCCTGGCACCATTGAGAGCAAAGCCTTATACATGATAGACAATCCTTATGAAGGACAGTGTATGTTTGAAAAGGAAAACCCTAAAAGCCTGAAAACTCTGATTTAACAGTATAGGCTGTGGACTTAAGGAAAGTCACTGTTAGAAATTGTACCAGGTGTTTGTTGGTGATTTTCTCCTCTGCAGAGGTAGATTTAGAAGTTGTGATGCAGCATCTGGAAGATAGTCTGGACTGGATTTATGTAACAAGCTGCTATTAAATTCAGTATTTTCTCATGAATGACTGAAAAGCTTTAAGTAAAAGCACTAAGTGGATTGAATACTGCTTAACAAATTCAGGTCTCTGAACCAGCTCACAGAAAGTCTCTTCCAGGTGGTTTTGGAGATGTTTATATATTTAAACTATGTTCCCAGAACAGGCAGAGAAGACTTCTGGGAGCAGAGTTCCCTGCTAATCTTTCTCTAAGCTACATGAGTTTATTTTTAGGTTGAGAATAGAGATTGAAGACTTTGTCAGAGAGAGAAAAAGCATTTTAAGTTGCTTAGATGAAATTCCTTGTCTTGTATAATTCTGTGTGCACACGCGATTCACGTGAGGGGACTGCGCTGGTGAGGGGGGACTGGCAGCTCCCCCGTCACATAATGGCCTGTGTGCTGGACCAGGTCCAGCAGTGAGCTTCAGCTTGTTGGGACCCCACAGTAAGGCTGCTGAAGTTTTATGACTGCAATACCACAAAAGGCTGATAGACATTCATGTGGCCCACACATCTCAAAGGGAAGGTCATATTGCAGTCTGGATTCAATTTGCTATTTATTTGCGCTGTATTTGTATAAAACACTAAAATGCTATAACAGATCCCAGCTTTGGGAGAATGTCTTCATGTCTGTTGAGAGGCATGTGCCCAGCACTGATCTGAAGTTGATAAAATTAAATACGTCTTCAATGATAAAAGACCCAGAAGGTTCACTCTGACTTTTTGGTAACAGGTTTGAGAACTGCGTTGTGCCAACATGGTGGCTGAGAGTTTCCTTTTAACTGTGAATGTATTGTTTATTGACATTTTGGTTATTTGTACTGTAAGTTGAAACACTGTCACCTTTTGTGAATGCTGGTGATGCCAGTTATTAATGGTAGTTGGTATAATAGTTAGTGATATCTAACCATTACTAGTAAATTTACGTTGAGGAAACAAAAAGAGATGATCACAGAATTAAAATATAATGGTTACTTAGTCACCAGTGATTTTAATTGATTATATTTGTTATGTCAGGCAGACTGAAGCCCCACTAAGTAATATGCGAAGTTGCTACTGTAAGGGAATTTTATAATACAGAAAAGCATCAACAAAATAAGTACAGAGAAAAAATTAAACGGGAATATGTAAGTCTTATTTGTGAATTGTTGAAGAACATTTGTATAGACACTGAGTACCCCCACAACACTGGAGGACATGGGCCTGCTCTGTGTTAATTTATGAGTGCTGTTTGTGCTATGTGAATTTTTAATAGCTGTAAGGAGTTTTCCATGACTACATTGTATTAATTAAAAGAGGCTGCTGAGGAAAAAAGAGGCAGGAAATAAAATGTAGTGATCAGATGCCTCTGAGGCAACCATATCAAAAGTCATTAATAACTATGTCTAATGCTAATCTATGTTTTCATCCATGAAGAAGAAGTAAGTAGAAAATCACTGCTGATAAAATGTTTTGATGAGATAAATATCTGGGAGATGGTAAGAAATGGAACAACCAGATCAAAGAGCGATTTAGCTACCTTTGTAGCTGAGTACAAGGCATCACTCTGCGTTACAGTGTCCGAGTACACATTTAAAGAAATTCAAGCTATGCAACCATACAGGGGGGAGCCCTATCTTGAGGAGCAATGATTTTAAAAAAAACTGTCATGAAACCCAAATGCTGTACTGCATCAGAGATCCTTGGCTCTATAGAGAGGTAGGTTTGCAAAGAAACGGAGAGGCTAAAAGAGCCTTTTTTATTTAGTGCTGGAATGACCACCCTGGAAAGGCATGCTCACTGCTGGTGACATGCCAAGGAGAAGGATGATAAACTAGGAAGGGTTCAAAAAAGAATGAAAGAATGATCTAAGAACAGGACGACTGACCTGGGAAACAAATTCAAGGAATTTGGTTTGTTCAGCTTGTCAAAGAAAAGCTTATTAGGTAGTTGGATTGCGGTCTGTTAACTCCCTATATTGGGAAAGCAGATCATGTAACAAAGGGATCTTTAATCTGCCAGATGAATGATGTAACAAGATCAAAGAAATGCTGGAGCTACATGAATTCAGGCCAGACAAAGTGTGGCTTTTTAATAGCAGATGGGTAATTGAGAACAATTAATTTTGGTATGTGGTAAATTCCCAGCCTCTGGAAATTTTAAAATGGGGAAATTTTGAAGAGGTAATATTTGTCTCTAAGCTTTGGTCTGTCGCAGCCATGATTTTTTTCATTTAAAACAAGACTTAATGCAGAAAAATCTTATGTTCTTCATATCTTATAGTCTTCAGGAGTCTGATTTATTCACTCTTCTAACCTTTTTAGAGGCTGCTCTCTGCACTGTCTCGTGTTGGAGGCTTTAAAGTTCATTTGCAAAACATTTCTATCCTCCTCCATGGTCTGACAGTCTTTAAAAAACCTCCCTAGTGGAATCGGTGTTAGAAATTTAAGCTATCATACATGCAGTTTATTGAGGTAACTAATTATGGTCAATTAAATGTAAGTTACAACACTTTAAAATCTGTTTTCCAAATACCAAATATCTCTTACTACACATACAGGCTCTGGTAGTGTAAAATTGACAGTACTTATTATACTGTTAACTCTGTTAGTAAATATAACCTAATAAGTATAATACATTAAGTGAATCATAGGAAAGATTAATTTCAGTTGGTGACTTAATTACTGATTTGTAATTTAAATTCTGTAAGCTGCCTAATTTCTCCTAGACTTATCTGCTAACTCATTTAGTTTTAAATCAACTCATAACGTCATCCTTTGCTGGAGCATTTTGTTAAGCATGAAATAGTAAAAAGCTCTGTTGATGTGTTTTGGGAAAAAGATGTATTAACAGATTTTATAGAGCCTGGGGATCAAAGGAGCTGCTCAGCCATCCTGTTGTGTCTCCGGTGCATTGCAGGCCATTAACTTCCATCCACTTACCTCTCTGTCTAGCCCAGTTAGTTTGATTAGTGCATTTTTATCCACAGGAGACTAAACGTTTGTGTGCCATAGAGTTTACCTGTTTGATAAAGCCAGTCTGATGCCTTTCCTTTCTTAGCTTTGTCCCTGGAAACAGCTACATTTAAGTTACTGTGGGAATTCTTTTTTTAGCATTTGCACAACAGAAACCAAGCAGAGATGGGTTAACTCTCTTTGTTATCCATGTCAAGGCGAGGGTTTCATAATGCAAATCTGCTAAAAGACTTTCCACCTGTCCATACTGAGAGACCCCTTGACTCAGCAGGAGAAGATGATCAACAGATAATGAGGACAGGCAAAACAGCTCTACACACTCTCACTTAAAAGCATCATTTTGTGCTCTATTTTACAGATTCATTTTCTGAAATACAGATGTTCTTATGCCCATGTTCTATAAGCCAAACACTGGTTTTGTATTTCCCATTGCTGCCAAATACTAAGGTTACATTATCATCATAGCTTAACTTTTCCATAGCAAAAGTCCTGGAATCAAGTCTACTTCTCACACTCTGGTATAAGTAGCAAAAATATTGTCAGGGTCCTGAGAGCAGTAAAAGGCTCTAGTGGCCCTGACCACCCCCACCAGCATCACTTCTCCAGAGCAGTGGGACAAGCCCAGCCTGCCAAGGCCCCTGCACCCCTGGCTGTGTTATCGTGCTTGGCTATCAGCTCCCCATCTCTTAGGGAGCAGTCAGCAATTCATGCAACTAACCCCGACACATATTCTGTTCCCCCGATAACCCAATGTTTAGGTAGATAAATAGCCAAGTAAAATCTGGACAAAACACAAGCCAACATGACTTAGCCATAATGTATTTACTTATGCCAGACACTTAATTATTTTTTCATATTAACCTGTACTTCCAAGGTCTTGGTTTTCTTCTGCTTGCTTTATTTTTCATTGCTAAAACCTTGATATGGGCTACAAAGCAGATTTCTTAATCTGAGTGCTTTGAGTTCTATCTGAGAGATAACAGTAGCAAGACTGAAGATGCGGCCTTGATTTAACTCTTTGCAGTAGGACTTCAAGGATGAGGTTCACTAACATGGGTAGATTCACAAAGGATAGGAATTTTGTAAAATACTTTTACCTGACAATAATCCAGATTTATATGACACTTTCTTCAGAGGAATTTCAGAGCCTCCATGCAAGGGAAGACTAAATGAATTGATTTGTTTAGCCTCCATAGCACTCTGGAAGTATATCAGAGCTGATAAATGCCAAGGAGGCATAAAAGCTGTTTAAGGCTACTGCAGGCACACATGTTAGTTTAAGGGAGAGTTTGGTATGCTATGGATTTGCTCTGGTTGCCTGCCAGGAAAAGGGTCTGGATCCAGTGACCTGAGAGGTCTTCCCATTTCCTCTGTTTCTCACATGCAACTATGGTTGTGAAATCAGCCACACAGATAAGGAACACTGCTGACTCCATAACTTTTATTTATTGCCTAATGCATAGTTTACTGTGGTTAATCAGCTCAGACTATTAAGGCTTAAAAGTTTTTAAATCCTTGGTAAGAAGATAGAGCTATTGTTAATATTTCGTGACGATAGGAACGCAGTCTCTGTAGTGAAGTGTTGCTGTTGAAAAACTCCATGATCATACAAATAATTTCACAGAATCACAGAACCACTAAGGTTGGAAAAGACCTGTAAGGTCATCAAGTCCAACTATCAACCAACAAACACCACCATGCCCATTAAACCATGTCCCACAATGCCACGTCCACACGTTCCTTGAACACCTCCAGGGATGGTGACTCCACGACTTCCCTGGGCAGTTTATTCCAGTGTCTCACCACTCTCTCAGTAAAGAAATTTTTCCTAATATCCAGCCTGAACCTCCCCTGGTGCAACTTGAGGCCATTTCCTCTTATCCTGTCACTCGTCACTTGAGAGAAGAGACCAACACCCACCTCTCTGCAACCCCCCTTCAGGTAATTGTAGAGAGCGATGAGGTCTCCCCTCAGCCTCCTCTTCTCCAGACTGAACAACCCCAGTTCCCTCAGCCGCTCCTCATAAGGCTTGTGCTCCAATTTGTACAGAATTCCATTATGATTTTTTAAAGTCAACTGTTACAGGCTTAGACATGAGCAGGTGATCTGCATTTTTCAGTTGCATTCAGAGTCTTTCAAGCTAACGAGGCACTTTAATGGTGAAATTCTGTGTGGAGTCTGTAGTTTGGCAAGCAGTTCCCTGGGAGTGAAAGAGGGGGATTTTGTGTGTTGAGGAGGTTGCTATAGAAAACATCCTTGTTTCTGTCCTGTGATGTGGAATGCACTGCAGGAATTCTTAATTCGCACGTTGCTGTGGGGCTGAGATGTAGTGGATATACCGGCTTGAAATAAATGTTGATGTCTTTCAGCTGTAATGTTTAAGTATCTTCAAACATGCTGCTTCAATCAGTTTGTTTGGGTTAGATTACCTTATGTTGTGACAATACTTTTGTGTCTGTGCACTGAGATGCCTGTCTCCTCTAACTCAGTTGGGGAAAAAATAAATCGCTATATGTGAGGTCTGCAGAGCTCGTGATCAGACCTTCTGTTCAGACATTATTAGCAGCGGTGTGACTATCGACACCACACTGGCCAGATGGGCTAGTTATTAACCCAACTTCCACTTTCATTGCTTTATTTCGGAAGCTAGTTACTCCTACACCAAAATGCTGGACAGAAGAATCTATGCAGAGAATGTGAGTTATACAGCACTGCTGTATGAATCAGCGTGAACAGTATGCATGTCAGCTAAACCCCGGGGTCACATTATAGTGCAGAAAACTATCAACACAAACACATAGCATGAAGCATTGAAAATGTCCTCTGTGTCACTTCTCTCTGTGACTTGATCTGTCCCTTGCTACACTGCATGCCATAGTCACCCTTAAAGGCAAGGCCGGGTATGTAAATAATTTTTGTTACCTACCCCTATAGGCAAAATCTCTATTTGTATGTAGCAACTTAACAAGTATATTAATGAATAGTTGTTTCTTTTGGTAGATGCCCTTAAAGTAACGTAAGCTAGATTACTAAAGCAACAGAATTTATAGAGACAGGGAGTGATGGAATACATATGTCTTTGTCTATGATAAAAATAATGTATTTTAAATTGTTTTGGATGCAACATAAGGATTTATGATGTCTTCAGCAGAAAGCTCTTTGACATATGAAAGTGAGAAAACAGGAGGAACTAGAAGTAGAAAAGGTAATACTAATAAGCATTGGGAGATCATGTTTCAGAGAATAGGGAAAATTTCTTTGGTAGTTAGGAAATTTTTCCCTGAGGGTGGTATGGTATTGCCAAGTCTGATCATTCAAAGGTCACAAGGCAGGCTCTCAAAATCATGAGGTTATGACAAATGATAAGACTTGACTTCTTTTTATTTGCCTCCTATGCTTTCAAGGTGGAATCTGTTTGGTGTTTTAAAACCTTCCTTTATTGCCGTGAGGGCTAGCAATGGTTTGCTCTGAAACAAAGCAGAAGCAGAGGCTTGGAAAGAAACCTCCTGCTATTGCAGCACTCCTGATAAACTTGCAGGAATTGGCAGCCCTGTTGTGGTTCCTGTCTATAGGATGTCTTGCACAGCTCTCTAAACAGTGTTCCCTCGTGAAGGTAGAGGCAGTCGTTCCCAAGTAAATGGACCTCTGTGATCTGAGAAAAATCCCAGTGGGTTCATGGCTGTGCAGATCTGATGACTTGCAACTTTTACCATTTCACATGTCGTGTGAGACCAGCTCGCCGCTCCACTCTGATCCCTGGAATACAGTAGGAAATCATTGGTAAGTCATGGTTGTGGTCCAGCTTTGCTAGCTTGATGCTCCTTGGTGTTCATTTGCTTCCTTTAAAGCATTTCAGTTTATCTGTAATGATTAGATAGCTGTTGTGGCTGAACTATTCATAATTTTTTTAATGTGATTTTCCAAATTTGGATTCCCACTGAGAAGAATGAATTAAGTTTTGCAAAGGAAAGTTTGAACTACATTTTCAGATTTGCAGAAGGGTTTTCAAGTTTTCCAACCAAACCCCAAGCCCCACTGGGATCTCCCATACTTTAAAAGCATCAGAGCGTAGTTTCTTCCTATATGCCTCTTGTACTGCAGGATCTCTGACAGCCTCTAATCCTTCCAGATTTCACAGCATGCTCTGAAAATTGCAATTTCCTTTTCTTCTTTGAAACAAATTCTTATTATTTCTTGCATATGGTATTACAGCTGACAGTCTGTAGTCCCAGCCTGAATACTAGGACTGTAATGCTGTTTCTTGAGTTGTGCTACAGTGTATAAATGACGTCAGCTGGACTCTTAAGGAAGGTGCCACCAAAAGGAAGTAATTAATTTACAAATGACAGTCAGTTGGGACCATGTTCTATGTTGACCACCAGCTGATTCATGTTTTAACAAGCTATTATCTTCCCAGTTTAAATTCTATTATTTCTTGAATCATCAGCCTTCTCTAAGCCTCACTGGGTGCCATTTGCACTATTAATCATGCATTTTTTCTTTTACTTAACACATGTATTTACACAACTGCAAAATTAGTTAAGAGAAAGGAGGGAATGTGGCTTCCAGCTGAACTGGAAAAAGAAATTGTTGTCAGTTTGGGCAAACAGCTGCAGAGCAGGAATTCTGAAAACCACATGTAATGACTGAGTCAACTGGGCAATGAAAGGTTACTGTTAGTTAGGATGATTACCACACCTTACTGGTACTTTCTGTGTTGGGTAGGAGAGGGCCATCAGGCAATATCTAAAATGCCCCTAGGCTATATTCTGATTTCATGCCTAGGCTTACCAGCATGTCTGGCTTTGGAATTATATCTAATTTCTGTTCACATAAACAAGATCAGAATCAGCCCACTTTTTTCACTGGGAAGTTGTTTGATGATTTCTGCCTTCTGCATTACAACATAAGGTTTTTCCTTGTTTGTTGGAAGGAACTGTAAATTAGCACATCAGTTTGATTTTAAGCTTTGGCTGTTGCAGTGTTGGTTTCATACAAAAGTCAAAGTATGAAGTTAAAGAATGATATAAAATCAGGCTGGAGTGGGCCTCCAGGAATCATTTCTATATATTGGGACAGGCTTAATTCTGCCTAATGACTTCTGACAAATGTGTGGCACTTTTAAGACCAGTGTCTTAAAGCTCGAGAGGATGGGTGCTCTTATCTCCTCTTAAGCAGCTTGTCCCAGCATTGTAAGACTCACTTGCTGGAGAAAAAACCTGCAAGTGTGCACCTGACACCCCTTGTCAGAGGGTTTGTTATGTCTCCAGACCTGAAACTCAGAAGTAAAGGAACAGAGCATGGACTGGAAACCAGATGAGGGATTTCCCACTTCAGCCAGATGGGCAAGCAAGGATACATCCTTCCTGGAGGAGAGTCTTCTTTCCTGTGGCCATGCTGCCTTATGTCAGCAGGGACCTTCTAATTCCTTGTGCAGATGCGCATGCAGAGAGCCTTGAAGCTCATCACACACTATGCCCTACCTATATCCATCTCTTTGGAGAGAGACTCTTTCAAAGGAACACCTACCCAAAATAGGATTCTATTGCATGAAAACATCCACAGAGAAACATGCATGGGTTAATGACTGGTCATGTATTTTGCTTCTGGTTGGGAGATTTTCAAAGTACAATGACTGCCGAGGAAGTAGGGCTTGTTACCACTCTGACCCCTGTCCCCTTCTTCAATGGGCAAAGAGAGGGCTGAGGGCATACACAAAGGCTCTGAGGATGCTTCAGTGCTCTCCATTTGTGTGCTGTATAAAGACAGACCAGAACAGAACACCCAATGTATCCCCCAGAAACTATGTCAGCTCCTGTCAATCAGCTATTTACAGACTAGATCTCTGGGAATGCTGGCTTTGTATGGGCAGAGTTGCTGGTGAAGGCATTTCGTGTAGTACCACACATTAATGTTGGCTGGCATCAACTCTGTACTATAAATATCCCTGTTGGATAGTGGCACAGCATTAATTCTTGCATGTTTTCATGCCAATTTTACTTCCTTTTTCTAATAAAATATTTACAAACAATCTCACCGTGCTCCCTGGCATCATGAGGCGACTGTCTGAAGGAAACCATTAATTTTCTGCTGTACAGCATCAGCTGATTAGATGCTTTGTGGAGGAAGAACTGATATGAAAGCACAGAAATGAAAACAGCAATACTCCTGCCAAGCACTGTAGCCTGTTGCTACATGTTTCATTCATCAACTGGTTTTATTCATTTGTCTGAAGCGATGCTAGTGAGTGAATCTTAACAGAGAACTACACAGACTGTGAAGTAGTGCTCAGGAGCACAGGAACTTGCCTTCCTTGCTGTCTTCTCTCTATACCCCTGCTCCAAACACTGGAGGTCAGCTTTCTACTGTTCATTTGAAGCCCTTTCTGCTCCAGCTACGGCATCTAGCTGTTACAAAATATAAAGAAACAAACAAGAAGATCCAACTCTCCTCCAGGCCAAACATGGCTTGCAGGAAGGGTTAAGGTAGAAATACTTATGGGTTGGATGACCTTTATTGCACTTTACCCAGGAGAGCTTATTTCTTAGTTGCCCTTGCCTTCCAGCCTCATGCTGCAGTTATCTGTTTGTTTTTTTAGACTGATGTCAAAGCCAATGGATGTGAGGGCTCCTCCATGGTGACTGGGGATTGCAGAGGGGGCAGGATCTCTGCCTGCCTGGTTTAGTTACTTAAATGGTCTTCATTGCTCTGGTGTCTGAATTCCTTTCTGCCTTGATTGTCTGTGTTTTCCCAGATGAGATCAGGCAATGCTGCTTCCATTCTTAACGATGAAAAAGCCAAGCCAAGGGACCCACAGAGGACAGAATGTATCCAGAGCCACATCTGTCTCAGATCCCGTAAGGCAGTCCTAGAAACAGAAGGCTCTATTCCAGCAATTCCCATAAAGGGGCAGTGACTCTAGAGGCATTTTTTTCAGAGTGGTTATTCAACCTGGAGTGCTGCTTCTCCAGACTTGTGCCATCACACCATGATTCTGTTTTGGAGAGCCCCTAATTTGTCCCAACCATCCCCTACTCCTGCAAAGAGCAGGAAGCTTGCTAAGTCAGCTGTCTGTCTCTGCTGGCTAGTATTCAGTCAGAGATGGGTCACCAGGCAGTTTTAAAGACCTAGTCCTTCTTAGATTTCATTTAAGAACTGCTAATTATATAGATTGAGTGTTACATACATGCAGTATCACCATCAGTACCCTAAGAAGACAGCGCCACTTAAAATGATTGGTTTTTCAGCCAGGTCAGCAAGCACAGGGTCACTGGGGTTAGAACACAGAGGAGGGAAGAAAAAACAACAGAGGGAAAGAGAGATCAGCATTTTTAGTGGCAGCCCATGGTTAGATTGTTTTGTGTCAGTCATGAAACTGGACTCAAAAATATTCTCCTATCTTGATGTGCGCTCTGCGAAAGACAACTTCTAGCTAAATCTGGAAAAGCAGTTGCAGAAGTGCGCCTTAGGAGGTCTGACATGGGATGCTGTATGTATTCATGTACTAGAGAGTAGCAGGAGGGAGGAGGTGCTACTTCTGTGTAGGATGCTGGTGAGACATTTACTGGAATGTTGTATCCAGATATTAACAGTTCGGTCTTCAAAACAGATGTTAAAATTGAAAAAGGTTCAGAGACAAGCCACAGTATGACTTATGTTTGGAAACTTTTCCTTACAGTGAAATACTTAAACAGCTCAACTTAGCTTATTAAGGAGAAGTTTAGCTAGTGATTTGATTAGTGTCTGTTAGTCACTTGAAGGGAAAAGAAGGAGATACCTTACAGAACAGAGCTCTTTCATCTTACTTTTTCATCTAGAACAGAATCTAGCAACTGAAAGTAGAATTCAGAGATCTCAGAAAACTGGAAGTAAATAGAATATTTAATGGTGGAAGTAATTAAGCATAGGAACAAATACAGGATTTATTCATCAGAACTATCTCTTTTGGCGAGAGAATTTATAAATCTGTGTTGGGCTCATTTCATCATTAATTCTTGCAATATGTAAGTTACTTGGTAAACGCCTGAAGTTGGATAGCTTATCATTATTCCTAGGGCAGAATCATACAAGGAAATTGTATAAGGCCCCATAAAAGACTTTTTCTTCAAGGACTTTTCTCTTATGCCTTTTCTTCTGACGATGAGTGAGCACCATTTTTCAACAGAGCAAATCATAAAAACCTGAGGAAATCTATCTAATTTAATGTTTTCATTAGAGTTGAAACTTATGAGACATCAAAACTCTTCTTAGCTTACCTTTGGTTTTTTGCTGCTGCGAAACAAAAACACATATTCTTCAATATAACATTTTTCTCTGCTGATCCCCACTTAGGGAACTCAATCATAGTTTTCAATTCTCCACTTCATGCTTGGTAATACTTGCTAGGCTGCCAAACTGTCAGAATATACCCAGGAATATCTGGACGTTAACCTCCACTGACTCATATTAAAGGACGCTTCAGGTTAAGATTCTATCAGGAATATGTTAAAAATTCTGTCCATTGAAGAACAAGTGCAGACCAAATTTTCAGGTTTTAGAAACTTTTAACACCAGAACAGTGTAAAAAACCCTGCATGTTCTATGTGGTGGGGGTTTTGTTTGTTTTTTGGTGGGTTTTTTTTTTAAATTATTCTGAGTGCTGCATGTTTTGTTTTCAAGGATATCACTTTGCTGTAATATATGTGAGAGAAGATAAAAGTGAGATTTAGGGTACTGTGGGATGAAGTGACCTAGAGAAGGCAGGAAAAATTCAGGGGTGCTTAAATCTTTGTATCAGTGAGGAATCTAAGTGGTGAATCATGTAACTAGCTTTGAGTTGTGTCTTCAGCAACTCCTCTACACTTCTGTTTTCCTGGCTATAAGGTAAGGAGAATACAACTTTCCTGTGTGAAGAACTTGAGGCTTACTCTATATCTAGGACTGGGTAATCTAGGCATCCTTAATTTTTCAACATTATCACACTGGATTTAGACAATCGCTAAATTTTAGCAAGTGACTGCTGTTGGAAAGAGTCTCACCTGCCACAAAAGAAAGGCAGCAGATACTGCTCCAAGAGCTATTGCAAACTCATTCAACCCTGACTTACTCTCATCAAATTTCCCAAGGTATAAAAGAGCTGACTGGGGTTCATTGGTATTCTCCAGCTCCTCCCATCAGATGGTGCCTGATGAAGTGGTTTCCAGCACTGCATAAGAGATCTTCATAGAGGGACAGTTGTATCAGCTTTTTTATTGTTTGGTGGGTTTTTAAAAGAGAAGCCAGCAGAGTAGATTCTGAAGAGGCTGATACTGTGGATGCCAGATTGTGGATGACAAAGATTTTGAAGTTTAGAGATGTTTGGCTCAGCTTTCCTGGGTACCCTTGGTCCTGTATGACTATCTTTGTGAGCAAGATTGGTGCTCAGAAGAACAGGATCACCCCAGCAAAACACTGGGAGCTGTTTTTCACATTGTAACATGGTATGTGCTCTCTGAAGTGTCTTGAGTGTTTTGCTGTGTTCAGTTTCCCAGGCAGTTTAGCTTTGTCTTCCCCAGGGCCAGATGCAACCCCTTCATGTACCTGGGAGGTGCCCAGGTGTACTCTTTTCCACACCTTGGCTCACACAGGATAGGAGAGTGATGCTCTGGAGCAGCACATACTTTCTAGATGCTATGCACTCTCAGGCTTCTTCATCTGCTGCAGTGATGCTGAAGGGAAGCCAGACTGCCCGGCAGCAGCCTGGGGGTAGGGACAGGAGATAATGGGGACTTAAACTCCCCTTTAACTCCCACAGTGAACCTGTGGTGTTGACCAGGCTTGTAGTCTGGTTTGGTTTATGTAGTGATTGGCTTCCCAGAGCTGGGAGTCTGTGAAGTTGGCTGTTACTAGAGAGAGGTGGAAGTTTCTTCTTATGTGTATAAATACCTGATGGGAGGGAATAACAAAAACAGAAGTTTCACTCTGAAGGATCCTCTCTCTTCTTGCCATAACTGCCTTTTTTCCCCTGCCTTTGTTATCTGACCAAAGGATTGAAAGCTATTGCTTTGTTGCCATATACATTGGGAACTGGCTTTATTTGAGACTAACAAATATAAAAGTTACTTTTGTTTTCATTCAGTTTTTTTAGAAAACTAATAGTTTTTCTCTGAAATCTACTTTTAGTGGCTCTTAAAAACCACTTATACTAACCCCCAATCATATGCTTCACATATCTGCTTGACATACACAATATTTCATGTACTAAAAATAAAAGCAAGCCAAAAAAACCAAATTACTGTGAGAAGAACTGAATAACTGGTATATATTCCAGCCTTATACAAAGATGAATGTTGAAAGATACTGTCTCGATTTAATGATTGGTAGCTGGCTGCACAGGGAAATGGGAAGGGAACCATTAGGGACCTGGGACATGCTTAACCACAAAGTAGTAGGGGCCCAGACAGTATTCTAGAGCAAATATCACTGTTTTTATGCCCTGTTTTTATACACTTTCCTAAGGGTTTGATGTTAACCACTGCTGCAAATGGGATGGGGGCAGGTGTCTGAACTGTAATGGCTGCTCTAAATATTAATTGTTTCTTGAAGTACAGGCCTGTGCAAAATTGACTGAAGGTTGGCCTGTGTGTTTAACTCTGCTTCTTCTTTGCTCTTCAATCAAATCTGGGTCTTCCGCCAAATGTCTTCAGAAAACTTCTCTGAGCTGCAGTATCATTTCTAATTGCCTCCTCCATGGTCTGGGCTGTACATGTCCATCTCATGAGGCATCCATCTGCTTTCAAGAGGCTGCAGCACCATCATAAAACTCTAACGTTCCTGTCCTTTAATTATGGAATACATAAGCTTCTCTTGCAGTGTGCACATCCCCCCTCAGAGCTCTTCAGGTCAGCAATACTGAGATGCTGCCAGCCTGGCTTGTTTGCAGTAACAGCAGGCTGGTGTGATTATCCAACGGCAGTACATTTATAGATGTCCGTTTGTTGCATGATCCTGGGGATTTCTGAACGTGTGCCTCCTGGAAGCTCCTCACTTGGCCACTTGATGGCACTCTTAAATATTTAGTTGGTTGCAAATGCTATCAAGTATGCCAGTTTTTTAGAACAGGGATAGAGGAAATAGAGCCTAGGTATTAAATAGTGAAACACTATCAAGATTGCAGCTTAAGCCAACCAAAACAAGAAAGGCAGGAGCAAGAGTTCAGCTGCTTGTGCCAACTGCTGCCAGATGTGTAACAGGAGGATTAGCACTTGTCCAGCTTCCCAGCTCCAGAGTGCTCTGCAGAGACAAGTGCTTCCTCCTGGGTGTTGGAGCCGGGAAGTGTCCTCCGCTCCCTGGTTTCTGAGGTGCTATGGGAGCGAGTTATGCGAGATTGTTAGTCTGTCTATCTGAGAGTCAAACATAAATGCATTCCTGAAAACAACAGGAGTGTTGCTTTTGACATTATTGATCTATGGAACTCCTATAGCCCCCATCAGTCACCCTTTTCCTTCTTCATCTGTGATGTGTATCATCAGAAGCGCTGTGAGAAGTACGGAGAAGAAAGGACAAGACCGCATTAGCTGGTCTTGGCACAGCAGGGTCTGGAATACAAACCTCCCCGTTGCTAGTCTTGTACCTCTATCGTACAAGACAAAGATATGGACTCTCTCTTGCTTTTGTTTGAGTATCTTCAGAGTGTGAGTTAGCATTCATAACATACGGGGAGTTGCACAATTACTATTTACACTGTAAAACCAAGCCCTTATGAATATCTTATTTAAAGAAGAAAACTTAAGAAAGAATTGTAGTGCCTGCTAGACCTATCATGCAAAACCCTGTCTGATCATAATGAGAAAACTCTGATTTTACCTACAGCATTGCAAACTCAGCCCGGTTGCATATTCCTTCTCTTTTTGCAGTGCTCACCTGCTTGCCTTTATGTGAACCAGGGGAGAGCTGAGCTGCAAGCCAGATCCTCCTGCTGTTTTCAGGAAGGCGCTACATCTTTTCATCCCATTCTCCCGTGTTTGTGTCTGCTTCTGAGCCTATGCTCTCACATGCAATGACAAACAGTGCATTGTTCCAGGCATTTCCTACATCTCTCATTTTTGTTGGCCCAGTTGAGTGTGGTCTCTCATGTATTGCTTTGCCAGACTGTATTTTAGAGTAAGATGCAAACATACCTGACAGCTCATTTCTTAAAGGCTGTTTGTATCTATCCATCTGTGTTTCTGAGGTGTGTGTCTTGCCTCTGACATGTGCGGAGCCCACAGCAGTTACTAGGACTGAGGCACGGCCTCAGGACGTGTATAAATTACAGCCTGCCTTGTCATCTGTCAATTTTGTCTTTTCTAAAATGTCCAAAAGACTTAGAAATTCTGGTTTTTTCCCTCTCCTATCCAAACTGCAAGTTCTGTGCTTCCTAAACAGAGCCCCAGCTAATAGCATTAACTTGATCAGGAGTACCAGGAATTAGTACAGCAGCTGGTGAAAAGTGTCAAGCAGAATGTTAAATTTGACATTCAAACATCTGAATCAGCATAAACCAAAATGATCTATGATTTCCCACCTGAGGGGCTTGCTCAGAGCTTGCAGATCTTGCAGTGTTAACGCTGCTAACTGGAAGGGACGTATTTCACTGGGGTGGGAAATGCCCAAGCTCGCAGAGTTCAGCCCAGCGCAGGTGGTCTCAGCAGGGGGGTTCACCGTCCGCTGACAAATGTCAGAAAATAAATGCCGGCAGAGTTATCATCTGAGACAGTGTCTCAGAGGGGGTGCTGTCAGGACCCATGGTGGCCCTGGAGCTAGGCATTGTTTTCAGTGGTCCTCTGGATGGAAATATAAACTCACAGCAGATGAAATGTGTGACTGATGAAAAGGCAGGTGGAGTTGTAAATCATGCTGTGAACAGGGCTGTAGTACAGAGTGGTTAAACTTGTGGTAAGCTAGAATTATTCAAAGCAAATGCATTTTAATGCAGCTAAATACAACATTGTACCTCTCTAAACAAGGAGGAGTGCTGTGTTTTGGAAGGTAGCAACTCTATAAAAAATTTAAAAAAGGCATTTGTGGACAAGCAATAAATTTGAGTTCCCAGTGTGATATTTTGGCAAGGAATGTGAACGAACGTGATCCTAGATTGCGAACAGGGAGTCCTGAGTGGCAGCAGAGATACGATTTACGCATTAGTGAGACTGATACTGGAATATTATGTTTGGCTTTATTTTTCAAAGCATGCAGAAAAACTGTAGATAGTTCAGTAAAGAGCCCCAAGTTGATTCAAGAGTGGGAGAAGACACCCTAAAGGTGGAGAGAGGACAATGACCAGTTGAAATTTGGACTGTGAGTGAATTTTGTCTGGACCTAGCATAAGTCCTAGCCATGTAATGTTCTCCACATATATGTGGAAAGTTTCTTAATATTCTACTCTTCTCCATGCCCATTGAGAATTGGCTTTCTCTTTGCAGCTGTGAAGGCAGCACCTTTGACTGGTGTGGCAAAGCTCCCTTGGCTCTCAGCTTTTTGCTGAGCAGGCGTCTCTATGCAGTGCTGGTGAAAATAAATGGGATTTTTCAGTTCAGGCTGTGAAGGTTATCAAAAGTATGCTGAAACATGACTAGCGTTCAGTTTTGAAGTATCTTGAATAGAAAGTACCAGGTATGAAAGAAGTCCTTCATCCAATCAAGATCGGCATAGTAAGAATTAACAGTGGGAAGCCAGATAAATCAAATCAGGAATTAGGTGCAGTTTTTTAATCACTCAAAGCGATTAAACGTTGAAACAAACTGCAAAATGAAACAGTGGCTTCTCTGTTTCTTGAGATCTTCAAATGAAGTATGCGTGTACTAGCCAAAAACAAATTATCAGGCTCAGAATAGGGTATACCAGTAATATTTGAGCTGCAAAATAGAGGAGGCCAGGCTTTCTGGCCTTGAGCTACGAAGTAATGAATTCTCAAAACATTTTCTTTTCTGGGGAGGGACTGTTTTGAAAGTTCAGTGTTAGTCTTTTTCCTGCCCACAGCGTGGTTCACAGCCAGGTCCTTGGTGATCAGGGCTTGTATCAACACAGCAATATACTTGTGTACTTCTGAGCATTTTAGGGAGTAGGAACAGAATGGGCACCAGTGATCCCATTAAATTTCTCAGGGATCCTGGGATGGGGACACCTTGAGCCAAGCCCTGTGAAGTCCCAGTTCTGCTCCCTGTTCTTCCAGCTTGCTGTAGTGTCTTTGGCAGTCCTCTCCACTGCCCTTTCTCATTCCCTTGGCTGTGCCTCAGATACAGGCTTAAAGCACTCTGAAGTGCTATAAAACTTCCAGTTATTATTGTTAGTCCTCAAGAGCCTTTGAAAACACATTCAGCACATGCCCAGACTCTCTGAGCTCCTTGGGAAGATTTGTTCTTTCCTGATTTTTCTGAACTATTGGCATACAGTTAAGCTCGAAGTGCCAGCCGTTTCCTTTCTTACAGCACACCCATTTTGCAACCACAGCAAAGCGTGGAGTTGGCAGAGCTATTTAAATAAGCCAGGAGAGAGTCTTGCTGAAGCAGTACAAGCTCACCGAGCATGTTTCACAGCATGTTAGATTAGCCTGTGCTCAGTGCCATGCTGCACAGGTTTTGCTCACTGATAGAAAAAAAAGTATTGAGAATTCATTAATTTGTGACTTGCTCAGTCATCTGTCTGTGCCATGCAGGTTGTAGCACAGGCAAATTCTTAGGCTGTGCTCAGGGTTTTGAAGACCTGGATAATAACAATAATTTGGTTAGAGAAATTTGCTGGCCTGCAGATAACCTTTTTTGTCCTCTACACTTTAAATATCTGAAAGGCAAGTAAACAGCTGAGCCATTTCTTTGGGTACCAAAATTGTTGTCTTTGAAACTCGCCTCTTCTCCCCAGAGGATATCGCCCCACCGAGTGTAAAGCACAGCCAGCCCCTTCCCTTGGATTCTCAGAAATCCAAGCCTAAAGGACAGAGCCCCAGCCAGCATGCTCATCAAAGTGTGGGCATATCTAGGAAAGGAGAGTAGATGTGCTTGTGCAGCTGTGATGCTCAGCAACAAGCAGCTGTTCACAACTGTGTTTCTCCATCTTGCTTCTTTTTTAAGATGGGCTCTTGGAGAAGAAAGGACAGATTTTAAGCACCAGTGGTTCCTTTTAGCATGGTGTTTTCTTGGTCCGAGCCATATCAGCGAGACAGCTGGCGGACTTGATTTATAGAAAGCCATGTATCACAGAATGTAAGATGTAAGGCTGCAGTGGTTTGGGTTTTAAATCCTCAAAAGAGAAGGTAATTTGCCAGTTTATCACGTGAGAAACTGTAGCACTGGCTTCTTGTGTAGTAAAAATATCTACTTTGACTCGTGACCATGGAGGGTCCCCACATTGAGATATACTATGTGAATGTAGGATTTACCCCAAGCATTGTAGTGTCTAACTAACTTGAGGATACCGTTGTGTTGAGCATAGTGGTTCAGCCACTAAGCATTTTGGAGGAAATGGAGGAAAACCATGAGTGTCTCGTGGTTTTGGTTTTGGTGAACCAAAAGGGAAAGATGCACATAAAAAAAAATTCTGTCCCGCAAACAAAATATTTTGATCTGATATTGAACATTTACTGATACTTTTAAATTCAGCTAAGGAAAAATATAAATGAAAAATCTGTTAAAACAGAAAGTTAGTAAGCATGAGAATGAAAGATTTAGATGCTTTTCAGATTTTTGTTTTGTATGAACTATTTGGTGATACCACAATGATACTCTGAGGTATTTGCTACCACTAAATGGGTATTTTTCTGAGAAGAGTTTGGGTTGAATCTGTCCAGCTTTAAATGCAAATGTAGACGAATATTTTAGACAGCGGTAATAGTTGGTTTGAAACCTGTTTCTGATTGCATGTGATGCTTACAGGCTCAGTTCTCCAGGTTCAGACCAGTAATCATGCTATCTGCATCTTTCATCAGTAAAACTTCTCTTTCCCCATACAGTTGTTACATGTCGGGGTCTGAAATTTAACCTCCACTCAGGTGAACACTGAGGAACCTCATGACATGCAACTCTTCCTCATTACAGCAAGAGTCCTTTCACTCTCTTCTTTTTGCTGTGCTGCCTTGTGTCGTCCTGAAAAGTAGAACAACTCCTGCTGGCACTGATTGTCAAAATAACTGGTATCTCTAGTACCTTCAGACTTTGTATCTCAGAAAAAGAGCCAGTTTGCACTTTGAGGGTCTGCATGGGGCAGATACTCTCTGCTCTTCGTGTGCACGTGGGTGCATCCATGCGGTGCAGAGCAGCTGTCTCAGATCTGAAGCTGCTGCTGTCGCCTCCAGCAGTGGTGTAACCATTGTCAGCACTTGGGTCTGCACCCTCTGCTTTGCTGTGTGCTCTGTGGTCTTCTAACATTGTTTCAGTGAACTACCTGTGTCCTGAGCGACCAACTACACAGGATTTGGGGCACACTGCAGTGTTCTGCTAGGTTTACTGAAAAACACAAACCTTTCTCTTGAGAGGCCATGCTTCAAAGCTATACTACAGATACGCTGCTGTGGGTATGTGCTGTCCCTGCCATTCTGGAACATTGAATATCGCTAATGAAATAAGCCCTTTTTTTTCATTTATTAAAGAACATGTTGGTATGTCACAATTTAGTACTCTGGGTGAGACTTCACCCTTCACTGAAATGGATTTATATACCTACTCTCAGAAGGTTATTATTTTCCTGGGATTTATGTGCCATGCTTCAGTGTTAATTGTAGATTATTCTCATCACTTTGCCTTTCATCAGAAGCAGGCTATACTTCAGCAATCATATTATCCCATTATCCAGACTTAGGAGCAGTATTGACACATCTGTGATTTAACCCACATCTGCAATATTTCGTAACATAAAGGACACAATGAGTAGGATTCAGCTCTTGGATTAAGATGGGCTTAACAGTCAGTAGAGGACTGGCCATTACAGTCAGTGGAGCCCAGAGAGTAAATCAAGAGACCTCATATAGGGGAACTTCTTTAAGGTGAGTTTTCTACACTCAGTGAAGTGGGTTGATTGATCTCTACTGATAGTAGCAGGAACTTAGACTCTGAGCGCACAGCCAGCCAGCCAGCCACATGTAGACCTGCATTTGGGTGTCTTAATATACAAACTGAACCCCATGTTTCACTCTGCCAGAGCTTTGTCCCAAGACCTTGCTTTTCCCCTGCCAGGCTAACCTACAGGTGGACTTGCTGAAGCTGCTGAGTTATTTTACCCAATAAAGGCCTGCTCCTTCATCTCTAATTGAGGAACGTGGCTGGCCTATGATACTGCCAGATCAGTGGAGAGAGAAGCACCTCCAAAACCCAATTCAGATCATTGGTGGCTGAATCACCCTCTGAAGGGGTGTCTCCTCTGCTGCCTGTGCAGGGAGCATGGAGGACAGCTCTCTGAGGCCCCTGAGCACAGTGCCAACAGATAGAAAATGAATGTGCACTGCATACTTTTTGTAAATACGCCTGGCTGGTCAGCACACTCCAGGAGAAATAAGAGCATGAAATAGGTTGAATTCAAAGGCTGTCTAACTGATTTGACTTCATAGTCCTTTCTGCTATGAGTCACTCCTGGTAGGTCATTTCCACAGCTTTCCCAAGTGTTTTTGCTCCTGACGAGACGAGGGATTCATACTTATCATGGTTGGACCTCAACTTAATACCAGCTCAGTGACATTACTTGGCTAAGAACAAAACCAATTCTGTGAATTCAAAAGACAGGGCAAATCTCTGATGGAGAAAGCAAGTTCACTTCCTTTTCAGCTAGAATTCTAGGAAGAAGCTTCCCCCTCTTCCAAAAAAATATGTTAAAAGTATTATTTTGGTTCAGATATTTTTAAATTAATGCCAGTATTGGAATCTCACCTCTCTGCAAAGTAAGGAAGCCATTTCCCCTGCCTGGCCTCAATGTATAGCGACACCTGTGAAAATAGAATTTTTCCACAATCCAAATACAAAGCAGCAGTAATAGTTTTGTTGATGTGTAACGTTTCTTTACTGGTTCTTTGAATGCTCTCTGTGTGGCCCCGATAAATTTGAGGTAAGCAATGTCTGTACCTGCATGCTGATTTGGGATCAGCTTGCCACCGGGGATGGTTCTCTGAAGTTAGTGTTATCACTGGGGTACACATTTACCAAGTCCTTACCCTGCAGGCTGGTCAAAATGTTAAGAAAGGTAGGAAGCACTTTTAAAAGGAGATGACTTCTGAAAATAGGACGTATAGTGGGTACTTGAAGCACAGAAAGCAGTAAATTTGTTTCCCATGTACTGTGTGCCCAACAGCATTTGACAGTGAGAAAAAGCATTTGGAGAGATGGCTGGGATAGTCTCAGAGAGAGCATTGTTTTCATAGATTAGGAAAGCTCCTTCTTTGCTTCCGGAGAGCTTATCTACATCAACAGCTTTTCTTCCCTTTAAAAGAATTTGGAAATTGTTTTTTAGATGAGCAAAAAACCTGAGAATTGCAGAGACAGTCAGGACATGATTTAAAAAAAACACAAAAGGAAGATGGTCCTCTTGAGAATAGGGAGAGCTAATTTCAGGCAGTGCCAAGGAAAGGTGAAAGTAAATAGAAAAGAAAATGGAAAGTCTTGGCAAAAAAAAGAGCCTCTGTGCCAAGCAAGTAGGAGATGCTGGACATAAGCAGAAAATAAAGTTGTAGTGACTTGTGCATTCTACAGTTATGTGTAATAGCAGTGGATATGATGCTTTACAGATACTTCAGTGAAATGCTTTTCTTTGAAGAAGCAGTGAAGGCTGTAATATCAAATATTGCCAATACAGAAATTGAAATGCCGCTATCCTTGGTTCAGCCTGCACGTCTGCAATGTTAGTGAAATCCTAGCCCAAAGAAAGAAGTGTCCACAAGATTCTTTTTTCCTCTGCACTTTTCCTCCAAGACTTCTCAAGTCTCTCTCCTAGAAAAAAACTGCCAAAATAGTAGTTTTTCTGCATAAGCACATTGTCCCCATGTCCTGGGGGTGACATATCAATGGAGGAAAGGATGTTCAGATGTAGGCATGTCAACATGACCATTTGGCCTTGTGACTGATGTCCTTCCCACATGACTTTGCATTCAGGTTGGTTTTAGGCATAGGTGAATGCTGCCAGATTGTATGTCTCAATAGCAGAGGATCTTGGAAACTGATTTAACAGCAAAGCTCCTCCTTGTTTAGATGACTTCATGAAGCAGGGCCAGGGCATGCTCCTGCTCTACACCATGAAGAACCCGTCCTTCCCAGAGTATGTGTTCAGCAGTGAGAGTGGCATCATGTGCCTGGACTTCCATAATGACCACCCCTACCTCGTGGCAGTGGGCTTCTATGATGGCAACGTGGCCATCTACAACCTGAAGAAGGCAACCTCTCAGCCCAGCCACAAGAGCAGTCCTAAGTCAGGAAAGCACACAGAGCCAGTGTGGCAGGTAAGGGTGCTTTTCCTTTCCTCTAACTGAGCTTTTAATTGGGCTGAGTTTGGGCACAGAAAAGTGCTGTATGGGGAAAGGTGTTGGTTTAATACGTGCGTTAAGGATTGATTATGAAGTTGTATTTCAAGCTAATTTTGAAATATGCAGAAAAGCAAAGCAATTGCATGAATCCTTTGTCCTCAACAGAAACTACACATGTGAGCAAAAGTTTTCTATAAACAATGATTTCTTCGTAGTTTTCATTATTATAAATTAATTCTGTTTGGGGAGGAACTGATCTCCTCTGTATATACCAGCATGCAATGCTATTTATGTTCCAAATACAAAATCACAGGGCAGAAAGTGACGAGCAGCTTGTGAAACGTGTGTATCAGCCCTAAAAGAGAACTTTGTTGGGTGCAATAAACTCAGAGGCAGCTGCCTGTGGAATTGGCTGCCACTGGGATTCAAGACACACTACCTTGTAGTTGACCTTGAAATATTCTAGTGAATTAAGAATTGTGATGTGCAGGTTATGCTCTTAAAGCAATGCCACTCTGGCATCTGTCACAAAGAGTCACCAGATGGATGATATTGTGAAGGACTGGGATGAATATGTTGCTACACACAGCTAACTTTATAGCTATGTCTACAATGTAATCTGAGTTAAGATTGGAGCACTGGAAAGTATATGTGCTTCTGATCTCATTTATAGCAGTAAATGTCTGTCAGCACATATTTCAGCATGGTCTGTATGAGCCTGTTGAGGTGCAGGTCTGTGTATTTGGTTTGCCAGCCTGGGCTACAGGTGTTGCTGCCATTAACTATTGCTGTCACCCGATTTAGGCTGCCTAATACAGTCATATGTCTAGGCACACTGTCAATGTTCCTTGTACTTTGGCACATGCCATGCATGGATTGTATCCCAGCTATGGCTCCTTGTTATTGCATCTTCCAATAAAAGTCCGAGAAATCAAAGGATCCTGATGGGACTGCAGATGAATGTGGAATATGTCAAGAGTAAGACTGGTGCTTGCTATAAACAGAGAGGTTATGCAAATGTAACATTTCAGAGAAGACCTGAATTCTATATTTGCTACTTCTCTGTCCAAAGCTTTTCCTCTAGCAAATATTTTTAGCTCTTCTTGCAGGTTAACGTGGTACCCCAGCCATGGGTTATTATCATAATACAATGTGTCAGGCACACACACGCACACAGGCAGAGAACTCCAAGCTTCTCCCACTGCCATTTAGGCTTCCAGTAAAAAAAGCCTGACAAAATATTAAGTCCTATGTGCAGTTTTTCATGGCCATGCTATGGGAGGCTAACAGTCGTTACTGCACACTATAGCTGCCAGAATCCCAGATCATTTGTGCCCCAGATGATATTGGGAAGGACAGAGTATGCGTAAGGGGTGTTATTAGTGACCTCATCCCTACAGACCAGAAGCAGGTATGTTCAGCAGTAGAAGCAGTCTGTATGGCATTTTTAGAGGTAGGTTTATGTGTACCACTTGGCAGCAGTGTGGCTCAGAGGTGAAAAAAATCATTCGGCACTCTAGGGAGATAGCTCTGAAAAGGAGAGAAACTACCTCATGGATACGGGTAGATGTAGGTGTGGGTAGCCTCTAGTTTCTGCTTCTTTGTTTTCTTTCCAAAGGTTGAGTGTTGAGAATCATTATTCTTGGTTTTCTTCTGCAATGAAGTACCGATATTTTTAGTAAACTTTACAGTTTTTGACTTGCTACAAAACTATTGAGCAAGGGTAGTAATAAAGTGATTGCACAGCAATCAGGAGAAGAGCTTGTACCTCTGTTGGGAAGATCTGAACTGTAGAAATTTGTCAATGTCAGCCAAAAGGTTTAGAAAAGGTTTTCTCTCCATTTGATGGGAGGAGAATGGACATGAAGGACTATCTGTTAGGTTGAGACACTGGATTGTTATTCCTTATTCAGCATTAAATGGTTCTAGAAAGTGATGCCTTGTTTCTCATATTTAGTTTAAAGATGCTCTATTCTCCCCCACCAGTTCCTCAAGGAGTCTGAAGGCTGGTCTTTGTCTAGACCACCCTGTGCAGTCCTCACTTTTGTTGAGACTGCAAGCCCATGACTTTGAAGACCAATTAGAAAAGTAACAAAGTTCTCCCTAACAATTAGGAGCCTTTGTTCTCTGGACTGCCTGGCTCCTTCCTTTTGAAACAATACAGCCCTTTCACAATGAGAGCAAAATGGGAAGCAAGTAAAGCAGGCTGACAGCTCTTTTTTTTGTGCCGTTTCACCTTCAATGACTTAGTAATATCTCAGTAAGTTTGTGTAAAACAAAGCTGATGTAACATAGCCCATTATTAAGAGCAAAATAGAATAATATAAATTTTCTAATTCTGTTATCTAAGACTTTGTCTGCCTGATACAGCCCTCCATATTTTTAAAGAGCTTAGCAATGGCTTCTTATAGATTTGTCAATTGTCTTCCATGTATTAAGTGCTACTGCATTGTAAATAATGGAAAATTCTGACTTGTTTTAAATTACACACTTCTAATTCCTTACTACCAATTGTTTAAGATCCAAAGCCAGAAAGGAATAAACACATACATAGGCATGTGAATGTACATGCATGCAGTGCAATGTGGCTAATACACCACCAAAACTTTAAGTCTTACAGGAACATAGAACTAGAAATGGTCTCCCAGGTCGGTGAATTCAGGCCTCTGCCTTTGGCTGCGAACATCAGCTTGAAAGGAGCCAGCTCCTGGGAAACCTGTCATGTTCTGCTAGGCAAAAGCCTATGTGGAGTTAAGCTAAACCTCACTTTAATCAAAATAATGCTCCAAATAATCAGCAAAATTCTCACACTCCCATCATCTCCAGCACCGAGTATTCCTAGAAAGCAAGTCCCTGGACAGGGTATCTGTTTGAGCCAGTGGCTCAGTCCCAGGGCTTGGCTCTGAGTGTTAATGAGGGTGGCCAAAATGGGACAACTTGACTAGATTTTGGCACCCAGATCCCACAAGAGCAGTCTCCTCTGGGGAGAAGTGGCACCTTGCTGGGAAGGGTCTCTCAGCATCGAGCCTCTCCCTTTGCCAGCCTTTGAGTTTTGTTCTTACTTTCTCCCTTCTTTTTTAAAAAGATGATGATGAGCATTTATTTACAACTGAGAAAAGTGCTTTTTTTCTTACCTTTCTTCACTGGGATATGCTAAATATTTCAGGCTTGAAGCATTTGGAAGCTGGAGCAGTTCAGAAACAGGGATTGATAACTGAAATTATCTGCTGTGTCAATGTTTGTTTCTGCTCTTCAATCTCCCTCCTAAAATACATCTTATTCAACAGATTGTTTCTACTGTGTGCTTCTAGTTCACATTCACATCAAACAAAAAGGATGTTATTTCTGCTTGCTGCTGGGACTAGTACAGAGCCAATTCCAACTGCTGCAGAGGGTTGGAAATATTTTTCTTTTACTTGCTCACCATCAGGATTACTGACTAAATTCCCACTACAGAGTGTTGACCCTAAGATCTGCAACGTGAACATTTTTTTGGCTGTGCTTAGAGCGAATCTCAGCTGTGGCAGGCTTGCCTATGTGCACAATGTGGTTTGGAATTGCTATGGAGAGATCACTGGTTAGAAAAGCAAGTTCGTTCATTGTTAGTTTACTGAAGCTGATCTGGCCTCCCTGAGTACCTGATACCATGGAGCTGCAGACGGCATCCTGAAAGAATTCTTTTCTGCCTTATATTCGTGCATGGGAGGAGAAAGGGCTGGCCACTGCTTGCTAATTCTTCACCAAATGCCGTTCAGGTTAAATGTGACGCTCCTGGTTAGAATAAAAAGGACAAGGCAGGACAGTAATAGTCTGCAAACTGCCAAAAGAAACTAGAGGGAGTGTCAGCTTGTGGAATAGATTCGCAGTAGAACTTGTGGAAGTCCCATCTCAAATGTAAACCAGATAAAACGCACCTGAGACTTGCTTGCTGGAGTTTGCTGCATAATTGTGTGATCACTTCTCCATCTCTACTTTCTATGTTCTAATCTAAGTCCTTAAATAAGTCTACACTAAATCTTAGCAGTTCATGAAGCCACCCCAGACTCACTGAGGTCTTGTTTTGCTGGTGGAAGTAAATGAGTTCTGTTACAGAACCCCTTTAAAGTCAGCATGACCTGCTGTTCTCCACCCCACTCTGTGCTGCTGGGCAGAGCTCCACAAAAAAAAGGCCTTTCCAGGAAGCTGATTGTATTCACTGCACTTAGGAGAAGAAAAAGCGTTTTATTCATAATCCACTGTCACACCAGCACATTGTTTTGTTGCTGATGACAGGCAGTCTCCTAAATCTGTCATCTGCAGTCAGACAAACAGATTTTGCAGCTTGCATTGCCTCTGAGATGTTACTGCTTCACATAATATTTTGTTCCTTCGGCTTCAGGCAAACAAAGAGTTTGATGCAAAGGAAGTAAAAGAAAAAGAAAAGACAGAAGGTTGCTATCAAGGTCAGAATAAAGATCAGCTGTCTCAGAACAGGCTAAACATCCTTCCCGTTGCCTTTACTGCTGAGGAGCACAAAATAGGTGTTTGCTGGGGGTAGTTCAGTGATAAAACCACATTCAACTCTGTGAGGATACTGTTCACAGAATCACAGAATCACTAAGGTTGGAAAAGACCTGTAAGATCATGAAGTCCAACCATTACAAAAAAAAAAAAAAAACCCCAAAAAACTACCCACACACCAACACACACCACCCACACCACACAGCACCATGCCCATCAAGCCACGTCCCACAATGTCACATCCACACGCTCCTTGAATACCTCCAGGGAGGGTGACTCCACCACCTCCCTGGGCAGTCTATTCCACTGTGTTACCACTCTCTCAGTAAAGAACTTTTTCCTAATATCCAGTCTGAATCTCCCCTGGTACAACTTGAGGCCATTTCCTCTAGTCCTGTCGCTAGTCACTTGGGAGAAGAGACCAACACCCACCTCTCTGCAACCCCCATTCAGGTGATTGTAGAGAGCGATGAGGTCTCCCCTCAGCCTCCTCTTCTCCAGGCTAAACAACCCCAGTTCCCTCAGCCGCTCCTCATCAGACTTGTGCTCCAGACCCCTCACCAGCTTCGTCGCCCTTCTCTGGACACACTCCAGCACCTCAATGTCCTTCTTGTAGTGAGGGACCCAAAACTGAACACAGTATTCGAGGTGCGGCCTCACCAGAGCCGAGTACAGGGGCACAATCACCTCCCTACTCCTGCTGCCACACTATTTCTGATACAGGCCAGGATGCCGTTGGCCTTCTTGGCCACCTGGGCACACTGCTGGCTCGTATTCAGCCGGCTGTCGACCAGCACCCCCAGGTCCTTTTCTGTGGGGCAGCTTTCCAGCCACTCGTCCCCAAGCCTGTAGCGTTGCCTGGGGTTGTTGTGACCCAAGTGCAGGACCCAGCACTTGGCCTTGTTGAACTTCATCCGGTTGGCCTGGGCCCATCCATCCAGCCTGTCCAGATCCCTCTGCAGAGCCTTCCTACCCTCCAGCAGATCAACACTCCCTCCCAACTTGGTGTCATCTGCATCTCCACCTGTTGGGGGATAACTCTAGAGGAGAAACAGAAATTTGGAGAAAAAAGGAGCAACAGAGGAAATTTGGAGCAACAGAGACCTGAAATCAAGGAGGCTGGACCAGAGACAGGGATGAGGAGCTGGCAAGTGGGAAAATGTAGCCTGAAGAGATAATAGAGCAGAAACCTGATGGTGAAGATCATTAAGCCCCAAATCTCTAGGGTAACACAAGTAAACTGCATCTCTCATACTCAGTCAGTGCAATGTCTGCACAGAGGACCTTATTCTCCAACCCCAGTTTTCTCCTACTTTTTTCTTGCTACCATCTCTGCCTTCCATACCTGGCCCAATATGAACAGGGCAAAAAGTCTAATTAAACTCTGATGTCCCAGGAGTAAAGGAGGCCACTGTATCCTCACCAGAGAGGTCACTTCAGTCATTCAGCACATGCACATAATTACAGAGGAGTGGGATGAGCATCCATAGGCCAGCTAGGATGCATTTGGGGTCCAGATACCTCAATCTGTCAGAGATGTCCTTGTTAGAGCAGTCCTTAGCTACAATCCTGCTCCTGACACTGAACTCTGAGTCCAGTGACAAGCTCTTGCAGCAGCAGCCGCGCGGGTCTGTCGAGGACCTGACATTGCAGTCCTCGCTGCAGCACCATGAGGCATTTAGTGGCTGATGGACATCTGTCATGTGTTTGCTCCCTTGTCCTCTCCTGGAGGGAAGTGTGGGCAGGAAGGGCTGTGCTTGGGAAGGGTTGCCATATGCTTGCTGCAGAAAACAGAATCACGGTCAGCAGCTTTCTGTCCTTAGTCCTTAGTCGCTGTGAGAGCTCACTGCAGAGTCACAGCCCTGCTGGAGGAAATCCTGTCTCCCATGCAGTCAAGTTTCATCGGTTTTTGGAAGGGCTTTGCTGAGCCACAGAAGTCCATCCAGAAACTTTGGGATCATTCAGGCATGGTGGAGGTGGCGCAAAGTGCAGGACACTGCTGTGGCAAAAATGCTGGATAAAATCTTTTGCAGCATGTTTGTACCTAGTTCAAAACCTTTTGGACACTTTTTGAGCCACTTTAAGGTTAGGCAAGGTAAATGTCCAAATGCTTCTTCCTAAGTATCTTTGACAATAATGAACAAAATCCCTGATCTTTTAACTTCAATGCTGTATTTTTTGAGATGGTATCAGATTGCGCCTTCTGGAGATTCAGTTTCTTTAGCTGGTTATTTTTAAATTGTGCCTTGGGTATGGATTCTTGTGGGTTAGAAATTCTCTTGCAAAGCATCCCTTGCAGATCATGTAACGTTTGTCTGAAAAGGAGTTTTTTCTGCTTTGATGCTGCTTTTCCCTCTGTACTTCATACAGATGCTGAAGTTACTTTCTGCCTTCTGCTCTCACTGCTGCTTGCTAAATAGATTCTTTTCTAGTGCTGTATTGTTCTTCTCCCTCCTCTTCCTTTTACTTAAGATTCAAACCATCTTATTGTGGGTTTTCAGGTTGTTTATTTCTTTTCTAGTGTTTGCAAGCAAAGTGTAAGTAATTTTCTTTGCCTTTTAGTTGTAGTTGTAGGTGCTAGTTAGTGGAGAAAACGTCACTTATAAAATTTAAGAGTCCCTGAAGGCCTTGGGATGTTGGAAAATGTTAGCCTGAAGTTTAAAAGGGCAGAGAAGTTGTTATGCATTGGTTTGGTTGCTTAGATCTTTGAATCCTGTTCTACTGATTTACAGCAGTCACAAAAGTTAACTAAATATAATAGGAATCAGGAAACTATGTTGGGGCTTAGTGGAAAAAATTTATTTCTTTGCTGGCCTATGAAATATTACTGCTGATTGCTGGATCTTCAAAATAGGTGTAGAAAGAGTATGGACCAGAAGGAACTGATGCAGCCTGTGAAACAACAGAGTGCTTCTCTGAAGAGGATGAAATAGAGATAAAAGAGTGATAAGGGCAGAGCTGGAGGCAAGATGGGCCGGGACGGTGCAAGCAAGGTCACACAGATACACAGTGAGATGTGGGGAGCCGGGGCTGGCCACAGCTCCCACCCTTCTCCCACGCCTGGTGCTACAGTGAGCTGCCTCAGCTCGGTGCAGTATCCGGGACCCTTAGCACCTAGCAGACCCCGAGGCCGGCTCTCCCCGTCCCTGCTGCAAGTCTGCTCAATCCTGTGATGAAGGGAACCTTCTGTCAGGCACATTACAGATGCTGTCTCTGATTTAGCAGCATCAGACAGCTTGGGGATTTGGATGCGAGCCTGCCTGCCGTGTGTGTCTACTTTCCCTGCACACAGAGTGCGGAACTTCATATTTTGTCTGTAAATTGGAAATCCTGCTCGGTGGGCATGGTCAGAATTGAAACCAAGAGCTGTGAATTGCAATTGGTTAAATATGCCTGAGCTTTGCGGGCCTCTGGCACCCATTGCTCAGTTACATGCTGTGTCTGACATGGGAACACGGCCAGTGGAGGGACAAACAGGTGAGAGTCTAATGTCTGGTTCCTTGCTCCTCAGCTGTTAACGTACCAGCCTAATAAATATAGTGGGAAGTGCTGTGAGGGGAATAAGCAAACAGATTCCTGGTGAAACGCTGTGCAAAGCAGAGCATCCGAATCCCAGCAGGAAGAAAACAAACTGAACGTAGGGCCAGCTTTATCCAGTGCTATTTATAACTGAGCTTTGCTTCCTCCAGATAAATCTGTGTCTCTGAAGTGCAAGTGATGCACAAGCCCCAGGCTGGGCCTTTGCCTTGCACTGGTGGCACCCCCATGGCTGTGCTCTCTGCTCAGCTTGGTGCTGAGTCCTTCCTAGTATCACCAAATGTGCTCTTTGGTAGGAGAGGTTTTGCCACCCTTTTTCTGCACCCGAAATTGGTGGGTGATGTGTGAACACACTGATGCGGTGGGCCTCATTCTTTGCTCCAGTCTGCTGATCTTGAACTCTTGAGTCCATTGGTGTTCAAGATATGGTGCCTGGGGGTGTGAATCCCAGGAAGATGCCATCAAGGTGGAGGGCACTTGGTCTAGCTGTGGGAGAGAAGTGATTTTCAGAAGAGGAATGTTTACGGGACTAAATATGACATGGGACTTTATTTTACAGTGTGTCCTCATTGCTGGTGAACACATCTAACTGTTTTCCCTTGGCTATCAGGAAGTTTTCAAGGACTTTGGAGGAGAAAACCCCAGGAAGGCTTGTAGTAAAGCTTGCAAGTAGCCATATGCTGCTAGAGTGAGAGAAGGCATTTGTAAATTTTTTTAGATGGGAAGTTCCTGCTATTGCCTGTAGCAGGAGCAATCTCTTCCACTGGATAAGCCTGATATTTGCTGATACCCATGAATAAAGCCATCACCCATGAGGGAGGTGACTGATGGCCTGTGGTCAAGGGCTGCACCAGGAGCACCCAGGTATTGCTGTGCTGTGTCTTCTGTTTCAGGATGTTTTGAGATGTGTTTTGTTGTCATAGCAGTAGGCTGAAGAGTTCTCCCTCCTGGATCCTTGCTTGGTGAGATATGGTCCTGCCCAGCTGGCTGCCTTGGATGCTGCCTAACTTCTTTGTAGATGAAGCAGCTGCCTTCATTTCCACACCTATCTACTGTTACCAAGCCTGTCAGCCACACCGACTCTCTTAACCAGCATGTTTATTATCAAGAAAGCTGTATTACACCAAAAGGCAATAGGTGAAGTCAGGAGACATCTGAGTAAATCCCTACTTCTGCTTCAGATAGGATGGCAGAGAGTACCTTAGATCAGAGTTGCTTATGAAAGATGCAAGAAGGAAGCCCAAACTGACTGGAATGCATTGGGATCTTTGAATGTCTTGCCATTCATCAGCTGTCTAAACCATTTCCTCTCTAATGCAAACAGTACAGCCGAGTATTTAAATATTACTGGCTCACCTTTAGGAAGAGTTAGTCCTTGCAGAATTTATCACTTTAATGGCTTCTGTCATGGGGGCAAGTTTGCTTCCTAAGCACATTGAGTTGATCCATTCTGTCTTGTTGCATGATTTTACAGTAAAACATCAACAAATTTTTCTACAAAGGACAGAATAGCACTGAGAACCCTCCTTCACTTAGCAGCTCCCTTATCTGCAGATTACTGTCATAGCTGAAACATTTGCATTTAAAAGAAAACAGAGATTTTAAGATAGGAACATTTTTCAATGAATTTATTTTTAAGTTTTTACATATATATATGTAAATCAAAGTAATTTTTGTTTATATCTCTCCATCAGCTTTTACTCACGCTCAAAAGACTTGACTGCTATACAAAGCAGTCTCATCTATTGCAGTGAATGAAGCAGTCACAGTGCGGTTGAATGTGACATGCAGTAAGCTCATGAAACGTGAGACTGAATTTAAAATCAGACTGAACCTTCCTTTCTGGAACTAGGGAACTCTTCGTGAATAACAGAAACGAGAACTGGCAGAGGCCTTGAGAATGTCCTCTTCTTCCCATCATGCCATCACAGATGTTGCGATACCATTCCTGCTGTGCTTTCTTCAAAATGAGATTGAGCAGACTAGCTGTCTTCACCAGTACTGACAGACTGGAGTCGTTACCTACTATGCCTTACATGGTACACACCTCTTAACGCATGTGAAAAGGAATTCTGTAATTGCCCCACCTCCCCAGCAGTATCATTTTGCTGATTCCTGCACCAGCCTCTGATCCTTTTCTGCAATACTGCCACTTAGCCAGAAGTTCCCTGATTTCTACTTGTTTATATGCTTTCCTCTTCCTGTCTGTGTCCCTCTGGACTTGTCTTTATCACATTTTACCTTATTGCTTTCAGACTATGTCTCCAGTTTGTCAAGATAACTTTGAGTCCTGATCCTAACAGAATCCTCTGTCTCTAAACTGTTTCATCTGCAAATATTCTGTGTATTTTGCAATCCACTATGAAACTTAGTAATGAAAATATTGAATAGAACTGGACCCAGGACAGTCCCTTGTGGGAACCATCTAAAGATGTTCTCCCAAGTGGTCAGGAAGTCACTGATTATAACTCTTGAAAATTCGTTTTTCAATCATTCATCCAGTTCATAGTAATTCCATCTAGACCTTATTTTCTTAGCTTGCTTCTGAAAACATCACAGGGAGTATGCCAAAAAGCCTTGCAAAATTAAAGGTAAATCACATCTACTCCTTCCCTCTAATCCTTTAGACCCATTACCCCGCCAAGGAAGGAAATAAATTTTGTTTGACAAGATCTTTGCTTGACAAGCCCATATTTACTGTTTCTTATCTTCTTATCCTGAACATATGTAAGGATGACTTAATAGTTTGTTCCAGCTCTCAAAGTTCAACGTTAGGCTGACTGGTCCACAGTCCTTTAACCTATCCTTCAAAACAGGTTTTGTTTTGGGTTTTCTGGGGACATTTTTGCCCTATTCCTATCCTCCAGGACCTCTCCTGTCTTCTAGTTTTCATAGATAATTGCTAATGATTCAGAGATTGCTTCAGCTGCTCCCTTAAGCACCCTAGGCTGAATTTCATCAGGCCATACAGAATTGGATATATCTGTTTTATCTCAACATTCTGGTCTGTGCTCCTTAGAGTTGATTTTGTTAGATGTCTAGTTACAATTTATCTTTTTGTATGGCACTGAAACAAGGAAGACCTTATACTTCTGCTTTATCTGTGGTTGGTTGTGGGACCTGCCTTCCTCTTTGTAAACAATAAAAGGGGTCTAAGAGACAGAGACTCAGATGAACCTTTCTGGTGTATCTGATTCTGGCTCCAGGCAGGCACCGGCCCTCTGGCCCAAAAAGTCACATTCCCCTCAAAAGAGTCTCCAATTTCTTCCCTGTGCAGGTGTCTCAGGCAGTGGCAGAAAGGTGTTAGTGTCCCTCAACTTGTGAGGGTTGCTTTTCTCCATGAAGTTTCTGCATCTGCGAAGACTCTGGAGTCTGACAGTGGCAGCCCAGCTGTCCCCATATAGCAGGCCTGATTCTTCTTCTCCAGGATGGCTGCTCCTCTTTATTTGTGACTGGATTCATCCATCCACTGTGTTTTTACCAGCACCGTGTCTAGAGCTCAGGAAAGTGGATGACGACAGGGACTAGGCTTTCACAGCAGGGCTTCTGAGAGCACAATCAAGGGCCAATGTCTTCTATGGCAACGCTCACCAAAACTCTTACTTTGTCAGAGATCTTTTATTCTTGCTGGATGTTCCACAGCAGAAATGCTGTCTGCTTCCCAGTCTAATAGACAGGTATGGTAAAAAGCCCTGATACAACCCAGCAATCTCTTTTGCTGAGCATGCACCACAGGGCAGGAGCCCTTTATGCTGTACCCTGCCATCCGGGCTCCAAGACGGGCATGCTGGCCACCCTGTAGTTCTGGTCCCCTCATCGAAGGACCAACTGTGGCTTACCAGGGCTCCTCCCTGCCTGCCTACCCAGGTTTACCTTTAGCAGGAAGCCCAGACCAACACACACCCAGGGCACAGCCAAATCTCCTGCCACAGTGGTATATGGCCAAAGTGCAATCAGAACCTAGGAGTCCTTCTCTCCCAAGTACAGACTTAGCCAAAGAAGCTGACTGGGCTGCTTTGACCTAAATCTTGGAGTAAGCAGTCTGCACTCACTTATCACAGCTCTTTAAAATCTTCATTATTGCCTCGAGTCAAAGTGAGTCATCTCGATTTAGCTCACTCTTTGCTTTTATCCCAACTAACCATGGTGAGGAGTGACGCTTTATGTCTTTCTTCTTCCAGCCTTGTCATGGTTTAGTCCCAACTAGCAACTAATCACCACAGAGCCACTCACTCACTCCCCTTCCTCAGCTGGACAGGAGAGAGAAAATATGAGGAAAAGGCTTGTAGGTCGAGATAAGGACATAGGGAGATCACTCACCAATTACCATCATGGGCAAAACAGACTTGACTTGGGGAAATTAGTTTAATTTATCATGGGCAAAACAGACTTGACTTGGGGAAATTAGTTTAATTTATCACCAATCAAAATCAGAGTAGGATAATGAGAAATAAAACCAAATCTTAAAAAAAACACCTTCCCCCCACCCCTCCCTTCTTCCTGGGCTCAACTTCACTCCTGATTTTCTTTACTTCTTCCCCCCGAGCAGTGCAGGGGGATGGGGAATGGGGGTTACGGTCAGTTCATCACACATCGTTTCTGCTGCTCCTTCCTCCTCACACTCTTCCCCTGCTCCAGCGTGGGGTTCCTCCCACGGGAGACAGTTCTCCACGAACTTCTCCAATGTGGGTCCTTCCCACGGGCTGCAGTTCTTCACGAACTGCTCCAGTGTGGGTCCTTTCCACGGGGTGCAGTCCTTCAGGAACAGACTGCTCCAGCGTGGGTCCCCCACGGGGTCACAAGCCCTGCCAGCAAACCTGCTCCAGCGTGGGCTCCTCTTTCCACAGGGTCACAGGTCCTGCCAGGAGCCTGCTCTAGGCTGGGCTTCCCACAGGGTCACAGCCTCATTTGGGCATCCGTCTGCTCCAGCGTGGGGTTCTCCATGGGCTGCAGGTGGATATCTGCTCCACCGTGGACCTCCATGGCCTTCATGGGGACAGCCTGCCTCACCATGGTCTTCACCACAGGCTCAGGAGAATCTCTGCTCCACTGCCTGGACCACCTCCTCCCCCTCCTTCTTCACTGACCTTGGGGTCTGCAGGGTTGTTTCTCTCACATATTCTCACTCCTCTCTTCCCCGGCTGCTGTTTCCCAGTTTTCCCCCCCTTCTTAAATATGTTATCACAGAGGCACTATCGCTGTTGCTGATTAGCTCGGCCGTAGCCAGTGGCAGATCTGTCTTGGAGCCGGCTGGCATTGGCTCTGTCAGACATAGGGGAAGTTTCTAGCAGCTTCTCACAGAAGCCACCCCTGTAGCACACACACACACACATCCCTCCCCACTACCAAAACATTGCCACGCAAACCCAATACAAGCCTCCACACAGGACAACTGGTAGTGCTGTCCAAGTTAGTACTGGTGACTCCAGACGCTGCCCTGCTTCTCACCTCTAAAATGTGCTCTGCCTGTCTCTTGCTGCATAAAGTCTGACACTGGAGTTAGTTTGCACGTGAGTGAACTAGCCTGTGCTTTCTAGGTGACCGAGTGAGTAATTTGGGGGGTCTCTTGTGACTGATTGCAGGGAGCAGCCTTCGTCTTTGTATGTTCTCCTCCAGGCACCTGGCCCTGGCTTCATGTCTGGTGGCTGGCTGAGGATCCTCAGCGAGGTGGCAAGGCCCACTTATGGTGCCAGGCTGGGGTGAATGATAAGCAGCAAACGAAGAATAGCTGGCAATGTGCTTGATGGAGGGCATTTGGGAACTTTGTGGTAGAAGCAGTACTTTGTCTCAGCAGCAAGGAGGGGCAAACTATTTTCTCCAGCAAAACAGAAAGTCAGTGGACGCAGGATCAGCTGACTGTCTTAGGAGACTTTCACCATAGCGGGTCTCATGGGCAAACAGCAGAGGCAAGTGACACAGGGAGGGAAATAAACAAAAAACTGGCAATTTGTCATTGACAGGAAGAGAATGTGAAAGATTTCTTCTCCGCTGGTAATGACTTGATGTTTCTGGATGCCGTTCTGCTGAGAGTTGCTGACAGGAACCAACAAGAAACACATTTGGAGGTGGCAGAGGGAAGAAATGAGAACTGCTTCTTAGCTCCAATCGGAGACTGCTATAGGGGACTCCAGGAGAATATTCACTCCAGAACACAGGAGAGAGATCAGCCTGGCTCCAGAAGATGTGACTTATGTAGCAATTTATTGTAGATCAGCACTTCAGCATGAACCCTCAGCATGATGCTGAGGCAGACTGAAAAATAGGATAGCAGCGAAATGGAGAAAGTATCCTCTACACGGACCAAAGGTGCCCACTGTTGGAATAACACAGCCAGGTTTGGATGGGTACTCCTGGTAGGAGTTTGGTCTGTCTGCCTCTGCAAACATTCACACTGTGTTCATCTGTCAGCTGGTCACCTGGGCCATTGTGTGATGGATGCAGCCAAACTGCATCCATGAGAGCATGTGCCCTTGCTAAATCACAGCACATGTTTAGCTCTTCTACCTTGAGAAGGCCCCAGAGCTCTGCTGGCACTTTGCATTGGCCCAGGCTTGTGCATAAAGACACTGGGGAAATGTGGTTTGACAGTGGTTTTGTGTCTGTGCTTTGCTGCCAGGACAGGCACAACTAGAGAGAGCTGAGGGCTGATTCCCTTGCTGTGTTTGCATGCTTGCTCAAGGTATTTGCCAGTGGAATAAAAGTCTTCAGCCAATGTGAGCATAAGGAGAAGAGTCCAAATCTCCCTGCTTAGCACTGTGTGCCAAAGGTATGGGGAAGACAGGGTGGCTGGGAGAGCCCAGAGGGGCTGGGAAGCACGTGTGCTCCCGTGATGCACAGCTGGGCTCCTGCAAGAGATTGTGGCTCCATTCAGCTATGGAGCCAGATGGGTGAACTCCCTGAGCTGCTGGGCTGGGCAGAATGGCAAGCTCTCTGGGAGGACCCCAAACATCTGTATCTAGACCTCGGCAGTGAATTACAAAGAAACTCTTGAAGCACAGAAACAAGAACATGTGTCTAAAGCTGAGGATTAGAGAAAAGCACAAAGGCAAATTAATACAGAGAAGATGAAGGTGAAAAATGAGCTGTGATTATCCTGGGTCATAAAAGAGAAGGCAAAAATATTCCGGAAGTGTATTAGAAGTTAAAGGAATGAAGAATGTAGGCTCATTCCTAAGCTTTCAGCTAATACTGAGTGGTATGGAGAAGGATGAAATACTTGATGCTGTATAGTTTAATCTTACAATAAGTGTCTGAGACTGGCTGCTTAGTGTGATTAATGTAACAAGAGGATGAAAGCACAGGTCAGAATAGGGAAAGAGCATGTTAAAGAATATTTAGATGAAAGAGATCAGTTTAAACATACCCTGGAGTACTTAAAGAACTAGCCAGAGCAATTTCAGACCATTAGCAAGCATTTTAGGGAGTTTTTGGGCTATATCCATCCTGTTTTTAAGCAGAAGCTGGTGTTTATGTACAAGCCCATTTACAGCATCTGATCTGATTGAGTACCTTGACTCAGAGGCAGGGTTCGGGTGTGCTCTGGGGTGTGGACAAAGGGAAGCATCGCTCTGCTGTTGCCTATGGACTCACACACATTCACATACCTGTGATGCTGGCAAACTGGAATAGTGATACATATACAGTCTGCTGTCATCCATCCCAAACCACTTTTCAGTGATGCTGTAGAGCCAATGTCTAGAAAAGAGGTTTCTGCAGGTGCTTTCCCCAAAGGCACTGTCCTTGCAGGCAGGAGGGACAGTAGCATGGACAGGGTACCAGAACCCAGAGTCCATTTTCTAGACAATTCAGCAGGCTAGAGGCATCCTAAGCCAGCCACAGGGACTTGCAAATTGTGGCTGATAGCACAGCAGTGCATCAAGCTGCACTCTAGCCTGTAGGACAAGCATGGCCATGAAAAGAAGGAAAGGTTTCAAAGGGCCGGAAGAAGTGAAAAAATATCTGGAGGAAAATGGTAGGATTGGACCCAGGGAATTACTGACCAGCGAGACCAATTTTGATGACTGGAAAAACACTGGAACAAATGGCAAAGCCATTTGTAAATGTCTAGATAATAAGGTGATTCAGAGAAGCCGACATGGATTTGTCCAGAATAAATTGTCAAGCCAGTATAATTTCTTTTCTTTCTTTTGTTTCAGAGAAATGGGCCTCATGAAGAAGGGTGAGGCAGTCAAGGTTATCACCTCTATCCATCTTGACTTGACTAAAGCTTTTGATCCAGCCTCACACAGTGGCATTCTTATAACCAAAGTAGAGAAATATGAATTAGGTAAAATCACTGTAAAGAGGCTGCTTGCATGGCTCAGGCAATGTGCTCAAAGAGCAGTTCTACAGAGCTTGCTGTCATACTCTGAAGATGCTTTAAATGACACCCTCCAGCTGTCAGTCCTGATCTTCTTTTGATCAATACTTTCATTAACAACTCCAATTACAGAAGAGGGAAGCCCCCTTGGGAGGACAAGGCACTTTGCAGGACATGATTATGTTCAAAAGATCTTGATAAATTGGAAGAAAGGCCCAAAATCAATGTGATGGAATTCAATAAAGACAAGAGCAAATACTATGTTTATAAAGGGGAAATTAAATGCACAGATACGAAACAGGGGATGACTCGGTTAGGCAGCACAGTGCCAGAAGGGGAGAGTATAGCAGATCGCTGCCAATGGTCAGCAATGCGATACTGTTGCACAAAGACATGTGTCATTCTGATTTATTAGCGGGAATGTAAGATAGAGGAGTTGTAAATCCTGTCTGCTAGTGCCTAGGGGTGGCCCTGTACCATGTGTTTTCAGCTGCAGAGAAGGGCTGAAGGGGAGGAACAGGAATGGTGAAGGCTTGGAGAGCAGGACCTGGAAGCAACAGTTGAAGCAATTAGTTTTGTTGAGTTGGGAAAAAAGAGAAAGGAGCGGTGACACAGCAACGTTTTCTTGCCCATTTGAAGACTGTTACAAAAAGGGGAATAAACCATTGTTCTCTGTGTCCACTGGGAGATGGTAAGGAGTAATTTGCTGTACTTGGGGTAAAGGAAATTTCTTGTATAAGTCTAATTAAGCACTGATGTATCTACAGGGAGGTTGTTGAGTGCCTGTTGTTCGAGGCTTATGAGAACAGCTTATGTGAATTGTCACCAATGGTAGGGGTGTGTCTGATCCTGCCTCAGAGAAGAATAGATATCCTTTTCTGGTCCCTCCAAACCCTGCATTGCCATGATGGTTTGGCTTAGGACTGTATTGATTACCGGGTTGACACTGGAAGGAATTTGTCTCCAAGTCATATTGGCAGGGACTTTTCTCAGCAGCCCAAGGAGTTGTTTGCTTGCTGGAGTCATCTGAGCATCTTACTTGGCCAGTTTGTGTAAGGGTGACCTGGGGATTTGATAATGCCTTTGTCTTTCCTTTTATCTACCTGTGGCAGACTTTATTCATTTTTTTAGGTATTGAAGGACCAAAATGCTCTTACTTCACTTAGGGCAGGTGTCAGCAGCGCTGTGGTACTCCAATGCTGGCAAAGGGCTCCTTGAAGGATAATTAATAGAAAGGGAAGTAATTGCTCATCAGTCAGTGTGCATGTGTTGCATGTGGCACCCCACAGCTGAGCTTTGGCAAGCTAAGGGCCAGCCAGAGGGATTTGTGTTTTCAGTAGCAGGTGTCACCTTACAAGAAAGGCAGGCAGATCCTGCCTGTGGCTGCCTGCAGAGCGCTCAAGCCAGCCTCATGTCTGGGATGATTTTGACCAATTGTATTTTGTCAGTACGAGTGACTAACAGCATCAGTGCCATGAAAACTGATCAAGCATTATTTCTTTTGTAGGAATGATATCAGAAACATGGGAATTTTCAAATCAGATTGGATAAATGGTCTAATCTCCTGCTGGACAGGAGCCATTACCAGCTGCCATAGACAAAGATGATAGTATTCCCTTGCTAACAATTAATGGATTTCTGCCCTGCTAACCTGTTGTACGTAGCAGCAAACATGCAGTTTTTAATCTCTATTTTTTTGTGAACAAATAGGGGTTTGAATAGTCTGAACTTCTTTATAAATAAACAGGCTTTAAGAAGTGAAAACTAAAAAGTGGTAGGCTCTTCTAACAGCAATGACTTTCACACATTAATTTTGCACTGCAAAAATGGTCATGTTAAAGATCACACTGAAAAAATAGCAGTGGATCCTTGATTTTATTACAGGTCCCATCATGATCAGGCGCAGCAAATGGCTTGCTGCTCTGTGTTTACTTCTCTCCTTTCTGCTGTTTATGCACACTTTTCTTTCTCATGTGGTTCTTTACTCTTACTGTATCATAATTGAACTTCTGCTGTAAATCGTCTCATGCAGCCAAAATCCTGGGTTGACTATCACATGCTTCAGGAAAGAATTAACTTCTTGCCACTATGCACACAATTGCATGGTTCTCTTGTCAGATGCCCCACCCCACACAGTACGAATACTGCTAATGACAGGAGGTTGTGCCATGTTCATGGGCCTCTGGGAGCAAAGAAAAGGCCAGTTCTGAGCAGATGCCCGATTTGATTGCGGTATCATGAAGGTTAATTACTCTAATAAGCATTCATGGGATTCAGAGATCAGGAGAAAAAAAGATCACAAACACTATTAAGGTGTCAGAGGTGTTGAAGGAAAATTGAAAGTATTAAGTGCCAATTTCCGTTTTCTGAAACTCAAGCTAGTATCACTGAGAGCTGCTGACAATCATCTGAGGGCAGATCCTGATGCCCTTGAGGGACTATGTTCAAGCTGTCTACAATATGTACCTAACTCAGGTACTATTGACTGCTTTGAACGTAGGAGCAAGAGCACCCCAAGCAAATCAGCCTACTTGCTTTTTGGGGCTGATGACTCCACCTGTCTGTGTAACAGATGAAGAGAAGTAGTTGTGACACCTAACTGAGTACAGATAGTAGAAAACTTGAATAGATCTCCATCAGGGAGAGGGTATTTGGAGTGGGCAAACCCTGGGGAAAAGCTCTCCGCTTGGGGAATGCTGAAAGGAATTGGCTCGGGAAAAAACCCCATGAGTTCATGATAGCACTTACGTTGTTGGTCACCTCCAGATGAGGTTCCTGCAATACATTGTGTTAACATAGACATGAGAACTCAGGAGTTGTGTCTGCACAGGGTGATCGGGATGAACTCCAGCTGCTGAGCCTTCATCCATGTATTTCCCACTGGTGTGATGGGCTGTCACTTGGCTCTAGCTCGGGTGCAAAATGTCTACACTGTACTTGGGAAAAGCAGAGCTGGGAACTCAGCTGCAGCTGCCCCTGCACAGGTCGAGGAGAGTTCAGTAACGAATGCCTGCCTGTGCTCTCTGATGGGGGGCAAGCTGGGACTCTCCCTTCAGAGAGGGTCTGGACCAGTTCTGATCCTAGCGTGTGCATTGTGTAAGCAACCTGGATGGTGGCTCTAGACTTCAGGATGGCTCAGACCCACACTGACTGCAGCACAGGTATGTGTCACCTGCATTTCTCTTCCATGTGCAGCTCAGGGCATCATTGGGTTCTGGCTGCAGGTTTCAAATACTGGAGAGCCCCTTTTCTTGCAGTGTTGTCCTGTCCCAGTAGAGGATATCTGAGCCACCTGTGCTAACTGCTCCCAGGTTTAAATGGCAAAACCTTTGCACAGTATTTTCATAGGAGATAGTGTCTTGAGAAATAGCTTCCTCTACCTCAAATGAAATCAGTTTGCCTTAGAGGTGGGCTGGAAAGTGTGACTGTTTTTCCCCAATATTTGGGAAAGACTGAAGAGAAAGAACATGAGTTAGTGGAGAGCTGTGTTGGACATACAAATAAAAACATCTTACTGTCAGGCAATTTTAGAGTGGCATATTAAAAAGCTCTGATTTGAAACATGACCTTTTTTCTGTGCCCAGTATGAGACACGTTGGGCATGTATTTGTAACCAGTTCCCCTGAACTGTGTTTTTCTCACTTTGAATTAAAACTCCTCACTACACCAACTCCTTCATCTGAAGCAACTGCTGGTGACCGCCATTGTCAGCAGTAGCTCATAATCCCAGGGAAATGTTCCTGGAATAGATATACCCAGCACATTTTGTGCACGATGGCCAGCCTTGGAAATCACTGTTCTCCATATGTGCTGTTGAACCTGTCTTTTTGTCATTAGCCATTTTATTCTGGGACATACTGAATTACACCATTCCTTTAATGCCAGATAGCAGAAGTGATTACCCTTGGAGACTTATGATTTCTCCTGTGCAAGGATGTTCAAAGGTATGTGCCATCCGAGACTCTTCAGTTGCACCTTATGGACACAAAACTAGCATTTTGATGTATTCTCAGATGGATTCCTTTTACGTTTTATTTTTCCTTCCTCAGAATAGTGTGTTCTAGGTAGGAAACCTGTTCACTAGAGGATTAATTACTCTTTGCTAAGTCTCTTGCTGAATTTTCATGCTCCACAGAACTTCACAGTATAAACAATTTTACAAAACAGAATTAACACTGTTTTTCCCAAGGAAGTATCATCAGAATACCCAATCTGTGTAATTAAAGTATTGAGAATACTGCTTGTTTTCTGCAACAGGTATCAGATAAATAGCTGGTCATAGATAGAGCATTTGGTAAGCTCTGGGATAATCATGCCCTTTTATCATATTTATGGGTTGATGTTTAGGAAAATGTATCTGCTGCACTGCTTGGACAGAAACAGATACACCTTTGAAAACCTCAGCAGAACTTGTTGAAGTGCTTGTCCCCATCCTGAACTGACAGATGCCCAAAGGAGTGTGTGCTGACAGGCCCAGTGACAAGTCATCCTTTTCCCTTCAGTCTGATTGAATTCCCAGATCTGAAAATCGAGCGTTCTTAATGCCTTTGGTCTAACTGAAATGTCTCTTCTAAACTGTAAGCCATTTATCTGAGTTCTAATCTCTCCTGCTGAGCTGTCACAGTCAAAAGGCAAATCTCCTTACCAGGCAGACAGATGCTCTGAAGGTGTAGGGAGGATTTCAATTTTAATGGAGATGTTTTCATCTCCCTGAAACAGAAGTGCCGCAAGGACCCATGTCACCCGTTGCCTGCAAGAGCTCATCTGCACTTCACATAGGGACAGAAAGCTAATTTGAGGTTGGCTGGCTGAAGTGTAGCCATATGGCCCTGCACTTGGAGTAATTAGCCAAATGGGAAAGGGTTAGTGTTTGCAGGGCCAGTGATGTACTCAGGTGTCTTGGGGACCTTTCTGTGGCACCACTGGTGCTGTCTGGAGATGTCTTAGGTATCTCTGGGGTAGTGTTGCCATAGCGCGGAGTCCTGAATAACTCAGACACCTCATAAGGCCCATCCTTGATGGCAATGCTCCTGTCGCTGCTGAGGGGAGACGGCCGTGGGTAGATGCAGAGTCCCCAGGTGTGGGGCTTTGCCCCTCTCTGGAGAACCCCCGCAGGAAGGTGAGTGACGGGAGTGCTGGGGGCACTTCTGAAGCAGCCTGTGGTAAGGGTGTTCATACCTGCTATGCACCAGCAGGCTCCTGGGGTGGAAACCAGCTGCCCTTGTGGAAGGATTTCGGAAGACCCTGCTGAGGGCATGGGACTCTGTCCTGCTAATGCTGAGTGCCCTGTGTTGACTGGGACTGTCTTCTTGTTTTAAGGTCAAGTGGCAGAAGGATGACATGGACAACAATTTGAACTTCTTCTCTGTCTCCTCGGATGGGCGGATTGTTTCGTGGACTTTAGTTAAGGTAAACAGTAGGTGGCAATTTCTTTTCCCAGCCAAATTATAACCAATTGCCTCCAAAGTTCAATGATGCATTAGTTTTAGTTTTATTTATAATGAGCCAAGTTTGAAAAGAAGTGGCAGCAAAAGATTGCAGGTGCAGTCACAGCTGAGTCTGGGGCTCCATGTTAAACTCTGAAATGAGCAGAACCAGCCTACTCCTTGCTCAGGACCTAATCTTCATCCTGCCTGCACCTGTAGCACCCCATGAGCTTGAATATGAGAGATCATTTTCCTGCTTTGCAGCTGCAGGAATTCAAGTCTGGTTCTTACTCTGAAATCTTCCTTGTCCCAGGAGGGTCACCCAGAGACAGAGCAGAATAATCTGCTTTCTTCCACAACTTCAAGACTCTAACCCCCAAAATGCTCCCCTACAGATTGCAATTCAGAATGGAAGAGGGAAGGGGCAAATTTCTCCTCTTGTGGCCAAAGTAGCACAGAGTAAGCTCGCATTTGCAGTGGGATGGCAACATGCAATCAGACAGATAGAGGCTTTCCCCCTGCCATGACATTGCCAGCTCACACCCAGGACAACCTCAGTTAACTCATTTGCATGCCCTGCCTTTGATCACTTTTTCTTTTGGAGTACGTACATTGATAGAAACATAGCATTAATGTCCCTAAATGACCCTTAGATTTATGTCTCTGAATCTCAACATATGTTTTTTTCTGTTGGCTATTTGATTTTACATTTTGAAGATTTCAAAATCTTTTACTTAAAAAATAATCTAATTCCCTTAAATAAGGGCTTGAAGAAGCTGTCCCATTATTCACCAGCAACCAAAGAAATTTCTTTACATCCTTAGATGCTCATTTTTTCAACCTGTTATACCAAGCTACTCAAGGCTTGTTCTGAAAATTTTAGGCCTTGCTGCCATGGGCAGGGATTCATGTGTAACATTATATGTAAATCTTAGTCTCCTATTCACTTCAGGAGTGGGAGCCTCTTCTAATGAACATGCTAGGCACATGCAGATGGCATTGATTATTAAGTTTTTTGTATAAACTCCTGCAGGTTCATACAGGCAGCTTTAGATACAAAAATCCCTCCCGCAAGTGTGTCCCAAGTCCTTCTCCCAAAAGAGCTCTCAGAGCTCCCTAGACAGGGACAGGCTAACATTGTCCCAGCACTCAGCTCCTGTTTTATCCCCTGCCTGAAAGATTTATGTTGAAGTGGATAATACATACGTACAGCTAAACACATCCATTTGGGGTGACTTGGCAGGGTACACCTGTCATCTGAGCTCCAGTGACTGAGTGTGCTCAGCCTGCTCCACTTAGAAGGCAAGAAGCACTGGGTTAAGCCTCTTAGTTCAGACAAATGCCACAATTGGATCAACCTAAAAGTCTGCAGATGGACTCTGGTGCCAACTCACCTAGTAGAGGGTCTTTTGCAACATTTCTGTGGTTCATCTGTGCTTAACTGTGTTCCCACATCGTAAGCTGGTTTTTTTTCTGTCCCTTGATCATGTAGATATACCTGCTTAAGCATCCTTGGTGTGACTTCTAAGACCTGCATCTGCTTAGCCCAATGTCATTTCTACTTACTCCTTCTGTTACAAACTTGGCCACAACCATGTGAAAAGCACTGCTTTAAGATTTTTTGAGGTGAGGTTACCTCTGAAATTGCCAGAGCTGATATGTACCTAGCAGGCAGGGATGGAAAACAGCGAAGTTTTAGGTGCTGTCTGCTTTCTTTTTTTGATGGAGATTCAACAGGAAAAGCAAGAAACAGAATGAAAAGAGCATTTTGTTACAATCTATGGTTTTGTACCCAGCAAGGAGATATGGACAACCTGCTTGAATTCCAGTTTTACAAAAGAGCTGTCTCTGGGTTTTATTTAGAATAAAATTGAAGAGACTCCAGAGGTCTTCTATTCTGCAAATCCATAGTGCAAATAGGGAATAAATGAAGGAGAGCTTTGTTAATCTTTTTGACAGGACTATCCAGAAGTAAAGGTTCTTCAAACTTTGATTGATGTTTGACACTTCTAAACTTCTAAAGATGAGAGCAGAAGGTGAATAAATTTGTTCTTACTTCCAGCTGGATATTTGGCAAGCCACACTCAAAATTTGCGTATGAGTTGCCAGGTGTTAGCTAGGGACAGTTGATCTGCCTTGACCATAGTGGTTGTCTTTGTTAGAAATGGGCACAATCACTTTGGACAAACTTCATGAGACAGCACGTGAGTTGTGTGTGCTTAGGTTGTCGTCTTGGCTTGCTTTTGGGTCATTATGAAGGTGTAAAATGGTGAGGAAGGATGCAGGACTTCTGCAGCTGGATGACTCTACTTTCCCACCTTGGCTGCACATGTTGCCTCCCCAAAAGAAGAGCTGCCAGAGCCACGTCAAGGAATAGGTTGGGATGCAGCCTCTGAGAAGCAGTTGGTACTGCTTCTCAGGTTGATCCTCAGCAATCCCAGGTTTGATTAGTAGCTATAGTTCACCCTTCCTACGTGACCTAGAGCTAAATTACTGAACAGCTCTAGGCTCCTTCATCACTTGAGGCTAATAACAACTAAAGGGAAACAGGCAGCTGCAAAACCTAATTCACTAATGCTTACACAGTGCTTTGCAATCGTTAGGCAGAAGCAACATACTATTTTGTTCAATATTCCTGGAAGGCCAAACTGTCAACAGTCTGTTTACCCAGAGGAATATGTGAATGGCTCTGGCGGCAAACAGCCCCAGGAACAGATGCATTTTCCAGACTTCAAAGCTGGGTACAAAATAAAAGCAGCACAACAGGGAAGTCTGCACAAGTAAGATCCTTTCTGAAGGCGAGAGGCTACAGAAGCTGTCCACAGAGGCCTCGGCCAGGTGGAGGTGCTGGGAGGCATCTTCAGAAAAAGGCTGCAGAAAGGTGTGTGCTTAGACAGAAGGTCTTGTGTGGTTTGCCTTTCTACTAGAACAAAGAATAAGTGTGCTAGCACATCTCTGGGCCTGCCCAGATCACGCGTCTGACCTCTGTTAGACACATCGGTTATATCAACATGATCCGCTGCAGGCAGCTCCAAAGCTACTCTTCAGACCAGACTTATGTGGCCACCAGCCATGGCTTGGTCACGGTAGACGCTCTCTGGAGAGCAGGCAGACCTGGGAGCCTGAGCAGAGGCACGTGCCTGCTCAGCATGTCCTGACTGCGCTCCCAGCAGCCCATCAGCACTCCTGTTTGGATGGGCAGCGAGTGGCATGTGGAATATGCTCTGTCCCTGGATGTTCTGGACACTGCTTTTTCCAATTCTTGCACACATACACCAGCATATATGGCCTCTTTCTTAGCATCACTCCTGCCTTTACCCACTGAATCTGATCTGATGTAACCCACGTGCTGCAAGAAGCACAGAAGGTAGGACTCTGCAGGCTGCAGGAGTCTGTCCTGCTTCTTGCTGCTCTCTCAGAGAACAGTTACTGCCATCAATAGGTCATGGCATATGGGTGTGTGGCAGTGCAACTTAGTGAGAAGGAAGTACATTATTTTATGGGTTTTTACCTTTCTTGATCCTTCTGTAAATTTGTACCCCAAAAATGTGATAAAAATGTCTTACAGAACACTGTCCACCCCTGAACTGCAGTACCAAACAGAAGCTCACAAGGTCTTCTCCCACCTTCCCTAACATGCAGTTCCCTGGGATTGACTTCGCCAGGCAGAATCTTTTTCCACCTGAGTCCTGCTCTGGGCTTAGAGAAGCTCCAGCTAAAGCTTGATTCACTGAGCTAAGAAGTTATGTTTTGTTCTCACAGTGCTCCAGTGGGAAATCTGCAGATTCACGAAAACATCCAGTCCTCAGCCCACACTGCTCACTAATTTAATCTTTAGTTCTTCGTTCTTTTTTTCAGCCCCAGGGTATTCTTATATTCACAATCAACTCCATTCTGCAGTGGTATTTTGATTCCCAAAGCTAGTCTAAGAACTCATCTTTGCCCTCTTGCCGTTTCCTCATACTCACCCACATTGTGTCTATTTTCATCCATCTTCTGTCTCCCACCTTGACTGTAAACTCTTTGGGACACAGATACAGGACCTCACACAGCAGTGTCATAGCCTGCAATAAGATCTCTTTAGAGCTCTGCTGATAACAGCAACATTGGGCACTTTTCCCATGGAGGACCTGCTTGCTGGATGTTGTTGTTATTTGAATCTCAGAACCCATGAGGTTGTGAATATCAGGGACTGAGGCTGGTCTGGGGGTAACAGGAACACGGTAAGAAGCAAAGACTGGCAAGGTGGTAAGGTACTATCCGTTAGTGTGGGGTTTATTTAGCTCCATGATAATATGCAATACTCGTCTTAAACCATGCAGAGTGAATTCACTTAACACAATGATATAAGCGGACAGTGCCAACCTCCACTCAAAAATGTTGAACCCAAAACCCAAAGCTTTCTAGGTCAGCTGCATGTGTCTGGGTGATGTACCAGTGGCTTTCAGTTCCAATGTACCAACGCATCAGTTTCCTGGAGGTTTTATGGAAAACAGCATCTTAGCAAGTTGCCAAGCGCGAGCATGAAACATTAAGCAACTTTTGGACAGCTTTTTAAAATTCCTCCATAAAATTTGCCATTTCAAAGTACTGAATGTCTCTGTATTGTTTCTGTAAAGCCTGTTATTCATGTGGAATCTCCTCTGCCTGCAGAATGAGCTGGTTCATACAGATGTCATCAAGCTGTCAGTAGAGGGAACAACGATGCAGGGGCCAGAGGGGCTGCAGCTGCAAACACTTGGTAGGAGCCCAAATCCTTGCCATGCTGATTAATTATGGACACAAAGCCTCTAATCAGTCATTCTGGGGAATTAAATTGGGAGTGGGAGGTTGAGATGGAAAGGAGCTAAAGAAGGGTTACGCCTCCTTGCTTTCATCATGTAGTGGGACAAAGTCTGTCTGGAGCAATGGCCACTAATTGAGTCAAGTTTTGCTGGTTACATCTTGCCCTTACTTGCAGAAAAAGATGAACATTAATTAAAAAAATACCCATTTTACTGGGATATCCCAATGTGGACAAGGCAAAGGCATTACCTGTATTTATCAACACTAAGTCGGTTTTGTTCTTCCTATCAGACATTGATCTGGACTGGCCAAATCAAGATGAAAAGCGACCTTTGCCCTTTCCTGGGTACACAGCTCATCCAGCCAGTGGTGGGATGTGCGTCATTGGGTTTTGGCTCTCTAAAAGCACGGCATCTGTTCTGAGCTATGTTAGGCTCCCTCCATACAAGGTAGAGACAGTGCAGTCCTTCTAGGCTGAATCAGCTCATCCTGACCATTCTGTATTTGAGATAGGATGGGATGAGTCAGCTCTGGAGGTCCTGGACTACACAGGGAACTTTGAGGAATCCCCTAATCAACCTACTGCACCTACTTTTTGCTGTGAAGCTGTGGCCTGGGTTTGGAGAAGCCACTTGCTCTGCATTTAAGGACTGCTATGTTTCTAGGCTAGTAGAATCATAGAATTGTTTAGGTTAGAAAAGACCTTTAAGATCATCAAGTCCAACCATAAACCTAACACTGCCATGTCCACCACTAAACCATGTCCCTAAGTGCCTCGTCCACATGCCTTTTAAATACCTCCAGGGATGGTGACTCAACCACGTCCCTGGGCAGCCTGTTCCAATGCCTGATGACCCTTTTGGTGAAGATTTTTTTCCTAATATCCAATCTAAACCTCCCCTGGTGCAACTTGAGGCCATTTGCTCTTGTCCTATTAGTTGTCACATGGGAGAAGAGACCAGCACCCACCTCTCTGCAACCTCCCTTCAGGTAGTTGTAGAGAGCGATGAGGTCTCCCCTCAGCCTCCTCTTCTCCAGACTGAACAACCCCAGTTCCCTCAGCCGCTCCTCATCAGACTTGTGCTCCAGACCCCTCACCAGCTTCGCTGCCCTTCTCTGGACGCGCTCCAGCACCTCAATGTCCCTCTTGTAGTGAGGGGCCCAAAACTGAACACAGGATTCGAGGTGCGGCCTCACCAGTGCCGAGTACAGGGGCACGATCCCCTCCCTACTCCTGATGGCCACACTATTTCTGATACAGGCCAGGATACCGTTGGCCTTCTTGGCCACCTGGGCACACTGCTGGCTCATCTTCAGCCGGCTGTCGACCAACACCCCCAGGTCCTTTTCTGCGGGGGAGCTTTCCAGCCACTTGTCCCCAAGCCTGTAGCGTTGCCTGGGGTTGTTGTGACCCAAGTGCAGGACCCGGCACTTGGCCTTGTTGAACCTCACACAATTGGCCTGGGCCCATCGATCCAGCCTGTCCAGATCCCTCTGCAGAGCCTTCCAACCCTCGAGCAGATCAACACTCCTGCCCAACTTGGTGTCCTCTGCAAACTTGCTGAGGGAGCATGCAATACCCTCATCCAGATCATCGATAAATATATTAAACAAGACCAGCCCCAATACCGAGCCCTGGGGAACACCACTTGTGACTGGCCGCCAACTGGATTTAACTCCATTCACCACAACCCTTTGGGCCCGGCCACCCAGCCAGTTTTTTATCCAGTGAAGAGTGAGGCCATCCAAGCCATGAGCAGTCAGTTTCTCCAGGAGAGTGCTGTGGGTAACAGCGTCAAAGGCTTTACTGAACTCTAGGTAGACTATATCCACAGCCTTTCACTCGACCAGTAAGCAGGTCACTTTGTCATAGAAGGAGATCAGGTTAGTCAGGCAGGACCTGTCTTTCATAAACCTGTGCTGACTGGGCCTGATTGCCTGGTTGTCCTGTACATGCCACGTGATAGTACTCAAGATGATCTGCCCCATAATCTCCCCTGGCACCAAGGTCAGGCTGACAGGTCTGTAGTTCCCCAGATCCTCCTTCTGGCCCTTCTTGAAGATGGGCATCACATTTGCTAACTTCCAGTCCACTGGGACCTCCCCGGTTAGCCAGGACTGCTGGTAGATGATGGGAAGTGGCTGGTGAACACTTCCACCAGCTCCCTCAGTATCCTTGGGTGGATCCCATCCAATCCCATAGACTTGTGGGTGTCTAAGTGGTGTAGCTGGTTGCTAACATTTCCCCTTGGATTGTGGGGGCTTCATTCTGCTCCCCAACCCTAGTAATTGCTGAACAATTTGTTTGTGAGAAGGTTTGCATTGTCACATAGGTTGCAAGAGATCAGGTACAGCAGAACTCCCAGGGGCTTTGGGATTATTTGTTAGTGTTCCTGGGAAATGGATTTTCAAAGACTTGTCTTGAATATTTAACAATCTATTTAAATGTTAAAAATGCAGACAGTATTACAGGGTTGAAACAACCTTAACAATTCCTTTGAGAACTACATTTTGTTAACATTTAAGACATAATATTTAAGACAGCTGCCTTTGCAGAAAGTTCTCTGTAACTATGTGCTTCTGAGCCTTGTCTGCTTGTTCCTGTTTCTCATCTGATGATTGCTGTGGGTGTTCCTGCTGGTCAACTGCCCCAAGTTGCTCTGGCACTCAGCAGACATCCCATCTTCTGCTCAAGCACCCTGTTGAAATTTTCTTCCACCACCAAGCAAATTGGCTTTCTTGGATGATGTTGCATCTGCCCCAGGAGCAGAAGCCTCAAAATCTCAAGGAGTCACATCCTGTTGTGATTGACACCTGTTGTAAACACAGTTCACAATGTTGCTCGATTCAGGGCTTTTGAAGTTAAGAGGATCCTTCTGTGCCTGGCAGAAGATTTTTTCCCAAATCACATCCTTTGCTATTGGCTTTACTGAAGTGAGCTGCCTAAGTGGCTTCTGAGCTAAGGATGAAAAAAGCACAGGGAGGTATGATGTCCTGTTTCCTCTCTGGGCTCTTTTATGCATGGGAAACCATTTATATTTTTGTGAATACTAAACAAACAGGAAAGATCTCTTCTTCCCCAATAGGAGGCAGGCCTGGTCCTCACAACTGTTACATTTGCACCAGACATTTTAAATTCTTATGAAAGTGCATCCTGGGCCAATCTGTTCTTCCAGTTCCCTTTTCCCTTTCTCTATGTTGGCTTTTCAAATTGCAGGTCTTGGGCCAAGCTTGGGGCAGGCACAGCTTGGAAAGTGTTTGCAGAAGGGGTGGCTCTAATTTCTTTTGGGAGCTTCTGGCTAATAAAGCACTTCTAAAAACGCTGGCAGTGTGTGTGTGTACTATAGGCAGGGAGCATGTGCTGGCCAGGTGAACCAATTCTCTGACAGACCTTTCTTCTGTTAACAGGCTGTGGGACATCATTTGATTTTCACAAAAAGATAGACTATTTGTTTCTCGTTGGTACTGAAGAGGGAAAGATCTATAAGGTAAGAATGGTTTCTTTGTCCCTTGTTTTACATCCCCTGACACATGCTTTTTTTTCGGGTTCATCATCCTAACTGTTTGCTCAGGCAGTAACAAAGTGTAACTTCAGAGCCTGGTCCTGCCCTCGGATCCCTGTGGTGAGCCTGAGACCAGCACAGAGCCACAGAGGGTCGCAGGGAGCTCTCTGCACAGACCCAATTAAGACCTTATTTTGCAGAAACGTTTTTAATGCAAACTGCATCCCAGAATGCTTTGCGGATTGCAGCTGTGCAAGTGAGGTGCTAACGATGATCAGAGAAGTTAAAAGGCATTGATCCTCTGTCCTCATGGCTATGGGGAAATGGCAGGGAAAATCTCATCTCCTTTCCTTTTTAGACCTGTTATCCAGTGAGCAGTGAGGCTAATGAAGCCTTGTTTCCTATGGATTGGTGTCCCGCAGCCCTTCCCTTCCACAATTACATCCCAGATCCTTTCCCCAGTCCCACTTTCTCCTTGCCCTCCTATCTCCAGTTCCTCACTATCTACTCTAATCCTTCGTCCCTCTGATCACCCCCATGCTGTCCCCAGCTCAGTGATCCCACCTCCATGCTATAACCCTTGATTCCTGCAGACAGTGCTGGCTACCTCCCCTCCAGTGCTCTCCTACAGCCTGACGCCTTGATGCCAGCACCAGCTGGGAGCTGTTGGCCAACTGGCTCCAGTCATGTGGTGAGGGCAGCAGCCAAGCTTTGCTTGCCCTTCCTGGGGTGGGGGCACTTCCCAGGTCTTTACACTCTATGGCCATCCCTTTTTATAGAATGTGTAAGACCTTAATATTGCCAAGTCCCACGTGCAGCCAGCTTTGGCTGAAATTGCCAGTGAGGTCAAAAGTTGTTTGGGAGGGGAGACAAGCAGACAGCTGGACACAGACGGGTTTTCTTAAGAAATCAAGCTAAAAATAGGAAGTTTTGAGCTCTGCTGTATTTAGCCTTGAAAATAAAGCCAGTAGCCGCTTACTCATATAACTTTTGTTTGCACAGCATTCCTCTGAGCTGGCTTTGGGGCTTTGTTAATATTGTAGCCACAGTCCTTCATTGTGTGAGGTGGACCATCAGCAGGAGGCCAATGATGTGCAGAGCAGATCCATCCAGCCATCCCTAGAGGATGCTGTAAGCTCCTTCCCTGTGTCCTATCTGCAAAAGAGAAAAAAACAGAGAAAAAGAACCCGAAGGAAATCGTATTCTGAAATCAATATCAATCATTTAGGCAAGACAGAATTAAGAAATACGTATCCCTTCCAGAGGGATGATGCTGATTGAAATCTTTCCCTCCGCCAGGCAGTATCTAGGGAGGATTTCTGAGTAGTGCTCACTTGCATTGGACAAGACAGATGCAGAAAGGAGGTGGGAGAAGTTGGGGGGCTGGGCTGATGGGCGATGGGCAGTGAGGCAGGTGCAATGGCTTTTTGTTGATGCTTTCAGGATACAAAGCATCTGTTCAGTCATGGGCAGATGTTCTGAGTTGGCTGGTCGCTCATGGCAGTTGTTACCCTGGGTATTGTACTCCCAATTGTTTGGGTACTGTTGTGTCTAGTCCTGATCAAAAGGCAGTAAGGAACCGTATGTTTTAACTTGCTGGATGTCAAGGAGTATGGCAGTGGATGTCTACTTTAGGTGGGGGCCATCAGTTATCTTTCAGGAGAAGTATCAGTTTGGTGTCCTGGCTGGGTACATAGAAAAGGAAATCCTTTGTGGAGAACAAATGAACAGGAACAGAATTTGGAAGCATTTGCATTGACTGTAGGTGTTCCTGCCTTGGATGATCTTCAGTGAAACTAGAACTAGGATGGGGTTTTAACATAAGGAGTGGTCCCAGCCATGAAGTCACGCAGATATTTTAATCACTTCTTGGGTGGGCAAATGCAGAGAGAAACTGTTACACAGGATCTTCTCTTTTATTGGTGCTAAGGCTGATTTCAGTATTACTGGTAAGCAACAAGACATTCCTGCATTGGTGAGCCTTAGCAAAAAGTGGGACCACTCTTGCATTGTGCAATACTGCCCTATAAAATTCGTGTGTTCCCATGGGCAGGAAGAGGCAATCTTCCATCAGATTGTATGGGCTAACACAGGCAAGCCTCCATAGTATCCACAAAAACAGGGGGAAGAGTGCTTGTACACTTGACATCCCCCGAGAATTTGCTACAAGCGGTTTCAAAAGTTTTGGGATCAACTGCTGATCCAGGCATTTCTCAAGGACTGCTACACACCTTCATCACACCCTTTATTGAAACACTGCACATCTGAACCCATTCCTGGAGCTACCTGTGGACTGCCTCCCAGAGCCTTGCTCTGCTCGGATGCTGAGGACAGTGACAGTCCTGCAGCCATTCGAGCAGCTCTCGGGTCCTGTGGCTGCACTGAGCAGGAGTGAGCTGCTCAGGTCTCTGTGCTGTGCTTGCCCTTGCCACTGCATGTTGAGTGGGAGGGACATACTCCTTACATGCTGTATGACTCAGGGATCAAACATGGGCTGCTCTCCACATGGGCCAAGTTTTAGATTATTTATTAAATAAATTGAAAAGTGAATTTCAGGGAGGCGTTTGTTCAGAGACCAGACATGCCCACAAATAGCATGATAATATGTTAATTCTTTAGCTGCAGAATAATTATGGTGAATTTTTTAAAGTGGCTTAGTTAATAGTATTTCTGAAGCCAAGAAATCATTATCTTAATTACACACAGACCTATCTATTGCCCTTTTTTGTAGAGGACAAACTGTTTCTGCATTAATATGGTTCTGTAATGCAAAACTGCCTTTTTGCATATCTTTTTTTGCTGTTTAGGAATTGTTCAGCTTTGGTATCAAAAAGTATGGTCTCTGAGATTCATATTGAAACATTATCGTGGCTTCAACTCTTTGGTCAGAATTACTTCCTAATAAACAGGGCTTCAACAGAAAAATTGTGATGAGATTTGAACATATTAATGTAAGAGTGGGTTTTTTTTCAGTCTTAGGCAGTTTGCTTGAGAGTGTAACAAATGAATATAATAAAACTCAGTGCAAAACTGTGTAGAAGGAAAAGGTGATTCTAATTTTAAACAAAACTAATTTCACTCATACTCATTCTCTCACACTAAGCACCAGGACATTTGTATCTGTGTGGTCAAGACAGGATTTCTTGTGGTTATACAGATGACAAAGGGTGCTGGCTATTGAGTTCTTATCACATCTCTTGGGCTTTCCTTAAATGACGATGACAAACTGGTTTCTAGAGAGGCTCCGACTTCCAGTGACCCTTTAGTAATGGAGAGATCATTTGCCTCAGTATCTAGTCTTGCTTTGTCTTAGGCAAAGTTGTTTTCCTTGTTTGGATATTTTATGGCTTGAGTTCTGTTCCTCATCTTCTAGCCACCTTATCTTCGGGGCTTCTGTTTGTTCTGTCCGGTTATCTTGTCACTTGACTGACTGCATTTGCCATCAATTAACACAGGTTCTTTCTTTTACCACTTCTTGTTGTTTCTCCTGATGCATTCACATGCCTCTGTTTCCATTCGTAAGCTTTTCTACACATCTTAGCATTTCTGTTACAGATCTCTGCAAGAAGGCACTGACAAAAACCACGGAGACCCTCTAGTGTTGCTGGTAACAGCTCTCTGCAACCACACAGGACACGTTTGTGTCAGTGGTTTCTGAAGAGCAGCTGGGTGTCCTGATCTGCCTGGGAGTGCCAATGTTGGACAGCACTCTTTCTATTGCCAGATACAAACCTCCTTTGGAAAAGATTATTTTTTTGATTTCTATGTTGCCTAGAGTCTCAATGTTTCTATTAGCGAACTAAAGAAACCCTCTACATTATAACGACACTAATAACCATCCATTCACCATGGATGTGGACAAGTTTTGTGTCAGGCTAATGTCTGGCGTAAACTGAAGTGCTGTTAATGAAGATTATTCATGAGTTTTGTGTCCTTGAAGTTCTCCTTTCCTCCCAATATTCCTCCCCTATGTCTTGTAGCCCTGTCACAAGTCATCTTTGTCCTGGTTTCTTTGCATTGCCATAGCCACATTCTTGTTTTCCTGTCCCATCGTAAAAATACCATTTACTGTTCACACACATCTACCACCATTTAAATAGGAGAAAAACACTTTCAGCAAATCGGAGCAGTGCTCTAGAAGATCAGACAGGCTGCACAAATGCCTGCTCCCTGAACCTACTCATCCTCTTCAAAGCTGTCTTGTCAGGAGTTAGGTGTCACATTTTCAAATGGTTTTGTTTTCATCCTGACATGTGTCTAATAACGGTAAGGTTTTTAAAGTGAATAGTAGGGGAAGACTTTGCCAGCAGTTCTAGTTAGCTCAGAAACTCTTTTATTCATTAAAGTCATTCCTCTTCCTGAGCTTTTTCTCAAGTTTGTATTCCCAAATACATCTTGGGAAGAACATGGCCCTGTCTTGCACATCAGAGATGATACCAGAGGTTGGGGTGAACACAGTGTGGGGCTGGCAGGCACTGTCAGAGCACAGTGTATGGCTTTAGGCTAAAGCAGGCATGCAGCGTTCATTTCTCACCAGGGACACAGAACCCTTTTTGCTGCTGATTTCATAGTAAAACTGCAGATCCCTTTCCTGTCGGGGCCTGGGCCTTAGCTCTGGGCCAGACTTGCAGACTGCAAAGCCAGTGCTGTGGATCAGCGCATCCCAGAGCATGACGGGCCTCCCATACCAGTGCCTGGAGAGCTGCACTGATCAAAGGCTCAGCCCCAATAAGGCTTTAAAAACAGACCGCTGAGTATTACACTTCTGTTGGATGCAGACAAATCTGGTTAGGATCTCACTCTTCAAAGTCCTTCAGGTATTAGGGACCTTCAATCCACATACTTGGAAGAACAGATGAATAAAGCAGCTTCTCTCTTGTGTTAATTACTCGTGACCCATTCTATCTGTTCCCTGCAAAGTGACTTTCAAATCAAGCCAAGTACCAATTTTCCTGGTTGCTAAACATTAAGAATTATGATGTAAAGTTATGAAACATGCCATTAAAGGAGATTTCAGTCCCACAATTACACACAGGGACAGTTACTCAAAGACAGAGTATACACCAAACTATTAGCAAGCTATAGACACTGTCAGTAAATCTCAGTAGGACATGAGCCACTTTGTTGCTTCTCTTTCCTATCACAGCAAGCCTCCCAGGGATGCAGGAGCTGCTGCTGTGTGAATAGTTTAGCACCCTCAATCCAGCACCTGCACCAGTGCACAAGGGCATCGGAACAAAACAGGTCTGAGTACCCAGACAGTGAATGTCACGTGTAATAAACAGTTAAGCCTTATGATTAATTAGAGCTTTGGTTTGCAAGAATTAAAGAAATGTAACACTTCAGCAATCCTGCTGCTCGGGCAGATGATGTGTTGCTACATTCATTAGGGAGTAATGAAAGCTGCTGAAAAGTCCTTGTAGTGACAGTACCAAGGCAGACCGACAGAAAATCCTGAAACCAACCCCAATCTGCTGTGTGTATACAGCTTGTGTGTGAGAACACAACCAAGAGGACATTACTTGTGAGATGAGGTCCTTGTTGCTAACAAAGGAAGCCTCCGGTCCCCTCAGAGGGGAGGAGGTTTGGGGATGATAAACTTATTTTTCTGTCTACACAGAACTGACAGAATCTGGATCAAGTCCTGTATTCTGCTTGTGCAGGCAAGCAGATTGTCATTTGTCCCCCATTCATGTGCTCACACACAAAGTGACTTTTCCAAGTCTCCCAAATATTTTTCAGCTCTTGCACACATCCTACATTTTGCCTTTCAGTAGCACCCACAGCTGTGATGCTGCTGGCCTGACCCTCGCATGCATGTGCTGGGTTTGCCCAGTTCAAAGGCTGCTGTTGGCTGGGGTACAGGGTGGCCCACCTGCCCATTGGGGACATGCCTGAGTGCTGACCAACCTCTTGTGGTTCTCACACCCCTCTGGGAAGTCACAAGTGGCACAAGAGAAAGAGCTGCAGAGCTGTGTGATGGGACAGGCTCAGAGCAGGCTGTTGCAGGGTGATGGCAGAGAAGGGACTTTTGGCATGGTCCCAAAATCCTTAGAGCCAAAGGGTCTGATAGGTCATTCTTGTGCTGAGAGCACCATTACTGGAGGTTTTAATTGCAGCAATTCATATGCACACAGTGCTGTGTGCTTCTGAGCAACACAAGATCCATTTCCCCCTGCCTTTCCCGAGAGCCTTTTACAGAGGCATGGCAGGAGACAGGGCTGGCAGGAAGGCGATGGAGTTCTTGCAGTGGAGAATGGGCTCTGGGGCCTGGCTCTGGCTGTAAATCCAACCAGACAACTTCAATTCCTACCTCTGTGTATTGCAGAGAGGAGCTCAGTGTTGCCTGCAAGTGGGGTGAAACAGCATGTGCTAAATTATTTAGTTTCTGTAGCACCTCCGGGTATCAGCCGTCTCTTCTCAGCCAGCCCAGAAGAGCCTAGGAGGCCATACAAGTATTCAGAGCCATCTTTCTGCAGGAGTATGAGCTCCAGAAGAAGGTCTAGCTCTGATTACTGACTAGTTCTTTCCATTGCAGTGTTCAAAATGCTATTCAAGCCAGTTTCTGGATGTGTTTGAAGCCCATCACATGGCCGTGGACTCAGTCAGCTGGAATCCGTATCACTTGAAAGTCTTCATTTCCTGCAGCTCTGACTGGACAGTCAAGATCTGGGATCACACCATCAAGTAGGTCCTGCTGGGTCCTGGCGTGGGCGAGGAGGTCCAGCCTGATATGCCAGCTGCACATGTCAACTCTGCTCATACCTCAGTCTCAGTTTCCCTCTTAGGTGTTGATATTGTTAATTGCTCTCTCTATTTTGGGGGGTGATGACTCAGATTTGTACTCCCCAGGTATGAGGTGTAAGATTATGTAGCATTGGCTGCCCCAGGAACTTGCCAAGCAGTGCAGCTCAGCACAGAGCCTGACTGCTTCACTTTGGACCTGGCTTTCTTCAGGCAGAACCTAGTGTGGCAAGGTTATTCTTCTGGAGCAATGCTATAGAGAAATGTGAGGAGCTGGCTTGTGGCCTCAGGGGCCAGACACCTCCTAAGAGCCACAGAGGAAAAAAAAAAAAATTGGAACATTTAAAAATACATAATGAAGTTCACGGTTAGTAGTTGAGGAATGTCTGGTTTCAATCAGGAAATTGATTTTGTTGTAAATCAGTCAGAGTCAAATATTTCCTGTTGCCAATACTGCTCTAATATTCAATGTTTTTGTCAGAATTCCAGAGAAGTAAATTCACTTTTTCCTGTATGATAGTTAATCAGAGAGACTTGATCTTGCTGTCTGTGTTGGGGAGAAGCTTTCAAAATGCTTTCAGAAAGAAAGAAAGAAATATACAACCTTTCTTCTCGTCACAGTAGGACCAATCCCAATGCATTTGGGTTGATGCTCACCTTTGCTTTGCCTTTGGGTCAGACCCTGGCTGGTATCTGACATAGAGAAATACCCCATCTCCCACTTTCACAGCTGGTCTTGAACAACACAGGCTGCAGCATCAAAATGTTTACAGCTCAATGTTTCACTTCCAGAGTGGCATGTGTTTAAATGAGTTCTTCTCTCTGGGTCTTTTTTTACAGGACTCCGATGTTTATTTATGACCTGAATTCTGCTGTAGGAGACGTTGCATGGTCCCCTTACTCCTCCACAGTCTTTGCTGCAGTCACCACTGACGGCAAGGTGAGAGGCTGGGAGCAACACTGCTCTGATTTGAGTTGAGAGGAAGTCAAGGGAGATTAGGGTTGAGCGTGGGGATGGGTCAGCCCAATCCTGGCCAAGGGTGTCGAGGAGCTGCAGATCCCCCACCAGTAGGAATCCACTGCAGTGACAGGCTGAGTTGGCTGCAGCTTGCCTGAGCTGCTTGCCTCAACATAGCAGGGTCATTTTGGTAGCGCAAGGCCCTAAAACTATTAATTCTTTTTTGCTTAGTCTGATTACAGAGGACTCAGAAGTCATAAAGCAACAGAGATGAGGAAACCTGGGTAGCAGCATTTTTTAATCCTTCTCCCCCTAAGGTCTATCACATCCCTACAAGCAGCTTGACCAGAAATCTCTCAGCTTTAGCCCAATCATGCAAACAGCTGATGTTAAATCACAAATCAGAGGGCTTTTAGCAGATGCTGATGATCAGCTGCACATCTCACTGCAGCCTTGACAAACCCATCAGAAATGCATGTGGGTCCTCTCCCCTAAGCACAGGTGCTTCTTGGGGGCCAAGCCCCCCCAGCCTCTAGCATAAGCAAGCCAAACCTCTTTGCAGTCCTAGTTTGCTCCTCATACTCCAGGAATGGAGGTACTCAGAGGATAGAGAGGTTCAGGGAACAGGCTGCTTTTTCCTATGCTTTCCTGCTCTTGGCATGCATATCCCTGGACATGAATTGCTCACTCCTTCTCAATGCTGCTCCTGCTGCATTAAGGTAGATGTTGCAAATGCATGCAAGTACTTGCTTGCTCTCATGTGTACCACATCAGTGCAGGTGTGCAGCTTGCACATGCCAGGAGAAAAACACTTAACTCCCTCTATGTGAAATCAGCTGATTAACCAGTGCATCCCTGGGGATGGAGAGGTGATGTTGCTGATCACAGCATCCCCTAGTATGAGCTGACATCAGGGCATTGGTTCTGAACATCCAAGGTATACAGAAGCAATAGAATAAAGTGGTTATATAATTATATTGATATTAAAAAATCAATTATAGTAGTATGCCCAGGGTCAACAATACAACTTTGTTCCAATTAAATAAAATCAACATTTTCCCACTGTGTGAAGCTATCTCCAAGAATAACGATTTGGTAATGAAGTACTTAGACCAGTCCTAATATTGAGATGATGGCAGTAATATTTTTGCCCCTAGCCATCCATCCTAGTATCTCAGATGGTTAATTTGGGCCTGGCGAGTAGCCAGGGCACATAGATATCCATCAACCTTGGGTTTGTGCTGTAAGACCACATTGCTCTGTCACCATGGGCTGTATGTTTTGTGGGTATAAATTGGAAAGTCTGTGCAGTTTGGCCAAATTACTCTAGCAAAAAAATGGCCTTTATATATCTCTATCATTGAATTGATGCCTTAGCAACTTTACTGCAGTTTAACCTTTATGTTATAGCAAAAAAATCATTGCACTGATACACTGGCTCAGGGTGTGAATTTGTCTCTCCCAAGCTAAGTAATAGAAATCTCTTCACTGGGGCATCTGGTCTCCCTGGGAAGCTGAGGATGCCACAGCCTACAGAAAGCAGTGTTGATGCTTTTCCCTCGCAGGCGGGGTCAGGATTGGGCCCTTTGTTCATGAATCTGTCTGAACACTTTCCCCTATATATCAAATGAACGGCCTACATGAATGAAATGAATGCATTCAGTGTTACACATCCTCTGACTTGTTTTCCACAAGTGAAGTTGTGTGTGTCCTCAAACCTGGCAAGGGTTCTGCTGACATTTACAGCTTCAGTTGAGTGCTGGAGTGAGCAGTGCAGAGAACTGTGGGTACCCCAGCTGTGTCCTGGTGCCTAACTGTGGGGACCAGGATGGAGATATCTGCAGGCAGCGATACATCCTGGACAGCATGAGCAGATGGAGGGTAAACACTGGGCGTACTTGGATTTCTTATTCATGTGGTCAAGTTTCTGCAGAGACAGCTCATCTCTAAGGAGGCTTCGTGCTACTCACTTGGGCCAGGTTCTTTATCAGAGCTTTACCTGCTGCAGAGAAGCTCCTGTGGACTTGGCAAGAGTTTGTGCAATGGGGTCTTTCCATTCCACCACTAGCTTGTCCCAGCCACTGCTGCAGTGACTTTAGTTGTGTTGTTGCAGAGTCACATTAGCTGCAGCATCCATGAGCCTGGAGTTTGTATGAGGCTATGGATGAGACAGAAGACTGTCTGACTTGGCAGCACTGCACCCAGGTTATCTCACCTTGGCTATCCTACCTTGGATCTAATTCAGTAATCCTCATTAGATCCTAATTTAGTAGGATCTAATCTGCTTTATGCCTTTAATCCCAAACTCTGAGAAGAGGGGCCATCAGCCAGGAGCAGCCCAGAACTGGGCTGCCTAGCAGGAAAGGGCCAAGCAAGAGCTGCCTTCCCATTGCAGTAGGCTGGCCAGGACTGAGACTGATAGAAATCCTGGGCCTCTGTGTTAGCCACTAATCATGCTGGTTGCAGCAGGGTGTGTCTGAGACATGGTTTAGTTTCTATTTTGAACAAAACCTTTTAGATCTGCAAAGGAAATGGAATAAATAGTTGTTTACAGCATTTTTGTTCCTGGACATATTCCACTTTGTAGCAGAGTGCACTTCTTGGGAATAACTCAGTGCCTCACAAAGGGCAGTCTCCATTAAGGCTGGGGAAAAATCTACATTAACAGGATACAGAAAACTACAGGAAGTGCAGCCAGAAAATAAAACATTAAAGGCCTCCTGTTCACAAACAGCCTCTAGTTTTGCATCCGCACATAATTATGCCTGCAAAACTTGAAGGTTGCCTGGAGGTGGTTTTAAAATCACGTCCTAACTGCAGTCTTAAAGGGATACCTGGCATATTTTGAAAAACACATTTCCTTATTCAAGCTGATGCTATGTGTCCAAAATACGTGTATCAGCCTCCTAAGTCCTAAGACTGACTTGGAAATTGGGGCATTTTCAAATTTAAACATCTCTCAATTCCCATGAATCCAGGACGTGGAGATTTAAGAAAATCTGTAAATATCAGGGGCATGATGATAAAATGTGTGTGTTGGCAGCTGGGCATTTGCTTTGGACAGCACCACCTCTTCATAAATAACCTGAGTGTTCTGGTGCAGTGGACACTAACTGCTACTATTGCTCTTTATCATGTTCTGGGTAATTTCCTTAGTCTCCTGCTCTGCCCGATGGCCATTTTATTTCAGAATGAGCATAAATGATTTGCAATGGAAACTGAAATAAAATGATCACTGAGATGTGCACATCTGTGCCAACACTGCCTGGAGAAAAACTCCCAATTCTATAACTAGGTACCTAAATAAGTGGCCTGATTTTAAAAGGACTGGACAGCCAGCTGCTTTTGTGGAAGCTAGTCTTTGCTGGATGTGCTCAGAGTAGTTGCTATAGAGTATTCAGCTTTGGTTTCAATCACTGTGCTAAGTCCACTGCAGTTTTGCTCTGTGATTGCATTTCAGATGACACTTACGTTCCTTGAAGACTCCACAGTGGTTCCTAAAGCAGACAGGTGGAGAGATCTTTTATTTACAAACATGAGCCCTGCAGCTCAGTTGGCTGACATCAGCTCTGTGGTCCCTCCAGGCCATCTCCTACAGGGACCTGGGTGCAGATACTGATGTGATTAGCAGTGAAATAAAATGAGGTTAGAGAACACCTAGTTTAGTTTAGGTTGTAAATGGTAAAAGCCTGACATAAAGAAAAAGGCTAGCTGGGATGAGAGACTTGCTTTGCAAACCAAAAAAAATGTGGACGTAGATTTGGATACCTGGACTCTTTCACTTCAGGTGCAGGAAATCTGGGGATGTTGGTCAGACTACTGTAAGGACAGAGGGCAGAGAAACGGTGGGGGGATAGAATTCAATCCCTGCAGCATTCAGCAGGATTTGCCTTTGGGAGTTTGCTTTAAGCCAATGTCAAACTTACGCTTAAAGCAGAAAAAAAAAAAAAAAAAAGAAACACATAAAAGCAGGAATCATACCTGAAATTTCCTTTTTGGGCTTCTTTTACGTTCCTTAAATAAGGAAATGGTGTTTGCAGGTTGTGCTGTATGGGGGCAATGCTGCAAACCTCCACGTCTGGCTCACTCCGGGCAGGTGGATACTTTCTTGTGCTGAATTCATGGATGAATTGTTGCCCCTGTTAAAAAGCCAAAGATACCCATGTCACAAGTGTCCCCAGATGGCTGGATCCCAGGCTGTGGGCCACAGCTGCCCCAAGCAATGGCTGTAGTGGCATGGTCAAGCTGGGCTTCTTCAGCCTGGAGAAGCCTGCCAGTGCCTACAAAGAGGTCATCAAGAAGTTAGAGCCAAGCTCTTTACAGCAGTGCATGAAGGGACAATGAGACACAACAGCTGAAATGAGTTAAAATGAGAGGTTTGGACTGGATGTAAGGAAAAACTTTCACTGTGAAGGCAGTTAAGTAATGGAACAGCTTGCCCAGAGAGTTTGTGCCATCTCTGTCCTTGGAGGTTTTCAAGACCAGATTGGGTAGAGCCCTAAACAACCACATCTGACGTCAGAGCTGACCCTGCTTTGGGTAGGAGGTTGGAGAAGAGATGACTCCTGGGGGGTCTCTTCCAACCTGAATTACCTTCTAACCCTGTGACACTATGAAATGTCCTTGTATGAGAAGGAGGATCCCAGGGGGTTTACAACAGGCTTGGGAGCACGCACTAAGTACAAGTCCATTTGCTCTCATGTTTTTGTGGTCTGTGTCCTTCATGACTAATGCAGCAAGAGCAAGGTGATGTTAAGCCATCTTTAGTAAATATTGATAGCCTCAGGATAAATGCCATCCAAGTTTGCACTCTGCAGAGAAAGCGGCTCAGACATATGCTCCAGGGCTTTTCCCCATTACTGAAGCTGTTGACCTTTCAAGATGTGAAATACTTGAAACGACCCAAACCTTCAGGAAATTAGTTAATGCTTTGTGCTGCTCAGGAAGTGAGTGTGCCCTTTCCTGCTTATATAAACATATTTTACTGGACAACTGTTTTGTATGAGAAGTCTTGAAGACCAGGTTCCTGTTGTATCTCACTGACAGGATAAGATGCCGAAGACAAGCCTTGATATCCATCCTTTCCCAGCTAGGAAAGAAACACTTGTTTAGTGCTGGCGTGTGTGTGTGTGTGTGTGTGTGTGTTCATAGAACAATTTGCAGAGACTTGCTGCCCATTTAGCATTGACCGGCAGCAAAAAAACAATCTCTGTTTTTAAAAGCGTGAAAGATTTTGCAGATAAGAGGCTTGCTAAACCTTCCAGGTTTGCAATATTTCACTGGGTATTTTGGACCTAATCCTGCCTCTCCTTGTAGGGCATGAATCAGGGGTGCCAGCAGATCTCTCAGCATCAGTCGATGCTTTTGCCCAGGGGAGTCAGGACTGTGAACTCCTCACAGCTAAAGATGTCCCTGCTACATCTGAGTCTTTCCTCCTACTCTTCTCCAGTAGCCCATGGGGTTTGTCCACACCTTATGGGGCCACCACCAGCTCTGCAGGAATGGGACGAGGCATCCCCTGGCTCTCTGCACCATGGCCAGGGCAATTGCTGGGGAGTGAAAACACTAAATGAGTGCAAGTCCCTTTGTTGTCACCCAGAAGGACCTTTGAGTAGGCTGAAGTGGGCAGGGACTTTCTTAAAATGGCTTTGAAATTGCATTCACAGCATAAGTGGTTGTTTTCCGGTAAAACTGCTCATTTTCTTCTGCCACAAAACCTAAAAGGCTCTTTCTTATTCCCTACTGAATCTTTGAGATTAATGTGGACTGCTGGGTAGACTTATGTCTGCTTTAAAACAAGGGCTGGTGGCAAGTCAAAGCTCAATGAGGTAGATGGGCAGAGTCCCTGGAATTAATGCTGCCTCCACTTTGTCAGTCGGGCTGTCTTCCCTTCTCCTCCCCCAGCCACGAGGCTCTCTGTGCACTGGCATTTCTCTACCCTAGCAGCTGCTTTTAGGGAATAAAGCAGGCCTGTTAGGTTTGTCCCTGCAGGGTCTGAGCCCTCACGTCTATCCTGCTGCAGCTCCCATCCCATTGTAGGGTGCTCTGGTGGGCTCTGAGCCTCAAGATGTGCATCAGGCACCTCAGGACATTACTGCTCACTCATATCCCTTAGCTACTGAGTTGCAGGTGAGGTGACTTTGTCAGCACAGTAGTTGGTTTCAATGCAAAGTCAAACTGATAAATTTAAATGTCTTTTGTCAGTGGCTTTGCAGGGATTGTTTCTTACACAGATGCTCGCAGGCCGGTTTTTCATTCCTAGAGCTATTGCTCTTTCAGGTTGTGAAATACAGCATTTTGATGAAACTCACCTGCTGAAATTAACTAGTTTCATTCAGCTACACAGGAACCAAGTTTGCCTTTTTCTGCTTGTGTGGAGTATGTGAGTGAAAAAATTACTCGGACACCATCTCCAAAGATTTCATTGATTCACCTGTTAGACTTTGCATAAAAACTTACTTGGGGGCAACAGAGCCCATCAGGAGTATCTGAGAGAGTTTAAAAAGCTGCTCCTAGGTGCCGCTCTGCTCTTTGCCACTGAGAAAGGCCCCTCACTTAGGTTTCAATTTGCAAGTGGGGACAATTGGCATTAGGGCCACTGAGAGCCTCCAGCTGTCTGCCCCATCCTGCTGTACAGAGACAGCAGCTCCTGAACCTTAGTGTTTATTGCTTGGCATTTTATAATGACCAGAAATCTGTTCTGGTTCATTTTAAATGCCAGTCTCCAAACTGTGACAGTTCAATATCTGCCTTGTGAACATCTTTCCTGGCCTGCCGCAGGTGGCAGAGAGCAGTGACTGCTTCTCCCATCAGAATTGATGCTGCTCTTGCTTGTGCAACTGCCTGCCTTTGCCCATGCCCCAGCCTCCAGCACTGACTCTCTGCAGCAGGGCATAGCTAGGATCCTGCCAACGTGTGAAGAGATGGAGCTTGGTCCCAGTCTATGAGAACATAGTTTCAGCCTGACATCAGGGGCCTGGCTGTGGGTCACAGTAGAGAGAGTGCGGGGGACCAGCACAGCTGGGATGTATTCACGTACCACAGCCTTGGGAGTTTTGCCCTGGGGCGCGTAAGGGAGTAATTGAAACAGTCTCCCTGTTCTTCACAGGGTATTTGGGATGGGATGGCATGGCAGAGTAGGGAAGTGTCAGAGGACTGGAGGAAAGACTCTTTGCCCAGTATTCAGGAGCATGACAGTGCAGGAGAGGTTAGGCAGCCTAAATATGCTATCCAGAGAAATCCTGGGACAAATCATTGAATGGTCTATTTGTAAACACTGGTAGATCAAAGAACAGCCAGGCTAGTAAGGCCATATCACATAAAAACTGATCTAATACTGTTCTTGAGAGAAACAGTCCTGGTAGATCAGAGGAAGGAGATGTAATACATGCTTACAGGTTGACTTCAGGAACACTGTTGGCACAAGCCCATAAGCAAACTACGAGGCAGGTGAGAAGGTGGATGTGGCACGATGGAAGTCATCCTCAGCAGAGTGTGCAGTGCAGCTAGGGATGCTTCGGGGACAGGGCTGGCGCTGAAACCCAGCAGTAATTTTGGGGGTACTAAGCAGACAGGACTTACAAGTGCTTTGGTGCCAGAACTGAAATTCTAAATGAGCTCAACAACCTCAGCAGCAATTTGCAATCAGTGAGATGAAGTTCAATAAAGACAGAAAACAAATGTGCAATGTGAAATGAGCACTAATTGGGGAAGTGGCAGGACTGTAAGGGAGGCTGGGGCTGGGAACTGCCTGTGCTGCTGTGCTCTCGCTAACACTGTGCTGCTGAGTCGAACCCTGGGAGATGCAGGGGGGAGTCACCCCATCAGCACAACTGGGGCTCAGGCTGGACCTTGGATGCTGGTCTCTAAGGAAGGGTCATCTCTGCGGTCACAGAAAGAATTGCAGCATAGCGCAGAGGTATCGGCTGCTGTCATCAGCCTAGCTATTGCACAAGTTCAGCACAGATTAGTCTCTCTTTCAGAAGTGATTTGGAAAGTACAAAAGTGAGGAGCAGAAGGAGGCTTTGTGATTCATTCCAAAGCATGCTATTAAGGTTAAAGAGGGAAAAATATAAGAGCCACGGGCACCATAAGAGAATCATATTAGACCAAAATGAAGTGCAACCAGCTCAGGGGTATGATGTATCAGCTATATGCACCAGATAACAGCATTCAGAAGTGTACAGGACCAAGACGTGAAGGAGTTGATCCTAATCACTGAGACTCTCAGAGCAGAGCAAAGCTGGCAGAAGTGGTGACTGACAAGGAAGTCAGCTCAGCTAAACAAGCACTCCCCTGTAACAAGGTTCTCAGAAGAGGTCAAATGTTCCTCACAGCCTGTCTGAATGAAGAGCAGCTCTTCTACCTGCTGAGGCTTTGGTTTCTTACTGACTCATGGGAGCTGAGTCAAATCAGCTGAGGCTGATGCTGTTTTCCTACCATGTCAAATTGGGAGTGACACAGTTCCTACTGAATGAGGAAAAGGTGAGAGATGCAGCCCTACAGTGAAACAGCTCCTATGGTTAAGCCAGGTGACACAGACATTCTCTTCTCCACCCTGGAGCAGCGGGCTGGGATGCTGCAGGGCAGAGGGATGTGCTTGGCCCTCTCCCGCACCCCAGGACATGCAACTGGCTCCCAGCTGGCAAATCTCACCCGGCTCAGCCCAAAAAGCAGTTTTCACAGATGCCTGCTCATCCTCCTGAGCTCAAAGGTACCTCTGAACATACCTGTAACAGAGCTGGGGTCTGTCCTTTTGCCAGTAGCATGAAAGTGCTGTGAAAGCCTGCCTGTGAATTTTAGGGTCTGTCTGGTGCTGGTGTCGGGGCAGCCTAGGACCAGCATTCCTGTGTCATCGTTGCAGAAGCAGGGAAGCAATTAATGTTTTCTGAGTCAGGTGTCCTTTCCTCCTGCCAAGCCCCTTACTGCCCCGGGTGTCAGAGGGACCAAGGACTGTCTTACAACCCTTATTTGTAACTTGAAAATGTCCTCCTAGAGAAAATTAACTGTATTGGAGGCTGTTCTGGCTGCAGTGGAAGTATAGAAATCATGCAAAGTAAGGCCTCCACCACATGGCAGCTTGGTTTTGATGCAAGTTGCCTGCCCAGTGCCTTTAGGATGCTGCAGCAGCTATCTTGGTGCTAGACAGGGGCTGGGCCACTTGTTAAATATATTACCTGAGAGTTTGAAACAAATAATCTGTGGAGTTTGCAAATGGATGAGGTATCATGATTCAGTCAAGAAAATGAGGGAAATCCATCACAAGGACAGTGAAAGCCAAGCAGTGAAAGAGATGTCAACTGATAAAGGGCAGCATGATATTAAATTATCCCTCACCTTTTGCTCTTGCACTGATTTTATTTTTTGTTGCCAAGTTACTGGGTACATCTGGGTTGTTCTTACATACATCTATATTTCCACCCAGCCTTGGTTCTGGCTGCCGTCGACTTGTTTTTGAGCATGCTACCATTGCCCAGACCGCTGCTGGGGAATGAAGGCTTGCAAGCCAGGAAGAAAAGGACAGCAAAGGCTGCAGCTACTGCAGACCCACCATGTGTTTGAGGCATGCAATAAAGGCAGGGTAGGTCAAAGTAGCTCTTCAGGTCCCTTTTTCATTGGCCACAAAAGTCAAGTACTTTGTTCTGCTGGCAGAGAGGTTAGTTGCTTTCAGGTGGTGCTGTTTGGAGAGTCCAGCTCTCCCCCAGATCCTGTGGCATTTGCCTCCCTGGGTTTGCCAGGCTGCTGTGCTGCAGAGCAGGGGGGTGACAGCAGAGTATAAGGACAGAGGGGTCCAAGTCACCTTGTAGCTGCTGAGCAGATGAGAGCCTGGGCTGACTTTCAGGCTGTAAGTGCAGTTTGCAGAGCATGTGGGGAGAAATGAGATGTTCAAAACTCTGAATATGTTTTGATGCTGGAGCTATGGTAATAGCCTTGGACGTGTGCTGTGCTGTACTTGCAGAGCAGCCATGCGGAGCCTCAGTGGGGAACCACTGGATTTTGGGAGGTAGAATACATTTGCATGATTCATAGACAGAGGAGCTGTTGGTCTGGATGCAGTTGAGCTGGATTTCTTCTCTGGCTGTTTGAGAGTCGTCATCAAAGCAGCTCATTTATGTCAAATATTTTCTGCAACTGTAACACAACAGAGTGAGATCCATTATTGCCTGTACATCAAGCATGGAGGCTCTGTTGTTACTCTGATGGTAATTTAAAAATGTCCTTATTGAATAGAAAGCATCAGACTCAGACTGCGGGATTCACCTGATCCCATCTCAGAGATAACTGGGCATCTGCTTAAATTCAGTGCTGCTTTTCAGGGACTACTGATTTACCAGAGTTACCGTCCTTGAATCAAGGAGAAGTTTGCTTTGAGCATCTGCCTGGCACATGTGCCATCAGACTGTCCAGCACTTTGGTATTGTCAGTCTAGGTTTCTTTTGATGGTTGTTGATGCCAGCTCATAAATCCCCATGCTGCAAGGAACTGCTTGGCTCAACGGCTTGGGCTTCATTTGGAGGGTGGTACATGTCCTCCTATACTTCCATGGGGTGGGCACGCAGGCTTACAGGGACCATAAATAAAATAGCTATTGGAGTCATTGGTTACTGCCCCATGCTTTATTCTCCCTGAGGATATGCAGCTAAGCTGGGGGAAGCAGAGGAGAGTTCTTATAGTTTCCTGTTTCAGACATTTTCAGATTTCTTTTACCTCTCTCTCTGTGCCTCTCCTCAGGATTCTTGTTCTTGGAGTCTGATTTATGACCTTCTAAGGAAGTGGCCACATATTGTTCCTAAGGACTCTGTAACAAAAGAACTGAAATACCCTTTCCCATTATCTGAATGCTTATTAGCAGAAAGAATGAAGTGGTCTGCAAGCAGCAGGGCTGCAGACCCTGCAGGTCCCTGATTTACTTCTGCAGGATCTGCAGAAGATATCTGATAAAAGCAAGTTTATTGTCAGGAGGCTCCAGCTCCCTCTCTGGCCAGATGCACACAGTGGAAACACTTTTTGAGGGCTGAAAATCAGAGGTTTGAAACCTCCACTTTGTAGTTTCTGAACTGCTTCTGGATGAGTGTGGGTGAGTGAGTGTGGTGGCCGCAGGTCTCAGCACCTGCAGGGAGGGAAGTGCTAGGACCAGCCTAGGCAGCATGAGAAGATGTGGCTGGCAGAAAAGAGGGGGCTATACACAGGGGGACCCTCACTGGTTTGTAGGCTTTGACAAGGATACTGCTTTGACATGCTTTTTGTTCCTACACAGTTCTCTGTACCATTAAAACGCAAGCTGGTGTGCCAGCACAGGGCACAACAGTGCCGTGTTGCTATGTGCTGCCTTCCCATCAGAGTTACGCTTTCTGCTTTAGGGACCCTGAGCAAGTTACTGTGTTTCCGATGGATTTGTTGAACTGTGAAGTGTCACATTCTGACAAGCATCACTGCCTTGCTGTGTTCCTGGAGATGAAAGTCTGGGTGATGCTATGATACTAGTGAGAGATCAGGGGCCAGATGGGTGGAAGCAGGCCTGCCCTGTGAGCTGTAGGAGCCCAGGATGACATGGCACATTGTATGTCACTGAATGTGTAGACATGGTTGTCCACCACATGTGGAAAAGTTATACAAATATCAGCCCTCATCAAAAATGCCAATTTGCACTAGCTGCCTGACAGTGTCTGGATGGCAACTCTCATCTGGGTGCTGCTGGTTGAGTGCCTGCCCTGAGAAGAAGGGTGCCCTGCTCTCCATGGAGAGGGTTTGGATGTTGATCTGGCTCTGATCATCCTGGCTCCCCATGAGTCTGATATTCAAACCACACGTGGGGTTGGGTGGCACTTCAGTGGGTCATGGTTGTACTTCTCTGGGTCATATACTCAGAGAGGGCTCATGTTGCAAGACCTGAGAGGCCGTCTTTGCATGTAAGCGGTGATCTGTAGCCTGAAGGGACAGGGGCCACCAGGGCGATGGGATGAAGAGAAGCTGTGTGCTGTTGGTGAGTCTCTGGGGCAGGAAATCCAGCTGGATCCTACTCCATAATCTTTAATCCCAGGACATGAGCCAGCAGGGCGGCTCATGGGACTAGGAACCTCAAGGGAGAGCTGCAGGTTTTCAATCTCCCATTCTTTGGGCAGAAAGCCCTGCCCTAAGCCCCAGGCAGATCTGCAGATGGTGCTGGTCACATGCAGCTCTGCTGCTTTACAGCACTGTTAAGCTGCCTCAAGTGTTGTGGGAAGCCCTGTGCCCTTTTTAGGTTACTCCCAAAGCACCAATAACAGTGTTGGTCTGACCCCATTTCCCCCTCTCCTGCGGGTGCCTGTAAGCCTCTAAATCAAAGCCTCTGAAGTCCTTCCTAATGCCTGTGGCCCACCCCTCCATCTGGAGTGTCTGACAGCTGATATGAGGCTGGTGTTTCCAGCTGAAGTACTGAAATAGTTTGTTCTTTTCCATGATTCCCTTGGCAAAGGAAAACAAGCCCATTTGTTTAGAAGCTCATAAAAGAGGAGCTTTATAGTAGGAACATTCATAAACTTGTTTGCTTTTGACCTTCTCCACATTGCTGATGGTTTTGAGTTCTCGTCCCAGGCATTGCGCTTGTCTGGGCTGTCAGTGACATTTTTGAAAAACAGCCTCACCCAGAGTAATTTGCATTGCTCAGCACTCCAACACTGAGCCTTCAGGCATGCCATCTTTCTCCACTGCAGTGCTGGTAGGGTGTGCAGGTGTGATACATTGACAGCCTTATAGAACAGCAGTGCAGACCTGGCTGCAGAAGAGAAACCTGGCCACTAATTCCATGTTGGTTTTTTTTCTAGATTAATTGATGCTACTCAAGTAGTGGGTATTTCCCAGGCTCTTAGATTACTAAGCACTGAGCTTGTGCCATTGCGGGGAGGGTGGTGGTGGTGAATTATGCCCTTAAATTAATAAAAATGTATTCTGTGAAGGCAAACAATTAAATCTTCAGTGAGTGTGGGTCATGGGGGGCTGATATGCTTGAAAGAGAGCTTGATCCTTTTCAGAGATAGTAAGACAGCAGCCGTAAACTACAAACCAGGACAGCCACCTTTATTTATGCCTAGAGGTAGGAAATTGGAATTACCTTGGCTGGACTGTGGAACCTCAAGTGTCAAGTCTAGGTTCAGAATTTAATGCTCACATCTGATATTTTGAGCAGATAAAATTGAAATCTTTTTTTCCAACTATACTTCTGCTGACTGGGAAAGGACTCTCCAAACTGCAGATCGTCATCTGTGGCTGATGCTTTGGATTCCTTTCTTGAATTATACTGTTACAGATTTCTTCAAATTATGTCTGAGAACCCTGTCCCCTTTTCAAGCTCTTCCCCATCTGGAAAAGTCTTATTTTACTTCAGTCTGGAGGGAGTCTTCCTCATCTTGTTTTCTGCATCTGTAAAACCTTTGCATGGCTCTCCTGCCCAGACCAAGGACATCACAAATTGCTAGTTGTTGAGTCCTACAAAGGCTCAGCAGCTCATGAGACTGCCTGGGACATGTGCTTGCACATTGCCCAGCTCTTTGTTACACATGGATTCAGATAAAATTCACCAGCTCATTGGTGTGTGATGGGAAAGTACATGTACTGATCTGATACAAAACCTTCCACGGTCTTTGGATTAAGCTTTTATAGGGTAACACTGTCCGATTTCAGATAATTCCTAGATTCAAATTGTGAGCATGGCACAATGTTGAAATAATATGTCTCGTCTGTCTCCTAAAGTGCTGGTAAACAAGACACAGCTGGCAGGAGATGTACAAGTGGTTCAGTCCTAATTTCCCCCCATATTCCCATTGTACTTGTTAGCATAAAATATTCCGTTCCTTAATTTTTCTGGAGACAGAAAAGGGAAAAGAAACATAAGGCTGAAAGTCTCCATGGTGGATTCAAGGTGGGAGTCCAGCAAGCTGGAGACTGCTCGCTTCAGCACCGGGGAAGAGAGAGATGTCATGTTTTATTAGCCTTTGCAGGCTGTATCAATGATGGGAGCTAATTGCAATTATTGGGAGATAACGTTAAGTTAACACATTCTGTCGAGTAACTACCACTGTTCCCTCTGGAGTCATGAAGAAACGTGCATTATCGTGCAGTTGGTGATGTAGCAGGTCTGTGTCACTGCTGCGTCAATGCCATAGGTCTGAGGTCCATGCCCATGGGAATCCTGCCTGAGCAGGGCCTCAGGTCTGTCTCCCTCCATCCTCACGTTCCCCATTTGGCCAATCTTTACCCGGCACTTCTCTCAATGCTGTGGGAGAAGGACATGTGTGCAGCCATAGCATCCAAAGCAGTGGGCTGCCAGCACCAAGCTGTCCTGTGCTGTGCATTTGCCTGTGCTTCCCTGGCTTTACCCCAGAGTACACCCTTAATCATACTGTCCATGTTCCCATCACTTCCTTATTAATTACAGGTTTGAGTCTTTAATGTTATTATTAAGCTGCAAATGTTGGAAAGCTCTGCAATAAGGGGTAATAAGTATTTCTGACAGCATTCCCCGGTTTGTACACCAATCTGTGTTAGACTCTGATTTAACACCTGGTTGTCTCATTAGTTGCAGCACTGAGAACGGAGATTAAGACCTGTGGGGTTAGCAACGCTGGCTCTCAGCCTTCTCCAGTCCAGATCAGCTGGAGCCTTGCCAAGGGTCTTGGAAAGAGCTTGCACCCACAGCTGGGAACTGCTCCTGACTCCATGTGTCCCTGCAGGAGGGGGACAGTCCCTCAAAAGCAGCAGGTGGCTTCTGCACACTGGATATTTAAAAGAGGACAAAGGCCCTGACTGCAGATGGTAACTGTGTGCTGAGGCTGCCTTTCCATGGGACCTTTTCTGTCTGATTTCTCCAGCCATTGTTCTGCCGCTGAGGGATGTTCTTGCCTGATTAATCCCTTTTGTGTTCTTTGCCTTTTTTTCCCCAGGCCCATGTGTTTGATCTGAGCATTAATAAGTATGAAGCTCTCTGCACCCAGCTAGTGGTGGCCAAGAAGAAAAATAAAACAACCCATATCCAGTTTAACCCTGTCTACCCTGTTGTCATCATCGGAGATGAACGAGGCCACGTTACCTCCTTGAAGCTCTCTCCCAATCTGCGCAGGATGCCCAAGGTAAGGATGACCTGCATTCCCCTGATGGAGGTACCAAACCACAGCAGGTCTCTTCATGCCTTATCACTGTCCCCTCTCATTCTGTGCAATCATGTTGGCAAAGCTACTCTCTCTAGCAAGGTGCTTAAGATTACCTCAAGCCTTTTGGGTATGGTGTCTGGGATGCTGGATCCCTGCCTTCCTGTATGAGTAAGAAGGCTCAGTTCGCTCCTGGGCAGGAGTGGGGACTGGTGGGAAGGGGGTTTGCTGTCTGTGGGCACTTTCTCACCATGGTCCAGACAAGCCCAGAAGCTCTGCAGAGGCTCATTTCTTTCCCGAAGCTCACATCTTTTCTGAGCTTTGGGTTTTATTTGCAAAACTCCTTGAAACCAAGTAAAGGAGGACCCAAACCCTTCCCGAGTCCTCCCACAGAGCCTGTGCTGCTTGTCTTCTTGCACTCCTGGATCACCAGAGCCTGTCTCCTGATCACCATGTCATCTGTCCTGTAAATGTAAATGTAAAAAAAAAAGCACTATCTTTAATTTGTGAAGAGACTTGGGATCCTTGTCTCGAGTGAGTGACAGCAAGGAGATGCATATGAGGGCCAGTCGTGAAGGATGGTGACCTCTCCCACACGGATCCTTTACTAGACTTTCTTTCTGGGCTTCATCCAGCTATGAGCTGAATGGCTGTAAATGCAGTGTTCTTTGTGAGCCTGTGTAATTCACATATCCAGTTGTCTCTTGTTTAGTGGAGCTTTTTCAGTTTCAGGCTTTTTAGAACTGATCCAAGAAAGCAATCTCTCAAGATGATCATCTTTTATTTATATACCCCCAAAGGTTTTATATACTCTACTAACCCACTGTATTAGGCAGTGTCTTTGGCCAGGAACTAATCACCCTGGTGTCACTCCAGAGTGTTCTAAGTGATTTTTAAAATGTACCTTCAGCCGGACAGCACTGGAAATGTGAAGCTTCCCTGTGCTGAGGAGGCATAGAAAACACAGTAGTGTGGCAGTCTGTTTGGGGCTGGGCGCGGGAGCTGTGGAGGAGAATGTCTCATATCCTTCACACTTTTCTATTTCCAATGAAACCACAGCCCAAGATCATCTGAGCTCTTAGGGCTGTCATCAGCTTGTCTCAGGACAAGTTTCCTGCTTGCTTTATGAGTCCTTCCTGGGGATGGGCAAGGACCATGTGTGCCATGGACCCTGGTTGCACGGGGGTTCAGCAGTGGAGATGGGTCACATGCACATAAACGTGGCTGCTCTCCTCCACATGCCATCTGTGGGCTAGGCAGCACCCAGCAATACTGCACTGTAGGTCGGAATGAATTAGAATGTCTCCTTCCACTCTTGGTGGCCAACAGCAGCCCTCCATGCAGGTATGAATGTCATCATCTCCCTTTGCTAACTTTCTTCAGAGGCAAATTGCATGTTGTTGACAAAGCAGTTCAAACTGTGAGTTCAGGAGTGGCTTAATCACTTACTGCTGACCTTAAACCAATAGGTAACATATCCCAGGCAACATATAAATGGGATGGAAATGGACTCTGCTGCTGTGATATTATTAAGCTATCTGTCTTCTGCTTGCTTTGTAAGGTTTGAAGGGACACTAAACACTGAACTAAATGTTTCCTGCACATGCGGAGAAGGAGGAGGGATGTTCAGGCACGGCTGGTGATGTGTGCCAGGTGCCCTGACTACAGACAGCTCTTCTCTGAAAAAGATGAGAATTTAAAACAGATGACATGCAGTGTGGTGGCAAAGCAGCAGATCTGGCCCAGCCAGCTCAGCGGCCTTTCTGTGCCACAAGTGGACAAGTGAGCTGGGTTGCTGAGCCCATCTTTCGTGGCTGATGTGGCATCTGCTGCGCCAAATGCCAGTGTCTGGGACCCTGTGATGAGGAGGTTTAGCTGCTGCAAGAGGGTGCTTTAACAGAGGGAAGTCAAGCACTGGCAGAATTGGCAGTGCCATTCACTGCATCATCCTGTCCACCTCCTTCCTGCAAGAGTATCATCTCACTGTGGGGAGTCAGATGTACTTCCAGAGCGTTGATCTTGGCTCCTCTGAAGATCGAGTCAGTGTGCTCTTTAAACCTTTACCCTGTGCAGCCAGCTTTCCTCTGTAAAATGACTTCACCTCTCCTCCTTTTCTGGAAGTCCTCAGGGCCAAGTTAACAGTCGTAGAATATCTATAGATTTTTGTAAGTGAAGAGGGTCCAAAACTGTGCAGAGGAGTCCCGGCATCCCAGCTGCGTCCTTGCAGATAGAGAAACCTGTCTGTGCCTGGCTTGGTACCTGGGTACCTGTGAACTCAGCTGCCTGGTCTTGTTTCCATCAACTCCTTTGGAGATGGGAAGGTGCCTTTTGCTGAGGACTGGCAGAACTCAGGGTGCCAATGGGACAGGTCAGCCAGGGGCTCATCCAGGTCTCACTGTCCCTCTGTTTCACACCGGTGTCACAGCGGTTTGCCTGTGAAGCTTCTCCACCAGCTTCCCACACAGCTGGGAGAGCTGCTTTTGACAGGTATGACTAGCAGTCTAATCACCCTTTTTTGAGAGAGCTCTTAATAGCCACATGTCATCCCAAACCCCGTTCTTTCCCCTAAAAATAGATGCGGTGCTCTCTGCTCCACGTTCTGTGGATTCCTTGGCTATTGCTGGGCTTCCAGGATAGGGCTCACCAAAACAGACTGAGCTAACTTAATCCCGGTGGGATTTCAGCCATTCTGAATTTATTCTGGTTTGCCTGTTAGTTAAAGCTGGTGCGGTGGATAAGTGGAAATAGGGAGGTTAAGGACTCCTGGTTTCTCATCAGACCTTGGTTCATTCCTCTCTTCATGTCCTTGAGTGAGGAGGGGAGGTTCAAGAGCTCTTTAAATAATTCACAGGGTTGATCTGCAGCTTAATTAATTCATGTTTGTAAAACACTTTGGGATCTTTAAGAAGAGTTATTTAATACTCTGAGTTTTGCTGTCAGCAGTGTTAGCGCAGCCTCATTTATGAACACTTGGCAGAACAAATATGCCAAGGAGAGAACTTCTCAAAAGCACTCAGGTGGTGTTTTCAGAAGTGACTTTCACCAAGACACACAGTAAAAGCTTCAAAAAATGCCGAAAACTCCCTGTGAGTTTTGGCCTCCTAAATCATTTAGTGGCACATGGGAAAAGGTGCGTTTGTTGCTGAGAGGAAGAGGCTCTGCCACCTATCAGGCACTTGTATCAAGGGCACATCTGTGTGCACAGAGAGCACAGAGGTCCCTGTGCTCGTGCCAAGCACAGCAGGCATCCTTCTGTCTTTGCCCTAGTGATCTGGGTCCAGGAGGCCTCCCTAGCCCCACCAGCTGAAGGTGGGACAGAGACATCCCCACACCTATTGCTGTTGTCTCTAGATTGTGTGAGTCCTCTGGGAGTCCTGAGAGTCCTCTGGGAACACACTATCCAACTGCTAAGCACCAGCTCCAAGAGCCTGGGGACCGTGGAGGTTGGCGGGGCAAAGACGGCTGAACCCAAACCTTGTGGGAAGAGCAACCATGAGTCAGAGAGCAGAGCTTGCTGAAGGTGGGTTTGCAATCAAACTACCACCAGCACGGTCCTGCATTGGCCGTGCTGAACACCCGTCTCCCTGAGCACCCAGCCCTGCTTGGGCAGAAAGCTCATGCCAATAGATACTGTCCTGTGCAAGGAGACCTGGTGAAACTAGTTTAGGTCCTTCTGTTCAGAGCTCAGAGGAGGGGCAGAAATGCTTGCAGTATTTTAAGATGCAGCAGTAGGAACAATTGGCTCTCTGCTGTCATCCAAGCCACTTTCAGACTCCAAGTACTCCTTAAATATTGCAGCGGTTGTCAGGCAGGAATTGTTTAACTAATAAAGTATCGTTCTTAATTTGTAACGACCTTTGTGGTTGAGTTCACCCGAGGGAAGCATTGCTGTAAGAAGAATCAGTTTGGGGCAGAACTGTTTAATTAGTAAGCCTGCCAGGTTTCATTCGAGGGTTGGAAGAAATTAAAGCATTTTGTCATCACAGTCAGAAGAATGTAGCTGCTCACGGGCTTTGGTTTGTTTTTAAAAAAACGCTAAAATAGCCTGACACAACCCCTGTCAATGCTAAAAGGAAGCAGGAGATCATAAAAAAAAAAAAAGTGTGAAGAGTTTTTAGAAATGTTGGGAGACCACAGTGAAGTGGGAGAAGAAAAGAAAGCAGGTCAAAGAAAGCATTTGCTGAGGCTAAGGCAAATTTTTTGGCCAGTACCCAGGTTGACAGCCAGGGAGGCAGCCAGCTTCTTGGCCTGATGCTTGTCTTGGATATTTATCTTGGATTATCTAGGATGATTATCTCAGACTCTGTTCCTGCTACTGGTTTCTTCACATGCAAGTCACCTCTTTCTCTGTCCTTCGGGGACAATCGAATTACTTCCCAGACAGTAAATCATGGCTGGCAGGGTCTAGCTGGGCATGAGTGGGAAGAGGAGCACAACTGCTCACCCATCCCAGGACGTGGCAGCTGCCTGTGGGTCAGGAGCTGCAGGTACACCCCTGTGAGTCCAACACTGGGTGCCTGTGAGCAGCTTGTGGTGTGGGGACAAGCGAGGGGCATGGGGTGGCTCTGAGCCTTCCTACACATGTGATGTGCACATGTTCGGCAGCTGCTCCACTCTCTCTGTGCCTTATCACACCAGCCAGTGCCACCTCCGGACTCCCTGTGCTCCCCTGCCTCTTTGCAGCCCTGATGATTTTGCCCTTGGCCAGATCCAGCCCAAGGCTGCTCAGCCAAGGAAGGGGCATTGCATTTTGCTGCCTGAAGCACTTCGGCTCTTTGACCATAGGTGATGGCAAGGTCTGGGAGGGATCAGTCAGGATCTGGGGGACTGCGATGGACAGTGGGAGGATGTTGGGATTTTCAAGGGATGAAGGAGGGAAGAGGATTTCGGGAAGATTGGTGGAAGTATGTGAAGTTTTAGGGAGACAGTAGGACAGTGGCTGAAATCTCTTCTTTCAGCCTATCCCCCTCCCCAGTACTGCCTCCTTCGCTGTCTCCTAGGGCTTGAGATTGCTTCCTCCTCATACTCCCCAGCAGCACCCAGTACACACAGTGCTTTCTCAGTAAGACCCTAGTTTTTTCCCTATGCCCAGCCTTGGTGGGATGCATCGCAGGTCCAGAGCTGATACTGAGATAGGACAGTGTGACCAGGCAGTGGCATGCTTGATCCTGAACCTCACTGCTTATAGCCTCGCATTGCTGTGACCTAGGGTGACAGGGAGAACCTTGAAGGAGTTAAGGACCAGGAGATTGTTTTTGTTCTTAGTGTTTTCCTGTAGCTGTGGGAGGTGTTTCAGTAGCTGTGAGGTATGAACTGACCAGCACGGGAAGATGAACCTGAACTCCCTCCTCCTGTCCCAGGAGATACAATCCATCTGCATGTGGGACTGTATTTACAGAAGGAAGCTATATATTAGGTACAGTCTCTGAGGTCACATCAGTCCTGGACTGATGAGTGGTTTAGCACTGAGGGAAGTACATTTTGTCCCCAAACTTTCTATTTCAACAGCTCTCATGTGATATCATTCTGTCTGAGAGAAAAGCACTCGCCTCTCCTCTCGAAAGAGCTCGAGTCTTGCTCTTCTAGTGATGTAATTCCTAGTCCCTCTGTTTTTATGCAAATACTCATCTCTTGTTGAGATTCCCGCAGTTGCTTCTGTGCTATTCGAGCAGTGGCCGATTTTCTTACGTCTCTTCAGGGCTGGCTAATTGTGCAGTGACCCAAAAGCACAAAGCACAAGCAGCGCTGGAGGAATTTGTTAAGTGCTGCTGTGCCTTGCCTACATCAGGACTGCCTCCTCCAGATGCAGCTTGGCCCCCTGATAAGGAGGCACACACAAATAAGCTTGGGTCTCATAAAAACTGACCTGCAGCTTGGTGGCTTTGCTTCCTCTGAGATTTGCAAATGCTTTTTGATTTCCTTTCAGTCCCTTCCCTGTTATTTAGGCTAGTTGCAGATAGCTGCTCTCTGTATTGTTAAGGGAAGAGCTGAGCACCATGGGGTGGATCCAGGGACTTGTGAAACCCTATTTCTGCCTGTTCACAGTTTGCTGTGTTGTTTGTGTAGGCCATGTAAGGACATATGCACCAGCATTGACTCCTTGGTTTGGGAAGGAAATCCAGTGCTGGAGGCCTTCAAGAAGAGTAGGTCAGAGACAAATCTGTAGGGACAGGTCACTCTGAGCCTGCCTTGGAGCAGGAAGGGCTGGAGGTGGTTGCTCTGACAGTCCCCACGGTCGGTGCATGCTGGCCCTAGCATATGCTGAGGCCAGCAAGAGGCCATACCTCTTGTGTGCAGCTTGCCAGGGCGTGAGCAGCATTGCTTGAGACCTGTGGCCATTTTGCTATGCAGATCTGTGACTCATTAACTGTAAATCAACATCTACCAAAGGGAATACTGACGTGCATTGTCAAAAGCAGGCTCCTCTGTCCTTTCTGCCTGCTCCTTCCTCACCACGCTTTCCTGCCCTGCCACTGTGCTGGGAAACCCATTAGCAGGAACACCTTCACAGCTCCCCAGGGTCCCTTTTTCCTCCACTGTTCCATGTCAGGATTTCTCCCAATCTAGCATAACCTGAGATAAAATGAGGGGACCATTTAGTCCTGGAAAGCTGTTTCTAGGGAAAGGAGATGGTCCGTGTGCCAGCAGGCTCCAGTCCTTCTTGGGCAGAACTGAAGCCTTTGGATATTTATCTGGAGACCGTGGACATATCCACTGTGCCCGGGAGAGTGGCTCTTCAGCCCAAATCCAGATGGCCAAGAGTGTCACACCACAGGTACAATGAGTTCTGGATCCTGGACAGAGATGTGGCAACCTTAGACACTAGCACTGTTCGGAGGGCTAACCCAAACAAGCCAGCAGTAGTTCTAAAGGACTTGAATCTTCTCTCATTAAATCAGTTTTCTTCATTTTTGGAGAAATAACTTTTGGGTTGCATCAAACTATGTGAAGGAAGAAGAGAGTTCTGTGTAACTGTGGGATTGCTGAACCACAAGGTCAAAGAGCTGGGGTTTTTCTTCTTTTCACTGTTCCTGGCCACGTGTCTGCAACCTTATTTTTGTTGTGTAATGTCACTTTCTGTCACTGCTCTGTTTGGCAGTTGGTGGAGAGACAACATCAGTGTATTTACAAGTTATTTTAAGCTGAAGTCAATTCTCAGTGGTCAGGATGAAATGTGTTTAGTACGTTAAATGGAAACACCGACAACTGGAGCAAGAAAAGGCCCCGTTTTAAGAAAATTCAATAGTACTTATAAATTATTTCTAAAGTACAAGTCTCATCCTGTGAGGTGCAGTGTGCTGTCAGGGGGACACTGACAAAGCCAGGAGGGTTGGCTTTGACTTTCTAGTTTCCTCTTTGAAGATCTGTGTAACAAAAAAGGTTGCCCATGTTTGAAAGTGATGCAAGACCACTCCATTTTGCAATACTGGGGGTTTGGAGAAAAACACTAGCGGGATTTGGTTTTGTGATCAAGTCGCTGAGCTAAATGCCCCTCTGTAGACATAAATCTGGTGTATGTTCATTGGATTTGCTGTCCTCTGGATATTTAAGAGTAACTGAAATCTGAATTTGGCCAGGCAAAATGTTTTTTAGTGGGGCCTTATTTTACTCCTTCCCTTGTATTTCTCCACACCAGCACAGTTATGTTGTTACAAGAACTGTTTTGTCTGCAGGCTTTGCATCCTCTTCCCTGTGAATAGACTGCGTCTGTACTTTGGTGCCCGCTATCCTAGAGCTCCCCAAGCCCCAGCAGCCAGGGCTTTGCTCCTCTGCAGCCCGATAAGCCCACCACTGCGTGTCCTGGGAAATGCCTAACGCATAAGAAGGAGCCCTGCTTCACCTCTTCAAAGGACTTGCATTTTGGTTAGATCTGCGATTGCCTGAATATGCTTGTTCAGCTTGCACAGCTCCTCTTTGAGCCGGAGCCTCTGCTTTCTCCAGCACCTTGGCAGAAAGCCATGCAGCAGAGGAGTGGGCACAGCATAACCTTATGGCAAGAGAGACACTGCCCAACCTCACAAGCCACTTGGCTCGCCTTTCCTCCCTGTTTCTTTCTTTAGCTGTCCTCTGTGAATTCATTTCTATGCACATGACTTAAATCCCCTCCAGAAAATTGATGGATCCTGAGAAATCACCAGTTCTTTGCCTGAATAACAGCCCCAGTACAAAGGCAGAGGGGCCCCTGAGGGAACAGGCTGCTTTCAAAGCATGACTTTGGCAGAGCCAGCGAGGGAGACTTTTGGGGATTCTCTCATTCTCCCAGCAATGGCTGGGTGTGAGAGCAGGGCTGCCAGCCTGCAGCCTGTCCTGCAGAGGCTATTCAGTGCTCAGCCCCCTGCCATAACTGATTATGGCTGCCTGCTGATGGAGACACCGTGGACGCTTATCCTCCAGGTCATCTGAGGGCGAGCTGCTTTTTTGCCAGAGAGCCCCAAGTAGTTCTTGGGAGTGCAGCTATTCCTGAGTGCTGGCTCTGCCGCAGGGTTGTGGAGGAGGAAAGCTTGTTAGGTCAGCTCCTGAGCTGCAGGGTGCATTTGAAGGGCAAGGCAATGGCTCATCATGAGGCCAGGGTGCAAAGCAGTGGCTGGGGCCTGGGAGACCCAGCACTGGTCCTGGACCTGGCCTCTGCATCTCCTTGGATGATATGCAGCTCCTCTCCTTGTGGAAGTGGGATGAGGACACCCATCTCCCTGGAAGCCACAGCGACCAAGTGAGAGGTGTCCATAGACACCATAGATCTGCTCTCCTACAGCCTCACTTTTCTGTGCCTTCCTCCTGCTGAGTGCTTTTGGGACACGTCCAATACAGTCATACCTCAAGAGAGGAGCCAATGTTGGGGTGTGCTGATGGACAACCCTGTCTCCCCTGTCCCCCAGGCTCTCCTGCCTCCCTGCCTTGTCCATCACAGGAAGACAGTTGGATGTCACAGGCTATCAAGCCCAAAATTTCAAGCTGGGGCAGCCAGGTCCATGGAGAACTGCTGAAAATTAGAAAGTGGAACGGGGCAGCGAGAGATGCTCGCCCACAACTGGCAGACACAGCAGTGATGTGCACGCTGTTACAACTCCAGCCCAGCAATCTCATCTTGGCCCTGTGCTGCCCCTCAGCTGTCCATCCTGGGCAGACAGAGGAGTGAGAAGGAGAGAATGAGAGTGCCGGTCCCACTGTGGGGCAGACGGAAGAGGTGGCAGTAGTATGAGGGAAAGGACAAGGAGCCTGATCATGGTGCAAGCAGGGAGGAGCAGGCATCCCACTGGTGTCCCAGCCAGCAAAGCATGCAAAACCCTGGGACGCAGGTGAGCAGCTCCCTGTTGGCTCTGCACCTCCACAGGGGCTGGTTTGGCCTCCATTTGTGCTGGTCATGCAATTTAGGTGGAAAAATATAACTAATTCTCTCCAACTCCTGGCTGTGCAGTGTCCTGCACACCTGAGGACTCACTCAGCAGGGATGGCAAATGGGATACTGGTCTTCATTTGCAAGACCCATCCCAGTTGTGTTTTTGCACTGCCTCACTGAACTCGGCAATGCCCCACAGCTTGGAGAAGGTGGGCTTTTACTCTTCTTCGAGCTCTTCAGCTTTTTCCTGCTTGTGATATTACATACCTTGTCCCTGGTACTCTGGGTCAGTGTCCCTCATTGCAGAGCCCGGTGATACTTGCTGCAGTGACAAAGGCAGGAAATTTGGCATGACATGGAGTAGCAAGAGGTGTGGCTACGAGGGCCAGAGGAACAGCTTGAGATTTGGCACATCCCTGTAACTCCTCCTGAGCTGCTGCCAGAGCCTGACACAGCCTTCCCCAAACAGCTGGTCTGGGTTGGAAAGGGCTGAGGCTGCCAGCAGAGACACAGAGGGCAGCTCTCTGCCTGGGAGATGGTGCCTGTGCCATTGTAAAACACATATCAAATGCATTGCTGTAAAAAGCCCTTCGCGTGCAGACTTCACCTGTGTGTTTCCTGACGCTGGGTACGTTACTCTACAGACCTCCATGCCCCTGCATGCCCTGATCGAAACCATTGCGCCACTCCCAGCCCTTGCCAAGCTTCTCCCTGACTCGTGCTCATGCAACCTACAGCCTCCTCCAAAGAAAAGAAAGGGAGACACCTGCACAGGCAGGCAGGCCAAATAAATGGCCCTTGCTTGAATTAATTTGATGGACTCAATGGGGAATTGTTTAAATGAGAGAAGGGAAGGAATTGCCGATGAATAAAATGTCTTGCTGCTCACTGTGATGGAGCTGACGCAAAAGGATTATTTTTATCCCGTGGAGAAAAGGAAAAGAAGAGCCCTGCAAAGCAGAGAAGAGGGGCTGCCTTGCAGTCCTGCCGGCTGTGGGAGGTGCAGCAACGGCTGCAATCAAAGCAGCTCCAAGGTTCTCCTGGAGGGAAGCTGTTACGCTCCAATTCACTGACTGTTTCTGTGAGATGGGATGTCAGACACCAACCGTGTGAGGCCATCCTAGGACAAACATCCCCTGCTCTCCCCTACTCACACGTCCCACCAGGGAGCTGCCTGTGATCCCACTGCTCTGCAATCTGGGGGGCGTCTGAGCTCCTCACCCCGCCATGGGGTCCTGGTCAGTGCAGAGACTCATCCTGCCTGGGCTGTGTTTCTGTGTGTTTCTGACCTCCAGCCCGTTGGGCTGAAATCCCCTTCTCGTTATCCCCCAGACCACATCCCATGAGCTGTACCCTTACTACATGGTGTCCTATGCATGCAGCTCACCCACTGCCCTCCCCAGCGCAGAGGGATCTTTTCACATGCTGGGCCACAATGCTCCCATTTCTCTGCGGTGGGACAGCTGACTGTTTCACAGCATCACAGGAGTGCCAGCTTGCATCCAGGTGATTATCCCCCTAACCCCAGTCCTGATGGCAGAATGCTCCCTCCCCACCATGCTGTATTTTTGCAAAGAATCATCCCAGCTCATGCACAATATCTTGCATTTGTTCCTGTTAAATCGTGTACAGGTTTTGCAGGTCACATCTCCGGTCCAGCAAAGTAATTTCAAATTCCAGTCCTGCCTTCCTGGACACCTGCAGCCTTCCCATCTGTCTCAGTGCCCATGCACTAACAGAAATGCTGACCAGATACCCTCCAGACCATGGAGTTGAGTGCATTGTACGCAACTCATCCCTCTGTGCTGACAGCTCTGGGTACAGCTATTCAGCTGGGTCTTTCTAGCTTTTACCCACTTTATGTAGATTTTTTGCCTCACTTGAGGCAAAGATAGGCAATGGCAAAGCCTTCCTGAGGTCAAGATTAATGACTTTGGTGTCTTGCCTGTCCACAAGGTCTATTATCTTGTTGCAAAAAGAAATCAGATTAGTTCAGCGTGACTTCTTTAGCACAAATCCGTGTTAGTTGTGATGCGTCTCCTTGCAGGCACTTACAGGTTGTTGTCTTGTTCCACTCATCTGCCGAAAAGTGAGGTTAAACCTAAGGTCTGTGATTCTCTTTTTTTAGGACAGTTACTGCATTTACCTTTTTCAGCTTTCTGATCCCCATCATCCTCTGATATTCCCCAAGATAAATGCTTCAGATTAAGGCAGTTAGGTCGAGCCGATGTGAAGACAGCTGCCTTCCCAAGGGGCTGGGGCTGTTGTGGCCATGACAGTCTAAAAACACCACAATCAAGCCAAGGCTTGTGGGTACAGATAACACCCTTTATTAGGCAAACAAATCTACCTAGGAAGAAAAGAGAAGTGCATGTGCCTTCAAGCTTGTCTTTTATTCTGCAGATATATATTAGTTGAGCTAATAAAAGGCATTGTGTCTCCCTGCCAGCCTGTGCTGTCCGGGTACATGCTAACCTGTGCCTTGCTCTGCCAGAGCAGATGTCTCCCCACTTGGTTGCTGGTATTGGCTGTGATATCCTGAGGACTGGGGATTGCAGGAAAGGGGAAAGGTGGCTTCCCAGGAGCACAGATGGAGCATGGATGAGCACTGCTCAGTCTCTGCTTTCTTATTTGTTTGCCTCCTCTGACTTTGTGATGATTATATTGACTTGCTGCCAAAAGTCAGGCACCAAAACCAAAATGACCAGAAACTACTTTTGCAAATGCAGCTGTGAGACTGGAGGATGCTCATCCCACTCCAGGATTAGGCCTTCTACTTTGATCTGCACTGAAGGAAAAGGAATTCAAAGGGTCTCATTTTATCTGGCCTGGGCAACCAAAGGACATCCAGTGGGAGTGCAGGAAATTAATAATTTAGTGTCTTTCATGTCATTAAAAAAAAGAGAGAGCAGAGTAAAAGGCTGATGGATTGGGTTTCAATTACAACTGCTTGTTCAAGAAGAAAACGTGTGCTATGAAAACACTGCAGCCCATATGGCTCCTGCAACCTGGGGGTTGGGAAACTCAGGCTGCAGAAGGAAAAGGGAAGCCCAGCCTGAGAAAACTGCTCATCTGCTGCCATGAGGCCAAAGGCAGGGCTGTGGAGGTGCTGTCTTGCTCAGCCCAGCCTCACAGCATTTCCCAGCCTAAAGCTCCAGTGAAGGAGAGGGGTCTGAGTTCTGCTCCCACAATGGGGAGAACCTGGGGTAGCTCAAGCCTGAAGTGCAGTTCCTGAGGATGGAAATCCTGGGGTGGCTATAGGGTCAAAGACTTGCAGAGGGATCTGTCATCCCTTCTGCAGCAGAAGGGGAAATTCTAAAACTCTAAGTCAATTCCCTCTTGCCTGTGTAGGGAAATATGGTTTGTCAGGGTGTTTTTACCCTGCTTATAGCCAGGGATGTGCTGTCAGGCATGATTTTTAGAGGCAAAGTCTTCTGCACTCAGTCAGTTCTTCATTTTGAGTCAAGGTTAGTCTGAGCTTTAACTCAGAAAAGGAGCAAGGAAATGGGACACCACCATTGCCTACCTGCAAAGGAAGAAAGAGAGAGGTCTTGGCAGAGAAAGCTCCAGCCCTCAGTTCCCTTATCTCTGAAATAGTTGTCACAGTTGTGGTCACAGGCTGAGCAGGGTTTCCCAAGAGCAAGGCAATTGGCTTCTCCCCTCCTCTCTATCCCTACCCGCTACCCAGCTTGGAGTCACTGGCAAGGGTTTGTTAGAGAAGGTATGGCCTGTGTCCCCATGCTTCACAGTGCTTCACAATGACAGTTTTTACTTTCTGCAGGCTGCAGTGAAACCGCTAACTATAGCTTGTCCCTGCTCCTCCCTGTGAGTGAGTAAGCCCCGACTTAGTAAAAGGCTTGGGCAGACTGGGCTGAAAGGTGCTACAGAAGTGCCACGCATTAGGTGATGTGGTTGAAGGAATTAGAGGAAACTTAAACATTGCAACCGAGCTGTTTCCCCTGCTTCAGAAAGAATTACTTGTCTATCAGCATGAGACCTCTTAAACACCACCATGCTCCCTATGCACTTACTGTTCACTTCGTGGGCTTTCAGCCTTGCTTGGCAAATGCTGTTTGACTCAGGCCTGTGATAAACATGTTGCAAGGTATTAGTTATAGCCTGAAAGAATGGTTCAACGTGGACTTTCTCTTAAAAATAAACACCCTGTTTAAAAGAAAAAGCACGACAGAAAACCTGCATGGGTTCAGCTGAAGAGAGCTGGGACAGCAGATCTTTAAAGCTAACTGTAGGGAGGGGTCTTTGCCTGCTGGAGATGAGTCTGGCAAGGTTCAGCAGGGTATTTTTGTGACCCATTACCTGTTGATAATGCTGTCAGTGTCAGATGTGAATTTTGCTGCTTAGTAAATAGTGCTGGCAGCAAGATGGTCTCAGAGGCCAACCCAGATGACTTGGTACCACAGTGGTGCTTTAGCAATGCCCATCAGAGCGGACCCAGAGGCAAAGTGGCGTGGGGTGGATGTAAATCCCATGCAAACTGCCCTCGCAGCACTGGGGCTGCATCCTGGAACTGGAGATGCTGAAAGGGGCTTGAAGGTTGAAAAGGAAAGCGTGAAGTCCCAGCGTGATACTGAAACACCAAGCCAAACACGGAGTCTGGCTGCCTCACTGGGGTAATTCAGAGCAGGAGTGAAACCAGGGCGCCGTGTTTGGGAATGACATTAGTAAATCCATTGCTGGTTGCCGTGCCCACATCCAGGGTTGACACTTCAGTGGAGGTGACTGATTGATTCATTGATTGATAGATGAAAAATGCAAACAAAGTCTGGAAAGAGCAAGCAGGTTAATCTAAGGTCTGGGAAACATAACTTCAAGGAGCTTTTTAGGGCCTCACAAATAAATTAAGCAATAACTTGATCTCAGCCTAAAAGCACTGGCATGGGAAGAGATTCGCAACAGTGGAACTCTCTTAAATTAGCAGAAAAAGATATAATGGGATTTGGCAGCTGACCAAATTCAAACAAGGACTAGAGCACACATATTTAGTGTGGCACTAGCTTGTCTGCACCCCTCAAACTCCTTTAGGTCAAAACTCCTTGTCTTTTCCTGAAAGATATGCTTTAGCTCCAAGAGGAGTCACTGATGTGATGAGTTTACTGACTGAGGCTGTGAGAATCATCACAGTTCCTTCTGGGCTTAAAATCTATTAAATCTACTTCTGCTTTTGATCTTCTTGAAATGATCTGAGATTGACAGGCAGCATTACAGAGAGAGATTCACAGCTTTTATAGAGGTAAACACAGCTTGGAACAGGCCAGGTAGCTGTTTATTAAGAGATTTACAGACTCCTGAACTCTTCAGTTCTCTTGATTCTGGCTTATTTATTAGCTCATGTGTTAAACGATCAAACTGTAAGCACTCAGAGACAACAAGGTGTCACAATAACAGTGAGCATGGGTTGACATTAAATCAATGTTACCCCTTTTCTGCCATTGAAGTAAGCCTAGTGGGAAACAATATACTTGGCCCACATGCCTGGGGTCATATAAGCTCCCCTCTTACGTCATGTTGGAGCTTTCCCACTTGTCAGTAAGCACAGGGAAACAGTCCTCACTTTCTGATCCCCATGGTGCCAGCTCTCATGGACTCTTAGTCCAGCTTCCTCCTTGGTCCTCTAGCCGTCTGCCTCAGGCTCCCACTCTCCATGGGTTTTCTCCAGTCCTTCCTGGTTGCCATTTTTCACTGGGAGACCTTCTTCCTCTCTTTACCCCTGTAATACCAACATTCAAACCGGTCTGTACAGCTTCGTCGACCTTTGGATACCCTAGGAGGAGGCTGCTGGGGAGCTTGTCCCCTCTTATAGTGTGCCAGCATTCCCCAGGGTCTGGGAATTGCCCCATTGAGTGCTGGATTGCTCTGCACCAGTCCCAACACTATAAGCAATATATGGTTAAGAGAACATTTGCTTAGAAATGCTGTCTGCAATAAGAGCACAACAACAGAATAGGGTAGAACTGCAAAACTCATCCTTCAGTTTACACTTGGTGGTGCAGAACATCCTGGGATCGCAGAGCCACAGGCACATTCAGGATGAAAGGGATGTTGGGAGGTCTGTAGTCCAACCTCCAGCTCAAAACAGGGTCAGCCCTGAGATCAGACAAGGTTGCTCAGGGCTTAGGCTTATCTTGAAAACCTCCAAGGCTGGAGATCCCACAGCCTCTGTGGAGCTCTGTTCCAGTGGCTGACTGTTGCTGTGGAGAAAAACTTTCTCATGTCACGTTGAATCCTTCCCTGTTTCAGTTTATGGCTGTTGTGCCTCATTCTCCTGCTGTGCACCCCTGTAAAGAGCCCATCTTAGTCTTGATATCCTCCTCTTGGGTGCTGGCAGGCTCTTGTTAGGTGATGCAAAACCATCTTTTCTCCAGGCTGAACAAGCCCAGCACCCTTAGTGTCTCCTCAGCGCCAATCCTCCAGCCCTCAACAATCTTGGTAGTCTCTGCTGGACTCAGTCTGGTTTATCAACATCTTAGTTCAGCCCTTAAACTACCTTCTGCCTCTTTTTCCGTAGGTGAAACTGGAACCCTCCCATCCATTGGCTGAAAATGAAGACTTTTTACAGTCTGTTTTTCATCACCAGGGGCAGAGAACAGAAGCACTAAGCCAGCATAGCTGTCATCTCCTTATCTTATTTCTTTCCTCCCTAGAAAGCTCCTTTCCTTTTTTCCAGTGACTGAGGATGTGGCACCACACAGCACTGGGGATAGGAGGTGAGAGGGGTTCGCCCTCTTCACTTCCTCCCACCTCACAAAGCTTCTTTCATTAACACTCACCTAGTGTTACTTAATTAGCACATTCTGGCTTGGAGCTGCCTGCCTGTGTTGCAGCCTTCTGGAGAAAATCTGCTGAAGCTTTAGCTATAGTATGACAGGAAATATCAAACACTTAGGCTTCTTACTAAGACTAACAGCTACTCTTATGCCATAGCATTACATGGGGGTTGAGTGTGGTTCTCACCTTCAGCCTGTACAGCCATCCTTGGCTTTACCTATCTCTCTTGAGGGAACCTTCTCCTGTGGTTGTGTACTTGCCTTTTTTCAGACATTTCATGCCAATCCACATGACAAATGGATGGCTGAGCTAAGCCAGGAGATTGCAAAGGTTATGCCAGAAGTGGGAAGAGTAACAGGCTGAAAAATCACCCCAAAAGAACAGTTATCAGTGAGATAATTGGGTTGATATCTCAGAGCACTCTGCAGATTTATTTTGGGGGATTGGTTGGTGTCCTCTCTAGCATTTCAAATTTCCCATTCATTCCTTGGATAATCTAGCAGAGAGTCCACTTATAAAATCTTGAGAGGGCCTGGTGGCGTAGAGGGTCACAAGGACTTCGAAAGACTTTGCACCAGATCTCCACATGACCCTGAAACATTGGAGAGATGAACTCAAAATCAAGGAGCTGAATTCAGTGAAGACCTTCACAAAGTACCAAAAATATCTGCCAGGGCTGGTCTCAGCTGTGCTTGATCCTGCGCTGGTGCAGAGCCTGGACCAAGTTCCTGCAGTCCAAGGACTCAGAATTACGTTAATAAGTCCAACCCAGTCAGTAATCCCATGCCTGCAACATGGTGTGATTTCAGCAGGGAGTGAGGTGAGAGTTTGGCTCATGTTGTGTTTGCCATAATAGCATCCAGGCCCCAGATGGTCATATAGGAAACATTGCATTTGTCTATGGTTAAATCAGGGGTTGCTGGAATAATTCAGCTCTGTTACAGGTTCTCTGCTGCTCTTGCTGGATTTCTGGCTCATTTACAGATGGTTGCTGGGAAAGTTAAATTATGAACAATAGCCATTCACAATGATCCAGGCTTCTTAAGGATTTTACAGGCTGGGGAGAGGCTGGCACTATTTCCCCAGTTACCTTCTTCTCACCTTCAGAGCAATTGCAGCTCTCACCTAGGGATTTTATGCATCTTTATGGCAAAAACGGTGTTAATGAAATTACTGGAATTAAATTCGGATTTAATTTTCTGAGCACAAGTGGCCCCTTTCTGTCTTTCTTTTGTTTCCTGCTTGGTTGCCAGCTGTGAAAACATCTCTTTTCAGGATTGTTCTTGATGCCGAGGCACTTGCGCAGTGCTGGGCACGCAGCAGCGCAATGGGCTCATCCCCTGCTGGGCTGCGTCTCACCCAGCTCTCAAATGATACGGAGCACTCCCCCGCAGTGAGGGGGAAGAGCATGATCAGCAAAGTGCCTGGAGAAAGCACCGTGTCTCATCATTTGTGGTGTCTGCATCTCACAGCACGTTACACACAGGATCCATATGGTTAACTGTTTTGCAGGAGAAGCAGTGGGATATAGGGGAGTGAGGCAACATTATCTCTACAAAGCAATTCCTTCCACCATTCCTCTAGGTCAGTTTAGGCATCTCCTCAGCACTGGTGGAGAAGAACAGTTTTGGTTATCATCTCGAGGCCTCTCAAAACATCACCAGGTTCTTGTTCAACCTCTATTGCTTCCTCCCAAACCTGCAGCCTGACAACGCATCTGGGTTGCAGGGAGTTCCTCACCCTGGGACTATGCCAGGAGGATCCACGAGTGGGCTCAGATCAGAATGAAAACAGGAGAGCCTGGGAAGAAGTGACCCCTCCCGAGATGGTGATCTGACCATGCTGGGGGAATCTGCAGCCAGGACTGGTGTCCAGATGTGGCAAGATCTCTGCCATCTCCACCAAGGAGATACCTGCTCCAAGGGCCCTCCAGGACAAACACTAGCTGCTTGCCTGGCAGCATTGCCCCAGCCATTTCCCTCTGTCCCAGCTCCAGCAACACAAAGTGGGGTGAGGATCTGGCCATGTTTGCTGGTGTGTTGAGGCTTTCAACCTCAGTTAAGGTGACAGGCTTTGGGCTACTGTTGTTCTCTTAATGAGGCAGATCTGTCCACTTAGTGTTAGGCATGTGCATCTGCTTCAATTCACCTCTGCTAACAGGATCCTTCTAGTCCCTAAATATGGCAATTAATTGTCAGATAGTTGCTGCTGCCAGCTTGGCCACTGTCTTGCTGAAGCTGTCAGCTGCTGCTTAACCTTGTTCCATCTTTGTACTGGTGGGACTTGCTGAGCAATGGAGAGATTACCTTGGGAAGTGCTTACTTTAAGGACCTTAATGACTTCGACATTGTTTTCTTCGCAGCCTGCCTTTATTTTGAAATACTGTGTTGCAAAGAAACTCCAATAGTTTCAGCAGCCAGCTGAGCAGATGGGTTTAATTGGTCTATGGCACTGAAGTAATTACATTTTGGTACAACAGAGACACAGCAGCGAACATGTAAAACTAATTCAGGTGCAGCATCCTGGCCAGTGACTCAAAGCAAAGTGTAGTTTAGGGAGGCCACTCCTGGCCACACTGTGACTGTGCTGTTGGCAGCATGGACAATCACTAGGAATATATCCCTCTGGTTTCCACAGATGATGTTGGATTGGCTTTTCCCATGGCCAGTTCCTTCTTCAGATACGTATTAATATCAGAGAGATTGATTACTGCTTGCATCTCTCTTCTGCTTCTGTTATAATTAAAACAGCAATGTATGCATGAAGCAATTTGATTTTAATAATGCTTTTCTAAACAGGATATCAAGGAGCTTAGTACAAAGACTTGGGCTGGAGCCAGATCATCATCTTAAGACTGGATTGTCATTCAAATGACTGCATCCCACCTGGACAGCTTACCCGAACACAGGCTCTAGATCTGCTTTTTAGTCAGGGTGCACCTCAGTTTGTCTGCAGACAGGACCTGGGAGACCCCATGCTCCTGGGTAGCAGGGCCAGAGCGAGACACAAGTAGGGTCAGGTCACCGGTGCATGTGGAATCCGGGTCTGCTGGTGGGGCAGGAAAATCCCCAACCCCAACCTCATCACCATCCCCATTACTGTGTGCCCAGGAACCCATATTCATGTCTGCCCTGGGTTGCTTCCAACAGAACAGTTGTTGATCAGGTCAGGGTTGTCTTCAGGGCAGATCTGCTCACCACTGGAAACATCTCCCAGAAGAAAACAAAGTGCTCCACGGGTGCCCGTGCCTCAGGGGAGAACTCCCTGAGCTGCCTCCCAGCACATCGCTGGCTTTCTCCTGCGTTGTTTTATCCTGTCTGCTTCTGGCTGATACGCAGTCCTTCGCCCTGCATTTGCAGCTGGTCCAGTTTGAATCCTCTTCTTCTCTGTACAGCTCTTACTCAGACCCGTATGGACAGTCCAGTGCCGTCGCATCACTGTGAACATGAATGGGGAGTGTGTAACACACCCCAACATCACTGCGGGCTGCGCAGGCTCAGAGAGGAGATGTCCCAACAGGCAGTGATGAACATCCTCCATCAAGCAGCCTATGCCAAGCCTGTCTTCAGGACAGGATTGACACCAGCAAAGCTGCTAACCAGGAGATCCCAGGGCAAAGGGGCACAGTGGTGGGTTACAGCTGAGCCTTGTCTGCCTCTGGGGCAAGAAGGGATTTCTCAGCTGCTGTAACAGAGTCAGATCCTAGGGAAGAGCAACATCTCTAGCTGCAGGATTTCCCATGCTTGTCCTGTGTCCAGCTTCTTGCTGACCCTTTTTAAGCCCTGATTTGCATGCTGCAGCGTAACTCAGTCGTAGATGATACCATTTAGCGTGACATCCCACATAGTTCAGACTAACAGTGTGTGTGGTTTCCAGGCCTGGGAGTGTTTGTGTGGCATTTATCATTTGCCCAGCCGTTTCCTGTGCAGCAGGTGGAGAGAAGCTGTGCAAGTCATTTAATTTGTGGCAAATGGGAGACATGGTCTGAAGTAAACAGGATGCACTTCAGTGCAGACAGAGGGAAAATAGGAGGAGAGGGAAAGGAGATGGGAAAAATCAACGAGGGAGATGAACCGAAAAAAATCTCACTTGCCAGCAGTGCCCTGCAGTAGCAGAGGTGTTGTACTGGAAAGCACGGGCAAGAGAGGAGTGAGCAGGGCACATGAGCTGATCCTGCCATGCCACTTAGCAGCGCTAATGCCTCAGCTCTGATTTGGGGTACCAAGCTCGACAGATGTGAGGAGCAGGAGAGCAGCAAGGACAACATGGTCAGTCGAGAGGCTGGAAGGAGGGAGGTGCAGAGAGATGTGCACCCCTAAAGAGATCTGGGGCTGGTGGGTTGAGGAAGGCAGTGCTCTGAGGTTATAAGACAGCAGCAAAAGGCTTAGTGAAAGGGTTTCAGCAGGTGTGAGAGGGACGTGCTGGCAGCCATCACCAGGGGATGGGTTAGCAGCACCGTCCCAGGGGGTTTTCAACAGAAATGGCCATGCAGGTGATGGGAGCAGTGCGTGACAATCCACTGCTCGGGGCATGTTGTGCTGGGCACTGCAAGGACTGGGTCAAGTGCTGGACAAGCATCTGTCAGAAGCAATTTAAACGTAGCTGCTCCCACCATGGACCAGGGCGGACTCATGGACCAACCGCTCCTAGCCCAGCTCCAGGTGATGCTGTGATTTAAATGAAACCTACACACGAGAATGTGTTGTCGAGATGACACAATTGTTCACGCAGTTGAAATATCTAGTGCTATTTCTGGAGCGTCCCTGAGTTCAAGTGCAGTCATGGAGAGCAGGAGAGAGGGAGACAGCACTGTGGCCTGACATTAAATTGCAGACTGAGCTCTTTCAGTAAGCAGAACAGTATCAGTTGTAATATATCTTTCATGCCATTGGCATTAATGTTATTAAATGTGGGGCATCTGCAAGTGAAGACATTTATTTTCACTTCTATTTATAGCAAAACTCAGTTTCCAGTGTACTTGTATTTATCCAGAGTGAAGTATATTCACACACTCTGATGCTAGTAGCAAACAACAATATACTTCCTACGCAAATATTTTTATGAGCTGTATTAAAAAAACTGGCATGACAAAAGCTTTAAAGAGAGTGCCGTGTTAAGAAAGAAAGAGCAGCTGGACTTTCTTAAGACAGTTTTAAAGGTGATCGCAGGGGATATATATATTTTAACAGTGGTGGCCAGAGAAAGAGGTATGGGAAAAAATTGCAACTTTTAAAAAATATACAGTTTGTACAACTGCAGAAGAGCTCTCATGAGATGTTATGCTCTGTGAAATAACAGCAGTACCAAAGTATTTCAGGAGCTGCTTATTTGCATCCGTGTTTGGTTGCTTTTATTAAACTCTAATCTGTAACAGCGTACTGAGCTGTCAGGCAAAAATGCTAAAGTAAAGCTGAAATAAGAAAAAAGCAGGAGATGCTGAGTGTTAAAGAAATGTTGCTGGGTGGCTGACAGTGCTACCTGCCAGATGGCATCAAGGGCTGCAGCTTAAGGCTGCCGGGGCCCCTGTGCACTGCAGGGCATCTCCTTGATTTTGCCCTTTGGATGGGTTTGATGTACGTGCCCATGGGTGCTGTGTCTGTCTGCCTGAGCCTCTCGCTGCAGGGCTGCCAGCCCGAGTGAAGAGGTATCGCAGGTGTAGCTTCTCGTGGTAGGCACAAGGGCTAGGGAAGCCTGGGCATCTTTAGGATCGTTTAGGTTGCACTGAGGTTTGGTGTCTGGGTTTCACTGGAATTGCAGCAATATTTGAAGTCAAGCTAGAAGCCAAGGTATTGCCTGTTTAGTAGTTTGTATTAACAATCTCAAATAAAACCCGCTTCTTGCTTCCTTCTTCCCCACCGCTTGGGTCTGAGAGATCCCACAGCTAAAACATAGGGCACTAATGTCCCCACCAGCCTTTCCAGCTGATGCCATTATAACATGCGGCATGTGGGCAGGCTTTGGGTAACAGGGCTTCCCGCTGAGCGGTGCTAAGAGCTAATTAAAGTAATCCATCCCATCCAGAAAAGCTGGATGGCACTGCAGAAAGTCTGAAGCCAGCAGGGCTGGATCCAGGGTTTGAGGGTGGTGGGGGATACAATGCCTGTCCCCCAAGGAGGTGAAGGAAGGGTCATCCCGTCCCTCTGTCCTTATCCCAGCAGTGGTTTCCACCACTAGGACCCCTTCCTCAGCTGGAGGCAAAAGCTTTTGGGTTTTTTTACTCCACTCCAGCCCTTTTACGAAGCCTCTGTGGGTCAGAGGCGGGTAGTTATCTTGCACACTGAGCATGCAATGATTTTTCTCAGTGCTTAGCACTACATCTGCGAAATGATATGGCTAAAAATCTTTTCCATGCACCTTGTAAGGAGTTTATCTTCTCACTAGGCTGCCCTGTTCAAGGTGGCTGCTGTTGGCTTGTCTCAGTGACAGAGGGTAATGATGCCCAAAGGCAAAGTTGTTCTCCATTTCACACACACACAAAACCACACACACACACATATACTCTGCTCACAGTTAGAGTGCGGCCAAATTGTCCCCAGGGCTGGCAAAACCCAGTGTGACCTCCTGAAGGAGCAGACAGCCTGTTGCTGATGCTGCCTAATCACAGCATCTGTTCAGGGCAGAGTTAGGGATATTTGCTCCTTTGGCCTGTTTCAGATCATAATGTCTTTGGATAGCTTTAAAATTTATCCTTCACTTCAAAATATTTTTTTTGGTGATACATGAACTGAGGATATGACCACATCCCTGTTTTGAACCCATGTCAGATACAGAAAAAGCAGAAGACCAACTGTTTTCAATGGTTTTGGTGGGTTTCTGTGGCTGGTACTGGGATAAATTCAGAAGGAGTTAACAAGTCATTGTAATGCCCAGTTCGGAGGAGCTGTGGGGACTGCCATGGGCCTTGCCTGTGCTCAGCTGGGCCTTGCTCACTGAAGTTTTCATGCATGGCTGCTAAATATGGTCTTCCTATGGCCATATTTAGGTGCCTAAATTAGTGGTGTGTAAAAGACATTGCTCGTGGCTCTGGAGTTAGCAAGAACAGGGCACGTTCAGCATGGCTGGAAGCGAAATTGCTTTGTCGGCAGCCCAAGCAGAAGAGCTCAGTGCTAAGCCTTTCTTAGCCTTTAAGTGAGACTGGTCTTGCCTATCCTGCACCCTGCGGTGCCCACCAGCATCTTCTTCATGCTTGCCTGCACCTGGGGCCGGCGAGGCCAGGCTTTGCACTGCAGTCACTGTGAGATGGGTTATGCAGTTTAGCAGCTTCCCATGCTCAGTCAGGGTATACAGCTGGATCGGGCCAGCTAGCAAGCGCTTTCAGAGGGCACTGTTGATGCTTCATTAAATCCTGTTAGCACAACTTGCCATAACGTGCTTCAGAGGCTCACTGCTTAATATTTACAGAGTTCCTTGCTGAGGGTCAGTAGAGATCGCATCAGAGCACCAATCAGCATGAAAGCAAAAGCCATACTCCTCCACGGCTTTGCCGGAGGCTGCCAAAACCCACAGGGAAGGGATTGGCTCCTCCTCTGTGTGTGTCTTTTGCTTGGCCAGAGAACACTGCAAGGGAGGTGAGCAAGGGTATGGGGTCCCAGCTGGCCTCCTGCAGAGCAGACGCAGAGCTGTGGTGGTGGCTGTCCTCCCTTACGGTCATGAATAAGGGTTTGACCTTGCTGTTAGCTCTCTGCTGCTGCAGAGCCCATCCTTTCCATCAGACGATCTCTCTGCCCTCTCCCATGGGTGTCTGTAAGCCAGCCAGCCATGTGGCGTGCTGCAGGCAGGTACCCACCATTTAGATACAGGTGATCCCACCAACATCCCCTGGGTGTCACCCAATTCCCTCTGGTTTATTCCCAGTGATACCCCCAGCCCCTTCTAGGTCTGATCCAGTTTTGTTTGCAGCTCCTGCCTGTTGGATATTGCTGACGTTTGCTCCCACGTCTTCACTATCAGATATGTGCTGCTGAGCCACATGCTGGTCCCAGCGCTCTGTCTTTGCTGGTTCCAGTGTCTTCACCGGGGACTTCCAGCAAGCAAGGGCAGGCTACCTGGGACCATGAGGCCTGTCTGCCCTGCTGTGCCTTGGCATGGTCCGGTGCAGATACTAGCAGAGATATCCAAGTCAAATATGTGAGCTGCAGCAAGGAGAGGTGCTTGCCCTGAGCAGCGCAGGTTTTAGCTGAAGCTGGAGGGATGTGCATCTTTGAGGCCAATGATCCTGTGTGGTTGCTGATGCCTGAATGACCCAGCCATTCCCTGGGCTTTTCTGCCGGTTTCATTCCCTGCAAGCAGAACATTTCCTGCGTCATTTATTTCCAAACAGTAGCAAAATAAGCCTAAATCCTTATCTCCGATCTGTCAGCTAATCCTTCCACAGGCCAGAAGCAACACTGTCAAATCAGGCTGTGAGTGTGACTCGAGGCTTTCCGTGGTTGATAAGCATGTCACCGCTGTATGTAAATGGACTTCTTGAGAGCCCAGAATTGGTCCTGGCATGGACATGATCCCCAGCTCAGCATAATTCCAGCTGCACCCACTATATAACAGCATCGGGTTGCGATAGGATCATGACCGGGTAGGTTTTGGAAGGCTTCAGTGCCACGGGTCATATCACACCCCCGTTGATGCATGTTTGGTTGGTAACCCAGGGAGTCAGTGAGGAAAATTTTGCTGTATTCATGAAGGAGTTTGGGTTTCCTTGGTCTTCCCAACAGAAATGCTCCAGAGAAGTTTCTTCTTTGTTTTCATTCATTGAATTTGCCAGACCTGTCGCTGGCACATTTTGCTAATGGAGGAGCCCTTACCCTGAACTTCTCACCTTGACCCACCCCTGAGCAGGGTAGAAAGAACAAGAAAAAGTCTTCTCCAGAAGCAACATAGCTCTGAAGTCCTGGCAGGCTATGTGCCCCTTCCCACTGAGGATAATAAGGATGGGAGTTTTGGGCAGCCCTGTTTGTGGCTTTTTGGAACTTCTCACCCCCTTCAAAATCAGTCTGTAAAAGCTTAAACCCCTTTTGCATGGGAAGCTGGTGTCCTAGGTCACTGGGCTGCTTTGTAAAGAGGCCGGATCCTGTCCCACCACAGCTGTGGCCAGAAATCCCGTCAGAATCACAGAATCACAGAATCACTAAGGTTGGAAAAGATCTGTAAGGTCAAGTCCAACCATCAACTGACACCACCATGCCCATTAAACCATGTCCCACAATGCCTCGTCCACACGTTCCTTGAACACCTCCAGGGAGGGTGACTCTACCACCTCCCTGGGCAGTTTATTTCAGTGTTTCACCACTCTCTCAGCAAAGAAATTTTTCCTAATATCCAGCCTGAACCTCCCCGGGCACAACTTGAGGCCATTTCCTCTTGTTCTGTCGCTAGTGACTTGGGAGAAGAGACCAACACCCACCTCTCTGCAACCCCCTTTCAGGTAATTGTAGAGAGCGATGAGGTCTCCCCTCAGCCTCCTCTTCTCCAGACTGAACAACCCCAGTTCCCTCAGCCGCTCCTCATCAGACTTGTGCTCCAGACCCCTCACCAGCTTCGCTGCCCTTCTCTGGACACGCTCCAGCACCTCAATGTCCCTCTTGTAGTGAGGGGCCCAAAACTGAACACAGCATTCGAGGTGCGGCCTCACCAGTGCCGAGTACAGGGGCACGATCACCTCCCTACTCCTGATGGCCACACTATTTCTGATACAGGCCAGGATACCGTTGGCCTTCTTGGCCACCTGGGCACACTGCTGGCTCATCTTCAGCCGGCTGTCGACCAACACCCCCAGGTCCTTTTCTGCGGGGCAGCTTTCCAGCCACTCGTCCCCAAGCCTGTAGCGTTGCCTGGGGTTGTTGTGACCCAAGTGCAGGACCCGGCACTTGGCCTTGTTGAACCTCACACAATTGGCCTGAGCCCATCGATCCAATCTGTCCAGATCCCTCTGCAGAGCCTTCCTACCCTCAAGCAGATCAACACTCCCGCCCAACTTGGTGTCCTCTGCAAACTTACTGAGGGAGCACTCAATCCCCTCATCCAGACCATCGATAAAGATATTAAACAAGACCGGTCCCAAAACTGAGCCCTGGGGGACTCCGCTTGTGACCGGCCGCCAGCTGGATTTCACCCCATTCACCACAGCTCTCTGGGCTCGGCCGTCCAGCCAGTTTTTTACCCAGCGAAGAGTGCACCTATCTAAACCACGAGTCGCCAGCTTCTCCAGGAGAATACTGTGGGGAACAGTGTCAAAGGCTTTACTAAAGTCCAGGTAGACAACATTGACAGTCTTTCCCTCATCCACCAGGCGGGTGACCTGGTCATAGAAGGAGATCAGGTTGGTCAAGCAGGACCTGCCTTTCATGAACCCGTGCTGGCTGGGCCTGATCCCTTGGTTGTCCTGCACGTGCCCTGTGAGCGCCCTCAGGATGAACCTCTCCATAATGTTCCCCGGCACCGAGGTCAGGCTGACAGGCCTGTAGCTCCCCAGATCCTCCTTCCAGCCCTTCTTGTAGATGGGCGTCACGCTGGCAAGCCTCCAGTTGTCCAGGTCCTCCCCTGTTAACCAGGACTGTTGATAAATGATGGAGAGCGGCTTGGCAAGCTCCTCCGCCAGCTCCCTCAGCACCCTTGGGTGGATGCCATCAGGCCCCATCCTGCCAGGAATGGCAGGGACTGGGACTATCAGTGTCATGATGGCAGAAGGGCACGACCAGGCCTGTGCCCCTTGGCCAGACTCAGAGGAAGTTATGGGGACTTTTCTGTCTATGTTTGTGCCAGCATGGTTGACTTCCTTGCTACTTTAAAACATAAAGATGTTTTGCTTTGTTTAATTGAAACCTTACAGCAGATGTTTTATGATTATTCCACCAATGCAGAAAAAAAAAAGATGCTGAAAAGTGCCGGCATCATGGCTTTTATGGGAGAGTTTTATTAACTTGGCAGTTTGCTGTTCAGCGAGGGAATGAAAGCATCAGCCAAGACGCAGGGAATCCAGTTTAAATGACTCCCATATCCTGGATGTAGAGTTCAGTATGTGCCTGTGTGGGGAGGGCTGGGGCTGTGGTTCCCAGGGAGATGGATTTGGGGTCTTCAAATAGCCAGTCCTCATCCTCATTGTCATCCTTGTCCTCATCCTCATCCTTGTCCTCATCGTCATCCTTGTCGTCATCCTGCCCTCACCCCTCGTGTTCCACCTCAGTCATCTTCCACCTCCTGCTTCACTTGCAGTGTCAGTACTTACCTTTGGGGCTGAGAGGACCATCAAGGATCCTGCAGCAGTTGTGCCCACACTGCCAATAGGGCCAGGAGTCTTGTGCCTCAGTTTCCCGGACTGGAGAGCCAGAGCAGAGCCCAGGCATAAGGCAAAGAGAGTGTGAGGGCAATGGGGGTCTTGGCCATGAACATAGAAGCATGGGGACATGTAGAGGGGGGTCTCCTCCCCACCTCACCTCCCAAAGGTTATGCTGCAGCAGTGGGGCAGAGTTTGTCCCCACACAGAGCCTTTCCTGCCCCTGCCATGAGCTTTCCTGACACGTCCCTCATTACCATTTCAGCCAAGAGCATTTTGCTCTCCTGCTGGGAACTGTTAACAATCAAATCAATGCAAACACTACTGTGAGTGGCTCCAGTACCAGTTCGATGAACTCCTCGGAGACAGACCTCCCATGTAAGCTCAGCTCTCATCTGTCATCTCCATGGGGGGGACGCTCTGCCCCGGCTCCCTCTCAGCTCCCCATGAGCCCCATGGATGCAGTATAAGCAGGGATGCAGGCAGAGGATAGGCTTAGCAAACGCTGGGTGGCAGAGCCCCATGAGTGCCATTTCCACAGCTGACTGTGGCGTTCGTCGGGAGGGAAAGCCGTTGGCAGCCACACATAGAGGTGGTGCTTCCCCGTATTGTGCGCGCTCTGGGAAATTGCAACAGCTCTGCTCTGAGAAGGGCTGCTCCTTGGAGGCCTGAAGCAAGTGAAGCCCCTGGATTTGTCAGAAGCTGCCACATGCATCCAAGCAGATGCCACAGGGCCGTGGTGGTGCCATCAGCCAGCCTGCAACAGCCCGGCCAGCTCACATGCACAGCTGCCCCGGGGAAAAGCAGATGGAGAAATAAAGGGAAACTTTCCGTTCCAGTGCCCCTGAAAGGACATTATAATTTTCCTTCCCTGTGTCATCCTGCTTGCCTGGTTATGTGGTGTTAAATCAGGGCTCTGGTTCGGTTACGGCTCATTACGGGCTTGCATGTGGCTTTGTTGCAGCTTGCTCAGAAGCACCAAAGGAGCTGAGCTAGTGTGAAAGTCAAGGTTTTAGTTAGGGACAGCTCAGCGACTGGGAGATGAGCCTTGCCTGTGGCTAGTGACTTCAGCAAGGCTCAGTCATGGTTGCCATGGACCTGGCGTTACTACCTGGAGGGCATCAGTCAGGGACCCTCCCTGACCCTACCAGTGGGGAGAACGAAGGGCTTGGGATGGAGGTAGGTCTATGTGAGATGGCTTCAGCGTCTCCTTTTCCCAGCTGAGCAAAGCAGTTGCCTCTTTAGCCTGTCCCAAGGACCTGTGTATGGTGCTGTGTGCGACACAGGGTGCCAAAGGGAGTGTTTTGAACGCCGTCAGACAGCAAAGCAGCTTTTCTGCCGAAATAGCTAAGTCCCGAAATACCCCGAGCAGCTGTGTTTATCCCAACACTCTCACTCAGAGAGACGCTCGGCTGTGACGTGGGCCAGTGGTACAAACAGCCCAGACCAGTGCCACAAAGGGCATTGCTCACTTAGCGGTGTTAATACAAACCAGCACTGTCCCGGCGTGCAATCCATGGACTTGGTAAATGAAAACAATCCTGGCTCATCCCAGTGCTCAGGTGAGGAGTGGGGCTGTCTTCTCAGGAGCAGAGTGGTTTCCAAACGTCCCCATTCCCCACCCCAGGGCTGCTTTCACTTGATCTATGCCCACCGGCAGCCAAGGAAACCTCTGCTCTGTCGGGGTTGTGCTAGGCTGGGATGAGGGAGCAGCGTGGGGATCTCCTGTGGACTTCTTTCCCAGTGGTCATCGCCTTCAGCGATGCCCACGTTTGCTAGCGAGATCCCTGCAGCCCTGTGACTTTCTCTTTGTTGTGCCCCAGTGTCTCCTTCCAGCACTGAAGGGAAGGCGTGTGTTTGTAATTGCTGCTCCAAGGGCCATTAGAGGAGCTGATTCAGCGGGAGGAGAATTGATCTTTTCTAAGTGGGGAGAGAGGGCGGCAAGCGGCCTCCTTGCTCAGATACTGTGTGCTGCTCCCTTGGCCTCCCGAGGGCAGCCCTATGCAGAGACCGTGCTTCGAGAATGCCGGGAGGAGCCGGCACAGCAGTTTTCTGTGGGCTGCCTCCAAGCCCAGTTGGTGATGTTTCCCCTTGCTGTGCCACTGTGTTGGGGACCCACTGCCACCTCTCCCGAGCCTGCCTGTCAGACTGGGTACCAGCCCTCCTGCTTGCCCGTGCTTGGAATCTGCTTTCTGGGGTGCCCAAAGCCATGCTGGGCACAGAGGAGCTTCCCAGCCCTGGAGCAGGGACTCCGCCAAATGCAGAAGCAAGGCAAGAGCTGGCAGGCTGGCAAAGGAGAAGACTGTAAGTGGAAGGCAGCACTGAGCAACAGGATGCAGCAACTGGGTGCGTGCTGTTTTGGAAGAACACCGTGGGGTAGATGCTCAGCTGCAGGAGGGCTTGGTGGGCTGAATGCAGGTTGCAAAATGCCTCTGCTGCGGCTGTGTGTGCCGTGATATGTATCTGGAGAGCCCAAACCCAGTTATCACTTTCCCAAAGTCCTTGAGCTCCAATGAGAGCAACACACTGATGCTGCACCCATGGTCTGCCCGAAGCATTGGGTGGCACTGGTACCCTTGGCAGAGACATTGTCTCCTACCAGGCCTGGAAGCTCCTGCTGCTCTCAAGCAAACGAGGACCGAACTGGACAGGCTTATTTCCCTCATGCTACGTGATTCCTCCCAAGATGCTGGCAGTTTGCTCTAGCACCTGGGGAGCGAGCCCCTGGGGGGGGCTGTGGGAAGGGCTCATCCTTGCTGCCCACGCTGGGACATGTGATGGGGTTGGCACAGCAGCATGCAATGAGGCACAGGGACAGGCCATGCCATGGGAGGTTTGGGGCATGCCCAGGGGCAAGAGAGCCTCAGTGACAAACTAACAGCCCACCTGGGACTTACTTATCCCCCTGGGACTCTCAGCACCCACCTGCCCACATTTGGGTGCAAAGGGGCCAGTCCCTGCTCCCATGGCTGCCTCTCCCCAGGAGCACCAGCATGGAATGGGTATGGTGGGACTATTTTGGGGAGGTTTGGACATCTGCATCACTGTGACTGCCCTGGGAGATGTGCATGCCTGGCACCTCCCCGGGATCTGGAGGGAAAACCTGGGGGCTAAGAGGGCAGTCCAGTCCCACAGGGCTGAGAAGGGCTGGGAGGAGAGAGGCAAAAGAGGGTTTGTGTCACTGTGGATCAACATGTCCACTCCCATCCCCACCCAAACCCTTCCTTACTGCCCTTCCACAGCCCACAGGGGCTTTTATACATCTCACGGCACCTTGGGCTTGAAACACGGGGACAGGCAGGTGCATCCCCCTGTGGATCTGTCCCCAGCGAGGGCTGCGAGCTAGGACACAGCAGCCCAGCATCCCTCCCTGTGCCAGCCCCATCCCCGTGGTCCTCCCTGCTCACAGCTTTGTCCCACTTGCTCTCTTTCCAGGAGAAGAAAGGCCAGGAGGTTAAGAAGGGCCCCGAGGTGGAAATTGCAAAGCTGGACAAGCTGCTTAACCTGGTGAGAGAGCCGGAGAGCAAGGCAGGGAAGTGAGTGGGGGAAGCAACGACTCTTGCCAGGGGACGCTGGCCGAACAATCCTGGCTTTGATCGGTGGCTGCTTGGCATGCAAGCCGTGGGCCCCCTGCCACCCGCTCTTTGCATAGTGGGAACGCTTTGCCTCCGTGCCTGGACAAATAAACAGAGGTGCTGGGAGAGCCATAATGTGCAGCCATCTCTGGGGTCAGGAAGACCTCACCGTGCTCAGTCCCCCAGTGCCGCACAGCCCTCAGCTCTTCCCCACCCTTGGCCGGGTTTGCACCAGGTGAGAACCCCATGGAGGGCAGGTGAGGGCTAGTCCTGCCAGCCCTAGGGAAACCTCAGGGCTGCAGCTTGATGGCAGCCAGACCCACCACGAGTGGTGGCCAGAGAGTCCGAGCACTGAGCTGCAGCCCCACAGCCATTTGTGGGGTCAGCCACGCACAGCCCCTTGAATTCTGGGGTGGCAGCCTAAGCCAGAGGGTAGCTGGAGAACTGGCCTCGGTCCCCACAGATGTGGGAGAGAGGGATGTGCCATCACTGCAAACGAGGTATTACAGCAGCTGCTAGCCACCAGCTTCGGGATGCTCACAGCTCCCCTCTCCCCAGGGGGGCTCGGCATGGGTCTCGGCCGCCTCTGCCCAGCAGCAGCTGCAGGAATGGCTAGGCGCTGGGGTGGGGTTTGCAGAGCCTTCCCACCACTCCGGTGCTTTGCGGCAGAGGGATTAGCTGTTACGTGGCTGCGGTGGCAGCAGGAGCCGCGGTGGCCTCACCGCATGCTGATGAGCAGGGACGGGCTGTCACCACTGGAGCCTTGCACAAAGCTGCCAGGACTGGGGACCAGAGGCGCTCGTTCCACCAGGCAGGGGTGGTGGCAGGTCTCCTCCCACCACTCAGCTGGCCTGTGTCCCCCGAAAGCATCTTTGTAACTTAAGGCCACAGCTTGGAAACTCCAGCACTGGGGCTGGGGGGTGCTCCCTGCTGACAGCCCCATGCCCCCAGCCTGGGCAGACATGCTGTAGGCATGAAATACCCAGACAGGTTTCTCACCCAGCATTTAAAAGCCACAGACAGATGCAGATAGGAGCCCTTCCTTGTCACCATCACCCAGCAAACTGCCTGCAGTCCTGCAGGGACATCAGCCACCAGCGTTGTGGCAGCTGCTCTTCAGCCCTATGGGACAGGCAGGACACACCGCCTCCCCCAAATTTTCCGGGTGCAGGGCAGAGCTCAGAGACACCACCTGGGTCCTACAATCAGTTTATTAGTCTAGTAAAAACACCGCTGCAAAGGGATGCATTAGCTACACCTGACACGGGGAGGAACCACAGGTTCTGCCAGCCCTGGCCAAGCCTGTGCAGGGACCCTGGTCAGCATCCCTCCCAGCACAGCCCACCCCTCTGTCCCCTTATTGCAGTGGCTGTGCCAGAGGGGACTTTGGCTATTGCTCTGCTCTTGGATGGGCAGGGCAAAGCCCTCTGAAACACACAGCACCTGCAGGCAAGGCAGGGGAAGGCAGCTGCCAGGCCTGGGGACAAGCCAGACCACCAGCATCCCTCTCTGCAGATCCACTGTGGTCCCTGGGCAGCGAGGGAGCTGCAGGACCCTGCGGTGCTGTTTGGCTGTGCACCCTCATCTCTCCCCAACTCTTCCACTTTCCCAGCAAAAAGCCATCCCAGGCTGCTCTCAACAGGGATGGGGACACTAGCGAGGGCACGTCTGCTGCCCGCAAGCAGGTCAAACCCCACCGGCTGGCCTCAGCTGGGAGCAGGCAGGAGCACACACCCAGCGAGGAGGGCCGTTTGCCTGGTAGTGTTGGTGCTAATACTAGAGAGGACTGACAGACAGACCGGGACAAATGGACAGACTATGCAGACCCTCTCATGGCTCATGAAACTGGCTGCTGGGGCAGACAAGTGCCAAATGCCCTCCTGAGGCTGGGGGCCCATGGCACCCCACAGCCACCCCCAAAGATACCTGGACCGGTAACACCCCACTTTGCCGGCGGGGCCCGCATGGGGACAGGCACCCATGCCAGCCCCACTGCCTACCCCCTCTGAGCCCCCAGCCGGCCCCACTCAGGTCTGCAACGCGGTGGCCACTGGCCTGGGCCACGAGCGCCAGGGAGGAGCCCACGGGTTGTCCCCGAACATGGGGTACGCTCGAGGGCAGGGCTCCTGCCGTGCTCGCTGGCCACTGGCACAGGCAGGATTGTCCCCGTAGCAGATCCCCAGCCACTGTCTCTCCATCCCCACGGTCACCCCCAAACCACACAGGTGAAGGGCTGTGTCCCACGTCACGGCCCCTGTGAGCAGCTTGGCATCCCCTCTGCTCTCATCCTGCCCCATTCAATGCCCCAGTCCCACTGCAGGCATCCACGCTGGCTCGACTCCTTTGGCACAGCTGGGTGCCTAAGTCCCCAAGCAGCTCAGGGCTGCAGCAGGTACTTCTCTTCGTTCCTTGCCTCGTCTGCGTCAGAAGCCGGGCTTTTCTTGGGGCACGAGGGGGTCCTGCAGGCCTTGCAGAGGATGAGGAAGAGGATGAGGATGAGCAACGCGATGACACAGTTAAAAGAAATTGCCACAACCGCTCCGGTGGAGAGAGCAGCCCCCATCGCCACTGTCCCGCAGGAAAAAGCAGAGCCCACAGCTTGGCCCCGTGCTTGGGATGCCAGCGCAGCGATCGAGCGCACAGCCTCCACCCACGGGCATTGGCAGGGGACAAAGGGGACAGCGGGGCTCCTGGCAATGGGATAGGGCTGGGGCCAGGTGGGCAGCAGGTCGGCGTCGCCCTGTCACATTTTGGCTGCTGGCAGCTGTGTCCTGGGCTTCACCACACCGCTGGGAAGGATCAGTTGGAGCTTTTCCTCAGCTTCCCCTCCTCTGGCAGGGCAGTGGGGACCCGGGGACCCCCTTCCTTCCTCCTGCACCTGGAAGGAAGAAAGTCACCATCACCACCGGCACAAGGGGACAGGCCACCTGAGCCCCTCAGAGGGCTGTGGGGGTGCCAGCGGCGGCGACCCCAGGGCCCAAGGGGCTCTGCTGGGGTTTGGAGGCTGCAGCAGCTCCCAGGTCAGCTGCTGTCTGGGGGGAGCTTTCCAGCACCTCACACGCCGGCTGTCCCCCCCTGCGAGGGCCACCAAGCTGGAGGTGTCCCCAGTGGGAGACCCGTCACCTCATCCCGGCCCAAAACCCCCTCCCCGGGGCACCCCCGGGTGACTCCGGGCGGCCCTGGCCCAGCTCTTGTCCCCTCTCCACCCTCCGCCTGCTTTTCCTGCCACCGGGACCCCGCTGCGAGGTCCCGCACCCCAAAACAGGGGGAGCGGCTGGGCGGGCAGCAACTGCGGTGCCGGGGCAGACCCCTCTTGTGCTTTGTACCCGGGTCGGGCAGAGCCCCGGTTCCTGGGGTCCCCGGTGCCTCTAATCCCCCACCCCGCCGAGGAACGGGACACCCGCGGAGCCCCCGGCCCGCAGCGGGGCACCGGGCAGCAACAGGTCCCGCCGGATCCGCCCTCCCGTCGCGGGGACCCGGCGTTACCCACCTGCCTCCGCTCCGCCCCGGGAGCCGCCGGGACCCCGCCGGCGGGCGGGCGGCGCTGCCGGGGCCGGGTCCCGGTGCGGAGCGGGGTCCCGGCGCGGGGTCCCGGCGCGGAGCGGTGCGCTGGCTCCAGGCCCCGGTGCGCGGTCCCGGTGCGAAGCGGCGGTACGGAGCGGGGCCGCGGTGCTCGGTGCCGGTGCGGACTCCGGGCGCAGTCCCGCCGCGGGCCGCCCGGTGGGTGCCGCAGCCCCGCGCGCTGCCCGCTCCCTCCCGCCGGCACCGGGGGGCGGGCCCTGCTGCCGCCCCGCCCCCGCCCGCCCCCGGTCATTGGTGGCCGCCCCCCGCCGGTCGCGCGCCATTGGGCGAGCCCTCGGCTCAGGGCCCGCCCCCTTGGCCGGCGCCCACGTGAGGGGCGCGATCGCTGGCGGGCAGCGCGCGCTCTGCCGGCCCGGCCTGGGCCGGACCCTGCCCGTACTGCCCTGCCCTGCCCCTCCTGCCCTGCCCGTACTGCCCGCGCTGCCTGTCCTGCCCTGTCCCTGCTGCTGGTACAGCTCTGCCTGTACTGCCCTGCCCCGGCCGTTCTTCTGTCCTGCCCTTCTGCTGACCCTCCTGTGCTACCCTTCCCGCCCTGCCCACGCTGCCGTGCTTGCCCTCCCGTGCTGCCCGTACTGCTCTGCCCGCCCTGCCCATGCTGCCTTCCCCGCACTGCCCGTACCGCCCTGCCCGTGTGGCCCACACCGCCCCTGCCTGCCCAGCTCCGGCTGGTCCTGCCCAGCCCGGGGGCCACTGCCTGGCTCTGCCTGCTGCTGCCCGCCCTGCCCCGCTCCCCTACACACCTGTGCACACACACGTGCGAGCACACACACACGCACCCCGGCCCCGTGCACACAGGGGCGAGAGGACGCTGAGGGTGGGGTGGCCAGGGCTGGGCTGGGGTCCCTGCCGGGACGCGGAGGCCACAGGCAGGCAGGGGTGGGCACAGGCACCCCCACAGTCCCTGGTGGGGGGGCACAGGTCATTTGGGGACAGTCAGTGCCCTGGGAATCTGGGCAGCGGTGGCCTCATCAACACAGGTGGCTTCTCCCTGTCCTGTGCAGGGGGAAACTGAGGCACAGGAGAGCCCATCGCCGGGTGCAGGCACACCATACCCCTGCTGAGCCGTAACCGCCAGCCTCCATGCAGGGACTGGAGCCGGAGACGCTCTGGTGTGGGGTGTCGCCCCAAAGGGGGGATGCTGCAGGTGAAGGACACAGATGTGGCACCCAGGGGAGGTGGCTGGGGGGCACACAGGGGGCTCTCCCCACAGCTGTGGGGGTTCCTGGCAACCCCCAGGGATCAGGTCCCAGCACCTGCAGCTGCTCTGAAAAGCCACAGCCAGGCCTTGTGTCCACCTGGTGACACAGACACGGAGGGATCTGCTGCAGCTTAGGGGTGCAGGGGGCCTGTCTGGCTGGGCAGTCCCCCACTGCACGTCACACCAGGGGAAGGAGACAGCTGGATGAAGAATGAAGAGCAGATCCACCGGAGAACTGGGGACCTCTCCTGGCTGACCCGATGGGCTGCTTCAGGGCGCTCATGGGTGCCATGGCCAGCTGCTCCCTGGCCAAGGAAAGCTCCGGCACTGCCTGGGGCCACAGCACCCAGAAGGGACAGCCACCGCAGTCAGCCGAGGGTAACTTTCAAACAGCGGAACAGAAGCACAAATCGCTTCGGAGCTTTGATGAGAAGGCATTAAAGGTGCCACCGCCACGCGGGAGGATTACACAGGCTGTTTGAGGATACAGCTGTCTGCTAAGAGGGTGTTTTTAGCAGTAAACACAAACACATTGCTCATTGCAAGGTCAGAAGCCGTCTGATCAGACACTCGAGCATCTTTCCTCGGCATTTATCACTAATCTGCTACTTAGTCAAGAAAAGCACTCTCCTTCTCAGATGTAAGGGAGAAGCAGCCGGGAACAGCACAAAGATAAATCGGTTCAACTCTGCCCTGTCCCCAGGTGTCACTTGTGCTGGCACAGCAGAGAGGTCCGGGCATTTCCCCGAGCACCTCGTTAGCTCGTGGGACAACAGCGAGGCAGAGCGTGACAAGATCACCAGAAAGGAAGGGGAGGAGGATGAAGTGTGTAAACCTGCCACTGACCCAGCCTGCGCCAGGCACTCGACCGGCGAGAAAGCTCGCGGCAACACAAGGCAGGTGAAGTCCTGTCTGTGAAGGCATCGGGTCGCACGGGTAGCACACCGACTCCCTCCTGCTCCCCCAATTTAGGTGAAGTCCTTTCTCTAAATACTGGTATTGTTTCCTGTTGACTCGACAAAGCACAGCATCAGGTCCAGCTGGAGCTTGGCACCACAGGCAGCGACCTGGGAAGAGCGGGCAGGACAGGCAGCGCTAGGACACGGTGGGAGCTGGGGCTGTTCCGGCGAGAGCTCAGTCTGTCACAGGGAACAGCACTTCCCTCCTGCCCAGCGTCACTTACCAGCACTGCTCCAGAAGGGAAACTATTGCGCAAGAAAAGATGCTCTGTCCTGTGCCTCCCTCAGCGGAGTTTGGGCTGAGTATTTTTCAGACTGCAGTTCTAGTGGGTTTAAGAGAAAAACAAAGAATACCAGAAAGCTTCCCAGAAAAAACAAAGCAACCTTGACCTTGCCTTAATATACGCAGGAAGAAAACCTTTCCCCCACATCAGGGTGCATTTACAGTCACAAGAGTGAAAAACTCAGAGCAGCAGGTCTCCTCTTCCACACGGAGAGCTGAACGAGCGAAGTTTCAGCCAGCAGCCGCAGTCCCACCAGCAACACTTACAGGGTGACCTCCAGTGGGATGAGGAAGACATGACAAATTTCACGTTACGTGCAGAGGAAACTTTATTTTATACCCATCTCTGTGCATTATAACGGAGCGGAAAGGGGAAAGAACAGGGTCCTTTGGAGCTTACCGTTACCACCACCCCAGGGCACTCATACAGCTACAGGATTTCAGGCTGGTTACGACATGAGTTGACTCCTGCCACTTTGGCAGAGAGGTGTAACCGTTAGCTCCACCGAGGTGAAAGGAGGACAGAAAGGCTGCAACATGCACACAATCGCAGACAGAGTTGTATCCCTGCATTCAGTTGTATCCCTACATTCAAACCGCCTGACGGGCTCAGCAGCAGATGGACTTTCAGGCACCGAAGAAGTGGCTGACGCAGCCCCGTGCCCCGCTGTCCGCTCACATGAGCTCCGGCGACGCAGGCAGCAGCTGGGGGAATCCACATCAGGTCCCATCTCCCCTCTGTACCGCAGCAAGAGCCACCTCCACCTGCCACACGAGCAGGCGCCTGGCACGCACGCCTGCTGCCTGGGCTGCCGCACCGCCCCGAGCAGCCAAAACCCCGCTCAGTGAGCAGCCGTTCACTGGGGCTCACTGACAAGACGCCAGCGGTCCTTGCTCGAGCACAGACGACTCCTGTCTTCCCTGAACCACATGCTAAGGAGTACAGCCTGGCAGGCTTTGACAATGGAACTTGTCAAAACACAGTTTCAGACAGCTACAATCACATCCATTTTGAAACAGTTAACTTCTCCTGCCCTCCCCTAACAACTCTGCAAGCCCTCATGTTCAGCTTTCCAGCTACAGAAGCTGGCTTGTTTCCGTACCTCCCCCAAACTACACCCAAATGCGGCGGCAGGGTCTCAGGACTTGGCGCAGGACTCCCCAGGCCCTCCTCCAGCAGACCGAGGGTGCTTTCCCGTGCTGCCAGCTCCCCTGCCTCCACCCTGCTTCCTCTTCATTTGTCCCTGTGACTCCGCTTTAAGCGTCTCGATCCAGAAGGCGTCAAAAGAGCCGGGAGCCTGGTATCCCGGCTCCTGAGGATCAAGGGCGTCTTTGCTGAGTAGAACACATATGGCAGGAATGTTTCTCTTCACTGTCAAGGCATCGAGGCCTGCCTCAGGCACAATGGGTTCCCAGATCTCTTCGATCTGTTTGAAGAGCACTTTGGTGATCTGGTGCAGCTCTTTGAGCCTTCGTTTCATGATTTCCACACAGGTAATGGTCTTGCTGACGGCCTTGCCTGAGCCAGTGAAAAGGATCTGCCTCACCGAGTCCAGCTCCATCTTGCCGATGGCATAACCCATCAGATTTCTGATTTTGCTCCCGTCCTTCACTTTCATTTCAATAATATCAGGGGGCAGGTTGGTGAAAGGAAGAGGACAAGGTTTCTCCACAATTTTGGTCTTCTTATAATTCTCCATTCTGCAGTGTTGAAAAGGAAAACGGATCCATTAATACAAAGTCCCACTATAATTGCTGTGCAAAGACACTCTCACCCCAACTCGCTACCATCTCTCCTCTAAAGGGCACTCTGAACTATCAGAGCTGGGGATCCTGAAAAGGCATATCCAAACGATCAGCAAGAGTGCCCTACTCGTGCTGAGGAGTCACTTGTACCCCAGTCTTCCTGGGCACGTACCCACAGCACGAACACTGCCACAGGGCAGCCTGGGCCCTGACAGGCAGGTGGTGAAAGGAACAGTGTTGGGCCTAAGTAGGATGAAGTGAAAAACAGACGCCGTATCTCAGGGAAAAACAGAGAACAAATGGGTGAGTTGAAGTTATGAGGAACAGAAGGGTGATAGTGACGACAGCTGCCCCATGAGCCACACCAGAACGTGCACATGATAAACCCAGGCACCCCTCACCTTCAGCAGCTCGGCTATGTTACAGAAACAGGGTCATGAGGCTCTGAGCCCCCCAACTGGCCAGCCTAGGTGAAAGACCAGGGACTGGATACTTGATGAAACAGTGCAGGTCACAGGGGAGACAGCAAGCCAGGGGTTGCAGGCAGGAGACATGTGGCCAGCAGGAAGCAGGACAACAGAAAGGTACATGATGAACAAAAACGGGGGTCTCTGAGGGAAAGTGAACAAATACAGATAGGTCCAGTCTCATAGCTCCCCTCTCTGGAAGACAGGGTCCCTGTACTACGCTTTCCTTACTGATGCCTGCCTAGTCTGTGTAGAGAACCTCCCTCCCACCACAGAAAGCCCAAGGTACTCAAGCATACAGCACTAAAGCTTTGTTAGGCTCGTGAACCCTGTTTCACTCAGAGTCAGTACCTTGTACCCCATCCCTTATGGAGATAGAGCAGGTCAATATCCCCTTTCTGTACCTAGGAAGCACATCCCTCTCACGAGGCCCTCACGCCCACCACGGCAGCAGACTGCTATCAGTGCCTGGCGGCCCGGCCTGCCCCCCGCGCTGCTGAGGAAGAGCAGCGCCAGGCCCTGCGATAGGGGCTGGGGACACCGCTGCTACGGGGGATGGGGATGCGGGCTGCCAGAGGATGGCAGGGAAGGTCGAGCTCTCTGCTGTACGGGTTAGGAAGGCCATGCCACTGCTGGGGGGCTGCAACCGGGGCGGGTGAGGGGGTTCGGCGAAGCCACTGCTATTGGGGGCGGGGGGTGGGGGGGGGAGATGAGGCTGGCGTCGCAGTGCCCTGGGAAAAAGTAGGCCGCTGCGACAGGGAACGCACCGCGGGGGCAGGCCGTGCGCCGGCTACCGGGGGCGGCGGGAAGCCAGGTGGCTTCTACAGGGGCCTGAGGGGAGGCTAGGCCGCTGCTGTGCGGGATGAGGCGGCCGGGGGGAGCGAGAGGCCACGCTATCTGTGGGTAGGCCAGGTGCCGCTGCAGGGGCCCGGGAGGAGGCCGGGCTGCGCTGTATGTGCCTGTGGGGAGGCCGGGCCTCGCTACAGCGGGGGGTGGGGGCGCGGGAACGGCTCTCACCTGCCGCCGCCTCAGCTCGCTGGTCGCCACAAGATGGCGGCCGGCGCCACGCGCGCGCAGGCGCAGGGCAGGCGGAAGGAGGGAGGCGGTGCGCAGCATCCCGGCCCCGCCCCCGCCTCGCGTCAGTGCTCCGGGGCGGAGCGGTGGGCGGGGCCCCGCGCGACCAGGGGCGAGGTCAGCTGCCGGCCCCGCCCGCCCCGGGCCTCCGGAGCCGGCAGGAGGCGGAGCGGTACCTCCGCGGGACCGCGCCCGCGGCGCCCCCAGGACGGGCACCCCCCAGCTCCCCCCTCGCAGCGGGCACAGCGGTGTCTCCGTGCGCACCCGCGCAAGGACGCGTGCGAGCGCCTCTGCCCGTGAAGAACGTGGTTCTGATGGCGTCGCCGAAGCAGCCGCAAAGTGCTCCCCGTTATCCGACCAGGAGGAACATCAAGTCCCGGCCCGGGCCCCGCAGAGCTTCCCAGGCACCCGCAGGGCGCGGGGGGGCTTTCTGCAGGCGTGCCCAGGGGTGAGCTCGCTGAGCAGGTGAGAGCACAGGGACAACCAAGCTCCTCCGGACTTCCCTGGTGCCGTCCTGACCCATTCCTGCAGGGCTCCCGGGTCACACACGGCTGGTCAGCATCTCACCAAGCAGGAGGGTTTGGGACCCTCCCAAACGCAGGACCTCAAACTCAGAGCACCTTTGTGCCAGGAGAAACTCCAGGCTAGGCCAGGCGCAGCTCACACCCCTCTTTGGAGGGGAAAGGGCCGGCCACGGGCTCTGGCTTGCAGAAGCCGCTTAGGTAGCGGAGGTAGGGTGAAGGCAAAGGCTGTGGCCTCCTCCCAGCGCAGGGATGGGAGAACTGTCTGGGGGAAAAGCCCTGTCAGGCTGGATTTCCCTGGGTGGAGACAGCTCACATGAACAGGAAAAAAACAGCAGGAAGAGCGTGTGCCACGGCCTGGGGAAAGCTGTGGGACTGGAGGGGATTTACCCGCCCTTGGACCAAGGCTGAAGCCACCGCCAACCTCCTGCCTCAGGCAATCTCCTGCCTCCGCAGGTCACTGCCTGGGGAAACCACACAGGAAGGGACAGTCTGTGCCACGGCCGCACCCAGGGGAGGAAGAGACAACCCAGTTAGCGTTTCAGGACTTTACTATGGTCCACAGTGAGAGCTAAAAGGGATTTTTAAATATGTTACAAACCAAAAACCTATTTCAGGGAAGTGCAAGATTAGCGAACAGTGGCATATTAAGGAGTAGTGTGGCTTCAATTCGGGGCCAACACAGCACAGCCACGGAGCCAGGGTGCCCCCCGAGAGCCTGTGACATCACTTGCAGCATGCTCACGCCGAGTGGAAAGATGCCGAGACGACAGGGTGCAAGCTGTGCTGCAGCCTCTCCTGAGCGACCCAAGGCCAGCAGGGTCCCCGGGGTTCTCCACGCTGCCGGCTCCACCATCACTCTGCCACCGGTTTCGCTTCCTTGGCCGTTTCCAGCCGTGTCAGTATTTCATTCCACTGGACGAACTGCTTGGAAAGAAGCAGGGTCTGGACATGACTCTTAAGGAAAGATATGTGGAAACTGCAGGGAAGAAAGCAAGGTCAGAGCACTCTGGCAGCCCAACAGCACCGTTACAGTCCCGATTCCTTGGGAGAGGAAGAGGCCTGGGGCACCAGACTGTAGAAAGCCTGCATGGACTCAAACCATACAGGTGCCGAGGCACTGCACAGCACCAAACACCAATGGGAGTCTGGGAGGCACTTCTGAACACTGCAGAGCACTGCATTTCAAGGGGCTATCTACAGAAAAGAGCAGAGCTTCCCTGTCTGCTGTGGTTTTAGGGTGTATCTCATCCTATGTGGCCAGGATTAGCCGCTGTTTGGCTCAGGCAGGTCACAGGGACCAGCAGTCACCTGATAAAGATGCCAACATCCATCCAGCCAGCGTGAGCTCTGCGCCAGCACGCAGGCTGTGCGGCTCCTTCATGCCAAGCTGCACTGTGAGTGGATCCAGCATAGAGGCTTTGGCTCGCAGGTGGCTCAGAGAGATGGGCCGTTCTGGCCCTCAGCTCTGCTGCTGAGAGGAGTATGACAGGGACATAGGCATCACCACGACAGAAAGGGCACTGGCCATTAAACCCAGGGCTGGGGATTGCCTGCTTCCAACAATATCTGGTGGGGCAAGGCAGCCCAAGAGACAGGTGGGCAGTTCAGCTGCGTCAGGCCCAAGGCTCAAAGGATACCATTTTGTTGTAGTCTTCGAGGAGTGTCTTGACACTGTCGGCGAGATCTTGACGCTGTTCCTGTGAAGAAGGGAGACACAGTGAATGAGCAATAAATCAGCTGAAGGACATCTGTCCTTCCAGTCCCTGGCAGCACAGGGGGAAACTCATCTGAGGCCAGAACTGAGATCAGAGCTCAGACCCTGGCTGTGGCCACTCATTGCAGCTGTAAGCATTTCAAGAGTCAAGAGAAAGGTTACAAACACACAAGCTCATGAAGCACCAAAGCCCCTGGGCTTGCACTACTGCCTGCCTCTCCTCAGCATCCATGCTTTGCTTGCTCCAGAACGGAAACTCACAGCAAAATGCTGAAAAGGGGGCATGAGGTGCTGCCCAGGCTACTCATCACCAGCTCCAGGAGCACTCAAAGGGGGAAGGAAAGGTTGAAGAGACAAGGTGACAGTATGAACAGCTTTCCAGAGACTGGGATACTGGAAGAGTGCAACGCTTTACCTCATTGTCCCAGTGAGAGGGGGAATGCCAGCTGGTTAAACCCACCACCACTTATTAAGTGTCACTCAAACCTCTGTTTCGAACAGGCTTGTGGCAGGCAAAGCACTTTTCCAATTCAGACTCAATTGTCAGAAATCCTGGCTAGTTTGGACCCCCTCACCCCCTCCCCAAGTGCTTACGCTTCTTTAAAACTGCAGCATGAATAAATCTGCTATAAATGAGCAATTCAAGCAACTGCAAATTGTCAGTACAGCCACTAACAAACGGTTCCTCCTCCCCACTAGTCAAGACTCTCAAGACTATTCACGCTACCTGCTGCTGTATGTGGATTTGAGAGAGTCGCTGTAGTTTGGCTGCATGGTCAGGAACCGCTGAAAGCACAGAAGATAAATGCATTTTATTTGTTTTACATCTTGTGGGATTAGTTACCAAAATAAAGACCATTCCTTCCCCACAAGCACATCACAGCAGAACTCTGCCCACTGAATGCAAGCGTCACACACCACAAACACACCTTTTATACCATACAAAACCCCTAACTACCCTGAACATTAAATACCAAGTTTATTTGCTAACTGCTTCTGGATGGCAAGAGTTAGGGGATGCCTGCAGTGAGAACTACATCAAAGTAAACTACTTGGATGAATGTTAAGGGCAAGCAATTAAAAAGGCATCTCCACCTATGCCAAGAGCAGGTGTGTTCTGGACATAAAAGAGCTCGTAGGCAGGAGTGGCTCCACAGCCTGGTGACTGTACACAGTGCTCAGCCACCCGTCTCCACCCTCTCTGCCAAGCTGCTGTCTCTAACCTGCTTCCCGACCTACTGTATGACCTCCTTGACCTTGCATGGGATGTTAGAGCAGTGTGAGGGAAGAGCAGACATACTTTGTTTGTACCTACTTTACTCACACCAGGTTGTGTGCTTAGCGGTCCTCGAGTCTGAGGCTCAAGGAAAAAAAAGAAGAAAACAGGATAGGCAACAGCTTGGGGGGTGGCATGCACAGCTCAAACTTGCAGAAGAACATGTATACCTTGGATACTGGCACTGTCCAAGATGGGCTGGAGGTTCTTCACCTGCTCCAGAAGGGCTGCTTGGGAAGGAATAACCTGCTCCTCTGATTTGGGAGGGACAAAAACCAACATCAGTAAATACAAGACACTGCTTTGGTTTTTCACAAATACTGGTGAGGTAACTGTTCCAGCTGTTTTAGCTATACAGAGAGGGGCTTGTTTATGATTTTCTTTAAGCTTTTGTGTTCCTCACCCCTGGATTCTGGTTCACACTAACTTAAGGCAGGAAAATCTCCACCAAGTTTCATTCACTGACTATACCAAAACAGGACTCAACCAATTCCTTGGGGCAAAAGAGGACAAGAGTAAGAATTGTTTAAAATAAATCCAAAGGTCTTCTGGTTTTGACACAGCCTAGAGAGTATTGGAAGTGGGGTGAGAAAAACTGTTCTAGCTCCAGTTTTTCTTTTCAAACCCTTTATTAATTCAGGGTTAAACTGATCAATACTAAAAAGATCAGAACCGATACAACTGCAGCATGGGCGTGCACAAAGGAGCACTAAGGGTGACAGACATCCTTGTACAAACCATCTCTCTGATACCTCCAAAGAGGGTGCCTTGCCAGGTCTTTACAACTAAAGAAAATAAATCCATCCCAATCCAGCTTAGGTAAAAGACAACTTTTGTAGTGCTAAAAAAACCCCTCTCTCCTCTCATTTCATACCATACCTGCCAAGATGAACTGCAGCTTCATGGCGTCTGGAATAGCCATCCTATCAATGTACTGAGGGTCGAGGTATTTTATTACATCCTCAACTAGAGTGAAAAATAGGTTTGGAGACAAAAATTAGGAGAGATGTTATTGCCTTGACAAGTGCAATTTTCCCCCATGCTATACATCAGGTCATTTTGTAAGCACTGCCCATGTAGGGGTGGTTTTTTTTCAGATTCATGAATTTCTATAGCACTTGAAAATCTATGACTTTGGAGTACTACGACCAAGAACGACAAATGGCTCAAGCCAAATAACTGCTTTGTTACAGACACCCGCACCACTTGCTTTTTATTTGGATAACAATATTAAAGGTGAGCGAAATCTCCTTCTTCCTGCCCTTGAACCAAAACCACTCAACAGCCCTCCATCCTGGTCCTTAAAATCATCTACAAATACACAGTTTACATTTTTACTGAACAGCCACTGCAGCTTTGGACCACAACGACCCTGCCTACGCAGCCTACTCCTTCTGCAATACGAGACAGCAAAACTTGGCCAAGAGACAGCTTTGCAGGACAAAGCACCACTCCGGCCTCCAGTCCTGATATCCCCCAGTTCAGAGGCGGCTCCCCAGACCTGTCCACCAGTGACTGTGTGTGATCCTTATTGCTCCCACCACACACACAGAAGAGAGCTGCTCTAGTCTGCCTGAGAGGTCCAAGCATGCAGGAAGTCATTTCAGGAGCCCATGCATTTCAGGAGCTCAACAACCCTCAAGGGCTGCATTACAGGTGGAGGAAATCGCTGCACTGATGCGGGCAGACATCAAGCAAACAACAGGTTGCAGTGGCCCGTTTCCCATCCCCAACAGCTGAGTGGAAGAATCACGATCAGAAAGACAGCCCACTCAGTTACTTATTTCTCTGCCAGATATGCAAAACAAGAGGCCAATATCAAAGAGAGTCACACGGGGAGAGGGGAAGGAATTTTTGTTTAGAGGAGCAAAACGGCACACAGGCGTCTTGAACTTGCCCACGGCACCCCCCTCCCCGAGGCTGCTCACTTTTCTTAAATAGGATTTTGATCCTCTCCCTCTTGCCGGCGATATTGCTCAGCGCCACCTGCACCTTCACCAGCTCGTCCGCCACCTGCAGGGGCACAGAGGAAGGGGACGGGCCTGTCAGTCCCCGTCGGGCGTGGGCCTGGGCCTGTCCCCGGGGGTAGGCCGGTCTGGGCCCCGCGGGCAGGGAAGGCGAGGCCAGGCCAGGCTAGGCCAGGCCAGGCCAGCCCAGCCCAGACCGGGCCGGGCCAGCCGGGCCCCCGGGAGTGCAGAGCCGTCCCCCGGTGGCTGCGGAACCCCCCGGCACCTTGCGCGGTCCGCAGGCCCCGTCGCCGACGCGCTGCTCCAGCTCCTCCAACCGCCACTGCAACCGCTGCAGCTCCGCCGACCCCGCCGCCATCTTGCCGCCAGCCGGAAGGAGCCGCGCGCCCCTTCCGCCCCGCCCCTTCCCGTTGCCATGGCGGCGCGTTGCTAGGGGCCGCCGTTGCCGTGGAGACGGAGCCCGCCGGGGCGGGAAGGGGTGATGGAGCCGGGAGGGTGGGAAGGGGGGAGGCGCCTCCCGGGGAGGGGGGCGGGAGGTGCGAAGCCCTTCTCAGGGGCAAGGAGGGGAGGCTGCAGGCGGTCGATGGTGATTTGCACTGCAGAGGGAGGCGCGCAGGCCTCCCGCCACCAGGGCGGTCGATCACCGCTTCATTCCGGCGTGGTCCTCCAGGAAAGAGGCTCTGGGATGTATTAAAAGAAATAGATATAGTGATCTATGGGCCGTGTGGATGCAGGGCCTTTGAAATCCAGGAGGCTGCTGCAGGCTTTCCCCCAGGCCCCAGGCTGCCCGGGTTCACCTTTCTCCTATCGACCACCGCAGGTGACGCTCACTAAAAAGTGAGACGCTAATGAATGCAGCAGCCAGCCCCAGCCCCACTGCTGCCTGCAATCGGCACTCACAATTACACGGATACCTCAAGGGGACAAGATGAATTCATGGTAGCTGCATCCACCACAGAGAAAAGTCCAGAGCCTTTCTAAAGTGCAGAAGGAGAAATTCAGGAGTCTCCAAAACACCTTGCAATGTTCCCTGCACCCCAGGGCTCAGCCTGCCACTGCCCCATCATGCTCATGTAGCCTCAGCAGTGCCAGAACTGCCCCAGGCTGGAGGGCAGTCCCTGTTCCTCTTGGGCTGTGAGCACAGGGCTGGGTGTTGCACTGCCATGCCCCAGGCACCAGGGAAACCTGGTCAGGGTCCCAGCCGAGGCCCTCGGGCCAAAACAGTCTGCTAATAGTGAGTCCTTTGTTAGTGTGGCTGGCAGTGCAGGGTCCATGGCTTTGGGGACACTCCCACTGCCCCTTGTGGAGAGCAAAACCCACTGTGCCCTGAAAAAGCTTTGGCCTTCTAGATGTGTTCCTGCAGGGAGTTGTACGTGGCTGCCAGGCTGCAGGAGGGAGCTGTGGGGTGGCTCAGGGCCCCAGCAACCCCTATAGCCCCACAAATCTCCCTGGAGGAGCTGTGCAGAGCACTCGGGCAGGAGAAGCAGGCTGAGGTACCATGTACTCTGCCTTTTTTCCCAGGGATCGATATCTGGGCTGTGGAAGAAGCATCTTCAGAGGGGAAGAGCTTTGCTTTGTTCCACAAAGGTGACAATTAGAAATGGCTTCATTAGTAGAAGTAGCCAGGGGCCGCAGCAGGGGCCAGGAGCTATGCACATGGTGCTGCTCTGTGTTTAGAGGGTACTGGGTCTACCATGGCTTGTGCCCATCATGATGGGCAATGCCCATGAATACACAAATCCCAGTGCTAGAGGGTGATAGATAACCCAACACAACACCCCTCCTCAAGGTGAGAAATTCAGGCACTCCTGGGACTCAGGCCCTCGGGGTGGCTTTAGGGTTGGAGGACATCCACCCTTTAACATCCCATCCAGCCTGTCAGCCTTGGAGCATGGCTGAAGCCACAGCTCTGGCTGCCTGCAGCCCAGCACAGTGCATGGTGAATCTTCCCCTCCCTCTCCCTGGGGCTGAGAGGAGGCCTCTGACCCCAAACCCCTTCCTGGAGCCTGCAGTGGCACACTGATGCCACAGCCACCTGCCCCAGCCTGGCGCTGAGGCTGGATCCAGTGCTCCTCTTGCTAGGCTGGATCGTCCCTGCATCCTCTGTCTCCTCCCTCCTGCTCAATTACAGTCCCTGCAGGACGCGGGAAGCAGGCATTGATCAGGGCTGGTTACTCAGGTGACAGCAGCTGTGTCCCCAAGCCCCCCAGGGAGCGTGGCAACACACATCACCCCCTGAGCTGCGTAACAAGTGGGGATGCGGGCTTGCGTGTGCCCTCCCGGCTCCCCGGGGCCTTGGCGCTCGATGAGCTGTGGCCAGCACTGCCCGGCAGTGACAGGGGACACGAGACCCCAATTAAGGCTGCATCGATCCCACTCTGGCTTTGCTTGGCTGGCTGTGCCGGGCGGTGCCGTGGCTGCAGGAGTTCTGTGCCAGGGCTGAGCTGTCTCACACCCGTACAGCCCTGGCATCCCTACCAGAGAGTAAACACCCAGGAACCACCTTGCAGCCTGGGGCGCACACAGAGACACTCACAAACACACACTCGCACAGGAAAACCTACTGCAGTCTGGTGCGCTCACCCCCCTACACCCCATTCCCACGTTCACACACCCCTCACCCTCACACCCACCTACAAGGCCCCTCTGGCCGACCCGGCCTGGGGCAGCCCTAAGGTCCTCTGCAGGGGTCCCGTGTCCCCCCCGGGTCCCAAACGTGTCCTCCCCCGAATCCCCAACGCGTCTCCGACGCGTCTCTGCCCCGAGGCCGGGGCCCGGGGCGGGCAGCGCCGCTGCAGCACCCTGGACAGCGCCCGGGACGCCCGGCCGGGCCCGGGGGTCCGGGCTGGGGGGTGTCGCCGGGGGGCCGGGGTGTCCCCAGGGGCGACCTCTGAAACAGGACGTTCTGTCCCCTCGGGTGCCAGGGACGTGGCTTCATGGGTACGCTGGGGGGTCTGTCCTCCTGGCTGCCATTGGCGGGGATGTCTGTCCCCATCGGAGCCCCCTGTGCCCCTTCATGCGTACGCGTGGCTGCATGCGTGTGCAAGTACATGTGCATGTGTGAGCATCTGCGTTCGCACGCATATGTGCGAGTGTTCTTTACTGAGAGAGTGGTAACACAGTGGAATAGACTGCCCAGGGAGGTAGTGGAGTCACCCTCCCTGGAGGTATTCAAGGAGCGTGTGGATGTGGCATTGTGGGACGTGGCTTGATGGGCATGGTGCTGTATGGTGTGGGTGGGTTTTTTTGGTGTGGTTGTGTTTTGTGGTTGGTTTTTTTTATTTTGGTAATGGTTGGACTTGATGATCTTACAGGTCTTTTCCAACCTTAGTGACTCTGTGATTCTGTGAGTGTGACCGTGTTTGAGTGTGCATGCATGACTTCACGCCACTGAGTTTCTACAAGGGGCACAAGCGTTCCGTGCGTATGCGTGGTGACTTAGCTGCCTGCATGTCTCCATGCTTTCCCATGTGCACCCATATAGACACCTGTGAGCACCCATGTGTGTGCCTCTGCCTCCTTTCCTGATCCAGCTGGGTCACCCATGCCTGCCCTCAGTGGGTGCTGCCCAGGTGCCAGTCTGGCCCAGCACTGCTTACACCTCGCCTGGTACATGGGCATGGCCCTAGCAGCCCCACAGCTGTGCCCCTTGCTTGGCATAGGCAGCCCAACAGAGTCCCCACCCATGGGTGAGCTGCCACTGGGCAGCTTGTGGGCCCAAGCAGCCCCACGGCTTGGCTGGCACGGCTGGAGTTCATGCCTAGTCTGATCCATCCACCCCATGCTTGAGGGCTCTGGTGCATGTAGGGCACCTGTTCGCAACCCAGAGCTCCCCGGAAACTGAGGCAACCCTGTGCTGGAGGCAACAGTGAGGTGGGCTGTGAAATCTCAGGCACTATAGCTGCTACCCCAGGGTGTCACAGGCTATGGGCGTCTCCTGCAACCCCAAACTGTCCCCAGCCTGGGCACTGGTGCTTGACAGGTGGCACCACGTCATGCATACCACCCTCAACACTGGTTCGGTTCAGCAGTTCATTTTCTTTAATAGATGCACAGAGTGGCGCGGCCGCGGTGGGACTGCTGGGGGGAGCCCGGCGGTACCGAGCCCCAGCCCCCCGCGCTGAGGTAGAGGTGAGCGTTGCTCCACGCTCGCCTGCTTTGGCACTCAGCAGTGCGAGCGGGTGGAGGAGGCGCCCGCCTGGCCCCAACGAGGTAGTTTGGAGTGCCCTCCATCTTCCTGTCCCCCAGCTGGGGACCCCGGCATCCAGGCGGTCTTTGGTGGTGGGGGGCACTGCTGGGCCTCCCTGCCCTGTCCCCACCAACAAGGTTCTCCCAGTGCACAAGCCCACCCTGATATTAAGCCCCACCCCCAGCCCCACCCCAATAAGCTCCACCCCCACCTAACAACCCATCACATCTCACCCTCACCAGTCCCACCAGTTTCCCCAGAATGTGACCCCCCCCTGAATTGAGGACCTGGGCGGTTGAGGTGCCACCACCCTGGGGTGGCCAGGGGGCACCCAGGACCCTGAGGGTGTCTCAGGGTGGGGGCAGCAAGCCCAAGCAGCACAGAAGGGCTGCGGAGGGGGGCTCTGCAGTGGTTAGGGTGTACAGTATATATGGGATGCAGTGTATAGGGGCTACAGTTTATAGGGGCCGCAGCACATAGAGACTGCAGTGTTTGCACTGAGGGAGTGCACAGGTGATGTAACGTGGGCACCAGGGTGTGGACAGGGGATGCAGTGTGTGCCCTGGGGGTGTGTATAGGGGATGCAGTGGGTAGGGGATGCAGTGTATGCATCCAGAGTGTGTATAAGGAACGCAGTGTGCATAGAGATGTGTATAGGGGAGACAGTATGTAAGAGAGGCAGCGTGTGCATTGAGTGTGGCAATGTGAAGGATGCAGTGTACACATTGAGGTGTGTATAGGGGCTACAGTGCGTGCATTCAGGTGGGTATAGGGGCTGCAGTGTGTAGGGGATGCAGCATGCGGGGCCTGGGGGTGCCTCAGGCAGCAGGGCAGGCAGGAGCTGTACTGGGGGGTCACCTGGGGGCAGCGCTTGGGAAGAACGGTGCGTGTGTTGGAGGGCATGCGCAGGGAAGGGGTCCCACACGCAGGGGCAAGGGACAAAAGGGCCCATGTTGGGTGCTCACAGCCTTGCACGGACACAGCTCGGTATTGCAGCAAGAGGCACCTTCAGCTCACCCATCCCACATTGGTGGCCCAGCTGGCTTCCACAGCTCAGCCCCCCAGGCTCTGGGGACCCCCAGCTGCTTTTGGGGTGGAGGGGCATCTCCCCTACAGCGAGGTGCTGGCGGGAGTGTGGCTGTGCGAAGGGGTTGGGAGCAGTGGGTTCGGGGTGGGTACAGTGTTCGGCCGGCTCTGGGTGCTCCCTCCACTGGGTGCCGAGGGGGCCGGGGGCCGGCGGGCGAACAGGACGCCTGCAGAGCAAGAGCAAGGGGGTTAGGGCAAGCCCAGGGTTGGGGGCTCCGCTCGCCTGGCCCCCAGCACCCAGGCCAGGGAGGGTGGGACCAGCACCCCTGAGGGCTCCAGCCCTCTCCATCACCCTTGGTGCCTCCCCTGGCCCAGACATCCTCACCCTCATGTGGCAGCCCCAGGGGTGGCCTGGGACCATTTGGCTGGCAGCCCTGTGTGCTGATTAGCCCTGACATTTCCAGCTCATTAAATATTTAAGTCCTGAAGGAAAAGCCATCGATTTTAATTGCGGGTGTCTCAGCAGGGCAGGCAGGGAGCTGGGGGGCACAGGGTGGGCTGCTTAGCTAGGTAGGTGCACATCGGCACCTCGAAGAAGCCTCTGCTCCAGCAAAGCACCCCAACATCTTCCCCTGCACCCAAAACCATGCTTTGCAACCAGCCAACTCCTGCAGCCAGCCAGAGACCCTCTGGGCACACCAGCATCGGGGTGACCCCAAATCCAAGCCCTGCCTGCAGGACCCCATGGTGGGGGATGACCTCAGGTGCCTTTTGCACATATCAGCCCAAGTACATCCATCCATCCATCCATCCATCAATCTATCCATCCTTCACTTTGGCCCTTCACTGCCAGCCCCTGCTGGGGGCCAATTTCCATCCTTGATGACCCCCCCTCCCCTTCTCCTGCACCCTCTCCCCAGGCCCTGCCACTTCATTACAATGGATTTTATAGTAAAGACATCAGATTGAAGGAAGGACTTGCTGGCCAGGCAGTGGCTATAAGTTATTGGATTTCCCGGCCGCAATTACACGGGCCAAGCGGCCCTTCTATTTACCTGTGTAGACAACTCCATTTATTTCTATTGACATGTTGATACTGCTAATGCCGTTGGTGGACAGGTTCAATGCGGTCTCCTGTCTGTCATCTGGGGAAAGGAAATACCAATATGAGCATTAAGAGAAACAGAAACAAGAACCTGCCCAAGAGAGAAAAGCGGGGCCCTGGCCTCTCCGGGCATCCCTGCTCCTCTCCAGCCACTGCTGCTCCCTCCTGGGGTGCCAGGGGATGGGGTGGCCAAGCTGAGGTGTTGCATCCCGCTACCTCGGTTGGAGATCTTGATGTTCATGGGGAACTGGGAGGCCACGGCCAGGAGGTTGTGCTGCAGCGTGTGTTGCACCAGCCGCTGCTGCTCCTCTGCGGTCAGGGCCACCTTCTTCTCTGGGGGCTCCCCCGTCTCCAGCTTCTCCCGCAGCTGCTCCAGCACCGCTGCCTGCGAGGCGGCTGTTGCTTGAGCTGCTGCGAGGTGGTGGCCGGCCAGTCCCACCGGGATAGCGATGCGCCCTGGCACTGCTGCCGCCAGCATGCCGTCCTCTGCAACAACCGGGAGAGCTCAGCGGGTGCCCCTGTCACCACCCCATCTCACCATCCCCAACTGGTGCCACCTCCATCCCAGTAGCACAGGGCAGGGTGCACCACCACCCCAGCATCTGGGCTTGGCCCTTATCCAAACCCAGGAGAAATTAAAGCTTTCTCAGTCCCAGAGAGGGACTAAATATTGTTCCTTTTTTCCCCCAAGTTAAAAGGGCAAGGGCAGCCAGGGAACTTCCCTGCTGCCATAGTAGTGTTCATCCCTGGGGAGAGATACCCGCCGCGGGGCAGACGTGGTCCTTACCCACCTTTCTTAACAGCATGCACTTGGCTGAGCTGGCTGCAGCTGTGCGTGGAGATGCTAAGAGCCGGCAGAGGCATTTTTGGGGAGCCCAGCAGGGTTGGGGTGCTGGCTGGTGAGTAGTTGAAGAGCGCCGTGCCAAAAGTCTGCCTCCGTCCTTCCCGCCGGTTGCTGTCGATGGCGGCTTGGAGCTCCCCGGGAGAGCTGAGTGCCCGCTTCTCACATTCGTAGGGATACAGATACTTCATGTATCTGCATGGGGACAGAGCCGGGATGAGACCCAGCATCATGTGCCTCCCAGCCAGCCCTGTGCTGAGCAAGGACTGGGGTGGGGATGGCATCTGGGAAGGTGCAGAGCCCTCCATCCCCCTTTGGGGCACCCCAAACCACACCCCGGAGGGGGTCTCTGGGACACCCAAGCCAGTGGGTGCCCCAGGGTGGGTGCCCCCCCGCCCCTGCCACCGCCAAGCACTCACTGCGTGCGGAGGGTGAAGGCAGCGCTGGTGATGGAGGTAGGTAGGTTGAGGCCCTTGGTGATCTCCCGCCAGATCTTCTTGTTGATGACTTCGACCAGGCCACCCTTGTCCGTCACCAGTCGGTACAGTGTGTACAGGTCCAGCACTTGCTTGGCCATGATGGGGATGCGGTTCACGGGTGTCCCTTCCAGCCGCGCACCGGGGAGAGAAAAGGGTGTGGGGTGAGCCCATGGGGACCCTCACTCCCCGGGGACACAGCCCCCACTTTGTCCCCACTGCAGGTACTGGCTGCCCCCCACGGGGAGATGCATCTCTCTGTGCCTGGGTGAGCACCCACGGCATGCGGAGTGCAGGCAGGACCCCAGGGTGCCTGGGAGAGCAGGACCGTGCCTGTGAGCAGGGCAGACCCCGGCATGCTGGCACAGGGTCCCCATCAATGGAGCTGTTGGTGGGGCCGGGTACACTCTCAGCTGGGATGTGGGGGCAGAGTGGGATGGGCAAAATGCCTCCTCCAGAGCCCCTTAGAGAGGGCTGTCCCCCCACAACTCTTAGGTCTCCCTATAGAGCATCTCCCCCTAAAATCTGTCAGAGCATCCTAGGAGGAGTCTCTCTGTAACCCCTTTTCAGAGCCCCATAAAGAGAGAACCCATCTGAACTTTATAAAGGGACTCACCCTATAAACTTCTCTGAAGAGGGACTCCCCCCATAACCCTTCCGGAGGGACTCACCCTATAGCCTCCCTATAGAGAGGTTTTCTCTCTCAAAAATCCCGCTCCGAGCCCCATAGAGAGGGACTCCCCAAGAGTCCCCAGAAAGACTCCCCCAGCAGGCCCCCAACTGCTTAAAGGCCTTCAGTGCCCCACCTCAAGAGACCTGACCCCAAACCCCGTTCAAGTGCCCTCAGTAGAGACCTTGACACCTGGTCCTCCAGCATCACCCCTGCACCAAGGCCATGGGGCAAGGGGACATGGGGTCACCAGGACTCTGTGAGCCCAGCATGGACCAACATGGTCCCCACAGCCACTGGGTCTGGTTACAACCCCCTCCCCACTTTCCCAGCACCCCCAAATAACCCCACAGCCTTGCTCTACCCCACAGCACCTCAGGGCAATGGTCTGGGCAGCAGCTGGGGGCTGCAGCAGGGCAGAGGAGGGATGAGCATCCCATGCCATCCTGTCCTGTCCCATCCCACCCCATATTTATTCCTCCTGCGGGGCGATGGGGCGCAGGCGGTATCGGAAAGTCATCCATTTGGCTGGGGGAGGCTGTCACAGCCGCGCTTCGCCCCTCAAACGAAGCCGTCACTCACCACCATCCTCCAGCATCCCTAATTTATGGCCCCGATATTGGCTCGGCTTCTTCACATAAGCCTGAAAAATGAGCTCTTTTTATTCCTTTACTGAGTTCATTTAACTTTTTTTTTGTGTCTGTGTTGTTCGCCCAGTCAGGAAGGGGGAGAGGAGTTTATCCTCCTGGGAAAAAGGCAGAGATATCGACTCAGTATCTGTCGGCGGTCTCTCGCCAGCCCTGCCCGGGGGCTGCTGTCAACAGCCCCATCACCTCGGGGGGGCCCGATTCGAGGGCTCCCCATCACCCCAACAGGCCACCAAGTTTGCAGGGTCTCAGCCCGCGATCGATGGCCCATGGACTTCTTTTCTCTTCCCCCCTCCCCAGCTGTGGCAGCTAATGAAAGCGGCTCGCCATTAATCTCGGGGCCGTGCGGGGCGGGCAGCCGGTGCCCGTCCCGCTGACAAAGGGACCTGTCTGCATACCCGCAGAGTGATGGCCCCGGCCCTGGCCAGGGCAAGCGGCACAAAAGCCCGGGAAGGTGATGCGGCCATTGTGGCGCTGCAATTAGCTCCTTGATTGATTAATGGCCCCGTGTTATCAGCAGGGCCCTCGGCTTGGCGGGGAGATGGGGGGTCCTGCAGATCCCTGGTGAGCAAATGCAGAAATAGTCCCCCTACATCACAGCTTGCCACTTTCGGCATGCCATGGAGGTTGGGGCATGGGGATGAGGTGCCCCACTGCCTGTACCCCACATCTGATGGGGGTGATACTATCATCCCCATGTGCCACTGGGGCCGGGGTGTCTCCACCCTGTGCCATGGGGTCCCCAATGTCCAGTGGGGCTGTCCCCTACCCATTTTTCAGCCCCGCTAATTTTCCACCTGGCTGACAAATGCCAGTGCCAAAACTGCCCTGACAGACAGCAGGGGGGATGCAGCCCCTTTCATTAGGGCTCACCCTGTAGGCATCAATCCCCCCTGGCCCACCGCCAACTTGAGGACACAGCCCGGGGGTCACAGCCCCCTGCCCATGCACCCCTGGGTGACCCAGCAGCACCCACGCTGGCTCATGGGTGCTGCTTCTCAGCCAGCTCCCAACGACCCCTGGGATGCTGTCCCTGTCCCCCAGCCTCTCTGTCCCCTTTCTCTTTGCTGCCCAGCCCCAAAATCCTTCACTCCTCCAACATGTGCACGCACACCCCTGCATGCACAACACACACCCGCCTGCCCTCCCTGGGGGATGCCACCCACTCGGAGGACGCGCAGGATGGAAGGGACAGGAGTGGGACAGCCGAACACGAAGGGATGAGGAGCAGCGTTGGCAGGGAAGCATCAGGCTACCTCCCTCCTCCCTGTACCACCAGGCGCTTGCTTAATTAGCCCCAGCCCCAGTGGTGAGGGAGTTAATTAGCTCTGGAGAGAGAGATAATGAAGCCGTGGAACAGACCATGAATCTTGTGGCTGATGGATGCAGGGGGGCTGAGGCAGCGCTGGTGCTCCCACTCGCTCCCCACAGCCCCACACCATGGCCAGGGGGCTGGGGGGCACCCATGGGATGGTACCCAGCCGCCCAACCCACCTCCAGCCAGGCTCCAGCATGAGCCCCAAGGCTGCGCCAGCCCCCTGCAGTACAGCTCTGAGTGAAAGGAGTTTGTAGGGTCTCAGCCTGACCCAAAAGTCGGTCACTGTCACCCCACAGGCAGGTGGGTACCATCACCACCCTTCCCACGGGCACAGCTTGGGGGTGACTGCCCCGTTTTGCCCACCCTCGTCCCACACACAGCCAGCCCCACCGCTCCCGCACCCCCCTACAGCCTTCCCCTGTTAATTAGCTCAGCATTAACCTCTGCCTGGGGTTTACTGGCTATTGAGCGGCATGTTCATTAATCCACACACCGGCAAAAGGCTCTAATTAATACGGCCGGCCACACGCCCGTGCTCGGCAACTTTTAATTGTCACAGGCCCAGCCAGGGAGGGCGAAGGTTAAAGCATTTATCGAGTCCCTGGGAGCCAGCTCGGCCCCCCATGCCGATCGCAAAGATTTCCGATGCGGCCAGGCCGGCTGGCGAGCCCTTAACTCCTGGGCGCCCGGCGCTGCCCTGACCACTGACCCTCTGCGGCATGGTGGGCATTGCTAAGAGGTGCCAGTGAGCACTAAGGGGCATCGCTAATGGGCATCGCTCAGGGCATCCCCACCAGGCATCACTAAAAGGCCCTGCAAAGGAGCACTGCTAATGGGCATGATTAACAGATGTTGCTAACGGTTGTCACCAAGGGGTATGCTAACGGGCATCCCCACCAGGCATTGCTAGTGGGCATCCCTGCTGGGCATCGCTAATGGGCATTGCTAACAGGTATCGGCAATTGGCATTGCCACCAGCCCCAGCTCAGGGCAGGGGGGCCCAGGGGAGCGTCTCTGGCAGCAGGCACCCCGTGGGGGGGTCCACCTGGGGCAACGGGGGCAAATCTGCTGAGCGTGAGTTTATGCATCTGCGTGTGTGTAGGAGATGGTGGGGGGAGGCCCTGCAGGACCTGCCTGGGGGGCTTGTAGAGACCAGCAGCAGCTCCGTGCCTGAGTGGGCCATGCCATGAGCCCCCCGAGGCAGCCAGGTCAGGGCTGCCAGCAGCACCCGCCCCAGCTGCCCACCCTTACCTCTCTTCTGCATGAACCCAAAGAGGTCGTCCAGGAACTCCTTGCGTTTTGGGTCCTCATCCAGTTCGTAGAGCTGGGGGTGGGAGAGAAAGGGGTCAGCACCGCCGGCACATGTGGGTGCACAAGGCAGATGGGGTCAGTGCCAGGATCAGGGCCCCTGCCTGTGCCAAGACCCAGCATCACCCCTGGCCCTGCTTGCCCTCTCTGCCAGTAATGAGAGGCTCTCCCTGCCCCATGGGACACCCCGGCGCACTCCCTCTGCCCGCAGTGCGGGGCTCTCCCCGTGCTTGGGGGCTGGTGCTGGCTCCACACACACCACCAACTGTTTTACAGCCTTGCTGCAGAGATGCTGCATCAGTGCCTCAGTTTCTCTGCCCCCCTCCTCGCTAGGCAGAGGGACGGCAGCATCTCAGCCTGAGAAGATGATGCCTATGTGGACAGAGCAGCAGCAAATCCCGAGCCCCCAAGCAGGTCCCTGGGGCTGGGATGCTCAGCACTGCTCTGGCTCAACAGCGTCCCGGCACTGCCCAGTGCCAGTGTTCACCAGGTCCCAGCATGGGATCAGCATCCTCATCCGCAGGGACATGGAGATGCTGGTCCCTTCTAGGGGCAGGGTGAGCTGGCAGGGCCGCGGTGCTGGGTGCCAGCGAGGAAGCTGTAAGCATGGGGCTGCCCCACCCGACCAGGGTGACAGGGCTATCGACGACCTGATAAGCACAGCCTGAGCTGTGTCACCACAAGACGGGGCCTGATCGATGGTCAGGGACAGCATGAGGCGCCTCCGCAAAGTGACACGCTACCAAATCCTCCTCCCTCGGCTGGGCATGGTGACCCCAAAGCCATCTTCCTCAGCTGCACATGGGGACCAGGGTGTGAGCACAGCATCGACATGTCCCTGCAAGGCACAAGGACTTCCCACAGCGGGTGCACGCGTGCAAAGCCAGGTGTGTGTGCACTGTGTGCAAGTGCACGAGCACAAAACCATGTCCGCAGCGCCATGTGTGCACCAACGCTGCTGCTTGTGTGTCCTGGCACGTTTGTGGGTGCACCGACATGTGTGCAAGCCGGTGAGCGTGCACGTGGTTGCACAGACACACACGTACAGCTGTGCAGATACTTATGTGTATTGGATGGACACAGCTCTGGACACACGGACACAACCCCTCAGGTTGAGCTGACGGACGGCACTGGGGAGGCGAGTGCAGTCCCTACACCAGGGGCACGAAGCGCCGGCTCCGTGCGAAAGCCAGGGCTCACCTGATTCCAGCACAGTGCCTATGTGACCATGACAAATTGGAGCCTGCCAGATCGATGGCCCAGCAGTAAAAGTCAGAGCACATGAAGGAAAAATTAGCACCAATCGAAGGCGCTATAGACACCAATTCCTCCCAGCGAGCCCGGTAAGAATTTAAAGCCATTGAAAAGAAACAAAACTCAGCAGTCCAGAATGGATTTCCAAAACATATACAAAGAAATGCAAGCTGGAAAACAAAGTCAGGCACAAAATAGAGTCGTTTAAAAAACAATTGTGTTGGGAAAGGCCGTTAAAAACCAATAGAAAGGGAGCACCCCCGCCTCCACACAGCACATCATTCACCGGGCAGATAAAGGGAGCTGGGCAGATAAAGGGAGCTGGGCTGTGAGGATCTGTCAGGCTGTGGGGACACGGGGATGTGGGGATGGGGGGATGCAGAGATGTGATGGGGACACATGAATGCAGGGTACGGGGATGCAGGGATGTGGGGACATGGAAATGTAGGGACATGGGGATGCAGGGAATTGGGGGACATGGAGATGCGGGGATGCAGGGATGAGGGGACATGGGGATGCACAGGGATACGGGGATGCAGGGATGATCCTACAGACACCGCATGGTTCCCATCACTGGACAGACTCATCTAACACAGTCCTTCATCTAACCCATGGGTGCCAGCTGCCTGTCCCTTGTCTAACAGATGGGTGCTAACTGCCTGTCCCTAACCTAGTCTATGGGTGCTACTGCCTGTCTCCCACCACACCCATGGGTGCTGACTGCCTGGCTCTGAGCCACTTCATCATGCTCCACCCCTGCCTCTTTCTTGCCCTCCGGGTGGCACTTACCCATCCCCTCCTTACAGCAGGGTGCTCTCGGGTTGCCCTGACCCCTGGGTGACAGCACCCTGTCCTCTCCCTCCACCGTGGTGTTCCCTGCCCCACTCTGTGCCCCCTCCCCATTGCCTGCCCTTTCCCAGGATTACGGTAACTAGGTCAGGCTCCGAGCAGAGCTCCATGGCGCTGCTTTGATTTCTGCCCTGGGAAGGCTGTGTGAGCCAGGCTTCACCTGCGTTTCCCTGCCTGTCCCTACCTACAGCAGGGCTCTGACTCCCACCGCTCCACACCAAGCCTTTTTCCACTCCCTGTGATCTCCTGGCTTGTCAAAGCAGGAGCAAACCCCCCGAACCCGGCAACCGCTGCCCATCCCACAGCAGGACAAAGCCACCACCTTCCCGGGGGGTCAACCCAGTGAGTGGGCTCCTGCACCCATGCCTCCACCGGGCTCCTGGGTGCCACTCCTGCGTCTCCTCCCACCAAGGCAGGCAGGATCCCACCCGGCGCGTGCTGCCACTGCCCCCAGCCCCCAAAACAGGTGTGACCTGCAAGCACCAGGATCTATTTTTCCACCATTTATTAACCTCTAACCTTTTATCTGTGGGGCACCGAGATGCAAAAACACATTACATCAAACGGAGAGCAAAGGTCGGCTTTTAAGCAGAGACAAGAGCAGAGCCGAGTAACAGGGGACCCATCGGCAGGGTCCTCGGGTGTGCCGGGGATGCACCAGGCATCCTCTGAGATTTGGGGATGCTCAGGCTGGAAGGGAGGTGGTACGGGGGGATTCTTGCTGATGGGGGTGGGCTGGGTCCCAGCCAAGGCTGGCTATGGGATCCAGGTGCCACAGGAGTGGCACAGGGGTGGCATGGGTGGTGGCATGGGTGGTGGCATGGGTGGTGGCATGGGTGGTGGTCTGCCAAAGCCTCCAGGCAAGGAGGGACCCCCAGACAGCCACAGCCCCAAGGAAGGAGCCAACTCCATCCCCTACCCAGCGCTCCTGGCCCTGCCACTCACCCTCCTCCTCCTTCTGCAGGCTGGGCGCCACGGTCCCTTCCCAACTCGCTTGGGGATGGACCATCTAAGTGGCAGACCACAACTCCCCAGGGTCACACATAATCCCTGTGGGGACACAGACACCTCACGTGGGTGTACACAACCCCACACAGGCTCACAGAACCCCACAGGGGTGTGCACAAGCCCATGCAAGCATATGCAACCCTACCCCGGCACGCAAAACCCTGTATGGGCTCGCACAACCCCACATGAGCGTGCATAACCCCTCATGGGCACGCACAACTCCACACAAGCACGTGCACAACCCTGTACATGCACGCACATCCCCCTCAGAGGCACACACAAGATTGCATGGGCATGTACAACCCTGCACAAGCATGCACAACCCTGCATCAGTGTGCACAACCCTGTACACGCACGCACAACCTGCACAGGCACAAATACCTACACAGGCTTATACAACTGTGTCTGGGTGTGCACAGCCTCCTATGGGCACAGACAACCCCAGGCAGGTGGGCAGAACCCCAGGTGAGCATGCACAGCCTTTCATGGGTGCGCACAACTCTGCATGAGCATGTACAACCCCAGACGGACATGCAGAAGCCCATACGCGCATGCACAACCCCAGATGGGCATGCACTACCACAGACAGGCACTAACAACCCCATACACGCATGCACAAGCCCATACATACATGCACAACCCCATATGGACAAGCAGAACCTCAGATGGGCACGCACAACCCCAGGTGGGCTGGTATGCACAACCCTAGATGGGCACACACAGCCCCATATGGCATGCACAGCCCCAGATGGGCATGCACAACCCCAGACAGGCACCCCCCCCCGGGTGGACACCCACCACCCTGCAGGGGCACACACCATGCCGGAGCATCCCCCGCACCGTGCACCTCAAAGCAGTTGGGCAGGCCTTGCTCCGGGGCAGTTGTGCAACACAAGCAGTGGCTCCTGCTTGTGGTGACCTATGAGCAAGGACCCTTTTAATCGTGTTTGTATTGATATAATTAGTAACTCATTTAACGCCATCGATGTAACTATATTCCTCTATAAACAGAAGTATTAAACTGTCAAGCTTGGGGATCAATATCCCGCTGGTGCGCAGCGCAGATCCGTTCTGCCGACCTCAGGGACCCCGTCCACAATGCTTGGCCCCCCTAAAAGCCACGGCACCCCCAGCACCGCCCCACTTCCACCCGGCACCACCACTCAGGTGCTGGTGCAGGGCCAGAGCAGGGTGCCCTCTTCCCCACCCCACCATAGGTGCATCTCCACGGACCCCGCTCCCTCCCGTCATCCCATTGCCATGGAGACGTCTTTATTCCTTAAGGGATGGGGATAACGGGGCATGTCAGGCAGGTTAAAGGTCAGCGGGTCGAACATGGTTTATTAAAGGAAGGCGAATAGACCTTGTGCCTCCCTTTCCTCCTCACCGTGATTAAATAACATCATTGGCACCTCTCACTCACCCGGAAGATGCCTCTCCCAGAACTGCCCAGGGCTTGTAGGGCTGGAGCTGGGGTTTCTGGCACCCCATAGCCCAGCTGATCTCCTAGACAGAGGAAGGATGAGGTGAGGTGCTAAGCCACCCCCCCAGGCATCTCCAGGCTGCCCTGTTCCAGCAAGCCACCCCTATGTCCTGCCCCCAGCACTGCTGCCAAGGGAAGTGATTGCAGTGGGACCCCCCACAGTCCCTGCTTGGCTGCCACCTCCCGCTGGCAGCAAGGGCTCAGATCTGCAACTGGGATTTAATCCACTTAATAAGAGCCGTATCGATCCCAGACCCCCAACCCCGAGACGCTTAATATGCACCGCATTGATTAAGCCGCATTGCTAATTTTTCCATCTGGCCGCTGTTCACGTAGGAAGCTCAGGCGATGCTTGTCTCCATGCACCCGCCCAGCCCCCTGGGGTGCAGCTACATGCCGCAGGTGGCCAACCGCTGACAGGCTATTTTGGGGTCCTTGCACCCCTCTGGAGCATCACTGTCGCCTCTGACCAGGGGTTCCTGGCTCCTTCCCCAGGGAGATGTTGCACGGCCGGGCACTCGGATACTGGGGCGTCCCCCCATGTGTCCTGATGTGATGGGGGGACAGGAAAGCCATCAGTGCTTCAGTTTACCCCTCAGGCTTGCAACCACAGGGACTGGCTATTGCCAGTGGTGCACAGCCCTGTGTACCCCAGGGTGCAGGGACCCCAAGAACGGCCACAGCCAGAGCCCCCCCACTGCTCCCCCCACCATGGGGCACACACAAGTGAGCCAAGAGCTCACGGGTCCACCCCCCCCCCCCCCATCCCTGGAGCTGGGGAGCAGCTTGCTCCCGCCAGGCACAAATCACCCCCTGACCTTGCGAGCCACCGCTCGCCTCCACCGCCAGCCGTTAATAAGTTAATGGTTACGGGATGGCTTTGCCTGGACGCTGGCTGCATTCGAAGGTGCTGCCGGCTCTTGAGGAGGGGCTGCTCTCCTCACCCCACAGCGCTGATGGGCGCTGGGCTGCTCGCTCATCCCAACATCCCCAGCCTCAGCGGTCACCCCACCAGCGTGGCTGGACACCCCCATCCAGAGCTCTCTCCCAGTGCTGCGGCTCCCCCCGCAAAGCCTTTCATCATGCTTAATATTTAACGTTGCTTTATAGAGCAGCAGGTTTAATCAGCGCTGATAGTGCGGCGGATCCGGCAGGTCATTAAAACCCCCCTTCCCTGCCGCAGCGGGCGCCACTGCTCCCAGGAGAGCTGCCTGCTGCAAACATTAACCCGGCTTCACGCAAGGTGAGAGACTGTTTGCTGGCAGCTCTGGCCTTGGGAGGGCAGCCCCCCACTCGCAGCCCAGCCCCGGGGGTGAAGTGGGGGGTGCTCACAGGGTCCCCAGCCTCCTCCTCAACCCGTTTTGCAGGAGGGGAAACTGAGGCACGGGGTGCCAGCATGGTTTGCCCAAGGGCTGGAGCCACATGTCCAGAGGAAACGTGCTGCGTGGTGCCACCGCGGGCACTGTGCGTGGCCCTGTCCCGCTGCCCTACATCCGCCTTTGTGGGGGCTGCGGTGGGGGGTGTCACAGCTCCCGGCGAGCGCGCGTCCCCCACGCTCTTTCCCTTGTTGCTCGTTCATGGCTGAGCAGGCAGGGAGTCAATGAGGGGATTTGTTCAGGTTAACCTCCCTGACCTGCTGGCGCTTGCCACGCCACCGCCTCCTCCTCCATCCTTGCTTTCCTCTCCATCCCTGCCTCCCCCCTCCCCCTCTATCCTTGCCTCCCCCTCCATCCCTCCTGGGGTGACCAGAGCCAGGGGACCCCCCTCCAGTGCTGGCACCGCCCCAGGTATCCCCTGAGGAACATGCGTGCGCACACCCGCTATAGGGCTGGCTGAGTATGGGGGTGCACAAGTGGGAGGCTGTGCACGTGCCTGGGATGTGCGTTGGGTCCTCACTGACCACCCGGTGCCCCTCTGGCCCCATCCCCTTCCTCTGGCGGCTTTGAAGGGATGGTGGGGGAGGAAGGGCTGGTGGCTCCCCTGTGCCAGAGACCCTGGCCCCTGCTGCCAGAAGAGCCCTGTGCCCAAGCACAAAGGGCACCTGGGGCTGGGGCTCGCTCCCGCCACCGGACACAGGATGTGGGCAATGGATCCAGGATGGAACAGCCCCAAGCTGTAGCCTACAGCAGGGGAATACAGCCCCACCAACACGGGCATCCCCGCTGGGTGCCCTGTGCCCCAGGGGACAGGTCTTCACAGCCCCCATGTACAGATCTCAGGACACTCACCCTGTGCACGCTCACACACGCAGCTTGCCCTACCTTTACACCCACACGGCCCCCAGCTTGCTCTGCACATGCACACGTTGTGTGCACGCTCTCCTTGTGCACACTCACCTCCAAACATGCTCTCTTTGGGCAAACACCCCTCCCCGTGCACGCTCACACAGCCCTTTTACGTGCTCTCCCTCTGCACACAAAGCCCCCCGTGCATGCTCACGCATCCCCTATACACTCTTCCGTGCCCACACGCTCCCTGTGCACATTCATCCATCTCCATTACACACTCTCCCTGTGCACACCCACACACCCTGTGCACAGTCACACACTCCCTGTACCCACTCTCCTTTTGCACTCACATTCTATGCACACTCACACATTCCCTATACACTCTCCCTGTGCACACACAGACACCTGCTGTGCATGCTCACACATCCCCTATGCATTCCCCCTGTGGACATACACACACACACATCCCGTGCACACTTACGCAACCCCTATACATATTTTCCCTGCACACCCCCAAACACCTTGTGCATGCTCATACATTCCCCATACGCTCTATCCCTGGTGCAGTCTCACGCACCTCCTATACACACCGTCCCCTGTGCACACTGACCCCCAAGCACACCTGAGCTCACTCCCACACCCCCACACAGCTGCAAACCCCCATGGGCACCCCAGTGGGACCAGATCCCACCTCCCTGTGGCCGTATCCCCCCCTCCCCGCCACAGCCCTGCCCCGCCTGCTGCCTGCACAGGGGATTTACCTCCATTATTAACCCAATTAGAGGATTAGTGGAGGCCCAAAGTCAGCAAGGGGGTGCATCCCCCCCAAAACTCTCCACTCACATCCAACTCCAGGGCGGCAGCCAGGGAGGGAGCTGGGAGCAGCCGTGGGGTGGGGGCTCCTGACAGTGCTCCTCTCCTGCCCTCAGCGCCTTTATTCTCACACCCTTGATTAGTTTTTACACCTCCTCTTTGGAGCTCCCGATCCCAAGCCTTCGGGACTCCCGGTTGGGAGACAGTGTCACGGCAGCCACTGAGGCTCTCAGCATCCCTCAGGCTGTAGCTCGGCTGGGAAGGGCCCTGGGGGGCAGCAGGGGGGCAGAGGGCTGACACCCACCAGGACTCAGGTGCTCAGCACCATGGGCTGGGGCAAGGGGCACAGGGCTGCTTGTGGAGGGGGGGCTCAGCCCCCAAAACCTGCCCCAAAGACCCACAGGTCCGTATGGCTCCGTACGTGGAGACACTGGTCCACGCTTGCGCAGGAGTGCCCGTACACGCTGGGACACTACATGTGTCGCTATACATACATGCGGGTGTGTTCCGACATGCGTGGGCACACCATACGCATATGGGCACACACACAGTGCCATACCCACCCCTACACACACACATATATGGGTCCACACACACTTGGCCACATCCATACACACCTGGGCACTCATATAGGTCCATAAACACATATCAGCAGTTATACATGTTCATACACCCTTGGGCACCTATACGGATCTATACACACAGATAGGGTCTCCCAGGGATCCCTACACACATGGGCACTCATATGGGTCCACACACACGCATCAGCATTCATATGGGTTCAGACACACACGGGCATACCCCAACACTTAGATGGCCATTTATATGGATCCATACACTCACATTGGTCCATATACCCACACCCACCCAGAACACCTCTGTATGCACTCCTAGCCGTACCGCAGCAGCCCCCCACTCCTGCCCTGTGCCCCTGCACTTGTGCTGGGCTGCCAGAGCTGCCGCTGCCTGGGATTACATGCTGACCTTTGCCGCCTCTGCAACCTCCCTGCTGCAGGTGGTCCCAGCCCCAGGGCAGAGCTCTGCCTGCAGGTTTGCTGGCGAGAACCCTCCAGGCAGCTGTGGACGGGAGCAAACACCATGTCCATCGCCAGTGCCCTTGTTGTGTAACCAGAGACCCTCTAATTTAGCCCCGGGAGCCCTGCGGTTGTTGCTCCTGCACCTGGGTTGAAGATGCACTGGAGGCAGGGGAGGTGGGGGGGTGCTGGGGCAGGGAGAACATCTCCCTCTCCTTGGGGTCCCCCTCCTGAGCTGCCTCCATTCCCCGGCAGGCAGGGACAACCCCACAGGAGAAACCAGTGGGGATGGAGGCAGGAGGACGCGCAACACAGGCCCTGCCACCCCATTTTGGGATGACCCCGACGCATGGGGCGAAGGGCCATGGCACAAGGAGGGCTACAGCCAACTCGGTGCACTTTCCTACAGGCTTTGAGATGCGAGCGCATGCATTCACGGCTGGCGAGCCCCCCCCTAAACACATGTAAGGGGCTGGTGGGTGCAAGAGGTGACTGCCAGCATCAGGGACAGACAGGGTAGGAGCAGCACCACGGCGAGAGGAGGAACAGCCACACCAGGATTAGCTGAGGATGATGGCAAACAGCTGCTGGCAAAGTCAGCCACCCCCAAACTAACCACCGAGGCTACTAGACACGCGAGAGTCCCCAAAGGGCTGGCTGGGGCTCACCCCTCCAGCTGCAGGGCAGGAAGGAGCTCTGGGGGGTCCTGATCCCCACAACCACAACCAGATGGGTCTGAACGCATTGGTGGGGCCCTGGCAGTGAGGGTATCGTCCTGCCAGCAAACGCTCTGCTGCCAGAGAGCTGGGCACAAAATGCAGGCGTTTGACTCCCTCCTGCCCAGAGCCCTCCCACAGTGCCACCCCTGGGAAAAGCTGCGGGGTGGAGACGGAAGCCCTGGGTCCTGGCACTGCTCTTTCATCACTTGGAGGAAACCAGGGCACCCATACCCACGTGCGTGCATGGCTCCCCAGGGGGGGAAAGCTGAATTCATGCAGCTGAGCTGGCACCAGCAATGCCAGGCTCTTCCTGCTGCCCTCCAAGTCAAACACGTGATGCAGCACCACAGCATCGCAACTTGGTGGCATCCCCATCCCCAGGAAAGCGGGGTTTCATGCGTGGTGCATGGTTAAACCTTGCTCGGTGCCCCCACTGCAGGGCTGGGGCTCACTTGCAGTGCCGGGTGTGGGAGACCTCCCGGACCTTTGCCCAGGTCTCTACCCATGTGTCCTTATCAAGTGTACATAGACCGGCGCCGGGGGCTGATGCAAGAGGCAGGGGTGAGGGGGTCTCACAACCCCGTAACATCAGAGTGACCCTCCCAGATCAGAGCAAAGGTCCCGCCAGCCCCCCCAAACTGGCGCCTCAGGAAACGTATAAAACCAGGGCAAACACATGGGATATTTCCCAAAAATGCTCCCCTGTGCAAAGCAGCATTTGCCTATTAACCCTCAATGGGTTTCTCCACCGTGACCTCATCCTCTGCTCCCATTTTTAGCACCACTGCACTGCGTGGAAAACCCGCCGTGGCTGCTCCTGCACCCACCTCCCACCCCATCCCCATCAGGGCCCCCTCCTTGCTGCGGAGAGCCGAGGAAGTGGCTCTCTGCCCACCCTCCACAAACCAGCCTGGATTTGGGGGGCCCCATTCGCTCAGCTGTCCCTTACACACAGGAGGATGACAGCAAGGACAGACCCTGAGACCCATCCCAGGTGATGCTGTGCTGGGATGGGGCAGCTCTGAGCAGGGGGTTCCAGAATGAGACCGAGCCCCAGCTGCCCCAGGGTCTCTCCTTGCTCCAGGACCCCCATGCCAACACTGCCAGTAACCAGGCAGTTTGCAAGCAGGCACACACCGCCCTCCGTGCCCCACAGCATCACAGCCCAGCCCCTGGGAAACCTCCGAAAGCCGGAGCACGGCCACCCCCTCCCCACTCAGCCCCTGCTGAGAGCAGAGAACCTGTTCCCCAGGCTGGGCAAGGCACAGCCCTGCAGCCTGGGGAGGAACCGGGGGGACATGTCTCTCCCAGGCAGGGGTATGTCTCCTCCCAGGCAGGGGCAGGTCCCCTCCCAGATGATCACAGGGGAGGGACAGGAGTGACAGCCACCCTGCAGACCCCAAGGCAAGCCAGCTCTGCAGCCTGCCCCAAACTGCCACCCCATCACCACACAAAGTCAGGGCAGGGCTGGTCCCAGTAACTCTTTTCCCCTCTCCCTGTCCCATCCCGTATAAGCCACCCAGAGGCAACTGGTCCCCTTGTCCCTGTGCACCCAGGGGGCACTGAACATAAGGGACATCCCGCTATCCCCTGCACTGGCTGGGAGATGCCACCAGGTGGAAAACCCACATGTGGGTCTCTGGAGCAGGGACCCATTGCCTTTCCGATCAGAGTCACAGAAAAAGAGCGAGCGAGCGAGCAAGCAAGGAGCCAGACCTCACCCTGGGAAGTGGTGGCAGGATTTATCCCCCCACACCGACCTCCCCGGCCATCCATCTCCCTGCTACTCCCACTGCGCTGCCTGCTTTGCTCCTGCCCCACACGGGGAGCACAGGCAGCCCGGGCCAGCAGCAAGGCGTGAGGCTGAAGGACAAGAAATGCCAGGGATGCTTTCTCTGCGTAAAGCTTCCCCAGGCCCGGGAGGGAGGAGCCGCTTCCACCTCCCGGCTGACCCCGGGAACCGGACAGTCAGCCTTTTTCTGCGCAGTGGGGTGTAATGTAACACTTCCCGGACGAGATATTTGGCCTATGCAGCGCACACACCCCGGCCCTCCCCGGGTTGCTTTCGAGGCAGCGTCTGGCGCTGGCAGCCTCCCCGGGCATGACTGCAGGGCACATGCTGCCTGTGCCCTGCCTGCACCCATACCTGCTGCCCACCCAGTGGGGTGAGCCCTGGCTCCTCCAAATGACACTGCACTGTGCAATCTCGAAACAGAAAAGGCAGCAGCATGGCCCCACGGCACCCGAAAGTCAAGTCCCTGCTGCTGTCTCCGTCCTCTCCTGCCAGTGCCACTGTGGCTGAGCCGATACATCCCCTAATCCCGCTGACCCCTGAGCAGTGCCATCCTAAAAAGCCACACACCAGCTGCACGAGGACATCTCTGCCTGCTCCGACCCCTCGCCGCAACTTCCCTGTCACCTACCCTGCCACCAGCGTCACCTCTCTCTCCCCCCACAATGAAGCCGAGCACACAGGGAGAGCAAACCTGACCTGTGCGATCCACACTCACACCCACACTCACACCTGTGCCCGGAGCAGCACCCGCCCGCCACATGTGAACCAGGGCTTGCTCAACCCAGCAGGGACAGGATCCATGCCCGGGGACACGCTATTAAATACGCAGAGGCCTTTCCTCCACCCTATATACAAGCTCCAGGAGCACTGTCCCTGTGCCAGATCGGTGTGGCACAGGGGTCTCCCCCATGCCCATCGGGAGTGAGGTGACAAGGTCGACGCGCTGCTCCCTCCAGCCAATGTAGGAAATCAATGAGCAACATCAACCAGCTGTAATATGCCCCAGCCCTTGTGGAGACACAAGGGAGCTTGGCTCTGCAGCCTGTCAGCTCCTTGGGGTGACCACACACTGGAGCCCTCACCCTTATCCATCTCCTCAAAACCTCCACAGACAGGGGTCACCCCATTTTGCCCATCATGGAAAGCACCAGGGATGGAGTCTGCATGGGTCAGGGTGGGCACAGGGAGGTGCCTGGGCACTGGGCACCCCATCATGCTGTGGGGCCTGGGGACGGGCATAGGGAGCATGGCGGGCATGGGGGACATGAGGCAGGGGTGGGATGGGGCTTGGTGGCAGGGAGGTGGGGAGCACATGAGGATGCCTGTTGGGGTGGGCCAGGGCTCGGAGACAGGGGCAGTGAGGAGCATTCAGGGGGTACAAATTTGGGGCAGGATGGGGCTCCGGGACAGGGGTGTTGGGTTGCACTAACTGTGGTTGCCTAGGATGTCGTTTGGAGGCAGTGGAGGGAGACTGGGAGGTTCCCATTTAGGGCGGCATGGTGATAATGTCTGGGGGTAATGGGGGTACTGGGAATGTCAGCTTGGGGTGGGACTGGCATGGGGCTTGGGGCAGTGGGGTTGCCCATTTAAGGTGGGATGGAGACAGGGTTTGGGGGTAATGGGGGGTATAAGCGGCGTCCATTCAGGGGGGGCTGAACCCCGAGTTTGGGGGCCGTGGGGGGACACCGGGGATGCCCACCTGGAGCGGCCGGTGCTGGTGCCGGTGCTCAGGGGCGGCAGACGCCTCCTACCTGCTTGAACTGCTCCTCGTAGGTCCACTCGTGGTGCGGGGGGGGCGGCGGGTCGCGGGGCTCCCCTTCTTCCTCCTCCTCCTCCTCCTCTTCCTCCTCCTCCTCCTCCTCCTCCTCCTCTTCCTCCTCCCCCGCGGCGGTGGGCGGCGGGTGCGGGCCGGGGGCCGGGCGGCGGCGGGGAGCGGCCGGCGGCGGCCCGGGGCCGGGCTCGACCGAGGACCGTCGGGGAGCGCCGTCGGGGCCGCGGGCCAGGCGGGCCGCTTGCTGCCGCTGCAGGCTCTCCATCACCGCCGCCAAGCGCAGCCCCCCCGCCACCCCCGGCCCCCGCGGCGGGGCGGCCGGCTGCGGGCACAGGGCACGGCCTCAGCGCCGCCGCCACCGGAGAGGGTGGAGGGAGGGGAGGAAGAACCCATCACACCCCCCCCCCCCCCCCAGCTCTCCCCCCCGCTCCCGGGGGCCCTGCCCAAAAGTTGGCCGCGGAGCTGCCGCCGCACCGGGCGCGGCACCCGGAGGTGCTGCCTCCCCCGCCGGGACCACCCGGCACCGTCCCCGCTCCCACTCGGCACCCTGCCCTACCGGGGACCTGGTCCTCCGGGACCTCATCCCCGCTTCTCCGGGGGACGCGCCACCGGGGACAGGTCCGACCCGGGACCCCCGTCGCTGTCTTGGGGGAGCGCCCCTCCTTAGTTCCGTGGGGACCCGTGCCCTGCTGGGATCTCCCGACCCGGTTCCACCGGGGACCGCGTCTTCCCGGGGACCCCCCATCCCCAGTCCCACCGGAGACCTCGGCCCCGACGGTCCCACCGGGGACCGTCTCCTGTCGAGCCCCCGCCGCCCCGGGCCCCGCCGGGAACCCCGTCCCTGTCCCGCCGGAGAGTCCCACCGGGCGCCCTGTGCTCCCGGGATCCTCCTCCCGTTCCCACCAGGGACCCCCATCCCGCTCCCTGTCCGATCCTGTCCCACCGGGGGTGCCCCCACCCCGCTCCCACCGTGCACCCCCGCGCTACCGGGGCCCCTCCGCTCCGTCCCGTCGCGGTGCGGCCGCGCCGGCCCTCACCAGGGCGGGTTTGGCCGCCAGGCTGGGGTTTTCCACCATGCCGCCGGCTCCGAGCGCCGCCCGGGGCTCGCCCCGCCGTCCCGGGGGGCACGGCCGGCTGCTCCGCCCGGTCCCGGCCCGCCGCTCACATGGCGCCGCGCCCGCCGATATTTCTTTTATTCCGCAGCAGATGAGGGTGGGTGGGATTTTTCCCTCTTTTCTTTCTTTCTCTCTTTCTTCCCTTTTTTTTTTTTCCCTTTTTTTTTTTTTTTTTTTTGCAACAAGTGGCAGGCAGGCAGCAACACCCCTCCCCGCTCCCATTTGCTAGCGCACGTCAAGGGAGTCAACCGGGGAGGGCCGGGCTTGCGGCAGCCCCGGGGGAGCGCCCCGGGACCGGCCCGCCGAGAGCCGGCCCGGGGCCGCCCTGCGCGGGGCCGCGGGAGGGGATGGGGCCGGGGGCGCCGGGGGCTGGGCGGGCCGCGGTGTGTTTGTGTGTGTGGTGTGTATGTGTGGGCAGGGCGTGCATGCATGGGGTTGCTGGGAGAGGGGAGTGCATAGGGGGGCGTGCAGGGGGTCCAGGTGTGCATGCACACATATGTGGGGAGAGGGGAGTGTATGGGGGGCTGTGCAAAGGGGTCTGTGCAACCATGCAAGCGGGTGCTGCACCCATCGCACATGTACACAGAGGGTCTGTGTGTGTATAGACAACCCATGTGTGCTGGGAGAAGGTAGCGCCCTGCCTGAGCGTGTGCGTTTGTGCAGTCGGTCTGTGCTTGCCTGCGTATGTGTGCACGCACTGGGCGAGAGGAGCGTGCACTGTGTGTGTGCGTGCAGAGTGTCTGAGCACGCATACATCTGTGCACGCTGGGAGAGGTGAGCGCATTGCACGTGTGTGTGCAGGGGAGCCTGTGCACACCCACTGGGAGCGTGCCCTCTGTGTGTGTGTGTGTCCCTCTGAGGGGTGCTGTGTGTGCCCAGGCCCTGGTTTAAGGGGTCAGACTGCAACGTGGCCTGGACCCCCCAAACAGGCTCCCAGAGCCCCGGCCCCTGCCTGGCATGGGCAGGATGAGGCCACGCATCTCTTCTGTCACTGGCAGGACTCAGTGCTGCTGGCTTGCCTTGTGTCCCTGCTTGCAGCAGGGTAAACTGAGGCACCAGAGCAAACTGAGGCACCAGAGCACCATCAAGAACATCTCTGGATATCAGACAAGGCTGTAAACTGGGGTGAGCATACAGCACCCTGACCTGCTGCTGCACCCACAGCACCTCACTGCCCTGGGTGGAGAAGCACAGGGCTTCTCCTGCCAGCAGCATCCCCACGCTGTCCCCACACTCCCACTCCACTTCCCTGTCTGCCAGTTTTTTCCTGACTGCTCTTTTCTAAGGAGGCAGCTTTGGCAGGAGGCAAAGGAGGTGCCTGCTCTCCCCTGCGCTTTTTTGGCCGGGGCAGCTGCAGGGCTTGCACAGGTCCCTGGGAGACCACCAGCAGCAGCAGTCTGCAACACCGGCACAAAAGGGACAGTGGCTTTGGCCCCATCCCACACCCAGGGCAGCTTGTTACTGAGACCTCATGCTGCTGCACTTGGTGTTGGTGGCATGGGGTGACAGGAGCTCTGGGTGCCAAGGGCTGCTGGCTCTGTGCCCTCCAAGGCCACCTGCGTGCCACAGGGACCAGGGGCAGCCCCCTTTAACAGCCTGGCACAAGCTGAATCCTGCCCTTTCCCTGGAGCGTCTTGCGGAAACAGCCGCTGGCCACGGCTGCGGTGGGAACTGGCTTCGCTCTTGGGCTCCACAGCTCGGGCTGAGCCTCTGCCCCCTTTGCCACGTCCCTTTGTGGGGAACAGCCGCTGCTTCTGGGCTCTCTGGCTTCCCTGCGTGCATCTCCGGGGTCACTGCCCCTCGTCCTTCCGCAGCGCTGGTGGCCCCCGGGACTCCCTGAGCCCCTGGCAGCCCAGCGGCACTCGGCACTGTGCAGCATCCTCACCAGCGAGGCTCTCCTGGAAAAAATGAGCCCCTTCCCCGGGAGAACAGGGCAGCTCCCGACCCCGCAGGGCCCCCGGGCGCTGTTTATCTTTGCACAGGAGATAAAGCAGCTGTCGGCCATCCCATTTCGGGGCTGGACAGCTGTAGCTCGCCCTGGCCCATCCCATCCCACCGTGGCAGGGGTAGGGACCTCCCAGTGCTTGCCAGCCCCCCTGAGCATCAGTTTGTTGACAGCTAGCCCATGATCCTGCTGAGTTGCCCCTGGTAAGATATGACCCGGCCCCATTTCTGGGGGACCCACAGGACCAGCCATCCCCCAGGACTTCTTCCACAGGTCCCCATCACACAGGGCTCCAGCCTCCCCTGCAGGTACTGCTGCATTGCACCCCAGGGTGCTGGCACCGTTTGTACTGAGCTGTACCCCTCCCCCTGCACACCAGGTCGAGGAGGGAGTGGGGGCTCAAGGTGGGGCTGGGTGGGATGAGTTAGACATGGTGGTGGTGATGGGACTTCTCCATGGCCCAGCAGGAGCCCAGGCATTTGGGGAAGCTCCCCTCCTCCAAGGCAGAGGGGTTGGGGTGGTCGGGTCAACGTGGCACCCAGGGGAGGGGGTGGTGGCCAGGCTGGCTAGTGGCGGCACCGAGGTCTGTATGGGGTGCAGCATGTCCCATAGCCCTGGGCATGGCCACCAAGGGACCTGGCCCAGCTGGCTCAGTTCCTCCCTAGACTCTCCACAGTGACAACAGCAGCTCTGGGGCTCTGCACTTGTGTCACAAAGTGTGACTGTGCTCATGCTCTCCCTGGGGCAGCAAGCAGGACGGTGTCCCCTCCACCCTCCCGCTTGGTATCTTTGCACCACCGGGGTCTGGTGGCACTTCTGGCTGGAGAGAGAGAGAAATCCCCCAGACAAATGGCTATCGACGGCTGCGGTGGAGGCGGCACAGATAGATACTGGAGGTATAGACGGGCACGGCAGACAGCGGAGCAGATTGAGAGATACTCGGAGCAGAGAGATACCGCAGGAGGAATCGGGAGATAGATCCTGTGGGCTGATCAATAACCACTGCATGCGGAGGGACAGCAAGATAGAGTGAGCTGCAGGGGGAAGGTGTTTGGTAGGCAGCGATGTGCATTTGTCCTGGCGACAGCTCCAGGGAGATGCCGCTCGCTTCAGGTGGGCCTGGGACAGAGCCGGATCCACAGTGCAGGGGTCTGTGGCTGAGTCTCCTTGCCCGTCTCCAGCCACCCCACAGGGATTTGTTGTCCTTTGAGGTGCTCTGGGGTCCCACCTGGTCTCCGGGTACCAAAGGGTGGGTATCTCCCATGTGTCCTGGTCACATCCTTCAGCCCCGCAGGGATGTCCCTGCCACCTGTGGGCATCTGGGAGGATGCTGGGTGCCTGCCTGTGGGCAGCCAACGGGGAGAGAGGCAGCTTGAGTGCAAGCCCTGGCCCTGGCGCAGGGGCTGTGCTGGAGCTAGATGACTGCGGATGAGTTCCCACCCTGTGCCTCAGTTTCTCCATGTGAACCAAATGGTGGCAAGCTGCTGGGAGCTGGGTCAGTCCAGCACAGACTTAGGCATGGATAAGGAGGAGTGGGGAGGAAGGGGCAGAGGCAGCAAGAGCCTGCGGGACACGCTGTGTCCAGGACCCATCTCTGATCTGGTGGTCACTGGTGACACTTACTGGCTCCTTAACAGGCTGCAAACACCCGTCCCAAAGGGAAGGGCTGCTTTTTGGGACCCTTGCATGCCTGGCACTGTCCCTGCTCAGCCCTAGGATGGGGACAACCCCTCCTGCCGCAGCAAAGTAGCCAGGGCTCCTGGGTTCCAGCCCAGCACCACCCAGTGGCACTTGCCTGAGCCACCCTGTGCTGGCAGTTTCTCTGCCAGGCACATCCCAGTCTGGCTGGGGATGGTAAGGCAGGTACCCCTGGAGCAGCCCTTAGCTTGGACAGGGCTGCCAGCCCCGCGGCCAGGCTGGGGGGGATCCCCCGCCCGCGATGGAGTTATTGACACCGGTGCTACGGAAAACACTACTGAGATTGTTCACACTAATGTTATTTAGCAGCAATATTTCCGTAATAAAAGAAATCAATGGGCAAGAGAAAAGACCTGTCCAGAGCTTTGATTTTCTCATTTTAATGGCATACTTACTTACTCCCACCAGCGTGCCCATCGGATTTTCATTACGCGGCCTTCGCTGTAAGTGGAGCAGTATTGATACGAGCTGCTGAGTTAGCGCCTTCCTGTGCGGGCCGGCGTGGGATTGCTTGTGTTCCTCAACAGGGCCCCGCTAAACCCCAGGGAATAGGCACAGCACGGGGCCAGGGCAGCCTCGCAGCCCATGGGAACACACAGGGACACGCAGACAGACTGCCCACATGCATTTGTGCACACACATGGTCTGCCCATGTGCACACAGGCGTGCACACACATCCACCTGGTTGTCCTGCTGGTATGTACACACACGTGTGCACTTGGACTGTGCACACACACATGCGCAAACACAAATGTCCTACCCATATGTGCCCGAGCACTCACACATCTGCGATTGCTCTGACCATATGGACAGATGCCAAGTTGTTCTACCTATATACACACGTGTGCGCATACATGCGCAAGCCCCACCTGCTCTGCCTACACCCACCTGCAAACTGTTCTACCTATATGCAGGCACACACCTACGCATACCCAGCTGCCCTGCCAAGACACACACAAAGCCATCCTGCTTGCAGCTGTGCACACACGTGCATGCGACCCGTCTGCCAGCGTGTGCACACATGCACACAGCCAGCCTACATACCCTGTGTTGCCTCTCTGTGCCCTTCTCACATCGGACGGTGCGTGTGTGTGCACCCGTGTGAGCTTCTCAGGACCACCCACCCACTGCACCTGGGTCTGCCTACCCCCAGGGCCGCATGCCCAGCATCAGCACCGTCCCCCAAAAGGAGCCCCCTGGACTCTTGTGTCCCCCATGGAAGCAGGGCCCTGGCACCAGCCCAGGCTTTTGGTCCCCAGCGACTGCAGCAGAGAGGAGTAATAGCACCATCTCTCGCCAGTCCCTGGGAGCGGAGATGGGCCTGATCCTGCCCAGCACTGCACCCCCCAGCTCCCAGGACGCTGGGCGGGATGATGCCGACTGCCCAGGGACGCCCAGCTGTCCCCAGCTGCCAGCAGGACCCCTGCTGAGCCCAGAGCCGGACAGATCCAGCACTGTTCTGTAGCAGGGGCTCAGCACGCTCCAGAGACTCTCCCAGGGACGCGAGCGGATAGGATGAACAATTTTATTACTGGTATCTCTTTCCAGGTGGCAAATTAAAAGTAGCCCGTGTGCACGGCTGCCAGTCAGCATGATGGGGACAGTCCGGGGTGCAGGAGGAGCAGCATGCTATAGGCCTGGTGACCAGGGACACACACGTTAGTTTGGCAGCAGCACAGAGGTGAAAACCCTCCACCAAGCAGCGAGCCCGCATGGGTCCGGCCACAGGGCTGCAAGCAAGGTCCGCAGCCGGGCTCGGTCGGGCGACTGCAGCACTCCTTCGGTGGCCGGGACCCAGTGCCGGGAGCTGAGCTGGGTGGCTGCCCCCAGGGGGTCTCACAGCCAGGGGAAGCGTTTCAAGGGGCGAGATCCCATCCTGAGCTAGTACAGAGGTTCGGGCACCTGCATACACTAGGTATGTGCATAGCCCGGAGGCCACACAGAACAGGCTCTTGGTTAAGGCGACAGACGGTGGCTGTCCCCCTTGGAGGGGACTGCAGGGAGGGGGACAGTAGGGAAAGGGACCCTCTTCCAGCACTGGCTGTCCCCTGGGGCTGATGACACACAGGGGACCAAGAGGGACCTCCAGCCCAGAGGCTGGGCATCCCCTCACTGCCAGGGGGTCCCAGCGCAGATCCTGCCCCGTGCCAGGAGGACACTGTGTGCTGCCAACCCACATCAGCGGGGACAGAGCCACAGGAGATGCTGCCAGCTGGACACAGCGCCGTGCACTGCCCGCAGTCCCGGCAGCCTGCCAGGGAGATGGGGAACCTCTTGGCCGACCTTTACAGCAGGTGCTCTGGCCCGGCTCACCCCGTGCACCCGGCCCCAAGGGCGGCATTGTCCTCCTGATGTCTCAGGAGCTGCAGAAATTTTGCGGAGCCTGGGGACAGCCAGCTCCAGCACCTCTCCCTCTGCACGCTGAGGGCGCACAGGGGTGCTCATACCCCGCAAGGCCACTCCAGCCCTGAGGGATGGAAAAGCAGGACATGACCCCGATCAAGAGCGGGGAGAGGCAGGTAGTAAAGAGAACTGGTGGTCCGTATTGCTGTGACCGCCACGGTCCCTCTGCCCTGGCACCCAGCTGGACCATGGGGAAGGACAGAGCAATTTGGCGGAGGCACAGGGGGTCTCCTGCTGCCTCTGCTAGAGCTTGGGCTTGGGGAGGAGGAGGAGGAGGAGGAGGAGGAGGGGGAAGGAAGGCTGGGAGTAGAGGAGCCAGCTGTGCCTGGCAGGGTGCCCCAGCGAGCCGGGCTCAGCAGCCCAAGGTGCTGAAGAAGGCATTGGCTTCCAGGAGCAGGCCCTTGGCGTAGACGCGCAGGGTGTAAAAGAGGGTGACGAAGTCCTGAGTGCTGAAAAGGGTGTCAGCCAGGGCGAAGGCGAGCGTGGAGGGGATGAAGCCCCGGCCGTACTCCACCATCCAGGTGCCCGCACTCCACTGCACCGACGTGGCCTCTCCCGCCTGGTGTACAATGGTGTCCCCTGCCAACACAGACAACCAGCACTGCTTGCAGTAGCTGCCCCACATTGTTCCCCAAGAGATGTGTGGGACCGGGACTTGCAGGGCTGAGCAGTCCGGTCTGCACACCCCGAAGCTCCCCCAGTCTTGCTCACTTTTCTCTTACTGGCACCCACCGAGATGCTGGGATATGCCCCAGGGACACAAACTGCCCCATCGTGAGCTCTTGGCTTCTGCCAGCTGGAAGGAAGAGGGTCTGTGACAGCGGAGGACCAGCCTGCAGAGCAGCCATGCCCCGGAACACGGACAGAGCCCGCAGGGTACCATGGCTGGTGCGTTTACCTGGATAGTAGATCTCACTTCTGGTGGTCCCCTCCTTCCACTGCCGGAAGGTCCCCGAGATGACGGTGTCGGAGATATCTGCCCAATACCGACCTGCGGAAGGACAGACAGCACTGGCTCAGCGCATCCCTTCCGGGGACAGCTCGGGAGCCCAGGTCTGAGCCACAGAGCAGCCCTTTGGGGGGAAGGATGCCAGCCCCAGGGCCTCGACACACTGAGGAGCGCAGCCGGGTCTGGTACCCAGGCTGCCTGTGTGACTGGCCGTATACCACCGGCCAGGGCTGCTTGGTGTCCTTAAGCTACATCTTTTCCAGCATGTTTGGCATTCGCTCCCTTGCTGAAGAACCGGGAGACGCGATGCCCGCCACCACCTGCCAGCTGGATGCGGAGAGTCCTGGCCGCACGGCATGGCATGCACAGGGAACTGCAGGCGCTGCAGGACACCACGGGGGCTGGTCCCCACGCAAAGGGTGTTTTCCAGCATCGTGCACCTCATAAAAGAAGTGGAGCGGTGGGCTCTCTGCCCTGGGCACACCATGGCTGGGGCAGCCAGACCTGAATAAGTGGAGTGAAAAGAGCTCAGAAAAACTCCCCGCTCACCAGCCCTGTCCCCTTGCTTACCTGAGTGGCCCCCGGTGTCAACAGCTGTCCCGAAGAGCAGCACATACTCGGTGAGCGAGGCGTGCAGGAGGCACATGGAGCCCATCCACCCACCCGCGTTCACGAACACCCACTGCAGGTCCTCGTCCGGCAGGATGTGGCCTGGGTGCTTCTTCCGCAGCTCCACGATGATCTTGGAGAAAGCCAGCTCATGGTCCAGCCCTGCAGCACCCGGGGTTGCTGTGAGTCCCTGGCAGGGAGCAAGCCCTGCCACCCACCCCAGTCCCCTCCGCAGCCACAGGGTCCCAGCACATCCTTAGAGGGGTCTGCCTAGGGAAGGTGTCTCCTCTCTCCAGCCTTCAGCCCCCGTGGCCGGTGACCCGGCCCCACTGACTGCCCAGACAGTCATGGAGGATGCGCCACACTGAGCGCTCCAGCCCTACAACCCACCCAGGTGCTGGGCTGTATGGGGGACCCAAGCAAGGTGGCAGTGACCCTGCCCTGGTGACATGAAGACCCTCTGCTGCGACTGTGCACCCTGCACCCTATGGGGCCAGCCCTCCCCTCCAGCCCTAGTTGGAGGGTTCGGTTCTGCCGCTGACCCACCTGAGGCTTGTTCCCCCACCTGGCCCAGCCCCAGCACCGAGAGAGCCCCCTTAACCCCGGGGTCAGCCCCAACCGGGCTGGGTGATGCTGCCGCACCAGTCCCCGTCCCTCCTTCAATCCAGTCCCTTTTCCTCACCCTACTTCCCCCATGCTCCTCGTCCCCGTTCCCCCGTGCCGATCCCTGCCCGACACCGGTCCTGTTGCCCCAGTCCCAGCCCCCGTCCCCCCCCGACCCCAGTCCCGTTCCCCCCGTGATCCCGGCCCCCCTGTACCGGAACCTCCTCGATCCCGCGTCCCCGCGACGGGTCCCTTCCCCAGCCCAGGCCGCTGCGCCCCCCCGGCGTCCCCGGTTCCGCTTCCCTCTCCCCCTCCCCGTCCCTCCTCGGTCCCGCTCCCCTCCAACCCCCACGGCCGGTGGGCCCCGTCCCCACGGGCGGCGCCTACCCGCGTGGTGCCGGGCGAGCTGGGCGATCTCGGCGGGGGTGAACTCGTACCGCTTGGAGGCCAGCCAGCCCCGCAGCCCCTGCAGCACCAGCGCCAGCGCGCCCAGCGCCAGCCCGGCCCGCAGCGCCCGCCGCCCCGCCGCCCCCATGCCGCCCGCCGCCGCTCCGCCCCGCCGCCAGCGGGACGGGGAGCGGGAGCGGGACCGCCCCCGCCGCGGCCACGCCATGCCCGGCCGCGGGCGGCCCTGCGCCGGCGCGGCGGGGCGGAGCGGCGGCGGAGGAGGCTGCGAGGGGCCGGGCCCGCGGGGCGGTGCCGCTGCTGCCGCCGGGGCTTCCGGGAGCGCGGCGGCATGGAAGCGTCGCCGGCGGGGGAGGAAGAGGGGGGGGGCGGCCGCTTCCGCGCCAGCGGTACGCCAGCGGTCCCCTTCCAGACCCCCGGCGGAGCCCAGCCGAGCCCCGGGAAGCGGGGGCTGCGGGGACCCTCCCTCCCCCGGGCGGCGTGGAGCGGGGGACACCCCCCCGCCCCGGATTGGGATAAGGAGGAAGGGGCGAAGAGGGGAGGGGCATAAAGTGGGGTGCAGACCCTCTTGCAGGGACAGCCGCGGGGGTGGGGGCATGGGGGGTGGGGGGTGCCCGGCCCGCGGGGCGTCTGCACCCCACGTCCTTCCCTCCCTGACGCCCCGCTCCTCTCTCCCTGCAGAGCACCAGCACGCTCGTTACAACCCGCTGCGGGACGACTGGGTGCTGGTGTCGGCCCACCGGGTGAAGCGCCCCTGGCAGGGGCAGGTGGAGAAGCCGCCCCCCGAGGATGTGCCCCGCTGGGACCCCAACAACCCCCTCTGCCCCGGGGCCACCCGGGCCAACGGCGAGGTACCACCAGGGACCCAAGTGTCTGGGCTCCCCCCACCGCCCTGTCCCCCCTTGATCCCGTCTCTCGCCCTGGCAGGTGAACCCCCAGTATGAGGGCACCTTCGTCTTCCCAAATGACTTCCCTGCGCTGCAGCCCGATGCTCCTGAGCCTGGTAATTTCCGGGGGAAGAGGAGGGTGCTGGCGACCCCCAGGCTCAGATCCTGCTGGGGCTGCAGGGTGGCCTGGAGAGCACCCCAGGACCCTCTCCTTCCCCGCTCTCCGTTCTTCCCCAGGTGACAGCGATCACCCCTTGTTTCAAGCAGCAGCAGCCCGGGGTGTGTGGTGAGTACCCCCACAGCTCTGGGGGGTCTGGGCTGTGATGTCAGCCAGGACCCATGGGATGGAGCCAGAATGAGTCCACTTCACTCCTTGTGCTGCCTGTTCTATGCCTGTCTTCTCTGTTTTGGGGGCATTTTGTGGGTCTCATCCCTGTCCCCCATTCCAATGTGACCTGGCAGGGCCACGGAGGTCACTGGGGACACCCCACAGCCCCATCCATGTGTCTCCTCCACAGCAAGGTGATGTGCTTCCACCCCTGGTCAGACCTGACGCTCCCCCTCATGTCCCTGGCAGAGATCCGGGCAGTCATCGATGCATGGGCAGAGCTGGCGGCCGAGCTGGGTGCCTCCTACCCCTGGGTGCAGGTTCGAGGCTGGTGGGGGCTGCCCTTCTCTCCCTGCCCCGGGGGTCTCGGGGTGGAGGTGGGGGGCCAGGACTGAGTGCTCTTGCAGCACCTGGGGTTGGGACCATCCCAGTCACGTGTGGATCCCCTGTCCCCACCTCATACCCCACTGAGCCCTTCCAGGCAGGTGCGAGGCTCTGCTCTCCTGTGGGATGCTTTCCTGGTGTGCAAGGGACACCATGGCAGCCCGCAGCAGGGACCCTGGGCTGGGACCTGCTGGCTGCACCTCTTCCTCCACAGATCTTCGAGAACAAGGGAGCGATGATGGGCTGTTCCAACCCACATCCACATTGCCAGGTGAGGCTGTCCCACCCGCGACCTGGCTTAACCCTCAAATCCCAGTGGGCGACCCTACAACAAACTCAGGTGGAAGATGTGAATGGGAATCCCCCTGCCCTGGTCTGAAAGCTTCCTGCAGCGAGGATACCCCCATGCCTGTCCTGTCACCTCCTCTCCTGGGGATTGTCCCTTGTGGCTGCCACATGTCAGACTCTCCAGCTGGTGGCAGCACGGACCTGCAGATGGGCAGTGTGGCTGGGGCACCCCTGCAAATGTGGGGTACGGGTAACCCAGTCCTGTGCCCCAATGTCCCTCCCAGGTGTGGGCCAGCAGCTTCCTCCCGAACGAGGCACGCCTGGAGGACCGGACCCAGCGGCAGCACCTGAGCCAGCACGGTGTGCCCATGCTGCTGGAGTATGCTGAGCAGGAGGCTCGCCGGAAGGTGAGGACATGGCTGTTGTCCATATCCCCTTCCTGGGAGCTGGATATGTGTCAGGGCAGGTCCCCCAGCTCCCAAGAGCAGGACCCCTGGAAGCGCCCGTCCCTGGGGTGCTGGGGCTGTGCCTGTCCCCATCGAGCGCTGTGTCCCGCAGGAGCGGTTGGTGGTGGAGAACACCGACTGGCTGGTTGTGGTGCCATACTGGGCCACTTGGCCCTACCAGACGCTGCTGCTGCCCCGCCGTCACGTCTGCCGCCTCCAGGATCTCTGCGAGGGCGAGAGGGACAGTGAGTGCTCTGTGCCTCGTTAGCCCCTGTCCCACGTCCTTTGGGCTCGGCCTTTGCTAGGAGACAGCTCTGTGGTAGCCTCACTGGTGCTGGGGGGTCCGTGTCCCCCTGGGATGCAGGGCTGCCGGGCTTGGTTTGAGGGGGGACAGGCACACCTGTTATGCTGGGGCAGGAGCCAAGCATCCAGGCACAGGTGGGGGGACTGTTGTCCCTTTTGGGGTGATGAAGTATGTGGTGCCCCATGCTTTTGGGATGCTGACTGATTAGGAATGGGGGCTCCTTCTGCTGCTGCATTGCTCGGGTTGTCTGCGTGGGTTGGCAGGGGGGAACTGGCCAGCGTGACCTTCCTGCCTGTCACTGATGTCCACCCAGGGAGGGGTGCTGAGGGTGACAGCCCCCTCCCGCAAGCCAGATGTGCTGCCTGTCCTTGGAGGGGGCTGGCCAGTTCGGGGTGCGACTCCGTGACATTCCCCTGCAGGCCTGGCCTCCATCATGCAGAGGCTGCTCATCAAGTACGACAACCTCTTTGAAGTCTCCTTCCCCTACTCCATGGGCTGGCATGGTGAGTGACGTGGGGGGGGGACCCCCACAACCCTCTCATCCATGTCCCTGTCCCCTCCCTGGGGCTGATGCAGCGGCTGCACCCCTGGCAGGAGCCCCCACGGGCCCCCACCTGGAGGAAGACTGTGGGCACTGGCAGCTCCATGCCCACTACTACCCCCCGCTGCTCCGCTCCGCCACCGTCCGCAAGTTCATGGTTGGCTACGAGATGCTGGCGCAGGCGCAGCGGGACCTCACCCCAGAGCAGGTGAGTGCAGCTTTGGGGGGATTGTGGGGAGCCAGGGGGTTCCCTGCCGGGGCTGTCCCTGGGACCAGCCGCTGGTTGCCCCTTGTGCTGTGCCCCGCAGGCAGCTGAGCGCCTGAGGAGCCTCCCCGAGGTGCACTACAAGCGGAGGGCCAAGGAGACATCGTGATGGGGAGCCGCGGAGCCGGCCCTTGGCTCTGCTGGGTGAGGCCAGGGAGAGAAGCCAGCTGGGGGTGGAGAGAGCTGAGGCCTGGGAACTCATGTCACTTGTGAGCCCTCTGGTCTCGCAGCTTCTCCTGAGCCTTGCCATGGCTGGGCCTGGCTTGGGGACTGGTTTTGTCGGTTCGGGTACCCTAAGTCCTAATCCTGCGGCATCTTTGTGCAGGCGTTGTGGTTCTCCCCGGTCTCCTTCCCCATCCCAGGCTCCGTCTTCCCTCCTCCGCAGCATGCTTGTACCAGCACTGAAGGGCTCACCCTGCTCCCAGTCCAGTCTTAGTGGTGGGACTGGGAGTGCTGCCTGCCCTGTGGAGGGGCATGGTTCTGCTGGCCAATAAAACCTGGAAGCAAAGTGCCTCTGCCTGTGCCCTGGTGGCTCTTGGCCCTGGGTTGGAGATTTGGGGTCTCTGCTGGGGACCCTCAACTGGTGGGGAGAGGATAACCCTGGGGGCTGCTGGGGGTGTGCTGGCAGCCCTATGCCACTTGCTGCTGTCCCTGTCTCTGCGTTGCCTCCTCTTCCTCCCTGGGGGGAGCTCTGAGCCTGTCTCTGAGCGCTGCGGGCTCCGAGAGGCACGGGAAGCAAGGAAGAACTTATGCAGCCCAAGGCTTAGCCAGCTCCTGGTAGAGGGCTGAGGCCTGGCAAACTCGCTGCATGGAGGCTGCTGGCTGGGGAAGCCTGGCTGTGGCTCACACAACTGCTCCCCTTCCTCCTCTCTGCCTGGGGCCGCAGTGCGGGGCTGCCGGGATGCAGCAAGGGGCTGGTTCATCGCTAGCCTGGGGGGTCCAGCTCTGCTTATGGTGCTGCTGCCCCCTTTCCCCTTCCCTGTGCCCACCCATGGTGTGGGGCAGCAGCAGCCTGGTCCCTGGGCTGAGCTGAGGGATGCTGCAACCAGCTCTGTGCTCTCACCCCCTGCAGCCCCTTCCCCCAGGGGAGTCCCGGGACTGTGCAGGGGTAGGTCCTGGACAGTGATGCCCCACAGCTGATGTGGGGGGATGCACAGCACCATCTGCCACAAATAGTTTTTATTTGTCACTAAAGAGCCATTCTCGTAACTCCTTAATGAGGCCCCTATCCTTGTCAAGGCTGTGAGTGGGCTCATGGGGGCTAGAAATATCTTGCAAGGAGAGAAATGCTCTCCTCCTACCTACAAGATGACGGTTTGGGGGGAGGGCTATGCCCCCCCTGCCCATCACTCCCCCATCCCTACCCATGGGGCTGGGGCAGGGAGAAGGGCGCGGCTAGCATGAGACTCAGAGCCAGCCTGGATGCGACTGTCCTGCATGCTGTCCCCCTCTTCATCCCCGATCACCCCATCCCAGAGCCCACAAGCCATCCCACCACCCAGCCTCAGGGCTCCCCAGGTGCCCGAGGTTTTTGGGGAGGAGGCAATGGGTTTTGGGGTGATGGTTGAGCTTGGAGCCATCGTTGTACACAGCATCCCCCTGCCTGGCATGGGGGATGCCCAGCTCAGTCTGGCCTCTTGGGACAAGCAGTGTCCATCTGGGCTCTGTGACCATCCCCATGGCAGCCCCCCTCCCTTCTCATCGCAGCAAGTGCCTTCACGCCAACCTCCGAACTTCCCCACTCTTCCCCCGGGCTCTGGAAAAGCGGCAACGAATTGGCTTAAATGTGGGAATCCAGATTGGGGTAATTAGCTGCTGAACCTGTTGTAACGAAGCTAGTTATCTCACTGCATGCGCAGTTAGCTCTGATTTAATAGCCCACCGGCTCCCAGCCTGGGCTGCAGCGCCTCGGCCCGGGGCCGTAAATGAAACTCGCAGTAAGTCAAGCGGTATTAAACTTTACAGTCGCCGTCTTTAAAAACGAGACTCTCTCTCTAATAAATCAGAGCAAGTGGGATTGTAAATATCGAGGCAGGATCCATATTGCTTAATTAAACAGCACCTAATGAACAGCCTGTTTGTTGTTTTGTGATTTAGGATGGAGGCTGGGGAGGCGACGCGTGCCGAGGAGTGCTGGTACCCATACCGGGATGCCCTCCTTGGCAGGTAGCGGCTGCTGGAGTTTAGCTGCTGCTAAAATAGCTCAGGGATCGCCTGAGAATTAATTAAAAAAAATTTTAAATAAAAATTAAAATTTTAAATAAAAAATAAATTTAAAATTAAAAAAATAAATAAAAAGAAAACCATCTGAAACATTAAGGGTGGAAGTCAGCAGCAGGTGGAGGAGGAGCGGTGGGTACAGCTGGGTGTGCAGGTTGGACCCTGGTTTTGCTGAGCCCTCTCCTTCTTCACGACAGATCCACCTCCTCTTGCCCTGATATTTTTAGCTTGTGCGAGGAGGTGTGAAAGGCTGGAAGGGAGCAATGAGCCTTTCTTGTGGCACAGGGAGGCATCGGGCTCATGTGAAAGGAGCTGCTGGGGATGCAAAGGCATTGCAATTTGTAGGAACCATTGCTGCTATGCTGTAAAGCCCCAAAGCCTTTTATATTTTGGTAGTTACAGTCCTGTTGTAATCAAAAAGTGGTTTATGGTGAGGAGATTAAAAATGTCTAGCTGGGTGTGGGATGGTGGAGTGGAGGGTCTGCAGGGCACCCAGCTGTTGCTCCTGACCTGGGAGCATCAAAGGGAAACTGAGGCCCGTTGGGATTCCCTCGATGTACCTCGATGCTGTTTCACTTCTGCCCAAGACCTGTTGGAGATCATCCCGGGAAAAGTGTCCCTGCGACGGGGTCACCCTTGTCCTGAGCCCCTGTCCCCCAGCACCAGTGCAAATACATCTTCTGCAATCCCTGCCCTGAGCTGCTCTGGAAGGACGAGCAGGGCAGGCGATGGGGGCAGCGAGGGGAGCTAAGGTGAAGCTCAAGCATGCAGTTAATGCACTAAAAATGCACTGACGTCCCAAGGAGGCATTTGCTCCCTCTATGGAGTGTTAATGGGGCTGTGAGGGATTAGGAAAGGGCCGCGTTGCTTCTGCGCTGGGCAGGCACGTCCTGCACTCTGCAAGGAGCAAAGGATAAGCCCAGTGGGGGATGCGGAGCTGTAGAAATGCTTGAGGGTGGATGGCCAGGAATTCAGTCTTATTTCCATCCTGTTTTCTGATGCCACTGAAACAAATGGGTCAGGCTACAGGGATGTGATCTCCAAGAGCTGCTGGGGCTTTGGCTCAACTGAGACAAACCGATGTGCTCGCCCATGTTGTAGTAGTATCTGTCTCCGCCGTAACCCCTGTCCTGCGTGTTTGGGAGACCCAAAGCATCCCCAGCTCTGACACGGACTCCTCCTGTGGCCATGGGTGAGTCCTCGGACGCTACGCCGGGATGCTGCCCCGTGCATGGAGACCCCTTGGCACGAGCACTCAATGATTGAGGGTAATGGCTGGAGGCACATTCGTCACCTTTGATTACATGTCCATGTCCAAGGCAGCTGCCAAAGGCTGCAGAGCTGCAGAGCTGCTGCAGATCCTGAAACCCAAACCCTGCCCATCTCTGTTCCACTCCTCCCTGCCTGCCAGCACAGGTGAGACAATAAATATTGAGCAAAGGAAGTTAATCTGTGACCAGAGTGTTTTAATCAGAAAAAAAAGGTATTAGTGCAGGCCTGCTGGCTCCTGCCAAACTGCAGTTTTACTGTCCCTCCCGGTACTGGGTTTATGGCTGTCATTTCATTCCAGTTTTACTGTAGTTTTTGCCCTTATCGTTGAGTTTCTCCTTGCCTGCTGCTGCCTGTGACTGAATGGAGCTTTTAGGAACATAATGAGGAATAAATTAGTAAATTTTTAGGGAGGAAGAAGGAAAGCAAGGGAGGGAGGAAGAGAGGAAGGAAGGATGAAAGGAAGAAAGAAATGGAGGGAGGAAGAGAGGGAGAGAGGAAGGAAGGAGGGGAGGGAAACAGGAAGGGAGGGAAGCCTAAATCCCTCCTGTTTCTATCTAAGAGACACCACCAGGCACTTAAAACGAAAACAATTAAAAATTTTAAGCAGATGCTAAATGCCCTGGTGCCCTGCAGCAGGCAGCTCCGTGCTGTGGGGAGATCTGCTATGCCAGGATAATGAAAAACAAAACCCAAACCCCTTTTAGATCTTGGCTTAGATGGAGACACAGGAGCGTGGTAGCAACCTCTGGGGCAGCAAACAGCACCCAGCTTGTCCCGGGCTGTCTGGAGCACCTCCCCTGGGTTCAGCAGCTGCCTTGGCAGCGACTTTGCAAAGGGCTGAGACCAGCAGGAAACAATTTTGGAGGTGACTTGCCCATGCCTCAGCCAGCTGGTGTTTTTTCCTTTGCTGATGGTGACTGAGACCTCCCTGCAAGGCATTCTCAGAGCTCTCAGGGACCGTGCGTCATGGGAAGGCTGCGGGTCCCAGGTGGACACCACAGGGTGTCTGGATACTGCCTGCCAGCAGCGAAGAGCCACGGGCTCTGCACGGGCTTTAGGACAGCAGCCCCAGGGCTGGAATTTAATTTGCTAATCATCTGAGACATGCAGGTAATTAAATGCCATCACACTGCAGCATCCATGTGGTCACTAAGCAGTGGATTCCCCCATCTCCCCCTCGAATCTCCTGCACGCCCAGGGTTGGGGGTGCATCTTAGGGCTCGGCTCTCAGCAATGAGGACCTGCCATCGCACGTGGTTTTGAGCCTCTCTCCCATCCTTGGGACCCCATCCCAGGACCCCATCCCAGGGCTAGAGGCCTCAGTTTAGAGCAAGGGGAACCCCAGGAGGGTCCAGATTCTCGCTTGGTTCACCCCAAACATAACGAGACAGGGAGGGAGGGGAGCAGATACGGATGGGAGGGCAGGGGGCTGGTCTGAGCTGGGGGCAGCCAACACACTTGACTGTAAAAGAGGGTTATCCACCAGTGCGAGAGATGCTGGGACAAGGCAGGAGCCCTCACAGTGCCCAGGATCAGCGTGAAATCCAGGTCACTCCCGGCACGGCCGAGTTAGGGCACCCCATCTGTGCCTGGCACTCCCCCGCTGCCCGAGCCAGCTGTGAGAGCTCACAAACATCTGTGCCTGCCCCATGGCCACTGGGAAGGAGGAATCCCCCTTCGTCCTGATGTTCCAGAGAAGGAAGCCGTAAATTATTGCTAATTACATTCAGCGATGCTGAGGAGTCAATAACAAAGCAACACAAGGATGGATCTGGGGCAGAAAGTCACCTCCGGGGTTCGCTTGGGCATGAGGTGACTCCTGGCAGAGGCAGAGCCCTTGGGAGAGCGGAGGAGGTGGAGAGATTCTAATTAGAAACTAATGACAAAGTAATTAGTAGGTCTCCAGCCTGCCTGGTGCCCTCAGGCTCCCTTGCCCAGCTCCAAGTCAAACCACCTGCTTCGGTGCACCCAGGATGGTTTAAGCCCTGCAGGGTACGGATGGAGCTGGGAAGAGCCAGCTGCTGCTCCCCACGCATGCTGCCATGCTCGACTGCAATCAAACGTCCTCATAGATTAGCCCCACAAAACAAAACGTGATACATAAAAGCCAAAAGTGCATTTGCAGCCTGTTTGCTTTTGGTGTTTAATCCCTCGTTTACTTTGCTCACAATTGCCTATAACTCATGGTGGCTCATCCACTCCGTCCTGGTTATGTGTTTGGGCTGGGAGGCAGGACTCCTTCACGCTGCTTGTGTTGTCCCTGTAGGCAAGTTCCTGCCCTTCCTTGTGCCTCAGTTTCCCTATGGCTCAAATAGGATCAATACCACAGAGGCCAGACCCTGTCCACCTCATCTGACCAGGCAGTCAGATGCTCCTGGGCTGCACGAGAACCGGTGTGACACCCCCACTGTGACACCCTCACAGTGTCTCCGGCTTGGACTTGGCTCTGTCCCACCTGGCAACCCGGCAAGGGTCTTGCAGATACAGGGAAAACTTTTTCCAGCCCTGGGACTGGCTGCTGCCCCGAAACAATGCTGCCCAGCAAACCGCTGGGTTTCTGCACCCAAACTGCGGGTGCAATATTTAATTCACACAGTAAAAATACATTTAAATTAAATTTAATTTTGAAAATTAAAAATCAAATTCTCACATGGGCGAGAAACACAGCAAGAGTGAAGCCAGGATGGATACCCAGGATGCCAGCTTGCTTTTTAACCCTTCCCATCCCATTTTCAGATTCCCCCAAGGATCAGAGATGCTCAAAAAGCATCCGGATGGTTCCAGCTGTTTCCACCACGCTTCGGTAACAGCAGGACCCCGCTCCATCACAGCCTGGCAGGCCCCCTCAGAAGTAGCTGATACATTGGCACGGGAGAAAAGAAATGACACCCAGCCTCTGCCAGGGTCTAAAATTCCCCCCCCCCCCGCCCCCCCAAGGACTAGCTGGCGCATTGGGGACTTGGAATGATTATGATAAAACCTACGGGACACCAAGGGCATCACTATGATTTGTGCTGTCTAAATGTTAATCAGAATAATAATGCCTATTGAGACAGCTGTTTTAAAAGGCTGTGATGTCGGAGTAAAAATTCCAATAAAACTCTATTAGCCCTTCCTCGTTACACTAATGGTGCCTGCTGCTAAAAGCCCCCTGCTACAGACACCCGTATTAATGGGCTTATTACAGGAAATAAAATCCGAGGCTGAACATTACAGTGAAGCCTGATTAATTCAGCAAGGTAATCTTTTTTTTCTTCCCCCTCCTCTCCCTCTTTTCTTCTTCTCCCCTCCTTTATTTAATGAATGTGCTCCTTGAAGTGCCACCTTCTGAGCTTCGCTTGGAATTTGGTGATGATTTTAAACTTATTTAGTTCACAAGGAGATGAATCTTTGCACCAGCTCCCAGTGCAAATGGGGGGAAAGGGTTCTCAGACGCCTCCACTAAACCGGGGAACAGAGGAAAAGCAGCCAGGCCAGGAGTGAAGATCCTGGCAAAGGGGGACAACGGATATCCCACGGGTGGTCCTGGTGTGGTGGCTCTAGGGCTGGGCCAGCCCTTTGCTTGTCCCCATGCAGGTGCATGGTAACACTGGCCAAGGCGAAGCTGCTGGGGGGCGAGCAGCCGCCCTTTGCTGCTCCTTCCCATCCTTTTTTCTTCTGATTTCTCCTCTTTTGATGCCACCCCTGTCCATGCAGGAAGGGCTGGCCAGGGCCCAGGGACGTATCCAGGTTTGCTGGTGCTGTCCCAAACTAAGCGTGGTGGCACTGCATGGCACCTGCCAAGGCTGGCAGCCCTTGGACCCAACCTCAGCGCACACTGAGAAGCAGAAACTAACCGACAGACACACCGCTATTCATCCAGGCTATAAATAACTCCCATAAAAATCCTCTTCCCAGCCTTTTTGTGCTCAGCCATACCCTGCCAATGGGAAAGGAGACGGCATCTATTTTATGGGCGGCTGGAAGCCGGCTTTGCATTTTTCTGGCTTGCGTAATCCCACAGGTACCCTCGTTTCTTTTCTTTTTTAACAGCCTTTTGATTCACATTCCTCCCAGCCAAGTTTAATTATGGCTTTGGCTCCCGCTGCCCAGGAATGGGAAGGGGAGAGGCCAGCTCTGCCTGCCTGCGGCAGGGGCATGGGGCGAGAGGGACGGAGGGACGGAGGGAGGGAGGGAAAGAGAGAAGGAGGGAGGGCAGGAAGGCACAGGCAGGCAGTAAGGAAGGAAGGAAGGAAGGAAAAGGAAGGGAAGTGTAGCACAGGTCTGTGCCCATCCTGGGAAGCCCAGAGTGACACCTAGGTCCCAGCTTGGGTAATGACTGCCTTTACCAGCCTAACTTATTTTTTTTTAATTAACCACAGCAAGAAGCTGTGAACACCGTGAGCTTTTGGAGTGGTCTGCGGATGCTGAGCGATGGGCTATCAAAGCCTGGCCTTCCTTGATCGTGATTCCTTGTGGACCTGTTGCAGTCATAGTCTTCGAGTTAAGCACCCAAGGCATGGGACCAATGTGCTACAGGCTGGTAACGATTTAATAATAATGTAGGGAAGTTGAATTGCACTGGAAAGAAAAAGATGGTGGGATTGTGCAGACCCTGCCAAACAATCCTCAGGGGTCTGCAGGCGAGGCTGGAGCTGGCGTTTCCCTCGGGGGACCTGTGGCCTCCTTGCCTTAGGAAATGGAATGTCCTTGGGTGTGGATGGCTGGAGCTTCCTGCCCCACCTGTGTCCACCATGCCTGCCAAGGCAAACACCACGTATGCTTTGGGGATCTCGTCTCCCACATACAAGGGCCACAGCCAATGCTCGTGTACTCTGTGACCCCATGCCTCCCAAAAAAAGGTGCCTTCAGCATCACTGGTCACCCAGATCTCCTCAGCTAGGTTCTTGCTGTGATTGCCTCCCCATCACACCCTTTCTGGCACTGTTGGGAAGTGAAGGCGAGGGTCCCCAGAGGAAACCTGGTGATGAGGGAGGACAGTCTGGTGAGTGGGAAGGGGAAAAATAATACAGAAGAAAGAAGGGAGAAAAAAAAAGGTAAAGAAATCAATTTAGTTACAATAAAGCCTCTTACTGTATTAACTGCTAATCCACAAATACACAAACACACAGAGGGAGTCCTGGGAATAAAGGCATTTAATTAAGCTGTTTGCTCGAAGCTGGGTCTGAAAAGTCTGGCTCGACACAGGAATGGGCACAACGGGACCCTGGTGAGATGCTCACTGGGGCCACCAGTGACCTTCCCCCTTGGTTCAAGGCCATGGAGCAGTGCTGTCCCCTCCATGGGGACATCGGCCACCTCGCCGACCATATCTGGATCTCACTGAGGTCCCCTTTGCCAGTAGCGGGGGGATATCTCCTGGCTCCCCACGGATGCTGGGGAGCTGACCGTGTGCCCTCCAGCTGGGATGGGAACTGTTGGCATCACGGGGCCAATTGCTCTTTCTTCCTCTCCTTTTCCTTGTGGCCAGGGGGCCGTGGTGGTGGTGGGGGTCATAACTCTTCTCTCCTTCCATTTGATCTGCCAGCAGGCTCAGCAGGGGGAAGACCCTGTCTCGGCAGGCTGCCCACGAGATAAAAGGCAGAGAGGGCCCAGCCAAGACATTTTTTCCACTGTTCCCCCACCCCTTCGCCCCTTCCTCCATCCCCCCGGTTTTCTTGGCAAAGGACAAAACGGGAAAACGAGCCTACTCCTTTCAAAGCCCTTCTTTCAATATTGAACCGGGCCTGGATTCCCTTCTGGATGCCTGATTGCTGGCATTCCCGCTCCCCATGCAGCCTAAACTGTAACAGCTGGGGGCTGGGGACGATGTCGGGGGGTTGCGAGCATGAGGCTGGAACAGAAACACCAGCCCCTTGCTTCCTACCCTGGCATCCGTGCTGCCCTGCACCCCCGGCGAGACCCCTTCCCCTGGGGGTCCCTTGGCCCCATCACCACCTTCGGCCGGTGAAGCTCTGGTGCTCTGAAATGTCACGAGTTGTGGGGTCTCTGCTCCCGGCAAGCACATGGGTTGAAAGATGTTTGGCCGTGTCCCTGTGTCCTGCAAAGGGGCGTGGGAATTGGCTCCGCTGTGCCGGGATGCTTGTCAAGACTCGGGAGTCCTGCCCTGCCCCGAGCTGGGATGAAAGCTGCCCCGGGGAACCTGGCAGAGTGCAGCCCAGCTCCTGCTTGCTGCGTTGGATTCAGCCAAGTGTTTCACTTTAACGTTTTCCAGAGATTTTTCTTTTGATTTCATCCTTCTCTATTTGATTTTTTTTGAAGATGATAACGATCTTCCATTTCCAAATGAAAAGTCATTTGGCACCTGTGGGGGCAGGGGGGGAAGATTTATTTTTCATTTAAAGCTGTTGAAACAGGATAGTTAAACCATTGCATGTCTTTTTTTTTTTTTTCCCCAGAAGGTTTTTGGAAAGAGAAATTCCTCTGAAGTGACCTTTTCTTAGGAAGTGTTTTGATGAACTGGCATTTTCTGGATGAAAAAGCATTCCTGTCCAAAGTGCCTGGCCGTTCCCAAGGGAAAGGGCAGGATTGGAGGGGCTGCAGGAGCTGCGGATGGAGGGAGCCTGATTTTGGTATTTCTTTGGTGGTCTGGAGAGGATGCTCGGGGTGGTGTGGTGAATCCAGTGCTAGGACCTGGGTGCTAATGACAGAGGTAGTGGGGACAGTGCCGGTGCAGCGGCTCTCCCGGGCGGGTGCCGATGGGCTGAGCCCAGCTCTGGGAGACAGCAAAGGAGTGGAGGTGAGATGGGGCAGCCCGTATCTCCAGCACAGTGTTCCCCAAGTCCTCCTTACCTGCTCTTTGGCATTTCTCATGCCTTTATCACACTCCATATAACTCCCTGAGGAAAGAGAGCAGCCCACCGGTGATGCCTTAGCGTAAACTTTCAATACCAGCGGCTTCTAATTACTACTTGAGATCCTCTGAGGCAGGAGGATTTAGGTTTGCAAGGGGCAATGGGCACGGAGGGCTGCTGGGTGCGATCCACTGTGCTCTTCCTGGCAGTGTCTCATATTGGCACATCACCCAAACCCCAGTCCTGGCAATGCGGTCTCAATCAGGCCAGAGAAGGACACTCTGCCTCTGCTCTGGGGTGATCCTGCCCTACATTCAGGGTTGCAAAAAGCTTTTCAGCTCTAAAAGCCCAAAGGCTGAGCAGAACGTCCCCTGGGGCAGTGTCCAGATGCTCTGCAGAGCTGCTGCCTCTGGCCAGGGCGCCCGCCCTGTCGGTGCAGCCCACGCCGTCCCCACTCGCAGGAGGGTTGCATCCTTCTTGCCTGCATCCCGCGTGCACACGTGATGGATGGGACCTGGACACGCCTTGGGAAATGCTCTCTCAGAGGTGGCTGCCCTTCTTTAATCCCATTTGGGTGTCCTCATTTGCCGCTTTTCCGCACATCTTGTGTGCCATGTTGATTCACTATCGCTCTGGTTTATTAATCAGAATGTCAGGCAGGGGCAGATCAAATGGCTTACGAGAGCCTAAGTACATTACAGCAACGCTATTATCTCTCTTCACCAAATTCGTAATCTCCACAAAAAATTAGAGCAAGCTGCTCTGACAAGCCCCGTTCTCCATATGCCCCAGGAGCAGGACCCTAATTATTTTCCCTTTCTTTAACTCTTTATTAATCCCATCCTCCACCAGCCGTCTGTTATTTTGCCTGGGATTGATGTGGTAACAAAAAAGATTGGCTTCACACATGGTTTTAAAATCCCAGCACTCGCAGGCTGCCAATGGGGCACCACTCTCCTTGCATTGCGATACCTGCCAGAGAGGCAGGCAGCTGCTTTTGCGGGGTCCCGCACATTTTTTGGGGTGACCCTGCCTGGCAGGGCAGCAGCAGCTGGTGATCTTTCCTGCGGTACCCAGCAGGTGGTGGTGATGTATAACTAATTCCTCCGGCCCTTTTCTTATCGGAGGCTTTTAATGTTTTATTTGGCTGCAGGTTGGTATTATCCATCGCTCGGGCTTTCGGTGGGGGCTCACTCCATCATAAGAGCTTTCTTTTCGTGTTTGCAGAGCTGGACACAGGCGGGGCTGGCACCATTTGGTGCTCGTTTCCCTTCTTATGTTCTACAGGCTGTGCCATGTCCAGACTATCATATGGAGAGAACTCTTATCACTCCTGCAAGTCTAGATGACACAGTCTTTCCACTCTTTGATTGTATTTAATACCTTTCATTTCACATCTTTCAGCACTTTACAATAGGACCAAAAAATGTAATATCTATAATAATGCCTGTTTTGAAGGGACAAGCTGAGGTGACAGTGTCTGGAGGGAGAAGGCAGGGAGAGACAAGGCAGGGGGAGGCTGGACACAGGGCATGGGGAACACCAGGGAGGAAGGCAGTGGCAGAGGGCTCACTGCCTGGGGCGGGCTGGCTCGCCCCTGCCAGGGGTTGCCATCCCTGGGCAACGAGGACTTGAGCTTCAGCTGAAATGTTGTTCTCCAGGACATCGATGCAACCCTCCAAGACATCGGTGCAACCCTCCAGGACATCGGTGCGGCTAAGGGGGCTGGGCTTGCTGCGTCCCCACTGCTGACCTGGCACCTGGGGACACAGATGGAGACAGTGAGGGGGCAAAGAAGAGGTGAGAAGGAGCGGAGAGGAGGATGTAGACGACATCTCCTCTGCCAGCTGCTGGTATGGCTTTGGGATGCACTCGGTGCTTGGGGGACTGAAAAGCTTAGTGGGGGGAGGTGGTGATGCTGTGGGTGTACGTGGGCAGAGAGGAGCACGGGTGGACTGGGAAGCTGGGATGCCCTTGTCCACACTCTGGAGGTGATGAACAGCCCCATAGCTCTCACCCAGCACCTTCCAGGCACCTGCTGGGCCAGCTGTTGGCCTCTGGGGAAAAGACTGGGACAGACCCTGTGGAAACTCATTATTTCTCCCCACAAGAGCTGCGGCCGAGCTGAACAATAAAGAAACCAGAGGGACATGCTGGGGCTGGAAGTGGAGAAATCAGGAGCGTCACTGCCAAAATCTTTGGCTTCAAGTAGCCAGGGCGGCCAGAGGAGAGGCAGAGGGGAGCTGGGGGTTAACGGAGGGCTGGGACTGCAAGGGCTGGGTTCAGCTCAGCGCTGATGGGTTTGCAGCCAGCAGCCCCATTTTGTCCCGGGGATGTTTAGCCTGCCAGCTGCACCCCGTGGCCGTCAGTACAGACACAGCCGTGGGGCACAGTGCTCTGTCCATTGCCCCTTTGTTGTGCCAATGCCCGTGGACACCGAGGGGATTTTTCCTTCTAGGAGCCACCTGCTTCCCTAGAGAGGCCAGAGGAGTTCCCAAATTCAGCATCCTGAATGACCGACCCCAATGCCATTGCTTTGCATAGGAAGTAATTGCTCTCTCTCCACTTTTTACGCCTTGCCGCATCTACGTCCAGGTGTTTAACTCTGACCTTGGATCAATTTCTTGCTTCAAGTTATCCATTTTTCCATGACAAGGGCCTCTGAGATGATGAAAAATTGACATGGTGTAATAGCAGAGAAGTGCCTCTGGATCTGCAGCCAACCTCTCCTGCGGCATGGAAATAAAGCCCTCCGAACACTGCAGAATATCTGAGCAAATCCAATAGTCTCTCATTTTTATATAGGTATATATATGGGTATGTACATGTGCATAGCTTTATACATACGCGTATTAATATTCTCCACCCATTTCATTGCAGCATCTGGCCATCAGAAATGCAATTCCTAATGCCGGGTGCTAATGGGAGATGTTTTTATTTGTCCTTCTTATAAAATAGGTATCTCCATATTAACTTTGCAGGGCATTATATTGATGTAAGGCAGTAAACTTTATGGCAGATTTCACAACCCTGTTAAGTGTATCGTCTTAGACTGTAATATCTAGCTGGGAAGACAAGTGAAACCCTTGCAAGCAATACATGCCTGGGATGGTGGTGTGAAGCTGGTGGAGGAGAGGAGAAATGATGCTGGTACCTGCAGGATCCTGGTGTGTGCAGGAGGCTCCCCACGTCTCAGGGGAAGGGATTTTTTCCCTGTTCTTTGGCTGCTCCTAAAGTCTCCCAGACCGGTGCCTGTGCCAGGAGGGATTGCATCCCTTGGGTTTCTGGCTGGCTGCTCTAGAGGCTATTTTCTCACCAGTCCCTCCACCTTCCACATCCACGGTAAATCTAACGTGATGCATACTATGGCCGCTGGTCACAGATAAGTGCTTAGCTTAAATCCTGCTTGAATTCCCTTGGCTTATCTGCTAAATGGGATCTCGGTAATAAATAGAGTCCTGCGGACATGGAGGCCTATTTGGGCAGGGGCTTGTTTGGCAAGGAGTTGTACAGAAGTTTGAGCAAATTGCTAGGGAGAAGCTGAGAGATAATAACAAGGAAAATGATATTAAACTGACTTCTCCGCTTCCTCCTCATCCCTTGGCTGTTAGCAACCCATCAGGAGAGTGCAGCTCTCAAGCAGACAAGACAGCATGGGTCTCTGCAGCTCCTGTTCAGCGACTGCAGCAGTGAAATGCCATCTGGGAGCCAGGAAAAGGAGGGAAAGGTGTCCCCGTGTGCATCCCCAGGACTGCCCTCAGTAGTGGACAGACAGGTATGGGTCCGGGCAGGGTGAAGCTGCATGCCCGTCGAGGCACTGATGCTGCGGGGATGCCGTCTCTCCTTCCCCAGCTCCCAGTGGCTGGCTGCCACCGCTGCCGGCTAATTGGGATGCTGATAATTATTAATGTTTCATGATTTAATTTTCTCCTCATTACACCCTCTGCCTCAGCCTCAGTGGGGCTGAGCACATCTTTGCAAAGGCCTTAGGAGATGGAGGGGGTGATCCACATCCCCACAGGTCACTGGTGAAACCAGATCACATGCAGACTGCGCCTGGAGAAACTGGATCGAAACCCCATTACTTTGGAGACATTTGAAGCCACAGCAAGGACCAGGCTGGGCAATTGGTTAGCAAGGCTGGGTCTGCAATGAGTCAGGAGAATTAGGGAAAAGGCTCTGGGTTACGAGTTCAAGCATCTACAAAAGGGAACCGGTCAGAGGGGCTGTGTGGGACCATAGGTGTGTGCAGGAGAAAAGCCCCGTTCATGCTGTGTCTCTCAAGCATTGCACAGACTCTCAGAGAGTTAAAGGAAAAAAACAACCCAACAAATTAATTTACTTGGTTATTGGCGTAGGAAAAACCTTGTATGGGGAAATCAACCCACTGGACAGGAGAGCTGGTCACTGTCTGGTGGTGGTGGGAGCCTCCGTCACAAAGATTCTTGCTGCTGTGTCTTCAGCTGGGCCAGGAGAGACTCTGCAAAATGTTATCTTGCCCAGTTCTTACAGTCTGGCTGGCCATGATCCTACCTGAGCCCCCAGCACATGCATAATTCAGTGCCACTGACACCACAAGCACATGAAAAACACCTCTTAAATAGCTTGACTACACACGGAGGACCATCCTACACGACCATTCCTACTGACAACTTACAAACATCTTGTCTCTTCACAGGGCGGTCACCGCTGCAAGTGGGGACACTTTAGGACGCGCCACCCAGGATGAAGAACAGCACATTCAGGCACACAGATAGGACAGGACCATCTGAAATTCCCACCTGGAGGGCTCCCATAACAATTAGTCAAATACTTAATTGTGAAGGCTCCATGGGGGCATTTGCAGCCAGAATGGGTTGTAGGGACTTTCTCCATCCTTTTGCTTGCAAAGCTTTTTTCTTTCTTTCTCCTGTCTGGTGACCAGACCACAGCAGGGAAAAAGCAGGTTTTTCTGGAGACTTGGAGCTTCAGGGTGCTGCAGGGAAAGGACATTTGAGCAGACATCGCCAGCTGGAAGTCGGCACCAAGACACTTCCCTGCCGAGCAACGCACGGTCTGGGGCTCGGTTGCCAAATGAGGTTTGGCTTGGGCCAGATTTTCCCCAAGGCCAGAGGGGACCAGTAGGAGAGGGACCTGGTGGCATGGATCCTGGGCTGGTGCCTTGGAGGAATGCGCTGGCTGGGCGACTGCGAGCCCATGTTGGTGCCAGCACTGCCCGAGGTCACCTTGGTGCTGGGCTTATCCCAGGGACATGGCGTGGTGCAAATGGGAAACGTGAGAGGCGGCTTGACAGAGGGCAATTTGGGTAAAACAGCATCAGGAGTGTCAAAGCAGATTTGTTTCCAATATGGAAAACACCTCCACTGGGAGCGTGAGGGAGACTTAGGAGTTGTTACTTTTGGAAGAGAGAGGCAGTGAATTTGATCTGTGAACAAACGGGAACTGGCAAAGCTGACAGCTTTTGCTCTGATTGCTTTGCTTCCTCTGTGCCGGGTTATGTCTTTTTTTTTTCTTCTCCTTTAATTTTTTTTTTTACTTTTAATTTATTGAAATGCTCTGGATCCCGATTCACTTTCTTTGCTCTTTATTTCTTATTGCTTTGGCTGAAACATTAAATCCCCAGTACGACTGGGATCAGGGCAAGAATAAAAATAGTCCGTGGAAAAACAAACCAACCCAAGGACATGAAAACAAGCTGCAGCGTTTCTGATGTTCGGTTTTGGTAGCAGAGGGTGGGTGACTCCTGGAAGAAGGACGGGAACACAGGGATGGCAGCCTCTGGCATGGAGGGCTGTTACCAGTCCCTGCACGATGGGGTGGCCGAAATGAATTGGTGGGCTACCCTGTGGCTCTTAAGGAGCGGGGTCTCTGCTAAAATTGGCTGCCTGACTTGATGGGCAGGATAAGGGAGAAATCTCCCTGCCAAGGGGTGAGGCCGGAGGTTTTTCCTGCAGCTAAGAAAGTGCCAAGAAGGAAGCCTTGCCTTGTGAAATAGCCTCGGAGAGCTGCAGGGGCATGGAGAAGAGACTGCCAAGTGACCTCCTTGCCTGATCCTGCTTGTCCAGAAACGAGCGTCCTTTGTCACAGGCGGAAACTAAGGCCCAGGGCAATGACATGGCATCAGTAGGTGGGGAAGGCTTGGAGCAGCACCCTGCATTCCCGGGCATCAGTTGCTTTCCCTCTGTGCTGACAGCTTGCGTAGTCAATGTGTCACATTACTCCCCTTTCATCAACCTGAAATTACCATTTGTAAAAAAGGGGAAGGAAATCCAAATCTTCAAGAAACCGCTCAGGCTGTTGTCTGAGGCTTGTTTTTAAAAAGAAATCAAAGAAACAGATGTTTCTTTTTGATATCAAAAGGGCTGCAGGGCTGGATCCTGCTCTTGCTTCCAGCGCTGTGAATCCGGAGCGAAGCGGCAGTCCCTCCGGTGGGGAGAGGTGCTCCTCTGCACCGTGGGCTGCACCGGGCCACTCGAAGTTTCGGGAAAGGGGTTTTCCCCTTTTTGTGGCGCCTTGCTATTAGTGAGATTAGTAACAGATGCATTTGCAGCCTGCCTGCTGTGGTGCTGCTCTGGGAATATTTCTCCTTCCTGATTGCTGTCATGTCTACCTGGAAATGGGGCCAGCTGCTGCCTTGATAACTGGATTGAAAGGCTGCTCTGGTTTTGCTGCAGCCTCCCTACATGTCTTTGGCTCAGCTTCTGATTCAATGGTGCACCCTCCATGGTTGCTGCTCAAAGAGACCCAGGGTGGCTCATGGCAGCTCATCTCATGGATTTCCTGGGGAAAACCATGTCCCAACAGGATCCCACAGCCTCGCTCAGCCTTAGCCCTTCTCTCAATGTTGGCAGCTGTATATCAGCCTCCCGCAGCATGCTGTGTACAAGGACTGGTTTGGAGGATGCTTTTCAGCAGCAGATGGGCCGTTGTTGCATGCCGTGTCCCCTTTTTCATCTCAACTGCAAAGGAGCTGGTGAGTAGCTATTTGCCCTGCCAATGACTTTGAAGCATGGGACCAAGAGTTTGCATTCATATGAGACCTCCTGCATACCTAGCATGGACATGGTCTGCTGTCAAGGTCTGATTCTGCCAGCTGTGATCTCTGGTTCTGTGTCAAAGTTGGATTTGGCTCCTGGTAAACAAGCTGAGAAAGCTGGAGCTGAAGCAGTGTGGAAAGCTGGTTCCTTAGGGCTGCAGTTTGTTACTGCTCTTCCGAAAAGAGATCATTGCTCTATAGATCACAACAGCTACTGGCATCTGCACACGGGGTATCCAAGCTGAGACTAAGGAAGGAGCTCAGCAATGCACAGGGCTGAACCTGAGCAGCAGGATAGCAGTGGGGCTCAGCAAGGCCAGGAGCTGCAACATCTGGAGAGATGGCTGGTGGAGGCAACAGCTTCTCAGTCCCACATCCCCAGGACTCCCTGCCCTGCAAAGTGGGTAGGTATACCCCAGAAATGCCTCACCCTGGACCCAAGATAAAGTCCATAAGCAGCATCCTGCTTCTTTGAGAAGCAGTATCTTGAGGTAGTTGCTGGTTTTCTACCACCACCTAATCTGGGAGAGAAGACCCCTAATTTGGGAGTGATGTGCTGCCCTGGAAAGTGGGTGAGTGCTGAACCTGGTCATACTGCAAACAACTCTCTCCACCCCTCCAGCACCACAGACATCCTGACAAAGCCCGAGCTACCCTGTGAGGATGCGGGGCACTTTTTGGTAAAAGTTTTGCATTCCCTGATCAATACCAGAAGCCTCCTACTGCTCCACATTAGGGCTGAGGTATGGGCACTGTAGCTGATTAGGGGCAGTAGAAAGCTCTGGGCTGGATCAGAGGCATCCAAGATGTCAGATCCTCTTTACTCATCAAAATGCAAAATGAAGAATCTCATCTGTGCGCTTGGCTGTGCTGAAATAATAGCTCATTCAGGAGGTGGAATTTAAGCCTAAAAGCTAACATTTGTGGTGTGTATTTATAACAGGCAGGCATAGGGAAACTGCCCATACTGCATTTAATTTCTTTCACAAGCTCCTTTGATCCAGGCATTACTGTCCAGGCAAAGCTGGCACAGATTTCATTGCAGACATCACCAACCGTGCTGCTGTGAGCTGCCCAGCATTGGGACCACGAGTAGCTGCATTATCATTCAGTTTAATTGAGTGTTTCAGCTAGGCATGCCAGCCAGCAATCTTGCTCCAGCTCGTCACCACAGGCTCGTTACCTCAAAAACCTGAAGGCTCTCCTGCCTCACAAATGGGAGGTGAAAAATATGGGGCACTTGCCAGGCGCTTGCAGCAGGTCTCAGCTGTGCGTGGGGTGATGCACAGGCTGATGCTGGGAGGGAGGGGGCACCCAGTTTGGCTGGGATGGAGCCAGTGGGGTATTTATGGAGGCTGCTGGATGCCCATGGGGTGTGTGGGGTGAAATCCCTGCAGAGAAGGGGGTGTATTCTGGGTTTCCAGGATGTTATCACTCTGCCTGCCCTGGGGCGAGCAGGAGGACTACAAGCCCTGGGCAAATCAGGCATCCCGTTTTTGTTGAAGGCAGAGAGGTGACTGCTGGAGTCACTGGTCCTGTTCCAATCTCCTGCATCCCATTGCCTTCAGGATACAGTCATTCTTGCAAAGCAAGGAAAGTCACAGCTGTTGGCTGACTGGCACTCATTTTCACAGAATCACAGAATCACAGAATCACAGAATCACTAAGGTTGGAAAAGATCTGTAAGATCATCAAGTCCAACCATCAACCCAACACTATCATGCCCACTAAACCATGTCCCGCAATGCCACATCCACATGTTCCTTGAACACCTCCAGTGATGGTGACTCCATCACCTCCCTGGGCAGCCTGTTCCAGTGTTTCACCACTCTCTCAGTAAAGAAATTTTTCCTAATATCCAGCCTAAACCTCCCCTGGCACAACTTGAGGCCATTTCCTCTTGTCCTGTCTCTAGTCACATGGGAGAAGAGACCAACACCCACCTCTCTACAACCCCCTTTCAGGTAGTTGTAGAGAGCGATGAGGTCTCCCCTCAGCCTCCTCTTCTCCAGACTGAACAACCCCAGCTCCCTCAGCCGCTCCTCATCAGACTTGTGCTCCAGACCCCTCACCAGCTTCGTCGCCCTTCTCTGGACACGCTCCAGCACCTCAACATCCTTCTTGTAACGAGGGGCCCAAAACTGAATGCAGTATTTGAGGTGCAAATGTTGATTTTTGCTAGAAAAAAAGTATTATTTCCTATTTTGTCAGGGTTTTCTTTTCACAAAAATGTGCAGCAACTGCAAATAGGGTGGGGAACTGTCTGCTGAAAATTTTGCCAAAAGTAAAAAAAAATTTGCTGTCCACCACATTTGCTCACATGGAAAGAAAACATGACTCCCTACCCCTCCAGTGCCCCAAACAGTTTATTTCCATTGTGTTCATCGACCCCATATTTCATTTGTCATTTCATTGCTGAGCAGTTTTGCCAGATCTTTTGCCAGCTCTTAAAAATCAGGTCACCCTAAACATGTGATGCTGGCAGAAGATGTCACCTCACAGTCTACCTCCTTCCCTGGCTCATTCATGAACAGACCAAGCAGTGCAGGTCCCCATGCTCCCTCCTTGCAGGGCTCTGCCCCTCCGCTGAGAAACCAGCCACGTGTCCCAGCCTTTTTGCCCATTTCTAAGGAGGGAGAAAACCTCCTTGCTCTTCTGCTGCCACCTCAGTTCCTTTAAGGATCGTTTTGCTGCTTGTCTTCAGGTTTGTTTTGAGATGGACCATGAGAAAGCTTCCCGGGTGGGAACCTTTCCAAACCTGCTTGCAGTGTGTTTGAGTAAAAATGGTCCTCTGCTTTGTACTGCTGTGGACTTCCCCTCATCTCATTATCTCATGTTCCTGCAGACTCTGCTGCTCCTGTGGCTGAAAGAGGGATGGTTCATTATTATGGCCATGGCAAATTAATATTCACACCCTTTTCTGGCTGTCTTATTGTGGATTAACATTTAATCTGCCAGAGGCTGTGCTCTTTTTTAATTCCTCAGTTGGACAAGTCTTCAATATGTGAAGACTGTCCCCTTTCCTCTCTTGCCCTGCTGTTTAACCCAGATGGCCTTTCAAATGTCTTTTTCTGCGAGGAGGAATGTGCCTGCGCTGAGCCTCCAAAAGGGCATCTTTAAGCAGTCCTCGTACCACCTGCACACGTTTCATCTCTTTGGCTCTTTATCTTGTTTAGAATCTTTTTAATGAGTGTCCCCGTTGCAATGTCATTCCCTTTTCTCAAGTAAACACTGACAGGGTGGACTTTTGCCATCCCTACATGTATATGATGGTGATGTTACATGTGGGTTTTGGGTACCGTTGGCTTGGAGGACACAGCAAAGTGTTATGCCTCCTTTTGCGGGCTCAGGGACCAAGTGCTTTGTGCAAAACCCTCTCCGGTGCCAAAAACCTCATCTCAACATCATACAGACAAATGCTCCGTAAACGCTAATTTGGTTTCAAAGAGCCCCTGGAGCCATGGTAGGAAGGGAGCCTGGAGGTGTCCTTCAAGCTGGAAATTGGCAGCAGTGTTGTCCTCACCATCTCCCAGCCCTCCTCCTCTCCCAGGAGAGGTCTCTTGCTCTCCTTTCCAAACCCACAGGTCTGAGGGTTGGCTGGTTCCGCACTGCAGCGGAGCACAGCAGACACCCCTGCCTGCCTTGCAACACCTGCTCTGTCAGAAGAAAGATGATGGATCCATGAGATCGCTTTCCACGGTCATTTTGGAGAGAAATGGCTCTCCAGCTGGCAAAATGGGTAGTGAGCTGGGGAGGAAACGTATGTTGGGCCTTCTTTTACTTTTCTTACTATCAACCTTCACTTGTGCAGCAGCTGAGTTGTCTTCATTAGTAACTTTGCAGCTTGCAATGCTTGAGCCTGTTTGCCTGCTCTGGGTAGTCCCCCATGACCAGCCATGCTGTGCCAGGCGTTGTCCCCCAACACCAGTATGCTCTTTTACACTTGCAGCAGACTCAGAGCACAAAAGGAAGATGTTTTCATGGCAAGCTGTACCATGGCTAGCAGGATTTACCAGGCTGCTCTGCAGGCCAGCGTTGATTTGCTCTGCAGGGATGTTTCCTACATGCTGTTGGTCCTCATGGCTCCTTTGGAAACCAAACCAAGCGTGGTGAGCGGGGATGGGATGGAAGTCTTCCAAGGACTGGGTCCAGCCCTGCTGTGGCTCCCTTTGGGTCTGCATGTTGGGGTTTGTGTCTCACTGCTCCCCAGCAGACAGAGACATCGGACACCCGGATCAGGCAGGAGGAGAAAGGCTAGCGAGAAGAGCTCCAAGCCCAGCAGCTCACCGTCTGCCTCTATCCCATTGCAGAGGCGAGCCGAGGCTGAGCCAGGGAGCCTTTTGCACTGGGATCAGCCAGATGAGCAGGGGTCTTACAGTATTAATTAAACACCTGGAGAATCTGGCAGAAAGTCCACTTCGTTATCCCTCGTGCTCAAGGATGCATTCAGGAGTCCTTCCCCTCCTGTCACTCCTCTCAGAGCTTCTTCCTTCCAGCGTGCCACCCTTTGGACACCCTGGAGAGAACTTCACTCTTGGTCCTGATGGGGAAACAGCTCTTCCAAACTCTGGGGGCCCAGGAGTGTCCTTCAATCATCAGACACACTATGGGCACCACGAGGTGGTGGGGAAGGCAAGGTGGGGCAGAAAAAGCAGGCTGAGGGATGCTGCCCTTCTTGTGGTGCCCTGCTGCACTGCCTGGAGCTTCATTTTGGAGTGTCCCAGAGGCAAGTTGCATGTCTCTGGCTAAATGCAGTGATTGCAGTGCTTTTTCCCTGGTGTGGGGCACAGCACATGCAGCTGGGTGAAATATCTCTGGGGTTTCCCTTCCAGCACCTCCCAGGCTCAGAAAACAGCTGTTCCTCTGCTCTGGGCCACGTTTCCAGCCCTGTGTCCCCAGGCTTCACCCAAACTCTGAGCAAGCAGCTCTGCATGGGCAGGGTGTTCAGATGCCTTTTCCCACCCTGTAACTGCAGCTACCTGTGCCCCGTTGGGCAAGGAGGTCCTTGCTGCCTGCAGCGACTGCTTGGTGGCTGCTTGTGGCTTAGAGCCCCTCAGCTCTGCCACCGGTCCCCAGAGCCTGGCTTTGCAGCCATACTTCTCCATCCCCCAAAGGGACACTGGGAATGTCCCCCAACCCTCTGATGTAGCTGAGAGGGCAAAAGGGCCATGGTATGAATGCAGCAAGCTCCTCTCTGAATTGCTAGTGCCATTAACAAAAATGGAGAAAGCCAGCCCCTAGGTACTGCAATTGCAACTCCAAGGGTATGTACAGAAGCTTGAAAAGCACTGGAAAAATACATGTGCTGCCTGGATCCTTCCTAAAGTTTAAGTGATACTGGTGGGGTATGGGAAACAGTTAGTCTGCAATTAGTACATGGGAGGTACAATGAGATAATTAGCCACCAGTTAACAGGATGAATGTGACGACCACATTCTCTGCTTGCTGACGTTTGGCTAATTTGCCATCAGCGGCCTTGTTAAGAGGTTATGAATTACACAGGAGGAGCAACGAGCTGGAACTTGCTAACAAGGGCGCAATGACGCGTGGCTTGCACCAGCGACATTTATTGCTCCCAGGGTGATTGCCCCCATCCCACTTGGTTATCACGTCTCCTAGCTGCTCCCTCTCCCCGGCTGCTGTGATGGCCCTGCCAGGGCTTTCTGCTGGCCTTGACCCTATGGAGAGGGAAGGCAGAGACCCCAGCTTGGTGATGGCCCCTGGGCTTTGGTTACCTCCTGGACACTCACGCCTAGCTTGGCAAGACCACTCTCCCATCCTCTCTTCTGTTTGAGCAGGAGCAGTGACAGTGCAGGGAAGATGCTAGGGGACATGGCCTTCAGCGTGGCAGGGATGAGGAGGTCTGGCAGGATTTGCCTGGCACATGTCAGGTACAAGAGGGCGGCCTTTGCAGACCAAGAAGCAGCCTAATGAGGGATAAGCAAGTACTCCGGCTGGTGGTGTTAAGGAAAGGCTGGATAGCACCAAGCTGGGGCCAAAGGAGGGCAGAAAGAAAGGGAAACTTTTGCAACTGCCCATAGGGAACCTGCAGGATGGGGCTTGCGGGGCAGGGAAGTTGTGAGCTCCCTCGTGGCCCTGAGGGACTCTTTGACATGCCACTTCTGTCCTAGACAGAGGGGATGGCCAAAGGACATCAAGAATGCCTTTGAAAACCTGAGATGTTTTGGGGCTCTGCCTGGACATCACGGCCTGTGCCAGGAGAGGTGAAGTCTTGGTCTGGGCAGGTGTCCATCTCTGCAGCAGTTGTTTTGCTACCCCCACATCTGGGCACAGCAAGGAACTGAGGAGGCGAGGGAAGTGGGCAATGCGCGGTTGGTGTCTGCCCAGGCTTTGAGACAGGCAGACACAGATGTGCCCGTGGGGGCAGCCGTGTGGCTGGGTCAGCACTGTGCCGGACTGAATCAATTGTCCTGCTGGGAGATGGAGATAATTAGATTGAGCCCAGCGTGATGCTGATGGTACTTTTGGAAGATGCTGCCTGAGATATTCCAAGGGCACGCGGCTAAGCAACCTGTTAAATGCTCTTACAAATCTAACAAGATAACCAGCCCCCTGAGAACCTGAACAAACAGTTGTATTTCCACTCAAAGGAGGTGACAACCTCTGCAAACATCAAGCCGTCTGCTAGGAAGCTTGGGGGCAGTGTGGGAAGAACCCCCAGGGGCCACGAAATGGGATCTGAAACTCTCATAAAGCAGCTTGTCTTCAGCAATTTGTCTCTTTTCTCCCTGGCTTGAATAAGAAGCTGCAGACACAGCATGAAAATGAAATATAACCAGGAGGAATACCCCATTTCAGCTGTCCTGCAGCTCTTACTGCTCCCTCTGGTCCCTGCTGCTCGTCTGCAGAAGTCCAAGGCAAAGTGCTATTGAGCTGCTGGATCTGATTGAATTTTTTTCATATCCCTGAAGGGCTGCAGTGACTGGAGTGCTGCTTTGAACAAGAGAGGACATTGTTAGCCAGCTGGCAGGACCAGCCCTCACGAGACCCATGCAACGCCTCGCCGAGGCTGCTGAATGGCCAGGTAGCAAGGCCAGCTCTTTGCTGCCATGTGGGAAGTGATGCAGATATTCGGATCAAGGATTGAGGCTTAGATTAAACCCGTCTTGATAACACACTCAGATAATAGTCATATGCCCCGCAACGTCTCTGTGGAGAGGAACTCTCTGCTGCCCTGTTGCTGTGATTCCTCCTGATGGGATTTAGTGGGCTCTGGGTGCACCCTTGGTATTAAATCATGTTGGGAAATGGACCTTCCCATCCCTGGATTGAATGTCTGGCTTCGGACCCCCTGGGCTTTGACTTGGCTCTGAGCTGTTCACCTGCTGGCAAGCCCTGGGGGGCTACCAACCTCCCCAGCGGGAAGAGAGAAGCAACTCATGGCTTTAAAGAGGGCTCTGAGCCCCTCAAGTCCCATAGCAAATGAGTGAGTGAGCATAGACTCATAGACGTCTTAATGGGCGCTGTATTGTCCTTCCTCTGCAGGCTGCAGTGCGGGGATGCGGTGGACAGCCCCTGCCAGCTCCGTCACAGTGGTGAAATGAGTAAGGCAACATCCCAAAGCCTTTAGGGACACCCCTCTCCTGAAAGCCCTGGGCCATAGATGGTCACCATGCTGGCTGGGGGAGCTCTTCTGGGGACACAAGGCTGTGCTGGTGTCCAGGAGGTGAGGACAAAGATGCTGTTGCTCTCCACTGTCCTTCGTTAGAGGCTGTTGTCTTACAGCGCTGCTGGGGAGGGGGGTTGACAGGGGAATCAGCCCTACTTCTCAGGGTGTGCTCTGACACATCTTCAAGCCACTCAGCTTCACCCAGAGGGCTCCGCGCGGTGGAGCTCAGGAAGGGAGAGCGCAATCCCTTCCCTGGCTGCGCTGCAGGCAGGAAGCACAAGGGCTCCCAAACCTTTGGGATGGGGGAAGAAGCGTTGTGAGCATTTGCAGCTGTTTGCAGAGTACAAGTCTGTCCATGGTTTTTGGGCTCTCTGTCATGTTCAACAAGCCAGCTGAGGTGTGGTCTTCAGCCCCTTCTCTCTCTGGAGGGGCCCAGCCATGTCTCTTTGGATTTTGAATGGAGGGTGCTGCTCAGTGGTCTGTGCACAGCTGCGACATCCAAGTGGGGTGTGTGTCTGCTCCCAAGCCAACACCGCGCAAGCCTGGCATGGAGATGGCTCCAACGCTGGCTTTGGTGACAGCAGGCTGAGCTGCGAGTGGAGCTGGCTGGGGAGCACATGTATTTGTTGTCCAGCTGGCCCCACCAAAGGCAGGAGCAGAGACCTGGCTGCAGTACCTGTTTCCACCTCCCCAGTGGAGTTGGTGGGGGAAAGCAAGCCTGGCCCAGCAAGGCAGCGAGGACAATGGATGAACTGAGATGAGGTGAGATGGGCAAGGAGGCTGGCAGTGGGGCTGGACCGAGCGTGCAGGAGCTGGACCATGATGAAACCTGCCAAAGGGCAGTCGCGGCTTGTACATCCTCCTCCCTGTTCCTTGGGAGCGGAGCGAGACCTCGGCTCCACATTTCTGTGGTTTCTTTGCTCATTATAGGAAAAACGAAGGGTGAAGACAGGTCAATGAATCATTACTGTTTGGTTTGGCTGCACCGCCGTGCCGTGTTTAGGAATGGCTGATTCTTTTTCTTCTTGTGAGTTGTTCTCTCTTCCCCCGCTCCTTCGGGTTTTGGGGTTATTTTGTGTTTTTTTTCCCTCGATTATCCTGAATTATTGCAAGATGGTGAAACAGAAGAGCTCCTCCTTTCCTTGGGTTGGCTTCCCTTGCAGCAGATGTCAAATAAAAGAGTCCGGCTTTTGGATAACTCATCCCAAAAGGGGGTTGGTGCATCCTGGATCTTTCACCCGTCCCATGCTGAGACATTGCAGGGAGCCACTGGCGTAGCCTTCAGGCTCATGACAGCACTTTCCAGGGAAAAAAAACAAAGTAAAAAGCAGCAGAATTCCTCTATCTATTTCTTAATTATGTATTTTTTCGGGTTCTTGCTGGAACATCTGTTCTGCATTTGTGCAAGACACGTTAATATCTCTAGATTTGTTCATTCCTTCACTGCTGGGATACTGGGGTTGCATGGTGAGAGGGGTGCGTACACCACCATGCACATGCACCTGGGCAGCACCTCTCACAGCGTGGGCATGATGGAGGGCATATCAGCAGGATGACTGCTGCCCTCTCATGCACCACAGGCTGCGCAGGGAGTTGGGGCTGCTCCCATCCCGTCCCACTGATACACATCAGGGACTGCTGTGCTTTAGGCACACACACGCTCAATCCCCAGCTTATATCGTGTGGCAGGTATACATGCCTCGGGCTGTGCCAGTGAAGGGATTGGCAGACCTTTCTCCCTTCTGCTGTTACACGCTGAGGCTGGGAGGGGAGGCAGCGCTCCTGCGTTTGCAGTGATGAGGGTCCTGGAGAGACAGGGGGCAATTTTCTCATTTGAATCTGTGCTGCTTTATAATTTTTCCTAATTCCTCACCTGTCATGACACAGAAGCTAGGAATGAGAGCTCCCTCTTACATATCATTGCCTGATTACATGGTGTCAGAAGAGGCTTCCAAAAATTATTCCATGTAGGTGGCACAGTCTGGAAGGGGACTTGGCAGAAAGCCACCCATGGAGGCTACAGCCTTCACAGCTTTCCCAGTGGTGAGTGATGCTGAGGAGGCCAAGAGTTGGAGATCCTGCTCCTTCAGGTAGCCTGACGCTCCCAGGAGTCAAAAATCAATTTTAGGTGGAGCTGCATGGGAAAAGGCAAATCTCCCCCGGAAATCTGAGTGTGGCTGTTGTCCTGATGACGTTGTCCTTTGGCAAGGCATGTTTCTGCCCCTCTGTCCCCCCTGGCTTGGGTAGGGATGGTTATGGAGCAGACTGGTGTACTGACGGAGGTCAGGCTGGAGAGCTGTTAACCACCTGCAACTCTGCAACAGGACTGTCCTGGGGATTGCAGCAGGCAACTGGAGGGCTAATCAGAGAGAAAACTGCTTGTGATATAATCAAATCAGGGAGAGGCTGCTGTGAGAATTGGAGGTGACATTGAAAAAGGGGGGATGTTTGCAAAATGAGCCATGCGCTCCCTGAAGGAAGGCAAGTAAGCAGCCAAAGAGTAACAGTGACTCCGGCTAACAGAGCCCAGCTCAAAGGCATGTGTTGTGGGTGGGTTTCAAGATATTTCTTCCAATTTTTTCTACCCTAGTAAACGTTTTCATGGGATCTTTAGGAAAAGCAGTTTTGTGTTCCTTAGATGTCTTTAGTGACTGCCCTCCTGCCAAACACAATCCCACCCCACTGCATCCTCCATCGCCGGTGCTCTTGTGACTGCATGGTGAGCCAACTAATGGCACTGATCTGGCTGAAAAAACATATTTTGGGGGGTGTGGGGCATGCCAGGTTCATTTCAGCTGGATCAGCCCCATGAATGGACTCACTGTGCTGTGATATGACTAGCAGTACCCAAGCAGGGACACGTGAACGGTGCGGGACAGGACTGTGGCTGGGCCTGGGCTGCTGCTCAGGGAATAGCTTCAGCACTTGGGTGGGCAGCAAAGCCAAACCTGAGACCTTCTGCATCCCTGAATCACCTCATGAGCTCCCCCAGGGTGTCAGCTCTCTAGCAGCGAGCTGTCATCTGCAGCAGCACAAGCAGTAGAGAGCCTGAACTACTGAACCCATGCTATTACACTTTTCCCACATGAAGAGCTTGGCTCAAGCATCTGAGCTCTTGTGGGCTTGAATTGCCCTCTTCCACCTCTTGTGCATGAGTTTTCCTGACTGAGCACAAAGCAGAGGCTGGCTGTGGAGACCTTGGTGTGAGCTGCAAGCTTGGGTCCGCAGAGACCTGAGGCATGCTCAGCAGAGCTCTCTGGTCCATGTGCTGGCCATGTCCAGCCCCAGGCTGTGCCCAGGGCAGCTGCAGGACAGGACCTGACATGGGGAGTCCCAGGAGAAGGAGGCAGTCCGGGTCACAGCGAGTGACAGCCGCCAGCGTTTATCCAGCAGCCTGAAGTGAGGTGGTACCTTCAGCATGGTTTTGAGGAACAGGTGCCCAACTCCATTCCCAAAGGGTGTGTGGCCTTTTCTTCTTGTTCTTGTGAAGTTTGAGTGCTGCCATAGCCGTAAGTCTTTATGACCCTTTACCGATTATGGTCTAGGGACGTGGGGGCTGCCTGAATTGCAGCCGCCGTCCGGCTCATCTCCTTGCAGGTGCCATAACAGCTCTGCCTGAAGTGCTGCTGGCCGTCTCAGGGGGGCTAGCAGCACTTGCCGTGCTTTGACATGGGAAGCGCAGGGTTGTGCTTGAGCTGCCTGAAGCTGCCAAGGAGATTTAGCTGGTCTTGAAGCTAGCAGAGAGGGGTGTTTAATGATCCCTGATCCACGCTGGCCACGGAGGCCCCCTTCCATGTTCTCAAGGACTGGAGAGAGTCAGATGATGGATGTGGTAGGAGAGCATGAATAGATAAGACAACAGATCAGGAATAAATTAGCACTGGGCGGTGCCTCGCTAGGCTCCCTCTAGTCCAGCTCTCCTGCAGCACAAATGTGTTCCCCGTCTGCATCTCCGGATTCGCTGTTTTATCTAGTTTCAAATGTCCCAGGCTTTCCTTAGAAGAAACTTCTCTACAGTCTCATAAATCTTCTTGTCAGGAAGATTTTTTTCTTGCTATGGACCTGAAAATTTCCCTTTCTTAATTTCATGCTGCTTATCCTCCCTTCTCTGTGCTGAGCCATCCCCTGGATAGGTGCTGGAGCGCGACAGGAGCAACGCTCTCAGCAGTGGCTCTCTCTCATTCCTCCCTCTTAAGGGGTTATCTCTCACTCAGTGCTAGCTCCCTTCCTCCTGCCTGGTCCCACCTGGTCCAAGGGAATGCAGCGAGAGCCCCAGGCTGTGCTGGTGGTGGTGGGAGAAGCATAGGATGAACCTGATGGGGAGGCAGAGGGGTTGGAGGAGCTCTCTGGAGACTTTGGTCCCAGGATCAGCTCTCCTTAGCCTGCCCTGCATCTAACCTCTTCCTAAAATCCCCCTGACTCCTCACCTCTGGCAGTTAGGAATGATCCTTCGCTCCCCTCTTTTCTGGTGTCCAGCCTAGATTTTCTTTGCTGCAGTTTCAGTCCCTCCCTGTCTTGCTTTGCCCAGCATGGCCGTGAGGACGAGCTCATTGCCTTGACCTTTGCGGCAGCCTTCCCTGCACAGGAAGCCTGCTAGGTTCCTGTCTACACCAGTGCTTGAGGGGACAAGAAACGCTGGGTCTGAAAGTCCTTTGGGCTCTCCTGGGAAAGGGCTGCAGGCTGCTGCCTTTGCTGCCCACGTACTGCAAACAGACGAACCCAGAGGAGCACCTTGCAGGTTAATCTCAAGACTCTAAATGTGGCTGGGTTGGGTTGCAGATGTTGATGCCAGAGTGTATTTATTCATTTCACAGTTCTGCTTATTTATCAGATCCTGTGATCATTAAATTGTGCATTACCATTTGGCATGTGGCAGGTTTTAATTCCTATGGCTGGTTTATGCCCTCTGCAGGTATTAGTCTAAATGCATTTCCTGACAAGTGATGGATGCTCCAAAAGGCTGTGGCAACATATTTATTGATCAGAGCTCTCCGTAACCTCAGCTCACTAATGCACACTCTCGCAGCGCCAGGAACTATTGTCTCCTCAGACTGTTTCATTAACTCAGATGTGAGGGTTTGGACTTTCCTTCCACGCAGGATGGAGTAAATCTTGAGCGGTGTCAGCTCTGACAACAGCTCTGGCTCACTAAGTAGGGTAGACCTGGCCTATGCTTGGCGAGGGGACCTCTGAGAAATATTTAGGGACAGAGAAGCCCTTCAAGGACTTTCCAGGGAATGTGGGGACAAGCACAGCCCTCCCAGGTGTATTTGGGATTGGAGGGTGTCTCTGCAATTGCCTTTCATGCAGATATGTCCAACTCTGTACTCAGTCCTGCAGCTGTAGAGGTTGGGAGCACAGCATCTGGGTGCTGCTGCAGTTTCTCCCTAGCACAGATGGAGTCTGCTAGTGAAGTGCCCGCCCGAGGCTCCCTGCAGGGTTTGCAGTGCAGAGTTGCTTCGGTGCTGCAGGGAATGGGATGTGTGCGCAGCCGGCAGGGCTGTGCTTGGAAAAGTCTAGTAGGAAAAGTTCTGCTTAGAAAGCTGTGTTTTATCTAGGGAAAAGCTTCTGTTAACCCTTGAAGAGATGGAGGAGCATGGAGGTACCCTGAGTTACCCTGTGTTTCACAGAGGTGTACATGGACTCTGACAGGCTCAGAAAGCTAAGGGCTACCATAGCAAGAAGAGATGAGGAGTAGTTAACGGTGTGGGCAAGCTTGTTAGGAAATGGTCAGGAAACAAATTCAACCCAAAGGTGAGTTATAGAGGCTTGAAGGAATGACAGGTCACCTGGGTGGTGGCAACAGGGCTGCTGTGTGCTCCTTGCCTGCCCACATACATGGCAAAGTACGTTGTTGAAAGCGTTTCCCTCTCTGCAGCTGCACATCACAGCTGCCTGCCCTTCTCAAACCCAGCCTGAATGAGTCTAACTTCTGCAGGGACAAAGATCAGAAGCCTTGAAAATTTCCACATACTTCTGGGAGAGAGTAGGGTAGACAAATGCAGTATGTCCTGCCCCATCCAGGGTGCCAATAGAGCCGGGGCTTCATGAGGTGAAATGACCTTGCAAGCAGCTGATCATGCCCAGAAGTGTGGAGGTGACACCACTGTTCTCAGTGATCTGCAAACTTTCTCTCCCATCTGAAATGCGGGAATTGTTTCATCCCTGGAGCAAGGCAAGGCAGGCAGCTTCTCGGCACCTCCACACTGCAAGATCCTGTGGATCAAGGCATGTTGCTCGCAGCTGGCTGCTAATGACGGGGGGTAATGGCTCTGAGCCCTCCCTCTGCTCTGTGCTGCGCTCCAGTGATGGGAGAGGATCTTTATGCCCCAGAAGCGAAAGCCAGCAACGCAAGTGGCTGCTACAGTGGACGGACCATCCCATTTGCTTCCCAAAACACTCTTTTAAACTTCCTTCCATGAGTCTGCTTCTTGGGTCCGGCCGTGCCACTGCGATCCCCTGGGGCCATGCCGCAGCATCCGAAACCTCAGCCCTGCACTGTCATCTCGCCTCCTTTGAGGGCAGCAGGACAGGGTGGCGTTGCCTGGGGGCTTACTGCAGCTCAATGCCTTGCAACTCGAAGTGAGGAGTTCATGCTACATGACAGTGGCTTTGCAGGGCCACAGCTGTGGGGCACCGGGGGACCGAGCAGATGGGGCTGAAGCTGTCAAGCCCATGGCTGAGAGGGAAGAGGTGAGCGGTTGCGAAGAGCCGGTGGGAGGGTGCTGTGGGATCACGTCGGCTCCTCAGTTATGGGAAACTCCAGCTGATCCAAACCTGCTGGCGGGGCTGTTGTTGGCTGCTGGAAAAGCTGCTCTCTGTTCACGCTGGAGAGGAGCGACAGCCCACATGTTGCAAACATTTCCGGTAAACCAGCTCCTCGCCCCTTCTCCTGTGGTTTGCATGGCCTGAACGCCAGCAGTAAGAATAGATGAGGCTGTCAGGAGCGTGAACTCTGGTCTCAGGGTGACACTGGAGCACTCCGCAAGGCTGCCCAGCTGCAATGCCTATGGCCACCACTGGCTGCAGCTCTGCCTGTCCTCACCACCTGGGCGTGAGTTATTTGGTGTGCCCCAGGGCAGGATGCTGGCTCGTCTCCTCTGACCTCTCACTTGCACAGCCCCTGGTCTGGGGCTGGAAACTGGAGATGAAACCTCGAGATCCTGGGGCAGAAAGCCATCTCTTTGCCAAAGGACAAATCAGGCACCAACACCTCGCTCAGGCCAATGCTCACAGCTGTCCGGCATGAGCATCTTTGGGGCTGAATCGGCCGCCAAGGTGGCAAATCCACCACCCCACCAAACTCTGTGTTGAAACTGGAAGAGTTTCTCCCCAGTGCTGTGCAATCCTCCCCGAAATGCCAGAGGTGTCAGGAGTGCCCATCTAGTTGTCCCCTACTTGGAGAGAGATACCTTCTGGTTTGACTGTACAAGCGTCCTTGTTTCTCCTCAGCCAAAGGTCCCTGTGCCTGTTAGTAGCACCTCATTAGGTTTTAAAGCCCTCAGTTGTCCCCACCACTTGATCACAAATGTTAATGAAGGGTGTCTTCAGTGAGCTGTGTCAGGGCAGCGAGCTGGAGCCAGGTACCCCTTGGTGAGGGTATCTGGTACAAGTGGGTGCAAGAGACCTTTGGGAAGAGCACGGTCAACCCTCCTGCCATCTCATGGGCTGGCAAATGCCTGGGCAACAGAGTAGGACAAGGACACATTCATCTGGGAAGGCACAGACAAAAGAATGCTTTCCACCTTCACCTTCCTCTGCTGGAGACTGGAGAAGAAAAAGAGTTATTTTATAGAAAGAAACTAGGTCTTACTTAATAGAGAGAGATTACAGCTTAATGTGAGAAGAAGAAAGAAGCTAAACGAGGTGCTGATGCAGTGAGGGGGGATCTTTATTGTTAAGCAGAGCCATAATAATGCATAGTGTTGTGCTCATCTTTCGCATCGTAAATCTGGTTTTAGTGATCCCATCATTTCAGCCTTAACTCTTGTTTAGAGCTGGCCCGGCGGAGCCATCTGCCAGCGAGGAGAAACTCTTCCCTCACTCTCCTCACACTGAACACTGGGAAATGCCCTGCTCTCCTAAATATTGCTCCCGAACACCTGGGGGGCAGCGCTGTGTCCAGCACAGAAACCCCATGGCCCATCTGGGGCAGAAGCACCTCCCAGGAACTGCGATGGGGAGAAAAGGTCTCTGGCATCCAGAGGGAGAGCGGAAATCGGGTGGGGAGATGTCCTCGTGGGAACAGAGATGCAGTCAATGAGGAAAACTCCTGATAACACCAATTCAGCGCATACAGTTGGAGACCCATCCCTCTCACACAGGCTCTCCAAACAGTTGCAAAAGCACTCTTATCAGAGAAAAAAAAAACCCAACCAAACAAATTAGATATGGTTTGTTTTGGAAATCAGCAGAAAGGGATGGAAGCCGGCGGGTTTTCTAGTGCATCCTGTTAGTGCCCATGTCCCTTTGCTGCTCCTGTGAGGCTGGAGGCAAACTCCGGGAGCCGCTCGCTGGCCGGCCGGGCTGCAGCGCCCCGAGCTGAGCTTTAATTAACAGAAAGTGGCAGCCGTTCTGCTCAGCGCAGCAATCTCAGACTTCAATTGCTGATTGAGGCGAGAGCCATTTCTCACCAGGTAGAGGAAATAAGGCTTGCATCGGAACATAAAAGATTGTTTTAATTAAACCTGGTATTTCTAAGCCTGCTGCTGGCTGCAGCCAAATGGAGGAGGCAGCTGGAGTTGGTCAGAAGATTCCCAGAAAAAAAGGCATTTTTTCTTTATTTTGTAGGCTAGAAAGGGAGCAGGATAGAGCTGAAATAAGGCCTTTCTTTTGTTCAGAGGTGTATTTTCCTCTTGGCCATGCGGGCTGGAGGCATCAGGTTGGGCACCACAGAAATGCAGCTGCCTGTGGGATGTGCAGAGGAGGAAGACCTCTTCTGCATGTAGCTCCGGGGGCTGTGTTTGCCCCCAGGACTGACTGCAGCCTGGGGTGGCTCGATGAGACCAAATCCCAGCACCACCCATCACTCCATCTTTTGTCTGTGCATCACGGTCCTTCTCTCCCTTCTCCAGCTTACCCCTGGCTCTGCAGTGGTCTTTGCAGGAAGGTCAGCATCCAGATGAATTTCTGTCTCAGCATTGTAAATGTGTTGAAGTGCTCTACATCCATCTCTGAGGCTTTTTTTGCCCAGCAGCTGTGTGTCAAGCCAACGTCTCTCCCCACCAGCAACCAGGCCTGTTTTGGGGTACCTTTAGCTAATTTAGTCCTGTAGCACAGGAGCAAAACCAAGCAGGCAACAAGCCCCAAACTCACCAAACCTGGTGAGGAGGTTGTGGGACAGACCCCAGCCTCAGCTTTCAGCTGCATTTTCTACATGTCATGATTTTTAAATCCTCAGCTGGAGAACTAAATCCCTCCAGCTATTCCCCGTGTGCTTGCCCATCGTGGGCATGGCTTACACTGGTTGCTGAGCTCCTTCTCCAGAGCTGCAGCAACCAGGTCCCTGGGCAGAAGCAGCAATCCAGGCAAAAGCACATTTTTAAGTGCATGTTGGCTCTGGGCTTTCCCTGCTTAACAAGGTAAAAATCAGATCTCTCAAAAAGCATGGATGGCCCAGGAATCAAGCTGGATTTAGGCTTAGGCTTCACAAAACTGTCAGGCAAGGGATGACCAGAGCCAAATAAACTCAGACAGACCCAGTGTGATAGCATGAACATCCCAGACGGGACCCATGAGGTGGACCCAATGTACACGCATGTTTTTCTGTATCCACAGGCCATCGCCCACCCATAAACCTGAGCAGGGTGAAGAACATCTGCAGATGGGTTTGCTCAGGTGCTGCCCTCTGTCAAGTGCAGCTCCTTTTCTCCACCTGTTTTGCTGTTGTCTTTGACTGGCAAAGGAGCTGGTTCTCCAGGAGCCCCATGCCAGCCATGCCTGCAGATGGGCTGGGTGATGTGACCAGGGCACTGGGCTGCATCTGGGAAAGTGGGCTCCCACCAAGCCCTTCAGAGGCGATCAGGGGCTCCAGCACCTCCCAGACACGACTACGAGCCAGGGGAAAGGCTGAGCCAGAGCTACAAGAGCGTGGGACATTTAGCAGCACCATCAGGCCATAGCATCCAAAATGAAAACTTCCCAGCCTGTTTTCTGCGACTAGTTGATATTAAATCCTCACTTTCTTGCCTAGAATAAACACAACTGAGCAAAGACATAAAAATATGCCTGTATCCACAGACAGAAATACACTTACACGCCACATATCTGGAGTTTCAAACATTGTGTTTGCCCAGAATGCTGCTTCAGCAAAACCAAAACTATTTGCAGAACAGAATCAGTCACAAAAAAAAACAATTTTCCCAGCTCAGAAATTTTTGGGGGCAAAAGAAACAATGGCTATTAAAGTGAAACTCTCTGCCAAGGTATTTTCAAACCAGAGAGCTGCAAATGAATCCAAATGGGCCTGTCTCAAAATTGGAGTAAATTTAGACAAACAAACAAATAAATTGAGACTAGCATGAAACTACTTGAAATGATCAAACCAATCTACATCAGTTGCCTTCCTTCTAACCTGGAAGTACCAGCTTGTAAGAAGATAGAAGATCTCACATTTTTGTCTCAGTACAAGACAGGAAACATTCCTGAAATCTCAAATATTTCCATAGATCAGAACTTTTTAAAATTTATTATTTATTTACGGTGTCTCATGGTGCTTCTGAAATATGTCCTGCCAATGGGTGATCTAAAATAACTTCAACTGATTGAGCAGAGGAACCAAGATATTTTTGTGGTGCACCAGTGAGCTTTGGCAGCTGTCTGGGTCCCATCAGTGGCTGCAGCAAGCTGATTTAAACTGCATGTGCAAATCTTAAATAATTAGCAATTAGGAATGGCAGCCTGTCAGATTGCAAAGCCTGGCAGTGAAAGATGAAGACTCTGGCCACGTACTTTCAGAGTGTCAGCCCTGAAGCAGGGCATCATTAAAGCCTTTGTGACAGAGATGCACCACTAAGCCACAGGCTTTGGAAACATCCAGCTCGGTTCCAAGGAGCAGAAAATTGATGGTAACGTGTTGGAGAGGGTCTGCCCCAAACTGTCCTGCATGGGGGAAGAAGGGGAATGTGGGGTTGAGGGTTGTTATCTCTCCTCGCGGGCCAGGTCTGTGCGCGTGGCTTTCCAGCCTGGGGACACCAGGGGACATCCCAGCTTGCAGAGGGGGAGGTCTGCCTCTCTGCAGGTCTCATTAGCCCAAATCAGAGCTCAGTGCCTGTCCGTGCCATTGGTGGGACTAGCCCAATCCAAGGCAATGGAGGGGTTTGGCTGAAGCCAGATTTCCCTTTGGATCCTCCTGGCTGGAGCCCATGGGTGTTCACGTGGATGTGTGCACCAGGACAGGGCATCGGGCAGCCGAGCTGGGGCTGTGGTGGCACAAAGCATCGGTGGGTACGAAAAGGGCAGGGCACGTTTCCCACCACAGCCTCTTCGCCCCGTGGGACGAAACGCTCCCCTGCACCGCTGCCGGCGCTGCCCACATCCAGCTGTTCTGCAGCTGGGGCCAGTTTCACGGCTCCACCATTCCCAGCATCCCAGTATGTGTAGGAGGCACCAGGCAGAGGACTTGGGACAGCAGGGCAGCCAGGGCCTGGATACCCCTGGGAAAGCCACATCTGCTGGAAGACCCTTCCAAGGGTTTTTCTCTAAGCTTGCGGCTCACGTCCTGCGTCCTGCCGTTCCCGTTAGCCAGCCTGTCCGGATAAAGTCATTTATTTCCCACACAGTCTGAAAACACACATTTCAAACCAATTCGTTTTGGGGACGTCTACACATTTTCCAGCAGAGATGCAGACCTCTGGTGCATTAAAGCCCACTGACCATTGCACTGGTCCCTCCAGCAGAGCCCACAACCTGCCCACATGTCCCCCAAACCTCCGGGACAACATGGTGAGAAATACTGACCTCCATTTCCCCGTGAGATATTCAAAGTACTATGCAGGAGTGAGACTACAGCTTTGAGCCAAATGACGAGAATGGGTGTCCGTGTTCACCCGCACTTAAAGCCTTCACCGTCAAAATGGGTCTAGGAGCAATGGTGAGAGCCAGCCAGGGTACATTAGAGACCCCCACAGGGATATTATCATGCTGCTACGATTTTAATATCCTTAGACAGGAGATAACCCATCTCCACAGATAAAAACAGGAACCCAGCATGAAAAATGCAGACATTATCCAACTAGACACAGTTTCCTCAGCTCTGGGAAGCTCTGAGTGGAGGTAAATGCACACAGGATTGAAATTTCAGTCTGCTCCAACTTCCTCCTGGGGCCAGAGCTATGTAGAGAGAAAGAAAAAGATTTACTTCTTTCAGAAGAGGCTTAAAGCTCTTTACATATCACTAGGTGCCTGGTGCCGCATGCTGACCAGGTCTATGCATTTCATCTCATTTCATCTCATTTCGTTAGAGCTTTAATCACATTAATGACAGTCCTAACATTTCGGGATGGCTCTGGATCAGCGGCTGAGCTCTGAGCATTTTACTGCAAAGGAGAGGATGCCAGAAGTTATACACCACTCTTGGGTGTCCTGGCGTCCTCTCGGCTCTGCACCAGCATGTTAGGAACATCTCCTGCAGAGAGAGAGGTGGCACCCACTGGAAAACATCCTCCCAGCTCCCTCCTGCCACTTTTCTGCTCCGGCTCTGCGCGTTGAGTGGGACCTTGCAGAAGGCTCCTTTGGGGGTTCATGCCTTGAACAAGACTTGCAAAAAAGATTGAGAAAATAAAGACAGCTTAATCCAGAGCAGGGGGAGGCAGAAGGGAGATGAGAAAAGTCTCCAGCTGCATAAAAGGGAGCTGCAAAGAGGACTGGGATAGGCAGAGCTCAACTCCACTGGGCACAGAAAAAAAACAATTTCAGGCACGCAGCGGGGAAGGTTTAGGTAAGACATTAGGGGACATTTTCCAATGATATGGGCAGTGTAGCACAGGAATCAGTTGCTGGGAGGAGGTAAGAGCTCTCATCAGCTCTTTTAAAGATGCGGTTAGCCTCATGCCTGGCCAGGCAGCGCTGGGCTCAACGCAGGGCAGGAGCATGGGGTTGCTGGCTGCCCGCGATCACTCCCAGCACGATGACCTCCACAAAGCAACACGAAATGCACAGTGGAGAGGAGACAGCCCCGTCAGCCCTGCTTTGGAGCCTGCAGTTCAGAGCGGGCAGGGAGCAGGTGATATTGTGTCTGCAGTGACATCCTACAGGTCCTGTTAATCTCACCAAAATAATCAAGCCCAGGGAGCCAAATGCATTAAGTGCTAATTACAGGCATCGCTAGCCCTGCAGGCACTCTGTGTCCCCATCACCAGGCTCAGCCCAAAGGCAGGGAGCCTGGCACCATGAAAGGAACATGAACAGCCTTGAGCATGATGTGCCCACATCCACACCCCACTGCTGACACCCCTCTTCCTCCTCGCTCAAGGGCACTTGCAGCCTCCCCGGACACTTGCACAATGCAGTAATTGAAGGATGTGCTAATATTGCTGAATTAGCCTCCCCATTAGCTCCTTCCATGACCTTGGGCAATTTTCTCTATCCCCCCCTCTCAGGGAGGATGGTGCTTGGCCAGAGCCATGAACAGGGCAGGGGGGGAAGGCTGACAGCCAGACCTGCAGTGCTCTGATCCAACATGGCATTGCGTGTCCATATGGTGGAAATGCATGAAAAGTTTGAATCCTGCTGGTATTTCTCTTCTGCCTGCCCATTTCAGCTCTGCCCGTCTCCTCCCAGGACTCAGCACTGCAGCAGACGTGGAGCAATCTCGAAATGACAGGACAGTTAAAGACTGGAAGCTCTAATAAGATGAGATGAAATGTTGAAAATCAGATCTCTGAGCTGCACCAAACACCTCCTGAAATGCAAAGAGCCCTCCGTAAGGAGAAGCAAATCTTTGTCATTTTTTCCCCATGGTCTCAGCTCCACACTGGCATCAGAGCAGGTTTCCATTTCAAACCTGAGCTTTCTTTCAGCAGAAGAGTCACACAAAAACTGGGCGCACCAAACTAGGAATATGAAATCGTGCATCAAAACAGCAACCATGCCTGTGTGCCTCATCACTGCATCCAGACACCCAACTCCTGGGCAGACAACAACCCCAGCTCACAATTCACAATCACCACAGAGACCTCATTTCAACCAGCATGCCTGAAACCACTTATTTAATCGCCTGATATTCATCTCTTTATGAATTGCTAATTACTATGATCTTATTTGTGTTTTCACTAAATAGATGCCCAGACAGCATCATTCTGCCACGCTACTTGCCAGGCCTTTTACTGAGCATTGGCTGCATATCTTCTTTTCCAAGTGAATTTTATCCTTTGCATTAACTTGGCTTTACAAACAAGGCTTTCAGCATGGAATAAATTAAGTCATTAGCCTCAAATAATCCAGTGGCCAAAAAAGGCCATGTTTCATGGACTGTTTTCCAGCCCATACTGTCCTGGCAGCAACTGCAATAAAGAGGGTGGGATATTTTCTCAGTGACTGCCCTGGGGACCTCCCCGCACGTGCACCAGCTTTAGCCCTCAGGAAAAAAGCCAGCAGGTTTAGATTGAAAGTTGGCCCCACGTTTCTCCAGCAAAATCTTTCTGATTGAAAACCAAAACATTTTCACCAGAAAAAGAACAACTGGAAGCAAAACACTATAGTTCAGACCAGGCAAAAGGTGACTGCCTGCAGCGTGGTGATGTGTTATGAGAAGGAATTTCTGAGCCTCACCTCTGTCCTGTTTCTGTGTGTGATGTGGGGTCAGACCCATCACCTGTGATGCATTTTATGCCCTCCTGCAGGTCACATACCCCAATGTGCCAGGGGAACCCCCTGACCGAGGCCATCTCCCGAGACTTTTTTATGTTTCTTGCCAGTGCAACCCCACAGACATCCACAGCATTTCTCCTCTTTTACATTCAGCTCCAAAGCAAGCTGTTTGTTTGCAGGCTGGCAAGGGCAAGAACTCAGCCCGTGGTCAGCCAGCTCCCCACCTGACCCCCAACCAGGGCTCCATACCAATTGCTCTGCACAGGCTTTTATGGCTCTTTCAGCTGCACTCAGCTTTGATTGTGCCTGATCAAAATGCATACGGCCAGCTTTGATAATCACTGATGATCAGGAGCTTTTAGGAGGCAAGTGACGGGGCCAGTGCTAGCTTGATGGATTGGGTCATTAGGAGCAGCTGTTTCCCTCCTTGACTTCCTTTTTAAAGGGAAATTTCTCCCCCTCACCTTGTTCTTCTGGGAAGATGTGTAAAGGTGTTTTGGGGGTCCCCTGGCTATTGCACCCTCTTAAAAGCATAAGGGTATTGGTGGGTATGAGGAAGGAAGTCAGTCTCGTCCTGCTGTGTCCTGGCTAGCATGCACAACAGTGGCTTTGAATAGTAATTTCTGCATAAATCAGTTGCGAGCCCTGATGGTGCTTGAACAGCTCTCCTGGCTGCAAGCGGAGCATCTTTATCGTCACAGCCCGCCGTGGAGAGGACAGAGGTGCAGGCAGGGAGCAGAGGTGCAGAGGGATTAGAGGTAGTTTCCAGTGCAGTGTTCGTGCTCCTGAGCTCTGCCTGCTTAGCTGGGTGGGCTGGAGGCACGAAGGGCTCCTCTGTAGTGGCCCAGCTGTGAGCATCACCTGGGGATTTGGGAGTGCGGGGCTGCCTGTCTCACAGCAGCCCTCACCCTGCGTGGTGCAGCCTTGGTGGGATGCTGTGCCAGATCACCTGCCTTCCTCAAGGAAGAGCTGTCATTTTCCAGATGAGACTTCAACCCCTCCAGGACAGAGAAGTGTCTGTAATTACCACCCACCAATGCAAAAGAGTATAAACATGGTGGTGGTAAATACCCCCTTGCCCTGGAGGAACTGAACTGCCGCCAGCAATTAGCGAGTTTGTTACAAACCCCAAAATGTGTTTCCAGCCCACCTGGTGCTGCCTTTACCTGGCGTCCTCGGGATCTCTGAGCTGTGACCCAGATAGGTGGTACAGCTCTGGCATCGCTGCCAGTGCGACTGTCCTCAGCCTTGCAGGTTCTCTTCAGCAGAGTCAGCAGCACCTGTGGCTAAAAGCTTTGCCTTGTGCCAGGACCTGCTGCTATGAGGGGAGCAGCCTGTGTGTCTCCAGCCATCAGTGGCCTCTCCAGAGCATGTTCCCACCCTACAGATAGAGCCAGGGACCTGCTGCAGCACTCAGCCTGGGAAAGGATGGTGCGAACCAGCCTCCAGACCCTGCTGGGCTGCAAAATCCCAGGGAAAAGCCAGGCAAGGAAAAGTGAAGCTGTATGTAGTGGAACCCATCAGAGATGCTATGACAGCTCACTCTGCCTGCAGAGATGTGGCAGCCCTGGGCTAGAGGCAAGCTGAACTGCTTTATACAGGCACAGTAGGCATCTCTGCTACGGTAGGGCTGAATGCATCCTTGGCGTGGTTCATCTTTAGATGTCCCACTGGTCTCTGGGGATGGGTGTGCAGACAAGGTTAACTGTAGGTGCTAAGCATCTGCCTCCCTGAGGACACCTTGTTCAGCCCCTCCTGCTCTGCTGAGACGCCATCAGTTTAGGAATTAATTATAAATGTGAGTTGGAAAAAAAATATTTTGTTTAATAAAAAAAAAAGAGGGAGGGGAAGGGAGAGAAAATTTGCCAGACCCATACATTAAAAACAAATTATACTCAGCAGGCAGGTGAGCCAAGGCCCACCAGGCAATTGGGAAGGCAGCGTGCAGGCGGTAATTGAAAAAAGTGAGACGCAAGCGAACTGCTTATGCACCGGCATAATAACTCCCAACACATGCGCGTAATCGCCAAGTTAACAGCTGGCAGCAGCGGCCAGAGCAGGGACGGGAGCTGCCCTGCGCTGTGTCCTGGGGTCCCGGCTGCTGCTCAGCCACTGGGCTGGGGTCTGTGTGCCTGGGACCGAGGCAGGCATCTCAGCGGTGATTCCTCACTGTGCTCCTCTCTTGGCCCTGACGACCTCAGATCACCCCCAGGGTTTGTTGAATGTCTGTGAGTTAGTGCCAGGGCTCCCTTTATAGCCCAGATTATGAATTATTGCAGAGCGTGAGTGTTAAACACCTGCTGCAGGAAGGATGCTGTTGTCCCTTTGCAATCATCTGCTTCTCTTTCAGGCTCCCGCCTTCGGAAAAGCCCTGGCATCTCATCCTGCTCTGCTCCTCCCAACATCCCTGCTAGGTCCAGCCTCAGGCAATGTCCAGGAGAGACTTTGTGCCCAGGGAAAACCACCGAGTTGTCCCCAGCCACCTGGGACTTGGGGCCAGCTTTGGCTAAGGCTTTCCCTAAGGCTGCCAATCCTAGCTAGCCGCTGAACTGGATGCGTGCAAGCATGTAGCCCCTGTCCTGGGCTGTCACAGCTGGGAGACACTTCTCCTCTAGTGTCAGGGATTTCCTTACTGTATGAGCTCATGAAGCGTGATGAGGACATTCCTCATGCGAGGGGTCCCTCTCTGCAAGGGGAGCAGACCATCTCGCCTGCTGCAGGGAGGGCAAGGCTCTTTCTGCGGAGTTGAGCCCGTGCTGGCTCCTACGCTCGCTGCTCCTTGGGGAGGGCTGGGGATGCAGAGGAGCCTTTTGTTCTCCTCCTCTTCACCTCCTAATCTCCAGGTAGCCTTGAGAAACAAGGAAGGAGTGGGGATGGAGTGGGATGCGGGAGTGTTCCCCATCTTACTGCTTCGGTTGGGTCATGTCGACATGTTGGCAATCGGCAGTCAGTCAAGCCCTGAATTTGCACCAGTGAGTACCTGCAGAGCATCTGCATCACAAGGAGTGCGGCAGCTCCTCCACTTAATGGCTAGTCTGGCCCAATTCCCATCCTAGCCCCTCTTGGCAGGACTCTTGCCCACAGAAGAGGTTATGTTTAACCCCAGCCGCTGCTGATAATCCCTTCTCTAACCCCATTCCCACCTTCTCCCATGACTCCCTCTCCCGCAGTTCCCCTGCAACCATTTCACAGCTCCATTATGTTTTGGGCTCTGTTGCTTTGATTGTTTCACATCCAGTGGGTCAACCAAAATCAGGACTCATGAGAGATGCTGTACATGCAGAGATCATCCCTGCCCTGGGAACCTACAGCTAGCTTGACAAGCCATGGCTTCTTCTGGGGTGGGGGGGAACAGAGACCCGGAGAGAGGTGGTAACTTGCCCCATGTCACACACAGGATCCTGTGTGAGGAGCAGTCCCAACCCAGATGCGACCGTGGTCCCACGTAAGGCATGTGGAGTGCTAAAAACAAGACAAACTAAGCGCAGCTGGCATAAAATCCATGCAGTACATTGAACTGTAATGATTCTGACAATAAAGCAACCCAATAAATATTATGAAATGAAAACAGCCCTCCGGGAGCGTTTGCTATCGATTGCTGAGAGCTGGCATTTGTGCAGCAGATTACGTGCGAGGCAGGTCCGCTCTGCCTTTTCTTCTTTCCCTTTTAAATGCAGAATGAAAAGTGCTCTCTGGAACTCGTGTTGGAGGGACACCCCCTCCCCCTTGCACTTGGGTGCTGTCAGGAAGGGAGAAAAAGAGGCGAGCGAGCTGGGGAAGGCTGTGCAGCCAGTGGGAGAGGAGTGTGGGGACTCCTGTCCTTGCAAGCGGTGACAGCTCTGCTGGTGCCCCTCCACCCTAGCCTGGGTTAGGGATCCCTGTCCATCCCTGAAGCATTCATATCCCCATGGCTGATGCACAACGTGAGTCTCCTGCCCCAGCATGGGGCAAGGGGAGCTGGCTGGTGTGTGTGGATGAGCAATGGGATCTGGACTGGGTTTGTCTATGCTGGGAGGGACTCGGCACAGTGGGAGGAGGATGCCTGCCGTTGGCCCTTTGCAAAGCTACAGCTCTGTCCTTCCTGCCTCCCTACCCCTTCCTCAAGCAGGGGAGACTATAAATGGTCCACGTCTGGCCTGGTACACAGACCAGCTCTCAGCTGGGTCCTGTTGGGTTGGTGCTGTAAAGATGGGAGCACTGATGTACGCTGGGTCACCACGTAGCACCTCACCCAGTTTCCCCGGTCTTTGCCTGCCGTGGCTCCAGTCATGGTGTCCACCCCTCACCACAGACACCTGGATTTTCCTTTCCTATTTTCCCTGTCCTCCTTTTCCCTTTCCCATTTTCCCTGTCCTCCTTTTCCCTCTCCCGTTTTCCCTGTCCTCCTTTTCCCTCAGTGCCCCCCAGGACTCTCAGCCGAGCCAGCCCACCTCTCCCTGGCCTGATTATCCAATGCTGTGTGTGCAGAAGATAGGAGCTGGGGACCGCGTAGCGCAGGGGGGTCCCCGCTCCTGGTCCCTGGCCAGTGCTGACCATGTGCCTGGGCCTTCTGGACAGCCAAGCGGGGCTCCAGCCTCCCTCACAGACACCCCACGCTTCAGGGCATGCACTCCCCTTGGTTTCAGTGGTTCCTGCCTGCTGCTTCGTGAATCCTCTCCACCTCACTAATTAACCCTGTTCCCGGTGAGAGCCTTACTACTGCCACTAATTACAGAAAGACCAGCCCGTGAGGTAAGCGTGATGGACTGGTCCCTACCTGTGGCTTCTAACACGGACAGGCAAACTCACAGGACGTGAGAGGGGGCAAGGGAATTCCTCATAAATTCAAGACATGAATCAGGTGGGCAAGGTGTCTCTTCTGGTACGAGTAGAGTCCATTGGATGAAGCTAGGCGGAGCCAGGTTTCGAAGTAAAAATGTAGTCTTTCCAGCAACCGGCAGTGGATGTTCAGCATCCTTGTCACGGATGTTAAAAGCTTACTTGGAATGCAGGGAAGACTGGACACTTTTATAGAAAAGAGCGGTTTGTAGTTACACGGGAATTGCATCTTGCTCAGGAAGCCCCTGAGCTGAGTGGCTGCTGCGTCTTCAGCAAACACCCAAGCACTGGAGAAAGAGGGCCAGTGTCAGCAAACCTCGGAGCTGAGCTGGGCTCCTCTAGAGCACGAACCCTCCGTACCACTCCTCAGCAAGTCCCTCTTCCTCTCTGCCTTCAGCTATCACCATTTCAGCAAAATCTTCTCTTCTGCAGACTCAAGACAGGGCACCAAACACTGAGAGTCATTGCTCGGGAGCTGCTGGCATGTTTGCCATGAACAGCTCTGTATTAAAAGAAATACATTTAAAAGGTGCTGCAACATAGCCAGAGATGTCCTAGAGCGTGTGTTATCTCATCAAGTGCACCCAGACTGAGCTCCGCTCTTTCACCAGCCTCGTTTTTCTGAGCAGCAGCTGACTGCGATTTACAAAAGTGACATCTCCAGACCTCTGGGTTCTTTTCTTTTTTATTCTGGGTTTTTTTTTTTTTTTTTTTGTCGTTGTTTTTAATTTCAGAGAGCTCTGCTGCAAACAGCTTGGACAGGAATGAAAAAGAAAAAAGAAAGAGTAGTTATCCCTCTTTGGAGAGAGAGGATAAAATAGCTCCATCTATTGCAGGCATTTCGTAGACCGATGTTATGACCGACTGCTGGGTGCATGACAAGAATGGGCCCGACCCTGCTCTCAGGTATTTACCAGAATAAATTTGAAGTATCTGTGCTAGAGTCTATAGCTATTACGCTGGATTTTTATCAGTGCGAGGGATAGCAATGGAAGGTTTTTTCAAGGCACTTCTAAAAAAACATTCCTGCTGGCTAAAGAGATACACTTCTTTGCTAACTGGAAATAATCATATGCATTTTGATATCAGCATCTGCTAAATAAGTCCAGGGCTGTGTATTAATGAGGGCGCTGCAAGAACTTTGGAGGACAGGCTCAGAATTCAAGATGACGGGGATGGATTGGAATGAGTGTCTGGAATCAGCCAGACGAAATTTAGTACAGACAGCAGAGGATGCCACATTTGGGAGGGATAAATGAATGCATGAATGTGTAGACAGGAGAGCCTGGAGAGGCAGCGGGATGGCAGGAAAGGATCAAGGGGTTGAGACGGATCACTAACTTAGCATGAGTCAATAGTGTGATGGTTTAGCAAAAAGGGCAGCTCACCTCCTGGGATGCATTGATGTTGGATGGTGGATGTGAGCCATGGAAAGCTGCAGTTCTGCTTTGTCTGAGCTGTGTCCAGGTCTGGGCACTGCAGCTGAGGGCACCTGCAGATGAACCGGAGAACAGCAGTGAGTTTGAATGGAGAGATGCTAAAGTGGGCCAGAAATCAACCTTTCCTTCCTGTGAAAACACCTGTTTTTCAGGGGGAGAAAATGAAGGGCATCGCTTTCTAAAGGGCTCAGCCCACTTCTGAAAATGGACCTCAGGCTCCTCTGAGTTTGACTCAATGGGACAATGGTCCTCACTTCTTGCTATTTCTGTCCCTTGGACACTTCTCCGAGGTCATTAGACCCTGCCCAGATGGGATCCCACCCTTTGACATAACAGGTTTCTTTTGGGGATGTCTTATGATGGAGAGCAAACCATGCTCACCTCCTTTTTTGCAGGTTATCTCCATTCCCACTTGCATTCCTTGGGTTCACCCAGATGCCCAATGAGAAATGGTCTCCTTGACTGACTTCTGGATAGGGAGTCTGGCTTTGGCATTCATGCTCTAGGCTTTCCCTCTGCTTTATTCCCTTTAAAAACTGAGAGACTTGTAAAAGGGGCTTCTGGGCCAACAACGTGGTTTGTTTTTGGGACTGTAAGCCTGAGCAACGTTTGGGAAAAGGGTAACCCTGGCAGCAGACACCACCTCTCTCCTGCCGCCCGAGACCTGTGTGCAGGATCCAAGGACAAATAGCAATAAACCAGAAAACAGCTATTTATATATGGAAGTAGAACTGCTTTGGGGCTGACTCTTTCCCACTGGAGAACGACTGGCTCCTCAGTTGCAGAAAAACCTGTGAAGTCGCTGGGAGGCTGCACAAACGGTTCATTATCCGCTGCTTGATGAAAGCAAGAGGCAGACTTTTCCGCACCGACTCCTTCCTCTTTGCAATGCGCTGTGCATACCAGCTTCTGGGTGACATTAGCGTTTAGGCGGGTGTGTGTACACCGGAGGAATACGGGAATGCCAAGCGTATCTCAGAGTGGCAATACAGCCTATGGATTAAGCTCTTCTTTCAGGGATATTAGGACAAACCTGCAGGAAGTCTCTTGAAATCAGAGGGGCAGATTATCTTGATAATAAAAGCAATCAGAATCTGTCTTGCCCCAGGTATTTAAATGACACTACTGACTGCAGGAGTGTCAGGGATGTGCAGTCAGGGATATGACTGGGACTGGTGTGGGCAGGGTTTCTACGGGGTTTGTGGCAGTGCCTGAGCATTTGGCCGTGCAAAAAGAGGGAGGATGGGCAGGATGCCCTGTGCCCCTGCCCACCCTGACCCCGTGGTGCCACTGCGCGCTGTGGGCAAGGGAACACGGTGGCAGAGCAGTATGAGACTGAATGCCCACCTTAGGAAAAGAGCAGCCTAGAGCGTGATTTGTCTCCACCAGCAGTGGCTAAAATATGTTGGATGAACCGCCTCACCAAAGGTCTTCATTTCCCCTTCCCTTAATTGTGCCCACCTCCCTGCTCCTGCATGGAGGGCACCCATGCATGCTGCTCCTCCCCAAGGTGCCAGCACCCCAGGTACAGCCCCGCACCCCATCCTGGCCTTGGCAAGCCCTCCCCACTGCTCCTCCTCCTTGCCAGCATCCTGGCACTGCTATCACAGCCCTCTCAGGCACGTCTCTGGATGGCAGGCAACTGCATCCCAGTCTGCATCTTCAGCATCCGGCTGTGGTGCTGTGCCAGCCCCCCGGCCATGCCTTCAAAGCAACATGGGGACCGAAGCATCTCTGTGGCCTCCCGCATGACACCAGCCCTCACCTTACCCTCTGGGTGCTGGATGCTAAATAGTTCACCGCATTCTCCACCGGTTCGGTGACACCCCCTTGGTCCCCAGCTGTGCAGGACCCCAGGCTGCACGCATGTTACTTATCTGCCTCTCCAAGCAGCGTTTTGGGCTTAGCTGGGTTTTATCAGGATAATTGCCTGGCTGGGCTGGGGAGAGGAGGCTGGCATAGGGCTACAGAGCCAATAAACCCTGACCAGTCAGTAACACCAGCCCTGTCCCGCCAGCCCCAGATGAACACGTTTGCAGGGCGAAGAGCTCACTCTCTGGTCTGTGATGGGAGCTGATACAAATCAGCTCTCGCACAAACCAAAGTGCTTGTATGCTTGCTGCTTAACAGGGCTCGCAAGCAGCATCTGAAGTGCTCGTGTTCAGATGAGACATGTCCTCTTCAGAGGGCTGCACTTCCCCGTCAGCTTCGCCTTTGCATTCCTCCTTGCCTTTTTTCTGTCTGTCTGTCTGTCTTTTTTGCATGGGGATTTAGAAATGAGGCCAATGCTGGTGTATGATATGCCACTTATTTTAAGGAATAGGAGAGAGGATGCGCCACTCAGCATTTGAACGGTGATGCCTCTGGAAAGCCCCATCCTGTCTACCAGGGAGGGCCATGGGGGCTAATCTCAGCCACCCATGTTCCCGGAGGGGTGCACAGGCACAACTGCTGCACACGCGCGCGCGCGCGCACACATACACACACAAAGGCATGCACAGGCACCTGACAAAAGCCTTGCACACCATCTCCCACACCAACCCGTGCATGCAAAAGCTGTCACCCACCTTCCCTGTCACAGCCATTATGACTGAATGCATTGCCAGCGCATCCCTTTGCACGCTAACACACATCTCCAGCCCACGGAGCCTGTTGCTTGAACGTTTTGCTGTGGTTATCAGACACACACACACAAGACGTCTCTCATGCATTTCTTCAAACGAACAGAAGAGCGCATACAGAGGCACGGTCTCCCGTATGCCATTACCTAGGCACAATAATCCTCCCCAACGCTGCCTTGCAGACAGCTGACACTGTGCACACGCACACTCTCGCCTCCATCACAACCTCCCGCCCGAGTGTAGCCTGTGCAGCTGATGCCATCCTGCACCCCATCTCCCACCCGCACACACCCCCTGACCCACGGACACCCTCCTGTGTCCAACCCATAGGCTGCCATGTGCTCTCCAGCATCCCTGCCTGCCGCGGGCTGCCCTGAGAAATCGCTGCTCAGTCCCTTATTAGCAAGGAAAGCAAAACTAATCAGGAGCAGCAGCTGCCACACGTCCCGCCTGGGCAAACAGGAGGGCTGAGAAAGCCCCGCGTGCTGCACGCAGCCAGGTCTCCTGGGGCCCGGGGTGCCGCTTTCACAGTTGAAATGAGAATTGCCGCAGACCTGAGTTTCGTTTTGTCTCCTCGGCTGCACGCACGAGGGTGTCAAAGCCCTGGCTGGGAGCAAAGGGCGAAGCAGAGATAAGCCCCCTGTTTATTTACTAACAGAGAGATGGCAGATCTTGCTGTTCTCTGAAAAACAGACCCGGTGAATGCAAACGGCCCGGCTGCCTGGAAAGGGCGAGCTCCGAGGGGCAGACCCTGACCCTGAGGATCCAGCTATGAGTCTTACTGCGGTTGGCTTGGCATTTTGGGGACAGGATTTCCTCCGAAAGACACCCCAAGCAACTTTCTTGAGCCTCTCTGCTCTGACACACCAGCATGAGTTGCAACAGGTCGCTGCCGCTGGTTGTCAGTGCTCCCCCCAGCCCCAGCAGTACCTGAGGGTTGCTGATGTCTCCGTCTCCTGCACTGGCTTTCCTAATGCACCTTGTCCCCGCCTTGCAGTAGCTCTGCCTTGTTCCCTCCCCTCTCAGCTCTGCTGAAACCTTTCGGCACCCGTGCCTCCCTGCAGCTCCCCATCCCTCATGCTCCCTGCCACAGGCACCGAAGTGGGGACGGTGGAGCGTTAGACACTGTGTGCTGCAAGGAAGGGAGCCCCGCAACCAGGTGAAGCTTGAACGGGGCTTCCGAGTGATCTGATTCTTGCTGTTTCCTTTTGTTCCCTGTTTTTCTCCCAGCAAAGGGACCCCTGACCTCGGCACTGTGTTATTTATCAGCTGCTGCCTTTGATTCCCTGTACCAGGGATGCAGTCAGCTCCGCACCCAGGTTTGCCGGCAGACAGCTTTCTGGGACAGCGTGTGCTTGGGGTTTGATCTCCTTTGCTTTGTGCCTCTGCGGCAAAAGAAACTGAGCTGTGCTGTGAGGAATTCCTCAAAAGAAAGGAGAGGAAGCATCGCCTGGGCAGGTCAAGTCACCCAGCTCGTGAACTGCCTGCCTTCTGTGCAGCGCTCAGCCGGTGCTACCACACCGTGCGCAGGGGCCTCGAGCAAAGCTGGGGACCTGCTGTCTTTTGGACAGATGGACCTAAAGGGAGGGAGATCAGTATGGAAAGGGAGACAGGGTGTAGGACGAGGCATTGAAACTTGAGCTCCTGCCCCAGCCTGGGGATGCTGCTCTTGCCCCTGGGGCCACCCAGGGTTTCTGGGCACAGCATCAGCAGCCCGCAGCTGGGATTGGGATGGGGAAACCCGGCAAGCTGAGCCAGCAGGAGGAAGCAATGTGGTGCTGAGCCCCCGCAGCCTGGCAGGGGCAGTTAATGCCCCTCCACCCCCTCTCTCCTGGGGGGCCCTCAGTGCTGTGCTTCAGCCGCTCAGCCTGCAGCTCTCCCCCGGCTGGGATGGGGTGTTCGATGCCAAGCATGGGCACACGCCGCAGCCAGCTCCCCGAGCAGATCCTGGCAGGCTAGCGTGCTGCGTGCCGCCCCGCTTGTGTGCACGAGATGCCGTTTTCCATGCATCTATAAGACAGGTGTTCTCCAGCAGTGGGGAGATATTTACAACAGCTTATCTCTGTTTCTAGACGTGCGAAGCAGCTCTGATGCGGTTTGGGCATTTTTTCTCCCACTGGCAAGCAGAGAAAGCGGAGTCAAGATGCCTGCGCTCCCGGCTGGAATATGACAGCAGTGATGAGAGAGAGGGCTGGGCCTGGGGAATTGCAAAAAGATGTCTCCAAAGTCCATTGGTACCATCCCAGGAGGGAAGCTGCTGAGACCTGACATGGGTGGCCTTCAGCCTGAATACATGCAGGTGCGGTTTAGCTGCATGAAAGCCCTGGGGCTGGCCTGATCCTGGTCCCAGGTACCGTCTCCTGCCAGGAAGGACAAAGTACCCCGGGGACAACATCTGATTTGTTTGCAGCCATTTCTGGGGTGGGGCAGCTGCAATAGCCCGGGGGGGTTAGGCAGGGGGAGACAGGCAGGGGGGAGGCAGGGGATGGGGGAGGAGAGCCGGCACACTGGAGAGGGGAGAGAATGCCAGGGGAGCGCTGATAAATGGAAAAGGCAATTAAGACGCAAAGAAAGAAGAAAGCGAGACCTAAAAGGTAACTGACTAGAAAATTAAAATTATTCAGCTACAGAAAATAGATCTAATGGCTTCAAAGCGATGTGGTCCCCAGCAGATCAGCACAAACAGCATGTGAGGGGGAGTTTCCTTAAAGGTGCCGGGGACAGAGAGGAGCCCCATGTCCTCTGGGGTCTCCAGAAACCACTTTCCTCCCAGCTTGCAAGAGTGGGCTCCTTCCAGGCTCCTTCCAGGCTCCTTCCAGGCTCCTGCCTATTCCCTGGCTCCCTGCTGCAGCCCTGTGGTCCCTGACCGCCAAACTGCTCTCCCCAGGCTGGGCCAGGCACATTGTCCCCATGCCGCTGCTGGTGGCTTCAGCACACCGGGCTGTGCAGGTGCAGGGGACCACAGGGGTTCTTTGCTTGCAGGGCAAAATGCCTCTCCCCATGGCTTGTGGGGTTAGTTACTCCAGCCTCCTGCTATACCTTGCTTTTGTTATTGCTGAATAGCAGCCTACATTTTTTTGGAGAGTTCCTCCAATTTGCTGATACTGTTTCAAATTCTAGTCCTGTCCTCCCTGGTACTTACAATCCCTCCCAGCTTGCTGCTGCCTGTGTATGGAAGACGTACCCTCTGCTTTCCACCACCTGGGCCACCACCAAAAGCATTAGCCAAGCGGGGACAGCCTGCACTTGCCCCATTCACTGGGCTTATTGTGAGACTGATGGTAAAGAATGAGAAGCATCCCTACTGAAAGGGAGAGGTGGTGGGGACCGGGGCTGTGGACACTACGAGGGCAGACATTGTGAGCACTGGTGCAGCACTGGTGCTGCCAAAGGGCTGGTGCCCAGGCTGAGTCAAGCTGTGCAGGTTACTGAAAGGGTAAAAGCTTGTGCAGAGCGGGAATGCAAAGGTGCACAACTGATCTGGTGTAGCTGCTTCAGCTTCTGGCTGATCAGCCCCGCTCTGGAGAGGACCTAAGAGGGTCCTGCATGGAGGGCACAGCCCCGCTGCAAGGTGAGGGAAGCCTAAACCACGTCCAGGGAATTGTAAAAGGACAAGAGGCAGTCCTGGCGGGTGGGAGAGCAAAGGGCCTGGCCATCCCACCCCATCCCTCCTGCCATCTCTGCTAACAGGGGAATGTGGGAAGATGGGTTGTGTTCATCAGCAGGCATCACCAGTGCCAGCTGCCCGGGTGCCTTTGACAGGAGCCACTCTAAGGACAGATATGAGGACAGCCCCTCCTCCTGTTAGAGTAAACATCAGAAGGTGCTGTGCGGTGGCTGTGGGGGATCACCGTATTCCCCCCTCCGCAGCATTTCTTGCCTAACACCTTGTTCTGCCTCTCTTTTCATCCAGTCTGGGCTCCCAGCCACTTGCTTCCTGAAGGCACACTGAGAAAACATTGCATATTATAGGATGAGGAACAGGAAACACAGGTTTCTTGCTAGTTTTCCACTTGTTTTTATTCTGTGAGCATTAGCTAAAGCCACGGGGATAGGGTGTTTAATTAGAGTATTGTCTTTCACCTGCCTTTAGGCTTTGCAGGGTCTTTTCAGGGGCATCCCATTCCAGTGAGGTTCGAGAATGGCTTTACTGGGGAAACGATGAAGGCACATCGCTACAGTGTCTTGACCCTGCCTAGCACAGCTTGTGCTTTGGGGTTATTCAGCAGGGGGTGGTGTGCCAGGAGGAGGACAGGGAAGTCCCAAATTGGTCCCAGGGCTGTTTCTGGGCAGGACTTAGATCTGGGACAGATCCTGTCCTGGTCCATCAGTGGACTTTCTCTCTGAGACAATACTACCACATAACTCTATTCCTCTTCAATATCTTGTCCCTGAAAAAAACGCCTATGATTTGCGTTTAGTGCATTGCAGCATCTTCCCCTGGAGGATTCCCAGGCTCTTTATGCACTCTAATTAATAATGATCTCTCTTACCATCATAGTAATTTATTTATTTGGCACCAACAGGCAAGCATGCTGTTTTGCAGACAAAAATACGCCACATCCTTTCTGCGGTGCTGGTGGAAGCTGGAAGTCTTGTGTTGAAACCAAAATCATGGCCCAGAGTCTGAGCAAGGAGATCAGCTGGTGCTGAGGCTGCAGCCAGGGGTGTCATCCTGCAGCTGGGCTGTGTGGGGCTGAGCAGAGCAGCTCCTAAAACCCTTTGCAACCTGCTGCTCTGTCCCTGCTTTGCACGAGGTCGGGTGAGTTGTGCCAAGACCCCCCAGGGATGTCCTGGGACTCTTGCTTGGAGCCTGCAGGCTGATAGGACCAGGGCTGTGCGACCCAGCGTCTCTCCTAGGGCTGCAGCCAGTAATGCTCAGGCACATCCCACCTTTCTGATGGATGAATCATGGCCTAAAAATTAGTTGAGGTTAATCCCAGTACAGGTTTGCACAAGGCATCATTTGTGAATCCACCTGAAGCCCTGCACCACCCTTTCCCTTATCATGCGCAGAAGCAGGCAGCCGTGCCTGGGAGGGGTGGGGGACATACATGCACCCCAAGGGTGGCCTGGCTCTGATGTGTGGGCAAGTCCTGCCAAAAAGCAAACAAACACTTTTGTTGCAACCCAGCTCCTGCAGCTCGCATCCCTCCCCATGTGGCTCTTCTTTGGGAGAGGAGGGAAGGTGCTGCATGAGCACCCAGCAGGCTGCAGAGCAGGCAGTGCCCCAGGGCTTTTAACCAGATGATACTGCCCAGTTCCAGGTTGGAAACGCTGCAAAGCAGCAGCTCAACCCTTCCAGGCTGTTTGGAAACAGAGAGGTGGGAGGAGGGCAGCCGATAAGCTGAGAGGTACAGGATGCCCGGTAAGATTTATTGTGTTGTGTTTTCAATTTGCACATCGACACAAGACAAACAGATGAGGTTTCACTACAGCAAGCTCAATTAATCAGGGCTTTGACAGCTGTGAAGCTGGACATTATTAATCCCTTTTGCACACAGGCCAAAGGGGTAATTATTACACTTTCCCCAAAAATAGTAAGAAAGGACATTCCTCCTGCTGCCCCGCCTCTCACTGCAAGAACATTTCCTAACTGCAGTCCCGAATACGGTTATACTACTTGCAAAAATACTTCAGCTCACCCATTGCTTGCAAAATGGGAAACAAAACGCAGAAGCATCAAATCCTGAGAATATTCTTCTTGGGGCTCTGAGATTCATAGGGACAGGGGCACCCAAAGCCAGGCCCCTGGGCAGTGAGAGCTGAAACATTTCCCTGTGCTCTTGCAGCCGTGACAAGTGGGTGCTGCAGTACGGGACACGCTGGATCCATCCCCATCAGGGTGTGCAGTGAAACGGGGAGGCTGCATGTTTGGGATGCATGGCAGGGAGCCATGGGATGGATCCATGATCTCTGTGGGCACAGAGGCTTGTGCAGGTCGGCTGTTTGCCTAGCCACAGCACCTGTATGACCTGGAGATGCTGGTGGCTGAGCTCTCAGCCTGGTCCTAACAGGATGCTTCAGCCTGTGCCGGGGCAGGAGGGCTCCAACCATCAGACCACAACTTACTCTTCCCTATCCCTCCCTCCAGGGAAGGGGGATGCAGCCAAGGCATCCATTGCCTCCAGGAATGGGGAGGAGGGACTCCTCCAGCTCCAGGGGCTGGAGGAGGGAGACGTTCTCACTCCCAGCTTGAACCCAGCTTTCTACGGCTGGGCTGCAAAAGCCGCCTTGCCCCAACCCTGTCCACATGGCCGGAGAAGTCAGACCGGCAGAGCAGCCTGTTGCTTTCCTGCACTGTGCTGCGCTGACACCACCCCGATCCATCCGCCTCCAGACAATGTCATCTTCCAAGCGGGAGACATTTAAACAGTGAAATGCCAAAGGAGCAGCGTGGTATTTAAAGGCAAAGATGCAATTACTAAAGTTCTCGGGAGAGCAAGCACACAAATGAGGGAGGTTCGGAAAGAGGTTGTTTATCCCACTCCTAAATCCGTGGCGGTGCCACGTGTTCGCTAGGAAGGGGATGTGCAAACACGAGGCTGAGCGGAGCATCTCTGGAGGGGATGGGTTTGTTTGACAGTTTGCCATTAGAGCATCTGAAAAACCTGACATTGCCTGCAGCCACGGGGAAGGTGACAAGCTGCAGTTCTCGCAACACTGTGCCTGGCTGAAGCCTCGTTACAGTCATTAGTGGTGGAGGGAGCATCAAGGGCTCGGTTAGGATCCGCACCCAGCAGGTGGGAGATGCAGCCATAGAGGAAAATAGCCAGGCAAAAGGCATTAGTGGTAGGGTATATTCTGGGCTGGGGATCGGATCTGGTCCTAAACCCTCTGCCTGCTGCTCCCTCCTTTCCCTAAGTCTCTTCCCATCATATTTTGCATCCCCACCCTCCGTTCTGTCACTGGCAATAGGAGCTAATAACCCAGGGGTGCCAGGGGTCTCTGCTTTGGCATGGAGCTGGAGGTGTCTGTATGCTGCTGCTGATGCTCCAGGCTGCTGGGTGGTGCAGCAGTGGATGGGGCAATAGATGCTGGCGTAACGCTGTCAGTACAAGCCACAGGCCACTCGCAGCTTCTGACACCACAAGAAATGCCCGTTGGCTTTTCTGATAAGGTTGGTGAATCTCCCACAGGGAATGACCAGCACAGATATGGGACTGAAGGTGTGGACAGTCTGGCTGTGGCCATGCAGTGCCCCAGGGAAGGACAGCCCAGCCTCTCCCCACTTGCTTCTTCCCCCGTTTCGGCATTGGATGCGTTAGAAAGCTTTCTTGCAACATACAGGCCAAATCTTTGTTCTTCTGCATCTGTCAAGTGCCTTTGGTGCTGGGTAGTGCTAAATAATGCTAATTTTATTCCAGCTGCCTTGCTTGAGCTTAAAAAAACTGTTGCAGAGAAAGAAAAATCAACATCAGCTGGAAGTGCCATCTTTGAGAGAGAAATGTCAGAGAAGCAGTGGGGAGCAGGATTGAAAATATGAGGGGGGTTACAGGCTGAGAAGGAGATGATGGAGGTGTCTGTGTGAGGCTGGGTGAGGAGAGACGATGTCGGGGCTCAGACCCTCTGCAGCACCCAGCCCTCAGCATCTCCCACTGAAGCAGAAAATCTGCTTCCTCTTGGCCCTAATAAAGTTGCCTGTGATTGAAGGTTGTGGTTTGGCAGCCCACAAAATCCAGCTGTAGGGCATCTAGCGTGGCCACACGGTGTGAACAGGCCATCTCCTATAAACTTTGCCTCTTCGTTCAGAGATGCTAAAGCACTTTCCTAGGTTCCCTTTGCATTTACAGCTTCTTGGAAACCACAGAGCATTGGCCCTGGCAGCTCTCTGGCTTCACAACTGGTTTAAGACACCACCACCGCCACCAAAAAAAATATCCAAGGATCCAAGGATCTGTTGTTGCCTGTTGAGGGACACATACTTCTGCTGTGTTGCTGCGGTGGTGAGAGCAGCCGCGGAGGGAGGAAAACTGCCTGGGCAAACCACACTGACTTTGCACGGGAGCGGAGCAGGGAGCGTTCCCAAGCAGCAGAAGGGACATGGCTGCGGCTTCTTCTGCTGCGGTGAGGTGGAAGAGAACGGGGTTGTCTGGGAACTGTGTGTGGTGGAACGAGCCCCTGGCATATACCGCAGTGCAGGTCCTGCTGAGCCGGGGCTCCCCTCCTGGTGGCTTTGCCTTTGGTCCCTGATCCCAAGCAGCGAGACAGGTTTTCCTCTCTTTCCCAGACACCTCTGGAGGCTGGTGGGGAATTTCCACCTCGGCTGTAGGTCAGCCCAGGGCGTTATTTTATTTGACCCTAATTTTTTTTTAAATGGAGGGGAAGGTAAAAGCATTTCCCCTCTGCCCTGCCCTCCCTCCTGGAAGGTTAACACATCGGCCATTTCCTGCCTGTGCAGATGGGATACGCCTGGAGTTTGTCAACTCAAATTCAAATTAACTCTCAATTCAGTGGCTTCGTGTGAGGCCCCGGGGGCAGGTGGGGTGAGCAGCAGCTACAGATGTGGGCAGGCAGGGAGAAAGGCAAGGGGCACAGCCGAGCTGCCAGCTGGCTCTGGGGAACTTGTCCTGTAAACCCACAGGGGGTTATAGGAAAAGAAAGAGCAAAGGGAAAGAAAACAAAAAAGCAGGGAAGAAGGAAGAGAAGAGAAGAGAAGGGAAGGGAAGGGAAGGGAAGGGAAGGGAAGGGAAGAGAAGAGAAGAGAAGAGAAGAGAAGAGAAGAGAAGAGAAGAGAAGAGAAGAGAAGAGAAGAGAAGAGAAGAGAAGAGAAGAGAAGAGAAGAGAAGAGAAGAGAAGAGAAGAGAAGAGAAGAGAAGAGAAGAGGGAAGAGAAGAGGGAAAGGAAAGAGGAGAGGAAAAAGGGAAGGGAAGGGAAGGGAAGGGAAGGGAAGGGAAGGGAAGGGAAGGAAGGGAAGGGAAGGGAAGGGAAGGGAAGGGAAGGGAAGGGAAGGGAAGGGAAGGGAAGGGAAGGGAAGGGAAGGGAAGGGAAGGGAAGGGAAGGGAAGGGAAGGGAAGGGAAGGGAAGGGAAGGGAAGGGAAGGGAAGGGAAAAAGAGGGAGAACCCAGGCTTCCTAGGCTGGAAGGAACTCTTCTAAGGAGCTAATCTGACCTCCCACATGCTCTAAATCTTTGAAATAGAAATGAGCAAACACAGGCGGAAAAAAGTCCCCTGAATATTTGCTTGTCTAGAAGAATGAATTTGCTTGGTCTGGGCTGTGCCCTCTCCTGTGTTTGCCTTCTGCAAATATCCAGCCCTCGGGTTTTACCTGCGTAGACATTCGGGGAGAGCCAGTCGCACTCTTATGCACACAAATTAGTGCAGAGATGAATTGGCTGTTTCCAAACGCCAGGCAGGGAGCAGGACCCGGCAAACTTCCCTGAGCCGTCATCCTGCCGCCATGGGCTGCCAGGGACCAGCTTCACAGTGACTGTTTTCAGAAAAATCACAGATTTTAACAGCATGTTAAATAATTGTGACTTGTCTTCTGCATCTGAAGAGTTTGCAGTCCACTTCCAGACATGCCCTAGGCAGAAAAATGGGAGGATAGCTTTTCTTTGTGTGAAGTTTTGACTTTGCTCCTCCGCACAGCGGTGTGAAAAGTGGCTGATATAGGGGTGTGTGTTTTGTGTACAGGCATGTTTGGAGGGAGACACATAGAGCTCTGTGTGTTTGCAGGGCTCCTACATGTGACTGTGACCTGGTGCATGGTTTTATGAGATCAGCAGGATCCTTTGTAGCCCTCCAGCCTTCTCTAGAGGGAAATCCCTGCCCAGCTATTGCCAGATGTGGGGGCCAGGTGGTGCCTGCTTCTGCTCAGCCCTTCTGCTCTGCTCTTGAAATGCTCTCCCTGACTCTGTTTCCAGCCCCTCAACTCTACAAAACCCCTGCCCACTTGGCCAGGTCAGGCTCCTGTCTCAATCCCAGCCCGGTGGCTTGGTGTGGATGTTGTACTGTGGTGTTGAGCAAAACAGGAGCTGTTGTTCAGCCCTGCATGGCTGGCAATGTCCTGCTGGGATGTGGGACATGGGACATGTTCCTGGTGACCCTGAACGGCTGTTGGGGGCAGAGGGGGCTCTCCCTCCCAGCCGTACTTCTCCCAGTTCCCCATAGATGGGAGCAGAGGTCTCCTTTTCCTCCAGCTCCAGTTTGGTGGGACAGAGCAGACCCTCTCCAAGCAGGGGATTTCTATCCAGGGGAGGGGATATAATGCTTTGCAGTCCCTTTTTCACTCAGTGGTTTTGAGGTCTGTGAAGAAACCAAAAATATCTGGTCTGGACAGTCAGTCCTGCTGCGGTGGGCGATGCTGTGGGTGGATGGGGTTGCGCTGGGGGGTGCTGCCTTGGAGCAGCCCTGCGCTGTGATGGAGAGAGGATTCCGAGCAGCTTTATCATCCCTCCCCAGAGCAAAGGGAGCTTGCAGGAAATGGAGACCATCACCTCTGGGTATGGGACAACCAGCGCTGCATGTCCAGTGGGTCCCCAAGGTGCCTCTGCAGGGTGGGCTGATGCATGCCCACTTACACTGGCGGTGCAAAAAGTTTGGATCCCCCCGTGCCCCCAGTCAATGTCAGCAGTAGTGTTGTGGGGTCAGGATGACCTATACCCACCTCCTGTGTTCCCCATCCCCATCAGAGCCATGCATGGGGTGATTTATTTCTTCCACTCACCACTCCTTCATATTTTCTGCAATTCTTCTATGTAAATTGTGACACTGATTAATAACACTTAGCGCTTTCCAGCTCCGAAGCACATTGCAAGTACTTCCTAATTAATCCTCGCAACACCCTCGTCAGGGAAGGCAATGTGCCACCGTCCTGACTTCCCAGGCTCGCAGCCTTCTGGCGGACAGAGGTGGAAGTGTTCATCTGCACATCGTTAGCCCCATGCTGCTGCCGCTTAATGAGTTTCCTTGCAGCAGAAGGGAGCGTTGCACAGCGTGGTTCGGAGCAGATGGAGCTTGCTTACATGCCACTCTGAGAGGATGGAGAGCAGTGCAGTTTCCCAACTTGCTGTCTCTTTGTGGGGCTCGTGGCCAGGCGCAGGAGGACAGTGCCTGTGGGGTGCTCTCCCACCCCTGGAGCAGGGGTCCTGCAGCTCTCATGTGGCTGCAGCCCAGCGGATGCAGCTGTGGCTTTGGGGTATTTGAAGAATCGACTCTGCCTCCAACCAGGGAGCAGTCTGCAAGCAAGAAGTAGAAGCCACGCAGGCATGAAGACAGTCAGTCAGGAGAGGGTTAACAGCCTTCTCATGGAGACATGCTCTGAATTGTCACCTACTGGTAGATACTACAATGTTCCAAGCCGTGGGTGCTGCTGTATGTCCTTGAAGATTGAACCTGGGAAGGGGTTAAAATTGGGAGTTTTGAGGCTGCAAGCTAGGAGCAAGAAACAGATCATTTTCACCCAAAGCAATTTCCCTGCTAGATCGTTTCCCCCACCTCCCCTCCGCTATTATGGCAGGTAATTGTGTCTGAATGACAAGTCCACTGCTCCTTTCTTGGTCATGCTTTTCCTCCTGCCTCTATCTTGCAGCCAAGTCATGAAACCAGTTGCTGGAGATGTCAAGTCCCAAGGTACAGCCCTCAGCCTCCTCGCAGAGTGCAATAGCTGAAGGCACTGAGGAAGGCTGTCCAGGACACCAGCCTGGGTGCTGCTGCGTGCGATGGCTTGTCATATCTCCCGCACCAAGCCTGTAAGCTTTACACCTGCATCCTGCAGCCTCAACTCCAGGCAAAGGCTATGTAGTGCCAGCGTTTCAGGAAACACAGGGCTGGATGATGGCTGTTCTCACCCATGCAGGGTAGCCGGGAGAGAGAGGCAAGGGGAACACAGCTACACTCCTGCCACCCCTCCTGCCGTGGTGCATCGCTACCCGTGCTGAGCCCCTTGCTGTGCACCTTCGTCTCGGCAGCTGCGGCTCTGTATTTCCCTCCAGCACTTCCCAGAGAGGTGGGGTGGCCCCCCAGCCCCTGCCCCTCGGGCTCATAAAAGAGGCTCGCGTGGTGCCCTCCTGACACTTGTAACACGGGAGCACATGTCTTCAAAAAGCCAGGCCCTGGTGATATCCCCTGGGCCTGCCGCTGGCTTTCGTTCCCCTGCTCTCACAGCCCTCCCCAGGAGGGCTGTAAATTTGTCAGGAGCTGCATTATTTCCAGACCAACCCTGTCTCACATTTCCCCTGCCACTAGCTTAAGTGTCACCCCTTCCTGCTGGCCCCATAGCCTCCCCCCACCCCACCTGCCCCTGTTGCTGCCTGCTGCTCGCCCTGCCAGTCTTTACGGGCAGAACCAGGACCCTCAGCTGGCATGGGCATGCCTGGCAAAAGATCTGCAGGTACCCCTTTGTGCCCACACTGCCCTCTGTGCACACACACGCACACACACACTCAACATATGAATGAAAAGACATGGATGCACAGCTATGTGCACTGCCCTCCTTGCATGCAATCTGGGTGTCTGGAGGCTCTTCCCAGTGCATCCTAGGATTTCAGATGCTTTGGTGACAGAACTGAGTATCACCTGCCTTTCTGTTCCCTCTTGGGGATGGAAACCTGGTCACAAGCACCATCAGCATGAGTCTCGACCTGCTCCATAAGGAGGGACCTCAGCTTCACGTGGCCATGCATTAGGTTGGGTTACTCTGAGGCCTCCGTGCTGTGGTGTCTCATGTCTCCCCTTGCCATCACACAGGCTTGGGTGCTGCTCCTTGTGCAGGGTCTGTATGGGAGAAAGATGTAGCAGGGCTCTTATCATCCTCTCTCCCCCTCAAGAAGTGGCCAGAAAAATCACTGCAGCTCACTGCCTGGGGTGTGACTCAAACCACAGAGTGTCCCCTTCCAGCGGGTCCTGCAGCATCCTTCCTTGTGTCACCCAGAGGCACAGATCAGGTGCCTCAGGTTGCAAAGCCCCCTGGACCCACTCCTGAATACCCTGTCCTCCCCATCCCTCCATGGGAATCAGCTCACGGGGCCTTTCCTGCCAGGGAAGGTGATGCGAGCAGTGATGCAAGCAGGGCATTTTTCATCTCAGCCCCTTTTTGGAAGCTTTTTGGCAGAAAGCAAAAGAGTTGCTTCCTCCTTGCACCCACCCGGTCCTGCACGTCTGAGTAACGCTAGCTTTGTTTGGAGGATGTCAAAGGCTTGTTATTCATTAACCCCACCAGACAGTTTCCTGGCAATTAATTTTTAATGGGTTGAAAAATTCTCCGCCTAACTCTGCTTTCTTCAGAACAAGCCTCCAAAGCCGTTGCTCACCCTCTTGATGTTTCTAATCATTATCTCCTACATTCCTTTAGCTGTTTTAGAAACCAAAGCCGAGGAAGAAATTGGAAAGTGTTATTATTTCATTTGGGTTAAACTGTATCGCTTCAAGTTTCGCTCCCCCTGGGCACCATCATCAGCATATCTGATCAGCAAACATCTGCCTAAGCCACCCGCTCACGCCTCCCGGGAAACTCGGGGGAGAAAAAATACACGAGACAAAGCCACTGACGTCACCTCCCACCTTTTGCTCTTTCCCCCCTGAGTTTTATTTCTAAGGGACATTTGCATAGAAAGAGGATCTTTGTTTCTGAAGGTTTTGCCAGCTGCCGCTGCCGATTCCCCCCCCCCCCCGTATGGAAGCTTAATCCTTTCCCTGTGGTTGCTGTGGAAGTTGGAGCTGCGCACCGGTGCGGTTCCTGCCTCCCCCAGCCCTGTCCCACCACCCAAAGGTCCAGCAGCCTCCTGGGTGCACCATATCACCCTCAAAATCTGGCAGCGAAGGAGTTTGGGTACCGATTTGGGATGCCCGTGGTGGAAATAAGTCCTGGGGCTGTGGGCTTGGCGAGCCACCTTACCCATCCCGCGCCTCAGTTTCCCTGGGCAGAACTATGCGGGTGCATCTGAGCTTCAGAGAGCGTTTATGCGGATTAATTACCACCCATAAAGTTCTTATAACACGTGAAGAGTGACACTGATGCATAAACAACGAGAGTAATTTGTACAGTGCTCAAAGGGAATGAGGTGCTAAATTACTAATACAGCAAGCACAGCCATAACAATATATCAAGTATTGCTGGCACAGAGACGAGCTTGGCTATAGCACATCGCAGCCCACCTCCCGTGCAGCCTGGAAAGCCCCTGGACACCCAGCCACCTTCTCCCACTGCCTCTGCTGCCTGCCCCCCAACAGACCTGCAGACTTTATTGGCTAAAAGGAGATTTTTACGACTCAGCTGGTTAAAACATGTCTGGGGTTTTTTTCCGTGGGCGTTTTCCCCTTTTCCCAAATCATGTATGAATTTATTCTACTTTTATTTCTCAAGATGAAAAAGAAGGAGATGGGGGACAGACTTTCAAAGAATACTCTTTGGTAAAAATATCCATTTGTTCCATTAAAAAAATAAGGCATTTTTATGTTTAGCTCTCCTCCAATGGAAATTTTTAAACAAAACAAAATTTTCCCAGGGAAATAATCTCTTTTTCTCGGTTGTCAAAAAAAGGCATATTTTATCCCCTCTGCTCCTAAAAATAATATTGAGATGAAAAACATCTTGTGGAATTGCAAGAGTTCTCAACCTCTGTGGTCAGCAGAGGGAGGGAAGCAAGAAGAGCATCTTCCCTTGAGGAAGTGAGTGCTGCTGTCAGGGAGATAACTGTAAGGATAAATCCCGAAGGATGGTTATTATTTTGGAAATCCAGGGCCTGCAATGTCACCTCCTTGAAGTCAGCGTGGACAGAGGATGCTGCACTGGGGGCTGTGTGTTGGGGTGCATTACATCAGCCAAAATGCAGGGAGCAAAACCTGCCCTGCTATGCAGGAGCTGCAGGCAAGACAGCACCTTGGGCTGGACCGTCCAAACACATCCCGCCACCTTCAAAACTCATACTCTGGAAATTAGGAAGGATGCTCTGGCTCCTGGCATTTGCAGCATTACCTGGGAAGGAAAAACACCTCCCATCTTGACCTGTGGGCAAGCCTCAAGAACGGGAGGCTCGGAAGAGAAACGTGATTCATTTACAGGGTTTTATAATTGATCTGAAGTCACGGGAAGCAATTAATGTGGAGCCCCATGGTATTGCTTCAAAGCAAGGCTGGATTTTCAACCTCATAACAGCTAAAACCAAGAAAGGGGATCCAGTGGAAATTGCGTTTTGAATGAATGAAGCTCCTCCCGCAGCATTTGCAAGTGCAGCTGGTTTTCAGACGGATTTTTTTTCTTCTTTCTGTTGAAAATGCCAAACTGTTGAAAGCAAAACAGCTTGTGAAAATGCATGGATTGTGAGGAAACTTCATTCTCACAGAAAGAAAAAGGGAGGAAGTGGTCAAAACATCAAAATGCTTGTGCATAATACACTGTAATGTATATAAAATAATTTAATAGTAATGGGTAATTAAAATCAGGACAAAACATTTTGATTTTATCCAACTGTGCCGAGTTGAGTGACTCAAAATGATTAAATTCCAGTTCACAGGGAAAACTCTGCCTTTGTTTTGTTCCGTTTTGGAACGAGGACTGTTTTGAAACACTGGACTCTCCCGAGGAGCAAACTCCGAATTTCCTCCCAGCAATAGCTGCTGGAGGAGGCGGGCTGGTCTGATGGAGGAGGGGAGCGGGGGTCCCCAACAGGGAGCTGGGCAAGAGCTGGGGTGAATTCCTGGAGGAAAACCAGGTGTGGGACTGGCCTGCAGCACAGCAGAAACCCATCCTGGTGGAAGGGTGAGGAGCCGAGGGGGGCTGGACTCTGGGGACGACTTTAGTGGTGTGCACTGAAAATGCAACCTCCTAGGACCTGTGCGAGCCAGCTGGGCCAGTGACATCTCGATGAGCAGTGGTTCCCACTGGGAAACCAGCTGGTTGAAAGCATATGTGCAGTTTAGGGGATAAACACATGCCAGGGTCTTCTAGCAGGGCAAAACCCACCCCCTTCTCCTGTTCATCCGAGCATCTCCTCCGCTCCTCGGGTGCTCTGCTCTCCACCGTCCACAGCCTGTCGCTAGTCCGGAGGTCACAGTTCTGGCTTATCACTCACCCCCCCAAAACCCCTGTTTTTCCATAGCTGTTTTATGACAGCAAAGACGATCTGCAATGCTGGTGACACAAGCAACCGTGGGGAACTAAAACCATGTTCATGCCCAGCCTCCTCTCTTATGTGCTGCTGGCAAGTCGTGAGTCAATCAGAGATAGTGAGCGACTATCTTTCTCTGAGCACAGCCAAGGGAAGATAGGCCGGCTTTTTATGATTAATTACTCATTAATTCATTTTACATTAAAAGAAGTACTACTTTCTGTTTCCCCATTGTGGGCTTTTTTTTTCCTGTTTGTTGTTTGAGAAAGACAATGAATACATTCAGGCAATGGGTTTCAAAGTGTCATTGTGAAATGGAAACTTGAGCCTTGCAAATGTGACTTTCATTTCAGTAGGTTTTTTTTTTTTTTGCTTTCCCCTCACCCCCAATTAAACTATTTGCCATCCTTGGCATGAATTCAAGAATAGTTTCAGTTGTCTCAAAACTGCATTTTTTTGTCCAGTAAACTCTCCATCTAAAAACCTGACTTCAGACAGTCCTGTAAATAACATCACCTGCCCTTGGGCTGGCTGCCTCGAGCATGTGGTGCAACAGGTAGATCAAGAAGAGGGATGTGGACACAGAAACCTTGATGCTCAAGGGCTGCCTCATGGATGGGGCATAGGAAGCTGCAGCCATGCCTTCACATCTCGCTGCCTGGAGTAATTCTATTATCACACACTGGATGACATGGGAGGGGGCTGTTACGTGGAAAAAAGACTTCTCCCACCCATTTTAAGAGCAGCTTTGAGATCCTGGCATCCTAAAAGGGTCCTTCAGCCACTGGAAAGAGGGTAGCCTTCTCTTCATCAGGCAGCTGGAAATGTCTGCATACTCTCAAAATCACTCTCATTTGCAGCAGCTAAACAATCAACTTTCAAGGGTGAAAGTTCCCTCTTTCAGGGCAAAGAGGGGGTTTGGCTGGTACTCCCTGTGCCAACCCTCTTGTGACTACATGCTATATTAAAGCCTTCCTCCATCACTGTTTTCACTTACAGGGCCAGTTTGGATCACTTTTCCTCTGACGGTAAGAGGATGGAATTTGCACGTCCAAATTCAGAAGTCTGCAGCCCAGCTGCCTCCACCTGCCCTGGTGATTATGGACTTCCCTTATTGCTGGTGAGACAAGGGTGGTTTTTTTGAGGGATGGGTTTCTCTCCTGCTCCGTCTCCAAAACACATGGTCCGTGCATGGACCAGGAGGAGCCAGACCCTCCCGAGGCCTTGCTGTGTAGTGTGTCAGGACTGCCCTGGAGAAAGTGGGGGCCTGAAGCAAGCTGGTGGCACCCCCAGGATGAAGGCAAGGCTGCTTGGTCCCCTCTCTCCCAGCCTCCCCATGCTCCACTCACACCTTGTGCTTCCCCCTCCGCGGCAGGCAGTGCCCACCCCAGGTGCCCCTTTGTTTGGCTCTCCTGTTACTTTTTATTGCTCTTCACATCCACTGCAATTTATTTGGGTCTGAATGTGATAAACTCCACATTTCAGCTTTTTTTAAAAGCCAAATATTTGTGGAAAGTAATACTTAGCCAGACTCATATTCCATCCTTAATACAAATCTAATCCAGATACAAGGCAAACAGCAGGACGACAACTGCTCTTAATACTCACCGTGTTTCTAGCATCATAGCTTTCATTGAAGAGAGAAGATACCAGCTCTTAAATTGCTTCAGGATCCCCCATACCAGCTGCCAGGCCCACCCTGGGCTCCCCAGCCTGCATTCTCTGTTGCAGGCACAACTCTGACCCTTAAAACCCCGATCTTTGCCCCTCGCTGCTCCAGCCTTGCCTTTCTTAACCCAGGTTGTCGAAGAAGCCAAACTGTCTGTCTTCGTGGGAGTGTGCAAAGATCATCATTGGTTAAGGTGACCACGCTGTCAAAGCGGATTTAGTCTATTAATTAAATTTAGTTGATTAATTAATTTTGATTTGGTCTATTAATTTTCAGGCTTGGTTCTGATAATGTCTTTGTTATCCCCCTTGTTCTCTCTCAGGGTTTCCTTTTACATCTGTCTACCAAGCTCCAGCGATGCTCCTGGGCTAAGTGGTGCAAATAGAATTTATGATTCCAAACGCTTCTTTGTGGAGCTCGTAAACTGGTGCTAATCCACAGAGATGATTAACAAAGCGGCTCTACTTGAGCAGGGGTGTTAGGAGGGCACTGATGGAGGGGTGGCTCCTGGGTCTTGCCTTCGTGTCTGAACCATTCCTGGCTCTCCCCAGTCCCACCCAAGCCCCTGAGAGAGGACAGGGTTGGAGCAGATGGGTTAACTCAGCATGCCTATCAGATAGGGATGACACAGGGTCTCCTGTCCTCCAGCAGAGAAGGGGGAGGATGTTACAGAGGTATTGCAATGCCAAGATACTTCCCTGGCTTCCTGCCCCCGCCCCTGCTCCCCAACAAGGCTTTCTGTCTCCAAGGAGCCCCACAATGTGAATAAGCCTTGTTTTTTACTGGAAGGCTATCTGGAAGCTATTTCCAGCTCCTTTCCCTGATGGCCACTTGCTGGTCTTCTCCTGAGCTTGAGCTGAGCTGTGCTCCAAAGTCAGGAGCAGTCACTGTGAAAACCAGTTGTTCATTCACCTTTTCAGTACTGCACACCGAGCTGATCCTTCGTCTCAGGGGGATATTGCAGGACAGCAAAAGACTCATGAAGGATGATCAAAGGTGTGGAACAGTCCCCTCCTCACAAATGCATGAGTAACTTTGCTTGCTTATGGTCCATGAAAGAGGTGACTGGTAGAGGTACATGCTAGAAGTCATGGGAAGGCGTCAGGAAGCGATGTGAGAAGCAGAGGACACAATAGATTGCTAGCAGGTGTTAAAAGCAAGCTAAAGGAGGTGGTTCCCTGCGCAAGTTGTGATAAACCTGTGGAACCAGTTGCTGCACAAAGGTGTGGGTCCTAAAAGTTTGCATGGGTTTAAGGAGAGACTAGAGAAATTCACAGAAGAAAAAGCTCTCAGGGTCTGTAACTAAATACACAGAAACAACCTGCGGCTCAGGATGGCTCTTAGATAAGGGAGGTGGGGAGGGTGCTGGGAAGATTTGTTATGACACACTTGCCTTGATCTTACAGGCTTTCTGGGACACTGGGGAAATGGGTGCTTGGTCCTATCCAGCACACCCCCCTGGCTCTTTTTAAGGCTGTGTCCCCTGTACTGAAGCAGCCAGCTGGAGCCACGGTAGTGTGGACACATTGGAGGGCTGAGGCTGAGCTGACATCCACCAAACACTGATTTTTTCTGCATGCACTGCTGGGTATGAGAGCCGTGCTTTGGGGGACTGGGTGGGATATCTGCCAGTTCTGGGCTCCAGCACCATGATCCCTCCCATGCCTGACCCCGTCAGGCTGCATGAACAGGATCCAGACCTTTGCTGATGCACAGGACCCTGCAGGAACTTCCCTCGTGGAGGGTCTCCTAAGTGGGATCTGAAGGGTCCCAGCACAGGCAGAGAGTGCAGCCTGCGGTAGGCTCATGCACAGGTGTGGATTCAGGGCTGCAGTGAGATCTGCTCCCAGCAGAGCCTATCTGGTTTGGATCTGCTCTGGAGTGCCTGTCCATGGGCTGCAGACTGGCACTCAACCGTGTTTGCAAGTTGGTTTTGGATGGGTGAGGGAGAAGGAGAGGCAATCTCACCTGCCTGTCTCCTGCATGACTTTCCCAGCCCGAGGCTCTGCCAGCTTCCGTCTATTCAAAGGACCACAGCCTCTCCTGAGCTCACCTCCTCCCACACCTTCTCCCTGGTGCACTCCTGTGCTTTCCAGGCAACACCTCACAACCCTTCCTGCCTCCCTATCCCACACCTTCCTTCGTTACCAGCCTCTTGAATGATTCAATTTAGCCACCACCAAACACTTGAGCACTGATGTGCTCTGTGATTTACAAAGCACGCTGCCTCCCATGAATTCCTTGCCTGATGTTTTCAGAGACCTTTTGGGTAGCAAAGCAGCTATACATGACAGAGCAGTTGCTTTTTTCTCCTCCTTTTTAGGTTTCAGAGGATTCAGGGATTTCTGCGAGCTCCTTGAACAAGCTGCAAGTGTTTTGAGCTGAGAAGGTGAGCTGGACTCAGAGCCCTGAACATGAGGTCTTTGTGTATTCCATTGAAGTTAAATCCAAGGTCCAGGGGCCTTTCTCATCTTTTTTGGGACTGTAAGCAATCAGCTAGCACAGAAGGACAACGGGATTTAATGCCCTGAGCAGGAGAAAAACAGGCTGTCCTCCCTGTGTGCCCAGAAACCCACTGGGGAACACGGAGACACTGTCCTGGGAGTCTCTAAGAAAGAGAGCTGAGCTCTTCCTCAGCTTGTGGGGGTCCAGTTGCAGTTGTGCAGCCTGTTCTCTCCCCACTTGTGGCATGTGTGACCTGGAGAAAGCAGACGCTTGGTGTTTGCATGCAGACCCCCATCCTGCAACAGCTCCTGGGCTGAGACCTGGCACACTCATTTCACCAGGAGGAGCACAGGCAGCTCACCCGCTGCTATCCCTGAGGGCCGTGGCTGGGCTGGGAGTCGTACTGCACAGCAGCAAAATGGCAATTGAGCAATGGGCTGTCTGGTCTCGGCGGTTTTCATGTCCCAGTTGCTTTGGCCACGGCACAGTCGGGGCTCTGACAGGAGGGAGCTCCAGCAGCCAGAGAGGCTGCAGCCTGGAAGGGATCTCAGCATCAGGCTTTGGCTACCCTTACCCCCCAGGACAGGCGGCTTGCTGGCCTCTCCCTGAGCTCGGAGGAGGACAGGGACAGCATTTTCCTGGTTTCCCTGGGGCTGGATGGGGAAATTTGAGAGCATAGCTCTCCACCGCGCAGGAAGCCTGTGTGTTGGGCAATGGAGAAGGAGGCGGCTGGTTTTTATCCAAACAGGTCCCTGTCTTTTCCTTGCAGTAGAAGGGAAGGACAGAGATTTTGTCCTGCACCACAGCTCTGCCCTCCCACACATCCTCTCCCTGGAGCTGGCTGTGGGGGAAATGCGTGCGGCGGGGGTGACAGCAGGCTGGCTGGTGCAAGGGGGCTGTAGGACCAGGCTGACCCTCACCAGTGGCTGAAATCTCAGCGTACACTCCAAGCCTTGAGAAAGACAACCACACAGGTACCTCACGTTTTAGCCAGCCAGGCCTTGCACAGCAGGAAGCGTAATGCACCTCTCCGGGGTGGTGAGCTGAAGATTTCGCAGCTGGGGTTCCCAGGGGGATGCTTGGAGATGCTGTTTCTCCCATCTTCCCACAGCTGGACTGAGATGCCTCAGTGCCTAGCTGCATCACTCCTGCAGGGATGCCCTCGGGAGAGCCATCCTCTCCCCAGGCTCCCCTGCTGCTCTGCCTAAGCACTCACCGTGCAGCCCTGAGCTCTCCGTACATGTGGCAGAGACCCTGCAGAGGAGCAAAAAGGCTGGAAGGACATGCTCATCATACTCGTTTCCACAGACTTGCTCAGCTAGGTGCAAGTCCAGGTGCCTCGAAGCATCATATCTGGTTGTCTAAACCCTCTTGGTGGCTGGAGAGGTCCAGGAGATGGAGGCTGTAGTCACCGTGGATCTGATGCTGCAGGATTGAGAGGGAGCCTGTCACACCAAAGGGGGCTAGTGACAATTAGTTCCAACTACAGCAAACTGTAATCACCGAATTGTTCAGGAATAACTATGCCTTGATAACAACATTACACTTTCTATTTCCTTTATTGCTGTTCTTGTTAAATATAATTACCATGCAAATTGCACAGCGTAAGCAAGCCCAGGTGATTAACAGGGCCATGGGGGCCTTGGGAGCAGACGGAGGTGACTGCAAGTACATGTCTCTCTGCTTGCTTAGTTGTCTGTCCAGATTTGCACTTGGGAGAAGTCCTTACGTGGTCAGAGACTGTAAAGTGAGCTCAGCTCAGAGAAGTGAGGAAGGACTGTCTCAGGGAGACCAAGACAGACATGGCTGCAAGCTGACCAGCTATCTGCCAGTGGGTCCAAGGCAGGCTCTGCTGTGAAGACCTCTAGATGCAGTGTGGGACAAACTGGGGTCTGACTTCTCATAGCTGACCTTCAGGAACTGCTCTGCACACGTGTGCCCCGGAGTGAGGGGTTCCCCCGCCATCCAGTATCCCTGGCCACTTCAGTGCCAGTGGGCACTTGCTAAGCTTTGCATGATCCTACGGCTTGTGGTTCATCAGAATCACTCTTCCAGCTCTCACCATGCAACTACCTGCACAGATAAGAACTAGAAGATGCTCTTTCCTTCCTTCCTTCCTTCCTCGCTCATCAGCACATAGGTATCTGGAGGATGTGAACAGGAAGGCAGAGGAGGATCTGCTAAGCATAATGAAGTGGAGGAGTAGGACAGAAACTGCTGAACAGGGTTCCCTGGGGAGGGCTTGAAGCATTATCACCTGAGTCAGTGAGAAAGCTGCTGAACAAGCCTGCAGCATGGAAGGACAATCTCACAGATGCCCTGTGGGACAAGGACGGCTCCTCACTGCAAGGGCTGGGAGCTGGGATGCTCAGCTCTGGGCACCTGTGTGGGGTTAGCCCTCCACACGGTTTCCTGCTACCTCCTCGTCTGCCCTCTCCTGAGAATAATGGACATAGTGTCTCCCCTACACAGAATCACAGAATCACTAAGACTGGAAAACACCTGTAAGATCATCAAGTCCGACCATCAACCAACACCACCATGCCCATTAAACCATGTCCTGCAGTGCCACGTCCACACGTTCCTTGAACACCTCCAGTTATGGTGACTCCACCACCTCACTGCGCAGCCAGGTCCAATGCTTCACCACTCTCTCAGTAAAGAAATTTTTCCTAATATCCAGCCTGAACCTCTCCTGGCGCAACTTGAGGCCGTTTCCTCTTGTCCTGTCACTACTCACTTGGGAGAAGAGACCAACACCCACCTCTCTGCAACCCCCTTTCAGGTAGTTGTAGAGAGCGATAAGGTCTCCCCTCAGCCTCCTCTTCTCCAGACTGAACAACCCCAGTTCCCTCAGCCGCTCCTCATCAGACTTGTACTCCAGACCCCTCACCAGCTTCGTCGCCCTTCTCTGGACACACTCCAGCACCTCAATGTCCTTCTTGTAGTGAGCGGCCTTTCATTTCTGATTGACCCCAAGGCCTCTAACCCATATTGGTGAGTCTCGGTACCTCACCTTTGTCTCATAGGTGTAAAACAGCCTCTTGACTCAAGATGTCATGTCTCTACTGGAGCGGGACCTGGCAGTAGCTTGCTGCCACACGTCTTATTGGCTCTACTACAAAGCTGGGGCTGAAAACCCCAGCCCTTGTCCAGGAGTCATCCCAGGGCTGCAGCTGGGGCAAGGACAGACTGGGAGGCAACTTGCTTTTCCCCTTCTACTCTGGGCCACCTCTTTTCTCTGTGCTTGCCTTTACCAAGCTGAAAACAGCAGGTCAACAGCTCTTACCTGCTGTGCTTCCCGGTATGGCCGTGAGACATAGCTAATTATAGGGCTCTCAGCTCCTCAGATGAAATTCTCTTTCTATATATACATGCATACATACATATGTGCACCGAGTTTATTATTATTACCATGCCAGACAATCCTTCTTCATTAGAGCTTGGAATTTGCTTTCGATGCTTTCAGTCAGATCTTTAACATTATTTAAACATAGTGGGTTTGGGAGAGTTTTCGTTATTTTTAATGCAGACCAGATTTTGCTGGGATAAGAGAATGAAACTGCTCTTCATCCAGACCAACTAGCTGCCTCCCTGGCTACATGAACCAGGAGGGTCCTCCAAATTCAGCCTGCAGCCCCTTTGAAATCACAACCAGGTTGCCAAGGAGGAGAAAGGGAGGATGAAACCCCCCCTTTCCACCTGTGCCAGGGCTTGAGGGTCTGCGTGGACCATGGTGGCACGCCAAAGGCTCTCCCAAGTTTGGGGCGAGCATCAAGCAGGCGCCTGCAGCTCCCTCCTCTTCCCCGTGCGTCACAGCGCCCAAGGACGTCAGGAGCACATCTGGCGTGCCTGGGCGCGTGACGGGGAAGGAGTCCCCGTGCTCCGCACAGCTGGAGCTGTGTGTCTGCTCGCAGGCGCCTTTGAACACCCGGCCCTGCTACGTGGTGTGTCCCCAGCTGCAACGCCCCGCTGGGACCACTGCCTCTCCAGGACCCCATATGTCAGAGGTAAGACGTCTCATCTTGGATCCCCCACCCAGCTGGGTCTGGTATGTGGGTCCTGGAGGAGGGAGAGGCCACAGCCCTTCGCTGGGAACGTGTGAGATCCAGGCGAAGAAGGGAGGGAGTTGTCTGAGATTCACATGCCGCAGGAACAGGGCCATATCCAAGCGGTCCCGGCTGTGCAACTGTGGGAAAGACAGACACAGACTGCTTTTTTGAGCAGTCCCAGGGCACCTAAAATGAGTTTTGTGGAAAAAAAATATTCTGATCAGGGCAGAAGGTCCTCTGGATGATGTTCCTTTTAAATGTCCTTTTTGGGGGAAGGAAGGAAAGAAGGAAGGAAAGAGAGAGAGAAAGAAAGAGAAAAAGAGAGGGAAGAAGAGATAGTCTTCAAATTATCTTCAGCAGCTGAAAAACAAACAGACACAAGTTAGGTATCGGAATAGCTTTTCTTCCAGAAAGTGAAAAAAAAAAATAAAATCCCTTACAAGATCTCTCTGGTGTAGAAACACTTGGTGGAAGAGATGGGAGCAAACCACCATAATGCAGAGATGCCCAGGTGCAAGGGAGAGCGATTGAAGCTGAAATAAAATGTTGGCACTAGAACAAACAAGTATAAACGGGCCATGAATAAATATAAGCTGGAGATGAGAAGAAAATAGCCAACCAACAAGTGTCCTGCAAAGAAATGATGGGGAGAGAGAGATTAAAGAAAGCACAGAGAGGGCCCCAAGACTGAATGAGCACTTTGCCTTATTTTTTGATAAGACCAGCGCTGCTGCTCCTGGGTGCAAAGGCTTGAAGCGTAATTAGGAACGAGGGTATGGAAATTATCACAGCTGGTCTGGAAGCAAAGCTTGTTGAGCCCAATGCTCTGAGCTTCGTGGGACTGGGCAACCTCCATCCCAGGGAACCAGCAGGTTGGCTAGTGGGAATTCAAGCATCTCCTAGGACATGGTGTGGTGTGATGGGATTAAACTGTCTATAACCGAGCTGAGGCTGGAAACCCAAAGCCATCTCCTACCCGTGGGTGCAGGAGGCTCTGAGAGGCTGCTGCCACTGTGGGCCAGGCAGGAGATGCTGGTAGGGCTGGAGGTGCAGCCCTGGAAAGCTGGTGGGACTCCCAGTGGGATTTTTTTGCAGTATAACCAGAGCCATGTTAGACCCCGGAGTTTGCAGAGCAAGAGGTGTCCGCAGCAGTCCCCCATGGCGCAGCGGAGGGGGAGCCGCTCCTCCACCTTTGCGTTCCAAACCACTGCCTCCCTTGGCATCATCAGTCGAGAAAGCTGCCATCCACTTGAGGCTCTCTCCTTCTTCTTGTCCTGATTATTATGATCATTACTGTCTCATTTCGAGCTGTAAATCAGAAATATTGTGCCTCGTATTTTTCCTCCCTGGGGAACACATAACTAGGGGTGAGATTGGCTCTGAAGTTCAGTGCTGTTCTGTTGAAAAACTGCCTCGACAAATCGAAACTGTCTCACTTTTTAAAAGAAGTTTTGATTGGAATCAATCTTTCTTTTTTTTATGAGCATAAAAAGGGAGTAGTTAAAAGTAAGATTTATTCCAAATTCATCTTATCAGCTCTGAGACATTCAATTTTGTAATCAATTCCCACAGGGGCTCCACCAAGAAGCCCATATTCAGAATCAATCTTGTATTTCATTAGGTTATTTCTGGTGTTAAAAAATAAGATTGATTCTTACTTTATGTTATAGCGCTACAGCAATTTATTTTTTAATGATATGAGGTAAGAATCAATCTCTGGCTTCTTCTTCCTTTTTTCTTTTTTCTAAATCCTGCTTTTCCTGCATTGGTTTTGTTAGAGCCAAGAGAATTTAGCAAGTTCTGAAGGATTTTCAAATTATTCTTGTGCAAATTTAGACCCCGTTGGTACCAGCCTGCTGCTCGCAGGATCCGCAGAGCACCAAGGGGCTCAAAGGATGAAAGGCACAATCTGCCCTACCCTGGGATTTCAGTAGTACATCCCAGAAAACTGCCACAGGCATCATTTCCCACTGACCCAAAGCCATTCATGCCAGGGTGCAAAGTGCAGATTATGCACTTGTTTTGCAGCAGTGTGAAGTCTCCAAGTTTCAGACGCCTGGGTCCCAGCAGGGCATCACCCTTTGTGTGGGTGGAGTTTTGCTGGGACCTACAAATATGCCCTTTCTAGCACATCCCCATTTTAGCAGACAGGGCATGCAGACCGCCTGACTGCCTTCTTGCCTGTGTGCTGCTCTACAGCTCCTGGCAGCCGGCATCCTGACCTCCCCGGACTCCCACACCACATCCAGCATCCCTAGGAGCAGGTTTCCTACCTTCCTCCCCCAGGGAATCCCCCGCTGCTGTCCAGGAGCAGACGAGCCACGGAGATCCTCGTCCAGGCAGCACCCAGAAGGACAGAGGGAAGTGGCCACTGGCATCTGGATCTCCTGCACCAGGAGACAGAGGGAGCACTCACCTCCACTTGCTCCCTGCCTGCCTCTTATCACCAGCCTGAGCAGCGGTGTGCATCTCAGCCCGCTCTGTGATGCTGATGTGATGCTGCTGCGATGCTGCTGCTGTCTTCTGTGAGAGGAGCTGGGAGAAGTCTTCTGGCCAGCACAGACCTCTGGTAGGGCTCTGCCACCCTCCTCACACCCCGGAGAGCATCCTTTGGAGGACTTTTGAGTCCCGTCTGCTCCCAGCAGCCCCCTCTTTGCCCAATGACACTGGTTGTTAACCATTCCCATAATCACAATGACAATAATTATCCGTGACTAAATTAATCCTTAACAATTTATAATGAGTTGTGATCCATCACGAGTGAATCAGAAGTTACTCAAGCAAGCAGAGGTGCTTTTCACAGGTAGCTGGGAAATTATCTTGCTTGCAGCACTGGGACTTGGGTGTCACTGTGCTGGTGTTTGCCTGGCTATTCTCAAGATATTTTGTTTTAGGTTGTAGGACTGTTTGAAGGCTCAGCCTTCTCCTTTCTTCCTTCTTTTTCCCTTTGTGCCTAGGAACAAAACACAGGTTTCCAGAAATGAGGGGAATAAACTGCTGGAGTAACTGGCCTGGGAGGTAGCCCATGAATTGAAGCTCCCTAAAACTCAAGAAAATTGACCTCATGGAGTCCTGCTGGCCCTGGTGGATCAAGGCACCCAGGGCAGCCAGCCTTCACCCTCCTAGGGCGCAGAATTTGGCCCTGTGTTGTGCAGATATGATTCACAGATTGCAAGGGCTGGGCTCTCTCCCTTGCTATGCGGGACATACTGGAGCAAGGTCTCCAAATTTTGCTCATGGTGGTGGGGTCCTAGCTGGTCTTTAATGTACCACTGGCCATCTGGTCTTGGAAAAATGGCATTCCCCAGGGCTCAGCCCTGTGCTTGCAACTTGGCCACTCCAGACAGTACAGGGTTTGGAGGAGAATCTGAACAGTGACAGCCAGAGCAGCAAACCTTTTCCTGCCCCAACACCACTAGAGCCCTCTGAAGTCCTTGCCAGAGCTCTTATTAGCAAGGCGTGACCCAAATTTCAGCATCCAGCAGAAGTGAAAATTTGCCTTAATGTTCATCTTACACCCAGCAGTAGAACAGCTCCAGCTCCCCAGCCCCAGGTCCACATCCCCAACCAGGCAGGTGAGATCTCTGGGGTTGGTTGTCTTTCGTGTCCCAGGCTCAGTCTTGACCTCAGTGGAGGGCTGAACCCTTTTGCCTTCAGGCAGGTGACTGGGAAGCAGCAGAGTTTACTGGGACCTTTCCCCCTTCCTCTCTCCCAAGGTCACCGGCCCCCAGGTCAGCTCATGCAGTGGGCATACACTTACAATGTGATAAGCTCCATGGCTTGGCTGCACTGGGAAGGATTGAGGTGTGAGGCTGTAGATTGGAAGGTGTCCTTTCCCATGGGGAAAATGCTGCCAGGTTTCATCACACACCCTTGGGAATTCTGAAGCAGCACGGCAGGACTGGGAGATGCAGAGAAAACGGGCAGTGGGAGCCTCCTGCAAGTTGCACACCCCAGATGCTTGGCTTGAGGGGTCTGTATGAAGCAGAGATCCCTCCAGGCTCACTCACATGTGGTGTCCTTGTGCATGTCGTGGGTGCAAATCTCCAATTTCATCTCTCTCTATCTGCCTGTTACTCTGGCTGTCTCCTCATGCGTGTCTCTTGCTTGTCTCTATCTTTGTCACTACGTACATATCTGTCTGTCTGTGGCTCTGTTAGTCTTCAAAGGCCCTGAGTTCATTTGATTTCATTATCATTTCCCATCTCTTGAGCTCTATCTCTTTGTTTTTTCCCCTTTTCTCATTATAATTTACATGCGGCTTGGGTACATGCTGGAAATGAAATGTGAATTTGATAAAGCAGCCACGGCTCTCGCTCCCAGCCATGGCCTGAAAGCCCTGAACCCCTTGGAGAAAAGCAGGCTTTTCTTTTTTTTTTTTTTCATAAAGGGGAAAAAAAATTGATTTTTTTCCATTGCACTGGCACAGAATGAAATTCTTCCAGCAATTACCGGGAGATAATGGCCTGAAATTAAACAGTCCTATCTCACTCTCTAACTATAGGACTTTTTATTTTTTCAAACTGTTGAATACCAAGTGAATAATAATCAGGCAGGCATTAGGCATTCACACTCAGGCTACCTGGGACATGAAAGTACGTACACATGGCAAAGCTCCTTTTATTGTTTGTGATTAACAGCAAACCGTCAAGACACGCAGAGATGTATGCAAATGGAGAGCGACATTAGCCTCGTGCCCAGCAATACGTTGCTAAATCAGCTATGGATATCAGTGTTGCCTTGCTCGCGGGAACATCGGATTGATGGAGAGCCTACCCTGCACCAAGCGGCTGGGGGAACAACCTTCACAGTAGAGGTACCCAGCACCAAGCACACCTTGTCTCTTGCCCATCTGTGCCTTCTGCTGCAGTGTGAATTCTCCCATTCATGTCCCCAGTTTGCAGTGCGGTGCCTGGAAGAGGTGGATGTAAAGAAGGAGTCAGAAGGAGCATGGAGATCCGGTCAGATCCCTGGGGTAGTTCTGGACTGCATGGACGTTTTCTGGACTGCACAACCCCAGACACTCCTGCAGGTCATCACACCTTTTTTTCCTGCTCTCCTCATCTCTCAGGGGGGCAGTTGCAGGGCTCCGCCATGGCCATGGAGCTGGCACGCAGTGTCTGAGCAGCCTGGTAGAGCCAGAGCCAGCACATCACTTCCTGCTGAGCCAATCTCACTCGAATTACCCAGGAGATGTCAGCAAAAATGTAATTGAGCTGCCCTGATTTAAACGCAGCTTGATCTACAAGGGGAAGGGAAGAAATCCAGGAGGCTGGAGCATGACTTCTAAAACTGGCAAGAGGTAAAAAGAGGTGAGGAGATGGCTGAGACTGAGCATCCTGCTCTGTGGGGTGTTAAATACCCCATGGGGTGTTAAATACCCTATGCATGACCTCTGCGAAAGGTTTGCAAAGATGAAGCACGGGGCTGTGGGCAGGCAGCCTCCTGCAGCGACAGGGATATATATCTGAGGGGAGCCTGGGACTTGCAGGAGCTGCCTCCACTTCTTGTCAATCTGCAAGAGGCATTCTGAAACCAGGTACTGAATTCCAGAAAGAAGTAGAGGGCAGGGACACATCTTGTTGAGAGGGAGCCTTCCCCACCATGGCTTATCCAAGAGGATACTTGGAGAAGGTGGTAAGGCTGGGAATGGTCTGCTCCAGACTGCATATGGCAATGACCTGCCACCATCCTACCAGCCACACAACGGGGTACAGCCCACTCAAATGCACCCCAGCTTGGGATCAAGCTGCGATAGCTACCTTGGAGCGTCGCTCACTGTCTGTCCTCATCCAGTAGCACGGGTGCCCCCTTCACCCGTGACTTGTGTTCAGCTGAAGCTCAAAGGGCAGGGGAATGGGCCATGGAACCGGGGAAGATCATTATGTTCCGTAATCCTGAAATGGCTTTTCCACCAGAAACTTGGATTCATCTCACGTGGATTCCTTTTGCTTCAAAATTATTTCTAAAAAGACCTTTTAAAAATTGTTGAAATGCCCTCCTTCAATAGCTGCATGACACAGGACCTTTTCTTTGCTAGGAAATACCTTCACTGAATAAAACTTGTCAATTTATAGTCATGACTGCAAATCAAAATTAAAAGGTAAATCACATCAAATACTCCCAAATTCACCAAACAGCATGATATATTTCTGAGTGAGGGGTACTGATGGGTGATTTTTCAGTTCCCAGCAGTAGCTCTTTCTCCTGCGGTGGGACTAGAGGATGTTTCAGCATCTCAGTAAGTCCTCCTGGAGCAGGCAGGACACACAGGTGAGCCCCAGCAGCTTTCTGCAGAGCTGGGCACGGACCGGTGTAGGCAGGTAGGGGTTCTGCCTCTCTAACCTGAGCTGGGAATCCTCCAGAAGGGTTAACAAAATACAGGGAATGCTGTAGCCGTGCCTGTAATTTATTTAAGCTTTCAAAAGGCTTTTGATAAAGTCCCTCATAGGAGGCTATTAAGGAAAACTTGGTAACCACAGGATGAGAGGAAAAGCCAAGGCATGGATTAAAACCGAGATAAGATGGGGAGGGAAGGGAAGGAGCAAACAGCCAATTCTCAGCAGACAGAAAGGTTAATAGTGGAGAGCCCCGAGGTCGCTCGAGGCCCTGAGTGGTTGAATATATTTATTAACACAAGCACAGAAGGGAAGGGAACAGTGTGGCTGTGGAGCTCGCTGGGGGCTACCGCAGTGGGTCCCGGTGAAGGCGGAGGGGGGTGAGATGCAGCTGGAGTCCTGTGCGGGCTGGAATGAGGCAGGCGATGGGTGATGCTGCACCCGGGGCTGTGACCAGGGCTGGTGTGGGAGCTGGGGCACCCCAGTGGGTTGTAGCTGCTTGTGGGGTGCATGGGAGGGTTGTGAAAGGCACTGCCCTGGTCTCTGTCAGAAGGAGCCAGGGCAAAGGGAGCCAGCTCACATCCAACACAGAGGCACAACGATAAGGGTCGGGTGGTAACAACCCTGAAACAGGTCAAATAAGCATCCCTTTAAGTCAGTGGGACTGATTTATACCAGCTGAAGAAGTGCCCCAAAGGTTGTATTTCAAAGACCCAGCAATAACCCCCCAATACAGGTGGCATTAGCCACTTCTCGTATCGGAGATGTGGGTCGCATCTCCTTCTCCCCAGCGAGGCAGGACCGCAGCCCTCTGGACTTCAAGTGCCGTGCAAAAGCCAAGCTCATTAATTTAAATATTAATCTAAGGGATGAACAGGATCCAAAAGAGAGGTCTGAAAAAACTAACTGCTGAGCATAAAAAGAAATATTGGCTATTGACTCAGTGAATATTATCCATCCTGTGCAAACAGCCCCATGGAGCAAACAGTCTGTGGACACCTGATTAAACAGTGTTTATGATAACTGGTGGAGAATGTCTTTTTAATTACTTTTGTGGGAGGGAATGCAGTTTCATGTAAGAAGGTTTTTTTTGGGCACAACCAGCTTGAAAAAATACTTGACTTGAGAAATGGCTGCAAAAAAGAGTTCGGAAAGTGGGAGGAAGCTTTTTGGTCTTTTCCAGGAGAGAAAGAAAAGATTGCAAGTTTCAAAATGGTTCCTCATTTTGAAGAATGAACTAACCAGAGATTAAAAAGAAACCAGAAAGGAAAAGCCCAAAATGACACAAACCATTTTGAAACTATTAAAATATTACATTTCCAAAATTATTAACATGAGGTATTTCCAAAGATTTCCATGAACTCAAACCATTTTTTGATTAATTTTCCAGTCACAATTTTGATTTTTTTCTTTAGAAAAGTAAAATTTAGAAAATGGGTAAAACTTTTGGTGAGACATCCTTGGAGAGAAAATTGCTCCTGTCTCAAATCCATGTAGAGATGAGCCGTGTAAGGAGGAATTATATCTCAGCAGTAATCTCAGTCACGGGGTTTCCTAATTGTGTGCTCCATGTTTTGAACATCCGCACCCTTTTAATGGATTTTCCTAGGTTGATTATACCATTATTTCACTGTGCATGTATAAAACTGGCTGTTCAAAGTCAACTGTAAATGAAAATTGCAGTCGTTAAATTGCTGGGGTGGCTAACTTGCTGGCTGCAAAACAAAACCGGCACCCACTAATTGGCCTTTAAACGAGGATGGCGGGGAAACGCTGAGACACGTCTCTGGCATCCATCGGGCACCATCCAACAGCAAACTGAGCATCAGGAAAGCAAAAGTCACTTGAAAGACCCTCCGGCTGCCAAGGTCAGCAAACTGCCCAAGCTGCCGTGCTGTGGCCCAGGGGGACAATCTGGAAGGCTGAGCTGTGTGCAAACTTTCTCTCCTCTCCGAGGTCACTTGCTGCCTGCAATGTTAATTATCCATTAAGAAAACAAACAAGCAAACCCATCTCCCTGCCCAAGGTGACTCCAGAGGGTACAAGGGGCTGGGACAGCCCTCCTCCCTGCTCTGCTGGCAGAAGGAAGAAAACCTACACCTGACCCACGTCCACACCACTGCTGACAGCAATTACACAATAAAATCAAATAGACGAGCAAAAATCATCCAAGCGATAAACTTTCCAGCTCTGCTGTTCATCTACCTTAAGGTGAGACAGTTTGAGGCTTTTCAGCCTTCCTGGATCCTCCTATTTCTCTTTGCTTTTGTCCTCTTCTTCTTCATCCTCACCCTCATTAGAGACGGACAGGAAAATAAGATGCTAACAAAACATCCTTCAGCGGTATTTGCCACCTTGTGGATGTCGCAGCGTTTTGCAGAGATCCCTCCATGGCGGCAGAGAGCAGCAGGAGGCAGGCTGTGTCTGCTGGGACCTCCACGGTTTTGCCACCCGGGCTCCCCAGGTGCCCCTCACCTCTCACTGGACAGGCATGGGCCAAGGACATGTAGCCTGGGCAGACAATGTCACTTGAGACTCCTGCACCTGCCTGGGACTTGTGCGCTGCCAGGGCAGACCACCAAATGGGTTGCCCCAGGATGCACCTCCTCCCTTGGAGCATCCTCAGATAGTTGTTTTTCCTTCTGGATCAGAATAAGGTCAAAGTATCAAAGCCTGCCACTGAACAGTCATCGTCTTCCACCAAGCAAGCCTAAGTGGAAAACATATTTAGTTCTGTCTCTGGAACTTATGAAGACAGTCCCCAAGAAACCTGGTTAGAGACCAGGGAGGTCTTTGTCCTCAGGGTCCAGCAAGCAGTCCCTCCAGCTTCTCTCCAGTAGGGATAAAAGCAGGGATAAAAAGCAGGTAGCACTGATTGCAGCTCTCTTGGCTGATCTTGCAAGTTCTGTTTTGTGGACATCGTGTAACCGGGGAACTGGAAAGTACCATCGGGGGCTTTTTAGGCTGTTCCCTGCCTTGGGGCAGAAGCAGCTCTAGTGAAACTAAGCGTGTGCTTCTCCTGCCACCCTTACAGACCTCAGGCAACAGACCCTTAACTCGACTCTTTATGCCTCACCGAAGTCTCCCTTGCTGGCATAGGCAAGAGTTAGAGAGGAATTTAAAAGGAAGCTAAAAAACAAAGTTTACCAACGAACTGTCTTTTTAACCTGTCTGCCTTGAGTTCCTCTTTGCTGTCGCACCCCTTCCGTGCTAAACATATATCTCAGCTCACTGGCAAAGAAACACCCACCTGGATTAGTGATAATAAAGTTTGGGACATAAGTTGTTCAAGAACAGTACTAGGGACTGGTGGTGCTTTGAGGTCCCATGGATGGGGTGTCACAACGGCACTCCATGAATGGGAAATCCGCTCTGTAGTGAGACGCAGGTCCTGTGTCACACTAAGGGGACTCAGCTGACAATATCCCCTTCAGGCACCAGCTTTGATGTCTCATTTCCAGACTCACGAGAGCTGATGTGAAGGGATGTGCATACACCAGGTTACGGGGAAATTATTTCAGTTCAGCTGCAGGTTTGGAAGGGAATTTGCTCTGGAGGAGTCTCACTGGCACCAGCATGGGTTGAAAACAGTAGAAAGTTAAAAAGCAAGCTACGTGCCTCATCTGGTTTTTGCATCACTCAGCAAGGTAGCGGTCTCGTTTAACATATTTATTAATGATCTGGAAGGAGAGGTAAACAGCTTGTTAATTACATTCTCCTGCCTCAGTTGGGAGGCATTGCGAATGCCAGCGCAGATTGTGTAATAATAGAAAGAGACACCAGAGATGTTAGAAAGACAGGAAGGAAAGAAAATGGAATCCCTCTTGGGCTCAGGCAAATTGCAAAATAATCCAGTAGTGGGGTTTTTAGCAGGAACAGTGAGCCAGTTTGGGAAAAGACCGGTGGCCAGCAAAGAAGAAAGGGATTTTAGAGCAGCCAAACATGCGCTTAGGAGGGTTGGCATGGGAGAGAGCTGAGTGTGAGAGTGGGAAATGATCCTCCCCCATCAGCCTGCGTGCCCAGGCTGCCGTGCTCCTCGCTGTGTTATCAGAGCGGCAATGACGAACCGATGCTGTCTCAAGGAAGAGTTACAAATATGATCAGAGGCCCTGGGGAAGGGGGGAATTGCTTCATGAGGAAAGATTAAAAGTGCTTACATGCGTCAAGCTCAGTTAAATGATGTGCAGGGGAGGTGGGATAGCAGCTGACAAATATTTGAAGGGCATAAATCTAGAGGTGACAGTGGGCTATAAATATGAGAGAGGAGCTCTTGAGGAGTGCAGGTGTCATTTTGGGTATACGTAACATCTGTCACGTTGCAGGTCGGGGGAGCAGTAGTGCCTGTATGGCTGCTCCTCAGCACCAGGATTTGAGATACTGAAGGGAAGGGTGAAAGGTGAAATACCCACATTTATCATTATGACTTACCACTCTTAGGCAATAGCACAGCCAGCTGCTGCAAGAACTGTGGGCAGGAGGGCTCCAGCCTGCTCCTTATCAGGGACTGAACTAAGTGCTTGCAAAGCAATGAGGAGGGGGAAAAGTTTCTGAGTCCCTTTTGGCTGCTGGGGGATGGGAAGGGAGCTGGGAAGGAGGGAGATACCCTGGATGCTCTCAGCAGGCTGGGACCTCTGACACAGGTATGCCTTAATGTGCCTCTGATGCCCAAAGAACTGAGATTGTGAAGGTCAACGACTGCCTGCAAACACAGGCTGAACCAAGAAAATGGCTGCACAGACCTGGCTGGTGCCTCCCTCCCTGTCAAATATAGCCTTTTAATTTCAGGGTTAAAAAAGGTAGTCTGGGGATGAAGAAAAGCTCTGATATAGTGACTGATGTGTGAGGAAAGATCTATACAAAACCACAAACACTATGTTTTGTCAAAGAGAGTGGCAAGCAATGGGGAAACAAGAACATGCCTGTCATTGGGGAATGGGGTTATATGCCATCAATTCCTGTCCACAGGCTCAGTTTAGGTCTTTCTGCTTCAACGTAGGTGGCTCAGAAAGCTCCTCAGGGCTGTCAGTGGGGACGCTGCAGATCTATTTATGGATTCACTAGAAAAAAATGCTCTTGTCTGTAGTCTGTCAACCAGCATAGGTGGAGGAGGGCTCTGAAGTTAGGACTGCAGCAACGTAAAGAGGAGCTTCATCTTGGCTCTGTTTGGGAGTCACTGCCTTGGTGAAACAATGGTATCAAAAATGAAGTGTCTAGAACCAAAACTCTGGCTCTGAGCCCTGGGAGTAGCGGATAGACAGCTTGAGACCGCGTAACTTGGCTGGTGTGGGTCAGAAGTGATGGGTCTACCGGAGGATCTCCAATGCTGCCTTCCTTACCCTCCCCTGGTCAGGATTTTCCCTCCATTGCAGAAATTCTGTAAACAATGCAGGGGAAGTTACTTGTCCAAGAGTTTTTTGAAGAAAAGTTAGCTAAAGCATGTGCCTTGCAGAGAATATCCTTGTGCCAGCCCACAGAAATGGGCCAGCCAATCTGATGGCTTTTTCCTGTACTAAAAATGCTAAATGGCTTCTTTTTTTGATGCATGACACACTAGCCTTCCTTGCACCCTGCAGGGTTCTTTTGCCCTCCTTGTACTGGCTTTTGAACAACTCATCTGCCACTTCAGACTGCATTCGACTGTGGGATCCTCTCAAAAAAGCAAGCTCTCTGTGATAACTGAGAAGTGTCCTTTCAGACTTAAGTTCCTCTTCTGCAGCTCCTACTAAATACAGCACTTAGAGTTTTATGGTGCTTTTCATTTTCAAAGTGCTTTATAAACATTAATAATACAACACACATGAACTCCATCACCACAGTAATACCCTAATCCTTTCTCTTATCTCCTCTTCAGGCTCAGAACTTCTAGCCCGACAGATGCCCACAAGCTCTGGAGTTCTCCGACAAATAAACACCATTAAAAATAATCTCTGCTCTCTCTCTTCTTCCTCTTTTAAAAGCATCTCTCTGCAGCCCTTCATGCCAGTAATCCATTATTTCTGTCAGCTGCAGGGTTATGAACTGCCTATGGTAATTGGCTTGAAGAGTACTGGAACCCAGAAGGGTTAGAGCTCTCTGGTCTACCTTTGCAGCAGCTTTATAGAGGGACTCCACACAAGGGTTAGAGCTCTCTGGTCTACCTTTGCAGCAGCTTTATAGAGGGACTCCACACAAGGACCACATCCTTGTGATCCTGAGACTCAGTGTAGGCACTGGATTTTCCACCCTTGGAGCTAAACCCAGCTCTAGCAGGAGGCTGGACCCTAAGAGCCAGCAAGCCCTTCTTTGCCAGCCCTCAGTGGTGTGACTTGTCCTTGTGTATCTCATACAAAACAGTGAGGATGTGGTCCCTAATCCTGCTGCCTGCTCCATGCGTGCCATACAGAGCAGGCAGCAGCTCAGTAGGCAGGACTGATCCAATACAAAGTGATCCCATCATATATTCTGGAAAAAATAAATTGGAGGGGGCTTGCCCAAATGTGCCAGGCTGGACAGGGCTCAATTATTTCATTCATCCCAAGGTACGTTGTCCTTGAGTCCGAGCCACCAGCCATGCAGCTGTGTGTCCTGGTAGGATTTCACTCTTGTTCCTTTAAGACAAGGGTTTGGCTTGGCTTGTACTCCCTACAACATCCCTGCCTGTTGCTCTGGATGCTGTATGGACACACATTGAATGATTCCAGCTTGAGGCTGCAAAACAGACAGCAGAAGAAGTGTCAGCCGCAGTTTTCAGGTAAGGCGTGACAAGGCTAAGGAGTCAGCCTTGGTGTGTCTCTCCTCTGATTGCGTTGGGTTCATGGACCTTATGACTCTTCCAGCAACAAAACCAGGTTATTCCTAAGTGCTTTGAAGAAGCTGTGGGTCAAGCAGGCGGTCCGTGGCAGGAACATGGCTTGATGCCAGCTCAGCACTGGTCCAGTGCCCTCACCCCAAAGCTATCCTTTTTTGGGTCATACCTTGCTTTCAGCTTGCTGTGGTTAGCAATGATCTTTGCAGACACCTCTACAGCATCTGTCTCTAATGCTTGTCTGCACATTTTTTTTCTCTTTGCCCTGCTCAGATTTCACCAACCTTAAAACACAATTTCAATTTCTTCCCTTGATTTTGTATTCAGATTTAGCAACCTGCATCTCAAATTTATGCTTAATAATTCTCCTTATCAAGCCATCAAGTAATTTTCCTCCCTCAAATTACTGCCTCCCCCAACTCTCTCTGCAACTCCTCCTCCTCTTTCTCCATCTCTCTTTTGTATCTGGCAATATTTCAGACTCCTTCCGTAATTTGCTTGACTGTGTAATTGATCAGAATAACTCAGTTTTACTACAATTTGCTTGAAATCCCTTTGTTAGCAATTAGAACACTTTGTTTAAAGACAAATAAGATTTAATGCGACTCTCTTACTTGGCAACCTCCCAGTCTGGTCTTTCCATGCCTCCTTGCGGCTGTCTGCTCCCTGCTACCCTACTCAACAGCTGGCAACAAATCCTCTGTCTCTTGCCTCTGGGATTCTGCCCTCTGCCTCTGCCCCCCCTGCCTCTGGCACTGCCTGGCCCATCTTCCTCACTGATTTGCCAAGGTTTATTATATTGGCATGGAGCACGTGGTGTGCCTTCCCTCCCCTCGCTGCCCCCCTCTCTCCCTGAAGATGCTCCGGCTCCCACTGGAGGAGCAAATGGGTCTGAACCAGTCATCAGGACACTGAAGTGGTTATGGACCACGTGAGGAATAGCCTCATGCCTAGAGGGCAAAGAAGCTGCCTGTTACAAGAGAGCACATCGGATTATGGAAGGGATGCAGGAGTAGGTAGATGATGTGCATGCTTCCGGATTTAAAGTCTCGTCCAGAAGTACCTACAATAGCAGTGCCTTGAATGTGTCTCAGCTCTCTTTTCCTGAATTCCTTCAGCATCCTCAGCATACTGGAAACCATTCCCGTGTGATAAATCCCAGAGACTAGCTTTCATCCCCATTGGAAAATGTCTCTCCAGCTGTCCAGACTACTGCAGCCCCAATGCTGTCAAAGTCCAAGCCCTCCCTGGTGCTCCTCTGGCTCACGCAGCCATCTTTGTCCGTGGCTGGCTCCGAAGGTGACAGTCAGTCAGCTGCAAACTGTCTACTGTCAGGAGGGCTGTTCCTTCACCCTACCCAGTGTGGGGAGTAGGGTAACAGCTGTTGCTACAGGACCTGGGTTTTTGTCTGAGACTCTTGCTGTGGTCTTAGCTTCACTTGGCCCTGGTCTGGTTGCAGAGTACATTAGGTGGACATGGAGTTGCGTATGCAAGGGGTACCAGTTGGTGGGTAGCACATGCTGTGTAGGGCAGAGGAGACCATGACAAGGAGCCAGGACCTGCGTCTAGACAATCAGGTGAATCTCTCCTGATTTGTGCTCAGTTGTCATCCTTTTCTCTAGTCTCCCCCGCAGCAGCATCGTGCCTTTAAGTAGAGCCCCATCCTTCTGATTCACTTGCTGCATCCCTGTGTTATGGCAGGTGACAGAGCATGGCAAGTCCCAGCACAGGGGCTGCATCTGGGACACAGGCTTCCCTCCAGGGAGGTCTTGCCCATCGCATGGATGCTTTCTCCAGACACGTCTGGCCAGCTGAGAGGCGGTCAGGCTATCTACTGCATCTCACATGTGGGGACCCAGCACTGGAGGGAGTCTTCCTTGCTGTGCTGCTGGTGCCTGAGATCCTGACCAGGCAACAGGCATCATCTGCAACCTGGGACCTCCTGGGCCGGCAGTGCATCGCTAACCTGTAGCAACACCAGTACCTTGGGCCATGTGGTGGCAAGCCACGCGATGCCAAGAGCAGAGCGAAACTCTCTCCCCCTCCCCGGAATAATCTCATCAGAAGCATTGTATTCAGTGTCTGCCTTGCCTTGGGAAACTGCATATGCATCTGTCTGGGAGGACGCAGCCATGCAGGCTCCAGAACGGTGGTTATGTCTCCCAGGGGATTTTGGATCTAGCAACGTGCTTTCAATCGCCTGATGCTTTGTGTGCTGGCGGGGGGAGCCGGGGGAAGGGCTCATCCAGACACTCTCCTTTCTGCCTGAGTGGGTAGCGGTGTCCATCAAAGCAATGGAGGAAATCCATGCGGTTAACGTGGTGTGTCATGGAATATCAAAACATGCCACAGGATTTCCGGCCAAAATGTCAAGTAGGGTCTCATGAAAATATCTGACACCGGAATTACCCTCTGCCAAAGCTCAGTGGAATTGCACTGCGGCTGGACAGTAAGAGCCTGTTATTTGCAATCGACTCATAACTGCTCTGTTAGCACTGGGATTTGGGCCACTGAGCTTCTTCCAAGTGCGTTTCATAAACCTGGGTCTAGCTTCTTGCTCTGAGAGCATTTTCTGCAGAGCAGTTTGGATTCTGCAGCCGGCCCAGTGCCCTTTGGCACTTCGCATTCTGAACAAAGAAATGCAATGTTTTAAATATTTCAAAATGTGCTCAGAAGGCACTGCAAGTAGCAAATGTAGGTGACCAGGGACGTAGAGTCTTCAGCTTTGCGGGAGCTGTGACTAGCTGATTTAAAAACCCTTAGATGATTTTAAAACCCCATTCTAAATCGATACGAGTTTTGGAGTTAAATGCTTAAGAAGAGGAAAGTGGTATTGAATGACAGCATGCAGACTGGCTTGCTACAAGCTGACTATCACAGGAGTAGCCCATTTGGATTGGGAATAACCTCTTTTATACAAGCATTTGCAAACTGACATTTCTGGTCTGAACTGTCACCTGGGCTCACCCAGGACTTGAAGACAGCAAGGAAGGGAAGGAGCGCAAGTGTAGGCACGGTGCCAGCCTGTCAGAACGGGCACCAAAACACACCCCGGTACCACAACTACTGCTGCACTTGGCCAGAGGATCTGGCGGTACCCAGAAGGGGCAGGAGCCAGAGAAGGCTGCTGGCACAGGTCTGGGGCTGCTGCTGCTGGAGGCAGCAAAAAGGGATAGCAAATGAACCACCATGTTATTTGCATTGTGTCTGGTTTTAATTCCTAATTCCTACTAGCTGAGCTGGGTTTTGAAAGGACCTGTTGCTTTTATTTATCTGTTTTGGATCTTTTGAAAAATAAATGCATTAAAGAGATACAATTAGTGATGCAGTGGTGAGAAAAAATGCAGGTTACTTGTTTCAGGGAATTTCTCAGAATTACTAATTTTTTTTCATGTTGCTGCTACCATCCCTCACCACCACCAGCCACAAGCAATATTATTTTCCCCAAAATGGCTTTTTAAGACAAATGCTTACTGTCAGGGTATGAAATCTGGGTTTGTGTTACTCCTTGGGCTGTAAGAGGATTAAGTTGAGATAGTCAGAAGACAGTCAGCATCTTTGTCTGTCAGTTCTCTGCAATGGCAGGAGCCCAGGTGGCTCAGACCAGACCGGGAGGGACACAGTGCTACTTACTGCTGCGCTGGGGTTCTTGGGCTGGAGACGTCTTGGTGCTGCTGGCTGAGATCCTGGCAAAAGCAGCTTGCAATGCTCATCCTCTCAGAGGGCAGCAATGGAATGACTTTCTGTAGTTGGGCAGCTCCAGTTCTCAATGGTAAAATGCATTGTTGGAAAGGAAGCAAGTTGCAGATACTGATGCAGACTAACTGGGGGCAGATGTTGTAAGGTAAATCTTCCTGTGTAATCTCAATCCCTGTGAGCTTCCTGGGGTGGATTTCTCTGGGAATCCAGGGGAAGAGCTAAGGAGATTTAGCCCCTTCCATGCTGAAGCTGGTTGGTTCATGTTTCTGTGTACCAGTGGAGGTCAAAGCCATGTGGTACACCCTCCTCCCACTCTGATGAAGCAAAACCTTTGGGTAAAGCAAGAATGGTGATCATAGTTCACTGATGAGGATGGCAAATCCCAAACCCAGTTGTCAGTGAGCTAAGCAGACCGTGTGCCTCTCTCGATACGAATTTTGCTGGTCCCCAGTCTCAAGGCAGGATGTCTCATCTGGTGTGAACATCTATGTCTCTTAGCTGATATTAGACGTCTACAGTCTGACCCTGGCATCTTTTCAGACTCCCCTTGAAGGGTGGAAACCTGCTTGGCCTCTGTCTCCCCATCTCTCTAGCTCTGCCAGGCTGCAAGGTGATGGGGAGAGGCAAAAATTTACTTCAATTTATTGTACGCTTCCCTACAGATCCTTGAGACCCTGCAGCATGAATCTTGCCCCACATGTTATATCTCCTCTGCAGAGCTCCTGGCTAGTTAGGACAGCCCTGATGTAAACTTGGCCAGAGGAGCCAAGACAGCAAGAGTCAAAGGAGCAGAGCAAGCAGTTTACGCTGTAAATCCCAATCCTTCAAAACATGCAGATGAGATTCAAATTTGCCCCGCTTTGCAACACAAGTAGTCATCACTTACGCTCTTCTTCCTTCCCTCTGCTCCTTAGCGGGGTCCAGAGGCCACTTATAAAATGTTCCTGTCCCTGATCCCATCCTGATGGCTCCCGATGCAACACCACATTCCTTCTGCCCGCGGCCTGAGCTCCTCTGGCTCAGGGGACGGGAATCCGGAAGGCTGATGAGTGCCTGTGTTTATTTTTTACACACTCTTGCTGTTTTATGGTGTTTTTTGTGGTCGAAGGGTCAGCTGGGAGCAGAAATAATTTGCCTGCCTTGGGAAAAGAAATGTATCCATTAGCTTTCTTGGCTCCAGTTGGAAATGCTCAGCTCCTCCCTCCTCCCTGCTGGAGAGGCAGAGCATCTCCAAACAGCCCCAGGGACAGTGGAGTGCTCACTGCATCCAAGTTGTGTCTGGCAGAATCAGACACCACCTCTGGGTTATGCTGTCAGAGCAGCTCTTGGTGGGTCACCAGCAGCCATGAGCCTGGGGACCTCAGGCGCAGAAATGGGCAGGAAAGACGCTGCTACCCCAATAGGGAAGGGTTCCGTCCCAAAAGCGTTGTGATCTGTTTTATGGGGGTTGAGCTGAGAGGGGTTCTCACGTTTCCCTTGCTTGTCCTCTGGAAATGGAGATAGCAATGGCCGTGCTCCACCTCTGAAGGCTTCACCTCTTTCCTCTCTCCGCTGAGCATGGATTTTCTGGTCATGCCTCATACTGTGCTGGGCACAGATAACCAGAGGACTGCCTGAAGCCCCCCTCTGTTTTTTGTGAATGGAAACCTTGCCAGGCGTTGCCTTTCCAGGCAGTCCTTCCAAACCATTTCAGCCTCTCCCTTCCTCTTGCCAGAGTGACCGGCATCAGTCCCCATGGTTGTGCATGGAGACAACACAGGGACCACAGCCCAGAGGAGACATCAGGATCTGCTCCACTGTGTTCAGCACCCAACAAGGTAACTATGAAGGAGACATTTGTCCCATCAAGGTCCACACAGCTCCTGTGTCACCTTTTACAAGCTGCAGAACACTCCATGACCTCGTATGTCAAAAGGCAACACCCAACCCTACAAGAAGCCTGAGCCCTGCACCAGGACTTGGCTTTGGTACTTCACAGGCCCTGAGGATCAGCGTCTACATTTGCCTGGCAGCCAAAGGGCAAAACAAAGGAAGAGCCAGGGTCCCTCTGTGACCTCAGCATGGGGCAGAGGAGATCCACTTCTGAGCTGAGCCCTTGAAGGGAAAGTACTCCAGGACAGCGGCTCCTGGCCAAGGGTGTCGTTCTGATCTGCTGCTTACACGTCGTACCACATCTCCTGTCCCCTGCCTTAAAGACTCCTTGGCTGATCACCAGGCAGCGGAGCTGAAAAGCTGGAAAACTGCAGGGGATGGAGAGAGAAGCTGCGTGAAGAAGTCAGAGCAGAGATAAAAGACTGATCCTCCCCGTGACAAGGCATAACTCTTTCTCTGTGGCTGCAAGCACTGTGCTGACAGCTGCTTTAACGCCATCACCCTCCTCCCCTCATCAGAGTGAATTTTATGTCAATGGATGGCCGCAGTTCGACAGTCCTGGAGAGTGAAATCCTCTGTCTTGCCCTGTAGAGGAGGGGGATGGACAAGAGCTTCCCATACTGAGATTCTTCAGCCATGCCCAGGGAGGGGGAAACAGGCACGTGAGGACCATGGATCAGAGTCCAGGCTGTGTTCAACTGTGGGAAGATATGCAGGGCCCACTGCAAGCTGGGTTTTGCAGAGCGATCTTGTCTCCTGTGAGAGCAAACCTAACCCTAAACTGAGCTCTTCCACAGGTCTGAGGACAGTTTCTAGTGTGCCCAGAGTCCTGCGTGACAGCTGAGGCATCAGGGGTGTCAATGCTATAGAGAAGCAAGGATGGGGCTCTCACCATGGGACTGGGAACCAGATTATCACCATGGGACATCTTCCCAAAACTGAGGGGTTTTACTGCTGCCAGATTGCTGACACACCCTGCCCAGCAAGGCAGAAGTTTGAATATGCATCTCTTAGCACTGCAAGGAGGATGTCTGAGCTGCCACATGTGCCTCTGTCAGCAGTGACGTTCATGGCGATGATGGATGTGACACTGAACACCTTGAGTGTACTTCTGATTCAAGAAGTTTGGGGGTTTCCATGTATCACAGAGAGGAAATGATCCTTCAGTAATTAATCAAGGCAGTGATTAATGCATTTTTACCTCAGCTGAGATTTAGCAAGATTATTTCTCAGTCACAGCTGGAGGGAAAGAAGGTAATAAATTCTGAGTGGCCGGGGGAGTGAGCACAGGGAAAAGTTTTTCATCGTCCTTTCCAACACAAGTACTGGGGGCAATGAGTGAAATCAGCAAGTGGCAGATTCAAAACAAGCACCTAACGCAGTTGTGGACTCCTTGTTGCGGGATGTGTGTGCGCTAAAGGCTTTAACGGGTTCAAAAAAGCTGCTGGAGACATCAATGGAAGCCACATTTACGGCAGAAAGTCCCAAGTTGCAAGTCACAAGGCAGGGAGAAATATTGATTAGATATGCTGCTGCTCCTCTGTTGGCATCTGCTGTTGGCTACTCTTGGATGCTGAGCTAAGGGGACCTTTGGGATGATCAGACAAAGCTGCTTTCATGCAGCAGTTGATTGCAAGCTTGGCTGAATTCCAAGTGTCCTGTTGCCTTCTGCCCAACCTGAGCTGCGTGGGCAGCTCACGCAGCTCCAGCTCTGATGCTGCCGCCGAGCAGCTCCCTGCTTTTTGTATCCCTTGGGTGTCTCTGTGCAATCATCTGCTGTAGCACAGGCTGCAGTGAAGACAATCATCTCGTTCGTTAAATGAAACGAGTCCAAGAAGATTTGTCATTTGCATCACTGAGACTAAACAATACCCTTTATTTAAGAAAATAATAAAGTAAAATGAAATCATTACTAGCACTGTTTCTTCAAACTTGTAGTAATAAACACCCAGGCAGAGCTTTCTAAATAATCTTGCAGCCTCCCTTCTGCAGCAGGCGATAAAGCAGGAATAACAAACTACCTGGAACTGGCTACACACCAGCCACCACTCTGCCAGCACAGATAGGAGTTAATTATTTCCTATCGGCCGACTAGGTCTGGGAAATAAGGGGCAATGATTTCAAGGCTTTTCTTGTTAAGCAACAGCGACAAAAAAAAGGAGGATATTAGGATTATTGTCTGCCTCTTTCATGAAGAGTAACAAGGATGGTTGGAGCAGAGCAATTAAGGAGGAAGGGATTTCATCTCCAGCAACTGAGTTAATGAAATAAGAGATATGTCTGTGAGAGGGATCCTTGAAAATACTGAGGATAATGTAGTTTATCACGGGGAAGATATTTAAATAACAAAGATTTCAGTCCCTCATTGTAGTCCAATGATGGAGATGCATAGTGGTGAGAGAAACACATGCTCAGGCCTTGAGCTGAACATGCCCTGCAGGGAATTTTTCCACCATGGGGGCTGCCGCCACCACCTTTTCCCCTCACATCTTTCCCATCATACGATGCCCTGTCCCTCCAACGTCAGTGGTGTTTTTAGGAGCACTGGAAGATTCCTCTTCTGCCTGGGGGCTTTGCCACCAGGGACAGTCCTCAGACTTCACAGGATTTCCCGTGTGGAGATGGGGTGGGATACGCATTGGGATTTAGCTTCAGGCAGCTGTGCCCTGAGCCAAACACGGGGCACCTGGTCCCGAGTCCCCTCTGCCCATGCTGGCACCCCAGCACTGGGGGCGAATGGGTCCATTTTTCTTTGCTGCCCCATGACCCAGTCCTGAGGCAGAATATTTTCTCCACGTGATGACCAGGATAATATTGATGCAGGACTGTAGACAGGGATCCCAAACCTCTTTTCCTACACAGATGGCTTCTACGCCAGGAATAATTCTCTCTAGACCAAGATTTCTTTCCCTATGTCAGCCATGGGTCCGTTAGCAGTGTGATTTTTACCAGTTAAAGCTATGCCACTAAAAGCCGTGATTTATGGTTTTGGGGTTATTCCTCTTCACACATGGAAATAGTTATACAGGCATAAGGCACCTTTATCCTGAGATAACCAAGTCCATGCGAAGGCAGGTTGTACCGCTTTTAACAATACCCGCACTGTTAGAGAACTAGCTATCACTTGCTAAATGCAGACAAGCCCCATGTTAGAAACTCCTTTTAAGACTGCTGTTTTTTATAAAAATGGTGCTCCTTTCTTCTCTAAGACTAATGAAATACGATACAGGAAATCAACATGGCATCGGATATTTATTAGAAATGTAACCTAAACCTGAGAAACATGTCAATGCAATAAAAATACAGATTTGCAAAGACAACAGAACATGACCAAATGCATCATGAGAAATAAATCAGAGACTACCTTCAGCTTATATTTGGAAAGATGACGGTTCTTGATTCATTTTAATCATAAATTCCTCAAAATAAGACCTCATTTATACCAGGAACAAGCTGCCAAGGGTTATATTGCATTAACCTTCTAGGGATTTCTTCAGATAGGATGGGCTAGGTTTCTTGGCTGAGCACAAACTGCCAGACTCATTACAGGATGTCTGGACAGGTTGCAGTGGGGGGTTACGCTGCCTGAACCATCACCTGCCCCTTCTGGTCACGCAATCCAGGACACCGCGAGCTGCAGGAGACCTCAGCTTTTGTCCTAGCGATGATGGTGCTGCAAAAAGAAATACAGACATGTCCAGCTAATTATTTATAACCCAGTTCACAAAGGTCCTAGTGTCAGACGTGGATTTATGGGAAGTCACACATATACATACTCGCAAGCGTGTTACATCTGCCCTGGGACTGTGCCAATCCCACATTACCTATTAAGCAGCCACTGATGGTGTTTATCATCTAAGACGGCAAAGCTTTATCATCCCCCACTAATATCACTGCTTTGCGGCTCCATTTGTGTGATTCTGTGTGATCTGCATTGTGTGTGTGTGTCTCTGAATACCTTTACTCTGGGCTGGGACACCCTTGCCCAAGGGGTTTTACATGCACGTCACAGACTAGGATCACCCTGAGAGGCTTCTTTCTTTGCTCCCACTGGGAAACTGGGATAACCAAATGCAATCCATAGGCACTGTTTGCTCTTTGCTGCTGAGCAGCTGTGTCTGTTGGTCGTCTCCTGCCTTGTGCAAGGGCAGGCCATGCTTGCGGTTGGTGTGGGCTGCTGTGGAACAGGCATATGCACAGGGTGGTCATACGAGCCACTGCAAACCCAGGGACCAGTGTCCTCTGGGTTAAGTAAGGGCCATAGGTCCAACTTCAGCTGCTGATGTCCAGTTGGACATATTGGCTTTCCACAGGTGTGTGTGCTTGGTAGATCAATACCCCACCAAAGAAGCTGGCTGTGGATCTACATATCAGGAGAATGATGGATGTCCCTTGCCAGGCAAAGGGAAACCTGTGAAACTCAAACGAACTGTCAGCTTCAGACAAAGAGAACATCCCTGGGGCTTAGCAGCCACCTCAAGATGCTGAAACCTTTCTTCAGTGCTCCAGTCTGTCCCCACTGACAGCCCCCACAGACCTGTGCCAACATCGCCACTGGTCCAGCATACTCCCCAGGGCAGATAAATGCCACCCCATGGGTGGAGAAGACCACATAGCAGCAAGTCTCTGCTCAGCCCTTGCAGCACAGCTGCTCTTCCAGCTCATTAGGGCACTGCTGGAGCCAAGGCTGTAGAAGCAAGGATGGGGTGAGCAGGAAGCCCCCCTCAAGCATGGCAATGTGATCAGGACTGTGCAAATTATCCCTTAGAGGTACTGGGGTGCTAATAGAGGGTTTACCATCAGTCTGGCTCCATGTCTGCTTCCATCCTTGACCAGCCTTTCCAGAGGCCCCATGGGACTGGAGACAGGTAGAGCTAGCTCACTTTGGAAACCCTTGCTCACCTAATGCTCTGTGATCCCCAGGACCAACAAAGCATGAGGGCAGCTCCTGCTTTCAGAAAGCTGGGTGCTGAGCTTAGAGCAACGCATCCTTTGAAGAGCTCCACTGTGAAAATAACACCCTGGTAGACTTTGGCCATGAAAGGAAGGAGCAGAACTAGTATCTAAACCCTGTCCAAGAGCTGGACACAGCAGGGAAAATGCAGCACTCTTTTCTGGGCTCCCACATGCAGCTTTCAATGCTCCCAAGAGACTGCTGTGCCCACACCACGGCCAGACACCCATGCACCCATGTCTTCAAGAAGGTTTAGGAAATCGGCTCCCGTCAGCTTCAGTACCAAAATCTTTCAGGGGGCTTGTCCTGCCACTTCGTCTTTGGGATCTGCAACATCCCCAGCAATCGCTAGTTTAGCTTCCCATCAGAAACCGGCTGCAATCAATGGCTCTCATGGGCTGTTTGCTGTTGCAGTGTAAATGCCTTCAGCACAGCAGGCTTTGGTGTTGCTCCTGATACTGTGGTTTCTCTTCTAAGCACGTCAGGTTTTCCATCCTGGGTACCACTGTCGGTAAAAAACAACATGAAGTCTCTTATTCTCCAGCAGGTTAAGGGTCTCCTGAGCACCCTGTCCGCTATATAATCTCTGCTCCACAGCGGCTGATCCTTATCTGTCTCTGTTATTTGTGCTTGGCATGTGGACTGATCAGTCCAGCTGGGAGAGCTCAGATATGCACCCGTAAGCTTAGCTTGCTATTACTTCTTTTGTGAATAATATATATATGTGCATTTTTAAAACTGGTAGGCTCAAAAGCACCCAGCTAAAATACAAACCTGTGTTGTGGTTGTTGTTTACACACACAACACTTGATAGTTCTTGCTTTGCAGAACTCTCAGGCTATATAGATGAGACAGACAAAACGTGGAGGAAAACAGCCGAGAGAGAAATAACCTCCCAGCAGGGACCTTCCAAGAGAGTGAAGTCCCTTGCATTCCCCTTACCCACGAGATAACACTGAGTTTGGGCTTCTTTTTAGCCCATCCCGTTGAGGCAGTCTGCCCTGGAATACCTCTGCTAGCAGAGCAACACAGATAGCACTCGAGCAGGAGCCTGTTGTGTGTGGGATTGCAGCTTACAGAGGAAAACCCCTCAGCTTTGTCCTGCAAGCTCCTCCCGGGTCAATCCCAAGCAATGTAAGCTCCAGCAGTGCCTGTAAATGTGCTCCCACAGAGCAGGAGGGGGCGGCAGTTCTGGTCATCCTCATCAGAGCTGCACCCGCTCGCCCTCACTGGCAAAATGTGGACAAGAATATTTGGTCTCTGGGTTTAAATCCCTGCGTTTCTGTCTTGTCTTGCATGGATATACTTAGCTTTGATCAACCCAAACACATTTAAATGGCCTTGTCACTTCTTAGCTCTTGTACTATTTAATAGGAGTAGACATGCGCATCACACTCCTGTTGCAGTTCGTAGCCACGCAGATTCCGCTCCTGATGGCTTTTCCCTTCCCAGGGCACCCAGCCCACCTTCCTGCAAAGTTGCACAGAAACTTGGAAGCAGCTTCCTTCTCCAAATCAGCTTGATTTTTCTATCCAGAAGATTTATTTAGGCTTGTTCCTTCATGTCACGAACTAGTTATTTGTATGTCAGAGTGCGATACGGCTGTATTGAACCATGATGTCTGTTTTGTACCTGTATTGAAAGATTGGCACTGTAGCAGCATTTGTTTGAACTTGCCTGCAGGCAGCCTGTTATGCTGGAAGACGGTAAGGCTGCAGTCTGGGGCTGTTGGCTTTGATTTGGCTCTGAATTGCTGGCTCACCTCCAATAGCTTAATGGTCTTCCTGCAAAGGTACCAAAGCAAGCAGAAGGGGCAGGGAACAGAGGCTCTATTTACTGGTGGGGCTCTGATCTGTGCAGGGACTGAATGCTTGCAAAATAAGAGCTCACAGACAGGCCAGTCTTAGGCAGTGCTGACCCCAAGCAAGATTTCAGCTCGGACCAGATTAATGATAATTTTGTTACAAAGCAAGCTCCACATGCAGAGTGCAACATTGCTCCTCAGATTACATACGTGCAGAAGGAATTTCCCATAGGATAGCGCTGGTTGGAGGTCACCCTCTCACCACAACCACATCAACACATCATCAGCGGCAGAAGTTTGCAGCCTATACTTAGCACTTGCTTTTAAGGCCTCAACTGGAAGCTCAGCCTATACAAGGTCATTCAAGGTCTCTGAATCCTCTCCGAAAGAAGGATGCGCTCTATCATCTGCACTGTGAGAAATAAGTCTTGGCACAGAGCTGCTGCAGAAAAGCTATTGCACGATGGGGGACAGCAGGACGTCCCAGGACTACAGGTGCTGTCCGCTGTGGCGTAGGGCAGATACTGTGCATGGCTTACTGCCACGCCAAGAAACCTTCTAGCCTCAGAGAAATGAGGTGGGACCTAGCGAGACTCATGACTGAGACCACTCAGTGCATGCTTTTGGGCTAAACATGTAATACTGGTGTTGTGCCTGATGTCTCTGCTCAGGGACATGCAGCTGCCAGGTCACCGTAGCTAACTGCACACACATAGGTGAGTGCAAATGAGAGGCAAACTGTAATAGCAGCGTCCTCGGTCATCGTGCTTTGGGTAACTTGCTCGGGGAGGAGAGCTCTTGCAGCATGTCTCAGCCCTTAGAGGATGAGCGTGTGCTGGCATGTTCATCCAAATCCAGAGTGGGGAATTTTCTTCATGTTTTGGTATCCTCCCTTTCAAGCAAAGCTCCACATCTTCACTCCCCAGGACAGTAACTAATTGCATAGCTGGTCATCCTCTTGTTCTGCATGTCAGACCTAACCCGTGTCCCAGCACAGGGGACATTTCGCAAAGGAGATGTGCCTGCCAAATACCAGTCTTTCAAGAATAATTATTCTTTGGTTATTTTTCACAAAGCTTCCGATATCTTGTGACACCATGTTAGAAAGTGGGAATTAATGTAGTGCTGCTCAGCTTTTCTCCCTTTCAGCAAACACTGATTGTTTTTTGTTGGTTTTCTCCTGTCTTGGCAGGTTTATTTTTCATACATGTTCATGATTGACTAGTACCGGTGAAAAGAAGCCAGACTGACAGCCAGCCCCAGGGAATCAGAGTCTCTTGCTTTGCAGAAGACACAGCAGCAAAGGCAAACCCTTTTTTCCACACAGTCTGTCCCACCTGGACCTGGGTGCTCCCCCTTGAAACAACAGTACCAATGCCTGGTGCTTGTATGGAGCTGTAAATAGCAGACCTAAAAAAACCCGAAACAGATTCCATGGTCAAAGCATAAAGCAAACTTCTCTGAGAGCAAAGGCAGCAGGTCAGCTCACACCAGCTCTCCATCCCATCCCCAGCCAGGCTGCATTAGTGACTAATCCTCAAAAAGCCCCAGGTAGGGGTCAATAAGCAAATGTTATTCCCCGGGAGTGTGGCAGGGAAATTGAGCCTTTGTGACTCATTCAGCCCTCGGCCTTGCTGCTGAGATTGCAGGTTGTAAGATTTCTGTGATGGAAATGCTTCAGCAGAGCATCGCAAGCAGGGGTTTCTGAAGTGAGGCACTTAAACGCAGGCTTTGGCCCCCAGGTAAATGGTCTGATTGGAAGCCAAGGGGAGCTGCGGTGGCAAATTGCTATTTGTCTCTGCCTCGTGCAGGCTGGATGTAGAGCAGCTAATGAAACAGGACTCACATTGGCAAGGCTAAAATCCGACTTTGCGGCAATCATCCCCGCCACAGCACGCTCCCGGGGCAGTGTGACCCCATCCATCAGACTGTCCCCTCTCGGCACGGCCAGGAGAGGCTGTGACACTGGTACCCAGTGGGGACACGGGGCTGTGTGTGCAGTCCCTCTCCTGATGCAGCTGGATCTGCGGGGCTGTTGGAGACAGCGTTGTGCAGCCAAAATAAATGGTGCTCACGTCAATGCAGAAAACTTTCCAGCTGAGCTGGGGAGCCCCAGGAGGGAATCGAGTTGCTCAGCAATGTTAGAGCTTTGGTGACCTCCATCCCACTCACCTTCTCGCATTGGGCTCGCAGGCGGGCAGAGTTCAAGCTGTCCCAGGTGTCCCGCTCACCTGGGAATTTCCTGACTCTTCAACTGCAACTTTTTATCTGAATGACACATTAGGATATTTTAAAAGCTATTAAAGCTACAGGAAAGACATTACCGGATCAGGCTACCAACTGCAGGCTCTAAATCCACTTGGGCATTTTGCTGGGCTCACACACAGGATGCCATTTGGACAAATGGGACACGTCACTGGGGTTCCCTCCACCTTGCACTGCAGAGTTTTACGTGTGTCAACTGTGTGTGAGGGTCTTGCAGAGACGGCCAGCGAGTGCAGGGCAGGTGGAAAATATCTCTGTGTACATGGTGATGGTGTCTGCAAATGAGTAATACACCCTGCACCAGGGCTGTGCTTGCTGAGCCAGGGGAAGTGAGGATGTTTTGTGCATCCGTCAGACACACGGTTGCAGTGTGTATGTGTGTTTGCTTGTATGTAAAGGTATGTCTGTGAATGTTCTCATGTGTAAGTCTATGGTGTCTTCGTTGTATGTCTGCAACGTATTGAACGTGCTTATACAGGTTATGAGAGTGCATGTCTGTGTGTGCGGCTACAGTCTGCCTGCACATATACCAGCTGCAATGATGAATACAACTTGAGTGTGTTCACAGTCAGTGGACAAGCGTTGCATCTGTGTATACAAGTGTAATGACTTTCTTTATGGTTGGGGTGAGTGTGTGTGTGTTTGTGTGTATTCCTGGGGTGTACAAGCATCCTGCCCGTGTGTGCCTGCTGCCTTGGTAAATTAGTGTTTGCATGTGTAATGCTCTGTTTGTGCACTCAAGCAAATCGACCTCCTTTTCCCTACACGGTGTGTGTTTCCCTGTGGGCTGTTCATCCCTCCTCCCAACTCCCTCTCATTTCCAACCCCTGCTGCTCTGTGCCTGAGTGGGGAACGCTGAAAAAATGGTGTAAGCTGGCCTATCAGTCACTGAAAGAGCCCTGCGTGGCTTTTTTCCTGTTTTTGCCAGCTGCAGCGGCAGCAATCGCCCGCTGTGCAGGATGCAACCCGGAGCCACTGGGGCTCGGCTGGAGGGTCCAGCACCCAGCTGGACCAATTCTGCTTGCACTTGTTACTGGTGTAAGTCCCACCACAGGTTGTCGGTGCCTCGTGCAACGCTGGTACCGGGTGGCTGCAGCTGATCAGGATCCTGAAGATCCCAAGAGTTATTGCCAATGAGCTAAGCTACGGTGCAATCTCTGCCTATGGGCTGGCTCTCAGGCCAGGTCAGCCTGGATAATTCCCGACGGAAGGAGCCAGTCCTGTGCACAAAAGTAGTTGCTGTGGCAAAATCGTCCAAGGGAGAGGCCTAACAGTAATAACACCGCTCCCCAGCCAAAGGCATTTCTTTTAGGGAGGCACACTTTCTCAGTCCATTGCAGAAGTCACATATCAAGAGGAGACAGAGTTAGGAGAGACCAAGTGTTCATTCCCTACTGTGAGGCAGGGTTGTCCCCATCCGAGACAGGTATGTGTTTAACCTCTTTGTAGGTGCCTCAAGAAATGAAGACTCCACCTCTTTCCCAAGCAACTTGTCCTAGCACTTCATTATTCCTAGGGTTAGGGGTTTCCTAACATCTAATCTGAACCTCCCTCCTAGACCAGGACTTCTTGTCCCATGTCCAGTGTCCATGGAGAATTCCTTTCTGATTTGAAACAGCTTTTTAAACATTTAAAAGCTATGCTCATGTCTTGGGCTTCTCTTTTCAAGACTAAAAAGCTCCAGTGTCTTTGATCTTTTCTTACATCATTTTCACTGCTTTCCTCTGGACAGCTGCCAAAAGGTCCATCTGTCTCCTGAAATACCCCACACACTTTGGACACAATTTTGCCTGTATCTGGAAGTCCAGGTTTCAGGACCATTGCATCTGTTTCAAATTCAGGTCACGTTCACAGCAGTTTAGGTTTGCAGAAATGACTGGTAGAGGTGAGCAGAGAAATGTCCTGTGAGAAATTCCAAGTCTGCGGCACCTGGGTGCTTTTCTCTTCCCAACACAAGACAAGAGCTCAACAGATGGGAACTATTCATGAGGTGCACTGCTGGTTCCCAAGCACGTGGACCTGCTCTGAGTGCTGCTGAATTTCATTCCCCATTCACCGTCGTGGTCAGGCAAACTCAGCGCACTCGGCATCCTGTCTGGTATGTCCCCAGCCTCTCCGGGAGACAGGGCGGCACTGCCCTTCTCCATCCATCTCCAGGCACCTGGACAGCAGAGCCACTCATGGCCTCAGGATGCTCCGGGACTGAATGCCAAGCTGGCAATCAGTCAGCAAACTCAGGTGAGGGTGAAACCCCATTGTCCAGTGGGTATTCTCAAATGTTTGACTGCTGCTCCACGGAAGGGGTCTGAGATGCCACGATGAGAAGTTAGGGATGTGATATTCAAGGGATGCACACTCACGGTTTCTTGCAAGACCCATTTTCGTACCACATCCTCAGCAGGAGAGTCCAGAAGCCATAAAATCCTTGTTAAATACAAAGAAGTGCTGTCTGTACTGTATGAAGCATGAGAAAAGCCCCTGGTTCGTAAACTCCAGCCAGACCGGAAAAGCCACAGCAATGGCACAGCCCCGCACCTTCCTGGTGCATTGGTCACCCATGGGGTGCATCTTCTCCATGGGAAGTGGGGTGACCTTGCTACAGCATCTCTGGGAGCTCTTGCCCACACACTAGCAGGTGCTCCAATGAGATGTTTCTTTCAGTGGGAGGAAACCAACTCCACTGGGAACTGCAAAGCCAGTAATTTTGCCCTTTATTAGTAAGGTGTTGACCTGTTTGTTTTTTTTTTTTTATTTTTTTCTTTTTTATTTGTTCCCCTCATTCATGGATATTTTTAGAAAAATGAGAGAGGCAAAGAAAGTGAATGAATGAAAAGCCATTAAATCTAACCGGTAGCTTAAATGTTTATGCCATGTCTAACTGCCTGATCCTGCCATTACTTTCCTCTGCATCCTGCTGTACCTGCAATTCAAGAAAATTGCCTCCCAAATTGCCATCTTTAGTTTGAGATCCACGTACAACTTGGCTGTAAGCAGCGGATGGAAATGAAATGGACTAAAAATTTAATCCAGCCAGAATTTCCTTGCGTTTTTCAATAGTCCTTGCTGTCAAACCGTAAGTCCTGCTTATTAAAGGTCATGTATATTAGAGAATGAGGCAGAGAGAATTACAGAAACTGACATCTTTAGCAGTGCAACTAAATTAAAAAAAAATTGATCTTTTCTTGCATCTACACATTTGCCTCTGTATACAGGCAGAGACACCTATACAAAGTTGTGTTTGTTATAGTGACATGTACATGCAGAAACCTTTGGCAGAAAGCTTCAACATTCAAGCTGCACTGGGATTTGCCCATAGAATGGTCTAAAATCCCTCTGCTTCACACTTCAGTGATTGGATTTCATCTCCTAATTTGACCTAACAGCCTCCAGAGATTAATGAAAATTTCCATGGAGTTTTTTTTTGTTTTGTTTTGTTTTCCTAGTGAAGTCCTCTTCCATCCCCCCCTTCCCTAAGGAGGTTGTTAAAAAATACCCTTTTTGGAAATATGGTCCTAGTTATTCCTCCTTTATTAGGGATTTTCTAGCTAAACCACCACTGTCCTAGTTTCCAGTAAACTCACAACTCCACACACAGACAGACACACTAATGTCTCAGCTGTTAAACTGGTCCTCAGATCATCTGCACTGAGTTCTCCAGCTCCCAAAGGGCAACCTCTTGCCTCTAACTCTCCTTCTCTTTCTTTCTCCCCTTCTCTCCTTCCCTCAGCCTCCTTTCAGTAATCACTTATTTTTAGGACCATTAATTTGAAGGTTCCAAAACTCAAAGGCATAAAAAATAAATGTAAAAAAAAGAAAACTCCTCATTGCTTTGGAAAGTGGTGGTGAGCCTGGGGAGAGATGAAGAATGAGGATGAAACAGAAGGAAGGAGCAAATTTATGGAAGAATGGTTCTGCGGAGAATCGTTAATCGCCAATATATCATCAGTGGCTCAGGATGTCCCTGGTTCACAAATTGCTGATGACTGGGACAGCAGGATCGCCTTACTCTTCTAAATCTTCTCCAGGTATCTGCTGTTGGCCGTCTTTGGGAACGGGACATGGGGTCTTTGGTCTGACCCAAGTGTGTCGAGCGCTGGACCCAAGGTGCTGAGCTCTGTAGGGATGCTTGTGCCTGGAGTCATGGCATCTACCTGCGGGCTCCTAGCTGAGGAGACCACACCAGGGCCATGCTTGATCTTGGCATGACCTTAGGGAGATACCTCTGGATCCACAGTCCCCTGGAGCTGAGTGCGTCTCTGAGGGCAGCGAGAACAGTGGGTTTCCTAGCAGTAAGCAGGAAGCGTCACTATTTTGGGGACAGTCTGCAGAGCTGATAGAGAGTTTGGCATGCCAGCTCCCGCTCGCTGACATCAACAGCAATCACCCTATGGACAAGGGCATGCATTGCTGAATGATCCTGCCCACCGCCTTGTCCCACTTCTGCTCGCCACCTCATCGTGTCCCCACTGAAAGGACGGACACAATAAATATTCATAGCGCACTTATGGGTCTATTAAAAGCTATGTCTTTTTTTTTTCTCCAAGGTAGGTTCATCTATTCTGATTATGCTAAGGGCCTACCGAATCACTCTCTCTAAATATGCCGTCGCCCTAGTGATAAATGCAGCTGCTGGAGTGGGTCCTTTCTGGTGTTAATCGAACGCTTTAATGAAGTCAGCGTGCTGTTCATATGCATTAAAATGCTCAGTCCCTGCCTGAAGAGGCACAGTAGTTCTCTGGCTCTTGTGCCTCTGCACCAGAGGTAAATAAAGCACTTAAGGCCTGTGCTGGGGAGGGATGAGTATCTATTGATTGCTGCTCATCCTTTTAGGCACATCCCCGCCCTTTTTTTTAATAATATGAATAGTCTTTCGTGCCTCCCCTCCCAGGATTACACGGGAAAGTGCCATGGATGGGGTCTGACGACTGTTTGTTCTCTCTCATCCCTGTTGTGTGCAACAAACTGGTGCACTGACTCCAGCCTCCCAGCTCCCTTTACAGACCATTGTCTTCCCAGTAACATAAGGACACTAGCCAGAGTCGGGGGGCCAGGAGGGAGCTGTCTGAGAAAGCAGGCAGGCGTGGTGGTCCAGGTTCTTGACTCACGCGTCCACGGGATGGTGGTGGGATTGTATCTTGAGGGGGGTGGTGGGCTTGCAGGGGTGCAGGCAGGAGAAAGGCTTTGCCTGGGGAATCCTAATACGGGCGGGGTGATGCTTGGCTTCAGAAGGCCTTTAAGATCACTGATGTGGTCACTGGTGTGGTCAGCAGCTTGCACATGTGAATAAAGAAGCCAGCAACAAGGGAGGTGAAGTGAATGATGGACAGTCCATGAAGTGTGCTATCCAGGGAGGCTATAAACCATGGGCAATAGAAGGGCTAAGTAAAACTCCAATCTGAGACATCCAAGTCTCTTACGTACAGAGGAACTGGGTATCCAGGCTCCTGTGGGAGTCCGGAGAGATATTTCTCCTACCCTGGCTTAGACACTGACATTTGGTCAGCTGAATTGCTCTCTTCTTGGTTGCCTAAACATAAATGTCTGCTGTGTGGGTGTCCGCCTGTGAGCTGGGCGCATACACATCCATTGTGGGATTTACTCTCCCACTGCACCCCCAGTTACGTTGACAGTATTGGCTGTGGCTCAGTTTACACACGCATAGCAGTCTAGACCCACTTGGGCTTCCTGCTGACCCAGAAAGGAGGGTATCCTATAGGTCCTGCACTGCATTTGCAAGCCCTGTGTGGATGTCCTGGATACCCTGAGATATCTTAGATGGCACTAAATGTCTATGGGTAGGCAACTGAGCTGAGCTGTAGTTCTCAGAGAGCTCAAATTGCTGAGGTATGGCTGCATGCAGACACCTGAATTCAGGTGACTGACCTCCACCCAAGGTATTTTTCATCCCTGACTGTGAATCTCCATGCAAAGAGCTGGAAGGGCAGTTCAAGCTCTTTGGTACATTCAGGCTTGCCATTATGAACGAAAACTGCATTTTGTGGACTCTGGGTGTGGATCTTCATGGGTGGCATGCAGACAAACAACTCCCTAGGTCCAAAACAAGACCCACCAACAAATTTCACATAGCCTACAAAATAACAGCTGCAAGAATCACTACCAAGTAGAGCTCAAAACAAATACTCAGGGGAAGGAGTGAGACTGTAAGCACTTCCCAAGCCCAGAGCATCTTGCATTTACTTATTTCACATCCGTTTTGGAAAAGGAAGATACATTTCTCAGTTGGGGAGCTGAGCTACATGGTAAATTGTGTCTTGCACCACATCACAAGTGAATATGGTCCAATTGAACATGAAGAACTTAAAGGACACTGACTGCTCTCCTGCTCTTTCTCATATCTGATCTTTTTTTTTAAACTTATAATCTGTTCTTTGAGCCATTGAGTCTCTCCTCCCACTGGTCCTGCCTTCTCTCTTTCCTGTTTCTTCCTTTCCCCCTGTTCACCTTCATGGATGGGAACCTCATTCACTGTTGCTGAAACATGCAGTCAGCTGAAAAATTGACGCTGCAAAAGGACTGGTGAGCTGAGTGGATCCCCATCCTAAGAGTCCAGGAATCTTCTCCTGAACAAACAGACTCAGAAATGCACAGTTTTTAAGGTGTTCTCTATCAAAAAACATTAAATTTTATATATTCAGTCTGAGTTTATGTCAATAACTTGTGCTTGGTTAAAATACCTTTTCTGAGATGGTATCTCGTGACCCGAGGACATCAGAAGACAGAAGCTTATACGTTCAATGTTTTCCCTAATCGTATTTGCAATTAAAAATTTGGATGTATTTCCAAACTTGAATTTGACTTCAGGTTATTGACACTGGTCCCTGTCATGCATCTCTCACTGCATTGAATACCTCCTGAAAATCTTTACTAACAGCCATATTATCCCCACTAGGATGTGTATGTGCTGTTGCAGCATGCCTCTTGATCTTGTTTTCACTAATCTAAGGAGGTGAAGGGCAAGATTCAGACCACCTGCTTCAGTAGGTAATAAGGTAAGTAAACAGAATTAATGTCCTTAAACTGGAGCAAGCAATTCAGAAAACTTGCACTCCCGCTTCACCCACCCTTGGATACAAATTCAGCTAGCCATGTGCCAAAGGAGGCACTCAGTGCTCATCTTCTGTGCCTGGCCCTAAGCTCCCAAGAAAGGGGCATTTGCTGTCTTCCACCCTGGGGTAATTATTGTGTGCAGCATTCCAGGAGCAGTTTCGCTGACCATTCCCAAAGTTAAAACACCTTCCCTACTCCTATTCTTTCTTCTACTCATTATACCTTGCATCTTGTTTGTCTATTCAAATATCACACAATAAATTTGCCATCAAAAGAGGGAATTGATGATGAATTGCATGCCCTTTACAAACTCTCAGTTTTCCCCCAATTCTCTGCTTTCCAGAGACAGCACATTATGCTGTAAGTAATTCCTACGTACCCTGGCCCAAGATACCCAACTTTGCTTCTTCCTGTAGAACACTGTCTGTTAAAACAGGCCCAGCTCCGCAGCTTTGAATAGGTGTCCTGTCCTTGTAAGCACTGACCACCTTGCTAATCTTTGTGTCACCCAACAGCTTCATTAACAGCAATTTTGGTTTACCTCCCAGATTATGGATGACGAGACACAGTCATGCCAGATTTCCTACCAACTCCTACAGACCTTGCCTCCTCAGAAACACCCCCATCTGCCCTTGATGCCTCATAAACAACTACTTTTTAGGAGATCACTTAGCAGTTCCTAATCCATTTAAGGAGTGCTTCATGGACATTGCATCACACTAACTTTTTAATCAAACTGTCATGAGATGCAAAGTCAAAGCTTTATAAAAGTCTAAATATATTATAACTGGGTAGTCACCTTTATCATCCCAACTTTTTATCTCATCAGAGAGTGTTTGACAAGTCCTATTTTCTATTAGTCTGTGTTAACTGGCCCTAATTATGTTCCCACAAATTAATTCTGTATTGATTGACTCCTATATTAGTTTTTCCATTATTGTGATGAGATTATGTCAGACCTGCCACCCTAGAGCTGCTTGGGTTAGACCACTTTCTCTTTTCTAATACTGGCACATAATGAGAGCTCTCCGACTCCTCTGGAATTTCCCTAGTGCTCCAGGAGTTATCCAAGACTGATGTCAAGGGGTCAGAATTTTCCTCAGCCAGTTCTAGGAAGACTCTTGGCTGCAAGTTTGCAGATCCTGTTCGTATAAAATGTGTTTATCCCTAGAAGAAGTTGCTTAACTTCCTTCTTGGTTGCTAGTAGAGTGGAAAGTATTTCGACATCCTTGTGTGATATAAACATATCCTCTTCTTTCTTTCCAAACTCAGAGCAAACATATTTATTGAACGTTTCTGCCGTCTCAAAATCATTATTCACATTTTTTCTGTTTCCACAGGGTTGGCCCATGACATTGCTGGCATTTCTCTTTTTCCTAATTAGCCTAGAAAGCTCCTTCCTGTTCAATAATTTGGATCTTTCCTTGGCATCTTTATCTTCTCTTTAGCATTTTCTGTACTTCCTATCTTAAAATTTATACTGATTTGCATTTCTGCTTCATGTCCTTGTTTTACTCTGCTATTCTAGGGCTAATTGCTACCTTAATGTCAATGCTGAACTAAAATGTATCTTTGGCCAAAATTGTCCTGTTCTTTTTCTTACAAAATCATAGTTTTTAGGCCCTTGTAAACCCCCATTAAAGTTCTTCTGATGCATATACAGACATACATACTGTACACATATATATATATATGTATTCATACACATTTTTCTCCTGCTCAGTTAAGCTCATACTTTCCCTCAGCTTTGGGAAACTGTTCTCTGAAGTCACAGCACACATATTTCAGGGGGAAATTGTTTTTACTAGGCATCGTGAACAGGAGTCCAAGGAACAGAACCACTTGGATAGTTGATGCACCCGAGCAGGCGCTTTGCTGTACCTTCCAAGGGCCTTTACACTTTGTAGAGATGGATGTGGCTGAACATGACTGGTCAGGAGCAGGAACAAGTGTCCACACAGGATAATTGGACATACAAATTCTCATGTTTTCTTGCTTATCCTACCTTCCTCAAAGTGACTTCCAGGCTTCCAGTAAGTCTTGAGCCTAAGGGACTCCTATCAGGGTCATAGATATTTTATAGCAGTTCTCAGGGCAGTTCTGCTGATACATAACATTTGCTGTTGACTGAACACATCCATTTCATAAGATTCATTTGGAAACCAGACCTGTGTGACCAGGAACTCTGCAAGTTTGAATATTGTTGCAAGGAGAGGAGACAGCCTGGGTAGCTGCAGGGAAAAGCTCTTTTACATTAGCAACATGTGAAACATAAGATGGATTTTGTCAGTCTAAGTCCTGCTTGAAGGACTTGCTTCACTCAATTTGTTGAATGATTCAAAATGACCCTACGTGTTGATAATCCTGGCTCCTATGAGATTTGCTATGAATTCAGACTTTGTACTGCTGATATGACTTTACCCCAGTTGTGAGTCTGAGAACTATTCAATAATGACAGTCAGTTTGGTTTGTTTGTAATCTCTGTACGTTCTCTAAGGTCTGTAAGGATGCCAGAAGATGCTTTATCAGGCTTCAAGTTGAAAGAATATGAGAAACCTTTGGCAAAGAGAGATGAAATTGTAGGTGAAATAACTGGTGTAAAGCAGGTAGTGGCTGTCAGACACACTCCTAGAATCGTTACAGACAAAGTTCAGTACATGGAAGGAACAAAACTCAGTCAGCTCAGAAGTAGTCAGTGAGTCTGAAATGGATGGTTCAAGTCATGGCTAATTTATTCAAACTGGCTTTCCATCTTGGCGTGATAGACAGGTACGATATGCCTATCGCCCTTCGACATGTTAAATAGTTCTCACAAGAATGTGTCAAATTGAGTTTCACCATTAGTAATAATGCAGAACACTGTGATCGACCTGTGACAGTTGAAAATAAATGACAGGAGCACAAATGCACTCCTTCCCAAGCAATGACACTTTTCACACAGGTGGAACATTTTTGTTCCAACAACCATTTTGTTCCAGCCGTAGCACCCAAATTGTGTCAATCACACTGAAGATTCAAAGAGCCTCACTTGTTCAAAACAAACAGAAGGGAGCAATTCCTCTCACAACATACAATTAAGCTGCCGAACTCTTTGCCTCAGGATGCTGTGGACGATAAGAGTTTACGTGAGTTTAAAAGGTGACTGGACAAATTCATAAAGGAGTATGATACTGCTGGCTATTAAGCACTACATCCTCAGGTGCCTCAGGATGGCTGTGTGAAGAAATTGCTGGAGCCTGGCAGAGTACTTAGGGGAAATATCACTATATCCTTCCCATGCTCTTATACTTCCCGTGTAGGCATCTGCTGCTGGTCACTGCCAGAGCTAGGACGGTGTTAAAATGGACCTTTTTTCTGACTGGGTGCACCCATCCTTATATTTTTAATCAAATCCAATGGAAATGCCTGACCATGATGAAAATGGGCTTGGGAATGGGCTGAGGGTACCTAAAAGTTTGGCATGGCAGCTCTTCATCCGAGATTGTGTCACAAGAGCTGATGTATAGCTCGGTGCAGTACCACATCAACAACAAAACAAATGTCCTTCTTGGTCTGGGATTTCATAGCTGAGCTTGCACTCTTCTCAGCAGACATGATCTTAATGGTGAACGAACTTCAGGGTAGACTGCATTTGATGCAAGATAGCAGTCATTATTCAACCTGACATTGACAAAATGACAGAGTGGTAAAATAATGGCACATTCTTTGATATTGCCTTCAGGGTCAGGATACTCACTGTTATACGATGGCTTATCGATCAGGCTTGCCATTTTTAGAGCCCAGACAAGATGTCAGGAGGAAGTTGCAGCTGGAGAATAACAAGAATTAAAGGATTTAGCATTGGTTTGTGGCCTTCATGGAGTGTGGACCCGCAGGTTTCTTATGGTCTCTGAACAAATGATCTGAAACTTGTGTACCTCCCAGATGATGATGCCATGGATAGAAGGTACTTTGATAGCCAGCAACTTTCTTGTTGCTGATCTCATAATTTTATTCCTGTGAGCTTCCAAGAACACCACATACAGGGATGGATTTCATTTTGGGGCCCACAGTGACACAAAAGAGCAGCTCTGATTTCATAGCTGCATGCATTCCTCCGAAGAATGAAGGTTTATGCAAAGTCTTGGTGCACAAGGAAAGATGCCAAGCCAAATGTATTTTTAGCTGTTCAGCCAGCTGGGTTTCTTGTGTCTGTATGAATTCACTGCTTTTCCCCACAAGCATGATCAGAAACATCACTCTTGCAAAAGTTCTCAGTAAAGTATCTGTAAAAATTGGTGAACCCAAAGGTGCTGTGAAGCTCCCAGACTTTCTTTGGAGCCCATCCAGCAATGGCAGAAACTCCTCAGTTTTATGGTTACTCCCGCTGAGGAGATGAGGAGTTGCACTTTAGTGAACTTTTCATGTTGTATGTACAGTCTGTTTTCTCAAGCACCAGCTAGAGAGGACTAGCACTGTCCATGCAGCCAGCCAGGACTGAGCCTGATACATCCATGCAGTCATTACTGATGTAAGGCACCGACAGAAACAGGCTGAGCGGCATAGCTAAATATGCAAAGTAAATGTGTTCTACATAGACTAAAACCTTCTAGTCAACACCTTCGTAAATACACACCAAGCTGCAAGCTTTATTTAAGCCCAGCTCCATAAACATCCTGGCACTCTGTGTCCTTTTCAACAGTTCATTAATTAAAGACAGATGACATTTGGTTTTGATCATTATTCATTTTTCATGATTTGATGCAGTCAACGACAAGGCGTAAAGAGCCATCCTTTTTTAACAAACACGATGGAGGTACCAGAGGGAGATATATGAGTGAATGAAATTCTTTGTTAGTCTTTTTTTAAAGTATTCCTGAGGGGCTTGAAACCTAGTCTGGAGAAGCAGCAAATTATTTCAGCTGAGGTGCTGGCTCCAAAATTCAGACTGTTTAGATAGCAAAAAGCTGAATTAAAGTACCATGCAGCTTCCATCCAGGTATTTTTCAGAGGCTGGGGGAGAAGTTCTCTTGGGCTTGCTGGACACAGGTGTGGTCACTGTAACCAAAGTATTTCTGGGACATCAACAGCATGTACAAAAAAACCATCCACTTTGGACAAACTGTGTCCATACTGGTGGGATTTCTGCGAAATGCAGAGGTGATGCACTGCAAGCAAGAGATGGCAAAGAGCAGTGGGGTGTGTTCCGCCGACTGAATCAAGCTGCATGATCACAAGGCGATTTGGGATCAGGACTCGGGGAGCTCACTCCGACACAGCCACCGCCAGATTCAACAAGGTCAGGAGGGGCCCCGTTTCTGCTGGACCAGAAAATCAAGCTTCAGGGTAGCCATGAGGTTCCCATATGTGACAAAGTCACTCAGAGAAACCGTGAGGCACAGCAAGTGGAGCTGACTTTCTGTGTGCTGGAAAACCCGGCTTTGCAGAGCTATCGACTTTCAAGTCTCACTAAGGCTGGGTGTTTTGCACATTTCCTTGGCTGGGCAACCAGTAAGAAAATGCATTTTTCGAGCGTGATATAAACAAAGCCCAAGGAAAACTGTCCTGAATAGTCCATCTGGCGTCTTTTTTGGTGCCTTCCCATCGTATCAGCCAGCACCGGTATGAATACAGGTTCTGTGTAGGGAAAGTAAGGATGATCTGGGCGGGAAAAAGCTTTATTTGCCCTTGATTTTGCACACTGTGCAGGCCTGTCTGCAGACTTAAAGCAGGGACGTGCACAGGTCTGGAGTGTTGACCCCAGCCAACTTAATCCTTTGCTTTATTGTATCTGCTTTGGCAGAAGCAGACTATCTGAGGCACTTCAGCCTACTCCCGGTCAAAAACTGTGCACCGCAGATCAAAGCGGGACAGACGCTGCCTGTTGCTTGCCAAGAAGGCCAGGTGGCAGAAAGCTTCTCACATGTCAGCAGGCACTAGGAGAAGTTCGGGAAACGTTTCTAGGCAGCTGACGTCTTCGTGGAGATCTCAGGCTTCAGCTTCAAGAGTTCACCGCACCTTCAAGCACAGCTGCCGAGGAGTCAGGGTGCACACAGCTGGGTGGGACAGGGCTGAGCAGCGGTGCATGCGCTTTCCTGGAGTGGGTCAACGCAGAGATGACAACCAAGGACAGAAATATGAGTCCTTGTACCCAGAACAATCAGCTTTGTCTCTCTTCAAATCACAAACAAGTGTTTAAAGTGAAACTCGTCCTCTGCTCGGGTTGCTTTGGTGGTCTGGAATAGACTCCAGGAACTGCATCCAGTCAGCTGTCTGTTCCTACGCTCAGCTTGCGAGTAGATGATGCCCCAAATCTTAGTGGAATTTAAATGGAAAAAGGGCAAAAAGGCTAATCTAGGGAGGGAGCCAGGAAGACATTTAGAAACGGGAACATGTTAATGCAAAATTACTGTTCCCAACAGCTCTTTCAGTCTCCTCCCTAGGACCAGGGATTAAATGGGACAGAGAGCTGCTGTGATTTGGCTTCTGCTCTTCATATGTTGAATTTTATTTTCCTATTTCATTTTTTATTGTCTTTTTTTTTTCTTTTTCATTTGGGAAGTGACCCAAGAAACTGTGTTTCCCACATAGCCATTTCAAAGGAAATTTGATGCTGCAACAAGGGCCCTGGGGGAAACACTTTGGGAAAACAGCACCAGCTCTGTCCTTCCTCTCTATTTTTTTCTAAGGAAGAAAAAAAAAAAGGGAGAGGAGAGGAGCCCTCATTGTGGGGAGACGTGAAGCTGGGGGAGATTGGGTTTCAGAAAAGCAGGCGGAGTGGCTGCTTCATCCTGTTTCTTAAGCCAAGGACTCTCAGCCTCTGCTCAGCCACAGAAATACCTCACTCTTCAAGCTGATGTGATCCCTTTTGTGATCCCTTTTTTTGTCCCTCTACCTTTCTGTCCCCACTGGAAGACTCCATAAAACCTCTCTCAATTTGGCTCAGCCCACCACAAAGCCTTCTGGACATTTCAAGACAGAGATACGATTCCTTCTAGCCTTCCCTAGGAGATGACCACTTTGGTGGGGAGAAAATCCTGCTCCATGGTGTGGTTGGCCAACGCTTGGCAGCCTCCTGGAGGTCCAGAGATCAGGCTGTTTGTGCCAGGGGCTGACATTTGGAGGCTAAAGTATCCTCATGCACCCCACACCTTTAACTTCTGCCTGCAGAACTAAATCTAAGTGTTTTCCAGGGTCGCAGAGTGAGTGCACAACACAGCAGCAACAGGGACCATGAGGATATTTCAGGGCCTCATCTAAACATTCAGTATCCTGAAGAGAAGGATCCCCCTCTCCAAAGAGCCTCAGTTTGCAAAATGATTGCTCCAACTCCATGCTGGAGTTGGCTGAGCCTGGAGAAAGGAGGAAAGAGCCTTTCCCCAGCAGAAGCATGTCCAGCTGTTTCCCTTGCCTTGGATAACTAAACAAGGGCTTTGATCAAAGCCGCTTGGCATGAGCATCTGTCCCTGCCTCTGAAATGCAGCTTTGCCTTGCCGGCTTGGAGAGACAAAATTCTGGAGGCTGGAAGGAGCCAGTGCAATGTGTGAGGCATGTCCTGCCCCTCACACTGGCTGGGTGAGCAGAGGGCCAGGCACCAGGAGTTTGCACCTGAGCTGTTTGAGACGCTGCAGCCCCTGGGCAGGCTGGGCTCAGACAGCTCTGGGGTTGCCAGCTCCAGCGGTGGCAGGAGGGGCAGTGGGTACTGACCTGGGGAGGCTGCAGGGACAGACGCTCTCTTACACGCTGCAAAGGGCTCTGACCCTGCGGGTCAAGCAGAACTGGAGAAACGCAGGCATTTCCCCAGCCATCTCACTGCCATTCTGCTTTGTGGGATGGGGGTGGGAACAGTGGGAATGCTGCCCTGGGTGATACACAAATGCTGTGAAGCACGCAACAGTTGACAAAATATTCATCTTCACATTCCTCTCCCCCTATCCTTCACACTGACGGTGACCCATAGGGTGCTGCTGACTGATGCTGTGAGCCTAGGTGGATTTAGTGCTTCCAGGCAATGAAGGCAAAAGCCCAGCTGTCCCATCCTCATGCCCCTGGATGCATTTGCTGTCCATCAACCGGTGTGCTTCTTCCCCACGGCTGGGAGCTATCTGGCAGAAAGACAGTGGGAATCAGCTCCCAGCTCAGTACAGCTCCAGTCTTCACCCTCTCACACAGCGTGAACTGAGAAGTGCTGCAACAAGAATGTGCGTGTCCCGCAGGTCACTTGCAGCAGCAGCCTCAGGTCCCACTGAGTGGGAAGGGCTCCGGGAGCCCGCTCCCCAGCTGTCCCTCGAGAAACCATCGCGGCATGGCTCACAAGGGTGTGCAGATCCACCACTCACACAGCCCCGCAGGTCTCAGGGAGCAGGTGGGCAGCTGAGCCCGGATCCTGTGGAGGATGTGCTGACCAAGTCCCTAGTAAGACAGCCAAAACAGTTCTTCCCCATTAGCTCTCCCTTTGTCCTCCAGGCCTCACTTCACACAGCAGCAAAGAGCCGATGTAACCCCTCAGAAGCCCCTCAAGGTCTATTCAGACTGTAAAATTCCCCCAGGCTGGCAGCCTGCCCCTGTATACCGCAGAGCACTGAAAGGCTGAACCTGCTCTCCTCTAGCTGAGCAGCCTGCCCATTTCCCACTGCAAGGCACACTTACCCAGGGAAAGGGGCTGCAGGGAAAGGCTGCTGGGTTAGGGAGGCCAGTGCTGAAGCCCCAGCCCTCTCTTTCACCACCCATTGTTAGTGCCCCGAAAAGTTGACTGTGCATTTCCGCATTTCCGCATTTCCACATTTCCACCGATGCCAGATGCCCTCGGGTCGAGCGTGGCTGAGCGTCCCACAGCGCGTACAGAAGGCTGGAGCTGGCAGAGCAGGGGGCTGCAGGGTCCGTGCTCATGGCCACAGAGACACGGGACATGTCCTCCGCCGGCATGAGGTTGTCCTGGGTGAGCTCACGTGTCCTGTGCACATGCAGAGGGGGAAATCCATTGTTTATGCCGGGAGTCATTTCAGCCACACCAAGCAGTGCAGCCCGACAAGCTCCGTCTGCTTTCCCACCTGCCACCCGGATGGAGAACCCCAACTCTGCCCCAGAGCAAGGGACACCTTTCAGGGCAGAAGACTCATCGGCATCCAGCGCGCTCTCGTGCCCTCAGCTAGGACTCCAGGCGAAGGATTTAGATAAGGTCAGCATTTTTTTTTGCCGTGTAGAGATTCATTCATGGAGGATGGACAGAGATCCATGAGATTCATTTCATGGATGGCTCCTAACAGCTGTGACACAGAAACAACTTTCAAGTGCTCTCAGCCTGGCTGCACCTAAGCAAGTGTCCTGGAGACCTGATTTACTTTCTAATCCATCTACCTAGGTATTTCAAACACATTGCCACTGCAGCATCTCGGTCTCAGTTTATCTCCATATCCTATTGCATATTCCCAAATGATGTTGAATAATGTGTCTCCGATATTACTTTTTAAGTAACCTTAATTGTCTGATTTTGATTTGCGTTTAAATTGCACTTTTCCCTGCAACCTGAGAGGCATCAGAATTACACACATAGCATTTCGTTGGGAAGTATGTTCGTGTGCTCGTTTGGCGAGCGCTCCTGTTGGAGGGCATATGCACGAGGGGGCAGAGTTAAAGCTTCTGGGGGAAGATCAACTTCTGAATTTCCTGAGGTTTATGAGATTAAAACCTCACATTTAACGTTGCGTTAAAAGAGAGCTGTCAGGTTCTATTTCACAGAAGATGCTGTTTTTGTGAAAAGTGCTTTTAACAAAACATATGGCCAAGGTAATTGTTTGGGTTTAGGGAGGGGAAGAGGGAGTTATTCCAGGGAAAGCGTGTCTTTTGAAGAGCTCTGGCCTGAAGAATTTGGAGCCCTCGGTTAATGCATGAAAATGAAGCTGACTTCACAGAGCAGCGATGTTGACTCTCCTGTTTTCTTTGCCAGGAGGGAAGGAAGCAAGGGGAAGCGGGCTGCTCGGAGGGGAGCGCGATACGGTGCCTCAGCACGAGCCTTCGACACCTCTCCTGGCTCCAGACTCACCTGAAGCCGGGCTGAAACACCACAACCCGGCTGGCAAAGGCCTGTTTGCACATGGGTGCATTTAATGAGCAACACACTTTGTTCATTACGTGCCTTCACTTTAAATCATAAAAGATTTTGTGAAGGCTTTTCCTTTCCAGACATATGTAGATTGGTCGCTACCCTTTAAGGTGGCTTTTGTGTTCACAGCAGCGAGAAATGCTCAGCCAGGCTGAAGCTCGGGGCTGACATCAGCGGGAGCTTTTGTTAATTGAATTACTGTTTTGTGGCAGAATGTTTTAAAAAATAAGTGGAAATGTCCCACATACGTTTTTGGCTGAGAGATCAAATGTATCCAAAGGAATTCAATAATATTCCTACATCTGTGAGTCCTGCCTGTCCTTGGAGGAAAAAAGTCAAAATCAGTCTCTACCATTGTTTGTGTTCATTATATTCCCTTATCGTCTTTTTGGCTCGTGGGCAGCGGGGGGGAACACACAGAGTTCCTCAGGCCTCAAATGGAAACATATAGAGTTATATCCATATCACACGAGCAGGAAGGACAGTATCAGAAAAAAAGACTCCTCCACTATTCATCTGAATAAGAGCCATGATTTGCTTTGAAGGCATTCGGCTCCCCCGTTGCTTGCTTTTCTTGTGAATACTTATTGCAGCAGAATCCAGGCTGAAAAGGTGTAGGTAAAAAAGGAAAGCGCGAGGTGAGATTCTTTGAACCAGCATTCGCATGCAGAGCTGCATGTGGATATGAATTTTCAGGCAAGTATATCTCCAGATACCTATTGGCAGGCAAATCCCAAAGCAAGTACTTGCACTTATATGAACTGATGAGGATTTATCTAAGAATTTGCTGGCAAAAGAACACTCATGTGAGCACTTATTCAGAGATACCCTAGCAGGGAAATACTTGTTCGCAGGCTTGTCCACAAATGCATTAGCTGCAAATTCATACGTAAATACTGGTGCTACAACCCCTCCATGTGTGCCTGCGTGAGGGAATGTGTGTGCTTGTTTAGATGAGCAAGGGAAGGAACAAGCAAGTAAGAATGCAGGTATGAAGTGAGTGGAAAATGGTGTTTGATACTCATGCAGACGAAGTTGGGTACTCATGCAACGGCTGTGTGAGTGCGCAACCTGGGATGCTGGTGGATCACATGTGCAAACATACTCGGACAGGGCTTTCCGGAGACAGGTGCTCATGCATATTGGCAACGAAGCTAAATATTAACGCATATGCATTTTCCTGGCCAAGTTCAGGCAATCAGGTATTAACTGGCAATTTTACGGTGGCGCAGGAAAGCAAGAACTGAAAGGGTTGGGCTGACCAGCCCTTGGCTGGCTGCTTGGGAATCTTTCAAGAGTCTTCTTTGAGGGAAGAGGAGCAAAGTCACACAGCTCACACCCAGAAGAGAAACAGCCTTAGTTCAGACCTACACTGAACTCATAGAGAAAGAACCCAGGTGGAATTTGCTCACAAAGTCCTGATGTTGAGATGTCAAAGCAAAAAACAGGAATGGCATCGAATCCCTCTGGATACATTTGATCTCCTCCACCAGAAAAATTATGTTGGACATTTCAGCTTATTTTTAAAACATTCTGCCACTAAACAGTAATTTGAAGAGTAATTCTTCCTCTGACATCAGCTGTCTTTTTCAACATCAGGTCAAGTTTTACTTAACCTGCCTTAAATGGGCATTGCCAAACTGGAAAGAAAAATAATTCTATGAAACATCTGATACTTAAAAATCAAAAAGTTATTTCTGACAAAGACAGTACTCACCCCATCCCCCCAAAACAGACTCTCCTGCACCACTGTCTTGCAGGGTGGGAGTTATCAAGGGAAATAAGGAGATGAATCCCCTCTCAGAAGGCTCTGTTGCAGGAAGACCACAGTAGCCCCTGCCAGGCTTTCCACTGGTCATAACAGGCTTCAGGCACCTGCAAATAGTTCAGTACTGGGCACTCTCTGTTACTGATTTAAAGCCCATCACGTCCTGTGTACCTGCAGAGGGAAGTGAGCCATACAGCTGCAGAAGAACAGCATGGCTCCGAGGCACATCCTCCATGATGTCTCCATGCTCCTGCTGCTAAGCCCATGGGAAATAATGCCATTACCACTCTAAAGTAAAGTGTGTTTGAAAAGTGCATTTGATTAGACATGCGCTCTGATGGACTCAGTTCGTGTAACTGGCTGTGTGCGCTGCTCTCCCTTGGCTGTGCTTCCTCATTAACAAGTGCCATGCTCTACCAGATTAATGATCTACTGATAGGCACTGGAGAGATGCTTTAGCTTAGATTTATCCCACTTAAGCCGTAGAGACTTCACCGAGGCAGATAAATGGGGAGCAGATTTGCCAGTGCAATGGGACTAACATCTCCAGGTGGGCAGTAGGTCTTCGCAAGGCTGCATCCCTGGGGAGAGTGACAAATTCACAGTGCAGAAGGAGCTTTTCGGGTCAGCTTCTAGCAGAGGTACACAAAAACATGTAACAAAGGGTTTGGCTGCAAGTACCTCGTCCCAGCTGGATTTCTGAACCTGAGCCCCTCAGAGATGGGATTCCCACTGCTGCCCGACCGCCTCCTCTACCTGCTCTCATCAAACAGCTCCTCTAATCCTGCTCACCTGAGCAGTCCTGATGTGATTCTTACTCTCTAAGCAAGACCTCTGGGATGAGTAGGAAAATGAGTCTCTGATGTGGGCCTAACGATGCTGTAACAATCCATCACCTGTGTTACAACAGCAGGTTCTCTTACAGTGTGCTTTTAACATCCCACAACCCCAGCTTCCTTAGCAAAGGAGACATTGATTCCACTATCCCGGTTTTACAAGTAGGGAAAACAGGACACAAAGGGGGAAAGAAAAGCTTTTGTTCAGCGCAGTGCAGCAAGTCAGCAGCAGAGCGAGGGAGAGACACAGCTCTCTGAGCACCAAGTGCTGCTCCCACTTTGTGTTTGCTAGGTGTGTGCGGCTAATGCCAAATGAGTTTAATGGGGGTCATGGCTGCCTTGTCCCATATGCTGTGCAAGCTCAAGGAAGGCATTTGCTCTGCCCATGCTAGCTACCAGCTTCACCGCTTTCATGTCTGTGCTAGCATGGGGGAAAGCCAGTCACTGGAAGTGGGAAAGAACAAAGGTTAGCACAGGGAGGACAGAGGGATTCGCTCTTACATCTTTGGAGAGAGCTTTGCATTGTCTGTACCATAGAACAGCTCACAGTGCTCATCAGAAGAGCATCTAGACTTGATCATAGCAAGCATCGGCAGTGTCCTGCTGCCATGCAGCCATCAAACCCCCAGGAGGTCTGTGGATGACAGGTCTCACGGTGCCAAGTCCCCTGTGGCTCTTTCATGTGAGGGTTCTCCACTGCCTTGATGGTTGGACTTGATGATCTTACAGGTCTTTTCCAACCTTAATGATTCTGTGATTCCGTGATGAAGCAACTTGTCACCCATTTGGGGCAGCAACATATGCTGCTTATCCTTACGGAGTCACCTATTGCCACTAACCCTGTAGGAATCCAGCATTTCTGAGAGCTTTACACCTGTGCCCAATTTGGATAAAATTAGCCAAAGCATTTGAAAGACAGACAAACAGACCCTGCCTTGTTTCCTTAGCAGATCAGCCTTCAAAGCCCCATGCTAAACACATGTTTCTTTGAAGAATTGTTCCCTCTCTCCTCATACACACAGTCCATTTGCAGGTTGTCAGCCCTTATCATGCTTCAGGTTTGCCAGGGATTCAGTTGTGCAAATAGGAGCTGAAGAAAGCGAAGGCTGAAGCGAAGCAAAGCACGGAAGGAGTACAGAGAGCTTGTTTGAATGACTACCTATCCCATATATGCTGCCTTACACCTACAGACATCCAGCTCATTAATTAGGGGTCCCAGAGCCTGGCAGATTTAGGATCTGAGTGGGATCCACCATGCGGAGTGCCCTCCGCACAAGAAGCACCCCCTTGCTCCTGACCTAATCCTGGGAACCTCTGTCTGGGCATGTGCTGGGGTCTCTCATGGGTGGAGGATCCACCTTTCACCTCACCAGCATTTAATAGATCACTTTCTTCCTTACACAAATTCATCGAGCTTTAACTTCCAACAGAGCTGCTTTCTTAGAGCTTTCAGTGGTAGATTAAAGATCTCTTTGGTACTCGTAGCTTCTTCTGAAAGTGCTTAGACACTATTATCCAGGCACCTCTTCATCTTCTTTTTGATCCGCTGAATAGGTTTGGTGATTTAAATCTCTCACTCCGAGACATCTTTGTCCATTGCTTAAATTATTCTTTGCTTTTCTCTGTTCTCTTTCAAATTTTCCATGTCCTTTTTAAAATATGGGCACCAGAACTGGGATTTAGAGGGTCAGTTACAAATGGATACAAACCATTTTCCCTGCCTTGGAAAAACTGTCGAGATTTTGTCATGTTTTCCTGTCTGCACTGAGGAGAGATGTCAAAACCTTGATAAATGCAGCGACATCATGACCCCAGAAAAAATGGATTCAGTGCAAAGTAAATATTTCATATTGACCTTTTTTACAATATTTTAGGAAACATTTTGCTTTTCAATTTCTTATTTTTTAATTTTTCTCTTGCTTGCTCAGTCTCTTGGATAGCAAAGTAATTTTGGAAAAAAACCAAACCTCCCAGCCCTGAAAAGGTCTTGGAAAAAACTGTTTTGTTTTTACCTCCCCATTTTTTTTTTCCAAATGAAAAACGCAGCACCCTACCACTCCTCTGCCAAATGTTTTGCTTATAATTAGCCACCATTCAGGAAATCACTCTCTTTGTTCTGGTTTCTGACATTTCCCTCATCAATACAGTGATGAGCTGCTGTAGCTGACCCTGCCCTGAGCCTGGGGTTTGGACTAGGTGATCTCCAGAGATCTCTTCCAACCTCAGCAATTCAGAGTTAGCAGGTCACTTAGCAACCTAGAGCAAATCTCCTTTAATTATGGCCAATTACGTTCACATTTCATGTGAACAGGCACAGGGGAGATCAGGTCTTGCTTCAGTTTAGCCAAAGTCTGTTCCCAAACTGTGGAAGAGAAAGTGAACCATGGGGGCTTTTGGACTGTGTTGCGATGTGGGGGTGTACAGTATGCCCAGGCTCACTGTGAATGGGGAAGGGTAAACTGGTGTCCACTTACTCAGTTGGTGAGCAGAGACTGATTAAACTGCAATACACAAGCCCACATCCTCATGTTTCCCCCACCCTCAGGCTCTTGCTCCTGATGGGATCACTATCAGGAATCGGTGGATCAGTGAGTTGGAGGCGACCCTGGCACTGGGGATGGCATTAACACTGAAGAGGAAAGGCGTAAAAGAGATTTAGTGCTATGGATGGATTTGATAGCCTTTTCTCCAGCGTATGTGCAGCACATGCATTTATCGAATGGGAGCTTTCGGAGAAAGCAAGCAGGATGGTTTGTGTTCTCGTTTTCCCCACATCTCACCAGGCTTCAAGGGCTTTATTGCTATCTTTGAAAAGGATCATAAAAGCGGAAGGATTAGACCCCAGCCATCCGCTCTCATGCCAACAGGCTTGTTGAAGTCCAGGGGGCTGTTGGGTGATGGGGTCTCAGTGCAGACTACTGGCTTGGTCTCTGTGCCATGGAAAACTTCCAGCTGGATGATTGCATCCTGCCTCAATAAATTCTCCCTGGAAATCCACTTGGATACAGCATCTTCTTTCCCTGCCTCTCTTCAGCAATGGTGGGGAACGGATCTAGGCGGTGAAGCAGCTGCTTCGTGCTGTCTCCAGAGGTGGCCTCATTCCAGTTGCAGGCAAATGATCTCTGTGCTCATCAGGTTCGCCAAATTGCTAGGAGGGTTGCAGTGGGGAGGGATGTGTAAATGAGCGCTACTGGGCAGAATGGCTCTGAGGTGACACAGAATTGCTCTGCTCTGTGCTGCTGCCCTGTTGCAGCCCTAAAGCCAGATTGCTCTGCCCTGGGACATCAGCTTGAAATGCAAACAAGGAAGTGCAATGGGTTGACATTTGCATCCCTCTCATCTGAGCCCTTCAGCGCAAGGCAAATGTTTGCTGGTGATATTGATACCATCTTAGAACCACAGAAATGAAGACTGGAAAAGGCATATTACATCATGTGCTCCCAGTACTGGGGCAGGATGTTTTCCTACAGGAGCATTTCTCCAGCTTTCATCCAGCCCTATTTCAAGAATCCAGAGGACCATTCAGCACAGGGAAGGATAGACATGTTGATGGCTTGAGTGTCTGAGAGACAGCCTGGCTGGAACACCTCTTGGAATAAAGCCTCAGTCTAACAAGCAATTGATGCCCAAAGTATAGGATACTGATAGAATAATTTCTCTTATGTCTTTTAACACTTATTTTTAACCCGAGCCTGGTTTCTCAGTGCAGTGTGACTTGGCATCAAAACCAGGCAGGGACAAGAGCAGTGCCTGAAGACAGGCAGGTGGGTTATGTGGGGGACTGAGCACTGCCACATCCCCGTGAGCAGCCAGTCCTGCTGGAGTCCTGTGCTGCAGGCTGTGCCCACGTCAGTGCTGCTTGCATGGAAAAGCTGCATGTGGTGGGACTGGCTGGAAGAGGGAGAGGGCGGTGGGGAGAGAAATGGGTGCTCCCTGGATGTGGCTTTGGAATAACCCTCCTCCTCACATGTTGTCTTCATCTATCTCCCTCCTTTGTGCAGCTCTGCTTTCCATCTCTTTCCAGCACATGCATGCACATCGTAAAGCAGCCCCTGCACCCACCTCGCCTTTCCCCACATGCCTGCAGGACTGCAGACTACAAACACACCTTTCCTATCATCAAACGCGAACGCGCACCCCCTCCCCACACCCCATGCAAAAACAGCCAGCCAGGCTCCCCAAATGCGAGCTTGGGGAGTTATAAAAAGGTAGATGTGTTTTTCAGGAACACGAGCAGCCCAGCTGAAGCAGAACTTCAAGGGGGCCACTTCTCGCTCCCTTTCGTTTCCACTCCAAAGAGCGCGTGAATGATGTCCAGTGGGAACGAGCTCGCCAAGAATAATGCAGCTGAACTGCCGTCGTAAGGGCTGTGTGCTTCACACCATAAAACCAGAGTGGAAGAGCCGTGTGAGAAGCTAAGACCCTCACGCACAGGCCATAATGTTATTTTCTGCTTTGAAGTGGATTTAGAGCTGGCTCAGCCTCTCTGGGGGCTGGAGGCTGCTGCTTATCCATGCAGCCTAGCAGCAGCAATAAGCAGCTGAACATCCTCAAGCCTCCTCTGTACAGAGAGCAGAGAGTGCTCCGCATCCCTCTTCCTCCAAAGCAGTGGCGTCAGTCAAGGAATCACAGGATGGATTGTCACAACACATCCGCTCCCCTCTCTCTGGCATGCTTTGGATCTGAACTCTCCCGCCCCGAGGTCTGTTAGAACCTCCTCATTTTGACCCCATTTTCACGACAAGGAGTCTTGCAAGGCACCCTGGATGGGACCTAGGTACTCTGTGGCCTCCCCACAACCTGTCTCCAGAGGTCTTCTGGACAGCATCCCCCAGGTCCTTGCTTATGGCTGAAGAGAGGTAGGTTCTGTCTGGTTCCCTTGGGATTTGCCAGCTTTACTTGGCTTATACCGTTTTTCCTGTATGTAGGGCAATCCTGGACTTTTTCCTTCTCTTCCCTTCCTGATTAAGAGACATGGATATTCAGCTGTGGATGGACCCAGGCCAATTCTTTTCTCCAAGTTCCCTGTCAGCAAGGTCCGTCACCATCTGCCAGATGACCAGACTCATCCAGCTGCCCTGGGGACTCATGGCAGAGAGCAAGAGCTTGCAAGAACTGCTCCAAACTTTCCGCTCTAACCATTGAGCATGTTTGCTGGGGATAGTCCATAAGAGCTGGTCACAGCGCAAGAAACCCCAGCACTGGGACACTGTGGCAGAGCTTATCCACTGGGACGTTTCTTCCTGACCCCTTATCTCTCCCCATCAGTGGCTGGTTATGCCTGGCCAGGGTAGAGGTATAAACCCCATCCTGTCTGAAAACTCACCTATGGAGAAAGGAGATTTTGGATGAACAGCAGCTCTGGATGTTTGGGTTACTTGCTTCACTGCAAGCTACTTCTTCACAGCTGCCTCGCATAGGGTGGTCATCACAGCACACACTGACAACAGAAAGAAGACCATCCAGGGCTCAAAAGCGAAATCCTGCTTTGGCCATGGAAGCCAGCCACCACTTTCCACAGCCCTCCTAGGAGGCTGCAAGAACAAGTAGCTACTAATGTGTGACTTTTCTCCACCAGATGCAGCTACCTGAAAGCCCAGCATCTAATTTGCACTTGTCATCTGGGATATCTCTTGTTTGTGGAAGACCTTTTGATACAGATTCACCCTGTCTGTTGAACACCCTTGTATGAAGAAGGAATGATTTTCCTCACTCCCTGCAGATATCTGTTTCTCTCCACTGGCTGTGAAAGGAACAGACAGCAGCTACAGCGCGGTTCAGAACCATAGCATTAACACAGCCAAAAATAGGTGGGATGAGTCCTACCCTCTGTGTGAGATGGAAGATCATCCCTGTACGATGCTGCATGCCCTTTCTCACTGTTTGTCTATAAAAAGAAATTTCTGATGGTTCTGGTACACTCAGATCTCAGGAATTACACGAGTGTGTTTCTAGTGTAAACTCCAAGGTGCCTGGGAGTGACAGAGGAAGAGGAGACAAAAATGACATTTTCAATAACCTTTCTAGGATATAAGGTTATTAAATTTGCGTCTGGTCTCAGAGTTATCCAAATCCCCCACATCTGCCCAGCTCATAGTAACTTATTTTGTCATTCCGACTATGGTTGAGGAGACCTCTGAAAAAATCTGCTTTAACCATTGAAGGTAAGTGTGCTGCCAGTCCAGAGGAGTCATCATGTGTGCTTTATGTCCTTTGCAACGAAAGTCCTGGTGCTCAGCTCAGCACGGCCAGCACAGGCTGCCTGCAAACCAGATATCTGCAGCAAAAGTGCCAGTGCTCATGCTCGTGACCTTCTTCCCAATCTGATCTGCTAGACATTTCTTGCCTTATTAATGAGAGCAGAGAATCTTGAGAACAATTAGAAGAGTTGCCATAGGCACAGACAGCGCACGTGCAGATGTGCGGTGGTCCTTCAGGTACTGCGCAGACATTAGGGAAGGGCTGATAAAGTCCATGCCCAAGAAACACTTTTTCACTCTATTACGGTAGTTTAAAATAAGGTTGAAATCTTGGTTCACCACTATTCCCCAAATCTACCTACCATAGTTCATGTCTCAAATGCACGTATTAGACACATTCAGATGGGCTGTCTAGGCTGATAACAGACTTGGGGAATGACCTCAGGTTGAACTGCAGGGGAAAGAAATTGTTTCCTCATTAATATCTCTGCAAAATAAATGTCAACTGGAAAAACAGTTTCTGTGTAATCAATCTTGGTTCATAGACACTGGGCTCTGACAATTCCTCTCATGGAAAGGAATATATTTCCCATAGATCTGTAGTGTTTCATACATTATAGCTTTTGTAATAGCAAAAGCCAGTGCTTGGGTTACATTGAGCTTTTCTTTCTAACCCTTTGGTTTCACATGATCATAATTCTCTGAAAAATTTCTCTGTTCAGACTAAAACTTTTACACTTTGTATAGGGCAAGGAATGATGATTTCTCTTTCACTGAAGAAAATCCTTTTAGCTATCTTTGATTTATTGGAATGTGTGTAGGGGAGAATTACACTTTTATGGCTTTTTAAAATGTATTTTTCTTCTTGGCAACTAACAAGGCTAGAAAAGCCCTTTTCCTAACCTACTTGGCATTTTCTTTCCTGAGGAGCTGAGCTTTTTTTGGGGGTGGGCTGGGGAAATCTTCTACAAGAATCTACAGCAATTGAAGGATCAATTCTGAGCATGCTTAGCTGAGATATACTGGGATTTTGGCGGGGGCGGGGGGGCGGAAGAGAAGTGTTTAGATCTATTTCTTGCAAGACAACATCATGTACAGAATCTGCTGCTGAGCCTGGCGCTGATTTAGGCTGGTCACCGGGTTAAGGACAGGAATGCATGGTTGAGTGACAAACAACTCTCCCTCAAATGCAGAAGGAAGGTACATCTCTACTTGCAGTCTCACCAGGTTGTGTGATTTGGATTCTGAAGATATTGGCTTTCGCTGGATTTCTTCTAAAAAAGCTCCAGCTCTGAGAGTCAAATGATACGCGGGAATCTCATGTATCATTGCAAAGAAAGTGCTTTCTCAACTTCACCTTTATGCAGAACAGTGAAAATGCACAGCTTGGCAAGACTCCAAGATTTCTCCAATCTCACAGCCTGAGAGTGGTTCCCACCTTTCTCTTTGGCCTTTCCTAGCCGCCCATGGCTGGGGCAAGCAGTTGCTAAATCACTAGCCAAGTGGCCCTTGAGGAAGGGTCCCTCTCTGCTGCAACCCCGTGCCACGGCTCCCGCAGCGTCCCATGCCCTGAGCAAGCCGCTCTTGGCCCTGACCGACTGTGATGGGTATGTGGAGTTAGGCACACTGGGAAGAAAACAGCTGCAAGACCTGCAAAATACTGAGGTGAAAGAAAGAACCTCACGTTTTCAATAAAGGACTGTTTTTAACCAGTGTCGTGTTGCCCATGAGGACTGGCCGATGCATTTGAGCACCAGACTTTGCCAACTCCGTGAACTTGTTCATTTCTGAGGGGCAACAGAATACAAGAGAAATGCAAAGAGCTGCACAGTGCTTTCTTCTACTCTGATTTTCCGTTACTAACAGGAGGTTAGAAAATGTCATGCAAAACTCTGTTAATGCAACAATAGGATTATATATCCATTCAGTGAAGGATGGCAGGAAGTTGAGAGGTTGATCCCATCTCAGCCGCATTAATTTGTAGCCCCTATTTGTTGTGCTGTCTGCCTCCAGTCCTGGTGACCGTGGCAGATAATTCTATAGAATTTCAGCAAAACTCCAGGAATCTTAGCTGAAAAGCAAATTTTTCACCACCACTGGAATTTTTAAAGCACATAGGAATTTGGGGTCAACTTACTGCCTTGCTTTCTGACCTGTGCCATGCAGCTTGTTCTGTCGATCTAGCCTTTTTTCCCATTTCTTATATACCTCCTACATATTCCCTGCATCCATTCAGAGACTGGATTCATCCTACTGCCTCAGAGCCTTTCCCTCTGAGATCTCTGCTTTCTAAGCAAGAAAATTCTAGATGGTATTTGCAACTCATTGTAACTAAATCCAGGCATTGCCCTATTCAGTGCAGTTGGCTACCCCACAGAGATCCCTTCACATCATAATATTTGTCCTCAGAAATCTTAATTATAGACCTGTTGTTATTGCCTACTGCTATTTGAATTTAAACCAAAGCTGGCAGCGATTGCTTGATCTCAGGCTGTTTTCTGCAACATGTTCTTTTACAAAATCATTTATTACTTTCCAAAAATCAAATCTCAAACAGCATCACGACACTAATATCTCAAAATATTTGGGAGAAAAATCTGCCATCTGCCTGTTCTCAACAACCTTGACTGACTTCAGTAATTGGGCTGGAAAAATCTATTAAAAGGTTTAAGTGATGCATTGCTCACAGGCTGTCAGCTGGATCCCTCCAGCCTTGAGACCCTATATCACGCTGACTCAAACTGGAGGGCAGTCTGGGATTATATGGCCGTTAGTAGACATTTTGGAGGAAGACATGAGACTACAGCCAGCGGATAAGCCCTACATCTTTCCCACTGATGCCTAAACCATGAAGTGCAAACACCTTCCTAAAATGTGTCGTCCCTAAGATTGAGAACTGTTGGTGTTTTGTTACCTGTAGAAATAACCACAGACAAGACCAAGCACCCATCAACCAGGCTTTGGATTCAGCTGAGCTGCTGCTTTCAGTGCCGCCTTTTGGCAGGGAGCTGCATGGCTTAATGCCCTTGTCCTACAGCCCACGCAACATCCAACCCTAAATCTGTGGGGCAATTCGCAGGGTTAATGGTGAACTGACCTGGGACCATACACCGTACATTTAAAATACAGCCAAAGAGACCAGTTGTCAGGAAATGTAGACTCTACAGTCAGGTAGGAACATATTTTAAGGTTATAACACTGTGTATTAAAAGTATATTTACAACATAATAAGCCAGGCTGTATATTTCAAAGATCAATGAGAAGGGGCCAGTTTTGGTGATGTTTGAAGTCTATCTCCTGGGCTGTCACATATATTCGAAGAATGCCTGCTATACATTTAGATCAACCCCCATCCCAAATGGAGGGGAACGCGGCTCTCTCCCCATATGGGGCTAATCTCCGGGAAGGCGGTGCGAGCACATGGTACCAATTCCAGCACACTTTGGTCCCTTAACTCAGTCCTGAAGGCAGGGAGCTGGATGGGGGCAGGGTTAAAAGCCTGGTGTCACCCATTTATCTTTCCAGAGAAGGGTGCCTGCTGCTCACAGATGATTAGTTTTGCTTTGCTCCCATAGCAGGGGAGAAATACGAGGGGACTAATCACAGGGAGTGATGCCCCAGGACAGGAATGGCTCCTGGTGGAAATGCAGAAATTGCAGCTCTCTCTCACTTTCTGGGGCAACAACGAAAAGACAAATCGAACCCAGAATGAGCTGCCACCTCTCTTGGCAGCTCTTTTGTAGCTGAGTCCTGCAAACCCAACCGCATGGCGAAATAAGTAAATAGAACAGTAGAATCATAGAATATCTCAAGTTGGAAGGGACCATCGTACGGATCATGGAGTCCAACTCCACAGCAAGTCAGCGGGGAGAAGTCTGACTTTGGAGCAGCAGGCCACCTTCCATCAGAGCTGCCCATTAAGCCGCAGAGGGGCCGGACTGAGCCCATGGGAGCCAGCCGCAGCGGTACCCTGCACACACAGGCTGCAGGTGTGAGAAGGATGTGCTAGAGGATGGGGAAAGAAATGTCCCTTCTGGCAGGAGGGAAACTGCAGTGGCAATTGCACCGGGAGACCTGGCTGAGAACAGAAAACATTTTTGAGGGAAGAAAAATCCAAACTTTTCAACATTGTTTCCTGAAGTTTCCAAAAGCTGTTACAACATTTTTTTTCTTTGCGGTGCCACCTTAATAAAGTAAATCCCAGTTTAGTCAGTCTTGAAATTTTTTCAGTTTCCTCATTTCCTTTTCTTTCACATTGAAGAAAAAAGTAGAAAGAGGGAAAGAGTAATAATATGAGGGGATAGTGCAAGAGGAAGTAACGTTAATGCCCCCAAACTTGGAAAACCACCATTTTTCAAGGGAACATAAAAACTAGGGGAGTGAGCGGAAAGAGGATCTCTTGCTTAAAATTTTGAAACAATAAATACTGATATCTATAAATTTTTTATCAAACTTTGTTGATTTTTACTTGTTTAATTGCATTAGAGAAAAACAGTTTCTAGGAAAACCCATGATGAGATGAGAGAGAGTCAGAGCTGTGACGTGTAGGCGAATTGCTCACCTTCCTCAAGACACTGACACACAGACATTGTCTAAGCCAACTGCATGAGGATCCTGTTCTGGTTGTGTCATCTCACTCTGCACAGACTGATCCATGCCCTCTGATGCTCCATGTAGAAATGTCTGTGCCTCCAGGCAAGGGGCTGGGATCCGCTGGGAGAACATCAGCCCAATCCCTCTTCTGCTACAACAGAGGGCTTTGCCGCAGGAGTGCACGTTTTTGGTGCAAAGGTGTCTATTCATCTGCAGCATTTTACCCCTGCCTTTCAGAAGGAAATTAGTTACTCCTTAGCAGTGCTAGATAATCTTACCTCCCTTTAGACATTAAAAGTGAATTTTCTTAGAGCTCATATCTCTTACGCAGCAAGAGCAGAGATGTTGGCTTACTGAGACGACATCCCACTACCCTTGGAGGAGGCTCTGCACTTGGAGAAGCTGCTGGGCCCCAAATCTGGGTGACAGCTCACATTCACACCAGCAATTTTCACATGCATGGCAAGGAGAGAAGACACCTATCCTGTGTTAATGGTGGCCACGCAGTCTCAAGGATGTGGAATAAGCTCTGGGTACCACTGTCGGTATGAGTGAGGGATGCTTTGCTCCATGTCCTTGTCTCTGTACAGCTCTGGAAGATCGGCTCTACCTTGGGGTGGTCCTGTTTCTCGGGGCTTTCCATCCCTCTCAGAACCTGTCGGCTTCCTGCAGCGATACAGCCCCTAGCACAGACTCCCTTCATTCCACTCTGCCCATGCCCCAGCAACTGCTGTCAGGCCTCACACTCTTCAAGCAGCTTTGTCAAACTTTAATTACTTGACTACAAACTGTCCAAGAATTTTATGACATTAATAAGAATGTTCCTAATTAGCATTTATTGTTTATATTATTGAAATTCCAAATTACACGACCAATTGATTTTTCCCCGTTGCCCTCATTAAGTCGCAGTGAAATGCATTTTAAAATAGATTGGCATTTAATTCCTTTAGAAAGCGCTGATTAGATCAAGGGCCTGTTTCGCTGCATTTGGTTGCACGAAGTTGCGTTAGGTTTTAATTTCTCCTTGTTAGTATGAAGCTGAGTCACCGAATGAGTTGCTCTTCCCCTGCCACACAGGCACCTACTGGAAAAATCCCCCTCCATGGCTTAGACCAGGACTTTGGAATAAATGAAAGCAAAACAAATGCGTCCAGACAGCGGATTTGACGTGAGATGAAATGCAAAGCTCAGCTGGGTGTTGAAAGTGTTCAACTTGCTTCATGAGCTGACAGGATGGGGAAAGAAACCTGGAATTATTAAGGGCTGTTTAGCTAAATATACAGACTCTGATCTTTTCCTGTCTTCTTAAGGAAGGGTCAGTCTGTGCCTGCTGCCTCTCCTGTGTCCCCTCCTCCCCACCAGCTAGACACACTTCTGGTCTGCCATGCAGAGCCATGAAAACTCAAGGCATGGATGGGGATGAAGTCCAGCAACCAGAACACACCTCTGGTTGAGGCACAGGTTTCTTGCATAGCTTCATCAAATCACTTGGTCGTCGTTAAGGTTTTTCTCTACAATGGCATAACAGTGTCTCCCTATCCCATGTGTTTAATAGGACTGAAAATACGTGGCTACTTGAGGACCTCCATAGTTTCATAAATATTGAAGCCAGTTTTCCCCTAAACTTGTTGCATCCGATGAGGACAACTTGTATGGTCTTTGGGGTCTGTCTTCTTGACCTCCTTGCAGCGCCTGAAACATAGTCAGAGCAATGTCACAGGCTGCTGTATGAATTGCTCTTTTTCATCATATTTCCTGGGTGACACTCAGGTACCTCTGCAGACAGTGGAGTGTCCAGCAGACTGAGCACTGTGCTGTGGCAGGGGATGAAGAGATGTTGCAGTCTCCTGTCCGGCCTAGGACCTGGCCAGCAAGTCTGCCAGGGACCTGTCTGTATAACATGGGAGGAGTTTTCTTCCAAATCAGGAGTCTGATACCAGTGTAATCATGGCAGGGCATATGCTTCAAAAAAGTCCCTCCTCTTTCATTGCTTGGTATGTCCTCCTGTATCAAATAACTCATACAAAGACATGAGGAACAAATCAGAATTTATTCAGACAAGTGTGCTGAAGGGGGACAACTCCCTCCTGCCCAGCTAACGCCCAGAGTTTCTCTCCTTATTGTGCATTACAATTAGTGCAGTCCTGTCCGGGGCTGTGGTTGTGGCTGTGCTGGAACAGCTGTGTGCACAGGCTGGTGGCAGCGCTCTGCAGGGCACCGGGGTGGATGTGTCCTCATAGACCCACCATTGCATGAGGCGAAGAGATACCCTGCTACATCAGCTAGTAATGCCAAAGGGAGAAACACATGAGGATGAAAGTGGGTCTGTATCTATCTGGTTGAAGAGGGAAGTGGAAAGACGCTTTTCTTCCGTGCTCTGTTTTACAGAATGGACTTTGCTCCGAAGTGGGAGCATTGCAGGCACTTCCCAACCCTTCTTGCTCTTGCAATGGGACATGATCCCTCCCTCAGGAGTGGCTCTTCTCAAAGCTCCTTTCAGAGTTGTTGCAGATCTTTCTTCCCTTCTGCAGTGGTGATACGCTTTTTTTTCCCTTATAAAATACAAATTGAAATTTGCCAAAATGTCTTTTGGGAAATGCCACTTGCTGGACACAGGCTGTGTCTGCAGCTGTGTGTGTGGGGCTGTGTGCGTGGGGCTGGCGATGCAGGGCGCTGGTCCTGGGCTGATGCCACCATCTGCTGCTGTAAGAACGATGCCGAGAACACAACTGGCAATAAAAATGACTGATACTGGGGCTCCTGTCCTGCTGGTTTTACATGTGAAGCTAGACAAAACACAGTGTTTATCTTTAATTTTATCCAATTTAAAAAAAAAAAAAATCATAGACTCATAGTATCATTTAGGTTGGAAAAGACCTTTAAGATCATCAAGTCCAACCATTAACCCAGCACTGCCAAGTCCACCACTAAACCATGTCCCTAAGCACCTCATCCACATGTCTTTTAAATACCTCCAGGGATGGTGACTCCACCACCTCCCTGGGCAGCCTGTTCCAGTGCCTGATAGCCCTTTTGGTGAAGAAATTTTTCCTAATATCCAGCCTGAACCTGGCACAACTTGAGGCTATTTCCTCTTGTCCTGTCACTTGTCACTTGGGAGAAGAGACCAACACCCACCTCTCTGCAACCCCCTTTCAGGTAGTTGTAGAGAGCAATGAGGTCTCCCCTCAGCCTCCTCTTCTCCAGACTGAACAACCCCAGCTCTCTCAGCCGCTCCTCATCAGACTTGTGCTCCAGACCCCTCACCAGCTCCGTCGCCCTTCTCTGGACATGCTCCAGCACCTCAACGTCCTTCTTGTAGTGAGGGGCCCAAAACTGAATGCAGTATTTGAGGTGCAAATATTTATTTTTGCTAGAAAAAAAGGATTATTTCCTATTTTGTCAGGGTTTTCTTTTCATGAAAATGTGCAGCTACTGCAAATAGGGTGGGGAACTGTCTGCTGAAAATCTTGCCAAAAGCAAAAAAAATTTTGCTGTCCACCACATTTGCTCACATGGAAAGAAAACACGACTCCCTACCCCTCCATCAGTGGCACCCGGCCACCAGTGGAATCTGTGAGTAGAAGCAGCATTCATCACGCACTTTCACTGTTTCCTTTTTTCACATTGGCAATGCCAGCAAAGCTGAAATCCTTTTCGCTGCCTAGTTTGGTGAAATCTGGGGTAGACCTGGCCTTGGAAGCTGGTGGTGCAGTGTCAGCTCATGGGCATGAGGAGCTAATCCTCAAACTCCATCCCTGCCCCAAGCTGCATCCAGGGAGTCCTGGGTTTTACATGCACTGCTGGACAAAACGCCTGTAAGTCCTTGAGCACAGTTTTTTTACAGCACAAATTGACCAGAGAGCTGGGGTTCTGCCTTGGGCTGGGGCTGCAGTCGTCAGTGCCGCAGGGGACATGCTGCAGTTGTTGGCTGGATGGAGGATGCAGGGTTGGTAACGGCACCAGAGAGAAGTTTTAGCTCTCTGATAGCACTTCAAACCCTACCAAGGCACAGGAAAGGGTAGGCTTAGGATCTCACTTTGTAGAGGGGGAAACTGAGTCACGGAGCAATGGAGCATTTGCTCTGGAGCTTTGCCAGAGCTGGGAAGGAATCCAAGTATCCTGATTGTCGAGCCCTTGACCCAGACACCACCCCACCCTGCCTCTTTATTAAGCATCCTCTAAGATGTCTTAAAAAAGCCTTACAGAAAGGCTCTCTTGTTCTCTTGCAAGCTCTATATTAGCATCTGAAACACCCATGCTAAATTTGAGGAGGGAGGGGGAGGCGAAAACGCATGAGTAGCTACTTTGATTAGGTAATAAAGTATCAATTTATTTTTTATAAATACAGAGAAAATTCAAACCAGCTGGAACTTGCAGTACCTCTTTGCACGCCACATTTCTAGCAAAATTTCTTCCGATTCCCTGGCATCTACCCTATGCATTATCATGCCTGAGGGTGCACGGACACTCTCTTTGCTGTCTCTCTGCTGGTCAGCCAGCCACATACAAAGGCCAGGAGTTGGGAGGCTTTTACAACTGTTTTCACTGAATTTTGCCCCTGTTGAATGCTAAGGGGATTTTCCACAAGGCTGGCACAGCCCATGGCGCCTGGGGCTTTGGGAGAGCTGGTTATTTCTCTGACAGCTCAGAGGCTTGTGTTGCTGCCAGCGCTGTGAGCGCCGGTGGCTTGCAAAGGATGCTTACAGAGAAAGAGGCTGGACTCAGTGTGTACACGCTTGGAAGCACACGCACGTGGGTGTGCAAGCCCATGTGTGCGTATCTCTTCGGTGTCTGCTTCTCTCGTCATGTTTGTGTCTGGGTGTCTACCTGTGTCACCCAACGTGACCTGTAGAGAGAAGCAGAAAGCCTGGGGTTGCGAGGAAGAACAGGCTGCATGGAGGCAGGAGAATAGTCATGAGGCTGCAGAGACGGTGGGAATGATCCATAGCCATTGGACAGGAAAGAAGAAACAGGTTTAAACTGCAGGAAGGGGATTTCAAGCAAGATACAAGTAAATCAAAGTGACAAGAATTAAGTGTTTGCTGACTGTCTGGAGAGAAGTAGGCTTGCTGTTTTGGGGAATCTTTGAGAATAACATGTCTGCCAGGAAGGGCTGGAGAAAGACTAGTTTTGGGGAGGGAAATGACTGATGGGTCTCTGCGACCTTTTCAGCCCTCTCAGCTGTGACCCTGTATCCCATAAGCTACAGCAGGAATTGAGTTGCTGTAGTGCTGGTGGGAAGCAAAACTTCTGAATGCAGCCTGAAGGCAATCCCCACTGTACTGTTTCCCCAATGCCCCAGGGCTTGTGCTGGATTAGGCAAAAACATGTCAAACTGAGATGTTCCAAACCCCCCAGATTCCAACCCAAAGAAATGGCATCTTCTGATAAAGCTTGTTTTAATCATGACACTGTGGGGTAACTCCAGGTAAAGGAGCATATAGTCTCCAATCTTCCTGTTGATAAAAGCAAAGGTAGATTAGCAAAGGTCCTGTTACTGGAGGGGGTTTCCACTGGGGTCTCTGCGTGCTTAGGACTGACCCTACAGAGGGGATGCAGATGTGGGGCCCTGGTGCAGTGCTGCATTTCTGCAACCCTTGCTGCACAGCACCTCGCATCTGTAAGATCCTGTTTGGACCTTTCCCTTTTTGCAATTTTTTCTGATAGGAGAGCTATATTTTGCAACATGCTGAACTCCACAAACAAACCAGGATTCTATTTTAGACTGCAAATTGATGTATCCAACTGGCAAGGAAATTAGCATGAATTAATTAGAGGGAAGATGAAAGACTTCGGTAAGCAGCATTATGAGCAACAGCCTTTATTAAAGCTCCACAATACATTCTCCTCTTACCGTAGGATATAGCAGGCAATGAATACTAGATCTGAGCAAACCACTGACTGGGGCTGGCAGGATGGTACTGGTGCTTAACTACCAGCTCCCTTGGTTAGGAAACTGAGCACTTTGGTTGCCAGAGGCAGTTTCGTACCCTGACACCCTCCTCTAGCCAACCTCTCCTGCACGGCTCCATTTGGCTCTACAGCCTCTCACACAACTTTAGCCTCAATAAACAAGCCCCTGTTCAGCTCAGCTGATAAAGAGGCTAACAAACAATCTGATAAGTAATAGTGTAGCTGGCAAACAATTCATCACATCAACAAAAGAGTTTAAGGGGGAGAAAAGGGAGGCAGCCAGCAAGCCAAAACTCCAGAGAGTTTAGCCGCTGTGAGCTGTTAGTAAGGCAACATGGGGAATTTGCAAGGGTATGTGCCTCTCCTCCCCATACTCTTGTGCAGCGCAGGCATTGGACTCTCCGTTTCCCAGAGTTTCAGCTCAGATTGGCAACCTGTGTCACTTCAGAGCTCTGGCTTTTGGCTTTTTTTCAGCATCCTGGAAGGGCACAAGGACACACCCGCTGAGTTAACGAAGTTTGGGGCAGTTAATTAGAGCAGAGCTCAGTGCCCTGTAACCCTGCCCTCAGCTCACGGTGTCATTTCTGGAAGATGGATGAAGCATGTGTTACACTCGGGTCCTCCAGGACAGCAGCTGATTTTAATGAGAGATTATGTACTTCTACCCCGTAGATTTAAAGGAATCACTCGGCTCCTCAGCAATGCCCTCCTTCGCCGCCTCTTCCTCCTCCTGCTCTTTAATCGCTCCTTTCTACCCCCCGCCGCTCCCTCGGACCAACCAACTCCCTTCAGTCTTCTGATACACGTTATATATTTCTCGTTATTTGGGTTTATGCTGTTAACTATTTGCTCTTTGAATTCCCTCTTGGCCCTCAAGTTTCCACCATAAACGTGATAAGTTACAACATCTGTTCTGCCAAGGCTGGACTTCCACTCTCAAAAGATTGTTATTTTGCTTAAAAAAGTCCCAAAGCGCTGCAACTCACAGCTCTCGGTGCTTCTTCCTCCATTTTCACGGCAGCGCCACAACCCCCTGCACGACACCTCTGTGGCCACGGGAATGCAAGGAAATGACACCCTTTGGGTGCGACTTTCCGCAGTTTGGTGTGAGGAGCACATTTTGAAACGTCGCGTCAATTTTGCAATTAATTGGGGTGAGAAAAGATGCTGCTTCAGTCAGAAATAAGCCCTTCTACAAGCACTAAAATTGCGTTTTGACATTTTCCACATGAAAACTGGATTTTTGTTTCCTTCACAGAGATTGCATTAGGAAATGTTGGGAACCTCTAAAGGGAAACAAGAGGCTTTCTTGGAGCCAGAAGAATGCTTTTCACCATATAAGTTCACCCAAAGTTTTACTTCTGGGGCAAAACCATTTTTCAACTGTATTGCTAAAGCAAGCTTAAAAAAAAAGGAAAAAAAAAAGTTTTCTGTGTCCAAGCCCGGTTCTGAGCCCAGCTTCTCTTAAGTAATTATTTATTTGCTGGCAGGTATTTTGCATGTTAACCAGCAGCGCAGCCTCACTGGGTGAGGTGCTAGAGGACTTCTGTATGCTGGGGAAACGCCTCAAGGAACAAAGCTGGATGGAGTGAAAAACAAATGCTGTAGAAAAGATGAGGAGAGCAAACAAATCCTTCAGTTCACAAAGCTGGATGGCAGCAAAAAGCGTAGTCCTTCGCCTGCCTGCCACCAGCACAGAGGCAACCTGTTCGAGCTGGGGCTTGGAAAAGTGTGTTACCGTCATGCACGGGCTGACAGTGGAGAAACAAGTCTGAAGATCATGCCAAGAGTGATGGAGAGCTGGTCCCAGTGGGTGCCGGTGTCCTGGTGGGGTGGACACATGTGGTGCAGGCTCCCTGCTTGGTCCGTGCGCTGCTCCCGAGCACGCGGAGCTGGCACGGCTGCTGTTGCCCGCTGCATCTCCAGTGGCGAACTTTGTCTTCAGGGAAATGCATGGCAGTGAAAGGCATTCGACTGGCAGCCGTGGAGCCCAGCATTTTCTCTTTCTGCCTAGTAAAGGATGGGCAAATTTTATACCAGATCTCTGCCTTTTTTAGCAGACCTCGGCATGGGCTAGGAGGATTATCTGGGGCAGCTGGAGAGTCAGAAGGTGACCTGGGTTCAATATCTTGGCTTCCCACCACAGAGGTCATCCCAAAGAGCGGGGAAGCAGTTGTGTGAGAACCTGGGGGAGGTTCAGTGATTTTAAGAGGTTTTCCGTTCCAGGATGGAACAAAAGCCAGGGAGATTTAACCTTGAAGGAAATTCTTGAAGGGAAACAGCAGGGGAAAAAGAGATGATGTGGGGATGACTCAAAGGGTTCTGCTTCAGTTTCTGCTTTTTTCATTTTTCATTTGGTTTTACAACGCGTTTCCCTTTTCGAAACAGGGGAAGAAGTCATCTTGAAACACTGCACTCCAGAAAGACCCAAATGAAGCATTTCAACCTTATCAAAGTGCTCATCCTCTTTTTTTCTTTCTTTTCTTTTTTTCCCCTCAAAATGAGTTTTGTCCCAAAGGCAACACTTTTAAATGAAACACTTTGTTTTGGATAAATTGCTTTGGATAAATCAATGATATTCCAGTGGAAGGAGGTTGTACAGTTTGGGAGGAGGTCTGGCATGCTGTCAGTGCCCGCACCACTAAGAAGGGGGCTCAGATACCTCCATAGTCCCTTCCCGCTGGATGGGAATCACCTGACACAGGACCATAAGACCACAGCAAGTCAAATCAAAAATCCCCTTAATCTGTCCCAGCACTACAAGGTCATCAAGGGTATGTATCAAACCAGGACCAACGCATCATGATTTTTCCTGAGAACGATCTTCAAGCTTGCAGCAGAACACCACTCCAGGATTAAGCAGTTCTTGGTGAATTATCCCCCTGTGAAATAATCCAGGTGTTTTTTTATAACCCTTATAAACTTTTACCACCCACAACATCCTGTGGCAAGAAGTTACACAGGTTAACCTTCATATATGAAGAGCCAAATCCCTTTGCTTCTCTTGAACCTGCTTCCTTCTAGTTTTATGTGCTGCTGCCTTGGAAAAGGCAGAAAAGCATCTGTCCCCAGTCATCTTTTCCGTGCTATTTTAGACTTGCTGGACTGCTATCCTACCCCTCCTTAAGTGTCACCCAGGCTTTACACAGACTGAAGAGTCCTAATCTACTAGTCCATGCAGCCCTGCTTCCATTTCTACAGGGTGCCTGCTCATTTTCCCCAATTACTCTTTGGCTTGAAGAAGTCCCAATTAACCCTAGTCTTCATATATTAAAAAAAAACCACGAAGCTGGAAGCTGCTTATATCTCTGTACCTCAGATCCTGCTGGCACTTTTTCCATCCTTCCTTATTTAGGAGAATGCATGTCTCCCGGAGTCTCTTACACAATGCCGAAATTGGCTCCATTCTGAGATTCTGAGTTGAAGTAGGTGATTTTTTTTTTTTTTTTTTTTTGAATGAATGAAACTTTTCCTCTTTTCCTTCTAAAAATACACCTTGGGCTGATGGGGGTAGTTCTGATATTTTTATCAATTTTGCCAAGTAGCTTCAGTCTGAAAAGACACCGAAAATTATTTCTGAAGGGTTGGAATGTCTTGGTTTTGCATTTTAAAAGTGAAACCTTTGGATTTTTCTTCAAAATGGTATTTCGCTTAAATTTAGAAAGAAGAGTAAGTGATTCCTATTTGCTTAGGGACAGCATGAGCCTCTTTACTATAGAGAAGCAGTAATGTAAGAGACCTGCTCTTCTGCGGCATTGGAGAGCATTTGTTCAGGCTGGAGGAAAGGATCTGTAGTCTGGGAGAGAAGAAATAGCCAACGTGATATAATTCAGCAACCAGTTTCAAACTGACCAAACTATCTGCACTGAAGTTCTCTCTTTTCAAAGAAGAAAATCCCCCCCTCACAGTCTCAGTCTGACAGGCTAAAATCACCGAGCAGGGTGCTGGTGACATCCCGTACGCTGCAGCTTCCGGACAGGTTCCCGGTTGGAAATCAGTGCTCTTAGGAGCGATGGGGCTGCAATTACTTTGATGAGTGCCCAACAAGCTGTTGACTTTCCCCAAAAAATCAGTCTGCGAAATGCTGGCTGCCCTGTTAGGGCTGGTCCTTCTTTGGAGGACGTGGTCCTCCGACTCCGGCACACTCCCGGCTCCCGCTCAGGCAGCGGAGTGAGGAGGTGAAGAGGGTGGGAAAAGGGGAGTGATTCTTATTCCCAGCACTCCTGAGCCGCTGCTTAAATCATTTAACACCGAATAAATTATGGTGTAATTTAGCTGCATAGCATTTCATGCTCAATTAGTGCCACTTTAGAGGGAGGCAGTTCTCTACGGAGGGTGAAGCTCGGGAATTTCACTCTGCACTGGGGGGGGGAAGGTATCTCTTAAAGATAAAGGGGTAACCATGGCAACAACACAACTCGGAGGAGTGGGGAGGAGAGGAGCGGCTGCAAAGGAGGAAAAACTAGATAAGAGACAGGCCACCAACAGGTCTTATTTGGGAAACAGATATATCTGCTGGAGAAACAGTGCTGCTGGCTGCTGCAGGCAGGGTTTCTGCAGGAACCCACCGGTTTGGTAAGGGCGGTCTGCCCTGGGGACACGGTCAACTCCTGGCCAAAGTAAGCCCAAGAGGCTGGGTCAGCGAGCAAGGGAAGGCAGAGGAAGGACAGTAAGCTCTACAGACAAAACCCCGCAGGAGAAACCTGGTGGGGAATGCAGAGTGCTCACACAAGAGCTTGGAGACTGCTGCTGGAGGTGCGTTCACACCCAAGGAGGTGCCCCAGCTAGCTGTGACCTCCTGTCCATCATACCCAACACAATGCAGGGGTACTGGTATGGATATCAGTGTATATATCCAGGATCCCCGGGGAGCCCTCTTCCTCCTGCCCATTGCCCTCACCGCTGGTATCCGAGCAGGCGAGACAAGAGCCGTCCAGGTGTCCACCCGTGGGAGGAGGACGCGGCAGCTTGGGGTTGAACACCATGAGGAGGGTTCGCCCCCCCTCCCAGCCTGTGGAACCAGACAACTCGAGGTCGCAGGGGTACACAGAGCACCCAGCAGCACCCTCCGAATGACACCAACACAGTGGGTGAGTGACAGTGGTGCTGGGACAGTCCCGATTTGGCACAGCTCCGAGACGTTGACTCCTCAGCAGGACATTTCCTTTCGAGCTTGGAGGTCCGCCGAGTATGTCTTGAGCAACCATGTCCTCACCCCAAGCCTGAGGAGGCAATTCCCCAGACTAATACATCTCTGTGACGGAAAGCATTTCCTGATGTTCAGATGCAATTTTTCTTGCTCGATTTCATTCTCTTCCTCCCAGTGAAACCTTGAGGGCACCCTTAATAACCTCCCCCCCTCCTCCCAAGTTCTTGCAGCAGGCAAGTCCCCCTTTTTACTCCTCCTTCAGGGCCTTTCCCCGCAGACCTTTCATCACTCCTGCCCATTTCTGAAGTTCCTTCATGTTTCTGGCAACTTTACGGTGTCCAGGAAGTCACATAAGCACTGTCCCTAGGAGAGGGGTCTGATCCAGATGGGTCCTGTCTCCAGATGTCTCCTTGCACAAGACCTGTGTGCAAGCAGCAGCACATTCAGCCAGCTCCCTTACGGAGTGCAAGGGCAAGGTCAAGCCTACCCGCACTCTTGGCCTTACCTTTGTTTTTAGCTTAAATAATAGCAGCAAAAACAACCTTCAGCCTTTCTCCTCCACCTTGGCTTCTTCCTGGAGTCCCAGTCCCTAGAGTCCACTGCTTCCCCCTCCCACAGCATTTGAGCCCCTCCTGCAATTTTAAGTGAAGCTGTAGGTTGAGCCAGCAAGAACCTCTCAGGAGCTGCATTCAATGCACCTGATATCAGGTTGTCTCAACTTAAGAGAAGATGAGGCTGTGCTGCCAAAAAGGATGCTAGCTTCACAACTGTAAATACATTTAACAAGCACAGAGAAGAATAAAGCTTTCCTAAAAGGGAGCACAGCATAAGGTTCCTTCTTTAACAGGCTCCTGCAGGTCTGGGAATAAAGCAGGAGCTGTTCTATAGAGTTCTTAACCACAGGTGTGGAAAATGCGTGGGGAGCAATGGGCTGTGCTTTGAAGTGATCGACAGAGGTGTGGGGTAAATGCAGACACTGGAATAGCAAACACGAAAAAACCAAGTACTCCACAGTATCTAGATAGGACAAAAGAAGAGGAATGCAGATCTGGAGTTAAGGCTGTAAAGAGGATATAATAAACTGCTCAGTGGATATGCCAGCAGTTGTGGAATGAAAAGGAATGAGATGCAGCATAAGGTATTTAAACATCCTCTTTCAGCCAAGTAATTCTGGAAGAAAACCACAGGTCATCTGTCACGACCCCCTTTACATCACAGCCCTCTTGTGTGGAGCAGGGAGTTGCATCTGGTTTCTACTGAACGACATCCAGCAACATGCATTTGAGTGGAGCATCTTTCAGAAAATTGTCCCTTGCTTTAAAGATGTGAAGAAATTACCACGTCCCAGAAGTTGCCACATCCCTGGGATTTTGACTGAATGCCTGGTCACATTTTCTGCTGCAAATCTGGGTCTTAAGTCTTACTGGAATTCGTCTGACCTTAATTTCCAGCTGTTGGCTCTTTTGTTCCTTTCCCCATGTGATTGAAGAGCCTTTCGCACCTTGTCTTTTCTTTCTGGGAAGGTACTTACACACTGCAATCAGTTAAATCTCAATCTTCTTTTTGATGAGCTAAACAGATCAAGATTTTTCAGTCTCTCATTGCAAGGTTGTTTTTCTTCCATCTCCACAGTCATTTTTGCAGCTCTTTCCTGCACCGTCCCCACTTGTTCAACATTCAACTTCTCATTTTCCTGTCCTCATCTTCCTCCCCAACCATTTTGCTCATAATTCCCTTGAGATGTGGAAAATTAGTCTTCCTGAAGCATTGAGTGTGCATGTATATGTGTGCTTCCCCAGCCGGGACCATCGTCTAAAAGATGACATAAATGAAATAAAATGACAGTTGCTGGTATCAAGCAATCACCAATTTCCAAAAGCGGTGATCTTACCCACTTACTTCATGCACTTCATGCTTACTTATCTATCCCTTTTACTGACACAGCATGCCTTAACACCGGTGCAATACCTCTGGAGTTGGGAAAGACAACATCTCTAATTTTAAGCACTTGCCTGAAGCTTCCTTGGAGGAGCACGGCATCTTGAAGGGAGCATCTAGCTGTGGAGGTACAGCTGCTGATTTGTACAGCCCGTTGCATGTGCGTGTAGTACCCCTTCACAGGGCAAAATAGAGGCTCTCGGAGGGCTATGGCATGGGATTTGCCCCAAAGTTGCTTTCCCTCAGTATCTCACAGCATTCATCTCAAGTTTCCTGCCTGGGCTTCTCTTCTAGACCCCTTTCCCCCCAGTGGCCCCTCTCCCACGGCCTATCCACAATTTATCCCTTGACCTTGATAACAAAAAGCAAGCAGCTTTGCAGGGTCAGCCCTTGCTCTGCAAATTCCTCCTCTTGGCTCTGTCTAGGGAGTTGCACTGTTTAGTATCATCCCGGGATGTTATTAATGTGTTGTTTACTTCTCCCTCCCTGTCATTAATAAAGATGTTAAACTAAACCAGCTCTAACATTGATCCCTGTGGCACCTTCTGGACACCTCCCTCCCCACGTGGTCCCCTGTAGTTTATCATGGCTCTGTGTTTACACACCTTAAGCCAATTTTCCATCAGGTGTCTCAGCTTGTATCCACTCCAATTGGAATTCATTTGCCAGGTACGATTTTGCAAGGCACTGTATCAAATACTTTATTAAAGGTGGCCTCTAGATACTTGCATTTTTCTTCTCTTAATACAAATGGCTCCATCTGAAGAGATAACACACAGGTTGGAAAACACATTTAGAAGATAGGGCCACATTTCATATAGAAGCAGTGGTTATCAGCGCGGGTGTTTAAGTTCAGGGGTGTTAGGGAATGCTGATTAAAATTGCCCATCCTCCTTGCAGCCGGCTGTTTGATTCCGGTCACCTTTACCAGGTGTAAATGTTTCTGTTTTGTGCTGTCCAAAATGCAACTGCTATTTTTTAAGAACTTGCCACATCACACATCTGATGGGGGATGTTTCCAAACTGCTCGGTGACACTCAGCACTGGTGTATTTTCTGGAAAACTCCAATTTGCCAAAAAGCTCTAGTTTGAGGTGACTGACACCACTTGCAAATTTGGACCAAATCTAGCAAAGAAGGGCATGTCTGTCCCCACCCCCCCAAGAAGCAGGGGGGATGTCTGTCCAGGGCAGTGTTACATCCTGGCTGTTTTCAATGTGAAATGCTTGCTTTCCAGGTCGGAGCACCTATGTGGGCAGTGGGAAAAAGCTACGCCATAGACTTGCCATATGGACAGGCTTGAGACATTGCTGTCTCTCCATGCCCTTCGTCTGGGAGCAGGGAGCCCTGGTTCCTGCCCCGGCGAGTCCCAGCTTCAAGGGCTGGCTCCCAGCCTGTACCAACCCTCTCTGGTCTGCTGTGGGAGGCTGGCAGCTCTTTCAGCCTGCTGACCTTGGAGAGGATCTCCAAATCCGGGTGACATGCCCCCAGCCCTGCAGAGAGCTGCCCTTTAGGGGATATGGGTGGCAGAGGGACTAGTGCCAGGACAAACCTTGACATGCCGCAGGCAGGGTCTGCAGTCAATAAGTATGACGGCAGGTCAGAGAGGAATCACATTCCCATCGCCCTACTTCATCTTTTCCTCCTTCTTCTAGCGAGGCTCTCCATTACAAAATGTGTAAGTCAGGCAGAATGGCCCATCTCCCCTCGTTTGTGTGCATGCATGTGTGTGTGTATGTGTGTGCAATCATTTTTCTCCTCTGTCAGAAGGCAAAGCCAGCTTGTGAAGAAGCCATTAATCTGAGCCCATGCCTCGTGCTCCTTTTCTGCTGTGCAGGACTCTGGAGGACGTGCTGGAACAAGCCATTCTGCTGTGCTAATGCCTCCTAATCTTCCCCTTTACCCTGATAGTCTCCAACAAAATCTCGCTGAGCTCTGGGGCTATACGTCTTCACGGCTGCTCACCAGGGGCATCATTAGGAAAGGGCTCTTAAATGGCTTGACATTCATGGCTTCCCAGAGGAATGGAGCTGCTGACAGATCTCTCCATTTGGAATATGAAATCTATTTGTTCAGATGCATAATGACCGATTTATCCTCTCAGAGGAGCTGCTGCTGAGTCCTGGGACAGCTAGTTACGGTGCTACAGGCCAGCAGCTGCGTGCTGAAACCACAGCAGGGCCAGCCCTAGGTGACACTGATTAGAGGAGGGGGTAAAAAAATGGCCCTGGGGGGGCAGAAGAAGGTGGGGCATTACAGGTCTTGTCCAGGGATGGAGAAGGTCTGGAGAAAGAGTGAGAGCCCCAAGGCATCCAAGTAAGACAGTGTGCCGTAGCCCACCGAAGCTAGAGGGAAGAAAAAACAGCAGAGCCGGCCTGGAGATGTTGGGTCATGGTGCTATTTCGCTTAAGAAGCCTTGACCATGGCCACATTTTCTTATTTCCAGAAAGAAAGCAGCACCTGGGCACTCATCCCACACTACACCAATCCTGACACCGAGCAGCAATGGGCACTGCTAGTTCCTTCGTGCTGGTCAGAGCAGCGTGGAGAGCAAGGCGGAACAGAAAATCTGCACAATGCACTGCCAGGGGCACGGTGCTTCGACATCTCAGGCTTTGGAAGGGAAGTTGGGGGGAAGACACCCCTGCCCCTCCCTGTTTCATCCCACCCAAAGCCTTAAGCAGCAGCAGGGCAATGAAGGAGACTCTGGGGGCAAGGACGAGGCAGAGAGCCCTGCTGGGAAAGCAGAGAAGAGATATGGGACCCTAGAAAGGATGGAGAAGGGAGAGAAAGTCATCGTACTTGTGTAGTCAGGAGTAAAAGGAGAACACACAAAGGGCAGATGTCAGAAAAGCTTCACCTAAAAGAGGGAACACCTTTCCGAGCCCTGGAGAAGCAACCTGGAAACAGGGCTCCTTCTGCAAGTGACCTGCATGGAGCCAGCATCCCGACTGCCTTGTAGTGCCAGTGATGGCAGCTGCAGGCAGGCTGCAGGCTCTGATTCCTGAGGGATAAGGGCAGGAGATGCCCAGGGCACTGAAAGCTTCCTCCCAGCCTTCACCAAATGGCCCAGCTATGCCTTAGGACCCCCATTCCCTGGCACCCTCCTGCCTCAGCTGAATCAAGGCACTGACCTCTCCCACCGAGACGTGGGATTTTCGCTCCAAGGGGAATCCCAACATTTCAGTGTCTCGTTGTTTTTCCCCAAAAGGGATGAAACAGTTGCCGTTTCGAAATTTTCCACAGACCGATAATTAAACAAACAAACAAACAAAATCAGAAACAACAGAAAATTTGGACTGAAGCAAAATGCTTTGGTGTCGTGAGAAGGTCCGACGGAGCCGGACTTGTGCGGTATAGGAAAATGCAGGCTGGGGGGATATGGGAAGCTGATGCAAAATTATTCTCAGGCCTGAGCTCCCCTCCAACCCCTTGTCTTGGCATCAGCAGGTCAGAAGAGAAAAAGGCATCTCGGGACAGTGCCGTACCTGCTACTCCAATGCTGAAGCATCTGTACTTGCTCTGCCTCCCACCTTCCACCACGGATGAATTCATTTTCAAAGCAGAAAACAGCTGAAGACGCCTGGGCTTGTCCCATACTGATGGGAGGGCTTCCCAGGCACACAGAGCCCTGACTGCTGCAAATGCTCCCCAGCCCTGCTGCCTGCTAAATCAGAAACACGTTAATTAAAGCAGAAGAACAGGAGGAAAGAGCCACTCCTCTGCTCTTCTGTGCTCCATCAACAGACCGGTTGGCTAGGCTGGACCTGTGGGGCTCTTTCAGGGAGCCCTTGGCAGCACTGATTACAGGATTGTTTGCCTTCGTAATTAGAAACAACACCAAGGAGATGCCCAATGAACTCAGGGCCACCTTTCATACCAGGATTTCTCTGTTTGCATTGAGTTATCAGCGTACCATGAATTTCTGGGCGTGCAAATCAGGGCAGATGCCAGCTGGGGACCAGAGAGGGGGAGAGCTGCAGGGAATGCCGGGCTCCCTGAGGTTCCCAGCAGACAAGCCCATGTCTAGCACTTGCCCTGGCCACAGTGGCTAGATGAAGGGTCTGGTGGGAACCTGGTGGTGGCTTTCCTGTGGCTCACTGAGGCACCGCTGGGTGTGCAGGCACAGGGGGTGTGGAGCTGGAGGTGCTGAACATGCCTCCAGGGTTGGGGTGGGAACTGTGTGGTCTGGTTCAAAACGAAACCAGCCTGGAATATGTCACCTCCATCACTATCTCCATGGCTCCGCAGACCCAGCCTGTCCCCCAGGCTGCCACCTGGGCTTCTGCCTTGCTCCTTATCCTGACGGGCAGGTTAAGAGGAAGATGGTGATGTTACTTCATGTGCAACACCCATGCCTCCGTGTTGCTGCGGAAAGAGCCTGGGAGGATGCAGCAAAACACCGTGTAGCAGGGGCAGCAGCTCCAACAGTGAGGAGGAAGAGGAGGGGACAAGCAGCAGAGCTCAGCCAGGGCACCAAAAACGCCTGTATCGGTTGCAAACAGCTCTCGAGTGGGAGGGCCATCAGGATGCAGAGACATAGCCAGCAAGCAGCCTGTGTGCTTGCCCTTGGCTAGAGGGAAGGGAACACGACCTCTGCACCATCCAGAGCCAAACTCGACTCACGGCCACATCCATCCCAAGCTGAGCCATGATAAGTGTGATGCAGCTTAGCCTGGTCTGTGTGAGCAGAGGTGTGTGTGAAATCCCCTTGCGTTGTATTTGCCCTGGGCTGAAACCACACACACCGACACTTACCAGGGATCAGCTGATACACGGGAAGTTGGTACCCTGCAATCAGCCACCTGCAAGTCTGAGCCCCCAGATGGAGTTTGGTCCAGGATTCAGCTGAGGCCCAGATAATTGGGAGAGGCATGAAAGTGGCTTTCTCAAACTGTACGGAGAAGCATTGCTCCTGATACATTGGCTGAAACATCAAGGCCCTTGGACTGGAGCAGTCCCTGCCCACATGGGTGGATGAGGATGCAGCCTTGTGGTGTACCTTGGAGCCGATGGAGCAGCCCTGTGAGTGACAAACGCAGTTCTTGGACACTGTTCTCCAGGGACTGCTGCCTTAGCTCCCCGTATATATAAAAGCATGGGTGTCCCAACAGAGAGGCTGCCTCCTCCCTCAGCAACTCACAGCGAAAGCAAAGTGACCCAGCCCCCTCCTCCTCCCCAAAACAAAGCAAACCCGGCCAAAACACAGCCTTCCTTAGCAGGCTTTTCCCTGTTGCAAGAGGGCGAGAAAACAAACAGCATGTCAGGCAGATGTTAGTTAATGAACTGGAAGGTGCCCAGAGTGCAGCATCCGGCTGGAGTCACACCAGAAGCTCTGTGCAAGTGCGATAAACCCCGGGTGTGGGCATTTAGTGGGCAGGCTGTGAAATACAACTTCAAGGCATTTCAAAAACAAGTGATCCTGCCATGCCTTACACACAACATCTCCACGGCTCATGGTAAGAGGAATTTATTTCCTCCCTAGTGGTCCCTCGCAGGGTGCTAAGAGGTTACAATCTCAGCCTGGCTGGTGTCAAAGTTTATTCCGGGGCAGTTTACTCGGGGAGGGCGGTTTGGGGGTTGTGTTGTTTTTATTTGTCTTTCTCCCCGCAGCTCTGCTTCCCAGCAGCGCAACCACTGTGTCTTTTGGGCAAGCTGTGACCCGAGCCCTTGTGTCAGAGGTGAGCACAGCCTGGAGTGGAGCTTGTCTTCCTCAAGGGCATCCCTGCAGGAGGTGGTCTGGCTTCGCTGCAAGGGCTCTGCTGCCTTCCCGCTTTTGTCCTGACCTGTTGAGTGACTTCAGACCCAGCTGGCATTCCCACCCCGAGCTGTATTGCTCTCTCAAAGGTAAGCATTTTGAGATAGATGCTGTTTTTTGTACTCAGAGCTCAGAAAATTTGCACTGGGCCCTTAATGTAACTAGAGGAAGAGAAATGAAAATAAACAGATGCCTGCGGCTGTACCATTCAGAGTCCTGTTACACAGCTCAGGCCAGCCTGGGGTCTCTCCCTGTGACCGGCTCTGCCCAGCCATATCCCTGCTGGAGGCATGTCACCCCTGAGCAAACACAGAGGGTACTGAGGGTCCCCAGCTCCTCCAGAGACCCTCTGCCCTCTGTGTCACTGCCACCAGACCAGCGAGGACAGGTCCCACCAGTCTGGTTTTGCTGTTCACTCTTGAGTCTCGAGGGCATCCCCCGGATGGGAGAGGGTCGGTATCTTCATCCTCACCAAGGGGAAGCTGCAAAGTGTTGTGATATGCCAGGAGCAGAGCAGAGCCGAAAGCCTGATGGGGTCTGCTATGTCCCTATGTGCTGGGGTTCTGCATTGCCCCCTAACTGCTCCATGGGGGCTGGTCCCAGCTGGGGGGCAGAGTGGCTGTGGGGGCTGAGATGGGATGCTCGGTGGATGTGAGGGCCTCCTGGCCATGCCGCAGATTTCTCCACAAACAGATGGGGCAAGGGAATACGCCAATGACCCCACTGACCCTCAGCTATAAAATCACCACAGCTCTGTTTTGTCCCACAACTCCATAAAAAGCAGCTGCCACGGTGGTACAGACACCTTGCCATCACTGCAGACATGCGTTGATGCATTCATTTTGTCTCCCTCTCCCTGTTGCCATCCATCAGGACACTGCCAGGTGCTTAGGAGTGTCAGCACCCCAGGGCCACCTTGCAGTGTTTAGCCCTGCTCCTGCAGAGGCACAGTGTGTCTTGCAGACCTGGACCCACGTTGTGCATTTGACCCAGCAACATTTACTGCTCAAGGAGCAGAGCAGAGCTGCCTAATAAATGCCTGGCTCCTTTACTGCTGGTTTCTAGCAATGAAAGAGTGTTGTAAACTTTATGCAAACTCCCAGGTGACAGCTGCAGAGTGGAGGGACATACTTGCTGTATTTTTTATTTCCCCTCTTTGATTTGGGGTTTTGTTTCCCCTTGAACTGTAGTGCAAGGGGCATCTGCATGGAGACTGCCTCTTTTTTCCCTTTGCTGCTCTTTGGCAGCTTCTGTCACCTTTCTCCACCTGAGCTCCCTGTGCAGGTTGATTTGTCACCAGGAAGACAGTCACGGTACCATGGGGAAGATTCTGATGGAGGACCTGTGTGGCTGAAGCGAGCTGGGCGTCTGCTGCCTGCCATGCGCTGCGTTCAGCTCTGCTCCCTTGCAGGGACAGGGGAGGATGTGTAAAACACAGGTTCTCCTGCAGATTGTAAAAGCAGAAGGGTCACGTGTGTTACAGGACGGCGACAAAGCCCATCCTCGTCTCTGTAGTCACTGGAGAGCTCTGGGTTCAGGGCTCTGGTTTGCAGCTGGGCAGTGCTAGCAGCCAGGCGGGGGGAGCAGTGCAGTGCTGGCTGGGATAGGGATCCCTGCAGCTGCTTTTGCTTCCCAAAGCTGAGCTTTCTGTATGTGCCCTGCAACCAAGCAGTGCCAACCCATGCTCCCATGCACCAGAAATGGTGGTTAATGGCTTGGTATCATTTTCCCCACGCCTCCTCCCCTGCTCAGCCTACTGATGCACAGACAAGAGGTGTGCTGTGCCTCCGCACCCATCAAGGCTCCTGCCTTTCTCGTGTCTCCCTGGCTACACAGGGGCCAAATGCCCTTTTCTCTCTGTTCATTTTGTTGCTCAACATGACGAAGTTTAAAGGGAGATCACAACTAATCATCTTCCTCCAGGCACTTCTCAAGCACCATCGTCAGCTCCACCAGCTGCTGCAAGGCTGTTGATGGATGCGTGTAATGCACGGGTGTGCAAGAGAATCACCAGATGAAGTCACCTGTATTTTAAGGCATCACTCCAGCGAGCCCCTGGAGCAGGAGGGCTTGGGTGCCTACAGTCACCTGGACCCAACAGGAGTCTCCGGCATGAAGTTTATGTGCAGTCCAAATGCTTGTATCTCCATGCAGAGTGATCTCCACAAGCTCTGGGGGAACAGTTAAGTGAAAGGGGCCTCTTTTCACCTTGGGAAAGAAATATCAGAGCACTACTTGCCCTTCTGCTTCCCCTGCGGGCAACGGGAGATCACTCAGACTGAGCCAGGAGCACGCGTACGGAAGCTCTCGTGTGATTTTCGTGTTGGTTTTGGTGCTTCCCTCGCAATGGTCCTTGGTGTTTCACCTGCTTTTGTTCTCCAGGATCCACGTGCTGTTGGGGCTCCTTTTGTTCACTCAGTGCTTGTTCTCCTCCACCCTCTCTGGACTTATCATGCCAAATGGATTTTGACTGCCTTTACCCGGAGATCAACTGCTGCTCTCTCTCATTAGATGCAGTATTTGTTGTACCAGGACTCTAATGACCCCAGTGCAGAGAACTACAGAAGAATCCCTTTAACTGCTATGCTGAAGACAAATATTTGCTGATACAGAACACTTTGGATGATGTTATAGGGAAGATTTCTGCACACATCCAATGTGCAACAAAGCTGACATGCCTTTTCACCAAGTCACAAGTACCCTGACACGTCCTCTGTCAGAAAAGCTGGAAAACAACAGTATTATTTTAGAGGGAAAATACTTTTGTTAAAAGTCTGCCTTTTTTGTCTTTTTTTTTTTTTTTTTTCTTCTCCTGAACTGGAATGAAACCAAGGTTCTTAATTTTATTTTTAATGTATTTATAGGTTGTGGGAAATGAAATGGAAAGAGCAGTGCTCAAGACTGGCCAACAGCCAATGACTACTTCTTGGTGCAGGAAAGCTGAAATGAGTCTCAGCCAGGCTGATTCCCCCTTTCCCACCCTGAGTGCTCTGACTTCTGTGCTGTTGGCTTCTTTGCATCTCTTTGATTTTCATTAAAACTCTAATCAAGGACCTGTTGAATTTTCCCATCAAGAATTTAATCAAAATTGCTATATTACCATTGCATGTTTTGGTTTCAAAACTTCTTTTTTTGTCTGAAATGATGGGCAATGTCCTTTGCAAGTAAAAAGAAAATTAATGACTATTTCAAGCTGAGAAACAGAAGTGGAGGAGGCATTTTAAGTAGGTTTTCCCTTTTTCCAAATCTTGGCAGGAAAGAGCAAGTGGCGAAAGCAAGTTATCATCCTTTTCCAACTGCAGAGGCTGTATTCTGAGCAAGTTGGGCCCTGAGCTTTGAGTGAAGGATCAAGGTCCTTTTCTAAAGCCTCATATCCTGCAAACCAGCATTTCTGTGCCTAACCACACAGAGAAGGAGAACTGGAGCATGGATGCTTTCCAGGCTCCAGTTAGCCACCCAAGAGGGGACCAGATTTTTCAAAGGGCTGACAACAGGTTGTGTGTATGTCAAGAGCTGAGCGGATTTTTTTTGCCCCAGAAAATCTGGCCCAGGCTGTGGATGCTGAAGGCAGGGAAATCTGTCTTTCACAGCTGAGAGCCACTGGGATGGGGAGGTCCTTCCTCACAGATGGCTTCTTCCAGGGCTGCTCTCCTTTTTGGGATGCTCATTTTTAAAGGCTAATGAGATATGCTGATTCCACAGTTGGGAATTTCTTCTGTAATAATAATTGTCATCCTTTGCCCTTCTCTAGCTGCTTCTAGCGCGAGACCTCTATGCCTCCATCCAGTAATAGATCTTGTCTTGCCAACCCTTCAGCAGGCAGACAGATGATCTCCCCTTCACAGACAGGGGAAAATGAGCCTGGGTAAAAACAGTGGGCATTTCTTCCCCTCCCGGTGGTCTTCCCCAGGTCCTTCCCATGACAGACTGGGGTCCCTTGGGGAGAGGTGCTGTTCCCTCCCACTTGCTCATGGTGCGGTGAGCCTTGGCTGATGCCCGCCAGGCTGATTTCCCCCTGAAACGCTGCTTTCTGAGTTTCATAGCACGCTTTCAGCCACCCAGCCATCAGGCTGAGCCTTCCTACTGGGAAATCAACTCCTCGCTCTCGGGACTGGCCGTGCTGCATGTGAGGTCCCGGGATGCATGCTGCTTTGCCCCACAGAGTCATTTGCAGCTGGTCCTCACACCGGCCCCGCTGGGCGGCACGAGCAAAGGGAAGGGGAGAAATGCTCCGCTCCAGACCCAGAAGCCCTGCCAGAAAAAAGAAACAACTAAACGGATGAGACACGGTGTCTGAGTGCGTTGGGCACCGAAAGGGCTTTACTGCAGCGTGTCGGTGCACGTCACAAGCAGAGCGAGTGAGGAACAACTCGGCAGCTGCCAGCCCAGTGTTTGGAAATGAGCCGTGCCAGGGGAACTGAGCCCTCCTCACCTAGGATGGGGCAGAGCAGCTGCTCCTCCGGGCTCCCCCCTCTCCCTCCAGCCAGGCAGGAAAGGGGAGCACTTTGCTGCACGCTTCCCCAGCATAGTCCCTCTCGTCCCATGTCTCACACAGGCGTCCAGGTGTGAATAAGATCCCAGAGGTCTCAGGGGACAACACTGTGCCCTTGCTTTCTCCACCTTGCTTTCTCCACGCAGCAGCAAGGATGTGGAGACCAGGCTAATGGGCAGGTATTTACCCTTCCAGGCACAACAGACCTCATGTTACCTCCCAAAAGCACTGACTATTAGTGATCTCATCCCTGGCATCTTCCCATTTCCAGTCCTTGATGCGCAAAGGGTTTAAACAGGGTTTAAAAGTTTCTGGCTGGCATCTCTAGTTACTGGGTTGGCACCTCTAATAATGTACTTCAGCCAAAGTAAGATTTTTGGAATACAATAAAGCTCTAAAAATAAATACTCTTAAATAAAATCTTTAAAAAATAAGATAACCCTCAAATACAGATACCCCAGTCCCCCTCTTAGACTCAACTGTGCTTAATTTGCTGAGCAGCAAGAGGTTTCGGGAGGTCTTTGCCAGGACCCTGCTGTTACCAGCATTAGCGGATTAGCGCTCTCAGGGCTCCAAAGCTTGCTCCATACATCACACAGTGCCTAACCCAAGAGCACCGAGAGCCAGAGAGAAGAAAATACAGCTTGATTTCCCATCTATCAGCTCTCTGATGCCTCTCTTAAAGCTACAATCTGCCCCTTCCCACTAAACAGACGAAACTGTGACCGTAATGGGTAACTTCTTTCCCCATCCAGCTGCTTGGGAGCTCGTAATGACACCACAAAACATCTCTTGCTCTGCAAATTCTCCTTTCAAGATACATTAGGGTCATTCTTTTTTATGGGAAGGAGCAGAGAAGGGAGGAGGGAACGATCCTGAGGGAAAGAGATAAATAATCTTCAAATAGAACAATTAACAATCAATTGCAGTGCCACTGTAGAACAGAGATAGACACATATTTCTGGCTTTTATTTCTGATTAATGGGAGAAAGGCCTGGCATCCCCTTTCTTCAGCCCTGAGAAACTGGTCTCCTGATTATGTCACAATTGATCTGCAACTGTTCTCTCTGAAGATTATTTATCTCCTTTCTTCATGATTGCCTGCTCTGAGGCTTTAATAAATTGGATCCAGCCAGCAGCAGTGCTTGCTAATTTCCCCCTGAAGAGGATTTGAGGTTTTGTCAAGCTCTTAGGGCATCTGTTTGCTTGGTCTCTGTTGCTTTTTAAAGGGTTGTATTTAAAACATCATTTTCCAACACTGTAGCATCAAGGTTGCTGGAAGTTATGTGCTTGCATGGGATGAAATCAGCAGCAGGGCTCAGCATTGATCTCAGCCACTCTGTACAAGGTGCTGTACAGAGATGACCTTGGCAAATCAGTTTTGTTGGGTCCCGTTATTATATGCTATGGAGAACACCTTGCTCTTCTCCCCAGCTTTCAGCAAAGAGTGAGATGGGGCAGGACTGCCAGTAGCTTGGAAAAGCCCTAGGCTGAGCCAGATGGAGCCCAGACAAAGCTGCAGGATTAGTGTAAAGCAATGGATTTTGGGGTGATGAAGGCAGAGCATCAAGTGATGCAGAAAAGATACTCAGAGCCAAACCCATGGCACAGCTAAATGCTCGTTTCCAGGAGGCTGTGGGTCCTGCTTCAGGGATGGCTGAGCAGGGGACAAAGCCACTCCACCTGCTCAGGTTTGCAGCCCTGCATTTCAAAGGAGGGTGGCTCTGGTGTCCTGGGGCTTGCTGTGCCCATAGCATCCCTGCGGGCTCTCCCAGAACATAAGGCAAACTGAGGGCCAGTTCTGCAAGAAATTTCTCTTGCCACCACCCAGCAAGATACTTTTCCTGCTGAATTCAAGCTGTCGTATGGATGTGCAGTGAGGCAGCCCTTCCCTACCTAAGCCATTCTCTTACAGGGGGAGGAGGGGAGAAACGGATGGTGTTCGTTTTTGTGGGCATCACAGAGGTGTCAACGCACTTGTTTATTGCTCTGCAAGTGTAGATTAAAGATTTCTTGCCTTGTTCCCTTCCCATTCTCAAAGCAGTCCTTCGTGCGTGAGTGTGTGTATCTGCGTGAGTGTCTCTGTTACTGCCTGCATGCACACAAGTGTCTATCTTGCATTAATACAGTCAGATAAGGAGGTCTCCTTGGGGAATGATTCCCCACTGTTTTTATTTTAATATGACAAACATTGCGTGCTTGAGTGGTAAATGAGATGGTGTTATTTCTCTGACTTCCTTTATGTTCTTATCCTACTCTTCCCTCCTATTTCAAGCTGTTGCTACAAACTTTCTCCCTCTACCCCCTTTTCTCTGCGACTCTCATCCTTCAGATGTTTAGGCTAAGTCTCTCTGTGGGGTCTGATGGGATCAGCTTCATAAACCTTCCTGCTCTTAGGTTTCCTAGGAGAAAGGCCATGGGAAGGAGTGTTACCAAAGGCCACACTATCCCCAGGGCCGTATACTGTAGCCTGCTTTGTGATCTGACCATTTCCTCTTGGTTGGAGTGATGAAAGCTACACTCCTAAAAACCTGCATAAATATTTTAGCTGAAAAAGGAAAAAAAAAGTCATGATGAGAACGGAGAGCTGACTGCAACGCCAGCTCTGCTGGAAACAGCTAACTGGGACGTGGGCTCTCTTAAAGGTCACCCTGAGCCAGAGAAAGCCTCAACTGAATTCAAAATACTTCCCCTCCTTATTGGCAGCAGCACATGCGTTTGGAAATAGGCTCTAGATTTCACTCTTACTAATGCCGTTTCTCTTTTGCGTGCACCAGGGTCAGTCCCCATCTTACGCAGGGATGGGAGCTCTCCCTGGTTTTGGGTTGCCACAGCCCGGTGTGGCTGGATGGGAATAGAGTTGTACTTTCTCAGATCCATGCAGCTAGACCTGGTATCAGGATCCCAGCTGGCCTCATCCTCTGCAACACCAACCATGCCATCAGTCAGGTAGGGAAGCTGCTGTAGTCATCCCCTGTTAGAAATTCAGCACTCACTACATGAAGTCCCCCATTGCCCTGCTTGGGTGAGGAGATGTCCTCCCATCAGCTCGATACAAAATCCTGCACAGGTGGCAAAGCCACACAGCTGCTTTGGGCACCTATGGGGTCCCAGGGCTGTGAGGAATATGTGGCTGCCTCCCACTTGCCAGCATTAGGACTGGCTTGAGCACAGGGTATCCCAGGGAAAAAGCATCCAGCTGTGCCTTGAAATGTGGCAGGGCTATTAGTGGAGCTGCAGCAGCCTGTGAATGGCAAACCCCTTGATTTAGAATGAAGCTGACATTTTAATCCAAATCTATACCATGTTATCATTAAGGAAAAGTGCTGTTCATGCAGCCCGGACCAGTGCTTGGAAAACTGGCAGGGGTGGAACGCAGTTCTCACCAGCCATGAGCTGCAAGGTGAATGTGAAGAGCCAAGCTGTTAACTGCAAGAGCCAGCTGAGCTTCTGAAAGCACGGCCACAACTGCAGCCTGCTTTGAAACGCATGAGAAACCAGGCAGGGTTGTCACCGGTGATAACCACGGCATGAAACCACAGGTTGGATTTGGACCTGTGCCATCTCGCCCCTTTGCCCAGAGATGCATCCCTGGCTCTCACCCACTGCAGCCACACTTCTATCCTGCTCCAGGACCTCTCTGCCACAGTCAGCTGGCTGGTGTCCACCTCGAGGTGGGAAGCAGTAGATGCTTCAGATAGGATGTCTAAATTTGCTAGGGGCTTCCCCAGAAAGCCATGTCAGTCTTGGTGGTACAGGGCATAAGCCATCTAATAGTGTTGAGACCAAAAACTTAATACCAGGGCATGGTGCCACACCTACCAGCTTACAGCTTTGTCCTCCTGGCTCTAAAAGACCTCATGCCAACTTGTCTCAGGCATAGGCCCGCTGGGCTGGAGAGACACCCTGGTTTTGGCGACGACCGCTACTCTAGGCAGCAACGCTGCAATTCCGACTTACAAGTACTGAAACTTCATCTGTCATCACAGGTTCCCCTTCTCATCCGTGGAAAGAAATAAACTTCTCATGCCCCATGATCAACTTCACCCTACAGCAGGTAGCTCAAGAAAGACTTGCCCTCCATGCCTAGGAAAGGGAGGCAGAGGTGGTTGGCTCTGGCTTAAATGCCTTGTTTTTAAGTGTCCAACTGTGGGGAGGTGGGACCTGCCCCAGCATTGCTCACCCCTGGCACCTCCCGGCTGTCTGGCCAGCATGTGAGGACACTCCTGTCGTGATGCTAAGATGGAGTTGCCCCCACCCTATGGCCAGCCAAGTGGCTCAAATATTAAAACCTCTCATCAGCTTTCCACCAAATGACGAATGGGCACCAGAACCATGGGGAGAAGAGTTGTCCCAAATCCACAGCTGCCCCAGGATTTCCATGTGCAGCTGATCCAGCCCAATGCATTTGCCTGGGCAGGGGGGCGTGGAATTTGAGGACGAGCCTTGCTCAGGAGGGAGGTAATGTCTTGCACTGTCTCCCTCGTGCTGCATGTCTCTGTCAGATCTGCCCATGGAAAGCAGAGGGATGGAGAACAGCTCACTCCACAGCGGGTGGCACTCATTACATGGAGCAAGTGCCTGGAAACGCCGGGGCTGTGCAGCATTGCTCACTAATGGGGAGGTCTGGCCTGAAGACTGCAAAACGTGTTGTTTTTGCGACTTCCATCCCTGCAACTACATGGAGTGTAACAGGGAAGATTATCTTGACAGGTCTCTTACCTTATTCTCTCATTACAGCTCATCCAGCAAGGATGGGGGGGGGTAGTGAAGCAATTTTAGGAGGCTGCACATTTTTTATGGTTATGTCTTATGATGTGTTAATTTGCCAAATCAAATATATGTCTCAGCACTTCCACCTTTACCTCCCGCATGCCTGCAAAATAAATAGTCATATTAATCATACTTTGCCGTTCTCTCTGGGGATTAGAAAGCAATTTGCAAAGATTGGTTGGGCCAGCCTTCCTGGCTTACTGCGAGGGTGTGCCATGGCCACCGTGCAGCTGGGGAAGCTGAGGCATGGGGAAAGCAAAGCGGTTTGTTTGAAGTCTGGCAAGAAGTGGATGATTTAGTTCAAATCCCCTAGCTCCCTGTCCTCTACAGGGAGGGAAAGTGGCCAAAGGCAGCGTGGAGAGGACCCACCAAGGGTTTTAGATTGGGTCGTGTGAGCTCTTGCTGGCTGGCATAGCCCAGCGTTGGGTGGTGGAGGGAGAATGGACAAGGGACACCAGAGAACTGAAAGGGAGCAGTGAGGGAACACAACTCCCTGCAAATCCAAATGGGAGCAGAAAACGAGGTGATTGTTCAGCTGCAAGCAGCTGAGGCTGAAGCCAAGCGGCAGCTGGGTATTGAGGAAAGGGGCTCTAATGCTTTAATATGGAGCCTGTCATGCTTCTCCCTTCCCTCCCCTCCCACCAGCCTGCTAAAATAATCTTTCCTTCCCTTCCAGCACTGACTGTGCCTGCTTTTCCTCTTTCTTAATCTTTGATGACTTCATTTACATCGGTTCCCTGTCTGCTGACACCTGCCATCAGCTCTGAGCCTCTGCTTGCTAAGCAGGCTGTGACCCATGGGTTCCAGCATGGTAGCATATGTTATTAATAAAAATAATGTCATGCAGCAGCATTGTAAGCCAGGAAAAAAATAATTTGCTGTCCACTGTTCCCATTAGTGGAGATGTTCCTGGGGATCTGCAATGAAAGGAGCCATCATGTCCATTCTGATCTGAGGTGGCCATGTTCCTGGCCAGACTTCCCAGGAAGAAATCAGTGTTGCACACTGCAGCCCATGTTTTTGGGACCATGTGGGCTGTGGGACTCACTGAGATGTGAGCACTGCAACACTGAAGGGAATCTCCAAGCGTTTAAAAGCCGGAAAACATGAGCTGGAAGAAGTTGTTCTCTGGGTGGCCTACTTTGCCACCAACATATTGTGGCACATCCAGGCTGCAGCCAGAAAACCCATACGTGCAAAAAATTCCAACAGTCCTGCAAGTTAGAGGGTGTGCTAGATGTTGGAGGAAGGCTAGGAGAATTTTGGATGGTGTCATATGCCTCATCGCCTCTCCTCTGAAGGACCACATCCATCCATCACATCCATCCGTTACCTTGGCCCCTCTGCAAACATCACAGGTGCATCATTCCCTGGAGGCATCTCACTGGGTTGCCTGGTGGAGGAAGGACTGTGCCAGGGTGCAGCTGGGAGGGGACATTTTTGCAGGACACCTCACACCTACTCCAGGACACTCCCAGGTATAATAGACTGTAAATCAGAAATTGGTCCTCTCAGTGGCATTGGTATGTGAAGTGCCAAAGCTGTGCAGCCAGGGAGGAGATCCAAGGGAGATTTGGCTGAGTGGGAGAAGAGGTTAGAATGAAATGAGGAACGCTTGTGCTCTGCATGGGAGACCTAACTTTTTTGACTTGAGGTCGAGAGACATAAACAGTGCCAAGCATGGAGCTGAACCCCTCAGTTACAGCCAAAATGCCATGACACTGGCTTCTCATTCGGGCATCCAGGGGTGCTGGTTTCTCTCCAGACTCTTGGCTTTGGCCACACCAACATACCATTGCAGCCTTTAGAGAGGTGTCTGCAGATTTACACGGAGGAGCATTGACTTTCTGCTCCCCTGAGATGATGCTTTAGGTTTCCGTAATGAAGACAGGTTGATGGATCACCACCAGCAAAATCTACCAAAAAAACCCTGCTTCATACTGCAGAGGAGACCTGGCATGGTGAACATGGTGTTCACAGAATCACAGAATCACTAAGGTTGGAAAAGATCTGTAAGATCATTAAGTCCAACCATCAACCCAACACCACCATGCCCACTAAACCATGTCCTGAAGTGCCACGTCCACATGTTCCTTGAAAACCTCCAGTTATGGTGACTCCACCACCTCACTGCGCAGCCAGGTCCAATGCTTCACCACTCTCTCCGTAAAGAAATTTTTCCTAATATCCAGCCTGAACCTCCCCTGGCGCATCTTGAGGCCATTTCCTCTTGTCCTGTCAATAGTCACTTGGGAGAAGAGACCAACACCCACCTCTCTGCAACCCCCTTTCAGGTCGTTGTAGAGAGCGATGAGGTCTCCCCTCAGCCTCCTCTTTTCCAAACTGAACAACCCCAGTTCCCTCAGCCACTCCTCATAAGACTTGTGTTCCAGACCCCTCACCAGCTTCGTCGCCCTTCTCTGGACACGCTCCAGCACCTCAATGTCCTTCTTGTAGTGAGGGGCCCAAAACTGAACACAGTATTCGAGGTGCGGCCTCACCAGTGCCAAGTACAGGAGCACGATCACCTCCCTACTCCTGATGGCCACACTATTTCTGATACAGGCCAGGATGCTGTTGGCCTTCTTGGCCACATGGGCACACTGCTGGCTCATACTCAGCTGGCACCCCCAGGTCCTTTTCCGATGGGCAGCTTTCCAGCCACTCGTCCCCAGTCCTGTAGCATTGCATGGGTTTGTTGTGACCCAAGTGCAGGACCCGGCACTTGGCCTTGTTGAACCTCACACAATTGGCCTTGGCCCATCGATCCAGCCTGTCCAGACCCCTCTGCAGAGCCTTCCTGCCCTCGAGCAGATCAACACTCCCGCCCAACTTGGTGTCATCTGCAAACTTGCTGAGGGAGCACTCGATCCCCTCATCCAGATCATCGATAAAGATATTAAACAAGACCAGCCCCAAAACTGAGCCCTGGGGAACACCACTTGTGACCCACCACTTCCTCCTGGCTTCTGATGACTGGGCCAAGAGCTGAAACCACACAGCATGGGGTCAATGTGTTTTATTAGTCTTCTGAGGCACAACATCTCCCAGGGCTGCCAGCTCCATGGGAGATAGGTCACGTTTGTTCTGTGCATCCTATCATGTCCTACATGGTGAATGACACTTTCTCTTGCTCTCTGGCCAGGATGTTGGCGGGCCACCCTGTTCCCAGCACCTCTCCGGTGTCCATCCCATAAACACACTGGCATCCCTGTCTCAGTCTCCTAAGGCTGTTCCTGTGTAAAGGACAAGATATAACTGCAATAACCTGACAAGTCACTTACCCTTACCGCATGGCTCAGTTCCCAGCTTCCCTCCTATTATGTCCTTAGTCTCAAACAATTTGCATTAAGGTTGTGGAATGAGAACGCGTAGGATCGGAGACTCCCACATCTTCCAGTGGTTTGGGGAAAAAAAGGTGGCTAAGGCAGGTGAGGACTACATTGGGTGCTTCACATTCAGGGAAGGAGAGGAACCAGCCGCCTGCACCACGAGGGGTAGGAAATGCTGGAGATGCCTGCTTCCCTGCCTGCGCTTGAAATTGCAGTCGCTCACCAGCTCCGTCGTGCAGCAGTTTGAGGAGGCAGGGTGTCACCCTGCAGTGCCCTGTCCCTGGATGCCCAGGGAGGCAAAGCAGGTTTTGTGCAAAGGTGCTCCCTTGGAGGCTGCGGAGGGCTGAGACCAGCTAAATGCTGATGCAGCTCATGCAGAGACTGTCATCTGAATGACTTGTGGGGAGCAGCGTGGCTGCGGATGGAAGGTGTCACAGGAATTAAAATGACTGTCTCTGGATTATTTGTGAGCCAAGGATGGAGGCATCCATCAGCAAGTCTCTCTGTAGAGCACAGTTCCCCAAAAGCTCTGCATTTTCTGCTGTAAGAGGGACACACGTCTTATTGCAACGGAAAGGATAGCCTCTAGTGCCCTTGGGGACACCCCCAAGGACCAAAAACATTTGCACAGGGCTGACAGATACAATAGAGGACCCAGCCCCTTGCACCCTTACAAAGGCCAGGTGGGATCTCCTGGACCCCTCCCCAGGGGCTGGAAACCTTCACCGGATACATGAATTGCTCCCTCAAGGTCACAGAGTGGAAAAGCAGCTGGAGTTGGTTCACATTTTCTTTTTTTTAAACAAAATGGGCATTTCCCTAAGGAATTACGTCCTGGATACTGTCTTCAGGAATTTCACCAGGAAAGAAAAGATGCCTTTCATTTTGGGAAACGTTTCTTAATGCTCCAAACTGACATTTACACTGACAGCAAAAACATCCTCAACACCCCTACATTTTTATTTTTTGCACACAAGAAAATTTGCATATGTTAGCATATGTATTTAATATATAATGTATATAACCTCTGAAAAGTAATTAGCATTTTTTGAACCAGCTGCCTCGATCACATGTTCCTGCGCTCCATGCTGGCATAATTGGATGAAACTCTGTTGTATGTGTTATACTGCTGTTTTGAAGAACCAATCCAATGTTCCCATCTGGCCTTAAGATTTCAGAATTTCTGTCAGTGCTCTAAAGCAGCTCTACCACGGCCAAAAGGTCAGTACAAGGTGCAAGGCTGCAAGGACTGAACCTGGGTGTTAAAGGTCGCGTCCAAAAGAACCATCAGAATTTCTGCTCACACCTGAAATAGGGAGAATGTGGAGAGAAAGGAGTTTTGAAAGGGCACCTGAAGAGTGGGGGCTATGACTTAAATAATCTTGTTACTGCTTGCTTTCAGTTATCACATCATGCAGCTAAACCTGGAAAGCCACTCGGGACAGCGATATGTCATGGAAGAAACGGTTTCTTGTGGGGAAACTATGAAGGCTTTCTGAGAATAAAGAACAAGACTCATGCAACTTGATAAAGAAGCTGCAGTACAGCAGGAAAACTGTTGAAAGGAGAACTCTGTGTATCGCTGGAGATACGAACTAGCTGCTTAAAACTGATTGCCAACACGCTGCTGCTGTGTTTGGGTGAAAGTGCTCCTCATCCCCGACCCTGGCTGGAATTTGTCACAGGGGATGTAGCAAGAGGCAAAATGCAAGAACTATTTACGTGTTTTCCAGTGCAGCAGCTGGAATGCTTTTTTATGAGCAGATTTAAAATGCTTTAAACCTTGTGAAGAGCTTGGGTGAAGAGGAGTTTAAGAAGTAAAAAAGGGCAAGGTTTGCTTTCAAGTCCCTACTCCATCAGGAGTTTTGTTGATGCCTGTGAGCAAAGCACTTTGGGTTTGAAGGTGGCTAAGTTCCCCATCTATAAAAGGAGGACAGTTGCACTTGTCCACCTTGCAGGGGCATCGCAGGGATAAGTACTCACAAGTGCTGAGATGCTATCGCAATTGCACATACACTTGAATTAGATCGTGTCGGTGTTGCCCAGAGGCAGTCATTTGCCAGTTGGAAACTCACTGCATCGAGAGATTTTGTTTCAAAGCAAACTCAGCAACAGCCGCAAATGACATCCCAATGGGTCTGTAGGTGAGGGATACCATGTCGTGAGGAGCTCTAACAGCAGACTTTGAAACACTTTTGAAGGAGCAAGTCTTGGTAGTCATGCCAAGATGAAGAGCAGCATTGAAGGCCAAGGTGAGGTTGTTATTTTCTGCTTGGGAGGTGTTTGTTGGAAAGCAGGGTCCAGCCATGAGACAGCGCAGGCACCTCAGCTCTTCAACCTAGATGGCAATGAGGAACATTTTTGCTTGTTTCTCTCAACACATATTTGAGCTAACTTCAAAATGTGAAGGATGATGAATGGCAGCAGAAAACATACCTGACAATAGAAGGCTAGGGAACAGGCACCACATGGTTAAGAGACCCTTGGACACTCAAAAGCAAATGCTGGTTCCCTTCCATCATCAAGACAATGTAGCTACTTTCATAGGTGGTGCAGAACACAAAATGTTAAATATTGAGAAACTTATTTTAGAAAGGCTGGGTGGGGAAAAGAAATTCGGGAAAATTCTATTTCATTGGCCCTAGTTGTGGATAAAATACCAGTGCAACATGGGATTTCACACTGTTGCAAGCTTCAAAGCTATGGCTCTGTGCCTCCCAGTCAGGGGAACCTGGGCTTTGTGGGTATCCTCTGGTCATCACAGGAACAATTCATCTGAGCAAAAGTGTTACCAGTTTGCTGACAGAGCAGGCTGGCCCCTGGCATGAGTACAGAATGCACAGCAGCATGGCATGCAAAACGCCAGCCCAGCAATGACAGGTCTCGGTCCTTGCTGTAGCCTGCCAACATGCCGTGGCCAGGAAGCAAACCATAGCCAGGAACACACCATGGACAGGAGATGTACCATGGCCAGGAGACACGCCATGGCCGGGAAACACACCATTACCAGGAGACAACTGCATGCACACCATATAACAACACCTGAAGATAAGTCTTTTAGGGTCTCTAATTATTTTCTCACTCTGCAATCTTCTTCCTCACTGGCCAAAAGACTCCTGTTCATGGTCTGAGCGTTACCATGGTGTTCAGGGCTGCAGGGTCATCTTCGCAGCTCTGTCAAAGCCCCTTGTATAATAAACTGCTAAAATCACTGGGTATCTCTGAGCATCCAGCAAAACAAGAATTACAGCTCCCCTTTGTCTCCAGAGTAGATGCTCTGAGATGTCTAAGAGTTTTATGAGCCCAGCCTCTGACCGCTTTGCCAACCACTTGTGCAAGTTGGAGATAGAACTATCCTCACCTTGATGCTCCTTGGCGAGCTCTCCTTGTGTCTGTGGTGGCATGAGGGACCCAACATCCATGTGGTCCTCACACCTGCTCATCTCACACCCTTATGGGGGGTGCAGAATGGCAGCAACATTTTTTACAACCAGAATTTTTTACACCTCCAGGTGTTTCACTCCCTCTACCCCCTCCCACCTCTGGTGACACAATGAGGAGAGACTCATTCCTGGAGCTGGGTTAAGATCTTCACCTCCCAGTCTGGGCATTACATTTTGGGGGACTGCTTTTAATGTGTCTTTTCTCAACTCTAGCAGCTGCTGGTCACTGCTGGCTCTTCTGCTGGATGCCGTGGCAGTACGCTTGTTCTCCCCTAAGAGGACTCTGCTAGGTCAAGTCCATCCCTGCAGAGCCTATGTGAAGCACAGACAGGCTTCCATGGCTGCTTGGTTTTGCATTTATCTCATTTACAGTTTTCCAGCTGCTCCATCTCCCCGTTTGATCAAATCCTTCCAGGGCTTCTCACAATCCTTCATATTTCTTCCCTCCTTTCATTGGCTTCTTTCCTTCTCCAATAACAAATAAAATCCTAAATAGCTTGATGCCACCTGGATGGATTTCACCTCCTGTTCTGTCCTCTTGCTTCTCCAAACCATTAATAACTATTTGCAGTCACACCCCTCCCAAAGCTAGTCCCTCGAGTCCCTCCCATTTAACCTCCCCCTGCTCCAAGGACCATTCATTCGCTCCTACCCTTTGTATCCCGTTGCTCGAGCGGTTTTTGACCCACAACAGGATGCTGCCCCTTACCCCGCAGATATTTATTTTCCCTAAGAGTCTCCTGTGAGGGACTCCATCAAAAAGCCTTTAGAAAAATCCAAGTAAATTATGTCCAGAAGTGCCCTTTATCCCATTTGCTCTATTAACTCTTTCCCAGGTTTTGGCAGGCTCAGAAATCACAGTTTTCTTGGTCTGCCGTGTTCGTGCTCTTCCCTGTGTGCTGTCTGTTCAGAAATGACCAGATTTCTGCAGGGCCGGGATGCTCCAAGGGCCTTACCCAGCACTGGATCCCTCAGGGATCTTACCAAACCAAAGACCCAAAGGACCCCAAGACATGGTGCCATATTAACACAGGGAGGGATTTTATAATAAGGGCAAAACTGTGGAGCCCAGATGAAAGTTTCCACTTTCAATAGCCTGATCTCACTTATGGAAGGTGTATTGAGCAGAGTAAAATTATATCCTTGCATATTTTCAGATTTTTATTAATTCTCTGTATCTTTCATTTGCTGTTTTTGTTTCCTTTTTAAGTTTCTGTTTATTTAGTACTTTGTTATGTTCATGTTTTTGTCATGGGATCTTTTAGGCAATCATAAGTCTTTTCAAACAGAAAAAAATCCTTTTTCAACATCACAGTTCTGAAAATGAGTATAAATGAAAATTAAGAAAAAGGGAAAATTATATTATCATTTTGCAAACGAGCTGATCTTCACTTTTGCCTGCATGGGACAGAGTTGCAGTTAGATTGAAACAAAACATGGTATCTCGGTATATAACACATTGGCAAGATCTTTGTTTGAACATCATCTTTAAGTTTGGTGTTCAGCTTTTAGAAAGATGTTAAAAACTGAATGAGTGAACAAAAGAGCTGTAAAAATGATGGGAGGCCTAGAAAAAAACCTCTGGAAATGAGTGTGAAGCAAGTTATTCTACTTAGCCTACCAGAGTGAAGGGTAAAAAGCAATTTGACCTGTAGGTATCTATACAGGAAGATGGTATTTGATATTACAGTGCTCTTTAATTGAGCAGACAAAGCAAAATGAGGTCCAATGGCTGGAAGCCGAAGCTGGAAAAATTAGAGGTGGAAATAAGGTGCAGCTCTTTTTTTAATAGGCAGAACAATTAACCACTGGAGCAATTTGCAAGAATGGAAAAGATTATCCATCACTCGAGGTCCTGAAGTCAAGACTGGATGGCTTTCTGAAATGCACATCCCACATCAGTGCCCAGTCGCAAGCGCTATGCGGGACCACTGTAATTCCATGGATGAGGTCCTGCAGGAGGTCAAAACCAATTACCATAATTGCACTGTCTGACTTAAATTCCCTGAGTCTTCACGGCCCTTTCTCCACCACACTTGTAAGACACGTCTAGTAAGAGCTTCGCAGCGGAAACCTCTTTTTAGGTTGAAAATACATATAAAGGAAGAATTGCCACGATGTCCTTTTCCTTTGCCCTCTGCAGATGACCTTTGGGAGCACAGAGGCAGTGCTGAGCCCTGGAGTGCTTTTCCCCACCGCTCTTGTCTGGATTGCAGGCGTTTGGAAAGGCTGCCTGAGGCTGGTCCCTCCCTGCCCATCACCTCCCAGAGCTGGGCAGTGGACTCCCACCTACATCATCTCTCAATCCTGGCATCCCCCCAGCCGAACTATTCCCAAACCAGCCGCCTTGTGTGTTTCCCCCACAGGGGCTTGTGTTTGTGAATTCCCTTCACTGTGTTGGCTTTTGCCGTGATGTTCACCCCAATATTGGCAAACCACGGCTGCCTGTGCCCGAAGACCTCTGCCTGAAACTGGTCTCATTGTTTTCATGCATTTCCCCTAAATGTCTGCCACTTCCTAGTGTTTCACACATTGCATTAGGAAAGCAACGCTTCCATGTGAACTCAAAACTGGGCAGCCCAAAGGTCCTCTTAGTCCTGCTGCCCGTCTCTGGCAGTGGCTGAGAGCCGATGGTAAGGGTGAGAACAGGAACTGGGCATGCTTTGTGCCTCCATTTCCAGGAAACTCTCCTTGTTGTGTGTTTATAGAGCACCTCGCAGAGCTGGCCTGCAATGCAAGTTCCCCAGGGGCATGCTAAGAGGAATCGTTACTATCAATTATTGCAATTATCGCAATTATAATAATTATTATTCTGTCACTTAAATTTCAGCAATTAATTTTTCCAGAGTCTAGTTTAAGCCGTTTTCTCTCTGCCAGATGCTGATCGCAGCAAGAGCGAGGTGCAGCATCTGCTGCTGATCAGAATCTGCTTTAACTCATGAGATGCCACTGGTAAAGCGCAGACCTGTGTCTCCCTGACAGGCTCAGAAAGAAGCAGTGGGGTGTGTAGGGTGATCTTTATGCTGCAGATCAGGCACGACGTTAGTCTGGGGACATTGTAGGCTGGAATAAGACTACAGTAAACTGGGCTAGAATGGTTCAAAGCCAGGATGTCCAGGACACCAGTTTAACTGGTTTATCAGCTTAACGTGAAGAGTGGGGTATGCATTCTTCAGCTTTAGGCAGCTGAAGGCTACGTCTCTGAGCTATGGTAGTTGTCTAACAAACCACCAAGAGAGCCTAGCCCTGCTGAGGAGCAGTTCACCCCATCCTCGTAGAAATGCCTCTGATCAGCACATTGCCTCACCCTCTGGAGATGCCTGTTTTTCTCCACTGATATTAGAGAAGCCTACAGGGTTCATTTAGACTAGACACCTAACTAAAGTGGGAGGAGATGAATCCTACCCTTCATGTTCTCAGTTGCAGGTTTGATGATAAGAAACCCTGACATGTGAGAGGGATCCATCAATCCAGAGGTTTGGGGACCACCAATTCAAGATAAATGTAGGAAGGGCAAAGTCAGCAACAGTTTCCTCTCATCTCCCAGTATCAAGTGACACTAATAACACACTGCTTTGGCACAAATGAATGTAGAGTATCCAGGTCATCTTCCTGAGTGACAGCTCTGAGACCTAAAATGAGTGTCAGTTGGACAGGTCCGTTGAGAAGTATTTAGCCATTTCCATTTGCATCAGCTCAGAGCTGGCTTACACCATATTCAGGATGTAACACTAATCTCACACAGTGAGATGCTCTTTCCTCGGGCATCACTGCTGGTCCCATTAATAAGCCCTCTCTTCTACTGCAAACTCTATTGAGGAATTTCACATCCAGGCCAGCAAACCTTAAAATGAAGGCAGAGAACTGTATCTCAGAAGGCAGTCACTCCTGAAATGACTGAAGGTTCATAATAAATATTCAGTTCACTGAGGGCTGTCTTTGCACTGCTATAAGGAAGGGGGTGAATGATATCTTCGAATCTTTCAGCAACAAGATAGTAGGCAGGAACTAGGAGATTGCTGCTATCTTCCTATTTAATATTGTGTCCAATTCTGGGTTTCTGCTTTCAAAAAAGAGCTTTAATTAATTAGAAGAGCATGAGAGAATTGCTGCTACAATAACTTGGTTTTGGGAAGGTTGTCTTCTAGTGAGAAATTCACTTATGTTATTTATCCACGGGAAGATTAAGAGGCAATTTGGTCATGGCCTATGGGTCTGGGTGTTGAAAAAAGGTCTAGGGAAATAAATGGTACTTTGATCTATTGGAAAAAGACAGATAAAAATCCAGTGGTAGGAAGAAGAAATGCAGTCACAGTGGGAAAAGAGTGCAAAAATTGAGGGGATAACCAGGGGGTGTTTTATGGGGTGTCCCTTACTCATCTTACAGTCAAGACTGGGGATCTGCTCTGGTGCACACATACATTACGTGACTGATGCAGAAATCAGTGGGGTGGGTCTTTGCTCTCCTCGCTGCTGTTTGTTGTGTTGGATTCTCTAATTGGATTTCCAGGGCTACAAACTGTTGCATTACCTCCGTGAGAATAGATATAAAGCCTTTCTCACATACCGCAGTACGAGATAACAGCATAGCAAATAATCTGCCATTTAGGCGTCAGGGACAATATCTGCTCTTTGAAAGACAATACATAACTTCACTTATGTGTTTGCTTGAACGTTTCTTGGTGATCCATGGGAAGACATCTGGAGAAAAATTAAAATAAATGGACCAGAAAGCAGACATGAAACATCTTCCTTTCAAATTAAGAATAAGAGAAAAAAAGGGCCAGCTTCTTCAGGATCCACCAAGTAAAGGCCACATTTAAGGCCATGTAAACTAGGGGGGACCTTTCTGTTATTTCAGCAGCTTTTTTAGTGAGCTCTGCTTTTGTGAATGTGTTGCACAGTTCCCTAGCTGGAAAAAAGGAAAATAAGCATACATTTTCCTACTAGATCCATTGGTTGATGGCAGAGCTGCAGGAAGCTGCAGGCTGAAACCCAGGGATGTGAGTGGGGTTCCCAGGGTGGTCCTGGGGTGAGGCTCTGCTCTCAGCACGGTCATTTTTAAGAGGCTTTGGAACAGCAAGACTGGAGGGCTGGGGATAAAAAGAGTCTTGTTACATGAAGGCAATTCACCCAAGGTAGCTGATCAAAAAAGAGATGGAGAGGTGGGGCAAATAGATTGTATAAACACCTTCATGAGGAATAAATACCTTTTATTTAATCTAGCAAAGGATGGTACCAGCCAGAACCAGCAGCTAGAATTCAATTCAGGCAGGTGAAATTTGATTCAGAAGGAAAGCACAGGTTTTTCACTGTGAGACTGATGAACCACTGGAATAAACAATGAAGGAGGGGGTGGTTTCTTTTCCAACCCTGCTCGCATACTGGTCTGGCTGAGAGATACCATAAGCAGCCACACATGGATCCAAGATGGGGTGGAATTGGGCTATGTGAGGTGAGGGAACATCTCCTGGTGATGGTAACCAGGTGAAGTTCTGCCCTCCGCATTACCACTGGCCAGAGTGGGTGATCGTGTGGTCCCTTTGCTGTTTCAAACACAGACCGGACTTTTTAACTAGGAATATGCAGAGAGGCATTTCAGCAAGTTCTGCTTGGCTACAGTTGCCTAATGAAGTCCTTTAAGGAGTAAATGCTTCTGTTTAGTTCAATAATAGGGCTTCATTAAGAGCCTTTATAGCCCGAAAGGGGAAGAGTACCCCAATCAAAGGTTCCTGATTAAGAGAAAACAGCAAAGTAGGAAAATCAGAATTTACTACATACCAGGAATGTGTGAGCCCATTCCCTGCAATGAACTGAAATGTAGTTTCTTCCTTTAGTTACAAGGACATTTAGTGCTAACTTGCATAAAAAACATGTGCGCAATGAAGCATAAGCCCAGGGAGGTGTCAGCATGCCCAGGGATCAGTCCTGGCTGGGATGGAGCACATCCAGCTTGTTTAGTAGACTGCAGGGAGGTAGGTGTGAGGGCCTGGGTGGACGATGGATGCATCTGGAGCATGGGGTCTGGGAGGGTGAGAGAAACTGCAGTGTGGTGCTGCAAAAGGGACAAGATCCAGTCCTGGCCACGCTCTGAGGAGCCCACTGTGCGCATTTCACACTCTCTGCAGGACCAGCCACATGCCTGGATGCTCCCAGAGCCGAGCCTGAGGTGGCTGGCTCCCCAGCTCCCCAGCTTCAGGAGGAAACGTGCACACAGCTACCAAGCCACCCCTCCCTCTACATGCCTAGTTCCAGGGGTGGAGGGACCATGCGAATGATCCCAAATGCCCCTGTTCTTCTCTTCTTGGAAGGCAAAGGGTCATGGACAGAGTCAGGGGACAAATATAGCCCTACAGCCTGGCCCTGATGCACCCCAGGAGAAGACCCCCCCCACCGGGCTTGGTCTTGACCCTCGTTCTTTACTAGCAGCGTCTGCTAGTGGAGAAGAGTGCCTGGCAAAGCCTTCAAAGGGATCCTTGCAGACACCGTGGTCTCTGCAGCTTATCTTCTCCTGGCCATCAGAGATGTGCAGTCCCAGCTATCTCCAAGACACAGCATGGTCCCTATGTCATGACAGCCAACACCAGGGCCTGGCAGTCCCAGGAAAGGAGACCTTTCTCTCACAGAGCAGAACAGAGTAAAAATAAAATACGCCCAACAGTGAAATGTTTCCATCACAGAGAAATTGAGGGACAAAATTTGCCATTGGAAAGGACCTCCTAGGCTGCTGCAGTCACTCATCCACAGGAACCAAAGCCTCTAATCCCATTAAGAATCTTATCTTTCCTGATGGACAAAAAAGCTTTCTCCCATCAAACATCTATTCTGATGGAAATCTTTATACCAGAACTCTTTCTGTCTCACAAAGGGCCAGGGTGCAATCTAAGCCTTTGATGTTGTGTTTGGAGTATAATGAAAGGCATTAATTTGAATAGAATTATTGAAATGGCATGTCTGTTTCTGCTATTAATAGAAAAGAGTCTTAAAACAATGAGCAGCAGAGATGGGGTCTATTGCAGTGAACAGGAACAAAGGCAGAGCATTTTTGCTTTGGTTGTTGTATTACGGGAATGGCCTGAGGTCTCTAATGTGCTAGGCTCTGTACTGAGCAGAAACAACAAACCTTGCAGGAAGCTGTAAGCGAAAATCTTGGGATCTGGGCTCTGTCTGCAGATCTCTTACGACTCAAGAGCTGCAGGGCATTAAACGAAACTGCCACAGAACAGATTCAAAACAAATCAGAGGTGACAGGCCTTCATTTAGAATCACAGAATCATAGAATCATTTAGGTTGCTGGGGAACTCCTTGCCACAGGATGCCGTGGCTGCTAAAAGTTTACCTGGGTCCAAAGGGAGACTGAATGAGTTCGTGAAAGAGATATCCACTGAGGATCAAGCCTGTAAGTCTCTAATATTTGTAGCCTGGGAAGAATGCAAGACAGAAGCATCATACCTGCCTGCCATGATATTATGCCTTCCTTACACATCCACTTTCATGAGGATGCTGAGATATCTGGGCTTTGATCTGTCTTAATAAAGTTGTTCTGATGGTCTTGAGTTCTTCTGATCCCTGTATGTAAAGAAGTATTTGTATTTTCATATCTGTGCAGCGCTGCATAATAAGTTGAAAATCATAGAAGTGGGTGGATTGTGCAGTGAAAAAAACCCACCAAACAACTCTTCCCAGGGGCTTGAATTTCTAATGAATTGTCTCTTTGCCTTTTGCGTTTGCTTCCCAAGAACAGGCTGGCAAAGCAACTCAGTGATTGCTGCTCATATGCTGGTGTAACCTGGGAGCAGAGCTGGCGAGGTAGTATGAAGCGGTGTGGGCTTAGCTATGCTGGTTCCCCCAGGAGCTCACAATGGGAAACATCTTGAGAAAAGCCGTCTGCATGGGGTGAAATGAGATACTTCCTCTGGGGTCCAGGAGGAGACCAGGAGAGCCTCCAGGGAGAGATGGCAGAAACATGTCCTTACCACATGGTGCAACACTGAGCACAATGGAAGAGGACAAGAAGTACCCTCAAGAAGAAACTACCTAGTGGTAGCTGCTACAAATCCCACTGGTGTCCTCAGTAGCTGTTTCCATGAGGGAAGGACCACAGGGAGGGATGTGAGTTTATTCCCTGCCTTGCCAGGGACATTCTGCAGCATCCTGGCTGGGATAAACTCTTCACCTGTACCTGCTAACTTCTCCTCTGGAGCTGGTTCGATGGGCACAGTGTGACGCTAGTCCCAGACATAGCTTTGGTAAGAGGCTAAGGGCATCAATGGCAGCATGGAGCTTGGGGACCAGTTGCAGGAGGAGTCCGGGCAAAGCCCATCCACTCTGGGATGCCCTTCTCCAGTGTTTCCCCATGTCCTCCGCCATGCATGATGCAAGAAGACCTGCCTTGCACAGCTGCTAAGAGGCCCTTGCGCAGCTTTGCTAGCTCCCCAAGGCACCAACACGCAGGCTAGCAATGTCCTCCCTCCTTCAGCTCCTCCGCAGCCCTGGCTTGCAGTGCACACTGTTGAGGTTTGAAAACATGCACACGCACAGGTCCTGCAGGGCTTTGGCTGAAAGTAATCAGGGGTGGAAACGACCCAGGGTACAGCCAGAAAGGAGTGAAACCAGCAGCGGGTTTGCAGAGCAGAGGAGCAAGCAACGTGGATGGGAGGCTAGTTAAAATTAAAGCTGTGAGATGGGGGAGACCAGAGGCATCTGAGACCAGGAGACAGCACTGCAATTTCTGATCTTTGCTGCTCTGGTTTTAATTACATGGCAAAGCCTCCTGTAACATTCCCATCTCTCTCATTCATCGCACTGGGGTTTCTTTCCTGTTAATCACCGCAGCCAAAGCCGTTGCAACATTTTACCTTCCCCAGCTTGGGAGAACAAGACTGAAGATTTGCATCCAGGCTATGACAGGAATGGGCAGCTTGGCAGACAGCGCCGTTGTGTGTTGCTGCCGTTACATGTGTGTATCGCAACAAGGAGTCTGCTCTATATCAGTGCCACTGAGCTTTCTGCAGGAGCCGGCTGAGCCGGGCAGCCATCCCACCGGCCGTGCTGTGTGAGCTAACGCAGCCGCTCCGGTCCCTGCGGGAGGGTGCTGGATCTGTCTGTGGGACAGAAATCAGCAGACTGGTGGCCACCATATAACATTTACCGCCTGGGGAGATACTGCAGTAGCAGAACATATTTCTTCTCCACTCTGCAGCACTAACACAGGCCAGACCCCCTGCTTGAAAACCCTGAGCTGCTATCCCTGCTGCTATCACTGCTACTTCTGCACACTACTGCAGAGTGATGCTAGCTAGATTATCTAGCGACATGAGCAACTTTACGGCACGTCTGTATGTATTCAAGAGCATAAAACAAACGTCAGTGCAGTGTGCAGGAGGGTCAGCTGTGAAGGTGGAAGCAGGAGACCTACCCTAGCTTACCACAGCACGAAGCTGGTTAGCCCTGTGGTGTGTCTCCTGCAAGGATGCGGCCTCCAGCTCCAGAATGAGCACCACCACATGATCCCTGGGACCTGCTGTATGCAAGGCATGCTCCATCCCTGACGCACCCCACAGCTGAACCTGCCCCTGGCATGCATTTCCTTTAGTGTTGCATTTAACTCATCCCCCAGCCACTTCGTTATCCCCTCTGCCTCACAAGACTGTCCCTGAGCAGGGCTCTGCAATATTTTTGGGGGCTGTGTGGGCTGACAAAAAACAGACACAGAAGCCCACTGTACCTGAAGAACTTGCTAGCTGTAAACTTTTCCCTGCCTACTAGCCTGGCTGGTTGGTTGCTGGGTTTTCACACACACTTTCAGAAGCCTGGTCTTCCATGAATGCCAGCAAAGAGGACTGAAAACCAGTGTAAAATGGCAAGGCCAACAAAGCTTTTAATGGAATCAAACTGAGCATCTACAGCTAAGGTAGACACAAATATGACACCAAGGATGCATTTAAAGGGTTACCTCTTTGCTCATGATCAAAGGGAGTTGCAACGAAGTGAGATTTCTCCAGCCTTCCTTCTCTCCTCTTCCTACTCTTCCATGAAACTCATGTTTGTTGAGGAAATGGCAAGACCTGCAGCAGGTGGGAGGAACAGACCACACCACACAAACCCTGGGACAGGACCAGCAGCAGGCAAAGGTCCATGTTATAACCCAGGTGCAGGTTCATTAGAGGCTGGCAGCTCTGCTGAGTGCTAATTGCTGCTGCACCAGTCCGGACGGTGGGTTGGCACCGGTGTGGCTCCACAGCAGCCCCCACTCCACCTCTCCTTGGTGTTGCTCACCACCTCGCTCCTCTCTGCCCTTTGTAAATCTGTCCTGCGCGTTTGGAAATGATGAGATAAAGCTCCCAAAATGAAGAGGCTTTGAGCAGGTGTTGGATCTATTGATTTGTCTGCTGGCCTTTCAGTCAGCAGGGTTCGCATCTTCAAGTTCAGCCATGAAATCAAAAGGGCTATAAATAAAACAAACAGGCTGAGGTTTTTCACAAGACTCCAGTCGCTAGCAGCTTTAAGAAAACAAAGTACCAAGTAGTACAAAAGTCCCCGGGGTGTACACCAAGTGAGTCGGGCTGCAGTCTTACCACTTATCTTATCAGCCATACGGTTAAACACATCTCTCACCATCTCCTCTGGCTCCAGTGGCTTTTTCTCCCCTCTCTGTACCATTTCCCCAGACACATTTGCACAGCTGGTTGCGAGGCCAGACGGTGAACTGGAGCTGATCCGGCTTAAATATAGGTGCACGTGCATATTTCCATATTTCGATACATGTACCATGGAGGCAGTTCCCTGACTGTGGTTGTCATGTGACTTCAGAAAAAGGGGATGCTTTGCCATCATTTCCACCATTTCCCATGAACAACCACTGTGATCTGTCTAGCCTGCCCTTAAATCACTTAAGCGGCGAGTCCTCTGACACTTTCCGATGGAGGGGGTTCAATAGCCAAAACCAGCTCTTTCTGAGAGCACTCCTCCCTAATCTTCAGCATAAATTTCCTTTTCCCTCCACTTGGTGCAAGGGAACTGTGGTACAACAGATATTTATTTGCGGCAGATCTTTTAGACAAACCCTCCTGGAGTTAAATACAGCAGTTGCTGTGCAAAAGCGTCTTGTTGCAGGGGCGGAGGCTGAAGAGGGGGAACCCAGGATGGACTTCCCGTGGCAGCGGAGCACTGCCGAGCTGGGGGACCTGGCAGTACATGGTGGGGGAGCACCCTGGCATCCTCAGGGACTCTTGTGAAAAGAGTGAAGACAAACGCGTGCAAGGAGATAAAGCTCAGTAGAATCACACACCGAATCACTAAGGTTGGAAAAGACCTGTAAGATCATCAAGTCCAACCATCAACCTAACACCACCATGCCCATTAAACCATGTCCCACAATGCCACGTCCACACATTCCTTGAACACCTCCGGGGAGGGTGACTCCACCACCTCCCTGGGCAGCCTGTTCCAATGCCTGACAACCCTTTCAGTGAAGAAATTTTTCTTAATATCCAGCCTGAACCTCCCCTGGCGCATCTTGAGGCCATTTCCTCTTGTCCTGTCGCTAGTCACTTGGGAGAAGAGACCAACACCCACCTCTCTGCAACCCCCTTTCAGGTAGTTGTAGAGAGCGATAAGGTCTCCCCTCAGCCTCCTCTTCTCCAGACTGAACAACCCCAGCTCCCTCAGCCGCTCCTCATCAGACTTGTGCTCCAGACCCCTCACCAGCTTTGTCGCCCTTCTCTGGACACGCTCCAGCACCTCTATGTCCTTCTTGTAGTGAGGGGCCCAAAACTGAACACGGGATTCGAGGTGTGGCCTCACCAGTGCCGAGTACAGGGGCACGATCACCCCCATAGTCCTGCTATGATCTACGGCAAGGCTGGAAAGTGATGCTAATGGCAAGGAACAGAGCTTCACGCTGGGAGTCTGAAGGTGATGGGGGACCACCAAGAGGTGCTGAAGGTCACCTCATTTAAGCTCCCTTTTCCATCGCCAAAAGCATCATTAAGAGACAGGTGTGAGTGAACATTTTGACTGAGGATCCTGGGGTGTCGTGTTGTTGTTCTGCTGCTACCTGCTGCCTGTGTGCATTTTATCAGGCTGAGCCCCCAGAGCCGGTTGCTTTGACTTGCCGAGGCACCGTGTGCCAGCTGAGCTGCGGTAACTCGGAGTGGTGCAGCCGGAGGTAACGGCTGAGCCAGAAGCAGCTGTTCAGCTGCAAGTGAGGGGGTTAAAAACCTCAGCCAAGAGCAAAACAGCTGCTTTCTCCTACCTGCTGACACTGACAGTCCACACTGTGAAAGCTACCCCGTAACAGAAGTGCTTGTGCTTAAATTGCCTGTACTGCGCAGAGAGAGAAAATGGGGGGTCAGTACACTGTGATCTGTGCACGCCACTGCTTGGCATTTTACTTACACCCGGGACTCCACCTCCCTTCTGCAAAATGGGGTTTGTAGTTGAGCTTTCTTCTCCCCAGCCTTTGCAAGCTCAGTGCTCTGCATGTGGCACATATACAACCAGGGGTCCTGCATTTTGGTGGGGCGACTCTCCTCATACTCGCATTGGGGCTGGAGGCAGTGGGGCTTGGAGCTGCAGCTGGGTGGATTCTCCTTTGGCTAGTAAGGTGTGAGCACCACCACCACACCATGGGGCCTTTCTGTCAACAGGAACATTAACGGGATTTCCTCTCCTCCACCCGGTGCCCACTGCAGTATCCCGGAAGCTTCTCGCTTTTCACATGCCCTCTCTCCTGTCGAATGAGTTGAAACTCTTCTGCGTGGCCCGAAATGGAGAGGGGAGGCACAGCAGCCCCCCATGCACATCTGCACAGAGGCAGCGCTTGAGCAGATGCCTGTTCCTGAGGAAACTGGACAAGGAGAGCACGGTGTACCTCAGCCCCGGGAGCTGGTGTCCCCTGGGGGGATGAAACTTGGCAGGGAAGGTACAAGGACAATTCAGCAAGGCAGGTGGTAAAATGTAATTTCAGATCCCATGCAGGCAGTGGAAGAGAAAAAAGAGACTCAGAAGCCTGAATTATTTGCTAGTTTGGAATGCTTAATTTTTCATCTTCTCTGAAACATTTGCATAATCTTTTTTTTGGTGTGTTTTTTTTGTTTTGTTTTAGTTCTTTGCTTGGGAATTTTTTTTAAATGAAACCTTTCTTGTCTGTGCTACCTTGACAGCCTCTGTTTGAGCACCAGCAAAACACTCTGTGTTTACCATCATCAGAAAACACCAGCTCCTGGGAGCTTCACAATGCAATTACAGCCAAAGTCTTGGAAGGGGGAGAAGCTGGGGACAGGGAGGTCAAGACTGGAGCCACCATCCCCACGGGGCAAATCCTCCCCAGCTCCCAGTGCAGTAGCCTGCACATGTCTGCAGCCTGTCTCATCACTGCAGGGCCACCATGGGTCCCTTTGGCTTTAAAGCCCGTGGCTCTGGGTTCAGGAAGGGGATGGTGCCCAGTGTCATGCGGGTGGAGGTGCGCTAGGCAGAGACAAACCTTGCTGGTCTTCGGTTCATTCAGCATTTCTCCTGAACAGAAGGTACTAAAGCCCAGAAACTGTGAGTGAAGGCACTGCCAGTTTCAACTCGTTATTGAGATCCCCTGCTACACCCCTTCGGCACGTTCTCAGGCTGAGAAACACAAGCAACACTGAAAAAAATGGAGATATTTCATTTAAAAATTCTGCTGAAACCCAACATTCAGCCTTCTCTGCAAGAAAATGTGATTAAACATCCCCTCTTTAACTTGGAAACATTTGCCAAGTTTAATCTGAACGTTCATTACACCTTCTCCCCACACAGGTTTTCCAATGAATAAACTATTTATCTCCCCCCAAGCAAAAAAAAAAAAAAAAAAAAGATCTGTCTCTTGCTGTAAGACCAGATCACGGCACTCATGTTTGGGTACAGAGCCAGACTTGCTCTTAGCCTCTCCATTCCCCTGCATGTCCATAACTGTGCTCGAAATCTCTGGACGACGGGCTTTCAATCACCTCCTGGGGAAGGGAGAGGCTACTCCCAAAGGGAAAATTGGGTTAAATCGTTAAAAAGAAAAAAACAACCCAAAACTTGGGCAAAAAAGAAAGAGCAATCTTCTAGGCCACTGGTTGCCTTGAAGCACCAGGGAAGCGATCCTTGATAGCTAGCACAGAGCTATCCAAGCGCTTCAAGTCCTGATCTCCCCAACCCTCCCTCTGATGGCGATTATTTATTCCGTGTTGACAGAAGTGTGCTCCAGGGTGGGAGCTAATATTAATTATATGACAAACAGATCCTTGGACAGTGATTTGCATGCAGCCTTACATCAAACAACTCAAGGTCCTATAAAAGAGGAGCGGAGTCTGTTCCTGCTCCCTGCTGCATATTGAATGAATCCAGGCACGATGTTTGACTGCTGTGACCTTCGGGAAGGTCTGAGCATGTTTCCAGCCCCTGCACACTCACGCAGGTGACTGGCTTTGTGGATGCGGTTGGCACGGACCTGGCGGCCCGTCCCGATGGGGCTGTTCAAGTACTTTGGCAACCTCTTGTGGAATACTCACAGGGGGTGCAAAGGCACGTGATGTCACAACCTACACGCTGCTTCCTTAAACCAGCATCATATTTACAGCTTTATCATCCTCAAAGAGCAGCTGGTGCCTCATCCCGCTGCATACTCCGCAGTGTGACTCTCTAACTTGCCAGCTGATTTATGGAGCATGTCTTTCTTTTCTCAGTAAAAATTATAAACGGCACCAAAAAAAAAAGTGACTGAGTCTCTTCACTTCGGGCTCTGCCATCATAACTGACAGGTAAAAGGGCAGATGGGAAAATACCTGCTGAGAATGAAGAAAGATCTACTAAACAGAGATCTATCTCAATTCCCCATGAGGTTATCAATGCCTTGGTGATCAGAGTGTGAAAATAACATATTGTCAGAGCCAAGTGCCAGCAGAGACAGCTATACAGGGCCTCGTAAAGAAACAAATCTGGGGTGTTTGGAGTGGGCCAGCCAAGGAACATCTGATCCTAGAGCTGTCTCTTGTTTTGCTTATCCATTTCATTACCCGTGGTTGCCTTTCACTGCCAGAAGACAAGGACACAGCACCGTGAAATCCTCTGGCTCAAGGGAATTGGCTTGGAGATGTTCGGGAAATCTTATGATTTTTCCCCCCATCCAAAAATAAATAAATTCTGATTTCTCAAAACCAAAACTTGCCTTGGGAAATGGTTGGGACTGATGGATTTCCCAACTCTAAAAGTAATTTTTCCCAATACCTTTTGGAATTGTAAAACTAAGGGTCTCTGACTTCTTTCAGTGCTCACTTAGAAATGCAACCCCAGGGTAACAGAAATATTTGAGGCAAGAGCAGAGCGGTCGGCAATGACAGGAGTGAAATACTTCAACTGTGCCAAACCAGTCTTGAAGGATTATTATTCCTGTTCCGGCCCAATCTGGAATAGACATTTTGTTTGCTTTCATTTTTCTTCTTTTCTTTTTTTCTTTTTTTTTTTTCTTTCTTTTTTCCCTATCTTAAAAATGTTCACAGCATGGGAAAATAACTGTGGGCCAGCCTCCTGTTCTGTCAGAATCCCATCATCTGTGTGGGGACTGCATGGAAATGTTACTGGTATGAAACCATCGGGGTTAAGGGATCAAGGCACAAAGAGTGGCCTTGTTGGAGAGGGGTTCCCCGTGCCCTAATGACGTGAAACTTGGGAAACCCCTGACTGAAGCAGTAGAGAGGGAAAAATTAACATATGCATTAAACCAAGTGTGTCATCTCCTGAGTGGTCCAGCTCTGGGCTGAACCTTAATGACTTGAAGATAGTTACAAACCATTTGTGTGGAGTGTCTGAGGGGAATCCCTTTCAAATGCCCATCACCCAGAAATGAGAACTCAGTGGCTTCTTGTATTCCTGTTTTCCTTAAACTCTTTGCATTGAAAATCAGTATGTGCTGGTCTTTTATTTTGCTTTTGTTTCCCTGAGCTTCTCTCCCGTAAGCTGGCATTCAGGACCTGCATCCTCATCTCACGGGAGAGTTCTTTTTCTCAAGGGAAGTGTGCAGCTCTTGCTGGTGCCCTGCCCTGCCCCTCCATTAGGACACGGTCCTGGCAATGCTGGGAACACCGCAGGGTGGGATGCAGGGTGAGCCTTAGCTGCAGCCGATGGGAGCCTTCCCATCAGTTACAGCCAGAAACGAAGCTTGTCCAGGCACAATTATCACAATTATCACAAAAACCAGGCACCTCACCCAGTAAGGGCAGAGTGCTGCAGAAGTAACCCTCAGGACATGGGACCTTTATCTGTTTTCCTTGCTGATGGAGAAAAGCCCAAGTTACATGGGAATCTCATTTCCCGGTGATCCTGAGACAAGGCCCGCCAAGGATGGAGACAATTTAGGGAAGGCTGTGAAACAAAAAGGAAGGGAATGAGGGGAAGGTGTTGCCTGATGCTATGAGCAGTCTGGAAATCCCAGTGTCGGGTGATGGAGTAGAAAGGGGAATTTGAAACGTGAAGAGCAGAAAGAGAAAAATTTGAGGATGAAAGAGGACAACAGCTGCCAGTGCAGTGTGGCTTTGATGGAGAAAGGATACACACAGCTGCCAAGTTTTTTTTCCACCTTCATGTGTGACAATTCATGTGAATTATTTAATGAGCGGATTTGCATAATTTCAAATAATTTGCAGTTTCCCCTTCCATTGCTTCTCATACTGCTGCTGTTGCCGGAAGCTACTGCTAATCTTGGAGCTCTTTTTGTGTAAGGTTTTATAAAGGATGCTAACTGGGAGACTGTTCCTCCTTCCAGGAACACACCAGGAGGGGGAAAGGCCCAGGAAGGGAAAGGGATTTCTCTTAGGACCCACACCGAAGTCCCAGTTCCCAGGGAAAATGAAGTCATTGCAGACTCCATGCGCCTTTCCACCCAGGGTGGGAGGAAGCTGAAGGTGAGCTTGCAATGGCATGAGGATCAGAGGAGTTAAAGTGTGGGGAGATGTCAGGAGACTGTATCTTCTGCAGAATGGCAGGCAGAAAAAAATTGTAGTGTATTAACAAAGGCTGGGGATGGTTTTCTATAAATACATCTGGGGAGTAAGCACGATGGAGGGAGGAGAGCTATTTCAGCCAAAGGACAGTGTTGGCACGAGAACAAATGGATATAAACTGGCCGTGAATAAACTGGGCTGGAAATTAGTTGCGGGCTTCGAACCGTTAGAGTAATCGGGTTTGGAGCAGCCACCCAGTAGGAGCCCCAGGGGTAGAAATCCAGATAGCTTTTAAGAGAGAGTGGACTCCAAGCTCCGAAAGGACGTTGTGATGTGTTGCTGCAACAGCAGGGATTGGATTTGGCAAGTCTGGAAGCCCCTGCCAGCCCCACGTTCTTGTGTTTCAAACATTTGGGAGGTTTGACTCCTTTTTTGTAGATAAATATGGCTTTGTGAGCAAAAGCAAATAAACTGCTGCTGGAAAAAAATTATTTGAGCACTTTTCAAGATATTTTAAGGCGAAAAGAGTTGAAAACAGAAGTTGAAAAACCAGCTCTCACCTCCCTATCAGTGCTGTGACAGCCTGGGGTGTCCTGTCCAGCTGGGGGAAGCTGAGAAATGAGGGCTTCTTGAAATGCCACTAACCTGTGGGCTCAAAGGAGGCATGGAGATGGGGCATCTTGCAGGTAGTTCCTGCCAGGTTGCAAAGTGGTCACCCAGTCTTAGGCAGGAAAAGTGACCCACCAGGGGCTACATGATGGTAGGAAGTATTGGGTTGAGTTTCTGTACCGAATTCCTCTTCACCAGTGTCTTGACAGCCCTCTTATCAGAGGCTCTGGTTCATGTCCCAAACCAGCAGCATATCTCCTGTCCTGCCCCAGTCCATGTTTTTATTTGCAAGTCCCCACCAGGATGTGGCCCAGCGCAGCTCTGAGCACCAGCTGACTTCTGCAGAGAGATGTGGAGTTGTCCCTCACAGCTCAGACCATGGCCACCAGCAAGGTCTAAGGAAGACAACAAGGAGAAGGCAACTCTCCCAGACATCCCAAACCAATACTGGCATCCTTGTAGCTAACAATCACAATAAATCCACCCCCACATATCTTTCATATAACTTATTTTTGGACCCATGTAAATGTTTCATATCAAAAATATCATGCAGTTTGGGGATGAACAACCCCATGCACTAATATATGCTGGGGGCCACCCAACTGGAAAGCAGCTTGGCAAAAAAGTCCTTGGGGTCTTGGTGGACACCCAGTTGGACATAAGCCAGCAACGTGCCCTTGCCACAAAGAAGGCCAACAGTATTCTGGGCTGCATTAGGCAAAGTATCACAAGCAGGTCCAGGGAGATCCTTCTCCTCTGCTCAGCACTTGTGAGGCCACATCTGGAGTGCTGTGTCCAGTTCTGGGCTCTCCAGTATGAAAGAGACATGGACATGCTGGAGAGAGTTCAATGAAGGACCACAAGGATGATGAAGGGACTGGATCATCTCTCCTATGAGGAAGGTCTGAGAGCTGGGACAGTTCAGCTTGGAGAAGAGCAGACTGAGAGGGGATCTCATCAATGTATATAAATACCTGAAGGGAGGGTGTAAAGAGGACAGAGCCAGGCTCTTTCCAATGATGCCCAGTGACAGAACCAGAGACAATGGGCACTAACTGAAACACAGGAGGTTCTGTCTGAACATCAGGAAACACTTTTTCACTGTGAGGGTGACCGAGCACTGGAACAGGTTGCTCAGGGAGGCTGTGGAGTCTCCTTCTTTGGAGATATTCAAAAGATGTCTGGACACAGTCCTGGGCAACAGGCTCTAGGTGATCCTGCTTGAGCAGATGGGTTGGAGAAGATGACCTCCAGAGGTCCCTGTCAGCCTCAGCCAGCCTGTGGTTCTGTGTGAGGAGTTCCACAGACAAATGGCGTGTTGTTTAAAAATATCTACTTTATTTACAATCTGCCACCTACAGTTTTTATTTGATGTCTCCTAATTCTTCCGTTGTAAGGAACAGAAAACGACTGACTCCTCTCCATCCCTTCCTTCCCACTCACAATCTTGCAGACCTTTGTCACACCTTGGTTATCAGTTTGTGAAATCTTAGTCTTAGCTTGTTTGGTTTTTCTTCACACAGCTGCAGTTCTAATGCTTTGCTTGCTATTTTTGCCCTTCCCCAATCTTTCCCAAAACTACTTACACCAGGGGAGCATCATGGCACCAGGAAGTCCCAGCCCACAAGCAGCATAAGAGACAGATGATGAATTTATATGCTCCAGACATATATAGAAGATTAATCTGAGGTCATGGAGACCAGATAGGAGCAATATTGACTGGCGAGCTGATTGAGCAACAGACAGCTTTGAGACGCTGAGTGTACTTGGTTCCACCAGGAGGATCATCCTTATGGAGGGGCTCCAGATGATCCTCCTAAACTAGTCCTAAAGCTGTATCTCCTCAACCATAAAAGATGGCCAACCCCATTAAACTGCCAGTCCCTTCGGGGCCAGAGATGCACCTGTTCAAATTCACCTCTAATAGACTTTGACCATGATGTAATCGGGGTTCAGCAGCTACTCCTTGTGGTGAGAAGGCTGGAAATTGTTACCAAGGTAGTCCATGGCTCTCCTACACATGCCATACTCTCCTCCCATAGGTGAAGATGTCTTTGTTTGGACCCATCAGCTCCTGGCATGTGAATGGAGAAACAGCAATTGCCAGGACTGCTGAAGCACTGTAATTTAGCTCCTCATTGCTGGGCAGTAATTTAAACCACTGTAATTTCAGGGGACCCATAGAGGAACCCCTCTCTAATTGAGCATTTTCACTCCAGTCGCTCAGGGATGCTTACACAGAGGACAACAAGTCACTGTAGGAAACATCAATGTGAGAAGTCACTGAGAAAGGACAAGACAGAGTCCAAGCTGGCTACAAACTGACTGCAAATTTCAGTTCAGCAACAGCATTTCATAAAATCAACCTCCCTTAACACATTTTTTGAGAGCTGCTGGTTTAAAAAATAAGTGGGGACACACAAGAAAATTAGCAACAGCAATTCTATTGTCTGCCTTGAAAGGTGTTTTCTGGTTCATGGAGACATGGAAGAGGAACCGTAAGGCAGCCAAAGATACCTAGGAGTTCCTTGCCTCTAACAAAGCACAGGGTGAAGCCATAGCTCCTCACTCAAACTATAGTTAGAGCAACCCATGGTGTGGGAGCCCAGAGGGTTGGCTTTGAGGCAGGGCTGTGTCCCACCACCCATGTCCACCACCCTGAGACCACTTTTGCTTTGAGTCTGTGGGAGCCGAGGGAAGTAGGACGTGTGCCCACACCTCAGACCATGCCACTTGTCCCTCATTAATGCCAGCCCTGTTTCCTTGCACTCCCATCACGGCTCTGACCCCCAGTATTCCCTCTTCTTGCTCCAGCCTTCACCCATCACACTGTGGCTGCTTCTGAAAACGCTAATTAAGAGCGTTCGCCCCTCAGTCCGCATCCGGGACCAGTTCAATCCAGTTTGCGTGTAAGTGTCTTTTCAGTATTCATCAAGCTCCATTCTTTGGCGCTTGGTCACAATTTTGTCTTCCTCTGGGGACACAAAAGAAGGAGAGATGATGTTTCTGTAAAGAGATGCTAATCGCACTATGGGGATCTCCTGAAGAAATTACAGAGCCCTTTGTTGCGGGACGTCGGATCTCCTTGTCCTTGGCTCTTTGTTTCTCCTCTGATTTCTATAAGATGCTGCGCGGGCAGGAAGGGAGGGTAGAATTTATAAAGATATTGAAGGGCAAGGGAAGGGCAGTGCTTAATATTGCATCAGAGATGATTGCTACAAGCTGTTTTGAATTGGGTCTCCCTTTTTATTGCACATGTGTGCAGTGCCAAGCTGATGGGGATGGGGACCTGCTCTCACCCCACATCAGTGGGGTGACTACTTTTGTTACTGTTATGATTCTTTCTGGCTTGCCAAGAGCTGCAAATGGATCAGATGGGCCCCTGAATGTCTGGGAGGCTCTGGCCATACATCTGCGTTTCCTCTTCTGTAGTTTGAGAGGCGTTTCAGGGAGTCTCTGGAGGGATATGTAGAGCCAGTCACGGAATGAAGATGCTTCTGGATTGGCAGTGACTGGTAACTTAAGGTGAGTGGATTTCTTGCAACACTGCCAGCAAAAGACACCACCTCCTACCATCAAAACCCACAGGCTGTGCTCCTCCTCCAATGCAGCGTGCACAGCCTGAGGGCAGCCTTCTGCATTCTGTAGCTAGGTATGTCCAAGATCTGCTCCTCTGCTCCCAAACGTAGCCTAAGAAATTCGTCACCTTCTGCTTGGGTCTGGGTTGCAGGGTACAACGACCAGCTAGACTGCGGGTTGCTGGTGCAAACCAAGTACTGCGCCTGCGGTCCCTTGAGGGCTGCTTTGCTATGTCCATCAACAGTGACTTCTTCAGGTCCTTCAGCATCCCCACAAGTGAAACTGCACATGCCTGGTCTTGCCTTGCAACTTGGCCCCGTGGCTGAGGGATACATCTTACCTCTTAGCCAGCCTGGCATGTCCTCACAGTGCCAGCCCTCTGCAAAGCCTTTTGGCTACGGTGGCCAGGGTGCATGCCACAGCCCAGGGGTGTCCCCAGTACGCTCCATGGACTGGCAGCTTTGATGCCTGCGGAGGTCTTCAAAGAGTTAACTTCCCTCCAGATACTCTCATCAGCTCCCTGAGCGCAGTGACTTGAAACAGGGGCCGGCTGTACAGCAACACGGCAAAGACTGGAGCAAACCATATTCTTCTGCACGAGAATAACAGCATCATTAAAATCCTGAACCAAGAACTCAAAGGAGCATTTGAAGAGTACATAGCAGCGGGTCCTGAATCCTAACAATCAGCTTCTCTTCCTCTCAAATCCTTTGCATGGGCTGAATGTGAAAGCAAAATGTATACTCAGTCACAGCAACCCACTGCCTTCCTCCTCAAGTGACTCTCCAGGCATATGCCCATCTCAGGAGCGAGCTGTAATCTGTAACAGCAGGGAAACTGAGGGGAACGAATAGGTGAAACAACAGAGGGAGAAAGACTATTGGAGAGAGAGAGAGACAGGCCCCGGTCACTGCTTAAACTTTGCTTATTTACAGCAGCAGCATACATATGAAGATCTATAGCACTTACACCCAAATAAATCCTCCCCTGGAGACAGGTGGCAGATTCCCCCCTCCATTATTTACAGCCACTTCTCAGTGAAAACTGCAAGCTGTAAAATGCCCATACAGTGCTGGAGAGATTTATAGTCCTCCTGTATTTCACACACTCCCTTGCCCTGCTGTGCTGCCTTTGGGGAGACATGGCAAATGGACTCCAAGGTGTTTGACAAAGATGAAGACTCATTTATTACTTGATGCTTTGGAGAGAAGTATTTGTACGCAGCAGCCTACACGGGTGGCAAAGGTTAATCCTCTCCTCTCCTGTCAATTCAGCTTTTTATGAGTGAGGGGAAAGCAATGTGTTGGGGAGGAGAGGAGCGAGAGAGGAGAGCCGCTGAGCAGCACCAGTGACCTGTGTCACCCTGTGCCCTTGACCAGTGCCAGAGGAGATGGGGACTTCGCTCTGCCACCGAGCCATCACCCAACCAAGCTTGATCTCAGCTTTTTCTTGCACAGATCTTGGTCCTACAGAAGGGGGACTGACATCTCTACTTCTCTGCAGCAGATGGGATTTCCTGAACCCTGCTATTAGATGAGACTTTTGGCTTGCAGACCAAAAGCATCCGTGACACCCACCATCCTGAAATCCCAGTGTGACGTGCCTGTCTCCCTCTGGCACAGTGGGGCATAGGAGCATAAGGGCTTCAGAGTGTCTTAGCCTAGGTTGGGGGCCCACAAATACATCTCCTTGTCCTTATCTGCTGGCAGTGCCAACAGTACTGCTCCCTCATTTCTAAAGATGATCCCTGCGAGTGGGGTTGAGGCAGAGAGCCAGCGTGGTGCCAGCAGGCTGCTAACATGATGCCTTCTCTGGATATAGACAAAGACCTTCAATCTCTGGGGCTGTCGATAAGAGTGCTTTTCAGCAGCACTAAATTCTCGCAAAAACTCGAACATGAAAACATAAAAATAAAAACACGGTGTAAAAAACACACAATAAAAATATAATACCTAATATATCACTTAACTAAAACCGCTGACCCAGCGGCTTTGATGTTAATGCATTGTCTGTAACAGTGTGGCGTTCCAGCTGAATACTAACTGGCTGCAGAGCCCGAGCCCAGCCTTGCTTCAGAGGTTTCTGGTTTTACTACCCTGATTTCTGCAGTCAGTCTTCCTCTCCTGGGGTTTATTAGGTCTCCTCCCCTGCCACGATCAACTAAGAGCTGTTTTCACTTTCTCCCCAGTGTTAATTAAAGCTGGGGTGGAGTAACCCCCAGAAGACTCCTCAGCGGAGGAGGAGGAAGAGGAAAACTGAGCCCAGCACGACGGCAGGGTTCGATCAGTGGAGAGCTGTGTTAACAAGAGCCCTATGGATGTGAGAGGGATGAACAGTCGGTGGGGAAGGCAGGAACAGATGGTACCCAGCTACACGCAGCATGGCTCCCAGAGTCTGCAGGATATGCAGAAGCTTCTGCTCGCTGCACAAGCTGCCTCGTGTCTAAAGACAGCACCAGTCACAACCTCTGCAGAGCCATCTCTGCCTGTTCCTGTATGGACAGCAAGGAGGTATCCCAGAGGGGATCTCTCCGGCTCCAGCCTTCACATGCTGCTAGCATAGAGCCAGCCAGAAGTCATTGACCCCGTTTTGATGGCAAGATGTAGGGGTGTTCCTGTGCAGACCTGATGTAACAGTGGCAGCTCTGTGCAGTTATTCAACGGTGCAGGAGAAGGGCTGAGTGAAAGCCTGGCATGAAATGAGACAGAAGGGGAGTCCCCAGTTGGGGACAGCTTTGAACTGTGATGCCTGGAGGCACAACCTTTGTCCCACACTGGAAGATGTACCAGTTACTCCAAAAGATTCAGGTCACTTTGTTGATGGAAAGCCCAGTGCGGTCCAGCACAGAATTTCAGTCTCATCTACTGTGGCCATTGCTGACCGCTGCCAGCCAAAGAACAAGGGAAAGGGGTAAGGATGCCCCCTCTACTGATTAGTCAAGCCCCTGCACTATGGTAGAAATTGAGAGGCAGGAACTGGGGCAAAACACAAACTGAAGGGCTTGATCCTGGAGGCTTTCACTGCAGACAGTCTAAAGATGCTGTTTCCACTACACCCAAAGATGCCAGTTCCAGAGGGTGATGGCCCTGGGTGGCCCTGACCCAGCTTACGCTGCTTGCTGGGACAGCAATTGCCAAATGGACAGCTGGCGACAGCTTCCATCCGGAGTCTGTAAATCCACATTGTGAGCAGCTCCAGCCACGCTCTGTCCTTGGATTTCAACAGGTGGAGTCATCTGGAGCAAAGTGATCCAAATTTTCCATTCCTGCAAGGTTATGGTGACCATTCTCTCTTCAAAGGATAGCATCCCATCTGTGCTTGGCTGTTTCATGCTGCAGAAGGCAGGTGGTCCCTCTTCTGTCCCTGGCTTAGCCAACATTTACTTCCGTACCCAACCTTCCAAAATACATTTTTATTCTCTAACATAAATCCTAAGACAAGCATCAAGCAAAGCTGTCGCTATGCTCTGTGTCAGGGCTACAGCTCCCTGGAGCTTCTCCCTTGGCCATTTCCCTACTGCTGGAAGGAGGACATGCCCTTCACTTCTCCAGCCTCCTACCCTTTTCCTGTCTTGGTACAGACAGTAGTGCTGGGCTAAGGCCCATGGTGAGCAGGAGGAGATGTGCTTGCTGTCTTTAATCACGTGGCAGAAGATAAAAGCAAGGGTGCAGCTGGGACACATGAAGGCAGCAATGTGGCCTCTTCCCAGCTCTCTGAGTTTGGATGCCCAGCACGTCTGGCCAGGGGGGAGAGGAAGGCATTGGTTAGCTGAGACAAAGAAAATCTATTCCGAGTCGGTGGAGAAAGTGTCCCACTTGACCTGCCAGAATAAGAAAAGAAACTGAGGTGCTGAAGCAGCCAGGGACGAACCTAAACATCACTTACAATCTTGATAGTCTGCCCTCTTTTTTTTTTTTTTGGCAACTTATTCATCATTGCAAGTTGGTATTTGCTCTTCCTTTAACCTAGCTCTTGGCCTTAAGTGACCCAACCTACAGCAAGCTTCTCTCTTACATCATGACACAATGTGCTTGAAAAGCTGTGCAAAACCCTTTCATTCCTCCAAAGTGTCCAGTGACGCTGCTGCTTGACAGCAAGCGATATGATGGGGGTCAGGAGGAGGAGAAATGTTTCCCAGTAATGAGCATTGAGTAGGGAAATTCCTCCAATAAGTGGATCTACCTACTCACTGGTGTCAGGGAGTAGGATTAGGATAGAGACCCCAACAGTCTCCCATCGAGGGTGTGATGCTTGCCTGCCTGCCCATCTCACCCAGTCCTGGATCCAGCCCTGCTTCCTGCAGCAGCTCCTGGAGTTGTGGTCCCACTCCATAGCCCATGTGCCTCCTATGCCTGCAGAGGATTGAGATGACCATATCCCCTCTGCTCTCTCATGCTTCTGACTCCCATCAGAAGTCCTGGAGGAGCATGCTGCTCTGTGGAGGGCTCCAGATTGCCTTGCCGTGCGTTGTGTGCAGTGTCTTGCATTGGAAGCACTCCCTAGTTTTAATTAAGGCTTTGAGGACCCAAGTCAGGCAGAAAGAAGAGAAAATGCTAAGAACAGCTAATTTCTTAAACTGCTCTCTGGCACCTTTTGAAACTTACCTCATGTAGCAAATTAAAAATGCTAATAGATGGCCAATAAAAAAAACCCCAAACCCTTTCTTCTATGTAATTTCAGTGAGCTGAGTGGTTCTGTGCATCAATTAGTGGTGGGAAATGAGATTTTCTCCATTGGGGAAGGACTGGGGTGGAGGCACAAACCCACCGGCTGGCTTCTGAAATGGTTCACTCTCCAGAATGTCTTCAGCAAAGGCACATGGGGCCATGCTGAGCTGCCCCTCTCACTTTCATAACACTTAACAGACTTATTACTCCTCATTACCTTTTGTCTCAAGGTAGACTGTAAGTCTGGACACTCAGATGCAGATGGAGACTTGGAGCAAGCACTGTCCCTTGTTTTTCAGAAGGCTTGATCTCATCTGGGTACTGCTTTAACAGCAGTAATTAATACAAAATTAGAACAGGTACATGTAAGCGCTACCCTTGTACTGCCTTAAGTTGTCTTTGCAGAGATGCTATTTGTTATGTTCCCCAGCTGCTTGCTAGCAGCACTCATGGCTGCAGCAATATCAGCTTGTGCTAAGCTGGGATCATAGCAGCTTTGTGAGTTGAGAGAGTAAGTGGGCTTTGAAGACCTTGCAGATTCTAGGGATAAAAGACGGGAAAACCTGCCTTCTCCTCCATCCACCCTCTGTCACTACACGTTTGCAAATGAAAAATGCATATCCTTATTTGCTCCAGTCAGAGATTTGAGTACCAGGCTCCTGCTGGCCAAACAAGCACTGTATTAGTCAAGTCCAGAGAGCTTTGGAGGAAGGACAGATACTGATGAATACTTGATGGTTTTTCCAAAGCAGGACAGCTATCAGAATAGAAATGGCAGTGGACACCAGCTGAAGATCCTGTCTCATGTGTACCTGCATAGGATATGAGGGAATCAGAGGAGAGTTGGACCTTGGGTCTTCCGCTCTCAGGAGAGTGCCCAAACATCAAAATGACTGTGAAACATGTGAAAAGGTCTGCAGTCCATTGGATCTTCCAGGCTATGCAGTGTTACTGTGTGATTGCTCCTGGAGCAAGAAGGGGGACTATGCTATTCCTACTCAAAAGCATGAGCTTATTCCTGTCTTGTGCCAATGTTTACACCCTTTTCATTCTTGTCTCCCAGTTGTCTTTTTCCAGAAATACCTAACAGTGATCTACGTCTTGGAGGCCTTGGCCCAAGACAAGCACTCAGTTAAATATACAATCCCAGCCTATTGATTTCACAGGTCAGCTGGAACACCTTGGAGGTAAAAAGTCCAGGGAGCCTGAAGGAGGTCATCCACAGCATCACAGTCACACAATTTGGCCCATATCCAGTGGCTCTGCACTTAAAAGCTTTCAGCCAACTAAAAGCAGCCTTGGAGCACCAGGAAGGTCTGAATAATAACTCTTGAGCATGGTTAATGAAGCTTCTGGGTTTGATGTATTTCAGCCACATCATGTGTTCCTTCTCCTTCCACACTCCCATCGCTGCAGCAGAGCAGATGGGAAAGAAAAAGAAAATTGCAAGCAGAAGCTTCTACTTTCCCTCTGAAATTGTCTTGACTTCTGAGTCCCGCGAGGGCTACAAGAGTTTGTCACACGGCGGGCCCGGCCAAATGAACAGTGACACTTTCGTAATTGCGGAGGGCAGGGAATTCAGCCCAACAAGCGCAGGGGGAGAGAACAGCAGGTTCCCAGGGGTCCATGACCTGCTCCTTCCACCGTTACAGCAGGAGCAGAGGGAGCGGGGAGATAAGGCATCATTGGAGACCCTGGAGGAGCAGAGGAGTTTCCGAGAGGCAGCTGGGTTTCCAGCTCAGCTATCACACACAGGCTGTTGTGGTCAGGGAGCCTCTCTGCGGTAGCGTAAGGCAAGAGAAAATCTGCGTGGCTGGGAAGACAGGCTGCTCCTTCTGCGGGGCAATGTTAACGCAAGGGCCCCAGTTGGTGCCCCAGTTGGGTGCAGGCAGATTCGCAAGCATTAGTCCCCAGAGTACAGCGAAGGAAAGGATGAAGCTGTCCAGATTTGGAATGTTGAATATTTCTTCTCCTCATGGCCAAAAGACAGGACCAACCTCTCTACTCTTGAAAGCCCCCACATTCAGTGCAGCACACCAAACACAACCCAAGCGCAGGTCTCCACGGGAGCAGAGCTAGCTTCCACTGATGGAGTGCTGTCACGAAGCGTTTTCCCACTGGTTTTTTTTCAGCTCTGTAGCAAATATGCTTCTGTCTCACCACTAACTCCATTACATTCACAGATACATAAGGAAGAAGGAAGGGCAGGCCTATAACTCCAGCTGTGCTCAGTAGAAGAGACAGAGAAAAAAGAGCACAAGCTTGCAGGACCTTGATGATCTACATGTCAGCAAACAATGGCTGGATGGTGGTGGCATTTGCCAGCACTCAGGAGCAGAGCTATGTGCAGTCAAGTCATTTTTTTTCAGTGGATGGTTGGAAATCTTGTGAAAGCAGTGTCATTATGGTTGTTTTCGAAGATCCACCTTCACTCATGGTGCAACATGGTGCTCTGTCCAGGCTTTGAGGAATATGCAGTGGTAGCTGGTGTCTAAATACTTGCCTTATTTCAGGTCACCTGCAGACAGAAACTGTCTCAGGAGAGGTCGATTTTGATTTCTAGAGTTTTGGCTTTTCTTCTGTCACTACTCTCCAACCCTACACAGCAGTGCAGGTGTCACAGCCACAAGAGCCATTTCGCCCAGCTAGGCACCCAGGCTAGGACAAGCTTCTATGGTGCTTATGGTGCTTTCCCTTTCCTCTGCTGGAGGTCACTGCCTGAAACTCTTCGAGAAGGCTAAGTCTCTCCCTGATCCCTCAACAAGAGGTGGTTGCACTGCAAGCGTGCCATAGCTGAGCTATCAGCAGCTGCAGCTGAGAGCGCAAGGACCAGGGGCCAGGGAGGAGAGGACCATGCTGCCCTAAGCAGTGTCCATGGGGAGGTAGAACCGAGACATCCAGGGCTATAAGCTCTTTATCTTACACAAACATTAAATTCAATTTAATACAAAGGAGGGAAAAATAAGATTTATATCTTCCAGATTCTGCTGGCCTGGGACACAAACTTAATTAGAAAGACTGAAATGTCATCATCTCCTGGAGGAGGGTGAGCATCTTTTTCCAAACCCTGAGCATCTTTCTTGGATGCACTCACTGGCCAAATAAATGTGATCCGCTATTTCTTAAATGGCAATGTCTCATTGTAAAGAGTGGGGAAACGACCCTGTGGAAAATGATCAATCCTCTGCTCATCCTTTAGTCCATTTAGGGAAAATTATTGACCTGTCCTAGCCTTACCTAGATTGTGCAGGTTTTAAAGGGAATCCTGGACCTGACTGTGCTTTTGCAGCCATGAAAAGGCCTGGGGAGAGTTGGAGGTATGGCATCTCTGAGCCGTGCAGCTCCCGGCTGTGGCAGCAGCTGCAGGCAGGGCAGAGAGCATATGGAGGAACACAGGTCAGTGCCTCTTGGTGCCTGTCTCAGCTGTGCAAAGCACAAGCTGAGCAGAGCCACAGTGACAAGCAATGTTCTTGTACTAGTAGACGCTGACATCTCCAAGGGGCCTGTGAATTTTGCAAGTGATTATTTAATCTAGCAGGTGATGAGCAGTCTGACCTGGACATCTTCTCAATGGAGTATGTGGTACCCAGGCTTGCAGGATGTAAACACTATGGTTCCCAAATGGGGACCTGGTGTCTACAGCATGGCAAGGAAGTCACAGCAGAGGACCTGTTTGTCCTCAGAAAGTGTACTAGTCAGTGTTTCTTCCTCAGGGGCAAAAACATTCCTAAAACATCTTGCCTCTGTCAAGAGATAAGAGCCAAGGTCAGGCTGTTCCCACAGAGCAGCCCAGTCATGGCAATATGTTTGTGCAGTGTTTCATATTCTCCGTTCCAGCTCTGCTCCATTCTCTGCGGCATCTTTCACAGCATGGGGAGGGTGTGTGCAGGATGTATAATCAGAGGGATGTGGAGTGTAAGATGAAAAGCAGAGACAGGGTGGAAAGCAGGGACTAGGGGAGGTGGAGCATGGATTAGGAGGCTCGGGGCTTGGAAATGGCCCTGGGACTGGAAGTTTGGTTTAGGGAGATGTAAGAGTATGGAAGAAGGAGAGATGGAGATGGAGGGAGAGAGGCTGGATGGATCTGTAGGACAGCGTCCAGATTTTTGTAGTCGTTTGCATTGTCTAAGGCCTGCTCCTATGGGTCAAAGTATTTGAAGACAAGTGTATGGGGAGCAATCAGGCAGTGGTGATGGAAAATAGAGAAGATGAAAGTTCAGGACTTCTCCAGAGATGCTTGACCCTGCCTCAGAGGAAGGGAGAGAGGGAGAGACGGGATGTCTCCATGAGATACCTCTGTGATCCCAGATCATGGAGATCTGACATGAATGCCTAGGCATGCAGGCAGCTTGGAGAAGGCTATGATATGCAATCTCCGTGAAGGGATTTGCAGTCAAAGAGAGAAGAGCCCCTTCTCCTAGCAGGACTCACTACTAGACACTACTGCATGGGACCACCCAATCTCCTGGCCAGCTGAGGTGAGAGCAGTCACATCTTATCATAGCCGGAGATAGCATGGCAGGATCCCTTGAGCACCATGGTGTAACAAGGCAGGGCCTGTGAGCTGCTGGCTTCCACCCATGGTCTGGCTGTGCCAGGGCTTTGCAGGGCTGAACCCTTGTTGTGCTCTTGGGACAAGCAGTAAGGAGCTGCATCGGCAACCCTCAAGTATGTTTGGAGCCCCTTATGAAGTTATTCACATCCTACCCCCAGGGCTGTTAAACAGCCACCCAGTGAATCTCAGGGCAGTGAGGGAAGGCTGTACCAGGATTGACTGGGGAGTATCTTCCACATGATGTTGTCTGAAGGAATTATGGGATAAATGGAGGCAGACTCAGTCTGAGCAGGCTTGGCTTGACCCCTGTCCAGAACACTCTTGGACATGCTCTTATGGGTGACTGGTCCCAGTCTGCCTTGCTGACAAGCCAACCCCCAAGCCCTGGCATCCAGTCAGTTTGGACAGAAGGCTGGTCACAGGTCCATGCCAATGCAGGAACATAATCTAGGCACGGCCATGAGATGAGAAGCCCTGTCCAGAGAGGTGTCAAGCTGAACAATACAGCCAAGATGATTCAGAGGAAGGCTGGGGGTTACCTCTCGTGCTGTCACCTAACCAGGATGGGTTCTAAGCCTTGCGCCCCACAGCAGTGGTCTCCCTGCCCCAGCATGGCTCACAAAGCACACTCTACTCCCAGCTGAACCCCATTAAACCATCAATTTCTCAGTTTCCCCTCAATTACTAAGATCAATGATCCCTTAGCTCCGCTTTCCTCCATACATTTCCTGCTTCTTCCAAATGTGGAGCAGTTAATTGCAGTTCACTGCTCATCCTAATGTTTCCTCCCTCGCTCGCTTTCTCTCTCTCCTGTAATTTACTGGCATTTCCTAAGCACGTTTAGGCGATGTTGGCAGCTGGATTCTGCGATAAGGTTTTTTGACATCTAGTGATTGTTGGTCGATAACATTTCTATCCTGTAATGAACAGAGGAGGGGGACAGGGAGGGGAAGAGCAGACAAGGAGCGATCTTCAACAGTTAGGAGATGAGATCATTATCTCTTGGAAATATGGGAAAGGCAGAAGTGAGAGCAGAGAAGCGAGGCTGTCGTCACAGCTGAGAACAACCTGATAATCGCCTTTCACAGGGCAAGCATTGCTTGGTACAAACACAGGTGCCCCAGGGTGCTCTCTGTTTTCCTGGCTCCAACCATGGGGCATCACAGGGAGGGAGTCTGATCACATTGCAGAGGATGCAGCCAGGGATGGGGAAATACAGGTCTTGCTTTCCCTCCAGCTAGCGGTATCGCTTGTTGTTGGGTCTGCCCATGTGTTCCCAGCTGCTAGCAGGCAGCCAGCCCACTGCTGGGGTCTCCAGGGTGGAGAGGCTAAATGAGCCTCTTCCCCCCCAGTGAGCTGAGGGACCACATCTCCCTCTGTCTTCCTTTCTCTTTCAGCTGATCTAATTTAAGACCTTCTCTGCACTGACAGACCTGCGCTTGCAAATTCCAGCCTGGCTGGTGAGCTCAGTGTAGGGTGAGGCAACAGGGTGTGAAGCTCCTTGTGCCTAGGCATCATCCAAGCAAATCAAGCCTGCTAAAAGTCAGGATTTGTGTGCATGGGTTGTCAAGACCCAACTGCACCTGACCCGAGACGGTAAGGCTTCCGAGTCTTCCACTATGTGACGTGGACTTCCTGTTTGGGATTTGTCTTGGCTCGGTTCTCTGTGCTGTGCTCTGTTTTGCAGGGTAGACATGCTCTAAGCAGGTTGAACGCTCCTAGATGCAAATGCTGTCTCTGATGAAGAGGCCAAGGCGTTTAGCACAAATGCTCTTGTGTGGGCTGGGGACCATGGATAGGGGGTGGCGTTCTGGCTGTGACACAGGCACTTTGTGTGGATTTGGCACGAGGACTCTCTTAGTCCTTCTTTTGTCTCTCAGGCTGCAAAGTGATGATGCTTCATAGTCAGGAAGCTCCTCTGGCCAAGGGTTGCCTATTCACCACCTGCCTGTCATGCCAGAGCTTTCTCCTGAGCTCCCAGGCTGATACTTTTCAGCAAATATCAAAGCCAGAAGTGCTTTCCTGACCTTGGGCTTGTGGTATGGATGTCATGCTGCCGTGTGAACCTTCCTGGGCACTGATCTATGCCTTCAGCACTGTGGGATGTGTGGGCTGAAATTGCAGCAGTAACGTGGACTAGACAGGGAGGTGCCACCCCTCTGGGAAGTGCAAGGTGCTTGATGCTCACGTGGAACAATGGGAGATGAGATAACACATCGCTCCTGACTCCATGCTGAGTTGGATCTTCAGCTGGAATAAATCAGCTGAGATCCACAGCATGCAGAGACTCACCAGGCAGCTGGGCATCTGCCTGTCACTGGCTAATGGCATTGCAGCCTTTTGCAGTCACAAAATTAGTGATTGTGTTAGCAAACAGAGAACTGCTTACGGCTAAGGAAGTCCCAGAGCAGCAGATTGCTGGCAGCAGGGAGGATATGCTGGGGAAACACCGCTACATGCTTGTCCTACTGTATTTGTTTGAGCTGGACACTGCTGTCTGCTGTCCAGGACTTCTGGTGAGCGTCAGTATGGTCATCCTTATCATCTGCCCTGTGACAGTGCCTCCATCTCTACTGGCTACAGAGAGGGTTGAAAGCAATGGCACATCTTGTTAAGGAGCCAAGCTGAAATGTAGATGGGGTGAGGCTGGACCTGGGTTTCTTCTATGGCCTGCCAGTCTTTTCATCACTAAATGGTGCTTATCTCTGCTTCTGCCCATGAACTGTCCCCAGCTAACCCCAAGTTTCTACCAAAGACCATAAGGACGGGCAGCGAGGGTCAGAACCAGCCTCCTCCTCCCAAATCTGCCCTCTGCCACTTCCCACTAGTAAAAATTTTGGAGAGAAGCACAAGAGACGAGGCACATATGACCATATCCTTTCCGCTCCCACACCTCTCAAGATGGTATCTTTGCCCTTAATAGCTCTTGATGGGATTTTTTTTTTTTTTCACTCATGTTGCTTAGTTGCTTTTGGAAGCAGTTGAAACTCTTGTCATCTACAAGATCTGCTGGCAAGAAGCTCCACAATTTTAATACATATTGGGGAAAAAAAAGCACCCTTTTGTGTTCATTTTAAGCCCATTGCCTGGTGAATTCCCTGGATGCTTCTTTGCCCTTGCATTGTAAGCAACAGCAGAGAGAAATACTTCATTTGCTACCTTCTTTTAACCTGGCAGGTTTTTCCTGACATCTTCATTCAGCTTTTTTTCTGAGCTGCAGAATCCTAACCAATTTAGTCACTTTGTGTCTGGAGCTGTTCTGTGCCTCTGATCAGTCCTGTCACCCTTCCCTCTGCTGTTTCCAGCTCTGTGTCTTGTCTGAGACAGAGGTCGAGGCTACACACCGAATCAGAGATGCGGCTTCACCACGGTCTGTGCAATCGCACAACCATCTTCTCCATTCCTCTCCTAACAAGGCACAACTTTCTGTTTGCTTCTTTGACTGCTAATGAACAGGAGGCTAAGACTTCCGTAAATCTGTCCACACCAAATCCACTTTCAGGAGGATAATAGCTTGTTCTCTGTTGGATACAGCTGTGTGCGCCTCTTGGTTTTTTCTCCAGGTGCATCACTTTGCATTTACATGAGCCACGCAGAGCCAGCAGAACTACAGGTTACTCATTGCAACCTTCATAACTGAGTCAAGTCACGATATGGAAGCAATAACCTAATTCTGCCGCAGGGTTTCTGCACCCCAGATCAGGCAGGGCAAGGTGTGACAGGGCTTGCTTTAGGCTGGTAAAATATTAACGTCTCTGCTGGTTCCTGAGCTAGTTTTTAAGGGTGACTCAAGACATCCTCTTCCCAACCTTGCTGCTGTCTCTCCTGGAAGACACAAAGCCTCTGCTTCCCCAGCACACCCTTCCTTCCTCTTCCTCCTCCCACTGCTCTTAATTTGGTCCCTCATTTATTGGGTCAAGGAAAGAGAAACATCCCATATGTTCTTACCAATCACTCCAGAAAAAATTAATGGGATTTCAAGCTGACAGGACTCAGAAAAGAATATTTTATCTGACTGAGAAATGTAACCACATGCCTCAGACTAATGAAGAATTACCTGTTGAGAACCAGAAATGAAGGAGGGGAGCTGCCCGATGCTCTGTTTGGTTGTTAATATCATCCAACTTTTAAATTCCCTTAGTTATCAGATTCTGAAGATCAGCTTAAAAAAGAATTGCAAGATCTAAAAAATGGGAAGCATTTGCTCTTTGCTATTTTAGGAATACATTGCCCAGCTTTTCTCCACAACTAGGAAAGCAAAGACCGTACTCTAGAAACTGAAAAAAGCAAGCTGAAATTTCCTGGAAATAGCCAATTTCCACCACAGGGGAGGGCTTAAGAAAAATGAACACCACCAAATAAACTGATTAAGTGGCAGGAACTATGCATTGTCTTTCCATCTGTACAGCTAGCAGGACAGCAAGGAGAGAGGGAAGCAATGCCTGGGGAAGAATGCTTCTGGAGGTGCTTGTGGGGACGATGCTCCAGGAATGGGACATCTGATTTTTGTGTCCTCCTCAGGTAGGAAAAGGAACTCAAAAGCATTTCTTCACCGTCCTCCCAGCAGAGGGAACTATCGGTCCTTGCTGAAGACAGGTCACTTCGAAGCTGGGAGGTTTTGCAGATCTTCAGGGCACGGTACAGGGATAGCTGCGGTCTGCACTGGGTGCCACAGACTGCTGGCCCATATGCTGATGTGGCAGGACATGTTTGCAAACTCACAGGCATGTTTCAACCTCCAAATTAGAGTCCATGCAGCAGAAGCCAAGACCTGCCTGCTCTTGGGTAGGGTGACTGCAGCTCCTGCTGCCTCTCTGTTACCTCCTGCACCAAGATGGTTCTCTTCTCCTCTCTACACACACATCCCTTTAGGAAAGCAAAGGGGAAATGGATGCTCTAGTTCTCCCCTAGCACAACCCCTGCCTATACAAACCCTGCCTGGATTTGCCATCTGATGCCCAAAGCCCATGTTAGCTCTGCTCTCCTCCCACCACCCAAGGGGCATTATAAGGTGCTGGACTGCTGCACCCATAATATGACTTCATTTTTATCTAAGAAGCATCGTAAAAATGCTAAAAGCAAAAACCAACCAAACAAAACCCAAAATCTGTAAGGGAAAAGCTGTATCTAAGGCAGCAAAGTAAAAAAAAAAACTCCACCAGATTTGCTGTTGCCAGAGCACCTCACTTCTGCCCCCTCCCACCTATGCATTATGGTGCTGTCTTTAATGGCACTCAAATTTACTGTTTTTTGTAGGTCCTCATACCTCATTTAATCCAGGAGGTAGATGCCTAAAGAGGACAAATTAAAGTTACCCAGATAATCATGAACTTCCCTTTTCCCAGTTTTTGCCTGCTTGACCCTGCAGCCTGAGGAATGTACTTTCAGAGCAGTTTTTATGTGATGCCGCTGTAGCTGTATATGCAGCCAGACACACACACACACACACGCACGCGCGTGCGCTGTGGCCAGGCTTGCAATGCAGGCGGTGCGCTGGGGGTCTGCGTAGAGGTGAGCGACTCCCAAAGAGCAGATTACACCTCTCTTCGCAGGCACGTGAAAACGCTCAGTGCGCTTCAAGCACAAGCAAATGGCTAATGAGAGGAGGAAGCTGGCGTTTTATTGTGCAGTATAATAGAATAGCAGAGCAAAACACAATAAAAGGCAGACAGCCATATCCCTGCAACATAAACCTGGCTGGGCTTTGGAGCACTTGGGGTCTATTACACAAAACTCTGTGGTCTGGGGAAGGCAAAGGATTTCAGCTTCATTTACTGACATTAAGCAGGGCTGCGGCTAGCGTAGGTTCACCCCATTACAGCCACCTGGCAGGCTCTCCTGCAAGCTGGCTGTCCCTGAGATATCCCTGGAGATATCTCAGGATATCCGCCCAGGAGAGCTGGATGCTCCTGTAGATGCCACACCAGTCATGCCCAGTCCTTCCTGGTCTGGCTGGCTGTTGGGTTTTTTGTAGCATGGCTTTCATGCTGTCCCCTTTTTGCTTTTCACGTCCCCACTTGTAGTCCAGCCCCGGTGGCTCAAGGCTCCCCAGACGGCCGGTACAGCCCAGACCTGTGCGCTTTGATGGTGACGTGGCTGATGGCTCCGTTTGGTTTGACTTCTTGCCAGCCTGGTTCAGAAGGTGGATGAGCTTTGTTAACCAGCAAGTGGCTCTAGGCAGGGGACTAAGGGCTAATGTACATGCCCAGAGCCAAGAAACTGTGTTGTCTTCTGTCCTCTGCTTTGATGTCTTGTATGCATTTCACACCTTAGAGAGGGAGATTCAGAACTCTGCAATTAGGGCTGATTCGTTAGCATTCGCTAGGCATGTATTACTCCTGAGCTGCAGGACCTCTGGACTGTTTCAGACTGTGCTATTCAGCATCTCCATGAGCAAAACCTTTTTCTTTTTTCTCTCCCCAGCCTCATGAGAGCCTTTCCCCTCTTCTGACCATTCCTTCTCTGATGCTGTGCTCTGGGCTACGCTCAGTTGCTGATGGACCTTGACATCTCGACCAAAGATGCAGGAGAAGGTAAGTACCGAGGTGCACACAAGCTGCCACAGCAGAGGTGACCCGTCCTGGGGAATTTGGGTTTGTTTTACCACAGGTACCTGCCCATGGCTCCACAAGCAGTGCAGACGGAGTGCTCTTCTCAGATGCATTTCCTATCCTCAGGTAATCACATGCTGCTTCCTTCCCGCTCCAGCCACCCCTTCTGCTGCAGAAGAGCTCCCGCCTAGGTAGTGGCTCCCCACCAAAAAAACAGCCCTCTGCTTATCTTTGCCAGTATCCTCTAAATCTTTTCCACCTTCACCTCGCTGAAAGACGAGGAACAGAGCCGCACCCCACGCCCCAGGCAGAGGTGTACGTGGCTCCATCCAGCACCATAATGGCATCAGCAGATTTGCTCTTTGATCCTTCCTAATAATTCCTGCCTCTCACTTCGCAGTTTTCATCACCACAGTTCACCAAGCCGACGTTTCACAGAGGTGTCTGCAGCTCCACGATTTTGTTCCTGTGCAGCAATGCCTTGATCAGAGCAAAGGAAGTGCTTTGAAAACCTAAGGAAGCTTTTTTAATATTCTTCCAGTAGGCTGATGTGGAAGTGAGAGGGACTCCTGACTAACACCTGCTGTATAATGTACATAACCACACGCTGCAGAGTCTGCCCGCTCTTCCTGCCATCTCTCCATTCCCCCATCTCTCCATTCAGCCAGGTTTCATGTGAGGAGCAGTGCTTATTGTAAACCCATCACATCTCCAGGCTGCTAGCACAAACCTTCCCAGCAGGACAGAGTTTGAAATCAGTTGATGTTGCTCTTGCATTTTTTCCCTCCCTGGGAGCAATGAGTCCTCCACATGGGTCAGCACACATGTGTGGGTGTGAAAGAAGCCAGTGAAACAGGAATTGCGATGCTCACTCTAGGAAAGCGGCTTTCCAACAGGGCTTCTTGGAGCAAAGAGTCTCACTGGGAAGCAAGAGCCATGCAGGGAAGAAACACCACTGCCCTGCAAGGCAGACACGGCATATGAAGTCCAGGGAAGAGGGGGTAAGTCTCCAGCCATCCTTGTAAGTCCCCAGCATCTCACCACATGTTGTCCAGAGCCTGTCTCTGCACCCTTGCTGCACTGCTGTACATTGCAACGCTGTTAGAGAAGCACAACTCCACACATGACACCTGAAGGGTGAAAAGCAATGGGCTGGTTTGAAATGATGATGCCACCAAAAAAACCCCATAGCACGGATGGATGTGCATGGGAAGGTAGACACAGGGCTGTGAGAAGGGCCATGCAACAGGGTCAGCTCAGGTGTTTGGTTGCAGAAGGGCTGTGGGGAGCTGGTTGCCCAGAAGACCTGTACTGAAAGGAAGCAGGAGGCCTCAGAGATGATGGTGAGGGCAGTTTGGGTGTGCCCAGTAAGGCAATGGCAACTAGTAGGTTAATAAGGCAGAGAGAAAGTCCTGCCTAAATATAACCACCAGGCAGGGTGGTTAAGCCATGTCCCCAGCAGGTCATTCCAGTCCTGGCCTGACCCAGTCACAGGGACATGAATAGCCATCTGTGAGTTTTGGTGTGGAAAATATTACTAATTAAAATTAAAAAAAGGAAAGCAAAACATCTGTACTCGGCAGCATCTGTCGTTCTTGCTTCTTCAGGGCATCGTGCTTGGAAACTTTAAAATGAAAGAGTATTTTTAGTTTGAAAAAAAAATTAAGAGCGTGATTTTAAAATAAAAAAAACCTTAACTTTTTTCTTTCCCATTGCTGTCTGTGCAGCCTCAGAGAAGCTCTCTGAGCACCCACCAAGGAGCCGAGTGTAGGAAGGCAGTGTGTGTGTGGGAGGGCAGGGGTGGCAGTCCCATCCTTCCACGTCAAGCCAGTGGGAGACAATGTTAATTTAATTTGGTGGAAAAGACTGGGGAAGGCGGAGAAGAAAGCAGCTGACACCAGACACGGGGCAGCTGTGCAGGTGCTGTGTGAGCTCCCCGGGCAGGCGCAGCCCCTGTGGCCCCAGCTCAGCCCCATGGTGCTCCCCGCTGGGCTCTCGCTCCATCTCCACACCCCAGTGCCATCCCAGAGCCTAGTCCTTGGCCACCATCCAGCAGTGAACCCATCTCAGAGGCATCATGCATTGCCTCCAGCGCTACGGAAAATAGGAAAGAAAAGCAAAACTCTCGCCAAAGCGTCACCAATCCCCCAAACATGCACATGTCCTTGCCTTCCTCTCGCCTGCCCTGTAGCCCTCACTGCTTACCGGCAGAAGCCCCATCATGGCCAGCACATACTTTGGGGATGGTCGCCTGCCCCAGAGACAGCCCCAGACCCGTTCTGCAGATCAGTTTGGTTCCTGCATCGTTTGGGTTGAGCTAGCTAGAAAATGGTAAGGCTTTTCTAAAGGGTAGAATAATTGTTTTCAGTTTTTCTAATGAATAATTTCTAGAATTTTTCTTTTTTTTTTTAGCAGATGGTAAAATTACCCTAGGGCTTGCGTGGTTGCCTGCTTTAATCTTGAGAACTTTGCAGTTTTTAATTGGGAACCTGAAAGATTGTGAATGAAGCAGAAATCTCTGTCTGGAGGGCTGAGTCTGCGGTAAATACAGAACGCCTAAGGAGACAGGGCCAGCAGGGAAGGTTGGGCTGCTCTGTAACACCACTGAGCGCTGCAGGATGCTGGCCAAGGAAGCAGGTCTCTGCATCGTCCAGGCTCTCCTGTACCCCATGGACCACTCGCTTCCAGGGGTTTTATCCGTGGTGGTGGCACTGGCCTTTGAGAGCAGGCTCACAATTTCTTGGCTGCTACCAAGATGAAGGGCTACCAAGATGATCCGTCCTCTCTGCCCAAGGCTAACCTAAAGCCAGGGAGAACCAGGTGGTAAATGCCAGGGTTTATCCAATGGCCAGGCATGGCGTAGGCTTCCCTTCACCCATGGGCCTTTCTTTATTAGGGAGACTCAAAAGAAATCATTTCTAGGAGCAGCCTGCGAGGTACAACTGGTTTTCGTACACATTTGAGCGTCTACATGTGCATTGGAGTCCAAGCACCACTGTGGAGACCAGGAGAGATGCTCTCTTCCCTGGAGCAGATGCCTCCGTCTGCTGAAGCATGGTGGCGAGCACGGGGACCTGGCCAGGTGTCTCCTACCCTGTTGCCCTCCCAGTGACAGCATGCCTTCCCCCCGCATCCTGCCCATCACCGGTGCCATAGCCGTCTTTGCAACTAAAGGGCAGAGGGGGTCTCTGGAAGATCAATGTGGTGTCTTGGGAGTGGGTATCTCAACCATTCTTCCCCCCAAAAAGACAAACAGAAAAGAGACCTCTGTCACCAGGACCCTGGGGTGCTGTGCCATCTCTGCCCTGCTGCAAGATGTAGTTTGCCTCTCTAAATCAGCAGGGAAATGAAGATGATAATTCAAGGCATGGGTGATGGAGGGGTGGGGGGAAAACGCAGGGCAATCTGTGACTCCAAAAGTCTTTGCACTTCCCAGACAGATGGCACTTGGCAGAGGCTGCTGTCGTACTGCTCGTGCTTGAAGTCTGGCTTGATTTTCTGGAGGGCAACCCACGGAGGGGAAGTCGTAAACACTCCCAGCCCCAAAGTCTCCCTGATATCAACCCAGATCTCTGCCTAGAGCTTGTGGATGCAGGAATCATGCTGCATTTTGGGCAGCAATCGCTGTTTTGTTATTGTAGGGTCACTTGGGAGCACATTGAGCAAGGGCAAGGCAACGTACACAGGGACACATGGCAAGTGCCGGAGGGGAAGGGCACTAGTTGTTTAGTCCCTATTTCTCAACAACTCACGTGGAGAGGAGCTGCTGTTCGGAGGGTTTGGGGATTTTGATTATTTTCCGGAGGGTTTCCAGCTCCGCCTGGCCAAAAAGCCAGGATGTGCCAGTTGTGCGTGGGCACACGCGTGTGCACGAGGAGAGCCCCCGTGCACACGAAGCTGGGAAGCCTTTGCAGGGACAGGAGCGTAGCCCCGCGTTGCCTCAGCTGCAGCCCATTAGCTGACCATGCTCTCTGCTCCTAAATCATTTCCTGAAGGGCTTTTTTCAAACCAAAAAGAAAAAATTCCCCCCTCAAGACACTGGCGGGGGGGGCGGGTGGAAAAATGGTGAAAAGTTCAAACCCAGCCTGGTGTCCCAGAGCTGCTTTCGTGGCTGGCTCCATCTACCAGGAGCCTTGCCCGGGTGTGCAAAAGGTAATGCCGAGTGCCGGCAAACCCTCCCCTCCGCGGGGGTGGAAGCCCAGGGACCCAGACTGAAGCTTTTGCCTTTTTTTTTTTTCCTGCTTGTGACTTTTTAGCAGTCCTTAGGGGACATTCCAAGTATGTGGCCAGGCATGGAGATAGTTTAAAACACATTAAGTTCACGGACAAGGTGTCATTAGGGCTTCTTTGGAGGGGGAGAGAGGGAGGAATTATTTGATGTTCATTTGCCCAGAGGGAGTGCTCTCTGAAGAGGAATGGTTTCGGGGCACGGTGGGTCTGTTTCAGGGTTTTCGCTCTTCCTGCGACTTCGAGGAGCTCTTTCTTTTGAAGATGTCGGTTATTACGGTGCGGGGCAGACGGGGAACAGAAAGCATCAAGAGTATTTTGCCTGCTCTGTCTTTAAAGTTGCTCTCCCCAGACTGCCTAGGAGGACGGGTCGGAGCCCCAGAGTCCTGTTTCATGGGAAATATCAACCTCTTTGTTGTTGTTGTTCCAAATAGGAATGAAAAATGTAAATTTCTGGTCAAGCAAACATTCCTCAGGGCTGTTCTGGAAAATTGAAGTGACACTTTCTCAGCATTTTTGTTATATTAAAATTCAGCATGCAAATTGGGTGTGTGATATATATTACATAACATATTGTGAGTGAATCGCAATAGAATATAAAGTATAAATCTAAACTCCAAAATGAATGCTTTCCTCTAAATATGTTACCAGAATGATACCTTTCTGGCAAAAGGTTTGGATTCTATTGAAACAGCTTCTTCTCCTTTTGTTTTGGAAAACTCGCCTCTTGCAAATAAATCTGAGACATCCACAGGCATCGTCCCAAGCCAAGCCTGCCCTTCCTCAAGGCCATCTTTCCATCAGGACCATCTCGTCTGGGAGGAAAGGGTTCCTTCCAGTGCTCCCTGCTCAGATTTTGGAAGAGCTTCCTGGTGGCAGAGGCAGGGGCTGGATTTTTACCTGGTCTACCAGGCTCTGCATTCAAGTTGATACCTGTCACCCACTTTCTGGAGAAGGCAGGAGAAAATTGGCCTGACCTGGAAGAGTTTCTCTTTTTTTCCCTGTAATAAGTCTGCAGTAAGTCCTGTAATAGAGCTGGGTTTGGGTTTTTTTTCTTTTCTTCTGGTGCTGTTGTCCATTTGAGGAATGATGCAAGGGAGTTTTTTCTAAGTCCTCCCAAGCAGAAATGCTACTTCAATGCATGTACTAAAGTGTGTCCTGGGTGCTGAGGAAGATGAGGAAGGCAGGTAAGCCTGGGCTGGCAATCACTGGTGGTGCAGGAAAGGCTGGTGGAAGCCTGGTGGACTTGGCAAGAGCTGATTCAGCTCGTTACATGGCCTGATGGCCACTCAGCAAGCTGGGGGTCCGGCCAGCCCCCCAGCCAGTGAGCCCTTGTTCTGCCCCAGGAGGTTGGGGCACGAGGCACCAGCTCAGCATGATTTGCCTGGGGGTCTCGCTTCCATGAGCCCTTCTGGATTTTGTCATTAAAAAAAAAGAAAAAATCATGAAAATTGCCCTGCTTCCCTCAGGATGGTCTATGGGCTTGTTTGGGCTGTGAGCCACAGAGATTGATGAACCTGCCTGCAAAGACTCCATTTGTGCACCTCCCAGGCTGGAGTGATATAACCCAGCCACAGCTCAGCATGGCTTGCCAGTGCTGGAGGGTGATCATGTGTGGGGACAAGGACATGTCCCGGAGGGTCTCTGCAGGTCTGTCCAGGGAGGACCAAGCTGGGCTGACACCATGCTGGCACTCAGCAGGTCTTGCTCATGTCTGTGCCACTGGGTCGCTGTGTGGTCCGGGGCACGTCCGTACGCCTGCCTGCCTTGCTTCTCTGCATCTGAGAGATGAGAGAGGAAAACACAAGCATGTGCACAGCCTCTGGAGAGCTCCTGTTGATAGAGCATCACTGCAAAGCAGTTTCTTCCCAGTCTTGCTCAGGAATGGCTCTGGATTAAGGAGGTCCATGGAGACCTATGTCTATTCCTATGGGGTTTGGATCAGCCCTGCATGAGAAGGAAAACCCAGGACTGGCTTGCGAGACACCAGCAGGTCATGCTTGATCCTGTGGGATCAAGCCCACGGAGCCGGCCAGCAGCAGGCACAAGTGCCCAAGGCACATGTAGCAGGGTCCCGACTGGCAGCATCACCTGCCCCCAGCGTGGCACCACACTGAGCACGGGGCCAGCACACTGTGGGCTGGGGGCACTGCTCTGCCTTACCCCAGCAAGGGTCTGCCCCATAGGGACATCTGGGGCTGCACGTAGCCCTGGTACATGTAGAAGCTCAACAGGAGCCGGGCCAGGGCTGATTGCTCTGGAGCTGATCATGAGTGAAGGAGAGCAGACCTGGAGTGACTTCTAAGGTTTCCACATGCAAGTACTTTCCCCAGCACTTCAAGAAGGGAAAAAGCAGCTTCCTAAGGGACAACTGACTTCATATTCACGCTGCAGATGAGATTGACCCATAACTGCTGTGAATCTGCCCCAGGCTCACGAGGTGCATAAACCTGAGCATCCCAGGTTGGTACTACGCTTCTCCCTGCATGTTGGTGAGACTGGGGGGACTTGATTCCATGGGGAAGGGGCTTGGTGCAGGCTGCAGCGTGGAGCTGAAACCCAGTTAGTGTGGGGCAGCTGCAGGGCTCAAGAGCTGCCACAATGCAAGAAGGAACCCTCCATCTTCCCAAAACCCTCTCCCTCCTGTTCATCACCCCACTGGTGACCCAGACAGCATATGAGGCAGGGCTACAAGTGTTTCTAGCTCTCTTTTCAAACTCCCACAGGAATGGAGGAAAGCAGGGTTACCTATGTGCATAGTTGCAGGATGGTTTGGTGAGGTATATTTTTTAATGACGATCACTTTGTTGAAGGCTGCATGAGAAATTCTGCCCTTAGTCTGTTTTTTTGACCTCCCTAAAAAAGCCACCAGATCGGCAGGTTAAATCTGGGGCAGGGTAAAATGTCCCTACAAAGCTGGAATTGAGTGAGGCAGGACCTGAGCCCCAGCTCTGTGGGAAGGAGAGGTGTCAGCACCGCTCCAGGGGGGCACTGATTTAAAAATAAAAACCTGCAATTCTTAAAAATATCTTTGTAACAGTAAAGATGAAGGCCGGAGGAGTGTGGGGTCTGGGATCAAACTGGCTGTGATCAAAGCCTCACCTAGAAAGCCGTTAACTGTGAAATGATGCTTTGATGATGTGTTGCTGGTACAGCAGCAGGCAGGGCCCCCTTGGAGCAGGCATCACACGCAGCTCCACAGCATCCGCATTGCAACAGCATTGCTCTTGGTGGGGCAAACCATGCGATGGAAGAGACTGTTCAACCCCCAGGCTGGTGTCCACAGTGCGGAAACAGGCTTTGTGCATCTCCATCAGGTCTCCCTCCCCAAGGTGCCAGGGCAGACCTAGCAGCTGTGAAGGTGCAGACCTCAAACGGTGCCCCGCAAGGCTATAGGAAGCCCCTGTTAGTCTGCTCTGCTGCAGCCAGCCTCGCTGCGACAGAGGCTCCCTGGAGAAGGGGAATGATGTTAATTAACTCCGTCCATTTCTAAAGCTGGACAATTAAAATTGTTCCCCCATCTCTGCACAGTGCAGCCCAGGGAGAGCATCTGCTTTGAAGGGCTTGCAGTGAAACCATGATGTGAGACACAGTGGATGGAGGCAGAGGACCAACAGGTAGCCAAGAGGCAACTGTGAATAACATGACAACTGTGAATAACGCGACAAGCAAATTATCTGCACACACAGGAAGAAGGTGGCTGTGGTTTCATTGCCGTGATAATTCAAGAACCTAGGCAAAACCAGAATTTAAGGGAAATTTAACATCTTCTATTAGACTAACTAGCACAGTTGGAAAAAAACAACTCGTTTTGGGGCACGCCAGACCTTTTCCAGGTCTCAAATACAAGGAGCAAACTTCAAAAGGAAATGCAAATGGAGAAGCAAGGCTGGCAGTTTAATTGGACTTGTTAATCAGCTAGACTGCGGGACTGAAGACGTAGCTGACACCTGCAGCAGGGGGGAGACCCTGGTCCCTGCCCCACTGAGCTAACGATGCAGGAGCACTGGCAGCTCAACAGATTGCACCAGACTGATTTTAAAAAAACAGAATAAAATCAGGCAAATTCACCTGCCCTGTACAGGCAGCAGGGACCCCTGGGGACAGGGTCTGCCTGGTTTCACCAGTGCACCTCTCATCCCCACTGGGTGCCAGAAAGATGGCTCGGGCACAGGGGAAATGGCTGCACCCTGAGGAGCTGCAGTGTTGCATTTGACTGGGCTGAGCACCCTGACGGGTGGCCTCGCTGAGCTTCACGGACATCTTGGAGCTGACCAGAGATGGGATTTTTCCTATCTACTGAAAACTCTGCCCTTTCTCCAGTGGAGGCATCACCAGAGACCTCACTGAGCTGTTGCTTTAGGGACTATGCCCTGCAGGAAATCAGGAAACCACCCTACTTCTGCTCACTGGGAGCCCATTTGGGGATCACAGCCCCAGGGCTGCTGCTTGGGGGCTGAAAAGGAATTTCTGCCTGGCACTGTGAACAGAAATAGGCATGTCTGCCTCCACGGCTGGAGAACAGGCAGCTGTCAATCCCAGCAACACCTGCTCCTGAGGGGGAATTCTGTTCAAAAGCTCCAGTCCTGAAAAGTCTGACAGTCTCATTTTCACATTTTTGGTCACTACAGAAGAAAACTTTCAGCCTGAAGCACTCTGCTTTAGCTTCCTGAACTCATCCCAAGTGATTGGAGTTGGTTTAGCATCCCCTTGGAGCTGGACGTTGCTTTGAGGGTGTTTCCCATAAGGAGCCAATTCTCACTGAGTCTTTCTCCTGGCTATGGGGCTGCATCTCCCAGTGTCTCCCTAGGTCACTGGGAAGATTGTGTGGAGCAGTCTGTGCTGCATTGTGGAGAATGAGGGTTTTGGGGGGAAACTCTGCCGTAGGAAACTCAGCTCTAGGAAATGCAACCCCTTGTGAGACGACGCTGGTAGATTTACAATTCCTCATCCCTTTTTGCACAGCAAGAAAAGTTGCAAGACAACATCTTGCTAACCTTGAGATGCAAATCTCTGGCATTTCTGGAGGTAGCAGAGGGCAGAGCTTCGTGCTGGGACTGTGGTAGCAGCAGCGGTGTGTGACTGGCAGGAACTGATTTGAATAATTGGGTGTCACGTCTCTATTTTTCTTTCAGTTTAGCTACATGTGCAATTAATTAAAATAATAACCTAAACGGTCTCCTGCTGGGGTTGTGTTTGCTGCTCTGCTTCAGTCTGCCGTCAGCGCTGCTGAAAGAGTTTTATCGAGAGCTGCTTCTTGCTGAGAGGAGCCCGAGCGGAGAAAGGCTCTCCCAGCAGAAAGAGCTTTAATGCTCATGGTGTCTGCACTCTTCCCACCCATGTTGTCTGGGTGGTGGATAGACAATAAATAGGGCTTTAATGTATCACTTCCCACATCCTCTGCTTGCCCTGCGCTTTGCCTGGCATGGAGAATTGCCTCGTCCATGTCATGGGAGATGTGGTCCCTGTCCTGCATCCAAGGCAGCCTGATAGTGCTGCAGGAGGACTTGTGGGCAGTGCTTTGAAATCAGGACCCCCAGATGTAAGCACAAGATAGCCCTGCATATGTCTGATGACAGAGACAAGGTACAGGAACACAAGAGCTGTGCTGCTGAGACGTGCCCCAGGACCAGCCCATAGACCGTCACTGTACCCAAGACCCCAGGCACTGAAGTTTTCCTGGAAGTGTCATCTCCTCCTCCTCGAATTAACTATTTCCACCAACTCATCACATGTGTAGCTGCCTCCAGATCCCATCTGCACCCTTTTGCTGCCTGTTTCCAGCTGTGTTCCCTTCCTCACCTCTGTTCTGCAGACCAAGTCTGGCAGATGCCCTCAGCAGCCTTTGCAAGAGGAGAAAGCTCTGGTCCACAAGGAAACCATCAGAGGATCTTCATTCATTCACAATCCTCCTTAAGCAAAGGCCAAGATTTTGGTGCAGGGTGTGCTGACCACATCCCTTGCAAGATCGTGGTGCAGTTTGTGCTGGCTGTTCCCACACAGCAGATCTCTATGGAAGAAATGAAATTACTTGGGGAACTGTGCTCCCACTTTCCACACTCCTCCCAAACACCCTTTATCTGCAAGTACATGCTGCTACAGTGGCAGCAGGAACATACTTTAAAAAATCAGGATGTTTACATCCAAAGCCTTTTCCTGTTGCCGTGTTCATTGCTGGTACAAGAAATATTGTTCTCCTGCAGCTGAGTGCATTCACATCTCATCTTGCTCCTTTTTCCACTTCTTTTTCTTGCCTGGCTGATTCCCTGTCAGCAGCCAACACTAATCTATCGCTGACAGTCCTTTCCCTTCCTACTTTAGTTTTAAGGATGCTTGGGATACAGGGTATTGACGATAGTTCTGAGCATGGTGCCAAACAGCCCCTCACCCCACACCCCCTTCCTGGTTCTGGAAAAGTTGACATAGGGTTTGGGAGCAAGCTAGCAGGCAGAGCTCCCTGTCCTGAGATGCCCCTTCCACCTGGGTTTGTTTGGAAAAGGCTAAAGCAGCCTGAACTAGATGAGCAACAGAAGACAATGTTAGAGATTAAAGAGCCTGGCTGGCAGGAAAGAGATGATAAACTTGTGCAGAAGAAATTGAATTGGGATTTAGCTGAATGGGAAAGCAATTGAAATTCAAAGGTTTTTTGCTTAAACCAACTGACCGAAGCAGAGCTCCCAACCCTTTAAACAGCATTCATAAACCTTAAGGCCAGAAGGCCAGCGAGGACCATTTTGATCATCTGGTCTGACTTCTTGCTTGGTGCAAACCTGGTCCCTCCTGCCAGTCTGAGGACTCCTACATCAAGCATAGGACTTTTGTACCTCTTTTAGGAAAACAGCCTGTACTGATACAGAGGGGTCATAGGAATGGCAAGTCTCCCATGCTCTTCTGTGGTCCATAAGTGGAGGTTAAGCTGACTTATCAAGTCTTTGAATAAAAGGATGCCTCGTGCTTGCCCCAGAGGTAGTGAGGACCTGCTTCTGCACACATTTCTGGGCTTAAGGCTCCCAGAGCCTGAAGGACGAGCCAGGAGGAAAAGCCAAAACACTGAGCCAGAAGAGAAGGGGAAGGAATCCAAGAGCTTACTCTTCACTGCTTGGCAAAATGCTCTCACTGCTCTCTTCTCAGCCCATTACCTGAAAATAAGAGTTGATGCGCTTTTGTTTCCATTCCTACCTAAAATAGCACTGTGGGGACAGCCATTAGTACCCAGTACACCTCGCCCAGAGCCATGACCTCCACAGAGGCCTCTAAGTATGGCTATGCTCTACAGAGGAGGTCACTGCGATTATTTATCTCTTATTACCGCAGTGAGTGACATGGCAGGAGCTGTTATGCCCCATGTGCCAGGGTTACAGTATGTTACGGCTTGAAATGGTGCTGATAAGGGGGTAGTGGGAAGGAGGCATCTTTTCTCCAGCCGTGACAGGATCCAGATGCTCAGGAGGTGCTGAGAGGCGGAGAGAGGCCAAGTCCCAAACTGGTGTTTGCTTCCTGTCTGGCTCAAAGGTTGCAGGAGCCCATGGGAAGAATCCACCCCGTGGGATGCACACATGGGATGTTGCTGGCCTGGACACAGCCAAAGCTGAGCAGGACAGCTGGTGGGGAGAAGCTGGGATTCAGCATACTGAGATCTGGGCTATCCCAGCCCCATGAGGAGATTTGGTTGTTTCTCTGTGCCGTGGCCTCTCCTCTTGCCTCTGCCTGCCTTATCTGATGGGTTGCTTGTCCTTGGGGGAGCACTGGCCTTACCAGCTGGCTGGGGGGTGTCCGCTACCCCATCTTCTGTCTGCAGTGAGCTGCTCTGGGTGCATCTGTGCTGCAGCAGCCCGTGCAGATCTGTGGAGGTTCACAGATGAGAGCCACCACGCTCCTAAACCCAAGTACATGCTTCCCAGAAACAAAATCAGTGCTCAAAACTTCTGATTCCTTGGGGATGGAGCAAGAGCCACTTGGAGGGTTGAAAACTGGTGATACTCAGCTCTTGTCCTCCTCCATATCACCGCTGCTCTCCCAGGAGTGCCTGCAGAGCCCAGAGCCCAGTGCTGGGTACTTTACAAGACACAAGAGAAGGACAAGCCCTTGCTTCACCCCATCGCTGCAAGAACTGGCAAAGGACAGAGGAAGGATGTAGGGACAGCACAGGACCTTTACATTTACACCGCGCTGCAAAGTCCAGCATCGCTTTTCCCCTTCTGTCCAGGCATCAGATCTAGCTATGGTCCCCATCATCTGACACTTCAGATCTCTTATGTCAGTGCAGGAAAAAGTCTGAGAAAACTGGTTTGTTGTTGGTGGTGGTGGTTTTTTTCCCCCCCCCTGCAAGCTCAGCCCCTCGGTGCTCAGCCCAGCCCCTGGCAGGCTGGGAGAAGCAGCCCAGGCTGAGCATTGCCCTCCCGAAATATGCGCCCACCCTCGCCCCCCCAGCCGCGCCGCAAGCGCCGAGCGGCGGCAGGCGGTCCCCGAGCGGGCCCTGCCGGGAGGTGGCACTGCAAGCAAGGAGAACCATCCCGCGGTGCGCGGAGGGTGGCAGGGGCTGCCGGAGGGGAAAGAGTCCGTTTATCGGTATTTTCCCCTCCTTCCCCTGAGACCCTGCTGGAAAAAAATAACTCCTCTTGTCACCTGTGATGGCTGCATCCTCGCCGCTGGGTAGCATTTCTTTCAGGCCAAGAGAAACTTGCCGCTAACCAGGCAGCGGGTGCGCGAGGGTTGGTTGGAAATAGCAGGCACATCTCTATCAGCGGCTGAGAAAAGCAGGATGGAGGGGGAAAAGTCTGTGCCTGTCCTTAGGGGATGAAGACAGCCCTCTCCACGCAGGAGGTCTGCACTCAGACTCCGCCTCGAACCCTCCAGAGCATCAGTGTTTTAGCTGCAGACTCCTCCAGCTCCAAAATCACCCCAAACTTCCATGGGAGCTTATTTTTTCAGATCAAACAAAGAAGCTGTGCAAATATAATGAATTTCTCCCTCTAGGTAGGACGTTTCGCTAAAGTGGTTGTCAGGGAATCAAAATTTACAGCACCTGAAGTTTTGCTGACTTGCTGTTTCGCGCTGAAATATCAGGGGAGATGCGGATTTTCTTGTTTCTCGTGAGAGCTTGAATCTCCACCTGGATGAAACTTGAGAAATTTCGGCAGCCTTTTGTGATGCCGGCCCAATTTCCCAAGGAAATTTCATGCGCTTTTCCGCACCCTGCCAGATTTTTCAACACCCTTCAGGAAGACACAGCTGAACAGTTTTGGTCAGGATAGTTTTGCGTTTCAGTGAGAATATTTGGACCATTAGGTCTTCTCAGCAGATAGTTGTTGAATGCTCCCAGGACTGGTGTTTCTGCTCCCCAGCAGTGCATTGTCCCAGGCAGCAAGGTGCTCCCAAAACAGGCAATATCACACAAACCCATTGATAAGACAACCATCTCTTGCGAAAACAGATGTGTTTCGGCTCAGATAAAAGACTCCTGGCTGAGGCTGTTTGAGACTTTTTCGGGGCGCGGGGGCGGGGGGGGAAGATAAGATATTTTTTGATTGGAAATTCTCAAAACTGAAGTTTTGAGAACAGGAACATGTTGGTGCCCTTCCTGCTCTGAGGAGATGATAAAAAGCAATTAAGCAATTTGTCTTAATGTCCCATCCAGGCATTTTTGCAAAGAAAGGGTCTGCTTCTCAGTTTTGAGCAAAAGCCAAATGAACCCATACTGAAAAAAAAGAGCAGTGTTAAAGGATCACAAGTGAAACATTTCAACATGGGGTAAACAGGCAGGTGTGCTTAACACCCTGCAATTTTGACAAGTTTTGGGAGAGAAAAGCAAACATTTGTCCAAATTTGACCCTGGCAGTGGTGAGACTGAAGGAAGGGATGGCTGGGACATGGCTAATGAAGGAAAGGAGATGGAGGAAGACGAAAATGGCAAAGAATGTAAGAGCAGCGAGAAGAGGGGGTATTTCTCCTTTGCTATATAAGGGCTATATGTTGCATAACTGTGCCCATACTGTCTTCATTAGTGACCATGGGAGTCACCTATCCTCATCGTATAGACATGCCCCACATAGAGGCACCAAGGAGCTATAGGGTGAGGATGGGGCTTAACCCAAGAGAGTTTCACTTGCTTGGGTGAGCTTCTGGGCTTGTAGGAGTTTAACCTCAAGGCCAGGGAAGAGAAACCCTGCAAATCATTACAAGAAATGCATCTTTGAAAGATTAATACTCATTGAGAGACAAAAGTGGGGGGCACAGAAATGGAAGTGGTGGTGGCATCTCTTTCCAGGCATCATATTTGGGATGGTGATTTCCCTCTGTGGTTTTCCCTCCCAAATGCAGCAAACAGGAGCTCATGCGGGCTGCTGGCAGAGATGGGGAGCTTCCTCCTCTCCTTCCCCTGCTCCCCCCCAGCCGGCACTGATGTTTCCCAGGTGTTTCTGACTTCTAGAGTTTGAAACTGAGTCACCTTCGATTTTTCCTGACATTTCCCAGAATTTTTTTAACTGCAATAGTATATTTACTCCAAATGTGGGTTTCTGGGGGAATCGTGCTTTTCAGCTAAAGGCAAAGAGAGAGAAAGTGAAACAAAATTAATCCCCCCCCCCAAAAAAAACAACCCTTTTGAAAATTGTGGGGGCAGGGGTTTGCAAATTCCTCACCAAAAGATATTCAAAAAGCAGCTCTTTCACTTTTTTCTTTTAAACCCAACCTTTTAATACTAAAAACTTCAAACCACTCTAATCCCTGGTTTCTCCTTTCTACGTGAGGAGGATGATTCATGATAGAAGCCAGTCCCACAACCAGAGCAAGCAGCCACGCTGCCGCAGATGCTGGCATGCCTCGAGGTGTTAATTCACAGGTAGATTGCGGGGGACAAACCAACCATGCCGGCACAGGCCACATCTTGAGACAGGCTCACACATGGCTGGCGACTGGAAGGGTTTTGTGGCAGGGGTTCCCAATCCAGGCAAGAGCCACAACCATCAGGACATCCTTGCTTTCTCAATGGCAATGAGAGCAACTCTGCCATGCATAAAAGACTGCAGACCCTGTGGTGGTTTGGGTGCAATCCTGTTACAGAAGGTGCTGGAGGAAGGATGCCTGGGTGCCCTCCTGAAGATGCGTGCTAGCCTGTGCGTGCTAGTGCCAGCCACATCCTTCTGGACAGCTCCGTGTCCCCCAACCCTGACAGTGGGACAGCACTGGCCCATCCCTGTAAAATGTCCTGATCCATGGGGGAAAAACACCCCACCTGGCAAATACACAGGATTATGGTGCTGATTTCCCAGATCCAGGAGCATTGCAACACCCGCCCTGTAATTCAGAATATTCATGAAACAGAGGTGCAAAAAATGATCACTGTAACATCTATGTTCTTCCCTGAGATTACATGGTGTCATACTTGTGACACCAAGGAAAAAAAGTCCTGAGGGGAAACCTTTTCCAGACCCCTCTCCTGCTGTTCCTTGCTCAGGAAGACATATGCAAAAATGTATTTTAAATATGCCTTTCATTCCACGCTGAGCCTCTTCCGAGCGAGGAGCTGGCAGCAGTGGGCCATGTGCTGAGTGGGTGATGGGATGGACGTTATTTATAACAGGTGTCAGGCAGTACTTTGTCATCGAAATCTTACCCGGCAGTAGCAGCAAGGGGTCTCGACATATGCCAATCTCTGTTTTCCAGGAGCGGTTTGATAACAGCGTGCACCGAACCTGACATCCTTGCTGCACATGGAAATTTTACTCACATAGTTTAGCTGACCGGTGGGACCTCATCCCCTCTGCACCCCGTGACATCCCAAATCATGCTCATCACTCACGTCTGAGGCACTGGATGCCCGTGATTAGGGTTGCATCCAGGGGTAGGACTTTCTCCTGTGCAAACCTTTGCACACACGTATGGCCACATCACACCCTGCCCAGGCTCTGGGAGGTCCCCACGGCCTCTCCTCGCTCACACCTTGCTGTGTGGATGCACAAAAACACTCACCACCAGCCTTCCCAGGCACATGGGTAACAGGCTGGAAAGCTACAGCCAAGTCCTGCGCTTATTATCTCCATCTTTGCCTTTCGCACGCACCTCCTGCCGTTCCCCTCTATCTACACAGGAAGAAGTTTGGCAAATGTAATAAAGACAAGGTGAAGTTTTACATAAAATAATCTCTCCTGCCATGAGTCCTGAGGAATTTTAATCAGTCCAGGAGTACCGGCAGAATTCCTCTGCCTGCAATCTTTTCATGATCTTGCTTTCCCCTCTTGTTCCTCGTGGGGAGCATTTGCTGAGAAGATGATTAAATCGGGCTGGTAAAAAGCTCGTCGGCTCCGTAGCTCCCATCTTTTCCTGCTTCTTTGCTAGTTCATTTGTACTTTTTTCTGGCCTGCAGCATGCCAGGTCAGCTGCTTTCTTTGCCTACCCTGTATGTTTCCTCACCATTGTTGTGGGGTTTTTCCCCCTCTGGAGAATCTCTTTTGTGCAAAGGCGAGAGACAAGGCTCCTAGCTCAGCCTGCTGTGTTGTTGTTCGCCTGAAGTCCAGCAGGAATTCAAGGAATGGTTCCCCACGTCTCCTATTCACCTTGCTCCTGCCGGTGGCAAGGGGTCGGGCAAGGGGGTGGATATTTCGGGGAAGCCATGAGGGAGGAGCGCAGAGCTAGGGGCTGATGTGAACTCAGGGGGACTGAAACTCATCTGCGTGTTGTCTGTCAGTACTTCAGTGCAGAAATTTGGGCATTTTGCTTTGAACAAATGATTCACCAGTAATCATTCAATCAGCTCTCCCAATGGTTGAATAATCTGTGAGTAATTTATTCAGATGTTTGCCACAAAGTACCAAATAAATGGTTTGGAAAGACACCAGCTCAGACTCTCACCTTATATATACTCAGCTCTGGGGTACAACCGGGCAAATGCTTGTCCCCTGAGCTTTGGTCCTGAGTGTCCAAGGGATATGTCTTCCTTTACAACTGGCCAGGTCCAGCCCAAAAAGTTCAGGATCTGACCATGGCTCAGCTCCATCGTACTCTCGCCATGCAACTGTGAAGCATCTGCTCTTCTGCTTGGGGTACCACCGCTGCTGGAGGCAGGTGGGCAGCATGTAATGAGGTAGTGACGTTTTTGGTGATGGTCTCCTGGTTGAACATCAGTGTACAGGACTGTGATGAGCCCCCGCTTTCTCCGCGCAGCTCCCACTGGGATACAGTGGATGGGAAAAGCAGCCCACGGTAATGGCCTGATGCTGGCTCATTTCTCTGGGTCCAGCTCTCTTCCTGGACCCATTGGTGCCGCAGCATCTTTCCATCCCTGTCCCCGCGAAGCCACCTGCTCTCCTGACAGGTTTCCCAGTGGCATCTGAGTGCTGCTGCTTTCCCCACAGCTTTTCCTCCTTTTTTCAGCCCGGATTCTGGCTGAAGACAGGGCTGGAGGGATGAAGAGGGCAAAAAGGGGACTGGGGTTTTCTTTCCTATTCTTCCACTTCACGACTATTACAACCTGGTCCAGAGCCCCTGGGCAGGAGGGTCGTTCTCCAGCTCTGCTGCAACCTGCTGAACAGCCTTGGACACATCCCCTCTCTGCTCTTAGTTTTCCCTCCTGTTTTGTCAGGACCTGCTATTATCTATCACAAATTCCCCCAGAGCCCCAACATGCTGGTTATTCTGAACAAACCAGTAACAATAAACAGATAATTTATCGTGGACCTTCGTCTGAGACAAAACATCATTATTTCCATCCAATTAATAGTGGCTTTTAGTAGCATCAATGAAAAACTAGATGAATCCTGGCTTCCACCCAGCCCCTTCCGCTGCCTGCGTGACATTGCCTGTGTGAGGCCAGGACTGCAGGGAGAGGTGGTATCTTTAATTTGGTCCACATCTCTAGTTGGCACAAAACAGATCAGCTTTAGTAGGTTTGCCCAAAGACTACCTTCTCCTTTTTTTTTTTCTTTAACAGGAAGATCAGAAAGAAAGTTGTTTTGTTGTTGTTACTACTGTTGTTTTCTGCAGCCCAGGAGAAGTGCTGGGATGCCAGGGAAAGTGGGAACATGCCAATGGGAGTATTTCTCCCAAGTCGTCTCTGCAGAGTTTTCTCACATGCTTTGTTTCCTGAGTCACGAGGATTTGTGCTGGGAACGCTCGGGTCTCTGGAAGCTGAAACAGCCCTTACTGCCGACCTGAGTGCTGACATCCAGGGAGCAGCACCCCAGCCCTGCCACAGCCCCTGGGGTGGGCGGCCAGGGTGGAGGACTCCCATAATGAGTTGTAGGGCTCTACAGGGCTCCCCAGAAATCCCCCATCAACACCAGTCTCTGCCCCTCGACAGCACCTAGCCCCTGGCAGCGAGCAGGCTGTTTCTGCATGGGCATTTGTCTCTTCCAGGCTGGGGAAGCAGAGGTGTTTTATCTGCACGCTGGCAGCCAAGCGGGTGATGTGGCTGGGAAGGGCTATTCCCCCCAGACCCCCCCGGCCCCATGGCACCTCCCAGCCGGTGCCACTGTGGCGCCAGTCGGCCTTTCCCCAAAGCCCCCCCCGGGTGTTTGCAGTTGCCTGTGGGGGTGGCAGGAGTTGGGGGGCTGTGGGAGCCCTGGGAGGGCGACTTCTCCTTGGCCTCCTGCCCACCCTGCCCTTCCTTACCCTGCGGCTGCTCGGCTGTCCTTGCTCACCCTCCCCTTTGGCTCCTGCTCGTTTGGCCTTGCTGCTGCTTTAATTTTAGCAATTCCTTGGAAAGAGTCATTTTCCATAACTCAGCTCACAGCGAAGCCCTCTGCCTGCCAGCTCTGCCTTCTCACACGTGTTCCTGGCGTGCCCCAGCAGCACACGCCTGCACCTGCCCAGCCAGGCCTGCCTGTCCCAGCCTTTTGCACACCAAAGCCTCACACCCGGCTCCCGTCCCCCCTTGGCACGTTTCATCCTGGCACTCCCAAATTCCGTCGTGCCAGGGCTGGAGCGGGCATCCTAGCCTGGCAACCCTGGCCCAGCTGCATGGCCACCCCGGCGGCTTCTGCGCCGTCAGGAGCCATTGTGCGTGGGCACGTCTGTCCTCTTCACCCTGCAGACCCCCCCTCCGTCCCCCGTGCATGTGACAGCTCGCAGCCTTTACCCGCGATGGGAAACGGGGCGACCCCACACGCCAGAGGGGACCCCGCAGGTGTCGGGGTGCGATGGATGGGCAGGGTGGGCTTGCTGGGCACGCACCGGCAGGTTGCATTTGAGCGGGAAAGGTGGGTGCACGCGCAGGGAGGTTGCCTCGCTCGCGCGTCGGCTGTGCGAGAGGCTGTGGGAGCATGGCCTTGGGTGCGCGGGGTGTTCGGTGCGCGGCACGGGCGTGTGTGAGGGGGGCGAGCGCGGCGCTTTCACTTCAGCCCGCATCTGCGTGTGGCGCTTTCGGTGTGCGCTCTGCCAGGGTGCTTGTGCAAGGGGGTGCGGCACTCACCAGTGGGGTGCGTGCGAGGTTGTGCATGGAGCTGCGCATGGAAATGGTAGTGCGGTGCCGTCATTCGGGTCTGCATCTCTCGATGGGGGGGGGGGAGCGCACGGAGGGTGCATTGTGCGTGACAGCGTGTGCGTGGCTCCACGTGCGTGGGGCGGGCGCGAGCGTGCACGTGCAGGCGGGGGGCTGCGAGCGGGCTGCTTTCGCTCGGGGGTGCGTCCCGGGGGAGGTGGGGGTACTAGCGGCGTGCCCCCTGCCCATGCACACAGGGACTGTGCTGTGCGCGGGGCGGGTGTGGGTGCGTGCGTGTGTGCGTGGCTCCGTGCGCACGGTGCTTTCACGAGCGTGCTCTGCCGTGTGCGCTTCCACGGCGGGGGGTGTGTGCGGTGCCCCCCTCCGGCTCAGCATCCGCGGGGAGGCGGGGGGGTGTGCGTGTCCGCAGGGGCGTGTGCCAGGGCGCGCGTGCAAGGGCTCGCGTGTGGTCGGCGGCGGCCGCGCGTGGGGGTGTGTGTGGGGGTGTGTGTGTGTGTGCGGGAGTGGGGCGGGTGCGCGCGGCGCGGCGCGGCGCGGCGCGGCGGGGCCGGGAGCGCGTCCGCGGCGCTGTGCCGGGGGGTGCGGGCTGAGCTCATCGCTGGCTCCCCGGCGCTCCTTACCAGTGGCTTCTGCGGTCACATGGGTTATGTGCTGGAGTTTAAAAGAGCTTATAGCCCCCGAGCCGGTGCAGAAGCAGCCGGTGGTTGCATGGGGTAGCGCCGGGAGCGGTGGCGAGGAGGGCGCCGTGAGTACCGGGCGACCGGGGCCGGAGGGCGGTGCGGGGTGTCCCCCCCACCCGCGGGACCGAGGAGGAGGAGGCGGCGGGCGGGCGCGGGGGTCAGCGGAGGCGAGCCCCGGTGCCCGCCGCCGAAGGGCCGCTGCCTTTCTGGGAGGCGAAAAGGGGGGGCGGGAACGCTTGCTCCCCCCCACCCCACCCCGCCTTGCGGCTGGTGTTTCCTGCCGCCGCGCACCTTTCCCCACCGCGCCCACGCGTGTCCGCGCCCCGCCGTGGGCCGCACGTCCGCCTCCCGCACCGCCGGCGGAGGGGCGAAGCCCGCGAGGAAACAATTTGGGCAACTTACTTTCCTGCTGCGCCGTGCGTGTCTGTCCGCCCTGCGCCCCGGCCGGGCGTTCCCGGCGGGGGAGGAGGGATGGGGGGCACGGGGTTGGGGCGTCCCCGCACCCCCCCAGGGCAGCGTGTCCGCGGCGGGACCCCCCCTCCCCAGCGGGGCGGGCATCGCGGCCGCTGCGAACGGCATCAGGTTGAAGGCTGGGAAGGGATGAGCCCTCCTGCCCGCTGCGTTGCATGAGCAGGGCTGGAGCCGAGGTTGCGGGGTGGCTCTTTGTAAAGCGGCGCCCGTGGATTTCCTGGGCGGGAGAGCAGATTTTTTTCTCCCTTTCTCCAAAGTCGCAACCTGCCCTTTCCTCTGTTGTAGTAGTGCCGGGGTTTTTTTGGCTTTTTTTTTTTTTGGGGGGGGGGGGGGGGGGGGAGTGTGATTTTGTAAGAAAAGCATCTGCATGGGGCTTCTGCGGAACTGCTCTCCCTGGGCTAGGCAGTTCATCCCGAGCGCGAGTACGACGGCTGCTTTCCAGAATTGCATAATACACACCGATCCCTTTGCTGCACAAACTCCCTGACATTTCCAGATCTTGGTGACTTCCCCCACTGCAATCTTAAAACCGGGTTGGGACTCCAACCACGGCGTGAGCTAATTTGCGCTGCCTTCGCTGGGGACAGAACCTGGTCTGCGTGTTTCGGCTTCCCTGGCTCCTCTGGCAGTTGTTTCTTAATCCATTAAACTTTTTTGGTGTAAAGATCGGCACTTCTCCTTCACTCTTTTCGAAAGTCCCTTCTTTCCCCACCCCATGCTCATAGACACATGCGTAGGGTCTGTACAGAGCGCAGGTTGCGGAAAGGGGATTGCCTGCAGAGCTATTTGATTTCTTTTTCACGTCTCTTTGTGTTTTAATTTGTGGGATAGTCCAGGAGGTCCATTCCTCAGACTGCTTTTTGCTCAGGAACTTGCTGACTTCTGCTAGGATTTTGCTAATTAACTCTGACCGTGCCCGCTCTCACTGCCCGCGCGTTGTTTACCTCCGAAGGACAGGACCCGCACACGCTGCTGCTGGTCCTGCCGGCTGTGTCTGCAGGCAGCCAGGCAGGGACACTGGCTGCTTCTTGTGAAACGTGCAAATATGCGGGAGCAGCCGTTCTTGCTCCCTGCTCTGCCCCTCTGTGAGGAGTTAGAGCTCTGCCGTGATGGCTGGAGATGTGCAAGGGATGCTCATGTCTGACCGGGCGTTTTGCTGGGACCAGGTCCTGGGACCAAAGCTTGTTGGGGCTCACTGGGGAGGGTGGACTTTTCTGAGGCGGGCTGTGCTTTGGGAATGAGAGCCCTGTGCCTGGCAGACTTCTTTGCAACAGCGCTTTAGGATAACTTCATCAGAGCCTGTGGTCAGAGCAGGCCAAGCCACGATCTGACGATCGTGCGTTATCTTTGGTCTGATTTACTTCAAGAGGAGCCGATCCTGCCAAGGTGCTGCATCCCCATCCCCATGGATGGTGCTCAGCAGCTCCTGGACTTGGGGAGGAAGAAGCCCTGGTACCTCTCGGAGCCGCAAAGCTTGTGATGCACATACACATACAAATAGGCTCAGCTCTCGGCGACGTGGCCGCCTCTCCGAAGCCGGCAGCAGGAGTTTTGCGGGTGCGAGCCCCGGCTCCCGGCCACTCTCAATTAATTCCCCGGCAAGCTGGAGGAATGCATCCTGCTCCAGCTCAGGCTGGGGCTGAGTATGCGCCTGGGGAGCCTGTCTCTCTGCTCTGTCGTTTATTATTGCTGCCGCTGCCATTACGCCTGACAAATGGGAGTTGCTGAGTAATGTGCTGTTTGTGTGTAAATATCTGAGTGCTCGCAGCTGAGCTCACTCCTGCGACTTTGCAGGAAGCTGTCTCAGCACCTTCCCCCCCCCCCGTGAAGACCTGGGAGAGCAAAGGCATCCCTCTGCGGGGACCTTCCCACCGCTCCCGGCGGCTATAGCCTTCGCTCTCCGCTGCTCTCTTGCAAGTGTGAAGCCTCCATCCTCTGCGGTTCATGTGGAGGCCCTGATGCTTTCCTGAGTGTGAGTCGGGGTGGGAAAGGGCTCTCTGTGTGCGTGTGCACGCGTGCATGTGTGTGCGCACACACCTTCCTCGGCACTGAGGCACGGTTGCTCCCAAGGGTCCTTGTCCTAGGCAGAAAGAGTTTTGGGGACTTTGTGTGTTTTGATAGAGACAGTTACGCACATCTAGGAAAGAAGTTTTATTTGTGAATTGTGTGTTTGGTTTTTTTTTTAATCTACCTACTCAGCCCTGAGTTGCCCTTAATTTCATCCCATTTCTGCTGAAGATGCTAAATTATTTCTTCCCATATCGTTTTCATCCCATTTGCAGATTAGCATCTGACTGCTTCTGTCAGTACTTGCTCAGCCCAGCTAGACTGATCGCAGCTCTTTTAATCTCCCCTTGTAAATCAATCCCTTCTGCCTCCTGATCATTTTTGTCGCTCGTTTTTCTGAAATCCCTCCAATTTGTCCATTTTGTATCGGTGACGTATGCCTGGCCCTAAACATGATGTATACCAGGCATGGCAGCGTGAGGGAAGGACACCTCCTCCCCTCCCACCCCGCTGGGGCTTGTGATGCTTTGTCAGCACTGAACTGAGTTACTTCCCCATTATTCTAAGCTATAGTCCCTGCTCGGTGTTGCAGAAGAAAGCAGCATACCCAGGTCAGTGCCCTGGGGAGAATTCCTCCAAATTTTGGCGATGAGTTGCCAAGCTTTGCTCGCATGCTGCTAGCACACGCTAGAAGGGGCCTGTGCTCTAGGTGCTGTCCGTGGGGTGCCTCTCCCCACAGGAGCTAACAGTCGAACGAGGAGGGATGAGCAAAATAAGAGAGGGCAAGCAGCATCGGGGCTGCTGGACAGGTGGGGAAACCGAGGCACGTGCACAGGCTCGATGCACGTTTCCTGTGCTCCTGTCCAGCACGCGCCTCTTGTTTAGGTGCTCTGTGTGCGGGGTCCAGTTCCAGTTGCACCCATTAGTATTGCAGCCAGCATGGGCATTTTCCCAGGAGACAGTGGATCTTGTCGCTTGGTCAGAGCAGGCTGGCAGGCAGGGATGCTGGGTTCTGGGCTGGGTTTGTGCGTTGCTTCTCGTGCTGATGGCCAGAGCTCGGTGCCACAGGTGCTGTCATGGGGGAGAAACGGGGACTTTGTGCAAGGCAGTGGCATCTCGCATTCATGCACTTGGAAGTTCTGTCACCCCAAACCCTGAGCTCCTAGCACCAAGCGTTCCCATTAGCTGGAAGGGCTGTGCCCTTCCAGGGACCATCTATTTTTAGGAGGAGTTGTATTCTGGACAGTGTCCACCGCAGATGCTCTCTGCCTCCTCCTTTTGGCCCCTCGCCAGGGACACCGCTCGGGCTATCTGCTGGTGGGGCAGATCTTGCCGAGGCTCTGCGGCAGCGTAACGGAGGTGGCACTGTGCCGGGCATGGGGACCCTTGGGGGGCTATCGCTGCCCTGGGGGTGCTCAGGAGGGCCAGCGAGCTCATGCTGCCCTTCACCTGAACTGTTGGAAATGGCATTTAATTGCGCTGTCGGTACCAGCAGGATGCGGTGCCAGCTTCGCTGTGGGATAAGTACGGGCATTGCCTGGGCCAGGTGGTACCCGGTGCCGGTGCCCGGTGCCGGTCCGTTCGCCGGGATAACACTAGGGGGCACGAGATCTGCTGGAATCCCTTTGTTGGGGATGGGGATGGAGGATGCAAAGCCGCTCTTGACCCTTCAAGCCCCTACATCATTCACCTGCACATTTTGTAGGAATCCAAGTGTTAAACCCCAAGGGCTGCCCCGGGTTACTCGTCCTGCGGTGAGGGCAGGACGCGGCTCTCCAGATGCTGTTCTGCTGGATCCGCGTGTTGCCGGCTGTGGGAGCAGCGGGAGTAAGGATGGGAGCGCTCAGCCAGAAGCATCTCCGAAGCGAGGAGGAGATGGACGCAACCAGAGTGCCAGGGAGTCTCCAGGGAATTTGGGAAATCCAGGAAAACACCTAGCATGGTTTTAATGCCTCTCTAGGGTCATTGTCCAGAGCAGGGATTAACTTGGATTCAGGGCTGCCTTTCAAGATGAAGCGTGTTATGGTTTCATTTTCTGCTGGATGTTAAGTTCACGTGTGATGTCTCCTCAGGGTCATGTTTTCCCAAAACAGCGGAAACTTTAGAGAGTCTGATTTAATGAATGGTTCGATCGATCTGAAACATGGTGGGTGTGTGTGCGTGTGTGTATACATATATTATACATATGTGTCCATGTATATATCTGGGTAGGGTGCAAAGAACGTGTTTTTGAAGGTATGTTTATGCATTTCTGCATGCATTCAGCTGTAATATTGTCTTCTTTCCTTAAAATCTATTATTCCAGCTGTGAAAGCATGTATGTATATTAAAACACTGTACACTGGAGTCTCTCTCTCTTGTTATAACAAACCTCGCAAAAAGCAAATAAAGAGACATTGTTCTCATAGCAGGCTTGGAAGGGCTCAATATTTATCTTCTATGAATAGTTTTTTTATGATAGTTTTTGTTGAGCGTGTTTGCAGTTATGATGGTGGGGGGTTTTTTGCCTATCTACTTCAAATTTTGTGCTAGTGGGAAACTGAAAACATTCAGGTCGTTTCAGTTTATTCGTTACTTAATGAAAACAGAAATCAAGCTTCTGGATTGAAATGTTGACGCTTGATAACATTCTGGCATATTAATTTCTAAATGGTTTGGGTTTTTTTAATGCCTTCTGTTGCCAGATACTGGGCTCCTTTGCTGGAGCACCGCTTCTCTCTCAAGCCCCCAGGCAATGTTTTTAGTAGGACACTGATGCATGGCAAATAATCCTGTTCTTCTAGAAATGGCTTTGCTGGCTGTTGTTAAAAGTAGCACTGGGATGGTTAGAAATAAGAGATCAGAGGAGGACCATGCTGCTGCGTCAGTGCCTTTGCTTTGTGCCTTTGATGGGGGTTTTGTGTCTGGCTGCGCTGGTGCTGGTGCGTGCCCGTGCGGATGCAGGGGCACTTCCCCAGCTGGTTTCTGAGCCAGGGCTGAGGACCAGGGGTTTATTTATTTTGAAATGCTTTGTGAAGTGGAAGGAGGTCCGGAAAGAAGTGCCGAGTCTACTTTTAAGTCAATGAGGGAATGTATCTGAAGGCATGACATGGTTTGAAAAGGAGAGGGTGATTTGTCTGAAGGTGTTACCTAATTAGAGGGTATAGTCAGGGCTCTCATCAGCCATGACACCCTAAAGATGTCATTGAAGCCCTCTTGAGGGACCACTGATCCGGCAGCGTGGCTGTGAGCTGTGTGGACAGCATGGCCATGCACGGCTGGGGCTACCACTCTCTGTATGGGAGGCAGCCGGGATGCCGGCGCTGGAGGAAGCTGTTTTCCTTCAGGTGACTTGTGGTGCCCTCTGGGGCTGCTGCCAGCATTGAATGATGTTCATAATGTCGCAGAATGAAGGGAAAGCTGCAGCAGATGGAAGAATTAATGCTCGTGCCCATTGTGTGGGAAATCTCTCTCTTTTCCCCAGGGGGATTGCTTTCTGCTGCTCCTTGCTCAGGGGAGGCTGGAGGAGGAAGGCTGGAAGAGTTTGCAATAAATGACGCTGTACTGTAGTCATGGCTGTGTTTGCATCAGCTGGTGGAGGGATCATGACCCCTCTCTTAGCGTTGCCTTACAGAGGGGACATGGGATCAACAGAAATCTGGCTTGCCTGGACCTGGTTGCATTTAAATACTATGCAACACACCCTGTGAGGGGGGGAACTGGCGGGGGAAGCGGCACAAGAAATGCCAGGTGAGGGAGAGAGGCTGCTGAGGAGGCTTCACCCCGATGCTGGAAGCAACTTGCAGCCTGGACCTCCGCTGACCCAGACCTGAGTGGTGGGGTGGTTGGTACCCCTCCGAGAGGAGGGACTGGGGGCTGCTTTCACTCCCTGCTTTTTATCCATTGAGTCAATTGGTATTTGTTGAATCGGTTCACTCCTCCCTGCAAGGAGAAGACAGTACGAGTTGCCCATTCCCACCAGCGATGCTAAGAGCCAGGTGGAGCCGGGGAGTTGGCTGGTGGATGAGTGTGGAGAGCAGGGCCTGTTGTCATTCTCAGCATCAGTAAGCGAAAGCATCCTCTCCCCCATGAGGTCCCTACCGCTGTCAGACCCCTCTGAATTGCCAGGAGGGCTTGAACCCAGCCCCTCAGCACCCAAATGTGCCCCGAGGGCAATGCTCGGGTCTGCGAGTAGCACTGGATGTCTCAGACCTCCTTGGGAGGAAGGAGCTACTGTGACTCCTGTTCTGATGGGAGGAGGAGGAGATCCCCGGGGCAAGGCAGGGTCAGCTGCGTGTCTCGTCAGTGCTGTGAGCAGGCCCCCTCTGCAGAGGGACCGGTGGCCAGCTTTGCTTTTGTAGGTAGTATCACAGGCGAAGCAAACACACAACCAGGCCCATCCCTGTGCTAGCAATTACTGAGGGATGCGCCTGCTTTTAATTATGTGGGTGTTAAGCCAGTGAGTGCGTTTTGTTCACGAAGTTGCAGCCTGGTATTTTCCTACTTCTAGTGGTCGCTGGTGGCTTTCCCAGTCTCTGGAGCATGGGTGAGAATAACTTGGAGGCTGGACATAGTAACTTGTAGTACCCTGCCATGGATCTGCAGGGCTGACCCACCTGGCTATCCCTACTCCATGCTGATCGCCATGGTTTCCCAGTGCGGGGAGGGGGACCGCTTTGCATTTTGGGGTGCCGTGGTGCCATGTTATAGGTGGTGGCTGGGGAGCTAGAGCAGATAGGTGCTTTTTGACTGCTGTATCATCTTTGCTCCAGAAATAGCTCCTTTCAGGGTGACCACCAAGGTGTCTTATTGCTACGTGCTTTGAAAATGCCCAGCAGCATAGCTGTGGATGAGCCAGGCTGATCCCCACCCAAATCCCGTGCAGGCACAGCAGCTATTGCATGCTGCATGGGATCATCTGTGAGAGGTGTAAAGTTCCCTTTGCTGGAGTTTTGCAAGCTGAGCAACGCGGAAGGAGGGATCTGCTGCTGCCGCCAGCAGAAGGCAGGCTGGGCTGGGTTCCTCAGGGCCAGGCAGGACCGTTCGCTTGTGGAATTAAACAATATTACATATAATGAACCACATTTGTGTCTGTTTGGAATATACGCACATTCTCTCCACTGTGGTCTTCTCGTCCATGGCCTGAAAAATGCTGGTGATAACAAGGACACATCCTCTCCTCTGGTTAGAGCGTGGTTCTCGGATGCAAAGGGCAGGCAGCCTGTGCTGGACTTCACTAATGTGTGATTTACCCTCCTCTGTGCATCTCAACTAAGGGCTTGAAAAATAAGTACATTAAAAAGGGGAGAACAAAATGCTGATGCTGCTCTGAAATTTGATCAAAAAAAAAAAAAAAGGCAGCTCTATCCAGTCCTCCAGGCTTCTCACTTCGCAAAGAGCTCTAGAAATAGCAGCGTGATGGCAAAGGTGCACCCACAAATAACTATGTGTTTGGGGAGGGGACAGTTTTGTTCTGGAGGCACCTGGGCAAAGTGCATTTTGGATTTTTTTGCTCCCAAAAGGGTGGGTTATTCTCGCTCCCTGAATGTGAGGCCCTTCAAAGCTGCCTGGGATTGCTCGGCTTTGAAATCCTTGCCTAGCCTGTTCTCTTTCCCCAGCATGCTAAACTCCTGTATCAGTGAGAGGCTGTTTGATTTGGGAACCCAGCTCGGGGGGGGTGGGAGAAGTCACACCGAACAGTGGCCGCTGTTTTTCACAGCTCTCCCGTGCTGTGGTTCAGAGAGGTTTCCTCTCGCCCCATACCCTGGACATGTGTGGGGCAGCCGATTCCCCACATGTGTTGCACAGACACGTTTCCGTGCTGGCTCTTTGTGCCTGCCCACCTATTTGCAGCTGGGGGAGCTGAAGCTGCTCTTTCTTGTGATTCATAAAAAAGTCTCTTTCTGGATGGAGTTGTCTGTGCTTTTATTGACCTGGTTCCGGGAACGACAGAGGCTTTTCCGTCTCCTGGATGCATGATTTCTGCAAGGGCCCTGGAGCAGGGGCCAGCTCTTGCTGCTGGTGTGTTTCCAGTCCTGCTAACGTGATTAGTTTGACAGGCCCATTGGGTATGTTGGCGGTCTAGTTTTTATTTCATGCACGAAAGTAAGTACTATGGCAGGGCACAGAGCACTGGCTAATGCTGAAATCTATGCTGGAGGGAGCGTATTGGCTGGACAATATCTTTGGGCGTGCCACAGATGTGCTGTGCCACAGATGTGCTGTGCCACCTGGCAGAAACCCTTTGCCCTTTTGGTGGGGTGTTTCTGTACGTCCCAACTCCCCGAATATTTTGGGGTCCCCTCTTTTGGCTATGGTTGGAGTTATTAGCTGCCATCAACCATTTCCTAACCGTGTACCCTGCTTGCTGGGCTCCGGTTTGGTGCTTGTTGCCCTCCCCCAGCAATGCTGAGACATACCAAATTCTTGGGGCTTGTTTAGATGGGACGAGGACTGGGAGGGGGTTCATTGATGCTCCATATCCCCACGGTGCATTCTGCTGTATAGACACATCTGCTGCCCCCCAGCCCTCTTTGCTTTGGATCAACAACTTCAAGTTCATCCTAGCCTTCTCCTCTGCAAAGCAAGGATGAAGAGTAACTTCTCCAACAGCTGTGGTGGGTCCCTGGCTTTAAGGGCATGTGGTATTTGTGCTTCCTAGTTTTGGCCCACCTTTACCTGCGGTCAGGCCAGCAAAGCTGTGTTTTCCAAATAGGATTGCCTTAGGCACAGGGAAGAGTCAGTCATGCACTGATGGGCTTGCTCTCTCCCCAGGGCTGGCAAAGGGAGGAGAAGATGATATGACTTGCCCAGGTCAGAGGTGTCAATGGCAAAGGAAGTGGGTCAATGATTTTGACTTTCCCTCTCACAACAAGGAGTTGGGACGGTCTGACCTGTGTTTGGGTGTAGGACCTAAACGAGAGATTTGGCCTGTTTCACATCTGCACTTAGGCTTGGGGGTTCCCCAAGGCTGCTCGCTGTAGTATGTCACCAGGGTCAGCCTTTAATCTTGCTATGACCTGGGGTTGCAGGGAAGCATCATAGCCTGCAAAGAGGGGGAACTGAAACCTGGAGTGGCTTTGGGATTTCCTTGAGGTCCCAGAGCAGAGCTGGTGGCAGAAAACCAGATTTCTTGAGTTGCTGACAGCTCATGCCAGCTGCAGGACACATTAGTAAATACTCTGCGTAGACCAAAGCAGGGCATCCGGCTCTCTGTGCAGCGCTGTGTGCTTATCTGTCTGTCTCTAGTTCTTCTGGCAGCCAAACCCCTGAGATGACATTTAAAGGCTTTACATTTATTCTCTCTTGCCAGTTCCAGATCAAATTTGCTGAGTTGTCAAGCTGGAGATGCTTTTCTCCTAAGTGCTGACCTTGCAACAGCTCACCCTGCTCCATCCCTGCCTTGGAGGAGTCCAACTGGGTTCCTCCTGCCTCTGCTGTCACTGGCAGTAATGCGTGGGGGCTGGAGCAATGGCTTAGCTGGTGGATGCGTGAAGAGAAACAGATTTCAGCTTCCTTTTTCCCTGTCGCTCAGGCCATGCTGGAATCAGCTGGCGGTGGGTGTTCAAAAGCAGCAGACAGAGCCAGGGCTTGCACTGGAAAAGAGTTGCTGGGATGGAGAGGGCAGTGGTAGGGACTTGCGTGCAATCCCTTTTTCCTCCTCAAGCCTGTGTCTGACCTAGGTCTTAGTGGCGAGCGTGCATGCAATGAGCTGGTGGGTTCTCATCAGAGTCCCAGCAGTCTAGGTGTCTGCCTTGAGACAGCCAGGACAAGCGACACTAATCAGTGGCTTGCCTGCTGGATTTCAGCAAGGAAGGTGAGCACTTGTCTGTGTGGTGAGTAAATTGCTCTCTTGTCCCAGGAGCCTGTCACTCTAATGCTTGGCCATGCTCCGCTGGCAGGGAGCAGCTCCAGAGGATGCCTCTGCTGCTGCTGTCTGCCTTGGGGACAAGCACAGACACGTGTCTCCAGCTGGAAGTCTGCTTGGGGAGCAGAGAAACCTCCCCAGAACATGCATTTGCAAGCTCTGGTGTGTCGTAGTCCCTCCCAAGCAGTCGCAACCTTCTGCCACCGTGTCAGCTGGGAGGAGAGGTTGCTGGGCTCAGTGCCTGTTTTCCAGCATGAGAAGGGGAGCAGAGGTGCAGAGACCCAGGGGTGGCTGCAGGTGCTGGAGCTAGAGATGTCCCTTGGTCCCGGCCCCAGCAGCCAGCTCCAGCTTTGGTCCTCAGAGTGTTTTTGAGGGCTTTGTGCAGTATGGTTTTAAATCCACCCCTTGCTCTTGTGCAAGGCTCTTCCCTGGCCAGGCCTGATTAGATAAAGCCGGTCCTGAGACAGATGTATTTTACTGGCTTTTGCCCAGCTCCCATCTCCCACTTTATGCCCATCAGACCCTGCACAGTGCCTGCCGGGAGCTGCCTGAGCTCTGCCTGAGCAGCATTTTCCAGGAGGGATGGCAGTTCAGAGGATACCACATAACTCAGTGGGGTGATGCCAGTTTCACCCGGCCGATGGCCCTCTTGCAGCCCCAGCACTCACCGCCGTGCCCGTGGAGGACACCAGGCAGCTGCTCGACGGTCGCGATGCGAAGTGACCTGCATCTTGGCCTTTGAGGGCAGAGTCAGCAGATGCAGATGGAGCAAGGCTGTGACACAAGCAATTACAGTGTTGGCTTCAAGGACCAGAAGCCTGAGGTTGCTCCTGTCACCCAGGCTGGGAGATGGAGGAATTTAATTACCGTTCTAACTTCTTCCAGAAGTAGCTCAGATGCCTCAGCAACAGACAGCTTTCTAAAATTGAAAGGAGGGGAGAAAAACAAAGGACGTCTCCTTTTCCTTGTAGCCATACCGTGCCCAGATGGTGTGACCGGGCTCCTCAGCGCTCAGGATAATCTCTCTGAAGACACCCTGGGGCACAGCCGCGTCCAGGGAGCAGCAGGGCAGCACCCCCTCCCTCCTGCAGAGGTGGGATCTGCCCTAGGTAGAGCCTCTGCCTTGGTAGTGCTCGGTTTCAAAGCCCTGCCTGCTCACTGTCCCCCCGCAATTGCTGCTGTGGACATTAATTTTTCCCAGATTTCTGCTTCCCTTTGAATATCCCTGCTATGGATCATTTTCCTTCCATGTGTTAGCTGGTATTTTCCCAAAGCTGAATCTTGTGCTATTTCCTGCCTGTCTTTCTATGATTTCTCTTGCTCCCTCTTCTGTTACGCCTAAACCCACCTTGGTCTTTGTTTCTGCTCGCTTTGGAGGAGACTATTTGCCCCTCTTGTTCTAAAAGTTTGCAAGAGGGGAGGAACTGGCCATTTAAAAGATGAGAAATCGTGCCTACCTGTGTCTTGCTTCGCACCTCCCCGGCTGGAGAAAAGCAGCTCCGGTCCCATGACAGCGAGGGTGGAAGATAAATCAACTGTTTTGGGAGTGGGGAGAGCTTTGTAGGAGGTGAAGGGCTACAGAGCAGGGGCAGGCTGCTGGGGCTGACCGGGGTTTGCGAGGGCTGCGGGGTAAAGATCCTGGCTGCAGCGGTGACCGGAGGTAAGCTGGGAGCTCCTGTACTGGGGTGGGGTCTGAAGGTGAATGGAGTTAATTCCCGTTGACTGCCAGTCACAAGTGGTGTTCCCCGGGGGTCAATATTGGGGCCAGTTCTGTTTAATGTCTAGACCAATGACCTGGATGAGGGGATCAAGTGCTCCCTCAGTAAGTTTGCAGATGACACCAAGTTGGGCGGGAGTGTTGATCTGCTGGAGGGTCGGAAGGCTCTGCAGAGGGATCTGGACAGGCTGGATCGATGGGCCCAGGCCAATTGTGTGAGGTTCAACAAGGCCAAGTGCCGGGTCCTGCACTTGGGTCACAACAACCCCATGCAGTGCTACAGGCTTGGGGACGAGTGGCTGGAAAGCTGCCCCGCAGAAAAGGACCTGGGGGTGTTGGTCAACAGCCGGCTGAAGATGAGCCAGCAGTGTGCCCAGGTGGCCAAGAAGGCCAACGGCATCCTGGCCTGTATCAGAAATGGTGTGGCAGCAGGAGTAGGGAGGTGATCGTGCCCCTGTACTCGGCGCTGGTGAGGCCACACCTCGAATGCTGTGTTCAGTTTTGGGCCCCTCACTACAAGAAGGACATTGAGGTGCTGGAGCGTGTCCAGAGAAGGGCGACGAAGCTGGTGAAGGGTCTGGAGCACAAGTCTGATGAGGAGCGGCTGAGGGAACTGGGGTTGTTCAGCCTGGAGAAGAGGAGGCTGAGGGGAGACCTTATCGCTCTCTACAATTACCTGAAAGGGGGTTGTAGAGAGGTGGGTGTTGGTCTCTTCTCCCAAGTGACTAGCGACAGGACAAGAGGAGACGGCCTCAAGTTGCGCCAGGGGAGGTTCAGGCTGGATATTAGGAAAAATTTCTTCACTGGAAGGCTTGTCAGCCATTGGAACAGGCTGCCCAGGGAGGTGGTTGAGTCACCATCCCTGGAGGTATTTAAATGACATGTGGATGAGGTGCTTAGGGACATGGTTTAGTGGTGGACTTAGCAGTGCTGGGTTTACGGTTGGACTTGAAGATCTTACAGGTCTTTTCAAACCTTAGTGACTCTATGGTTCTATGACCAAGAGGCAGTGAGGGTGTAAGGGTGAGGCTATGAGGCCAGGCTGGATAAGAGCCTGTCTTGTCTGTGGTATTGTAGCTGGGGTTTCATGTCGGGCGGGGGGGGCACATAAAAACTAGTCAGCTTGTCCTTCAGCAATGTTTTTGCACAGTTCTCTGTAGCTTCCCAAGTGGAAACTTATTTTAGGCTTGAAGTCACCCCTATGCAATCTATTCCTATGTGTGTGCTCCTCAAGCTGAGGCTGCATGGGGGAGTCTGCGATAACTTTTTTGTGGCTCCTTGTTTAGGTCTTGCCTCCTTAATTGCTAGTTGTAGCTTTATCTCTTCCAGCTGCTGCTCTTGCTGCTTGTCTCTCCTCAAGGAGAGGGGAATAGCAGTAAGTGGGACAGGATTAGTGCAGACCACCTGGCCCCCCCTGTGTGCCCTGAGCTGGGGATGGAGCATCCCCGGTGTTGGGTCCTCTTGCTTTGCCCGGGTTCTTGTGCAGCTGGCTGTGCTGTGGCATCTCCAAAGGGGGTGGGCAGCCTTGTTCGCAAGAGGAGGCAGAAACCAGGGGGGTTTCTGAGAGGATGGAGTGGAAGGTGCCTTTTCCCATCTGGAGCAATGAGCCCCTTTGTGCACCCCTTTTTTAGACCTTGCCGTCCTTGTACTCTTCATCGAAATAGCAGGAAAATGCTGCTTTTCCCAAAGCCCGGTGCAAGGGGACCACCACTTCATGCTGCAAGCTCAGGAGCCAGACAGTGGCTTAAAGACTAAATATACCTGCTGCTGCAGCTCTTGGCTTCTACAAAAATAAATCTTACGGAGGTAACTTTTTGCTGTGCGGTTCTCAGGGCTGGCTCTGTTGTGGTTTCCACTGAGATAGCATTTGGCTAACACAGCCAAACATGAGTGGAACAAGCCTGGAGCTGTATAGAAAGTGATAAGATAAGGCAGGGTTGTGATTTGCCTGTCTGATCCTGAAGCTTTGTGCATTATTTAGTGTGTGTAGCAGGAGGTCAGTAGCCTCCTGATAATTTTCATTAGATTAGTTGGGCAGGATAATCACCCGCTCAGAAAAAAATAACTTGACACTGTCTGTTCAATAGTTGGGGTTTAACTGAAAATAAATAGTCTTGTAATTATAAGGACATTGCCAAGGTCAAGAGGCTCAAAGATTCACTTTCTTTTTTCCTCTGGTATGTTTACAGAGATCCTGCAATTCTTTGTGAGATTTTTTTTTTTCTCTCATAAATTCAAACCGAGAGCTTCGGAGCTCTTAAAGGAAATTCAGCACTTCCATAGCAGTGGACGTGAGTGGTGTTGCAATAGCCAAGTGGTGCTTGTGCCCCTCTGCAGCTGAGTGACCCCATGCTAATGAGCAGGGCACTCGCTAGCGAGCTGGGAGTGCGTGCCGCCAGCCCAAGCAGACCTAACTGGGGCAGAGATGCTCTTCTCTCCTCATCTAATTGTGGGATGGATCCAGCACAGAAGACCAGGCTGGGCATTGCTCCCTGCTAATGTGGCAGAGGGTATCCCTCCTTGGGAGTGGTCAGCCCAGCATGAGTGCCGCGCTGTTGAAATGAGAGCATGCATTAGCTCCTGGGGGTAACTTTACTGCTGTAGGTAGCTGCTGCTTTCAGAGAGCCCAGGAAGGAAGAGGTGGGAGTGAAGCTGATGCCCTAATCAGTACCAATGGGCTCTGCAAAGGGGAATCTGCTAAGGAAGCAAATAGGATATTAAAGCTGGGGTTGGTGCTTGTTCACTGCAAAAATGCCTGCCCTTTTCCACCCTAGAAGTGGCTGTACTTGCTATTTATCTTCCTCAGTTGCATGCAAAAATGAAGCCTGGAGGGATCTTTGTAATCTTCTAATCTGGCGGGCTGCAGGACCAGTGCTTGCTGGGTGAGATCTGGGTACAGCTTGCAGGTGCTCAGGTTTTAGAGCTGGTAGTGTCCAAAGTGATGGAGAGCTTGGTGGGTCCATTGCTGTGTCCAAGCTGCCCAGAGAAGTTGTGGAGTCTCCTTCTCTGGAGATACTCAGAACTCGCCTGGATGCATTCCTGTGCAATCTGCTGTAGGTGAACCTGCTTTGGCGGGGGGGTTGGACTAGATGATCTCCAGAGGTACCTTCCAGCCCCTATCGTTCTGTGATTCTGTGGGTGCTGTGGTTCCTCAGTAGTATGTTGCGATGGCAGGTAGCCTTGCTTTGAACCAAGCAGAGGTGTGGAATATATGGGGGAAGCTCTCAGCTTGCTGTCCTGAGCTTGGCTGCGAGCCAGGAGAGCTGCTGGCTGTGCAGGGAGACTTCAGACCCAGTAACCTATATGGCAGAAGAGGCAGCGTTTACATGTTTGTTGCCAGCTCTGCATGTCTGCCATGGAAAAAGGGAGCTGCTGATGTGGCAGACAAGCTAGTGCATTGAGCCCTTGCTGCTCTTGGGTTTTGTTTTTCCCCAGCCTAATGACCCGTAAGTGGGGATTCTCGTCAGCGGAGCTGGTGGGGCTCATGCTCAGCCCATCTTCGCCAGGAATCTGCTGCTCTCATTCCCTGTCACAGGCTTTAACGGACGCCTGAGGGAAAGCGAGGGCACAGCTCGGCCTGATGTGCCAAGTGACTGATGGTGTAGTCTGATGACTGACGCCACGCGTCCGTGGCCGGCGCGCGGGTGCTCCCTTGCTCTTCCTCTGAGGGAGATGGGAGAGAGGGGGCTGCCTTGACAGCTTGTTTTGAAAGCAAAATGACTCCAGGGCTGGATTCTTCCCCCCCCGCCCCCCCCCCGCCAACATCATCTCCCCCCCACCTTTTTCTTTTTTGCTTGACAGAAAAAGCATAACTCGTCTTCGTTTAATTGGTGCTTTGTGCCTGTCTCCTGCCAGAACTCAGCAGAGAGAGGGCTGGCTGGATCAAAACAGCTTGACGTTGGGAAGCTGTCAGATGTTTGGCCTGCCAGTTTAAAACAAAAAAATCAACTTTTATTTCTGCCCCCCGCCCCCCCTGCCCCAGTTGTAAGCCAATTCCTCGTGCACCGTAAAAGCGAAGTGGTGGATGCTGTTGTAAGCCCTCCTCAGAAGATACCCCGTTGGAGGAGCCCGACTGACATGGGGAGCACGTGGCTGAGCGCCAGCGAGACAGCATGCCGTGTGCTTGACCTTCTGCTGAGCGTGGGGTTTGGAGCATCTAATTGACGTGTTCTTGTAAGGCTTCAGACCGTTTCATGATCTTACAAATAAGACCTGCCGGTGCCTGAAACACAAAACAAATGCGTCGTGGATCAAGCGGGGAAGCGCTCTGTACTCTGCGGGCAGCTCCGCAGCATGCTGGCAGCAGGGTTAGCAGATCTGGCCGTGCTGCCTGTTCAGTGGTGCTTCCTGCGTAAGCAGGGCAAAAGTAGGGTTAGAGCAGTGCGCCGGGCTCTCCGGGAAGGTCCCTTCAAACACCCTGTTGCAGTTTCCATCTCTGTTGAACATCTGTGATGATATGAGGCCAGGTAGCATCTCCTGGGGCGGGGGGGGGCATATCTGGGAGGGAGTCCGTGCCCTTGCGCTGTCTTCAAGCTCTAACTCTGGCAGAAAACAACACGGGGTAGCCTGCGCTGTAAGACCTGCTGGAGCCTTTGCAGGCTATGCTTGCCCTGGTCTTTGCAGAGCAAAAGCAGCCAAATAGTTTGCTGCAACACGTGGCTCGTGCCTGGCTGAGCACTCCTCCCTCCAAGGGGCTCCAGCTGCTCTCCTGGACTTCTGGAAGGAGCTGGGTGTCTCCCAGTGCTGCCCTGCCTGTTGGGGTGGTTGGGTCAAGAGCCCTTCCTGGGGGATAGGGCATGGACTAGGTGTCCCCTTGAGGTCCCTTCCAGCTGGAGCTGTCCCTGTGCAAGGGGACAGCAAGAAAGTCAATTGCTTGGATTTTTTTGTCTCTATTGTGGAGTTTGCAGGTGCTTCTGCCCTTCCCCAGCCAGAGGCAGGGGCAAGGCAGCAACTTGCAGCTTGTTCTGGTTTGGAGGGATGGCTTAGCCCGGCTGGGCTGTGCTTCTAGCTCTCTGCCTTACACAAGCACAGGTAGCTTTTGGTGCCGACCAGCCCTGGTGCATGTGGGGCAGAGGAAATGGAGGTGATTACAAGGGCGTTCACAGCAGTTGCTTGGTCACTTCTGAGGCATCAGAGCAAACTTGGTGCTGGGGCAATGCTTCGGTAGCTGTTTCTGGGGCTTCTTCTCAGGATGATAGGAGCAAAGCATAAAGTGGCTTGTCTATGAATATTAGGCTGTCCCGGGGGCATCCTGGGGCGGCTTGCTGTAGGTGGTGAGCAGTGTCTTCCTTTGGGGGAAAGGGGATCCTGGGAAGGGGCTGAAGGGAGGATGTATCTGCAGTATTTGCAGCTGGAGGTAGGTGGGATCTCAGCAGGGCCCATTTGCCCAAAGAACGGCTTGCTGCAGCAAGGGGCATGTGCGAAAGTGGGAGCCTGGAGGAGCTGGGTGCAGCCGGAGGGGTGGAGTGGTGTTACAGTTGGTGTCATTGGGCCAGGGAGGTACTGTGGTGAGCAGGAGATGGTCAGGATGGGAGTATAGTTGCTGTGGAGGCATCTGGAAAGAGAATTGAGAAATAGGCTTGTGCTGGGCTGAATGGGAAGTGATAGCCAGGTCTCCATGAGGAGATGTCAGAGTGATACTGCTACGGTTTACTTCGCACAGCATCGAAGGGCTGTGAGTGGGGTCTCCTTAGCGCTTGGTAGGTGCTTCTCTACAGAGGAGACGGGAAAGGGTCAGAGCTGAGTCCTGGCTGGACTGATGCAAGTCCAGAGTCACTTTACTGTCCGTGGTGAATGGTGCTGCTACAATGATCTTACCCCACTCTTGAGACAGGCAAGGAGGTGAAACACCATCTGTGAGAGACCGAAGCCCTGATGGGCTGCATCTGTTGTGAGAGATGGGGTTGTTTAGATTGTGGACAGGGCTGGATGCCCAAAGGAAGAGGTGTTTGAGGGAAGCAGACTCTTGTGGCTTGTTCCTTATTGTATTTCATATGGGAGCTTTGGACACTCTTATGGGAAGGAAGAAAAAACAAATAGCAGCTCCATCAAAGTAAAATCCTAATTTGTCAAATCATCTTGTCCAAGACTGTCTGCACTCTGCATGTAGGATTTTTCTTCACTTTTTTTGGGACTGCTCCAGGCATCCTCCCTTGGGGTCGTTTCTCTCTCTCCCATCCACAGCCTTCTTGCAGCCACCCGGAGCCTTTTCCAGCTTGTTCTCTGCTCTGGGCTGAGCAAGGCATTGATGCTCTGGATCTGTCTTGCTTCTGAATTTGCAGAATGTATTCAGCAAATCAGTATTTCAAACCCTCCCCAGAATTGGCTGTGTTGATCTGCAACTGTGGGAGAAGCCAGCAGCCAGTTTTGTGGGCCGCTTCCGTTTTTAGCTCCAGGTCTTCAGTCGCAGGGCTCCCACCCCACCATGCTGACAGCTGTGGTTGCCCTCCTTGGGGATGTCTGGAGGAGAGCAGGGCAAGGTGCTCTAACCTGGTAGTTTGAGAGGTAATGCGATGAGTCTTTTCTGCTTTTCCTTCTGACCCTCCTTCTGCCTGTGCTTTAGTTACTGTGTTCTTGCCGGTAGAAAATAACTAGTATATACCTGTTCTTAAGTTCCTGAGGAGTCTTAACCTTATTTCTAGGTGGGAAATACCGTACTCCATAGGACAGAAATTGAGGGCTGCAGTAATTCCAGCATTGCACTGTAGCCTCTGGGGAGCAGCTGACTGCTTCCCTGGGACAGATGCTTTGTTGGTATCTCCTTGCTCTTGCTGCCAGATGTGTGATGGACAGTGGCTCCTCTGCCCTGAGTCTGGGAACAGGGCTATGGGGGGAGACGAAAGTGAGGAGGAGTGGTGCCCCCCAGCAGAGGAGGTTTGGTTGGGAGCTTTGTACATTGCACCTTGCCCCAGGGACCAACTTTCTTCTCCTTCAGCCTGATGATAGCTCAGCCTGCTGCAAGCTCTTGCTGTTTGTGCCTTTCCAGGTGGAGAAGGTGCAGGGAGCAGAGGAGGGCATGTCCCCTTCCTGCGTCCCTCTTCCCCATCAGTGAGATTCAAAGCCGGGGTGGGAGTCCCTCTTGCAGAGGTGAGTGGGGAGCCCCTAATTGCCCCTCTTCCCAAGGCTCCTGTGTGTGTTAACGACCTGTAATGGGATGGGTTGTGTTAGCCTATTAAGCCCCAATGGGGTTCCTTGTCGACTTAAAAGTGTGAGGAATTTCACTCAACCATGTTAAAACATTTCCACCCCCTTTAATAGCTTCACGCATTGATTTAACCCTGTGGCAGCTGGGGTTGTTTGCTGGGAAAAGCCATCTGGCTCTCCCGGGCCTCCTGTCCTGTCTTCGTGCAGCTACTCTGGCCAACGCTTGCATTTCTGGGGGATCTTATTAGCAGGAGGGTTGCTCTAGCTCTTGCCTCTGCAGTCCTCCCGGTGGCTGGCTGGACAGAGCCGGTGTGGGAAGCGATTTTCCTTCTATTGCGCTGAGCGTGGTCTTCCTTTGCTGCTTTTAATGAGAGTAATTTTGCCCTGGTTTGTATCAGCCGCAGCCCACCTGTGCTGCCAATTACACCGGCGGATTTGGTGTGACCTGCGGAGCTGGGATCAGGGTGTCCGAGGTTTAAGTGTTTCTGAGCTGCAAGGTGTGAAAAATCTCACCAGTGTTGAAACAGAGAGGGGTGGGGGAGCAGCTTTCTGGGTTATGAAAGACCTAAGGACATGCCGGGATCAGGTGCTGTTGATCTCTGGGGATTGTAGAGAATCAAGGGCTTGCTAATTGCAGGCGTGTTGCCAGCATGTTGGGAAAGAAATTCTCCTTAATCACAGGCTGTGTGCCCTAATTTTTTTTTTTTTTTGTTATTGAATTAGTTAAATGTGTATTGTAACACCTGGGTGCCTGGGTAGGCTGGGAAGGCTACGCGTGCGGACCTGAAGTGTGTGCCTGTATGCAAACACGCTGACAGGGCTCCGCGGGAGTGAGGGTGGCGGTTCTGCTACATAAACACGATGCATCTGTCATGCATTTCCCATTTCTGGAGAAGCTGGCATGCAGGCCAGCGTGCGCCTTGCTCACGCTGACCCCGGCACCGTCCAAGAGCATTCTGCAGTGTCCGCATAGCCGTGACTTCCTTCTGGCTGGTGGCTGATGCCTCCTTGTAATAACTGTTGTTGTTATTGTCATGGTTTCAGTCATTGCAGGGCAGGTTTGAAGGAGAGTATTGGCTGGAGTTGTGTTAGCCTGTGTCCTTCAGGGCCCCAGGCAAAAGGCAGTGGCGGGCGTGTGGAAATCAGGGTATCTGGGTGATTGCCACACCAGTGAGCCCTGTCCTAGGGCTTGGAGCCTCTGCTGATATTTCTGCACCAATGAGAAGCCCCCCTGTGCAAATACACTGATACCTGAGGCACGCATTTAAAGTTTTGGCTGGTTCAAGATGCTCTGCTAGGGCCCAGCACCTGAGGGTTGGGAGAAGACAGAGTGTTTTGGAGGCTGGATGGGCACTGCAGGGACTTGGCGGATGCTGTGGTCCTGGCTTGGTGCGAAGCAGGAGGCACAGCCTGTGGGGAGAGCAATCTCTGGCAGCATGGCTGCATTTAGCATGACCTACAGCAATAACACTAGTGTCATCTCTTGTTTTGTCGAGGTTTCTGGTGTGGGTAGCAGCACGTGTTTTTGCTAGCAAGCAGTGCTCAAAAGGCTGCGCATGAGGGTACTTGGTGAATTTTGGGGCAGAAGCTGTGCTGGCTCTTGCCCTGGGTGCAGGTCAGCTGTCTCCTTGGTGTGTCATTCAAAAGTGCTGTGCTCTGTACTAATACCTCTGCAATTAGGTGCTAAGAAGGTGGGGCAAATTTTCAAGGTGGGGCAATTGGAGGGAGAGCTGCAAATGAATGAGGAGGTGTTAGCAGGCTCCATCCTCAAAGCAGCGGAGTGGGGATTGATGCATTTTGAAGAAATGTGAAGATGCTGTTGATGAAATGAAGGCTAGCTTCTATTTCAAAGGTTTAGACCGTCTTTGGACACCCTGGCATAGCCTGGCCTGGGTCTGTTCTTTCTTGGCAAGGATATTCTTGTAAATGGAAATGCTGGCCTGGGTGACCTTCTGTGTCTGGCTGTAGGAGGAAATGTGCTGAGCTGAAACAAGTGTTTCCAGAGCTGAGCTCTCAGGCTCAGGGTCTGTTGATATCCCTGCTGAGATGCTGGGGCTGGCAGCTGGGCTGCAGTCCTTCTCAAGTGCCTGGGCTTGCTCCCAACCCAGGCCCATCAGACCACTTGTGATATGAGCTTGCTTCTGACTCTGAAGGTCAAATGGCTTGCAGCAGGGTGACAAAGGAGCCCTTGATCTGAAAGGGAGATTGTTCTTGTGCCTCCCCCCAGGAGGGGTCTCGTGGGCTGGGATGCGTGCTGGCTGAAAGGAATGCTTAAAATGCTCTTTCTTTGCTCCTTTCAAAAGCCCTTGCAAATGTGAATCAAAATATCTGCCCCAGTGCTTTCCTACTGTATGCTGCAGACTGGCTTATTCCCTGAGAGTGGCTTGATCAGTACAGCCAAATGTCCTGGGGTCCTGTCCCTGACAGCAGACAGCAATGCACATGCAAGGAAAGGCGTAAGAGCAGGAGAGCAGGGTGAGCACGCGCTGGTGTAGCTCCAACCTTTGACAGCATGTGGCTCAAATGTCTTCGGCCAGAAGTAAAGAGATTTTTTTTTTTTTTTTCCCTCTGCTGTGAATTTGTCCAAGTGCATAGATTCAAGAAAGCAAATCTTGATTACCCGCAGCAACCTCCGGCCAGTAGTCCCACCACTTTGCTACACCTCTTGTGAAGAGCTGGTCCTTTCTGCGTTAGGGACCCGCTGCCTTTTTCTGTCTCCTGCTGTGAGGGCTTGAGCGCTGTCAAGGGCTGAGTGGGAGACTGGTGCCTCACACTCCACCAGTGCAAAGCCTGTGCTTGTGTTATCTCCAGCCCTGCAGCTGCAAGGTATCCTCCAGCAAGGCTATGGGCTATGAGGAGTCTTGCATGATGCTGTGCACCCCAGCCTCATGTGGCATCCCTTCTCTGCCCGGCCATGCTTTGTCAGGTGTCTGCAGGCACATGTTTCGTGCTGTGCCACAAATATTAGTTGCACATCTCCAGTGCTGATGTGTGACAGCTTGTTTCTGCAGGGAGGCTGCAGCTGGGTGTAAGTTGCTCCTGGGGTCCCATGTGCATGTGCCGGGCTGTTGTGCTGCAGCCGTGAGGCACATCCCAACCGCATCTCACTGAGATTTTCCCTGGCTCTTTCTCTTCTTGGGGCTTTGTTCAATTATGTTTTGGCAATAAAGCAACTGAGGGCTCTCATATTGGGCAAATAAAATGTCAGCATCTCAGCCTGAAAAATAGCTCATAAATTTCTCTATACAAATTTAAATTAAAAAAGAAAAGCTGTAAACTGGCAGCACCCATTCTGGTGAGCCTTTGGCAGTGGGCGTTTGATCGCAAGGAATAGGGGTTGGGGGAACTTCTGCATTGCAAGAAGCTGTGCTGGGGCTTGAGGGAGGCTGTGACGACTAGATTGATCATACAATCTTAATCCATTGGTGATGGTGTGTTAATTACTGCCTTCGTGTGTTAACATGACACTTACACCAGGGGGACCTGTCATACCCTTAACTTCTTGCAAGTTGTCCTGATGGTGACTATCATTCCTGTCACATGAGCTGTAAATTGAAGGCAGGTCCCTGGGAGGCAATGAGTCTACTTATGCATGTCAAAGGGCTTGCCAGTTGGAGCAGCATGGCCCACATTGCATTTGTAGCCTGATTTGCAAGCTTCCTGCTCCGCTCCTGCTGCAACTGTGGCTTTCTACCGTCTGCTTGTCCTTGAGCTGCAGAGCATGGCTCTTGGCCCGAGCAGTGATGTGCAAGGATGTTCGCAGAGCAGGGATGAGTTGCCTTGCGCCCAGGGAGGAAACACCAGCAGGAAAGATGCTGGGAGCTCCCAGCTGCACCATGTGCCTGTTGTGCTTTGCTGGGAATGATGTTCAGGCAGATGGGAGTATTTTGGTCTTGCTCCCCAGCTGCTCTAGGCCTGTGCTGCAGAGCTGCAGGCAGGAAGCTTTTTGCAGTTTCTTGCAAGATGCAGGCTTGCTAAGTGCTATGGGGTTAGGATAACCCTCACCTGGGTCTAGCTTGCAGATGTGGTGGGTTGCAACCCTGGTAGCAGTTTGCCTATGTGCCTGGTTAACCAAAAGCTGAGTGGCTGTAGTTCTTTCCTTAGGAAAAAAGCAAGTACCTGCTGGCTTGTGTTCCCCCAGGTGAGGCAAGGTGTGAGCAGCCAGACTGCAGCCAGTGGAAAGCGTGTTCCTTGCATGCCATTAAGTCGCGCATGTTGCTATTACAGCCGGCTGTGAAACGCTTGGGGGATTTCTCTGCTTTCTCCATGTAAGTGTAATACAAAATCTAATCTACTTAAGATGCAAGTCTGCATCCACTCCTTCCACCCTGCAGCTCTGGGTCATGGATGGTCACTTAAAAATCACAGCACTCTGTTTGTCTTGAACTGAAGGAGGCTATGTGACCCGCAGACTCTGACCAAGAGATGCTGCACAGGCAGGTGAGGGAGAGGAGAAAATGTATTTTTTTTTTTTTATCCTCTTGTTCCTTGTACCCTCCCTTTGAAATGCTCTGACCTATTTAGGGAGTGGATGGTCAGGAGGCTGGCAAGGATGGGAGGACGAGGGTGAACTGTCACTTGGTGCTGGTCCAGAGTACCTGAGGAGCTTCTGCAGGGCTGCCCAGGCATTCCTGCTGGAGGAGGATGAAGTGTCTGGGCTGTCGGCAGCCGATGGACAGCCCCACTGTGCCCCCCCTGCCTGAATCTGCTGGCCCAAGTGCTTTTCCCTGGGGGACGGGGACCTGCCAAAGGGCACTTTGGCTTTCCCTTCTGTTGTTCCCCACAGGGCATTCAAATACAAAGCTGCCAGGTTTCCCCAGCCTCTTCCAGCTCCTGGGGGACAGGCATGGCTAAGCCCACTCAGTGCTACCTGCAATCCACCTGGCTGGCCCTGGTGCCTCCCCCGAGAGCTGAGGAGTGTAGGAAAGAAGTGGCACAGACTGTAAAGGAACTGGCTGGTGTGCTTTGCTCTTCCCCTCTTAAACAGATCATGCAGCTGATCAGCAATCCTGGCAGGTTCCCGGTTCCCAGGAGCGGGAGTATCATGGTGATGCAGGGAGCAGAGGGAGGTCAGAAAGGGGACTGGGAGGTCAGGGCTCAAATCCAGCCGAGGGTAGTGTCACCCCGGGCTCCCCCAGGTGATTTGCAGGAGGATATCGCTGATGCGTGGGCAGTGCAGTGGGGGTTACTATGATCCCTTTAACAAGACACTTCCGGAGGCACTTAAGAATCAGGTCTCTGGCCCCAGATACAGTGCCCTGTTGTGTCTAGGCTGGGCTGAGGACAGCCTGGCAGAAGGTTATCTTGTGGCAGAGCACAAAGCGGGTTTCTCTGAAACGCTGCGGAAGGAAGGAAATCTCCCCTCCTGTTTGTTTCCGAATCCTCTTCTAATCAGATGGATTAGGTTGATTGTCAGCATGGCAGTGCTGTGACTGTCTAGATGATAACTTCAACTTTTTTGTCTTAAGCAATGGAAAGTACCAGCAAAAAGTCTGTTTGCAGGAAATGACTTAAAAAAGCAACTGCCCCCCCCAAAGCTCGTTGTATCTCATCTGATCTTTGGCTGTACAAGAGCTTAGGCCAGCAGAACCTTAGGTGGAACAAGCTCCTGTTTTGGTGCTCAAATGCATAAGGATACCTTGTCGTGCTGTTAAGGCTGGAGTGCGTGTACATCACCCGCTCCCCTGCTGCATCAGGGAAGCAGGGGGAGTTTTAAGGCCCCCTTGGTTATAAAGCTTCTTTCTTTCCTGGTCTTGCTGTGGCCACAAAGATCTGAGTCTTCAGGACAGAATTCCTTGACTTCTGAGGGCCACCTTGCCTCTTTTGACAAACATCCGTGGGCTGTTCTGTGAAGTGCTGCATCATTTCTCTGCTTATGAACTTGCTCTCTCCTATAGCTGCTTGTGTGCACAAGTGCTGTTGTATGGGTGTGAGGCTTTGCCTTCACAGCTGCACTTGGGCTGCTCTGTGACGCCTTCAATGTCTGGGGTTGAGAAGTGCTGGTGTGGGGAGCTCCACACTGATGCATGGGGCTATGAAGGGAGACCAGCACCTGGAAAACCTCCCCTCATAGCATGGGTTGCATTTCTCTCTTCTGGTGTCAGTCAGTAATGCCTGACTGAGCTCGTCATGCTTGGGAGAAGTTTGTCCCTGTCTTGCTAGCTTTGAGCCCTTCTCATACGCTTCCACCGGCAATTATTTCTGTGCTTTCTCCAGAGCTGTCACCAGTTTGGAGCAAAAACCTCTTCAGGACTGAATGCTCTTTTGTTATCACTTGGAGATACATGAGAGAGAAAGATTTTTCTGGGGGATGATAATGACCTTGTTGTGTTTGAGGTCGATGAAGCATCAAGCTGCTTCTTCTGGGGTGCCTGTGGCTCACTTTGTGTGTGTGAAGCTGAAGCCTTTCTTTTAGGGAAGGATCTCTTGGTTGGTCACAGCTTCTAGCGCTACCTGCAACCACCAACCTCCTGTGATAGCTATTCATCCTGGGAGATGAATCTTTCCCTGTTTCAGGCATCTTCATACCAGGGATATTGTCCTAGTAGGGGAAGCTGTGGAGAGAAGGGAAAGGGCTTTCTTCTGCCCCCCCACCCCAAACTCAGTCATCATAGAATCATAGAATCGTTTAGGTTGGAAAAGACCATTAAGATCATCAAGTCCAACCATTAACCTAACACTGCCAAGTCCACCACTAAACCATGTCACTGTCATTCAAACAAGACCCTCAGTGTTGAAGCATCCTGAAGTCTCTCCAACACCTTGGATGTGCTCACGCTGAGGCTTGCATGCAGTGGCACAGAGGGTCCATGCTTGCCCTTGGCCGCTCCTGGAAGCTAGGCTGTGCCAGAGTCAGTGTCAGACTGGTATCCCACTTGCCCTCTGAGCTGTGCCACTGGCCAGCAGACTCCAAAGCTGGTGACCCATCAGGATGCAGTGCCGGAGCTTCTCTTGGCACTTTCTCCCATGTACTTGGCTGCAAGCCCTGTGATGTCTGCCATCTCTGCTTGGAGGGGACAGGCGTGCTGGGGGTTTGATCTTGCCAGCTGCTGGCAATAGCTCATTTTAATTTCCGTAATGGACCTGGTTCCTGCAGAGATGGTCCAGAGAGAGATAAATCACAGGGCTTGCAGAAGAGGGGTGGGGGCACCAGGTGAAGGAAGAGCCCATCTAGTTCCCATCCAGTTTCTTCCTGTGTCTCTTGTCTTTGCCAAGGCAGACCCACTTCCTGCAGTCCTGGATGCTCTCCAGTATCTTACAGTTTACCAGGCTGGAGATAGTATAAATCACACTTGGAAGATGCTGAACCAGAGAGTTTCCTGACCCTGTTGGGAGTGGGGAGGGAAGAAGAGGAGCAAGAAGGGCTGAAGAGGGAGGAGAGCTGAGGCTTGAGTGAATGGGAGGTGATTTTTGGGTAAGGGAGAATATTAGGCAAGCAGAAGCCAGGCTCAGCGTGCAGCAAGGCTGTTTGGAAGGAAGGTGGTATACTGCTGCAGCATGTCACTGCTGCTTCCCATCACTCTTTCCCCACCTGTCCCGAACGCTCAGCATTTGGCACGAGGGTTGCAGGAGCTGGCTTGGAGGTAGGTGATGGTTCCAGACCTATGCATCCCACCATCCGGCGGAGGAAAACAGCACTGCTGGGGGTAGTCCTGTATGCAGCTACCCTGCATCCCAGCTGACCAGACCTCTGCTGCTTCCCTGGTTCAGGCTAATGCTATCTAAAGGTCTGCTGTCTGGTTTTAGCACGTGGGCTGTATGCAGCATCTCTTCTGGATCTTCTCTTCAGGGCTTTTCTGGAAAAACCAACCTAGAATATGCTGCCAAAACAAATTTTTTTCCTGTAAGTCTTCCTGCTTAGCTACTTTTTTCTGCATGTCTGCTAATGCTTCCTTCTCTACCCAACTTTCAGCACTGCTGAGCACAGGGACTTTTTGCAGCCAGCTGGTGAAATGTGGTCCTTGAATGTCTTTTTGAAAATCCTCTAAGTGAGGGTGAGCTGTGAGATGCCAGGGGTGGGACAGTGAGTGACCTGGGGACCACATGTCTATCCAGTCACCTCCTGGGAGGCTCCAGCCAGCCATGGCAGCAGGGTAGAAGTAGACAAAGCTTAGCAGCCGAGAAGAGCTCCCTTGTGCTCACACGATGGCGAAAAAGGTCCCAGAGCTTAAAAAAAAGACTGAAAAGGAAGAAAAACTTCTTTGCTTTTCCGAGTCCTCTTTTTCTCAGACTGACAAGCAAGGTACTGTTGCCCAGGTGAGGAGGCAACCTGGAGGATGACAGGACAAAACCCACACAAGTCAGTGGGCAGATAGGAATTGAACACTGCCCTGCTCCAGCACTGCCCAGTTAGAGCCACTCTCCTGCGTAAGCTCAAGGAGGCAACTTGTGCTGCACAGATGACCCTGGGCCTCTGTTGTCCTGGCCTGACTACAAGCCCATGTCTCTCTGTGCCTGCAGGTCCTTCAAGTGGCTCAGTTTGGTTTGTAGCATTCTCAGCAGCTCTTCTGCCCCTTGTCCCTGTGCTGCAGTCTTTCCTGTTTGCTCGGAGCTGGTGGAGACCAGAATGAGCCTCACAGCTTGTAACGAGCATGGATAATATGGATCAGAAGTGCTCTGGGAAATGATGTTTTCCTTCAATTATCTGTGCTTGTTACCCATGGTAAAGGGAGGAAGTGCCCTTGAAGGTGAAGGGTGGGTAGAGTTCATGCAAAACCCAAACAGCCTGTTCTTGGCTGGTGCTTCCCTCCTTCCCTACTCACTCCCTTTGCACTGATGCCTGAAAGCCATGCTTGTGCAAAGATGTTTGAACGGGGTTGCTCCAGCCTCCACCAGCCCTGCAGAGGTGGTTGCAGATTCGCAATTCAGGCAGTGGAGAAGGAGCATGCAGCATAGTCTGCTCTGGGGCTTGCAACCCGTTGCCTTCCTCTCTCCAGACCTGCTTTTTTTGCCCCACCTGCTGTCTTTGCATAGGCTGTAAATCTTCCTGGCCAGGGCCTCTTGCTGTGCGTGCGGTGTTGGAGCCGCTGTCTCAGCGGGAGGCTCTGGGCATGCTGCAGAGACAAGGGTGCAAACGGGTGGTGGGGACAAGATGGCTTGGCACTGCCCCGGCTGACGCAGCGAGCCTGGGAGGCTGCTGTTGAGGTGATGGCATTGCAAGTAGGCAGAGGTCTGGGGACCAAAGGGTTTGTGTTGGTCCTAGCTGCCTTCAGGAGAAGGTGATGGGAAGGCTGTAGATGAAGCAGTGAAGGACTGGTGTGGGGTAAGAAATCCCCGAGGCAGGATTCTTTCTGGGAAGCTGTGGGCAGTTTTGTATCCCCAAGATACCTTGCCCAGTTGCATTTTTAGGTCAGTGATTCACTACCTGGGGAAACTGAAGTAGAAAGCGGACTCAAAAATGACAGGCTCTGAGACGTGTAAAGTGGCCCTGGAGGACTGCATCAGGGAAAGAACCATGAAAAGAAGAAATTCAGGATGAAAAATGCAGCAGTGAGGGATGTAAAATGGAGAAGAAAAGAAGAGTGCTCATATATGGATTTCTGGAGGGACTGGGAAGAGTGGTCAAGCTATTAAAAACTTGTAATGTCTGCAGGGATGCTGCTGGATGCCAGAGAGGAGTGTGGAGGGTGGACACTGTTGAATGCAATGGGATGAAACTATAAGTTACGGTGTGGAGGTGTCTGAGCTGTACGATCTCAGCCCTTCCAGCTGGCAATGGAAGGAGGGAGAAAGGCTTTTTAACAGTACTGCCAGGGAGAAGTAAACACAAGGGAGACAATAGGTCTATTATACATTTGGTTTCTCACCAATTTCTTTTCCCTTCTCAAATGACTGAGATCCTCACCTCACCTGTCTTTAGCAAGATTAAAAAAGCCCAAAGAGGTGTGGGGGAGACTCGGAACAAAAGATGACTATACAGAAATAGCTATTAAGAAAAGCTTGAGGGTACTTTGCAAGCATCTCAAACGCTTGGCTAACCTCAGTAAATAGTCTTCAGGGCATTAGGGGAATTAGTGATTGAATGTAAGTAACCCGTGTCCCTTTGCTTGGAAAAAAGAAGGGAGCCTGGTGGCAGGGGTGTTGCAGTGCAGGGTGGGTACCAGGCTGAGGGACGAGATGCGCTCCCAGCTGGTTGTTCCTCTCCATGCAGGAAGCTGTGTGATGTCTCTGCTCCCTCCGCTTGCAGCTTGGCTCTCCGGGATGCAGCCCTGCGGTGGGATTACAGCCCCAGTCTGGCAGCAGCTGATCTGTGCCATTTATTACTCAGCTCAAGCAGGCGTCCTGGGCAGCCTTGCTTTAAAGGTGAAGTGAGCGCTGTAATTGGAGGGAGGAGTGAAGAGCAGGTTTCAGTGTTGCAGCTGGGTTTTAGAGCAGTGTTTGATGCAAAGCTTCCCCGGTGAAAACAGTTTCAATATGGAAGCGGGAATGAAAGGACAGTGAGACTTCAAAGTGCTGGAGAAGCACATGGGATGCCTGTTCTCGCCTCTTAAGGTTGCTGGTCTGTCCTAATTGATCCTCCTCCTGATTCAGTGAGGATAGCTGACTTGCATTTTAAAAACAACATGTTTAAAAACAACTGCCTTCCCTTTTTCCAAATGACCATTGGCCTGACTGTCTTTAGTGAGACCATGGGCTGTCTCCGTTGGTAAGTTTTGCATGTGAAATGAAGAGCTAAAGGAAGGTGCAGAGGGATGTCTCGGGGTGGGCTGTCAGTAGATGCCCTTGGTCTTGCTACGTGGCTTGGCTTCTGGGTCATCTTTGTGGCTGGTCTGGAGGGAGAGGACCAGGGCATCTCCATTGCTCATCTGCCCTCATCTGTTATACCTGGGGGCTTAAGGGTGGGGTAGTTTGCAACTGGACCTGAGACTTGGGCATAACACTTCCCAGCCCAGGCTAGTTTGTTTGCCTTCTTACAGTGACCCACAACCTGAACTGTCTCCTTTGCCTTTGCTGTGCAGGATCTGAGCCCATAGCCCTTTCCAATCCTGCCTTTTGCCTAGCACATGCCCCACGCAGGAGCAGTTTTTCCTTCTCCCCTCTTGGGAAGGGCACTTAGCAGGAACCTGAGCAAAGGGCAGACGTGACCTCTTCCCCCTTGGCAGCCCCGGAGATGAGGTCCCTGCTGCCAGCAGAAATCTTCTCCCTGCACTGGTACTTTTGCAGGGGGCGATTAAATCCTCTCCTGATCGTCTCTTGGCTTATTTGAACCAACTGAGCACTCGAGCCTGCGGCTGCACAGCAGGCTTTCAGGTTCCCGACTCATTCTCCTAATTCTTCTTGGAAGCTGTTCTACTTCCACAACCTCATTTTTGCGAGCACGGACACCGGCACTAAAGGCAGCAGCCAGGAATAGTCTCACTGTGCTCGAGCAAGAGCTGATACTAAGCTCATGCTGTTCAGGATGCTCCCTGGTGTATGCAGGGTATTTTTTCCCCTTAATTACACCCCTGCCCTTGAACAGCCTGACTTGTGTGTAGGAGCCACAGAGGAGATTTGGAACTGCATTTTAGTATATATGAGGCTGATTTAGACCAGCAAGTGGTTTGCGGTATTTGGCTATGCTGGCACACACGGTGCTGAGACTGTGAGGGGAGCTTCAGTGAAGGGTACACATCAAGGGGAGCCAGTTGCCCTTGTGACACTGGGTTTGCAACTGATGCGGCGGAGCAGGGGTTTGCTTATGCCGTGGCCTTGCATCTGAGGGTAGGGATGAAATAGTGATGATTACTTGGGAGGATCGGCTTTCCGCTGAGCAAGTAGGTGGAAAGTCAGGCAACAAAATTAGCTGAATACACAAACAGTCAGGGCTGGAAGAGGTTCTCTCCCTGGGGAGAGATTAAGGCATGTGGTGTCTTACGTAGTGGCGATGGCCCGTGCGCTCTTGCCGTGCCTTGGCGCTCTGAGCGGACAGTTGTTGAGCTGTTGGCTTTGTGCTCTGTCCTCATCGCTCCCAGCTCCTTTCCGGTGACCAGCTGGGGTTGAATATCTTGTGACACATGCTCAGTCCTTCTTGCTGCTCTTTTCCCACAGGTGGCTGGGTGCTCTGCCCCAAGCCTTTCCTCCCTGGGACAGTTGAGCTCAGCTTTGCATCTTGTCTGGATCCATATACGACTCGCAGGGTGTGAATGGTGCTGGGGGATAGGCAGGGCTCTGCAAGCCCTGTGCCACTAGTTTGTGCCAACTGAACTTTTAACAGCAGGGGCTGTACCTGTGAGCATCATATGAGACTTCAGAAATAGCTTTGATTGCACTTAGACAACCTCCCTGAGCTTCTGGGTGCTAATGTCAACACATCAGGTCCTGAGCACAGAGCAACAGGCATCTCTCTCAGCCTCTTCCCTGACACACAGGACTGCAGAGGAGGGGAGATGGGTGCAGTGGAGCATGGCAATAAAAATCTGCAGGTCTTCAGTTTGGCTCCTGGAAATGTAGAAATCAACAGTATGCTATTGGTCCTGTTGGCAGCCGGTGGGTGTGCAGTGATTTTTCCTTGGCTTACTGTAGCCGTGGTCTCCGTGGGAGGCTGTAGCTGCCCAGAGCCCTGCAGGCAGTAGCTCATTTTCCCATGCAGGTCTGGTAACATCCTACCCATATCATGTGAAAGGAAAAAAATAAAAAACATTTGTTGCATGTTTTTTCTGCAAGTGAGTCATATCTGCTGTTCAGTGTCAAAAGACCTTAGCAGGTGGAAACTCTTTTGCAAGAAACTTGATGCAGGAACTTAGCAAAGCCTCAAGATTATCTTATTTTTGAGAAGGATGAGCGCTCTGCCCCCAAACCTGCCTAACAGGATGTGGATAAACACTTGGCAAGGTCCAGACGTAAAGTCCTTTTTTGGGTCAGAATTCACAGTATGTGGCAAGGCAATAAGAGGCTTGAAGGTGTCTCAAGTGGTATTGCAAATAATCTCTTCAATTCTGCTTTTAATTTATGTCTGCTAATGAGCAGGGAGGAGTAGCAGAAGTCTTAAATTCAGGTCGTGTAACTTGGAAAAGAGAATGAAACTTGAGGAGTTGCCAAGAAAATAGCAAGGATGTGAGAAGAGTGTAAGGAAACTATAACCTAAGAGGATGAGAAATGAAAACTGCAGGCTACTGCAGGAGGGGGAATTCAGTCCTAAAGTGTAAGGGCTTTGGATGTTTCCTGTGCTGAAAGCATCAGGCTTCAAGCGTTTTGCAAATGGAGTACAGGGCCCAGATTTCCTTGTGCAGAGCTTGGTGTGCCCCATGCTGGGTTCCCATCAGCTGCCTGGCTCCAGATGTGCAGTTGTCCTGCTCAGGCAGAAGTGGGGATGGGAGGAGAGCTCTCTGGTGATCTCCTTCTTTGGTGTGAATGCCTAGGGACTTCCCCCCCAGTCTGGGGCTGCTGGTGGCTACTTATGGGCAGAGGTTAAGTGGGTGTTCCAGGAGCTTGCAGATAGCAGCTTGTCCTGGTTCTCTAGCTGTTTTTGAATAAAAGGGTCACCCTGACTCATGCTACTTGTTTGGCAGCATTTAGCACAGGGCCAATAACACTGGTGTCTTGTGGCTCCTTTGCCATGGATGCGTGTCACCAGAAAAGCAATAAGGAAGGAGTGTGGGGGGGTGTGAGGAACAGGTCTGGATTTTCTGTTCCCCTCTGACCTGCCCCCAACTCAGTCTGGGAAACCCTTAGGAGATGCCTTGAGGTGGAAAACACATACTGCAGAGGACTGGGACCGTGTTCTGCAAGGCCCGAAGGTGGCATGTGGCTCTGGCACCAAAAGCCAAAAAAATAACTGGGCTGTGCAAGTCGGGGGGCTTTTGCCCTGCTTCCCCCAGACCCACCAAGTGGGGCAGGGCTTTGCAACCGGGAACCTTAAACCAACAGTTTGGTCTCTGGCTCCGCCTGGCCAGTGTTGGAGAAGGCAGATGTTGAGTTGCATCTCTTCTCTCTCATGTTCACCCGGAGACCCCTGCATCCTTGGCTAGTAAATTACCAGCCTAAACTTCTCCACAGCAAACTGCAAGGTAAATAAATACTCTCTTTTAGAAACCTTTTTCCCAGTTAAATTGACCCCCTTGGTACTTTCATGCATTTCAAGAAGTCGGAACAGTTCACAATTGAAAACAAGCAGTCTTTAGCTCCTGCTGTGAAGGGAAATAGTCAGGCACCAGAAAGACTGTCATTTTAGCCCTGCTCTTACAAAAGAGGGTGTTACAGTAAACTTACTTATTTCACTGAAGGAGAATTCAGCAGACTTGACGGAAACCGGATGAGACAGGCACGGTAAATGGATTTTGCTGGCCGAATTGAAAGCAAAGAAACATGCATGTGCGGTGGCTGGTCAAAAATTGACTGTATCTTGCAGAAACCAGGAATGAATTAGGGACAGAGAATTAGCGAGCCCTGAAACAACATCTGTCTAGCTGTATTCAAGGTCCTGTTCACCTGTGGTATGCCTCTGATGGCAATTGAATGTAGCGAGCGGGGCGGCTCTGTTTAACTTCCTTGCTGCCTTGTAGCCCTATAGGCATGCTGGAAGGGTTGGGGTGCCTGCCTGGGGTCTGCTTGAATGGTGCTGTGGAGGTTCAGCAAGCTGCGGTGATGGTTTGGGCCTCAGGCAAGCTGAGGGGGCTTCCTCTGGATGCAGCATCCCATGTGCTTGGCACCAGCTGGTGGAGGTGGCTGGGAGCCGGTGGGGAGCTTTGGGGTAGAGCAAGGGAGAGGATGGATGTCTCCTGGTCCCTGATCCCTAGGGGAGGAGTGGTACCCAGCCCTGCTTGGGGGAGTTTCTCCAATGTTTCACCACCTTTTAGGGGGTGGATTTAGCTGCCCAGTGAGCACTGGGTGGGGATTGCAGCGGTTCATCCCCTTACCGGCACAGAGCGTTTGCTCCCTGGTCTTGCTGCAGCACTGACAGGGGCCCCTCTGATGAAGTGGGACCTATCCTGCCATGCTGACAGCTGTGTGGAGGGCCAGGCAGATCGAGTACTGGAGAGGTGTACAGGCTCTTATCTGCGACCTCTTCAACAACGGGCTCGCCGCCAGCAACACGAGAGCAAGGTTCTTGTGCTGGTGTCCTGCAGGAGTTCGTCTCGCTGAGCAAAGCTAATTGTTGCACCACTATAGCTTCCAAAAAAGGACTGATGCCGCCTTCCCTCCTGGGCTGGGGGGACTCCTTTCCTTCTGGAGATACAGAGGAGGCTCTGAGCTTCAGCCCCTGGGGGGTGACCAGGTGGGAGCTCAGCAGGGTGGTGGGCAGCACCCTTGGGTGCACTGTGCAGCCCCCCAGCCCAGTGAAGGAGCCTCAGAGCTGCCTGGGGCTCTGGTTAGTGTGTGAGGACAGCTACAGCAAAACAGCCTTTCTGGTGTTATCCTAAGGTAAATCAGCTTGGCAGGGAAGAATCCAAACGCCGGATTGAAATGTCTTCCTTAATCATATCCCAGTGTGTTCCCCTAGCAGAGGTTCTTCTTTCCTAACCAGAAGTGACATTGGCCATGTCTAATGCACAAAAGAGGGCTTTTGTGTGGCAAATCTGACCCAAAGTGTTAGGAAGGTGGGCTTGGTTCTTCCACATGGGCTGGCCTGCCTCCCCCGTAAGCACTGAGGCAGAAACATGCTTGTTAATAAAAAAAAAGTACTCTGCCTTTTACTAGTGGCTCTATTTACTTTGTTAAAGAGAAGTTATATTCTCCATCAGTATAAATCAGGAACAGTTGCCAGTGTTCTGTCCCTTGGCAGGCTGCTGAACCTCAGCTAGAGATGAAGAGCAGAGGGGCTTGAATAGGGGGCTGCAGTAACCAGGTAAAAACTAAAGAAAGACACAGGGGCTCTCAAGATTTGGGAGGATGCTTGGGTACAGGTGGCCTGGGAAGTGTTTAAGAAGTGCCTGTTTAGCATTAGAGCAGAACGTCCTACACGGTAACCCATAGAGCATTTTGATCTGTGGGCTGATAATCCAGAAATGCCTCTTGGACAGTGGGTTTGCATTTTCTATGCATTTGAAGTCAAAACACCTGGAGTTCTTCTGGATCACTGATCTTCAGTATGAGGTGCAAACTGGAGATGTGCTTGGACTCAAAGCCTTGATTACCTGGATCTTGCTTGCTGTGTTGGAAATGGCTGGACCTAGAAGCCTCTTTTTTTCTGTAGACAGATGCTGGCTGCCTCTGTGTGTTGGTTAGTGACACAGACTGCCTCAGCAGCATGGTTGGTGTTAAGGTTAAAAGGAAGTCCCATACTTCAGGATGAGGATGGGAGGGAATCAGTGTTACACTGGTCTCCATGGCAAGGGTAAACTCGGTCTATTTTCTCTTCCACCAAAGATTAAATCCTTCAGCTTGTGAGGTGTATCAGCACCACCTCAATTTTGCAGGGGTATCAGTGTCCCTCCTGTTTCCAGTGTAGCTTGGTGCCACACAGTTCTCTGTGGTCCCACTACTGCTTTGCTCTAGTCTTGCCCTGTGCCAGCCTCCCCCTTGCACCCCAGCTGGCGTGGCCAGTGCCTGGCTTTCCCCTTCCCTGCCTGCATGCTGCCTGCATCCCGCTGCCTGGCAGCAGGCACCTGGCTGCCCCCTGAAAGGAAACGGAGCTTGCTTGCCTGGGGCTCCCAGGAGGCTTGGAGGCAGACAGCGCCTTGGGGAGCTGGAGAGCTATCACTTTCCAGCTGCTGTCATATTGGCACAGGCTTGCCATGGAGCCACAGCTGCTGTGGGACTGGGGAGAGGCTCTCTGTCTCGCTGGAGGGTTTGTTTTCTCTTGGCTGGCCCTGGGTTAAAGCCTTTGACCTGATGAGGTCTGGAGAAGCTGGACTCCTTGTGAAGCATGCTATGGGAAGGGCATCTCTTATCATGGGGTGGTGGCTGCTCCTTGCAGGGTAGCAGTAGGATTTTTACCTGGCGGCAGCATACCTGGGCTCAGCAGCCTGGCAGGAGGCTGCCTGGACCCAGGGCGGTGTTTATCCAGCTGCTCCAGTGGCTTTTGTAGCATCTGCTGAGTGCTGTTCTGCTGCCAGTGCCGCGGGGTGCTGCGTGGGCTGGCAGTGCTACAGGTGTGGGGCTGTCCAGCTGTCAGGTCGTGTCCTCTCTGAGTGTCTGGCTCCTGGTCTCTCCTCCTGCACCAGAAGGACAAGCAGGGATCTGCCTCCCCCAGACACTGCGAGAGCAGGGTGTTTTCAGCGTGAACTCCCCCTGTGCCCTTCACTGGCTGAAGACATATCCTAATTTTATGTTAATGCTCTCCACATGCTTCCCTGTCCTCTAGCAGGGTTGGGGCCCCACTGCCCCACACCTCCTGATTTAGCAGCTCTTCCTCACCTCCCCATCACTCTGCTTAGATCCCCCACCCCAGCCTGGCAGTGCCGCAAGGAGGGGCATCCATCTGGGAGCTGGCACCAGACAGCAGCAGGATTAACAGAGACATTGTCTTGGTGCATCCCAGCCCGTATCAGTGCCACCTGCAGATGCCACCTCTCCTGCCAGCCAGATGCTGCCCATGGGTGCCATCTCCCATGGGCGAGCAGAGGCAGTGGCAAGCATGGGGAGGCCATCGAGTGCCTTTTAGCAGGAGGCCAAGGCTGCTTCTCGAAGCAGGGAGGACAATGAAGGCGCTGAAGCAGCCAGAGCGCGGCCGGGGGCAGAGGGGGACAGGCAGGCAAGGGGAAGCCATGCAAATGGGGACTTTGATGTGGCTGCAAGGAGCGGGGCTGGAGCATTGTTCCTATCACATCACATCAGTTTCACATTCCTCATGCAGGAGTGATCAACGCTTTCAGGGCCAGACAAAAGAGCGGGCAGATGAACAAAAGCGAGGGGGGGGGCTTTACCTACTGCAGAATAGAGGCAGAGGATGAATTGCTCTCTTGGCAAGCTATGGAGATGGGCTGGCGGTTGCTGTGCTTTAAAGCACCAGCTTAAAATTTTTCTCTTTTATTTAAAGGAGAAAAAAAAAAGGTAGGAGAAAGGGTTTCCTGTGTGCACAAGGCAGGATAAATAAGATAGCGTGACAAGTATCTGTGGTCTTCTTGCATTCCCTCGCCTGGTCTCCCCAAGTGATAACACTCAGCTTATTGCAGAGGTGCCTTGTGTCCTCTTGAGATGAGGGGCTGGCAAACATGGGTTTGACCCAGACTGCCAGGTGAGAGTACTTTTAAGGGAACCATCTCCCAAAATTAGCAATGTAAGTGGGTTTGGAAGGGGGCTGGCCACATAGAGCTGAAGACTGGGCTCTGCAGACCCATGGAGGGTGTTGGCATCAGCCCTGGTACAGGGGGAAGAGCAGTGCTGGAGGGAGCCATGGGTTGTGCCCAGTTCTCCTAAGCTGGGGTGTGAGGAGGAGGAGGAGGATGGAGGAGGTGAGGAATCACTTCATCTTTTCTGCTAGCTATTCTGGGGATCCTGCCTGTTGCTGCAGGGGAAACTTGGTGATGTCCCTTTACTGGGCTGGGCTTTGCTGAGTCTGGAGAGCAGGGATGAGGCGCGAGGCAGAATATGGCGCAGGGTGCACATGTCCACATGTGTGTGCTTCCGTGCTGCCATCTCAGCCTTTGCTGCAGCCTCAATGGCTGAGCCCAGGGTTGGTCACTGAGCGCTGGTTTTCCTCACTTGCTTTCCCATCCCTGATCCCTCCTGGCTCTTGCCTGTCACTGACCCCTCTCCTCTCTCTGAGCCTGGCGTCCCCCTTCTGCCTTCTCTGGTGTACACTGCTTTCCACTTACCTCGGAAAAAGTGCATTTAACCAGTTCTGTTTTTTTCCCTTGTATCTGCTATTGCAGTTTGCCTTTTGCCAATATTAAGTGGAACTGCATCCCTCAAGGATGCTCTAGCCTCTCTCATCCTTCTGCAGAAACCTTTCCCATGGAAGCTCAAACCTTGAGCATCGTCCCCACCTCGCAGCCATCCCCTGCTCTCCCAGCCCCATGCATGGCTCCAGCTGCCCCCCTTACCCCTGTAGCCCTGACCCACAGCCCCCTCCCCTCGCTCCAGCCCCGGGCCTCTCTGCCTGAAAGGCTGTCAATCAGGCTGAATTGTCTGGTGGTTTTGTGATGTGGAAAGACTCCCACCAAGGAGTCAAGGGCCAGGCTGAGACCTTTAAACTCGCTCCCATTTGTGTCTTAAATCAAACAGGAATCCAGGTCCTGGGATGGAGGGGGAGGTTTAAGGGGACGCAGAGGCTCAAAAGACTCTGCTTCCCCCCCTCAGTTTTCCTGGAGCCCCTTCCCCACCTGCACTGTGTGGAGGGGGGGATGTGCCCATGGCCCTGGAGTTTAGGGTTTGTTTCCCTCTGTAGCCCATTGCTCTGGGGCTGTCCCGAGAGGCTGGGGGTTGGCAGCAGTGCTTCCTTTAGTTCTGGCCCTTTGAACAAACCCTGCTGCCTGGGGTACGTGGCAGGGAGGGTGCTCCGTGCTGAGCTGGAGGGAGGGTTGAGGGATGTGCTGGGAAATGGAGGCTCTGCCCTGGGGAAGTGGAGGTTTCTGGGATCTGCTGTTGGGAGCACATGGGGCTGGGGAGGTGGGCAGAGCTGTGCTTCCAAGGTCTCTGGTCACACCAGTTTGTGGTGGCTGCTGGTGCATGGGAGGATGTGGGTGCAGAGGACAGACCTGTGGCTGACTGATGTCCTGCAGGTGGTTGCAAGGTTAAAAGCAGTGTTTTAGCCACCTCCCAAGACAGTACAAGCAAACTTGACCTTTTTGGACTGTTGCCACCGCAAAGGGGAGAGTGCCTTGGTCCCTCTCCCCGGTGTGCCTGTGTCTCTCGGTGGCTTGAATCACACAGTGCCTGTTGCTGAAGGTCATCCCCTGGTGCCCTCAGAGGTGGGGCAAAACCACAAGGCAGCATGTGAGGTGTCCTGGATTCCCCATCTGCTGCCAGAATAGGGCATCAGGGCAGGTGAGGAGGCTTAAACACCCTCTGTCTTGTCCTTGCTGTGTGCAGAGATGGGCTCAGCCTCTTGTCTACAGAGGGAAGATCATCTTGACAGGTTGATACTTCTTTTTTTTTTTTCCTCTAGAAGAGGGTTTGACAGCAGCAGAGCTAGTGCTGCCTGGTTTCCCCTGGGGTTGAGCCCCATCCCATCTCGTGGGGGTTGCTGGGAGCCCTTGACCTAGCGCTGCTGCAGAGAGGAGGGAGAACCGGGCTGGGTGGGGAATGGGCTGCTGCAGCTCAATCTCTGGCTTTCTATGCCTGCCTGTGAGCAAAGGGTTTGCTTTTCTTTTTTCTTCCAACTTCTTTCCCAAGTCCCCGTAGGTGAGAGATTTCATTTTGTCTTCCCAAGAGAAAGTTGCAAATCTCTCTTCCCCTGACCGAGCTGTGTTTTCAGGAGAAGCCTGGAGCTGCCTCAAGACGTGTACAAGCTCAGAAATGCAGTGGCTGTGTTTGTTTTTGCGTTCTGGGCAAAGTCAGGGCTGCTGCCAGTGCTAAGTAAATGCAGAACTGTCCTAATGAGTGACTGCAGTAGCCAGGACCATGCTTGCTGCCTGCGTGAAGCCAGATGGATCTATCTGGGGACTCCAACAGCAGCCTTCTTGTGACTAGCAAAGGCAGAGCCACTGGCATTTGGATTACCAGCTCTCCTGTGCTTTTAACAGAGTGCCAATGTTTGACAAAACCATTAAGTTAAATTAAGCCCTACACATTTCAAATGGATTCGGAGACTTCTGGCTGACTCGCTATTAGCAGAGCTGTCTGTTCTCCCTTTCGTCTTTCTCTTTTTTCTTTTTTTTTTTTCCCCTCCTCCTCCATTTAATTCCCTCTGATGTGTAGCTGGTTTTACTGCTGACATTTAAAAGCAAATGCTGGGACTCAAGGAGAGGCTTGGCATTGGGGATGGCAGTGCTGTGAGCACAGGCATGCCTGGTCCCACTTGTGGGCAGGGAGGATGCTTGGAAGGTGTTTGCTCAGGGCAAGCCCTGTGTCCCTCAGAGCCTGGGTTGGCCAGGGATGCTCCAGTCCTTGCAGAGCCCATGGCTGCTCTGCTCTTGCCCATTGCCAGTGTTATTCATGGCACAGGCTGTTGCTTTGCTGGCCCGTTTCCAGAGAGCAGAAAAGGATGCTCTCTGCTCTGAGGGCTTACAGCACAAGAGCAGGGGGATAGCAGAGAGGATCAGTGGGAGCAGGATCAGCAGGGTCTGTCCAAGTCACCTTGACTTGTCTCGGGCGAAAGTGAAGGGCATTAAAAAGGCACAGGGCGATGACCTTGTAAATGGATGCATGACCCAACTGCTTCCCTGTGGTGTTGGCTGCTTTGTGTCCCTGATACCGCTCTTCATGCCTGTGGGGAATCACTGGGGCTGGGGGGTGGTTGCTGGGGTCTCATTTGTACAACTGCATCTTGAGTGTGCAAGCTCTGCTAGTCAGCGCTGTGAGAAATGCTGTCAGCTTCCCCCTGCCCAATCTAATGTAGCTTTTCGTGGGGCATGAGAACTCACTGTGGCTGCTGGTGGAGGTGTTGCCCTGGATCGTATTTTGGGGGTGGGCTGTGGAGTTGAAGAGGATCAGCACAAAGCACGAGAGGGCTGGTGTGGAGCATCAGCTGACCTGTGCCACTGGGATGTGGAGGGATGGATGGCCTCTGCTTGGGGACCAAAGGCAGCTGCATCACTGCAGCTGTGCTGGAGTGTGAGTGGGGTCAGGAAAGGGGGAGAGTGATGGCATGGAGTGGGCTTAAAGGCCAGGGATAGAAAACACTGAATATTACAGTATAGGAGTGAAGGTTTTCCAAGTAGTAAATGTGCTGAGGGGGATCTGATGGGACTCCTGGACTAGGGAGAAGATACAGCAGCTGGATGGTGGACCAAAGCTGGAAATGGCTTGCTGGTGTAAGAGGCTTGCAGCACTCTTATCTGCTGCTCTGTAGTCATGGTCCGTGGAAGCACATGGTGCCAAGTGCTATTCTGGCAGACAACATCCCATGTAGCAGCTCCTGTTGCTCTGCCTGCAAGCTTCAAAATGTTAATTGCAGATGATGTGGGGACTGCAAGCTTTGGGAAGAGCTGGGCTGCACTGCTGGAGCAGCCTTCCTGCTGAGCAGGTCACTGCTCCATGCACTGAAATGCCCTCAAGCACCTCTGCTCCTGTGCACCTCTTGCCCCTTGGTCTTTGCTGCCTCAGCCCCATGTTTATCAGGTCGTTCTGAGATGTGCCCTCTTGACACACACCTTGATGCAGCTCCCCTCTTGCTCTCCCTGTTGCAGCTTGCCTGGAGAGGAGCCAGAAGCTGCTGGAGGAGAGACTTCAGCAGAGGGACAACATGGTCAGTCTGGGGTGTGCAAAACTGGAGTGTTAAACCGTGGGAAGCACCTCTGGGTGAGGACCTGGAGAAAGCTCAGCACCATGAAGCCTGTTCCCATTGACACCCAGCACCCAGTGCCTGTACCATCTCTTCCTGCTGGGTGCAACCCCCACCCCACCATCAGTGTCTTGTTTCTCTGGGTGCTCTCGTTATTTCCATGTTCATTAATGCTGATATGCTCAATTGCATCAGCTCGTTTCCAGGGACCAAGTGCAATCTTGTGCCTTCATTTGCATCCCTGCTGCCTAGCTGTTGCCCAGGCAATGCCAGGTGCTTTGACATCATTACCCAGCCGACTGGCATCCTCCCTGCCCCATTAACCTTGCTGTAATTGACTTCAAATTGAAGAAACGGGGGGCGAAAACTGTGTTGAAACGGCAACTGTTTATATCACCATGGAGCAGGGTTCTTTGTTTTTTTTGAAGGGAAAATTATGACAGTTGGTTATGGCTACAGCTAGATTTGGGAAGGGTTTCTTGCCCTCTAGGAAGCTGTGTAGTCTCTCTTGGTCTACAATATTTCCCCACCACCATCTCCTGTGGGAATGTGATGTCAAAACTAATCAGTGGTTGTCAACAGGGAAACTCGGAGGGTTTGTGGAGGGAGGGAATGGTGTTGAAGAGGCTGAGCACAGCGGGTCTCTGCAGCCTGGGAAAAGGGAGGTAAAGAGGTGGCGGGGGGGTGTGTGTCTTATTGCTGTTTTGAGCCCCTTGATGGGTGAGGAGATGCAGGAGATGATAGACTTGTGTTTGGAAGTACCCAGGGACAGGGCAGCAGACAACAACCCAGTTTGGAGCATCTGATTGCCTCTCAGGCACCGAGAAGTATCTTGTCCCCATGGGTGTGGTAAAACATTGCAGCCGTAGTGAGAGATGGGAAAGATGATGAGTGAGAGATGCTCAGCCCTGACCTGCAGCAGCCCCTGTATGACCTGAACTGGCTGGTCCTGCTCCTCCTGCATGGTATTAGGTTGAGATCTGGGCCAGCCTATATTATTCTACAGATCTGATCCTAAATGCATTCTGGTAACTAACAATATTATCCTTCTTCTTGGTTAAACTTCTTTTGTTTTTAACTGAAGTGTTGAAATAGCACAAAACTTCTCTGGAGTTTTTCCTATTTAAAAGTAGAATTGGCTTTTGTCGTGTTTTCTTTTTGCCCCATCTTGAGCCAAAGTCACTCAAACAGATGCTTCACTCCAGAATCTCGGTCACTGAATTGGCAACTTCCAACAAGCTTCACCGCACAGTTTTCTGTCAACTTGAGTCAATTTTATTTATTCACCTTCTGCTTGCACAGCACCATGGTCGCCAAGTCTTCCTGCATTTGCTCGTGACTCGTGCTGGATGTAATTTGTTAGGCTTAATTGAGCTGCCCGAGGAGAAGGGCGGTGTGAGAGTGGATGGCTGGAGACCTCGGCATCAGCTGCTTGACGGCCAAACCCAGAATAAATGGTCCTGCTCCAGCAGAGCCCCTGCACAAGGCGGGTCTGCCCAGCGCAGGCAAGTGCTGTGCTTCCCTGTGCAAGAGAGGAGTTTCCCATGTGCTTCAAAGTTGGGACAAAGGGGTGCAATACTTCAGGCTTTACTGTCCCTCATTAAGGAATTATTACTCATTATTTATTAATATTACTATTTAATTACTTATTACCTCTTACTTATTAAGAGAGGAGGTAATTATGCACTGTGTTTCTGAGCTTTCCAAAAGGCAGAGCTGAGAAACTTGTGGCAGGAGGGCTTTCTTCACATCTAGGATCTCAGCTGACCTGATCTTACCTGTCTGGTGTGGGCTGATTCTTGCATTGCTTCATCTCCTTGTCCTCTGCAAGGTGCAGGAGTCTGCACAGGGCTAAGCAAAATGGGGAGTTGTTGCTGTACAAACCTTTAAGTGGCTTGATGGGCATGGTGCTGTGTGGTGTGGGTGCGTTGTTTTTGGTGTGGGTTGTGGTGTGTTTTGTGGTGTGTTTTGTGGTTTGTGGGTGATTTTGTTGTTTTTTTTTTTTTGTAGGTGTTTCTTTTTTTTTTTTTTATGGTTGGACTTGATGATCTTACAGGTCTTTTCCAACCTTAGTGATTCTGTGATTCTGTGAAGTGCTGCTGGCATGTGGTGATGGGGAAACTGTTCACCCCCTCTCAGCAAGGAGATCTTTATTTGAGGAGAGCCCTGGGGCTGTCATTCCCAGTTGCTGTTTTAGGGGAAAAGTCTGGTGGAGGCAATTGCTGGTGCTTGTGAGTGCTGACTGTGGATTTGCACTTGGGTCTGACTGTCAGCTGGGAGAGTGTTTGGACCTTGGTTGTCAGAGTGGTTGGAGGCAGGTCAGGGCTGGAGGACGTGAAGTGTTAAGAGATCCTTGGGCTGGCGTGTGCAGCTCGAGCTGGAAGCACTGTGCCTGTGTCCCCAGCAGCTTTTCTGGGGAGCTCAGGACCCTCATACCGCAGTTGCAGTCAGTGAGCTGTGATGTGAGGGGCACAGCTCTGCCTCTGCTTCCCCTAGAGCTAACAGAGTTTAGTATCAATTAGCATCTTAATTTGTAATTAATAACTTGCTCTCTTTTTTTGAAATGGCTCGCAGCGGAGGCTGACACAAGAGGCTCGCGCAGCCTGCAACGTGCTGCTGTCAGCTGCCTAGGAGCACCCTGAGATCTGAGGACTGGGTTTGGACATGGAGGTTGTTGGAAAGCAGGAAAACAGCCCTGGCAGGGGGATGTGACACAGGCTCTCCTGGAGATGAGCCTAGGGGCTCGGAAGGCTAATGCTTTTCTGCCTTTGCATCTAGAAGTGCTGGCTGATTATCCGGGGGCAAATCTTGCTTTACTCTGTAGCACTACCATGGTTTAGTGGTGGACTTAGCAGGGTAAGGTTTACGGTTGGACTTGGTGATCTTGAAGGTCTTTTCCAACCTAAACGATGCTATGATTCTATGACTACGATGCAGGGATCCATGCTGGAGCGTTTGGGCTTGGCTTGGGTGTGCCCTGTTGAGAGGTGCAGGCAGAGCAGTCTGGGCGCTCCTCTGTCCTCCCATGCCTGCAACCCCCCTGTGACAGGGCAGCCCAGCAGTGCTGGAGGTTGTCCCTGTGTCTGGCCGGTGCTGCGAGGGGCTGGCAGGGCCATCGCTTCCCTCTGTTTGTGGGAGCTGCTCCGGCAGTGCAGGTTGTTTGGCTGGGTGGTTGCGTGTGCCCCGGAGCTGCAGTCCAGCTTGGGATCTTCCTTTCTGGGGTTGACATATGTCATCCTCCTTGCAGCTCTTGGTGGGTTTCCCTTCCCTTTCCATATGTCTTACTACTTTCCTGGCCACGCCAGCTCACGGCAGTGTGTATGGGGACTCCAGCCCGCTGAGTGTCTTTTGCACAGGGAGCAAAGATCCCTGCTGTGAAGAAATTGGGGCTTCCCTGCTGAGAGAGGCAGCCCACGGAGATGTGACCAGCCCAGGGCCACCCAGTAGGGATGAACTTGGGCTTCCTTATACCCCATGGCTACCATTGCTCTATTTGAGAGCAATGTTGCTCTCAAAGTAGCCTTCTTCATATCATCCTGCAAGGAAGAGCTTGATGTGATGATGATGATACCTCTTTTTTCCTACTCCATTCTGCTCCATGCTTCTCTGGCATGCCCACTCCATGTGAGTGGTCCAGAGGACTCCTGTCCTGTGCGTTCCTCCCATCATCTGCATGGTCTGTACCTCCTGCTTTTCTCAGCACCTCTACTAGTCAGTGTAGGGCAGAGAAGAGCTGTGGTTCTTTTTCCTGAACAACTGCTTCATTTTCTGAGAACCGCAAAAAAGTGACTAGACATGTACAGGGAGAAAAATGCTTCTATGCTTCACCTTGAAGAGGAGACGGCACGGAAAACGCAAAGTGGATATGTGCAGCCATGGGAACCATCGGAGAGCGGTGGCAGGATGCCAGTGCTGGGGGATGCTGTGCATATCCCAGGTTGGGTGGGACACTGGTGTATGAGGGGCAGCCGGGTCTTATGTCGCTCCAGCCTTGTCTTCCCTGGGTGAATGAGGTAGCTGGGTTTGAGTTGGTTTTTTTCCATTTCAAGGCTTCTCAATGCTCAGCTGTTCGAGCCAAGTGTTCCCTTTAGCATTTCAGGCTCTCTCTGTGCAGGGAGAGATTTGCATCTGAGTTGCTTGGCATTCATTTGCTGTCCAGAGGGTCTCATGTCTGGAAAGGTCTGTAGTCAGGGCAGAAGCTGAGTTAATTTGCACTGGAAGGCAGGCACGCTTTGTTTTGCATGTTGGTTTCTTCTTGCAGAAAACCCATTTGAAGTATTTGTTCTATTCTATTATTGAAGCCATGTTAGGGGGCATGGCAGCCTCCCTGCAAGGCTGGGAAAAGAGAGAGCTAGCCTGAAAGGTGAAAATTAAACCTGTGCTCTGCTATAAACAGCTATTGCACTGTTAACATGGACCCTCCTCCAGAGTTTTGATGCTCTTTGCCTGCAACTGAGGAAGAAATGCTCACCAAGACAGTCCTGGGGGAAGCAATGCAGGCTCCAGAGCTCAGTTTGCAGCTAGGTTGGATGAAGTGCTTCTAAAATTCAGGGGAAAACGGCCAGAGGGTCTTTTAATTTTAATTAGCTCATGAAATGATTAGACAAGGGCATGGCATTTTGGTACAGCTTGCCTAGGAAGAAGGACGGTTGGGAAGAGTGGCTGGGTCTGAGGGTCTTCATTACACAAAAACTTTGTTCTTCCTTACCTGGGTGCCAGACTTGGGACCTGTGGGTCAGCTATGTCCTCCCATGGTTGCTTCCTTCTGGGGTTGCCCCAGAGCCCGGTGCAAGCTCCCAGCAGCGTGCAGTGTTATCGCTCCTGGCCTGTGCATCCCAGGGAGCCGTCACCGCTGACAGCCCTGTGACCATGGGTGCAGCGGGAGGGCTCCCAACAGTCTGGGGCAGAGACACCCCAAAAGCATCTCTGTAGGGAAGGCCGCTCCAGCTGCAAACCCAGAGGAGGTGAAAACCAGGAGAGGCCATAAACACTGTTACCTATTAAGAAGCTGTCGGTGACTTGATGCTCCTCTGTGCTTTGGAGATGGCATTTGCACAGTCCCCAACTCATCCCAGCCTGGGGCTACCTCTGAGGCTCCAAATGCTCCTTTTTCATGCCTTGCAGCGACATTGTCACAGTTTTGACAGGCAGAAGGTGATCGCTGCGGACTGGCATCAGCACTTGAGCTTTGCTTCACCTGCCCTTGCACCATGTCCAGCCCAGGAGGGAGCTGGGAGAGGCACCCGTCGGTGGAGCCAGGGCTCTGCCGCCCGCGGAGGGGCTGGTACCAGTGGAGAGCCGGCTGTGGGCTGCACAGGGTTAAGCAGACATTGGCAGAAAACAGGAAGAGAGGACAAAAGCAAGTCTGCTGTAATTATGTAGCATTTATTATTAATACGCTGGAATTGCTGGAAGCAGCCTCTGTAATGTGAATACTGATACAGAGGTTCAGAAGACAATTTAGCTCTCATCTGTCTGTTTATTAGCTCCCTCAGCTCTGGCAGGCAACGAACTAAAGCCTCATTTGCTACTGCCTTGTTGCACCCCCTCCTTCTCTCCCCAAACTCCTTGTTGTTTCCGTAAAGAAACCTGTTCTTTGTTCGCCCTCCTGCCAGGCGCCACAGCAATGCGCGGCGTGATCCCGGATGGCGAAGCGGACTTGAATCCTTGACCCAAGCCTGCCTGTTTGCAAGGCAGGGCCCAAAGCTTGACACTGGGCTCTGCAGAGCCGTTGCCTTCCCGAGAGCAGCACAGCCATGGCTGGTGCTGGCTTGGGATGTCCCAGCTCCCGGGGCACAGAGGTGCTCATCCTCGGGGCAGCGGCTTTAGCAAGAGCCATTGCATGGGCTGGCGCAGCTTGGGGTCCCCGCTTCATAGCAGGGTTGTGATGAGGGGAGAGGGCAGGGAAGCTATGTGTTGCTTTAGGAAGCTGGCTAGGAAATAATTAAAGGCTGCTGGGGTAGAGAGAGCAAGAAGAAGTTAAACCAGCTGTCAGGGGGTGCAACAGGTTTCTTTTTTTTTTTTTCCATGGCTTGGTAAGATCTGTCATGCTAGCTTCTGTCCAAGTTTCTGAGCTTCAGCCTGGGTTTTTTCTGCATATCCCAAGCATGTAGGACATCCATTCCCATATGTATTATACAGTAGTTTAAAGAGGATTAAGACAATAGCTAATCTAAATGATGAATGATGTCGATTGCTCAGCCTCTGAGCCACCGGGGTTTTTCCTGCACACAGATTAGTCAGCTCAGTAGCTAAATATTGGGGCAAACAGTATAAATCCATGCAGATAAGCCTCTCTGGCTTGAATAGGATAGAAGGATTTCGAAATGGGCTTCGACACCGCTCTGCGTCTTGTCACAGTGTCTGTGGCCACGTCGCTGACACGACGGATGGGGAAGGAGGCCTGATGGCTGCTGATGCACAGCCCGGCTGTCTGAGGAAATAAAGCCTCCACCGCTTCTCGGTCGATGCCCTTATCAGATACAGATGGTGGCAGGAGAGGGAGGGGATCAATGCCGCTCGCCTCCCTGCCACTGGAGCCAGCTGTTTGCTTGTTGAGCCTGGGGGGGCCTGACCCAGCCTAGGAGACAGCAGCCTACAGCGGGATAACGTGGGCTGGTGGAGTTTTACTTGCATGAACAGGCTGGTGTGGCTGGTACCTGCCTTCTGTCCCAGCATCAGCGCTGGGACGGTGCTGGCAGCCCCCGGGGACCATCACCGGTAGGAGAGAGCTTGTACTGGCATGGGGTTGACAGTGGGGTTTTCTTAAGCTTTGAAGCAGAAGGGTTTAAATCTTTTATTTATATGTCTGGTCGAGTCTGTCAGAGTTGTGTCAAGTATTTTTGACAAGCAAAAATGCCATTTGCTTCAGCTTAATGAAAAATGATTTTCTTTTTTTTCCCCAGGAACTGAAAGAATTGTAGTTTCAATTGCAAACCCAAAAAGCTCCTCAGGAAATAAAAGACCCCATAGAACAAAACCAAAAAACCTTCCGATAGTTGTGAGAGTTGGCTGTTAGAAGAGACTCTTGGTTGGTGTTTTGGGTCTGTGTAAAATGAGGGTCTGGAGAGCATTCAATCATATGGTATCTCCTTTTATGAAGCTTTCTGGGCATATCATTTTAATGACGTTTAACGGCACTGATTTCTTCATCTTAACTGAGTGTGTCTTTTCCCAGTCCCACATAATTTTAATTCGTTCCTCTTATGAGAAGTATGAAAGCCGGGACTGGCTTGACTCAATGCAGATGAAGAGCTGTCCTGGTGATTGTCTCGTCCCTCCCGGTGGGGATGCAATCCTCCCAGTATCTGGCTGTCGAAGGCTGAGGGTTGTGTTGAGGCAAAGCTTGCATCAGCACCAGGATTTGTCAGAGGACCTGTTCTTGAATTTTCCCTGCTCCTCTTTGAAGTCATTTGTGTTCTGACACTTAGCAAGGACCTCTGAACATCACGGTTTGGCCAACACAGTGTGTATAGCCTGAGGTCCTGCGGCTAAGTCCTGTCTACTCCTTCTTCCTTTTCCCTCTTCCCGGGCTGAAAAGTCTTGGTGTGCTTGGTGTGCCCTGATGCAGAAGCTGTTTTGTTCCCCTTCCCCTGTGGGTTTCTTGTGGTCTCACTACTCCCCTTCTGAGGTGTGAGGGCCAGAGTTGTGTGTGGTGTCCAAGTGACCGTTGCATAGTAGATTTGTACGGTTTGGGGCAGAGGGGTGCTGGACTGTGTGGCATAGCTCATCTAGTCTCCAGGACACAGGCACAACCTCTGCTCAGAAATGCAGGGTGGATCTGTGTCTGGATTTTATCTGGTCTCCTCATTGAGTGAGATGTGGATTAAAATTCAGCCTGGCTCATGGTTGGCTGTGGAGAAGGACTGGGTGCACAGCTGGTGCTGCACATTGAACCCCCCCAGCTGGCTGGGTGGCATGGGGCTGAGACACAGGATGCTGCAGGGATGGGAAAAAAAGTCTTTTTTTTTTTTTTTTTTTCCTTTTAGTTCCCCCCAGCCCAAGATTCAGGCAAGGCTGGCTTTGCCTGAGCCCTCCTCTTTGGGGACCGATCTCCCTTCTCCATAACTTAATCCAGTGCTCAGCAAGGGAGACCCTTGCTTAGGTACCAGCTGGGGGAAGGGTGAGGCAGTGGGACAAGCCTACAAACACTCACCACTCATCCAGCAGCTGGAATGTTTGTCTTGTGCATCCTGAGTCCGGATCAGGCTGTGTCACAGCCTGGTCCCCTGCCTTGCATTGCATCCCCTGGGAGCTGTCAGGAGGCTGCCTGAGCTGTGCGGTAACATGGGTCTCGGGGATGCAAGCAAGGTCAGATGTCTGCTCAGAAATGAGATTGGCGATGATGCCACCAGTGCTGACAAATGTCCTGTCGTTAATCTCTGACTCACGGCAGCGGAGAGGGCAGTGGTGGAAGAAACCCATGAGGTCACTCGCAGCCTCTCTCCCTAGGGAGCTGCACACAACTTCTACCCTCAACCTTTCCGGGTGGGGTGGGCGCCTATCCCCAGGGATGGCGTGTCTCTTCCTACACGCCTGCCCTGAGTGTGTTTGTGTGCAGGCGAAGGTGCATGGCGTAACTCCAGTCCAGCTCCAGTCAAGCTCCTAAGCATCTGGGAATCAGCCCCATGGTGCGGATGGTGTGAGCCCTGCAGCCCCTGTTGGGGACGGGATTCTGGCGAGTGGCATAGCTCTGGCACGGCAGTGGCACAAGCAGGATGAAGGCTGAAACAAAACTTGTGTTATCAGTGTGTTGCCATACTGTTGTGACACACGAGGTGCTGTGCTGTGCTCCTGGGAGCTGGGGGTGACCAGATCTGGGATGCTGGAACCCTGGCTGTGCTCCCCTGTGCCAGGGCATTGCCTGGGGCCAGCTCTGCTGGGTGCTCAGCCCTCTCGCAGAGCAGCCTTAACATCCTCTCTTGCTTTTTGAGTCTCCTTCCATGCATTTTATAGAAAGTAGGCCTTTCCTCAGTTGCAAAAGTCTTGTTGGAGGTTATAGCCAAAACAGTCAGGACCTCCTCTGGTACTGGGTGGTGGTGGAGATGCTGCGCCCACTGCTCAGCCATGCTGGGGAGCTGCGCAGGGCTGAGCTGCATTTCGGGGCCGCTGTTGATGCTACAAACACAAGCTTTGCGTATGTGGGGGGAACAGGTAACTTTCTCCTCTGAATTATTTGGGGTTTTTTAAAATCTCTTTCAGGAGGAGAGGGGACAGTTATTCCACCTCTGACTCCCTCCAGACACTTCAGCCCCTCAGCTAGTGCTGGGGAGTTGATGGACGGCAGGAGACAGGGGCACATGGGATGGCGTTTCTTCGCCTGGAAGGGCAGAGGAGAAGGGTGCACTGATGGGGATGAAGGGGTGCTGATTTCAGGAGTGCGAGGGCTGCCACCAGCCCAGGCTGCTGCAGCCGTGGCACAGCCCAAGCTGTGCCTCCAGGATCCTCCCCCTCCGCCTTTGCTGAGCTACAATTTCATTTTTCACTTTTCTTCCATCCCCTCTTAACTGGAAGAAGTCCTAAATAAAGTTGCTGTCACTTTTATTTATGGCCGCAGGGGAAGAGACGGACAAAAAGCCTGTGTGCTCCTGACAGCTACAAAGCAGCCGGCTGTTTTTCTTTGCTCGTGTTGGCGAAGCAATCGATCCGGGCACAGGCGAGCACCCTCCTCGGGTGCGTGGGGCTCCCATGTCCCCCTGCCCAGGGGGCTTCAGGAGGATGGATGGAGGGGGCTCCACATCCTGGCTCCTGGCCATGGGGCTGTTGCAGCGCCAGGCTCGTCTGGGAACACCTGTCCTAAAATCCTGGACCCCCAAAAATACAGATGCGTGAACTCGCCTGCCTTAAAAATCCATCACAGGCTTCTTGTCTCCATCTTGATTGGTTCCAGTGAGGTCAACTTTTTTTAATAACTTCTGGACTTCGGCAGGGAAAACTATTTCCTTCAGGAAATAATATAATTAAGGTTGCCTGACACTTCTGATTATAAGCCCCTGTCTTCAGTTGCTTGAAACTACGCCAGCCTTTAACCATTTGGACTGAAACTTCACATGTCTCTGCCTCCGGCTGAATTTTTTTGGAAAATTTTAGCAAAGAGGGTTTTAAGCTGCTCTCAGAACACAGTTTGGGGGAGAAAATGGCATTAGTTTATCCACAGCTTTAAAAAAAAATTTAAAAATTCTTACAGTTGTTGTGCCGAAGAAACTCTAGTATCTTTGTGCTGTGAGACCAGGTCTGATAGTTATGGGGAAGGTTTTCAGCCAGGTGTCAGGGATCTGCTTGTTGCTGACGCCACGAAAATCTACTTTCCCCATGCCAAGTTGCGAGCCTCTGAAAAACGCTGCTGTGTGGGTGTATTATATATAGTGTGTGTGGGGAGGTAGCGGCCGCTCTGCTCCCAGAGCAGGAACTGCGCTGCTTTGAGCATATGTGAATGCAAAACCTACCGCCCCAGCTCTTGTACGGGATGCCTTGCCTTTGGGAAACTCTGGGCCCCTTCTGTTGGTACAAGTAAAACTCATCGATCCCTGATCGACGTAGTCTTGGCTTGTGCTGGGGAGAAACAGTTTTTGCCAAAAATCTATGTTTGGCTTTTTTTCCCCCCCCCCCCCCAAGAAGTGGCTCATTTATCCCTTAGACCTTGCTGTAGCGTGCAGATGCATAATGTGGGACATGCAGCATGCGATGGGTGCTGGACTTCTTTCAGGGTTTTGCAGGGACCCGTTTGAACAGTTACTGCTTTTGCATTGCAACAATTGCGGGTTTCTCCTAACTCAGCTTGTTGCTACAGAAATGGCCAAAACAAGAGTATTTCTGGGGGACAGCCCAGCCAGGCCCTATAAAGCAGGTGTCACCTTGATGAAGTGTCCTGACCGTGGTATTGCTGGGACTTCAAGTCCTGGTGGTGCGGGGTGAGCTCAGGTCTGGTGCAAGCCCTCCTGCAGGGACCTGCCGCAGGACTTGTCCCTGCTCTGTGGCTGGTGATATTTGCTCCCTACATGAGCCTGCCTGAGCTGTGGTCAAGGCTGTCCCCTGTTTTCGGGGCTCTAGCTCTGGCTCAGCGGTGGCTCATGCCCTGAGCCAGGTCCTTCAGCTGGCGACCTGCTTTGGGCATGCTGAGCTCTTCCAAAACCCAATTTGACCTCAAATTGGGGTTCTTAAAAAGCAAATCCATGGTTTGACTTTCATGGGGAAGGCTGGGCTGCTGGACCTGTGGCAGGGCTGGCTTGTCCCATCAGGACAGGGCACAGAGGTGGCAGGGGGTGACAGTTCTTTCCGTATGAGCAGGTTCCAGGGACATTTCTCAGCAAAGGCATTGGGATTTTGCACTTTGTACCTAGCATAACGCACTGTCCCTGCGAGAGCCATGTCCTTACAGCTTGAGCAGAGGATGCTGCAAAAACCCTCCCGAGGGTGCTTGGTGCTATACCCATCTCTCTTGTCATATCCCTGCCAAGCCGGAGCGACAGCCTAGGCGGGTCCCTGGCAGGTAGTGACAAATGAGCCTTGCCGCTTGCTGTAGCCTCGTCTCCTCTGTTCCGCTTCATCTGTGGGTAAAAAAAAAAACAAACCCAAAAAACCCCCAAAAAGTTGCATTGGCAATGCAGAGCAAGGGGAGGCTTGGTGGGGTGGAGCCCTCTCCCCTCCTTGCCAGTCACTTGTCAGCTCCGGGGTGCCTGACAGAGCAGCTTTTGAGTGATGGGGAGTTGCGGGTGTTGGGCTTGGGGCAGCTGGAGTTAAATTTCTCAGTGGCTGACACCTGACAAGCATGATATATTGTGGCACACCATGGCTGCCGGCATGACAAACGGTCCGCTTCACTCCTTTTAAGCTCTGGGAAAACTTTTTAATTATTTCCCAGCGCTTTGCAAATGAGGGTTTCTCCATCAGGCGCCCAGCCGAGTTTGCGGGGGGTTATTTATTTATTTATTTAGGTTTTGTAGGCGTGTGGGGGGTGGATGGGGGTTGTAATTGGGGTTTCTGTAGCATCCTCCCACTGACTTGCCCTGGCTTTGGATGGGGTCCCAGGGAGGGCTCTGGCAAAGCTCGTCGGCTCGGGGTTGGGTGCTAATTAAAGCACGTGGTGTTCCAGTCTTGGAGTCGCTGTCACCCCTGGGACAGCGTCTCCTCAGGAGCGACTCCCAGACTTTCCTCTTGCCAGTGGAGTTTGGCTCCTATTTTTCATTTTTAATAATGCAGAACCATAAGACTTTTTTTCTTTTTTCTTCTCAAAGCATTTAAAAAGGAGGGGGGGAACAACGCAAGCTCAGCCACAAGAGCTAGGTAATGAGCGCGGATCTCGACTGATAATTTGTTTGTCTAACACAAAAAGCGTATTTGCTGCTGTAACTGAAGGCACCGCTGGTTACAGTAATGCCTCAGACTCCATCTCACTAGGCAGCGCGTCAGACGTAGCACAGAAAGTCTCTCTCCTGCTTCCAGTCCTTGGTGTCCGTGCTGCAAAGCCGTACATGCATGCTTTCCTCTTCACACTCCCAGGTTCAGTCGGATTGGCCTCTTCCTGCACGGTTTAACACGTGTGTGAGGCTTTGCAGGATTAGGGCTTAGGCAGCGCAAGACCTCACGGGCAAATGCCTTGGTGCTGGGCTGACATTTTAGTGCTGCTATGCTCTTTTGGCTGGGGAGCGTTGCTGTCTGTCTTTAAAGAAGATCAGAGATGCCGCAAGCTGCAGTATTTTTTTTCCCCCTCTCCCCTTTCATGTCTCTAAATCGAAATAATTAAGCAAATGCGTGCTTTGGGGCTGGACTGTGATGCTCATGTGGGAGGGCTTTTCATCTAAACTAGCCTCATGTTTACACCAGTTACCCCCAGCTGTCAGGGCTGGAAAACAGATGCCCCCCTGCCTCGGTTGTTTTCTAAACCTGAAGCGATGGCGGAGCTCCACCTGGTAACCTGACAGGTTGTCTCTTCTGTTTTGTTGAAGAAAATCCCAGATCTGAGTGGCGAGCGTTGGACAAGCAGCCAGAAGAATCCCCTGGACGTTGATGAGAAATTGGGGACGCCCCAAGGACTCTGGACTGGTGGAGAGGTAAGAGGTGGGCTAAAACACTTGCTCACCCGGTTTGTCCTCAGTTGGTGCGCTCTGGGCCACCTGGCTGTGGTGGGGCTGCAAGCCATGTGTCTTTTGGCTAGAATGGCGTTTAATAAAGTGTGGTGAAAGGCTGCTCCTGACTCTGGTGTGTGAGCAGCCCCAACGCTGCTGCGCAAAGAGGGCAGGTGCTGACAGTGGTTATTTAGGTTGTAGAGGGCCAGGTTTGGATGAAGAGCTTGGAAAATGTCATGGACTGCACATGGGAGGCTTCTCCGTAGAGAGCCCTGCCGCTTGAAATCCCTTAGGGCAGCTCGGGGATCTGTGGTCTACCTTGGGTAGCAGAGGTCCCATGGTGGCTGAACTACCCTGGAGCAGGTAAGTGTCACCCAGCCCCGCTTTGTGGTGGGAGGTGAGGTGCCACCTCTCACAGACAAGCACAACTTCGAGCTTTCAGGTCTGCTGGGTGTTCTTTCTGCTTTCCGGCACTGGGGGCTGCAGCGTCACGGATGTGGTGAAAAGGGCTGCATCCCCTTAGGAGACCACCATCATCACGAGCCGTGGTCAAGGGGTTGCCCCACCTCTGAGGCTTGTTGTGTATGTGCTTTGTATGGGGCTGCGATAAGACAGTGTTGCTTGAGGAGAGGTTTGGGGTCCTCTTCTCCAAGCCTTGGGGACCCTGGCAGAGCAGGAGAGGGGTCTGTGGATGGGGCTGCCCCATTTGGGGACACCGACCCCTGCTGTGGAAGCCAGTGCTTGCTGGTGCTGTGCTTGAGAAATGAAAATGATGAATTAAAATTTAACAAGTCTCTAAATGCCAGGCAAGGACGTCTTAAGTGGGAATTGTCACCATTTGACTAGCGCAGCCTTCCACTTAGCTAAAACTGCATGGCTTTAATTACGTTGATCTTGGAAAAGCAATAGCTTACACTGAAGAGGAGAAACCGTTGGCCAAAATAGCATGAAGTGTCACACCTTTTTCCCTGTGCCGCTCCCCTGCCCTCTCCCCCTGCATCGTGCTTCCCAGTGGTGTGATGCAGCCGCTTTCATCCTGGATCGGCAGAGTCCTGTATCCTCTGAGCCACAGGCAAGGACAGAAATGCTCCCTGTGTGCAAGGCTGAACGGGGGCTCTGGAGTTAAAAGCTCAAGGTTAAGGGACCACGGGGGTGGGCAGCACCTGATGGAGCTACAGTGGGGAGCGGGCTGGGGCCTGGGCGTGCAGAGATGCTCTGCAGCAGTAAAAACCCTGCCTTCGGCATTGCCTGGTGGTGGCATCCATGGAATGGCGTGGGATAAAGACCCCTTCCCTCCCCATCCTCAGTGTGGAGCGGCCCACCCACAGGACTCCTCGCAGCTCTGCAAATAGAGCAGCTTGAGGAGGGTACGTCGCTAATAATACCAATTACTGTTACATGCAGGCTACAAGGTACACTGGCAGTAATGGGATCCGGGGGGGATGAAATGAAAGCGATATAATATGGTGAGATAAATTAGCGTTGTAAAATTAGCCATGGGTCTAGTCAGGGATCTGACAAATGTGTCACAGCTTCAGTACAAGCTCTGAGCGCTGCTGAATTGGATTTAGTGGCCCAGAGCAAAGCAGATGGGAGCAAGGGAAAAAAAGAGTTTATGATGGGTCTCCGTACACACATGCTAACGGTTAACGCTGCTTGTTTCTTCCTCGGCTTTGCTGAATGATACGTCCCCTGGCGCCTGCTCATATGTGGCAGCAGAGGAATAAAAGCCCAGCCCCGTTGATGCGCTGTTGGAATAGCTGGAGTCTGGCAGAGAGATGGGAAGGGGGTTGGAGAAGCAGCAGCAGGCTGGTACTCCTGCAAGCCTTGGTGCCTCAGCTGCCCTGCATCATGGCTGTGGGCTTCCTCACCTAGGTTTACTCCCAAAGGGAGCATCGATGGGGTTTGGGTGGGATGTGTGGCAGGCGTTTGCACATGTTTTAGCCTTGTAGGGAGGGTCGAAAGCTGGTTTCTGCTTCCCATGTTGCAGCCTGACCTGTTTTCCCATTCCTGGCTGGACTGTGGGGCAGAAGGGTGGCTGCAGCCGGGCATCCCGCAGCACGGGGGCTTTGCCTGTACTCCAAGGGTGTGTAGCCAACTCTTTCCAGTCCAGCTACACATGTTATCCTTCCCCCTCTGAGGCAGAGGGTGGAAGCTGGGAGATGCTTTTTGTGCCTCATGGAGGCTGGGAAATGGATGTGGCCGGTTCCAGTGGGATCCGCTTCCTGGTGGCTTATTAGGACAGGCTCCACCGGAGGGACGTGAGCAGTCCTGCCAATGAGCGATGGATGGCCAGCGAGAGCCTCTTACAGATTTGTAAATGCAAGCTAATTGCATGTTTAATGGCTGACGCATTACACAGGATCTAGGGAGGGGCCGGCATGATTTAGGTCTGGTTTGATAAGGCACGTCATGTGGGTCACTTAGTAGTAATAAAAAAGGGGGAGAAAAATTCTGAATATGCTTTGTAGTGCTCTGCGGTGGAGCGCGGGTGGGCAGAGGGCTTGCAAGGGGATCTGTGCAAGGCCTCTCCAAGTCGTGCCACGATGGTGCAAGAGGTATGGTGGGTACATGGCAGACGTGTCTGCAGTAGGGGACCGGCTTGTCACATCCCTGGGGGTGAGATTGCAGAGCACAGGCTGCTGCCCTGTGCAGTTCTGCAGCAGCACCAGGTTGAACAACGAATCCCAAGAGATCGTCTCAGCACTGCCTGGAGCGTCCCGAGAGACTTGAGTGAACTTGTGTGCTGAGCCCACGTGGATGGAGACCTGAGGAGACGAGCTCCAGTTTGTGGGAGGTCAGCCTGGCCACTGCCAGCAGTCCCTGCATCCTCTTGCTGCAAGCAAGGCACAAGGCGTGGTGGTGACACTTTTAGACCATCTCAGACCCCAACCAGCCCCAGGATTAAGTTGTCCTGGCAAGACCAACGGGGTGGTGAACTGCAGTAGCGGAGGGAGCCCCGTCCCTTGACTTTGCTGCCAGAGAAGTAGTGATGTGGGACCGCGGCAGAGAGCAGCAGGACGATAAGCCTGCGGTTGGAGTACTAGTAGCAGCATAAATAGAAATACAACTTCTCGGGTCCTTGTGCAGCAATGATATATCTTGTTTCTATTGACTTTCTTAAACCTCTAAAATACATTGTAGATTGATCTACGAATCTGCAAAAAGCACCTGTTTTTTTTAAAGTCTAAAGCAATTTTCTGCCTGCTCCTTGTGGTTGGCTTTGAACAGACACATGTTCACTTGTCCTATTTGAGGCTGGCGTGCTGCCACGGTGGTAGGAAGTTTAGTAATACTTGAGCTGGATCGATTCAAGCCCATTATCTGTGCTGCCTGGGACTTGGCGGCGAAGGGGAAAAAAATGCGCTCCCCAAACACATCAAAGCCCTGCGATAAGGACACACGGTTGAGCTCTATTTATAGATGGACAGATGTCTTGCCAAAACTTCGCTGCTGTCACTTGGTTATGCAGTTTTTGAGTGTTTAGCAGTGTTTGGGTCTGAAGGAATCTGTTCTACCTTCTGGCTTAGGTGTGTCCCCTCCAGGCACAGCCCCCAGTCGTACTGGTTCTAGGTGGGTTTTGTCCTTCCTCCAAGTAGGGACCTGCTTTTTAGATGGGAAGAATGAAGTGCCTGAGAGGTCTTGTAGGTGCTCGTCGAGTCGGTGACCAAGATAAGGGCTGACCAGTGATCTCTCATCTTGTTCTTGCATCTTCAAAGACCCATACGGGCCTCGGAGGCTTCCAGAGCAGAACTGCCACCAACGCTACATCAGATCAGTGTGGCTGTTCAGCTGAGTGTTCACAGCGTAAGCACGGACACCACCCATCTCCTGGGGTACCTGACCCTCAGCTGTGCCACACTCCCAGCAAAGAGGTTTTTCCTACTCTTCACCCTAAACCTCCCAAGAAGCAACGTGTGGCTACTGCCATGTTGCCTCTCATGCATTTTCCTCCTTCATCAAATGCTATCAAGGACATTTGAATCAGTACCAGCTGCGCAAACTGCATGTTTGGAGTGGTTCCTCAGGCCAAGTTAGCACAGGTCTTGAGGTGTATGTGCACATACGTCTTCAGAGAATGTGTGGTTTTTGAGGGAATGGTGGAAAGGGTGGGATGAAATGGGTTACCAACTCTAGATTCAGTTCCTGGTGTGAAGGAGTGCCTGTGCTCATGTGTTAGAGTTGTTCTTCATTTCCTTCCATACATTACTCTGACACAATAGTCATGAAACTGGGAATGGGAGAAGAGCAAAGGCGTTGTTCTGTCTAGCTTTGAGTGTTGTTGTTAAAGGTGCTGTGCTGGTTTTTCCTCGGTTATGGCCCTAGGAAGCAGTGACCTGATGTGACATTGCAGCCGCAGTTTTTCACAACAGGCTTGCAAAACCATCCAGTTTGGAAGGGACCTCGGAGGTCTCAAGTCCAGCAGAGACTCTGCACTGAGCAGAAGACTGACATGGCTCCTCAGGGCTTTATCCAGCCTGTTCCTGAAAGCCCCTGTGTATGGAAAGAGCATAGAGTGTTTGGGCCACTGTTCCAGTGCTGGTGGGCTCTTGAAGGGGGGGGAAAGTTTCTCCTTGCATCCAGTGGGAATCTTTTGTTTCAGCTACTGCCCGCTGTCACTCATCCTCTTGGTGTGTGTTGCCGCAAACTGCCTGGCTCAGTCTTCTCAGCAACTCCCTGGCCATCTCAGTGGCCCCTGCTCAGTTTGCTCCAGTTCATCGACACGTGTGTTGTCTTGGGGCTCCCAAAACTAGAAGCAATGTCTTGATGTGGTCTGAGTGCTGTGTGAGCTGCTGGCTGTGCTGCTGCTCCCGCAGCCCAGGGTGCTGTGTGGGGCTCGCTGCCTGCCAGGACCCATACTGGCACGGGGTGGTTGTCCCTGTGCCCAAACCCGGTACCACACCATTGCAATGGGCTGGAGATTTCACAGTAGTGCTTTTTTTTTTTTTCAGGCTTCGGTGAACTGTGGCTACAGGAGGGAAGGAGTTGTCCATGGGCAGGTCTGGGGACCGAGACCTGACTTTTTTGAATTTTTTTTTTTTCTTTTTTTAACACATCCTCTTGAATCAGGTGCAGGATAGTTGCATGATGGCTCCTGGTTGCATGCCATTCCCAAGCCTGGGAGAAAGGAGACTTCTCCTCCCCGGGGTGTTCGTAATGTGTTCATCTGCACGGCTCCTGCAGAGCGCTCCGAGCATCCCTTGCTCTCTGCTTGGTTTTAGTCTGTCTCCAGGGTGCTGCTTAGCTTTGCTCATATATTCCTCTGACGAGTGGGCAAGACAGGAAGCAAATACCTTTGTTACAAAACCACATATGGGCTTTCAACGGGTGATGACACTTCCCCAAGCTATCTGTCTAGTGAATGCACTTTCCCCTGCTTGTTTATATTCACAGGAGTGTTACTTAGCTGCTCAGGTGGGCCATAGATGGCAAGAAAGATGTCGGTGTCAGGAGAAGGCTTTAATGCAAGGCTTTCTGCTGTTTTTTGTGATGTGTGGTGGATGAGACCCCAACATGCTGAGGACCATGGCCGTGGGAGAGGGACTGTCTGCTGGGTCTGGCACGGGAGCCATGGCTCGGGAGAGAAGCAGCAATAGTGCTGGAGGTGGCTTTTTACAGCTGGCCCCGGGATGCTGAGCTGCAGCGTGACTGAGATGATCATTCAGTAGATGAGGGCTGTGAGGGAGGCAAGCAGTGTTTTCCAATTAAAAGAAATAACCATCAGCAAGAGGGACTGTACTCCCTCTGAAACCATTTTAGATGGTGTCACGGCTGCTGCAGCTCTCGTGGCTCCTGGAGGACCACGGTGGTGGATGCCCAACGCTCTGCGCAGTAGACCTGGGGCTCACGGGGACACCGACATGGGGTGTGTTTGCCTGGGGTGCGAGCTGCCCCACTGAGTCCTGGCTCTGAGCTATGGGGAAGCATTGTCCGCCCGGAGGTGGGCGTATGGCTGTGTAAAGCGACGACCCGCTGCATCAGATGAAGGGGGAAAAAGTGCAGACCTGCCTCCTCGTGGTCCTCCTTAATGCCCAAGGGGAGCGGGCGCTGGTGGGGATCCACTGGAGGAGTGTTCAGCTGCGATGGAGATGGGCAGGTTCCCACATCTGGCTGGGAAGAGGAGCGAGGGGCTCAGCTGCACATACCTGGATCCCTTCCATGGCCACGGTGCTCCCAGAGTCATGTTTGCTCAGCACCAGCGAGGCTGTTCATAGGGGAGGGAGACTGCAGCGCTGATGGCACCCCTTAGCAATGTCTATTGTATTATTTTTCCTTTTAGGATGACTCTTTAAGCTCTGGGTAGCTCTAGGAAGCCTCCACTGAGGCCCCATGTCTCCAGGGCAATTTACAGCACACACCAGCCCCTCAGCATTCATTACAGCCCCTAACGAGGACGGCTCAGTGCTGCCCTTCAGTAAGATCACATATTACCGGCTCTTTTTTCTTCCTCTTGCCCTAAATTGTTGCACTTTACATCAAAAAGGAGGGGCATGCACGTGGGGGCCAGCACAATTTATGGATCAGAGATTTATATGCTGCTGCGACGCTGTATTTTTTCCCCACAGTGACACTTTATTGCCACAAATTACCAAACAGACAAGGTTACACGAGTGACAGCAGGCAGAGCTGTAAAGGACAGGAACAAACGGCAGCTGGAAAAGTATCTAGAGGAGAGGGGTAGGTTGGGCACCAGGCAGAAATAAAACAAGGCGGGAGGCGGGACGAGTGTCAGAAGTCAGCTTGCCTTGCAGCAGGATGTGTGCGTGAAGCCTGGGAGTCGGTGTGCCGTCTCCAGTGCACGGGCATGCCGTGGAGTTGGGAGAGCAGCCAGTGGTCTGAGTTTGGATGCTGCAAATCCTTGAATTGTGGGTTTGGTTTTTTTTCTTCTCCCTACAAAGTTGCTAGGTGCTTCTGCAGGCTGCTTTTTGCTGGGGCGATTGCGGGTTTTTAGTTGCTGAAGTTTTTTCCCTGTATGCTGGTTGGTGTCAGCAGGGAGAAGCATCCTTAAAAAGTGAGGCTTCATCTTCCTTCCAAGCACCCTTCATCCCTAGCATGTTCAGCCCACGGTAGGGGTGCTTGGAGGTGGTGGTGTCCCTGTGCTTGCCTCCGCACCAGCAATTAGTAAAACCCTGAAGTGACCTGTACCATACAGAGCGGACAGATCCAGCTCCCCAGAGGTGGGAAGCAGCAGACTCTCATCTTGGGCTGGCTAAGGTCTTGTCATCTCAACCATGGCACCAGCGGTGCTGGAGTCAGGGCCACCCTGGGCAAATCCTGGGAGCACTGGGACTCCCGCAAGAAAGTTATTTGCAGTCTTGCTTTCTTGCCTTTGTTTTCAGCGCTCTGCCTAAGTGCTGCAGGGATGGTTGGGTCATCTCCTGGCTTCATTTGGACATCAGGTTTGGATATGGAGGCTGAAGGCTTGTGGCATCAATTTTTCTGCCTCCTTGGTAGAGGGAGGGAGGTGCTGGTGGGGTGGACAGCATTCAGAGGGTTGATAAGAGGTGTTCTGCCTTGCAGATGGTTGCTGTATTTCCTTGCTTTTATGGTTGCAGGGGGAGGAAGTGTCCCAGGCTTGCCCTTTGGGGGTACGGGTTGTACAGTTATGTCCATCTATATTAATACATTCAATATACATGATGGTGCGTGGGGGACAAGCACTGGTCCTTGGGCGGAGGGGCGTCCGCTTTGCTGCCGAGCATCTGTGGCAGCCCTGCTGCAACATGCTTCGGCTTTGGTTGAGCGACTCCGTCTGCGCCCACTCACCCAAGTTAGATCAGCTTAACTTCAAACGAATGTAAAAACTAAAAGACTCGAGATCGGCGGAGGTATTAAGGCTGTCTTTGAGCTGGGGATGCTACTCAAAGCTGCCAGAGAGCTGTCACTCTATTGTTCTTGCAACAGAACGCTACTGGAGGAGCTGAGAGCCGCAGAGGCTCTGGAGCCACAGCCAAAATTGCATTTAACTAGCAGAAATGTAGTGAGCCCCATGGCTGTAGCACACCAGCCCGAGGGAGAGCCAGCACCGCCATGTGCTGCCCTCCTTGGCAGCAAGATGGAGGGGGTTCAGGTCGCCCTTGCACCACGATGGACCATTGAACAACACAATTTGACTTGTCTATTGCCATGCTTGTAAAAGATAATTTCCCTTGAATCCCAATGTCATAAGCCAGGTATTTAATCTTGCTTGAAGGGAGCATGTCTAACGCACGCAGGGCATCACAAACAATAGTAAGCAATCAATAGGCTAAATCCTGAGGTCTCTTACCCAGACTTTGCTGGAGTAAAGGTTGACAAAGTGCTGAGTAGTTACTTGAGACTTCAGCCCTGTGCTGAGGGCAGGAGAAGAGACTGACTGATTTATTGATGATGCATTTCACTATGAATCTACTCTGTCTGTTAGTCACAAGTGCTCATTTGAGCATAAATCCTGGGCTGCTGTGAACAGATAGCTTCTCCTACAGCAGAGTTGGACAAAAAGATTTCAGATGAATGGCTTATTTGGTGAAAAATAGTTTTGGATCAACGGGAATAGCTTGTGTTTCTGTGTTGTGCTTGGCAAATAGCCTCAGCAGAAGAAAGTGAAAGCCCACTTGTGAAAAAGATCAAGCGCTGGGTTTTGACACGAAGTTTAGATCTCCTTTCAAACTGATTTTAGGTTTTCTTCCCAAATCAAAAAGCCAGATGAGTTTCAGAAGATCCCTCTGAAACCTTTTTTCCTCGCCCTCTGTGCCTGGCTTCTGCAGCAAAGCAGCGAAACGTGGCATTTAAACCTGGCGCTGACTCTCAGCGAATCCGTACCTCATTTATTTTTAGTTCACCCAGCAGTGTGAAGGCTCAGGCGCTGGCGGGCATTCGTTTGGTGCTGCTAAGCTGGGGGCTGGGACATGTCAGGCTGCGGAGGGGCAGCTCTCGCACCCCTGGGTTTGCTCCCACACCAGGGGACTGGGCTTATCCTACCCTGATGGACCCGTGGAAGGCTTGGGGAGGGCATCACAGCCAACAACAGCTCATCCCCCATGCAGCATTAGGTAAAACATTAGCTGTTTCTGCAGCAAAAGAGTGTGCAAACCCTTTGGAGGTGTCCAGTGGAGTAGCCTTCATCCCAAAGCCTCAGCGGCTGGGACATGGCTTGCTTGCCTCCCTGTTGTTGAATAATGATCATTTTTTTGATCCCTTAAACTGAGTAGTTTCTTATTAACTTGTGAATAGAACCATGCTACTCTATCACCTCCAAGGCTGGGGTTTTTTCCCTGTCGTGTTGATTCCTCTTTGTTTTGAGCATGTCTGATGCTTGCTACCTCTGCCACAGCTCCTGGAGCCTGTGCTTGCTGTTGCAGCGCGTGGATACGCCCGCGGTAGGTGCCGTAGGAAACCGCTCAGACAGATTTGTGCGTGTGTATATGCCTCTTTAAGTAGTTCCCATTAATTAATGGACACTGGAGTCTGTTGTCTGTAACGAGCGCTCACTGGCAGGTGATAAATTGCGTGTATGACAAGATGGCAGTGAAAGCTGGGTGAGCCGCAGCTGTCGGCGCTGGGTTTGGGAGCGAGGGGTGAATGTCAGTCAATATCTGGATGGGAAGAGGTGGGGTGAAGAGCCTAGCAGCCGAATGCAAGATCGCCAAGGTATCCTGTCTGCTCACACTGGGGGAGCCCTCGCTGTGGGCTCCAGCAAATGGGCAGTGAGCCTCTGCTGGACCCCACAATTGCCTAGCAAACCCCAGCCCCCCTGCTGCTTTTTGGTGTGGAGGGAGGAGGAGGAAAGGGCTTGTGCCATGGTGGCCACCCCTGCTCCACAGGGATGCTGTATGGAGCTCAGATGGATGCACTCGGAGCAACCCCTCCCAAGCCAGGCTGGGTTTTTGCTGCCTCCTGCATCCCAAAGAAGGGACTGTGTGCCAGGGCCTGGGGTCTGCGCTCCGGCAGTGCCACGGCTTCCAGCAAACCCTGCTTGGCAGCTGAGTCCCTTGCAGCGGTGCCAGCACCGGACGTCCCTGGCATGCCTTGCCCGCTGGCACCATGGTGCGAACAGTGGCATGAGGCTTGGCTGGGCACCTCCATGAGAGACCAGTGTTTTTGGTGGCCTCACTGGGCAGCATTCGTGAAAGTAACTGGGTCTATACCACCAGCAACTGGGTCTCAAACCACCAGCAAGTGGTGGTTGAGGTGCTGTGTTGCAGCGTGATACAAGGCTGGACCTCGCGGCTGTGCTGGAGCACAGGGCTGGGTGTGATGGATGCGAGTTGCTGGTGTTCACAGCCTCTTCAGTTGTAGATCTGTGCTAAGCCCTAAGTCTGTGAGCCCCACGCAGCAGAGCCCCATCCCAGGGAAGCAGTGCTGGCACCAGAATCTGCAGCTTCCATGGGAGCAGCCCTGGACTGAGACTGATTCTTGCTGCATCCTTCCGGAGCACAGCATGCAAGCTGCGCACTGTAGATCCATCTCCATTTTGGCTGGCACTCTGAAGCTGAGGTTCGATCACCCGTTGTGCTCATTAGGACTCCAGCAGTCAGAGCAGGGATCCTGCTGGGAAGGACAGCATGGGTGCTGGGCACCCTGTGGGATCCCCTCTGCCCTGGGACCTGTCACTCTTGCCCCGATGCAGGGGGAGCAGTCTGCATTTACTGGGGAACTGAATTATCTGCTTCCCTGAGTGGGGAAAATAATAATAATAAAAAAAGTGCCTTCCACTAGGTCATGAGCCATTACCTCGAGGGGCCCTTCATCAGCTGATGAATTCTACTTAATAAAATAAATACTGAGAGAAAATGTAATTGGATTTCATTTATTACCCAGTTCCGCCTAGCAGCCCCAGATTATACAAAAGCAATTAGAGAAAGCTCTCCATTAATAGCTATCTTCAAGCCACCCAATGGGCTCATTCCATCAAACCTCTGGCTCGTGTAATTTCCTTTCTTGGAGCTCGCTCCTGGCTGCGGGAGGATGTGGGGTGTGCAGCGCCATTGCCAGTGGCCTGTAAACAAAAGCAGCCCTGTCTCTAACGCTTGCACAGGCGTCGTCTTCCCAAGCGCGTGGCTCTGCCAAAGGGTCTCCCGGTTTGAGGCAAGAAGCCAGAGCACCTGGGCAGTTTGTCTGCAGACTAGGGCTTGGTTGTGCCTTGCCTGGGCTGGGAGCATCCTTCCTCTGCTTGGCATTGCCACACGGTGAATCTGTCTGTGCTGCTTGGCAGTGGGTCTGCAAAGTCCCACGGGGGCATCGGGGGTAATGCTGTCCCTCTCGGGATGCGGCTGGTTCTCTGGTGCTGATCTTTCCCCTAATGCCAGCAGGTTGCATAGCAGCTTCTGTCTCTGCCAGCTTGCAGGGACACAGCAGAATACTTCTGCTTCCTTGCTTTTTTTGCTGGGAGCTCAAGGAGGGCCTAGGACAGCTTGCTAAGGTTGGGCAGAGGAGCATGTCTCATAGCATCTCTCTGAAAGTCTTACGGCAACACAAGGAAGCTCGTTTGAGGCCTGTCACAGGGCAGGGACCGATGTCTGGCACTTGTGTTGTTGATGAGGACAATGTGCAGCTTGATCTGCAGCAAAGGCTTAGCATGGTATCTTTATTCCTAATACCTGTTCACAATGGTGGATGAGGAAGGACAGTTATGGTGGAGACGGCTTGCTGGGGGAGAGATGCTGATCGATCCTGGTGGCTGGTCAGTGAGGAGTGGTCCAGCCTGGAGGGTGGGAGTAGGAAGGGAGACACAGTGTGTGTGTACAGCAGTGAGGAGGTGCAGCCCTTTGCCCCCCTCTTCTAGTCGGTGCACTGGCAGCCCTGGAGGAAGCTTATCCAGCCATGCTGCCTGCTTTTGGGTCAGTCTTATTTTTGGGTGGGCCTGTAAGGACTATCTCAGCAGATGGATGGAGAGGAGGGATTTTGAAGGTTGGTCCCTTTGCAGGATGGAGGGGGAGGAAAGGCTTTGGGGGCCCGGGAGGCTCTAGGCTCCTGCCTGGGGGTGGCATTGCTTTCTCATCCCAGTTGTCTTCACCCCGGGGAAAAGCCAGCGCCCTTTTGCAGCTCAGGCAGCTGACACTGTTCCAGCTGATGGTGTGATGGAGCCGGAGTGGCTCAGGAGGGATACGCCAGCCCCACTCCTGCATGGGAACCTGCGCTTGGCTCTGGCACCTTTCATCTCCCCTGCCACGAATGCGCTCCCTCCCTCACTGCCTCTTGCTGTCACCTTTCCTGGGTCACTTCTTGTCCCCTCTCTGTCGTGCCTCTATTGACCTCTTTGTCCCCAGCGCAGGGTGCGGGTGACGGGAACAGCATGGCAGGGAAGGAGCTGATGTTTAGATTCAAACAAGAAGCAAGATAAGGCATAATGCAACCGGAAAGGCGCGGGCAGATGGAGAGGGGCGGCAAGATTATGTGGCTCTTTATCTTCATTACAAGGCTCGTGTCTGTGGTCTTGTTTCTGTGATGCTTGCTGGCAAGGGAAGGATGGCCAGTGAACAGAGATGTGCGGGGAGAGTTTTGTTTGCAGGCGGCAAGGGTTATTTCTGCTGGGTTGTGAGGCAGAGAAAAGCAAAAGGGAATTTCTTAGGGGAAGCGAGCATGGGAGCAGGGGGACCCAAAAAGGACAAAGGGGCATGCTCTGCTTTATGCTCTGCTGGGAAGTGCCTCACAAATGCAAGCTGTCTCTTCACCCTGGGTGCTCTGGAGAAAGGAGAAGTGAAGGGGTGTTTGAGAGTGTGAGAGGGGGTGTGGTTGCTGCTGATATAACTGCAGAGGCAGGGGATTTGTCTTGGCTGGTGAGATGGAAGGTGGTATAGGACCACCTTGCTCAGAGAGGGAAGAGGTAGAGCATGAGATGGTAAAACTGTGGGTCTGAGAAGAGGGCTGAGGTGTGGAAGAAGGTGGAGATCTTTCTAGCGTGGAGTGAAGGATGTGGAAAGATCAAACACGGGCTGTTGGGCTGGCACCGGCGTTCCCTCCTCCCCAAAGCAGCAGCTTGTCTTTGGCCTGGGAGAGAGGAGGGTCTGGGGGTTAACCTTGGGCTCAGCTCTGAGGTGACAGGACAAGCTCTGAAGTAAGTAAACCCATCCTCCAAAGAAGAGAGAAGACCTCAAAACTGTTTTTTCTGAGCCAGCCAAATGCAGTGACCACGTGAAACCTTCCTTTTTCATCTCATTGTTTATTTTTCACAGGGGGCTTTTATTTATACCCCCTTAACATCCGTGCTGTTAAAGCAGCCTTATTAGGATGCTGCCCTTCACCAAGGAACTCTGCTCTCGAAAAAGAGCATTAAAGATTCAACAAATAGCTGAGAACTGGGATTGATCCTAACCTCCCATAAATGGGAGTACCTTCCCCCATTAATCAGCTTTGGTTTTCACTTACAGGATGATGGCCTCAGTGCTACACTTCTTCAGGACTAAAAGCACGTTAAATATTTATCACAGCTGAGTATTCACTTCCCCCTATATTGCCAACTAAAATCCACTGCTTAAGCCTGCGTCGGCTTGACAGGTTGCGTAGTGAGGTGGCATGCCATTAGGAAACCTCTTGTGCCAACATTCTCCAGTCATTTGCTGCACTAAGCGTGGAGAGATGGTGGCATCTCTCATCTTGAAGCATAGTCAGCATGGGACTGTATTATAAAGTCTCTCTGCTGGCATCTGCACTAGTAAATTAAACATGCTTGAGTTTGCTTTCTAGCAGAGGCTGGAGCATCCATACTCCTCCGCATCTCCTTTAACCTCCAAAATAGGATTATTGCATCCAAACTGCTCTGTGGGAGCCGCCCGCGGTCTGTGCTGGGGCTTTGCCCCATGTCAGGGACTACATTAGCAGTTCAACGCGCGGCTGTTTGCATTGCAGTTCCTGGAAACGTTTCCCAGCTTACGGCCGTGCGCATGGCTCCTGTATTGTCCTCCTGTGCTGAAAGGATGCCGGCAGTGCTCTGCATTTCCCTGGCGCGCTGGGAGAGAGCTTTTATTGCCTTGCGAGGCTTGAAATGACGGCAGGGTGTTCAGTGGTCCAGTTGGTCTAAACATATGCAAGTACGTCCTTGGTAATTGTGCCAGGTGTGCTGTAGCGTTTCGAAGAGCGGCTATTTTAGGAGCATCTCTGAAAGCTGCCTTTCCTTTTTGCTCTCCGGTCTTGTGCTAGCATTTCTCAAAAAATGGCTCTGACTTTGAGAGTTGCTGATAAACCTCAGAGGCTGGAAAAGGCATGGGCTGCTCCATACAGGTGCCCTGGGGTGCTGCTGTGAGAAAGCCCTGAGCCCTCCCGAGCCGCGATGCTTCTGCCCTGTTTAGCTGCTGAGGAAAAGCTCCCCGCGATGCTGGAGGGAGTTTTGCTTCTGCACCGGGCTCGGGGCAGACTCCGCTTGGCCAGCTCCAGCAGCTGAGATTGAGCTGTTGTTGCTGGGTTAGTGCTTATTTTCTTAATATATTTAACTTGTTGGCGTTGTCGTGATGCATATCCCTGTCTTTGCGCCGCACCCCACCCCCCCCGTCCCAGTTTGAGTTACCCGTGTGCGCAGCCTTGTTATAGCCATTTACACATACAGACGCACAATGTGTTTCATTATCCTTGTATCAAACTTATTTTGCTGCTGTCACGCACCAGAAAAGTTAAACACGTCTGATCAAAGGCATGTAAACACAGCTTCAAAACAAATGCTCTCGAGTCCTGCCAAAAGCACAGAGCTGTCTCCGAGCAAACCTCGTCTTGTATTCCCCCGCCTGCGCCTCCCGCTCCTTCTCTGAGCGGGCGTGCGATGCCGCCTGATCTCAGGGAGCCTTCTGGGCTGCTGGTTGCGGCAGGGAAGGGTTGCCCACTGGTTGAGCAAACCTCAGCGGGTCTTGCACTGAGCGAGGCAGCTGGGGAGGAGGAGAGCAGAGCCTCGGCCGCGGGGCGGGAGCAAAAAACTTGCTGCATCTTTGCGTGTGCAAGATGGCAAACCCCAATAGCCTGTGCTCTGCCACATGCTGCAGCTCCAGTGGGTCGGGGGAGAGGAAAGCATGATACGAGGTGGCTGGAAATAAAGGTGCCGAGTGTCTTTTTTCCAGGTCTCCCGTGGGGCTCCGGCTAGTGTGTTACCTTGATGGGGAAGCTGCAGGACCAGGAGCGTGCTCCCAAGGCTGGCGCTGCCTGTGCTCCCAGGGCATTGCTCTGGGGTTGGGGCTCAGCTGGAAGCGGAGGCAGCTGGCTGCATCCTTTAACCCCCTCTCATCGTAAGCCGGATGAGAGGGACTGGGCAGAGGGACTGGGGATGATCCCAGACCAGGAGCTGCTTCTGCTCTGCCCCGTTTCCAGCGCTGGGTGGGCAGGGAAAGGTGAGCTGAGACTTGCGCCCCTTGCTTAGGGTCCCTGATGTCCCCTGATCTCCCATGAGATTGCTAAAAGGTGGGGGATGCCCTCAGTATCTATATTTGCAGACAAGTCAAGTTTTCATCTTATTCCCGCCTCTGGGAGGGCTAGATGTGCATCTTAAATGGAAATGGAAGTATGTGGGCTTTTGCAGCCTCTGAAGGCAGGTGTTTTCAGAAAACACTAGCTCCTTTCACATCTGCCAAAAACCTATTCACAGCTTGGCTACGGGTATGACCAGCGAATAGTTTGGGAATTCATGAGCTTGTGAACTGACCTGGACTCTGCAAATGAGTTGCCTAAAGTCTTTGCCAAATGCCTTTGAATAATGGACGTGTCAAAACCAGATGGGGTTGCAAATGGCGGGTTATTAGTGCCCGCCGCCTGTGCCAAGTGGTGCCGTGCGTGTGTGCAAGCACGCAGTGCGAGCGGCACTGCTGCGTGCAGGGCTCATCCCGGGAGTGAGGGTGGGTGAAACGGCAGGCTTGCTGCAGGTAAGATGATCCAATGGGTCTCCTTCAAAGGACCTAATCGTACTAACGGGTGAGATAAAAACTCAATCATCCACCCACGTTGCTGCTAGACAGTCTGGGCAGGCTGCGAAATGCCCTGAAGGCAGTGGGGACACGGTCAGAGGTTAACAATGGTGTCAGCCTTCATAAATCATCCCTAATGAGACTTGGGAAAAAGTTGGGGTGGAGCCTCTGATGCACGGCTACGCTGAGTTGTCTTTCCTTTACTTCGGGTTTTTTTCCCATTTGGGTTTTAGTGTTACCTGGGTGAAACCTTTGTGCGGTTGAAGGTGCTGGAGGCTTTCCCACCGCTTTGGGTGATGAGGGGTCCTGGACTCTACCTGGCCCCCATTCCTGGCCAGGGCTGGCTGATGTGCTGCGGACTAAATAAATTTCCCCCCTTTTTTTGTCCCCGAGGAAGTAGTTCATGCATCCCTAGAGTGCCAGAAATCGTAGGCTGGAGGGTATTGCCCAGGTCCTGGTGTGGAGGAGCAGCACGCTGCATGCTCATGGGTATTGCTTGATGATGCTGGGGTTGGGATGGCTCTGGGTAGAGTCCAAGTCACAAAGTCTGGCTGAGCCAGCCACTGGACAGCCAAAGGGCTGCAGGGACCTTCCCTCGAGGTGTCCTCCCAGCCCTTCTCACCAGCATGGGGACCACATTATGGGGATCCCATCAAGTCCAAATTCTTCACCTGGGAGAAGCCTGTCCACGAAGCAGGACGCCCAATAAGAGGCTTGCAAGGTGGGAAGAAGAAGCAGAAAGGAGGTTATCGAGGTCCCCACCAAAGGCCACCTCTGGGGCTGGCGGTGGTGGGCTGCTCTAGACCGTGTGTGGTCTCTGCGAAAGATGCCAGCCACCGACTGGGATACTGGGAGGAGTGAAGCAGGGTACAGTGAATATTCTCTCTGACTTAGTATTTGTAAAGTACTGTCACAGCCCTGGAAGTGTTGGGACTCTCAGAAAAGCTGTAGGAATGTACTAATTAAAGAACACAATGGGAATGTAAATTGGGAAAGCTCCCCAGGGGGAAGCAGCCCTGGGGGGAGCTAATTTGCCAGTCCCCACTCCTCCCCTGCAAGCTGGCTGAGACACTGGAGCAATTAAGGAGGAATTTGAGTGTTAAATATAATCTGGAATTGTGTTTTTGGCTTTTTTTTGTAATTGGTTTATTTTTCTCTTGGGTAACTGTGTTTCCAGTTCTATAATTGGGACTTTAACCCTCTGCTCTGCTACAATAAGGGCTGGTTTTGGCGGGGGGCGGGGTTTGGTCCTTGTTTGGTGATGATTCAGGTGCCAAGGTGGCAGGTTGCCTCCTTGGAAGTGGTAAAGTTGGATGGAGAAGTCCCACAGACAGCACTGTGGGATCTTTGCAGCCCAGGACAAATCTGGGAGGCGCCTGGAGGATTGCTTTGGGGGCTTCTGTAGCTCCAAACTGGTGGGATGAAGGAGATGTGGCACCAGGGCAGGGCCATCCAGAGCCGATCTGGTAAGAGACAGTCCCTGGCTTGGATATAAAATATTGGCCATGTCCTGAAGCACATCCTAAGAGTATGGCTTTTTTGGTTGGTCTTTCTGCCAGCCCATTTCTCTTCTGCATGGTCTGGCTTACTCTTTTGTGCTGTTTTGACTCGTCTTGCCCTGCTCAGGGAATATGTGTATTTGGTATCATTTGAACTGTGACCAGTAGGGTGGACTCAGGGTAGTGGCTGTGACATCTTTGTCTTTTTCTGTAAACTTCACAAATGAGGAGACTCCATCACGGATGCACGTTAAGTAAAGATATACTGAGGCTGCGGTGGTCAGCGAGGGATGGCCATCAGCTCATGTGCTGCTTGGTGTTGCATTTGTGGGTCAGCTCTGTCCCTGTGGCCGGGCTTGCAGTTAACCAAAGGGTTTGTTTGTGTTCTTGGTTTTGGGTTTTTTGGTTTCCATCATCTTGAGTGGACCCTTTAGTGTGCTTTTTACTGGAGGGTGTACTCAAAGCTTGTAGAAGGGCTTTGAGAAGAGAAGCTGGTGTGATTGCAGCTGGGGTTTTGTGTGATGGTTTGGTTCTTGGATGGTTTTAAGACGGTGCTCCCAGTGGCAGGCAGGAACTAGTGTGTTGCAGGGTCCTCCTCCCTCTCTCATTTTTATTTTTCTGATTAACTTGAATATTTATTGTGTTTTTTCAATTGGTATTAGTTGCCTGAGATTCTCAGCCGTTGCTAGCTCCTGTTGGCAGGGGTTAGTGGGCTCACTAAGCTGAGACATAGGAAAATATGCTAGATGTACTCATGTGATACGAGTACTCTCAGGGCAGTATGATTTAGCGTTGCTATGGGTGCTGACTTGCTCTGGATTAGGCAGTGCTTTGCCATACAACAGCATCTCCGGTCCTAACCCTGCAAAGCCTGAATTCAGCCTAGGCTGTTGCACAGCACGGCATCTCTTTCCCCTCCTAGGGATGTTGGGAAGGGAAGCCCGCATCTGCCCATCCCACTGCAGCCGGTGGTTTCTGCTGGCACCGAACCAGGCTCCATCCCCAAGGTCAAGCCATGATAACCCACGGCCTCATTGCTGCAGCTGCTCTGCGCTGGTCCAGTAGCTCTTCATCTCCTCTCCCCATCTGGATCCAATATCTGCATGTGGTGAAAAGTCACACCGAGCCCGGGAGCGTGGGAGGAGCCCCTTCCCGGCTGGGACTGGGTGAGCTGCTCCCCGGTCAGGGCAGGAGAGTCACCTGGCAGGGCTACCACCATGGTCCACATCTCCTGCCACGGTCCACATCTCCCGCCACGGTCCACATCTCCCACCACGGTCTGCATGTCCCACTGGGGAGAAATGGGCCCCGGGGCTTCAGCAGTGTCAGGAGATCCCCACCAGGATCTGGAGCTTTCCCACCAGTTTCCCTCTAAGCCTGCCTGTATTTATTGCCATTTGTTCTGGTTTATTTTTCCGAAAATAAAAGTTGGTTGAAGTAGCACAAAAGATTGGGAGGAAACAGGCTGAGGGAGCCTGGGGAAACAAATATTTAGAGATCACACTGCCCCCCCTCCCTTCACCCCCATCTCCAAAAAATACATGGAATTGTGGGATTAAAACCCTTTCCATCTTTATTTACTCTAGGGCCTACAGATGCCATCCATTGCCCGTGGTGGGTAGTCTGGGGAGGAAAAATAGGAGAAAACTAGTACTTTCCCTATGTTTGGAGGTGGATAGGGCAGAGCTGGGAGCACCGTCACCCTTCCTGGGCTCTGCACCTCCAGAGCCAGGCTGGGAAGCTGCCATGGAGCCAGGAGCATGGCCTGGGCATCCCAAATTGCTGGCCAGTCCTTTCTCTTCCTCTCCTGCCTGCAGTGCCAGGGATGGTCGTTTGGGGACGGGAGTGGGACCTGCCAACACTTGGGGTCATGTCCAGGCTTCAACACAGCATTTTCCTGTGCAACCTCCAGCCAGCTCAGCCCCAGGCATCCAGTTCCCCCTGGATATGGCACGGCTCATTATCCCTTCCTCCCTTTCTCACCATCTGAAGTTAGTTTCCTCTAGGTGACAGGGGTCAGGAGTACTCGGGTGCTGATGGATCAGCATGTGCTTTCCTGGATCGGGGCCTCGCATTGCTCCTGCCCGTCCAGCTGGATGCGGGATCCCTCCTGGGCTGCAGCACCGGGGTGATGTTGCGGTGGGGGATGAGACCCAAGCAGTGCAGCAAGCCCTCTCGCCTGCAGTCGCTGCCTTGGCTTTTTCTGCTGGCAGAGAAACTCGCCTCGATCGCAAGGATAAATTAAAACTGAGGAGCAACTGCTATGTGCTGGGCTGGGTCAGGCTGATGGTGGCTGTCGGTCCTAACCCAAGCCAGCTTGTTTAATACGCTGGTCTGTGAGACGGCAGCTTCCCGCTGGGAAACAGCCCTTGGCTTTGCTCATCCCGTCTTTGGTCAAGGGAGAAGGCTTCCTGGAGGCAGGGGGTCTGCGGTCTCGGCCGGGGGCCAAGGTAAGTCACCTTCTCGGCGGGGTTGTTTGCACAGCTGCGGGTGGCCGTGCCCGCTCCAAGAACTCCACATTCTTCCTTGCGCCGAATATCCGGGACAGGCATCCCTCCGCGCTCGGCGCGCTTTCATTTCCGTCGGCGAGCTTGGGAAGCTTCGCCGAGCATCCGAGCGCCGGGGCTGACCCTCCATCCCGCCAGCGCTGTTCGCCTGGCTGATGGCAGCATGATGCAACTGGCTCCGGGCTCTGGAAGACCACCGGCACTCCATGTCTGCAGGAAAGCAGCCCTGCACACTTTCGAGTCCACATGCAGTTGCTCCCCTCCCGCTTGCACGCTCCGGCGTGGTTCTCTGGAGGCTGGGCTGGCGAAGCTGGAGGCTCTCCGCCACCTCCGGGCGCTGACAGCCTCGCTGCACAGAGCCTCTGCTGTCACCCTGCGCGTTGTTTTCTTTCTCGCCAGCCCTCCTGCTGACCAGCAAGCCCTTTGCTGCGTGTGGATTTTATGGCGGTGCCTCTGAGACACTGACAACCTGCTGACATCCGTGGGGTTTTTTTTTATTTGCTCGGCTGCCTCCATCCCCCCAAAACCCCAGCAGCAAGCCCAGCTCCCTGCTAGCAGTTCCTGTGAGATTTTCATGGCTTCTCCCCATTTTTTCCTGCTTTGCAGAGAGCTTTAACGCTGCCCTGTTTGTCCTGAGACTCTGCAAAGTGGCAAGCCTTGCGCAGACAGCGTGCCGGGGCAGCTGCCCGTGATGGCCCTGGGATTTACTACAGGCAGTTTATTTTCCCAAGGAAGTTAGTTTCCAAGATACATCTGTTTTTTATGAGGTCTGATCAAATAAGGTGGTATGTGTATGAGCAGGGGGGGTGGTGTTTTTATGTTTGTACATGTATTTTTAAAGTTTTATAAATAGCGGAGTAATGAGTTGCTTGCTCCTTCCAAAACTGCATCTCTTGTGACCATGGTTTTGCTGAAATTATTACCGAATCCAGAAAGCAAGTTGTTTCTCTGAAACAAGGAAAGGGCAGTGTAGGTACTCGTACCTTGCAACATACACATATTAGCAATAGGTGCTGATATTTTCAACACCAGTGCAGAATTATTCTTCAGGTGCCTCACCCGTAGCATGAGAGGCAGTCGGCCATGGAGGTTATGGGTGAAAACCAGACACTTTTGCAAGCAACTTGCTGGTCCATTGAAGCTCTTCAGCAAACAGTAAGAGAGACGTAGTGCGTTCTAGGGGGCTTGGACTCAGTTTGCAAATAATTTTCCTGGAATGAAAAAGTTTGGAGGTTTGAATTTGCTTTTGTGGGCAGAGCTGCAGAGAGAAGCTACATGCGAGTTTCCAAAGGGACTCTGGGCTTTCATCCGTGTGCAGTGAGTCCTGTGTGGAAAAAGGACTAGATGGGAACTTGCTGTGGAGCTGCTTCTGCTTGTGTTTGTTTCTTTTAAAGCTTCAGTTGAAAGAAAGGAGAAGAGAAATGAAAGCACAGCTCTCAGGTGTTAGCTTTTGAAGGAATTTCTTGGAATAAAATTGGAAGGAGGAATGGCTGAAAATTATTGTAGTGGTAGAGGATGGGATTCTGCTATCTGCAGCCCTTTCATTAATGGGTGATTAATAAGTGATGTGCTAATGGTGTGTGGGGACCTGGTTACTTGTGGCTTCCCATCTGGGTAGGTTTGAAAGTATCTACACAGCCATTTCGTCTCATTTATATTTTAATGCTTTCATCTCACCTCTTCCTTTTCCCTTTCTTCCTCCACGTGCATCCCCTTCACTCTTCCTAAGCTGGCTGCACCAGACCAGGTGGGCGTCATCCTGTGGCACGGAGTTGTCTCCTCCATGGGAAGCCTGGCCGGCAGAGTCCAACCAGGGAGACCACCAACGTGCTTATCTTCTCCAGGTCCCACCAGTGCTTCGGCCAACCGTGCAACCTGCAGGGATAAAACCATTCCAGTGAGACCTGTCCTGTTGGTTTTCGGAGCAGCTTCCCCTTTCCCTCTGCCTTTACGGAGGCACGTCGGCTCGTTTGGATGTGAGCGCTTAATGCCTCTCCCACGGTGACCCCCGTGGAGCCCACCCTGCTGACAGAGATATCACCGCGCCGCAGCCGCCCCTCGGCACATCCCTCGCTCTGGGATTTGTTTTTCATTTCCTCTTGTTCTCCCATCTCTCCCCCTGCGAGATGTAAGGGTTTGGCAGCAGATCCTGTCGCCCCATTTGCTTTCCTACAGAGAATAATTTCTTCGGGATGTTGTGTTAGCAGCGACAGGGGTCTGAGCTGAAGCCACTGGATGTCTTCTCGGAGAAGACATGAAAAGCAAACCTGTGCTCTGCGACCTAACCTCCTAACTCCTCGCCATTCCCCTGGCAACCACCACCCACTTCCCTAGCTCCTTCCTTTTTTGCTGTTCTGTGTACTTCAGTTTTTCTTGAAAATTTTTAACCTATTCCTAGAAACTTGTGCAGAAGGGGGAGACAAATTGTCACCCCTGTGAGACAGATTGACAAGATAGCTGGTGTTGCCACTAACTTTGGAGCAAGCTGGCATCAGCTGGAACCAGGATTTTCTTTGCAATATCAGAAAAGCATTACCTAGATTTCAAGAAAAACCCCAAACAAACCCCACCTTCTTGATGAGATGTAGGATTACCAGCTGATTTAGTATCTGCACCCAGGCTTTGTTGCTCAGCTAAACTTACGTCCTGGTGTCATTGCAGTAATTTCCAGTTTGCTACCAACTGTCCTGCAGGCATCTCTGAAACATTGCCCATGTTATGAGAATATGACACTGCGTTCAGGCACTGGCTTTTATGAAGATCGGAGCTGCCAGTCAGGAGCGGTTGATATTTCACACAATGAGTTTCTCCCCTTTCTGCTCCAGGAACTGCCAGGAGGCAGTTCATGTAGAGGGGGAGGATTTTGGGGACAAGAAGATTGTTGCGTGTGTGTGCGCGTTTATAAGGGAGATGGGAGAGGTAAAGCCTTTTGATAGCTCAGTAAATGGCTAAGAAAATATAGCCCTGAGCTTTGATTGAAAGCCTGGATGCTGCTTTACCAAGAAAATGCTACTTGCTGTTGTTTGCACTGCTGCGAGTTATTTACTCAGTGCCTCCTGCCAGCAAGTGTTTACTTTGCTCAGGAGCAGCTCACCCAGCGTTTTCGGCAGCAGGAACCTGTCTTGGGTTGTTGTTTCTGGCTGCCGGTGAAGTGCCCAGCCCTGTCTCCCAAGGAAGAAGACAGCAGCATGAAGGCGCTGGGCTGCCTGCGGCTTCAGGGGGGACTGCTGATGTGCCGGTAGCTCCTGCTTTAGCTTTTTCTGGAGGCACAGCGCTCTCTGCAAAACCTTCGCAAAATCTTTCTGGGGCTCAGTGCAAGCAGGAGGAAAACACCTCCTCTTTTAGGTCCTTTTGCTCTGCTTCCATGTTTGCTTGCTCAGCTGTGGTCCTGCTCTCTGCAGAGGACAACTCCGGTGCCGTAAATGAATAGCACCGGGGTGAGGACTGTCTTTCTGCACCCAATCTGCCAAATGCATGTTCATGTCCAAGTTCAAAGCCATCTTTCCATGAGTGTTTCGTAAGCCGTGGTGCTCCCATGCGCATTTCTTACCTTTAGCTGAAGTATTTCTGGAAAACAGATGCAAACTTTTCATGGGAAATTACGGCAAGGTATTTGTTCCGTTCTGGCCATGCATTGCGGAGGAGCAAGCGGTGCCTCGCCGTGACCCAGGAGTTCTCTGCTCAATCATTTGCCCATACAGAACAATGGAGCAGATAAGAGATAGCTGCCTTATGTTCCACACCATTTTTTTCCCAGCCTCTCATTTGGGATGAGGTGAGCATAAGCAGGGATTAGTTTGTTAAGCTGTGACAGTTCATTAAACTTCCTGGACTTTTTCTCTGTGTTTCCTCTCCAGACACTGCTGATGGCTGAGCTGGGGTGTGTGTGTATGTGTGCAGATACTGTGGGACAAGACAGGCAGTGGAAATTTTCATGATTTTAGTTTCCAAATGCCCTTATCTATTTGCAAAGCCTGCCGAGTGCCTCCAAGAACTGCTGCATTTCAGATACTTCTATTTTGAAAAGCCTGTGGAAGCGAAGTTCATTTTTCTTGGCTATTTTTTGCCTTGAAGCAAGCCTCTTTTTTCTTAGAAACTGATGGCTGAGGCTTAGATGTGTAAAACATGGTGAAATTAATGGGAGCCGTGCCCTGAATCTCCTGCGCGGCTTTTAAATCCTTTGACTTGTAAACAAGGAGTCTAGTTTGCAGCTGGCTTTCAGGTCTACCAAAGGAAAGCCCAGAAACTTGAAGGTAAAATGAGAGGGATGCTCACAGGGAAGGGGAAGAGAGTGGTGCCCTGTTCCTTGGTTAATGCCTCGATGCATTAATTGCCGCACAAAGAGCAGGGTCAGAGCTTGCGGGCACCCTTGGATGAAGAGTGTCAGGACACAGCAGGGCCATGCCAGTTGGTATCACCATCACACTGGTCCCTTTTGGCTTTGAAGCCTGTGTAACCCCGTTGTTTGGGCTTTGCATGGAGACCCCAGTTTGCAGGACTCTCTTGTGCTCTTGCAAAGGGTTTGGGTGCCTCACTGGGTCACGGTGCATGGGAATGTGCTCCCAGTTGTATTTTTCCCAGTGTGAAAAAGTCATCGTTGAGGAGAAATTATTTGCATGCAAAGCTGTGCCACCCCATGGCGGGTTTCACCCCGCACGGAGCACGGGGGGCAGCTGAAGGGAAGACGTGTGAGCATCTCTGTGTAGCCACAGAAATCTCATTTGATCCTCAGTGGTGGGAAAGGAAATGGAGCAATAACCCAGGACAGTTTAATAGAGTTTGGGTGAAATACGGTTGTTTTTGTAAGCTGGTCTCTGTGCAGTGAGGGCTCTTTAGCCCATTTGTTGTGCTTGGCTCTGCTCTGGATGTTGGCACCAGCTGCTCTGCAGGTGCACGTGTCTTTGGCAGGAAGGAGCTGGGATTTGGGGATTCGCCTTGGTTGGCGGGGGGAAGAGGAAAAAAGCAATGAGAGATGATGTTTGTGTCTTGCAAGTGAGGAGGACACGTTGGGGAGGGGGGAAGGACGCAGCCTGGGGTTCAGTCCCATCTCGCAAAGCCGGCTGGAGGGGAGGGTCCTCTCCTGTTGGCTCCTTCTCCCTTCCCTGGGACAAAGCAGGAGCGGATCCTACGGGCTCTGGGGCTACAGAGCCTGGATAAGGCCAGCTCCTGTGAGCAGAGGTTTGCCGCAGAGCTGAGAGCAGCTGAGACAGGGAGCTATAGCAAGTATTGCCTGTAGTGTCCCCAAAATCATGAATATCCCCAAAATAATGAAAACTGAGGGGGGGGGGGCATTTGCAGAGCTGAGCCCCATAGGGATGCAGAGAGAAGACATTTTGGAGGTGCTTGCCCTGTACCTCCCTATTGTTTTCACCATCACCTTTGCTGCCTTCTTCCTGTCTTGTGCTGTGGCAGTGGGTCCTGGGGACCAGCACCCCGACAGGGCAGAGCCCAAACCCCAGGTGCCCCCGAGAAGGCAGTGATGCCGAGTGGCCCCAGCTGTTTCACCCTCCCAGCCGGCAGTGGGGCAGCATTCCCAGGGCAGCTGGTCCCTGTGACCCTCAGATGTGGTTTGTGGGGGGAATCGGTGCTCTGAGCACCCCTGTGCTTGCCCACCCCTGCCCGGTTTTGGAGCACAGAGACTGGCAGGAGCAGACTGGGAGCCCCTGCAGCCCCCAGGCAGGGGCTGTTTGGTCCAGCAGGCAGAGGAAGGGAAGAAGCTGATGTTTCCCCTAGTGAAACCCTGTGATTGAACCAGAAGCAGCAGACCTCCATGTGCTGGCATTGGCCCAAGGCGTCTTTGCTTCCTGCCACCCTTTCAAATTAAGCAAACGATTCATTTTATTTCTTTAATTTTCCAAATGGAGGTGAATTGGCCGCGCTGGCAGGTGCTTGATTGACGTTCCAGAGAGGATGGGAGCCAGAGCCTGGGGGATGCTTGCCACTCCAAGCCTGCCACTGCCCTCCCAGCAGCACTGGCGGGGACCCAGCACTGCCACTTGGGACACGGGGGCCACTTTGTCCTCCTAGGAGCAAGCAAGAGATGCTCGGTTTTCACGCCATGGGTAGAACGATTGCAATGCTGAGTTCCTGTGAGGTCCTTTTGGGGCGGAGAAGTGAGCCGTGGCACCCCTGGTGCCCTCTATTAACTCCTGGAGTTCAGTGTTTTATGAGTGTGACTTTTCCTCTTGCTTTTATTATGCTTTGCAGAGCCTTTCTCATGCATCTGCTTAGACCCCTGCTTACCTCAAGGGGACACTATCAATAAGTGACTCCAGCTTCACCAGTGAAGAGGACCAAGTCCTCCCTTGCAAGGAGGTTTTGGGGTGGGATGCTCTCCCAGGGGACCCACGGCCATGCACCCTTCCCCAGCCCAGCACCACCACTGTGCACCCTTGATGTGGGGCTGGGCACCCATGTGGGTGCAAGCATCTGCACCCCTCAAACCCTCCTGGCTCTGCTCACAGTGCAGGGCTCTCTGCAGGGCTGGCTGCAACTCTCCCTGCAGCAAAATAAGTGCCGGGGGGTGGTGAGTGGAAGATTATCCCCACTACGTGGCAGCGATTGTCAAATCTATATGCTGCATCGGTGGAACGAATGGCAGTCAGTGGCTTGTTGCCGGAGTGCGTGGCGTGTAATTAAGTCTAGCTCCCCAATCTCTGTTAAATCTCAAAAGATCCCTTCCTAATCTCTGGCACCGCAGTCTGTCTTGTGGCTTTTTCCCCCTGCTGCTGTTTTTCTCAGTGCTGTCTTTCCCCTCGGCTGCCCTCCTTTGTCTCCTGGTGAGAAGCAGTGGGATAGAAATCCTCCCCCTGAGCTGGGCTTGGGCACTGGAAATGCAAAACCTCAGGGTTTTCAGGCACCATCAACTGTCCTGGAGTTGAATCCCACTCTGCGGGCTACTGCATGCCCAGGGCTTTTTCACCTTCCCTCCATCTCCCCGTGGCTTCTCTGCGGGGTCCTTGGGAGGGTCCAGGGGACACAGCAGCCCTGGCTGAGCTTGCAAACCTCTGAGCCGCTCCTCTGGGGAGCAAGAGAAGCGTGGTTGTGTCATGGTGATGATCCCAGCCTGGGTATTAAGAACAGCAGCTTAATTGGCCTTTTGAGGGAGGAAAAAGCAATTCTCATACTCACCTCACCTGCTCTCAGGAAAGAAAGCCCCCCCCTCGGCTGCAAACACACTGTGTCCCTGGGACCTGTGCTGCTGTTCCTCTGCTTGGCAAAGGTGTCACCAACACCCAGGCTGTTTGTGGCGATGGGGAAACTGGGGTATGGCGTGCTAATGAGATGCATTCAGGGCTGCTCAGCCTGCGTCCTGTGGACTCCCAGCAGGGCAGGGATGGGCCATGGGACAGGGGAGCCCACGGCATCCCTGTGCCAACCACTCGTGGTGATGGGGTGCTACCAGCCTCTCTGCAGCATGCCCCTCTGTCCCAGCAGCTAGGGATCAGCTCTGCAAAGGCTACAAACCCAAAAAATTGAGTCTCTGCCCTCCCCAGTGCCCTGCCCGTGGAGGGCACCATCCTTCTGGCTTTTGTGCAAAACCATCAGCAGTTTGGAAGAGGATGGGCAAAACACGAGCTGTCTGTGAGCTGCATGGCAGCCGGAGGGATGCAGATAAAAGCTCTGCTGTCTACCACCGAGATAAATTTCATCTCTGGCTAATTCAGGGGTAGAAAGGAAACTTGGCAGCTGGGTTTTGTAATCTTGTACGGGCGAGGTTTTCTGGGAGACACTGGAGCTGGTTCATTTTTATGTGGGCATTAGGGATGTGACAACTTAATTGCGGAGAGTTCTCCAGAGGGGGAGCAGGAATCAATAGGTGTTGGGTAAGGTGCTCATTTTAAGATAAAGTCTATTTGTTAAATTATAATCATTTGTCTCCTTGCAGCCTCAAAAGCAGTTAATTGCGAGTAGCCTGGCGGGGCAGCAAGCTCTGCCCCAGCTTGAAGCCCAAACACTGGCCGTGCCCTTTGGATACCCGGGATGGAGATGGCTGGCGCTGCTGCCGGCTAGCGGTGCCGCCGCCGCAATTCAGGCAGGAGAGACCCCAGCTCCGGGGGAGGCTGAAGGTTATGAATTCAAGCCCTTAAGCGTGTCCTGTAATCCCTTTCCTGGCCCGGAGGAGCGGCAGCCTCTTCAATTACCAGGGCACAGAGGGCTGCGGGGGTATGTGTTTCCCAAAGGCCAGCCCAAGGCTGCAGGGAGAGCTGCCAAAAATACTCGGCTTATTTGGGCGCTGTGGGTACTTGCCTTACAAGGCTGGAGAGTAGTTTGTTAAACAAAAAAAACCAACCCACCCCAGGACCAGAGGCAGAGTTTTGCACGCTGGGGTGGCGGGGAGGCCTCCCCGCGCTCCCCAGGGCTGCCTCTGCCCCAGATGTGCGTGCACATACCTCCCTGCTCTTGTCCTGGCCCCGCTGGGACGCGGCTCTCCTCGAGCTGATGCTGTTAAGCCTTTGCTCCACGGGGCATCGGGCTGACATGGTCTGAGCTTAGAGGCGTGTTGCAAACAGCAGCTTCAAGGGGGATGCTGCTGCTCCTGGATGGGTTTGGGGAGGGGGTTTTGGTGCTGTATGGTTGGATGGACAAATTCCCCTGGCTGGTGAATGTTGCAGAATTGCTGTGTGTGTGCGGCAGTAGCTGGCTCTTTGGGCCGCTTTGGCAGGGAGTGGATCCGGCGAGTCGCCCTGCACACCCATGCACAAAACTGCTGTAGGAGGATGGGACAGCTGGGGGTGGTGGGGAACACCGCAGGAACCTTGTCCACCAGCCCTGTACAAGCCCCCCCACCAGAAATACCTGTGCGCGCGTGTGTTTTTGCAGGAGGTAGGAAGGTCTGGGCCAGTGCTGCCTGTTTTCTACTCAACGCTTTGCTTAGGGCATCCTTATTTTTCTGTTTGTTCTCTCTGCCTTCTCTGGCCCTGCCCTTGCTCCCCAGCTGCGCAAGCACAACCTGCTGCCACCCGGTGAGACCTGCCCCATGCTGTGCATTCTCCTGGGCTGGGAGACTTCCCCGGGCTGCCTCACTCCCTGCCCAGCTTTGCCCTACCCATATCCTTGTGGATGCATTCACACGGCTGTCCTTGGCACCGGTACCGGAAAGCAGCAAGGGGCTGGGGAGAACAGCGCTGAGATAAAGAAATTAGGCAAGAGAGGCTCTTTATGGAGCAACGGGTGGAATATTCTCCCAGTCTGTCGCTTGCAATATCTGCTGTATTGCGATCGGATGGACGGTGTTCGGCGCTCTCGGGAAGGAGCACGCCGAGCTGTTTTCGTGCTTTGTGGTGGGTCTGTGCTGTGATGGTCCAGCTGGGGGGCAGGAGCAGGTGGGCTCTGGATTCCCCTCCATCCCCGAAATGGGGCTGAAAACTCCACAGAAAAAAAGCCCATGCCCAGTCCGTCCTGTGGCTCAGCCCTTCAGCACTGCATGGGGTGAGGACCTTATGGCCGTGGAGAACGGGCCAGCAGCAGCCACACAGGGAAACCTTGCAGAAGGGACAGGATGCATTTCTCCTGGGAGGTGGTGGGGGCAAGGGAGGAGGCAGAGCATCCTAACCCATGCAGCCACACCAGCATCCCTTCCTCAGCACCCTGGAGATGGCTGGGAAGCTCTCCAGGGAAGGCAGTACAGTAGGATGGGAGAATTGTTGCTCAAACCTCCTCTTGGTCGATAGGGAGTGAGAGTCTCCCCTCTGCAGGGAGCTCAAGGTAGTTTCCTTCGCAGGCCAGCTAGCCCGTGGGCTATCTCACCCAGGGCTTTCAGCCTTCTGCACGGGCTGCACTGTGCTCCCCTGTCTACCTTCCTCTTTCGCTTAACTGCCCAAGCATTGGCCCCTGGATATGGTGCTTGAGGGTTAATCATTAACGTCTGCCTCCAGCAGTGGCTGGCACTTGGGGGCTGGTGCTGGAGGCAGCAGGATCAGGCCTTCCCACTCCCACGGTCTCTGTAACCAACAGCGATCCCGGAGAGAAGGGTTCAGCCACCATTCCCAGACCTGGGAGCAGCATCCAGTCCTGCCTTGGGTCAGGCAGCTCCGGCACAGCCGATTGCAGAGCGAGGTGGGCAGGGGATACATGCTGGGGGGTCCAGGGTGTTTGCAGACAGGTCCTGCCACGGCACCCAGGAAAATCCTTTGCGCGTGGGCTGGATGTGGTGACACGCACTGGGCTTTGTGTTTGCACACGCAGACGGACAGGCGTGTTCATACATGCATGTGCTTGGAGGGATGGGGAGGATGCCCACACCTTGCACGCCCAGGGCGAGGAGGCGGCTGTCGCTGCTCGCAGCCTCCTCGGGGGGACGGAGGCGCACACGTGACAGTCTCCGTGCCTTGCACGCCGTCCGCGTTGATCTCATGTGCCGAGATTCTCGCAGGCACCCAAAGGAGTCATCGAGCTGCGCGCCGATCACTGCACGCTGCCAAAATCCTCTGGAATCTGCTCCCCTGCGTCGCCCCTTCCCAGGTCAGCGTCGGGCTTCGCGGCAGCAGGTGCTGAAACCCGTTCCTCCTCGCGACCTGCCTCCCTTGCTTTTCCAGCACATTTTCCGGAGGTCAGTCGTCCCCTCCCCGCCGCTGGATTGCTCTTCTGCCCCTTTCCCACCTGCTCCGTCCACCCGGCAGCTTTTTTGGAGCTGGAGAGCAGCTGGGGGGGGGGGGGAGTGTCTTACGGGGGGAACATGAGTCCAAAGGAGAAATCAATCCTATCCTGGCTGGGGCTGAAATCTTGGAAGCACCGTGCTCTGATCCAGCGGCTCTCGAAGAACCAGGGCCGAACATGGCACTAGCTATTTCTGGCCGCTGGCGACTATTCCTGGCCCCGACCCCAAGGTCGGTCCTTTTTCCTCGCCTCCTTCCCCGCGCGCTCGGGTGAGCTCGGTGCGGCGCGCACGCTCAGCGAACTATAAATAACGGCAGCCGTGGGCAGCCTCCGGGAAGGGCACCGTGGGGAAAGCATCCCCGGCTCTGCGGGCAGCCGGGGTCCCCTGCCCCAGCCCAGCCGAGGGCGATGGGGGGGCCGCCTTTCCCCCAGTGTCAGTGGGACGCTGCAGAGCCATCGTTGTGCTTTTTCCACGGGTTTTTGAGTCCCAGAGCCTCGCTCTTCCCTGTAAGCAGCCGGCGGGGCTTTCAGGCTGAACGATTGCTCAGGAATGGGTTTATTTTTTTAATATCCCTTGCGAGCCGCTCAAGCTGGACTTGCTGCCCTGCAAGGCGCCTGGGTTGGGATTTCTTTTTTCCTCCAGATCTCTCATTTCCTCTGGGGAGGGTTGAGCAACCCGATGGATGTGGCAGAGGGAGCGTCCAGGCGGAGGCAGCTCCGCTGGAGCCTGCGTACAGCTGCAGCCTGAACTTTCCTGAGTGCGTTTCTCCTCCTCGTCGTCCCCCTTTCCTTCTCCACGGCCTCGCTTTCTCCCCACTATCTTTCCCCCTTTCTCATGCTCTCTCCTTCCCTCTCCCTCAGTTCCCTTCTGTGCTTTTCATCCCTCCGTCTTTTGCTCCATCACTTCCCCGCACTCCCCCACCCTCCTCTCCCTACTCCCGCTATTTTTGCCCTCCTCCTACCCCATCCCCTTTCTCTCCTCGACGCTCCCCCCGGCCCCTCTCTTCAGCAGGGTACCGTTTTGCTCTGCAAACACCAGCTGCCTTGTTTTTCTTGCGGAGCAACAAATGTTTCCGCAGCGCTCTGGAGATTGCCGGAGCCGCCGAACAAAAGGACCTTGTCATTTTAGCAGCAGGATGGAGAGCGACTGTGCTGCTGGCCTGAGAGGTTGGCACTCAGGTGGCTGCCATGCCTACATCCAGCCACCTCGCCGGCATAAGCATTGGCCCCCCATCCCTGGCCGGAGAGCGGAGAGGGAAGCCCTCAGAGTCACTCTGGGTTTATTTGGAAACACCCGGCTTGTTTGCATTTGTTGCCCCCTCCCACCTCTCCTGCTGCAAAACCAGTGTAATTGGAGCAGGAAATTAAACATTTGAAGCGTTAACGTGATAATCTGCTGGTTTAGGCTTTGGTGGGGGCAGGGAGCTGGGAGCTGAGTGCCGTGCTGCTGCCCGGTGTGCCGGGAGGGAGAGGGGACACGGCACTGGCGGGGTCTCCCCGGCACATCCCACCCTCTTGCTCCAGCTGGGGAAACCACAGGGAAGGATCTCTTTCAGCTCGCTCTGGCCTCAGGTGGTCTTTAGGCTCTTGGGTAGGACTGTTGTGTTTTTCCTTCGGTCCTGATAGCCGTGCCTTGTTGCCTGTGCTGGTGGGACCAGGACCAGTGCTGGTGTGCGGCTGCACCCATCACCTGTGATGAGTTTATCGGTGCTTTGCTGATGATGGTGGTGGATGAACCAGCCAGGCACCTGAGCGTGTCCCACATTCCCAGGGCCACAGTTTGGGAGCATTGAGGCTGAAGAAGAGAAAACCCAAAAAAGCTGTATGCATTCAGGCGTGCAGAAAGCTCCCTGGGAAACCAGCCCTCGTGTCCCTGGGGCAATAAATCCTGGGTGTAAAACACAACAAGGGTGGTTCAGGCTGATTCTCATGGCAAGGGTGTATGGCTGTCCAAACTGACTGCCAGGCAAATAGTTTGGGGTCTCCATCTCTAGAGGTGTTGAAGAGCCAAGCAGACCCTCATCAGGATGACTGCGCCAGGATGGTCCTGGGCGTGGTGGAGCGTGCGTTCCTCTGAGTGGGTTTGGGCACCAGGCAGGCGATGGAGCATGGGTGTCCCGATGCCTTCCCTGAGCTCCTCAGTGGTCTATAAAGATGGCTGGCACGAACATATTATGTTTTTTTAATTCCTTTTTTATGTCAGGCTTGGATTGTCTAATAGACGCTTGCATTGTAATTTTTTACTTTAATAGGAATCATTTGTAGAGAGATCTGCTGAGCTCAGCATCCCGGCTGGAGCTTTTGCATTATCGAGAGTTGCTGTCTTTGCAGATGGATGAGTTTCAAGGATTTCTAAATACACAGGACTATCTGTCTAAACAAAAGTTCAAATGCTGTGCAGTTCACTGGTTCAGAGCAAATGTCAGAGGCAGGACTGGGCCGTCGCTGCTAAACAAACCTCTGTCCCATTTTCTTCTGTGCTTTCCACAAAATCCTGCACGGATTTGGTGTGATCAGCCCGTTTCTATTTATGGGGTGAAAAACCGGCATGGAGAGAGCCGTGGGGTTTTTCGCTCTGCCTGGGGTTACAGGGGTTCTGGAGGGAGGAACAGTGCCATAATTGCTATAAACCCCTTCCCTTTCCAAAAAAGCCTTTCAGGGAGGAGACTCGACCTTTCCTGAGGACTGTCAGTCTCCGTTGGCCTGAGGTGCTGCCAGACTTGATGCCTTTTCCCAAGGATCTTGGATGAAGGTGAAGGTTGTCCGATGTGTCCCCTTCTCCCAGAGCAGGACCAGACGTTCTCTCCATCGCCTCATGGATGCTTGTCTGGAGTTTTTCCTAAATAATACCCCAAACGGGGGCTCCGGAGACACTGGCCGCAGAAGCGGGGTGGGCTTCCAGTGTGTCTCACAGGTTGTAATGTGCTGCACCCTCTCTGAAAAAAAAATGCAGTTGTTTGCAGACAGGGATGTCACTAGGAGATGTCTTGGGGAAGCGTTTAACTCCTGGCCTGACCTCATGCCATTCTTCCTTTGCGGCAGCCCCCAGCGCAGGAAAAGGGGACTGTGCTTTCCCCAGTGATGCCTGGGATAAAAATGCCCCCAGTGATATTTGTAGCTGAACAGTGAGATGATATCTTGGCAGGGGCTCCTATGCACAGCTCTCCCCGTCTGCGTGGACATATTTGAAACCTCCAAGGCTAGATACCACCTCCAGATACTTTTTGGTGTCAATGGGCATGGCTGGGTGCATCCTCAGCCACTTCTCTGCCTGGTACAGGTCGCCGATGAGACGGCCGAGGGAGGGGTTCCTCTCTGGGTATCAACCCCACACGGGAAGGCTTTGTGGGATGGAGATAGCAGCCCGGCGTGGGAGACGGGAGACCTTTTTCCCTGACACCTGCATATGGTGCGATTTCGGCACGGCCTCTCGCGTCCGGTGTTTTTTGTGTGTTTTCCGAGGCGTTTTGTGTTCTCTCCTTGGCCGGTGCTGGGAGTACTGGATTGGAAAGGAAAGGGATTTTCATACTTCATCTTTTTCTCGCCGGGGCCTGAAACGTGAGCGCCTCCGAGGCGTTGCCGAATGAGGTGGTAATGTGTTCATCAGCTGGGAAATCACCGGACCTCAGAAATACGGGGAGGGGAGAGATGGAGAGACGCGCAAGGATTTGTGTCCGCCCGTCTGCCCCTGGGCAACCTTGGTTTTAGGATGCAGCTGGTGGATGTGGGGAGCACAGTGTTGAGGAGCATCCCAATGGTGTTGGGGAATGTGGGGGATCTGCCTCAGTTTCCCCACCCTGAGCAGCGGCTGCCCTGGAGAGCCATATGGACATCACGTCCGTAGTGGCATGCTGGAAGCGGTGCTCCTCATCAAGGGTTGAGGGAGACATGCGAAGAGAGCGAACCAAAGTCAATAAATACCTAAAATACAGCTAAGAGGCACAGGGAAGAGCCTGCCTGCTGCAGGGCATGGGTTGACCCTCGGCTCTGCCCAGGCGGGAGCAACCTCCCGCGGGGAACAGGTCACGTTCTCCTGGCTGGGTGCGGGTTTTGTCTGTAAGACCTCGTTCTGGCCGTGATGGCATTTCCCTCGACCTTGGTGCTCTTTTTCCTGGCACGGCCCTTCCTTCACCCACCACCCGCCAGTGCCACCACGCACCTATGAGTCTTCTTAGAAATGAAAGCGTTTTATTTGTGCTCTTAACTCTCCCTGGTTGTGGGTCTGCAGGATGCTTGGAGGCAGCACAGCCCAGGAGCTGGCTGTGCACCGAGCGCTACGTGTGCGTAGATAAAGCAGCTTCATGTCTCCTTTTCAGTTTTGTGGACATTTTTTCTGCCCTTGCCATACTCAAGGAGCATTTGTCGGCTGTCTTCCATTGCTCCCTGCACCTCCTTCCTCTTCCTGTTTATCCGCCTCCTTTGTAAAAGTCTCAGACTTTCGAATCTCGCACTCCGCTCTTTCTCTACGTCTTACCACGTTTATTGCCCCTCTCTGAACAGAAACCCTTTTCCTCTATCTTTCTTTACTCAGGATATCCAGGGTTCATCGGAGCATTCCATGTCAGGGCATACCGCTGATTTACACCATCACGTATTTTATAATCCCGGGTCTTTATACATCACTTAACATATTGTTTGCCGTTTTAGCCGTGGCCGCAGAGCGAAGGCTGACATCACTTTTCTGGCTGTTTTCAGCTAATTTAGACTGCAGCAATGTGTGTGATTAGTTCAAAATCTCCCTTGCAGCCTGTGGTGCCTTGCATTTATCACCACGCCGGGCTTCCTCCCTGCCTGGCGCTGCTGTTCGCTTTGAAGGTCTCCCCTATCCATCATATTCTTGATTAGCCTAAATAATATTGTCATCTGCTAGTTTTTCCTCCTTGTTGCTCAGCCCTCTTCAAAGCATTAATAAACAGATTATAGCGTGCTAAGCCTCGTCCAAAACACCGAGGCACAGAGAGCTGGCAATGCCATGCTCAGTCCAAGCTGCTTTGGCTGCTTAATAAATTCAGGGTCTGAGAGGTGAAGAAGGTAATAGCAAAAGGAGGCAGAGAAAATACTGTTGGTTTTATTACAAATAAAAGTGTTTCTGTTTTCTGGCATGTCTACGACTCTGCCCCATTCACTTTATGAATGGTTAATATCGGTCTGCGTAACCAAATACGCTCTTAGTGTTAATACTTTGAAACGCAACCATTGTGCATTTAAATGGAAAGGGCCTTTCTAGGGAAATACTTAGGACTTTGGTTTCATGGGAATAGCGTAGTTTAATATGAAAAAAGTGTAGATTATTATTGATGTGTGATATGATAAAATTATGTATGTGGACATATGCTTTCAGTTAGATCAATAGATGTTATTAATGTGTAAAGATATCATTTTTATGTTTCTTTTTTCCAAAGGGTTTTGTGGTTAGCTTATATTTTGAGCTTATTGATGAAAGAATAGTATTTATTTTGAAAAGTCAATGCTTCGAATCAGAGCAATTTTTTTAATGGGCTGTAACTTTTAAGCAGCATAATAAATTTTCTTTGTCATTTACAGAAGTATTTCCCTTTGCGTTCAAGATGAATGTGGCAGTCTTCAGGTCAATGGCTCTGGTTTTTCCCTAAGGTAAATTCTGGAGGTGCTGAGTTGGCCTCTTCATGGTGGAAACAGCTTGCAGCTAAAATGCCTTTAAAATTTGCATTATTTGGGAAAGGAAGCAAGGAAAGAGTGATCACAGCCATGTTCACAATTTTCCTACATATTGCCCAAATTGAAATAAATATAATTCTTAAAGACCATAGGAAACACGGCAGAAATAGCACGTCTGTGCTCTGGTTTGTAGCCTCACGGCTTCTTGCAAGCAGTTGCTGCTCTGGCGGCTGCCTCAGCGTCAGCGGACCTGCACTTCTTGAGGGTCCCTTCCCTTCCCTTCAGCCATCAGGGTAGTTTTTTGCTCATAGAAAGTCCTGCCGTGGCAGTGACTTCTGCTGGGTTTTGCTGCGTGAAAGCACCGTGAGAGTTGTCTTGCGTTTGCTATAACCAGCTGGTTGATGGTTGTACTGGGCAGCCTGTAATTGCTGTGTTGGGTGGAGGAGCAGCCAGTTGCTCCCTCTTTGCTTCCCTGTGGATTTTTGTTTGTTTTGCTTTTAACTTCACTATAGAGAGGTTGGGAAGTACACTGCAACTTGCCTGCTCCCTAAAAACTCTGCACAACCTGCTTTGAGATGCTGACTGGGAAATGGGAGAAGAGCACCCACCTTTGGGTGGGTGCCCCATGGGTGCCATGCCCCCTCCGCCGGCTCCAGCTTTCCTCTTGGTTCCGGCAAGCCATGCTCTTCATAATCCTGAGCAAGAGCTGCTCAGAGATGGGAGAGGTGCTTGCTTGTTTTTATTTGTGTCTTTGCACCAGTGGAACCAAATTTCTGCTCTGACTCTGAATTCAGCTCATGTCCCCACTGTTCACACTCCCACCTCACCCCAGAGCTCTCAGGAATATTTGTTCCTCCGAAACCTCCGTTTCCCCTTTTAGAGAATGGTGGTAGCTCTTTTCTGCTCTTATTTTGCTCAGTAAATAGGATGAAAACAGATGAGGTCATTGGTGTCTATACAGGCAGATTTGGCCTCCATTTTCTGTTTACTAGGACTGCATTAGTTATGAATAATGGCGCGTCAAACTACTCGCTCCAAGCAATTTATTCATGGGATTTGGCCCCGCTTGCTGTCTGAGAGTTGCCTGCCAACAGGATCTGTTTTTTAAAATACGCTTACAAACATGCAGCCGTTTGCCCGATCTGTTTGCAAACATATCTGGGCCTCTGGGTGCCGAGCAGATGCTCAGCCCTGGTGTCGGGGCTCCAGAAATCACCTCCTGGGGTTTCAGTCCACGGACAGGCAGCGGAGATGTCCTCTTTGAAGCAATTAAAAGAGATGGAAGACAAGAAGTCATGGGAGGTTTTAAACAGTCTTCCTTCTTTTTTTGCCCCAGGGGACGTCATTATGTGAAGCTGGAGGCACACACGCAATCCCGAACCTTTGAGACAGGATTCCCTCCCCGACCCAGGAGAGACGGCAAGAATTTCTAGTTCGTTTCTCGCTGTCTGGCAAATTTTACGTCTAATTTTTTGCTCTGTCACATCCCCGCAGAATAACCATTGATTTATATAGTGGCCGAGTCCAAAACAAATGCTTTCACTGGATACCTGTATTCTCTCCAAGAAAGGGTCCTGCTCCCCAGACTTGGACCAAAACCAAAAAGAAACCCCCAGTTGCTGTGATGTTGGTGGAGAAGGGAACACAACAGCCCACGTGTGATGGGAGGCAACCATGGGTCAGCTCTGCTAGCCCTCTGCCAGTACGAAGTGCACCATTGCACTGCTGTTTTCCAGGGTATTGTTTGTTTGATTGATTGCTTAATTTGCACGCTTGTGTGATAGCGACTGTCATGCAATGGCTCTTTTGTCGTGCTGGACTGAAGGATTTTATTCTTGGGAGACAGTTCAGGCTCCGAGATGCTTCCCGAGAATGCCTGGGCTGATGTTCCCATGGGCCATATTTGGAAATCCCAACCGTTTCTGCTCGGCCAAAAGCACCAGTTGATTTCAAGGGACGTTTTGTTTGTGTTACTGTGCGAGTTTCTGGCCCCTGATGGTCTTGAAGGGAAAAAAAAATAAAAGATTCCCAGCTCACAAGACATTTGTGCTAATTAAACAGCAGGGGATTTGCTTCTCTTCACCACGGATTTGTTTTTTAGGCTTCTGTCAGGCTTTTTCCACATAGATTTCCCCAAACCTCATTAACACGGGTGGTGGGTATCACACAAGGTTGGGCAGATTTTTCTTCTCGAGTTTGGTGGGATGGAGACTGAAGATGAGGGATGTATTCCCACCACCTGGCTCCATTGCCTGAAGTTCCAGATCTCCTCCATCGCCTGTCCAGAAAGGAGGCTCCTCAGTTTACTAGGGGGTGATTTATGCCAGGAGCCTGTCCTTGGTCCCTTGTGTTGCTTCCTCTCTCCCTGGCTATGGAGGGAATTTGGGAGAACTGCATCCCGTCCGAGACACCAGGAAGGATGCACACCCTCCACTAGGTACCACACCACAACTGGAAGTCTTCTTATTTTTTGGCCTTTTCTAGTCATTTGGGCAGGGAGAAGCAGACCAGGCAAGGTTGAACTTTCTTTCCCCTTAATGCCCACAGTGCAGTCTTAGAACGTTCGCCCTCCCCACCTGTGAAGGCTGTAAATCTAAAGCCCAGTCTCACTTGAAGTTGATTTTCATAGAATCACGGAATGGTTTGGGTTGGGAGGGACCTTCAGAGGTCATCTGGTCCAAGCCCCCAGCAATGAGCAGGGCCATCCTCAAGTAGGTGAGGTTGCTGAGAGCCCTGTCCAGCCCGAGCTTGAATGTTTGCGGGGATGGGGCATTGTAGCACCTCTGCGGGCAACCTGTTGCAGTGTGTCACCACCCTCGCGGTAAGAGGTGCCTTCCTCGTATCTAGTCTGAATGTACCCTCTTGCAGTTGGAAACCATTACTCCTTGTTGTATCGCTACAGACCTTACTAAAAAGTTTGTCCTGATCTTTCTTATAAGCCCCCTTTAAGTATTGAAAGGCGCAATAAGGTCTCCCCGGAGCCTTCTCTTCTCCAGGCTGAACAACCGTGACTTGCTCAGCCTTTCTTCATGGGAGAGCTGTTCCATCCCTCTGATGATGTCTGTGGCCCTGCTCTGGACCCGCTCCAACAGGTCCATGTCTTTTCTGTGCTGAGGACTCCAGAGCTGAACAGAGTACTCCAGGTGGGGTAATTTTGAGTGACTTGTCCATAAAAGCCATAAATTCTGAAGCCACCGGCAAACTTGGGAATCCCCCTTCATTCCGGGGAAATGAAGTGGGCCCTGGAAAGCCACCAATGGACTGGTCTTTGGCAGATAACCTCTCCTTAAAGCCTGCTGCCAGGGGAACGGGCTGGGTGCCACAGCAGAAGCCCTGCGCAAGCTCTCCCTGCACTGGGGGCTCATCCTGTCTGCCCCGGGCTCCCCTCCCACCAAAACCCAGCAGCTGTGCTGAAGCGTGGCTCCAGCTTCCAACGCCGATCGTGACACACCAAGCATGGACCGAGAGGTGAGGGGGAGCCCAGCCATGCCCCGTTCCCCCCATGCCTCGGAGGTTTTGTTCCGTTAACCTTCCTCAGTTTCGTTTTTGGCCATAGGTAAACATGAGAGGCATTTTGAAGGGAGGAGGATTACAGCCCAGACCCTCTGGATTGTAATAGATGCCCTGGTGTTGCTCAAGGCATGGGAGACCGCAGGAGCAGAGCTCCTGCTCCCCCTGATTTGGAGCAAGGGGCTAAATCCCGCAGCCCACAGCAGGGCAAGCGCTGACTGCTTGCTCCAGCAAGGTCTCTGGTTTCAACCATAAATTCCCCTCCTTTATCCAAGAGATTCGCCCTGAAACACCTCCCTCCCAGGGTATCTGCAGGATATTTTTTTTCTCCCCCTCCTGTGCAAAATCACGCAGTCAACAAAATCTTTTCCAGCGCTAATCCTCGGCTATGCAGGAGGACTCCTCCGGCCCCGCAGTAGTATGGGAGAGACAGATGTTCAGCAGATAATTAGTGCAGTTGTGCAGCGCCTTCCTGCTCGAAGCCTGGATGCTAGAGTCCCCAGTAAGTTGCTGCGTTTCTGCCTGCGTCGCTTTGTGCTGCGAGACCTCTGTGGAAAACCAGAGTTGACGGGACTTGCTGCTCCCCAGAAAAGTCTGCTCTTGCCATAGTTCCCAGAGCCATTTCTGCTCCATTATCCATTTAAGCATTGCTGACTCTCTCTGAAGCCTTTTTCCTATGGGTTATCCCACAGAAAGGGCTTTTTTTTTCTTTCCAGAGATTTTCCAAAGTTAAGGGTTACGTTTTGGGACAGAACCAGCTCTTCCCCGATGAGGATAGCAGCACTGAATGCAAAGGGAAGTGACAATTTCGGCACAGGGCAGGGAAGCACTAACAGTTGCTAGAGGTTTTGTTTCCTAATGATATTTGAGCAGTTTTTGGAAGCAGACAGAAATGGCATAGGGTGATTTTGGTTGAAAACCCGGGGGAAAACCAGGGGGAAATGAATCCTGGGTCCCATTCAACAAAAGGCATGATGTTGGGTTGCAAATCCTTTGGAAAAAACAGGCTGCTGCTGAGCAGGTGGCTCGCTTTCACATTTTTCCACAGTGGTCCTGAGGTACATCATCAGCTTAATTGTTTCCTAGTAATTGAATAGAGTGGGCATGATGGCATCTTTTAAAAACCCAGGTCATCCACAGGGTGCAGCTGGGGGGTGCGAGGCCAGCCCATGCTCCTAGCAGGTCTCCTCGGCTTGCCCCTACACCAGCATCCAAGGCTATCCGTAAGGAGAAGCTGGCAGCCGCAGCAGACGGAAGGTGCTCACACTGTTAGAAGCATTGGACCCTCCTACAAAGACCCTGAGAGGTTTTCGTGGCTCATTTCCCCCTGGCTGGGAGGGCGTTGAGGCAGGGAAGGCTATTAGGTTTTCGCAGGACAGCAGCATCACCCCCTGAGGATGGGCACCCGCATCCCACCTGGGGTCAAGAGGACTTGCCGAAATTGCCCCCACAGCATTCCCTGGCTGTATCTCCCTCCTGGACTCCCTTTGGTTTCAGGAACTGGTTCGCAGAGCTCCTGCTCCCCAGTTCTGGCACCCCAGTACCTGTTCCGTAGGAGGGGTAAGGCAGGGCTGTGCCCATGGCAGCATGTCGAGGGGCTGATGAGAACGGGCAGCTCATTACACCTCTGTGAAGGCAGCCTGGCACAGGGAGACCTACATCAAGGCATGCTCTTTTAACGTGTTCATGGGCAAATTTAGTGTCATCGTTTAAAACTCTGTTATTTATTCAGGCACGGAAGCACTGCTTGCTTTCCATGTGCGTGTCGGGTGGGGATGACCTGAGAGGCGTCCGGCCACACTCGGCCCCAGCATTTGGAGGAGTTTGCAGGTCGGCGAGTGGGATAGCAACTGGAGAGCCCGAAAACGGAGCCAAATCGCTTATCCTTCCTCTGTCCTCCTTTGGGCAGCCTTGTAGCTTGCTCAATATTCGCTCTGCAGCACGAACTGACTGTACACAGCACCTAGTGCTGTGAGATTAGTCTTTTGGGGGTTTTCTTTGTTTAAAAGAAAACCTTTCAACAACAAAAAGAGTAACTTTTGATGCATGTCATTCTTCCCCTCTTGCATATGTTCATTTTTGGTTCAAACACACTGTCGAAACCTTTCTTCCCTCGCAGAGCAAAATCCCCTGGAAAAGCGCAGAGCCTGCTTGTGTGCATTTATTTTTACCAGATCTTGAAATAATTTGTGACTTAAAAGGAGAGAGGGGGAAAAAAAAGCCTGTTCCTGATTGAGGCTGCTGAGCATTACTGTGATAGAACCAAAAATAATAAGGTAACGAGCAGCTCTAACCTTAGCTTAATTAACACATCGTTAAGATCAAGTGCACAGAGAGGTAGCAGCTCTGTGCCGCTGTGCCTGGCGCGCTGCTCTTACGGCTGAACTGGGAGGCTTGGCGACCCAAGAAATGCATTACAATTTATTTCTTATTTAAGTGTTTGTTCTCTAGCCCCGGTGAATAACTTAAGTAATTTCTCCAGGGGAGACCTGTGACACACTTATAACAGTTTTCAGGTATGAGTGGGAAGAAATGAGCGATGTGAGAAAGGGCAGCGTGTGATGGGGGAAGGTTTGCTCAGAAGGATGCCTGGTGCGAACCAGTCCAGAGCTGGATCCTCGGCTGCTGAGAGCAGTCAGGAAAATGGGAGATGACTGAAAGCTTTTAGTGCCAGACCTATTTCTTGACATCCGAGGCAGATCGCTTTCTGATCTCATCTCCCCTTGCACTGAGCTTGGAACCAGAAGGAGAGGTAAATGGGTCAAGATTCCCAGGGGGGCGGTGAGAAGGGCCAAAAAGCAGGCGTCCGCGGGGGGAAAACAGTCGATTTGGCAGGTCTGGAGTTCATTGAGAAGTTATTGCTTTGGAAGGCACAGGAATATCTGTTGGGAGTCATAGAAGAGTTATTGGTGTTGGAAGTTATGATGTAGAATTATGGTGGAGGATATAGAGACCCTTATAGAAGCTCAGCAAACCTGTGAATCCATCTATCTAAGCACCCTCAATTCCCACTGAAATCCTCTTGGAACAATAATAATCATTTAACAAAGGAAATGGTTTTTGACCCAGACAACTAAATGCATTTCCGCTTAGTGCTTCCCAGCCCTCGCCTGATGCTCAGCCGTGTGTTGAGGTTGCCTGTTATTTTCCCAGACATCAAAGGCTTTGAACGAAAAAAAATGCGACTTGGAAAAAATTGATTGTTTGCCATGAAAATCTCCCCTGAAAAGAGCAATCTGAAAAATAATTAGCCAGAGGCATGCGAGCAGATTGCAAAGCAAAAATACGACGTCAGGGCACGGGCGAGGATTCCCCCAGGAGAGGTGGTGCAATGCTCTTCTGGTGCAGGAGCAGTTAAGGAGGACGAGGGCATTGCAGAGACCTTACTTGTTTCCTTTCATCAGGTTTTGTTACAGCAGGTATCAGCGGGAGATCTGCTCCCAAGTGAGTGCTGGCAGGATGGAGTGGATGAAACCTGGAGCTTTGCTCTGCCTCTGGCCCACCAGATCCTATCTAATATAACAAAAGCCCAAAGAGCATCCTGCCCTGGATGGAGGGACTGATCCGGTGTGCCCCTCTCTCCTTCAGCTGGGGAGCTGGGACTCTGCAACACTACTCTTCTTATAGCTACAGGTGAGGGTACCCACCCGCCACTGCTGCTGGAGATCTCTAGCCCAGACACCTGTGTGGATGATCTATCCTGCTATGAAGCCCTGGCTGGGTGATGAATGTTTAAAGCCAAATGATAATTTTGGGTCGTTGAAAGCTGACTTTCTGCCTGCAAGCTGCAACACCGCTTCCTTGACAATGGAAAAGGGTGGAGAAATAAATCCAACCTTGTATGGCTGCATCTGCAGAAGACATCACGAGCAGCTGGGAAGGACTTGAGTCCCCTTGCAACGCCAGTGCCATGGGGACACATGGGCGCACAAGCACTGAGTTAATTTTGCCATCATTAGCTCCTTCTTTTATTTCTTGTGTATTTTGGACCCAAAAGAATGATTGTGCTTGGAAGGGATCAATAGCTCAGCCGAGCGTCCAAGTTATTAACTCACAAACAAACAGCGTCGGGGCTGATGGGAGGAGGAAGAATGTCAATTTTCTGTGCAAATGTTATTGCGGGGAGCCTTCAAGGAGTGTTTTATTTAGCAAATCAGGGCTATCAGAGACAGCTATTCCCTTGCCGGGTGAAGGGGGAGAGTTGGGGAATCGAATTATGTATCTGGTAAAGTGTCTCAGGGGCGTAGACCTTCAGGCTGAGGGTCAATCTGAAGGGACCAGATGGGGTGGGATGTCATGTGTGAGGTGTTATGCCCTATCCATCTGCCTATCTAGCTTTGCTCCCACCAGTGGAAAAGGCTTTCTGCCAAGTCCCCTCTCTCCTCTCCCCTCATTGTTTTTGGGATGTTTGCCTTCACAGGCAAAGGACATGAACCTGTCCTGATTTTTTTCCATAAGGGAAAAAAAAAGGGGCTGGCATGTTCAAGCCATCCTCCTTTGGAGGTGGGTCGTAAAAAATTGGGAGTCACCTACTCAGCTGTGCTCATCACCCTTAGGGCTAACAGGGGAGGGCTGTGCCTGCTGCATCCCAGCAGGTTTTTGAATCCTTGTCCTCCTCTTGCCCAGTCTGGTGTGCCAGGACTTTACATCGCTTTGGATTGTTTCAGTCTCGCTGCCGTGTACTGATAATGAAGAGTGGCAGAGGGCTGGAGGGCCGGGCTGGCAGCTGGGGCTGTCCCTGTTCTTAGCAGATCCAGCCATGCATCAAAATCTTTGAAATCCCAGCCCTTTTCCCCTGTTATTTCCAGTGTCAGCAGTGACTCAATATGTAAAAAAATATTATTACCGAGGTCGGAACTTATGCTTTGAAATCTCAGCTGCCACAGAGGAGGTAGTTTTGCAACACATAAAAGGCAGTTGGTATCTTGCCACATCCCAAACTTGCAATGTACCGTGCAATGTGCTCTCTTGCCTGATGTTTAGGAAGTAGATGGAGCAAATCCCTATTTCATTCCGCTCCGCCCAGGTTTGTCCTGCTGCTAAACCCTGCAGCAAAACCCATCGGGTTGAGTTTTTTTAATGTTGTGGTGTGGATCTCTCCTACTGAAGTTTTTGCAGCCTGTGTGCTTAGGCTTTATCCCGCGAGTGTATCACTGTGACACCAAAGGGCACTGCGAGGGCAATGGCAGGGAAATCCCAGGGCTGCGTGCTCGGGGTTAATTGCAGGGTACTCTGCACAGCAGCATTGCCTGCCAAGCTTGCAAAACCCCGTGTTAGTGTCAGGGACTGCCTGCCTGCAGCCACCAGTGCCGTCCCTCCTGCCCCTTCCTGCACGGGAGGTTGGGTGCTGCTTTTGGGGGGGTGCGATGCACCTCTCTGACCCGGCACAGGTGCAAGGGGAGGGAGGGCTCATTGCAGCGATACCTGCCCCTGCAGCCCCCTCACTCAGCACAGCTGAGCGCATCCTCCTCTTCTTTCCGCTGGTAAAACCTGACGGATGGCAGGTCCTCAGGAAGACGGAGCCTGACATTTCCAGGGAGCGCGCAGCCACTTTGCCTTTACAAGCCTGTAAATGCGGAGTGGGAAAGCGCCCTTCTACTGCCATGCAGCCATCTGACATTTAAGAAAGCCGTGTGCGATTAAGGCAAACATCTGCCTGGGTGGGTTAGCCCTGTGCGGTCTAGCTCTTGCGATGCCTCTGTTTCCATGAGCCCATGGGGGTCTTTGGGCACATTGGGCAAATCCCTGCCTGCTGCAACGGGGTCTGGCTGCAGCAGTTCAGCACAGCTTGGGAGCTTCGTTACCCCATGGAGCAGCCCCAAAGCAGCCAGCCTGTTTTGGGGATTCAGGGTTGTACCGTGCTGATGCTGTTCGGGTGAGTAAGGCAGAGGGGCCTGGAGCTCCTGGACCCAACTATTGCTCCTCTGCTTGCTGAAGTACATGTCCCAAGCCAGATTTTTAGGACCTGATGTCCCAGTTGCTTGAAGCAATAGATGCCATGCTCTCCACATGGCCCAGTCCCCTTGGCTGCCCCGTCATTCCTTTATATACCCTCTGCTCACACATCTGCATGTCCTGGGCATGCTCCTGTGAGCACTGCAGTGTCTTACCTGCTGATGAAAAGCCTTTTCCTCAGCTGAAGGGGGGAAAAAATAGTGAAGGATGGCATTGACTTCACATCCAGTGAACTTCTGGTGCCAGTTTGCAGTACAGCACCGTGCTGGGCTTCTGTGAGGAAGTGTCTGTGGCAGGCGATGCCTTGCTGAGCAGCACCTGTGCCCCAGAAAGTGGTTGTCTGCAGTTTTGTGTCACATTTCTCTCCACGAAAATCTTTTCTTTTCAAACACAAGCTGGTAGCAACTTGCTGCCACACACATCGTGCCCTGGCTCACGTACCAGAAGAGATCTGGTGGGGTTTTCAGGGCAGAAGAAGCCATGTCTAGCAAGCAAGCCAGCAAAAATTTTGCCCTTGGATGAAACAAGAAAATCTGGCCATAAAGCCCGACATTTTATTCCACGTGCAGCAATTCCTTAAAAAAAAAAAAGAGCAAGCCCTTCATATTTTTGCAGAGCTCTGGTCCCAATCAAATAGCTGGACTGGGAGAAGCATTAGAAAATGGGGGAACAATCTTATGTTAGTCCATTGGGAAAGTTAATAGACCTTTTCCATCCCAAGTTCGTAGGATTCTGGGCTTTTTGCAATAGCTGCTCCACTTAAACCGCAGCTCTGTGCATTGCCTCGCTCAAACTGACGGCTCCTTCCCCTGCAGCGGCCCCGCTTGTCTCATTAAAGCTCCCACCTTTCCGCTGCTCAACTGAAAATCAACAAAGGGAAATTTAGGCTGGATATCAGGAACAATTTCCTCAAGTTGACTGTGAAAGTGCCTCCAGGGAGGAGCAGCAGAGGCTTCGTTGCTTGCAGTGTTTAATGGGTTTCCCATCTCGGTGTGGGAGGGAGGGCAGCCCGGGCTTGGAGCCGTGCGGACAGTGCTGGGCATCTCTGGCTGCAGGTGATGGTCTTGTTCTTTTTTGATCATTTCCCTAGGGAGCAGCGGAGTGGGTGTTGCTGCTTCTCCTTCCCTGCCACTCTCACCACGACACTGCTGAGCCAGAGCCCGCGAGCGTGTTGGTGTGGTGGCTTTCCTCGTTAATAAACCCTGAGATAACTCCCTGCCTGTGAGAGCGACCCGGGCATGTTTGGCTTGAAACAGCATGTGCTCTCTAGCTGTCCAAAAAACTGATTTCAGGTGAGAATAACTCCACACGTGTTCTGGAAAAAGCAGACGCCTTCGTTTAATGACTCACGTCCTTTCTGCATCTCATCATCGGCCCTGCGTTTGCTGGAGGGGGGTTTCACTCCCAGTTTTGCTGTCCCAGTTCGGCTTGGCGTGACTCTTCCCCACATCGGGGTGAGCCTGTGGCCATACTACTGGGTATTGCTGCTCCAGTATTTATTGCATGTCTGGGAAAGTGTTTTTCCAAATGTCCTGCTCTGTGCCGCAGCATGGCAAGTGCATTGAGTATGGTGTCTGCTTGATCCTAGCACCACACTGCACCTTCTCTGCAGTCCCTAAAGGACAAACACCGGAGAGGCTGCCAAAATATTCTCTCTCTGGGGAGGCTGGTTGTGGCATGTCACTGGGTTGGACCTTTAATTTCAAACCGGGTTTCTAAGCTACTGGTTTCAATTGGAAATGCAACATCTTGTGTCGATTTCCCTGGTCCAAACGAAGGGCACAGGAGGGATGGAGAAGCTGCCACTTTGCCGAGGTCCATTTAAACGGAGGGCGCCGTGTTTTCCTGGAGGAAACACTTGCTGCAACATTATCGTGGATGATGCTTCAGGGTGGAGGAGCCTGGGGAAGGATCAGGCTTAGGCAGGGCTTGCCGGTCATTCCTGGCTGCCAATGCAGGCAGAAAGGGCTTGCAGACGGGCAGCTGTGAATTAAGGTGAAGCAAACATCCCACGGAGGGGGCCAGGCTGAGAGGGCAGCCTGCAACCCAGGCAGCGTGAGAGATGGGGAGGAGAGGCAGCGAGGAAGAAATGAAGCCCTAAGGGTAATAAACCATCAGCCAGGCTCCTGCAGCGTGTTGGGGAGCCTTGCAGACCAGTGGTGTTGAGGAACAGGGTAGGTTATCAGCTCGTAAGGATGTTTGATCTCACCTTGCGTGAATTTTAGCCCAGAAGCCTGGTATGTGGAAAGGGGTGAAGACAGACCCCATAGTTTGGCATCCCATAAAGGTATAGTTGCTGTTGTAGGGGCTTTCAAAGGAGAAGACACATTTGCAGTATGAGAGGGAGATGAGTGCTTTTGTGGTCCCTGTTCTTCATGGTACCACGTGAGCATCTTACGGCTGCTTGTGGGCTTTCCCCTCGCAATGACCTTGTGAGGCCGTAAATATGATGGAGAGAGAAACCCCAGGGTTTCTGGGGACCATCATCTCGGGGTGTTGGCCCGTAGTATCCCGCAGTGATTTTTCTGGGTTGCACGTCCTCCCCTTCCCACCCTCCCTCCACAGCTGGTGCTGAACGAATGCAGAGGAGGACGTCGAGTCCTTTTCTTGAATAATTTCATAACCTAAGGCTAAGGGCTACAGATGAGCATGGCCTGTGGGGGACGGGGAACAATCGAAGGTCCTGGTCAGCGTGACAGGCGGTGGTGTCAGTGGAGCAGCCGCCAGGCTGTTTTAAAGCAGAACCCTCTCTAGATAGCTTTTAAAAACGTACGTGATATCTCACAAAAACATGGTCGGGGTGTGGATTCCAGCTGTGCACTTCAGAGATTTCCGATCTTTTGTTTCCCGTGCATGAACCCAACGCACTAATCTGCAATTTGGGGTCTGACTCTGCTCTTTGCTCCAGCCGGTGGAGCTGTGCCGGGAAGTGGGACGCCACGTGTGACCCGCAAGGGCTCGGCAGAGAGCAAGCCAGGAGCGGCGAGGGGGAAGGGGAGCAGGTTGGGCTTGATTTGTACAGCTCAGCTTGCAAAATGCTGTCCTGCTGTGCAGGACGCTGCTGGGAGATGGGAGACCCCATTGGATGCTCTTCCAGAGACTGGGGATCTTTGCAGCAAGTCGCTGCCCCTGACGACGAGGTAGAAATGCAGCATCTGGGCTCTCCTGGGCTGCACCCGCATCCCAGCTCTGTAAGGAGGCATTGCTTGGAGCCTGACCCTTGGTGCAAAGATACGCCCTGATGGCTCAAGCTTTGGGCAGCCTCCCACAAGGGGAAAGCTGCCACCAGCATGGGTCCAAGCTGGCTCTGAGTAGGGGTGGAGGTGGTGCAGAGCCCAGGGGTTCCATCTGCCCCATGCATTGTGGTGGGCCAGCAGGGTGGGGGTACCTTTCTCCAGGCTTTTCCTCCACTAGCTTCGTTCTTAGCACCACCAAGATGGGCCCTGCGTGTCTGCACCCTCCTTGGCGTGGGGGCTGCTGGTGAGCTTCCCAAGGCATCGCTGGGGAAACCCACAGAAGAGGATGGGTGAACGCATGCAGCCCACCACAGGAGCCAACGCTGGCAGCAGCTGGGTCAGGCAGTTCAAAGCCATCTGGAGCCAGGGTGTACGAGCCGTGCAGGCAGCAGGGTGCACAGGCTTGAAGGGTTTCTTTGAAAAAGGAAGCCAAGGCCATGTAACGCAAGCAGGGCTGCTCCTCTAGCGTGCTGTGGGCTGAGAGTGATTGCCTTTGGGGAGCCCAGACCCAACCCTGCAGCCTTTTCCTGGGCTTTCTTAATTTCACTGGTGTCTTTAGCCAGGTCAGGGTTTCCCTTGTGCTAGATGTCATGAGTGCACCTCTTGTGATGAAAGTGACATTTGTTTTCTGCAACAGCGACGCTTTGCCTTCCCAAAGCCAGCTGAATTCTGCTAATCCTCCCCTCCCTCGTTTCACACATTCTTCCTTCGTTCTGCTCCTAGACCACAGTGCTTTGCTAAGCGTCGCAGTCAGCAGCAGGTAATTTAAGCACACATCTGCTTGCAATATGGGAGGAAGGAGAGAGGCAGTTTGTCTTTGTTAGAAGCCCGGCAGTCGTGGCTTTTTGCTTACCTGGTGGCATTAAGGCTTTTTTGTGACTCTATGTGGGCCAGGTGGGAACCAGGGGTCAGATAGGATGGGGACCCTGCTCTGGTCCCTTGCCCAGGGGTATCATTGGGGATGTTCGACCAGGGCTGATGGGCTGCACGACCCAACTTGAGTGCTGATGCCTGACGGGTTTGGCCGTCCCCATCTCCCCTCCCTTTTGGTCTCCTTCTTGTGGTCTGCTGGGCTGTCAGCCTTCCCCAGCGAAGGCTCACATTCTGCTAGCTGATTGCAGCCGGGTGTGATAGACAGAGAAAACCACCAGAGTCGGTAGCCAAGTCCGTGTCCTCCTTTCAGGAAAGCTCAGTGTTTTGGGTCCCCTCCCTATGGATGAGGCCGGGGACATAGGATGAGCAGGGGGAGGTTGGCACATGGGGATTAAATGGCACAAGCCTGTAGGAGGACAGTGCTTCAGGGCAAACTTATTTCAGCAAGTCCTCCATCCCCTGTTGCTATTCCCTCCATTGGGTTTCCTCTTAACGCACCGAGCCGCTTGGTTTATTTTTAGAGCTGCCCACTCCCCACCGGCAGCACAGAGATGCCAGGGCATCTGCGCGTTGGAAAGGCTGAAGGTGGGTGAGTTGGGGGATACTGATGATTTTCCTGGGGAAATGAGGACACATCCCCGTGTTTTTCCAAGGAGTTGGAGGAGTGGAGCAGTGCTGCGATGGTCCCTCTGCTACCAAGAGAGACGGGGGCTGCGGAAGGATGCCAGCACCCCGAAATCCTCCTCTTCACATGCACCCCTTGCAGACCTCTCCTTTCCCATTCCAGTCCTTGCAACTAGTTTTAAAATGCATTGAAGCCTTTTGTCGTGTTTTGCTAAGTTTAGACTGCCTGCCTTTTCCCTTGGTGTCCCAAAACAGCTGCTGAATGAAAGGCAATCGTTTTCTGATATTCAATACCGTAAGCAGGAGTGATTTGAAAATGTGTTGATTCCTTAGACTGTGGGAAAAAGACCTGTACTGCTGGCAAAACTGGGCTGAAAAGTAATGTGGGGTTTTTCAGGGTTTTTTTTCTTTCTCTTTTCGATGGGTTCATGGAAAAACAACTCATATTTCTTCATTGCTTTGAATTTTCCCTGGAGGCTTCCAAGGGGCTGAAGTCTTGTATTTCTATACACTTGTTTGCAGAGACGGCAAAACGCAGTGGATTCACACAAAAGCCTTGGATTTGGCAGTATTGGAAAAAGGGGGTCTGCGTAATGCCCTGAAGTGTCGTTCTTACAGCCCACGAAAGCCAGACATCCCAAGGGGAGCCCGATGCCAAAATTAGCTGAACTCGCAGCCACATCAGTGGGGTGAAGGGGCTGTCTCGCGGACGGTGTCGGCGGAGTCGTGCTTCCCGGCCCTTGCTTTGACACAGATGTTTTGTGTCACACTCGGGTCCTCTGGCAGCAGTGCTGGGGCTTTCCGCTCCCCGCGGCTCCAGGGCATCTGCGAAGGAATTGCTCCCACAGTCAGGCTCGACCCTCCTGGCCAAGCGCGGGGTGAGATGCCGATACCCGGGCTTGGTCCGGATGCTGCGCTGCCGGCTCTGCGTGGGCTTTCCTTCGTCCGTCCGGCAGCCTCAGGTCCTCTAAAGATTACGTGTTTGAGATATGTGTAATATTAGTCCACGTAAATCACATCAAGCCTATGGCTTCCAGCGCTGCTGGCTTGGGTTCTTGCAGACTAGCTCACTGTCACTCAGCCGCGGGCTGTCTAGGTTAGCTTAATGAGGAAGCCAGACTAAGATGAAATAATTAATGCAGCTGTAGAGTGGAGATGTAGGAGTCTTTGGGGGATAAGGGAGCTGGCCCAAATCTTCCTCCCCAACTGGAGCGCTCCAGGCCTTCATGAAGGTTCGGAAATACTCCATTTCCGCTGGGTGCTGAAGATGGGTCTGTGGTCCTTCCAGCCCGGGATGCTCCCGGGAGCTCTCCGAATCAGCTGCGTAGGCACGGGGGTCTGGACCAGTTTCAGGGCAGCAGCTGGGCTGTGGCTGCGAGCCGGCAGCATCGTGGGGGGCCATGGACATTTTAGGAGGGTAAACCCCCCATACTGGGGGAGAGGAGAGTGATGCCGGACTTTGGAGGGTGCTCTGTTGTTGGGATGCTCTCCTTGGCCCCGAAACCAGGGAGGTGGGCTAGGGCCCTTCTTGCTTGGGGCTGGCCCCGCGCTGCTGGTGCGAACGGGCAGTGTCGAGGGGAGGCACCCGCTCCCGCTGCAGGTTTTATTTAGTAAACCCATTCCAGGATAAAGCTTTTGATTTATAGGCACCCCGATAGTGCTCCAAGGAGGACTTGTACAACTTTAACTGCATTTTCTCAGCATCACACCAGCCCAATAAAAGAGAGTTCATATGCACTGCACAAATTCTCACTTCCAATATAAAAAAGGTTTTATGAGACTGGAAGTCTCACTGGCTCTGTGGGGCCGGGTGTATTGGCGGATACTCCGCATGACAGACCCTTGATTCCTCTTCGAGTTGTCAGACTTCAGTAGCATTTACAGCTATTTAGCTATCAAATTTTATGTGCGGCTCTGAGAGAAATGTGTCTTTTAAATACTGCTCTGTCTCATAAACAGCAGTCTGTTAAACCATGTCAATGGTACAAGCGGTTCGTGAAGCCCTCCGATGCAATCGCCTACAGCTCCGCTTGTTACCTGAGCGGCAAAGTGCTGAACAACGCACCAAGTTAATTTTCCGAGCCAGTCGTCTTGGCTGGAGATCAGCTTGCTGAGCAAAAGCTGGTAATAACTGCACTCCAGCAGCCCAAATTTGGGTCCTGTTTTACCCCGGTGTAAATCCCCTTCCTGCTAGTCTCTGTAAAGTCTTGTTTGCTCGGTGCTCGCACAGCACACGCTCGGGCAAGGAGCTAGGGTTTGTCATGTGCCCTATGGTTGCATCCAGAGGCCACTGGCGAGATCACATCCCTAATTTTCCAAGCCAAGGCTTTGAAGCACAGGATCCTCTCCTCTCTGCAGGAAGACTGTTTGGTCTTTCCTTTGGCCCTCCTTCTTGGAGGAGGAGCTGGAGGCAGGAGGTTCCTGGGGTGCTAGCCTTGACCTTGGCCATAACAAAATCCCTTTGTTGCTCCTTCAAATGTCCCCCCAGGGTATCCCCATCCCGTCACCTCCTGTGCTTTTCCCGGCAGCGGTGCAGGGTAACAGCATGTACCACTTTGCATCTCCGTGCATGACCGAAGCTGAGCCTGTTCACCCTGGACAAGGAACAGAAGCTGTTTGCCCTCTTTGCTGATGGTGCAATCACGGCAGCTCCAATGCCTGGGATATAATTTACAGACTCTGAGCAAGGTTTCAGAGCTGAGCCAGGCTTGAGCTTTCAGCCTCTTATATTTTATTGTTTTCTTCCTTTTTTCTTATTATTTTAGTGCAGAATGGTAACTTTATGTGTATTTTCAAGCCTGCACTGCTTGGAAGGTGTAGGTGGTGCGGAGGGCCCCAGCTGTGGGCACCTTTGCCCAGGGGCATGGGGTAACGAACGCTTGGATGTCTAATTGCTGCCGCACGCTGCAGACTGGGAGATTTGCTTTCCCATTGCTGCCATGTCTGCTTGCAGTGAGCCAGGGGCCAGGGAAGAAAAAAATATATGTGCATGTGCAGCATAGTTATTTTCAAATGTGAAATTGCACCTGCAAAAATAGAAGCCAGGAAGGGACTGGCGAGCAGCTTGGAGCTGGGAGGCACGATGCGTGCGGAGCAGGGATGAGGACAGCGTCTCCGAGTTTTCTTTCCCATGCTTGCACTGCCTGATAGTTTTAGCGGACGTTACTTTTCCTCCCCCTTGCATTTCAATTAATCATCTGCTTGTCAGCGCTTTTCCCCCCAGCTCCCCTCCCCGCCAAGTCTCGGGGAGCGGCATGCACGCACACAAGCGCCCATGCACGCAGCCTGCGTGCTGACGGGCTTGGCCGCTCGTTAATCACTTAACGGTGTCGTGCAAGTCAGTCCCCACAGAAGGAGGTTTGGAAGAGGGGAAGACGGACGTCTCCTTGGTCTCCACTTCATCGATGGGGATGGGCTTGAGCGCAGGATCTGGCCCTGCTGTGTTGCAGCCCCATGGTCTCCGTCCTGCTCCAAGTGAAGAGCTGGTCAGATTTGTTCAAACAGATTTTGCTTTCCAACGTGTTTGAAAGGAGCTCTGGGCTGAGCCGTCCCGCTCCCAGAATTTGTGGGGGACTTTTTTACATTTAATTTTTGCCAGCAATGGCATGCTTATACATCCATCCAGGTGAGAAGTGACCTTGGGAGGTCTCTAGCCCAGCGTCCTGCCCCAAGCAAATACTGAGTGCAGACCAGTTCATTTGCCCATCTGGGTCTTGAAAACCTCCAAGACTGGAGATTCCATCACCTGTCTGGGTCCCTCTTCCAGCGGGTGACTGTCATGGGAAAATGTCTTCCTTACAGCAAGTCTGAACCTGTTCTGTTGCAGCTCATGCCTGTAGTCTGTCATCTTCCCACCATGGAGGGAAAGGATCTGTCTCCATCATCTCAATAACCTCCCAGTAGGTGCTACCAGATTGCTGTTAGCTCCCCCTGAAACCACCCCTTCTCCGAGCTGGACAAGCCCTGTTTTCTCAACCTGTCCTCATCCCCATGTGCTTCAGCCTCATCACCACCCTGATGGCCCTTCACTGGACTTGCTGGAGGTCAGCAATGCCCATCTTGTACCAGAGCCCAAAACTGGGCACAATGCTCCAGACATGGTTTAAGGACTTTTTTTGTCACTGAATTTTTTTTTCCATTGTGGATCTTGCGGACCCTGCCTAGGGATGTACCTGGCATCAAATTTCCCCTCTGGTTGGGAAAGGTTGCCAAAAAATAACAAAATTAATAAAGTGAGTATGTGTGTTTGTGCATGTTTGTATGCAGAGTTATTTAGGAATGATTTCTGTTTTGAAGATTCGGTAGATTTTTTTATTAATACTTTTCACGGGTGTGTTTAAGAACTTTGGTTTGACCCTTGCGCAAATGCGCTGCTCTGCTCAGAGGCTCCTCTGCAACCCTGGCGGGAGCCGTGCCCTCTCCCCAAGCTGCCGTCGGCTTCACTTCAGCCACAGAGATAGTGAACTCAGATGGCTTCCTTTCCTACCCCCTCTCCTTGGCCAGAGTTTCTCTTAATTAGTGCTCTGAGTTTTCATCTGCCAGGAGGAAGCTTTCTGGGGCTGGGCAGGATCTGCTCCGGTGAGGGCTGCTGCAAGCTGTGCTGGGAGGTGCTGGAGCTGCAGAGAGCAGCTTGGAGGGGCGATGGGGATGTGGGGTGCGGCCAGAGCTGGGGACAGGGAGCATGAACCCGTTAGGAAAGGTTGAAGAAGGTCAGGCAGCCTCGGCAGGCTGCAGGGCAGGAGGCAGAGCACCTCGGAGGTGGGGGCTCACAGGGAGTAAGGGAGCGTTTGCTGGAGGTGAGTATCCCTGACAGAGGGTGAGAAGATGCTTGGCATGGGTTTGGTTCCTTCCAGAACAGCTCATTGGCTTGTTGCAGAAAAGCCCTCAGCCCAAATGCTGCTGAGCCAAAAGCTGAGGGTGAAAAGGAAAGTGCCGGTGGGAGGTGGGAGACCGAGCGAGCTGGAGCGGTCGTCTCATTGCTGGGACAAGCTCAGCTCTGCGGCTGCAGTGGAGTATTCCCGCCCTCCCTGAGTTTTGCAGAAGGGTATTTAGCTAAAGGATATGCCCAGTGGCAGGTTCAGGATGAGCCACCTCCACATCCCCAGGGTGGAGAGCTGGGGTTTGGACTGAAACCTCCTGCTGTGCCAGCGAGGTGGAAGTTGGGCTCCTGCTCTCCATCCAGGCAGCATCACAACGGGCTGAGGCAACCAGAAAGGAGCAAAACCAGGGGCAGAAATGTGTTTCTCCACGTTCGCTACTCATCCGTGGCTTTATCCTGTGGTGAGCACAGCAAGCTGATGAGTACGAGTAGACTTGACTCTGGCTCAGCTTTTCCTTTGTTCTGCTGTTGAGGAATATTTGGGGATTGAAAGTGAAATATAGCGCTTTTCTCTTCCAAAGTAAAAAAAAAAAAAAGAAGGGAAGGGAAGGAGCCCCTCTCGCATGCTGCACCGGCAAACCCTCGTCATCCTGTAGCAGGAGGCCAGCGCACATGAATATTCCTGTGCAATATGCGCGAGTGATGAGCCCCATATGCAGGCCTTGGGAGAAATTAAGTATTTTCTATGGCGTTTTCCAAAGAGCTTTTCTATCAAAGTGCTCGGTCGGGAGCCAAAACGCCCTAGCTTTCACAGCCCCAGCTGGTTGACACTTTTTTTATTATTTTATTTTTAAACACTGATGAATATTTTCTAATTAAAAAACAAGCCCTCCCCTAAACTGAGTCTTGCCCCAGTGGATGGAGTTGAGCCAGAGTTTGGGAGGGGGCTGGAAGCCGCTGGGGACTCCACGGCTGCTCTCGGCTGCTGGGTTTTTTCTCCTTCAGTGCTGGAGTTTGCAGGAAGGGTCCTGAGATAAAGCGCACACGTGGTCCTCATCTGCCCGGCCATGCACCGTGGAAGGGCAGATCTGCTGCCTGGTCACCGAGAGCGGGGAGGGATGAGCGCAGGCTTCGGGCAGGCGGTTTGAGGAGCACCAGCCCCGTGGGATGGAGGTCACTGGGGCGCAGGTGGGCAAGGTGACTTCCAAGCAAAGTTTGGCATTGCAAGGGCTGCTCTTTATATACCAGCTGTTTTGCCTGCAGAGGTGAGAAGGATCAAAGTCTTGGCATGGTTTTGGGGGTGGAAGAGACAGGATGATCACTGCAGGGAGAGGAGCCCGTGGAGGGGCAGATATGCAGGATGAGACCCAACGCTGGCTCTCATCTTGAGCATGGGGACAAAACCCCTTGCTGGTTTTAAGGCATATGAACGTGGTGCGGAGTTGAAGAGGAGCTGACCTGTCAGAGTCAAGGGAATGGGAGATAGGTGCTGGTTCTGTGGACTGGAAGGAGAGCCAAGAGAGTCCAGCAAGAGACTGGCCGGTGGGGCAGGGTGATGGGCAGCAGAGTGACATGCACCAGCGGTGGTGGAGAGCATGGGCCCAGGCAGGAGGAGTGTCAGGCACTCCCCTGCTCACTCCCGGGGTCTGGCAGCATGGCCATCTCTGGGGCTGTGGCCTGTAGAATTGCCCCAGGATGAATTTACACCTGGATCCATGCTCCTTGGATGCAAGTCTTCACGGCAAGTCAGAGAGGCCATTTGCCTTCATGCTTAGCACTTGGCTTTGATGGTTTACTGGTGGAAAAAGTGCCTTGGAGGAGCAATGCTGGCAGCAGCTGCCCTTGCCTCCAGCCTCTTCTGTAGCGGCTGCAGTGCTTGAGAACGGAACAGAACTCGCAGAGCAAAGCTCAGGTGCTGGAGAAAAAAGCTGCTGGGATCTTGCAAAGTGGAACCTCTCCCAGCTGAGTTATTTTTCTCCTAAACGGGCGGATTGACTTCTGACTGTTTTCTGCTCACTGCAGCCAGTGTTGGTAGGTAGGAAGGTGATGGTATGTCCACCTTGTGTACTGTACCCCACAAACCATGAGAAAGAAAGAAAGGATCTGCACAGTTTGACATCACTTGGGGACCGAATTTGTTCCCGGGCATGGTACCAATGTGTGCATCTTCCCTCCCTTGCAGGGCTGGAAACAAACTGGATTTTAACCCAATTTCTCCTATGTTTCTCCTATATTGAGTATTTGATTCTGCTGGCTTTACATAGCAAAATCTTTCTCCAAGCTTACATCTTCTTGGCTCTTTCTTTTCTCGAAGACCCAAATATGGTCTCACGCCACAGCTCACCTGCCAGTGGCAGCACGCAGCAATTCTGGGCTTGCCACAGCTCATCGTTGTTAACTAGAGCGATGCTCAGAGGGGATCCTCGTTTCCACAGGGGTGTTTTGTTTCCCCCATCGCCGCTGAGCCCGCCGCGCCACTACAGCACGCGTTCCGGTGTACAGCCGCTCTGTCCTCCTCCTCGCCCTGCGGGAACTGCTTCCCTGATGTCAGACAGCTAATACCCCCTAACAAACATGCTAATTTAAGAGCTGTTAAAGCCAGGGGCCAGCGGGAGGTCACAGTCCGCACAAACAGATGGTGTTTTGTCCTTGATAATTAAATTTTCCTGTAGTTTTGGGCAAGAGACTTTCTTGCCTTTTATTTCAGCACAGCTGCCTCAGGCCAACTCCATTCCTCCCTCCTCATCCTCTGCTTGCTCTCAGCAAATGCCATCTGCGGGGCTGGGGCAAGACCCCGGGGAGGGTGAGGGTCCCCAGGGGGTTTCGGAGCTGCCTTCGGTGGCCCATTGGGCTCATCCCATGTGCTCCAGCAGCTCTGGGCTGCAGCATTCAGAGCCCCCTGAAGAGGCAGCAGTCGGAGGCGAGGTGAGTGGCACCAGTCTGGGGTTTGTGGGTACCCCCAGCCCGTTTCAGCAATGCTGGAGGGGGAAGAGACCCTGTGCTTCAGACTGTCGCAGCTGCTTTTGCCCCAGCTCCATCCAGGCGATGTCAGACAGTGGCGGGGCTGGCGTCAGTGTGGTCCTGCTGCAAACTCTGGTGGCGGTGACGGTAAGACAGCTGCCGGCACATGGTGAGGCTCGATGTGCAAGTGGGGCCATTTGGAAGGTTGGAGAGAAAAGCGGTTGGTTTCTCCCCCACCACTTTCCCAGGAGGGTGTTTGCAAGCGGGACTGTACAGGTGCATTGCCCTGGTCCCACTGCCAGCCCCGGTCCCATCACTGTCCCCAGCCCCACCGCTGTCCCACTGCCAGCCCCGGTCCCATCACTATCCCCAGCCCCACCGCCGTCCCCAGCCTTGGCTCTGCGGCACATCCACGTGTCTACCAAAGGGGCTTCTGGCAGCAGAAAGCCCCCACAGCATCACTGCCCCTGACATGGGCTGCCCCTGGCAAAGGAGAGGATTAGTCCCTCCCTGTGCTGCCACTCTCCTCGCTTGTCCTCAGGGCATCATGGAGCAAGCCTGTGCCTCAGTTTCCCCCAGCTCACCATTTTGCCCGCTACAAAAACCAGGTGCCCCTGTGGTGTTCAGAGACAGTCCCCAGCAGGCTGCACTTGGCATGCTGGGAGCCTGTGGGACAGCACGGGGTGAGCAGGGTGGAGAAACTGGATGGGACTGGGAGAAGCAACGAGCACCAAACCCCATCTGGCTGTGGGGTGGGCAGTGGTTCTGTCCAGCCTGTGCTTTTCCCTAGCCAGGTTTTGGTCAGCATCCTTGCGGTGGGGAGGGAGGCAGGGGGCAGCCCATATGGAGGTGCAGGACCAGTGTCCCCACCGTCACATCTGTCCTGGCTGCCTGGGGTGGCCTGCATCCCCACAGAGGCTTGTGGGCTGGTGCCCCCAGGTTGGTTGGTGGTGTGAAGGTGTTGCAGGGACCACTGTCCAGGACACTGTCCCATTGCGTTGTTCGCAATTTCGTGCCCCAAGTGCTCTGCATTTGTTTGAAGCTGGAGGCATGTGTGGTGCTCATGCAAACCCACAAGCACACGGCCATCAAGCATGACCCATCGTGGCAGTCTCCCCTGCAAAATCTGCTGGGCAGCTGCGGGAAGCCCAGGACCACCGAGGCGGGGTGGGTGGGAGTGCAGAGGGGCTGGGGGGCTCACGAGGGGTGCAGCAAGGCAGGACTGGGGCTGGGTGCGGTGCAGCTCTATGCATTTCGCAAGCAGATGTGTGCAGAGCAGCTTGGCGAGCATGAAAGCCAGTGATGGAGTGCCTTTTGTCCTGCTCGCCCACCCGCAGCGGCACTCCTCCTTTAGGGCACCCTATCTGGTGGGGGCCCAGAAGACCCCCTGCACCCTGTGGGGTGTTGGGCAAGAGGGGAGGTCTGAGGTAGGCTCACAGCCTGGCCAGAGCCAAGGTCCTTAGACTTAGTCTTGATGCTCTCCCCATGCCGTTTGCTGTCCCCCATGGTCCATTGTGGGGACAGCAAACTGGGAATGTGGGAATGTGGGAAGGAGACCCACATTCCAAGGGATGGAGGGAGTTCCTGGGGTGGGTGGACGGGTTGCAGAGCGGGGAGCCCAGCATCTCCCATGGGACCTGGACAGGGAAGGACAGCAAGCAGAGACCAGTGGGTAGCACATGGTCCCCAGCATCCTGAGCCCCTGCCTGCCTCCAACAGCAGCCGCTGCCTTTCCTGGGCCCTGGAGACTGCCTGGCCCCTGCCCGCCCCATCCTCATGCCAGCTCGTACTGCAGGCATGGGGGAGAGATGAGGCAAAGCAAAACAAATCATCCCGAGGCGTCTCTGGGGAGGCGGTGTCAGAGTCATTGGAGTGGCTTCCTCCGTGCCAAGCACTTAAAGAAAAAAAGCCCAAACAAATAAACAAGCCAAAATTAAAATGCCCAGCAAGCTCTGTACAACTGGATGCTCCCTCCCTTACACTCCCAGCAGCTAAGCCAGCGTCTTATTCCCTCCCTGGACAAGATGGGCAGCCAAGGTCTCTTCCAGCGCTCCTCACTCCAATCCTGCTAATGTCCCTGAGCTCCTGCAACACAGCTTCAGGTTCTCATCCTCCTCCAGCTCTGTCATAGCATGCTGGCGAAAAGCAAACCTGCCCTGCTTTCTGAGCAGCGATGCTGTGGCCTCAGTCCTTGGCTATGCTTGTTGATTTGGGTGTGAGCTGTAGCTCTCCCTGGCTTGGGGACATCACCACCAGGAGGTTTTCTGGGGCCAAGCCAGCATGGTCCTGCCTGTGCTAGAGGGAAGGGGTCCTGCAGGCTGCAGGGTGTCAGCTGTTGGGTTGGGACAGCAGCCAGCAGTTGCACCCCACTTGCCCCTGTGCTTCTGCAGCAGCACAGTGCCCTTCACATCTCCAGCATGGTACCATTCGGGTAACCCCAGCACCAGCGAGCTCCGACCCACAGCCCACGCTGGTGTCTAGCCCCTTGCTTGCATGGGTGCTACAGAAAACAGACCTCTAGAGGAGCAAGTTTGGGCTACTAAGAGGTGCAGTCTTCATATTTCAAGCCAAACCCCTTTGTTCCTATGTCCCCAGGTGCCATTGAGGGGGTTGTTAAGGGTCCTGTGGCCAGACCCCCCGCAAAATCGCCATTACCAGCGACCAGGCTCCTGAGGCTTAGAAAGGCTTGAAGAGGCTTGAAAACACCATGCTGCCCTACGCCATGTCCACTGTGCCACGGGCATCCAGCTGATGGAGGAAGTCTGGACAACGAGCTCTGTCTGTCCTCCCTTTCCTCTTTGTTTTGCTCAGGAAGGCGCATGACTATGGCACAGTCTGGATTTTAACACAAGGGTGCTTTTTTCTGCCCTGGAAGTTCGCGTCTTAAGGGGTGTTGGGGAGTTCATAAAGCAGCCTGGCCACAGACTATCTTCAAGGCAAAAAGCAGGGTTGTGAGCAAAATCTGGGGGGGTCTGAAGGGCAACGCAGCCCTGTGGACAAAAATAAGAAATGTTGCAAGCGTTTGCCTGGAAATCAGAAACCGAACCTAGCGTGAGGCAGCAGGACCTTCCTAAAGCATTTGGGGCTATTTGCTTGGTGTATGGGAGTTGGGTTTTGGTTTTGTATTTTGTTTTGGGTTTTGTTCCACGCCATTAATATTCTGTTTTCGTGAGTGGAGACTGGGAATTGAAGTGCCAAAATTCAGTGTGACACCAAGAGCTCCTTCCCACAGTAATCGCAGCCTGGAGAGGTGGAGTGAGCACGATCTGCCCCCAAAGGCACCTAGCTTGGGTGATTTCTCCAGCTTCCAGGGAGGAGCACTGGGAAACACCTGGACCATGAACATCTCCCATCTCCCATTTCCCTCCCTTGTCTGATCTCCTCTGTCTGTCCCTGGCATGGCACTGTCAGCTCCACGCCACTGGGGGAAGCATCTATGGAAAAAAACAACCCAAGATGCCATTTGAATGAAGGCACCAGAAAAACACACCGTCTTTGGCACTTCTTTAATAGAAGCAAACATTCGATTGATTCCTGCAACCTCGCTCTGCAGGAAGCTGGAAAATGCTCAGCATGGAGGAAAGTTGAGTAAAAAGGGGATGAAAATGGCGTTTCCCATCACTGGTCCAAGCTTTCCTCCATCTCGGAGGCTGTCTGGGGTGTGGAGGAGTGGGGCTTGGGTACAGCGGCTCAGTTGAGTTCGTGCCCGGCTGGCACCAGTGTCCTTGAGGAATAGGCTTGGGGAAATGTTTCTCTGCAACCTCCGCTGTGGGGATTCAGGCCCCCTCCTGCCCTGCCGTGCTTTCTCCCGGCACCAATTTCGAAAATGTGAGATGCTTATTAGTATGCTGTGCTTTGCATTGGCTTTTATCACTGCTGGAGCAGATGGCTGGGCTTGGACTGCTGCCCTCCACTTGCAGAAAGGCCAGTTAACATGACAGTAGTTGCGAGGACAGGTACAGGCTGTGGGAAACATCCCCCTTCAAAGCTCTGAATGGGAAGAGGGGACAGGCAGCGACAGGCAGCTGCCTGCACAGCAGCATTGCCTTGCGATGGCAATGGAACTGAGGGCTGTTGGTGGGCAGGGTCACTGGGGAGGTTCCCAGTGGTGTGCACGTGCAATGCTCTCTGCAAGGTTTAAGATGAGAGGAACCCACCTTGCTGCTGGAGCAGAAATGCTCCAGCCTCTGCAGCTGCAGGGTGAGGACTGAGACTGGTCCACCCGGGGGTCTTGGGGCCCTCCGGGCATTTTCCCAGCTCCCTGCCCCAGCAGGAGCATGTCGGTGAGATATATACAAGCAAGAAATTACCTATCCTGGGAGCCAGTTCGCCAGCCAAGCAGGATCCCAAACAGCCTGAGACATTTCATGTGTTGCTTGCTCCTCCCTGAACCATCCCCGCTCCCCCTGGAGCCCCTGGGCTCTGCAGTACCCCCTTGGGAGGTGGCTCTGGTGTTAGCTGAGGTGATGCTCTTTCCAGCAGAGCCTCTTTTTTTATCCCCATGGGCACCAGGAGCAGCTTTGGTCACTGCCTTTCTCACTGAGTCATCTTATCACTGATGTCCAGGGATGAGGGAGCAACTCCAGGCATCAGCACACCTATGGTGGAGCCAAGAGCCCTGCAAGCATAGGACTACCTTGAGGGGCACGTCTTCAACCAAAGCAGCTGGGAGATTTTTTGAGGGCCTTCCTTCCACCTGTCCATCTATCCTAGACCAGGGGGGCAGGAGGGTCTGTACAGCTGCCCAGAGGTCTGGTGGTACTCCCCAGGCTGGCAGAGGCACAGTGATGGAGGGGCTCAGCCGTGGGAGGCTCCTTCCTCCGGGGCATCCTCTCGCTCGACATCTCCACTTCGTTACTGGAAAGGGAGGAAGTGGAGGGAGGAAAGTCATAGTCCGTGAGAGCCATGAGTGAATTAATTTCAGCTGGCCCCAGTCATCCCCATGGTGCTCGTGGTCCAGGGGGGCAGTGCTAATCGCCCTGTTGACAGTGGGGGTTTAAACTGGATTTAGGAAGGCTTTTCAAGCAGCAGGGACTCTGGCTCTGCAGGTAAGGCTTTCTGACAGCACGTATTAAGGAGATGATAAAGCCCCTCTTCTCTCTCCTCCTCTTAAGCAGCTAAGTGGAGTTTAGCACTGATGGGGCATTGTAAGGCCAAGAGGTTTCAGGGCTGTTAGCAAGTGTACAACATTAAGTGACTATTTTTTCCTCTTCTTTCCCTTGCCTTGCTGCCAGGGGTGATCTGAAGGGAGGAGACGGCACTCAGTGCTTTTGGGCGCCCAAGCACTGCTCCCAGGGAGGCCCCTTTGCCCACAGTGCTGCCCACGAGTGGTGCAATCCCTGCGGGAACCGGGGCTGGAGCATGTCCTGCCCACTGCGATGCCTCACTGCTCATCCCAGCAGCATGCGGTACCCTCCAGGAGGGATGGCATCTTGCTGGAGGCACCCCAGATCCCCAGGGCTGGGGAAAGCTGTAGCAGGATTTCTGTTAGCAAAGGGCTGGGCTGAACAATCGAGGATGGCTTTGGTAAGGGTGTTTCTTTTGGGGCTGGGGCCCAGGAGGTGTCTGCTGCAAATGGCTCCAGCGCAGGTGCACCGTAATGGCTACAGTCAGCATCTGCATTACAGACATAGCATCACACCTCGGGGACAGGCAGATCGTGATCTCTCCTGCAGGATAGGTGTGCTGCAGTGTCTACAGTCAGCATCTGCGGCAGAGGTGTACGGTACAGTCTACAGTCAGCATCTGCAGTACAGGTGTACTGTAAGGTCAACAATCAGCATCTGCAGTACAGGTGTCCTGTAGTGTCTGCAGTCAGTGTGCGCAGGACAGGCGTACCTTAGCGTCTACAGTTGGTGTCTGCAGTACAGGTGTATCATAGCACCTACAGTCAGTGTCTGCAGTAGAGGTTGTACCATAGTGTTTACAGTTGGTGCCTGCAGTACAGGCAGACCATAGCGTCTACAGTCATCTGCAGTACAGGCACACCATAGCGTCTACAGTTGGTGCCTGCAGTACAGGCACTGCAAAGCTTCTTTGGAAGGCGTGCGGGGAAGAAGCAGCGTAACGGAGCTTTTTTCTCCCCCGGTCACCACTTCAGAGCCAGGCCCTCTAACAGCACCTGGTGGGGAATTGCCCGATGGAAGACTTTGTCATGGAAATGCTAGGCTTTGAATCTACCACTTTTTTTTCTTTTTTGTGGGAGCCGCCTGCTTCCAGAACAGAGTCTTACTTACTTATTGTGGCTTGGAGGGGGCTGTGATGGGAGGAGGCTGGGCTGCAGCCTGCGTCCCTCATCAGCCAGGGACAGCCCTGTCCTGGAGCTGCTTGGCACCTGGGGCAGGTCATGGTGGCACGTGATGAATTACAGGAAAATTAGAAGGTCCCGGGTTTGTCCCAACATGCAACAGGGAGTCTCTTGGCTCTGGAATGTGTTCACAGGATGGCCAAGCAGCTCCCAGATGGCTGTTGCCAGTTGATACCCCATTACCAGTGAGCATCCCCATGGCTTTGGGTATCCTTCTATGGCGGGGCTGGAAAGGATCTATCTCTCTGCCTGCTCAGAAGAGGACACTGGGACTGTTCAGCAGACAGTGGCATCCTACTTTTTGCTTGGATACCAGATCGTCTTTGCTCTTGCTGCCCAGCTTGGGACTGCCCTCACTCCATCACACCACAGCAGTTAATGTCACATCACTGTGCCCCTTCAGTCCTGCTTGCAGGGGTAGCTTCTGGGCGAATCTTCATGTAGGTCTGGCCACAGCCCCCTTCCACGTAGCCTGATCCGGCTCAGGGAAAGCACAACTGGAAACACATTTGATTTAGACCGAGGGCTGCCAGAGCGGATCATACTCATGTCTACATTGAGTTGTCTTCTGCTAAGTGTGACCATGACTGATGTCCTCATTGCCCTTGGTGGAGAGGATAAGGCAGGGAAGGATCAACCAGTTGGTCTCTCCCAAAACAAGAAGCTGGGGACAGCGAGGAAGACTGCTGGAGGTACCTCCAGCTCCAGAGCTGCTGGGCCACTGCATCTCATGTGCCCGCTTGCCTCCCTCCACTCCTGCCCAGGCTCCTCTTTCCTCTCCACCACCAAGAAAAGATTCACTACAGGGGCAAAAGCAAATATTATCCAACCTCTTTTTCCACAGAAGATTGTTTCCCACTGCTGGGTTTGCTGTGTAATAAATGCAGTTCCTCATCGTCACCTTTCCAGTGGTCCCTGCCAGAGCGGGGACACAGCTCAGGGAGCCGCACGCCTGGTGAGCTGCTGCTCACTGGCCCGTGTGCCTGTGTGCCAGGGTGCTGGCTTTTGCTAGAGAAACTGTTAAATGGGCAAATACAGCAAATGGAAATTTGCATTAGAAGCATCTGCAGAAATTGGGAAGGTTTTGTTATGTGCTTGGAAAAAAAAATTCAACATGGCTTTGGGCAAAACAGGCAAACAAAGCAAATACTGCATGTGAAATTGCAATTCAAGTGAGAAAAAGTTGGTTTTCTGGCTAGATTTTTCGCACTAAAATAGCTCCGGCTGCTGCCTGGAGGCAGGGCTCATCTCCGAAAAGAAATGAGGTTTTGCAGGGTGAAAGCAGCTGAGCGGTGAGGTCTCTGTGCCAGCACTGGGAGCCTCTGCCTGTGTCCTGGCCATGCCACAGAGTCCCCAGTGACCTGAGCTGGGTCCCTCCTCTCACTCTCTTTTTCCACCTGTAGCCAAACAGCATCACCCTCGAGACTGTCAGTGCTTCGGGGCAGGAATTGTCCCTTGCCACGTAACTCTGGTGCCAGTCTCCACACGGGTCCAGCCTCCCGTGAGGCTGCCAGGCACATGGGCAGGAGCAGCAGCAATTACTTTAATGACTGATAAGACGAGGAGCAGCAGGGGAGAGTGAGTGGCTTTACTCCCCGGCAGGACCGAGATGTAGAGCGTGATGGTTGGTGATGATATTTGCACCGGCACGAGCCAAACCGAAGGCTCCGGCGAGCAGATCTCATACTTTTCAAAGAGCAAGCTGATTGACGGGGCTCCCATCCTGCATCCCTTCATTGCCACTGTCCCCAGAGATGGGATGGCTGCACTACCTGGGGGTACCTGGACTGCAATGCAGGGTGCTACAGCCCTGGTGCAATTCCTTACCTGCTTCAACTCTTGGTGCCACCCACCAACTTCCAGGGCTGTAGGGAGGGAACATTCAGTGGGAAGTGAATTTGGGAATGGTACGGAGGGTCAGCTCCTGGTTTGCAGGCAGCTCCCAAGGTGCTCGGAGCCCCATGTGCCAGCACTGCCCTGGGATATGGCATTGCCACCTACCTCGGGTCCCAGCCATCGCCTGCTCCCCAAGCTGTCGCTTGCACTGGCAGCTTACGCAGAGGCAGGGTGGCAGCAGGGGAGCCACTCTGTGAGCGCGGTGGGGGCACATGGAAGAGGCAGAGCAGAGAGCAGGCATGGGAAAAAGAGGAGCAGGAGAGAAGAAGCAGAGTGAATGATAACGATGTTTTAATTAGCACTTAGCGCTCCTCTTCCAGAGCTTTCAAAGTAAGGTCACCTTCATTATCTCTGTTTTACAGGCAGGGAAACTGAGGCACGGGGGAGGCAGTGAGAGCAATTTGCTCAAGGTGACCCGGGAGGGCTGGGGCTGGGCTGGGAGCGGGGTCTGGGGCTGGCGTGTCTGTGCTCTGCTGCCACAGCTGCGCCGGGGCCGGGTCTCACTGCCAGCCCTCACTGCCCAAACCCAGAGCTGCAAATTCAGCAGCGAGGCCATGGGTCTCTTCTCTGCCTGTCTCCCAGCTCCCCATTTTCAGGGCCCCCGTCCTTCCAGCATCCCTGCCCCTGAGAGGCATTTGAGATCAGGCTGCACCCCAAAATCTGACATCCCTCGCAGCCATGCTTGCCTTCCCCTCCAGCATTGCAAAGGCTCCTGTCCTGCTGCGAACCCGAGGCCATCTGGGCTCCTGCAATGGCCGTGTTGGGTAATGGAATATGTTTTGCTGTTTTTTTTTTCTCTGGCCGGTACAGCTCCCCCTTTATTTAGGTTTAAATGGATGCCATCTGGCTAACGAGCCCATACTCATGTTCTAGATTAAAAGGCAGTCCTCCACGCGTTACCGATACAGTGCTGGAGATTAGAGAGGTTTAAACGGTTTTGAAGCTGTAATTTGCTTTTCACGCATGGTGCTGTTTACCTCCTGGTGGGTGGGCCAGCATCCCCATCGCCGTCCCCAGCAGCTCCCTCCTGGCTCTGGTCTCCTCCACCAGCCCCAGCTGCAAGAGGAGGAGAGCTTTGGCATCCCCGAACCTGGCAGGACTGTGCAGGGCATCCTTGCGGTTGTTGCTGCCGTTCGTCCATTCCCAGGGAGTCTCGTTGGTGCAAGGAGGATGTTCCCTGCTTGTCCCTGAAGCCCAGCTTGTCTCCACCCGCCTGCCTTCTTAGCCATCCCCCCATCCGCACCTCCCTGCACCCCAGCATCCCCTGGGACATGGCACCGCTGGGACAGAGCAGCCTCTGCCCCTCTCCCAGCCCAGAGAGATGAGGCCAAACCATGGCCCATCGGGGCGTTGCTGGCAGGTGGCTGAGGCATCATGCTACACCCATCACTCACTGCGAAGACACTGGTGAGGGTTATGCTGTCCCTGGCATGCCCAAAAATGCTGCCGCTTGCATTGGGCTAGTGGACAGCATGGTGCTCAGTGCTGGTGCTAGAAGGGGCCACACCAGAGCAGCAGCAGCAGCTGCCTGTGCTGGGATCTGCATCTTTCACATCCTAAGCACCAGATACTGCTGTGAAGTGACTGGGTGTGCTCCCATCTCATCAAAAACACTCTGCAACGCATTTGCAGGCAGCGTCTGCTCCTACTGTGATGCTGCAGCTGCCAAGGAGACCCCAGCACTAGGTTTTGACTTTCTTAAGGGGAAGGTTGAAAATGAGACGAGGAACATGCAGCATTTGTGTAAAGCATATCTTCGCCTTCGGGCACCTGGTTATGCTGGCAGCTCCCATGGAAAGTGCCACAGGCCATTGAACGATGAAGCGTGTGCCAGCAAAATGCCTTGTTTTGCAGCAAGTTCCCCCATGGCTGAGATGAAGTCTCGCTTCGTGGCCATCTCCTTGCGGTCCCGTCACTCCCTTTAGCTGCCCAGGAGGGACCGGCTCTCGGCACGCCGCGTGCGAGGTCTCCTGGGGGGGCAAACCCTGACTGCTCCTGCCTGTGTTTGCTTCCACAGATGGCTAACCCTGTCCCGTCAGCCTGCTGCGTGGTGCTCGCCGCGGTGGTGGTGGTGTACGCCCAGAGACACAGCCAGCAGGGTGAGTGAGTCTCTTCAGACCTCTCCCACCTGGGGGGTCCCAAAAAACGTCAGTGCCACTCCTCCATCCTCTCTCCTGGGGCAAGCTGAGTGCGCTCGCCAGGCTTGCCTGATAGGATGTTTCTGGATGTTACCACTTTTCTCCTCTCCATGATGCATGCGTCCCCTCCTGCCTGCCACTGTGGCGTTCGGGCATCGTGCGTCCCCCCAGAACCCGCTGGTCCCCCTCGCCCTGCCCACACCCCTGCGTGTCCCAGGGTTCCCCTACAGCCCGGGCACTGCTTCCCAGCCCTTCACCCTGCCTTTTCTGCACGATGCCCTGCGCAACCCACCCGTGAAGGGATGAGCAGGTGGGAAGAAATGGCAGCCTGGCAGCCCCAAGACCCAACACCCTACCCCATGACCATGGTGGGTCCCTCATCCTGCTCTCACCCCCTTGGCGTGACTTTGCCCCCATTGCCCCCACCCATCTGTGCCCACCACTAGCTCCTGCCTCTCCAGGTTAGCAGAGGATTTGGGGCTTACCTTAGCAATGGCTTTAGAGAGAGGCAATTTCATAGACACCAGTGATCCTGGCTCCAGGCAGGAGCAGGAAGGTTATGGGGCAGTGGGTTGGGTCCCGCTGTGGGGTCACCTGTGGTAGCCCTGCAAAAATGGGACAAAATGGGGCACCTCCAAAACTCAGTGGATCGCTGGCAGTCACCCTGCCTGCTGTTTGTTGCTGTCAGTGGATTATAGAGGAGAATTTTGATAATGAGCTCCAGTAAGGACATCTGTGCATCCGTGGGCTCTGTGGGATTGAGGAACCCAGCCAGAGCACCCCATTGAGCTGCCCTAAATCTAGCTGGGTGTGTTTACATTGCTAGAAGCTGCCAGCTTGGACACAATGCAGCTGGGGTTTGGCAGGATGTCCCCATCGCATGAGGACAGCCCCTCTCCGGACACAAGGGAGCTTGCTGGGTGGTGTTGCAGGAGCATTCCCAGCACCTTCCCAGGGCGCCTGCTCGAAGCATTTGGGTGCTGAGCTGTGCTGCTTCTGGTGGGGTGATGCCTTCTGCAGAGAAGCAGTGGTGCTTGGTCCTGCTGTGCTTGCAGGACTGCTGCCTTGGAAGCCTTGAAGGACCCAGTGTCAAGGCTGCCAGAGCATCCCTTGGATGCACTGTGCTGCTTCCCTCCGTACTGTGGGGACAGGAGCCCAGACCTGTTGCACAGGGAGATGCACAAAACACAGAAGTGCCAGCTACTTCAGGGTTACGCACACTTGAAATGTGTTTTCTAGACAGAGAATCAAACACTGCTCCCCACCAGCGCTGGCCAGGGCCACATGTTTCGCTGGTGGCAGCAGCGTGCTGCTGCAGAGAGCATGGCCCCGGGGGCAGGCCCCTGGCCAGGCGAGCTGCAACGACTGTCACCTTCTGCTCCATGATCCGGCAGGATTCAGGGATTTGGCAGCATCGCTTCCCCATCCCTGTGTCCCCCCTCCTTCCCTTGCCCAGCTGCGTTGGGGAGGGAGATGTCTGGGGCACCAGCTTGAAACAGGAGCTGCTGAGACCTGAGTGCTTCAACAGGCACCTGGAGGGGGTGCATGGAGTGAGGCAGAGCTCTCTCCATCTGCAGGAGCCAGAGAGGCTGCTCTGCACTGGAGGGAGGGGGGAAAATTGGGTATAAGAGCAGGAGGAAAGCTAGTACGGCAGTGCCAGGACTGTCCTCAGTCTGTTCCCCAGCGGCACCATATGTCCCTCCTGGGCACCTCTCTGAAACACCGAGGTGATGCTCTGAGCACAGGCTTTGGTGCAGCAGGTCTCCTGCCCATCCCACCGTGCCCAGTTTGGAGAGGCTGCACACATGCAGGTGAAGTCAGGCAGCATCTGCCCTGCGTTGCAGACCCAAGGGGTGTGCTCCATCCCCCCCACCCAGAGCGCACCCCCTGCCCTGCTGCAGCCTCCCCTCGCCAGCCAGCCCTGGGGCTCATCCCCTGCTAGCCAGGCACTCTGGCTGGGAAAGCACAGTGGGAATGGAGTGGGGGGATGGATTAATCCCACTGGTGGCAGGGACAGGGTGGAGTGGGGGGAAGACGCTGGCATAGAGTCCATTTATCATGCACTTGAGTCATGCTCGACTTTAATAGCTCTTGAAGCACTTTAAGAGATGCATTAGCACTGAATACTTGAGTGAGGAGGATGTGACAAGCTGTTAAGTGAGCACGAGCGCGGCGCAGGGAGGCTGGCCACCCGCTCCTGGCTCTCACATGCACCCTGGTGATTACTGGAGCGTCCTGCAAAGTGCCACATGAATTAATAAAAGCAGATTGGACTCAGAGGAGGTGAGGCTGCTCATGCGTTAACACCTCTGCTGCTCATCTTTGGTCCTTCTCCTTGGAGCTGGCAGAGCAAAGGGTGCATTTGTCTGGGACGTGGGAGCCCAGGATGCTCCCCAAGGTTGGGGGCAGGGGGATGGGGGTCCCAGAGGTCAGCAGATTTGGGTACCCTCCCTCCCTCTGGTCGCAGAGCTCCCTTGCTTCGCGTCCGTGGCAGGTTGCTAAAATTACACCTGCACCAGCCAGCTGGGCACCGCCGCTTCCAGCTACCCATGGGGATGGGCTCTGTGCAGTGGGAGACCGAAGCCATTGCTCAGGGCAGCCCCAGGGGGATGCTCGGAGGGTGTCACTAATGTGCTGGCTTGGGCAGGGGGTTTTGAGTGTCCTGCTGCAGGTATGGGGCAGCAAAAGAGGGTGTTAGCAAGGGGTTCTTCCACAGCACGGTCCCTTCTGTCACCCTGACCAGGGGGCATGGGGATGGAGCAGAGTGCCTGGCTGCAGGCGGGGGATGCCACTCCCCAGGAGAAACATCCCTGATTTCCTGGGTTGTGTCTTCACCTGCAGAATAGCTCAAGCCATCAAACGGGGATTGCTCCCAGCCCACCTCCACCACAGGGTCTTCGGCTCTGGCATTGATGCCATTTTGGGGCAGCCGGGTTGGACTGTGGGTGCTGCTGCAGCCACCAGCGCTGCCGCCAGCCGGGAATCGCACAGTGTGCTCACGGCTAATCCTATTGCTGCTAAACCGATCGCCCCGCGCTGCTCAGCCCCTCGCGCTGGGTGCCTCTGGCAGGCTCCGGCGGTGTGCTCAGCATGGGGGGGATCGCTGCCGCTCGCTGCTGCTGTATTGAACGCACGCCCTTCCCCAGCCCGGCCGGGCAGCCGGCGCAGAATCGTTTTGAACAGCCACCTCAATACTCCTGAATTTAGCAGAGGAAAAGGCGATGCACTGGGTAAAATTGGAAGCAGGGAAAAAAGAGATGAGGCTTGCAGGGATTAGCTGCCAGAATAGGTTGGTGTGGGGTGGTGTGTGGCGCTCGTGCTGGACTCGCTGAGCAAGTGGTACAGGGCTGTCCCCCCACTGCATGGGTAAGCACTAAAAGTAAACCAGCTTCAGAGGGGGCTGATGGATGGGGGCAGCCTGCCTCCAGAGCCTTGCCCCAGATAGCCACGGGGCTGTCCATGTCTGCAGAGCTCCCAGCCAGCACAGAGGTATGGACAGGAGCTCCAAAAAGAAATGGGAGGGGAGAGAGGAGGCAGAACTGGCTGAAGACCATACAGGAGAACCCGGTGCCCTCCCTGATATTGTGGGTAGCTCAGTTTTCCTTCCTGTGTTTCCTTCTCCAGGCAGTGGTTGCTGCCGCTTTATTTCAGAGTAGAGGAAGGTGATGGGGAAGGCTCAGGAGGGCACAGACACAATGCTGCCTGCTGCGACTCTTGCACCTTTGGTTGGCCAGGGGCTCTGTCGTGTGAGAGCAGCACTGGCAGAGGTCTCTGCCATGCAGAGCCCCTCTCCCTAGCGGGGCTTGGGCACCCTCAAAGGAAAGGGAGAGGCCACAGCATGAGCCTTAGGGCTTTGCCAAAGCTCCTTGCATGGGAGGTGTGTACATGGTGGAGATGCCTAACCACGTGTCAGGCCATAAAGGGTATGAGCATGGGTGATTTCAGCTCCTTCTATTCATCGCCATGACTGCCTGTGGCTGTACTTAGCTGTTCCCAGTAGACCCAAGGGCTACAGCATTCCTGGGAAGAGGGAGCTCTGCTTCACCAGGCTCCTGCCACAACCAAAACATCTTCCCCATCCGTCAGCGCTGCCAGAGTTATGTCCACATCTGTCCCAGATTGAGATTTCTCTGCTTTTAAAAGAGGAGTAATTCTGCTTTATTGATCCTCACCTTGCTGAATTAACTCCTGTTTAAACAATAATTATGTTTTCACCCAGGAGCGGAGACAAAGAGATAAACGTCTCTGGAAATGAATGCGTTTCAGATGCCACATGCCGGGGTTAATTTATTGATGGGCGCAGAAGCTGCTATCTCCTCTCTTTGTCACCAGCAACAAGCAATTAGCCCCCATCATTCCTCAACCGAGGAAAAGAAAGAGAGATTTTGTTTCATTACTTTCCCTTCTCCCTTGGTCTCTTAAGCCCTGGTGCTAATCTTTTGCAATCGGTTCTGCTGCAAAGCCTCCCGAGAGCTCCAGTTTGCATGCGCCTCGTTAGAAATGCTGCCCACATTTCAACTAAGACAAAGCCTGGGACAGTAAACAGCCTTCAAAATGCACAGCAAAGCCATGCAAATTGGCTTTTCAAAGAGAAACCAACTGTAGATATGTACCTTTCTCCCCTCCCCACATTGTCCAACCTTCTCCATGTGGCATTTGTTGGCTGACAGGGATGCAACCAGCTTTTTCTGGATTCTGCTTTCTCCCACATCAGTCAGCCCATGCAACTCCCCACGGCATCTGCCTGACACCCTTAAACTAGTTGCTTTGCTTTTGGGGGTGTTCTCTGGGGTTTCTGTGTAGGAGGTGGTTTGCAGATTCATGCAGGAACGTGTGGTTTGTTTGTAGACATATGAGTAGGTTTTGGTTGTTGTGTAAATGCTGTTCAGTTAGGGTGCCTGGATTCAAGTGGTGTGATGGGTTACCTGGGTCTTGAGGCTTGCTCTTGTACCTATGGGTGCACAGGGAAGATGTGCATCCAACCTAAGACAGCACTGCAGGAGTAGTCTCTCCAAATATATATACAGAAGGTACAGAAGGTCCTGTCCTCTCCTCTCTCCTCTCCTCTTCTCTCCTCACCATGCTATTGGAGTGCCTTTCACTCATGCATTAAGCGACACGACTAACATCTGTCATGTGTTGTTTGTTTTTCCTCCCGCTCCCCAGGGCGAGATGTGTGTGCAACAGAGTGTTTTGGAATTCTTGTAATTGGCACTCGCTTTTTACACTGGGGAGAGCAAGGTCACAGGGACCGTGTGTGTGTGTGTGTGTGTATTGAGTGGCTGGCCAGGAAGCTGGAGACAGTGCATGCTTCCCACAGGGGCTCATTCCCCTCTCAGACTGGGGCCAGCGCAGGAGAAAGCTCTGTCTTCTCATTACATAGCACCTTCCCACCTCCCCTGACACCTCCTTGCGTCTCAGGCCAAGTTTTGCTCTCATCACAGCACACTGGCACTTCATCTCCGGGTGGCTCCTGCCAAGGCGTTATCGGCGTTGTCCTCCTCAAGATGCAGCCCTGCTTTCTGCGAGTCTGACCTACATTCCTCCACTGGAGATGAATGGACTTGTGTTTGGCTGCATAAAACACATGCTCTTGCCGAGAGAAGGCTACTATATTAACTGCTCCAGAGCTGTGTGTGCAATGGACTCGTCCTTTCCGTTCTATACATCAGCCTTTGTGTCACTGGCAAACTTTGCCAGCAACAGTTTTATGTTGCCTTCAAGATAATTGATGAGACCAGTGATTAGCAATGGGCCAAGAACAGATCCCTGCGGGGCCATACTGGGAACACCCTCCTGCAATGATGATTCCCCATTAACAATTAATTCCCCATTAGCAATTACATTTTTTAATCCTTCCTGTTATAACTCTGGATGCTCTCATTATCCAGCTGGCTGACATACCAGACTTGCTCCAAACTGCAGCCCCGTTCAGTGTGTGAGCTGGTTTCAGAGCGTTTCCAGGACCTCTCTCGGGTTAGGAAGCAAGGTTTGGCGTAGCCTTTACCTGCCCCTGCATCCCTCACTCTTTGCAAGCCGTCTTGAAGCCAAAAATGCTCTTCAGATTTGCTTCATGGAGAGCTTGGAGAGCCAGAACCAAGGCACAGTGCTGAATCAATAAAAGGGCATGTCTTGGCATTGGAAGGATGTTATCAGGGTTTGCTCAGCGTAGTCAAAGTCAGGGGGCTTAGCTCAGCCTGTCCTCAGGGTAAACGAGCTCATTTCACAGTGGTGTTCACATAATCTGCTGAAAGAGCCCAGCTGTATCTGGAAGACCTCAGTCCCATGGCATGTAGATAGATGCTCCTGCCTTGGAGCAAGAGGGGAAAAACACAAGCACTGGGGCAACAGGGGAAGGTATTACCAAAGGTGTGGACACCCCTGGATGCAGCACCTCTGGCAGAGCAGCACTGCCTGCACCTCTGGGCACCCCTGTGATCACCTCACTTCTGTAGGCAACTCGTGTACCCGACGAGTGAGTCAGCCTGACTCACCGAGGACACATTACCGCTCAAATGAAGGCTCCAGCGCCAGTGGCTTATGTGCAGCAATTAGGATTCGAGCTTCTCTGTGAGACAGAGCCTGCTTAAATGATTCTGAAGGCTGCCATTCAAGGGCAGGCGTCTGCTTTTTGCCTCCTTTGCCTTGCTCATTGCTTCCCGGGGCTAAGCTAGCCTAAGCTCACGGCCATCTGCTGGGGACCAGCATCATTCCAGTGGGGTTGCTGCATCTGCTGGTAGCCACTCGGCTAGCCCACCCCACACTGTCCAGAGGTACAACCTGGCTGTAGCTCAGGTTGCGTGAAACTCATATCCTTCTGATGCGTTTGTAAGGAAGGTCCTTTACCTCCATCCCGGGGCATTCATGACTGTGGTGGCTTCCCCATTACCTCCCCATCTTCCCTGCCAGCCCAGAGCTGCAGGGAAGCAGCAGACAGAAACTCACTCCACCTGCAATGACACCCCAGCTGCAATCCATTAAACCCTGCTGCATGCTGTTAGGGCATTTAAGAGCCCATCAAGGTCTGTGGTCCCTCTTGCTGCTCTGATCTTTCCGTGATACTTCCCTGCCCTACATGGTGAAGGTGAGTCCGATAAGAAGAACCCAAACAGGCACAAACTTCCACCCCTGCTTTTTCTTCCTACCCCTCTCTTTGTGCCAGCTTTCTTTTTTTTTCCAGCACAAGATGCATCTTCTGAAAGGTTCCCTGTCTGCAAAGTAAAAGAAAACAGTAAAAATAGCCCCAGGTCCTGGAACATCTTTTTCTCTTACTGGACATCCCTCTGAGCTCAAGTAGATTTCCTGCCCAGACACAGAGTGAATTATGGCCAAGCTCTCGGAGGCTGACCTTGTGGTCAGCCAGAGCACAGGCTTGCTAATAAATGTGGTCAGCCCCTACCGCAGACAGCCTATTTTTAGTGCCTGTGTTTCCTTGCCCACTGCCTCATCACCCTGTAGGTCCCAGAGCTGAACATCCCCCGGGGGTCTGGATGGCGGTGCAGGATAGCCCCACGGGGAACACTTCCTCGGCTCGCTTCTCCTGCCTGAGCTCTGGGGAATCGAGAGGATTGATTTCCAGGCGGTGTCTGTTAATTTTGCACTGCAGAAAGTCATGGGTGCACAGGGCAGCATGGTCTGTCTTGCTGGGGTGCGCTGCAGGAGCACAGCTCAGCTCGTGGCCATCAGGGAGTGGAGAGCTCACGGCACTCACCTAGGGTCAGTCAGTGCTTGGAAAACATCCGCAGGTCAGCCCGAGATTGATGTCCCGTTGTGCAAAGTGCAGTTGAATGCTTGAGGAGATGCTCTTAAAGTGCAGGTAGGGGGGAGAGGAGGAGGACAGGAAGAAAAATAGAGGGACTGGCACTTAGGTGCGGGGGAGCATGGCTCCGTGGCTGCAGGGCTTTGAAGACCTGCTCTTGGCAGGTTAAAGTTTGGAGTCAAGCAAAGGGCATTGCAAAGCAGCTGCCTGCTTTTGCTATCCAAGTCTGTCTGGAGACACTTGAGGCACTTGCACTGAATTTACCCCTTTCTGGAGAATGGAAGAAGTTTCTTGAAATGGAGCTGATGGAGATGAGGTTCTGGGGCAAAGCGGGGATCTGTCCCCAGGCCCACATGAGCAGCCAAGAGCTTGGTAGGAAATCTAGTAGGACATATCTGGGATGATAACAAAAATATGAACCCTTCCGTCAGCTGCAAGTCTGGTGCATTGAAGCAGATCACAAAGCTGTAAAAGATTAAAAAAAAAAAAAAGTGACTGCAGAGTAAGAGTGTGGATCTGGCAGGCTTTGGACAAGTCAGTCTGTGATACCACAAAACTGGTGACAATAGTTCACATCTGTGGTGAGAAGGAAGAAACTGCCGGGAGGATCACAGTCCGCCAGGATTCATTAGTTCTTCCAGTGGCAAGGAAAACCATGTCTCAGTAGTCTCTTAGACTTCATTAAACATATCGACAAGCAGTGAAGGAGGAGGAATGGGGTTTGTAGTCCACCCAGGCACCTAGAGGAGCTTTGGATAGGGAGCATTCAGCCCAGGATGAAGCCCTGGGAGTTACTGTTGGCAGGAGCAACATTGCCACAACCCGTGGAGAGGAGGCAGGACCTGCCAGTGTGGGTGTGCAGAGGGGACAGTGTGGGACAGAGAGCAGCACTCAGCTCCATGAGGCATCTGTGTAAGCCAGCTGTGTCCTTGCTGACAAATCCTTGCTGAAACCCACTGCTGGACAAGCCCAGATCATGGGGAGAGGCTGGAAGAAAAAGTCTGAGGAAAGGTCATCTTCTCAGGGTGGCATCATCCCGTTGTGTGAAGCAGGAGCATCACTTCCTCTGCTGACACTCGGTTGTAAATCGAGGCATTGCCATAGCAGCTGGGAACTCCCAAATGCTGGTGGAAGCCAAAATCTCATTTGCACAGATTTTCAGACCCAGGGAGCTGAAGCGTAGCCCAGCACGCGGGGAATAGCTGTGGGCTTTGCTCTTTGCGTGAGCTCTCACTGCTGAAGGGCCATGTCCCGTTCTAGCACTGAGCTCCTTTTGGTGAGGGAGGAAGCAATCCTCATCCACGGGTTACACCTGGGGTTTTTTTATGCCCTTGTTACATTTTCAAAGGCTTCCAGAAATGGAAGGTCTCATAAAACAGTGACAGTTGGAGTGGAAACCTTAAGTGCTTCAGGGGTTTGGCTTCAGTTAGCCTCCAAAAGCTTGGAAAGGTCTTGTGTTGGAAGCCACACACGGCCATCCCAGGGAGCCAGCCATCTCTCATTTCCAAAGCAGCTGGTCCCCACCAGCCCGTTCAGCAACATGGGTCCAGCTGAACTTGGACTGAAGGTGCCACTCATCTATCCCCTTTGAAGGGTTTCCAGTGTCTGAAGTCCTGGATTGCACACTGCTCTGGGACTGCAAAGCCAGTCTCTGGTCAGGCTGAAAGAGCAAAGTGCTGCAGCTCCGGGGGCAGCTCTGGGCACTGCTTGCAGAAGCCCAGAGCCCTTAGCAGAGGGTGCTACAAATCATTCCCGGAGCGTGTCAGCAGGGCTGTGTGTGACAGACCCCAGGACCAAAAGAGCACACAGGGCTGGGGCTGAGACTTTCAGGTCCCGCACATCCATCAGTAGTGTTGGACGTGGAGTGAGTCACTTGCTGCTGTTTTCAGGCCGCCTGTGATATGTCTGTGAGCAAGTAAAGACCTGGATCACGGGAGCACAGCCGCAGCAAGACCCTGAGCCCAAACATCATCATCTCTGCTTTCCAGGGAGAGGATTTTGCTAGGGTGGGAACAGAGCAAAGGAATGATGAAGCATACTCGGAAGAGCAGATGCTGGGACATGACATGCAGAAACCTTTATTATCAGAGTCTTTGGGGCTTTTAATTTCTTCGGGCAGACGCTGTGCTTGTGTGCAAAGCAAAATACCTAATACCCAGATTCCTAATCCGGGTGGGAGGTACTAGAGCATAAAAAATAAGCAGAAGACCAGTTTGCAAGATGTGAAGTCTGTCCTGTGGATGAAGAGAGCATCTTTCAGGATAAGCAGTTTGGGCAGCACTAAATGGAGTGGACCCATGCAGAGAAGCCAATATAATTGTGGCATATTAAAAGGAGAAGGCAAAGAAGAATCGAGGAGGGGCTGTGGCAGTCTCGTTACAGAGGGGAAAAGCGATGCATGTCACCTTGTAATGAGTGCTCCAGGAAGGCCAGTCGGGTAGAGAAGAGAAGTGAAACCGCACAGCAATCAACAGTGATGGAGGCAGGAAGGGTTACAGCAGTATTAGTCCAGCATATGGACCATTGATCTCTTGGTGTAGGATTTGCAGGGAAAGACTGTTATTTAGGCTCACCTGCCACCAGAAACTAATTGAAGCTGAGGAGTCTGGCGCCTTATTGTACAGCTTTCCTTTGCTTAGAGCTATACTGGAGAGGCTGGTGTTGGGGAAGGGGCTTTGTGTATGTGACTCACAACATGGGGATGAAACAGCCTTTGTCTCTGCTCAGGAGACAAGGGGAAGGGGCTAAAATCTTTTCCTTGCACAGTTGCAGACATCTGTGTGCAGGGTGACTCCCTGTCCCACAGTCCTGGGCAAGACATATCCACCTCCTGGTGCAAAATTCCCCTTGATGGGGCAGAGCCTCACCGTAGGGTGCACACAGCTGGCAGAGCCATGCACTGCCCTTCATCCCAGGTTCCACACACTTGACCTTCCTAGCTTTTTTAGCTTGCAAAGCCTGAAGCATTTACCCCAGTGCAGATCCCTGGTAGCTGACTTAAGCCATCCGGCAGTAGCCAGGCTCTTCTGGAGTGTTGCAAAGCAGCCAGAGGTCTGCAGAGCCTATGCTGGAAAATATTGGCCTGCAAGACTGGAAGCCTGGAGGACTTCAGCCAGCCAAGAGCTGTGTGCTTTGTAGGCAGAAGAGAGCCGGCACCATCACACTGAGGAGCTGACTGGGATACGTAAGCTAAAGCAGAGCTGCAGTGTGTAGTGTGTCTTGCTTGATTCCTGCTGAATTTGCGAAGGTGTAATGAGGTGTGCATGTATGTGCATGTATTTCTGATGTCCAGGCATTGGGTGCGCTGCTGGGTAACAGAGCTCTGCTGGCAGAGAGCTGGTGGGGAGTGGATGTTTTGCTATGCTGAAGTGTGTTTCTGCTCTCTGGAGGGAAGGTCCCCTCTGTACTCTGCTGGTCTGTGCTGCTTGCAGAGGGCCACACCTGCTGCCTCCAGGATCCAAACTGAAATAAAGCTGAGGAAGTTGCTGAGCATCCCTCACGGAGGCAGCAGAGCTGTGGAGGGGGATCAGGGTCCTATCCTGTTGTGAGCAGCAGGAAGGCAGCCCCACGACAGCAGCACCTGGTGCAGACCTGCATCATGCAGAGCGTGTGCACAGGGGTCTGCTGCTGGGGGCCAGTTCTAGTAGCCCCACGTCCATGCATCCATCCAAGCGCAGGAGAGAATCCGTACAACCAGGCAGGAGAGCTCTGCTCACCATCCACATTGTTTATGAGCAAACGTGCTCCCAGGGGGACGGTAAGGCAAGCCCGGAGTGCTCGCTCCCAAGAGGAGTCTCCAGCCGTAGCCATGAACTTGAGGATGAGTCACAGAGAGCCTCTGACTCCAGCCAAGCCGCAAGCCCTGGCAGGTCAGACTCTGCTGCGTCTGCGGATTGCCTGCACTGTGGTGTGGTTGCTCCAGCTGAGAGCATGCTGTGCAAAAGAGAAACTGAGGCACACAGGAATGAGAGTGTATGAAATCCAGAAGCTAGTGTCTGTCTGTCTACCTCTCTCCCTGCGACTTCCCCTCCATGTCTGGCCATAACTGGGAGGCTGGAGATCGGCCACAACCTGTGCCAGCTGCTGAGGCAACTGGAGAGGCTTGGAGCAAAGCATGAGAATCCAGTGACATTGCTCAGGAGTGGGAAGGGTCTGCTGAGCCCTGCAGGACTCCCGCTGTTGGGAAGGGATGTAGCATTACCTGGGATGCAGCGAGGTGCCTGGCTGGTGATCACACCCAAGTTCCTGTGCTCAGCAGGCTTGAAAATTAGTTTTACCTTTGCAGTGGGAAGCATGGGGTAATTGGCCTGCGTGCTTGCCTCTTTTTTTTCCTTTGGGTGAGGATCCCTGCTGTGTGGCATAGGAGAAGGGCAGCTCAGGAGCTTAGAGCATCACATGAACCCCTTGGCAGGGGGAGGAACCGTGGCCATTGCCAAAGGCCACAGGCTCACTTGCTAGTGAGCTGTAGCACCATTCCCACTAGCACTCCTGCTGGAAGTCTATTCACTTTACTGAGACTCTTCTCTGCCCCAGCTATGTCCAGGGGTTTGCCCTTGAAGAGCCTCCCCAGCTTTGCCCAGTAACACCCAGCCCTTGCCTTGCCCTCTCCCAGCACCACAGGGCACAGCCCTTTGGGTGCTAAGAGAAAGGGTGTTGCTCCTCCTGGCTCTTGGAGGATGCTTGTGCTCTCTTGCTGGACCCATCACAAGCATCCTCCTCTTGGCCTTGGTTGAGTGTAATAGCTCTGCCAGCTCCGTGGTTCCTGTTGGCAGAGAGCCTTTAGGGACGCCTTCAAGCTGCCTAACTGCCCTTCCCATCGTGTCAATGGCGCTTTGCTGATTTACAGCCGCAGCGCTCTGGGTCTGCCCCCACGCATGCGACTCCTCCAGCTCTCAGCCTTGAGACGGACACGTACATCCATCCCTCCCGGAGTTTCTGTTGTTTTCAACCCAAGCTGCTGGAGACTGCTCCTTGCTTTTATGGAGAGCGAGCCCTGAATATTCAAGAAACAACACTGAACTCAGTGTGACCATGGTTGGCAGGTTCTGGCCCATTATTAATGGGCATTGATCGTACTTCACTTCCAACAGTGGAGGAAGGAGCTGCAGCTCAGGGAAGCAGTGAAGTGTTGCGATATAATCACTGCGGCCATTTTCATGCTGCCGGTTGGTGCTCTTCAAAAGTTACATAGCTGCTGTGATGGCAGCGTGGGAGACAGAAAGGAAACTCCTGGGGGAATAGTAATGACATGGGATTTCGGAAGCTGTCATTTTAAAAGAAACATTTGTTTATGCGTTTATGCAGGTTTGGGGGGTTTTCTTATTTTTTTCTGGTTCTCGGCATTGGTGTAGCTTGACTAAGCCTTAGTGAAGGTGCTGCTCGTGTCTCCTGCAAGGCAGCAGGGTCAGCGCGGGGTCCATCAGCCCACCGGGAGATTCAGCCATCCAAACGTGGGACCTCCATGCACTCCCTTTGCTCCCAGCTCCCCTGTGTGAGCATAGCAGCAACCTTGCAATCAAGAAGTCCTATTTAGGAGGTGGAAATATGCCTTGTCCCCAAGAAATTTGGGGGGGGGGGCTGGATCAGTCACTTGAGAATGGAGGTGTCTACCCTATCTGAGCAAGATACCCAGTGGTCAGCCTTTTTCTGTGATGGTGAACCTTCCCTCCATGTGAAGCTGTCTATCTCACCCCATAGTCTGGGCAAGTCTTTTCCCCTGAGCTCTGTGAGTCCATGGGCTTTTGCATCCATGATGCATTTCTTTCTCCGTATTTCTGCAATTACATTCTTGGCAGCTCCAGAGAGATGGCTGTGGGCATCCTTCTATTGATCCATGGGTAGGACTTTAGGATATAAACCCAGAAGGAAAATTTCAGGATTTAGGTAGGCAGATTTAATCCCATTACATTCATCCTACCCTAAATCACAGCTCCAGAGTGAAAACCGCATAGTGAGAGCCACCAAGAGTGCATCACAGCTTTTTTAACATGTTGTATGATATTGCAAACCTGTCTGCCAGGTGAATATCAAACCCTCCTGCAAATGCTGAGTGTCTCTAATTCATACTGTGGTCTGGGCAAGCAGCTCCCAAGCTTGTCCCTGCACAGCCTGTTGCTGAGGGGTCCCAGTTGGGCTGTGATCGTATACTGGGAGCCTCGGGCTCTGGTGGGCTTTCTCTCCCACACAACACACATGCATGGCTGGCTTGCCAAGGTGCTGGGAAAAGCATTTCCAGGGCTGGAAGAGGGGTGGGAGGTGGGTGTCAGCAGGCAGAGACATTCGAGTCAAACCCGGTGGGCTGTAGCACGAGGGATTAGTGGATATAGGCTGTTAGCTGATTTAATTGTGTTTTCCTTCCTCTAGTGAGTTTGGGCCATTTTTCTTCACTTGCTTAGCCCTGAGGAGTTTTTTACCATAACCAGTATTTATGGAAGGCTTTTCGCTTTGCTACTTCAGGGGGAATCACCGGTGTACACCACAGCAGCTGTCTCATAGCCCCAGAAGCCACCGCTACAATGTCCACGTGCTGGCATCCTGGGGGACAGATGAGGGTTCAAGATGGATAAAAAGACACCAGCTCAAACAAATTCTGCGCTTTGAGTGTTTGTATTTCAGCAGGGCCAGGAGACCCCAACCAAACCTTGGCATCGATATACCACGTGCCATAGGATCACAGGGGAGATGCAAAATCAGAGCCTGGCTCTGATACAAACAACTTGCACACCCTTGGGCCAGTCATTTAATCTGCTTCAGGCACTTCAGCTCCATCTGTAAGGTGGGGAGAATAATGCTCCCCTCCTTTGTCTCATCTGTTTGAGTTGTCAGCTTGTTAATGCAAGAGCTGCCTCTTGCTGGGTGCCGGCACAGAGCAATGGGTGACAGGGTGCCTGTCCTCAGGGGGCTGCAGGCAGCACAGCAGGATGAGTGCTGGGGAAGAGCTGCCTCCATCCCCTGCGCCAGGACCCTGCGCTTCCCACGAGGGGCATCTCCTTCGGGAAGCGAAGCATTTGCTGCCTATCTGTCCCGGGCAGTGCTGACGGGGAAAATCCTTGGGGGAGCCATTTTCCATTGGAAAATGAAGTCCCATCAACATCCGAATGTTTTACAAAATCATATTTCTCAGTTGCGGGGGGGGAGGGGGAGAAGAAGTTCCGGGACAAGGAGAAGGGCTGCAGTATGTCCTTCTGGTATTTTTCAGAAATGGTTAGGCTCTTCACTTTAAATTGACACCCTCTCCCACCCAAAAAAGGGTTGCAAAGCCTTTTGTACAACACAGTGGGATGATTTTGAAAAAAATCTAAAAGACATGAAACCCTTTGGTTTCCTTTTGAAGGAAAGAACCTTCCTTTTTTTTTTTTCCCCCCTTCTTTAAAGGAGAATTTTTGGAAATTTGGGCTTTTCCCCTGATGGGGCCAGAGCAGCGTTTCCAACATCATGGCATCTGAGCTTGCCCCTGCTGTGCCAGAGAAGCAGGGGGCTGCGAGCGCAAGAGCCCGGAGGAGCCGGAGCATCTCTTCCCACCAGTCCCCAGGCAGGCAGCCGCTCTCCCCGTCACCATCTCCCATGGGTGGGCCGGCGGCTGCTCTCCCTGGGTGGGCTGCAGAGCATCCTCTTTATGCCCTGCTTCAGTTTGTTTTCTATTCATGGGCTCAAGCCGGAGGTAGAGGACGCGCTGCTTGCTGCCTGTCACAGCTTTCCAGGCGTGCGTGCATAGATCTGCGCTGATTTTCTCTCCTTATGGACTTTCTCGTATTCTCCCTCCCACAGGCAGTGTGTGCGGTTGTTTGCAGGCTCGTGCCTGTGGGCAATTTCCTCCTCCTCCTTACTACCATTCAATCCCTCATCCCTTCTCCTCTTCCTCCCTCCTGATGGAGACAGCCTCTCACAGCAGACTCATTTCAGAGATGTTTTTTCATTGCCAAAGCCAAGATTTTTCTCTCTCCCATCATGCTTAGTCTGGAAGTGGGAGGAGGAAGCAGGTTTTGGGGTTGAGGGTTTTTTTTTTTTTTCAGCAATAAATAATTTCAGCATGCTGAAGAGGCAGGAGAGCGAAGCCGGCATTAGGCTATGCTGAAATACTCCATTCGTTCTGTGAGTCTTTCTCCCCCCTCCAGAAAGCTTCCTCTAGTGTTTAATTTTAAAGCAAGTCATTATTATTTTTTGTTTTCTTACTTTCCAGAAGAGATTCCCATATTACTTCAGCTTGCCTGGAGATTTCCACAGACACCAGAACTTGTTCCTTTGGCTTCTCTTTCCTCTTCGCTTTCTTTTTGCCGCGGTTAAAAGCCCTAAGTCAGCAAGGTACTTAAACACATGCTGAAAGTTAAGGGCTTGCCTAAGTGCTTTGCTGACTTGAAGCCAAAGATATTTTCTCAAGTCCTTTAAATGCTTCAGAAGCTGAATTCAAAATGTTTTACAGAAATTCCAGAATTCAAGTATCATCTCTTGTGCTAATAATAGTTGTAATTCAGTAGTGCTTTCAGATAACCGGAGCTCTAGATGTGGTGAGTTTCTGTATAATCTTACTTTCAGAAAATATACTTCCCTAAAATCTTCTGCTTCAAACCCAAGAGCTCTCCAGAGAGCTGGGCGTGTTTATTTGTATTTCAGTCAATGAACATAACTGGCCTTTTAGCTGTTGTTTTGCAATAAGACACTCGAAGCTTTTAAGTGTTGAAATTTAGGAAATAATGGGCAATTAGTTCAAATCACACTGAATGAATGTCTGCTCCTGAACTAACATTTGCTCACCATCCCCAACACACTGAAGAAAAAAAACCCCACCAACTCGAGGGCTCTCAGAAACAGCAGCATCAGTAATTGGAGGTTAGGAGATGCTCTCAAGGGCAGGCTGAGCTCCCATTTCACAGAGCCTGAAGGCAGCCCTGCTCTCTGCTTTTGAGAGTTTAGTCAGAGGGATGGCAATAGAAGCGGTATGGAGAGGGAATAGTGGTGGGTAGACAAGCAGGAAAGGCTCTGGGCGGAAGGAGGAGGTGTTTGCAGAGATGGAGAGGCAGCCAGCATCGAATAGAAATTACAGTGCGGTTGTTATGGGCTCTGCGTGATGAAGCCGGGGTCCTTTGCCGCCAGCCAGCCTATGGGGGATGCTTGGAAATGATCAGCTGCTTAATGAAGGGCATCTTCTTCAGAGGTTTTGGAAAGGGTCACCAGCTGGACACCAGTGCTTCAAGGCACCAACAAGGGAGGTGGACCAGGAAGGGGATGGCTTAATTCACGACCCTCTAAGGAGTTGTGTGCACCCTCCCTTGAAAGCACTCTGTGCTGCTGCTGGGAATGGGAAACCCAGCTGAAAGCTCCCGGCTTACCATCCTCATCTCTTCTTTTCAGAGGTGGTATGATTGCTGTGTGAGCTTCTGCATTGTGCTTTGTAGGGGTATGTGTGTGCGTCTGCACAAGGCCTCTGTCCATATGCCCAAAAGCATTGTGTGCTTGCAGTCTCCTGCTGTCTTCTAGATGTGTTCTGTGAGTTGCTCAGAAACCATTTGGGGACCATGATCCTGCAGTCATGCCGTGCATGGTCCAGATACACCTTCCAGCCCATAACCAGAAACCCAGCCTCATTCATCCTCCGGCTAGAGCCTGCTTCCAAGCTCTGCTCGAGATCCAGGAGCTTTGTCCTGGGATCCCATGGTGGTCTGCAATGCCGCTTTAGTTACACTCAGGGATTTATCTTGATGTCTCTGGTGGAAGTAATGCCCTTTCCAGTGTGCCATAGGTCTGACAAGTTGCCATCTTTCACCCTAGAGGTGCTTGCGCCGAGCAGATGCGCTGTGTGACTCTTGTGCTGCATCTCCACAGCTGTGCCACGGCTCAGCACGCGCCGGTGATCGTTTCCAGGCTTGGCTTTGCTTGAGGATCCTTCGGAGAAAAAGGCGTGAAATGCAATATCTCGTTGTTACCAAGGCAAGTCCTGAGGCCTTGGCTTAATTGTTAATACAGCCTCTGATGGGCAGAGTAGATGGTTGCCTTATTATTAATATTGCTTTGAAATCATCACCAGGTTCCAGAAGTGCAAGTGTAAACTGAAGAAATGAGTGATAGTGACAGAGTCAGAAAAAAACAAAATTACTTGGGAAAATGCTTCCCATTTTATCAGCATCTGCTCTTTCCACCTTCTGTTCACTGTGCTGCGCTGGCAGCAGCTCAGGGCCTCTGTTATCCCATAGCCACGTGCATAAAGATAAGTCTTGGTGTTGGTGCATGGGGAAGAAATCCCTCTCTTGGGAAGAAACAAGTCCTGGGGTCTAACCTCCAGTGGATGTAGGGATGGAGGAAAAAGTATTGGTGTTTCTGTTGGGAGTTCCTGGGCACAGGACATCACTGGGAATATTTCAGTGCTGCCCTGTCCCCCACATGTTTCGGTGCTGCAGGTTGCACCCCTGCTTTGATTTCCAAATCTAGACTGGGTGATGCCTTTGAGTCCTGGCCCCGCACGCAGTGTGCCCTGTACCTCCTCCTTGCTGAGGCTGGGTCATGAGGAGGAGGATGGACCTCCTGTACCTGGCTAGGAAAGCGGAGGAGTTTTTCCATCCTCGGGCCGAAGAAGTTCATGTGTTTAGTTGCAGCAGTCCCAGCTTCAAGCCCAGCTGCTGCCGATCCACCCAGGGGTGTGAGCATTACATCTGTAAGCGACAAGCCACTGGCCTACAGCAGGCAAAACCCAAGCCAACAGACAGACAGAAAGAGCCTGAGGGGCTGAATTTTAGAGCTATTAAATGATTAAATGCAAGGGAAAAAAAAGTTAATTTAACATCGCGGTTGTGATTTTACACACCCAAGAGCCTGGAAATTGAGAGCTCTGCTTCTCACACAGGGATCGTAACTTGGCACTGCACAGATTGTACAGTATGTAAAATTAGACCGGAGAAATAGTAAATATGCTGCAGGGACCAATACTGTCTTGGCAGAAGGAGGATGGACTGAGTGGGACCCAACAGGTCTTTTACGCCTCTGACTTCCATAATTCTGTGCTAATAAAAAAAATATTGCACAATGCCTGATGCTAATCCGCGGCCTTGAGTGGGGTGAAGCGGGAGCTGGGTTGTTAGGTGAACAAATACCCGCATATTCGTGCGGAGGAAGGCTGTTATTTGAGGGCGGGCGCATGGGCATTGGCAAACAGTGGCGGGGAAGTATACACTGTGCACCGGGCTTAAAAGGCAGGTTGCGGTCAGCGGGATGCAAGGCACACCAACGTCTCTATCCAGCACTGCCCCCCCTCCCCAAAGCTCGGTAAATACAGGTGTCTTCACGCTGTTGCTGGACCGTAATGAGCTTTTCTTGTGTTTACGGCTGTGATTTGGGCACCTAATTCCGAATCGTATTGATTTCTCCTTAAACGGCATTGAAAAGCCTGATCTAAGCACTCTTTTGTGGCCTAGAGTTATTTGTCCTGTCTGCATGAAAAAGCAGGACCAGAAAACAAGCCTTTAATTCACCCGCAGTGCTAACACCAGTCACCTGGCAGCCAAGGTTGAAGGCTCATGTGAGCCCGGCTTGGAGGATGTCAGTGGGATTTTTCTGCTGTGTGCTGGTTCCTGTTAATGCCATTCATCCCCCTCTGGTCCTTCAACACCTTTCCCTCCGTATCATACCACCCCACGTGCTGGGGCAGCCGCGATGTAGATGCAGGGGGTTGGAAGAGTTGCTGCTTCACCAGGCTCTTCCTCAGGACAAGTCATCTCAAGTTGACTTCACAAGGAAGCCGAGTGGGCAAGGTCCCATCCAGCCTTCCCTTTGCCTTAGGATGAAAATGGTGTCATAGCTAAGCCTGTCCTGTCAAGGAGAGCACTTGGAATCCCAGGACACAGGCATTTTGCACCAGAAGAGCTAGGACATCCAAGTGAAGGTCTTACCAAGACCTCCTGCTGGAAAACAGATCAACACATGAGCTCAAGTCCCTTCCTGGGATGCAAGAGCAAAGTCTCCTGGGGAAAAAAAAGCCAAGATCACCAGCCCAACAGCATCCAGACCTCTCTGCTGTAGAGCAGCTGAGACAGAAAAGCAGAATTAGCAGCAGAGGCACATCTTCTCCTGGTCCTGCATATGGCAACACAAGACGATGTATGTGACCATTGCAGATGGGTTACACACCAGCATCAGCACCCTCTGGCAGAGCTCAGTCCTAACTCGAAGCCACAGGAAAGGGCAGCTTCCTTAGGGTCTCCTACCCATACATGGCTGGAGAGACCCTGTTACCAAGACAGGATGGACTTGATTGCTGTTCCCAGGTTTGCTTGTCCCCTGTGGCTGGGGACAAGTCGGTGTTGGGGTCAGCACGCTGCTGTACACCCCCTGCTACTCCCAGCAAGAGCTGAGTGTGATGGCACATGGGGCAACAAGACTGCCTCTAAGGTGGAGCCCTTCTGGCTTGCAGTAAGGAGCACTGCCAGCATGATGCTTCAGGCTGATGTGGTTTGGCAGGTCTAAAGAGCTGCAAGAGAGGCTCCGTCCCAACATGGGGCTGCCAAAAATGCACCACAACCAGTACGAGACATGGATATAGCAGTCCTGTCCTGGGACAGGGAGGGCACGCTCTGCCCTGGTGAGATCCAACTCAGAGAGGGCCAAAGCCATAGGTTCAGCCAGTCTGATGGTGTGATATAAGCAGAAAAATGACGCTGAAGTTACTCATCTGCTAAGGCAGCTTCCCCCATCCTGCTACCATGTCTCCCAGCCAAGGCTCAGCATGGGACCACAGCCCACAAGGCACAGGGAGCTGCCACATCCCTTGGGGCTGAGCCAGTGCTGCAGCAAGGACTTGGCCCTTGCTTCTGCTGCGAGTTTATGTCGCTTCTGCTTCCAGCGGTGGGTCTCTGTTCTGCGGTTTCCCACTGGATTTAGCACTGCGTTTTCTCACCAGGAGGGTGCTTATGCCCTGCCACTGCATACCCTTGTTAGCACCCGTGCACAAGCCATGCAAGTGCCACCATCCTGACCGTGCCGCCATCCCAACTGTGCCAGCTGGAGCTCGGTCCCGGGGATGGCATGCCAAGCTGGTAGTAGAGCACGCACCACACCTCCCCACTGCTGGACCAGGAGGTCCAGGAGGGAGCCTGTCATGTGGACTATCATTGGTCTCTTCTCCCAAGTGACTAGCAACAAGACAAGAGGAAACGGCCTCAAGTTGCGCCAGGGGAGGTTCAGGCTGGATATTAGGAAAAGTTTCTTTACTGAGACAGTGGTGAAACACCAGAACAGGCTGCCCAGGGAGGTGGTGGAGTCACAGTCACTGGAGGTGTTCAAGGAATGCGTGGATGAGGCATTGTGGGACATGGTTTAGTGGGCATGGTGGTGTTGGGTCGATGGTAGGACTTGATGATCTTACAGGTCTTTTCCAACCTTAGTGATTCTGTGATTCTGTGTGATTTGTGATGATGGCGTATTTGATTGCAAAACTGTCCTTTCATCCTCAGAAGGTCTCCGTAGATACTGCATTAAGTTTCATGGAAGAAGCATGAGTCTCTTGCAGCTGAGCAGCTCTTTTCACCCCCCAATGGACATCCCTAGCTGGGTTTGGGATGTAGCTGCAGAGGGAGGTGCACTCAGCTGTAGAGCAGTGGTAGGAGGTAAGGCTGTTGCAAAGCTGGGGGAGAGCTTCTTCGGGGACAGCAGGGCTTTGCTGCCCCTCATGGGAGGACATTTTGTGGTTATATCCATGCTGAGAGAAGAGGCTCTCCTGCCCTGGAGCTTGCCCTGAGCAAAGCACGTCAGAGGGGGAAAGTGCCTCCTTTACAACACCCCTGAACTAAACCGAGGTCTGCTTCCAGGCTATCGTGGAATGATTGAGTACAAGTCCTTTAGCACCCATCTGTTATCTCTTAATTAAAGTTTCCTGCTAATTATTTTTTCTTGTCAAGAGAGCAAAGCTGCTGACTCCAGGGATTTACCAATGTAGAGCAAACAAAAGCAGGCTCTTCTTGCTGCAATTCTTCATTAATGGACAAAATTAACTTGGAATGGTCCATATCTTTGGCTACATCGATGACACTTAATTACACCTGTTTCCATACAAAGATGTATCTAGTTTTAAATCAGTCATGGAAGAACTGCCTCCTTAAGCATGAAATTCCTTCTCCTTGAAGGGAAGGTTTCTGCTGGCAACAAAAGCTATGCGAAGACCAAGCAGCACCAGGGGGAATGGATGTGAGGAGATCAAGGATGGGGTGTGCTTTGGGAAGCTGGTGTTGGGAAACCCTCTGCAGTGCCAGAGGCTGTTTCATCTCAAGAAGGGCAGACCTCAGGGCTGTGAAGCTGCAGATGGGAGCAGGGCCACCAGCATCCCTTGGGCATGGTCAGTGATGCTCCTGCCAGCCAGCATTGCGTGCAGGAGCAGGAGAGAAGCCACACGGCTGTGCCACCACTCTGTGAGACCCAGACCCAATGGCCAGGAACGTACTCCTGCATGCAGGAAGGATGACAGGAGATGGCCAAGCCACCTCCTCCCCAGGCACTGGCACATGAGACATCGCTGCAAGGAGGCAGGGCAGCCTGGGACAGAGCTGAGCAAAGGCACTTGCAGCAGTGGCCAGCCAATGTGGGGGTCAGTGCTGTTCTCCTTCCCTTGCCATGCTGGCTGGGCTCTTTCCCCTCGCCCTCCCCACCTTCTGGGGCCCCTCACTCCTCTCCTGTGGGCTTATTCATCTCATTTACCATGGGAAGTTGCAGAGTGCAAGACCTTGCCGGTTCATCTGCTTGGAAAGCTCTCGATGTAGCCCCAGCACTGTGTAAATATTAAATGTATAATTTATGAATACATACACAGAGACCTAATTAGCTGCTGAGATGATTATTCGTGGTTATTTGCTTAGGGAGAGAGGTACGAAGGCTAACAGGGGTGATGTGAAGGCCCCTCTGTCTGAAGGCATGTATGTAATTCTCTGCCCCACTGCAGAAGTGCTCCACGTCCTGTCGGGGGAAGTGGGGACATGTCATTTCTCTCTGCCTCAGTTTCTCCATCTGCAAAAGAAGGGCAGAGGCTGTGCATCCTGCAGACGAGAAGAGTGCTTGCGTCTGTCCCCAAAAATGCTTTGGTGCCTTCCTTTTGTTCGCGCTCTACTTTCTCTAGCCATAACCCCGCGGTGCGTTTGGGCAGAGGGCTTTGGAGGGAACGGCTGGCCCCATCTGCCTGCAAATCACTGTGATGGCAAGGGTGGTTTTGGCCCCCATGAGTGCATGCTGGAGGTTGGCTTGCAACAGGCCCTGGCACAAAGAGCCCCACTGAGGGGCTGCGGTGAGCGCTGGTGCTGGGATTGCAAACCATCTTCTCCGCTTCCTCTCCTTGCTGTTCAAAAGACCCCTTTGGCGTCTGGGCACAGACCCCCAGGGCCACATCCGTGGCACAGCTCCATGCGTGCTGCATAGGGCAGCGCCCAGCAGCACGCTTACCCCGGCAGCTGCCCACACTGGCAGGGTGGGAGCCTCGGTGGGAACAGAGGGAGAGCAGGCAGTAGAGATGGAGGGTCCCAAGAGGAGTTTTGCTCCTTCCCAGCATGGCGTGTGCCAGAGCAGCCCTTGGGTTTGCAGGATTTCCCTGCGTTGTTGCCCTTGCAGTCTTGATGCAGGTCAGGATTCATTAAGAAGGAAAATGAGGGTGATGTTTCTGTTGAAGAGGTCCAGCTGAGCAGGGTGGGTTTGGGAATCATCAAACATGTTCCCGTGGGCCCTGTGTCTCAGCTGCTTCGTCTCATCTTCCCTCCATGTCTCTCCACTGGACTGCTGTCCCGTTGGTCCCTCTTATGTTGCAGTTAAACAGATCGCACCATCAAGTTGTCACTCTTCATCACCAGGAGGGTAGCAAAGCAGCTCACAGCTTGTTTCACTGAGCTGCCCCGGGTCCACCACTGAGAGCTGTGTGTGTCTGTCCCACGGGCAGCTCCCGTCTTCGCTCCACTGCAGCTTTGCAGGGCTGTGGGTAAAGCTGTAGTTTCTGCCCTCGTTATGCATCACCACGGTTCCTCTCCAGCTCCGGGATTTTATGTCGTAAGCCATGCTGTGCCTGGCTGGCGTGCTGTACTGAACAGATGATGTAGCCCTTGGTGGGTTTGGATGCTCAGAGGCAAGTTGCTCGTTGGGGTGCAGCATCACAACCTCCCCATCATGTGTGCTTCACCCTTGTGCTGTCACCTGACACAAAAAGCAGCATACTTTGGAGAAGGAAGCTGGTGTAGAGGCAAGGCAGCGTCTCTAAGGATCAACTCTAGCCAATGATCACAGCAGTGTTGGTGGGAAGGGATCTTTGGAGGTGTCAAGTCCAATGTCCCACTCAGAAGAGGACTATTCCCAGCAGTAGACCATATCAGACATGGCTTTATCAACAGAGCCCTGAGAACCTGCAAGGGTGGACATCCCCCCTCTCTGTGGGTATCTATCCCAGGGCTGCACCACCCTCCCGGAGAATAAATTTTCCTCCATGTCCAGCTTGAACCTCCTGAGCTGCAGCCCCTGCCTGTTGGCCCTCGTTCTGCCCATGCCACCAGTCGATGCAGCACAAGCACAGTCTCGGCCATCGATCCTATCTGTTACCAGTGACGTGATGACCAGGAGGGGGGACAAACCGCCCTCCCCGCCCTGCTCAAGAGAGACGTGAGGCTCTGGGTGGGCTGGCGGCGGTGGGATCATGCCCACACCCAGCCTGCGGGAAGTGGAGGCTCCCAGTAAAAGCTCTGGTCACCCTTGCCCATCCCCATCCTAAAGCAGAACTGGTGTCTGCAGCACAAGACAGGGCTGCTGCAGCGTTGTGGGGGGGCTGTCCCCATGGTGCCCCTTCTTAAAGGAAGGCGAAGCCTGCCCATAGGGCTGCCATGTGTTCACAGGGCGGTGTGGTTAGGTGGGACTCCTACAGCTGGCACGGGGCAGGAGGGACATGGGGACCTGGCTCAGCTCCAGTAAGAGCCTCAGCAAACCCAGCTGGGAGAAACGCCTCCTCTGAAGCTGTGCTTTGGGTTTCTTCTTCGTCAGGGGCCTTAAATGATTGCCTTGGAAAGGAACATTGCTTTCAAAGACCTGTCTTCCAGGAATGGCTCCCTCAGCCCTTCTGGATGAGTGCCAACATGTTTGCACTGTGTTTAAGGACAAATAGGAAATAATTCAACGTGCCTTTTCCCCCTTTCCAGGTTAGTCCTGCTGCCACCAGTTACAGACAAGCTCTCAGCCACCATCCTGAGAAGCGAAGTTGGGCACCCCAAAGCTTTCCCTCTGCTCTCAAGCCTTGCCAGGGGCCGGGCACTGGGCAGGCAGGAGCCAGGCAAGGAAGGCAGGTCTGTGGGCCCATCACTGCAATGAGCTTTTCTCCATGCAAGGCTGGTGGGTGGTCCATCATCTCCAGTGTCTCTGCCGAGCAGATCCCCAAGTGTAAGGCCAAGAGAGTCAATGGCCTTTTGTGAGCCAGCAGGAGAGGGGAAGAGAAAATGTCTTTACCTCGTGCAATAGAAGAAATTAGAGGAGAACTTGAGTAAGGTGCTGGGACTCCTACTTTAGCTCAGTTATCTATAACTATCCATCCACCCATCTGCCTAGTCGTCTGTCCGTCCGTCCATCCATCCATCCATCCATCCATCCATCCATCCATCTATCTCCATAGCCATTGGAACAGCCAACCATCCACCCAACCCCACTGCTGTTCATTGGTCCTCTATTCCTCCCTCCCTCCACCGACCCACCCATCAGTCCACCCATCCCTCCACATACACCACCAGCCAGCCAGCTGCTTATACTCTTATCCCTCCATCCTCTTACACATCTCTGCATCCCCATATATGCCCACCCATCCATCCATCCATCCATCCACTTGTATAGTCATCCATCCTTTCATCTTCATACAATTCCCTTCATCCCATCTGTGCCCATCCAGCCAGCTGTCCGTCTGTCTGCGATCACATGCATTCATTCTTCTGTCCACCCATCCATCTTCTTCCATGCTTCTGCCTATCCGCTTGTTTATCTGGGCCCATTCCAGCTACCTCTCCTTATGCAGATGCCTCAGCTTAGATGTTCTCCCCTCTTTCTGCCTGTCAGTATATGCTCTAAGCTTTTTTAAGACACTTGAAACACACTTGTCTGATCAGCACAGTTTCTCAAAGGTCCCCACCCTTGGCTAGTGTCTGAGATGATTCTGAGGCATCTCACCAGCACCTTACTTGCTACAACCCAATTTTTCCTCGTCTGTTCTTAGCACCCCCTCTCCCAGCAGTGATAGCATCCCCAAAGGTGCTGCTTCCCTGTCTGAAGTAGGTGTCCTGACAGACCGTCTGCGGGAGGACTCAGGCCTGCCAGGGTCTCTCCTAGGTCCAGCTTCGCCCTGGGGCTTTCTCCTTTGCAGATGGGCTCAGGCTGTGGGCTTTCACACGAGGAATGGGTGGATCGTGCCCATGTTGTCCCACCTATCAACAGGACCCAGGAGCTGATGTCTGGAGAAGGAGAAAAGAGCAGGACAAGCATGGGGGGGTGGGCTTCTCCTGTCCCTCCCCACCGCCAGCTGCCTGCAGCCTCCCCAGGCTCACCAGGCAGCTCAGTGTTTTACTGCCCTGTGTGGTGTCTTCTGCTACGGATTCATTTAATCACTATTTTCTCCCAAATGTTGACTTCCAAAGCATCTGATGGACATGGGTTTCTGTAATTTAATCACACTTTGTGCGAAAAAGCACTTTCTTTTGCTTGTTTTCATTTGCTGTCCCTTAATTATTTTATTAGGAGAAGGAGCAAGCGGTCCTTCTCAATTCGTCCTCTCCATGTCACTCATCATTGCTTAGGTGTCTATCACATCTCTGCTCGGTTGTCTCCTTTTATGGATGAAGGGATCGAGTCTGTTAAGCCATCCTTACGCGGGGGCTGTTTCCAGCCTTTGCTATTCCCATTTCCTTTCTCTGCTCTGTTTTCAGCTGAACTGCACTCCTAATGGCATGGGGACAGATTTGTGTGGGGCTTTTAGGGTACAGTGGTTTCCATTTTGTTCTCAATCCCTTTCTGAATAATTCCTAGAATTGGGTTGCGTTTTCGGTCACCACAGAGCTGATGTTTACAGGGCGGTGGGTGCAATGACTCCTAGGTAGGTTTCCATGGAGGCTGCAGCTCATTTGGAGCCGTGAGAGCGTAGGGAAAGCAAGGCTTCATTTTCCTTGTGCACATCCCTGTGCGTTTATCGACATAGTGTTACTGCCTGGTGGTTCTGTACCGTGATGTCCTTCTGCAATGCTTTTGCACCCAGCTGTAATTTGGCTGCTGTGACAGCCTCAGCAGCACACTGTCTCCTCTCGCTGCCTCGACCCCCTTTTCCCCATGAGTTACGAGGGTGTTGGGCAGCTCTGTTCCAGCTCTGATCTCTGTCGAACTTCACTGGTGATGTCTTCTACTGCCACATCTGACCGCTTGTTCTCACCTTTGGTCTTCTGACCTTTAGCTGCTATAAATCCTTGCAAGGACTTCCCTCGTGTGTCGGAGCTGCTTGGGAGGCACCTTGTCAAATGTGGTTTTGAAACCCAGGACTATTTTGAGAACCGAACAGCCCTCGTCTGTGCACAAAGGCTTCATGAAGCCTGGAAGGAACCTCATCCTCTGCTCATCCCCCTGTCCTGCTTAACCCTGTGTCATGGGCACACACAGTTTTATCCTTGCCTTGCCACACGCAGCTTAGCACGGCCAGTGTAGCAACATGGGAAAGATTCAGTTGCTAAGGATCATTAATGAATGTCAGCTCAAGCTCCTGTCCAGAAACCTGAGAAAATTCAATTAGGCAGCTGGTGCCCAATGAGCTGTATTGCCCCACTCTCAAGATGCTAAATCAAACAGCTCAGCAAGGCCATGTTATTGTAGAGAGAGAAGAAAAGCCAGGCAGGGAGACAAACAGCATAGCGTGCACCAAGCAGCTGCCCCTTTCCAAAGCATGGCGTGGTCAGGTTGCAATCCTCCCACCTGATTTCATGGGGAGGGAATTGCAAGGACAGCTGCCTGCTTCCCACCTCTGCTAGTAAATAACTTGAGTTTGCTGGTGACAAGTCCTGGGGCTCTGTCACCTCTCTGCTGGGAATTTCTGCTGCGTGCATTTGGTTTGCATCCTGCAAAAAGCCACGTGGATACAAGAGTGGCAATGACTTGCTGGTGTGAGTGCCTGTCTGTGCTGTGGGGCATTTGGCCGGTGCAGCCCTGACATGTCTCCTCTAAGGTAAGGGTCAGAGGAAAGCATCTTGTGAGATGGAGGTGTTCCATGAGTCCTGATCCCCTGGTCCTTGCCAGCTGATTCACTCTGGTCTAAGGTTAAAATAAATCATTATCAGAGCCATGAGAACTTGGGCTTCCCTGGCCACCAACACAGTGTCCGTCCGTGCCCCGGTCCTTCCCTCACTTCCTATACAAGTAATGGTAAGATGCTGTTTCCAAGGCAGCCCTGCCCATGGGGTCTGAGCTCACCGGGTTTTCTCCTCTTCCTCCCCACAGACAGCCACATCCAGTATGAGCGGGTAGGCGCAGATGTGACCATGAAGTGTGGCTCCATGGACTGGGATGCAGCTGTGACCTGGACGGCCAATGGCACCGACATTGATGAGTCCCACCTGAATGGCTCCTACCTGATCCTGAAGAACGTTGACCTGACACAGAGCGGACAGTACTCCTGCTACGAGGGCTCCTCCTGGCACCTCAAATACCAGACCTACCTGAGGGTGGGAAGTGAGTACCCTGGCGTGTGAGATTGCAGGGGCAGAACCATGCTCTCTGCTCCCATGTTGACCCCTCACAGCCCCCTCCTGCCATGCCAGCCCTTGTACTGTCCATACATATGGTTGCCTGCTGCACCCCATCATACGAGCTCCCCACAGAGTACTAATCCCAGCAGCAGGATGCTGGAATCAGCCCCTCCTGCCCCAAACTTTGCATCAAAGCCAGTAGATTGAATGACACCCCAGAAGTGATTTGGGAAGGGATGTTGTTTCTCCATCCAGCCCAGTGCCACAACCACTGTCTCTGCAGGTGGAAAGAGTTGGGGCTGAGCTGTCAGAGGGGATTGCAGCTGGGAAGGAGAAGTCCTGGCAACATGGGTGTTCCAGAGGAGCAGCCAAAAGGTGGTGGCAGTTGCTGTGTGTTTGCGGAGCCTCTCTGTACAGGCGCGTTGGAGGACAGCTGCATGTTTCCCAGGATTTTGCGTATCTTAATCGCGGGATATGCTGATTCACAGGTCTCAGTGCGGGAGATAAGAGTTGTGCTATATTTCACAGAATGCTGAGAGCTGATAGCAGCTGTGTGTTTGGTGGGCTGCTGTGTTTGTACAGCTGATAGCAACTGTGTCTTTCGCAGTACGGCGTCTGCAACCAGCAGTGGTGGGTGTCTGGGAGCACCAGCCAGCATAGCTGGCTGTGGGATGGTAACTGCGGCGGAGGATGCTGCGAGGCACCAGGTGGGAGCCCCATTAGCTGGGGATGCATCGTGTAGGTGGCTGTATTCCCGGGTTTGGAGGACACGGCAAGCCTTTCTCTGCTCCTTCTCTCACCTTCAGCACTTTGCATCAGAGCCAGGGTGGCGTTTCCATCCCACACCGTGGTCCAGGGGCAGAATGTCGCAGGAGGACCCACCATGGTCTGCATAAGCCCTGCAGATCAGGCAGGAAGGGCTCACTGCACCTGTAGGTCCTGCCGAAGAAATCCAATTTTCAGGAATGCTGCACAGTGTCCAACTCATGGTTTGGGGTCTGCTGGGAGGGATCCTGGCATGTGGGCCAAGGGGAAGGGCTGCTGGAAGAAGCTCAAAGGCAACATGAGAAGCAGGCGTGGGGGAAGCAGTCAGCGTAGGGCAGAGGGTACGGCAGTGAGTAGGTTTCAGGGCTGGGAGCACGGCAGACGAAAAGGCAGTGGCAGATGAGTCAGGGGCCTCTCAGCCACACTGTTGGGGTGAGGAGATGCTCACGGGTAGTTCGGAAGCAGGGAAGGCAGGAGCTGGGTGCAGGGAAGGCAGGAGCTCGGTGCAGGGAAGGCAGGAGCTGGGTGCAGGGAAGGCAGGAGCTGGGTGCAGGGAAGGCAGGAGCTCGGTGCAGGGAAGGCAGGAGCTCGGTGCAGGTAAGGCAGGAGCTGGGTGCAGGGAAGGCAGGAGCTCGGTGCAGGGAAGGCAGGAGCTGGGTGCAGGGAAGGCAGCGGCAGGAGCAGGCTGTGTGGCTCCTCTGCCTGGGCATGTGCTCGCCAGATCCCATCTGGGGAGAGGTCCCAGGCTGTGCCAGTGCACGGGGGGCTGCAGCCCAGGTCTGGAGGAAACAAGGGGACTGGGGAGGGGGCTGCAGCCTCCAACCGCCTCCTCTGCAGCTGTGGCATTGGCGTGACTTTGCAATGGCTCTTCCATCTGCTAAGCACCTCGCTAATAGTAATCCCTGTCAATCCGCTCAGGGACCCGTGGGAATTGCTCAGCGTTAGACCCCAAATCCTGCTGTTTCCTATCACTGCATGTTCCCATTTGCTGGCGGCTCACAGCCCCCGTGAGCACCAAACAGCTGAGGAGCCCTGTCAGACACCGCCGGGGCCACCAGCCCCGTGAGAGAGGGCAACAAATAAATAAGCGAATGCCCGTTGTTGTTAACGCAATGAAGTATGCAAGGAACTAATCAGGTGAGATGCTTTTAGTGGTAATTAATTTAATTGCCTGGATTTTAATTTAATATTCTCCACGAGGTTTCTTTTCCCAGTGCTGCCACCCCCAACCCCTGCCTGCATCCCCCCCAACTTTCTTGCCTATGTGGGGTGTGATTGATTCCCAGGAGGTGTGCAGGCTGCTGTGGGTTTGCAAGTATCCCAGGAGGGGATGGGGATGGGGTTGGGGATGGGCATGGGCATGGGAATGTGCATGGGCATGGGCATGGGCATGGGCATGGAGATGGAGATGGAGATGGAGATGGAGATGGAGATAGATGGAGATGGAGATGGGTGGCTCGCAGGAGGTTTGCAACACGGCCTTGTGACAGCATCCCTGCTGCAGCTGAGTGCAATTGGAGCCCCCACTTGGGATCTGAAGGATCCCAAACCTGGGATTTTGGGCACCCAAATCTGGGATTTGAGGAATCTTGGACTCGTTTCTTTTCAATTAGACGGGAAGTTAAATGAAAACAGGCCTGTGCCTGCATTTTCCCCTCTTACTGGGGCAACAAAAAAGATGACGGCAGCGGGAGTGAGGGTCTGGGGGCTGCACAGATCTGGGGATCTTGTTAAACAAACAACAGTACCTGGAGCATGCCCCCCATGCGAGGCAGGGGCACTCCCGGGCAGACTATGCCACAGGAAGGATGTGAGGAGGGAGCGGAGCTGCGGCGAGGACCAGGAAAGGGTGTCAATTAGCAAAGCAAGCTCCATCACGGGGGTCAGTGAGCGCAGGGATAAAGGGAGACCTGCCAGGACTCAAGCTGAGCGAGACCTTGCAGAGGAAATGAAAAGAAGGGTTAGCAGTATAAATACAGAGCAAACAAGGAGAGAAGAGCAGAGCTGGCTACGCAGCCAGGTTTCAGAGGAGATTAAAGGTAAGCTCGTCAGAGCCCGGTACCAAATGAACCCCGCCCGGTCTAAGCAGCGATGCTGAGAGTGGGGACAGCACAGGCTGGGGCAGAGGAGGGAGGATAAAACCTGGAGATGGTCCTCCACCATGGAGGCACCTTCAAAGAAAACAATGCATTGAAGGCTTGGGGAGCACCTCATCCCCAGGTGAGGACATCTCCTGTTCATTAGCAAGGCTCATTAGCGGCTGAGAGGTTATTGGCGGTACCCAGTGCCGTGGGGAGAGGTGATGTGTCTCCGGTGCTTGAGAGAAGTAAAAATCCTGATCAGACAGCCTGACCCCACAGCACAGCACAGCAGGCCACGGGGCACGCTTGGAAGAGGGAGCAATTAAAGACGTGGCGAAAAATGGAAAATGAGAGGAAAATATAAGGGGGACTTGCCAGGGATATATCACACCAGATTAACCTGATAGCTCTCTTTGATAAGGGAACTGGTTTCCTAAGCCCAGAAATGTGGTCGTTGTAATCTGTCTTGACTTCAGTGAAGTATTTGCTATGATGCCACATGGGAAATTATGAGTTAAACCAGAGAAAATGTGGATTAGTACGAGAGTTGGAACATGGCTTAGGAAATGGCTAAAGGGGATCAGATTGTGCTGAAAGGGGAGCTGCTGGGAGGGATGAGGGAGCTTCAGCATCAGCCTTCAGACCACTCTTGGTGGTGTTTCCTGTGATCACTCTGGCCCAGAGGAGCAGGGAGCTCCAGTGGGACATGCCAGTGGCTGCAGAGGGACCCCAGGATTTCTGGGGTGGGGATGTCATGCTGGAGGGCCAGGGTGCTGCATAAAGAAGCATAAAGAAGGTGTCTCATCAATGCGCTTTAGCAGACGGGCAGGAAGACACGGGTAGCTCAGCTGGTCCTTGGGGTGGGGTTTGACACCCAGGTCCACATCGTGGGGACACGTGCAGGAGCCCAGTAGCACCCAGGGGAGCACAGGTGGCTGGGGGTAACTGGGCTGTCTTGTCCCCTGCGGAGATGGGGACATTGGTGCACGTGCAATGAGGGCAGCATGTATCCAGGGATGGGGTGACCAGGGATGGATACCCCACCTTGGAGAGGAGAAACGGCCCACAGGCTTGCTTATCCCTAAAGGGTCCCATATCACCCATCTCCTGGGCGTGAATCATCCCGAGCACAAACCAGCCCCAAGGAAGGTGGCACTTCTCCGGGGCAGCCTCTTCCAGGGGACCTTGAGCAGTGACATGTTGCTCTGCCTCCTTTTTTCAGGCAGCTGAGCATGGGGTGAAGCACAGGAGAGCAACCAGGATGCTCTGTGTTTATCCCCAGTGGATCATCTGCCCTGCAGCCTGGAGAGCAGCAGATGCCTGAGCATGGCCAGAAGCAGCAGGCAATGGGGCTGGGGCCTTCTGCATGCCGGGCATCCTGGAGCTGAGCCCAGGGCTGAGCATCGGGAGCAGGCAGGAGGGAGGGGAAGTCTCTGGGTACCGGGAGCACGGCGCCGGGCTCCCGGCTGCCCCCGCGAGCCACAGCTCTGCGTTTGGAAACGCGCGGCTGGAGGGCCCAGGGATGGATATAACAAAGACGTTGGGAAATAATGCGCTCTTGAGGTTTGGCACACGGCTCTGTGCATTACAGAATGTTATAAAAATACTGCTAATGGGCCAGAGAGGAGTGGAAACGCATGGCGGAAAGGCTGCCAGAAGCCAGAGAGCGCACATGGGAGCAGGGAGGCCTTGTGTGCAAAGAGGGGAGGGAGGGAGGCAGCCAGGGTGGGCGTCTGTCCGTCCGCTCCCATCCCTCTGTCCCTTTCTAACCTGCTTATCTCCATCCTGACCCAGCAGCTCTGCCCGTTTGCACCTCTCCTTTTTCCCCTCTGCCCAGCTTTGGGGATGCCCAAGCGATGCTGGCTTTGCTGCTGCCTGCTGCCTAACAGGGCTACTGCCGGGTGGGCTGGGATGCCCACAGGGATGGGGTCTCTGTGAAAGAGACAATACAGCAAAACCCTTCCTGGCAGCAGGGACGCAGGTCAGGATGCAGGCAGTGGAGTTGCTCTCCATATCACAGTGGTGGCACGGGGGGCTCGTAGCCCAGTGCCAGCCCCAGCCCTGCCCCATGGGCATCGCTGCCTCCCAGGCGATGGTGGGAAAGGGACTGGCAGAGGGCAAGCGGCTCTAGGCTGGCCTCCTTTCTCTGTGTCTGTCACTGCAGTGGCTGGCGAGAGAAAGGGGAAAAAACATGCGGTTTGACGGAAAACAACATGGAAAAACAACCAAATTAACAGAAAAACAAACAAAGCAAAACCAGAGAGAGGGAGGGCAAAGCAACAGGAACCACATGTGAGCAGGGAGGCAGGGAGAGCCCGAGTGTGTTCTCTGGCCTGATTAGCAAACAATCAAACATTGGCCACTAATAAATAATCAGAGCCTCCCTTTTCTCTGCTTTAGAAGTCCCTTTCCTCCCAGCTGGGCTCCAGCTGCAACCGGAGGACTGGACTGCAGTTTGCATCTTTTTTTTATTGTTTTTATAACTTTTTGTCTTTTTCACCCATCCAAAATAAAGAAGAAACAAAGAAGGTAACAACCTCTCCATGTAAGACATGCACCTCCAGCTCCCCAGGAGAGGGATGGAGCACCAGGGCAGGTGTGAGCATCCCGTGATGGGCACGGGCTAAACAGCTGAGGAAGGCAGTGCCCGAGACCAGTGTCTGCCCAGCTGCCTCCATACGTTGGTTTGGTGGGAGAAACTGCAGGAGGGCACTGCCGACACGCTGGCTTGAGAAAAGAGACGTTTGGCTGGCTCTGGCAGCCGGCAGCGAGGATGCCCCTGCTTTGGAGCAGGGTGCTGCTGGTTGGGCCAGTGCTCCTGACACCGGCATGGATGCTGATGGAGAAGCACGGGCTTGGGGTCAGCGTGTGTAGATATTTCCCTGTTTGTGTCCAGCGATCTGTGACGCAGGGCTTGTTTTTTTTTTTAAAAACCCTTTTGATGGATTTTTCCCCTATGAACTTATCCAATCCCTTCCCGCGGCCGTGTAAACTGAGGCTATTTCGAGAGCAGCAAGTTAAACACAACTGCGACCGTTCCCTGGCACCGGGGCCAGCTGGCAGGGAGCAGCGCCCGCCCCTGCAATTCATCCCTCTCACCCTCCAAATGTCTTCCTGCCCCTCCGGGACAGCCCCGTGCAATGTCAGCCCCAAGGCTGTGCCCAAGCAGTGCTTGGGGCAAGACTACATTAACCTGGACCCAAGATATGGCAGGGATGGAGCTAATAAATTTAAGCGTGTGGCTGCTGATGTTCCGGCACAGGGAGATGCACCCCAAAGCTGTTGTGTTTATTGCTGTGGACGTGGTTGATTTTTCCCCACCTGCCCACGACACTTGGAGCTGGGTGGGTGCAGTGGCTCTGAAGGGCTTCATGGCCAAGCATCACCTCCCAGTTCCTGAAAGCCGTGGGAAGGGACCATTGCAGACGGGGTCAAACAGATTGCGAGAGTGCCTCGTTCATCAAAATTCAGCTTGGTTTCACGAGGCATGCATGCTCTCCAATAGCTGCCTTTCCGTGCCGAGCTGTTCGTTCGCGGCTGGGAAAACTCAAAGGACGAACTTTGCTGCCTGTGCCCAGATTTTGGGTCTTGGCCCAGCTGGGAGCTGGAAAGGCATGCTGGGTAACAATATGCAAATTTATATCCCTGCTTTTTAAGGAGCAAGCCAAAAATAAAACCCACCCAAAATCCCCACCACGCTCTCAAATGCAATTAGTCCTAATCGAATTAGGAGCCGGACTAGGAAAACAAACGCGTTTGCAGGCAGCAGGCGACCTTTCTGCCCCGTCTGGTGGGATGCACGCGGCCGTGCTGTAGCGGGAAGGGCTGAATGAAGCGGTGCCCCGTGGCCCGCGTGTGCACGCACTCGCACGCTCGCACACATGCGTGCATGCACCCCCGCCCCGCTGCATTCCTCCCGTCTTTCCCCTTGCCGGGCTGGGCAGCCTGCCCAGCTGCAGCATAGCAGAGTGATGCTTCTTTGGCTCGCTGTGTAAAATATGATAATCTGGGGCAGCCGGTGTCAGAAACAATAAAAATATCCCCTCTCCCATCGTTGCAGCCCCCCTCTTTGCGCGGGGGAGCTGGGGGTGGCAGGGAGCGCGCGGCGGCAGAGCGAGCGGAGCGGCACGTGGCATTTATTAGGTGCCGCAGCAAGGGACCGCAGCGCCGGCGGCTCTGCCCTGGCCTTGCCAATGCTGTGGCCTGCGGAGCCCCTGCCCGAGGGAAGAGCATGCCCGGGAGGTGGCCAACGCTTGCAGGCTCCCATGTCCCATGGCGTGTCCTCACCAGCGCCTGAAGGGACGTGGCCCCATGCTTGACCCCAGCGGCCGCAGAGCTCATGCTGGGTTGGGTGCTGCGGAGAGCTCATAGCTTCACTCTTTACTTGAGTCGTTGTGGGAGCACCACATGGCAGGAAAGCAACAAGAAGCGGAGAAGGTGGTTATCCCCTCACCAGCCCACTCCCCAGGGCGGAGGTGGATGAGTCCTGGGGTTGCCGGTGACCAGTCAGAGCCAGGGATGGAGCATCCGTCAAAGAGAAGGTGCTTCCAGGTGCAGGGCCCCCCTTGGTGAGCACCTGGTGGGGTCCTGAGCTTTGGACCTATGTGTGAAATGGGCCCAGAGCCTCCCTGTGCATCCCCTCCTGCAGCAGGGCTGGGGATGAGCTCATGGGATGAGGCAGGGGGTCAGCCGAGCTCTTCCCCTGTGCCCTGTCCCAGCAGCTGCTGGGCTGGAGAGAAAGAGGAAAAAGGGCTTTGGAGCTTGGCAGCTTCCTGGGAAACCCTCTCTGTCCTCGTCTAGCATGAATACCGAAGTCTGCGTGCCACACCAGTGTCCCGTGTCCCAGGCAAATGGCAACACAGCCTCCTCCCGCTCTCCTGAGGTTTGTTTATACTCCTTAACATGACAAAACCAGCCCCGTAATTAAAGAAGACCAAGTCCAGTCTAAACAGCTTCCCACAACCCCTGCTCCCCATGCTGGGAATTAGGGATGCCCCGGGGCTGGGAGGACAGCCTTCTTGGCCTCGGGTTGGGACCGTGCATGCTGGAGGGAGTGGAGGGGACACATGCTGGTGCTCTGTTTGCACTGGCCTCTGCACCAGGAAGGATTTTGTCTCGGCTGCTCCTAAATGCCCCTTGTCAAAATATTTGGCATAAGCTTCCTGCCACCCGCTGGCAGTGGGTTCCTGGCTTCGAGGGCACTGGGAGGGGAGGGAGCGGCTGAGATGCGGCCACCTCCTGTCGCAGCAGCCATAGGGCAGGGAGCAAAGGGGTCGATGCTCTGCATGTCGATGCTGTTTTTCCCTCTCCAGCCACGGCTCCACACAGCTGTGGCACTTAAAAAAATCATAGTCCGCTTCCCAGATGATGCTGGAAGAAGAAACTGCACCACTGTCACCAGCACAGGGTACAGCTCTTGCCTGTCACCAGCCACATGTGCTCATGTCTGCGGGGACCTGGGCCAGGTAGTGTCCCCAGGGACGAGAAGACCCCACGGTGGGGACCCTCTGCAGCCCCAACCCTGCTGTCTGGAAGGAGAGAAGATGGCAGGCAGCAACAAATCTTCATCTTTTCCCAGCTCCCAGTGCTTCTCCGTCCCTCTCCAAAATTGCCAGCAGCAGCTAGGAACCACAGCGGGGCCCGGGCAGGCGGTGAGGTTGCTGCTGAGGGCTCAGCAGGGTCAGGGCAGGATCCAGTGTACTTCAGCGTGAAAGACATTGTCATTAGCTATGGTTTCCCGAGCCGGTGCATCTGCTGTAAATAATTTAGCAGAGTAAATGTGTGCTAACAGCAGGTCAGGGCAGGGAGGAGAGGAGAGGGAGGAGAGTCTTGGGTCTGGAAAGCAGGGAAGGGCACTGGGAATAAAGTGAGATTATTTTCATCCCCTTAGCAGGACAGGGTGGTGTCTCACCCCTGGAAAAGGAGTCAGAGGGTTCCCATGCCCGATGGATCCCTTTTCTCCCCAGTCCCCTCCCGAGCTGTCAGCATCGGTACCAGAGGCAACTGCAGGACAATTTCCAGTTGCTCTTGCTCCAAGCACTTTAATGCTGTTTAAACAATTATGCAGTTGATAAATTTTGACAAGAAGAGATAGAAATAGCCTGGGAGAGCCACGCAGTAGAAATGCTCTAAACAGATGTCCCTTTTCTCCCCCTCCTCTGCTCCCTGGGGGTCTTTATCATTTGCTGCCAACTAAACAAGACAGTGTTTGCATGAGTTGGGATGGTGGGGAGGGGGAGCAAAATGCCTTATTAAAATGGTTTATGATACCATCCCTAGGGTGACGGCTGCTTGTTTTCTCTCCAGGATGGTCTTCTCTGCACCGACGGGAGCCGTGCACAGCCTGCCGAGCGCAGATGTGGCTAACGGCGGGCCATTTGTCCCTCTCCCCGCCAGCTCACAGGGTACCAGACTGGGCAGCCTGCTGCTGGCGATGCAGGGGAGGGAGAGGGGTGGGGGGCATTTGCCAAAAATAGGTGAGCAATGATAATATCTGGTGTGTCAAGCAGCATGGGGAAATTTGGTCTCGCTCCGGGGCCACAAAGAGCCAGAGCCCAACAGTGCCTGTGCAGAGCCTCATGCAGCAGGGACCAGCAGTGGCTCCCCAGTGCTGCAGTTTGCCCCAAATGAGAGATGCAGAGGACAGAGCGACCACGAAACCAGGGCTGGACCAGAGTCAGGTCCACAGGGGAAGATTGATGTCCTGCTGAGCTCGGACCTGTAGGGAGAAGAGGTGGATGCTGCTGTCCATCTCTGGAGGCCCGGAGATCACTCGATGGGTCCATGCCAGGAAACCACAGGGAGGTTAGGAGCCAGAGCTGAGACCTTGGTGCTGTTTTTTTGCTCATGTTGGGCTACCTTGTTCTGAGCGCTCCCAACCCTGGATGTTTTTCCTCACCACAGCCTTATAGTGTGTGCGGCTTTGTGCTGAGCACACCCCAACTCAGTGCTTATTCCACAAGGAGCAGCCTTGCATGGCATGGGTTGTCACATGTTGTGGGTGCACCTGCCCTGCCCTGTTGGTCAGGGAAGAAAGCAGAGGGCTGTGAGCAGCTCTCTGCCTTTCGGTTGCTTTCTGGATGCTGTTCAACCTGTGTTGGTCCAAGCCAGTGCCTGGGGACTCCGGCAGGCTGGAGGCAGGGAGCTGTGAAATAATATGCTGTGTGTATGGCAGACAGGCTGGGATTCATCATCTGTTGTCTTTGGAGTTGACACGGTGCCGTTCACTTTTTTGGGGAATAGCTGCCTTGCTGAATCCCTGCCTCTGATGGCAGGGGACACGTTGATGGCATGGCCTGCGGGTCCCAACACACACTTCTCCTGGAGAAGTGCCCAAGGCAGTTTGTGCTCCCGAAGCCATCCCTGCAGCGAGGCAAGAGCCCACACCATCCAGCACTGCACAGGCATTTGTCTGAGCACAGACCGGAGGGTACTGGGCAGAAAGGTGCCCATGTGGGTGTCTCTGTGCAGTTGCTGGTCTGGGGCATGGTGACCTGCCCAAGCGTACCTGTGCATCACTGCCCGCATGCTGCAGCATTCCTACGTGCAGGTGTGGTTGCACAGCCCAGCGGGCAGCTCTGTTGCTTGAAAGACAGCGTGCAACTGGTTTGAATGTGCCTTTGCAGAGAAGGGATCCTGGCATGGAGCGTCTCTAGCTGTTGTGGGCACGTTTCTGGCTCCTGATTGATTTCCTAACACTCAGTCCTGCGGTGCTGGATTCGTCTCTGCTCTCTGCATTTGGACCCAAGCCACTGCCCCTTCCCTCTCTGCCTGACTTCCCTGAGTCACCAGCCAGGTGCAGCTGTCCTCTGCAAAGGCTCTTTGTCCTCATCAGCTTCTTCCTCCTCTTCCTCCCTTGCCCTCACCAAAACCCAGGAACCCAGACTCCAGTGCTGCGCTGGGGACACAGGGCAGCCCCTGCCACCTCTCATTGCCCTACCTGCCAGGGATAAGAGCCCCAGCTCGGTGGGAAGCGGTGGCGTCAGAGCCTACATGAAAAGGCAGAAGGGGAAACTGAAGCACAGACTGGGGAGCAATTTCCCAAAGCCACCCAACTGGGCTCAGAAACCAGACTGGTGATTCAGTGCCCTCCTCACCCTACGTGGCTTCCCAACTGGGGTGTGCTGGGTTGGGCCCCCCCCACCCCAGGGCTCCCACTCACTGCCGCCCACCCCGGGGGCGCAGCACACCCCGGTCACACAGGACTGGGTGCCTCTGCATCACACCGCGGAGACCGGAGCTGGAGACCCAGCGGCAACTGCCACACATGCTCCCCTTTCTGCCACAGCCTCCGTCATCCAGCCTTTACTCCCATCCATCCTCCTTCTCCCACTGCCCGGCCAAGCAAGTCAGAGCTGGCTGTGCACGGCTGGCCAGCTCCTGGTCTGCAGCAGGGAGACAGAACCCTGAAGCCTGGGGAGGGAGGAATTCCCATATCTCCAGCTGGCCTGCTGCCTTGGACATAAGTGGCGAAATAAGGTCCAGAATCAGACCCCTGCGCTGCTTCTGGAGAAGAGAGGATGGAGGGAGGTAGCTGGTCCCGTGGCCACCCCTGCTATTCACATCAATGCAAAGCAGGTGAGGAAACACTGCTGGGTTGGGGACTGTGCAAGAGCACCAGGCTGCTCCTTGCTCTAAGTGCCGGTGGTGACACGTGGCTTTTGCAAACCAGGCTTGCCTTGCTGGAGCAGCGTAAGCACACCAACAACGCTCCCATTGCCTCCGGAGACTTGGGAAGGGAAACACCACTCACTTTTTTAGCTGCCAAGGCAGCGTTTGTGGGTGTGATTTTTGTGGTAGCAGTGCGGGGGCTGCTGCCTCGGCCTGCAGAGGATGCTGAGGGTTTTGTTCAGAAGTGAAAAAGAGCGGTGGGCTTTTTCACGGGCATTAAAAAGCTCACAAAGCTGCTGTGACACATAGTCCTTGCACGCATCGTTTTGCTGCATTCCCTTCTCTTGCTTCCCCGTCTCCTGGCGACTGGTGAATCAGAGCAAACCTCGCGGATGATTCTCACTTGGGGCAAGCAGAGCAGCTGCCTGGGGCTGACGGTGATGCAAGGTCTGTGCTGCCACACACCTCCAGGGCTTAATTATGATGAGAAAAAGCAAAATTGCAGAGAGCATAGAAGATGCCTCCCTGCAGGAGAGTCTCAGGATGGAGATGCCCCAAACTCTGAGTTTGTACTGGGACAGGCTGGCTGAAAAGACCGTTCTGGGGTTTTTGGAGCCAAGATTGAGCCAGCTTTGTCAAATGCTGCATATGTACAACAAAGAGACAATTTTACCTCCTTGTAGATTGGTCCCGGGATGTTATGGGAGGAGTAATTTGAGAAGGACCTTGGAAAACCAGGTAAAATAAAGGGGGATGCAAAGGGAGCAGGGGGAATTGCCGTAAGGAGAAAGACTTTAAATAGTCTGTTCAGTGGCTTCAAGAGGAGCTGGAAAGATGCCCTGACTCCCGTTGGTAATTACCTCCAAGCGGAGAAGATAGTGGGTACTAAACCAGCAAGCAAAGCCGTAACTAGAGCCAATGACTGGAAGCTGAGCACAGCCACGTTCAAATTAGAAATGAAGCTCGTATTTTTAATAGAAAAAATGATTAAGCATCGGAACAAACTGCCAAAAGCAGTGGCGGCTCCTCTGTCGCTTGCTATCTGCAGTGCAAGGCTGGCTGCCTTGCTGAAAGATGGTTCAGTCAAACACGAGTTATTGGGCTCAATAGAGGGGTAACAGAGGGATGTAACGGCCTGTGCAACCCAGGAGGTCAGGTGAGATGAACTAATTTTCTGCCGTGGCCTTCAAGTCCGTGCGTGAAGGAAGGTGCATATCCCCGTCTTGCAGATTGAGCTTCGTGATGGCTGTTTATTTCATCGGGTGATGTGACTGGGGTGTTCGGTGGTGCGGAGCCAGGCTGCGGGGACAAACCTGCAGCACAGCAGGCTGTGGGGCATTTGGAGGATGCTGCATGTACCCACTTAGGATGGGGCCAAGCCGGTATCCCTCATCCCCTGCATCTTCTGAGATACCTGGTGCTCATATCTGGCCTGAAAGACAGTGGGAGAGTGGACTTTACAAGGAGCAAAATGAGGGAGGTGGGGAAGGGCAGAGCTGCCCTCGCTGGGTCTAAACTGAGTTAGTCCAACCCTGTGCAGGGATGCTGTGGGACAGTGATGGGATGGGGACCATGGTGGCTTTCCAGATTTCTCAGCGGTGGCTCAACATTGGGGTGTCTGCAAGGCATGGAGAAGGCAGAAAAGCAAAATGGATCCAAATGGGATGAGGTGCCTCAGGGCTGAGAAAGGGAAGGGGCAAGAGAGACATGCTGGAGAGACTCACATGAGACATTAGCCCAAACGAGAGGAAGCTCCTGCTGCCCTCCTCCAAAGGAGGGATTGACAGAGAGCTTTTGATGAGGAGCCGAATGGAGATAATGTGCCATCAAATGGCAGTAGGGAGGGAGCCAGGAGCAGCTCCCCGTGAACCTCTGCCTCCAGTGTGCAGACAGGAGCTTGGCACAGCGCACCCAGAAGCACTTACCTCCCTTAATGGCCGGGCAGAGCCTCCCAGGCTGCCCCATTAGGAGCTGCCTCCCCAGTCACATTGGCACAAAGTGCTCAGCCAGCCCAGGGAGCAATTCGTGCCATGGAGCCGGCGATGCTGCCTCAAGCCCCACTGCTCCCAGCCCCTCCAGCTGGGTGTAAGGCAGACCCTGAGAGTGCAGCAGGGCAGCCCACCAGTTTGGGGTAAGATCAGGTTAGTTTGTCTCTTTTTTAAGCCGTCTGATCCCTCCAGGAGCAGGAAGAGCCATGCATCACTCGGGGGATGCCATACACCCTGCAGGTCACGGTGCCACGTCCTTGTCCAAAGGTGCTGACATTGCACAGGGGGACACAGCCCAGGGCAGGAGGAATTGGTTGTCCAGGATAGCAAATGGGCCGTGGTGGGCTTGCAGCTGAGCTGGAGATGTGGAGTTTCAGGCTGGTATTGCTCACACCACCCCAGGCTCACCACCAGCACCCTGCACGCAGCTGGCACGGGTGAACTTGTATGGGGCGGGCAGCCCAGCAGAGGCACAAGAGGAGGGGGATGCGGCCCCAGCGCAGGGCTTCTGTTGGGCAGCTTTTCCCCACAAAAGAAACTAATCCCGTCTGCATGCCGGCGGCTGCTGCCAGACACGATCCAGAGCACGTATCAGCAGGAGGAGCTGGCTCTCCTCCTGCTAGGAGGGGGCCAAGTCGCATTCACCTACCGTTCCGGCAGCAGTGCACCCTGCTTCGTATGAAAGAGGCGCTTTGATTGCTGACATCTGTAGACAATCAGATAAGAATTAGAGTTATTCCTCTCGGCATAAATGGTATTTCTAATCTCATAATCCCTTAATATTGTTCTCACCAGGATGTGGCCACCGCTAATCCCTGAGAGTTTGTTCTTGGGCAAATTTCAGGGAAGCCAGGGAGGTGCAGGAGGAGGGTTTGGCCTCCTTCCCTCCCCTCGCCCCCAGAATCCCTCCCGGGTACAAAGCAGGCGTGGAAGAGCCAGTCAGGCAGCAGCCCCTCCTGCTAGCCGGAGGATGCACACGCTGGGACAGAGGTGTTTGCAGAGCCCTTTCACTACTGCTGCAGAGAGCCCCCGTGGGTCTGTCTCTTGGCTGAGCAACTCCGTGGCACCAGCAGCAGGCTGCAGCCTGGTTTTGCCGCTTGGCTGCTTTCCGAAAGCAGAGGCTGATCCCTGAGGAACAGCCTGGGGCCTCTATTTGTGTGCTGCAGAGGTGCAGCAAGGGCAGCGTCCTGCTGCTGCGGGGCCGCAAAGGCCAAGGTCCTCAGGCAGCTGAGGGTGGAAGGTGCTTTGTGAGGACCCTGGGCTGCATTTGGCCCTAATTTTGCATCCTCCTCAGGCTAGAGTGCGGAGAACCGCTTGGGTTGCTCCTTGCCCCTCTGTCTTGGTGTTGGTGCACTGGATACAGATGTGCCTTTCTCCAGCAACCCAACATGACCTTCCCTCCTGGCCACCTTGCAGGCACGGTTGAGGTGGGAAGGGTAGTGGAAACCTCCTGCCATCTACCCATAACAGGCAGGGATTGCCATTTCTCTTGTCCCTGCTGCATCTTCCCTTCCCCAGCCTGCCCCAGCTGTGCTGCGCCGGCTCCACCGACTGATACCAAACCACAACAGGGGCTTGCACACAAGCTGCCAGCGGGAGCTGGGATGAAATCCAGCCTGGGTGGTATCGGGCTTTCCTGCTGCCTGCAAGCCATGTGCAACCTGCTGTGGTGCAGGGATGGAAAACGTGTCCCAGATCCTGTCCTGTTCCAGTGCGCACAGGCCACGTTAGCAGCTGCTCAAGGGAGCAACTTGCAACGCTGAGGTGAACAGAGGGGCTGGGTGTGCTCATGTCTGTAGATACTGCTGTAGATACTGCTCTGTGCCTTTCCTGTTTTCTGGGTTTCTTCTTTACAGCAGCTATTGCTTCTCATTCGACTTCAAGTTTTTCCCCCTTTTTATTCCTCAGACAGGTTGGAGAGGCAGCACAACTGCTTCAGCCGCATCCTGGGTGTCTTCTTCATCTAGGCAAGGTGAAGGTGACGGAGGGCTTGGTAGTGATAAATACTCAACAAGTCTGCCTCTGTCTGTGAGATTTAGAGAACCCCATGCTGGTGCTACATGCCCGCGGCACGGGCATGCAGCAGGGCAGTGCGTGCAGGAGGAGGCTGCTTCCCCTAGGAAGTGTGCCCATCACTGTCCCCTCCATGCTCCTCTCACCAGCATCCTACCTGCCAGGGTACCAGCATCCCTCCCCTCTGGCATGCTGAAACCTGTCCGTCATTGCCTTGCAGCCCCGAGTGATTTGTTACTATAGCTACATTTTTCCATGCAGGGAGAGCTCCGCCGGGCTGAGGTCTTCCTCTCATTTCTGCATGGCTGGAAGGAAAGCAGAGGGCTTAGCCTCGAGGCCAGGGGGATGTCGTGGTGGCAGGACTCAGGACACAGGGGTGCAATCGTGCAGCTCCTCCAGGAGTCACTTAATAGCTTGCAAACACCGAAACTCTGCAAAATCCCTGGGAAGAGAGGTGTGGATGATGTTGGCTTGCAATGAGCCAGCATAACACCACGGTGCATTTCCCTCCTGCTCTCTGAAGGCTGCCAGTTGGAGAAGGAGCTGGCAGGTACCCTCATTGCACTGGGAGATGCCAGTTTTTGGGGAGAGATTCCTGAGGGTTTTGCCCAGAAAAGGGGAATGAATGACTTTTGCTGTTCACTGGCAACTTCGGAAAAATGCCCTGGAAGTCAGAGCCTGCTGAAAATTTTTGGTGAATCAGGAAGTTAGAGAATTAAGCAGTTGGGGTCAAAATTTTGCTTGTTTTGTTTTTGTTTGATGAGGTTTTAATGAAATTGGAGAGACCTCCAAAAGGGAAAGCCCTGAAAACTTGACCTTTCATTTAAAATCACTAGCAGCAAAAAAACCTGCTGCTGTTGTCGTGTTTCCATTGGAAGTGAGCAAGCTGCAAAGCAGCCACAAATATGTGAAACCCTTTGGTGTGGCCATATCCCTGGTGTTCACCGGCGTGAGGTGCGGGTAGGACTCTTTGCTCCATCCCCATTTGGGGGGCCCCTTGGCTGCAAGCAGGTGCTGCCTGCAGGTGTCCCTGCACCAGCTGGGGAGGGGATGGGTCCACGACTGTGGGTGGGTGAGCAAACACCCTCCTGAGCATCCTGGGGCTGGCATGGGTGCGGAGCTGCCGGGGCAGAGCAAGGGCTTACCAAGCCCTGAGACACGATGGTTGGGAAGGAGATAGGTAAATGTGTCCAGTGGCACTGGGACCATGTGCCTCTGCCCCTTCCCGTGCTAGGACGGTGCTCTCCCCCTTCCTGGGATCTCCCTCCCTGTAGGACCACCAGCCCTCTGCCCGGAATTTGGCCTTGTCCTGTGCCAAATCCTGGGCAGAGAGCCTCTGAGGGCAGGTAGACATCTCAACCTGGCCTGGGGGACAGCTTCGGCCCCAGGCTGTGCCAGCATACTGAAAGATGCCCTAGGGCATCGCATCTGCAGTGGGAGGGCAGTAACAGCATCCCCTGGGCTCTGATGACCTCCAGAAGTGGAGTGTGCTTGTGTTATCTCCATCCCCGCGGACAGCCCAGTGCCTGTCTCTTAAAGCTTGTTCAAACTAGCCTTTTTTCTCCTTGGGGCTGGGATAACATCTCCACACACAGCCGAAGGCCCTCCTGGCTCCACGGTAATCACCCAGAGCTGCACCAGGAAAAGCAGATAATTAAATTCAGGCCCTTGCTTCTCCCCCGGCAAGCAGATGCAGCGAGACGGCAGTCCTGCAGAGACTTTATTCGGGGCAGGGGCAGAAATTTCAATCTTGATCTTCCCCATAGCAGCTGCCGGTATGTGGCCGCTGAGCCGGGGACCCACTCCCCCCATCCGGCCATGCCTCGCTGGCTTATCATTTCCAATCCTATCAGAAACAAAACTGCTGCTGCTTAATGCTTCATTACGGGCTGTTATGTGTCTCCTGCACTGCCCAAGAGAGCAGCAAGGAGGGCTCTGACTCTATTTAATAACTGTTTCATGGTTCCTAATTGACAGATAAAAACGCTACTAACTCAGTTTCATCGAACATAATCCATGGGCAGGAGCAGCAATGCCCTTCTGGAGACCGGGCAGCAGCACGCGTTTTGGTCCATTATTTTGACATGGGAAATCCGTAACGTGCCAATCTGCCATCGCCACGACGGGTTTACACCTCACTTTTTCCTCTGTTGGTTTTGGCTTTTACAGCCTTGGGGGAAGCTGTTGGGGAGGAATTTGGGGAAGGGTAGCCGGGGCAGACAGAGGACGTGAGATGGTGGCTGGTGCTTCGTTTCGGGGGGCTGTTCCCGCAAGGGTCTGCAGCACCTCTGACACGGTGCTTTGCAGCGAGGGTTGACTTTGCAGCACGTCCTCGTGGGGCTCTGTCTCTGGTTGTCTCGGGGCCATGCCTCATTCTGGCAGGTCCCCAACCCCAGGACTGTCACCCTGTGGCTGTCAGGCTGAGCCATGCTTGTACCTGGGGGAGATCCACCAAGCCTTTTAGCTCCAATAGGAAAGCACCTGTATTTGCTCAGATGAAACAGGAAAGGATTTATTCTTGTAAATTCGGAGATGTCAGGAAACCAGGTCGTTTCTTTGTGCGCTGCATGGTTAGCAGGATCTCCTCAGTGCCTGGGGGTTTCCCCTGCCCCTTTTTGCTGGCGCAGGTCACCAAATGACCCAAACCTCTTCCGTGCTCTGCATTGAGAACCACCAGCCAGACAAACCCCTGCTCTCCCCAGGGATGCACACACAATCACACGACCAAAAATGCAGGGCCAGGATGTGCAAATAGTAATGAGGAGTGTTGCAGAGGCGGGATTCAAAAGCCACACGCTGGACCTGAAACCCACTATTCAACCCGAACACTTGGGGATTTGCTTTATTGGTTCCTACCTGGGGCCAGCTCTTGAAAAAAGCCTTTGGAAATGAGATTTTCTCAGGGCTTTCTCCTCCCATCACAGTGGCTGGAAACTTAAATACCAGCTGGGAGTCTTGCAGGTACTGGTGACCACCAGAAGGGTTGAATTGCACCCGGGGCAGAAGCAGAGTCGTGGCATGGGCAGAGGCAGAGTTGCAAAGGAGAAGAAGTGTTGAGAGCCCATAGTTCTGTGCAGAGCGAAGCAAATCTGACCACAGCTGAAGGCATCCTGGGAGCATGAGAGGTTATTAGTAGTGAGTGCTTCAGGGATAACATGGAATATATTGATTTAAATAAAAATCACCATAACGGCAGCTCTAACAGGACCCTGTAGGTCACTTGGAGGAGAATCAGAGGCAGCAGAGCTCCAGTGCTGGCACACTTGGAGCATTTCCTAGCTGCCAATATGCTGGAGAGAGCCAGGACTGCTGCTCATGCACCTGAGAGGGCAGGGACAGGGGTGCAGGGGCTGCACCAGGGCGTGTGGCACACACCGGGATGCCTAAAGAGCATCACTGCAGCGAGGTTAGAGGCTCAACCCACCGTGACCCTCAAGGGCAAGTCAGACCGTTTGCAGCACTGCCAGGAGCTGCAGTGCCGGGAGATGGATATCCATGATCTCAGCCAGTCGCAGGGCTTCGATGGAGGTCAGATTCCCATGGTGTGAGTCAGCTGCATTCTTCCCTGGGGTCAGCGTACTGCACCAGGCTTCGGCGGCCTCGGCTGTCTCCCGCCTCGACGCTTGTGGTGATTAACTGCGCTGAGGATGCTCAATTTGGGTGGACAAAGCAAAGGCTAAGGGGCTCCAGCCGGCTGGGGACTGCTTCAGCGGATAATCCGTGGGAGAGTAGAAGAGCAGTCTCATGGCCACCCTTCACACCAAGAGTGCTTTTATCAGTGGGGTGTGAAGGGGTGATAAAATGCTACCAGCTATCTCCACAGACAGCTAATCCATCGCTACGGATTTGTTGTTAGGGAATCCGGCAGACCTGTACAGTTCCTTGTAGATGACTGTAAATCTCATGCGGTGGTACAGCCACCTGCAACGCCAACTGCTCTCATCGTGATATGGGGCCGTGTCATACCATTCCATTGGCAAATGGAGATATGATGCAAGATAATAGCCAGGCGGTTGAGATAAAATGAGTCACAGCATGTAACAGAAGGGTTTCTCCACCCCAGGGATTTTTCTGCTTGAAGTTTTTGGTTTATGCTTTTCTCTAAATGAGTGTTTCCTCCCGATCACTGTGCTTCCGTGGGAATCAGGCATTTTGCAGAAGAAACCTCCCATGCCCTTCAGCTTTTCCATCAAATATGATAGGCAGACCATCTGCAGGACCTGCAGCACAGACAGTATGGGACATACCAAGGTGGCTTCACATTACCAGACCTCTTGTCACTGACTCCCTTCATGCTCAAGGGAATTTAAACCACCTGGAGCATCGGCCTCATCAAGGACACAGCTTCCCTGGGGCCAGCCAGCAGACTGGTACTTGCATCGAGTAGTATGTGTTATATGCAAGGCTCAACCCAGCACATTCATGCATTACAGTGGGTGAATGGAAATAGCAATTCAGCCTGGATCCTGCCCACTGGTTTGTCTCAGGAGTATTATAGACCCGATCAGCATCAGTTGCTCCTTGAGGACCAGAGAAGGTAGGCAAACCCACCCGCTTGATATAGCTGCAAATTTTGCTGCTGCTGGGAGTGGGCAGACACCAGGAGCTGTGGCCGGCACTTTGTGTGTGGTTTCTGCACCATGGTGCCTCAATCTCTGCTTGCATTCGGGCTCTGCACAGTCATTCGGGTTAAACGTCCCGTAAATGATATGCATGGGTTTTTTCCAAATCAGCATGACCTTCTTGCGGGCGTGGAGCTCCTGGTGCAGTGCTGCCGGTGCTTTGCAGCCCTCCACCCACGACCCAGTGCTCTGCACCCCCCTTAAGGTGCTCATTTCAACGTGGAAAACCCAAAATGGGGCAAAACTAACTGAGATGCTGCACAAGCAACCAAAATCCAACTCTCTGGGGCTGCACAAGCCCTGCTGTCAGTGACTCCCAGCCTGCGATACCGTGAGCCCAGGGTCAGGCAGCATCCGCAGCAGGGATAAGGATATTTTCAACTCTCTTAGAGGCCGGTTTACAATGCTGGGATGGGTTCAGATTTCCACTAACCCACGCCTTTTCCTTGTCTGTTTTAATCTCCCAGCAAAAATGAAACCATTGGGTGCTTTGACCAGCAACTTGCCTGGAATTAAATGACTAATCCCTAACCACTGGTGGTCCTGGGCTGGCTTGTCCCAGAGAGAGGGTAATAGAGAGTAAAACTGCAACCAAGGAGCTGTGGCCAAACAAGCAGCCTTGTCCCCAAGCACTGTGGGCTGACTGACCCCAATGTCCTCATGCCACGGGCAGAGGCAGGTGTGTGCATCCCCCACAGCATCCCTCTGACATGGGCTGCAAGGGAGATGTGGGGAAGCACTGCCGCCACCTGCCCTTGCTGCGTGGCCCTTGCCAGGGGACTGCTCTGAATGAATCCCTCTTTGAAGGGCAGCAGAGCCATCAGAAAACATTCCGCCCTGATTTAAAGACTTCCAGTGGTGGGGAATCCACTGGAGCCTTTAGCAAGCTCTTCCAGGGTTTAATTACCCCTGTGTCAAAAACGTTGACCATTTTTCTTGGTTGAATCTGCGCAGCTTTGGCTTCATCTGCTTGAGTTCATGCTGGCAGATGAAGGGTCAGGACGGTGGGGTCGAGCACACTATTCACACCACTGAGCCACAGCCAGGGTGGGTTTGCATATCATGCCCATCCTGGTCAACAAAGGCGTTGGATAGGGATCGTATTTGCAAAGTTAAGGGGCTTTCTAGCACAAGTGCATTGGCTACCATCCCTGTACAGCCATGAAAACGCTGCAGGCAGTCGTGTACTCCATGTAGAGGAAAGGCACGATTTGCCTTCTTCAGGTGCCTGTCTGTCCCCATCAAGCACAGCAAGAGCGGAGACAGACTGCTTCGCTCAGCCAGCTCCCTTCCAGGTGGTTAAAGATAGATAAAGGGAAGCCTGAGAGCATCAGCCCAGCCCTTCAGAGAGGTGAATCCATGCAGTTCTCGATGGTCTTCTCTCCCCGGTCTTAGCTCCCATTCAGCTGTCCTCTGATCCCGCTGGCATCCCTCCCAACTCAGGGCTTGGGGAGGGCAGGATCTGCCCTGCACGCCTCCATCACCAGGGGAAAAGCACCCCGGAGGGGATAACTGGGTTGAACAAGCACGAGCTTGTGAATGTTTGAGCAGAAACAGGTTCTGGGCCAAAGTGGTCAATGTGGGGGCATTTTGTTAAAGCCGCATGGGGAAAGGACTCTGCAGCCACAGGCAGCTACAGGCAGGTCCCACTGATTGCCCAGGCACGACCCCCATGGGAGCACTGTTAATATCCCCCATGTATAACACCATCGGCACTAACGCCTCTGGATTACAAACAGCACAGGGTCTCTAACAGCCTTGTTATCGCAATAGCCACCCGGCAGCAGCTCCAGCACTGGGCACAGCCTTACCCCCACGCATCTGTGCACAAGAGCTGAGCCAGTGACTCAAGTTTTCTAAATCCTGTTTCATGCCTTGAGAGGCAGCCTGCACCTTGGGACGTGTTTGGCCATGCTGGGGCCAACATGCGCATCTTGGGTATAAACCCCCAGCTCAGGCAGAGCCTTCCTTCTGTCTCCAGCTCTTCAGGATTTTGGGTGGCTTTCCTTACCGAGATCCATTAGTAGAGTTACTTTTAATAGCACGTATGTGATGTGGAGTGGGATAGACCACTCTGGCACCAGCTGGCACATTATAAATCTCAGCGAAAAAAAAAATGCAAAGGGCCAGGAGGGTGGGGGGTGAAAAAAAGCAGAGAGAAGAGACCGTTTTCCCAGAGGCCAAAGGAGGCAGGGGTGGGGAGCAGGAAAGGCAGGGTCGTACGGCTTGCTGGGGCAGAGTGTGCAGTTGTTTATACTGGAAATGAGTTTCTGTTTATTGCAAGCTATGGTGGGGAGACCACAAAGTGAACGTAAAACAAAATGGGAAGGGTGTGGAGAAAGTCAGGGGAGGGGGAGTGGGTGCCTTTGACAAACTCCAGAAGTCATGTCCAGTAATAAATCAAGCCGGGATCCGTCCCGGGATACAGGACCCAGAACATCTGCTTGGGCTGTGGGGAAGCCGGCAGGCGAGGAGGGCTTTCCCAGCCCTGCCTGGGGTTGGGCGGGTGGACGGGGGCTTAGGCAGCTCAGCGACCCATCGGTGCTGAACCCAGCAACACTCACGTGCAGGCAGAGATGGACTGAGCACCTGGGTTCACCAGGAAACATGGGGGGATGCACGCAGGGCTGAGGGATTTAGCAGGCATCCTCCATCAGCATCTCCATCCTCAGTGGCCATCCCTCGGCTGCTCTCTATCTCCATTTCCTTGGCTGTAAGGTGGCATAGGGTGCTTTTCTCCTGTTTATCATTTCTCCCAAGCTTTGCAGCAAATAACACACAGGAAGGCAGCTCCTGCAACGTCTCAGAGCTAGGGCATGACATAGGTGCCACCGGGCAGGGAGGTCCCCTGCCCCCTCCTGGGGCAGCAGGAATTAGTGTGTTAATGGGGCTGCTGGTGAAATCAGAGACAAATCTCCCTATAACCTCACGGGGGCCAGCATCACATCCATTCTTTATATAGGCTTTGAAGGTATTAAGTGCTAAGGATTTTGGTTTGACATCTGAATCCAGCTGCATTGTTGTGAGAAGCCCTTGCAGATTATTGCTCTAGACCAATGTTTCATATATAATCTATTGCCTTGGGCTTAGTGCTTTGGAAGGGGTGATGGACGTTTGTTTTGCAGATTTAAGCATTCCCCTCCTCTTCTTCCTTTTCTTTTCCCCTTCCTTGGAAAATGGATCCTATTAACCGCTGCAGATGACACAACACATGCCAATAAATTTGCAACCCATTTGGCTCACAGCGAGGGCTGCGTTCAAGCTACAAACTTCCCCAAGGGTCCAAGTAAAGCATCGGGATGGGGAGGAGAAACAAAGACTGTGCATCTGCCCTCTGGGTCCTTGCATTTCCAGCCCATATTAGTGCAGAAAGCAGGAGAGGCAGCCACCGAGATGCATGCGTGAGCTAGGACCTCAAAAGTCATTTGCATTTCATTATGTCGGGCTGTGGCTGAGCAGCTCTGCCATAACGCCATGGGTGCTGCTATGGGAACTGCTCTCCAAAAATGCCCATGGACAACTTTCTGGGCATGGGGCAGGTACCAAGCTGTGCCTCCAGCGTCTCCCTGTTGCAGACAAACCCCAAATCCTCCTGTACTGGTTCCTGCACAGGTTCAACCTCATGTCACTGCTAGAAAAACTTTGGCAACATCAGAGCACTTCTCCACTTACTCCAGGCATGCTGCCTTCGTTCCCGTGCTGCTGGTGGCACATATGCCATGGGACAGACATAGCTGCATTGGCATTAACCCAGCCAGAGCTGCTTTCTCTGCCCCAGGAGAGGATAGCAAGGTACTTGGGTAAAACCAGACCGCTCTGCCCTGTCTGTTTTTCCCCAGCACATCCTTGCAGCTCTCATCTGCAGCCAAGCCCCTGCTCTCAGGCCTGTCCCCGCTGCTCACCTCATCTCAGAAGGATGCTGAGGAGTGAGTTGCCCCTGGTGCAGGAGGCGTTTGCAGTGCATGCAGCAGCAGTGTGCTCCTGGTCCGTGACAGCGCAGTGGGGCTCATGAGCCAGGGCACCGCACACAGCATCCTCCTGCTGCTGGCAAGGTCCGGACCACGGGGCTTGCTCTTCTGCAGTTTTCTGTGCAACGCTTCAGAAAGCACAGCAAAATCCTTCAGCGACTCTAATAACGTTTCCCTCCAAAGCTCTAGGGTATTTCCCCCCCTGTCCCTGTGAAGTCACGCTTCAGGTCTGCTGAAATCCTATCAAATACTTCCTGAAATCCCCTGGAGCCCCTACAACAGTTTATTGAGAGTCCAGGACTGTTTGACCTTGGAGGGGGTGAGAAGGCAGGGGAAGAAATAGCAGCCCTGGGCTTCCCTGCCAAACAACTTGATCCTGTGCTGAGCCTCTTGCAGAGACCACTACCCAGCCAGAAATCAGTCCCAGCCCATCAGTGGGGTATCTAGGCACCGTGCCCTCCTCTCCCCTCTGCCCCAGGTCTCTTGAGGGTCTCCTGTTGCACAGTCCAGTACGTCCCCCAAAAAAGCAGCAGTGCCCCGATCACCTGTGCCTGGTTGCCCGTCCTGACATCCCGCCCCCCTTGCCCTGCCCAAAAGAGATTTGGGGCCCTCTGGGTGACAGCTCAGTTCCCAGCTCTGGTGCTTGGTGTTTGCAGGATTGCCCACCCCGGGGGAGCTCTGTGCTGGGGGTTCCTGCCAGCCCTCGGGAAATAATTAAAATGTTTATAACAATATTATTTATAACAACAACTGCTTGTTATTTGTTCTTCGTTGGAAGCAAATCAGAGGATGTGTGAGAAGCTGCTGTCCTCCGTGAGGAGGGACAGGCTCTGCTGAGCATCCAGGTTATCACTGCCGGGGCAGGGCCGGCAACAGTGCCGCTCTCGCCACTGATCTGGTGCCGATGCACTCAGGAAAAGTGCGTTCACTTCTGGGGGTTTTGTTATTAAAAGGCCGTTGATAAATTACAGGGAGTCCAGAGGAAAATTGATTAAAGGATTAGAAGATAACGTATGACCTAAAGGGGAGATTAAGGGAACTTAGTGAGGTGCTCCTTGCAGAGTGAAGCTGGGGGAAGCGGGGAGGGAAGAAAATGAAAACAATCTTGCAAAGATTTTACAGGTGGTGATTAGAGCGGGTGAAAACAGTCACTGTGAGTAATCGAATCGGTTTGTGCTTCATGCTTCGTTTTGCAAATTGTGGGCTCTTAATGTAGGTGGGAAGGGGCTCCCCGAGCCCCTTGAGCTGTTTAAGCCGCCCTGGCCTTACACGCCAGGAGCATCCTGCGGGGTTTGCTCACTGCAACTTGTGGGGATTTAAGCGTTGAGCCAGGATTTGAAGATGAGCATCATTTTCATAAAGCGAAGAGCCTTTTTTTAGCTCCATTTCTTTACAGATGGGCTGAATAATGGGACCTCCCTTGAAGTCGGCTGAGTTAAGGATGCAGCTATTACTTCCAAATGCAGTGAAGTCTGGGGTTGTGTGACTTACATCATCCCAAAGATCTCATTGCTGTAAGATAAGAATGAGGCCAGGGCCTGATTCAGGCCCGAGGATAAAAGAAAGAGATTCATAAAGAGAGCAGTGGTGTTGAGGAGAGGCGTTAGCTGGGCTGGTATTTCAGCCCACCCCCTCCAGAAATGCCACACTCCTTTGGGTTTTGTCCCCTTGAAGGGTGCCCTTTGGGTGAGCTGCAGAGACTGATGCTCTGAAGTTGGGCTCCCTCCTCCTTTCTGCCTCCACCCCATGGTACCAGCAGCACTGGGGAGGATTAAGGCTTGAGCTGGGGACTCTTCTGCTGTTAGTGACATGCCTGACTGGTATTTTCCCAAAGCCTTAATGGGCAGCTAAGGACTGGTGTGGAGACCTCATTTCCTGGGACAAATTAAGCATCTTCCCTGATGCATGTAATTAATGGGCTAGCAGCATCCCTGAGCAGCCTGAACAGCACCATCAACCAGAGCCACCCCCTGGGGCATCCATCTCGGCCCCATCCCCACCAGAGTCCGGTGCTGTGATTTTCCAGGGTATATTATGCAGAAGGACATGTGGGATGGGCTGGCTGGCTTTGCTGGCCACGCCAAGGAGCATGGCTGCTTTTGCAGGGCCTCGCACGGATTCGGCGTGGGAACAGCATGGAAAGAAGCCATATGAGGCTCCTTCTGGTCCTGTGTCAGCTCTCTATAGCCGGCTCTGGCATCTCTCAGGGGACCTCTGGCTCCAGCCCAGCTGTTTTCACAAGGTTCCTGCAGTTGGTTTCCCAGCAGGACTGTGCCAATGACACAAAGCTGGGTGAAGCCACCAGCATTGTGGGGGCCAGGGCTCTCGCACAAGAAGGGCTGCATGGTCCCTGGGGCTGAGGGACAGGCACAGGCTGCAGATGAGCCCCAGGGAACGGTGTAGCATCTCAGCAGGAGGGCAGTGGTGCAGGGCAGAAGGGCAGTCCCGAGGATGTGAGCTGGTGGCCAGGGGATGCTGAGTCTGCGTGAGCAAACCTGGATGCAGTTCGGATGTCCAAACACAGGGTCGGCTCGAAGATGAGCAAATGGCTCCGCTGCCTGTACAGTCACCCAGTGTGCTGGGGGGGTACCTGCACACCGATGCCCACTTTCAGATCCCTTGTCCCGACTGAATCCAAGGTGGAGCAGCCACTGTAGGCTGAAGGGCGCCATGTATTCTGCCTTGTAAGGGGACGGGAGCACAGCCTGCAGTGTTCCCTCTAGCAAACATGGGAGAAAAGAGGAGAGGGTGGTTTTCCATAAATGCTGAAGGAAAGGAGCTTCTCCTGCAAAAGCCAGTGCTGGTGCAAGAAGAAAGTGGATGGGGGGTGTGTCTGGTTACTAACTGCTCCTGTCAGCTCCTCTTCCTGCCCAGGCAGGAGAACAGAAGCCCCAAAATAGCCCTTTCTCTCCTCCAGAGAGTCAGAAATCTCTTACTTCTTCCTCTCCATTCCCTGTGGGGTGAGAGACGCCTCTGCCAGCAGGTACCCCCCTCACCAGGGTAGCAGAGAGAGCAGCCTGGGGAAGAGAGCAGAGAAGGGGACATATCCAGGCTGCATCTCGAGAGGGATGAAGAGAGAAGAGCATTTTTGGAGAGGCACTGGTTGTTAGAGGCAGCCCACACTCCCCCGCTGGGAGTGATAGCTGGTAATATTCATGGCTAGCTTGTTGCTTGGTACATGACAAAGTGCTTGTAGCTTCCCTCCAGAGGCTCCTCCTGGATAAATATACAGTTTCCAGGAGTTCTGGTGGGACAGCTTTGCCGAGGATACATGGCTGCTGATGGTCCCAGTTGTGTTTGATTGCACCTGGTATTTTCCCTGTCTTCTCCATCTGGAGAGGCTGGGAGAATGAATTGATTTCTTGCAGCCTTTAAATAAGGTGATGGAGGGGGCAGGGGCATTGCACGGGGTAGATCGTGCAGGGGTTTTGTGCCTGGAGCTGGGAAAAGAGGGAGGAGGGGATGCTGAGTCCCTTTCTGCAAGCTCTGCGGGCACGGAGGCAGGGGGCTGCCATGGCACAGACTCTTGGGCTCCCCAGTACCTGCCGGGGAGCCCTTGGGGGCACCCCACATGCCCCCTGCACAGCCGAGCTGGGGAAGGCATTGCCCTCCTGCACAGCAGACAGGGATGTTCCCTCTTTACCCGCTGAGCTCCTGGAGGAGATTTCGAGGTCTATGCATAGATTCAGGCTCCAGGACTGCATGTTGCTCACAGCTGGTGTGGGTTGAGACCAGGCATGGCAGAAAACAGCAGATCAGAGCAGTTTTGGGCTGCTCTGATCAAGCCTTTTATCAAGGGGTACCAAGGGAGGCAGCTACCCCTCTCTGGAGGTCGGGGCTGTGATGTGCTCCCACATGCACAGACCACAAGCTCCTTGGGGTGAGGAGCAGCTGCTGGGGGAGCCGTGTGTGCGCTAGGAAGCATTTTCCCCCTGCGTTGCCTTGGCATAGTGCATCCAGCCCCACGTCGAGGAGAAGGGTCCCCTGGAAGCAGGAACTATTTTGGCAGGGACTGGAAAGCCCCATGCAATTCATGCCTCACATCCTTCCCGGCGATTTTCGAGGGGTTAATCTCAGCATTTGGGTGGGAGCTGCAGCGGTGTCAAGCTCTCCTCCCCGGACCCCAGCGGTGGAAAGCCCCATGGCTGTGCTGAGAAAGCAAAGAGCACATCAGCCCCCTGCTCTCCCCACGGGGGCTGCGGCCCCCTCCTGCCCTCCAGGCACAGCAGCCTGGCACCCCGGAATGGTCCAGCCCCGAGCTGCGGGCAGGGATGCGCGCTCCATCACTGGAGCCTCCCTTGGCTCTGTTTGCCGGCACCTTCCCCTGGGAGCTGCGCGGTCCCTCACCCCAAGCTGCTCCTCAGGTCTCCAGGAGCTGGACGGGGGCCCGGCACGCTCAGTCCCAGAGCAGCCGGTAACGAGGTTTGGTCATTACTGCCCGCGGCTATGTGCGAACCAGTGACCTGGCTCTGAAATGGTTTATGTTACATGCAAATCCCCTCGCAGAGGTGTTGGGGGAGGAAAGCCGGCCTCGCCGTGAACTCCCCAGGCTGGAGAGCAAACCCCAGCACCGCAAAGGGCTTCCCGTGCCCGGTGCGCTGGTCGTGCTGCCGCGTCCTGCCTTGCTGGCGTACCCCTCCCGGGTGTGCCGCACTGTGCACCGCCGGCCCCGGCCTCGCTCGAGGCCTGGCGGTGCTACCGTTATACACAAAACAATAATCAGCTGCCGTAACGAGGACGCGGAGTAGCTGAGCTGGCTTCCCTGCTGTTGTGCCGGCTCCAAGTAGAAACAGCTGCGTTTGGTTAAATGTTTTATTTACTCCCAATTATCCCAGATAACGGATTTGCTTTCTTTTGTTCAATATTTAATACTGTTTCGCAGCAAAGCTGCTCTTTGGTTTCCGATGGAGGACGGGAGGGTTAGGAGGGGCTTTCTGCCGTGGTGGGATCCCCAGCGAAGGCTGGAGGCACCCATCGTCCCCGCTGCGCGTCCATTTTTAAGGCACCCATCCTAGCATCCTGGCTGACAGGGATGAGGTCACTGCAGAAGCACTGGTGGGCTTGAGGGTACCAGTGTGCCAGGTGGGATTTCTGAGGCCATGGGGCAGGAATGGTGCCCAGCACCGGCGCTGCCGGAGGGAGTCTGCTCTGCAGCTGGGAGCAAGGGGGTCTGGCCTGGATGCAGGATGCCTGCTGGCTTCACCTGCCTAAATCATCTTCCTGCAGCATCCCGCACCTTGGGGAGCATCTCCGGAGAGGGCTGCCGTGCCAGCCAGCCACCCCAACCCATGCCACGGTTGCCAGAGCCCCTCTCCTCTTCCTCTTTTCTCTCGCTGCTTGACCAGACTTGCCTGCTAATTTTTTTGAAGGCTTGAGAGCTGTCAGGTTTGACGAGCACCTCTACTGTGCTGCGAATAGCACGGCCTCGCGCGGTGCAAGATGAAGCAAACTCCACTGATCCTGTTATCGTGCTGTCCTGCTGCGAGGCAGCTTTTAGGGCTAGGAACTTGCACTGCTATTTGGGCTTAAAGCGGGGCTCTGAGCTCTCTCTTCTCTATGAGTAATGCCTCGCCCAAAAATTTACAGCACTGCCTCCTGACGCACGCACTGAATTTTCTGCAAGGGAAATTAGAAAATCCATAGCTTGGTTTATGAGCCCCAATCAGTATAAAACAGGGCCTTTTAGAAATTTATCTTTTGCTGAGTCCACCTTTTTCTCCGGCACGTTCTGGTGAATAAATTCTTGCTCTTTGAGGCTGGGGAACTGGCTCCTAGACGGCAGCGGAGCCAGGGGACTTCGCTTACAGCCACAGGTGTCCCTGCCCCGTTTCGGGAGCTCCCGGGGAGATGCTGCAGTGTGAGGGTGCCGGGACTGGGCTAGGTGCTGGCTGAATGTGGGCAACTCTGGTGTTCAGCTGGGATGGCTCACATGCCAGAGGGATACGTCTTCGGTCTCTAATTTCAAGGGGGAGGAATGTCGCCCTGAAAGTGTCCCTTGCTAAGGTTGGGGTGGCTTAGACTGACTGGGAGAGACCTAAACCCTGTCTCCATCGCTTGTCCAGGTCACCCACGAGGTCAGTGAGGGACGAGCCTGTCTCATCCTGTGCCCTTGCACCCCTGGGCTCTCTAATTCTCTCTCACATGAATTTTGCCGCCTTAATTTAGAGAAAAAAACTTGCTTAATCCTTCTTGAAGTGGTGGTTATGAACATGATGTTCCCAGAGCAGAGAAGCACGATGCAGGGGAGCATCACCTGCCTCCGTACTGCCCTGCTGCTGTCCTCTGCACCCATCCTCATCCTCGCCCTCACCCAAGAACAGCCTGGACAAGGGGTAACAGAGCAAAATCAGAGCTTCACCTCCCCACCTTTATCCAGCAACAAAACACAGCCGCATCCCAACATTTGGGGCAGTGGAAGGGACAGTCCCCAGCCACAGCCATACTGCACAGGTGGTGCACGGCAGGCGGATGCTCCCCTGATCCACTGGGCAGTAGAAATATGATTTATTCATCATTGTTTTCTTTGTCATTTCCTACCAGCCTGCTGTACACAGACAATTTCAGAAAAGCAGCATTAGATAAATAATACATCGTGCTTGCAGCCAGGGTGTGCGTAACAAAAGCATCTACGTAGGTGTGTGCACAGACATGCGGGGTGTGCTGCTCTTGCGCACGTGTGCCCGCGTGCTCGGGGCTGGCATCTCACACCCAGGTGGGTCCCCGTTGTGCCCTCCAGCCCCTGCAGCTTTGCTTTCGGTCACTTGGGTGCCTTTTTACTTATCAGCACACACCCACCTCCTGCAAGGTCATGGCTGTGGTGCAGGAAAAATCAGTGGGTGAGGATGTGGAGGGCATGTTCGGCACAGGCAAGAGATGTGGGGCAGCAATGCTGCCGTGGGCACTGGGGAGAGGCAGGGGTGCTAACAGCGGGAGTCTGGCGGCAGAACAGCATCGGTTCTGGGGTTGTCCCCCAGCGCGGAGCAGCACGGGGGTCCTGCCCAGGTGCAGGCAGGCTGTGTCACAGCTGTAGCTCTAGCATAAGAACATGCTGCTGTCATGGACCCTGGAGGCTTTGCTGGCCCGAGACCGGGATGATGAGTTTTACAGGTGACCCCACAAGCATGCTGTAGGATCGGTATGCCCCAGCAGCCTCGTGCCTGAATGTGCCCTGAATGCACCAGAAGAAACACCTCCTCCAGAAGTGTTTGAGAGGCCTCTTAAAACTTTAATTGGTACTATTTTTTGTATCCCTCCGCCTGTGGAGCAAGGCATCTTTAGTACGTTCAGCCCTCAGCAGGAGAGGAGAATTATAACTGATCCATTTCAGAAACCTCTAAAAATGACCTAAAATAACTATTCTATATATAAAAATGCCACGATTTTAATGTCCATTATCTCATGACCTAGCAGGGCTAGGAAAAGCTATTGTAGATCATTTTTAGTGGTTTCTAAAATGGATTGGTCACACTTCTCCCCTGCGCAGTGGGATTCAGGGTACAAGGACAACTGGGTTTTAGAGATGGGGAGGGAGACAAAAATTTGTGTCTGTGCTGATGCATCCAGCGCTGTTTCATCCTCGAGGACCACTTGTTGTGCCTTTCCCAGCTGAACAGAGATGCTGGAGCTGGTCAAGCAACAGCTATTTCCAACAAGCTGGAGAGACAGCGGTCAAATGGATGGAAAGCCTGGGGCACTGTGTGGTGGGAAAGCCAACGCCATCCCTCTCACCGGTCTTCTGCGGGGTCTGCAGAGACGATGTCCCTGGCACCAGCTTTCGCTGCCTGCCACAGCTCCAAATTTTGCTGGAGTATCGCACGGCTTGTGAGTGGCGTGCCCAGGCGGGATGCACCCGGCTCTGACGCAATGTTTCAACCCCTTGCCCCGAGCTTTTGCAGCAAGGCTGGTTGCAGCCCAAGGCGCTGGGAAGCTGCCACGGCTGGGCATTAAAAACACCAGGTTTGCAGAGAGAACATCAGCAATGTGCGTGGGAGAAGTGGCTTCCTGCCATGCGAGAGGTTAATAGACAGATTAGAGAGGGCAGGCGCTGTTTGCTGTGAAAGGAAAGGAGCTCTGCCTTTACAGAGTTCAGCAGCTCCATGAGGCGACGGGGAAGTAAATATTTGCCAGGATTAGGGAGGCTGCATGCAGGAGCCTGGGGAGAAGTGCCTGTGCAGGGACAACATGTTGCTCAGGCTGTTTTCAGCATCGGCCAGGGACTGAGAGCTGGACATCAGCCGGGGGAGGATGGAGGATGGAGGATGTTGGAGCAGGACACCCCGCACCCAGAGGCACTGCCCAAAGCCTTAGGGCAGAAAAAGCCTTTAATGCTCCCTTGATGGCTTTGTTTTCCTCCACTGCCTTTTTTGCTCTCTCGATCATGCGACAGGCTGGCCCACCTCCAAAGACAGCATTACAGAGCGCCGGATCGATTGGAGCCTGCAATTTTATTCGCTCTCTTTAAGAGCCTTTGATGGGCAGGATGAGCTGTGCCGGCGAGTGCCTTTCCTGGGAGAGGAAGGGAGAGGAACAGAGTTGCAAGCCACCATCTCCCACAGGGAGATGGGGACACTGCCACCAGCTTGGAGAAGACACTGTGGCAGGGTGGGCAAAGACAGCCCTCCCGATGCACCATGGCAGCTGAGAAGGGGATTGCAGCCCTCTCCTTTGTGGCACCTGGCAGTCACAGTCATGGCCACCCACATGGTGTCATGGTCACAGCCCCAAGTGTCACTGCGCTCTCCCGTGGGGTGGACTTTTCTGCCCCACAAGGTGGGAAGTGGGGCAGTTGCATGACATTGCACTCCCAGAACGCCTATGGATCTGTGACTGACAGCTCTTTGGAGAGATGGAGGTGGCCAGAGTGTCCCTGTGAGACAGCTTGTCCCTGCCCAGAAAGAGATGGCGATGGCTGGGGCGAGACAGGCTTCATACAGTAGCATCCCTTCAGCTGCAGTGGGCCTGAGGATGCTGCATGGGCACCAGGGTGGCAGAGATATGAGGGTCATTTTGTCCCCCTTCCCCAGGGTCTCCTTCCACCTCTGGCTTGCCAAAAGGCACCAGAGGATGAAAGGTGGAGGATAGTGTGGGTACAGAGGCTAGGGGCCGCATTTGGGGCCCCGATCTTGGAGCAGAGGACAGGATCTCCAAGGCATTCAGGGCTGTGAAAATGAGCATCTTCGAAGGCTGCTGCAGAATTGGGGTAGAAGCAGGAGGGAGTTTGGACAGCCCCACTTCTCCCAGCAAAGCAAACCTGGGGGTACGAGCCCACCCCAGCCTCATCGGTGGAGGAATTAGCACAGATCACCAAGAGCCAGATCTGGCATAACACCGGAGACAACGCAGATAAATTACCCGCAGATGGACTAATTGTGGCTCAGTAGCAGTGCAGCATCTGGGACCGTGCAGGTAGGGCAGAGCCTCCTCCTCGGGCAGGGACCATGCGGGACCACGTCAGGGATGCTTGCGGAAACCTCGGACGCCTCTACCCGGCTTCCCGGCTGGCTCCTGGTGTCGGGGGGGACAGCTGAGCGCAAGCATCAAGTGGGCGAGAGGCCCACGGTAGCACCCCCAGGATCTCCCCCCCCCCCGCAATATTTCCAGCCCCCAGCCCGGTTTGCCGGGTGCTGTTAGCCCACACTGCCACCACGCGGTCGCTCGGACCCCAAAGGCTGTCCCTAAATCCTCTGCACCCCTTCAACCCCACCAAAACACCACCCGGGACCCCCCAACCCCGCCCCTCCCACCCCGCATTGCCCCCTGCTAAGGGCGATGCTGCCCTGCGTTTGCTCCTGCCTCACCCCGGGGGTATCTGTGAGGCAGGGATGCGGTTAAGGAGCAGGCGAGGAGGAGGAGGAGGATGAAGCGGTAGCAGGGATCGGGCCCTTATCTCTGGCCTTGCGATTAGCCACTCCGTTTTGCTGTGGAGGGTCTGCTTGAATAATTTATCTGGGAGGCTCATTAACCAGGCTCTGGCCTTCATCTGCCAGCTGAAGGCTGAAATAGCCATCAGGAGGAACACGTGTCGTGGACTGGCACAGCCTCCCCTCCCTGCACAGCCTCCCCTCCCTGCCGGCCCCCTCCTCTCCCTCTCCCTCTCCTTGCTCCCTGCTACTGCTGCCCTTGGCAATCTTGCCATCTGCTTGCTCCCTCTCCAGCCCTGCCCCAGAGGTGCCAGCATACATGCAAGCCCCAAGCCTCAGTTTCCCCTCCGTGGTCTGCAGCATAGTGCTGCAGCTGGAGCTCGTGGCATCCCCCAAGAAAGCTTTTCTAGCAAAACCCATCGTTATTTTCTGGCCATGGGCTCCGCTGTGCAACACCAAGCCAGGATCCCAGCTGCCCACCCCGGCAGACCATGCTCATGGCAAATCAGCTGGGTTGTTCTTCTCCCGAGGGCACAGTCAAGCTGTGGTTTCCCATCAGGGCCCTGCTCTGCCCCTGAATGCCCACAGCTGAGCAGAGGAAGACCATCCCCAAGCTTGTTACACCTTCAAGGCCTGGGCTGCTTATAAGCAGACCTCCAGGAGACCTGCAGCTCTGCAGGGTTGCGCTGTACGTGGGGGATTTGCACAGACGTGGCTGCAGGGATGTCCCGTTTTGCGTTGAGGCTTTGGCATCCTTCTGGTGCTGCCAGCTTCAGTGGTGCAGCAAGGGCATGCTTAGCTGACTCGCTGCATCCTTTCCTTCTCTGGCACAGCATGCAGAGGGGTGTTAGGTTGGTGCATGGCTCGCCTATACCAACATCAGTATGGTCTACTCCGTAGCAGGACATGGTGCATGCATGGTGCTGTGGGACTTGCGGTTTGGCCTTGCAGCCCTTGGGAGAAGGAGTTTCCCAGCCTGGGGGTGCTCCCTGAACTCTTGCATCACTGCATCCCGGTTTGCATCTCATTTTCAGTCATGGCCATGGGTAAGGCATCTGCCTCAGTGACAGGGAGCAGAGCGGTTAGGCACGTGGTGGGGAGTGCTGCCGGGACCACGGTGGGGTGGTGAGCAGCAATGTTTGTGTTGAGGCTGCCAGGTCTGCTGAGTTTGTTTCAAAACCTCTGCTTGGAGAGAAGAGCGTGTCCTCAGGCATCCTGGTGGGTGCATGGGAACGAGGGCTAACAAAAGAAGGGAAAGAGGGACCTCCAGAGGTTCAGACAGCCTTTCTGAGGGAGCCCTGGTGCACATCCAGCCCAAGGACTGTATTTTATGGCAAGGTGCTGTGCCAAGGTACTGCAGTTAGAGCCAAACTCTGCTCTTGGCAATGCAAGTGTTGAGGTACCGAGAGGAGCTGACTTCAGTGTCAGTTCAGATAAGACTTTTACCAACCTACAAGGACAAAATTTATCAGCTGAAAGGTATCACAACTCATTCTCCCACATGCACCGGCCCTCGGCATTTTGCAGAGTCTTCCTGCAGCTCTGACTGTGCTCCTGCAAAGAGCACAGAGCGCACGTATGTCCGGGAAAGCTGAGTGCAGTGTGAACACTTGGTTGGGTTTAAAATCTTCTTCTGTCTCTAACCTCTGGGACTGACTGATGAGGCCAGAGGAAGGCTGCTCCCCGCTGCATGCACTCATCCTGTCTCCAGTTGCCTCTGTGTCTCTTGGGTGGCAGGGCCTTGGGAAGGGATGCTCTGCCCTGCTGCTGAAAGCATTAATGCTGCCAGTCCTCCTGCAGAGCTGAATTTTCTCTGCTGGTTTCAGGTTGTTCCTCCTCATCTTGCCATAAGCAGTCCTTCTTCCTCCCTTTGAGGACCTCTGGTCTTCCAGAGGATCATCCCTCCACAGAAGTTTTTCAGTCCCCAGGGACATGACAGAGAAAGCCATGGGCACTGTAGCTTAATGGGGTCAAGAGAGCAGCACCTCTTCCCCATCAGTGATGTCTGTTGCAGCCTTGACAACAGTTTCCCCCAGTACCTGCCAACCTCCTCTGCCACTCCATCTCTCATTAGAGCCGGTGAGCTGCCGGGGAGAAGGTGAGCTGCTGTGCACAGCCCAGTCCAGAGCAAGGTCTCATGGGGGACCTCAGCAGCAGACATGGGTCAAAGGCTCCCAGATGCTTCAGGCAGCTGATAGACACAGACCAGGCTCCCCTTGCAAACTGTGTCTCCTCCTGAGCTGGCAGCAGTTGAGAGTGGAGGGACATCCCCTTGTTCGGGACCTGGTGGTAACCCCACCTCAACGGATAATTGTTCCTTCTCTTTCCCTGGCAGCCCCCCCAAAGGAGCCAGTGCTGATGTGCCGGTCCAACAACTACCCGAAGGGTTTCTACTGCAGCTGGCACCTGCTCACTCCCACCTACATCCCCAACTCCTTCAACATCTCCGTCATGTAAGTATCATGTAAGTACCTGGGAAGAAAGGGTGCAATGGGGCAAGTTCTTGTCCCTGCAGCCTGGAGCAGGTCCCAAGTAGTGCCATGAAGTCTTGGGGCAGGGGGTCTGTCCTGTGCTGAGCATATGGGATTGGTGTCCCAAAAATGCGCCTGGGGAAGGATGCTCCAGGGAGATCCAAACTGGATGCTTGGCACTGGGGCTTTGTCCCAAGAAAGTTCCAACTTCCCCAGAGAGGACCGGGAAAGTCCCCAGCTCCCAGGTCCCCTTTCCATGCCCTCTAAGGCCATCCTCTCTGCACCCCTTGTCCACAGCGTGCCCTCTGTTTTTTGGTGCATTTGGCACAGCCACGCTCCCTTCTGCCGTATGCTGGCTGCGGCGAAGTGGCAGCAGTGCCCCTCATGCTGAACTTGCCATGGCATGGCATCATCCCCCACCCGGTGCCTGGGTTCTGGCACAGCCCTTACATAGGCTGGTGCCATGCATTATCTTCTGGGGCGTGTGTCACCAGCAGAAAGGAGACCCTCATCCTCTCACAGGAGGGACAGAGCCAACCCCAACCCAGGTAGGGTCTCATCCTTCCCTTGAGGCCACTGTGAGGACATTCACCGCACTCTCTGTGCAGGCTTGGACTAAAACGTCACACACGAGCCTGCAAAATTCCCCGGCAGGAGGAAAGCAGCTGTTTGGCTGTGGCAGGAGCTGGTGCACGGGGACTGTGGGCAGAGCAGGGAGACAGCACTGCTCCTTCTGCCTCCTGCCTCCAGCAGCATGGGTGCATCCCCACCCCAAGCACTGCTCTGTAGGTAACAGCTCTTCTCGCCTCTGCTTTCCAGACACGGCACGAGAGAGATGGTCTGTGAGAAGGATGTCTTTCTCAAAAACAGGTGTCACATCAGATACCTCCAGCTCTTCTCGACGGTGAAGTACAAGGTGACTCTGACAGTCACGAATGCTCTGGGCAAAAACTCCACCACTCTCACCTTTGACGAGTTCGCCATAGGTAACTTCCGCAGCAGCAACTCGCCTCTCCGAGACAGTGTTGGGGTTGGCTTGCTCTGCATGCAGCGTCGCCTGCCAGCGTGATGGGCCAGGGAAGGGGCAGGCTCGCCAAGTGGAGCCTCTACCTATCTGTGCATGAGAGCCAGGGTCTGAGCCATGCTGGCATCCTCCCCGTGCCCCCCAATTCTCATGGCCCTGCTGTAACTGATGCCAGCACCTGAGCAACCTGGGGGAGCCAGGCAGGATGCCCACAGGCAGCCCCCATGCTGGTCCCACTGGTGGCCTGGTGCCCTGCCTGGTCCCATCCCCAGTGGTCCAGGTCTTGTGTGGTTGCTGAGCTCCCCCCTGCTTGGGGGCTGGGGAAGTGGCTGCCATGTACTGGGGCAGAGGGCTGTGAAACTGGTGTGGTCCAAATGCCATTGCCCTTCTTGTCCCTCTGAGCATTCCTAAAAGAGAGGTTTGGTGTTTGTGCTGGAAGCAGAATCATGGGAATTAGGATTAGAAGAGAAATTAAAATGTCCCCCCCATCCCTAGTCAGGATAAGCTCTCCCACAGTCATCTCCACCAGCCCTTACCTAACATGCTCCTAAAAACCTTATTCCCCTCTTTGCACCTCTTCACTGCCCCACCCAGGCAGCGGATGCCATGCAATGTGGAACAGGGAGCAGTGGGCACTGGGGCTGGGGTGTCCATGCCGCTGGCTGTGGCGCAGGGATGCTCCCCAACCATGTCCAGACTCACAGTGCAGATGCTTCTCTGGCTGTGGACCAAGCAATTCGGTGCCAAGCACAGCAAAGCAGGGAGCTGGGCACAGCACTTTTGCCAGCACCCAAAGCCAGATTACAGCCAGTGCCATGACAAGATTGTCCATCCTCAAAGAACAGGAAAAATGGGAGAGAGTAGAGTTCAGAAACACTCCAAAAAACAATTTGCTGGTTACATGTGGCAGTTACTGGACCAGACAAACAAATAAACAAATCCTTGAAGTGCAGCCACCAGTCAGTCTTTGCCTTCGATGTGCTGCATGTCCCAGTCCCGAGTGGCTGGAATTGCTGGAGTGCAAGAAGAGGAGCTCCACCACTATCCCAGATTTTCCCTTTCTACCCTAAATCCTGGAAAACGTCAAACAAGAAACAAGGTGCCAGCTCTGAACAGAGCAGGGAAGTTATTTTGGAGCAGGGACTGTCCTGCCATGTCCCTGCGGCTGTGGTCCGTATCTGAAGCTTCTATTAGTGCATTGCAAACTTTGATAACAAGGCAAGGAGCTTAGCAGGGAAGTGGTGGAGTTTCAGTCACTTGGGTGCCTTTAAATGGAAATTGCTGTATTTATGGAAGATACACTCCTTAAAAATGAAGGTAAACTCCAGCTTTCAGGGCCCAGGGCAGCAATTAATCTGCATTTTCCGAGTTCCTTGCGTTCCCTCCTGCAGGAGTTCAGGGCATCGTCCTGTAACATCTGCATCCCACCCATGCCCTGCCTGGCTTCCCAAGCATCTAGTCCTCAGTCCAGCACACAAGGGCAACACCCCTGGGAAGCACACCCAGCTGCGAGCCCCGGGCATCCCAGCACCAGCACAAGCCGGATTCAGCACAGCAGTTTGAACTCAGTGCGGGTCAGAGGAACGGAGAGCAGAAGCTATCGCTGCGCCGGGCCAGCCGTTAGCACGGGTGCAATATCACTGCCTCTTGCAAGAGTGCCTGGAGGGGTGTAGGGAGTCTGGACACATCCCGGTGGTTGCAGTGGGAGGTGAGACTCCCGGGCACCACCTGGCAGATGCTCTAACACCCTCCGGGATGGCACTTGGGGAAGAGGTGATGGGCTGGTGCTGATAGGAAGGGCTGTGTCCTGCACCCCAGAGCCAGCCTGCTCCCATAAACACTTCAGTATCTAGTGTCCTTAAAATCTCCATGTTCTGCACAGCTATTAAATTCTCCTCCTTGGGATTTGGTACGGCCACCGTGCATAAGAAGCGTAGACGCGGTGGTGGTTGAGTGTTCAAGCAAGCAGCTGGCAAGCTTAGCAGAGTTGTTACAGGATGAACTCAGCTGCTGCCGATAAACAGCCACCTACCCTGAACGGAGCTTCTCCTTGTGCCGTCCCGGTGTTCCCAATTAAAACAAGTCCACTGCGTTATTGTATTTTGCCGGGCAATTTTGCCCCAGGTTGCCTGGTCTCCTTGCAGAAGCTTCTGCATTTCAGTGTCTCTTCTGGTTCTCTTCTCTGCGGCTGCAAACCCGAGGCTGTGTCCCAGCATGGTGGGTGCTGGCAGTATGGATCTAGCACCCAGTAGGTTCCCTGGGGATCTCTACCAGCATCAGCTGGGCTGAGATCTCATCTTGGAAGTTGTGCTGGGTTTCGTTCTGATAGGTGGATATATGGCTCAGGACAAAGCCATTGCATCAGCTCGTTAGAAAAATGCTGCGTGGGAGCATTGTGACATGTGAACGCAACCTGCTAAAATGGAGTCAACCAAGGATTGCATGATGCTTCCTCTAAAACCCCAGGGCTGGGGATGTCAGAGCCTGCCTCGTGTTTTCCGCTTAGCCTAGAGAAAACCGTCACACCTTCTGCATGGAGGTGAAAGAAACCCCAGACGTGAAGCCCTGATCTCATGCCCTGCTGTGGACGGAGAAGCCTGGAGCCAATGCGAGAGCAGCGCAGGGCCAGCAGCTCTCCCTCCCGGTGCCGGCTGAGCCGAGAGCAGACCCGCTGCTGAGTCAGACCACCCACCCAGCCTGGGCAAACACAAAAAGCCCCCCGGGAAGGAGTGACCTCCTTTGGTTTTGCTTCCTCTCTCCTTCCCCCTTCCCTAGAGCCCCCAGCAGAAAATCCCTTCCCCAGCCGCTCGGAAGATGGGCTCTAATTGAGTGGAAAATGACTGGTACTTTCTTTTGCTGTCCGAGCTGATGCCTCGCTGGCGGTTGTGCCGTGCTGGTTATTAGCAGCCAGCTGCGAGGGCTCGCTCTGCATTTCCATTTTCAATGATGACTGGGAGAGGTTTTCCAGCCCTCTGGCCCCCATCTCTCATCGGTAGGAGATCCGGGCTGCCTTCCTCCTGTCTCACTCCTGGAAATTGTTTTCATAATTACGTCTTCTGCAAAGGTATCAGTATTAATAAATGGGGAGGGCAAGGCTCTGCAAAGCCCTGCAGACATCAGGGCTCCAGTGCAAGGCAGGAGGATGTGGAAAAAGGGCTGGAGAAGCTGGAGAGGAGAGGGCTTGGAGGCAGAGAAAGGTGCCAGGGAGGAATGAGGTGGTGTGTCAGGAGCTGTGCTCCTTCCTCGTGATGACTGTGACAGAGTGGGGACATTTATGGCCTTCCAGGACACAACCCCACCTTCCTCCCTTGTGTTTCAGCCCAAGAACCAGGTAGCCGGTACGTGCATCCCCCAGGAAAGCAGGGACATCGCTGCCACACAGCAACACCGGCATCCCACCTCAGCACCTTTCTCCTCGTGTCAGCCTGGGACAAATTAGCAGGAGAAGACGCACAGCATTAAAAGGAGGAAGGCAGCCTTGGACGGGGCCTTGCAGGCATGGGTGCATTCCCTAAATTTGCCACCCATCCCTTGTGTGACCTTGGGAAAATTGTCTGATCCTCCCATCTCTGGCTCTGGGGTGATTAAGATGCAGACCGTCTCAGAGGGGCTGCGTGAGGACAAACGTGCCTGTGTCTGTACAAAATTCAGAGTCTCTGAACACAGGTATACAGTTGCCTAGGCAGAAGGTCAGTTCAATTCATACTACTTAGGGAGGCAGAATTAAATTACCTAGACTGACATTTGGCTAAGACATGGAGTTTAATATCCCTCCGCTCGTGGAAAATGCCAGGGGATATTTAACGGCCACAGGGGATCCATTTTAACGCTCGTTGGAGAGACGGGATGGGCGACGGGCCCCTCCGTGCTGCGGGGTCTCAGCTGCCTTTCTGAACTGCAGGCTTCATTTCGAGATGTGGCTAACAGCAGCCGGGGGTGATGGATAGCTAAAGACTCACAGTTAAGCGTGAGCGTGCAGAGCCTTTGTGAAAAGCCGCTCTCCACAGCTCTTCTTGCACGCCGAGCCCTCACTTGGATGCAGCAAACCAAGCGGGAAGAGCTGTGAGCTGCATCCTGGCCAAGTCCCCTTCCCAGGAATGTCTGATGATGCTCCCTCAGCTCTGCGGGATAATATTACATCTGGTTTTGTAACTGCTTAACCAGTACTCAGCCTAATGCCCATCGTCCATTATTATTATTACTATTATTGCTTTTATTATGTTACTGCCTGCAGGCCCTCGCTGAGGACAGGGCTTTATTATGCTGGCTGATGTACAGCCAGACAGCCCCTGCCTCGCCATGTGCGGGCTAAATGGAGGCAGACAAAGGCTGGGGAAGGAGGAGCACTCATCCCCGTGTGCGGAGCAGGGACCCAGGAGGCTGCAGACGATAACAGGCTCCTTCAAGGTCACGTAGAAATTGGAGAGCTGGACACAGCCATCTCCCCTTGCTCCTCAACCGGACCCTGCAGGACCAGCCCCGATGAGCACAGTGTAATGAGGTCTGTCCTAAGAGATGTAGGTCTGTCCTCACTGGATCGGCTGCCGGGTGTGCAGTCCCTTCTCCTGGCTCTTGCATCCCTGCTGCCTTGGAGAGACATGGCAAGAACAGCTTTGGCTTTGTGCTTTTGGAGGGGCTGGCACTGCTGCGGTTTCTAGCCTGGGCAGGAGTCCCACAGATCGGGGGACACATGGGGAGGTAGCAGGGACTGCTGGTTTTCCCGTTAACCCACAGCACCGTTTGAAGGCTCGCTGCCGCCGGGAGCGCAGCCCCTTGGGTGGCTGGGCTCTGCCGTGCTTGCTCAGAGCCAGGGCAGCCCTCCCCTGCACCCCAGGGACAGTCTTCAACACACAGGAGCAGGGCTGGGGGTCACATCCCTGCAAAACAGGCAGGCAACTCCCACTCAGCATCAGGGCACCTTTTTTTTCGCTTTCCTTCAACCCACCGCAGTGGCATCTCTCACTGCCCCCCAAGTACCTGTGCCCTGCCTGGCACAAATCCATTTAAGCATCCCTATGCCGTGGCTCCAGGCTGGCACACCAAAAAGCAGGGCCAGGCTCCTTGCATTACACCAGGGAGTATCCCATCACGTCCATCTTCAGCCCGATGCTTTCCTTCCCACTTCCTCGCTGTAGAGATGCAGTTTGCAGTCATCTGCATTCGTTCAGCCAAACAGACTTTTGTTTTGCAAACTGAGCTCGCCAAGCCAGTGCTGGATTTATACTTTTCCGTATGCGTTTGGACTCCAAGTCCCTGTTGATGGAAGCTGATGTCCAGCTCGAGCCCGAGGATTCAAAGTGAGCAGAGGAATTGCACAGCCATCTGGAGTAGCTCAGCGCGGCGCAGCCCCAGCAATTCATCCCTCCTGCCGAGGATAAAGCTGTAAATGGAAAACTGGGTCCTGTCTGCCACAGAGAGGGGTCAATGGGAGCCTGGAGGTGGCACTAGGCACCCGTGGGCAGGCCCATGGGTGCTTGATCACCAGCCGCTCACCAAGCCTCTGGGAGCATCCTCTGAGCGCTGGGTGCAGCGGTGATGGAGAAAGCTGTCCAGCCCTCCTTGCACCCACCGCAGCAGATGGAAGGCAATGGGAGGCAGAAGAGGCTGTCAGGGTGGTGGTGAAGATGATGGTGAAGGAGGACTGCAGCAGGGTGTGTGCCAGGGCGCTGAGCGGGAGGGCTGGGGAGAGGGAGGTGGTGGTGGGCTACATCTCGAGGGGACAGAGCCAATTCTGGGTCCTACCAAGGTGGTTGGGCTGTGGCTTCATTTCAGCAGTCCGTCTCGGCCTCACCTGCGGCCAAGAAAGCCGGTTTGAAAGAATCACAGGCTGGTTTCTCCTAAGAGGAGCAAGCGGTGGTGGTTCAGGGAGGGTGACTTCCTGGGGACAGTTGCTGCAATGCCACCACCATCCTGGAGCAGAGGTGGCAGCAAACAGCACGCACACGACTCCACTTGCAGCAGGCTGGCCCCACATCAGTACCTGGTCCCATCCTGCTTCAAGCAGAGAGAGAGATGCTCTTCATGCAATAGGGCAGGGCTGCAGGCAGCAGGCAGGCAGGCTAGCGAGGGAGCAGCCCCCTCGCCACCACCACCTCCTTCCTCTCACAGGGGAGGTGAAGTCCCTGCATAGATGTCACCTGCCACCTGCAGCAGGTGAACCCCTGGGGTCAGCATGGAGAAGTGAGTGCAGGGCAGGAACTCTTCCAGGCAGAGAGGGGCTCCCCACGACCCCAGCATCCCTCCTCCATGCTTGGGAGTGGAGTTTGATGCTGGCACCTTCACAAGCTGCTGGTCAAGGAGGTCAGAGTCAGGGGACCATTACTCAATCTAGAGATTTTCAGGCCAGGAGGGATCCATTGGCCTGCGTGTGGACTCTGGAGGGGGTTAAGAGCCCTCCTGGGACATGAGGACTCATGTGCATTGCTATTCTTAGAGTGCACAGCTGTCTGCCCAGCTCCCTGTGCCCAGCTCCTTCCTGGCCATGAGAAAAGGAGAAGCGTGGGTGTACCCAAATCTTGGTCTTTTTGTAGCTTTGCTATTACAAATTGGGAGTTTGAGCTGCCAGGAGTTGAGCAAACCCTTGGTGAAGAGCAAGGGTCACTCCGCAGCAGGCAGGGCTGTCCATCACAGCCTGTCTGTGATTTGCTCCTAGTACTCTAAAAGTAGCTGCAACTTCAAAGCACGTTGCATAGCTCACAGCCAATTAATATTCACTTGAAATACTTGTCAGGTAGCAAGAAAATATCCCCGTATCCCAAAAGCAGAGCAGGGCAGGGCTGAGGGAGAGATACCTGGGGTGGAAGATGACCACGGCAATCCTTCGCCCTTGGCAAATATGTGCCAACGCTTTGAATCCCCAAAACCCCAGCCCTAAACCCAAGGGCCAAACTCTGCCACGTTACTGCAAGGTAAGCGGGTTTCAATGTGGGTCAGACTCCCAGAAATCAGGAGGTGCAAGGGAAGTGCAGGATTTGGGCTTGGTGGGCTCCTCGCCTGGACCCAAGTAGCCCTGGGGAGGAGTGGTGCTCTCTGCCCTGGCCACCTTGTTCCCGTCTGTCTCCAGCACTGGCACCTCCTTGATGGTGGTTATTTTGAGCCAAGACAGCCGTACCACTGACCTGGACAAGAAAAGGTGATTTGCATCTAATTAGTTTGGGAGAAGGATGTTCTGTGTGTTGGTTGCTCCCCTTGGAAAGCACACAGCGGAGAGCTCAGCCAGCTGTGCCGAGGGGTGTGAGGAAGGATGCCATGTTCAAAGCTTTACCAGCCACCATTTTCTCTTCCAGTAAAGCCAGACCCTCCAGAGAGCGTGGTGGCCAAACCCGTGCCCAATAACCCTCGAAGGCTGGAGGTGTCATGGCAAAACCCCTCGTCCTGGCCCGACCCCGAGTCTTTCCCGCTCAAGTTCTTCCTGCGGTATCGGCCCCTCATCCTGGACCAGTGGCAACACGTAAGCGATGCTGAGCTGGGATGGGAGGGGCTGGGGGCAGCTGATGACTGGGAACAAGTAGTCAGGGACCAAACAAGAAGTCTATTTACTGCCCAGGCAACCCAGAACCTTTTCCTCTCCTTCTCAGTCTCTCCTCCCTTCTTTCTTCCCCTCCATCTTTCTTTTAACTCACATTCTGCCTACAAATGGCTCTGCAGGCTCTCACCACTCTGCATTTTCATCCACGGCCCCTATCTACTTTCCATACATATGTTCTATATAAAACCTGCCAACGAGATGTAAAAGGCATTTAAAGTATAAATGTCACCACATTTAAATGCGCCTCTGCCACATTTAGATTTTGAACTGAAGATAAAATACCGCTCGCCGTAACTCAGAGCATAGTCACGGAGTGATTGCCGCGATGTTATCGTATTTCTTACTTTTATTTCTTGTTTCTTCAAAAAAAAAATAGTCAGTGAAATCCTTGGCAGCCTGGAGGACAGATTTCATTTGTTAGCTGCAGGAAGATAACAAATGGACTTTTTTTTTTTTCCTCTGCATGCTGCTTGTGTGCTCAGTTTGTGAAGGAAAGCAATCTGCCGCTCGTGGAGAGGTGCTGCTATGCTGGCATGGCTCATCCAGCATCCCCCCTGTGCCGATCTGGGCCAGTCGAAAGCCAGTTAGGTGCTTTGCGTGATAAAGTGTTTTGCCCCGCAAAAAAAGACAAATAAGAGGCAGCACCTGGTCCCCGGGGAGCTCACCTGCCTCATGGAGCCAAGCGGGGTTTTCTGCCGGCCAGCTCTTCCTGGAGAGAGAAACAGCTGAGAGAGGGGATGGGAGGCTTTGCTCGTGTCTCTGCAAGATGTCAGTGTCTTGGCGACTTGTTCTTTTTGCGTTGGTTGGGTTCTTTGACAAGGCAGTGATGCGGGTCGTGTTTCAGATTGAAGCCTTTGCCAATGGTTTTGAAAATCAGAGGAGTGTTGGGAGAGGGTTTTCCTGCTTGTCTCTTTGCCCTTCGCTTCCTTCCTAGGAGCAGGAGAGCATCCGCAGAACATCCTTAGGGTGAAGAAAGCAGAGGTGGAGTTTGGGTATTAGTTTGCTGTGGATATTTTTTTTCACTTGGGGGGGAGATGCTCGAATTGTAGAAGCTGTGAAAAAAGGGGAAGAATTCACAGGGAAAACCAAACACAAGGTCAGTCTTTTCAAGGTGTGAAACTGTTGTGGAAAAAGCTGATGTTTTTACTGTGCCATAACTTGATCCAGCCAAGCACCCTGCAAATGCAGGGGTTGCACCCAAAAATGGTGGGAGAGCCAGTGAGCTGCCTCCCACCTCGACAGCCTCAGGGTTGCCGGTCCCTCCATTACTGGGCATTAGGTATCATATTCGCGGGGTCAAGCCATGCCAGTCCGCTTGCCGCACACCTCCAAGGGCATGGAGTGGCCTCTCCATCAGTGCTCTCAGGCAGGTAGCAATGGTGGGAAATACGTGGAGGTGTTGGCAACACCGGTGGCAGGGCTACCCTGGCTGGAAAAGGCAGTTCTAGGGCAGTAAAAACTTGACTTCTCCTATTTAAAGATACTCTTGAGCTGCGGAGAGAGCGCAAGGTACCAGCCTTCATGGTGGGTGCAAGGAAGGCTGGGAAGGGCTCATCTCCCAGCACCCCAGGAGGGCAAGCAGTCCTGGGTACCGCTTTTAATCAGTATCCCCTTGAAAGAGACATGTCCCCCATCACTGGCTGATGGAGAAGTGTGTTTGGGGAATAATTTGCTTAGTGAGCAAGTGCAAGCATTCAGCAAGTGAGGTACCAGCCTTGTTTTCTGACTCTCTGCCCTGCGGCTGGATAATGAAAAATCTGATTTGTGGATGATTTGAGGAAAACTGCCACTATTCATCAGATGAATTATTTGCGAAGCCTAATTCAATCAGAGCCCAAACATCAGGGGATGGCAGCACTGCAGCAGCTGGAGGTGCTCCGACCCCAGACCCCCTTGGCATGCTCAGCCTGCTGAGCCCAGCCGGGCATCCTGCAAATGCAGGGGTTTGCACCCAAAAGTGAACCCCACTGATGCCGGCATGCTGGAGCCATGCCCAAGCCACACTGAGCTCTGCTTTGCTTGACCTATTGCTTTTTGGCATCTTGGGGGGTGTCCCCGTTCCCCCAAATCCAGCCAGGAGAGGGAGGGACATGGTTTGGTAGGGACAAGCCTAGCTTAGCCATCCAGCTCGTCCTACGGTGGTGATGTTGGGTCTCTCTTTGAAGGGACAAGTGCCCTGAGAAAGGATGCGGTGGTCACACATGCCATGCCTACATGGGTGTGTCTTAATTCTTGCGGAGGTGAAGGTCTCCTGCCAGAAACTACACCCCGTCTTGCCTCTTGCTGTCCCCACCGGCTGCCAGCACGAAAAAGCCATTGCACGCAACCTGCTTGTTGTCAGTGGGGCAGCCTGGGAGCCTGGCAGGGAGAGGAGAAGTCTCCACCAGTAGCCAGCAGGAGCTGGGTAACCTCATGCTCTGGCACATCGCTGTGTGCCCAAGGTCCCCACGCTGAGTCCCGTCCCTGCCTCCTCATGACAACCCACCCATGCACCAGCTGTGGGTTTTAAGCATCTCCTGCTACCCCCTTGGCAGTCCCAGGGGAAGCCCAGCATCCCTGCAGGAGCAAACGCACAAGGGAGCACCGGAGACTGCCCACAGCCAGGAATATCCATTCAGGCCCCACTCACACGTGGCGTTTCTTGGCAGAAGAAGCAGCTCCCTTTTCTCTCCTCTGCCTCCCGTTATCTTTGCAGGGTCTGATTTACGCACAGCACCTCGGCAGGCAGGACCGAATGAGCACTAATAGAATCAGATGGATGTCGAGCTGTCGAATACCGTAGGGCCTGATTCAATCAGCGTCTGCTTTCTCCCAGGCTCTTCCTTTCAGGATTTTAATAATGCCAGGGCTTGGCACCAGAAGATGCTCCGTGGCGGGAGCGGTGGATCTTATCGAGACCGCTGCTGCGTGAACTAGCCATAAAGGTGGTTTCCCCCCTAAAGAGAGCCGGGCAATGCTTGGCCCAAGCATCCCCCCCCATCAAGCAATATCTGGGACTGACCCAGAACCGGGTGGACACCCTCATCCCCTTCCCATCGCTTTGCCAAGGCAGGTTTGAGCCCCAGCATGCCATTTGCACTCCCTTTCCTCTGCTCAACAGTGCCTTTCCGCTCAGGCCACTTAGGAGTTCTCGTGTTGCAGTTTGCTGTGGGAATTATGATGATGTGCTCTGGGAATTATTATCGTGGAGAGATGATGATGATGAGTTTTCACACGAGCATGCGGCGGGGAGTGTGCCAGATGCTCCTTGCACCATCATGCCGCCTCACAGCAGTTCCCTCGAACCTGGGCACAGGCATTTCCCGGCTGTTCAGGGGGCAGCTGTGTCACATCTTGTCACATCTGACGGCCACCAACTCCATTTCGCACCACCAGCACTGGGCTCGCTCTGAAGCTCAAGCAACTTTAAAGTCACGCTCCTCCCTTTCTGGAAGAGGGGCTGGTGGTTTCTCTGCTGCCAGAAGAGCGATGGGATATTTGTAACCTAAACAGGTTTTTTATTCTCTCCTTTTGGCAGAATCTTCCCTTCTGTCTCCTAAATATAAAACATTAAATGTTTAGGGTATCCTTTATTTTTCTCCTGCTTTTAAGTTTGTAATTCAAGCCAGATTAGCGTGGTTTCCTTTTCTGTTTTATAGCCCCATCCTGGCCCCAAGCGAGCTCTCCTAATGCTCTCAGATGTTCCTCTAATGGCTTACCTAGGCTGGAACTGGATACCCTTTCCTAATGGATTGCTAATAGCCTGTTTCTGGTTTTACAGGCTCCTTCAGTTAACTCGCAACAGCAGCGATTGCCACGCTCACACATGCGATCTCCCTGCAAGCATGTCTGCCTGCTTACCCTTAGATGCAGGCGCGTGGCCAGGCACCGTCCCGAGCATCTTTAGAGAGCCCAGGGAAGGTTTTGTACCCAATTTGCTTCCACCCCATAGCATTTGCCGGAGCAGGATCTCCCGTTTTCCCAGTTTTTGGGGGGGAGATCTCATGCGCTGAGCACTGACCAGCTCAGTGCACATCCCAGGAACGTGGCAAGGCTCAGAAGGTATTTCTTAAGCAGCATCAGAGCTGGCGGCCAGGCCGAGGGAGGATTTCCTCCAGTGGGTTGCCAGCAATTTGCAGATGCCGTCGTGAAGTCTAATTGAACCCATCGGCCGCGCTGACAACATGAAATGTTAACGAACCGTGAGGCAGGCTGCGCCTCAGATCTTGAGATTTGCAGTAAAAGGTCATGAGATATTTAAAGCTAATAATGTGGTTGGGTTCTCTCCTTCCTCTTCTGTTTTGGAAGCATTAGAGCCACGTCCGTGAACATTTGCAATGGCTGGAAACGTCCTTCTTTGGAAAAGCAAGCAGAGGTGCTCACACCATCCTGGGATTTTAGGACCTGGGGCCACAGAGCCCCTGATGCAGGCACCTGTGCCGGCTCTGCTGCTGAACAGCTCTGATCCGGGCAAACGATGGGGATTTGGGGACAGGAATGGGCAATTTGTAGGTATTGCCAACTATTTAGTGGTTGGGTTCATTGGTGTGAGGAGGGCATGGTCCTCTGGGATGCCCACCGTCACTCGTGTCAGGGATGGCTCCCAGGGTGGGTTCAGGCTTGTCTGCCAAAGCAAAGCAACATTTTTTGGTCAAATAGGTGAATCTCACAGTCTGTCTCTGGAAATTCCCGCCTTGGGGCAGCCTGAAATAACCTGAAATCATGTGCTAATGTGTATCCTGCCTGCGATGGGCAAGGGGGAGGGATGGAGCTGGGGAAGGCAATTAGTGCAACCGACCGCTGCATCTGCGTCCCCACTGGCATGGCAGCAATGTCACTTTGCAGCGGGCGCACTTCTTCGCGTCCATTTGCATCCTCCCGTGCCTCTGCTGCTTTGCCTGCGCTCCCCCTTTTTGCGAGGCAACCTTGTCAGGGAGGTCACCCTGAGTGAGCTAGGTTACAGCTTCACGCCTGGTAGTTTTTATTGCGGCACTTCTCTCCCTTCCCCTCCCCTCTGCAAAGTCAGTGATTAAAAAAGAAGGGGAAAAAAAAAAGGAATTAATAGGTGGGATCAAAATGTTGAGGCTGAAATAGTGTCACTTGCAGCTCAGCATGGGACAGGCAGGGCTGGAGCAGAGGGTGGCTGGGAGGAAGATGGAGGTTGGCAATGCTCAGAAGTCACCTTTTCCATCATCCCCCAGTTCCAGGGATGGAGCCGGGCTCGGGACCCTTGGCTGGCATTGTCTAGGTGTTCTCAGCCCCCTTGGGAACTGCTAGTGACCTAAAACTACTGAGGACCCGGCAGGATCAGGCCTCCAAAGGCAGACGTAAAGATGCCACTGAGCAGCAGAGCACTCACGCACACACCCGTGTGCCTGTGCTCACCTGCATGCTCGCACAGCTGCAGGCAGGCAGGATGGTGCCAGCAAGCTTACCTTTCCCTGCCCACTTGCAGACCATGCCAGGCAGGTGCCCGTGCCCTGCGGTGCCCACGCACAAACTGCACCCATCTGCTTTCACACCCAGCCCGTTGCATCACCGTGGTAAATGCATCTGCGGGCAGCGGATGCCAGTGCCGGGCAGGGTTAGAGCTGGTGCTGAGCACCCTGAGCATCCTCGATCCCATCCTCCCCGCAGCCACAAGCGAAAGCGAGCTCTGCCAGTTGTCACTTGGCAGGAGGGGACAGCGCATCTGGAGAAAGAGTCACGTTATTAACAAGCTTGCAGCTCCGCTTTCAAAGACGCTCTTTATTTTAAGCCAGAAGGGAGCCGTTCAGCTGCATCTGGTGTGACACAACCCAGGCTGCAGAGGAGCCCTGTGATAACTCGTCCTCCCAGACCAGCAGCAGGGCTGAGCTATGTGCAGCAGCGGCACAGCAGCCTTTTTGGCGGGGGTGACAGCAGGGACTGCAGCTCAGACCCGGCTGGGCTCCTGCACTGCCCAGCTGGCAGAGAATAAGGGAGTCATTCACTTTTCCCAACCTTTTAGTTATTCCAGAGTCTAGGCAGAAAGTTTTGTCTGGGGTTAGCCCAACTGATTCTGGCAGTGCTGCGGAAGGAGGAGGTGTTTGGGGGCTCGTTTGTTAGTAATGAATGTCAGACCTATTTGCTCTCCAGACGTGGCTTTGAAAGGGAAAAGCAAAACATTTCATTTCCACTTGGCGACATCTTTTCGCCGTCTGCAGTGGCCGGGTAGCGGGTTTGCAGCAACTCTCCTGCACTTCCCAGAGGCAGGGTGGCTTGCTTGGCGGTTACTCCTGCTTTTGGTTTAGCCTATTCCCTCGGGGCAGGTGGTGGGAGCCTGCCAGGATCCCCCTGAAATCACAGGGACTGAAGGCACCTGAAACAGCAGCTACTTGTGTAGCATGAATCCCTGCAAAACTCATTGCAGCCAGGATCAGGCCACTTGTTGTGGGGAAAAGAGGCTGTGAAATCAAGCCCACCGGGGTGCCCTGTCCCCCTCCCAGTTCCCATTCCCCCCATTATCCAGGATAACTGGGGGAGCATCCAGATGTGGAGGAGGCTGCGAGGACACAAGATGCATGACAGACTCTGGCTGTGCTCTTCGGAGGGGTTTCCTTCTGCATTCCCCGACTCATTGTGGGTGGCACAGGCTGTGCGAGCAGATCGGCTTCACCCTACAATAGCCAGGGTGCTCCTTTTATTTTGGGGAAGGCAGGCTCATCCAGGCTTGATACAACACCTGGGATAGGCTTGTGGTCTCTGTCCTGGCCTGCACAGAGGTGGTGCATCCCTGCCGTGGGACTGAGGGGTGCCAGCCCCCCATCCCTGCGTTGCCAGCTTTCCGGCAGCGGAGCACCCCCTCCCCACACTGGGAGCCGCGCTGGGGAGCGGGAGGTGTCAAGGAATGGAAAGCAGAGCCACTGCCGCCACAGGGGAGCCGGCAAACACGTTTTCATGTGGGATGATCTGATCCCCTCTTCTACACCTCCTTCCAACACATACCAGCCCCCAGCCCAGCTGCTGGGGCAGGGAGGGTTGGGATTTTCCTCCCCCCCCATCGCCTTCCAAAGGCCATCTGGGCTTCAGACCTCCTGTGCATCACCCGGTTTGCAAGTAATTGCTACCTGGTCGAGCTGGACCAGGAGCAGAACCCGGGTGGGAAGAGAGCACAGTGACCTTTTTACTGCTGGGACACCCTGGCAAGGTGGGCTGGGGGCAGCTGGATCAGGGAGGAGACCAGGGTGGGGGGGAATGGCTTCCTTAACTCCTGCTGTGCCGAGCACTGCAAGGCAGTGCTGCCAGTCTGAGGGCAGGGACCGGGATGTGGGTGCACATGGATGTCCCTGGTTGGGGTGCATGGCATGGATGGGTGGTGTGGATGTCCCCAGCCCCTCAGCACGTGTGCAGGCAGATTAAGGGACCAGCATGGGCAGGGGGAAAGCCACGTGCTGGGAAATCCTCCCCTCCGCCTGCCCTGGGTGTCTGTCCCTGTCCCATCCGTGCAGCACTGGTGCCTGAGCTTATCCCTGGTGCTCCGCGCTGCCCAGGGCTGTGGCTGGGCACTGGCCATCCCTCAGCAGCCCCTTTGTCTTCCCAAGCAGGATGATGAGGGTGTGTGGCCAGGACAGGGAACGGGATCCCAACCCACGCTGTCCTCAGCAAGCTGTTGACTGAATTACTGGGCTCAAGTGCTTTTTTTCATTTCTCTCTCCCTTTTTTTTTTTTTTTTTTGCAATGCTAATAGCTCTGCATTGCACTGGTTACTGATCCCTCATTAATCTGGGCAGCGCTTCACAGCCAGACAGAGTGACTTTTGGCAGGTGCACAAAGGCAGGCAGCAACATGCAGACCCCCCCCCAGCCAAAAAAATTACCATGCGCAGCCTTTCTCCAACTTTTGTCTCTGTGTGGCGGAGACGCGGATTAAGGAATTTCTCCCTCTCTCTTTGATGCTGTGTGTCCATCCATCCCCCCACGACCTCCCCAGTGTCCTCCCTCCCAGCTCTCCCTGTCTGTGTCCAGTTGGACCCGAACCCTGTGTACTTTCTGCTGCTGCAATTCTGTGCTGAGCCATGGGCACCTGCCCCGGGACTTTCTCACCCACCGTGGCAAATGTGGGATGTCTCCCTCAGCTGCCCAGCTCAGTCTGCTGCTTGCAGACATTGTATGTGTGAGGAAATATGGATGCTGTCATCTGTGCCTTCTCTTTTTGTCTGCTGTCTAAAGAGGGGCTTAGGGCAGCATCCCCCCAGGTCCTACAGGGAAGGTCCTCCAGGTCCTCCAGTCTTGGTCCTGGGAGAACATTCCCCGCCAAGGCAAGGCACAGCCTTGACCCCATTGTGCCTTTGATGCCCAATCTGCAAACACTCAGCTGCAGGCTGGCTGTGGCTGGGGAGAGGCAGGAATTGCTCCCAAGGGGAAGCACTCAGCCGGGAGGGCTCTTTGGGCTGGAGAAAACGCTCCATATGGATCAGCAGCCTGGCCAGGCCAGCAGGACCTCAGTGGGACTGGCCAGCCCACAGCCTCCTTGCTGCGGGACTCGGCTAGCAGCCAGGAGGGCTCAGAGGCTGATGAAAGACCTAGAGGGACCCACACACCAGCTGGATAACCCCACTCCAGCATCTTTCCAAGCCCTGTGCTCATTCCCTGCTTCCAAGGCACCCCCAGCCCAGCACAGACTGAGCTGGCAGAAACAGGCTTGCAGAGGGCTGGCAGCTCACACAGCGAGGTTTCGTTAATTGTCATTAGGAATTAATTGAGCTTGATCACCTTGGCATTGCTGTCCAAATAGGTGGGTGCCACCAAACAGCTCTGATCCCATCCGGGAGGGTCCCCGCTGTGGCATGCACGGTGCTGCATGTGCATCCCGTCCTGCTGCGCCTGCAAGCAGCATGCATGTGAGCAGCAACCGGAGCTGGTGTCAGAGGCAGGGAACAGCATGAATCCCAGGGTCTGGGTGGCAGGGACAGCCTCACCATGCTTCAAGGCTGCGGGGCAGGGGGTGCCCTGCCGAGCATGGTGCTTTGCACAGGCCAGGTGATCCACAGCCTAGTGCATCTCCTGTCCTGCCTACCCGTCCCTTGGTGCCTGGGCCATGAAGGAGTGTCCCTATGAGAAAAGGATGCAGAAGGTATCTCCTCAGCCCTGCTAGGTGCAGCGCTGGGTGCCAAGAGCCTGTCCCCTAGAGGAACCATGATCCAGCTTGGGTTTTGGTTGTAGGTTGAGGAGGGCTGGAGATCTGTGGGGTTGGTGGGATGGGTCTCAGCCAAGACCCCCTTGGGCTGGAGGATGCACAGCCGTATTGTGCAGGAGGGACCAGCATCCTCCTCATCTTCTTTTCCCCATCCTCCCTTCTTCCCAGACCTCACAGGATTTCAGTTTTCACCTATCCCATAAGTGAAATGGGCCAAAACCCTTTTCCTGCAGGGTGGGCTGTGCCCAGCCCCAGGATAGGAAGAGCCACCCCCCCCGGCATAGACTCTGCTGGGGACCTGTGAGCTGCTAAACAGGACTGCTCTAAGCCCCACCCCATTACCTGGATGAGAGTGTGACCCCAGGGCTGGCTCTCAGCCTCTTCAGCATGCTGGAAACTCAGGGAGACCTGTCACAGAGCCCCACCAAGGTTGCTGGGCTCATCTGCGCCCCATGCCAGGCTCTCTCCAGCCAGGCTCTGAACTTGGACCCCCTTGGCAGGCATGCCAATGGGTTGGAACAATGGTGAGACCCATGGTGTGGTGGGAAGATGTCCCCTGGAAAGTAGGGATGGACTTGGGCACCAGTTGTCCCAGTGTTTTGGCTAACAGCAGTGTAAGGCTCAGGCACATCTCAGCTTGGCACAAGGCCTGCCAGCATCCCCTGCTTGCATCGCACTGGCGCTGTGTGTGTCAGCCCCGAGTCAGAGGTATGAGGAGAGACAGGACTCTGCCTCCCCCGATCCAGCCCCAAATTCTGCAGCAGTATGATGGACACATGCCTGTGTGTCCATGCCTGGACACAAACCTGCTGAGGTTTGGTAGCAGCTTCGTGCCTCGCAGGCGGCAGGAGGCCCTTTGCTCCCTGACGACTGGGGGGGGGACCGGCTGGGCCTGCCTCCAGATGTGGTCCAGATGTGGGCTCCTGCAGGCTCAGGTCAGGCAGTGTGAGCAGCTGGGAGCACAGAGCCCGAGGGCCCTGCTATGCCAGGCGGCAGGCTGGATGTGGCCCTGGGAGAGGGAATAGGGAAGGAAGTCTCTCACCTGGAGCAGGAAAGCAGAAGTGCCCCCCTCCCTGGAGAGGATCCCCCAGAGAGGCTATAAAAGCCGGGGTGGGGAGGGGGGCTGCAGTTTGCGTGCCAAAGGGATTAAATCTATGTTGTGGTGTTGTATGTGCTGTACTGGGGGACTGGAAAAGGGCTGGGTCTTTCTCAGGGTGGGTTCCTGCTTTTCAGGTACCCCTGCAAGCAGCAGGGTGATGAGATGAACCATGCCAGCCACTGGCCAGGGCATCACTTGCATCCCTGGCATGCACACCATCCCTGCGTGTGTAAAGGCACAGTGCCATGGCAGCCTTGTCCCGCAGGTGCATTGGCCCTGGGCACCCCAGTGGTGCAGCTTTTCTCTCTTTGGGCTTTAAGATGTGATCAAAAACCAGGCAGAAGTTTTCAGCTCCATCTTGTTCCTGTTGTTGAACCGAGTTCTTAATAAAACTCAGCTGTTGGTACTCCCCGGGGCAGTGGGGTCCTGTGCCTGACTTTCTTCCAGGTGGCTTGGGAGATGTGGAGACCCCACGCGGGTTGCACCATGAAGTTCCCCCTACCCATAAAGTGCTGCTTGTTCTGCTCAAGCACGAGTCCCTGGCTAGGCACCAGTGCTCACAAATGGGCTGCATCAGACCCACCCCATCGCTCATCGTCCCAGCATCTTTATTATCAACATGTGCCTGGAGAGAAGGTGGTTTGTGTTGGCCAGGGCATGGGGGAAGGTCAAGGGGTGCCCCTTGTCTCCCCCATGCCATGCACAGGCAGTGCAGGGGGAGAATGAAGCTGGCAGTGTGTTAGACCTCAGCTTCAGAGTCTGGGTGGAGGGTGATCTCCCATGCAGCCTCTGTGGGATGCTCCTGCCCAGGTCCCCTCCATGCCTGCAGGACCCCGAGGCCAACCCCGGCTTCATCCCCAGAAAGTCACTTGGGTGCTGGGCCACTCCTGACTCCATCCCCAGAAAGTCACCTGGGTGCTGAGCCCTCCTCCTCTGCCACCTGCATGTGTTTGCTTGCTGGTGGCCATGCGATGGGGGTGTTTTTCTACCAGGCACCTGCACCTACCTGTCCTTGAGCCAAGCTCCAAGTAGATCAGAGATGCCCAGAAGGTGTGGACACAGTCTGGGGTTAAACCGTTGCACCAGCAGCCGCATCCCCAGGATGATGGCGGGACCTCCGGTGACCCAGGCAGCCGTGACAACAGGACAGAGGGAATTTTTCTGGGCAAGACGGCTGGACAGAGCTTGATCCTTGTCCAAGGGCTCAGCCAGAAGGCTGCAAGCCAAGCCAGTGGGATACCAGCGGGCACAGGAGCAGGGTGGCTAGAGCCGTGCTGGTGGGGGAAGCCTCATCCCAGCACTGGCCATGATGCCCAGAAAGCGTGTGCACACATGCCAGCCGCTGCCCTGGATGTCTGGCTCCCAGCAGCCCTAACATGTCTGAGCGGAGCCTGCCCGCACATCTGCTAGTTTCTGGTGACCTCTAGAGGAAGCTGCTCCGCTCCGGCACCACGAGTTTGGAAGCAGGATGGGGTCTTGCCAGACCTTTGGCTTAGCTGCAAGCTGGAGCATTCTGCCCTTGCATCCCTGTCCTGGGCTCACGGCTCTGCCCAAAACCCCATAGCACTTCCCAAAGTGCTGTGAAAGTGTCATTATCATCCTCTAGCCAAGCTAAACATGCTGATTGTCTTACACCTCCCGGTGCTGGGGGTTCCTCTGACTGCCCTCCCCTCCCCGCCACTGCCCTCAGGTCGAGCTGTCGGACGGAACATCACACACCATCACGGATGCCTATGCCGGCAAGGAGTACATCATCCAGGTGGCGGCCAAAGACAATGACATCGGCACGTGGAGCGACTGGAGCGTGGCCGTGCATGCCACCCCCTGGACCGAGGAGCCCAAGCATCTCACCACGGAGGCTCAGGTCACAGGTGAGAGCCCCCAGTCAGTACAAACAGGCTCTGCCCACAGCAGGAGTCCCGGCTGAGGGTGCCCCCTGTCCAGCTCCATGCAAGTTTGGTCCCCAGCCCCAGTACTTGGCGGGGGCTGCAGCCCTTCACCCTACACTTTGCCCCCCATGGTCCTGGCAGCGGGTGCAACCGTGGCCCAAGGGGTGCTGACTCAGCTCACCTGGCTCCAGCATCCTCCTCACCAGGATGCTTGGGGTGTGACAATGAAGCTGGGGGTTTATTGTTGTTGTTATTATTATTCCTTGGAGTGCTGCCCCCCTCCAGCCCTTCCTCTCAAGTCCTACCCCCTCCACACCTCCGAGCCTGCACAATGGCTCGGAGCGATGCCAATTCGAAATAAAAGCCACGAAGTTAACAAGCCTCTGTTTCTAGGAAAGAGCTGGGACTGTGTCCAAATGGGTGTTATCAGCCCTCCATTTCCCAGAAGGGCTGGAGCAGACCCTGCTCCGGTTCCCCTGGCTGGCATCAGCGGTGGGGTGGGGGGAAGCGCTGGTGGGCAGGCAGGCAGGCAGCGACCAGGCTTCTAGTCATGTGAGCTGGCCAGATGTGCATCTGGGGAGGGGGGCTGCTCAGTGCCCCCACCCCCCAAGCTCTAGCCCAGCTGTGCGTGCAGACCCCAGCACATGCATGCAAGCCACGCGCTGCCAGAGCTGTGCATGAACGTCTGCAGGCCCTGGTGATGCTCCCTGCATGGGTAGGTGCAAGCCCCACTGCCAGCAGGTGGAGGTGCCTCCTACATGGAGATTCCCCACCTTGCAGAAACTGCACCCAGCAGAGCACCTGGAAGTTCAGGCAGCAACAGGGATTTGCAGACCCTCATCCCCGGGGACATAAACCCCCACAAGGAGTGCAGGCACACCTTGCAGCGGTGCTGGTGGCAGGGTTTAGGGTTTGCTTCTATACACGCCTGCATCATGCTAAATGCAAATACCACTTCCAAATGCACCTGCCTGCTCCCTGTGCAGGTACACGCATGTCCCTTACACACGTGTCCCTGACACACGTGTCTCTTCTGTGCATGCAGCTGGCTGCAGCCATGCAGGGCTGTTGTGGGACACCCCACCTCCAGGGCTGAGCCTCACTGTGACACCTCAGTGGAGTTGAAAAGATGCTGAGACAGGCCCCCTGTGACCCCCAGCATCCCCCCCCAAGATTTGTCTGGGGGCTCTCTGGGACCCTCTGGATGTGACCGAAGCTGCTTCAGCCTGACTGCCCATCCGTGCTCTCCCTGCAATCCTGCAGCCCTCCGTGGGGACAGACACCCCATCTGGTCCCGTACAGAGGAGGACAAGCCCTGTGAGCCAGACCAACAGCGACGGCCATGTCTGGGACATGCCCTGAGTGGGGTTTGCTCTCTGCTGAGCACTTGTCGCCGTGACCTCTTAGCCAAAATTCCCACAGAGCTGATGCACAGAGCAGCCTGGCTGGGCAGGATGGGGCCGGGAGAGATGCCCAGCTCTGCCTGATGGTGCAAGCATCTCCAAGCAGTAGGTTCAGTGTTAGAGCAGGAAAAGTCTCATGGACCACACCATCCCCTGGCTCATCATCCAAGCCCCCAGCTCAGCCCTAGCATGGCACAGCAGTGAGAGGGGCAATTTGGGGACAGGACGGTGCCATGTCCCCACTGGCGAGGGAGCAGGGCTGCCCCAACAGGATGCATCCCGGGGTACCCCAGGGCTCCCCTCACCATCCGCTCTCCCTCCCTGCAGAGACAACGAGCGCTAGCACCTCCTCTTTCATGCCGCCCCCCACCACCAAGATCTGCGACAAGGGGGCTGTGGTGGGCAGCGGGGCCGTGGCAGTGTGTTGGACAGCTGGACTGGTCTTGGCTGCCTATGGCGTCCTCTTTATTTAGTGAGTATCTCCCAAACTGGGGGCATGAGAGATGGGGTGTGGGTGCTGGGAGGGGGCAGGGATATGGGGACCCCAGGGGCTCCAGCATGGTTGGGAAGGGGATGCTCCAATCAGGCTGTGGGTGAAGGGCATTGAGAACGAAGCATTTGGAGTTTTCTTGCAGTTTCTTGTAAATGCACTAAATCTGGCTGATTTTCCAAACTGGGTGTGCTGGTGGAGATCTCGGAAACGGCTTTTCAAACGTTTTCTGCAAAGCCTGCAAAGTCAGTCTTCAATGCCTCGCTGTCAGCAGACCTCCTCCTTCCCCACTGCTGATTTTTAAGAGGCAAAGAAACCACATGGAAATCTAAGGCCTTTGCGCAGTGATGGAAGCAAAATTGTCAGAGATCAAAAAATTCCAAGATGCATTTTTGAATGTCCTTGGGCAGGGTCCAGCCCTGGAAGGAGGAGGTGGGGGATGCGTTTGGGCACCTGGGTTCTGGGAAGGGGTGAATTTCCCTGTGGAAAAAGGCCATGTTCTGCTTGGCGCATCCCTTCGGTAGCTGGGCATGGCCAAGCCTGGAGCAGGACTGGTGACCCCTCTCCTCCCCACTCGTAGATCCCTGTCTGTCCGTCCGTCGCAGCCCAGCGCAGACGCCTTCCCACCACCCACCGCCGCCACCACCCCGCGCCCCGCCACCCCCCTCCCGGGTTGAGTCTCTTATCTCTTCGATTTTGCACACGTTGAGGACGTATCACACTTCTTGCCATCGCTTCGGAGGAAGACAGAGCTGCCGCCGTCCCCTGGGGAGCTGTGAAATGCTCTCCCAGCCCGGAGCGAGGAGACGCACTTGTCCCCCCCATCCCTGACCCCCTTCTCCAGCAAGGCGAAGCGAGCCCGGGTACCACACCGCAGCCAAGGACCCACTCATACAGCTAACCCCCCCACGCCAAAGACGTGCCCGCCGCCCCGCTGCCCACCCGGGTGACAGGGAGCGTGACGGTGCACTGAGAAAAGGGGATATGAAAATGGGGGGGTGGTGGTGAGGGGAATGATGCTCCCAGCTGTGTACCCCCCTACGGCAGAAGGGGGTCCCCCAAGGACCGGACTCGCTCCCCCAAGCTCTCGACCACGTGGCGAAGCTAGAGGGGTGCACGGGTGGGGCATCTTGGTCCCCTCCGAGAGGATGATGGAGGGAAGAACTGGTGGCTTTCACAAGTGTGGTGGGGAGCAGGGAGCTGACAGGGTTTTAATGGAAAAACAAGGAAAAGAAACACCGATAAAACCCCCCTGCTCCTTGCCGAGCACCTGGGAGAGCTGCCCCTCCAGTTCCCCCCCCCCCGCAACACCCCGCAGGAGCCTTCGCCACCCCCAACCCCATCCCCACCTCACCCCCAAACTTTTAACCACGTTGGATACAGGGAATCGCCCCGTTGACATTTGTCTCATTCTCCAACAAAAGCAGAATAGCTCTGCTGTTGCCTTTAGAGCTGGAGCCCCGCAGACCTGTCCCCGCTGTCCCCCGCTGTCCCCGTGCCTGCTCTGCTCTCCTCCCCATCCTGCCCCAAGCCCTGTTTTGTAAAGACACCTCCTCTAGCCCCTGCCTGGATCCAAGCGCAGTATTTAATACCGTACGTCCTAGTATTCCCACTGTTGACATGCTGTATTTGAATTTTTTATAGATGTATATATATAAAAAAAAAAAGAATCAAAAAAAAAAAGTAATAGAGGGGATAAAAAAAAGCTCACACAGAGACAATGCACACACACACACACACACACACACATGCACCAGGAGAGACGGTCTTCATTAAATGATCATTTCATGATGACTGGCAGCTCTGGGTGTTTTTTCCCCTCCGGCTGGAGTGGGTGGGTTTGGTTGCCTGCTCCTGCACGTGGTGCTGGCTGTGACAGGGAGGACGTGGGGATGGCGGCGAGGGGGACACAGACAGCCTGGAGCCTGCCCGGGGGCTTGAGTCCATAGCAGCATCTCCCCAGGGGGTTGGGGGACCCAAAAACTGGCCTTTGGGACATCCTGAGAAGGTGCAAGGGGGAAGCCCACCCCTGGAAACCCCTGGTGATGTAAAGGGGATGGTTGTCACCACCCTCTGTGGCACCTGCGCTGTGATGGGGAGGTGCCACGTGTCCCTGTTCACAGGCTGCAGATGACACGTAGTCCCAATTAATGCACTTTCCGTGTCTGATTAATAATTTCACGTTAGGAAAATGCCACTGGCCCAGACGCTCTGAATTAAACTTCCATCAGGGCAGGGCTCACATGGATGCGGTGCGGGGGCAACAGGCACAGCAAAGCACGCTGTGTTGGGATCTGGCCTCTCCCCATGTGCCTTGCTTGTGAGCACCAGCTGGAGCAGAGATGTCATCGAGCTGCTGTTCATCCCAGGGGAAAAAAAGCTTGGTTTTTTAAGCAAATTGCCTGCCCAGTGCTGCACAAGCATCTCTCAAGTTGGGAGATGGGTGGATGGATGGATAGATGGATAGATGGAGGGATGGATGGAAGGATGGGTGGGTGGATGGAAGGATGGGTGGGTAGATGGAGGTGAGGTAGCTACAGCCCTGGCCCTGCAAAGCCTGAAGGCAGCACCAAGCTGGTCGCTGCCTCCCACGAGGCACTTGCTATGATTTTCACCATGCCAGGGCTTTATTAGAGGGGAGCTCAGTCCCGCACAGCCCTGCCTCTGGCTGGACCGTGCTGGCAGCAGCGCTGCCCCACGTGCTGGCTTGGTTCACTGGTTAATGTTCCATTAACAGACAACATGCCTCCGTCATTTATTAATGTTTCATTAGTGTTAAAAACATCTGGTAATTAATTATGCACTAATTATGGATTCACAGCTCTAAAAGCCAGGGTAATCTACCATAGCAGATGGCTCTTCGGGGCAAGGGGAAGGGACAGCTCTTAGCAGAGATGAAAATGGAAGGCCCAGCCCTTGCCTGGGGGGAAGCATCCCAGACAGACATATTGCCTTCATCTCCACCCAGGAGCTCCATGCCTGGTCCGGAGGCATGCCGTCTCAGATTATTAAGCAGAGGAAACCTGTCCCTCTCAGGCTGTTCCAGGGACCAAGGGAACAGTGCTCGCACTGCCCGGGGCAGCCATCCGTCCAAGAGCGGTGGCTTTCGCACACAGCCCCAGGCACCCTCCAGCACCTGGAGTTGGCACACAGCCTGCCGCCGGCTCCGGGATGCCGTTTGTCAGCCCCTCTGCGGTTCCTGGCCGGATTAAGCGGCAGTCCATAAAGCAAGTGGTGTCGTAAAAGCCCACTCGTGAAGTGCCCCAGCAATATTACCTACAGATGTGCAGAGATGTTTCTAACTGGGGAAGGTCCCAGGGGAGTGTCCCTGCCAAGCAGAAAATCCATCCACTTAGCAGTATAAATCCATACAGGAAGAAAGAGGGAATTACAGCGCTCAGAGAGACCTGTGCATTGCATAACCTGAAATCCAATACATCAGCCGGGCGCAACAGGTCCCCGCATCTTCCCAGCACATATGTGACAGTAAATCCCACCTTAGGTGTTGTTTTCGGCTGTTGCTGATGCGAGAGCAGCCTTGCGCTGAGCTCCCCAGGCTGTGCAAGAGGGATCAGAAGTGCGGCTGGAAAGCAGGAGCTATTTCCTGGCTGTGAGGCCTCATAGAAAGCAGAAACCCGCCTTGCTCGAGCGGTGAGCTGAACAGCGGAGTGGGTCCGAATTGCTGCACCTCCTGCATCCTTCCCTGAGGCGGGTGACAGCAGAGATCTCATCCTCCCCAACCCAATGGCTAGGGAAGCTCCCTGCTCCCATACCAGCTTCCCAGGAGCCTGGAGCCCCCAGGTGATAACAAGCAGCTTATTTATCACAAATTAGGCTGGCAGCGCTGAGTCGTCGGGCTGCAATGGGGCACCAAACTTTGATGGAGCAGCAGGTACGGTGCTGTGCGTTTCGGCTCCGGCAGAGCATTAGACAGTCCCAGGTGAGAGCAGGGAGGTAGAGGGGTGTGAAGGCAGGCTCTTCTGCCAAGAAAGCACACTGATATCCGCACAGCCAGACGCAAACACGAGAGCACCCTGCCGAGCGGGGTGGAAACGCCGGGTGGGATCCATCGAGCCAGCTGGTAGAGGAAAGCTGCTGCTCATTTGCACAGGGGTAGACCTGGTCCCCAAGGGACAAAGGTCCTCCTCCATCACAACAGGGAGAGCTGGGAGGTGGAGGCAAGAGCAGCAGGAGCTGGTGGAAAGGTGGTCCCCAAGGTGAGAGCGTGAAGAGTAGCAGCTGCGAGGGGTGAGGATGCAAACAGGGTCAGCTTGACTTGCAGGAGTCCAAAATCCCCTGGTCCTCAACCCATAATGCTGTCAAGCACAGCAAAATATAAGAGCCCACCCCAAACCACGGGGTATTGGTTCAGAAAATGCCTACATCTCCTGTACAGAGATGTAGCACTGGATGCCCTTGAGAGGTTATAGCCTTCCTCCAGGACTTTCTTCCCCAGTGGCAGGAGGGATGGCTCAGGCACCAGGGTCCCACCACGAGGAACGACTTCTGCCTACTACCAGTGGTGCAGGAACAAGCCCAGGAGCTTTGAGTGATTCAGCCACCACCACACAGAGAAGCAGACAGAGCTGCAGGTGGGGTCCCTGGGGGCCACAACAGCCCCGGGTATCCCTGCAATGCTGTAGTGCAGAGGCTTGTGGCAGCCAGAGGTAACAGATGGTCACAGCAGACTGCAAAGGGCAGGCTTGGATCATCTTACTCCTTAGCGGCTCCAAATCAGGACTGGATGCTTCTCCAGAGGAGGCTGTTGTTTGAAGAGATTCGAAGCAGTGACTCTCCTCTTCCTTATGTCCATCCTGAATGCCTCTGCCCTGACACTGCGTCCCTGGTCCCCAGACACCTCTGCCTGCAGCCTCATGCCCTCCCTCCCTCACCAAACCAGCTCTGACACCTCCTCACCCCCAGATGCACTGTGGCTGGATGGGCAGCACCCACCAGTGCCTTCCCAGCTCCCCATCCCCTCCCCAGTGCCGTGACCTCTCTGCCCACCTCCCATCTGCCCCAGTCCCCTGCCTGCTCTGGCCAGGGTGGCCCAGAAGGACCATCTGCTCACAGCATCCCAAACCTCCCTGCATGCAGACACAGCAGCCGAGCGCAGCCCACCCGGCTCAGCTGCAGCACGCAGACCAGACCACACCAGGGTCCCCTAATAAGCAATTGACTCTTTTTTTCCTCCCTTTCAAGAAAAAGCCAAGCATTAATTTGGCTTCTGTCACTCTGTTTATCTAATAGCATCACTGATTGATTGTCTTATTTATAACCCAGATCCGGCGTCTGGGCTGCTCGCAGAGATGGGGTGATTGATGGAAAGAAGACAGCCAGGAGGGGATTTAATGGAGCCGTGTGGCTGAGCAGCGGAGTGGTGGCTTAGGCATGAAATGAAAGCGTCTCCCGGCAGTCTGGGCTCCTCTTCTTTCCTGCACGGTTCCCGGGGAAGCTGCTAAGTGCTGGGAGAGAGCAGCGTGCTTCCTACACCCTGCCAGGAGTGATCAGAGCCTGTTCTCAGGTCTCCTCCAGCAGTCTGGAGGAGGACAGGACAAGGGGACACGGCCAGTAGGGACCTGGCCTGCTTCCCAAGAAGGCGTCATATAGTCTCTGGGAAGGTTTCCCCCTTCCAGGATGGAAGGGGTGGTCAAACGTACAAGACAGCCTGTGCCTGCCCAACCACCAGCCTGCTGTCAGGGTGCCTGTCCTGCGGGCTGGAAATCACGTCCTTGTATAACGAGGTGATACAGAGAGGAGCCTTTACCATGGGTGACAAAGTGCCACTGGGTTGGGGTCTTGCCATCCTGCTGGTTGGCAGCATCTTCCAGAGGTCTCAGTTTTGTCCAAGACTGGGCTGGGACGTTCCCATATCCCTAGGGGAGTTTTCCTTGTTCCTCACGCATGGTGGGCAGGAACCCCAGCAAAGTCACCGACCCACCTGTGAATCACCCCATGGAGACAGTCACTGCCGTAAAGCACCAGCAGGCAGGGAAGAAGCCACAGTCCCAGGAGGCGAAATGCCATTATTCAGGGGATATGTGACAGCCTGGACATGTCCCAAACCTCCAGCCCGCAGACTCACCCCAGAGCAGCTTGTCCCCCAGCCGCAGGGCTGGGTCATGGTCAGGAGGTGGCTGACAACTCCAACTCCCCAGGAAGGCATTCAGCTTTGATCTGAGCCAGAACTAAACCCTCATCTTGTCCATAAAGATCAGTTTGGGAAGAAAAAACAACATACTGGTTCAGTCAAAATATTTCATGCTTAAGGGCCTTTATTTCATGTCTGATTGTAACAGATAATCTAATATAAGCCTAGAGCAAAGCCAAACACAGTTGTTTCATTATGAAGACCCCCATCAGCCAGTTTTGACGTGGCCACATCCCACTCCCTCTTGTTTTTTGTTTTTCTTCCTTTTTTTTTCCACATCTGAAATTTGAGCAAAACCAAAGCTGCTTCATGAACATTGCCATTCAAGCAGACCAGATGAAACCAGCTTGAGGAAAGGTCTCCTGCCCACCAGCCAATTCCTGGTAAACTCTATCCAGTGCCTTATGGTAGAGATTTATTGCTTCCTGTAGAAACTCCCTTTGGAAAGTCCCCCTGGACCACTGGACGCAAGGAGGTTGATGCACGCTGCCTTCGGCCACGGTGTCCCCAGCTGCCATGGTGCACCATGGGTGATGTCGCTGCCACCTTACCATGTGGCTGGGGCTGTCAGGGGAGGAGGGGGCGAAGATGGGGCGATCCTTGCAGAATGTTAGAAGATGGAGGGCCCCTGAGCAGCGGGAGTGGAAACAGCCTTTGATGTGGAAGCTCTCCTTTTGCAAACAATGAGTTGCAGAGGAGTTTTATAAACATGGCTATTGTTGCTCCGTCCCTTTGGTGGGAACAGATGGTCCGAGCGCTCTGTTCGGCCCCCCTCCCCTTCCCTCACCCCCCACCCCCATTAATAAAGCCCCGGCAAGTTCAGCACCGCTAAGGTTTTCCCAAGGGGAATCAATAAATAAATGTAATAACAACAAAGGGGCCCATGCAGACGAGATTGGGTTACAAAGAGGCCTCGGCCCCCCTCCTCCTTTCCGGGCAAGAGTCATTGCGCACAGGCACTCCGGCTGGTTCGGGGAGAGGCTGCTCCATCCCCACTGTCTGCGGGAAGCGGGGACTGGATCTTCCCACCAAAGGAGCCAGGCACCACCTGGAAGTCCCCATCCACAGTCAAGGATGGTGACTTGTGTCCTTGGTGACCTCACAGCCTTGGCCATGGGCTATTGATAGCACGTGGCTCCCAGCTCCCCATGGGCATCTCCTACACCTTCAGAAGTCACCTGGTGCCGACGTGGCCCTGGGGATAGGCTCAGCTACTGGCTTTGGATGTGCGGCAGGCAGGTGCCTTCTTCTTCCAAGATTTCCTGGCCAAACAGTTGCTCCGGGTCCTTTCCCAGCAGGATCCTCCCCAGCACAGGGCACTTGGGAGCAGGTGTCCAGGCTCCACCTTGGCTCACTTTCTGCCTTGCTCTTGCCTGACACTGGACCAGGCAGTTTTCCAGCCAGCTGAAAAGCATTGGTGACTCTGACCTGCTCCTCAATGGCATGATGAGTTTTTATGCAGGGCTAGGAGCTAAGGTTTGCAGGGATTAAACCAGGGCAGAGCAATCAGTAGAGTACCTGTGTGGAAACCACCAGCATGGATGGTACCACCAAACACTGCCCGTGAAGCTGCAGGGCAAGAGCAGCTTCTCCAGGAGGATTGGTGGGATTTGAAAGTGGCCACAGCATTGCACGAGGCTCTGGATGCTGGAGAAGTCATGCTCAGGCACTCTAGCAAGTGGGCTCTCCTTTGGGGAAGGAGGAGACCAGCTCAACAGAGCTTTCCAGGGACTGATCTGCTGAGTAAGGGGCTGAACCTGGAGCAACCCGGTGGGCAGGGACCAGAGGGGATTTGGGTGATGTGCAGGAGGGTCTGAGCAGACGGTTTGCTCTGGAGGGCCAGCTCCAAGCCCTGCTGCTGCATCTCTGCTCCAGGCAGGCTGCTAGCAGCCATTGTCCAACCTCCTCCCCAGCTGCTCCCCAGCACTCGGAGGTGACGGGATGCCGTTTTTATCTGCACAGGACTCCTGCAGCTGGGGGTCAACGGGACAAAACGTGTCTCACACACGCACATGCACGCACCGCCGCCTCCCCTCCAAGCCGCCCTGGGAATCTCCTCCTCCCCCCAACCCCTCGCTCATAAAAAAATTAAAACTCTTGATATCATCTCACATAAACGTGGATTTGAGGCCCCGTCAGTCACCAGACACGTCCCACAATCTGCGCTGGCTCCAGACAGCTGGAGGGGTTTGCTGGAGGACCAGAATGACTTCACGCCGCCTCCCACGGACCGGGGTTACCCGGAGTGCTTGGTGCTGGGAGGGGAGCTGGGGGCTGGGAGCACTCAGCCCCATCCCCACCGCGCTGCCACCACGCCATGCCCTGGACCCACCAGGATGGGTGCTGGTCTGGAGAACGACCCCAGGCACCGACAGCGAAACGCGCCCGGGTTGCAGAGGGTGTCCCTGCAGGCGCAAGCGAGGCAGCTGTCCTGGGCTCCAGTGCCGGCGAGGTTTATGAGGGCTGACCCCTTGCACTGAGTGCCTGGGGCAGGATAAATCCCACTCCGCCTTGGAGCGCAGGTGCATGGGGCTGCCGGAGAAGGGAAGAGACTACAGATGCATGGGGGATCAGTGAGGGGAAGCTGGGGCTGGCCTCAAGCTGTGTGCTGCTTCGGGTCCATCCCTGCCTTGGGAACGATCCTCTCTGTCTGCTATAGAGCCCGCTGCATTGCCTTGCGGATGCTCTTGGCAGGGCTGCCCACACGCAGCCTATTGTAGCGATGCCCAGGGGTGCAGAAAGACCTACACCATGCCAGTAGATGTGCCGTAGGATGCCCAGAGGAGACTCATGGCATACTGGGTGATAGCAGGTGACTGCTGGCGTCCCCTAGGTACCACAAGTGTTTGGGTACCCGGATCCATAGCTGTGTGACTCACCCCTGGTTTAAGTCAAGTCCTACCCATGGTTTAGGTCAAGTCCTACCAATGGTTTAAGTCAAGTCCTACCCATGGTTTAAGTCAAGTCCTACCAATGGTTTAAGTCAAGTCCTACCAAGGACCTCCTAGCCACTATAATAAAGGAAACAGGCAGGATCTGAAGACATCATCTAGTCCCTCTTCCTCCTGCCCTCTCAGCCAGAGGAGCTGTGCCAGGTACCTCAGGACAGGGTGCCAGTCACATCCCCAGCCATGGGGGCTCCTGCCCTTCCTCCAACACTGGGAGATGGTTGAGACCTGCACTGGGAAAGACACCCAGGATCATACACACCCCATGATCATGCAGGCACCACCCCAGGCAGTGGGTCCTGCTGGGGCAGGGATGTGGGGAGCATCGTGTGTGGGGCTGGCACAGAGCTTTGCAAGAGCAACAAGGATTTCAGCCCATAGCCCTCCTCCCCCGTTTCATGTAGCACTGATTTGAATCCTTGCCTCAGGAGCCAAGAAGGGGGTTGGGAGCCTTCCTCCAAGTGAATTGTAATAATCTTTTTAAAAAGAAAATAACACAAAGCAGGCGGTTGAGCTTGAAGGTGGATAAATGCTCGGCACAGTGCACCTGGCTGAAGCCAAGTGCAAACCTGGCTTTGGACTCTTTGAAGTCAGTGCATCTTCGTGCTCTCAGTGGGTTTGGGGCTCTAACCCTCTGTGTGTGCCTTCTACCAATGCTTGGGTAATTTATAGACGTGCGAGGCTATCCAGAAAGCTCCTCTGTGAACCTCCAGCATCAACCCAGTCCAGCTGGCTGGGTCATGTTCGCCTCCCATGAACAGCTTGGTAGGAGCACTGTACAGCACGAATCACCCCCAAAAGCAAATGCTAACCCTTGGTTTCCAAGTCACGTCCATAGACCTGTCGCATCCCTCAGGCACGCTGTCCCCTTGCTGCACACTATGCACCCCACCTGATGGGCAACCCATTGACTAACAAATGTGCTCATCCTTTAATTACAGCAGAGTGAATCCACTTAGTGCTGTTTTGTTAGATAGCTCACCTATTCAAGGAGCTGGAGCGGTACTTACTCAGATCAGCAGCCCAAGTCTCTGGATTTTCAGGCCTTTAATATTCACTCTGATCTGTTCATAAGTTATTCATAGGGAATGGGAAATGCTTCGCAAGAGAACTCACTCCAAATTGCAAGTGCTTCTGAGGCGTCTTGCAATCTGCTTGCACAGGGAGAGGAGGGGAAAGTAATAAATAAATGATTGTTTACAAATTATTTACTTGTCTCCACTAATTTCCACGCTGTTTACCTGGCAGCAGTCTGAAGTCAGGAACAATTAGGGAAGACTTTCTCCTGGCGTATCAGTGGCTGGAAGTTGTGCAGCATGGGAGGAAGAAAACCAGTGCAGCAGAAGAGCGAGAAGGAGCTCATTTTGGCTGCCAGAATTGGCCAAGTGCAGTCTCACTTGGTCTTCACACTCCAGAAGGGATCGTCGTGGATAAGGTCTCAGTGTAACATGAGCAGGTAGATCCTCCAGCCACCTCTGCTCAGCTAGCCAGCTCCACCCCATCCTAGTAGATGACGACCTGTGTCCAAAGTGTCCCCCTTTGCATGATATCTGGGCAGGCAGCCAGCAGTCCCCAGACACACCAGACTGCGGTGCATGTCCCCAAAATCTGGCAGCAGGTAGCAGCAACAGCAGTGCAGGAGTCTTTTCTGTCCCAGCTCACCAAGACGCATGGAGTCAAGCCCAGGATCATCAAGGCTTGCTTTGCTCAAGGCCACTGTGGTCTACAGAAGATGGCCAGGCTTTGCTAGGAGTCTCCTCTCTGCTCCTGAGGAACCAGGGCTTTGTGGGGAAGACCAGGAGAAGGTCCCTGCTTGAACTATGCAGCAGAGTGAGACGGGACAGAAAGGCTGACCTGTTTTGGCATCAACAGCGTTGGGTCTGTGAATGTGGGAAAGATGATGCTCACAACACATGGCGTGTTGCCCCAAAAAGCAAATGGGAACTCTGCCCTGGGGCAAAGCCACCCCAGCAGACAATGGCTACCCAAGGCAGGCAGCAGAATGAGCCTCTCTTACTACTTACGACCATTTCAGACTTCTCAGTTCCATCTCGAGTTAATCTCCCACAATAAACCTGCAAGAGAAAATCACAGTGAAGAGGGATGGGGAGCAGGAAAGTTAATGTGTCGATGTCCTTTGGAGAAGGAAAAGACAATCTGGCAATGCCAGAAGAGCAGGACAGTCCCAGCTGGGCTGATACGTCTTGCAGACCTCCCCATGCTTCATTCCTCTCCTGTTGCTCAAGGGTTTGTGAATTCCCTCCAGCTGAGCATTTAGACCCTGCATCCTTCCAGGCTGGTCCTGGAGCATCCTGGGCAAATATGGCACTGGAAGGAGACACAAGATGCCTGTAGGGAGGACAGGGATGCACGGACTGGGAAATGCCTGCTGAAGCTTGAACTCGGACTGCCACCAACTGCTGGCAAAGCTCACGTGAGGCCTCAGGGCTTGGATAATGCAGTTAACCATTGCGTGATGAACCCACCTTGCAGGACGGTGACCCACAGGAGGCAGAGTGACACTGTGTATAAGGGACTGACTAGGTGCACAGACAGGGCAGGTGGAAGTCAGATTATCCTGCCGTAGCCTGCTGCAGAGAGAGACAGCATTGCCAGTGTGAAAAAGATGTACAAGATGAATAGACTCGTGCCAGCAAGACCCAAGAGCATCCTGTCCCCAGTGCTCACACCTCCCTGTGCCATGACCATACCCTGGGAACAGACAATGGTGTCCAAGCTCTCAGGCTGTAGGAGGCTGAGCAGGGCTGCAGATACACCAGGGATGGAGGGGGAATTTGGGATGCTCGGTCCAGATCCATGCTCTCACCTGTAAAAAGCTTTCTGCAAGCTGCGGGACTCCTTTGGGACCCTGCCTCCTCCGTTCCCCTCCCTGATCACAGCCACCCCTCACTCCCTCCCACCACCCCTCACTCCTCCATGCCCCAAGCTGCTTGGCACTGACCCTGCTCCCTGCAGCCTTCCAGCTCATCACTCCCTGCAAGCGGCCCGTAAATCATCCTTATACAAGTATCTCCCTTGGCCTTGGGGAAAGAGAATTTATCCCCCTGGCTCAGCTGTCAGAGAGACCTCCAGCTGCCAGGAGTGATCAGCACGCTCTTAATTCATGGCAAGGGGTGCAGGGTCTCCAGTGAAGGCTCCCGTGCCTGCTTCCCTGCCAAACCATGCAAGCACAGTCTTCCGTGCATGCCTGCATCCAGGCCACGGAAGCTGCCTAGGGGAAATTCCCCAGCATGAGTTAATTGCTGTGGCCCTTAATGAGGGCGCTGGGAACTCTGATCAGGAAGCAGAGAGCCAGGAGGGGACCGCAGGAAGGGGTTGCAGGTTGGGAGCCCCACACATGCTCTGGGTGGTGGGCATCTATGTGGTGGGGACTTTCCCAGCTCCTTGCAGAGTCCTGTAGCATCCAGACCAATAAACAGCAGGCAGATGATTCAGGATTGCCCTAAGGACACTGGCAAGTCCATCACAAATGCTGGCAGAAACACGGGCAACACATCCAGATGCAAACATCTGGATGTCCAGCCCCTCTCATCGTCAGCCTGAGAAAATGGTGCAGCCAAGGAGGCAAGGGGCGAGAAAGTCATGGAAATGCCTGTAGGTCCTTTGCCCAGCACGTGGATTCAGCAGGGAGGGATTTGCAGCTGGGTGAGCTGGCTGAGAGCTGGCAGCAGTTCACTTGCTTCCACCAGTCTGTTGACCTCCCTCCACAGCCCCCCAGAGCCTGGCTCTCTGGTGTGAGATGAACACTGTGCAAATACCCCTTTTTTCCTGCCACAATAACCCTCTTTAACTTTTCAACTTATCACCTGCACAGAGGTTTATAAAATTTTCAAGCTAATGGCGTCTCCAGTAATGATACTGCAGATGTACAAGCTGCATCCTGGGATGAATAAATTATAGGAGGCAGAGTAAATTGCAATGGGAAGGACAGCAGCTGCAGGATGGAAACAGATGGCTTCGCCGCGCGCCACAGCTTGGTCTCAGCGCGGGGTATGTTCCCAGGGCTGGCCCTTTCATGGTGGCCCTGAAGACCACCTGGGCACACCTGAGGCTGCAGATTCTTGGAACAGCAACAAATGCTGCATCCAGTGTGGGGCTCTGCAGGTGGATAGGTGCTGCTGTGGGGCTGGGCGCCGTGGTGGCAGTCCGTGGGTCAGCGGGGGAGACCTGTCTTCCTTCTGCTGCTCACTGGGTTTTCATGCAGGAGGACACTCGCAACCTCCAGGAGCTGACAGGACTGTTGGTGGCTTTCTTGAGCAGGGCTGCAGCTGCAGTTTCATTTGCTGCCCAGTCTCTCCCAGCAAACCCCTTCCTGCCTTTCTCCATCCTCGCACAAGTGCAGAGGCACTTCCCAGATCAGGGTGCCTCGTCCTCTGCCCCATGGTGTGAGGCTCTCAGGTGTGGGATGAGGATGTACGTGGGGCTGTGCAGCAGATGCACACTGATGCCCTGGCAATGTGACCAAGGGGGTGACCACAGCTCAGCGCTTGGGCTTCTTCATACCCAAGGGCAGCACAGCCCCGGCTGAAATCTGACAGTGCCACATTTCTCTAGCTTTGGCTCCAGCAAAGCTGGCGGCACACTTGTCACACTCAGTGGGGTGACAGGACAAGACTGGGGTGTCTCTGTCCCAGACAGGGGACAGGGTCACAGAGCAACTGCGATCCCTGGCTCTGTTAAGCTGCACATCCCCTGGCTGCGGTCTCTGTGCCGCTGCTGACTGTTTCAGTGCCTGCCTTCCCCCGTGCGCGGGTTCACGTCCCAGAGAAACTTGTCCTGAGACAGGTAACTCCTGCCAAGGCATGTTCAGGGCTCCTCAAACGCTGCTGCAATCATGGCCTCAAATATTAACCAGCCTGGGCTGACCCTCTCTGCAGGACTGAGATCTCAGCCACATGCCTGGGTCCTGCTGCCACCTCTGAGGTTGTTGCTGGAGCAGCTCAGCCTCGGTGACATTGGAGGGACGCAGGGTGAGCCACAGGTGGCAGAGGAGCCAGGGACATGCAGACAGGCAGCCTCTAAGCCACTTCATTCCCCACATCTCCTTGTGAGTAACGTGGTCCTCTGGCCCAAGGCACACACTGTGGAGCCTACCCCTGCCACAGGGACTCCAGTGAGGCTGATGAACGACGGGCGCTTTGCTCCCAGACCTCTCAATGTCACCAGAGGCTCTCTGACAGAAATACAGCTTTTTAATATACAGCCAGCCACCACGGCTCTGTCTCTGAGGGATGCATGGCTCGTGCCAACCCACATCATGCACGTACTGCAGATGCTCACAGGGTCCAACCAGCCTCAACTGCACTGCATGGTGGTGGTGCCACACATCTCCATCCCATTCCTCACCGGGTGTCACTGGCTCACTTCGGGAGCATGCAGGGGGAATGCACCCTCCTCTGCTCCCGCTGCAGGAGTGGCTGATACACCAGAGAGTTGTGCTGCCATCCCAAGGGACCTCAGTAGGCTGGAGAAATGGGCCAACAGGAACTTTATGGAGTTCAACAAGGAGAAGTGCAAAGTCCTGCTCCTGGAGAGGAACAACCTCCCACACCAGTATCTGCTGGGGGCCACCCAAATTGAGAGCAGCTTGGCAGACAAGGACCTGGAGATCCTGGTGGTCACCAAGCTGGCCATGAGCCAGCAATGTGCCCTTGCTGCGAAGAAGGTATTATGGGCTGCATGACAGAAAGTATTGGCAGCAGGTCGAGGGACAAGACCCTTCCCCTCTGCTTAGCACTGGTGAGACCACACCTGGAGTGCTGTGTCCAGTTCTGGGCTTCCCAGTACGAGAGAGATATGGGCATACTGGAAAGAGTCCAATGAAGCCTGGAGAAGAGGAGGCTGAGGGGAGACCTTATGGCTCTCTACAACTACGTGAGAGGAGGTTGCAGAGAGGTGGGTGTTGGTCTCTTCTCCCAAGTGACAAGTGACAGGACAAGAGGAGATGGCCTCAAGTTGCACCAGGGGGGGTTTAGGCTGGATATTAGGAAAAATTTCTTCACTGAAAGGGTTGTCAGCCATTGGAACACGCTGCCCAGAGAGGTGGTTGAGTCACCATCCCTGGAGGTATTTAAAAGACGTGTGGATGAGGCGCTTAGGGACATGGTTTAGTGGTGGACTTGGCAGTGTTAGGTTTACGGTTGGACTTAATGATCTTAAAGGTCTTTTCCAACCTAAGTGATTCTACGATTCTATGATTCTATGAAGGGACACCAAGATGGTTAAGGGATTAGAGCACGAGGAAAATCTGAGAATGCTGGGGCTGTTCAGCCTGGAGAAGAGAAGGTTCAGGAGGGATCTCATCAATGTACGTAAATACCTGAAGGGAGGGTGCAAAGAGGACAGAGACAGGCTCTTTTCAGCGGTGCCCGGTGACCGCACCAGAGGCAATGGGCACAAACTGGAAAATAGTTTTTTTCCTCCTGAATATCAGGAAACACTTCTTCTACTGTGAGGGTGACCACGCACTGGAGCAGGTTACCTAGAGGTCTTGTGGAGTCTCTATCCTTGGGGATATTCAAAAGCTGTCTGGACGCAGTCCTGGGCAACTGGCTCTAGGTGGCCCTGCTTGGGCAGGGAGGTAGGACAAGACGACCTCCAGAGTCCCCTGCCAACCTCACCCCTCTGTGATTCTGTGAACAATTTTGTATGCATTACAATTTTTGCATTACAATTTTTCGCATGTTTCCAGGTTGGAGGCTGGCAGGGCTATGTTCAGTCACCCAGCGAGCAGGGAGCTGGGCACCCCTGGAGATACAGCCAGGCCCTAGCAGAAGGAAAACACTTTCTTAAAGCCTGTTCATGTCCACGGGCTAAGGGACCCCAACCTAAGCATGGTGGAGACATACCTTGTGGATAGAGGGGAGCAATCCCAGTCCAGACCTAACTATGCCTGGCTGGACCTCAACAGTCCCTGTACACATCCTCAGCCAGGGAAGGGACCTCCTGTCCATGTGCCCTCGGCTGGGCTCAGACACCAAATCCGGGCTGGGACTGTGCACAAAGTCCCCTTGGGATGGCAGGAACCCAGGAAACCAGCAAGAGCAACACCCAGCACCAGCGCTGGTGGGGCTCACTCCTGTGTAAGCATCCCCAAATGCTGCCCGAGCTCGAGGTCCTTGGAGCACCGGGGATGCAGCATCCCCAGGCCTGTGGTAAGAGCAGAGCTGGGAGGGGATAATGTCACCATTCCCTTTGTCTGGAGAAAGTTTTACTGCGCTGGGTAACACCATCTAACTCCACTTTCTTTTGCGATTTCATTGCCTCGTTCCAGAGCGATTGCGCAGGCAAACGTGTCCCAAAGCAGATGGATCCGCTAAGCGTTTCTTTGTTGCACATTATCTCATACAGTTTGGGTGCAATAAAACTTCCAGGCAGAACAAATCTTCAAGCTTGTGCCGTGCCTTATTTTTAGCTGCGAAGTACGTCTGTTTTAGTGCTCCTAATCCCTGGCTTGGTAGTAATTTATGGAGCAAGCTCTTGGCTTGCTTGGGCCAAAAGATTTGTAGTAAAACTTTTATAAGTTGCAGAAATAAACCCCATGGACTCTTGCTGTCTCAGGAGACTCTCCTCCAGAAGTGTGTTTTGCTGAGCTCTCCTTCGGTGTGGGAGCACATTCGGGCGAGAAAGCATTAGATGGCTGAGAATAAACCGTCATGGGTGTTGTCACAATCTGCAAATCGCCTGGAAGGAGAAATCACGGGAGGCCACAGCTTCCCCAGTCTCAGACATGCCGGAGTTATGAGAGTCCCTGCTCAGGAGGAGCTGTTTGCCCCAGGTCGATGTCCTTTGCATGGTGCCTGGCAAGTTCTAGGTATGAACCATGCTATCAGGCTATGCCAGGCAACGAGATGCCTGAGGGGGAGCGTGGTGGCTCCAGCTTTAATGGGATTATTGGGATGACTGACCGCTCACTCGTGCAGGGAAACCTTGATGTGGATTTCCCTGGAGTGTTTTGCATGGACAAGGTTGCGGCTTAAGAACAGGGGCAGTAGCAAAAGTCTTTTTCTTCATTTCCTTGGGCTCCTTAGGGAAAAAGTTTGCAGGAGGGAGCACTACTTTATGCTTCAGTGGAGCAGGGGGTTGAGAAAAGGATGGGAAGGGGTTTGGGACATGGGACCCACCAGCAACCTCTTCCAGGTCCCACTGTAAAGAGGGGCCCATGGCTGTCCTCCCAGCTCACCCATCCAAGAGCAGTCTGCAGCATCAGACCTGGTTTTCTTGGACCCGCAATGCTTTCTGAAGCTGGCAGCCCTCAGAGACGCCCCATGCCCCGTCCCTGAGCCTCGTGCCTCTGACGAGCAGGAGGCGCTTGCGTTCGGTCCAACAGCTGGGATGGGAGCCGCTGCGTAATTACTGCGGCACATCCCAGCGGGGAGGCCGGTGATTCGCCATCTGCACGCCGTGCTGCGATGGGGCGATACTCGCTTTGCCAACGTGTTTAGATTCATGCAGACCTGTATGCCCGAGTACTTCGAACTCCCAAGAGCACTTTTTCTGAAGAGAGGGAATGTTTCCAGGAACCGTAAAGGAAGGAAGGTCAAATGCAGAGGAGACATTGCCATTCTACATAACTTTATAACCTGAGCAGGTATCAAGGTTAGCTGTAGCTGATGGGTAGATGCTCTCCCTGTGTGCTAGCTCCTGAAGATGGAGCAACCCTCTCTGTTCTTGGCATAGGGGTACCCCTTGGATAGGACAACCTGCTGATACTATTACATGCTGTTACAGTGGGGAGGATGGGTCTTTCCCAAATGTTTTCAGGTAATCTAGTCAAGCAGAAACTCAACCAATGCCCAAATTTAGTGTCTTTGCATTTTTTTTATGTCTTTTGGCAAATGCAGATACAGACAGCAAAGTCCATCCCACCATAACCTGTTGGGAGCTGGTTGGCCTGGACTGGGCAAGGGAATAGCCCTGGGAGGTAACCTGCTCCCGCAGTTGTGGCTCTCCTCCAGAAATGCAGAGTTAGCCCCATCCCAGCATCCACTGGGGATCTCCTCCCAGGAGGAAAGTCCTCCCGACACTGGAGCTGGGAAGCATTGGAAACTCCCCCTGTGCCTTCCTGTCTCTAACAAATGGTGTCTGCAATGAGGGATGCCTGCTGGATTAGCAGCAGGATCCCACACAAACCACACCCTGCCCGCTCACCCTCCTGACCACCAGCTGGTCCCAAAAGCCTGCTGGTCCCTCTGGCAGCTCACAGCCAACACACCTCTTGCCCTGCCACCTTCCCCAGCCCCAGCCTCAATGCTCTTCACTTGTAGGAGCAATGCCAGTCTCCCACTTCACCAGAGAGGCTCCTGTTGCCCCAGGCACCCTCCTCTCCAGCCCCCACTGGGCTCTGCATGGGCAGACCCCCCTCCCAGACACTGCAAGGTGCTGCCAGCACGGACACGTTGCTGGCACGGACACATTTCCAGTCCCTGTCCCCAGTTTGGTGCTGGGAGGTGGCCTGTTGGTTCACAAGGCAAATTCTGGGTGAGCAGGGCTCCCCATGCAGCTCCCAAAAAGTTCAATTTTGTTCAACTTTTCTCATGTCTTTTCCCATTTTTAGCCCAGTTTTCCCAGTGAATGAGCAGGATTTCCAAAGCCTGAGGTGGACAACATACAGCTGGAGCCATGCACACCCAGCCAGGCTGGTCACTGCATCTCACCCACCACGGGGAAAGGAGCTAAAAAGTTTCCTGAGCCAGCAGCAGGCACTGCAGCAGCTCCAGTCTACCTGAGCAAGCAGTGGCCTGCTGGAGCGGGAGAGCTGGGCAAGAGTCCCCAAAGGGACCTGGGCAGCAGGTCCTCAGCAAGCAGGATCACTGCAGTGCAACCCCAAAGCCAGAAAGCCTGCCTCGGAGTGCAGCCCACTGGGGAACTGAGACAAAGATAACAAGGCAGCTCTGACTGTAGACTTTTACCTCCTCTGGTCCTCCCCAGCCCATCCTCTTCATCCTGCACGGGATGCTGCACCTGAACGTTGCAGAGCGTAGAAGAGCAGGGGCAGGAGGGGATGGACACATAGGGTAGTGGTGAGCCAGGGCTGAGCCCCCTCCTGCGCCCGCTGCTCCTGCCCCAGCATGGGGGCAGCACACCGGGGTGGGAGCTGGTGGCTCCAGCTTCTCCTCTCTGGGGAAGGTGCCTTCTCCTGCCCACCTGCCCTGGCTGGGAAAGGGGCTCCATGCCCACAAGGATGAGGCAATAGTCTGAGCGCGGCACACCAGCTCCAGCGGGGACACTGCCCTGAGACCCTCACTCTGCTGGGTGCAGGAGCCTGGGGGCTTGCTCCGCATCCACAGACAGGTCCCTCTCTGCCACCAAGGCTAGAGCCGCCCTGGTCCGTGTCTCCCATCCAGCGAGCCCAGGCTAATTCAGAAAACGTGGAGGTGTCCTGCCTGCCCTTGCCTGATGCAGAGCATTTTGCAGGAGCCGGCCCTGGTGTGCAGGCTCTGGTCTGCTCCTGCTCCTGCTCCTGCTCCTGCTCGACTCCCGCGGTCTGTGCTGCCCTCGCACGGCCGCGCTGCGCGGCGGACTGGGTGCGCTGCGTGGACCCCGCCGGGCTGCACAGCCCCCCGGCCCGGCTCGTCCCGCTGCTCCCCGGCTCGGGGCATTGGTCGTTCCCCGCACCAGGGCTGGGGTGTGTGCGTGGGGTCCCTGATGCAGCCAGCACCGCGGCTCACGGCGCACCCGGATAGCGTAGACCGATGACGGTCCTGGTTTGAAATACATCTCCATCCTCCTCAGCAGAAGCCAACTCCTCATCAACCAAATGCACCAATAGATCCAGGCTGGGCTGGGGGACTATTGCAAAGCCTGCAGGACACCCCCAAACAGCCACGGACTTACTAACACACGCCACTCCTGCTGGTGACATGTCTCGTGGGGACCCCTGCCTCGGTGATGCTGCCTGGGAGCTGCAGCAGGTGCTCTGCACTGGGGCAGCTCACACAGCCCCTTGATGAGGGACAGAGACATCCCTTAAGGGGGGATATGTCCCCCTCTCCCACACCACCCTTTCCTCCTGACACCAAGGAGGAGGCCCAGACCAGCTTCCAGCAAAGAGCTATAACCCATCCGACAGCAACTCCCAGGGACTTATTGGAGATACCAGGTTTATGGCACAATTCATAAATCCCTCTTTTCTTCTCACAAACTTCTTCATCTTCCCTACCATTTCACTCCTCCCCGTGCATACACCCACCACATGGCTCATGCCCCTGCAAATGGCACCGGCTGCTCTGCAGGTGTTGTTTCTCTGGGGGCATTAACAAAACCAGCCATGTACAGGAAAAGATCAGCTTTTCCTGGTGTCTCACCTAAATCTCCAACCCACAGCATCTTCTCCTGGTGCAGGGGTGGCTGTTCCTCCCTTCCTTTCTATATGGGTGAGCTGTTCTCCATCTAGACCTGTCCCTGCTCAAGGGATGCTTGCTATTAATTGCCAGGTCCTCATTTTCCCTGCTTCTTAGCTCAAGCTCCATCTTCTCATGAACCTGTGCCATAGAGGCAGATGCCCTGGATCGCACTGCTCCTTCTCTCCCAAGTGCCCCGCTCTGCTTGGAGCAGCATGGAGCAGCGCCAGCTCAGAAACACTGGCCAAACTGGATGCCTTTTTCCAGCTTGAAAGGTGCTGCCTGAAGCATCATCCTTGGAGGATGTGCCTACAAAATTCAAAACCCTGGTGGAGTTTTGAATGGGGATGGGGTATGGCTTGGCCCCTCTCAGGAAATCTCTGTCTCACAGAGACATCCTCTGTGATGCCTGCCTGTCCCTGAACCCAGGCAGGTCCCTGTCCTGCCCAGGACGAGGGCTGTCACCTGCCACAGCCCACACAGCACCGCTGACATTCCCAACACAGTTTTTCTGACTCTTTTCCTTCAAAAACTTGGCTCTCCAGAGTAATTTTTTGCTCGGAGGAAACACTCTGAACAGATACCCCCCCAAAGCTCTGACTGGTTCAGGGTCCCACCACAAGTGGCAAAGGCCCTGAGCATCAGGGACCCAGGACACCTGGAGCATGGAGGAGAGGTGTCCCTGTCACCTACTGTAGGACAAGCCACCTTGACGTCCCCGGCATTAGATATCACAGTGCTCTTTGTCACCAAGGGAGAAGGAGCAGCTTTTGGGGATTTGAAGCCTGATGCTGTCCTCACCCCCGCCGTGACTTTCTCAGCAGTGAAAGAGGGGTCACACGTTGCCCAGGGAAGCTCCAGTTTGATGGGTCGGAGTTACTGGGAGCTGCTGGTCCTGTGCAGCCGGGAAAGGGGAGAGAAGGCGCAGGGCTGCAGCCAGCCCCGGAGCCCAGAGGAGGCAGATGCTGCCCGGGAAGCGAAGCTCAGCCCTGGTCTGCAGCCGGGAGAGGGCAGCCGCAGCCCGAGCAGCGGAGCTGGGAAGGCTGCTTGCAGCCTGGGCATCGGCGGGGACTGCTCCTGCTCCCCCCCGCAGCCTCCCAGCCCTTGCTGAGCACCCCCTGGTCCAGCTTGGGGGCTGCTGCTGTCCCTGGGGCTGTGCACACAACGGTGCAGTGCCCCCGGCCCCGTGCTCGTCCCCGGGGTAAACCCCCCTCCTCCAGCAATGCCACTCCATAACGGAGCAGAAGATCCATCAGGATGGAGGGCTTTGAGCACTGGGCTCTGAATCTCCCCATCTTGCCCCCATTTCCCAGCTCTGCTCCATGCTGCAGCATCACCCAGAGACCAACGGCACGGATCCAGGCTCACAGGGGCAGGAGCAACAGGGCTTTTCACATCAGCGTAAAGACCTTTCCCATCCCATGTGGGCCACAACCAGGAAAAGCCTCCAGGAGCATGTGTGTAAGAAGAGATCCCATCCTGCCCTGATCCACAGCCAGTAGCAGGTCCCAGGGATGGCTCCCCTCTGATTTTACACCAGCCTGGGGGGTCAAGGAGGCCTCTCTGGAGACAACCTGCCAAGAGCCAGAAGCAGGGCCGGGGGATTATTTGCGCTGGTCCAGGAGGCACAGCAGAAGCATCTCCAGACGGAGAAGGCAGGTTTGCCACGAACAGCAGCATCACTTTGGCTCTGCTGAGATTTGCTGGGGAGATGGAGAGTTGTTCTGCTAAGGGACCAAAGTACAGGTACACGAGGGATATATCCCTAGGTCTGAATAACCAAAAGCCAGCCTGTAGTCACTGGTGGCTTTTGGGAAGCAGCTGAGCCTCGTCCATGGGCAGGGTCTCCTTGTGCAGCACCCAGGGGATGGCTCTGCGGACAGCATCCAGTTGCCAAGGGCCAGCACCCGGGAGATGCTGCCCAGAGCCAGGAGAAAAATCCACCCTCCATAACAGAGGGGAGGAGAGGTGGAGTCCAGCAGTGTCTGGAAGGAAACATTCCAGTTTTTCCTTTGGAAATAACTTCTCATGTTCCACTTCTCGGAGGTTTTTTTTCTTGCTATCTCATGCTATAAATTTCATGTCTTCAGAAAGTCAGACTCAAATGTTGTCATGGTCCTTCAGTGAATCCCTGCCTGGATTTTCTTTTGGTGGAAAACACAGAGACTTAAGATGCCTAAACATAACAAAACTAATATCAAGCTCTAAAACGCCTCCCTACAGGCAGCCCTCTGTGCCCTCCACAGATTTAACTCTCTGGGGCTAAAACCACCCTTGTCAATGATTTCAGACCAAGTGCTTAGTCCTGAGTGGTGGACTCTGCCACCCAGCTGCCTGCTCCGGGAGGAGGGCTGCCAAATCGCTCTGGGTTTCAGGAGCTGGCTCGCCTCCCTCTGTTTATCGGCTCTCTAGCATTTTCTCCCTTTAATAGCAAGCAGCCCAGTGAGCCGCATGACTCCACCGGGAGCAGGAACCCTCTGAGCACCAGGACGTTTTGTCTCATGTTCCCAGGTCGCTGGCTGGTGATTTTGGACTGAGGTCCCTAAATGCCAGCCCAGCCCCTGCTGCTGCCAGTCAAGTCCTGGCAGAAGGATAGCCCCTATAAATAGCGGTGTGTACAATGCCTCCTCTCTCTCTCCTTCACTTCAGCTGCAAGTTTGCCTGTGTCTTGCAGCGTCCAGTGCTTTGCATGCTGCCACCCGGGTGTTTGCAGTGCACAGCAGTGGGGAGCAGCTGGGGTGGCTCCAGTCTCCATCTGGGTGCCTGTCTCCAGCCACATAGGGAGGGATTCCCTGTCCTTAGCAATCTCCAATCCTTAAGCCCCATCCATACAGCAACCATGGTCACCACTGTGGTGTTCTCTCCAGGACGAGGACCTGCCACAGCAGCAGGACTGGAGCAAACTGCATAGAGCTGCTTGCCATGGGCAATGAAATGCTGGGGTCCTGCAAGTCCAAAGAGCAGGTGAGTCCCGGACTCTGTGCATCAGGGTGGCAGCTGGGCTGTGTCCCCCGTATCTCCTTTCCCAGGATGACAGAGGTGGATGAAGAGAAAGCCCTGGAGCAGGTATGCAGCTATGGAGACCTAGGGCAATGTGTATTGCTGTTTCACAGAGCAGAGATGAAGAGCCAGGGAAGATAAGACCAGGCTGGGACATCCATGTGCCAGTGCAGTTAATGCCTGCGGTGTGACATCAGGCTGGGTGTCCATCAGCAACCTCTCCTTGCATGGTGTGGCTGGACACGTCTGGGACAAGCCACTCTGACAGGACGAGCATCAAGTGGCACCGAGCATCCCGCCATCCTGCTGCAGGGCAGGACTGCTCTCAGCTGCAGGACAGCCGTGTGAATCAGAGCAGAGCAGGGCTGGCAGGGCAGGAGCCGCGCTGCAGCGCTTGGGGTTTTTACGACCTTCTTTTCACAGCGTGGGCAGCCCGAGCTGTGACCATAATAAATAAAGCGACAGCTAGCGAGCAGAGCTCTCTGGTTTCCTGTACACCTCAGGCTGGCCAGGGTAAACACACAACAAGCCTGCACTTCAAATGGGGCCGTGCCCACTGCACGTCAGCCAGAGCCCGGCCACATGCCGAGCCAGCGCAAGCAAAGCCGCTGAGCAAGAGGCTTCACAGGACAGGTCCCATGCAGGGAAAAAAGGCCGGTGCCGACTGGCACAGCCCCATTGCCTTGTGATGCCCTGCACCCAGCAGGCACCTGCACCTCTGGAAGTCACCCGTGCCTCTGGGACATGACGGACAAGTCACTGGGGCTGGGCACTGGGGCATGTGTACGCCCTGTAATTACCCCAGCCCCATCCATGCCCAGGATGCACTACCACAGAGCATCCCCAGCCAGGCAGTGCTGGTATGGGTACTGGGGCAGGAGAGACTCCGCACCACTGGCCAGCCCTGCACTGGAGGGGATGCACCCTGTGGCACTGCCCTCCGCACAGAAACCATGGGAGGACACCGCAGCCTCCAGCTGCCCTTGTCTCCAGTCCCCACAAGCCTTTTCCATCCGTCCATCTGCTCCACGTGCACCATGCAGGCAGCAATCCATCAAGTGCTAACACATCCAGCGTGGCTAAGGACCGCCATCCCCGACCCTTGGCGCATCATCATGACACGGCACCTGCACGTCAGGGTGACATACCTCATTTCGAGTTTGGTCCCATCCCAGCGCTCGAGCTTCTGATCCCAAACCTCCCAATCTCTCCACCCCGTCCAGCAAGATCCTGTCGGTGGGAGCCCTGTTCATGGATGTGGCTGACTCTTCCCAGCAAACAGCTCGGGGCACATCTGAGCGGATACGGGCAGCAAGTCAGGCAAAGCCATGGGCTGGGAGGGAAAGCAATGCACACCCCTACATCCTCGGTTCAGTGGGGTTTGTGATAGTCTGCAATAAGCCCCAGCCACCTGCTAGTGTGTCCAAGTCTCAACCTGCCTGGACAAGAGCCAGCAGCTCCCTCTCTGGCCTGGTCTCTGCTCAGAGGAGAGGGAGAGGGGAAGAGAGGCCCTGCGGTCCCCAAATTCAGTCCTTCTGGGGTGCTGAGTGGGGTACCAGCTGCTGGACGGGATGCTGCAGCCAGCCTGTGAGAAGTCCTTTTGTAAACTCTTGTGCCAGCGCAGAACGGAGGAGCCAGGAGGTGCGTGGCTGTCGCGATCCTCGTCCGAGCCCGAGGATGGAGCAGCGGAAGGGCCACAATGTCACAGCTGCTGAGCGTGCCAGCCTCGCTCACCCTGTGCCAGTCAGGTGCAGAGGAGTCCTGTCCCGAGGACTCCAAGGTGGACGTAACCCCACCAAGCACTGTGCTCACCTGGCAGATCCCATACCACCCCTGCCAAACCTGCTCCTTCTTCACCCAACATTGCAGCTCGCTAGCTCTGCTCAGAGCTGGTGGCCCAGCAAACCCCAGAGCCCCACCGCACCCCTTGTCCCAGCGCCCCAGTGGGGTGTCTGTCAGCTCCAACCCCCCCACACAGAGACCCCTCCAAATCAAGCTCTGCTCTCAGCTTCCCAGCTGGTGGCCCCAGCCCTGCGGAGATGGGGGATTCCCCGGATCCACAGCTCTGCTCAGCTCTCCAGCGCTGCAGCGGCAGAGAAAGCAGCGTGTGGCTCCCGGCCAATGCTGGCGCCAAGCAGCCCAGCTCCCGGCGCCCAGTGAGCACCACGAAGCATTGGGGAAAGCTCAGGGTCTGCTCCCGGGGGAGAACCCACGGCCAAACGCTTGCTGCAGCCCGCCCAGCTCCTCTCCTTCCAGAGGGGCTGATCTGCAAGATGCTCGGCATCCCTCAGCTCGCACGGACTGCAGAGCGCAGCTTAGCGTGGGGAGGCGGGAAGGGGAAAGTGAGAAGCTGGATGGAGAAAACCTCTCTCTGCTCAGGACCAGCCCCTCCTGCATTCCCAAGCTCCCAAAATCCACGCGAGCCACTAGCTAAGGGCAGATGTGAGCAGGCTGGTGGGACCAGACCCCTCCTGAAAGCACCTGAGAGGCCATGTGAGCTGACTCAGGGAGGGACATCCCCAGCCCTGGCACGGCCCCAGCTCTTGCAGCACAGGCGGGACAGATCCGGCCACATGTGGCTGGCGAGGTGGCAGCTCAGGCCACGAGCCCTTGTGCCGCACTGGGCTGTTCCTCGGGTGATGTGGGCACCGAGCCTCAACCACAGCTGAGAACAATACCCGCGGCGCGGCTGGGAGCCGGTGCAGGCGCTGGGCCGCGTACAGTCACCCCACAAACGGCCTTCACCTCTCCTAAAGTCCGTTATTGTAGGGTTGCATGGGAGGGCTGGGACGAAGGAAGACACCAGTTCATTACTGCAGGGTTACACAGGAGGTGAGGAGACTCACGGGAGTGTTATTGTGGGGTTGCAGAGGTATGCCAGGACACGGGCAACGATCGGTTTGTTATTGTAGGGTTGCAGAGAGGGGCTGCCACCCCGTCTAGTCCTGCCAGGCTGCAGAGCAGTCTGTTATTGCAGGACTGCCAAAGCGGTACGGCGTGGGTGCTGCACACACCCGGGGCACGTGGCCCTTATCTCCGTACAGGCGCAGTGCCCAGGTGGAGAGGGAAATGCTGGGTGTGTCCCAGGGCTCCAGCAGTGCCAGCCCCGACTGCATCACCCAGGGTCACTGGCTTGTCCCAGGGGGACCCCAAGACCACGCTTGGCCCCAGGTGCCAGGGGAGGAGAAAGGTGCCAGTGGGTCTTCACCAGCCGGTTTCCCGTTGCAGAGTTTCAACATGTTCTTTTTTCCTCCAGAAAATTTTCACTGTGATAAAACTGCACAACAAACCCATTTCCATGGGAAGGCAGGTAGAGAGGTGCTGCAAAAGGGGCACACAAACACGCACCGAATGCCGTGAGGAGGCACGAGCCTTTTCTTCAGCTCAGGAACACAAGCCCCCGGGCCAGATTTCACCCTGCGTGTTCCCCATCAAATAAACCACTATAAAAATAAACCCCGAAGAAATGCCCCTCCCAGGGGCAAGGGAAACTGAGTCACAGGCAGGACCTGCCTGCCTCGACTCCTCCGGGTTGCAGGGAGGGGGGCAAGCAAGGCTGGCGAGTGCAGGAGGCGCTGCCCCCCGAGGGCACCGGGGAGGGCTGTGTCCCCTGGGGGGGTTCCCTGCGCCCCGGGGGGATCCTCGTGCTCTGGGGGGGCCACCGTGCACCACTGCGCCCCGGGGGGATCCCGAGCCCAGCGCCCGGGGCGGAGCGGGAGGACGGGGGGGGGCGGTGACCGCGCACCCCGGGGCGGGGGGGGGGACGACTGCGCACCCCGGGGGGGCCGCGGGGAACGGGCGCGGGGCCGTCCCGGGTGCGGGGGGCGGCTCGCAGACAGGAAGCGTCCCGGGGCGGTGGCGGCAGATTGGCAGCGCCTTGCTCCAATGGAGCGGCGGCGGCGGCTCCGGCGGCTTCGCACCGCCCGCGCTCCCGGCCCCAGCCAGCCCGGCGCGGGCGCCCCGCCGCCGGCCCCGCTCTCGCTCCCGGCCCCGCTGCCGGCTCCGGCCCCGCTCCGCCGAGCGCCATGGACACATAGCCGCGGCGCCCCGCAGGAAGGTAGGAAACCCTCCCCGTCCCCCCTCCGTGTCCCCCTCCCCCCCGAGGGGAACGGCTCGCCGCCGCCCCGACGCCGCGGTGAGGGGCGCGCGGCTGCGGGCAGGCTGCCGGCGCCGCGCAGGCAGGCGGCTCCCGCGGCTGTTTGCTGCTCGTACGGGGAAAGTTGGGCGGGGGGGAGCTGTCCTCGCAGAGTGGCTGGCGGGGACGTGCTCTCCCGCTTCCCCCCGCCTGCCTGGGGGTCCCCGGTGCTGCTCCCCCTTCTCCACCCGGCGCGCCTCCGCCTTTGCCCGGAGGTGCTCGGGGGATAGACGGGAGTTCCCGGGGTGGGATCTTTGAGCCCCTTCCCCAGCCTCCGCAGGCGCTCCCCGCCACCTCGCCCGAATTTGGATCTCCTCCCCCGTCTCCGGGGGGAGTTTTCTGGAGAAAGGCTGGAACAACACCAGGCAAAGCACCCCCCTGGCAGGGCCCCCTCTTCTCCTGGGGGGTCCAGCGAGGGAAAAGCTGCTCCCAATTACGAGAGGCGTGGAAAGAGGCGCTTTCCCATGCGCGGGCACTGGCAGGGCTCTCTGCCTGCCTTGTCCCTCCTCGCGCTGGGATGCCATCTCAATCACGACTTCTCCATCCTCTGCCAGCCCCTGCGGGTGCCGAGCCCCGGGCTGTGCCCACTGCCACCCTCGCAGGCTGGCCATGTCACCCCCTGGGTCCCCTCTGAGCTCTGTCTCCGGGCTGGCTCTGGGCATCAGAGGAGGCTGGGGAGCTGAGCTGGGCTCGGACATCGCTGTCAGCAAACCAAGACCCCACTGTGACGGGGCCTAGGGGTGCCTTGGAAACCTCATTTTCCTTGTGCTTGGTCTCCATGGGGAGAAACCCAGAGCTGCCGCAACTCATGAACGTCTTGTCATGCCCGAACCGGTGTTGGACCGACCAGCACTGGTGGCGTAGCCGGTCCCAAGCTGCGCGGGGCTGGCCAAGCGCCTCAGGTGCCAGGAGGTGCCCGCTTCTTGCAGGCTGCAGCCACGTCTGGCCGCCGCGTTTGCAGGAGGAGGTGGGGTGTTTGCACTCTGCCTGTTTATAGGAGGGCAGGTCGCAGCGTGGTTACGCACGGGGCTGCACGGAGCCCACGGCATCCCAGCCTGGCACAGGGCAGAGAAGCCTCACGGGGAGCTGCGAGCTTGCGGAGGTCCCTCCTGGGGCAGGGACAGGGATGGGACATGGCCACCAGTCCCCCCAGCACCCACGCACCCTCTGCTTCACGAACTTGGCCCTTTTTTTGGGGAGTGAAAGAGGTCATGTCTCCTCTCCGGAGAGTTGTGAACTGACCTTGGCAGCCAAAATGGGACTGGAGTCGGGGGACAGGGGCTGAGCGGTGACAGCGGGGATGTGCGCAGGGCCGGATGTCACCAGCGGTGGGTGAACAGGGGATGAGGGGTGCAGTAGGGTGGTGGGGAGGAGTCCCTGGGGGGTGCAGCTGAAGCTGAAGCCAGAGGCTGCCTGCAGGAAGCTGGATGAAGAGCAGCTCTGCTTCTGCCCTGCCTCCTGGTCCATGAACAGGAACCTTGCGGGGAGGGGAAAACTTGACTTGATTATGTCTGATAAGCCACTTTTTCCCTGTCCCAAAGAGCTGTCCCGTCGGTGGGGGGAGGAGGATGCTTGGCTGAGTGCGGGCCCTGTTTGTGAAGGATGAATGAATGACTCACGGCACGGCGAGTCTCCTTGCTGTCTTCATCGTGGCAGCAGCGGCGGTTCCCTTTTGCAGCTGCTGGCTTTATCAGAAGCCATCCTGCTGGGTGGGCGCCCGGGCAGCCCATGCCTCCATCCTCCAGCCTGCAGGTACCCTGCCTCCCCAGCCCTTCTCCCCTGGCTTGCCTGGACCATCCTGAGTGGGGAAACCTCCACGGACAGTGACAGTGCACGGAACCCTTACCTGCCATGAACTAGCTGAGCACTTGGTTCAAACCCTCTCTTTCTGCTCCGCTGGTGTTCAGAGGCGACTCCAGACTCTTCCTGCTCACGCAGGGTTCAACCTCCCTCTGGTTTCCTGCCGAATGCGTTCCTGGAGAGCTGATTCCCTCGTGTGTTCGTGCCAACATTGTGCTTTTAGTTCAAGACCTCTTCTCCCTCTCTGGTGTTTACCCTGCTGTATTTATAGCTTCCTCGTTAGGTTAAGCAAGCCGAAGGATTCTTGCCGCTTCTTCTCCCGTGGGTTTGGCGGTGGAGGAAAACCCTTTGCGAGATGCTTCCCGCAGGAGGGGGCAGGTGCTGGCTTGTGGCTCTGCTTTTCTCCCTTCAGAAAATCTTGGCACCTCTCCCAGCTTGTTTCCCCTCTTCTCGTTCAGGCGTGGGAGAGGGTGGCTCTGCCCCTGCCGAAGATGTAACCAATGATGGAGCTTGGATGGGATGGGAGCTCATCCCTAGGGGCGATGCGACGGGGCCTTGCCAGCATTTGGGATGCTGATACAAAGCCAGCATCAGGAATTAGCCCTGGGATGTCTGGGGTGACTTGTTGGGATGTTTAGAGAGCTTTTGGTTTTTCTAAGTGTTCCTGTGGTTACGACAGCATCGCATGTGTGAAAATCACCAAATCTCTCCAGACGGGGATGTAGTGACCTTGCAACCTAAGTTCCTACCAACAAATCTCTCCGCACCTCCTGACGATGGTTTTCTTCTCCCATTCAGGCTGTGAAGGTGGGGAAGGGTGCCGATGCCTTGCAGTTGTGGTTGAGTCGTCTTCTCCAACAGCCAGATTCCCATGGACCATTTCCATGGAAAAAGGAAAATTCCTCTCAAAATTAGAAGCAGGTTTGCAGCGTCAGGGATCAGTGTGTTAATAGGAATTATCTCTCGAGTCTGGCTGCTTCCCAGGTCTCTGAGTCACCCTGGCACGGGGGTGGGACGGGGTGAGCTTCAGGCTCTTTTGGACAGTCACAGCACCCACAGCCCCAGGAGCATGTGCTGGGCTCTCCGGTACAGGCAGAGGGCTGGTCTGAAAGGTGCAATTCTTCCTTCTCTCCAGTCGTATGAGTCTGGGACATGGAAAAAAACCTGGCAAACATCTCCTCCTCTGGTGTTTGGGGTGGGGGAGGTCCAGGAGAAGAGGGACAAGAAGTCTGTCAAAACCTGATTCACCTCCGTCCTACTGGGACCATGCGCTGTGGTCACATCTGAACAGCGGAGCTTGGGCTTGCTCCAGCAGGGATTGGTCCTTGCTGAAAAAGCTTACAAGGGATTTCGGAAGGGTCTGGCCAGGGGAAGGTCACATCCGCTGGTGCCCTGCTCATACACATTTCCGGAAGATGCTTTTGGAGAGGACAAGCAGGCTGGAGAGACCTTGGGTGAGATCTGGCGTGGTCGGACAGGGGCTGGCCCGTGCACGTGGCGATGGCCAGGGGACCGCAGGTAAGACCATGCGTCAACCAAGAGAGGGGAGGTTGCTGAAAGCGTTTTGGAAATCAAGCCGGGGCTCCCCAGAGGCTGCTCGGCTCTAGTCCCCTGCTCTCAATACGGAGATGGCCAAGATAGAAACAGCCTAATAAAAACTGTTATGGACCTGCAGAGATGGCCTTGTAGGGAGAGGTGGAAAAGTTTAGGGCTCCTTCATCTAATGAAATCCTGATGGTGGAAAGAAGGTAATTTTGGGCATCTTCTGGTTTACCCCACCTCCTGAAGTGAAAACAAGGGAAGCTGAGCCTTACTGGAAAGCCGATGCTGGCGATGCACTGAGGGGAAGAGGGGATGGGAGAAGCTGCCAGTTTCGGGGCAGCATCATCTCTGTGGCAGCTTGGGGAAGTCTTCCGACTTCAGCAGAAAGGGACTGGCCCCAAGTCCCGTCCCACCACGGGGAGCCCTGAACAGGGCTCAGGGCTGCCGCCTACCATCCTGCTGGCAGCCCTAAGGGGTGTTGATGTCCCTGCAGAAGAGCACGTGGGAGGCAATGGAGCTGGCACGGTATCCCTAGAGCACGTCCCCACGGGCTGGTGTGCCAATGCCCATCCAGCTGTTTCCTTCGCCTTCCTGTGCTTTCACCAGCCCCTTCCTTTGGGACTGAAAACTGCGCATGCTTCATCCTGGCCAGACCGATAACCGCAGCTGGAGCCAGGGACCTCGCCAGCACGTCTTTGATGAAGGTCGGCACGGGCATCAGTGCCTCTTGAATTCAGTAACACTGTGAAAGGCGCGATTCAGCCCTCACCTTCCTGCAAAAGTAGCTAGGAAAAACCAAAAAGCGCTGTCATGCAGGGTCTCCATCATGGGCTGGCTCAGCACCGTGCCGCTGTTGCGACAGAGCTCCGACAGCTGTGCTGCAACAGCCCCGCAAAGGTCCCCAGGGATGGCTCAGCCGCGATAGCCCGGCTTGGCTTTGTGAAAGCCACTGTCACGCAGGGTGCCCGGGCCAGCTGGCATCTCCCCAGACTTTCTTGCAGGGCCACAGCCAGCCCCGAGCCCCTGGGGAGGTCTGCAGGAGCCTTTCCTTTGCTTTCCATGAGTTTTGCCCGAGGCCTCAAGGCTTAGGAGGAGCTGGTGGACCCAACCAGCTATTGCTCCATCCTCATCTTGCAAGGACGAACACGCAACCCTGGGGGGTTCCTTGGTGCTTCTGCTACTTTTGATTTTTTTTTTTTTAGCTCCCGCGAGGCTCCCGGGGAGCTGTTTTGTAGCTCTTCTGAGGCTGGTCCACCCCATCCTGGCTTTGAGTTTTGCAGCTTTGTGGCATGGCTGTGCCCAGGGAAGCATCCCTTTTCCCTCAGCGTCCCTGATCCTGCACCCGGCTCCGTTCCTCCTCTCCAGATGGGGCTGTGCCTGGGGTCCTTGTACCCCGAGCACCCAAAAAACAATTCGGTGTCTCAGGCTCCCCGGCTGCTGTCTTCCTCCTCCCTGCAGTGCCAGGGGCAGGTGGTGCACACAGGGAGCAGAATGCGGCCCCCCCGGGTGCCTGTGATCGCGTGGGGAGCAGCGAGCAGCCGGTGTGAACTCCGGAGGGACCAATCTCTGGGAGCATTCTGTTGACACAGCTCTCAGTCTGCTGCACATCCCCATCCCTCTTTCCCACCTGGAGGCTGCAGATACATGCCAGGGTCTCTGGCAGCTCCAACATCTGGGTGGTTTGCCCTGGAGATGCCTCGGAGGGGTCTGCTTGGCCGGCGAGGTGCTGAGGTTCAGACTCGGAGCGGTCCGGGAGGACGATGCTGAGATGCCTGGTCTTGGATGAAGCAGGGGTGGTGCTCGTGCTGAACCTGGGATGGGGTAAGGACATAAGCGAGGCAAGGTCTGTGGAGAAGCTCATCTCAATTTTCAGCCCTGGTGTGCAGCTGGAAGAGCAAGACGGGTGCTGGGGCAGTGTGTCCTGCTGCATCCCCAGCCGATGTCCCCATGAGACGTGTCTGCGGCAGGGCAGTTAACGGTGAGCAGGTCTGGCTGTGCACAGAGGATTTTCTTCCTCCAGTGCCTGGAGAGGTCCTTGAGGGCTTTTTTTCCCTTATTTTCCCCATCTACCAAGGGCAGAGGGACTGTGCAGCCACGTTTAACCCTCTTGGGGGACACAGGGGACCTCAGCAGCGCTGCCGGCAACGTGGCCACTGGCATCTCCATCGGCAGCAGCGTTTTGGGGATGGCAGCGAATGCCTCTCCACCATCGCTCACCGCAACCAGAGGAGGGTGGAGCGGAGTCGGAGGCAGCTTTTGCGGCCAGCTCTATGAATTTCCAATTACCGGCTTGCCTTGCCACCACACGAGAGGTTCCTGCACCTAATTTTTGGTGAAACGATCCATTTTTCTCAGTAATTTAATAGCGTGGGCAGGCTGCTTGCTGACGGAGAGCCAGCAGCCAGCACCGAGGAGCCTGCGTGCCGGGCTGCCGGCCGTAACCACCTTCCCTGGGCGACACAGGAATGCTGACCTAATAGAAAAGACATTTAAAGAGGAGTTTTGGAGAGTTACTCGGCTCGGATTCGGCTCACGCGCACGGCTGCCGGCTGCAGCGGGGTCTCTCCGTGCCCTGGCAGGTCCCAGGGACCAGCATGGGTGGAGGGGACATCCCTGATGGGAGCCGGGCACTAGGGCATGAGCCCTCCCGGCCGGCCGTCGGCACAGCAGCTGCTTTTTTCTCTGGAAAAAAAAGGCTGCTTTGGGGAGGCTGTTGCAAGTTGTGAGTTGAGGCTGGGTTCAGCTCCTGGCTGCGGCTCTTCCAGGGCTGGAAAAGCCGTGGCGTTTCGCTCTGACATTTTCCAAATGAGATGTTTTGATTTTTGTTTTTTTTTTTTAATTTTATTTTATTCCCCACCCCAAGGTAATGTTTGGAAGCCAGATTTAGCTCGATTTAACTCAAACCATTTTAAAAAAGTAAAACCGCTGAAAACTAAACAAGGCCTATCATTTAGAACAAAATGTTTTGGTTTTCATTTTCCTTTTGGCACGAAAAACACAAACTTTTTTTTTTTTTCCATTTTCCTCTTGATCCACAAACAATTTTATTATACTTTTTTTGTTCCTTCTGGTTGTTTCCTTAGACCATGTTGTGCGCCATGGCTGGGGGACAGGCGAGCCCCGCTGCTATTCCCGGGGGGACGGTGGTGCGAGGACGGGTGCTTCGCCATGGAGGTCGGAGGGATTTTGCAAAGGCGAGCGGGAGCCGGTCTCCCCGCTGCCAGCACTGACTCAGCTGGGAGCCCCTTGTGGAAAAGGGAGGCCCCCGGGCATGGGATTTGGGTCTGTCCCGGCTCTCCTAGGGCAGTTTGAGCCCCGGGGCTGAGCCCTGCTGGAACCTGGGCTTGGGCACGGCCATGCCGCGGGTGCTGTGCCCTGCTGCTGGGCATCCCCGCAGGGAAGGGCAAGCGCTGGCATTGCCTTCTCTCCTTGTTTATTCAGGTTTAAAATTAATCTGACCTTCCCCCACTCAGGCTTGCGCAAACACGGTGTGTCCCTGAGCGGGCAGCTCCCACCGGCCCAAGGGGAGCTCTGTCTGTCCCCGGCTTGTGCCGTCACTGTCCCCTCTGGGTGAGGTCCCTGCCAGGACCCAGGTCCTGGGGGTGCCAGGCGATGGTGGGGTGCCAGCTCTCGCTGTCGGTGCGCCAGCCCCCTCCCAGCAAAGGCACCTCTGGCCGTAAATCAGGGCACGGTTAATCCTTCGGTGCAAGCTGCCAGGAGGCTGGGTGCCCAGATCCGGCATCTCGGGGCTGGGCAAGGGGTGGCTCGGCTCGGATTCGGCTCACGCGCACGGCTGCTGGCTGCAGTGGGGTCTCTCCGTGCCCTGGCAGGTCCCAGGGACCAGCATGGGTGGAGGGGACATCCCTGATGGGAGCCGGGCAGGAGCCCATGTGCGGGAGCCAGGGATTGTTCCCCCGGCCTTGACCCCCTCTGTCGCCTGCTGACCCAGTCCTGCATCCTCCATCCTTCGCAACATCTCAGCTCTCCGCTCTGCCCCAGCCTCACCGGGCTGTTGGCCAGGCAGGGAGCAGGGAAGGGATGATGGCGAGCAGCGTCGGGGCCAGCCCTGGTGCATAAGCAAGCACCCGACTCATCCACCACCTGATTTTATTTTATTCCCCTCTCAGTGCCTCGCTGCATACCACAGCCGTGCTTTTTATAGCCCCCAGCTGCAGCCTCGGCGTGCTCCCGGCCAGCTCCCTGCTGCGGCCCCGCTCGTTCGGTGCCAGCAGCCCCGGCCGGGGCGGGGGACGGACACCGTCCCCGGGGTCCCCGCAGCGGTTCAGCAAGAGGAGAGCCCGGGCTGCGGAGGAAGGCAGATAATTAAAGCCTAACCCGAAGCCGCGCTCCCGTGCCGGCGGAGGCATTTAAAGAGCTGCATTAGTCACCCCCACCGTCGCAGCCGGCGCGTGCCGCCTGCCAGGTCGAAGGCCAGCGGTGGTGGCTGGTCCCTCACCGTCCCCTCTGGTGCTGCCCACGGGTGTTTCCAGCCTGCCAGAGCCGCCGGCTCCTTCCATGAGCCAGTTTGCTCTGCCTGGGGGGGGTGTCAGCGGTCCCCCCTCCACCCCCAGTCATCCCCCCGGCTCCGGCAGGGTTGCATTGCTATGAGAGAGATTAGAGGGAGGTTAGAGGTTCCTGCCCGCTTCCCCGGAGCGCTTTTACGAGTGTCTGGGACTTGTTGCCGCGTTTGCACATCCCGCAGCCATTTCCGTGGCTGGGATGCTGCTACAGGGTCTGGAGTGAGGAGCAGGAGATGGGATGTGCGGCTTTGTCGCAGGCTGCGTGCCTGGAGCATCCCTGTCGGGATGCAGGGTTTGCAGAGCAGGGGCGGCCGGCCAGCGGGCAGGGAACGAGCATCCTCACTGGGAAGCAGCGCGGGGAGACACTCGGCAGTTCCCTCCCCATGCTTTCTCCAGACGTGATTTCACCGCGACAGGGAGGGAGTGTGGCCAAGGGACGGGCCCTGCTCGCCCTGGCAGCACCCGGCTCGCTTGCCGGGGCGTTAGTCATTTGGGCCATAGCTGGGGACGGGGTGTGCCCGGGGTCCCCACGAGCCGGGGAGATGAGGGGCTTGGTGAGCCTGCACTTTTGGGATGCCGCCAGGGAAGAGGCAGAGGGATGGAAGGATGGATGGGGGGACTTCTGGGCTCACAGCCCACTGTCCCCCTCCTCGCTGCCCTGGGGAGGGGGCAGAGGGTGGCAGTGAAGCCAGATGTGCGCCGGGCATCTCTGGCCAAGCAGGTGGGGCCAGGACAGGGCCACCTTTGCTGGGCTGATGCCTACGGCTGGTCCCCGACCTCCTGGTGTGACTTTTTGGAGCTGGGCTTGGCAGCATGAAGGCAGAGGGGCTGTTGTGGGGAGGCAGCATCCTGCTGCAGGCATGTATCTGGGCACATGTCCCAAGGAGGGGGCTTCTGCAGAGGTTTGCAGGTCCCTGGGGATCGGGGGGAGACCCCAAGGTGCCGGGGAGCCGCATGGGACCCTGCCACGGCCCCTTGCCCTGCGCGGGCAGCGGGGGTGTTGGGTGCCGGGGCTAATTTTAAACCTCGGCTAAAACACCGTCTGGCTTGTTCTGCCTCCGGCGGGGAGGCAGGGAGAGGCCAGGCAGTGAAATGCCAGTGGTGCTGCCATGTGTCTGCTGCCAAGCAGCTGGGGCCGGGCAGCCTTGCCTGCAGGCAGGCAGGGGAAGGCAGGGAGCTGCGGGGGTGTGGAGGAAGGGATGTGCAGCGGTGGGGTGGGTTTTCTGGAAGCGCCAGCTGTCATTTTAACCCCGTGCGGGTGGCTGCAGAGAGGGGGCCTCCCAAATCTGCTCCCACCTGAAGGTGCTGGGCTTCACCCAGTGAAGGTTGGGGTCTCGCCGGCAGCACCCCAGTGCTTGGGCGAGCTGGGGGTGGCCAGGGGGGCTGTGGGAAGAGGGAGCTGCTCGTGCTGCCGGCCAGGTGCCGAGCATGCCGGGAGAGGGGAAAGCCTCCGAGACTCGTTCAGAAACAAGGCTGCCCTTTTATTCTCCTTTACGACTGCATTTTAATATCCACAAACACCCCTCCCTCCCCGGGCTGCTGCCAGCAGAGCCTGTATCGCCTGCGCCTGGCCTGCCGAGAAACCCCGGCCAAACCCTGGGCCCCAGCATGGGAGAGAGGATTATTTTCCCCCCCTCCTTTTTTTTAATATATGTTTTCTATAGCTCTAATTAGACGGGCTTGAGCCCCGGCCAAAACAAACACACCTGGGGGAGCCTCGCCTTACAGACCCCATCTGCTGTGTCGAGGGCTCTGCTCCCTGCACAGCCGCTGCTTGGCCCCTTTATAGGGGAGGGGGCTGCTGGGAGGGGGGGGTAGGACCGCTCCTACGCCAAGCCACCGAACAGCCTCCGCGGAGGAGGAGAGCCCAGCGAGGCGGCGCGGGGAGATGGTGCAGAGGCAGCGGGGGCACCTGGCGGAGACCCGTCCCACGGCAAGACCCCCGTCCGGCGTGGAGCTGAGGTATTCTCCCCCCCGCCACCAGTGCTGCTGAGGTGGCACAGGGCTCTGCGCCCACTGGGACAGGATGCTGCGGAGAGTAGGGGGGATGCAGTGCGTAGCAGCCAGGTTTTGCCCTCCTGGGGTGACAGCATGGGTACATCAAGGGGTCACAGCCCCCAAAATCTGCATGTGCCCGGGGGGTAGGATGCGGGGGCTCCCCAGCGTGTCCGGGTGCATGTCGGGCTGCGGGACCACCTACCCGGTGACACCCATCCAGGCACCGTTCGGGAAAGCGAGCAGGGGACGTCAGTGTGCCAGGCCACGACAATGGCTTGCACTGACAGCCAAATCCACGCTGGGCTGAGCTTCGCGTGCTTCTTCCCGCAACTGCTGGCTTTCTTGTGGGGCTTTTCGTCTGGGCTTTTATCCCTCCGGTTGTTTCAGGGGCCACCCTGAAGCCCCCATTGCCAGCAGGCTGAGCAGCGCCAGCACCCTCACTCCGGGGTCTGGCGGGTCCCACATCACACCTGTGCCGAGCTGGAGCTGAGGGAGCTCTTGGGGGTCTCTGCTTGCCCACATTGGAGTCCCACCTCTTCTGGGACAAGGGTGGACACCCTGATGGTGTGATGTGGGCTAGGGAGGGGTGGGTGGCACCCATCGCCACAGCTCATCCTGGAAGACATTTCCTCCTCTCCTCCACGCACCGTCTCCCAGGGATGTGCAGGGGACAGCACTGTGCTGCCTGCTCCATCCCCGGGGGTGGATGATGCAGCACACCAACCCCTCCTTCTCCGTCTGCCCAAATGGTGACCGGGCAGCACCGAGCAGGCAGCACCACTGCAAACTGCCCTCCCGCTGCCCACGGTGCCACTGACTGCTCCGAGGAGGAGCTCCAGCAGCCGCTTCGCCTTCCACCCCCCCCATACGGTGGAGCAGAGATGCCTGCAAAGGGAAAAACCAGGTGCTTTGGGATGCATGCCCCCCCCCCGCCATCTCGGGGCGATAATAACTGTAGCGACAGCTTAAAATATAAAAAGCATGATTCGGCCTCGCCAGGACCTGCTGCTGATGGGCTGGGGGGGTTGTACAGGCTGGGATGTGCCTCCGTCCCCCTCTGGCAAGTGTGCCAGGCTGGAGGGTTTCCCTGTGCACGGGGGGGATTTTGGGGCACGGCGGCTGCTGGTCCTTGCTGCCTCCCACTGCAGCCAGGTCTGTGCAGAGGGCAGCTCGGGTGTTTTGCGAAGGATTTCGGAGCTGCTTTGGCCTCCAGTCAGAGCAGGCTGCAATGGGAACATTTCGAAATTCTTTTGGACGAGGAAAATTCCACAGGCAGCCCCCCTCCGGGAGAAAGTTTGGGATGGCTGAAATGTTTGGAGTGAGAGGCTGCTCGCTTTTGTTTACTCTGAACTATAACGTTGGGGGGGGGAGAACCAAAAGGAAAAAAAAAAGAGACAATAGGAGCCCGTAAACAGAGCTGGCCCCGAGCGGGGCCGAGGCATCTCTCCAGCATCGTGGAAGGAGATGTGTCAGCACGCTCACCGCGTTGTCCTGCTTTCCCCCCCAGCTCGGATACGATCGCATTTAATCTTTTAGGAGAACTTGGTTGGGTTTTTTTCCCCCAGCAGAAAACTGAGCTGGACAGTGTTTTTCCAACCTTCTCGACTTAGGCAGGGCTCAGCCCCCATCCCCTGGCCCTGTACTGCAGCCCCCAGCCTCATCGATGGGCTTCTGCCCCAGCTTTTCCCCACTTCTTGCCACTTCTCCATCTCTCCTTTTGGCTTGGGGGCTGTCATCTGATTGACCTGGCACGAGGAGGGGGGCACGGATGCTGCCGCAGCGAGGTGTTTCCCCAGCCTCCATCTCTGCCTTGTGCCTCGCGCCCTGCTGCATCCCTGGGGCTGCCTCCCCTCGGCAGAGCTGGCAAGGTTGCCTCCAAGCTTGGAGAAGACAGGCCATGGTTATCCCACCAGGTGCCAGAGCCTGGCACCGGCATACCCACATCACACATTGCCGGGGGTCTGCAACTGCTATTGTCCCCCCATGCAAGGACACTGCTGGTGGGGTGGAAATAGTTAATGGGCTCCCCTTCGGTGGTGGCTTTATTTGGCTGCCCAGGTGGCCCTTAACGACACCTGAAATCCCTCTCCAGCCCAAAAGGGATTTTGTTTTGCGAAAGGAGTGACAGCAGATTGCTAGCTGGGGGAGCGTTTGTGCTGCAGTACGGTGAGCTGTTTATTTTGGCCCTGCCACCCCGCAACGTTTTGGCTGACCCGGGCGCCTTCGTGCCTCGGGGATGGAGCTGAGCCCGATGACTCCCAGGCACTGGAGCACTGGGAGGGATGGGGGGAGCACTGGGCAGGGGATGCTGTGGGGCCCTTCTCCTGCCTGGGGTTCCCGGATCTAGGCTGGAGTTCATCGGGAGCATCAGGAGGAGCTGGGCTTGCATGAGGCGCTCACATATATGTACATATTACCTATGTGCCCTACACATATGGATGCATATGCTCTTCTATCAGCTCCAGGGCCAGCTTATGGGGGGAGTTTGTTCTGGGGGATGCAGATGCTGCTGGGGGCGTGAAATGCCGGGGTGCAGGCTGGTACCCGGTTGTTCCGTCGTGCCAGGAGCTGTGGGTTCACCAAAACCTCTGCCAGGCTGGGCTGAGCCCAGGAGCAGAAAAATATCCCAAATCCTAAAATGTTCCCCAGACAGGAAAAGCCTTTCCCTCCCTGCTTTAATCACAGGGTGGCCCAGCTCCCTGCCAGCGGGTCCCACCCGTGTCCCCGGATCCAGCACCATGCCCATCCCCATCCCACAACCCTGTGCCAAGGACAGTGGGGACGCAGCATCCCCCCCTCCCTCCCTCCCCCAAGACTCTGGTGCTACAGCTACAGCGCCGGTGGGTTTCTTTACAGCCGGGAAATTATTTTTAGGAATTTCTCTGGCGTGTGGCTCCAGGGGGGAGCGTGGGGATGGGGACGGGACGGGGGGGCCCTTCTGTCCCCCATCCAAATGCAATGCTGCCAGCTGGCGTGGTGTTGGGGCTGCTGGCTGCTAACAGAGCCCTCGCTGTTTTGGCCTTTGCCGATGCCTCCGGTTACAACCGGGAGCCAGAGATTTCTCCTTCCCGCAGGATGGAGCAGGGGAGGGAGGAAATCGAGGCGTTGGGATGGGAGTTTCCCAGCTGGGGTAAGAGCAGAGCCTGACCTCCACGAAGCCGCCGGCATGCCGAGGTGTGTGGTGGCCCCCCAGCCCCCCGGCACCGGGTCCCGCTAGCAGCTGCTGGCCCCACAGAGGAGAGAGGTGACCCCTGGGATATGGGGGGGGGGGGGGGGCATTGTGTTTGGCTTTGGACACCAGTGGGGCTGTGGTCAGCTGGGCATCACCGGGGGATGTCTTGGGGGGGATTGGTCTAGGCTGGATGGAGATGTGCATTGAACCTGGCTGTGGAGGTGAACTGGATCCCCGTGCGGCGCTGGGGTTAACCCCCCTTTTGGACTGTGCTGGGGTTAACCCTGTGTTTGGGCTGAGCTGGGTTTTAACCCCATGTTTGGGCTGAAGTGGGGTTAACCCCACTCCTGAGCTGTGCTGAGTTTAACCCCACATTTGGACTGTATAACCAATGTTCGGGCTGTGCTGGGTCTAGCCCCGCATTTTGGCTGAGCTGGGTTTAACCCCACTCCTGGGCTGAGCTGGATTTAACCACGCATTTGGACTGCATTGCATTTAATCCCACTCTGGGCTAAATTGGGTTTAATTCCACTCCTGGTCTGAGTGGGATTTAATCCTGCTCCTGGGCTGCATGGGGTATAATCCCATGTTTGGGCTGCCCTGAGTTAAGCCCCACACTGGAACTGTACTGGGTTTAGCCCCACATTCAGGCTGCACACGGGGCTTATTGGACTGCACTGGCCTCACAGGGAAAAGCTGCAACTGGTTTAACTGGGGTAATTCCAGTGTGCTGGGGTTGCACTGGCTGCAGCTGTACATGTGTGTGTGCTGGCTCAGCTCAGCCTGGCATGGTCCCCCCCCACAGCAGGCGTGGGGGCCTATGGGTCAGCACCCCACCGAAGCGGTGCAGAGGAAAGCAGCCCTTTTTGAGGTCCCCAAGGCACTGGCGAGGCTGGGGACGGCAAGCGGGGCTCTCCCCTTGGCCTCTGGGAGCATCACCCCAGCAGTGCCCAAGATGGGCAGGGAGTTGCCACCGAGTGCTGCCGGTGGTCCCGGGGACTGTGCATGGCCCCAGTAGCCCCGGAGGTGCTGGGGGACATGCTTCTCTCCCGTCCAGCACCCCTTGCTGGGCTTTCTCTGGGCACCCAACAGCTGGGAGGGTGCCAGCGGCATTTAGGGGACAGGAGTAGCTAGTTGCAGGGGACCATCCCAGCAGTGGGGTCAATGCTCCCCCCGCCCTGAAGGTGCATGTTGATGCGATGATGATGGTCACCGATGCTGCAGGGGTGGGGTGCTGCCGCCTTTCTGGGCAGATCAGCGGCCGCGGGGATGGACCCGGGCCACACCATGGCTCCTTGGAGCGGGACGCAGCACTTCTGCAGGGCTGCTGGGAGGAGAGGGGCTTAGTGGGCCACTGTGTTCCCAACCCCGCAGGAAAGCAAGAAGAGGGGAATTCCTGCTGCTCCAAAACACCGCTGCCCTTGGCCACGGGATGTGTTTCCCACAGCGGGCACTGGCAGAGAGGAGGGTCTGGGCTGCAGTTCCAGAGATGCTCCCCCAGCTGAGGGGAAGGAGTACAGTGTGATGCCATCTCTAGGTTGTTAGAGCTGGCTGGCATCAGGCGTCACCTGTTGCAGAGCGGCTTTTTGCAGGTGGGTGACTCCAGCAGCACCGAGCATGCGGTGGGCAGAGCTGCCAAGTGCTCTTGGGTTGTTTTATTTGCCACATCTCTATTGCAGCGATGCTGCCCCAGAGCACCCCGGGGAGAGGTTAGGAGGCACTCCAGCTTTCTGTGCTCGCTGGGGAGCATCCTGTGTCTTCCCACTGCCATCTTCAGCCCTGCGGCATGTCATCGTCTGCTTGTGTCCCCCGCCCTGCCACCCCCGGCTCTGCGTGCGGCTCATTCTCTTTGAAGAGTGACTTCAAATGAAGCAAAGCAAAAAAAAAAAAATAACCAACCAAAACCCACTGTCTTTCAAAGCGCCGAGTGCAATGGAAAGTTGGCCTCCCCCAGGAATCTGTGCTGGGCTTTGCCAGGCCACAGCGGGGCATGGCACAGAGCGGCTATGCTGGGGGGACTGTCACACCCCATGTGGGCATCGGTGCCAGAACATATGGCTGTGATTTTGGGGGACGTTTCAGCTTGCAGCGTTTCAGTTTGGATGCAGGAAGGGGCTCACAGCAGGATTTCTCCCTGCAGCTCCCCAAAAACTTTTGGATGAGCTCCCAGCGGGACAGCAGGGTCGGTGCAGGATGGAGAGTGGCACCTTCATTTCTGGCTAACATACAGGGGTGCCATGCACAGCCTGGTCATCCTGGCCGTGCCGGTGACGAGAGCGTCCTGTGCTGAGGGAGCAGAGTCCGGCAGCGCTGCCCTCCCGGCCGGGGCCAAGCCACAGCCCCAGTCTGGGCTGGGTCCCTCTGCCCCAGCCGTGGCCGCGGAGGTCACCCAGCCCCAGGCGGGCAGCGGAGGCCTCTCGGGCCAGGATTAGCAGGCGGGGAGGAAGAAAAGCTCTGATTGTTCCCTCTATGCCGGCTCAGCTCCAGGACCACTGTGCCGGGACGCCCCGTCCCCAGGATGTGTCACCGCCGGTGCAAGCATAGAGGGATGCTTTCTCCTCCTGCGTGCCCGTCCGTGGGGGTGCAGAGCCGCTGAGGAAGGTGGCCTGGCAACACGCGTGCGTGTGCATTGATTTGCACGCCTGTTTTCCTCTCGGTGGGGGAGTTTGGTTGCAGAAAGTAAGGGGATCCCGTCTGGGCAGGCTGTTCTGCAGCACTGCCTGGCCCCCTGCCACCCCGGGGAGGGTGAGGGCTCCGGGTCTTCCCCCGCTCTGCGGCTCCTTCCCCTTTTGTTTGTGGCCTTCGGTCAGGCGAGGAAGGGCTTGCCCTGTTTCTCCTCTCTGCGGTGATGCTTGGTCGTGGCTAGCTGTTGGCAACGCTCAGGCGAAGCATTTACTAAGCCAATGTGTGTGTCTGGGGGGGCTCGGTGCTGCCGTCCCCCATGCTGCGCTGGGAGGGGTGGGCAGCAGCCCAAAAGAGCCCAGCCCGGGCAGGGGTGCTCATGGAGTGCTGGGGTGAGGACGGGGAGCGCTGGGGGGGCCCTGGGACAGAGGGTGCTGAAGGGTGGGAGGACGCAGGGTGCCCCGTGCCCCTCAGGGTGAGTGGTGGGTGACCACTGGGGGGGTCGCCGTGGAGATGAGGGGTTGGGATGCAGCTGGGGATGAGGTCTGCAGAGATGCCCTCTGCTACCACGTAGGGGTCTGGGGTGCCCCTGGGTCTTTTGGCAATACCACCCGCGGCCAGGCTGGCTGGGCAGGGCTTATGCCATTCCCTGGGGACATCAGCAGTGGCTGGCTGGAAATCATGATATGCCCCCAGCTCTTCCATTCTCCATGCAGGTAAAGATGCCTTTCAGCATTGTGGCTGCAGGGTCATTTTTCCAGGCTGGCCTTGAACAAGTCAGCAGCCCTGAGACCTAGCAAACTCATGTCAGCAGTGAGCCGGCATCCAGAGCATATCCCCCTGCCACAGAGCGGCATGCTGGGCGATGGGTGCAGCAGCTCTGCCTTCACCCTCCACAGCATTTGCACAAAAACCCAGGGCGGTAGGGAGAAGAAATGATTTTATTTTAAAACTATTTCTTTCTCTATACACTAACACAATCTCCCTTCTTCCTGACCACCACCCACCCCACCCCCCACCCCCCCGCACCATCCCCTTAAATCTGGCCCACGTGGTGTTTGGAGTTATTTTTGGTTGCTGCTTTCAAATGTATTTTAAGTCTTTTTTTTTTCCATCACCAAAATATTTTACTTGCAGGCTAAATGTTCCCAGTTAGTTACCAGCATAGTTTTTAACTGATGTTTCTTGGGAACATTTCTACAGGTGGTTTGGTAGGAACAGCTTATGACAGTCTCATGAAATTATTTACATTTGGGGCTTGCGTTTGAAGCTACCTGCCGTGTTCAGGACAGGGTTGATGCGGGGTGCCACACGCCTTTCCCCCTGCACTTGCTGGGTTGCAGCACATCACCTTGTAGCTCTCCTATCTTTCGCCAGGCGGTTTGTTCTGCAGCCATGGGTAGCTGCCCGCAGGAGAGGAACCAACAGCTGCTCCGGGGTGCCTTTGCAGGGCTGGAGCATCCCTCCCTGGAGCCCCACGGCTGGTGAACCTGGGTGACTCAGGGGGTCATGGATTTACGCCCAGGAGCTGCAGCCTGCGCTTGGGGCTGGCAGGGAGCTCCTGTGCTCTCAGCTCCTGCCTGCCTCCAGCCTGATGTAGAGCCTGACAATATGGGTGTAAATAAACAGGCCTGCCCGTTAGTGAGAGGTGGGCAAGGGGGGTATTCCAGGGAGAAATGATTCAGCTGACTGTGCCTGCTGGGGGCAGGCGGGGCTGGCTGATAGGAACAGTGTGACGATGCTGATACAGATGGTGTGATGCTGGCCAGGACGGATGCCCTGAGGTGATGCTGGCTGGCACACGCAGGGTGATGCTAGCTGGGATGGACAGGGTGATGCTGGCTGGAATGCGCAGGACTATGTTGGCTGGAATGAATGCCTTAGAGCGATGCTGGCTGTGATGGACAGGGTGATGCTGGCTGGGTTGGCCAGGGTGATGCTGACTGATATGTGCAGAACAACATAGGCTGGGATGGACACCTCGGGACAATGCTGGCTGACACAGACAGGGTGATGCTCACTGCGCTGTTGTGGGGAGACCCCAGCCTGTGGCCAGGATTTACCCATGGAGAGCTGGGTGCACATCCCTGACTCACCATCCCCCTTACTTCTCACCCCAGCCCCACTCTCGGCATGGTCTGAGCTCTCGCAGACCCACTCTCCCTAGCTGTGTGAGCCTGTTCAGATCTAACGGCTGTCTCCTGCCATGTAAATACAGGCCAGAATTTCTCCTCCATCCCTTCCCACTCCAGCTGCATCAGCATAGGTCTCTGGACCACCCTGGGGCTGGGAGCCAGCCAGGGCTCCCGGCATTGGACTGCAATGCCAAAGAGCCCTTAATCCCGCCAACCCATGCAGCCCCAAGCTCCTAGTCAGTGTTTGCCCTTTGCGTCCCCCCTCCAGGCTTGGGGACTCCTTGACAGCCAGGGACCAGCTGTGACAGTGTCAAAGACCCTGCCAGCTGTCCCAGCTGGGGTCCCGGTAGTACGGTCCCAGTGCTGTCCCTGGCAGGATGGGGGAGACAAGAGGGAGATGCAGGGTCCGTGGTCCTGCAGGGATGCTCTGGGCTGTGGACCCTGCTGGATGCCCCATGACAAGGGATAACACCCTCTCCCTCCCCGCTCTGCCTCCTCCAGATGCGCAGTCCCATCCCAGGCCTGGGCAGGGTGATGGTGTTCCTCGTGGCAGCCCTGGCATCAGCCTCCCTCGCCGTCCCCGAGGGCTGGGGAGAGGAAGGTGAGCCTCCCCAAGCCCCCGACACAGCCCCCTACGTCCCAGGCATGGGGACCCTGGGGGCACCCCATTCTTCTCAGGCAAGCACAGACCTACCAGAGTCAGGGCGTACGTGAAACGTAGCCCCACGGCGATGGTGTCTTTCTGGCCAGCGCACCCCTGCAGCTGCCCATTGCCTAGCCACAACTGGGACCAGTCTTTCCCAGTCCCCTGTGGTAGTACCTGCATGAAGTAAGACCCCACAGCCAGCGCCCAGCTCCCCAGGGGGTTACAGCTCCAGGCTGCCCACCTCGACCGCCAGCCCTGGCACAGGGTGGCACGGGGTGCTAACGCCCATCTGGGGATGTGTGTGTCCCTCCAGGTGTGCAGTACGGACAGGTGGGGACAGACGTGACCCTGTCATGCGTCGGTGCCCGTGCAGGGTAGGTGTTTTGCGTGCACACCGGTGGGTTTATCTGATGGGATGGTTTACAGGGTGAGCCTGGGGTGACCCCACTGTCCCCATCCTCCAACGCTGCCTGCCCGGTCTCTCCTCCCCAGCTCACCGGTGCAATGGAGACGGGTGGGTGCCGCAGTGCTGCCGGAGGGCTCAGCCATCCGTCAGGGAGCCTTGGTGCTGCCGCATGCCAGCTTGGCCACCGCAGGAACCTACAGCTGCCACGGCGAGGACGGTGGCCTCCTGCATGCCGTGTCCCTGCGGCTGGGGCGTGAGTAGTGTGTCCACAGGCTGGGATATGGGGGGTGTGTGGCCACACCGGCATGGGCCAGTGGTGCCGCAACCCTGGCAGGGGCTTACCAAGAGAGGACTTTGCAGTGCCTGTGTGCTGACCATCGCTTCCCCCTGGACCCCAGACCTGCCGGGGGTCCCCTTTGTGTCCTGCAGAGCATCTGACTATGAGAATTTCTCCTGCTCCTGGACCTCCAGTGTGGAGACCTTCCTCCCTACCAGATACATCACAACCTACAGGTGATGCATCCCTACAGGGCATGGGCTGGGGGGTTTAGGCATTGAGGCCTGGGTCCCAGACAACGATAACCACCAAATCCTGCTGGCCATCTGACCCACGCCCTGGGTTCACCTCCTGCCCCAAGGACCATGCTGCACCCTGGAGCAGGTCATGCTTTAGGGTGAGCAGAGCACCGAGCATTTGCTTGCTCCAAGGGGGGCCCCCCAGCAGCATTGGGGTCTGGCACAGGGAGGGTCCCTCCCTGCCGACAGCTCTGCCAGCAGTAGAGGGGCTATAAAAGAGAAGTAGCTCATCTGCAAGCCGATGAGCGCTTTGGCATGCTTCAGGATGAAAGGAGCCCCAACAGCATCACTGCTTCTAATTATCCCAGCAGGCCAAATTAGCGGGCTGCTTTGAAGTCAGCCAGAGCCCATAAAGCACAGCCCTGCTGAAAGCTGCAGGAGCAGGGGTGCTGGGGGCTCGGCAGGGAGGGAGACCCGTGGAGCAGCGGGGGCTTGGCGGGGAGGGGGGCGTGGGAAGCAAGGGGATTTGGGGGCCATAGGGTGAGGGTGAAGACAGCTGCTGGGGAGCTGCTTTTATCAGCATCCCTGCACCTTTGCTGCTGCTGTGTGATGAAACCCTGGGTGGGTGACGGGGCTGCTCCGAGAAGGACCCTCCTGGGCATGCTGCCATCTTATTCTTCTGGGACCCCTGGTTCCTGCTGCCAGGCTGCTCGCTGGCAGGGCTGGGCACGGCATTAGCTGCATCCCCCATGCCATCTGTATCAGTGCAGGAGTGGGGTGCAGCAAAGCAGCCCCCCAGGACTGGCGCAGAGACCCCTGTCCCTCCTCTGGGTGACAGTGGGGTTGGTTTCATGCCGTCCCCTCATCCTCACTGTCTGCTTTTCCGTCTCTCCATGGCAGGAAGAAATTGCTGACAGGCGAAGAGAAGCGGAGGTAGGACTGGCTCCCACCCCAGTCCCGTGCCCTGGTGACTGGTCCCTGTCCCAAAGGCCCTGCCACTGTCCTCAGTGGGGTCCCTGAGGCAAGGGCTGGTTGTCCCCACGGGGGAACTGGCTACCCAAACCTGCAGGCCTGGGAGAAGAGTTTGCCCCAGGGAGGGACCTTCCCAGGAGGGACTGTGGGGCTGGGATGGCAGTCACTTCAGTCACGCTCGGAGGGACATGCCGGGCTCTGGAGGGGTGAGGGCAGCTGCCCAGACCCTGCCGGAGCTGTAACGGGGGCTGCCTGCTCCCCTGGGCTCTCAGCACGGGGGTCTCTCCACATGGCACCACCTTGGTAGCATTGGGAAATTACGCATGGTGGGCGGGGGGGGACATGTCACCACGCTGCCTCCCCGTCCGCAGGAACAAGAGCCGGCATGTGGGGCCATGCCTTCAGGATCCGTCCCGCCCTGGCACCTGCACCATCCATGGGTCAGAGTTCTGGAGCTCCTACCGCCTGAACATCACCGAGGTGAACCCGCTGGGCTCTAGCTTCCGCCTCCTCGACGTCACCATGCAGGCCATCAGTGAGTCCCCATCTGTCCCCGTGTCTGTCCATCCCCCGGGCATCTATCCCGCGGTGGCAGCAGGGAGCCCAGCACCCCTCTGCAGGGCAGTGCAATGTGACCGGGGCTCCCTGTCCTCTCCCACGCAGTTAAGCCGGACCCTCCAGAGGGTTTGGTGGTGGAGCCCATCCCCCTGGCCCCGCGGCGGCTACACGTGAGCTGGAAGTACCCCTCCTCCTGGCCCAAGGAGCCCCACTTCCAGCTCAGATTTCGGCTCCAGTACCGGCCCGTCATCCACCGCTCCTGGTCTGTGGTAAGCGGTGGACGAGGGAAGGCAAAGCCGGCGTGGGAGCAGGGTGGGCATGGGGCCAGGGAGGGCAGTGAGGGGTGCAGCCTCCTGCCCCACAGCTCCCCTCTGCCTGGGGCAGGTGGAGACGGTGAACCTCTCCGAGGTGATCACGGACGCCTTTGCCGGGCTGGAGCACGTGGTCCAAGTCAGCGCCAAGGATTTCCTGGATGCGGGGAACTGGAGCGAGTGGAGTGCCGAGGCCCGGGCGACGCCGGTCATAGGTGCGAGGGGGACGGGCTAAAGCCCCCAGCATCCCTACCAGTTGTGCCATCCCTCCGCAAAGCCCCTCCAGCACCCTGGGCTGCCCCTCTCCAGCCCCTTTCCCGTGGCACCAATTCCCCCAAATTATCACCCAGAGCAAGCCCAAGCTCCTGGGGTCCCTTAAAGTAGACCCAAAAGGCTGGTCCCGTGCACCATCCAAAAACTGGCCCCACAGTGGGATGCAGAGCTGCAAGGGGGCAAAGCATCTCCCAGCCCCATGGTAGGCTGCAGCTGTGCTGCTGCCGTTTGGGGATTGCCCCCCCACAGCTTCAGGGGACCCCTGGGGCACAGGGGCACCCTTCTTTGCTCCACTCTGTGGGTCCCTGGGCTGCTTCCCATGATTTTGGGTGAGCGATTCCTATCCCCTCTGTCCTTCCAGACCCTGCCACCGCAGTGAGTGAAGAAACCACTACAGACGCCAGCCTGGAGAGCCTGGCCGAGGAGCCCTCCCAGGCTCCCAACCCTGAGCCCGTCAGTGAGTAGAGCTGGAGGTGGCAGGCAGGAGTGGGGACTGCCCACAGACAGCTGCCTGCCTGGGCACACGCATGGCTGAGAGTTATGGGAAGGGTTTCTTGTCCCATGCCCATGTGTGTCTGAGGTGCTGGGGTGCCCAGGAGCCTGCAATAGGGTCCCCCGGGCGCCAAGGGCTGTGGCATCCCTCGGCCGTGACAGTGTCTCTGTCCCAGACCACAGCGACCCCCTGGAGAAGACGGCCATCCTGGTGTCCCTTGGGATCTTTGCCTTCTTTGTACTGGCTGCTGTTCTCGTCATCACCATCCTCATCTGGTAGGTTGGGTTTTGAGAGGGAGGGGTTTGCATGATTGCTGTCCCCATCCCACTCTGGCCCCCCAACCCCCAGCATGGGGTGCCCCGTGTCCCCCCAGCCCTGCTCTGGGGTCTCTGCCCAAACAGACTTGATGGCAGCCCCATAAGGTGATTCATGCTCCCCTTGCCCTCCTGCCACATCAGTTCCTCTTCCCAGCACACACCCCTGGCTGTGGCACTGCCCAGTCTGCCAGGGGTCTTTCTGATGAGCCCACATCCATGGGACCTTTCTCTGTATCCCCCAAAGACGCTGCTGCTACTAACATACCCCCAAAGCCTGCTGCCTTCCTGGGGACTCTCCTGCTCCACGGTCAGCGCAGATACCCCTCCATCTGCCTTTGTCCCCTGGGAGTCTTGCCCCTGGACTCTGGTGGCTGGTCCTGTCCCCAGGTCCCCTCTCATCCTGCCACTGCTGGGCTCTCCCTGCCATGCCGTGGCTCTGCTGTCCGTCCCTGTCCACCACCCAGCCTTGCCCAATCTCATGACCAGCTCCTGCTGTAGCCCTGGAGCTGGCCCGCTGGAGCAGCTGGGCACAGCTGGATGGGGATGCAGAGTGGGATTGCCAGGGATGTGGGCAGTCTCAGTGCCCAGGGGGGCTGCTTGGGGTCCTCAGCCACCGCTGCTCTGTCCCCAGGCTCCGGGTGAGGAAACATGGCAAGGATGAGACCAAACCCCACAACTTCTTGGTTGCTGCCACCCACTTGAAGGCACTGCCGAGTGAGTAAGGGTGCAGGGGGGGGTGATGGGGGGATGCAGGGGAGGGGCTGTGGGGAAGGGGCAGGTCAGTGCCCCGTGTGACCCCCTGCCCTCTCTCTCAGCAGAGGCTCAGATCCTGTAGTGAGCCCTGGCCGATCCCCGCTCCCTGCACCTGCTTGCCCACGCATGGGACTTGATGCCACTGCTGACCCCCAAGGACACCATGCCTCCCGGGTCACCCCATGGCCGTGGACATTGCCGGAGCCCCCAGCACCCTGGGGGTGCAGGATGGACACTAAGGAGAGAGGCTGTGCTCCCAGGAGCTTTGCGCTGCCCGTGCCTACCAGGAGCCAGCTGGAGGCACCTTGGACTCAAGGCGATGGGCCAGCCCCACCGCCGGGTGCTGCTGAAAACATGGGGATGATATGCTGAGCCAGCCCCACTTCACTGCCTAGTGTTGAGGGGGACCACGGGTGCAGGCTCCCAGGGGTGCCGGGCATCAATAAGCATGGGGTGCTGAGCCCTGCCCGTCACCCCCCACCAGCCACCAGCAGGCAGAAGGGATAACACCCCATCCCTCTGCCCCTTGCCCTTGTGCTGTGGCTGGACGCCAATATGTGATGCCAATAAAGGGGATAGCTTTGGCACTGCCCAGGCAAGACCTCCTTGCAGATGGTGCTGGGCCAGGGGAGAGGTGAGAGGCACCGGGTGAGGTGCCAGCTTGGGGACAGTCCTTGCAGGAGGTGCACAGGCAGCAGGGCTGGTCCCCAAACAGGTCAGCCCCCTTGTCAGGAGCCTGGAGGGGCTGAGAGAGACCCCCACCCAGGCCAGCCCTTGCTGAGTGCCAGAATAGGATGCAGGCAGCTGCCTGGGACAGCTCGCCTGCCCTCGCCAGCCTGGCAGCAGGGGCAGGACCCTCTACACAGCCCCTCTCACTCAGCATGTGGCCCCCTCCCCACGCCTCGACCCAGCCCCCGTAATGGCTTCCATGTGTTGGCACCTCCCGACACCAGTGCTCAGCGCCAGCAGCTCGATGAGATCCAGATGGGGCCGGGTGGAAATTCAGGCAGCGGCGGCACGGGGAGCACGGGGAGCAGAGCCAGCGCGGGGTGGGTCCCTGCGCCTGCCCCACCGGGGAGATGTGTCACTCCCGGCTGGGCCCCGGGGCTGCCCTTGAACCTGGGGTGCAGAGGGAGCCTGGAGGAGGGGGACCTCCTGAAAGGGTCCTCATGGGGACGGGGTTGGAGGGGACAGGGGCAGGGCTGTGCTTTTTGCAATGGCTTGTGTGCCCACGGACCCCTCTGCCCTCGCTGGGTGCCCCTGCACTCCCACCCTGGGTGCGGGGACATGGGGGCTGCCTGTGCCAGTGCTTGTATTAGCAGCGTCACAGCCCCTCGCTGCCCCTGGTGAGCACATTCACCCTGGATGGGGGAGATGGCATCAGCCCTCCATCTGCGGTGTGCTACTGAAGTGGCACCATCCTTGGTCAGAAGCAGGGCTCTCCTTGGAGCAAGTAATGCAGGTCACCAAGCTGGGGAGGTATAAGGGGCCAGATCCTGCCTGGGCTTCTGGACCCAACAGCCACATCCCCTCTCCCAGCTGAACCACAGAACTTGCCAGCTCCAGCTGTGTCACGCTGCCATCACCTGCTGGAGTCTGGTCCCCAGCATCCAACCCAGCCAGAACCCTTTCTGATGTATCACGGTCACCCTTGTCTCCCCTCGGTCCCCAGCATGGCATGGGCAGCCCTTTCCGCTCAGAAACCTGCTCTTAATCACCATCAGATCCCACCCCCCCACCACCACTATGGAAGGGATTGAGGCTGAAGTTGTCCATAGGATGCTGTTGAACATGGGTGATGTCCACCCCATAGCTGTGGCTCCAGCATTTGCAAACTGAGCTTAGTGTTTTCCTGGCACCTGGTGCTGGTTTAGAGGCTGACGCCTGCTCAAGACACAGGAGCACAACGGCCAGAAAATGGGAGAGAGTGTGAGCCAGCAGCTCTGGCCCCTGTATCCTGCCTGCTTATAAACTCCAGAAAGTCCAGGCGTGCTCCAAATAGGAGCGGGTTGCTGCTGGCCAAGGGGAGCAGAGACCACCAGAGCCTCGCAGATTCACAAGGGAATGTGTGCCTGCATTGTGCAGGCAAGCTCAGGTGGGTAGATGAGAAAGGACAGGCAGAGGGGGCCCATAGCTGTGCTGTCCCCATGTGCTAAGCCCTGTGTCCCCTTCGTTAGCTGGGGCTTGCCTAGCCGGGCAGTGGGGACACCCAGTTCTGGTGGCCAGGGCAGCTTGAGGGCAGGAGATGCATATCTGGTCCTCATCACCTCATCCTGCTGCCCTTGGCCTTGGAGAGTAACCTCTTTCGTCTCTGATGGAAGCTTTAGAGATGGGACCTGCCACCCATTTGGCAACTGGAGCGCTGGGTGCTGTGCACCCAGCTGCCCAGGGGGAGGATGCCCTGGCGCTGGACATGGGAGAACAGAGCTTTCCACTGGACCAGTGAAGATGCAAGGGGAGGACTGGGAGGGCTGGGGTGAACAGCAATCTGGGATAAAGGAGAGGGCTCGAGATGCCAAAGTCAACTTTGCCTTCAAGCTGTGGAGAAGAAAAACAGGAAGGGACCATGGGAGCAGTCCCAGAGCCGGCACCTCCCTGTCCCACCGCGGGGCCAGGGCACTTCCTCCAGGGCTCAGGCTCTTTGGTGGCTCACGCAGCCGCTGAGCGAGCAGGAGACTTCCTGCTGCAGGCTGGACCCCTGCCTGGACGCACCCTGCCTGGAATAGGCAGAGGCACTTCCAAACTTGCCTTGCTGCTGTATCCCACCCTCCCCTGGGTGGATGCTGTGCCAGGATTGCTGGGGGAGCTGGTACAAGCCAGGCCTGGGGATGCTGAGGCTGTGCCAGGTCAAAGCAGCCTGTGGGCTGCATCCATGAGGAGCAGGGATGGGTCCAGCTCCCTGGCATGGGAGAGGGACCAGCCCAAGCCCAGGAGGAGAAAAGTGCAGGAGAACATAGCCTGGGTCCTGCTGCGGGTGCAAAATTTCCAGCAGGCAATGCTACACGCCAGGGAAGGTCCCCAGCACTGAGGTGCAGAAGGTTCCATGTCCGTGTCTCCAGCGCAGGGTGGAGACCAGCGCAGACCCCATCCAGAGCATCTCTCAGGCAGGGGCTGGGGTGCACTAGCCGCCCAGCTGTGTGCAGGGCTCGTTTGGGAAAGCAATAGCCTGTGCAAAAGCCTTGGTGGCAGGGCGCTGGTTGTGGACGTTTGTGCAGCAGTGCCTGTGCTGCTTGACTGCCACCAGCCCTGCCAAATATCTGGGCTGGCCCTCAGGCCCAGCCTCCTCCTCTCCCTGCCTCGCTGCCAGGATCAGCCGGCATTTTGCAGGGGAGGAGGCGGGTTGCACAGGACTGTGAAGCAAAACAGTCTCTGCTTACCTCGTGGCTGCTCCTGCTTCCTTCTCCACCACGTCCTGAGCCAAGGAAAGTAAAAGCAGCTCCGGCAGATAGTGGAAGCCATAGGGGCATGAAATATATATATGTCGTGAGGCGAGGGAGAAAGGGAAGGGTACGTATATGGTCAGTGATTCAGCAGGGAGGGAAGGATGCATGGACTGAGGGAAGGAGCCATGCAGATGTATAGACGGAGGCATAGATTGGTTGGAGGGAAGAAGGGATGGATATATGGATAGATGCATGGATGAATGGATGGATGGATAGGCAATTTAGACACCTCAATACCTTCCTAAGCATCGAAGATGCTCATTATGCAGGGGCTGACTTGTGAAGATGGCTGTGAGGCCAAGTGTGTAAGGCTGGCAAAGGGAGGCCCATGGGCAGAGCAAGGACGGTGTTTGGGAACAAGTCCCAGGTGTGACCCATGCACCCCAGTCCCCATGGAAGTGGCATCACAGCTAACATGAAGAAACAGAGTCCAAATTGTTACCAGTGCATGTCCCGAGAGTGTCAGGGGAGAGCATGAGGCATCTCCAGAGGGATTGCATCCCCCTCAGGAACCGCTTCCATCTCATGCTGTCCGGGCACTGGGAGTGAAGGAGCAGCAGGGATCTGGCTCCAGGGACACAACGAATCCAAACACAAATGCTTTAAAACCCCAGTGCTGAGCATTCACCCTGGCCATAGCTTTCATCTCGCCTGCACGTGGGACATCTGTGCCTGGGGTCTTGCTAGACAGTCCAAGTGCCCAATCCGCTGGAGACCCCTGAGATCACCCTTACTTCCTCTTCTTCATCTGCTTCCCTTTCTAGCTGCCATGGGCCTGCAAACTCCTTGCCCATCATCAGCTCTTTCCTGAAAGAGAGAAGGGGAGACATCACCTGCCAGACCAGATATGCTGGCACCCAAACAGATGTGGAGAGGGGAGAGGCCTGTGACATCTCTTCTTGCTGTCCCCTTGTAGGCTTCTCCCTGCAGGAACGGGTTGTTTCTTTCTTTGGTTGCTGGGGCTGGCCCCCTCCCTGCCTTCAGGTTGCTTTTGGTCCTTCATGGCTGGGAAACATGAAGCATGTGGCTGCAGAGGTGCTGGGAGGCTAAAGCCAGCAGCTTAGCTGTACCCAAGCACTGTTGCTCATGATGCTCTCAGGAAATGGCTGTTCCCTCCTCAAAGCAGCAACTGCTCTTCAGATGAGCTCACCGAGCCCAGGACTTCTCTGCCAGCTTTTTTGCACTGCAAGCAGTCCTGTTGTCCAAGCAAGAGTTCCCAGTGTTTGGTGTGCCTGCACTTAGGGACATGGTTTAGACTTGGCAGTGTTAGGTTAACGGTTGGACTCGATGATCTTAAAGGTCTTTTCCAACCTAAATGATTCTATGATTCTCTGATGAGTGTGGTGGTACTGGAGGACACATGCAGTCATATCGCTTTTCACAGCAGTGCTCGCTGCATATTCCCTGTTCACACATCTCCTCTGCTCTGCAGCATGAGGACCGTATCTCCTCAATGCTGCCGTGTTACTTGCTCAGAGGAGATGATCTCCTCCCTTCCCCATGGCAGAAACTCCATCTTCTTCTCCTCCAGCTGCCTCCAGAGCTGCAGGGACTGAATCAGAGCAGGAGACACTTTGGGAGCTGCCCTGGGGAGGGACAGGGAACCTCCTCTCTTCCCACCAGCTGCATCTTGTGGTCCCTCACATCAGCTGCCACATCAGCTGCTTCATCTGCAGGGGCAGACCAAGCAAAAAGAGAGGTTATGGGCAGCATGGCCCAGCCCTACGCAGGAGCTCCTCAAACAGCTGGGGGACTCCAGTGCTCCCCATATTTCCTGCATGGAGCAGGCGCTGGGCAGACAGAGAGCCCCATACAGCAGGGCCTTTCTCTGCATGCTGAAAACGATGGGCCAGAGTTAAACGTGACTCTGGGAGTCTCATGTGGCTTTGCAGGGTTACAACACACAGGCGCCTCCCAGCATACAAGCAACCCCAGCCTTTGCTCCACGCTGGGATATCCACCAGGCTTGGCAGCAGTTGAGCTCCACATGCATGCTGAGCACTGACATAGTCACCTCTGTGCTGAGCACCTCTGGAGGTGGTAAGGTGCTAGAAGTGCCAGGTCCATGTCTACACCTGGGATCTCCTGGAGGATACTGACAGATCTCCAGGAAGATCTGTTGACCTGGAAGGCAATGATTCCCCAGGGGAATGCTGACCTAGAAAGCACCAATCACCAGGAGGATGCTGACCTGGAAGGCACTGATCCTCAAGAGGATGCTGACCTGGAAGACAGTGATGCCTGCGAGAATGCCAACTTGGAAGGCAGCAGTCCCCACCGGGATGCTGACCTGGAAGGCACCGTTTATCCAGGACATGGTGCTTTCTCCCCTACTCTAGAGCACTTCTTTCAGCTCCTCACTTAAGCTGGGCACCAGCTCAGCCAGTGACCACTTCAAGGGCTGCGAAGGGCGCAGTGAGCTGCCTGCGGTAAGCTGAGCCCACCCCACCTCTCCCAATTTCCCTCCTCCCCAGAGCTCCCCACCAGGGCTGGGAGCTACTGCCCAGCTATGGGCCAGGGGGAGTGTGGCCCCCAACTCCTGCCAAAACAACCCCAAGCCCCATCCTTCTGCAGGCGAGAGGGATGCCCAGACCCTATTTTCCCACTAGATGGCAAACATTGCCTTCAAAACAGCCTTTCGAGGAGTTACGTGCCTTCCCTGTGAGAGGAGACTGAGAAAACCCTTCTCAGGCCAAAGTCCTGGGGGCAAAGGGCCTGACACGGCTCAGGAGCAGGGCTGGGGGTGGCAGGGACCCCTGGCATGCTCCTCATCTTGTTTTTTCTGTCATTTCTTATATTATTTTCCTTTCCCACCTGCCTGGTTTCTCCCTGGTCCTGCAAGACCCATCCTTCACCCTGTGCTGGTGGGGCTGAGCACCTTGGGCATGAAGAAGAGGCATCTAGTTAACCCTGGGTAGCACCCTGAACTTCCACAGCCACAAAGTGAAGCCCAGAGCTTTGCTGGGAATTAACTACATTGTGGTTTGCAAGCCAAATGTGTGCTCATTCCTCCTTGCAAGCCCCCAGGTCCACAGGCAAGCCATTATGCTGGGTATAAATAAGGGAGGCAGGGATGAAGGCTGTGCAGGTGGATGTACACACTTGTCTAAGATCTTCTGCCAGCTCGGATGTATTTCCAGGCTTTTGTACATTTGTTTGAATTCAGCCCCAGATTTTCTTATGGTCTCTGTATTAACCTTGTGCAGAAGTTTTTCTGAGTGTTTCCTGCTGGCTCTGGCACTGCTGCAATATTGCTGTGTGGTTAAACATGATGTGTCATAGCTAATGAAGGAGCTAACTGTGGATGGTAAATGTTTAATATGGACAAATCAAGCCAATTAGACAATGTCGAGAGACAAGTGTGTCATCTCAGCTCTGTCTGTCCTGTGTGGGGGAGAGGGTCTGTGGAAGGGTACAATCCCAGCTGCTATAGGATCAGCAGCTCCCAGCACCAGCCAAGGGTAAAGACCCTGAATGCAGATCTTCCTGCAGACCCCCCAGACCACCGTGTAGGTAGCTTCATCTGGGGGAAGAAGACAACCTCTTTAGAGGAGAATTTTGTTTCTGAAACAAAGAGCTCTGGGTGGCTAGAGGAGATGGCAGCCATCCCCGGCGCAGAGCTGCAGAAAGAGAAGTAAATCATCCCCCTCAAAGCACTCCTTGGAGTCCCCCAACGGGACTCGGCCATTCAACAGCATGCCACCTGCTTTTGTGGCAAACCTGGGGCTCCAGGGCTCAGCAGTGCTTGGACAGGAGCACCGGAGAACCCCAACATCTGGGTTCCTGAGGGCAGCCCCCCCACCTCGAGTGTTAACGAGCTAATGGCAGCAGCTGTATTTCCTCCACGAAGCGCTTGGGAGCCCTGCTCCTGGCAGCTCCCTTGCTGCCGCCAACGTTCCTGCCTGGGGACATTGTTCGGTATCAGTTACACTCGGGTGATAAGGGTCCTTCAGGCATCCTGGCCACTTCCTTCAGGAAAGGATTACTGCCTCTTCCTCCACGAGGGCTGGGAAGCCCCTCTCGGGATTATTTATAGTCAAAGATAAAAATGTGAAAAATGAAAGGAAGATGGTGAATGGGGAACAGAAACCGAGAGAGCTGGCAGGAGCCAGTCTGCAGCGTGTGGCTCAGGGCAGCAAGCCACTGACCCGTTGTGACAACCACTGAACCACGAGCAGAGCAGGTAGAAAGCCCTTCTGGCCCTCTCCAGCATAGCTGGGCTCCCTGCCAGCCCTTGCGTTGGCATGTGCTGATGCCTGGGGACGTGGGCTCAGGGCAGAAGCAGTGACAACATGGGTGGCATGGGCTCTGGTGCATCCCTGTGGCTTGAGGCTTCCCCATCCCTTTGCCAAACTCACAGCCTCCAAAGGCAGCAGAGCAGCAGTTTGGCACAGACATGGCTGCATCGTTCCTGAGGGTGGGATTTACAGATCCAGGAGGGTTTGACACTCACTCCTGACCCAAGGACACCAAGTTACGGACAAGCCCCCTTGCCTGAGGATGTCACATCTTTGCCTTGACACGTGCCTGATTCCAGCTTTCCAGTCCAGGTCCTGGGAGCGGTTCTGGCCCTTCCCTGTAGGGTCAAGGTTCTGGGGTTTTCATCCTGGGTGGTTTTCACCAAGCAAATGCTTCCTGCCTCTGTATGGCTTCTCTAAAAGATGACAGGCTGCCATGGGCAGCAGGCACCCCCTCAACCCCAGGTCTTGCTTTTCCCCCCCATCTCAGATCCCTGGAGGCTGCACCCGGCTTTCGTGTCAGTGCCAAGTGTTCCCAAGCTAACCAGCAAGCCAGGGTCTCTGGAGCAAACTGGGAGCCATGTCCCCTCCTGCCTGCAGCAGGGTGACACCATCCACACCCCTCACCTGGTGCTGGCAGGAGAACACCCTCTAAGCACAAAGCAGCCAATGCTTCAGAAATGCTGGTGGAGCTGCACAGAGCTACTCTGGGTAAGGACCTGCACCTCTCTCCCCTTGGCCTTTCACGGGGTCTTGGCCACGTGCATGGTGTGGGGCAGTGGTGGTAGAGGCAATGAGGCTGTGCTGGGGGGCTGTGGGGCTGTGCATCCTCTTTGTGCCGGTTTAGATCCCCCAGCAGGTGATGTATGAGAGGCATTAGCAAGCAAGGTAGCGGAGGGGGCTGGGGAAATGCTTTTTCTGTGTGCAGAGCTGAGGGATGAGCCTCTCCAGACCCAGCTGACCTTGCTTTCCATGGGGAGTAAAGGCAGTAACCCACCATGACACATTGAGAGCCCTAGCAGAAGCATCATGCAGAAACCACCACCCAGGACTCCACAGAGAAGAGCAGGGACCCTCCAGCTACATCTGCACTAGGAAGTCAGCTCTGCTGGGAACTGCTTTCTGGCCCTGGGTGAAGAGGCATGTGACAGCCAGCCTCCACCCTATTAAACTCTCTTCACCCTCCTTGGCTGCACACAAATTGCCTGTTGGGAATAATGCCCACCCTTGGGGTCAACTGCCCAGGCTAGTTGACCTGGGCCAAAACCTGCCAGGAGCAATGCTGAGGGTGTTCCAGCACAAGGGGACATTTGCTTCAGTTACTGTCACCCACACAGACCTGATGCGCTGCAGTGGGACCCGCTGTGTCTTCAGGGGGCACTGGGACAGTGGAGAAGTTCAGACTCCTGCCTGTTGCATGGCTAAAGATAACTGCTTGAGTTAAGGGGCCCACTGGGAGGATAAATAGAAGGAAACACAGTACAATTTGTGTGCCACCATTGCCAGGATAGCACCCTGCTGTGGCCCAACAGGAGGGGAACCCAGCAGAGACCGAAGCCTCAGAGGGGAGCAAAGACGAAGGAATCGGCATTGTTGGTGGCTCAGATCCTGCAGTGGGTTAGCGGGCTCCGCTTCCTGCAGGATTTTAGCTGTTTGCTTATTCCTTTTACATAAGCACATTGGTTCTGCTCCAGGGCCAGGTTCTGTGGTCAAGAACCTCTTTCTCTACCCTTTTGCATCACAATCCTTTAAAAGAAGCAGTTCCTAGGCTATGGCTTGAGGATCCATGGTGAAGACCTGACAGGTGATCTGCAGACCTGCTTCACCTCTATAGTGCTCCCTGCTTTGCAGGGCTGGAAACCCATAAGAGGCTTAAGAGCTGACCAGCGTCTGGAACCCAGAGGAAGGCTACCGGTGCCTGAAGAATCATGCTTTCATTTCCTCCTGAAGGCAGCCACTTCGAAGAAAATAGCCCGGAAAGGATCTGCTGCCTTTGCTGGGGCACTGGCTGCAAAGGGAAGTGTAAGTTCCCTTTGCCCAGGCTCCAGCACAGCCCACGGTGACCGCTACTGTGATTCCCCCGACATAATAATTCCCATATCCTTCTTGAAAGCACAGCTGGGATCCAGAAAGTAAGAAAAGCCAAAAAACACAGTTGCCCACAAGGAGGCTGTGTATCGGGATGATGGGCAGCAGCAGAAGCCCCACGAGGTGCAAGGAGGGGGTGCTGCCCAGCCAGCCATCGGGTTTCGCTCCCGTCACTCCAAGGGAAGCCCAGCCTCTTGGTGTCCCTGGGATCTGGACTTCCGATGTCATACATCTCTCCTGTGCCCCTCAGTTTTGCCGAGAGCAGCAAGGGGACGGTGCAACCCCCATTGTCTCTCTGCTCGCTGGTCATGCCAGGAGGCAGGATGCAGAGTGACAAAGTACCTCTCCAGCCACACAATCCGTCAGCAGCAAAGGACAAATTAACATCAGCAATGGAAGAAGAGAGAGGGCAAGACTGAGACATAGGGGTTCCAAGTGTCCCTTCAAGGATATGAACCTACATCCTATCACTGTGAATATTTACACAAATGCACCCAGGGCTGTGTGATCTGCAAACCTGAGCAGATTGTAAAAAGGGGGATAAAGCACTGAGCTCTCCCTTGATCGTTTAGGTTTACCTTCACTTTTTTTTGACTGGAAGACAGTTACCATGCTGAGTTTGTGTACCTTGTACCCAATAAAGATATTAAAAGCCCTTTAATCTACTGCTGCATAATCAGCACCATATTTCACTGCGGAGCTAAACGGCTCTGGTGTGAGACGTTAGCTGTGCACGGCTTGGAGCTCACTGAAAAACATCCTTGATTAGCTGGGAAGTATTCACTGGCAAGCACTTGCTGCAGGCTGGGCAGGCTAGCCTTGCCCCATCCCTGGCTGTAAACCAGGTGGCTTTCAGAGTCCTTGCGTGGGTACAATGGGCCATGCACAACCTAGTGACAACTGGCCAGGCACGCTAGGAGGGTAAGGTGTATTTTCAGGGTGTCAGCAGGGACGAACCCAGGGAATGGCACTGGGGAATGCGTCTGGAGAACTGACATGATGTCAGCTCTGCATTGATGCAGGCTTACATGTACCAGCATGGGACGTTAAAAAAGAGTAGCAGAGCCCCACCAGGATGGAGATTTTGGCTTCTTCCCATGCTCACTGTGTGCTGTGCAAGCTCTTTTACCATGAGGAGCAGGGCACATGTGGAGGTCTCCCACGGTCAGCTCCCTCTGCCCCCGTGCAACCACTGCAGGTGCTGATGGAGGTTTGGGAGATGCTTTCTCCTTGCTCTGTGTTTGTGTGAGAAGGGACCTGTGGGGAGTAAGGCTTGTGGACCCATGCCAGCATATCAGAGTCCTTGAGATAGTGTCTCCAGCAAAGACAAGTGTTAAATGAACAAAACAAGGCTCCCCTGGCCTGGAGGAGTGTGGCAGTCTTCTGCTGGGATTTTAGGAGGCCCAACCTCATACATTGTGGCCTGAGCCCTGGGGCCCCCTGCATACCTTCAGGCAAAGTCCTCTCCAGCTTGTTTTTCTCTGCTGCCAGTTCCTGTGGGTCTCCGGGATGTGCTGGCACACAACCACGGCCGGGAACGGCTCCATGTGACAGCTAGCCTTGGACTTTGCCTGCCTGAACAAAGACAAGAAGAGGCTTGGTGGTGCCTTCCTTCTCCTTCCCAGCGGGTGGCTGCCTTTTTCTGCCGGCCGGGATTTTTCGGGGAGGCAGTGACATTCGGTTAAGTATTGCTAGGGCAGGGCAGGGAGCCAGGAGAGCTCTTGTTCCCGCAGGAGGAGAGGTCAAAGGACCAGCATGCTCCCTCCCAGACAGAGCTCACGGCTTCTCCATCTGCAGCCACTTCCTCAGGATATGAGAAACACTGGGTAGGTGAAGACCTCCTGGGGATGAAGGGCAGGGAAGAGCCTCTGCTGGTGCCCCTTATCCCAGCCTTGCTGGGGGATGAGGGGTGGCCGCAGCAAGCGTGGCGTTTGGAAAGGGCAGCAGCTACAGGGCTTGGTCCATAGGCAAGCAGCCCCAGGACCCCATGGGGCTGGTCTTGGGACATCAACATGAAAGGTGGGAGCAGGTTAATGACAGTCTGATGACTCAGGGGAGCGACAATACATCTTACAAGAGTAAGTGGATGTAATAGATACTGGGTGAAATTTAGCAGTGCAAAGGGCAGAGGAGACAGTCCAAGAACAGCAGTACTGGACTAGGACAGAGGCTGTGTCACTCTGGCTCTCTCTCCAGCTGAGACCACTACTAGATATATAAGAAAAAGCACAAGAAACAGAGCAAACCAGAGTCATCCTTCCCTGCCAACCCTTCCCAGCACCCAGGAGTCACCAGCGCAGGAGTTTCCCCAGCTGGAGCTTGCGTGGGACACGTGCACCCACCCATGATGGGTTTGTCCAGCCCCTGTTTGAGCCTCTCCAGCACCCTGCGCTGCAGGTTTCCATGACTTATCTACAGAGGGTGTGAAAAGAGCACTCCCGTTTGCTTTAAACTTGCAACCTGATCATTTCAGGGATGGACACAGCTCGTGTCAGACCTGGGGACAACATTAGCACAGGAGCAGCTGGATTGGCCCCGGCAGCGCTGCAGTGGGCTGCGAGGAGGATGTTTCTAACCAAAATTGAAGCGGGATGCTGGATCAGCCTCCCTGAAGCAGGAGGAGGTTTGAAAAGACCTTCAGGATTTCCAGGGGGGGGCAGTGCACTTCAAAGGGGACCGTGGTAGCATCAGGAGAGGGGAGTGGAGCTCAGGGGCTTAGCGGGCTGCAACATTATACTCCCAGCCTGCAGATGAGAAGTCCTGGACCTGCTGCCCAGGACCTCCCGACAGCTTCCCCGTGCAGTTTAGGGGCCCAGCTACGACCACAGCCGTGCTTAGAGCTGCCTGAAAGAAGGATCTGGATGCCTTTTCTTTTCCCATCCTTCTGACTGCTATCCTGATGACTCTCCCCTCTGCTTCCTGTAAAAAATGATCCACAAGCAAGTCCTTCCTTGGCAGGGCATGGAGCCAGCCTGCCTTATCAGACACAGAAGAGCCAGCCAGGGACTTTCCACTCTTTGCTGCACTGCCCTGGTAGGAATACCAGCCTGGTACATCTTATTTGCTTCAGCGACTTCCCCAGCTCCCCTGCTCTGTGCTGCCTTTGCACTCTTGGCAGCTCTGCCCCCGCAGACTGGAGTCTTTACTCTCTTTGATAGCCTTTTCTTGGCCCTGGTCATCCTCTGCCTGGAAATCCTTGGACAGAAGTATCCCACAGGAAGGCTGGGAAAAAAGGTGCTGCCTCTGGGGCAGAACAGACCCCTCTGCTCCATGGGGAAGCCCCCAAAGTGGCCTCTTCCAGCTCTCTTTGCAAGCAGCTGAGACGAAGGCTCACTTGTGAATGTCTATGTTTGACTCTTTGCCCGTGCTGTCCCCAATGGCCCACACAAGTGTGGCACAGAGCTGCAGACTCTCTTCACACCAGAGCTGTACCCAGACTCAATCTCCTGGCTTCCAGATAAAGCCCTTCATAGCAGATCCATATTAAATCGTTGCAGAACTACCTGCCCTCCATTGTCATACACACTGTCTGGAACAGGAGAGCAGCTTCTGGAAGAGAAGAAGGAATGCTGAGCAGATTGGGACTGTTCAGACTGGAAAGTACTGACCCAGAAGGTTTGTGTGAGTGCAACCAGAAATACCCTACGAGGGGCAAGATCTGGAGCAGGACGAATTCCTTCCCAGACTGAGCTGAAGGGGTTCTGGGAGCAGAGAGAGCAATGACCCTCCTGAAGCCCAGCCAGAGCCCTTGTAGAAAAGCACCGCAGGGTCACATTTGCAGGGGTTAATGCCCTGCTGAAAGAAGTTGTTCTCTTCCTGCATTTGCCTGCATGCAGTACGGGAAAGGCTGCAGCCTCAAAACTGATGATGCAAACAAGGCAGAGCCCCTCTGGACAGCTGGGAGCTTCTGCTCGTCACGGTCTTGTCCCAGCTGCCAGCACAGCCCGTGATGAATGGCCCTGGCGTGTCCTGGCACACCACAGCCCCCCAGCATTTACTTAGGCAGTTGTAACACAAGGAAGACAAATGAGATGTAGAGAAACCCAACCTGCTGTTGGCCCCCTCCATCTCTGTTTACATGTCTGTTTTCTTCTCCAAGGCCGTGTATCTCCTTTGTTTAGGAGCGTGTCTGGCTTCTGATCCTGTTCCAGATGTTTTCTGCTCGAGCCCTTCCTCCTTCTGTTAAAGGACTGAGCACAGACACTTTAGGGCCCGCTTTGGTTAAAACGCCCTTGACTCAGATGCTTCAGACCTTGCACCAACTGAAAACCACAACCTCCATTCGGTGCTACCCACGGGGCCAGGCAGGGCACATCACCTGCCAGCCAAACTCTCACGGCTGCCTCCCAATCAAAAAAACCCTCAAAACCTCGCAAGGGTGAGGATAAACCACCAGGTGGAAAGGTCTCCAGCTCTCTGAGCTCTCCAGAGGGAGAAAGGACCCCTCAAGGGCCTCCCTTTCCCCCTGACACCCTGAGCCCTGCTCCAAGCCCGGGCTGAGCATCAGGATCCTGGCGATACAGCCAGACACCCCGCCGGAGCGTGCGGCACCACGGCAGCTCCCGGCAGCTCTGCAGGGAACCCAGCCCTGCAAGCACAGGTGGTCCGGGAAGCATTTGGCAAAATGGGAACAGTGCGTCCTGCCAACTAGCTCTCCAGCTTCAAACCAGCCTTTATTTGTCTCGGAGCAAGACTCCACAGCTGCTTTCAAAAGGCATTTGATGCTAAACTCTTTGGCTTCACGTTCGCCCTGAAGAGCTCTTTTCTTTTCTCTCTTTGGGTTGCTTTCTTTTTTTCTCAAACCCAAACTCAAATTGTGCTGGTGAAACAGACCCAAGGCTGCCAAGGCCCTTGCCCAAAGACCACTAGCATGTGGCCCAGACAGTGACAGCAAGGATGGTTTTTCACCACTGATGGTTCACACTCTAGTATTAGTGTCTGCACAGCCAGCTCCACTTCAAAGAGGGCTCACGGATGCTACACGAGATCCACTTCCTTCGTCCCAGCTTGCCAACCTCTCCCCATGCCCCCAAGACACCTTCATCGCTGGGCACTGGCTCAGTTCCTGGATTTGCACCAGGGGACAACGGTTTCTTGTGGTCAGGGGCTGTCTCACGTCAAGCACCTAAAAAATGACTGGGGACTTCAGAGTGTGACTCTATCCTCCCACGTCCACCTTCTAGAGAGGTTCCCAAGGTCATGGTCCCTGTGATTCCATGCAGCCCTCAGAGGAATAACATAAGGCAGAGGAAGCCCACCTCACCCACTAGGAACCTGGTAGACCACAATAATAGAGGAAAAAAGGATTCGGAAGGACTGCTCCGGGTCATCTAACCCATCCTGTGCTGAGCCAGGGCCGGCACTGCTTACAGCTTTCCAACAGGCACTGGTCTAACCGTAAAAGTTTCTGGCAGTGGAGATGTAACATTTCTTCAGCTGCCTCTTCCTGCTAAATAGAATTTCCCCCTTAAGTCTGACCCCAAGGACCCCTGTGGTTTCTTGACCCATCAGAAGTAAACTGAGAGACTACTTTTTTCACTTTCTATTCACAGCATCCCTCTGTGCACTAGAGACCATCTTATCCATTCCTGGCATCAGGGTAAACCCAAGCTCCTTCAGCCTGTGCTTGGAGGCTAGGTCATCCAGAGCTCTGACCGAACTCACTGCTGACCTCCACAACCCTCCCAAGTGGGTGCACACCATTGCAGAGCCCAGTTGTCCCATCTGGGACCACCTCTCCCACCAAGACTGATTTAAATAACTCCTCCACTACAGGATCACTCATGAGTGATGCCCAAAAGCCTCACTGAACAAAGCTCAGAGATAAATTAAAACAGTTGTCCCTGCCAGGAGGGAAGCGGACAGAGCCTGGATGCAGTGGCAGCAAGCTACGGGATATGTACCCCCTTGTCCTCGTCCCAGCAGCTGCAACACAGCCCCCATTTCTCCCACTACCACTGCACCAGTTGCCAAGTTGGGCTGGAGATCTGAGCACCTCTTGGTATGAGGCTGACTCACAAACGGCTCTTTGTGGCGATTCTTTGCTTTAGTCTGCACTAACACAGTTTTAAACACAGGTTCTACAGCACACAGGTATGCCAGGAGATGCTAATTTTTGCAACAAGCCACCTGCATTGGATCTGCTAGCAGCAGAGCTAGTGAGCAGTTTAGCTTGAAACCAGGCCAAGGTGGAGAGAGCTTTCCTCCTACCATCCCCTGACATGCTGCAAAATATCTACTGCTCCAAGTGTCTGCACTGAGATATGGGGCAATGCAATGCAAACAGGGCAGAGCCTCCTTACCCCAAGTGAGACGTGCAGAGCTAAGTGCCAGCATCTCCAGGACCTGCTGCCCTGCTTAAGCCAACCGAATGCCACAGGCTCAACAAAGAGCCATTGCACGGCATGGACAGAGCCTTTGGAAACAGCAGGGATCAACCCAGTGGACTTCAGCCCTGCTTTCTCCCCAGAGAGGCAATGAAACCCACAGCCCTGCAGGCTCTGACACCGGAAATTCCCTAGGGTAGCTGGCCTTGGCAGGGGCAGAGAAGGATGCTGGAGCATTGCGCAGTAGCTGGGAAATGAAACCAAGGTCTGTGAGAAGAGGGTGAATCCGTAGCTGTAGTGTATCCGGGACACTTCTGCTTTTGTTCTTTGCCATACAGTGGCTGTCATCCATCACTGTAAATGCTGACTGGTGCCTTTCCAAAAGCCACATCAACTAAATAAGAGAAAGGGAAACTACAAGTTGTGGGGTCTTTCAAGGGAAGTACTTGATTTCTTCACCAAAGACCACCTCAGCAGCTCACAAGGCTCCTGATAATAAATGCAGCTTTTCTGGAGCATTGTCCCCCTAGAGACAGGAGGAAGTCATGGCTTGATAACTTAAACAAGATTAAGAAACGTGCATGTAAACACAGTTGTGTGCTTGCAGTGTGGGGACAGTCAGTGCACAGCCCTGCAGAGGAGGGGTTTTCCCAGCCAAAACATCTGCAAGAAAGAAAACCTTGCTTTCTGTGGGAAAGTGGAGAAGAGTGAGATGTGTTTGTGGAGGGGGCAGACTGAAGGCTGCAGAGGGTGAACCTCCCAAGCCAAACAGCTGTACCACACCTGGCACATCTGCAGTGACACAAAACAGCTGCCGAATCCCTCTGGACAGGCACAGAATAGCCACCAGTCAGGTAAAGCCTGGGGCAGAAGGGTCCAAGGAAGCTGGGCAGAAACTGGGCAGCACAGGGCCAAGCAGACAGAGGGAAAGAGAGGCCCCAGGGTTAGAGGTTTGCACTTGACAGAGCTAAACAAGTATCCCAGGAAGAGCCTCTGAATCTGCCTTACTTCTAGCAATCTTCTGGCTCTCCCTTTCCATGCCAGACTAGGAAAAGTTTTTCACGCTTAAGGGTTTAATGCATCCCAGACAGCATTGGGCTGCACATCAATTTCCCAAATTCATGAGAAGCTCCAAAATCTTCTCTTTGTTGCTGCTGTCCTTGCCCAGTTCTCGCCCCATGGTTGTCCCTCCCATCTGCTCCCAAGCAGAGCTAAAGGAGCTCCCAGATCTTCATTAGTCCCCTCCAAGTCCCATCCCTGCAGTCTGAGCTGGTTGGTGCCTCCTCACCTCAGTCTCCTACAGACCCAGCTCTGTTTTGCCATGCAACAACGCCAATTTGCTGTGGCTGCAGAGCAACTGAGAAAAGGAGGGAGGGCAGGTTCCCTGACAGCCTCCTGGCCAGGGGACACACCACGGGGAGCAGAGAAAACCTTACCTAGAGGCACAGCTAAGCAAGAAGACAGGAGGGAGAGGTGGGGAGTGACACAGAAATGGCACTAAGCCTCCCATCACTGCCTACCGGTTCATTGGAAAGGATGGGTAATGGGGAAGGTACTTTCCAGAGACTTCTGGCAGCGGAACAAGTCTCCTATTTGCTTGTCCTCTTGGTTTTCTCTTTAATCTCCAGTTTTTACTGCTACTGTGCATAAAGAGAAGATGGGTGCATCTGAGGGCAGAGAGGATGGGTCGTCCCCCCCCTTTCCAAAGGGTGCTCTGAGCCCTGGGATCCCGACAAGGGTGCGCCTGGCTCGTGGCTGAGCCTACACTGCAATGAGCTGTAGTACCTGCAACTTATAAAAGCGCGGAGCTGAGCTGTAGGCACAAGCGTCCCCACATCAGACAATTTCTGGGCTCAGTTTGACTCCGGGAACCCAGGCCAGGAAATGCACCCTGGTCCCATGCTCCTGTCCTGGGGATCAGACCCCAGAAGCCAGACCATGGAGGTGCAGGCTGGGCGATACCACCAGGGAGAATCCAGCTGGAGGAGGAGAGTAGCAGGGATGGCACCAGCTCCTGCTCGGAGACCCACAGCCTGGACAAGGGTGCTTGGGGACGTCTTCCCACAGGACAAATCTCAGCAAGAAGTGTCTGGACAAGCAGCACCGGTGATGACATGCTGGGAATGAGAGGGGAGCAAGCAGGGGCCTGAGGAGGAGAGATGCCAGGCATGGATCCTCTCCTTCACCCACACACATTACTGTTTATGCAAAAGTGAACAGTGCAATGGGACGAGACTAACAGGGCTTTTCCTCACATAGCTTCCCACCCTTCCCAATGGTCCAGATGTCCCATGTCCTCACAAAAACCCAGGCAGGGCCCTGATCCCCCGCCAGCCGTGTCCGGCGCTCGTGCCAAGGGAGCTGTGCCCACGGAGAGCAGCCCCTTGCCTTGGCCCCAAGCAGAGGAGACTACCAGCACAGAGGACAACCAGCCCTTGTGCTGGCAAACGTGCCCAGGGCATGTTCACAGCTCCCATGGACTCCTCTGCACCAGGGAGCGATGTGGAGAGGCCGTGTGAGGGCTGCAGGAGCGGGAACAGTTTTTAGCCCCTGCAGTGCTGCTCATCTTGCCTGCGGGTGCATGCGGGGAGCATGCAGCCAGTTCCTCCCCAGTTGCTCCAGGAGCAACATGTGCAACACTTGGAGGATGCTGGTGACAGAAAAAGCCCCTGTACACTATGTCTTCAGAGGCAAGGGACAAAACCAGTTCCAGTAAAGCCCCTGGAAAGGGGTACTACAGCACCAAGTGAGACCAGTGTAGCATTTCCCTTTGGTGCCTGCTCTTGCTGCAGAGAAGCAGATGGGTGTCTTTGCTATGGACCTTCAATCCTACCTTCTGGCTGGGCATGCCCGTGCCAGGTCAGACCCTGAGACTGCAGCAAATTGTGCCTGTTGTGTCTTGCGCCCCTTGAATGCAGCCTGGGAAGCATCTGAGTCAGCTTTCACCATGCCTGGAAGAGACAGGAGTGCTCTCATGATCCCAGCAATGAGACCTGGCAGCTAGAGAACAACCCAAAGCATGCTCAGTTTCCTTGCATAGATGGAGCCTTGCCTTTCTTTCCTGGCCTTGTGTACAGTCATGAGGAGAGGGGCTGTTTTGTCAGCCCTCTAGGAAAGCTTTTCAGTTGTCACGCAGAATCACTAAGGTTGGAAAACACCTGTAAGATCATCAAGTCCAACCATCAACAAACAAACACCACCATTAAACCATGTCCCACAATGCCTTGTCCACATGTTCCTTGAACACCTATAATATAACAAACGTAACATAACATAACATAACATAACATAACATAACATAACATAACATAACATAACATAACATCTTGTTATTCCACAACGTGTGAAATACGTGTCCCAGGTGTGGATAAAGGACTGCAGGTGATTCAACCAAAGTGCCAGAACACCTCACGCCGAAGCAATCCCTGCACATAGCCCCAGATCTACTGAGAGCATGTCTGCATCGTACTGCGACAGATCCCGATCCTGCCCCACCGACCCCTGCAAGTGCAGTGAGGGTAGGCAAAGAGCAGGAAAAACACAGCTGGGGAGAGAGAAACAGGAGGACTTGGAATATTTTTCACTGAATGTAGCTCTTGGCTGGGCCCTGAGGTTTTTGACATGGCAGTGACTAGCTGCTTTCTCCAAGGAAAGTGGCTGCTTCCCTCTAAAGAGATTGTTGACATTTTCTATCAGAAAAACTCACTCCGTAGTTGATGAAGTACTGAGTGCTGCTGGTTTTTGACAGATTTCCAAGAGCCGGGCTCTGGAGCAGGGACAGCTGCTGCAGGGCTGGAGGAGGGACAGCCAGCCAGGACCACGTACCTGGCCCAGGACAGCATCTCCTCCTGTCCTTCACTGGCAAGTAAGGACAGCCTGCTGCCAGAGCTGGGGCCTGGCTCACCACACCCTTGAGAGCCACGAAAGACAAGGACCTGACAGGGATCAGTGATGAGCGGCTGCATTGCTCTGGGGAGGGCACAGTTATTGCTCCCAGAAGAGCTGGAACCACAGGCTTTGCAACCACACTTTTACAGGCAAATTGACCAAGCAGTCCCTCAAACCCTGATGGAAGCAGATAAACCTGCTTCCAACATTCAAGTGATCAGTGCAAGCCCCTACTCCCTCAGCTTTCCAAGGAACTGTGCCAGGACACTGTGCTCCTTGTCAGGATATCCTCCAGCCAAGGATGAACCCCAGGCTCAGCCTCTCCTGCAGCCCCTGTCCTGCACAGGGACCCACACCAGCCTCAGTGCAGATCTACGCCGAGCATCCTCCTCCTCCCCGGCTCCGGTCCCTCACGGGTCACCGAGCGAGCAGCAGGAAGGCTTCTGCCCAAGCAAGTGCCGATTGTTCTCCTTTCCCACTCACGCTGTTTGTCTTGGCCTCTCTTCCCACACCAGCCTTCCTGCTCTGCCTCCTTCTCTTCGGGACTGTATTGCGGGGGCAATGAGCTGGGACAGTTAATGAGCTGGGACAGAGCTGGTGTTCTGGGAAAGTCACGCCCAGAGACAGCTGAACCCAGAGCATTGCTTGTGCACAGATACCAGGGAGGAGGGTCCCAGAGAGGAGAAACACCTGAAAAAGAGACCCCAGCCACCAACCAAGGGAGCCAGCAGACCAGGGAAGGCAAAGCTTGCATTCAACAGGTCTCAGCAAAAGCCATCAGGTGCCTGGACATCCCCTGGCTTGGACAGCCCAGTCACTGAACCACCATGGGTGCTGTCCCCTGGAAGGGCTGGTGTCCACGTTCTCCCTGCCTTCAGGAACAGTCCCTGGGCTGTCTCACTCCCAGCTCGTGCCCAGGCTTGCTGGCTGGCACCAAAACCGGGCCAGGGACAGTGTAAATAATTTAAGCATGTGGACAGTCACAGACCTTGGTGCAGGGGAAGATTATGGAGCAGATAATCTTAGTGCCATCATACGGCACATACAGGACAACCAGGTAACCAGGCCCAGTCAGCATGGGTTTGTGAAAGGAAGGTCCCGCCTGAATGACCTGATCTCCTTCTATGACAAAGTGACCTGCTTAGTGGATGAGGGAAAGGCTGTGGATATAGTCTACCTAGAGTTCAGTAAAGCCTTTGACACCGTTTCCCAGAGCACTCTCCTGGAGAAACTGACTGCTCATGGCTTGGACGGGCGCACTCTTCGCGGGGTAAAAAAATGGCTGGATGGCCGGGCCCAAAGGAATGGAGTGTTGTGGTGAATGGAGTGAAATCCAGTTGGTGGCCGGTCACAAGTGGTGTTCCCCAGGGCTCGGTACTGGGACCGGTCTTGTTTAATATATTTATCAATGATCTGGACGAGGGGATCAAGTGCTCCCTCAGTGAGTTTGCAGACAACACCAAGTTGGGCGGGAGTGTTGATCTGCTCGAGGGTCTGAAGGCTCTGCAGAGGGATCTGGACAGGCTGGATCGATGGGCCCAGGCCAACCGGATGAAGTTCAACAAGGCCAAGTGCCGGGTTCTACACTTGGGTCACAACAACCCCATGCAACGCTACAGGCTTGGGGACGAGTGGCTGGAAAGCTGCCCCGCAGAAAAGGACCTGGGGGTGTTGGTCGACAGCCGGCTGAAGATGAGCCAGCAGTGTGCCCAGGTGGCCAAGAAGGCCAACGGCATCCTGGCCTGTATCAGAAATGGTGTGGCAGCAGGAGTAGGGAGGTGATCGTGCCCCTGTACTCGGCACAGGTGAGGCCGCACCTCGAATCCTGTGTTCAGTTTTGGGCCCCTCACTACAAGAAGGACATTGAGGTGCTGGAGCGTGTCCAGAGAAGGGCGACGAAGCTGGTGAGGGGTCTGGAGCACAAGTCTGATGAGGAGTGGCTGAGGGAACTGGGGTTGTTCAGTCTGGAGAAGAGGAGGCTGAGGGGAGACCTTATCGCTCTCTACAATTACCTGAAAGGGGGTTGCAGAGAGGTGGGTGTTGGTTTCTTCTCCCAAGTGACAAGTGATAGGACAAGAGGAAATGGCCTCAAGTTGCACCAGGGGAGGTTTAGACTGGATATTAGGAAAAACTTCTTCACTGAAAGGGTTGTCAGCCATTGGAACAGGCTATGCAGTGAGGTGGTTGAGTCCCCAACCCTGGAGGTATTTAAAAGATGTGTGGATGAGGTGCTTAGGGACATGGTTTAGTGGTGGACTTGGCAGTGTTAGGTTTACAGTTGGACTTGATGATCTTAAAGGTCTTTTCTAACCTAAACAATTCTATATTTTTGTGATTTGACACCATGGTCTTTGGGAGGAGAGCATGGTGCCTGGCTGTTGGCCATGCAAACCCCATTCATGCATGTTCAGCCCGTGCTTCATCCAAACAGAGCAGTTTTGTTCAAACATCCCATGGCTCAAGCAGAAGGGCAGCTCCTAAGGGGGCATAAAGCCACTTTGGGGCAGCAAGATTGTAGTCCCAGTGCACAGACCCAGGAGACCCAAGGCTCAGGAGGAAAATGGCCAGGGACTCCCAGCTCATCGGTGATGAGGGGCAGGAGATGGTGGGCTGACCTCCATGCCTTGTCCATGGACATGCCCAGCAGCAGGTGCTTTCACCTCCCTCCATTTCCCCAAAATCTCTTTCTCCTCCCCTTCACTCCAGCTGCTAGCAAGCACCAAACTGCCAACTGGCAGACCCGATTGGCCTACGCTGTGCCTCAGTTTCCCTTTACTGCAAGGACAAAGCTCCCATTACCACAGCTCTTCATCTGTGTCCTACACTCCTGTGGGAGCTCAGAGCTGGGGAGCTCCAGCCCAGCAGCCGCACCAGTGGGACTGAATGGTTTGGGCTGGACGGTGCAATACTGGCATGCTCCCTCCCACCCCATCTCTGCAATACAACCCTCTGGGAACCCACTCCAGCAGCCCGGGCCAGCAGCACAGAGCAGGGCATCCACCTCACCATGGTACTGAGAGCTCCCAGCAGAGACCTGCAGCCCAGCTGCTGCAGAAGGTGTCCTTCACCCCTATGAAAGCCCCTTGCACCCCTTGCACCCCAGTGCAGCCCCCTTGCTGCTGCGGCATCGCAGGCAGTGCTGGCTGCACGCCCCATGCTCCGCACTGGCCTTCAAGCTCAAACATGAGGCAGACCAACCACCCTCCGGCTTTTCTTTTTATTTAACAAAATCACAGCACAATAAAAAAGAGAGAAAAAAAGCAACTTACTTACACCCGTAATTGTTGCATTGAACAGATCTAGCAGCAAATACCTGAGAGCAGCGTGAACACTGCTCATGCACCATTGCCCAGGCAGGAGCGCAGGGCAGGCTTTGAAGACGGTGGCAGGCTGGGGACTGAGAAGGGAGGCAATGTCCCTGAGGAGTGCAAGAGCAGAGGGCAACATCACTGCCTGCTCTGCTGCTGCTGCATTACTGGCTCTATTTCTACCAGTGCAGGGAATGGCAGGAGGGGAAACGGTGCAGGGAAGACAGGGCATGAGAGAGGAACCACATCAGCCATGTTCTGCCTGAGGGCATCTAGGTTGGGCTCAGCGAGGGAGCAACACAGTGCATGGCTGGTGAGGAACATCTCCATCCCCACCTTGTCCCATCCTGGCAGCCCTTCCCAGGAGTGCAGAAGGACTGCAGAAGGTTTCGGGCTAATGATGGAAACCAAAGCGATCAGACAGGTGCTGGAGATCACACCTGCTACACCGAAGGGAAGGCAGAGAGCCCTCAAACAGATCTCATAGAACAGTCCATCAACCAGCTTCCAGGCTCTGAAGGTGGAAGAGGCTCTGGTCCAGCAGCCCCTGGCTCAGCCTGATGCAGGTTGCTGGGTCACACCGGAGACAGAGGGAAGAAGAGAGAGCAGGCAGGGCTCTGCCCAGCCCTGCACACTGGCGTGAGTCCCGAGGAAGGTTGGCCCTATGGCTGGAGGTGGAAGTAGATCGGCTCCATTAGCTTCAGATTCACAGCTGGGAGCTGGCCCCGCTCTGGGTGCTGGGGCCAGCCGCGTGCTTCTTCAGAGCCTACTTGCCCTGCGGTTTGGCCTTAGGAAGTAAAAAAAAACCCAGCTGCTATGCGTGTGCTGCCTGGGGCAGGAGCCTCCCCAGGGTCCCTTCCCGCAGTCAGGGTGGTCACCAAGAGGTGACATCCCCTGGCCAAGCCATGGTGGTGAAGCAGGGACCTGGCAGGGCTTGCAAAGCACCCACCAAACTCATCACAAGCCCTCCCTGTGAAGATACACAAGTTGCAAACTCCAAGTTTGCAGGGCAGAAGTGGTGGGGGGTTTGCTCCCGTTGCTGTTTGCTGTGGCACCCATTGGGCTCAGCCCAGGGTGGCACTGGCGGGGCAACAGCCCCAGGACCGCATTTATTTGGGGTGGAAGAGGGATTGCGGAGGAGTCAGACTGCTCCCAGTTGGAGGGAGGAAGGATGGAGACCAAGACAAAGTATCCATGCCTCGATAGAGCATGTCCCAGCTCTTCCCAGCAGCCCAGTCAGACTGGGAAAAGCCTGTCTGCTGGTGGATAAACCCACCTCTGGGCTTCCCACATTCCCAGTTGAGCACAGGGCTGGGTCTTACCTTCCTGGCAGAGCTGGCATCCAGCTTCTCTTGGAGGCGAACCACCCATGGGGCTTGGAGTGGGGCACAGAGGCGCTTGCCCTTTGTGGTGATGAACCTGCCAGGCCCATGGGGAAAAACACCATGGGGTGAGCGGGACACCCCAGGGATGCTCCAGCACAGCTCAAGCTCTCACCCACTGCCTCCCTCACTGCATTCTTCCATGTCTACCTTGGGATGACTTTCTTCCCTGACTTTTGTCCCAAATTTTCCCCTCCCAGCAGGTGTGTCCTGCTCTGTTGAGCCTCTGATCTCCAGGGTCTCTTCCACACCCCTCCCTATTCCCTTGCCCCCAAACCCAGCTCAGCGTCCCTCCTCCACCTTGCTCTGCCTCCCTCCCTGCCTCCCTGCAGGGTCCATCCCTTGGCCATTACCACCCTGGAGCTGTTGTACCTCAGCCATCACCACCCTGGGGCTCTTACACGGCAGCCGGGATGTTGCAGCCATCCTGCACCAGCTGGAGCCGGTAATCCTGCACTATCCGCCGCGGGATGGGCATCTCGCTTGTCCGCAGGCAGCAGTCGAGGACGTTGTTCCCGCCATGCACTGGAGGAAGAACACACCATGCAGGCTGTGGTTGCTCTCCCCAGGTCAGCTGTGCCTTTACCTTGGAGGGTGCAGCGGCTGCGGGGCTGCCCCAGCGGATGGTGCCCACCAGCGATGCCCTCACACACTGCCCCGGAGCTTTATTGCCCCCATGCCCTGGTGCCAGGAGCCCTTTGCCTCCTTCCGACAGTAAGCAAAGGAGGTGAGAAGCAGCAGACTGGCAGAGGGCAACACTTCTACATGCCCCTGGGCCAGCACCTGTGGCAAGCAAGGCAGGATGGGGGGGTTCACCCACCTTCAGGATGCTGCAATACAGACACCCATTCCTGAGGGGTTGGGAATGACTAAAGCTTTATTTGCTGAAGCAATCATTGGTTTTGCAGCTACTCCATCACCAGCCCACCCCGCACCAATCAATCCTGTGACAGCTGAGGGACACAGCTGTCTGCACTTCCCTGCAGGATAGGGGACCTCAGTCCCCCTCCAAGCAAATGCTGTATTCACTCTTAACGCCCGTCATGCCTGGCAGTGCCCAGGGATGCCTGTAATCCCAAGCAGCAAGGTATGGTGCAACACCACAAGATGTTTCCACTCCCCAGCTCCCCACAGCAGAGCAGAGGGCCTGGTATCACACACTGCCCCCCCCAGACAGCTGTGACCTGTGCAAACCTGCGTCCAACACTAGCAGCCCCTCAAACACAGACTCTGCCCTAACACGCTCCTTCCCTCCCGCTCCCAGCCCTGTCGCTTGCCCCCAAGCTGCCCCACACCAAAGGGTGCCAGGGATGCTCCCCTGGTGTGCCGGGCAGAATGGGATGGAGGCGATCCCAGCCCAGTGTGCACAAGCTGGGCTGGGGCACTGGGAGGCAGGATTGCTCCACGGCCTTTCCCAAGTGCAGCTTTCCAACCCCAGTGCCCTGCAGGCTTCTGCCTGGACTTTGGGCAGGGCAGAGTCCCTCTGGGACAGGTTACAAGCAGAGGACACAGGAGTGCTGCGGCAGAGCTCCAGCAATGGGTCCCTCTAAAAGTCTGCTGTAAATGCAAAAGGGAGCAAGAAACTGGATCCTCTCCCTTCCACAAGAAAGGCAGCCTGAAAGGTTCCCTCTTACCATCCAGGATACATCTCAGCACCAGGAGACTGAGGCAGAGAAGATGCAGCTGCTGCATTTTGCTGGTGAGTCTTGCAGAGGATGAGCTGGAGGCGACGGTGCTCCAGGCAGGAGAGGTGAGCTCTGCACAGCTTCCCTGCGTTCTGCTGCTGGTGCTCCCCACTGCCTATTTATCTTTCCAGTCCGTGGCTTTCACTTTCTTTTGGAGAAGAGGCGTGGGAAGTTGCCACAACTCTTGCCACAGGCTGGATTTTAATCTTTGAGGAGTTCCCGAACATCCCGGCTGCTTTCCCTGCAGCCAGCTGCTCTGCAGTCCCAGAGCCAAACACGCTCCTGCCCTCTCCGCTGCCAGCACCGGGGCCACAGGGGCTGCTGGACAGGGCCAGAGCAGCTCCAGGGTCTCTTCACCTTGCAGAAGCACCCTGGGGCCCTGGGCAAGCACATGGGTGGTCTCACCCCATACATTTCCCAGTTCCTCCTCTGAGACATCTCTGGCACGTTCCCATTAGATATCGCATAGGCTCAACACGCTGATTCTGGGGGGGAGAACTTGCCTCAAGCCCATTTGTTTAGGTATATATCTGTACTGGGGTGATGCCTGGCTCCCCTGAGCCCCCCCATCTTGTCGCAGGAGCCTGGCTGACCCCCCCAGCCCTCCCCAATGCCCATGTGAGGGCAGGCTGATGGATGGAGGGGAGCCCATCCAGTGTGCTCCGCTCCAGGGCCGTGATCTCACCATGCCAAAAGACAACCTGGTTTCCAGGTGTCCCAGCAAATGGGCTCATGGCCAAAGGCTACAGAGCTTCCTGGAAACAGGTTTTCTCAGCACAAGAGCAGAAATCCCCCACAGAGGCTGTGTGCACAGTGTGGGGTGCCAGCAGCTCATCAGCTGCACAGGCACTGCAAGGAGCAAAGAGCAGCGCTCCTGCTGCAAACCTTCACAGCAGCACAGGGACGGGGGACGTTCCTCCTTGGCATGGTGACTCGCCATTGTGCCAGTGCCACCTGCAAGTGATGTCCCTTAACCAGCCTGCTTCAGCCCCGATATGTGGCATGCGGGATGCTGAAAGCAGTGGGGCTGTGCAGCTTGGGGAAGGGACAGTGAAGGGGGTCTCACTGCTGCCAGCAGCTGCCTCAGAGGTTTGGAAAGCCAGGCTTTTCTTGGAGCGGCCCAGGGACAGGAAGAGAGGCCACAGCACCCATTGTACCCAGGGAAATCCTCATTCATAGTAGGGAAAATATTTCCCCACAGGGGTGAACAAATCCTGGAGCAGGATCTCCATCCCTCCACCCTCTCCCTTGCTCCAGCTTTGTGCCTGTCCTTGCACCTCAGCGGAGAAGCGCTGCACAGTCCTTCCACAGGGACAAATATCTATCTGGGGACAAGCCACAGGGCTGGGACCTGGCAGCCTCAGCGGGTCCCTCTGCTCCTCTCAGCAGTAGGAAACAGTGAGCTCTGCCCCTTCCCTGCTCCACGGTAAGAAGCAAGAAGAGGCTTCAGCCAGGCCAAGGTGCTCCATCCCTGCACTGGCACCAGCCTCGTGCATGGGGTGGTCTCCTCCGTCAGGAGAGCATTGCCTCCGGCCGCTCCTGCACCCCACCAAGCCGGCGCTGTGCCAAAGGGGTTAGGCAGGGGCAGGTGGGCAGGATGAGAGGCACAAACAGGATGTGCCAGCTTAACTTCAGTCAGCACCAACTTCTTCTAGCGCTCACAAGCTGTTGGAGAGAAATCTTGGCTGGCGGAAGGGGAATTTAGGCGGCAGAGGATTAGTATCACTCGTCAGCCCCAGCCTTCCTGCAGGTTTGGGGATGCAGCCTGGCTCTGGGACCTGGTCTCCACTTGATCTCCCCAGGGCGCTGCCAAAGAGACGCCACAGCAAGGAGGACAACAGCTTCTCACTGCTGATGCTGGTGGCCAGACCTCCAGGAGCAGCTGCTCCTAACCCAGAGCTGGCTCCTCCCCGGGGCCTGGACTGATAGCACGAAGCTGCCTGCAAAAAGGGGGCCCCAAAAGCAGAGCCTTGACCCACTGGCGAGGGATGCTGGGGGTGCTGCACGACAGCAAACCCTCTCCTTGCACGTTCGGTGGGTTTGGCAGCTACCAAAGCATGCCTGAGGACTGGCAAGAGGTGATGGCGGGTACTGGGTGTCCCATCCTGTGGGACCACCCTCCAATGACTGCTGGGGTCCTGGTCCCCGTGCCAAGCAGGGGGATCCCCTTCCACTTCCCTGGCACAAGGGGCTCCCACCCGCTGCTGGCTCCCAGCTGGCCACAAGCTGAAAGCAGCGTGTCCAGTGTTGGGAATATATCCTTCTGGGGGTAAACCCCTTAACCACCTCTGGCTGCAGGGGACCCTCTGCCCTCGCGCTGCCCACAGTCCCTACTGACACATAGTCAGGAAGAAGTCTCTGCCTCCTCCCAGCAGCTGTCTGGGTGCCAAATGGGTGAAAGCACGGCTGCTCCAGTTGCCTCTGCTCCCCAGGAGGGGCACTGGAGGGTGATGAAAGGGGCTTTCCACTCACGTTGTGAAAGGGGAATGTGACTGGTTTCCCCCCCTCCACTGGGGTCAGTGGGATTTCTAAGAAGAGATTGATCATCTCTGAAGTGCATCCCTGTGGCATGCAGGAAGGTCACCCCATCCCCCTCAGAGGGCTGAGCCTTGGGGACCAGAAGAGACGGCACAGATGAGGAAGAGGGGATGTTTTGGGGTCCAGGCTCTTCAGAGGCACACGCAGGCAGGGAATGGTCAGGGGATCCGTTGTGATTTGGAAAGAGGGGAGAGCATCGTGTGGGCGGACCCATTTAAGCCTCATCCAGAGCAATTTGGGAGGGCTGGAGCTCCAGCCCCAAGGACACCACAGGCAGTGTGAAGCATCCTTGAGCACTCATTCCTGCAGAGCCTCAATAATGCAGTTGTTAATTAAAGTTGAAACCATGCATGGCAGGGGATCCCCATGGGAAATCCAACCCATCGAAATGCAAATGGGCCATGTGAGCACCACCTCCATCCCCGGGCTCTCCTCGGGGAGCACCAGCTACACTGCCACCCTCCCGGAGACCTGCCAGCTGCGGGAGCCCCTGGGGCAGCTGCTCCCCGCTGGGCTTGTGTGCTTCGGTGCGCTCCTCGGGGTGCCTTGCGGTGCTCTGCTTTCCACCTCCAAGCTACAGAGCTGGAAAGGGCAAAGGGGGAATTTCAGCAAATTCCAGGCACAGCCAGCCCCTGGGGCAGGATCTGGCCTGGCTGCATTCACCTCATTGGGAAATACTGGGCAGGCATTGCAGATGTTTCAATTTCCCTTGCATCTCCCGGCAGGGGGGAGCCTCCCACACGGCTCCCATTACAGCCCCAGTCCTGGTGTGGCACCGGGACTGGGGACACCGCCAGCCCACGGGGCTCAGGGCCCCGCTGGATCTCCTCCAGCTGAGGGAACCCAGTCAATCTGATTTAAATGGCATTAAGGAAAAATGCACAAGCCATGACTTTGCCAGGAGGGAGAAAAGACGGTCCTGAAGATCTGGCTAAAAGGGATGCAGAAGGTGCCAATTCCTGCTCTGTTAGAGTCCATCTCTTCCTAACAGTCATTGCCTTCAATGCTATTGATCTTGAGATCACTGAGGGCAATGGGCAGCAGGGCTGAGACCCTTCAGCTGAGTCCCACTCGATCACACCAGGCGAGCACCCATCTCTCGGGGTCCCTGCAACCCACATGTCCCTCAGCATCATCGTTGCGCTGTGCAGTCTCCCAGCCAGGTGCTTCCTGCAAATGTTCTCGGGCATGCTGTGATGGCACCGAGATGGCAGCAGCCAGGTGGGATGCCCCCAGCCCTGGCTCCCTGCCGTCATGCTGCTTGTCCTCCTCTCTGCATCCTTTCCAAGGGGTCCCAGGAGGGGGTGGTTGGGGAACAGCTCAGGGACCTGCAAAAAGCAGCCTGTCAGCCATTTCCTTGCCAACTCCCATGTGGCTTGGCAGGAAAGATGCCTGGTGAGGCTGCACCCCAAACTCACCTATGGACAGATCTAAAAGCACATAGGATGGATCGAAAGCCCTGACAGCTGCTCCGTTTCACTGCTGTGTTGGCTCTTAGTCTGACACCAGGCAGAGGAGGCTGTGGGGTTCTTGGTCTGGTGCAGCTCTGGGACATAGCTCACGTTGGCCCTGCTGCAGGTCATCCTCAGAGGAGAGCAGATGCTCTTCCACCGTCCCTTGGAGAGCTGCAGCCCAGGAGCAGGTCTGCAATCCCCAGCAGGATGGGAGGCAAGCGGAGAGACCTGGGTGTCTGGGAAAGTGGAATGAGGACCAGCAGCAACAGGACACCCCAAAGCCGAGGGGGTCCAACCAGCAAAACGGAGGACGGGGAAAGGAGTGCACTTGTGAGCTACATGTAGGTGAAGAAAGGGTTGAGAGGAGGCTCCGGGCTGGGAACCTCTAGGACAGGATGGGTGCAAAGGGATGGCCAGGACTGGGAGGTACCTTGGGGCAGGAAGGGTGGGAGTCCCTATTGCCCACCAGCCACTTCTCCATCTCCTCTCCACTCTCAAGACCATGGCAGACCCCAGGAGGGCGGTGTTGGTGGAGAGAGCAGCAAAAAATACCTTGACTCTTCAGTTGGGAGCCACAGCCCCTCTAGCACACATGCGGCCCCAGAAACAGCCCTTGGCACCCCCAGGGCTGCTGCAGCATAGCCAGCTCCTGCTTCCCAGGTACGGTGCAGGGTGGAGGGACAGATCTGGTGCATGTGTCTCCAGGTGAGCCTTGCTGGAGCTCAGCCCAGCATTGCAGCCCAGCACGCTCTGCTGCCAGCACAAGCCCAGAGCACCGTCTGTGCCGGCTAATGACTTGAGCTAATCATTTGGCCTCGGTTCAAGACTTTCCTTTTTTTGGCTGCACTCTGTGGTTTCTGTCTTGCCTGGCTGCTTTCTACTGCCACTGAAGCCCTCTGCTCCAGGGTGGCCAAGCTCTCCTAACTTTTTGCTCTGCTTGACACCGGTGCAGTTTTCTTGCCTTCCCTGCAAAATGTCACAGGACGGGTTTGTACAGCCCTTGCACACCCACTGCCCTGGCACATGCGGCATTGACCCTGTCCTGTTTGTGCACGTGGGGCAAAGCAGTGGCTTTGCCTTGCCATGGGGTATGACTGTGTGGATCGTCCGCTGCTGCTTCACTGCAGCATCGTCGTAGAGCATCTTCTTTACATTGCTTGTCTCAGCTGGGGTCCGTGGATTCATCTCCTCCGTGGGGAAAGTGTTTTGGCCCCTGCTGCATGCTCCAGGTCCCAGCCCATAGCTCTGCCTTCAGTCTCTTGCAAGGAATCTCCTTGGAGGTGTTTCCTTGACAGCACTGCGGCCACCTGCCTTGCCAGCAAGAGGCTCCCACTAGCCCTGACACCTTATTTTCCTCAAAAGCAGCATTCTGCAGGAAAGCTGGAAGCAGTGTGTAAATGCCCATGTGTCTGCAGGCAATTGCACACGTGGGGCTGTATTTGTGCACCCATGTCCATGCTTACGCATGCCTTCCTGCGCAGGTATCAGGGCCCAAGTGTGGGGCAAACTCCAGCACTTTTCTACAAGCCCTGCTTTTAGGGTAAAATTTAGGGTAAATTGGAGCATCCCCATGTGCATGTTTTTTAACTGTCTTAGCCTAAGGCCCATTTAGCACCTGAAGGGAAAAATACGTCCGTGTGGCGTTTACATCTGCAGCCACGGAGACACCAGTATAGATTTCCTGTGCTGGCTCGCTCCTGCCATCTGCTCGTGCTTTACTGTTTGTGGTTGCAGACTGGGCCTCATTTCTAGGGGGTTTTTGCAATTATTTCACAATCCCCTGACACCATGACCAGCACAACAAGGAGTCCCGCAGAAGGCAGGGCCAGCCTTGCAGCACTGGATGCAACGCGTCCCCAGCAAATGCAGCCCCGACTGACTCCCAGTGTGCGGGTGTCAGTTCCCAGGCTTCCCGCAAAGCCCAGGCCAGAGCGCAACCTCATCAATAACTTGGTTTAATGCTGTTTTCCCAAAGCAGACGGGAGCACAGAGCCCCTGCTTTGAGTAGGCAGTGCTTGTCAGATTTGGAGGGATAGGCTTGGCCGTGAGCAAAAGACACCATGTACAAAAGTGTTTTGTGCCCCCATGTTTGCTGGCATCTCAGGACCTCTTGATGGGGATGGCTGAGCAAACAGGACAGTTTCACCTTGCTGGGCAACGCAACTGCAAGAGAGGGGACTTGCATGCTCCCCCTCCCCTGTCACAGCAGCTCCCAGCCCCTGCACCCCGGGGATGCAGCGCCCAGGAGGGCTGCAAAAGCCAGGACCCGGGGGATGACGGTGTGTAGGGCAGCTCCCCATGCCGCCCTTCCCACCCCACCAAAGCCCATCACAACAGTCAGAACGAGTGAGTTTTGTTGTAAAGGATATATTTTATTGCTTTGCATCCTGTCCAAAAGCCAGTTTGGCAGACGGCCGCATGCTCCCACGTGGAGGAGAGGGCAGCACGGAGCCAGCTCAGCGCCCATCCCGTACTCTGGGACGGTATCTTGGACTTCACAGTTTCTTTACACAGCCTTAAAATAACAGACCTAAATGCCCACCTAATAAAGCAATCAAGCCAGATAAACGTGCTTGATAGAAACACTCAGCTACAAGCTTTACTCAAGCCAACACACAGCCTTTGCTGATACTGTTAAGCCCTGCAAATTCTATTATTGCAATTATATGACTTAATAGACCTTTACTGACCAAAGTCCACGTCTGAAGTCTATGCAAGCAAATAGTACTGCGGCTGCGGTACAGCCCTTCAACTTGCTCCTTCTCGGCACGCTGGAGGAGGTTTGCAAGCACAGGGAGATGCCATTTCCCCTCCAGCCATGTCTCAGGGATCTGTCCCCCCTCTACTTGCAGTCCCACCTTATGGTGTCCTCGGGTTAGTGACTTCTCATTGTACTAAATAAAGGTTTGGGATAGATCTGCTCTAAAATGGCTGCAGTGTGTCTGCAATGAATTTTGCAAAGTCTTCTATTCCCCCACCTGCACAGCCTCACATTCAGTTTTCACCATGTGGGCTTTTCAGACTTGGAAAGGAAGTAGATGAGAGTTTGGGTTTTTTTCAGAAGACTAGGCGTTTGGCTTAATAATGTCTGTATCTCTGACAACAGCAAAATTGAGGAATATAAAAGGGTAAAATTCCACTAAAATTAACGATTTGTTCTGATTTCGTTGCGATTTTGTACCTAAAAAAAATTAAAAATCAAAGGGACAAATCCTGACTATCTTCCTCCAAACTACACTGCAACAGCACGCTATAAACGCTGAAGGGAAAGCCTAGAACAGCCCAGACGTACAGCCACACTGTCACCCCAGCTGTCCCCAAACTCTCCATCTCAGCCCCTATTAATTACCCTGGGAGGAAGCACCTAGCAGGTGGGACCTGCCTGGCACCCCACAGCCCTGCAAGCTGGAAAGGAGCGAACAGGTGAGAGGGAAATGAAACGCAGCCATTGCTTATTTGGTAGAAAAATAAAAGCCGTCTTCCAGAAAAGCCAGCCTACAGCATAAAGGGTACTCTGTGAAGCACAAGGAGCCAGAAGTAGAGCCTTCCAGGAAGACTGAATGAAAGCACAGTCTTTAAATATAAATACAAATGTATAAACCCCCAAAAAAGTGTCGTAGGAAAAGCTGCCATCCTGCCAGGCTACAGAAATCCCCTCTGGTGGGAAGGCTGCCCACTTCACCCTTGGGACTGTGGGTCAGCTCCCGCGTGGGTCCAGGTCCCCGCTGGCCTGGCCGTGGAGCAAGCGAGGACCTGGGTGCCCCCCGCCAACGAGAGCACCCAGCCGGTGCAGGAGGTCCTGGCTGGGGGGATCTCTGTGGCAGGAACGGCAGCACCGAGGTGGCTGCAGAGCAGAGGGTGGCCCCCTCGGCCAGCCCCGTCCTCGCCACGGGGCCAGCGGGCGGGTGGGTGGTGTGTCGATGTCCATTGCCGGGCGGTGGGTCGGTCGTCGGTGAGGAAGGCATCCGTCCTAGGGGAGAGGAAGGCAAGGAGGGGGCAGTGAGGTGGAGAGGGTCTCAGCGAGAGCGCCCACCCCAGCCAGGGACCATTGCCTTGCATGACATGCCTTGCCCGTCTCCAAGCATTGCCTTGCCCCAGCAGCTCCAGAAAGAAATCTGATTTTAAGGCAAGCACAGAGCAGGAGGGAGCTGTGTCCTAGGCACCTCCACGCTCAGCCACGGCTGTGGCAGCCCCGCCAGGCTGGGTCCCGGGAGATGGACACCCACCATCCCACAGGGAAGGATTGGGGATGGGGGGGCAGCACCCTCACCCCATCACCCTGCTGCCCCCCTCTCCCCCCTGCCTACCTTTTCAGGCCTAACTTAGACCCGCTGCCGCTTCTGCCGCTTGGGTCTGCCCCCAGCACGCGGGGAATGTCCCTTCCTCTTGTCATTCTTCACCTTCTTGTCCAGGTTCTGTATCAGCTTCTGGACGGTGGGGTCAGTGGGAGAGGCGCAGATTTTCTTATTCTTCTTGGTGGTAAACCTGGGGGTGCAGGCAGAAAGGTTTGCTGGGGGGTGGGTGGGGGGGAGGATATGGGGACGGAGGATTTGGCTGGAGCCAAACTGCACGGGATGGTCCCGACCGCAGCAGGGTACTCACACGACAGCACGCAGCAAACATCCCGACTCAGGTCCCTGGAGGCTGTAGGACTTCACCCAGCTGCTGGGGATGGTTTTTCGGCTGTTCTTCAGGCAGCAGTCCGAGGCTGAGCTGCCAATGCCTGGGAGCAAGGCGGGAACATGGGATTTGGGACCCTCACCAAGCCAGGACACCTTCCCAGCCCGAGGGGAGCACAGCATGGCCAGCTGATGGCACAGGGCTTGCTTGGTGTCATTCATGGGAGAGATGCTAGGGCAGCACGTGAGGGTGGGAGCTGTCAACCCCAGTGCCCAGTTGCAGGTCAGACCCTGCCCTGAGGATATGTTGACACCAATTTCACTGCCAGAGGAGGGGAAACTGAGGCAGAGACGGGCTCCTTGCAAAGGGAGTGAACCTATTCTCCTGCCTGCACCATTCAGCTTGGAGTTCTGCTGCCCCACCAGCCACGTGCACACGCACACATGCTCCCAAGCCAAACAAGCACTGCAAGCCAACGCCACACACCAACCAGGCGTGCACACACACACACACACCCCCCCCCTACACACAACTGCACTGCAAACCCCACACCCCCAGCCATGCACGCAGCCAAATGTACCACAAACACCCCCCATGCACTGTGACCGCACCACCCAGCACCCGGCACAGACCCCGCCGAGCACCCATCCCCTGTCCCATCCCACCCGCAGGCAGGCAGGAGGGCTTCGCGCCCCTCACCTTGAGCCTGGGCGATGAGGAGGGTAGCAGCCAGCAGGAGCAGCGGCAGGAGGAGGCGCAGAGCCATGGCGGGTGCCGCGGGTGCTGAGCTGGGCAAGGCTGGGGAGCAGGACGCAGACTGCTGCCTTGTGCTGAGGTTGCTCCTATTTATCTCCGGACGCTTTGCTTTCATTTTCGGCCAGCCTGGCAGGCAGCCCACCAGCCGGCCGAGGGCTGGGTGATGGAGAAGCGGGAGGGTGGGGGATTCCTGTAAGCTGTGAGCCCCCCCTTTACAGACGCGTCCTGTCTTGTTCCCAGCTGCCCATCACGGCGCGGGGTGCCAGCTGAGGGGCACACCGGAGACACAGCCCCCATCATAGCTAGATGAGTTTGTGGGCTCCTGTTTCCTATCCGGTCCTGCAACCTGCCGCTACCTGTTCTCAGAGGGTCGGTTGTTGCTGCTTGCCTGTTTGTTCCCCAGACAGGGACCCTGGCAGGTGGCCAAGCCATTAGGGAAACCAAGGACTCAATCTGTTTTGCTTCCCCACCTTGCATTTTGCTCCCCAGCCAAGCCACCCACCCCACACAGGTGAGAAGGGGCTCAGGGTGACCCCACGTCCCAGACCCCTGAGCCTCCATCCCTGTCCAGCTGCCTCGGGGGCCTCCCCAAACAGATGAACACATCTGTAGGGCTGGGATGTGCAGGGGCTGGACTGAAAATGGGGCTGGGGGAGATAGCACAGCCCACCGTGCACTGGTGCTGATGCCAAAGTGCGGGGAGCTGAGGATGAGTGGGGACTTCAACCAGCTGGAGGAACGGGCTGACAGGAACCTCCTGAGGTTCAACACAGACAAAATGTGAAGTCCAGCAGGTGGGACGGTGTGGCAAGAGGGGGGCTATGCAGAAGTGGACACAGAGGAGCTGAATAGGAGCCTTTAGGGCACCCCTGTGGTGGCAAAGGCCACCCAAAGAGATGGCCACATGGCTGGACCAAGCACTGAGCAACTTGGTGAAACACCAGTCCTGCTCTGAGCGGCGGATGGCCAGAGACCTCCACATTTTCATGCGATTGCCAGGGCATGGTCTGGAGGAGACCAAGGATGGAGGTTTCACAACTGTTTGGGCAACGTGTTCCAGTGCTTGAAATGTTCTCGTGTTGAAAACATTTTCGCCACTATTTGATTGAAATTTCCCTTGATGCATCCAGTGCCACTGCCTCTCACCCTGCCCCGGGGCCCCTCCAAGAAGAGCCGGGCACGGGTGTCTCTCCAGCCCCCCCCAGGTAGTCAGCAAGGAGCCCCTTTTGCCATCCCATCCCCAGCTTCACCACCCCACCGCTCACAGCCCTTCCTCACCTGCCCTGGCCTCCAGCTCCTCGGCCAGCCCCGCTCCCACTGCTTGTGTCAGCCGTGTCCCGGGAGCCCTGATGGGATGCAGAGCTGTGATGGGGTCTCCCCATGCCAGCGGGGGCCGAGCCCCTTCCCCAGCCCCACTGCCTGCGTCCTGGGGTGCACCCCAGGACTTTTCACCGGTTCCTGATAAGGACCCTCATAAACAGTTATCAAGGGCAATGAGTAACCCAGGGGAAGACCAAAGTCCCGGCTGCTGTAGAAAGCAGAGCCGCAATAAGATGCCCAGGGTCTCGCCCCCCTTAGCGGGGAGAAGGCAATGCTGGCGGCATGGTGGGAGGGCTCACCAACAACTGCCCTGCAGCCCTCTCTTGGGCAAGGAGACTGGCAAGCTGCAGTGGCTTGCTGCCTTCCTCGGGGACAAGTTGGGTGTCTGGGGCAGCATGGGATCCAGGGCTGCGTGCCTGCAGCTTCCCCCATCGCCCATGAAGAAGAGAAAGGGTGCTGGGGGCTACCCACATGCCCAGCGCCCGGATGGGAGGAGGCAGCTCCACACACACTCATGCAGCACCAAGGTCAATGTGGCTTCAGGCAGCAGCCCCTGGGCATGCAGCAGGCACAAGCCATGGGCAGCAGCCAGTTGCCTGTGGATGCATCTCCCCAGGGTGCCTGGGAGCACGGGGAACTGGTCCCAGGAGGCATGCTATGTGCTGCCACCCATCCCTCCAACCCCAAAACACGGGTGGCATCAGGACAGGGCAGGAAAAGGAGAGCCACTGGCTCTCACCATCTTTCCAGCCTTTATTTGTGCAACCTCTCCAGGCAGCAGTGCCCAGCTGAGCACCTGGATGAACCCTTGCCCTTGCCACAACTGGGACACTGTCCCACTGCAGATCTGTGTGCTGGAGAAGCTGGGGGAGCACTGATTCCATAGGCATCCACCCTGGTGAAGTGTGTCCCACAGACTATGTGGTATGAGGACAAGGGATGTGGAGGGAGGGGAGACATGTCACAGGTTGCCCCCAGCACAGACAGGTCCAGCCCAGGGCTCCCTCCACTCCTGAAGGAGCCCAGGAGAGCTCTGCGGTCCCAGCGTGGAGCCCAGCTCCATTCCTTGCCCAATCCCAGCCCCAGCCGCAGCAGCAGGCGCCTGGAAAGTCCCTGGCTCTCTGCATGTTTTCAAGACACCGCAGCAGCATCCTCTGACCAGAGGCCAGCCCCAAATACGGTCTGAGCTGCTGAGGAGGGTCAGGGCACGTGTTTGCTTCACAGGCATCAAACTTTGGCAAGTGTCTGGTTGCTGCAATTTGCGCCCCAAAGAAAGCAGCCAGCTGAGCAGACCCTCACTCAGTTCCTCCAGGGAAGGTGGATTGGAGAGGACCCAGGAGGGAACAAACTATGGGCAGGGGTACTTGGCCATTGCTCTGGCTAAGCAATGCAGATGCACCTGCATGCCTAACCTGTAGGGTCCCATGGAAACTGGCACGGAGGTCCGTGCCCCATCTCTGCTCCTGCCTCCCTTCTCTCAGAGACCCCAGTTCACTCATTCCTCTCCTAAGTGCCTTGCTCTCACCTGTCCCCCCAGCTCAGGGAGAAAGCATGGAGCTTCTGGCAATGAGAGAGGGGTGACCATTCCTGTTTGCAGGGGTGGTCACAAGGCAGACCAAACTTTCGGGATACATAGGAGCTGCCAGGGGTGGGGGGTGGAAGCAAGGCTTTTTACGGCTCTCCAACACCAGCAGCCTCCAGCAGCCACTCTGACCAGGCACAATTTCTTGCATGCACCCACATACCATTTCTCACCAGCCTGGGCTCCTGCAGCCACCAGCCTTTTCCCAGAGCTCAGAGGTGCAGGATGGAGACAGACACAGGGAGGAGGACATAACCAGACAGCGTGCCCCTCTGAGGTGTCTCAGCTACAGGGAACCCCTTTCTGGCCCCAGGGTTTGTGTCAGACACCACACAGAGCCTTTACAACAGGGCTTCGTGCAATGGTCCCTCCAGTTACCCCCATGCTTGGGCAGCCCAGCTCCAGCCCTCAGTGCATCCCTGTTGTGGAGGGACCTCCAGACTGCAGGAAGAGGGGAGGGTGTCCTAGGCAGAGACTACGGTGTCTCCGCACACCTAGTGTGCAAAAACAGTGGGACCATAGCAAAGGTCACCAAACCGCCTTGCTTGTGAGCCTTTCCCAGGCAGTGAAACCACTGTGGGAGCTTGTAGGGACTCACTCAAGCCTCCATCCCAAATGCTTCCCATGTTCACACCCCACACCGCAGCACCAGAACCTCGAGTGCACCTACAAATTACTTCCCTGGCTCCCAGCATTGCAGTTCCCTGGCATCTCACCCTGTAATGCCTGGAGATCCTCTATCCTGACCCCACAGCCTTCTGCTCATCCAGCTCTGGGCTGCCCTTCAGCCCTGCAAAAGCCCCCAGCTCTTCCCCGCTTAACCAGACAGCGGGGTCTGCTCGGGGTCTGGCTTGAGGCTGGGAGCAGAGGTTCCTCGGGTGCATGCATGGACCGAAGGCATCGAGGGGAGCCAACCAGGGGACTGGGAATTTCCCAAATCCTTCTGGACGCTGCCTCCAAGTTAAAGTCACTGCTAACAGGAACAGGGTCGCGCAGCTCTGCTCAACCAGCTGATCAGCAAATTCCTTCCTGCAGAGGCCCCGATTCCCAGGACCCAGCGCAGAGGTAGTTTGCAAAGTCCAGCATGGAAAACCCCCATGGCTGGGAAGGGGAGCGGGCTGCCTGCCAGGCACACCGTATAGAAATGCCGTATAGCAAAACGGTCCTTGGGAAGCGGGAAAGAATTGCTGGAAGCCAGTAGCACACGAGCCGGGCAGCCTCCCCGCTGGCTGCCGCACCGTCCCCCAGCGTTCGATGAGGCTGATGGGAAGAACGGGATGAGCACAACATGCTGGGAAGAGCAGGGAAGCCGGCTCCCCGGGAGTCCCCTCCCTGTGCAAGGGCGCTGGAGCCAGGGGGGTTAGAGAGGGTCTTTGGCCAGGAGAAGTTTGCACCCCACATGCCTCCGGTGAAAATTTGGTTTCCCAGCTGGGTGTGGGTGCAAGGAGTTAACTCTTTGGTTGCTAGCATGCCTGCAGAGCAGCTCAGCCGCTCTGGGGCAGGACAGGCTCGCTGCTGGAAAATGTGCACAGCGGTAGCGAGCAGGCTGAGAAGGACCTGAGCGGGTCCTGCACCATGGAAAGATGCCCTCTTCCTACAGCATCTTCTGCGTGGTGCTGCCTGTAGTGCTCCCTCAGACCCAAAACCAAGGGACTGGGCAGGATCTGTGTTTTGTCTTTCCATGGAAAGCATGTGGTCAGGATTGCTCAGCTCTCACCCCTCCTGATCCAGGCATTACCCAACACGCGGGATCCTTTGGGCTCGAGCTGTTGTGAGTGTGCACATTTGTCACTACGTCACCAGGAAATGTATTCGGTGCTGAAAGGGGTGATGGCTTAGAGCCTGTCCCTCCATGGCATGGTGGAGACCTCCAGGGGGTGGCCAAGGTTCGTTGTGGAAAGGGGACATGGCAAGAGGCTCTTGCTCTTGGCAGAGATGCTAGGCCAGGGAGTGGGAGACACTGCAGGGAAGAGGGGTTCAACTGCTGTTTGCATAACCCTCCAAAAGCTGTGTCCCTCTCAGCCAGTCCTCAGCCCTTCCACCAGAGTTCCAGCCCTCCCTCTTCCACCGAGAAGCAAGTCAATCCTCCATCCAGAAATCCCACAGTTCCTCGTACGGCAGTGTAAAACTCAGTGGAAACTGCTGATGCCAACCCAGCCTTCACTGAAAGTGGAGATGTAACAAGTTACAAATCCTCTCATGGTAAAGCGAGCAGCAGCACCCAAAGCAAGGCATGGCGTGCATGCCAGACAAGCCAGGAGCTCTGCGCAGTTTGGAATGGGTGGGTTGGCTGGGCTCTGTCCAAGCTGGGATGTGCACACACGTACACTTCGTGCAAAGGCATCATCCTGGCGTGTGAATTTAGAGACTCAAGAAGCTGCCGAGAAAAAAGCCGGCTGAGTGTTGTTGGAGAGGAAACTGCTCCTTTTCCATCTCGGGACATCGGACTTTTACTTGACATCAGGCAGATCCATGCTGCAGACGCCCAGTGTCCGCCCAGCAGCCGCTCAGCCCCACACTCCTGGCACGAGCTCAGCTCCATGGGCTGGAGAGCCCAGATCCAGCATCCAGAGTAAACAGCACTGGCACACACGGCAAGTTCATCGGTGGAGGGGCAGGCGGTGGAAATGGTGACAGAGGAATTAAAGACAGCCAAAGGGAAATGAAGCAAAACATCGAGAAGGCTCTGGAGAATTTGCAGAAGACATTAGAGCAACACATAAACTAGGAACTGGATATGTTTCAGCCAAGACTGGAAAACACCAGAGAAGGGGTCTGCTCCTGGTGATGGCTCAGCCGGCCGCCCCAAACAGGAAAGCAGCCACCCAACACCCAGGCAGCTGTCGAAGATGCAAAAGGCAGAGAAAAAGCAAAGAGATGAAGTCCCACAGGGCTAGGAGCTGCCAGGCACCGACACCAGGCAGAGACCCACCGCGTTGCCTGCCAGCTTCATGGGCCAGGAGTACCTGGACTTGGCATCAGAGGGAGCACTGGTGCCAGGAGGGCACACGAATAGCGTCCTGCTCAGTCCTTCCCAGCAGCCTGCACAGAAAGGAAACAGCTGCTGGAAGGGACGGAAATGGATGGGGGGGCTCTGGGAGCCCAGCTCCACACTGGACGTCTCATCCTGCCTGGACATAATTAAAAGATAGGAAGAAGTTATATACTCCATACCTAAATATAACTGGTCATTAACAGTAATTCAGATCAGCAGGCAAAACAAAGCAGCTGTCAAAACCCTGCAGTAGCTGAGTCCAACATGGGGGCAGCACTTGAAGACATGAGGATTGACCTGAGGGTCATTTTGGCACCCAGGCAGACAGCAGTAATGCAGAGGGAATGCCCTGCACCAAAAAGGAGACCCACACGATGCACAGCAACCTCCTCCCAGGCACACACAGAGCAGCAACTAACTCAGGTGCACCAAAGACCTGGGGAGTCAAGACGAGCCATTTGACCTGACCATCAAATTGTTCTCCAGGAGGAGGCAGATGGGAAGAGGCACCCACCTGAACACGGGTAAAACAGTGTTTGGAGCCTGCCAAAGCCCCGCAGACCCTAAAATGGCAACTCTGGGTAAGTCAGTTTGCAAGCCTCTCCTGGAGGGTGCCTGGCTTAGGCATCAGGAGGAAGGGGAGATACACCACCATACCCCCCCGATGGGTCCCATCCCAACACCTTGGCAGTAGAGCAGAGCCCGCATGTTGCAGAGGTCTGGAGGAGCTCAGGGCTGCCAAGACGAGACTGCACCCAGGCCCTGTCATGTGTCCCTCAGAAACGACTGACTGTGGTCACAGTCACAAAGGGGAATTTACCCCTCCAAGAATACCACGAGAGCTGCAGCCCCGATTTCCATCTGTGCAGGGCTCTGCTCCAAGCCTGAAGGTCCCTGCTTCAAGCCCGAAGGTCCCTCTGGCAGTTGCCAGCATTGCAAAGCCTCACATGGCTGCACCAAGGCAAGGTTACAGAGGCAAAAAAGAGGTTTGCGAGACCAATTGATACGGTTGGCATTAATTGATAGGCAGGGAAAGCATGCTTGGGACATGCTGCTGTCTCCGCTGCCGACAACTACCTTCCATCTAACACCTGATCACATAGACAAATACCACAGTCCCTGAAGCCCCTCAGGACACAGCTCTGGCAGATATGGTCCATGCCATGCCCCTTGGGTTTCTCTCTCCACTCAGCAGGAAGACGAGGCCAGATCCAAATCTTCCCATGGATTCCCAGAGACAGATCATTTGCTGCCTGTTCCCATCTCTTCCCACTCTCTCCAGAGCCTTATTAGACTCAGGGTTAGTGCTGAGTTGGGCAGGACGTGTCCCACCAACAACTCACAGCAGTGGCTTCACCCTCTCATCACAGCACAGGGGTAGCACAGCTCTAACTTAAAAATAGCCTGATCTGCTGTAGGGATTAACCCCAGTAAGCAGCTAAACCTACAGCTCGCTCACTGCACCCCAGGTGGGATGGGGTAGAAAATCAGAAGGGTAAAAGTGAGAAAACTCTTGACTTGAGATAAAAGACAATTTAAAAGCTGCATGCACAAGCAAAGCAAAATAAGGAATTCATTCACTACTTCCCATCGGCAGGCAGGTGTTTAGCCACTTCAAGGAAAGCCTTCGTCATGCTGATGAAGTAAATACCTTCACCACATGTAGCAGTTACTTGGGAAGACAAATGCCATAACTTTGAACATCCCCCTTTCTCCTTATTTCCACCAGCTTTTATTGCTGAGGACACCACCATATGGTATGGGATATCCCTCTGGTCAGTTGGGGTGAGCTGTCCCAGCTGTGTCCCCTCATAACTTCTCATGCACCCCCAGCTTACAGAAAAGGCTTTGAGACTGTGCAAACACTGTTCAGCAGTAACTAAAACACCCCTATGTTTTCAACACTGTTTTGGTCACAAATCCAAAACACAGCACAATACGAGCTACTAGGAAGAAAATTAACTTTATCCCAGAAAAAAATAGTACAATCTCTACCCCTTATTCATAGAATCCTAGAATCATAGAATCATGGAATCATAGAATCGTTTAGGTTGGAGACCTAAAGACCTTTAAGATCATCAAGTCCAACCATAAACTTAACACTGCCATGTCCACCACTAAACCATGTCCCTGGGCACCCTGTTCCAATGTCTGACAACCCTTTCAGTGAAGCAATTTTTTCTAATATCCAGTCTAAACTTCCCCTGGCACAACTTGAGGCCATTTCCTCTTGTCCTGTCACTAGTCACTTGGGAGAAGAGACCAACACCCACCTCTCTGCAACCCCCTTTCAGGGAATTGTAGAGAGCGATGAGGTCTCCCCTCAGCCTCCTCTTCTCCAGACTGAACAACCCCAGTTCCCTCAGCCGCTCCTCATCAGACTTGTGCTCCAGACCCCTCACCAGCTTCGTCGCCCTTCTCTGGACACGCTCCAGCACCTCAATGTCCTTCTTGGAGTGAGGGGCCCAAAACTGAACACAGCATTCGAGGTGCGGCCTCACCAGCGCCGAGTACAGGGGCACGATCACTTCCCTACTCCTGCTGCCACACTATTTTTGATACAGGCCAGGATGCCGTTGGCCTTCTTGGCCACCTGGGCACACTGCTGGCTCATCTTCAGCCGGCTGTTGACCAACACCCCCAGGTCCTTTTCTGCGGGGGAGCTTTCCAGCCACTCGTCCCCAAGCCTGTAGCGTTGCATGGGGTTGTTGTGACCCAAGTGCAGGACCCGGCACTTGGCCTTGTTGAACTTCATCCAATTGGCCTGGGCCCATCGATCCAATCTGTCCAGATCCCTCTGCAGAGCCTTCCCACCCTCCAGCAGATCAACACTCCCACCCAACTTGGTGTCATCTGCAAACTTACTGAGGGAGCACTCAATCCCCTCATCCAGGTCATTTGTAAAGATATTAAACAAGACCGGTCCCAGTACCGAGCCCTGGGGGACTCCGCTTGTGACCGGCCACCAACTGGATTTAACTCCATTCACCACAACCCTTTGGACCCGGCCATCCAGCCAGTTTTTTTACCCAGCGAAGAGTGCACCCATCCAAGCCATGAGCAGTCAGTTTCTCCAGGAGAGTGCTGTGAGAAACGGTGTCAAAGGCTTCACTAAAGTCTTATCCACAGCCTTTCCCTCATCCACTAGGTGGGTCACCTTGTCATAGAAGGAGATCAGGTTAGTCAAGTACTTTCATTGCTTCTTGTGAGGCTCTGTCTCCACTGGTTCAGATGGTTCCTGCTATAGTACTTCCTATAATATGCAACTCAAATCATGGGTTACAACAATGTAAAGGTATATCCATTACAACCTCCACCCCTGGTCCCTACGGACCAGGCCGTAGAGTTTAACATTGCAGTGAACTCCTCCCCTTGCCCCTGCTCTGGTATAGACTTATCCGTGGGCCACAGTCCCTTCAGGGGAGAACCTGCTCTCACCTGGACTTATCTGTGGACTGCAATCTCTTAGGAGTGTTCTTGCTCCAGTGTAGCTTTGTTCATGGGCCACAGTCTCTTCTGGGGTATACCTGCTGTGGCGTGGGCTTATCCATGGCCACAGATGTTTCGAGGTGTTCCAGCATGGCCTTATCCATGGCCACAGATGCTTCAATGTGTACCTGCTGCAACATGGACATATCCATGGCCACAGACTCCTTGGAATGCACCTGCTCCTGCGTGGACTCATTCACAGGTCATAGTCCCTTCATCCTGAGTTCACACTGGAGTTCCAGCCTGTCCAGTACAGCAGCACCGGAACAGCAGTGATGCCCTGGCCACCTGCCAGCCCAGGCACATGGCCATTGCTGTTATCAAAATGTTCCCAGGTGCAGCAGAGTAAGATGATAAGCAGTACAGCAAGCAGCAAAAGCAAAAAGCAGCAGTCACTAACAAGCACTAGGCTCTAATATACAGTAAGGCAAGCAAGCCCCATGGCAAGCACAGGAGCCTGCCGATTAGTAGCTAAACAGCTATAACAGCTATAAATTCAGTCTAGCACACTCCAGTCAAATCTGTCATTATCTCGAACCCTTCGAGCCCCATGTTGGGTGCCAAAAAGGACTCTATCCCAGCCAAAACCAGTACATCTGCCACATCGCACATTAACACCTTTCTATTCTGTGGTTAGAGATTCACCCGCCCATTCCAACTCTGCCCATGATACTGTGGAGGCTCCTACAAGTACAAACTGCAAGAGCCAACCTCTTTCTGCTGCTGAGGCTAAAATACAATAGTCAGGGAGCTTTATTTTGATAGATGTGAAGGACAGAAGCAATAGTTATGTTCATCCTGTCTGACCACAGGCCAGGAGCTATCATCGACTGAGCCCACTGTCACAATCCATCAGGTCAATTCCTCTTCTGTAAGCACAACCCAGATAGTCCTGCTGTCCATCAGTATGTCCAGTATCCATAGTTTCAGCAGCCGAAATGACCTGTACTTACAAAATGTGTGGCTGGGACAAACGCTGCTAAATCACAAACAGGGCATTGGAGTTGATGTGCCCTTGTGCACAGGCACATCAGCAGACCACTGCTGACACCATCCAGCTCTGGAGTCAGCCTTTCAGAAAAAAAATGGAAAAGACTTTGAAAAAAGGATGAGGAGTGATTTATAAAGAGATTTTAAAAGAGCCTGACATGGCATATCCAAGCCAGAACCCCCTCCTTTATACCACTGGGGAAGCTTTAATAGATGTCTTTAATGGGGCAGGAGACTGGTATGCAGCCTTCACAGGCACCCACTTTGTGTCCCACAAGATGTGCCCCTCAACAGTACTCATCAGGCACGTTTACTGACTCAAAGCTGCAGGGACAGACCAGAGCGCAGTAAGCAGTTCTCCATCTATTTGCTTGGCCATGGCCAACAGTTTGTTCCCCACAGTAACTGTGATGATGAGCACTCTCATGTCTACAACATCCAGTTTCCATGAGGAACACCCCACAAAACAAGAAACATCAGATACACCCTCCACCCAATACCTCACAAGGAAATCCCACAATGGGCAGGAGACACCCTTGGTTTTCCCAGTGATGGAGAACTGGTGGCACTTGCAGATATTGCGGAGCATTTCCAAAGTCCGTAGCAAGCCCCAGGCTGCTCTGGGGATGCCATCGCGTCAGAGCTCAGGATGAACCTGACCCACGTGTCCATGCTCCCCCTGCACTCCCAAATCATGGGCTGCTTCTCACTCCACAAGACCGAGTTGCCCTGGAAAAAGGATCTTGGCCAAAAAACAGTGAGGAACTGGCGTCTCTTCTGGAGAAGAGCCCAAATCCTTCCTCTCTGACCTGAGAAGATGAACGAACAATCTCCCTTGGCCCATCTGGTACTTCCCACATCCCAGAGCTGCTTTGTCCCGATGGGCTGGTGTGTTCTGTCTCCATCCTTGTGATGTGTCTCCAGAGCCTTGGCAGGCGGATGCTGCCGGGAGGTCTCCCGGCTTCTGGCCCTGCAGCTCTTCCCTTGCTGTAAACAGCCGTCTCGCCTGATCCCCAGGCCCAAAGGGAATTTCCAGCCCCCCGCACTGCTCCCAGCCCATCGCACACCGCCTGCAGCCACCCACCAAACCAAAGAACTCAGATGCTCGCTGGCCGGCTGCGGCATCTCAAACAGAGTCCCGGCTCCAAACACTGTTTTCGCTGTACTCTGGCGGGTGCCTCTTCCCCTCTGCCTCCCCTTAGAGACCAGTTCAATGTGACATATGAGGGCCTTTCCCCTTTACAGGGGGTGATGGAGACAGCAAGATGGTCTTAACACAGCCAGGGCTCTTGTGGCATGTAGACCCTGGATAGAGGCACATCCCTGTCCACTCAAAGCAGATCTACCTCCGGTGGCCGTGCTGTTGGGTGGATCTGCACACACCCATGGGGCCCCTCACTGTGTGTGATCTGAAGGTCCAACTACCCATCTTAGGACCCGAGGTCCCATCCCTGCCTCCCCCGATGGGTTCTGTCCCAACACCTTGGCAGCAGAGCAGACCTTGTGTGTTGCAGAGGTCTGGCAGCTCAAGGCTGCCAAGAGGAGATTCAGACCAGATCATGCCCCATGTATCCCAACAATAATTGAGTGTGGTTGCAATCAGGAAGGGGATTTTGCATCCCCAGGAAGACCACAAGGGCCATGGCCCTAATTCCCATCTGCACAGGGCTCTGCTCCAGTACCGAAGGTCTCTGAGAGTTGCCAGCATTGCAAAACAACAGCCTCGCTGGAGGGAGAGGGGGAAGATGTACAAACCAGCAGCAGAGGATTGTGTGCCATTTCAGTGCCGAAAGCTCTGGGGATGCTCCTGCTCCCTCTGTATTTGTCTTGTGCTCCTACCTCTGGGAGCAGGATTGTTGGGGTCTGCAAGCCCAGAGGCTAGCTCCCCACCGAGCTGCGTGCCAGCTGCCCAGTGAAAGGACCTTTGCGCTAAGCCTGGAAAACCAAAGGCCAAAATATCTCCTCTCCTCATCACACAATGTAGCATCCCTCCAAGATCTGACAACCAAAGCTTTGTGGCCAGAGAGGGAAACTCAATGTTGGAGCTAAGATCGAGACTAGGAGAGGTGGGGAGCAGAGTTCAGAGTGTCTCCTGAGGTTTCCCAGGTGGGCATGGATGGAGGGCATGGTTACCCATGATGCTGGCTGTGCAGCAGTGTTCAGAACTGCAGGAAAGGGGCTTCAGACCCCACACAGATGCCCCCTCTATTTGTCTGATGCCTCTGTTATCATGTAAAGGGGCACCACATGCTTTTTTGACAAAGCAGGATTTCCTCTGAAGCATCATCTTTATTTTCTCTTCCAAACAGTAAGAGCCCACCAGCCGCACAGTTCTCCTTGCCAGAGAGGTGACTGCACTCAGGGGCAGGGAATGAGGGCACAAGCCTCAGCACAGCTCCGCCACAGTCTGGCAGGATGCCCTGAACCCCCCTGGGGTGCAGGACCCCCTGTCTTCCTCTGCTCCCATCTGCAATGACCCTGCTGCTATGGGGAGGTTGTGTGTCCCTGTCCCTATGCCGTGGTAGCACTAGCACACATAAAGATTGGTCTAAGCAGGTTTGGGAGAGGGTTTGGAGCGTAAACGCAAAGGCCAGGTAGCGTGTTTACATCCGAAAGCATACATAAATCACTCTGCTCTCCAAAAGGGGAGGCTGGAACAACCAGGGTGGACAGCCAACCTTGCATATCTGCATGGCTCCAGCTTCTCGTGCAAGTAACTTCAGCTTGAGGGACCCCCACCTCCCATCATCAGGCCCATCACACTAACGCCATATCCTCCCTGCCTCTCATTGAGTGCCTTTTCATCTCCCTTCCTTGTGATGTTAGCCTCTTTGCCCAGGACAATTGATCTTCCCGGAACCTGTTGAAATTTGCAGTCACTCGTGGGTCACAGAGAATTAAAAGAGTAAGCGTATCTCCAGGCTGCCAAGCCCGAGCTGAGTGTCCAGCTGAGATCGCACACAGCCGCTTTGGCTGGAGCACTGTGAAGATAAGGATAACGCTCCAAACTTCCAAGCAGTTCTTGGAGGTCAAGTCACTCTGCCTTCCCACTTGATGTTATCTGCTTTGGGATCTCCTGGGTCACACACAGATTTTGGGCAAAAATCCCATCTTACTTAAAAGCGTTCAATTGCCAGAGACGTCCTCCAGCTTGGGGATGTGCTAGGGCCTAAGTGTCTCCCCAGACACGTGCACCATCTTTCTGGTCACCCCTGTACCCCTGTCAAATATTGGCATAACATTTTATTCCAAATCTTCTGGAAATCCCCGCTGTCCCAAGACTTGGCCAGTGCCTGTGCTCGGCACGCTTTGCTGGAATAGGCATTTTATATATGCTAAAGCGAGTGACGCAGGACATTAGAAGAGCTCTTCTGGGGTGGGCGCAGCCCATCTGAGATTGTACTCCAAAATCTCCCTTTGAGGACCTCCCTGAAACAACGTGCAGCATCCGTCCACCTCCGCCGTCGTGCCTTGACCGTGAGAGACCCCAGTGAGCTGGCAGCAGGCTGCACAAAAAGATCTGGGTGCGGAAAGCTACAGCTGGGGGACCTGCAGCCTGGACCCACCACCAAACCCACAGGGGAATTGGCAGCATCCCTTGTGGGTCTCCATGCAGGCAGCAATGCCTCCCTGCCCCAGAGCAATCTCACAGCCTGTGGTCTGCGCAGGGCTAAGACTGGGCAACCCACTGGTCTCCTCCAGCCTTAAACACCAAACCATGTAAGCAGAGGCCAAGAGGAAGGAGAAACAAGGGAAGATGTGGCACCCACACCTTCCTCTGTCCTCACGGCACAGCCAGGGCTCTCCTGCCTGTCACTGGCTGCCAGAACGTCTGCTGGTCAAAGCCACCAGTGCACCACACACTGCCCCCTTCATTCTCCCAGTCCAAGGATGCCCCCATAAAAAGCTGTCCGTCCAGTCCCTCGGCACTAAACTCAACACAGTTCAATTTCTGTGAAGCTTTGGATCTCACATGTTTTTGTCCGACTTCCCAGGCTCCCCAGCTGCCCAGCTGTTCCCTTCCATTTGAGCTAATCACAGAGATTAAGGCGAAGACCCAGCCTGGAAGGTTTGCAAACAGCTCCAGCCTGTTTCTGCAAACAGCTTTTGCAGTCGCACTCCTGCACAAAAGCACATGGGCTAATAAATCCCATGGCATCTGTGCAGAGAATTCCCAACAAAAGCCCAGTGCTAACCTAGCCCAGCCAGGAGCCAGCCACCAGCTTGCCGGGACGCTGCAAGCCACGGGGCCACCAGGCACAGGTCCTTCAAAGGGGAAGCTAAGGGAAGGAGCAAAGCTGGAGAAAAGGTGCCCATAGCTGTCTGAGAGAAGCGTTCATGTCCATAACGCATCTCACCACAGAGCCTGGGTTCTAGTGTCTCCTGTCCCCCCCCCTGCCCAGCTGTCACCTCCATCCTCCCGAGCACGCTACCACACTCACGCCCTCGGGGGCAGCCCACTGTCCCGGCAGGGTACAGTGGAGCTGAGCAGCCAGCCCAGGGCAGAGGGGAGCCTCCAGCCCCCACTCCTCGCAGCCAGAGTCCCCCTGTCCTCATGCTGCCCCATGGCTGCAGGCAGTAGCTACTGGCTGGAGCTGTTCCTTACTAGATTGACTCCAGATTTTGCAGCCTTCGAACTCTTGTGGCCAGGAGACTCCAAGCCAACGTGACAGAGAAGCCATCCTGAATCTGTCCAGCTGTGTGCTGAGGTTTCTGCAGCCACCCACCGAGCAAGCCGCTGTCCCTGTCAAAGTAAACAGGTTGTCCTCCCTCTACTAACAAGCTCAAGGGATCGCTTTGGACGCCCAGCCTGTCTGAATCCCCATGTTTGCCACTATATGAAGCAAGCAGCTTGCAGCTGGCCTTGCTGTGACTGCACAGGGGAAGAAGGGAGCGCAGCCATCTGGGGGTCCTGATGGACTGCAGTATATGACGGACAGTTGACAAACATGACCCTTCTCAGACGTTCAGTGCTGAGTCCCAAGGGATGGACGTGAGGGTGAGCTGTGGAGGAGAAAGAAGCCAGATGCTCCCGTAAGAGGGGCTTGTGGCTGAGATGTGCTCGTTTCCCCCAACATGGTGAAGTTCCCCAGTGTCACTGCTTTTGAGGTGAGGAAGATACTTCCTTGGGCAGTTTGCCTGCAAGAGCGTGACAGCCGGCTAAAATGCACTGCCCTGACACCCATGTGCTTTGAGGACACAGGGTGGCTGATGTGCCAACACCAGGGCAGGAGCAGAGCACACAGCCCATTTCCCTGGCAATGCAGAAACCCCGGACCCTGTCCAGCTTCAGCCACATTGAACGGGGAGGTCTGTCCTCCTCTTCTTCCCTTCCCTGCCACCAGCCGCCTCACTGTCCCTTGGTCCAGCACAACATAGGCTGAGAGGACTCACAACAGGCTCACATGGCTGCAGATATTTGGCCTCACTTGCAGCCACACCAGGACCTCCTCTGCCTGCCAGTGAGTGGTTTTGAAGGCAGGCAACAGGCAATGCTCGCACTCCTGCAAAGCACAAAGCTCAGGCTAAGCACAGCTGGATTTTGGCAGGGCACAAGAGCAGGACCTGTGATAGCCCTGGGAGCAGGGATCCAGATGGCCCAGGTGCTGGGACCCTGCCAGGCGTCCCATCTGGAGTGTCTTGGCTAGAGAAGATCCCATCCCCTTCTCGGCACGGCCAGCCATTCCCAGGGTGATGTCCTCCAGGCATGACAGCCTGAAGTTTTGCTGATGATACAAACATGACAACTTGGACCCAAAACCTGGTCAGTTAAACCAGAAACATTGCTCAGATTTACAGAGGGGGGATTTTGTGACAAACAGTTAAACAGTTTAATTAATTTAAGTGAGGAGCACAACTGGAGGTAGAAACAGGAAAAGTACTTTCGATTCTTCTTCTTTTTTTTTTTTTTTTTTTTTGAAAATGAGCATGTGTCTGAAAGGCACGTGGGTGAAAGACATGGGTTTTCCAGCCAGGGGAGCTGCCAGAGGAGCACTAGGGACCCTGCGCTGACCAGGGGACTCTGGGAATCTGCAGAACTGACAAATGTCCTCACCATGAACCATAGTGAGAGAGGCGACTGTTTCTCATTAGTCACGAGGACAAAAGCATCCCAGAAAATCACAAGAACACGATCAGATAGAGAAGCTTTTCGGATGACTGACTGTCCATGGATGAGGGGCAAGGGAGGACAAAAAGAGCAAGAGGGGAGCACATAGACCCGATTTCTCAACTTTGTGACATAGCAGCAGCGGCTGTTGGGCAGAGAGAAACTGCGGTGGCCATACAGTTTGTCCCTTTCCCTGCTGGTTTCTCCATAGCTGCAGTCCTCGGTCTCTCAGTACCTCAACCATGAAACCAGGGATCGCCTATTGCTTTAGAAAAGTCTCTTGCATTGGTACTTCCTGATACCGCAGAGTCCCTGGAGCGGCAGTATCCTCCCGAAGCAATGCTTGGGCTGCAGTGACACCGCTGGAACATCACCGTGTGTGCTGATAAATTGTGTGCACGCTCCCTCGCATTCTTTCGAGACAGGCCAGCTAGCACTGAGCTAAGTGTATGGGGGTGAGCAGGGTCAGGGACCATCCTCGAGGGATGGGGGATGCGGCCACTCCATCCGGGGGCGAGAGAGCTTGGCCCCAGGCTGCTCCTTCCAGCTGGCCGAGGTGCCTGGTCGCCTTCCCGCGCACACTTAATCAGCTCATCCAGACCCAGCGGTGGCCTCATTAATCACCAACAGACATGGGTCCCACCAGGGTCTGAGACAGCCCAGACAGCTTCCCTCCCCTGTGCACCCCACACATTCCCTGATTTACAGCCTCCTGCCTCTGAAACATAGGCGTAACCTCATGCCCTCCTCTGTTCTCGATGCAGACGTCAGCGTGCCATTGCTTTTTGCCCCGGAAGGCAGCTCTGGCCCCTTGTCACCCAAGCAGCTCGACCCCCAGCCCCAAGGCATACCCTGCTTGGGACCCCCCTGCCCCACACCACTCTCGGTCCCTTGTCCCGCAGCCCTCTGCATGAGGCCAAAGAGTTTACAAACACTTTCCAAGCAGCTCCATTCATTTCCCCTCTCCCATCTCCTTCAGAGCTGGCAGAAGAGCATGTTGGGATGAGTCCGAATCCAGAAGGAAATGCTAGAAATTGGCTTCATTTCTTATCCAAGTTTGTCCAGCTCCTCAGGCTGTTTGGTCCCGCCCTGCTCCACCAGCTCCAAGAGCCTTGTGCTCCAAGCAGGTCCTTGCCAAGACCAGCTTGCCTCCAGGCTTAGACTGGGCACCAGGGACTGCCTGGGGTAGAGCAGGCTTTCCTCCCACCAAGCATCAGGCAGTAATTTCTCCAGCCTTCCCCCATCCCTCCTTCAGGCTCCCTCTGCCCAAGACCATTTTCAGCTGCTGATGTCCCCAGTCCTCTCCTGCTGCCTTCACGGACTCACAAATCCATCTCATGGACTCGCAAACCAATTGAGGTCTCAAGTCCAACCTCCCATCCGTAGAAGGGGCAGTGGTGGGATCAGACCAGGTTGCACAGGACTTTGCCCATCTGCGTCTTGAAAACCTCCAAGGCTGGAGATCCTACCACCTCTCCAGGTCCCTCTTCAAACACATGACTGTCACCATGGGGAAAAACTTCCCCATGCCACAAGCTGGATCACTCTCTCTCATCCTCCCATGCACTTAGATTAAAAGCCTGGCTCTGTCTTCTCAATAATCTCCCCATAGATGTTGGCAGATGTCTCCCCAAAGCCATCCCTTCTCAAGGCTGGACAAGCCCAACTCCTCCAGCCTCTCCTTGCTGGGCAGGAGCTCCAGCCCCTGCCATTTCAGTGGGCCCTGCTGAACTCTGTTTATCAATGTCTCTGTTGTACTGGGGGCCCGAACCTGGACACAGTACCCAGATGTGGTGTAATGAGTGCTGATTAGAGGAGGACAACAATTTGCTGAGGTCAGAAGGAAAGAGCTGAGCCCTTCTGCCTTTCAGCAACTCAAATGCGTTGCCAAAACTATCGCTCCGATGCCTTGAAATGATGATCAGCTCCTGTATGCACTAAGAACCTGCCCAGCCCAGCCCAGCACCAGCCCTGTGTTTCTGCATTGCCCAAAAACTCACTGGACAAGGCAGTGGAGGAGGCCTTTTGCAGACAACAGATCCAGAAAAGAAGCAGTTTCTCCGGCTCTTTGGATGTCTATGGGAACGGAGCAGCTGCAGGATGCATTTTCCACAAAGCCTACGGCCAGAGGGAGCCATCAGATCAGCTTCTCACAGCTCTGACCCTCAGCAGCAGCTCCGTAGCTGCCCAGCCATCGTAAAGTTTTAGTTCATTGCTTCTCTCCTTGTGCCTGTGGATTTCATCTACACCCATTTAATATTCATTTCCCATCATGCTGAATGTTATCAGGTCCAGAACTGGTCCCAGAAGAACAGGCTGGCAGGTGCCACTTCCCTGCAGATGGCTGCCTGTGCCTGCGGTCACACATGCTGTCCCAAATCACCTCCTGCCCCTCCTCAGCTCAGGGCAGTCTGGATTCCCCAAACTGCCACAGGGACTCCCACCTCCACTACACTTCCTAGGATACCCATAATATCCTTCACAGCACAGGGAAGGACAAGAAATGGCAGCGCAGCCTGCAAACAAGGTTACATGAGATCTCTGAGTTTAAATTGTGCAAATGTCACAGAATCTGCAAAAAACTGCAGAATGAAAAGTAAGTTGGAAGCTATTCTGGAGACTTTGTTTTGTGAGATAGGTTGGCAAGAAACAGTGACTAAGCAAAGTCAGGATGTTTTCTTTGCGGAGGGCAATTTGGGGGAGTGGTGATCATACCTCTGAAGGGCCGCAGACAAGAGGAGAACTATTAACATTGAGTCCATGTGCACACCGCAAAGAGATGCTCTCTTCCAGCAGCAAACTCGCAGGATGCCCCCACGTCCAGGGAGAAGTGACCTCTCTCCACAAGCTGCTCACATTTATTTACCATCACAGGGATGGAGGCGGCAGAGGTGGATAGCTGGGCAAAAGGGACCCCTTCCCACAGGGTGTGCTCCCATTTCCCCTTCAAAACCTCATGTTGGAGTTGTATCGGCTTCGCTTTGCTCTGCTCGGGGTTTTCCCAGAAAAAGCAAGCAGTCGTTCTTCTTTCAAGATACTTGTAGGAACAGCCATGCCATCCCTGTGTGCCTGACTCACATGAAGGATGCTCTGTGCTCTGGGGAATGTGGATGCCTGAGCAGGGAGATACCCGGCAGATGCCTGCCTGCCCCAGCATCTCCTGGGAACACCAGGGAAATTCCAGCTGTATAAGAAATAAATACCATTGCAGCTAAGATAGCTCAGCCCATTCTTTTAGGGCTCTTGGGTACAATTTATCTGGGCAGCTACTTTTGAAATATTTGCCCTCAGTGTATGTCTTCTAGCATCCTCTTTAGTGTCCGATAAACAGAAAAGTATTTCACAGCCTTCCTTGCTTCTTCCCAAACACTGAATACAGAAATTGCCTTTCTTTCTGCATCTTGTGCAACAGCATTTTCATTCTTTTTGGAAACAGATTTAAAAGCTGAGGATGTGTTTTGGTAGTAAAAGCTCTCCTCCTCCTCCTCCTCATTGCTGTGGTCAGCCATGCATAGTCCCAGGAGTGTTCACGGTTTTATACACTTCCCAACTTCCCGTTTGCATCTGCTCATGCCGACCCAGCTCATTTCAGACAGCTGCTCCCCCTTCTCTGCTGAGCCCACCCATGAAATCCCCTTCCTCACTGACCAGTTTGCTCTTCAGCCTCCAATAATGCCTTTCTAAAGCACATGCCTTTTCACTTCCTTTTTTCAGCCCCCACTGCTTTGCTTGCTGCAAAACTTGCTCAGGGTACACTCTATCCCACTGTCTATGTCAGTGATGAAGATAGTACATAGTACTGGTCCCAGTACAGACCCTTGAGGGACACCACTCATTACTGGTTTCCACTTGGACATTGAGCCATTGAATGTAACTCTTTGGACGCAGCCATCCAGCCACTTCCTTGTCCATCGCTTTTCCCAAACCAAGCAGAGATTATGGCTGGTCAGCACTGCTGCAGTACCCTGGGCACTGTTATCTCAGCACAGGTAGCCTGAGCACATGTGCCTGGTGGCAGAGGCACTGCAGTTTGCTCGGGCAGAGGTGAGCTGTGCTGGCTGGGGGGTCTCTTCAGGGCTGGAGGATGTTAAGTTGGGAGGTAGTACAGCCATCTGGTGTGGCGTTCCCTGTGGGAGGCCACCATGTGTCCATCTCCCTTGCAAGTCTGTGTTCCTGCGGGTACGCCTGGGGTTGTCCTCCAAAGCATCCATGGTGCACCCGTCACATGTGCTCCTCACCAGGGCTCCAGTCTCGGGCTCATAGCAGGGATCCCACGGACAAGGGCCAGGGAGACCACAGTGGACACAGCGAGGGGGACAGCCTGCGCCATGCCTAAGTCTGGGTCTTCCCTGGATGGGTGAGCTTTGGCAGGATGGGGCAGCCTTGCCACAGCACCTCGCTGCTGGGACCCCTGCACCGACACAGGCACAGCCCCTAGCCACAGTTCCAGTCCCTCTGTGCCACGTACATCTTCACGGCTCAAGGGGCTTCACAGCCATGCAGAGGTCCAAGGGAGCAGACAGACCCCAGCTCCGCAGCGGCTCCTCTCTCTGGGGTCAGGTCCGTGTTGCTCAGACTTTCAGGGGGACTGAGGTTCAGCTCTGCCTCACAGGGGTGGCCACGCTGGGGGAAGGAGGGGGGACAGGTGTGGAGCAGAAGGGTAAGTGGTGGCTGGTCTCCTGGGCTGAGTTAGCAGCCCCGCTGCAGCTGGAGGAACCGCTGCCATGATAGTCAAAGGGCACCAGCTGGGCAAGGGACACAGCGCAGGGCAGGCATATGTGTTGGCCCCGCAGGGATGCCCCAAGCTGCTGTGTGACCTGCTTTGTCTTAAAGAGGAGCTTAAACTTCAGCAAGGGGACACAGGTGCAGTGTGGCCGCAGGGGACCAGCCACCACCTGCAGGAATTTGGTCAGTGGCTGGTGCAGCCTTTCCATGGACCACTGCACTGCCCGGGGAAGCTTCACAGCTTTATCTCCAGCTGTTTTCTTGCTGTGTGCAACCAGAGCTTGCTGCGCACCTCCTGCCTCAACTCCAAGCTTAAGATGACAACAGGCACTGCAGCACGAGGCTGGCTCCCATCCTCGACCGTGCACAAGCATGGGGTGGCGAAGTCGGTCTGATGGCCATCATCTTCCTTTGGCAGGATCAAAGGTCCTGCTGCAGGTCCTACTGCCTTGCAGGCTGTGTTGGGAAGGGCTGGGGGAACGATGGACAAACCAGGAGACCTTAGAAACTCCTCCTCAGTCCAGGAGAAGGAGTATCTCACGCACAATGTTCCCCAGTGATGGTGGCTGGATGGAGGAGCAGACCCCAGTGGGCAGCTCTTCAGCTCCGCTGTCTGCCTTGCAGCCCCAAATCTCTCAGTCCTGAGGAGCTCAGGAGCAATCAGGACCTTCAGGCACTGGCTGCACCTGGGGTGCCCAACCCGTGTCCCTGTGCCTCTGTGAGCAGGTTGGGAGGGAAGAGTCCAAGTAGTGGTCACTCACAGAGAGGCCATCATCTTCCTTTGGCAGGATCAAAGCTCATGCTCCTGCCAGTTCTGCTACCAGTCCTTCTGCCTTGTTGGCCAGGCTGGAAAGGACTGGGGGGGGCGTCCATGGACAAAATGAGAGCACACAGGGACTCCTCCTCCCTCCAAGACAGACGCCCATACAGGCGAATGAGGGTCTCACACAGAGTGCTCCCCAGCACTGTCTCCCAGCTGTCACAGGCAAAGCAGCACGGGCCCTCCTGGGCACCGGTCTTGTCTCCCCTCATCCCCACAGAAGCAGCCCCCCCGCAAACGGTGGCAGGGAACCTGCCAGTCATGGCAGATGGCACCTCTTCCCATGCTAATGAGCCAGCAGGATTTAATTCCTGCCTCCCATTAGCACTCATTAGCGTGTCACTTGGCCATTCTTCTGCGTCTATCACATCTCTGCCGCTTCTGCTTCAAGACATTAATTCTGGGCTGCTTCTGGGGTGGCTGTCATCCTCCCCCCCTCGCCAGAAGGCTGCTGCCTCACTGTCCCCCAAACCCTGCATTAAATGGGTCTTAAGAGCAGGCAGGCACAGAGCAGCATGCCCAGCACCCATGGGATGGACGGGTGGAGCTGGTCTTAACCCCCCAGACCGGGTCTGGACTCAGGGTTCTCCCGCAGTGTCCCCACCTTGCCCAAAATCCCACAGCCCCACCACGGGCACAGAGCTGCAGGAAGATGCAGCCAGACCTACCGCAGCTTGCTGGGGGACAGAAGTAGGTTACTTTCTGCCGTGCATAGAAATGATATGATGCATATTCATCAGTTACAGTTGTGCGGAGATTACAACAGTCGCATAAATTGCAGGTTTAGGGATCATCAGCTGCACTCCATTACTTTCCCAGGGCTTCCTCCCCTGAAATAGAGATGGAAACTGGAGTCATGCCATGAAAAATAAAGGTCAGTGCTTTAAGTGAAGTCTTAGGAAAATACTGTTTTCTTTACTGTACATTTTTGCACCCCTCAGGTGAACAATTCAGTGATCATAAGCCTCATCTTATTATTTAAAATTATATTTATCAGTGGTAAGCACTCTCAATACTTTTTCGTTCTTAAAAATCAATCTACCAAACTCTTCACAGGTACGATGGAAACAAATTGAATTTGAAGCCCAGCCTCACAGTATCAATGCTAAGCAGGTCACTGCATCTGTTTACAAAGGGAAAATACTCTTTTGTGCAGCTGCCTTTGAGCATAGCAGAGCCCAGGGAGCCTAAAAGCTTTAAGCAGTGGAGAGGATTTGGGGATCAATGCTCTGCAGTCACCCATGAAGGCAGGATCCGGGGGCAAATGTGCCCCAGGGCATGCAGTCCTGCTCCATCTCCCCTGTTGAACTGGGCTGTCCCAAGCCACTTGTCACCAGCCTGGCCGTGCCACTGGCTTGAACGTCTGCCCCAGCCACTTGTCACCAGCCTGGCCATGCCACCAGCTCTCCAGCGTGTGCCGGCTGGCTCCCTCTGAAGTGACAGCAGCATGGTAATCACTGCACCCATTGGTGAGACCCTTCTCAGGTGTCAGCAGCCTTAGATACCTCTTAAAATGCAACTCGATAGTTTTTACCCAGTGCATAGATAGCTGTGACAACCCTCAAAATTATTTGAGTTCCTCTCACCTGCAGGGTACGAAGTTAACGCTGGGGGGAAAATGTGTCACAGTGTCTCTACCCATCCACGACAGATGGGTCTCATCCAAAACTTGAATCAGCTGTAGCTAGAAAGGAAAAAAGCCTGAAAAAGCACTGATGTGAGCAGGCTCTGTGCAACACAGAGGCTGGGCAGTCAGCCCCGGGCAAATACTCATTTCTGCTGTCCACTCCCTTGCAGACACAGAGGGACCTCGCAGAGTTACCCCCTGCACTGTTAGCTGCACGTAGCAATGACCAACCAAGCTACCGACCACTTGCTTTTTCACGTTTTCAGCTACTGCCGAAGCAGGTTCATCGTTAGCCTGCAAACAGTCCAGCAGACCAAGTATTACTGCCTTTCAGCTGGGGAGCAGCAGCATAGCAGCACAGAGCGTCTGGAAACATTTCGATATTCTCATATTTTGGGGTATCTGTGACCACAGGTAAAAACAGGCTTTTTTCAGCCAAGCCTTTCATTAATTTTTCATCCAAAAGAGAGGCTAGTATCTAAGTGTAAAGCTTCTTGCTTCCCCAAATGCCTCATTTGAACTATACAGGACTCTCAAGAAAGACCATCTATTTCCCAAGCAAGTGCTGTAAGTGCCTTGGGATAACATTGCAGTTCCCTTTTATTGCTCCTGCAGCAACCCCTGTATCATCATCTGTATTTTCACATCTCTATCAACAGAGGAAGCTGAGGAATAGCTGCTGTTAGGAGCTATTGGAGAATGGCTTCCGTGATCTGTGCATCCTCACCAGCGCCAACAAGAGGGGAAAATAACGTCCCTCAATCTGCTGGCCACACTCCTCCTAATGTAGCCCAGGATGTGGTGTGCCTTTTTCACAAGGAGAGTGCTCTCTTGGCTCATATTCAGCCCAGTGCCCACGATAACCCTGGGTCTTTCCCATCAGCACTGCCGCTCTGTGCTCAGCTCCCAGCCTGGGCTTATTGCACCTCGGTGCTGCACTTTGCATCCCCCTTGCTGAATTTCAGGGGGCCAATGCTCACATTTATCTAATCCCCCTGGACTGAGGCTGTGTCAGGTGTCAGCCACCCTCATCTAGTGGCACCGGAGACTTTGCTGAAGGCTCATCCTGTGTCAGTGCCCCTGTTGCTGATGGCAAGCCCTGTGTCAGCCCCCCGGTGCTTCAGTTACTGCTGGCCACCCAACAGCTGTTGAGCTGTTGTTGGCCACCCTCTGAGTCCAGCACAGTTTTCCCTTGGGAAATACCTGCTTGCCCTTTACATGCTCGGAAATGGCTTCCGAGAGGTTGTGTTCCATAATGGGTCTCACAGCAATTACCGCACCCTGTACTGATCCATGCCAATTCACGTCTCCCTTTCCCCCCGAGAGCGCAGAGCCCTTTGACTCCTGGATGGATAATCCCCACCACCAGTCAGTCCTCCTCCTGCAACCATATAGCAATAGAAAACACAGAAAGCAGAGGTCAGAGACCACGAGATGTGTCTGCACCCCCTTTGCCCTGTCTCACCAGCCCAGGCACTGGGTCCCAGCCAGCCAGCAGTGCCCTAAAATCTCAGGCAGGATGAACCATCTCCAGCATGGCACGGAGGAAGGCTTTGGGTGATCCCAGCTGCGGCATTTCCGTGCAGGCTGGAGCTTTGCATCCCAGCAGCAGCCTCAGCTAGTTTTATACAAAGACGTTAACGAAATTCAGGATATCTTGGTTTTGAAAGCACTGCATAATTGCAAGCTGTTATTGTCTGAAACCGCATTTGCAAGATGCAATCTCAACAGACAGGCAGTTTGGGGAAAAGAAACACTTGCTCAGTGTGGGATAAGCTCCTGCAGAGCATACAGCCTCGCAATACCCTTGCCAAGCAAGCATTCACAGGTCGTCTTCTCAGCTGCCCAAGCACCACAGTTTGCAAGCAGAAACCTGCGGGCAACATTCTACCTGAACCCTCCCCTGCCCTTGCCATAAGCTCAGTCCCATTTCTCTGTATAGCCATGTAGGTTCCTTTGTCACACCATCAGAATCAGGTAGCAAAGCTGACAGTGGCTTGCAAAGGAGCAGGTCTGCAAGCTCCCCACCCTGAACTGCAACATCCAGAAAGCTCTGGCAAAGCCCCCATGTACCCGTTTCTACCCTGCTCGCAGCCGTGCCGAGACTTTGCAGCCGAGCAGCCTGTGCCCTTCCATGCAAGCATTTGTGATCCTTCCTAGACTCCTCTTTTGCATCTGCCTTGAAAAGCAGAAGCCTGGGGAATGCTGGGTTTGATTGGGCATTGGCAAAGCCACAGGCGTGAGTGTTATTTCAGGCAAGCGATTCAGCGAGGGACTAGAGCACCCCAGGAGGAGGACAGGTGGATTTTGTCTTGAGCTTTGTGGCTATATTTCATCAAAAAACCTCAGCAAGTTTGGGCAGGATCCTACACCTGCACAAGGTCTGATCAGTGGCTGAGTGCTGCTCAGGCAAGGGTTCAAGTGACAAGTTCAGCCTTGCCCTGCAGGACATCCCTCAGCCCAGAGAGGTGGCCACATGCACTCCCCATCCCTGTCTTTTCACAAATAGAAAATTAATTCATACCCCATCACTCATGCACGTCTTCACTCACGCAAACCCACTTTGGATAACTTGCTGGGTCATACAAAGTTTAGGCTCTGCCTTCTTGGTATCACTTGGCCCTGGGAGCCGGATTTTGAAGTGCATCATTTTTGATGATGCATGGGACAGTCCTGTATGAAGTGTGGCCACAGGCAGGCCACCCGGTCCTTGAGGACAAATTGCAGGGAGCATCCACGGACTGACTCCAATTTGGGACATGCCTCCGTCTGGCTTGTACACGAGGGCAGGCAGAACTTTCTGGAGGGGCTGTTCCAGGTCCTGGGGGAGCCCGAGGGATGAGGATGGCTCAGAGACAGAGAACATCCCTGCCACGAGGTGCAGTGGATGCTGCAAGTCTGCTCTGGTTCAACAAGAGACCAGCTCATGGGAGAGAGGCCCACCAAGGACATCTAAATACTCTCATGGTGGCCAGCATCCCCTGTCCCTGTCCACTGCTAGTCCCAGGGGAGGGTGGCAGGGCTGGTGGCCACGCATGGCTCTGCATGGCCCAGCAGCATCAGTGTTAACTGGGCTCTGCCCCAGCCCTGCCGCGAGCGCACACTTGCCTGCAGAGCTGTGCTTCCAGAATGCTCCTTGCAATTACATGCCCTGCCACCATGCAGGTGAGTTATTAATATTTATTAGGCTCAATTATTCATGGCCTCTTTAGGATACTGTTGTTTAAGTCCAGCTTGAGATCTCCAGGCTAGCAATCAGAAAAGTTGCTTTCCAAAGGAATTACTGTAAATCAATCCTTTGGAGATATTCCAGACAGCTGTAAAACTCACAAACGGAGCTGCCCGGAAAGGAACCTCGCACCCAGCCCTCGGAGGCCCAGAAGTGTTCCACAGGAGCGAGCGATGCTTGAGTGCTCCTGGGGTGGGGTGCAGGGTGCTGGGACACCACGTCCCCTCTCACCACCACCTGCATGGAGGTCACTCTGGCCATCTCCTTCTGAACCTGCAAGGCATAATGGTTTGGAGGTTTCTCCCCATCAAAAGAACACCCGGTGAGGATGGAGAACAAACCGTGATATTCACAGCAGAGCAAGCAAAGCAGGCAGCAGCCAGGAGGATGCAGCCTGTCCTGGCGGCTGTGACAGGTGATGCCCTTGCTTGTCCCAGCTCCTGGCTGCTGCTTGGTCCATAGTTAGGAAGCCACAGGGAGGGTGCAGGATCCAGGAGGGACATCCCAGGGTTGTCCCACCAGGCACACCCCTTGGCACAGGGCATCCCACTGAGACCTGCCAAATTGCTCCATCAAAGCAGGGGCAGCAGCAGCATACAGCCTGGAGGGGGAGGATTTACCTTCCTGCCCTGTCGATGCCCTCATTTGCGCTGTGGCAAGCTCTGGGTGAGCCCCAGGAGCAGACACCGAGCACACCAGCCCCCAGGGGTGCACAGGAGGAGGCAGGGGATCTGCCTGCACACCATCTCCAGCAGATGCGAGCTGCCAGGGCCGCACTCTGCCAGCAGAAAGCCATCTGGACCACTCAGAGATGTTCAGCAAGGCTGATAAGCTGGGGTCTGGCACCACGCTAACTATGCCTGTCGAGCCATCTCACGGCGGCTTGCAAAGCCCCGGGCAGCACAGAAGATCCCAGCGTTTCCCCAGCAAAACCTGAGCCACACTCCTTGTGCTGACCTCTGCATCTGCTCTCAGCTTGAGGCTCGGAGCAGTCGCCCCACAGCCCGCGGCCACCTCCAGCAGCTCTCAGCACCATAGAAATGACAGGTGGGACACAGGACTGCCAGGGGACCCACATGCCACTGGAAGGAACTGTGGGGTGGGCAGGGGACCCCAGGGCATCATGCACGGCACATGTTCCTGCAATCCCAGTGACAAGGGTGTGCAGACAGCCTTTCTGGTGGTGCTGGTCGATGCTCATTGACCACGATGGGAATCGGGGCATGCGGAGCTCACGTAGACACCTGGGAGGGGAAGAAGAGAGCTCACGCGAGAGAAGCAGCCCTCTGCCTCCCTCCAGGCCCTTCCCTCGGCAAGGGCTGGTCTCTGGAGAGCTGGGGGCTCTGAGGAGCAGAGCATGGCCAGGGAGGAGGTGCATGGCCAGGAGGGAGCATGGGGCACGGGGTCTTCTCTGGAGACCAAGAAGCGCCCAAGGAGCAGCCTTGCCCATGGTGATTCATGGCTGAGCCCCATCGCCAGTGTGCAAGAGGAGGAGGAGCCGGGGTTTGGAGGGAAGCAGTCCTACATGTTGAAGCTCTGGCAGTGAGCAGGCAGAAGGGACTGGCTGCATATCCTCCAAAGCCAGGGCGATGGCCCTGTGCCACCAGGCTCACACGCCGCTCAGGTGGGTGTCAGAGCCCGGACAGGGGATGCCGGGATGGAGAGGAGCTGGGCAGAGGCACTTGGATGCCACAGCAAGTGCCATCCGACAAGACAGGATGCAAAAAGGCTGCGTGTCACCATCAAAATCTGTGTTTCCCTCTATGCCATCCTTCCTCCGACCTGCTCGCCTCTCTCCCCGTCTCCCCCGCGTCTCTGCAGCAGCCGATGCCTCCTGCCCATGACATAGCCCTCCTTTGACTAAAATCTGCAAAACTGTGCTATGCTCTGGGCTGTAGCATGGCTCAGCATATAAAATTTTGATCCGTTAAATGGATTTGCAGGGGAAGCTGGGTGAGCGGGAGGGGGAACACACACCCGCCTCCATGGCCCCTGCCTGGGGCAGCTCCCTGTCCTGCACCATGTTGGTCACTGCCAGAGAGGATGGAGTGGGGCTGGGAGGTGAGGGAGGGCTCATGCCACACGGGTGCTGGCAAGGAAAAGCAGCCCAGAGCCTCTCTGGTTGGGCAGGAGGTGCTGGAGAGGCCTGACTCAGCCCACAGAAAAGCCAAGGGTGGCAAAGAGATGGATTTGGAAGGAGGAGAGAGGAGAGACCAGGGCACAGCTGGGGAGCAGGGGAGACACGCAACCCAGTTGCAGAAAGCAGAGCAGGCATATGCCAGCGGGGACCAGTGCTGCCGGGGGTGGGGCTCCTGCCCCATAACCCAGGACGACACCAGGTCAAGGACAAACGTGGGGCAGACCCTCTGAGCTGTAAGATCTGCCCCACATCACCCCCCAGCCACCTTTTCTCCCTCCTCCACCGAGCCGCCGCACCAGCTGGCTGCATCACCAGCCTGGCCAGCTCTGGGGACGATGGGGCCCCAGGGCCAGCACCCACCACCCATCCCCGTGCTTTCTGCCCAGGGGCACAATCTGGACCCCCTTGTCTCACAGCCCTCCCCTCCCCCTGCTGAAGAAACCAAGACAATCCTACCACCAACAGTGCCTCAGACAGACTCCAGCAGGCAGGGGCTTTTTCTTTTTCCCCAAAAAGCCTCTGAATGCCAGCAAGAGCCATTTTAATCAGAGCTTTCTGCCCTGCAGGACTCCACGCCGTGTAATGAAAGAGGCGCAGACAGCCCTTTTACTCTCCCCTCCCATCAACCCTCTGTTTGGCCTCCTCTCCTATTTTAATTCCCCCCCTTCCCGCATTTCAAGCCTGCTTGGTAAATGTTTGAAAGTGATGCTGATGCAGTTGGTATGGCAACGCCAGGCTGGGGCCCTCGCCTGAAACCCCAAACACACAATTAGCTGATTAAGAGGCGACCACAAGGCAGCGACCTGCTGGGGCTCTGCCGCTCCGTGGGGCTGTCCCCACTCACCCCATCGGAGGTGCTCAAGGGTTCCCAAGAGAGGTGAGAGGCATCAGGTGCTGTGATGCAGCCCAGGGAGCACGCACAGCACCTCCTGTGGGTAAAGGACCAGGTTTCCAGGCTCGGAGAAGTTGGGGACGAGCCTTTGCATGAAGCCTGCTGGTAGGATGCTGCGGCATGGGAATGGAGCTAATGGAGACACCAAAAGCAACATGGAGGCTGCTGGACCGGCTTACAAGCACCACATCCCTGTCCAAATAGCAGCACCCAGGAGCCTTGTGTAGCCCCCGGCTTGGGTGCCAGTCACGCCACATCCCACCTCCACGGCAGGATGGGACCCAGCCGTGCCCCAGAGGGATGCAATGGTCGGATTCAGCGCTCCTGGCTCACACTCGCCTGGACCCAGCTGGGCTCTGCATCTGCCTCCAGCCCCAGGGGCTGCCTGCTTGCCCCCAGCCTCCAAAATGGACCATGGCAGTGCCCTCGCCAGCAGGGCAGAGGCATGTGGTCAGGGTCTGCTGTCTCCTCTCCTCTCCTCTCCTCTCCTCTCCTCTCCTCTCCTCTCCTCTCCTCTCCTCTCCTCTCCTCTCCTCTCCTCTCCTCTCCTCTCCTCTCCTCTCCTCTCCTCTCCTCTCCTCTCCTCTCCTCTCGCACAGCTTTATTGCTCATAAAGCGGCTCAGGAAGGCAGCAATCATCCCCGTGACAGCCCCGGTTAATGAAGTCGGCCTTCATTAGGCGTTTCCGTTCCACTTGAAAAGCTCCTCTGTGAGGATGCTCAACTAGCCTGCGGCAGAGATGGCCCCGCAAAGGGAGGACGTGGGGATGGGTGACACTGCAGGGGAGCAGCCACGCTGGCAGGGAGGGCTGGCATCCCTGCCCATGCCTCCCTATGGGGACAAGTGCGTCCCTTGCAAGGCGCTGTGGGGCTGGCACTGGGATGGTGTGGTTGCAAACCCATACCCAGCACCTGCCCACAGTCCAGCCCTGGCGCTCTCCCTCTCACCCCAGCTCCGACCCTTCTGCCCAGCCCTAGGCTTGATCCTGCTCTCCACAGGGGAGACAAGTCCCCTCTCCTGCGGAACAAGTCCCTGCACCAGGCTGTGCTGTTTGGGTACACCCATGTCCCCGCTTAGGGCAAGGGGGTGCCAGTCCCTGGAGAGCCATGGGGTCTGGCCTCGACTCCTTCCAGGCACCCGCAGGCCGAGGGGAGAGGACAGGCTGGTGGGGACAGCTACTCACTGGGAGCTGGCTGGAGTGGCCCTGTGAACAGGGTCATTTATCTAATGCCTGCAAGCCTGCTCCTAGATTAGAGAGCTCTAAAGTGCTCGGCTATTATCTGTCCAGAGGGAGCATCCTCGTCTCATCAGGGCCAGGCTTGGCGAGCCACCAGATGCAGGGACGGGGCGGAAAGACCCATGGCTCTGTGACCTGGCTGCTCTGCAGCAACATGCCACCCCGAGGAAGGGCAACCCAGGGTAAGCCCAGGCTGCCACCCTGGGGGAGCACCTTCCTGCCAACCCTGGACCCGGGGGCATCCCTGCCCCTCAGAGGATGCATTCTTGGCTTCCTCCTGACTGCTCCCATCTCCTTGCTTCCCTCACCCCAGCACCTTTCCCCCAGCTCCCGTTGGGGCATTTCAGCACCCATCTGCACTGTCCTTTCCCTGCAGCCCCTCCCCAGGTCCTGGCACTTGTCCCCACCAGATTTTCCCCCTTGTCACAGGTATGAAGGCAGCTCATGGAGGAGTAACATGGGTAAATGGCTGCATGAGGCAGCGTGGTGCTGAGCACCTCACGCTCACTCTCAGGCTCCCCACAGCCCAGTCTTGTACAGCAAAAAGGGAACAGCCAAGCTGTGACTGCAGGATGGTAGCAGGGAGCAGACAGCAGCATGCAGCCAAGGGCTCACCTGGAGGTGGACAGGCAAGAGTATGGATGGGCTGGATGCAGGCTGGATCTCCTTCCAGCAGCTGGAGAAGCTGGTGGGGTGCATTGTCCACTCAGGGGTGCACATCCAGCAGATCTGGGGCTGCCACGGCTCGGCCCAGCAGCCATGGGGATGCGGTGCTGAGGCAGGACTGCGTCAAACACAGGCAAGGATGAGGAGGGAGCGGCTCTCAGCCCTGCACCAGCCCAGGACCCTGGGCGGACCTAAAACCGCCCTGGGCAGCCCAGCGTGCTCGTGCCCCAGGAGGGGAGGCTGCGTTGGGCTGGGGTGGGAGCTCAGCCCAAACATGCAGTTGGGTGAAGTAGAGGTGCCTCCTCCCCAAGGGGCCCAGCGCCTGGCCCTGCTCTGGCTGGGATTTCAGCTGCCACACGCATACAGACAGACTTCAACTGCAGACTCCTGGGTCCTGCAGAGCTGCAGGGCTGAAGATAGATTTGTCAGGGAAATTCTCCTCCAGGCTTTTGTGCTGGGGGATTTCTGGGTCCAGGGAAAGCTGCTGGGGAGGGGGCAGAGCCAGCCCTTGCACCCCAACAGTGTGCACAAGGCTGCTCAGTAATTATGCCCTGCAAGAGCTCTGCACTCCGGCCCCAGCATGGGAGGGAAAAACTCAGAGCAAACAAACACGGTGCCACGGCTGCGAGGCACACAGCCAGCATCCACGGCGTCTTAACCTACTTCGGGTTTGTCACCGCGCAGCTGCTGACAAGGGCCAAAGGAGGGGCTGCGTCCATGCTGGGCACCGTCTGGCTGCTCCTGCTTGGGGCACCCTGGCCACCGAGGTCAGGGGGAGAGCCAGGACCTGCCATCCCCATCTCTGTACCCATCCCCAAGACTGTGGCAGGGTGAACGCAGGGAGCAGGAGCCACAGAGCAGCCACCACTCCATTAGCAATTTGCAATGGCATCGGCACTGCAGCCCCATGCACTCACCTTGGGGGGGGACCACTGGTGGGGACAGGAGTGGGAGAGGGAAGGTGTCAGAGCAGCCCAGGGTGAGGGGCTGTTCCGGGGAACCGGCCCCCCAAGGGAAGCAGGTTGAACCCTTTCGGGCGGGGGTCACAGGGAGGCAGCCCCTTTCCACCATCAGGCTCAGGCTGCAAGGAGACGGAGGCTGTGGGGACCGATGGCTGAGCTGTCGGTGTGGGAGCGGTGGAGGACAGCTGCATTGATGGTGGGGGCTGTAACAGGCAGTGTCAATGAGCTGTCCTCGATGGTGGAAGCGTGATGGACAGCCGTCAGCATCATGCATGGCACCTGCAGTGATGACCAGGGATGTGACGGACAGCTGCTGATGAGCCAATGTGAATGTCCAGGGGCAGTGATGGACAGCCATCAGTGGGCATGATGGACAGCTGTCAGTGGATGTGAAGGACAGCCATCAGCAGGTGGCCTTGGGAGGTGTTGTCTGCAGCCAGCATCAGGAGATGTCCAGCTTGGGTGCTGGTGGAGAGCAGGATCATGTCTGCAGCTGGCATCAGGTCCATGGGTGGAGTCCCGAGACCCTTCCCCTGCGCGGAGCCCACAGAGCCTGAGGGCATGGGCTGGGGAAGCCAGAGGGAACCAGGCATGGTCTCCCTCGCTGACTCCTGCACCACTTGTTCTCAGTGATGGGTGATGCTCTGCCATTCCCTGCCTGCAGTCTTACACAGCAGCCCATCAGGCAGCCGTTTTTTATCCCATTTAATGCTGATTTCGGCATCATCCTCCCCTCCTGAACCAGCTGCTGTGAGGTGTGCTGATGCCTCTCCGAACCCTCCCCGCAGCGCATCAACACTATTATCTCCATCAGCCAAACTTGTAATCTCCTGAAAAAAAAAATCTCGCTATTTTGACAAGTTCTCTTTTCCATCACCCCCCGCTGACTGGCAGGAACGCTGGCTCGTTAGGGCCCCCATCGCTGCTGCTCCTGCCTCTTGGCAGCAGCCAAAAGTTTGGGTCCCCCCCATCAAAGAGCAAACCCTTCGCCCTGCAGCCCCCCAGGTTGCTGCAGCCCCCCAGGGTGCTGGTGGCTTCAGGGCCGGGTGGGAGCCAGGACAAGCCGGGGTGGCACAGTGCAGCGTTCCCAGGCGGTGGGCTCCAGAAGCAGCCGCAGATGGTGAGCCCACACGCCGCGTCGCTGCAGCAGCCAGTGACCTACACGCGGGCGTCATGCGAGATTTTGGAGGGGGGGGGGAGCTGACGAAAATGCACATTCCCGCTGCAGCTCAGCTCTCACCTCCGCCCCTGCAGCCCTCCTCCAGCAGCCCGGTGCTGCCAGCTCCGCCAAGAGATGTCCCAGCCTGTTGCCATCATGGCTGCTCCGACGGGAGCCCAGCCGTGCTGTCGCTTTTCAGAAAGGGGTGTCAGGGCAGGGAACCATGTCTTCCTTCTCCCCAGGGGGTGAGAGAGCATCCTGTATCCTGCACGGAGCAGAGGCTGCTGGATGCCCCTTGCAGAAATGGGACTGGGCTGCAGCTCTCCTTTGGTGGGGCACCACCAAAGGGTGAGGTGAGGGAGCTGGTGGGGAGCTGCCATCGCCCAGGCTCAGCCAGCCCCATCCACAGAGCCTTGCTGCAGGGGTGTAGCCTGGCCATGCTACAGAAGGGACTGCAGAGCACCAGGGCAGATGGCAGCGGGACCCCCAAGCCCCTCGGAAGGGTTGGGGCTCCTCCTCGCCTTTGCTTTTCCGGGAACTGCTGCACTCAGCCACCGGCCTGCCAGGGCAGGGCTCTCCCCGCAGAGGCACTTAAAGCTTTCGCAGCCTGCCGGCACACTCCTCCTCCACTGCCCCCCCTTTCCCCAGTCCTCTGGGGCTAGGGTTCATCAGTGAAGATGTTTTCCTCTGGCTCCGTTTAGTTGGCCTCCACTTTCTCCACCCCACATGCATCCCAGCACCTTTCCACCTTACTCCTCAGGCCAAATAACACAAAATATGATTCGCCCTAAAGAGAAGCATCCCTGGGGAAGGATGCAGCACAGAGAGGTACCCTGCACCAGGGCAGGGCAACCGGAGGCTGCCTGCAAGGCTCCTGCAGCTGATGGAGCGAAGCAAGACAGGACCTGACAGCCACAAGCAGAAAGCAGATAAATCCTGTCTGCAGCTCAGCTTTGCACATCTCTACCCAGCAGGGAAGGGAGCTGCAGACCAGCTCGGGTTCCAGCGCAAAAGCCAGACACTGCCCTTCCCAGCCCCCGGCTCTGCTGTGGGTGACATGAGCTGCGGGCAGTCTCAGCTCACTCCTGGCTGAGACATGGGGGAGTGGGAAGGGTCTGTAACAGAGGTACTGGTATTGTGGGACCAGTGTCAACACCCACAGGTCTAGGGGAGGGATGGTACGAGGCGAGGAGTGACCAGACCACCAGCTCCAGGTCTGCTGGTAGTCACCCCAGCCTGGACAGGGGCCAGGGACCAGCCTGGCAGCAGTGTGTGGCATAGGCTGGACCAAACCTGCCCTGAATACGGTGCTGGGAGGACCCTCAAGGCTGCCCTGCCCCAGCTGCTTGCTCCTGGGGAGGCAGGGCACTGCAGGGGCATCGGATGCTGGGTCCAGCACAGGCTTTTTCAGAGATGGAGAAGACCTCAGGGATGGTGCTGCCTATCTCCTGGGAGCCAGCAAGCTTCATCCACCAAACAGCCCTTCACCCCACGGCCCCCCACCCCATGCTTGCACATTCTCTGGACGGGAAAGGTGACATCCCCCAACTGGCACTCACTGCTTTACCAAGGCCTCCTGAGCCCCTCTGCAGACACACGCATCGCTGCACATATGCACACACATCCTCTACTCCGTGGGGTGGTGGGTCTGCATGGAGCCAGCCAGGCCCTGCCCTGTGGAGGGCAGAGGGGCTGGCGTGGCCAGGATGTCAGGCTGGGATGTGGGGTTCCCCCTCCAGCAGCATCCCAGGGGCAGGAGCAGCACGGGGGGAGGCTGGGCAGAGCATCCCTCTCCCTTAACCAGGAGAGGACCCGCTGTATCCCACCTGGCTGAGGGGCAGGGCAGGCCTGCAGCCATCCCCACTGCTCAGGCTCCTCTGCTCTAACCTTCAGCGCTAATCCCAGGCCTGGCTGGACCCCCATCCCAGGAGGGTGTCGGTGGGCTGAGTGACCATCTCCACCAGGCAAGTGTGGGGCAGCTGGGGATGCGCGTGGTGCAGATACCCCACCTTCAGAAGCTCTGTTTTGGGGCTGTGCCCTCCTCTCCAGCCCAGCATCCTCTCCCCTGCCCCATCACGTCCCTCACGTCCTCTGTGAGCCCCCAGCCCTGCTGCAGCCCTGCAGCGCGCACCCAGGTGACATCCAGTCCTGGGGACCAGAGGAACCAAAACCCCTGGTGCTGCATTGCACGGCGCTGTGGGGAGGACAGCCTGCCCGCAATGCTGACTGGCAGGCAAGGGGTTAAAGAGGTCGCAGGTAGCCTGTGGCCAGGGCTCCGGGTCCAGGGAAGACCCTAGCCAGTGGGCAGGGGAGACCTTCGCTCCTCCACAGCTGCGTCCCCATCTCTGTAGTCCTTGAGGGTGTCTCGAAGAAAGGCTGTTTGGCCCCGGGGGCCAGAGGAGGCACAGTGAAAGCTTTTACTGGTATCTCCCAGCCAGCATCAACCCGGTTAAAAAAATGCTTCATGTCTCAGAGAGATGTTTAACACAGCTCAGGCAGCAATTGGTACAGGGACAGCAAACCAGGCTGCATCTGCTCAGCCCCAGTCACAAGCTCCCTGCTTCCTCCGTGTGTGTGTGCGTGTGTGTGTGTGTGTGTGCGCGCGCGCGCGTGTGTGTGCGCGCGCTAGACACAGGCATCCGCTCCCAGCATCTCACTGTCTCCTGCATCCCCCGGCAGTAAGCGCAGGGCTCTGGCTCTCCGGGTACCAGCCTTGCCACTCCATCCCCAGGCAGGGATTTGCACGCAGGGTGCGGGATGCAGTGAGGACCCGTGGGTGGAGAGGGGGTCGTGGCCAGAGGCAGCGGTGATGGGCATCGTGTGGACAGCTCTCTAGGGCTCGTGCTCTCCAGACGGACCCTGACCCTGGTAAGTGCCTTTTTTGCCGCTGTTGGCATTTCACCGGGTGCACGGCATGGGCTAGCCACATGTCGTGACACCCATGGGTGGGTCCTCCTGCTGCCCCCGGGGTCCTGGTCCCGGGGAGGGTGACCGGGGCTCCTGGGATGGGGTGCCTGGGAGCGGGGATGTGGATGGGGTGGGTGGGTCATGGCCCAGGCATCGGGGTCCTTATGTGGGTGCTGGGGAGAGGGGCTGGGGAGGGAGACAAGGAGCAGAAGTGGGGAGCTGGGCGGGAGCCGTGTCTGCTGCAGGGGAAGGGACTCTGCTGTCACGGCATTTTGATCCCCCTCTGGGAGATGGAAATGTGAGACACACCTATAAAATCTGCTAGGGTGCGGCAGGATGGGCAGCCTGATCCGGCAGGGAGATCAGCCACCGGCTCTGTGTCCCCAGGAGGGGGATACAGCACAGCTGGGGCTCTGGCCGCACCCCCAGACCTCCTCTCCAGGCTCCTGCAGAAGGTGGGGAGGGTACCATCAGCCACGGCCCCCCCTGCCCTGTGGCAACCAGGTCACCTCGCAGCAGCAGCAGCCCCAGCAGTGCTACAGTCCCAGCACGTGCCATCTGCCAGGGAGAAGGGACAAGGGGGTGCTGCTGGACCCCGCTGGGCATCCCCAGCCAGCTGAAGGAGGTGGGTTGTGGGGTTCCGCAAGCAGAGCCTGCCGCCTGCGCTGCTCGGCCCCCCTCGCCCCAGGCAGACAGCAGCAGGCAGGGTGTGCAAGGGCTGTGCCAGAGCCATGGCAGGTCCTCCCAGCCCTGCTCGGTGCCCTTCAGGCCAAGCCTTGAGACCAGGCTGCCATGGGCCCTGGGGTCCCCAGGGTGCCCTCCCCATCGGTGCCCCATCCCTCTGCCCCCAGGGCCCTAAAGCTGCTCCCAGGAAGGCACAGCACTGGGGGTTAAAATCACCAGGAGCCTGGCGAGGGCAGGGGGGAAGCCTGGCCCATGGGGAGCCCATGGGGACCAGGCAAATCCTTCCCTACCAGTAGGGAGCCAGGGACATGGTCCTGCTCCTGGCACACCCCTGCTGCATCCCCTTGAGGGTGGGTGCAGGGGGTGCCATGGAACCTGCTCATGATGTGCGTCAGCCCAGGCACCTGCTGGCCCTTGGTTTGCTTGTGGGGCTTTGCACCAAGGACACACCATGGGGCAGGCAAGCATGGCTGAGTGTGGTCAGGCAGGGAGGCAACGGCCAGCCCTATGGCCCTATGGCTCCACACCCCCAGCTCCCTGTGCCAGGCACTGCACAGCCCACCCTGCACCCATGGCCCCCAAAACACACCCATCCCGCACCCCCAGCTGCCACAGCCACCACCCCACCACCCACAGCTGCTGCAACATCCCTGCACCCAAAGCCACCACCCATGCTGTGCCTACAGCCACTGCAACACCCCCAGCTCGCACACCCCCCGCCGAGCCGTAACACCTGCCCTGCGCTGCCAGCCGCACCGTGGTACATGCACCCCGTAACACATCCACCCCCTAACACACCCACCCTGTGCTGCGCCCCGTCGCATCCATCCTGCGCTCCCAGCCACAACGTCCCCGCTGCGCTGCGAAACACCCACCCTCACATCACCTGCCACCCTGCACCCACCACCGCCCTCACAGCCAGACCCAGCACCCTGTAACCCCAGCAAGAGCCACGAGTGCTCCCTGCTCCCGCTGCCATGGGGGAAAGGAGATTTTGGAGCCGTGCAGGGACCAGCGGCTCTGTTTGCATAAGGATGCTCTGCCCTGCTTCCTCCTCCCGGTGTGCCTCCATGCTGGCCACCAGCTCATCCCACCAGTGCCCCCATCCTCCCCGCCCAAGACGGGCCTTTCCACACGACAGCTGCACCAGCCTTGCCTCTGTGCCTCAGTTTCCCCATGTAGAGAGCTGTGTGGGGTTGGGAAAGAGGAGTCCATGGCTGCTAAGGGGATGAAGTGCTTTCTGGCTCAGTGTTTTGCTGCAGGGATGAGGTAGCAAGGAGCAAATCCCCATCAGAGCAGCACAGGGAAAGGGCGCTGCCCAGGGGACAGGGCAGGGGTGCAGGGGGTCGGGAAGGGACTGGGAAGGTGCCCACCACCCGCTGTGACAGCACCCAGTACCGTCAGGGCTTTGCAAAGCTGGGCATTTGCAGGCAGCTCTGGCCCATGCCCAGATTTAGCTCCTCCATGGGGGCGACCTAAAAATAGCCCCCGCGTTGGCGCCTGGCAGCAAGGTCGAGGCTCCGGTGCCTCAGACCAAGGTTAGCTGGCTGGTGGCACCGGGTTCCGATGACTGGGCACCTCGGAGGGTGGCCACAAACAGCAGCAGAGGCACCTCCCACCCGGGGATGCATGGGGATGCAGGGGCTGCTCGGGTAGCTGGGCTGCTACGGGACAAGGGTGCCTCTGGCCCCCCCTCCCCATGTCCAGGGGTCCCTGGGAGAGTGGGGACCCCCAAGCTTGGCAGGACCCTGACCCAGGCTCTGTGTGGGGGTGATATCCCACCCCGCACAGCCAATGGGTGAGACAGGGCATGGGGAAAAAGGGGTCCTGGAGAGTGCAGAGCAGGTTTGGGGTATCTAGAGAGCTTTGGGGCCTGTGGAAAGGCAGCAGGGGCTGGAGGGGGAGTTGGGTGAGGCCATTTAGCCCCTGGACACGCAGGCAGGGTCCGGCCATGCAGCACTAGCAGGATTGAGGCTGGTGGAGCTGAGAACAGACACAAGCTGTGACAGGAGTGACGGCCTCCAGACTCCAGGCACACAGCAGCCGCTGGCACCGACTGTGTCAGGAGACACTCGGGGTGATCCTGGGAGAGGACAGGAAACAGGGAGATAGGCTGGAATCCTCCAGAGGCAGCGTGGGGCAGAGGACACCCACACCACGAACACACATGGGAGCCTCATTCTGGGGGGATTACAGCAGACCCATACACCAGCCACCCCACTGCTGCCCAGGCTGCCCTGCTGTGTCACAGGGTGGCTGGGGATGGTCCACCCGGAGACCTGCAGCACTGCAGGGAGATGCTGCCAGCGCACTGGGACTCTGGACTACCAGTGCGGCTACTGGGGGGACTAGTGTGCTGAGAGCTGGGCCCACACCCCTCTGTTGGCTCTTCTCCATGAGCCCAGCCCCTCTGCACCCTCTCCTCCCCGCTTCTACCCAAGCCTTGGGCAGGATGAGGCCAGGATCTGGCCCATGCTCGGTGATGCAAGGACCTGCAAAGGGGGGGATCTCCCTCTGCTCTCCCCGGCTCACTGGCTTGCAGGCAGAGCTGCAATGCTGCCCAGCAGCAGAGCCGATCCTGCCCACAGCCGATGGAATCCTAAACCTCCCGGGGCAGGGGGTGACAGCACGGCAAGGAGGCAGAGACACCCAGGCATCTTCCCCTCTGCCGGCACAGCCGCAGGGATGCTGTTGCTGTGGTTTGGACACGTGCCTCCAGCACTTCTCCGCTCCCACCTTTGCGAAGCCCCAAGAGCTGCAGCGTGCCGAGTACCAGCCCCGAGCCGGGCATGGAGGTCAACGGGTGCAAATACCCCCGTCCGCACGTGCCCGCCACCGAGACCCCCACATGCGGGATGAGACCTACGTGTGTCGCAGACCTGCCTCCGTGCGTGGGAATCTGCACGCAGATGGTCCCGCGGTGGTGGGGGGAGGCTGGGAAATCACATGCGTGTGCGCGCGGCGGTGTTTGGGTTTGCACGCCTGCGCCAGCGCGTGAACAAAGCCCACGTGGCTGAGGGTCGTGGGGTGAGAGCGTGGTGCCGGGCATCTGCGGGTGTAGGGACAAGCGAAGGGCACCGAGCTGCCGCCTGCCAGCACGCTCTGCTCGGCGCTGCTGATGTGGGGCAGCTGTAATTACCCTGCCCAGGCTCCCTGCCACAGCAGTGCCCGCAGCGCCGTGTCCTCCCACAGCCACGAGATCCCAGCGTGTGTGCACGTGCTGCTAATTATCCCGCTACCTGGGGACTTCCCTGCTGAGGCTGGCAGGGCGAGAGATGGCTGCTCCGGTGTCTTCCCGCTTGCGCAGGCAGCAAGTGCTGCCTGCTGGTCCCTGGGCACCAGCTGGGAGTGCCTCTTGGCCGCAGCATCTTCCATAACGCAGCCCCAGCAGGGCACGGGGACAGTGCCAGGACCCACGCAGGGTGATGCTGTGCCCCACGCCGCTGGAGACCAAATCCTGCTTCTCCCCGACTTCAGCCCACCCCCAATGAGACAGAGCCCAACCTGCTGTTGCTGCTGCCATTGCCCTCCCCGTTTTACCCTAAGATGGTCTTCCCTTGGTCCTGCAGCCAAACCCCCTTCTTGGAACCCATGCGCCCCAGACCCGTGCACTGCTCCCCTTCCCTCCTGTACCCTCACAGCCCTCCCATGGCTGGCCCAGCCTCTCCTCATGGCTCCTTGCAGGATGCAGGATGCCCAGCAATCAGGGCAGCAGCACACACACATACCCATGAGCATGTGAGCCCAAGAGAGACTAGGGGGTGAAGAGAAATTTCGGGAAGGTAAGAGACCCAGCACCAGCTCTGGTATGCCCTAGCCCTGGGCAGAGCTGCAGAGAGGACACCTCTCACCCTTGGCTGGCCAAAGAAGCTTTCTCCAAGGCAGAAAGGAGATGCACACAAGGGTTACAGCTGGTCCCAATCCCTCTGGGATTTACTGGTCTGGTTTGGGAAGGGCCTGGATGTGTTTCTTATTAAGCTGGAGTCTACAGAGCAAGGATGGGAGTGGCAGGGTGCCCCCAAGCCAGCTCCCTGCTTGCTGTCCCACTCCCCCACCAGCACTCAGACCCTCCATGGCCAGATCTCCACATGGCTTCGGGTCCGTCTCACCATGGCCGCCATGGATGACCCTAGCACTGGCTTGCCAAGGAGGCCCCATTTCTCCCTGCCCTGAGCTGCTCCCCACGCAGCTGGGGGAAGCCACTGGAACACCTTTTTGGGGCCAGGGACATGGTTCAGGGCTGCAGAGCAGCACTGCACCCTGAGGCCTTGGCACTGAGACCTTCCTCACCCCCACAGAGCCATGGGGGTGCTGATGTCCAGGCGTCAGACAGTGGAGAAGGTGCAGAAGGTCAGCTTGGCCGTGTCAGCCTTTAAGGATGGTCTGCAGGAGCAGCCGTCGATGCGGCGGCGGGCAGAGGCTGGGGGCACGCGCCGGGCGACGCTGGAGCAGGCGGTGCAGGAGGGAGGGGAGGAGGCATCGGCGGGACCTTCCCAGCCGGAGGAAAGCAGTGCCAGCAAGGCAGCGTGGGAACGGCTGCGGGACGGCCGGGGTGTGGAGCCGGAGGAGTTTGACGGAGCCAACAGGTTCACACCACCTGCCTTCATCCGGCCCAAGCGGGAGCTGCACGATGATGAGCCGCCGGACATCAGCCTGGAGCAGCGGGAGCAGGCGAGCAGATGGAGCATGGGGACAGGGAGGAAGGGATGGGGACGGGGCTGGAGATGCACAGGGGAGAGAGCCCAGGGATGTGCAAGTGTTCCTGGTGCCCAGCGGGCAGTAACAGCCTCCCTGGGCACGAGCCCCTTGAAGGTGGCTCAGTGGGGCAGGTAGCCAGGGGCTGGGCTGAGCAGCAGGAGATGCCACAAAGGGAGGAGGGTGCAACTGGTCAGATGTGCCCTGGAAGGACCCCGGGGTGTCTTGGAGAGGTGACTGCTGGGCACAGACAGCTCCAGCTTTGGGGAAGAGAGAAGGACCGTCTCATCTACATGTTTGTCAGCCTACAACTCAATCTGTCCATCCACACCTGCGACCCTTACAGGCCAGCCCAGCTACAACCCAACAGTTTATCTGCCCATGCCCACAATCCTGCAGCCCACCCATCCACACCAATGACCCTACCCATCCATCCACCCACCCCAACAAGCCTACACCCCAGCCCACCTGCAGCTTTACAGCTTATTCATCCACACCTACAACCAGTCAACCCACAGATCAGCACTTCCACCCACCCACACTACAACCCTAAACACCAGCCAACCTACAACCCCGCAGCCCAGCCATCCACACCTGCCACACTGCACCCCAGAGAACCTACAACGCCGCAGCTCCACCAACCCTACAGCTGGACCCACACACCCTCCATTTGTCCCCACAAACCCATCCACCCTTCTCTAAGCCCACCAGCCATGCCCCACTACGACCCCACCACCCACCTATTCCCTATGCCAGCCCCACACAATCCCACCCTCCCATCCCCTGTGCCCCCCAACATCCATCCCCACCTGCGAAGCACCACCCTGACCCCCTCCTTGAGAAGCCGGCCGCCTGTCCACGCTGCCCCTCTGAGCATCTGCCCATCTCTCCCCAGGTCCTCAACGACGAGATGTGTGAGATCTGCGAGGTGTGGACGGCCGAGAGCCTCTTCCCCTGCCGCATCTGCAGCCGGGTGTACCACGATGGCTGCCTGCGCCGCATGGGCTACCTGCAGAATGACAGCGCTGTGGAGGTGACGGAGACGGCGCACACTGAGACGGGCTGGAGCTGCTACTACTGCGTGAGTGCTTGGGGTGGGGGACACGTGGCTTCTGCTGGGTGGTGAGTGCTCCCTGGGGAGCCGTGCCCCACGCGGACACAAGCAGGGTCCCATGTTGCAGCCTGGTCCGGCGTGATGGGTGACCTGCTGCTCCCTGGCTCCTGCCGCCTGCCTTGACCTGATGGGGAGCCACCAGATGACATGGGACAGAGGCCCTTTGCCACTTCCCCACACCTGCAGCCCTCCCCCCAGCACCTTGGTGGGGGACATGACACAACGGGAGGTGCTGCTGGGCACACAAGGGGCTGTGGCAGAACTGGAATGGCACCCAAAACCCAGGGGCGTGGAGCCATCCCACTACAGCACCCCTGGGTGACACAGTGCACTGTCCCTCTCTGCATGCCTACACCCACGGGCCTTCAAGGGATCCCAGTGCCACGGCATGGCTGGGTGCTCCCCCCACCCCGTGGCTTTGCCCCACGGCTTCTTTCTGCCCCCCACCCCAGGACAACCTCAATCTCCTGCTGACAGAGGAAGAGATGTACAGCCTGATGGAGACCCTGCGGCATTGCAAGATCATTCCAGGTGTGGACCCTCCCCGTGGTGGGTCGCAGATGGTTGGGGGAAGCGGTTGGGGAAGTGGGTCCCCCCTCCACAGGTGCCGCATCGCCTATCTGTCCCCCGCAGAGACCTGCCTGACCCTGGATGACTTCCTGCACTACAAGCACCTGGTGCACAAGCAGCAGTTCGAGCGGCCCATGGCCGAGGCGCAGGAGGAGCAGGCAGCCCTGCAGTTCTCTGCCCTGGACCCCGACAAGAAGGGGCACATTGAGTGGCACGACTTCCTCTCCCACGAGTCCATCCAGCTGCTGCAGAAACTACGGCCGCAGGTATGGCTGAGGCACCCAGGGACAGCTCCCGAGGCCACGGCACCCGAGGCCAGCTCTCATGGCTGGCACCCATGGCCACAGCACCCACGTCTGGCTACCACAGCCATCACCCATATCCATGGCACCCAGGGCCAGCTCCCACAGCCAGCACCCATGGCCACAGCACCTAGGGCTGGCTCCCATGGCCAGCACCCACAGCTGCAGCACCCATGGCTGTGGCACCCAGGGCCAGCTCCCACGACCAGCACCCATGGCCACAGCACCTAGGGCTGGCTCCTATGGCCAGCACCCACAGCTGCAGCACCCATGGCTGTGGCACCCAAGGCCAGCTCCCACGAGCAGCACCTACAGCTGCAGCACCCAGGGCTGCTACATCTGGCACCCATGGCTGTGGCACCCAGGGCAGGAGACCCCCACAGGGTTGGGCACAGGAGCGGGGAGGTTCCTGTGGGATGAGTGCTCCCCCTTCCCCTCTCTGCCCCCCCAGAATGCTCTGCTGCGGCTGCTGACGGCCAAGGAGCGGGAGCGTGCGCGGGCGGCCTTCCTGGCCCTGGACCAGGACAGCGACGGCTTCATTGGGGAGGGCGAGTGCCGCCGGGCCCGGCACGCCTGGTTCCGCAAGCACCAAAAGGAGACGCCATCCTGCAACGTCAGGTACGGGGACGCCCGCCCTGGGGTGGGGGTGACACCCCTGCCGGGGCTCCCGCCACAGCCCCAGCACCCACCAGAGGCGCTTGGCGTGCCAATGGGTGCCCCCCTTGCCGCCACCTCCCGCTCCGCGGGCCCACAGCCCTGTCCTGGCCCCAGGCACCCTCTTCCCTCCACCGCTGCCATTTGGGCGCAAGGAGGGGGGATGAAGGGCACCCTCCTCCCCCCCACAGCATCAGCCACGTAGGGCCCATGTCAGAGAGCAGCCCCGCCAGCAGCGGCAGCGGCAAGAGCCAGGAGAAGACCCCGCCGGCCACAGAGCAGGAGGAGGCCAGGTGAGGGGGGGTGGTTTGGTGGGGGAACACCCCCCTTTTGGAGGAGACGCCGGGGGAGCAGCGGCGTCAGGGCGGCCGGTGAGCCCGCGTCTGCCCGCAGGCTCGTCGACTGGCCCGGCTTCCTGCGGGAGAACGTCGCCTACATCCTGGCTGCCCGCCCCAACAGCGCCGCCCTCCACCTGCAGCCCCCAGCCTAGCCCCCAGCGACGCCATCTTGGGCGGCGAGGCCTCTCCCGCCATGGAGACCCGCCCCGCCCTCCCCTGTGGGCGGAGCCGGCCGCCGATTGGCTGGCGGGGAAGCAGCCGTGCTGCCCTCTCCCCCTGCCTCCGCTTCGGATTGGCTGTGAAGAGGATGGGTGCTGGGCTCTGATTGGCTGAGGGAATGGGTCTGGCTCTGGGGTCGCTGATTGGTGGGGGGAAGTGGGGAGGGACAGGGAGTGGCCCCACTGCCCCCGCACCCCACAGGGCCCACTGCGGGGAGGGGTCCCATGCCTGGGGATGCCATGGGGCACAGGGGTGCCCCCACAGACCTCCCTGTGGGGGGGGGGGGTGTCCCATGCCTGGGGATGCCGTGGGGCACAGGGGGTGCCCCCACAGACACCACTGCGGGGGGGGGGGGGGGTCCATGCCTGGGGATGCCGTGGGGCACAGGGGTGCCCCCACAGACGTCACTGTAGCGGGGGGTGGGGGGTCCCATGCCTGGGGATACCGTGGGGCACAGGGGTGCCCCCCACAGAACCCACTGTTGGGGAGGGGGTTCCATGCCTGGGGATGCCTTGGGGCACAGGGGTGCCCCCCACAGAACCCACTGTAGGGGGGGGTCCCATGCCTGGGGATGCCATGGGGCACAGGGGTGCCCCCCACAGAACCCACTGTAAGGGGGGGTCCCATGCCTGGGGATATCGTGGGGCACAGGGGTGCCCCCACAGACGTCACTGTAGCGGGGGGTGGGGCGTCCCATGCTTGGGGATACTGTGGGGCACAGGGGTGCCCCACACAGAACCCACTGTTGGGGAGGGGGTCCCATGCCTGGGGATGCCATGGAGCACAGGGGGTGCCCCCCACAGACCCCACTGTACAGGGGAGTTCAGTGCCCGGGGATGCCATGGGGCACAGGGAGTGCCCCCCCAGACCTCACTGTAGGGGGGCATTCAGTGCCTGGGGTCACCACAGGGCACAAGGGGTGCCCCCCCAGGACCCGCTGCAGCGAGGGGTCCAGTGCCCAGGGACGCCATGGGGCACAGGGGACAGGGAACCTGTTTCCCCCATGATCCCCAGCCCCACAGCACCCCCTCACCTGCCAGCACCTGGAGGCACAGGGGACCCGTCCCCAGGGACCCGCAGACAGAGCGCGGTCTGATCCCAGGGGGAAGTGGGGCTTGCTCTGGTCCTGGAGCTGGGTCTGGGTAGCTATGGGGTGAAAGCGGAGCCCAGAGCAGCCGTGCGTCCCCAGCCTCCTGCAGCGCCATGGGGCAGCACAGCTGAGCTTCTGCGTGCCACCAGCAGCAGCACCCGGGGGTCTGCAGCAAGCACTGGGTCAGCTCACCGGCATGGTGAATCCTCAGGGGGAGGACATGGCTGACCCCCGCCTGTCTTCATTCACATCCCTTCCCGGCTCCAACAGGGGCTGGAGCCCAGTAGGTCCGTCCTTGCACTGTGTCTGGGAGAGTGTTTCACAGCACGGCTCGTCCCTGCCCTGCTGGGGACCAACCATTTAATGCCAACAGTGACGGTGTGGGAAAGAGCACTGGGACCAGAAAGCACCTGAAGGGCAGGCGTGCAAGCTCGGATGTACAGGAGTGCTCCCCTGCATCCCTTGTCCCCTCCTGTCCCCCTGGTCCCATAGGATGCTCTCCCCCTGCTCAGCATTCTGGTCCCACACCAGCCCCGCTTGCTCCCACTCCCTCCCCAGCACGGCAAGCAGGCATCACCACCTCGCTGGGGGCATTAGTGTTCGGGGCGAGGAGGAGGAGGCAGAGCCCAGAGCCCGCTGGGATGCAGGGGTGAGGGATGCAGGGGTGAGGGATGCAGGGGTGAGGGATGCAGGGGTGAGGGATGCAGGGTGAGGGTGCAGCTGCAGGGATGAGGCACTTGTTGCGCAGGGTTGATGCCCAGTGGCCCTAAGGTGGATGGATGTGCTCAGACCGCAGGTGAAGGAGCACGGACCCCTGGAAACCTCACCCCACACATACCAGACAGGGGGATGTCCAGGTCCCACAGCAGCCCCAGCAGCTGCCCCCCTGCCCCTGCAGCCCCTTCCCCGCAGCGCTCTCAGCCTCTCCCCGCCTGGCATGCCCTGGCTCAGCTGGGATGCCCCATGGCGTGCACAGACTGGAGTTGCACCTGCGGCAGCCCAGTCGCTCCCTCACCTCCGCCCCCCCCCCCCCCCCCCCCCGATGCGATGGGGGCACCGTCCCACTCAGCCCTCCTGCCCCAGCCAGGGACTCTCTCCAGGGACTCTCCCCCTGCAAGACCGGGAGGCACGCCAGTGCCATGACACCTTCCTCTACCGCCCTGGTGTGCCAGGCCAACGGGGATGTTTTGGGTGCCAGGTCCAAGACCAGGCTGGAGCCATGGCCGTGGCGAGGAGGCGGCCAGGGGTGTGTGGGTCGCAACACCCGCTCTGTACTGAGAAGTGTCCATTAAACAGCTGTGTCCAACTAGCGTCCTGCTGGCTCACTTATGGGGCTTCTGGCTTCTCCCCAGTGGTTTCTGGACCCCCATGGCTGCCTGTTGTGTTTAACAACCTGCCCCGTCAGGCAGGCTTGGCCTCGTGTCCCCAGAGTGTCCTGCAGCAGCAATGGGGGGAAGCCGGGGGGTGCACCCAGGACCCTGCAAACTGGGGGTGCCCCACATGTCACCAGGAGAGCAGACAGTGGGGAGAGTGCCTGGCTGGCCCCACAACCACCCTGGCCCCTGCAGTGGCAGGAACATCCATCCACTGGGATGAGGGTGGTCCTTGCCTGTGGAGGCACTGGAGGCTGCAAACAGAGCACTGGGCACAGGGGACGGATGAATTCCGGGAACAGGCTGTTTGCAGCGGTGCTGGGAAACCCCAAGTAACCCCGCAGAGACACCAAGGGTCACCAGGAGGAGGTGATGGGAGAGTGGTCCCCATGGCTGGAGGCTCCTCAAGTGCTAGCCACATCCACGGAGCTCCCAGGGAAAGCTGCAGCTCTTGCTGGTGGCAGGTGGTCTGCGTGAACCAGGCTGCCAGCAAAGGGGGCTCGCCTGCCTGGGGTAGCTTTCCTTGCACGGTGCCTGTGCTGGGAGGGGAAGGGGGCTTGAGAAGTGGATCTGGGGTGGAATTAGCGGGGGGAAGCTGCCCTGGAAGCATCCATAGGGTGTGTGGGGACGTAGAGCTTGTGGCTAAAAGCTGGACTTCGATATTGCAGCCCGTTTCCATGGCTGCCGTTGGGTCCAGACCACAGCAGTGCTGTCCAGCTGGTCCCCCAGAGAAAATCCAGCCTGGGGAGCAGCGAGTGTTTCAGGCTCTGGAAGCTGGGGCTTGAAAGGTCCCTGGAGAGGCACCCATCACCTCGAGGAAGAGGATGAGCACCCAGAGGAAGGCAGAGCTGGCAGGTGGTTTGTGTGCCTGAAGCTGGGTAGGTGATGCCCTGGGCTCTGCCCTCAGAGGGAAGCCCCAGGGAATCCCTCACCTGGGGAGATGGTGTAAATTGCTGTGTTATTGCTGCAGCTGCCAAGGCTGGAGAGCGACTTGGGGCACAGCACAGGTCCTGGGGACCCTGGGGGTGAAGCACTTGCCACCAGCACCCCAAACCCACGCTCTGAGCACCCTGCAGGATCCAAGCTGGGAGGGCAGAACCCCCCTGCACCCTGATCCAGCCCTACTCTGCACCCACCCCTGTCCCTGGGGACAAGGCGCAGGCGGATTTCTCAGCCCCATCCCACCCTGCCGTCCCCTGTAGCAACCTGGCACCCCTGCCAGGGCATGCAGCTGGCTGATCACAGAATCATAGAATCAATCATTGAGGTTGGAAAAGACCTTTAAGGTCATTAAGCCCAACCCTAAACCTAACACTGCCAAGTCCACCACTAAACCATGTCCCTAAGCGCCTCATCCACGTGTCTTTTAAATACCTCCAGGGATGGTGACTGAACCACCTCCCTGGGCAGCCTGGTCCAATGTCTGACAACCCTTTCAGTGAAGTTTTCCCTAATATCCAGTCTAAACCTCTCCTGGCGCAACTTGAGGCCATTTCCTCTAGTCCTGTCACTTGTCACTTGGGAGAAGAGACCAACACCCACCTCTCTGCAACCCCCTTTCAGGGAATTGTAGAGAGCGATGAGGTCTCCCCTCAGCCTCCTCTTCTCCAGACTGAACAACCCCAGTTCCCTCACCCGCTCCTCATCAGACTTGTGCTCCAGACCCCTCACCAGCTTCGTCGTCCTTCTCTGGACACGCTCCAGCACCTCAATGTCCTTCTTGGAGTGAGGGGCCCAAAACTGAACACAGCATTCGAGGTGTGGCCTCACCAGAGCCAAGTACAGGGGCATGATCACCTCCCTGCTCCTGCTGCCACACTATTTCTGACACAGGCCAGGATGCCGTTGGCCTTCTTGGCCACCTGGGCACACTGCTGGCTCATCTTCAGCCGGCTGTCAACCAGCACCCCCAGGTCCTTTTCTGCAGGGCAGCTTTCCAGCCACTCGTCCCCAAGCCTGTAGCGTTGCATGGGGTTGTTGTGACCCAAGTGTAGGACCCGGCACTTGGCCTTGTTGAACCTCATACAGTTGACCTCAGCCCATCGATCCAATCTGTCCACATCCCTCTGCAGAGCCTTCCTACCCTCGAGCAGATCAACACTCCCGCCCAACTTGGTGTCATCTGCAAACTCACTGAGGGAGCACTCGATCCCCTCATTCAGATCATTGATGGATATTAAAAAAGACTGGCCCCAACATCCTAGATGTCCCCAGGGAGCTGGATAATGAGGGCCCCAGGTGGCCGGGCTGGCCCTTGTCCTGCAGCGCTGTGCTGTCACTGCTGTGGCACCCGCTGCCCGGGACGCACGCTCGGCCGCAGCTGCAGGTCCCCAGCGAGCACCCGCCGCAGGGCAGAGTGTGCCGCAGCCAGCTGTGTCTCTGCACCGGCAGCCTCAAGCTCTGGGCAGAAGCGGGAGGACGTGGTGAGGGAACGGGCAGGGTGCTGCATCTCTTAGCTGTCACCTGCTCCTCCGAGACTGGTGACCTCAGAGACCCTGTCCCCAGAAAACCTCCATGGACTGCAAACTGCCCTCCTAAACGCTGGTGCAAACCTCTGACTGAGGGCTTGTGAAACCTTTCCCTGAATGGTGGTTCAAACCTCTCTCCAGCTGCTGGTGCAAACCTCCCCAGTGAAAGTCCCAGAGGCCCCAGACCAAAGGATCGGGATGCCTCTGTGGGATTTAAGGCTGGGACAGGAACCAGCTGTCGAGCACACCCCACCAGACCTCATGAGGAAGGAAATCCCAGGGTGTAAAACTCATTCTGCAGTGGTCGTGTCTGTGCAGCCCATGTGTCCGTCGCCCCAGGTCTGTCACCCACTGCCGGGTGCCACGCAGTGGGTGCTGTGCTCCCCGTGGGGCTGGTCCCCAGTGGGGGTGTCACCCAGCCTGGGGCCGGGGGCAGCGTCGCAGGCTCCTGGGGGGCAGCTGCATCTCGTGCGTTACGTTTTGCAGCAGGCAGCGCTCAGAGCATTGGCCACCCTTCACCGAGGTGGTCCTGCCATCTGCAAGGGACCCGGAGCACCGCGCGCTGCCCACCCTGCCCGGCTCAGGGTGTCCCCCCTGTCCCAGGGGGACTCGAGCAGTGCCCCACTCTGTGGGGAGGTTGCACCCTCTGCTGGGATGCATGGCCATTGCACGGGGCTGCCACTCACCCCCCAAAAACCTCTGCTTGTGAGGAAGGTGGGTGCTTGGCTTTGCACCCCAGGGTGCAGGATAGCACCCTCCTCCAAGCCCAGGCATCGCCACGTGTCCCCGGGGCTCCGTTGGGCTTGACCAGGTGCCATCAGGTCTGGCGTGCCCCAGACAGGAGGTCACCGTGGTCCCCGACTCTCAGGGACGTGTGTGGGGAGCTGTGCTGACATGGGGGGGACAGGGGTGACCCACTGGGCTGAGACAGTGTCACCATGAGCCATGGCACCCGGCCATTGGTGGGGCAAGATGTCAGAGCCCCATCCCATCACTGCCACAGGACCAGACAGGGACCCACTGGCAGGAAAAGGGGGTTCTCTGGGCAGCGTGTGACAGTGACAGCAACAGGCACAGCTCCTGGAGGCAGTGCCACCCTGGTGGCCCCAACAGCCCTTCCCCTCCCAGGCCAGAGTACTAGCCACCATGCAGAGCGGGAACAAGTGTCTCTGTTTAGCAACATCCCCCCAGATGCGAGCAGGGCGAGGAGGGGGGGAAGCTGAGGGGATTTGGGATGCAGAGCTGGGACAAGGCAGTTGGACCACCCCGAAGTGACCCCCACCCCGAGTCAGGGTCCCTAGAGGGACCAGGGCCCTTTGGGGAGACCTCCGGGTGGGATGGGGTCGAGGGGGCTGGGGAGGGGTGCGAGGGGCCATAAGAAGTGTGTGTCGCCCCCCCAGCAGAGAGGTGGCCGCGGGGTGTCGCCCCTGCACTGCGCCGGGAGCCGGCGGTGCCACTTTCGGACGTGCACACTGCACAGATGCGCCTGGCTGCCGCACCGGGGATGGGGGTACCGATCCCACGGAGCATACAGGGAGGAAGGATGTACGGACTCATTTCAATCCCCAGAAATCATTTTGTAGGGTGGTTTGTGACCCCCTTCTCCTCCTGCCCCAAACCCACCTCTAAATCCAGTGTCTGTCCCATAACACGCTCCTCTTCCATGATTATGTGCCAGTGGCATGTGAGTGCTGGGCCAAGTACCCTGCGTGAGGAGCTGGGACTCAACTCGGGCAGCCCCAGGCTCCTGCAGTCTGGGGTGGGCTCCATCCTCTGCAGCATCCAGGAGCTGGGAGACCCTGGGTCTTGGGGAAGAGGGACCAGCCCAGGGCTCGCTCAGGTCTAGCACCCCTTCCCCACGAGATGCACAGGGATCCAGAGCCCCCTCCTCTCCATGTCCTCTGGCAGGAGCCCTGGGCACCCCCTTCTCTGCACAGAGCCACTGCAGCCCCCAGAACAGCCGCAGGGTTTGTCTGCACCCGGCACTGCCACAGGGCTGGGAAGGATGCTCAAGCAGTGGACATGCAGCCAGCCACTGGACACGGTGACAGGGGTAGGGACAGCGATGCCCACCAGCACCTGCTGGGACCAACCACATGCTGCTTGGGTCCACAGGGCAGCCCGGAGGGAGCCGTACGGTACCTGAGTGGGGAAATGGGGTCCCCTCCCCAGCATCTCCCCTAGCACACTGCCAGTAGCAGCAGGATGAGCTGCCTCGACAGGACACAACCCTGCGGCGGGCACTACAGCATGGAGGTGGTGCGCTCCTCTCCTGGGAGGATGTGTGTGGCCTTGGCCACCCACGGGAGCCCACGCAGGGGGCTGTACACGGCTTCCTGCTGGCATGCCATGCCGCCGGCAGAGCCACCCCCACATTGCCGGCTCGGTGGCCCCGACACTGCGCAGGGCTGCCAGATGCTGCCTCCTGTTCCCAGCATGCTCGCTCCCGCTTTCCTCCCCGCAGCAGGGCTGCACGCAGGGACACAGGGTGCCTGCACAGTGCAAGAGGTGCAGAGGCGGCCCTGGGATGAGGAGGGGCATGGCACGGTGCTGGGCACAGAGAGCTTCTTGCTCCCCGCAGCAGCTTTGCTGTGACTCATCCTGGCAACCCACACAGCACCCGGGCAGGGTATCCAGGTCCTCTCCTGCCTTGATGCAAGACCATACGGGAGCAACGCATTAACACTACAAGTCCTGGGTGCCTCCCTCTGCACCTCCCTGCACCCATTGCCCTGGTCTTGCAGTGGGACCAGGAGGTGACGCGGGGGACGGTGGCCCGAGCCCGGGGCTCGCATGTCCCACTGTTCCCCTCTCCCCAGCAGCCTGCACCCCACTGGCCCCTAAGCAGCTGCTATCGAGCACCAGGGCTGGTGTGGCAGGGGCCATCGGCTGCCAAATAAGGCAGAGAGGGAAATGGTTTGGGGTACAGCGAAGGACAGGACCTGCCTTCCCATTTCGGCTGTGCAGATCCAAGCCCCGCAGCTGGCATCAGAGCAGAGGCTGATGGTCCCTCCGGGTAGCACAGTGGACAGCTGTACAGTGCTATGCATGTCCCTGCGTGCTCCAGCATCCCTTCTCACACCACACGTGTGCTGTGCTCCCCAGCATCCCCTCTCTATCTAGGATGCACCCCTGGACCTGAAAGCCGGCACACAGAGTCACCTCTGCCCCCACCAAAGTCCCACGTTAAGGCACCTGATGGGGACACCAGTAACAAGGCATGAGTCCAGGACTAATCTGGGAGTCCCATGGAGCCAACGTGTACCCTGGCTGGCCAGGGAAGGAGGAAGGCAGCCAGGGTACCTGGAAAGCAGGGATTTGGATCCGAGCCACCCCAGAAAGCCAGTGCTGCGCTTGGCACACCCAGAGGCACCCAGCCTGCAGCTCCACGGGGACACAAAGACCCATCTGTGTCAACAGCCACCCCACCGGGCATCGACAGGGTCACTCACTCCCTGGGCCGTGGATTAGGAGCTCCGGCAGCGACGATGGGGGTAGTAAAGGGGGAGGTACCTCGTGTTCAGCACGGGGCACCCTGCGACCTGGCAGCAAAACAATCCGGGGGCTGGAGTGACTGATCCGCGACGAGCCGCACGCAACTATATCTGTCTCACTCGGCTGAACGATGACTAAGGGAAGGACAGGAGAGCAGTCTGCACACTGCCAGGCAGAGGAGGGATTATTTAGGCTGGAGCACGGGGGCGGAAGGAGGGGGGCTGGAAAGAGATGGGCGGCGGGAAGGTGGAGGCTGGGTGGGATGCTCTGGCAGAGCTCCCCCTCTACGCCGGAGGGACACCGGGTACCGGGCTGGCAAGAAACAGCACAAGAGCTGGGGGACTGGGAGCTGCTGGGGGACTGGGAGTTGCTGGCTCTCTTTTTGGGGAGAAAATACTTTCAGCCAAGAGGGTGTCCTGCCTTGGCCCCAACCCCACAGCCAGGTGCTGGTTCAGAGACCTGCCATTAGCACTGCAGGACAGCCAGCATCCCCAATGCATGGGAAAACACCTGGCAGCTGCCTGCACTGGGCAGGTCCCCAGGCATGCACAGCTCCGTCCCTGCCCTCCCTTGACACACTGCAGCCAGAGAGCGGGCTATCTGCAGGACCTATTTCTGCTGGTCTCGGGGCCATGCTGCCCCCACCCTGGGGCCAGCCCCATACCCACGGACGGGCTGCGCCACATTGCACCGGCCTTGCAAAAATTCGCCTCGGTGCCCATGAGGTGAATCTTTATTGGTGGGGAGAGAAAGGTGGAAAAAAGACCCCGCTAAGTGGCATCTCCTGAGCCCTGGCCCAGCACAGCAGCGCTCTCACGTAAGCACCTGGTGCACAACAAAAATGAAAGGCAGGAGGGAGGGATGCTGAGACCTGGGGGCTCAGCGTTCTCTGGGGCCAATCCCTTCTCCCGGGAAGGAAGGGACCCCACCACATAAGCCGTTCCCACAGCCAACAGGTACCAAACCTAACTCCTGGGGTCACCCTGTGCTTTAGGGGCTGACAGCAGGATGGAGAAGAGCAAGTCAAGCACATGGAGCCACAACTCCTGGTGATACTTCAGCTGGGCCACCCTGCCTCATTGTCCTGCAGGTTGCAACTCTTCTGCCCACTCTGCAAAGATTTTTGCAGTGTAACTGGGGCACAGACATCCCAGCTCCCACTGTGGGAGCCTGCCGGTTGCTCCGTGCATGGGGAGTGAAGTCGAAGAACCTGCGTGCCCTCCAGACCTTCCAGCCCAGGAGGATATTTCCAAGGGGAGCATCATTTCTAACCCAGAAAGCCCCCAAAACTTGCAGCGAGGAGTGTCTCAAGGGTCTCTGCCTCACATTAACAGTGCAGAATTGAAATGTGTGTGTTACGGTCAGGGAGTGGGGATGAGGCTAGATATGAGCCCCATCAGTTGAACATCTACAAGCTATGAGAGCAGGACCACGGTCCAGGATGGTGTAGGAAAGGAAATTAAGGAGGGGGCTATAACCCAGCGTGATTTCATGCCCATGTGTTCAACAGGGCTTGTCAAATCCTGGCTTCTTTATTTGATGACTTTGTAACTCTGGCTGCTAAAACACCATTGTGGACATAGCAGGCTGCTGTCAGGTCATCCCTCCAGCAGCCCGAGTGCTGAGCAATGCCAGGGGAGTGCTGCAAGGGCCAGCGACCCACCAAGGACCCAGCCCTGGGGACTGTTGCCCATCACACCAGCTCCCATGAGCAGCAACACCTCTGTCACCACCTGGTCCTCTCTGAGCTGGCCCATGCCTGGCAGGTCCCTGGGCTGGCAGTGAGGTGGGATTCAGAGGCCACGGCATCACCGGCTCCATCTCCTGTCTCCTCATCCTCAAAGCAACCTGACATCCTCTTCTGACACCCTCAGCGTAGCCTGGCAACAGCGGTACCGGCATGGAAACGGCTGTACTGGCATGGAAACAGCAGTACCAGCATGGCAACGTGGCTGCAGGAGAAGAAACAAAAATGTCAGGTGGATCCCCCCTTGCCCCAGCCATCCCTCTGCTTCCCGGAGCAGCAAAGCTGCCCTATCTCCCCTGGGTACCTCTAACAGGCTGCAGGCACTGGCCACAACGGGCCCCATCAGCCTCATCTCCTGCTCTACCCATTGCCCAGCATTGCATGAGATGAGTTGTTGGTCTCAGCCCAGGTCTCACCCCATGTCTCACAGGTCCTGGCACCCAGGCAGCTGGGCCAGCATGCAGATGTCCCTTGCAGATCCCCTGTGGGAGGAGACCCATACACCCCCCTACCTCTCCCAGCACAAACACCTTGTCTGAGGGGCACAAATTTGGGAGACCCAGGAAAATGGAACTCTGGTTTTTGGCTGCCGAGGGTTTTTTCCCCGCTGCCAGTCCCTTCCATCTGCCGGAGCAGCCCTGCTGCTCAGGCCAGCCCTCCCTGCAGTAGGGAGGAAAGGCACTGGCATCCCCAGGCAGGGGGGATATTAGGGCTGCCCTCCTCTCCCCGTTTGTCCAGGGGAACGTGTCCCCGGCAGCACGCAGGGAGGGTGGCAGGAGCACCCCCCTCTGCCAGGGAAGGAGATCCGGCGGGGGCATCGGAAGTTACACAACGCTGCGCCAAGCCAACGAGGCTGCGAGCACGGCGGGGGCACACGCCAGCCCCCGGAGTGAATTCCCTGACGTGGCAAACATCTCCCGAAGCCCCCTCGACACCCACCTGCACACGCAGGCAGGAGCCCACGCGCATACGCAGGCAGGAGCCCACGCGCCGGCACACAGGCGCCTGCCTCTAAAGGAAAAGCCTCACCAGAGCCAGTGCTGAAATAGTGAATTGCCTCATTCATTCACCCTCTCAGGAAGTTCTGCCCGTACATGCAAACATACGCACGGGGAGGCATGTGTGGCAGACACGTGCGCCCACCCCTACATCCTCCAGGAATACCCCCCCAGCCACCTTCTTCACCACCTGCTCCCAAATGCAAGCACAGTCCGCACCTCTGCGTGTCCCTCCATGCACACCCCAGCTCTGCAGGTGGGCAACCCCGGTTGGAGCAAATTTTGTGTGTGACCCCTTTCATGGCGCAGTGGGGTGACACATGGTCCCTGGGGGAGGAAAGCCCCCCTGACACTTTTTGGTCCCAAATCCAGAGACTCATGTGGGAGATGCCCGCTTAGCACTCACATAAGCACTCCCAGCCACATTTGCCCCCATGGCTTGGAGGAGACCCTTCTACAGCAGATGCTGCTGTAGCAAAAAACCCTCACCATAGCCAGACAGGTCCCTCCGTCCCTGAAAGCTTGAGCAGGACCTGGCAAGGGCCATGCAGGGCACAGTACGTGCATGGCATGGGGGACGTGCATATGCATGGCATGCAATGCGTGCATGCCCAGGGACACATCCACACGGGATATACATGGACAGAAACCACCGCTTGTAAGCTGGAAGGTCTGGCTTGGGGTTGTCACCTGACAAACGTTCCCATGGGACATGCAGGCTCGCAGCACATGCCTCCGTGCAACCCCAGGCAGATGCAACATTTGCCCACATGTGTGGGCACATGCCTGAGACGTCCTGCAGTGCATGGCTCTGCAGACCCCATCTCAGGGTTCGGCACACACAGGGCACACACAGCCATGGCCAGGCAGCAGCGGGGCAGAGCGATGCCTGCAGCCTGCCCGCCTGCCTGCCCGCTCCCCGGCATGACCCCGCTCTGCCGGCACGTCCTTACATAACTCCAGCCGAGTGTGGGACAAGCCACCACACCGAGCAGGGAGATGGAGCAGGTTCAGCTCATTTCTTTTCCTAGAATAACTTCTTTTTTTAATCCCCGCGAGGTGCCCAAGAAAACATCCCATCTCCACCCCCCACCCCCTCACCCGGCAGCCTCCCAGCAGCACCAAGCCGCGGCGCAGCGGTGGCAGCCGGCACCGTGTGTGCAGCACCCGCGAGAGCGGCATCGCACCCTGGCCAGGGCCCCTTTCCCGACCCGGTGAGCAGGTCACGGGTCCTGGCATCCGGGATGGTCAGCTGTCACGACATGTCCCTGGTCCTATTCTCCCTCCCCTTGTACAGGAGGGAAAAGCTGATGTACCTTCAGGTACTCCAGGACCTGCAGGACGGGCGCCCAGCTCAGTTCCCCCGTCTAATCACTGCTGCAGACACGTGTCAACGTCTGCGTTGGACAGGGTGAGTTTCTTGCAGTGGGGACTGCTGCTCACATCTGTGCGACCCTGGGATGCGGGCACTGGACCACACGCCTCGAAGGAGCAGAAGCATCAGCGTCTGCAGCCCAGAGCCTGCACCCTGTCCCTACCTGCCCCCCATCTGCCCGTCCCATTTGACTTGGAATATTCTTGTTTTTCCTCAACCTTACCTAGAATTTGAGACCAGACACAGGGGCTGGTATCTGCCCAGGTTCCTTTTCCTCATTCATGAACACAGGTCATTCAATACTGCTCCAGCCTGAGCGATGCTTTAAAGACAGTGGTTTGCCAAAGAGGAGCCCTGCCACCGTCACAGCGTGCAGCAGCAATGCCAGGGCCCATGGTGCAGCCCAGCCCCTCTCCCCGAGCCCGGCACATTGAACACTCTATTTGTGTTCCCGTCCAGCAGCAGCAATTTCTCCTCCCCACCTCCCTCCCGCTCCCCACCCTCCTTCAGGCTGTACATTCAGTGCCACTGCCCTCACCGAAGGTTGAAGCAAAGCGAGGAATTAGTTTGGGGCTGTATTTTCTTGAGCGCTGATTCTTCCAGCCCCTTCTCACATGGAGACGCTGCTGCTCTCCTCGTTTGCTCCCTAATTAGGCAGCACTGTAACTTTTCCCTCTTTGATCACTCTCTTCCAGCAAATTGGATGGTGGCATTTGCCAAGTCTTGCTTTCACCTTAACCCACTGCCATCCCCCACCAGGCTCAGATGTATTTGCTTTGCGATGGTCCAGCCAGAGACAACCGCAACCGGCTTTATCTTGGTGCCTTGCAGCAGCTCTGGGCGCTGTGTGACAGGATGAATCTTCTCTGCAATCCTCACCGTGGGCAACAGGACATGCCTTTGGGAATTAGAGCCCTAGTGCTCCAGATGTGGCCCCACAGCTGGCCAGCTGTGCAGGGCTTCCAGACACCTTTGCATCCCCAGGCATCTGGCTTCTCTGGAGCTCCTGCTCACAGGGCTGCTCGCAAGCGTTGGTGGGTGCTGGGGAATAGCCAAACCCTCTGCCCTGTCCATTAGTCTGGGTTGAGAAGAGATCATGAGGCTGCCCCTGCTCTCAGGGTGTCCTCTCAAGCCAGTGTTACAGAGGGGGATGTGGCAAGCACAGCCCCGAGCCCAGGCACTGCAGGTGATGAGCAGGAGCCCTGTTTCATCCTGAGCAAGCACAGGTGGAGCAGGACAGCAGGTTAGTGGATGTGTTCCAGGCCACCCAGGCAAGACCAATCTCCTTTCCCTGAGGAGGACAATGCAAAACCTCCTGCACAGACCAGCTACTACAGACATCTCTGCCAGGCAGGAGAGGATGAATGTGCCCAGATACCACGGTGATGGGCACCCAGGGAGACCAGATTAAACAGAAACCTCCAAGGACTGCCCTCTGGGCCAAAGACACATGAGAAAGCTGCTTCACTTGCAGATGGCAACCCATAACACACTGTTAACCACTGGCCTCTTCATACACCACCACGTCCCCCTGCCCCATCTCCCCACATGCCGCCTCCAAGCAAGAAACGGGCAGAGGTAAAGCATCCTTGCTCTGGCCTCCAGCCAGGGCACCACATGCTCAACCAGTCCCTGCCAGCATCCCCAGCTCGCTCACTACTGCATCCCCTCCCAGTTCAACCTCAACACTGGCTGGTGCCTCAGGCTCCTGATGAAAAGCTGCAGTCAGGGCTGTTCCCTGCCAGCTGGGGCTTCATGCTGGCAGCAGCCGGCATTGACCTGCAGATCCAGAGAGCCATGACAGGGCGGCCACAGTGCCATACAGCAGGGCCGAGGGCTGCCAAGCATGAAGCCCCATGAGACTGAGCTGAGACACTCAGGGGCAGGCAGCCCCACACGTCTCCATTTGCTTGTAAAGACGAGACTGGAGCATCTCAGCATCCTCCAGCACGCCAGAGGGGGTGCTTGGAAATATTCCTCCCTTCCCTTCTCCTTCTGTACAGGTTTTATGGCTTTACCCACTCACCATCCATAATCCAGCTGGACCAAGGAGATGGGATGCTCAGGAAGCAGCAAAATCAGAGAGGTTAGTAGTTATCGGCTATGGGTAGGGCAGGAAGCAACCTGGCACTGCTGCAGCACCAGTGGAGTCTTCTGGGTAAAAAACCGGCTGGATGGCCGGGTCCAAAGGGTTGTGGTGAATGGAGTTAAATCCAGTTGGTGGCCGGTCACAAGTGGAGTCCCCCAGGGCTCGGTATTGGGACCGGTCTTGTTTAATATCTTTATCGATGATCTGGATGAGGGGATTGAGTGCTCCCTCAGTAAGTTTGCAGACGACACCAAGTTGGGTGGGAGTGTTGATTTGCTGAAGGGTCGGAAGGCTCTGCAGAGGGATCTGGACAGATTGGATCGATGGGCCCAGGCCAATTGTGTGAGGTTCAACAAGGCCAAGTGCCAGGTCCTGCACTTGGGTCACAACAACCCCAGGCAACGCTACAGGCTTGGGGACGAGTGGCTGGAAAGCTGCCCCGCAGAAAAGGACCTGGGGGTGTTGGTTGACAGCCGGCTGAAGATGAGCCAGCAGTGTACCCAGGTGGCCAAGAAGGCCAACGGCATCCTGGCCTGTATCAGAAATGGTGTGGCAGCAGGAGTAGGGAGGTGATCGTGTCCCTGTACTTGGCACTGGTGAGGCCGCACCTCGAATACTGTGTTCAGTTTTGGGCCCCTCACTATAAGAAGGTCATTGAGGTGCTGGAGCGTGTCCAGAGAAGGGCGACGAAGCTGGTGAGGGGTCTGGAGCACAAGTCTTATGAGGAGCGGCTGAGGGAGCTGGGGTTGTTCAGTCTGGAGAAGAGGAAGCTGGGGAGGCAATGGAGAAGAGGCAAGACCAGGATAAAGGCAAGACAGCCTGTTCTTTCAGAAAACTCTCCTTGCCAGACAACCCCTGGGTCATCTGTTTTTTTAGAAGTCACAGATTTGGTAGCATCACAGAGGTGCTAAGCTTCCTACAGCAGTCAACTGAGTACCCCTTGGTGTCCTGATGAACCCATCGCATCTTGACACTGTCAGCTCATTTGGCAAATTAAGGATTAGATGCTGGGCAGATCTGCAAAAGGAAAAGCATCAGATGGACATGCTCCCAATATATGCCGAGGGTTTGTCTCCAGCCCTGACACTACCCACCTCCAGCTGCGACCTTCAGGGCCAGCATCCCTGCTCAGAACACCCATGGATGCCCCTGCCCTGGAAAGCAAGGACTCAGGATGTGCTTCAAGGCCAAAATTTCCCAAATGACGGTGTGGCTGGAGAGATTAGAAGAGCTCAGTGCTCTTGGCACCCAAATGCAGGCTAGAAATAACTTTGTTAAAACGTAACTTGGAGAGAGCCATCCCTAGGAGAAACCATCAAGTGCTACAGGGTGCCTTTCCTGAGGAAAAGCAGAGCTGAAATAAAGCCAAGCCAAACTTCAGGGCATGTCTCCACGTGCAGAAGGGTCCCCAGAGGCGATCGATGCTATTCAGGCTCCCCCGCACGAATAGCCTCCCTTCCAGGGGGACGTGTGAGGTCGCAGGTGGGTAGCGAGGAGGGTGTCAGGTGCTGCAGGAATGCCACCGGCTCTCAGCTACCATCGCCCTGCTGCTCCATATTCGAGACCCATGCCTGCTGCTGACTCCCACAGCAACCCAGGACAACTTGCTGTGGTCTAGCATCCGCAAGCCGGGATGGGGGCACCGCCTCTCCTCTTTCGCCTGCTCGGCAGGGGGTTTGCAGAGCGGGCTCCCAAGAGGGGCTTTCCCAGCCCACTCCCGCTGTGCCCAGTTTAGACCCACGTGTTGGCATTTCAGAGTAGGAGCCAGAGGGGTAGGTCAGGACAAACCACAGCGTCCAGAGACACGATCTGCCCGGTGGAGCCTTGCTCTTCCCCAGGCTCTGCCCCAAAAAGCACTGCAGCATCCCCCACGCTGCCCTTTCCTCCCACTTGCTCTTGCCTTCAGCTTTTGGCCACTCCAGCAGAGCCCGAGCACAGGTGGGGACAGCAGGAGACTGGAGAGGACCGAGTCCTCCCACACGCCGCTGCCCACTGCCGCACAGAGCCGCTCGCATCTCCCCCGCGCGCTCGACGTGGGTGGCAGGAGAGCCCCGGCACGCTCATCCGAGGGGATTTGCAAAGGTCAGTCCAGGAGGAGGTCTCTGGGGAAGGCCACGTGCCAGCACCGGCTGGGAACTGCTCGAGAATGGAGGCAGGAAGGAAAAAAAAAAAAAAAGAAAAAAAGAAAAAATAACCCAGCTGGCAGCACAGACGCTGCTGGGAGAGGAAGCGGCAGGTTGAGACAAGGACACGGCTCATTATGCCACCCCCGCAGGTGCGGAGCGCCGAGCGGAGCGGCAGCACGCTGGCAGGAGGAAGCAGTGGCCGGCATCCTCAGCCCCAACCAGGGAGGACAAACCGAACACCACCACGATGGCCAATGGCGACATCCACCCCCTGCCTCCCACATGCCCCTGGCTGCCAGGCAGGCTCTGGTGAGACGTAGTGCCACAGGGACGTGGCAGATACTGCTGGAACAAGCTCTTCCAGTGCTGTCGCTATCCTCCGGGTTTTCAAGGCCAGCCTGGACACAGCCTTGAGCAGCCCGTTCTGACCTTGTGGCTGACCCTGCTCGGAGCACGAGACCGCCTGGGGACCATTCCCATCCAGATTATCCCATGCTCTGAGCCAGACAGGCACAAGCCCGCTGCATGATGGGGCTACCGACAAAGTCAGGGTGACTGGGAGCTGGTGAGAGCCAGTCAGGTTTGGTGGTTTCCTCGGGCGACATGCCAGGGGCTGGATGAGCCCCGAGGAAGAAGGTCCCCATGTCCTCAGGACAGGGCTCGACTGCACAGACAGCAGTTTCAGCAGGAACTAAGACCCAGACCTGACCTGGAAGGTGACCCACCAGCATCTCCTCGGAGATGCATCAACCTCAGACCACAGCCAGGACAGCAGCAGACAGGGAACGGGACATTAACCCAACAAAAAAACCCCAAGCATGGCGCTTTTTTCTTGCAGCCCTTTCTTCACCCTGCAGCTCAGGGTGCTGGAAAAGGCAGGCGGCATCTCCAAGGAAGGGAACAGGCAGGAAGGAGAGACAGCACCAAACGCGTGGGCACTGCTCTCGCCGCGGAGAACAGAGTACAAACCCCGCTGCTGCCAAACCCAGTGTCCTCAGATGCATCTCCCCAGCTCGCCCCGCCACAGTCACCGGAGGCTTCCCCGCGCGGCGCTGAGCGGGGGAGTCTGCGCGGGCCGGGGGGAGCACCGCAGCGAGGAGCCAGCGCTCTCCTGCGCACGGGATCCACCCTCGCTCCTGCCCTGTCCGCTCGGCCGTGGGGAGAGCCAGACCCAGCTTGGAGGAGGTGGTGGCAGCGGCGGGGGAAAGGTCTCCTCCACGGCTTCACAGTGGTACGGCGCCCGCCAGGAATGCACTTCGCAGCCGGCACTCAGGTATGAAGTTGAAGAGCTTGGCGGCCTCGTCCTGCTCTGACCTTCAGGCTCCAAGCAATGATGTTTTAACAGAAAAACAGCCCAGGCCGTGGTCCCCCACCTCCCCGTCCTCTTTGGGACAGAGACCCACAGCCAGAACCCTGGGAAGAGCTCAAGCTCCAGGGGAGCACACCGTGCTCCTCGCTCCTGCAGCCTGGGGATTTCCCACACCAGAAGCACTGCCACCAACCCTGGGTGGATTTCTCTTCTCAGGAATTTGCTCAATTGCCTTTTGACCCCAGACAAGTTTCTTGCATCCTCCCTCCATCCCTCCACCCAAGGCCATCATTTCCACAGGTCAATCCCAAACAGCTTCCTGAAACACGCTCCTGCCCTGAGATGCCACTGCCTCTTCCTGCACTGATGCCCGTTAGGGGAAGGGAACTACTCGAGCAACCCTTCCTCGCTCACCTTCCCCCCACCACACAGGATTTTATTATTCCCCGTCACGCCTCCCTCAGTCATCTTCCCCCAGACGGAAGAGAGCCAGTTTATGTAATTGTTCCTTCTATGGAAACAGCTTCAAACCTTTAATTATTCCTGCCACCCCTCCCTGCACTTCCCCGGTGTGTCTTTAAAAGGGTGCGGATGTGCCAGCAGGCAGACGAGCTGTGAAGGAGTAGCAGTTTTGGTTAAAACACCCACTGCGCCCCGGGAAGGTGGCTGTGGTCTGCCCTGACCCCGCTGCTCTGGCCCAGCGGTCAGTAGCAGAGGGGCCGCATCCAGACCCTGAACCAAAGCCCTTGTTTGTGTCCAGGCAGGCTGCGCACCAAGCAGATTGATTGTGAGCACGGGACGGCCGGCGCCAGCTTCCCCCCCCACCACCACCACGGGGCCTCCAATGCCCCCGGCGATGAAAGGCCGATGAAAGGCAACAAAAAAGTGTTTGCAAGGCCAGGGCATCAGTATGGCGCAGGAGGAGCGGCGCAAGCCCCCCCGCCGGGGGTATGAGGCTGGCCGAACAAAGAGACAGCGAAACGGATGGGTGACAGTACGTGCTGGTTTGATATCACGATGACTCAGCTGCTGCGCGGGGGGTACAGTGAAAACTCCGACTCTCCCAGCTCAGAGGGGCTGCATGAACAGTTCATGGGGGGAAAGGAGGAACTGCTCACACCCTGCCCCAGAAAGTCAGAGACCCCAGCCCCATCCCAGGAAAGGATGGGGAGACCGGTGCTGTGACTAAACCGCAGGTCAACTCAGCCGTGAACCTCAAAATGACTCCAAAATGCCCCATTCAAACACCTCCTCAGCAAGGAGAAGCAGACAGAGGTTACAAAAGCACCCTCTGATCATGACAAACATGGTATTAATGGCCACAACAGTTCACATCACCGCTCAGCTTCACCCATGAGCTGCAGCACCCACAGGACTGGCTGCTTCCCCCCTCCATCTCGGGACAGGTCTGCAAGCAGGACGCTGTCCCAAAAGGGGTCATCGCTCTGCACCAAGATGGTACCTCAACAGGGGCAAGAGATGGGCTTGTTTCTCAAAACAGACAGCTTTCCTAGGACAAAATCCAGGGCACTGGGTCCAGACAGGTCCTCTGGCCAGAAGCCACCTCGCTCCAGGTCTAACCCTGGCTGGGATGCTGGAAAGATCAAGGGGGAAGACTTACACAGCAGAAGCCCAAATACATTCGCCCCTTAGAAGGGGACGCGTGACAGGTCTTTGCAAAGGGACAGCGCTGGGCTTGTGTTTATCTCAGCTACCCAGCTTCCCTACTAGCTGGCCACAGCTGTGGGCTGCGGAGCTGGGATGCACCGAGCCAAGCGGATCAGGAGCTGTTTTAACCACGGCCCCTAAGCCTCGCACGGGATCCGGGCTTTGTGGCCCCATGGCTTTTTCCCAATGAAAAAGCATACCCCGCAGCCAGCCCTTGCGCCCTCCCAGGGCTAAGGCACCCCAGCCAACCCCCAGACAGGGAAGCCTCTGCTGCCGAAGGCCCGTGGGCCCTTCAGGGTACGGCACCGTCCCTGGGGAGCGGACGCTCGCCCATCATCCCTGTCAGACGCCCCCAGACCACCCCAGGCAGCGACTCCGGGGGCTCGCTCTCCCCCCTCCCAGCCAGCCCCACCTGAAGCAGGGTGCCGCCTCAGCCCGGGCAGGGCTCCAGCGCCTCCCTCCCCCCCCCGCGCAGGGCTTCACCCCCCGGCACCCCCCTCCTCCGACTGCCCTCCCCGCATCGGGCCCGCCGCCCGCCAAACACCCCCCGGCCCCGCCGAGCGCTGCCGGGCCCCAGAGCCTCCCCCCGCGCCACCCCGGCCCCGCTCCCCTCAGGGCAGCCAGCGCCAGGCCGGGGCGCGGCCCGGGCCGCAGGGCCCGCACAGGCCTCCCACAGCGGGCCCGGGGCCGGCACACGGCGGGTGCGGGGCCCCCACGGGCCCCACACGCGGTGGGGACGTGCCCCGCGCCGTACGAGGCCCCGGCCCCACACCGCCCCTCCGCAGCCCCCCGGGCCCCGCACCCGGGGGGGCGGGGGAAGGGTTTGCTGCGCCGCGCCCCGCTGACGTCATAACCTTCCAGAAGATTCCCCCGGGGATCCCGCCGCCACAAACGAGCGCCCGACCAACGAGAGCGGCCCGAGGGGGCGGTGCCGGCTTGAACTGGCCAATGGGAGGCGGCACTGGGGAGGCGGGGCGAGGCGGGCGGGCCTCTTCTCCACTTGCCCCCCTCGCCCCGCCTTCCCCGCAGGGGAAGCCAATGAGCGCGGCGCGGCGCGGCGACGGACACCCTGCCGGCCCAACGGGGCGGGGCGCGCGCGGGCGGGACTCCCCTGACGTGGCGAGCAGGGGGCGGGGGCGGGGGCGGCTCAGCGAGCGCGCGGCGCCCCGGGACAGCGCGAGCGGTGAGTGCTGGGAGCGGTGGCGGCCCTGCCCCACTGCGCTGCCCCACACCGCCGCCCCACAGACCCCCCCATGGCGCCGGTGCCGGCCTCCCGGTGGGGACGGGGGTGCGGCCCCTCCGCCCCCTGCGGTGACAGCGTGTCCCTGTGGGGCTGGGGGGGTCAGTCCCCCTGCCCTGTGGGGTGACAGGGCGTCACTGTGGGGCTGGGGGGTCAGTCCCTTTGCCCGGTGGGGTGACAGGGTGTCGCTATGGGGCTGGGGGGGTCAGTCCCCCTGCCCCATGGGGTGACAGAGTGTCGCTATGGGGCTGGGGGGGTCAGTCCCTTTGCCCCGTGGGGTGGCAGGATGTCGCTGTGGGGCTGGGGGGGTCACTCCCCCTGCCCTGTGGGGTGACAGGGCGTCACTGTGGGGCTGGGGGGTCAGTCCCTTTGCCCGGTGGGGTGACAGGGTGTCGCTATGGGGCTGGGGGGGTCAGTCCCCCTGCCCCATGGGGTGACAGGGTGTCGCTATGGGGCTGGGGGGGTCAGTCCCCCTGCCCCATGAGGTGACAGAGTGTCGCTATGGGGCTGGGGGGGTCAGTCCCTTTGCCCCGTGGGGGGGCAGGGTGTCTCTGTGGGGCTGGGGGGGATCAGTCTCCCTACCCCATGAGGTGACAGAGTGTTGCTATGGGGCTGGGGGGGGTCAGTTCCTTTGCCCCATGGGGTGTCAGGGTGTCGCTATGGGGCTGGGGGGGTCGATCCCTTTGCCCCATGGATGGCAGGGTGTCGCTATGGGGCTGGGTGTGGTCAACCCCTTTGCCCCATGGGTGACATGGTGACGCTACGGGGCTGGGGGAGTCGGTCCCTTTGCCCCATGGGGCGTCAGGGTGTCGCTGTGGGGCTGGGGGGGTCGATCCTTTTGCCCCATGGGGTGGCAGGGTGTCCCTATGGGTCTGGGAAGGGAGGTTAGCCCCTCTGCACCCATGGGGTGACAGGCTGTCCCGATGTGGGCGTTAAACCTCTGCCTTATGAAGTGACAGGGTGTCCCTGTGGGGCTGTGGGGATCGGCCCCTCTGCCCATGGGCTGGCAGGGTTTCGCTGTGGGGCTGGGAAGGGGAGGTTAGCCCCTCTGCCCCCTTCGTGGGTGGGGAATGGAGGCTAACCGCTAGCCCTGTTGCTCTCATGGGGTGACAGGGCGTTCCTATGGGGCTGAAGGCAGGGGGGGAAGGGGTTGGCCCTTTTGCCCCTGTGGGGTGACAGGGCTTCCTGGTGGGGCTGTGGGTCAGGGTTAACTGCTCTGCCCTACCTAGTGACAGGGTGTCCCCGTTGGTCTGAAGGGTGTGGGAGGAAGGGGTTAATCCCCCTGCCCCATAACAGTAGCATTGCCCTCTTTGGGGCATCCCTGTGGGGCTGGGAGAGGGTAGTGAGGTGAGGGTTAACCCCTCTCTCCCCTGCCGCTTTGGAGGGAATAATGTGCCCTGTTGGAGGTGTGTGGTGTGGCCAGGAAGGGGTTAATCCCCCCCCTGCCTGCCCCATTGGGGACACCAGTGTATCCCAGTGGGGCTGAACTGGGTGTTGAGGAAATGGGTAACCCCCCGCCCCCCCAGGTAACAGTAATGGTGTCGGAGGGGCCAGCAAGGAAGGGGTTAACCCCTGTCCCCAATCGAGGTGACAGTGTCCCCCGGGAGATCTGGCGTCGTGGAGGAAAGGGTTAACCTGCTTTCCCCTGGGGGAGACAGTGGGTCCCAGTGGGGCTGGAGGGGTGGTGAGGGGTCACTCCAGGCTGGAGCCAGCACCCCTGTGGGGCCATGCACTGGGGCACAGTGGCGGGGTGAACCCCTCCCCATGCAGGTGACAGCTCCTCACGGAGCCCCTAGGTAGGGCACCCCTAAATGGGGCACCACGTGTGAGAGTACAGGGTGGGGGGCTGTGCTAACCCCATCCCCATGTGAGCACCCCAGTGGGGCTGGAAAGGGGGGACCCTACATGGGGGGACACTGAGGGGGCTTGACCCTGTCCCCACACCAGTGCGAGCTCCCCAGCGGTGCTGGAAAGGGGGATCCCTATACGGGGAGATGCTGGGAGGGGGCTTGACCCCATCCCCACCCCAGAGCCAGCACCCGGTGGGCATGGAAATGGGGGGACCCGATGTGGGGAGACACCGAGGGCGGCTTGACCCATCCCCACGCAGGAGGCAGCAGCCGGCGGGGCTGTCAGCGGGGGCCGTGCAGGCAGAGGCAGCGAGGGGAGGGTTAACCCCGTCCCCACGCAGGTGCCGGCACCCCAGTGGGGCTGTCAGTGGGGAGGGGGAGGCGGGCGGTGCGTGTGGGGGCCCGGGGAGGGGATGATTCATTGCGGGTAGTCATGACATTGCTGCCTGGTTGCCTGCGGCTGCCAGCCGGCTCGGGCACGGGTGGCTCTGCCTGCCCCGGCACGCCGAGATCCCCTCCAGCTCCCTGACCAGACCCGGGATACGCTGCCATGCCGGCCATCCTGCTCTTCTGGAGCCGCGCCGAGAGGTACGCACCCATCCCGGCACCCACCCGGGCTACCCCCGGCTCACCCACCCCGGCGCTGGGTGCCTGGCGAGCCACAGGACCCCCAAACCCTGGGGATGAAGCGGGCTGGGAGCTGTCACCTGCCCGGCCTTTCCCTCGCCGAGGGTGGGGTGCAGGAGCCGCCCGGTGACGTCCAGGTACGGCTGCCCGATTTCGGTGTGGGGCATCCGGAGAGGATGCTCTCCATGGCCCGCGAGTGACGGTGACGGACCGGGGGACGCGGTGGCATTGGATTTCCTTGGTGCGCCTGAAGGTGACTTCTCAGAAGTAGGTTTTGCGCCGCCGGGCTCGGAGGAGGCACCATCCCGGTGCCCCACTGTGGCGGGGGAGCCCCTGTCTCTGGGTGGGAGCGCGGCAGTCGGTCCCCTTCTGCCGGGGGACCGGTGCCGGTTCCCGGTGAGGGGGACGCAGGGACCCCCGCGCATCCGAAGGGGAGAGCTGGGGAGGTGCAAAGTGGTTAACGTGACTTTTTTCCACATCGCCGCCGCCCTACTTTTCTCCCTCCCCGATTCGCCTGGCGGGTGCACAGCCCCGGGCGTCAGCAAAGTCGTTTTTGGGGACACCGGGGGGCTCCTGGCTGCGCTCCCTGCTCCTCGGCGGGGGCTGCGTGGGGGATGTGATGGTAACGGGGCGGCCAGTCGCCTTGCAGCAGCAGGGAGGGAGGATGCTGGAGCAGACGGCAGAAGTGCCTTAATCCGGCAGCAGCTTAGCGAGAAAGCGTCAAGAAACCGATTAAAGGGAAAATTACGGCTCGGCAAGCGACTCCATTGAAGGGTCCCCCCACGCGCGGCTGGAAGCACACAAAGGACGGCAGCTCCCCGGCAGCGCTGCGTCGACACCCGCTCGCCCGCTGCCAAAGCCCTCTCGGAGCCGTCCTGGGAGCGGAGGTCAGAGCCAACTGTGGCCGCCAGGCTGGCGAGGAGCTGCCTTTTCCGTGCGCCGGAGGAGCTGGAGGGGGAGGCTTGCCACCAGAGCATCCCTTGGCGGTGGCGGCGGCATCCCCGGCACGAGCCGGCACCTTTCTCTCCGCCGTCCTCCTGCCACCCTCCGGTGCCTCCCGGCCGGGCACACAGCACCTGCCAGCGCCTGCGGACAGCCGCGATGTTTAAAATAAAACTAGAGCCTTTAAAAATGACGGCTTGGACTCTGAATGTGTTCGTAAAGTTTCGGTAAGTGGGTTTCCGCCTCTTGCACTTGCGTCCTCGTTAAACCGTCGGTGCCCGTCCCCGGCGTCCCGCGGTGACCTTGCACCCCGAGATGGAAAAAGAAAGTCTCCTCGGTGCTGCCGGGGTGGGTCTAGATGACTGCCGAGCGGAGGGATTATGTCAAACGATCGCTATTCAGCTGGTGCGCTCATCCAGCGGTTGCACGGGCTGATGTCATGTGTGGGGCCGGAACAAAGATTTAATTTTTTATTTAGTTTTTTTGTGCATGCGGTTGCAAGGCTGGGCTGGCTCGGCAGGGCCAGGGATGCTTGTGGTTTTCTCCAGGGCCGGCAGCCGAGGCTTGTCCAAAGGCATCCGGGTTGGGAGAGCAATGCAGGAATGGCTTTGCCCGCTGAAACCCGCCCTGCAGCACCTTCCCCTCCTCTCCCCGCTCCCGAGGGGGTTAAATGGGAAGGCGGGAGAGGATGACTGAGCAGAAGGGGGAGAGGAGCGGTGGCAAGGCGCAGCTGATCCCCGGGAGGTGGGAGGGAGGGAAGGAGGCTCTGCGGGGACAGAGTCGTGTTTTACCATCATCTTGCATGTGAGCGTCGCCTCCGGAGCGTGCCTTAACCCACCGGGTCACCCGCCGGCTGGTCCTCACCGGCACGGTAAACCGCGGCACGGGGATGCCTTTCGGTACAGAAATTCCCCCCTCCCTGATCCCGGCCGGACAAAGGGGTGCCCTCCCGGCAGGCAGTCCCACCCCGGCCAAAGACCCCTGGGTGGTCAAGACCGGAGGTCTTGTGGGGGGCAGCAGGCTTCTACCGCGACGGGATGTATTTTCACGGGGAGCGCCGTGGGGTTTTAGCCGGACGAGGGTGTCCCGGTGGTGCCGTCAGATTGGGCTGTGCGGGGTCGGAGCCAGGCGCCGTGGTCCCCGGGGGGGACAACTGAAGGTTTGCCACCTCCGCGTCTCCCAAGCTGGGGTGCGCGGGGTTGTCTTAAGCGCCGCCTGGCTTGCGCTCGCAGGAGCGTTGGCATCATCCAGACAGGGGCCACATCCTGGTCCGTGTCCTGGTGCTGCTCATGGGGAGCCCCTGACCTGCACCAGAGGCTGCCATGCGGAAGGGAGGCGCTGGGGTGACCTTTGGCAGGGGGGATTGGCAGGTTACCTCCCAGACCCCCCCCCATCGCTTGCCTGGGGTCTCGTGCAGCCTCCCGGCCCCACAGGGAGGGCGGATGGGGAGGCGGAGGTGGGCAGGGGGGCAGAGCATCCCCCAGCGCCTGTGTGGGCTGGGTGCTGGCGGCGGCTCTGTGCGCAGGAGCTGGTACAGAAACGTGCTGGCATCCAGGAGCTGCCGCGGGAGACGCTGCTGGATGCTCTTTACGCCCCCAGGGACCTTCTCCCACCTCTCCTCTGGCCGCCATCCATGGGTGCCCCCCTCTTCCCTCACTGTGTCCTTCAGAGGACCGTGCCCTGGGTGCCTTAGCCCCCCTCCCCACCTGCAGCAAAAGACCTTCTGGGGCAAAAAAAGAGCAGAAGTTAGTGGTTTGAATTGAGGCGGCTGATTTCCAAGCCCCCATAGCAGCTACCCAGCTGCGGAGAGGTTACTGCCCGAGGCATGACCCAAGGCAAGCCTTGGATGCTTGGGATGGATGCCAGGGGCTCAGCGCAGCGCTGTGGATGCGCACCCCAGGGGTGTCCGGCCACCCTCATGTGAGCTGCTGTGGTTGGGGGGTCCCTGCGTGACCTCCGCTGGGAGCTTATGGATAGAGCTTGTGGGAACATCTGGTAACTTGTATGGTAGTGCAGGAAAGGGCCATGGCTCATACCCCGTGCAGAAATCCGTCTGCTGAAGGGGTACGATGGGCTGGGGCTGCCCAGGGGCATTTGGAGCAAGGACAGGGTGAAACCTGGACCGTAGCGGGGAGCAGGACGTGAGCAGGAGGGCTTAACAGAGAGCAGGGGGTCTGCTGGGGCAACACCTGGAGAAGAGCAGGGCCAGGAGCAAGCACCGAGCTGCGCTGGGCGAGGCAGGGGGGACAGGCCAGGCTCCGGGACATGGGAGTTCACTGTCAGATAACCGAAGGTCGAGAAGCCTCTGGAAGCATTCCTGGAGGAGCGTGGGGCTTGCTCAGCCTCTGCCCGGAGGAGCTGCCCTCCTGGCTGCTCCGCCTGCTCCCTGGGTCTCTGCAGCTCCAGCGGTGTGACTGGGGGGTGAATTAATCGCCTGTCCTTTTCCTTCCTTGGGCTACGGCCACCGGGTTTTACATGCCTTAGTATAGGCATGGCCCCGGCCTCGGCCCCTGCACGATGGAGGGAGTGAGCCCCGGGTTTCTGGCTTACTGCAAGATGCGACTGAAGGCTCTCAGGGAGTGCAAGTCAGGCTAGAAAGTGTGGGGTTTTTTTTAAAACAAAAAAAATAAAAAAGCCCTCCCACCATCACAAGATGTTTCTGTCTAACGGCTTCGTTCTCTCTTCGCTAAATACAAGTTACGGCTCTGACACGCCGGAGGCGCTTATCTCCAGCTGAATACCAATTGCTTTCAGGAACAAAATGTTTGAAGTTCCTTTAAGGTGAAGGCGGCAGCACGGTCCCTGCCGCGGCTTTCAGCCTCCAAAAACCTGCCGCCACCACCCCGACTCCTGTCCCAGGTCCCTGGCTGGGAGAGAACCAGGGGGGGGGACGGACACGGCCAGCAGCTACATTTAGACATAGCTCAGCCCTCCTGGCTCAGCGGGGAGGGGAGACGGAACGGGGACATGGTCCTCGCCTGACGTTAGCGGTGGCGTGGCCCCTATAATAATGCAGTGCCCCAGCTCCGCTCCGGCTCTCCCTCTCCCCGTCAGCTTCAGAGATGAGTCTCCCTGTCTGCACCGTGGGGCTCGGGGGGCTAAAACTGGAGCCGCGGCACGTCCTGGCACTGGGGCTCTGACCTCCGGTGGGAAGCGTGGACTGGAGCCGGCTCTGGTGCTGCTGGCCGGTGGGACGTGGGGAGCATCGGCTCCGCAATAAGTGCGTGCCGGTCCCATCCCCAGCTGCCCCGGTGTGATATTCGCCTTACGGAGAGCTGTCTTTCTGCTTTCAGGAATAAGTACTCGGCTCCCGGCAGTGTCGCCGTCATGGGGAAGGACTATTACAAGATTTTGGGCATCCAGACCGGCGCCAATGAGGACGAAATCAAAAAAGCCTATCGGAAAATGGCCCTGAAGTATCACCCCGATAAGAATAAAGACCCCAACGCCGAGGAGAAGTTCAAGGAGATCGCGGAGGCTTACGACGTCCTGAGCGACCCCAAGAAACGAGCCATTTACGACCAATATGGGGAGGAAGGTAAGGGGACGAGCTCGGAGGCAGGGGTGCGGGGTCCAAATCATTTTTTATAGGTGAGGGAGCAGTTTCGCACAGAGTTATCCCCGTGGTTCATGCCTGCCCCCGAAACGGGGCTGATAGCCGCAAAACTGGGGAGGGCGAAGGCTCTGCCGGTGGCAGAAATCGCCTCTCGACCCGCTCCTCCCTGGGCTGATCTGCTTGGGGCATACCTGGGGTAATTCGTTAGCAACGTTTTAATTAACCTAAATTTCCCAGCGGAGAAGTACTGCTTTTGCCCACATTCCTGCCCGCATTTGGGCACTGGTCCTGCTGTCCTCCCTGGTACAGGCTGACCTACAGGATTCAAAGCTTTTCCCAATTTAAGTAATAGGTCCTTGTTTTGAAACCAAGCGGTTGCTGTTGTCTGGTGGTTGGCACGGAGGAGGAGGAGGAGAGCCACTCCACCGCAGGCGGCCTTATTAGTCGAAGATAGAAGAGCGCAACCCCATTCGAGGAGAGCGCCGAATAGCATCTGCATTAATCAGCCCACGGCTTGGGTGCTTAAAAGAGCAGGAGGTCTGGCAGGAGCAGGCTGCTGGGTGGAAGAGGCAGCCCCTCTCTCGGGGCCAGCAGGCAGGTGCATCCCCTAACGAGCCACCGGCAGAATTAACCGGTGGTGGGTTAATTCTCGACCCGTTAGTTATGTCAGGGCTGTGATGGAGGCACCGAGGCAGGGTGATTTGCTGTGGTGTAAAATGAGAAGAGGCTGTCTCAAGTGGGAAACCAGCCTTTCCCTGGAGGCGCCCGAAATCGGACCCCGCTCAGGCTGGCGTCAGGGGATTAAAGGTGAAACCTCCTGGCTGTACAGTCTGTTAGGGATGGGGACTCGCCAGGGATTTGGTGAAATCGTCCCCTTGTTGCAGTGGGACGGGGAGTCCTGGCAAATCCAAACTCCGGAGTCCCGACAAAGCCAAACTCCATCGGACCAGTCATGGTCCATGGTCCCCCACGCCTTCCGTTTCCCATCAGATGCCTTTTTTTGGAGGAACATGTCTTGGGGATCGGCATTTCAAGGGGCTTCTGGGTCCCACACGCTGGGTTGAGCAAGGTGAAGCAAAAGCCCCCCCCCCCCCCCCCAAATTAATAACTTCGTTGATCAGAAAAGACTCCCAGACTTGCCCACTCTGTGCTTGTTCCCCTCCTGTCTCCCACTGCGGGGGGCTGGCACAAGGGACAGCGCATCAGAAATAGCCCTTCACGGTCACTGGTGTGTCCTGAAAATAGTCCTTGAGCTAGGCTTGGCTTAACCCTTCCTGGCCCCTCCTGGTCAAAAATAGCCTTCCAGAGCGTGTGTGACCTCTTTGGGGGGCCACTTGTCGTGTGCCGTGGCTGCCTGGGACTTTGGGGGGGTTGCAGTGTCGTAAGACTCAGCCTGGGACCTGGCAGGGGAGTTTCTGAGGGGAATGGTTGCCGAAAGATCCAAACCTTGAGCTTACCTGGCATTTTGTACAGCGTGTATACAGGGAGCTGTGTGCCGACCTGGAGGTCTGCTGACCTCCACCTGCTCTGCCACCCAGAGTCACGGTTGCTCGCTGAGCTCAAAGCCTGTTCTCACTTGCTGGACATGATGCTCCTGGACCATGGCCATCAGTGCAGCCCAAGAGACAGGGCTATTTGGGAAGAAGGGAGCCTGCCCATGGGGAAGCATGGAGATGGGCTGGTCAAGAAATGGTTTAAATGAAAAGACCATGAACTGGGCAGAGAGAACCAAAGAGGCACTTCAGTAGGGGTAGCGGGGACAAAACCTGAACAGCTTTTGAGTAGGAGCTTGCTGCGTGTAGGGGCAGGACTGTGTGTCGTGGGTTGAGGTGGTGCCTTCCTGGTCCATGCTCTCCGCAAGTGGCTGGGCTGGAGGGGGTGACCTGCACCCCCAGGAGATACTGGGAGGGCTTCCTGGAGCCAGCAGAAACCACGTTCCCTCCTGGGAAGTGCAGTCCCAGCATGGCATCCACCGGTGGGCAGCGTTCATGTCTCCTCTTCCCCCTTCTCTTCCAGGTCTCAAAACTGGAGGTGGCTCTTCAGGTGGCTCAGGGAACACTTTCCACTACACCTTCCACGGAGATCCCCACGCCACCTTTGCGTCCTTCTTTGGAGGCTCCAATCCTTTCGATATCTTTTTTGCTAGCAGCCGCTCCCGGGTGTTCAATGGCTTTGACCAGGAAGACATGGATATCGATGACGATGATGACCCTTTCAGTGCCTTCGGCCGGTTTGGCTTCAACGGCATTAACGGGGTTCACCGGCGGCACCAAGAGTCCCTGCACACACGGAGGAAGGTCCAAGACCCACCCGTCATCCATGAGCTCAAGGTGTCCCTGGAAGAGATCTACCATGGCTCCACAAAGAGGATGAAGATCACTCGCAGAAGGCTCAATGCTGATGGCCGGACCATGCGGACTGAGGACAAGATCCTAAACATTGTCATCAAACGAGGTTGGAAGGAGGGAACCAAAATCACATTCCCCAAAGAAGGGGACGCCACCCCGGACAACATCCCTGCCGACATCGTCTTCATCCTCAAGGACAAGCCTCACGCGCACTTCAAGAGGGACGGGACGAACGTGGTCTACACAGCAAACATCAGTCTTAAAGAGGTGGGTATGGGTGGGAAGTCCCGCGGGGTGGGAGGTAGCACCGGGTCATGGCACGTGGGGCCAAGACGGGAGTCAATCCTTGTCCTGCGCCGATGAGGAAGGACCAGGTAGGTCGCGAGAGACCTGAGCAAAGACCTCTGCAGAGAGGATCTCGGAGGCCAACTCATGCTTGGTTTTGGAGATGCTCAACCTCCATGCCGGGTGTAGGACGTGGGTGCTGCGGTCCCTGCTGAACATGCCTTGCTTCTTGAGCCAATACAGGTGGTATTTACCCATTTTCTCCCTTCCCCATATGTCTTGTCCTTCTATTTTAGCGTAGGGTATTCACATGTGGAAGAGAGCCCAGATCCTCCGCCGGAACAAGGGAAAACCCCAGTTTGCTGGCATGAGTCTGGTCCCTGCTTGTTCTCATAGCCAAGCCTGCTGTGGCTTAGGTACTGTCCGGGATAGCGCGAGGTGCTTCTTCCCACGGACAGAGAGCAGGGTCATGTGGAGAAGGTGGTACCTCACCCTCGCTGAGCAATGCTTTAGCTGTTTTCCTTGGTTGTGGCTTTCCTAGATAAAGAACCAAATAAATGTAATATTCAGGCAGTGTAGCAAAACCCAACACATCCAGGCTGCCAGTCCTGGAGGTCACAGCGGGGCTGGATGCATCAGAGCCAGCAAGCTGTGCGAAGGTGGGAGAGGAAGGGGAGATTACCCCAGTACAAGATGTGCTGTTCGCTGCCGCTCCTGTATAACTACCTTTTAATAAATCCCAGCTGGCAGCTGCATTTAACATTGACATTTTTGGCAGCTGCCATTTGCTGTTCCTTTCAGACTGTAGACGCTGTCTGTCTTCTTAATGAGCTGATTTTTTTTTTTCTTCCTGAAGACAGATTTATGTTCTCAAATGCATTTAATAGAAATAAGCTCAATGGGCCAGACCTGAGGTAGGGAAATGTGAGCTCATTAGTGTGCCAGCGAGCTGGGAGAGCTTTGCAATGGCTCTGTGTCCCAGCTGGGGCTGTGACCGGGTGTGCTGGGGGCAAGGGGCAGCCACGTGGGTCAGGCAGAGCTGGGTGCTCCTGAAGTAAACTCAGCTCAAGTTAACCTGCAGACTCAGGAGTTGAATTTCCTTCACAGTGCAAAGTGAGGAGGTTTATTCCTGCGGTGACTGGCTCCCTTGGCCGCTCCAGAAATACTCGGGAGAGGCTGCCTTATTTATGGAGCCATGCATGCCATATCTCAGATGTTTCCTTCTGTGCATTCCCCTATCTGTAAAATTAACCCCGAGCTGGCTGTGCTGATGTCCCGACCTCGTTAGCCCAAGTTCATGTGCTGCTCAGGCTGGAGGGACTCTCGCCTGGAGTTTCCTTTGAGCAGCAAGGGGAAGAAACCTGGTCCGGCCCCACACGCTATTGCACCAGAAGTGCTGGTGCTGGGTGCCTGTGATCTCTGTGAGCAAGGCATGCGTGCTGGCATTTGGTTTGTACAACGCAGTCACAAAGTGGAAAATTGCTGTTCTGGGCAAATTCCTTGTCTCTTTGAGCTGAATTATCTGGTCTCTGTCGTCCCCCACTGCAAACCCAATGTGCTGGGCATCCTCAGGGAGCTGCTGGCCTGGCTGCCATCCTCAGGCTGCTGCTGACAGGGCAGGCTGATACTCTGCTGCTTCTGTCTTCCCTGAGAAGAAGTACCTTAAGTGCTCTGGAGCACGAGCAGATGCGGGGAGATCCCTGATTCCATATGCCACCACCTCAATATGCGATGGAGCACGTTATGGTGCAGCCTCTTCATCACCTGAGCCTACAGTGGTAGCCTTGGGTGCTCTCCTTGCACCCTTCTTCCTTGTAAGTCTGTAAGTCCTTGTAAGTTCTTCCTTGTAAGTTTTAGCTTGAGCTTTGGTCTTTTCCGCTGCCAGGAGAGCAGCACAGCACAGTGCCAGCAGGCAGAGCTGGCAGGCGGTGGGTGCTGTGACCTGACTCGTTGGCCATGCTGGAAACCACTCGCCAGCACCCTGCTGCCACGGGGAGCAAAGCATGGGCTGGGGGCACTCAGGAGAGCTGCAGCATCCTCTTCCTCCTCCATCCCACAGACCCTTCCGCAGAGCAACCTGTGGAGGCGATGCCCTCCCAGCCCTCCTGTCCTGGCCCCGCTGCGTGCCACATCCCCACGGCCGGGACGGTGCGGGGTGTTTGCCACCTGGCTGCTGCAGAAGACGGAGGTGTATGAGGGCTTCCCCAGGGACTCGTGGGCTGCAGGGAAGTGTCCCTTCCTAAAATTACAGGCGCGCGTCGCAGTGGGAGGCCGAGGGAGGAAGGAGTGACACCGCTCCACTGGCAGCTGCCTCTCCTGGGAGGCAGATCTTCAGGCAGTGTTGCCGTCAGGGGCTTGCACCCACCCGGCTGCCTGCCTAACGCCTGCCCTCGGCAGCCACCCACTTTGCATCCTTTACCTGGCGTCACCTTCCTCGAGGCATTCGCACGTCAGCGACCGGCTGAGATGCGACCGGTGGCAATGTCCCCCACCCCGTGGCTTCGGAGGAGGACCCAACGCTGACCTAGATAAAGCTCCGCTCTCACAGCATAGCGCTCAGCTATCAAACCCAGGGTGATTTCATCCCTAGGGATAAACGAAGCCTCTTTCTAGGATGTGGAGCAGCTCTCACGGTTACTGGTGTTACTTCAGCAACCAATTTCCCAAATGCCAGCGAAGTTGAGCAAGAAGAATGAAAAACAGGGACATACGGCAGAGGAGCGATCGCCGCGGATTCTTGCATCTTGGCTCTAGGAAGGAAACACTAAGATCCCATCTGCCTGCGCTGTTACCGCCCGCTCTGGCTTGCATCCCTCTGCTTACCCCGTCCACATGCTCCCATAGGGAGTTCCTGTTCTCCTTCCCAATTTGTGGCTAGAGATGTCCTTTCCTTAGCCCATGTGCACCCACGCAGCCGTCCACGGTGCATGGCAGTGGGCACCAGTGAGCCTGAGGGCTCCAGCATCCTTGGGTGAGTGCAGAGCAGAAAGGCATTGATGAGGGGACATCATCCCTTGGTTCCCCCCAGCCTGCTTGGAGATCCAGCCAAGCACCCACTGCTGATATGGAGTTGGTGATGGGCATCCTCCTGCAGCCAGAAAAGCTCATCCCTGGAGGAGACCTTTCCCAGGAGGAGACCCCGTGCAGGTGAGCTGTGCAAGGAGACGGCCCCAGCTCTCCTCTGCTGACTGGAGCCCCCCAGCCGGTTCTGTCACAGGTCCCTCCACGATTGCCCTCGTGCAAAGCCCTGGCTCAGCCGCAGAAGCCGCAGCCATCGAGCCTGAGCCAGTGGCCAGCACGAGAAGAACAGATGTTTCGCCTGGTGCCTGTTGCTGCTCTGCCACCGGAGGCTTTTCCTGGGGAGGGGGATGCAGGACATCCCCCCCCTCTACCCCAGAAACAGCAATTGCATCCTCCTCCCCTCCCTTTGCAGGGTGTTTGGGGGGGGTGGGACCCCCTGCACCCAGCTCGGAGGGGTGAACCTGCACTAGCCCCCTGCCTGGAAGCTCAAGGCTTTACCCCTGGCAAACCCACCCCTCTTCCAGAAGCATCGCTCCGCATTCCTCTCCCTCAGCCCTCGCTGAAAGCCTGGAGACGATCCTGCCCACGTGTACGCCAGAGCTGTCTGAGTTATTTAAGGACACAAGGATTTTCTTGCTGCATTCCCGCATCACGTGGCTTGCAAATGCAGGCCGACTTGCGGCTGCCGCGACACCCACCACCCTGGCTGCTGCCGGCTGCTGCGGGGGACTGGGGTCCGGGCAGGGTGGCACCCACGAAACCGCCTCTTGGCTTTGCAGTGGGGACTGGCAACAGGGACCAGCCCCTCCGGGACCCCGGCTTCTAGGAAAGCCCAGTGCTGTGACGATGACGGACCACCACCGTCCTGTGCTGGCGTAACCTTTTGGGGGCCGTTGTAGGGGCTGGAATGGGACGCGGTCTGTGCTATAGATAACCCCCAGCGCTGGGCAGAGCTGCTGGGCTCCGCAGGGCGACAGCTGATGAACCGCGGCGGCATTTGATGATCTCAGCTGGATTTTCGGCTGCCCGAGGCCGGGCGGCGAGGCTGGGAAGGGGCTAAATTTAGCCTGTCCTGTTGCTGTGAGCTGCCCAGTGCTTCCTGGTGGTACCTCCTGGGGAGCCCAGGAGGTGGGGTCCTTCCTCCCATGAGGCTGGGGCACCCCTCTCCTAGGGCACCCCTCTCTTGGGGCACCCTCCTCCTGCACAGCTCCTGCAGCCCAGTTCATGGTGGTTAGACTGGGCTGGCACCAGCAGAGACCCAGGCTTGCACTGGTGAGCATCAACTGATGCTCTTGGGCATCATCGAATTGGAGCTGGGTCATTTAAGCTGGGGAGCAGCTGATGGGGGGACGGGGTATGGCCGTCGGGATGCTTTGGGGTGTCAGGCCCGTCTGACGGCGTGTCCTTTCTTCTCCCCCCAGGCCTTGTGTGGCTGCACCGTGAACATTCCCACCATCGACGGGCGGGTGATCCCGCTGCCCTGCAACGATATCATCAAGCCGGGGACAGTGAAGAGACTGCGCGGGGAGGGGCTGCCCTTCCCCAAGGCCCCCAGCCAGCGAGGAGACTTGATCGTGGAATTCAAAATCCGCTTCCCAGACAGAATAGCTCCCCAGACGAGACAGATCCTCAAGCAGCACCTCCCGTGCTCCTAGAGCCTGGGGACTCTCCTCCAAGCAGCAATACTCCAAACGCACGTGCCGCAGCACTCGGCCCGCATGGAGCAGAGGTGCCACAGCACTTTCAAATGCAAAAAAAAAACCAACCCCTCACACCATTTCCCTTCCCCCAAAATCCCACCCAGCCTACCCTCCCCCACCATCCATCCCTCTCCCCATCCATCCCTTTTGGCCCGTTTTCTACTCCAGCAAGGGGGAGGCTCCTGCCCATCGTGGCTCTCCCGGCTGTCAAACTTTTTATTGTTTTTCCCCAGCGGTACAGCTTTTCCACCTCGCACAAGCGAGCGGCATGGGCCCCTTGCCTGGGGAGGTACATCACGTTGTGGGTTTTTTTATGTCACCTGCTTTTCAGGCCACTTTTCCCACAAGATGCTGGACTTGTCGGGGTCCGGCGCAGTGTAAATAGGACTCCGCAGGATCTGGCGTCCCCGCTGTTAGTTTTTCTCTTCCCCTCTTTGACACTTGCTGCTGTTCAGGGTCTCGGCTGTACCGCGGTGCCAGTCGCTGCCGCCCGCGGTGGCCCCCCACCCCGTAGCCAGACTGTTTCTCACCAGGGACCACGGTACCCAGTCTGACCGTGGTCCGCTCTCCTGTGCCAAGCCTACAACCGACCCTCGGCTGTGCCAAACAACGGAGCACATGGGGATGGTCCCGTCCAACCTCCTGCCGGTACCAGGGCTGTCCCTGGTGCCCATGGGCAGCACCTGCCTGCACCCGCTGCCCGCAGAGCCCCAGTCAGCAGGAGGAGGGGGGAAAGCCCAGGGTGGAGCTTTCTTGTTCAGATGTGTTGAGTTTGCATTGCTGCTTTTTTTTTAAATACATATATATATATAGAGCTCATTAGATAAACTCCGTAAGGGTTTTTCTCTGCCCGTTTTGGGGTTCGTGGCGTGCACCCTGACACTTATTTTGGGGGGGAATGGTTCAGCTACGTGAACATCAAGCCCATCGCAGGGGGGATGTGTGTGTGTGTAGCACAAGTCTGGGTGCAAAAGCAGAGCCAAGCGTGAGCAGAGCTGTGGATTTCACTAGTGTTTGAGTTCAACCTTAGGGTTTTTAATAAGAAGAGAAAGGCGTGTGTATATATTTTTCTACAGGGACGATTCATTCAGGAGGTATTTTTGGGCGTCAGGGTGGAGCTGGGAGGCGCATGAGGCAATCTGCTTGGTGGCTTCATTTTCAAATGCTGTATTTTTTTAAAACCTTTGGATTTCCATCAGGAGAATTTTTATATTTCTTACCTTTCTCAGCCCACTCTGCCTCGTGCCAGTTTTTTTCCCCCAGGAAAGGGCTCCTACGGAGCAGGAGGTGCGTTCGACCTGGCTTTGTACAGCTCCTTTTCCACCGCAGCACCACTGAGAAAACCCCTGCCAAAATATTCCCCCCACCCCAGGAATCCTTTTTTTTTAGAGAGAAATCACTGACTTTAAACTGGGGATCCTTTGGACCGGGGGTGGGGTGAGCACGGGGCATCCATAGGGGCTGGGTGTACAGCTGTACAGTGTATCATACAGGGCGAGGAGACCCGTTAGGCACTGCTTAATTAATCTCCCGGTTTGGCCAGCGAGGGGGTGCCACCAGTTCCCTCCACTGGTCCCTGTGGAGTTCGACGTTAGAGAAACCTGGTGGACACCGCGAGCGAGAAGACAGGCCAGCGCGCAGATGCAAGCTGCTTTGTTTTTCTCGGTTTCAATGAGACCTGAATGTTTTATAGTGGGTTTTTTGTAATTTTTTTCTTTTCTTTTTTCTTTTTTTTTTTGTAATGTCAGTATTGAGAGAAAAAAATAAAGTATTTTAAAAAAATATACTTCCTCAGGGTGTGTTGTGATGGGAGGTGCCGGGCTGTGCTTACGCTGGCAGTGGGGACAGGGGTCTGTGCCAGGGTCACAGAGAATCACAGAATCACTAAGGTTGGAAAAGACCTGTAAGATCATCAAGTCCAACCGTTAACCAACACCACCATGCCCACTAAACCATGTCCCACAATGCCTCGTCCACATGTTCCTTGAACACCTCCAGGGATGGTGACTCCACCACCTCCCTGGGCAGCCTCTTCCAATGCTTCACCACTCTCTCGGTAAAGAAATTTTTCCTGATACCCAGCCTGAACCTCCCCTGGCGCAACTTGAGGCCATTTCCTCTTGTCCTGTCGCTACTCACTTAGGAGAAGAGACCAACACCCTCCTCTCTGCAACCCCCTTTCAGGTAGTTGTAGAGAGCGATGAATGAGGTCTCCCCTCAGCCTCCTCTTCTCCAGGCTGATCCCCATCCCCATCACTGGGCTGGCCGGGTGCCTGCGACCTTCAAAGCCAGTAAGGAAGGGAGTAACCAGCCTGGTGCCCAGGAGCCTTGAAGCTGATAGGAAGGGGAGGAAGAAATCTGTTTGTTTTGCCTACTTGGTGCACAGAACCTTCAGGGACTGATAATGAGGGGACGGGAACGAGTACGCAACCCACTCGGTCACAGGGAGTGGCATAAAATGGCATTGTTGTGCTGACTGCATTGCCAGGGGTTGGGAGCAGGGGGGTACTGATCAGGGGCTCTGTGTCCCCTTGGGGCTCCCGGGACATGGCTGACACAGGCAGTGGGGTGGTGCAGTTGGGGGTGGGATGGCCAAGGAGGGGCTCCTTGCTGGCTGCCTGCAGAGGGGCTGGAGAGACACGGGTGCCCGTCTCGTCTCGAAGGGGCCCTGGGGTAGGGCGAGAGGCAGCAGCACAAGTTGCACCCAGGGGAAGTCCTGCTGATAGCAGAAAGTCTGCCCAAAAGCTCCCAGCAGGAGCAGCACACAAGGTCAGGCGACGAGCACAAAACCCACAGGCATTGTGCCTCAGGAGAGGACTGGGCAGTGGCTGCCAAACCCCAAATGGGGGCCATGGCTCACTGCCCCCTCCCAGGTGAGATCTCAGGGCCATGAAATCACCCTGCAAAAAGCTAACCCCAAAGCCCGCAGAGCAGATGGGGCCAGGAGCAGCTAACGGGCTGGGCAGACTGAGGGGCAGAGCCAGCACAGCTCCCCTGGCCATGGGGGCTGGCAGTGCTGCTGGGGATACCCATGGGGCAGAGGATGGCTATGGGGAGGGGGATGCTCCCCTGGAGCAGGAACATCTGTGGGAAAGGGATGCCATGGAGCAGGGGATGTCACTAGGGAAGGCACATCCATGGAGCAGGGGATACCCATGCGGGAGGGATGCCTGTGGGGTGGGGATGCCCTCGGGGCAAGGATGCCCATGGGGCAGAGATGCCCATAGGGCCCCTGTGGCTGGCCCAGGGTGGGATAGGGGACCCCCTGAGCATGGCTGCTGCCTGCCCTCTGCTGGCAGGAGTGCCTGCTGGGCCCGGAGGGTTTTGGGGTGCTGCAGGAGGGCCCCAGTCCCTCGGGTCAGGGAACAGCCTCTAACCTCAATGCCGTGGCTGGAGGTCCCCCATCTTGCACCCACCACCATAGAGGCTGCAGCCTCTGTAAGGTTGCATGGTCCCTGTGGGGCCCAGCTGTAGGGCTGGGGTGGGGGGAATGTGGCGCTGGGGCCACACAGGGAACCTCAGGGGGGCAGAAGGAGGTGACGACCATGGTGACAATGAAAGGGCTGCCCTCAGCTGCCCCCCTCACTCATCCCACATTATCCAGGCCAAGCCCCAGCCACCAGCACCTTCCCTCCCCACGGCACCTTTAGGGGTGCCCAGTCCCCCCAGCAAGGTGCTGGGCAGGAGAGGAGGGTGTTGCAGGAAGGCTCTTGCCCCTGCAGCTACCAGGGGTCTCTGCTGTGGGGTGGCCCCTGGGAAGGGGTACAGGGCCCAGTGCCAACTGCTCTCCTGGGGGTTTGGGGCAGGGGCACCACCCAAGCTCCCCATTGCTGCCACAAGTGCTGATCTGGGGGACACCCCCAGCAGGTATACACTTCTCAGGGGCAGATGCTCTCGGAGCTCCCCATGGGTGCTGTCCCCACCAGAAGCCGTATCCCACAGGTGGCAGGGAAGAAAGATGAGAACATTTTCCAGCCCTTCAGCTGGATTTAATTAGCATTTGCAATTAGGCAAGGCAGCAGGGAAGACTCGGGCTGCCGGGAGCTGGAACACACACCCCACTATTCCATGCCCTGTTTGCGAGGATGCGCTGGCTGGGTGGTGGTGGTCCCAAAGTAGTGGGGAGGGAGAAACCCATCCCCTGCCAGAACCGGGGAAGGCTTTTGGAAGTCCTGGAGGGCTCCTGAAGCTGGTGCAGAGTGGCCCTTTCCCCCTTCCTGGGGTGGCCGAAAGCAGCTGGTTCCTGGTTCCCTCCCTGGCTGGAGCTGCCTCTCTCAGACTTGCACTGATGAAGCAGCAGTACACAAAAGGAAAGGCAGCACCTGTGTCCCTGCAGTGTGGCAGGGAGAAGTACAGGCAGGGAAGCACCACTAGAGTAAGTTTCCAGGTGCGAGTTAACCCCAAAAACGGCAGGTGAGGGGCAGGGGAAGCACCAGGCCTCCTATCCTCAACACTGCTGCCGTAGGAGGCGGCGATGGCCAGTGTCCCTGGAGCAGCAGCTTTTTCTCTAACAGAGGTGGCATGAGGACAGGGAGAGAGCGGTGCCAGCAGAGAATGCTGAAGTAGGACAGAACACCTGAGCTGCCCTCCCTCCCTGGGGGGCTACATGGCCTCCCGCCCCCACAGGAGGTTGTGCTATTTAAACACAGCGTTCCCAATTTCAGTGCGTTTCTCCCTGCTGCTAAGCACAAACCCCCTCTCATGGGTAGTCCCATCCTTCTGCCATTTTGAGACTCCCCTCTCCCACTAAATCCAGCTGGTTTGATGGGGCCCTCCAAGATCTGCCACCACCCAGGCCCCACACAATTCCTGCTGGGGGTGGGGGGAAGGCCGCCCTCTCCCTGTGGCTCAGCCCCAAAGGCCTGGGGCACCCTTCTGCCACACAACCTGCATTTAACCCTCTGCGAAATCCCCAGTTCCTGCAGACCCCTAAAAGCTCAGAGCATGCAGCTGACCTGTGCATCCTACGGCCACCACCTCGAACAGGCTCCTGTCTTGGGCTCAGGGCTGGGCCGTATCCGACCTCCTGCCCGGCTCCAGCATGCATGACAGGACAAGACCCAGGACTTCTCATATAAAACGCCAACAAGTATAGCAGTAGCACATTTTTCAGTTCAGAGAGGGGAAAATAAACCAAGGGGCAAGGCAAGGAGCTAGAAGTGGAAAGGAAGGATAAGAACCACGATCTGAACCCAACTACCGAGCATGGGGCACAACACAGGGCAGGCTGGTACCAGAGAGCCAAGACTGTCATCAAATACCTAAGGGGACATATGAAATGGGCTGAAGCTCCCCTCTTCCCTAACCACAGTGGTGTCACACTGCATCGCAAACTCCAGAGACAGCTCAAGAACCCCCTCATGCCTGCCTTAGGCAGGGCTGATGAGCAGGCGTTGCTAGAGAAGCCCTTCACTGCCGAGAAGCCAAAGCAGCAGGAGATCTGACAGCTCATGGCCACCATTGGAGAAGCAACACCAGATACCTGCTGCCAGGCTCTCTTACTCTGTGCTTCCTGCCAAGCCAGGGGACAAACACTGCCAAACCAATTTCTTCCGTTAACATGAGCTAAGAGGTGTTAAGAATGAAGAGCAGCCCTGTAAGCAGCAGGGAAGCACACATCCAGATGGACTCCACCAGAGCGAGGAATGCTCGGACAGCACCCAAGACATGGGTTTACAGACTACGCCAGCACCACACAAAGGAACTGCCGGGGCCCGGCTAGAGTTTTGTGGGATTTTTTTTTTTATTATTATTTTTGTGGGTTTTTTTTTTTTTTTTATACAGGCTAGCGTTGTACCCTTTGCTAAAGCTGCTGATTCTGCCACATAAACTAGAACAGAAATTTCTCAGAAATTAAGTCAGTTCCCCTCCTTGTTAATTCACTGTCTGCCTCCCAACTGAACACGGGTCTGGATTTGTGTTTGCAGAAAACATTCCCTGTACAAAGTCTGACGTGCAGCTACACTGTTCTGACTGAGGAATGAAGAAGCCGAGAGTCCATTGAACATTGGATTTTTCCCTGTACAACGTGGCCTGACTTGGGAGTTTGGTCCACCGAGGACAGCAAGTTAACCGTAGAGATCATCGTCGTTGTCTTCACTGTACACGTTGCCCCCGCTGCCGCCTCCTGTGCCTTGGCTTGGACCGGCACCACCCTGGTTACCCGACGGGAACCTGCATGCAGCAGCGCAGAAGGGGAGAGAAGAGATGCTGTTCAAAAGCCTCCTCACAGCTCAGCACCATCCCCTCCCGCCATGACAACACTCCGGAGCTAAGTAGGACAGGCGGGAGAAATGGGATGAAGCCTTATGGCAGGTCATGCAAAAGGCTCCCACAGCTGCTTGATGTTGCTTGTGTTAAACATAAAAGGGTTGATGGACTTCAGGAGCACTAAGAGAGCAGCTACAACTGACCTGCAGCACAGCCTACACCCGCCACGTTGTGTAGCGGGTGCTGTACACGCTGGCAAGAATGGGAAACCACAGTGGAAGAGGTGTTTGTTACCCAGAATCCAGCAGAAAGCTGCCTCTGTGCTCTGCTCTGGGGCTGGCTGAGCCACACTGCCCTCCCCCCACTCCCCCACAGTTACCTGAAGCTGCCAAAGCCACGGCTCTGCTGTAGAGTCTGTGCAAACATCTCGTATTTCCTGATGTCGTTGTCACTGACAGAGCGGCGAGCAAAGCGCATGGCCTCCTCAAAGTGATCCCTGCGTATCTCGGGAACCGGGTCGTCCTCCTCCACTTCCTGCAGCGCAACAGAGGGCCCAGGTGAGCCGGCTGCCCAAGCTCTGCGGCCCAACGGCCGCCCACAGCCTCGCTCCAGGTCAGGATGCTCCAATACCCGCCAAGGCAGGGCCTGGAGAGGGACGCTGCAGCAGACCGTGACTCAGAGCCGCAGCAGGGGCCTTCTGAGCAATGCTGACAACAAGGCACCCCAGGAGGGCCTCAACCTCCCACAAGACGAGAACGAAGTGCTCCAGCTCCGCGCTCTGTACCGAGAGCCCACTCGTCTTCATCCAAGGCTTACAGAGAGGAACACATCGCACCTCACCCACGGGCAGAGGTGGACTGCCTGTCTCATGAGCGGGGAAAGCTCAGGATGCCGCACTCACCATGGCGGAAGGGTTGGTCTGCCTCTCTCGTTCTCGCCTGATCTCACTCTCAATGGACTCGCGGATCGCCAGTTTGCAGGCACGCTGGCAAATTTCTGTCAGGTCAGCCCCCGAAAAGCCATTGGTCATCTTAGCTAGGAAATCCAGGTCGACATCCTAGTAAAAAAAAAAAAAAAAGAGGCCTCTCCTTAACACCTTACAACCTCAGGTGACAGAGGTGTCTTCAGATCCCATGGTATCAAGGTGCTGCCTTAACTTTGTCCAATTTTGAAAGGATCAGCTGTTAAGGTTCTTGGTTTTGTGAAAAGTCAGCCACACACAAAGGCAGGCCACACTCCCCACACACCCACCAAGAAGCTGTGCAGCAGCTGTAAATGCCCCTGCACTTGTGGATTTATGATATGATTTGCTCAGGTCTCAGCATCAGGAGTCAAACGAAACACTGTCAGACTGGAAATGGAGATGGGGCATAGGCAGACCAAGACAACCGACCTCCTCCTCTGTCCCCTCAACTGAGGGGGTAGTACTGCAGCCTCCTTTGAAGCTTTCCTTCCCAACAGAACCTGGAAAGGTAAGCTTGGCACTAAAAAGCTTCAGCTCTCACTTGACATTTGCTTTTCTGATTAACTATCAGTTGCATTATTGCCTGCTCCCCAGGCAAGGGACATAGCTCTTGCCTATGACAGAGTTCAGCAACAAGTAATTGCAATGCTTCCTCTTCAACTTCCATTTCCCACCCCCATGTTCTACATTTACTTTTCTCTCAGAGTACAAGAGTCTTTTCCATCTTGCCCTAACAGGCTTTCCTGTTCCCGCACCGTGGGCAGAACTCCACTATGTGTAAAAGACCTACTGTGCTTACACACCGACACCCACCTTGATTCCTAGCCTCAGAGCTCAAGCTTCCCCCTACCTCTTCATTTCCATCCTTCAGGGACTAAAGGTTTCCCAGCTCCGTACCACATGGAAAAGCCCCCAGCCCTCCACTCTGTCCCCAGCTTGTGAGGAGCACAAGCACGTGCAGCACGCAGCAAACCCAAGTCGGATGCAGTCAGGGCGCAGATGCTACCTTGGCAACTGGTGATTTCCTCAGGTTGGCCTTAAGAATAGCAACCCGGGACTTCTCATCGGGCAGGGGGATGTAGATGAGCTGATCCAGACGGCCAGGGCGCAAGATGGCTGGGTCAATGATGTCTGGCCTGTTGGTGGCACCGATGATGAAGACGTTCTTCTTGGTGGACATGCCGTCCATCTCTGTCAGGATCTGGTTGATGACGCGGTCTGCAGCACCACCACCATCACCGATATTCCCACCTCGAGCCTTTGCGATGGAGTCCAGCTCATCAAAGAAAAGCACACAAGGGGCTGCTTGGCGGGCCTACAAAAAGCAAAAGGGAACAATTAGTCCATGTTAATACCAGCCAGCGAGGAGCATACTGATTTCACACTAAGCCTACCCTACCATTAAAGCAGCTCAGAAGAGCACTAGAGCACTGCTGCTGCAAGGAGAGCTTGGAGGAGCTGCTCCAGAACAGTCCCCTGCCACACAAACCCTCAGTTAAATTCTCCTGAACAACAAGCTGAATTTCCCCAAAGCTGGGAGCACTGCGAACCAGGCAAAGGAGTGGTACCTCCAACACCTAGAGGGAAAGCTGCAGCCAATCTGCCTGGACTAGAACTCTCCCTGCAAGACCTGGGGACATCAATTGGTTATTTAGGCACTCGAGTATCCATAGGCAAGATATATCTAATGGAATGGGGAAGTCCAGTCGTCGTCTTCAGCTACCTAATGGGTAGTTACAGGGAAAAGGGAGCCAGATCTTTCTTCGAAGTGTGCAGTGAAAGGATGAAAGACCACAGGCATGAACGGCTGCAAAGAAAATTCCAGTTACAAATAAGGAAAAAAAACTTTCTTCACAATGAGAGAGCTCAAACACTAGCACACAGGCCCAGAGAAGTCGGGGATTGTCTACCCTTGGCACATGTTCAGAACATGAGGCACTGAGCACCCTGATCAAATTTCCAAGTTATCTCCCTGCTCTGGACAAACAGCTGGATCAGATGGCCTCTGAGGTTCCCTCCCAACCCAGATTTTTCCTCTCACTCTCCTTACAACTTTGTTCTGTCAGCACCTTCCCTGACCACAAGAGCAAGGATTCCCAGGATAATCCATGCAGATACCTTCTGGGACAGGAGGTGACACTATCTACGGGGCAACTGGGCAGTAGGAGTGAGCTCCTTTCTAAGCCATGGATATTGCAGGGCAAGAACCACAGGATATTCTGAAAATCCGTAGATAGTGACGACTAATGAGGTGTCAAGGTAAGTTTTCAGGGATGTGGAGGATATCTACGCCATCCTAACGCTAGCCTCGCTGCCAAGGCACTAGGGCACTTATCCTGTAACAACTGACGCAAATCACAGCCAGAGAAAACAGTTTAAGTAGCTATGTTGCTGAAGAGGATTAATTCCCTAACATCAGGAAAGCAGCCCCTGTGCTCAGTGCAAGTGGAGAAAACACAAAAAGACACAAACAAGAACCAGGCCAGTAAGACACATGCAGTGGCGGCAAAGCTCTGGGGGTACCTCAGCACAAACACAGCACAGGGAGTAGAAGAAACACTTACCTTGTCAAAGATCTCGCGCACATTGGCTTCAGACTCGCCAAACCACATGGTGAGCAATTCTGGCCCCTTGATGGAAATGAAGTTTGCCTGGCATTCGTTGGCAATGGCTTTGGCCAGCAGTGTCTTACCACAGCCAGGTGGCCCATAGAACAGAACCCCTTTCGATGGGGTCATACCAAATTTAAGGAACTTGTCTGGATGCTCCACAGGATACTGAAGGAGAACAAAACAAACAAACAAACAAAAACCTCTCATAATGAGCCAGAACAGGCCTGTACCTTAGAATCACAGAATGGTTTGGGTGGGAAGGGACCTTCAAAGATCATCTAGTTCAACCCCTCTGCCATGGGCAGGGACATCTTTCTCTAGGTCAGTTTTGTTTCTCCTCCTACAAGAAACACTACCTGAGATTTCTGGTGGGTTAAACACACAACCCTGCCTGCTTGGTGCCACTGGAGTTTTTAAATGGACATTGGTTTGAAGAGCACCACAGCTAAATTGGAAAGCTGCCTTCAATAGCCTATTTACCTCTAAGAACTAAATACAGGTTCAGGTAGCTTTCCAGCACACTTAACCCCAGCTTCACTTTGCCCTGCAGAAGCAAAAGGGAACAGCTCATTATCTAACCTATTCACTCTGCTCTCCAGTGACAGGCAAGGTATCTGATGTAAGCATTTATCCTCAGCAACAAGGTCAGAGATAGGTAATGATTTTAACATCAGAAAACTAGATGGAAAATTAGATTCTTTTATTCACAGACAGGATGTTTCTACAGTGCCACCTGAAAGTAGGAACGTATGCATCCCAAGGCAGCCACTGGTAGTTTTCCACAGACTATTTAATGACCTTTTCCTCCCAGTCTTTCCCTTTGTAGAAGGCTTCACTATTACTTAGCACCTGTCCCTGTCCTAATGCTGATGGGAAGCCCTTCGGAGGCTCTCTGTATGAGAATCCTCATCCACTTTCTGGCATATAAAGCCACCACGTAAGAGGATTCTCAGCAGTGGTCCAACTGCTGGTCTCCACTTAAGAGAAGGAGAACTGCTGCTGTTTCTGCATGTAGCACAACACCCACCCAAGATGACACTGTAGACTCAACTAAGGAAAGCCTGATGCTGCTTTCCAGCATCTTCCTCTCCCAAGTTCCCGAAGATAGAAGACCATGGTATTTTTAGTCCATTACAAGCAACTACCATAAAACCCTCTGCATTTACCATGTTCACAGCCCAAATGGGAATCTGAAGAAGTTCTGGATTTTATTATTATAATTGTTTTTCAAGCTGAGTCTGCTGGAAACCCTTACCTGTACAAGCTCCTGCAGCTCTCTCTTTACATCTTCTAGACCTCCAATATCTTCCCAGGTAACTTGTGGCACCTCCACCACAGTCTCCCGAAGGGCAGAAGGGTTGCTCTGGCTGAGAGCCCACTATCGTTAGAAGAAACGGCATCATGTGAATTGTAACACATTACGTTCACTTGGTTCAGATAAGCAATTAGACATTGCACCCAGAAGAAAGAGGGGCAGTCCTGCATTACCCTGAAGTCATCCATGGTCACAGCCAGCGAGTTCATCACTTCAGCATCAATGGTTTCATCTTCTAGGTCTATGAGATCCATCTTCTTTCTGATAGCCTGAAGAGCAGCTTCTGAGCAAAGAGCAGCCAAGTCAGCACCAACATGGCCATGGGTCTCGTTTGCCACCTGAAAGCAGAGCACTATGACTCACAGGGATACAAGCAAGCGCTCTACAAGGGCAATGCACGCTCTGGTCACTCACTGGGAGGTGCAACAAAGCTCTGGAAGACAGGAACATCAGTGCTTTGCTGTGGATTCGAGACAAGTGCTACCACATATTTAACAGGCAAAGACACCATTGGTCCACCTCGTACTTGAGATCAAAGCTGCAACTGGAATTCAGATGGTGTGCAGAAAGATAACTCTGAGGACTGCAGTTTTTCATTCAGGACAGAGATTATAGGAACCATCCAGTTGACACGTGGTGTCCAAGGTCACCACAATGCTCAGCCAGCTCTGTGTGAGCTGTTTCAGGCTTGCTTTACTTTTAAAGAGAATGCCACAGCAAACAAACCCAGGAGGACAATGGCAATGCACTTCCAGACTGGTCTGATACATGTTTGTTTCACTTGGCTATGTCATTCTTAACTAGTGAGTGAGGGTTTTTGGTCACTGGTGAACTAGTCAGAAGGAAGCCCAGAGATTACACACTCACTCAGTTTCATGCTATCCTAAATGAGCAACTACATTCACGCAATCAAGCCTCAACAACTCTTCCACTACAAAACAGAGCATCGGGAATGTCTGCCTGTAGAGACAAGTTTTCCTAATAGCGTGCTACTCACCTGTTCCAGATCCACATCATCAGCCAGTTTCATATTTTTTGTGTGGATCTGCAGGATCTCCAGGCGCCCGGTGGCATCTGGGATACCGATATCTACCTCTCTGTCAAAACGACCTGGGGAGTACAAAACATATGTTGAGCTGCTGATTCTGCGAACTACAAGAGCTGCAGTTGTTGCCTTCCTCTGACTGAACAACTTGATGACAAGCCACAAATACATACAATTTCAGAAAATGCCAGAGCTTTGGGTTTCTCTACAGCATCTATCAGCACAGTAGCAGAGTCAGATCAGAGAAGGAGGAAAGGCTTTAGCCATTTAGGGAAAGTGAGACAACTGTATTAACTAGGGTTCAAGATTATATGACACACAGGACTGACGATTTAATAACTGTTTCTGAGCCTCACTTTTAGGAAAATATGCTTCCCCGAACCAATATACCATGCGACATTTTTGTTTATTTCTACCTTTGTGTCCTCAGCACAAGAGTCCGCAAATACTGAGAGATTTAATTTTTCAGAACTTTCATAGCAGTACCCAAGTGGTGAAAAACATGAACTGCCCCAATATCTGGAGATGCAGGAAACCTAGGTATTACTGCAATAATAACTAAGGTACATACACTTACCATTTTCCTCTAGCATTCAAATGGCTCGCTACACATTTAAGAGGCTGTCTTCCCCTGCACACTTGACTGGTTTGCTATTACAGACTTTACCAACTGGTCATACACCAGACATTCATTCACAATGCAAAGTTTTGAAAACCTGAATCTCAGAAACTACCAGACTTCTCATCAATATAAGAAGGAGAACTCAGACAATTCAGAGCCTTCTGCAACCTAAGGCATGAACATCCCCTTAAGCATTTAATCCTTCAGTGTGTCCTGAAATAGCTTCACCTAGGAGAGACTAGCACACTTTTCCACCTCAAAGTATTTTTTTATTTCTACAAGTTCTAACCGAATATGGCACAGAAAATGATACCAAGTGCTGGAAGCCTAGAAATTAATTTCAAACAAACAGATGGCAACAAGTCAATAGTTTATGTAACACACAGAAGATTTTAGCATTAATTTCTGCTCAATCCTTCCAAGGCCTCTGAAGCATAGCGTGTAACAAAGCACGTGATACACAAGAAAGACGACTGCAATCGTGGTTACCGAATCGCCTGAGCGCTGGGTCAATGCTGTTAGGTCTGTTGGTAGCTGCCATAACGATCACATGTGCTCTCTGTTTCAGTCCATCCATAAGAGTCAACAGCTGAGACACTATGCGACGTTCCACCTCTCCATGTGTCTATGGAGAGAAAAAGCAATGGTTAGACCAAGAGCTCTACAACACAGCACAGGAGCTAGTACTGCACCAGAGCAGACAGATACGACAGCCGCAAGCTGTTAAGAAACATCATGAACTATATCTGATTCTTCTCATGTCCAACTGAAATCAGGTGTTAAGTTAAATACTGCTTTACTCTGTAGTCAAATGCAGAGATTCACACCAGCTGCTACTAAAAAGGACATATCACTTTACCTTCTCCCTCTTAGGAGCAATGGCATCCAGTTCATCAATGAAGATGATGGCAGGAGCATTCTTCTCTGCTTCTTCAAAGGCTTTCCTTAGGTTGCTCTCAGACTCACCAGCCAGCTTGCTCATGATCTCAGGACCTGAAAAATAGCACCACTGTGGCACCCAGGAGAGGCAGCTAGCGCCAAGGCATGCAGCTCAATATTTTTAGTACAACGTTCACAGGGGACAATCTATATATCAAGCCAAAGCAAATGCTATCAACCAAGTTCACTAAATTTGCAGCTGAACAGGCAAGAACAGCATGTAGAATTGCTTTCTATCATTATTCTGGTGTTTTCAGTTTACTCTAACAGAATGCAGCGCTAGTCAATGAGCTACCTTCAGCTGCCTCTTTCCTTACCCTATTTCACACTTGTTGAGCTTCTCTGTAATGTGCCACCACACACTGTTAATGCCAGTCCTAGCTTGCAAGAGAAGCAATCAAATTATGTGGTGATGAATTGTCAGGGTAGGGAAGGAAAAAGCTCCAAGATACTGAAGCTGCCTTTAGTGTACATTTCACAGGTATACATTTATAGGATCTTACAGAGGTAAATAAGTTTACAAAAACCCAACAAAAACAAAAAAAAAACCCCAAAACCCCATCTCCTCTCAAAGAATAAATGAAAAACATAAAAATGTGTAAGCACAACAAACCCAAAACGAAGGACAGCATTCCCCTGAGATCTCCTACAACTGCTGAACACTAGTGCGGCTTACAGATATATTCTGTTTTTACAGATTTTTCCGTCATGCTGATAGGAGTGGTAATGAAGAGAAAGTATGCCACTACAAGATCCAAGAAAAAGAAGCCTGACCCTCAGGAGTGTAAAGCTGCTTGGTGACCGAAGCTCGCCAGCTGCAGAGCCACTGGTGCGGGCAGGTATTAAGAGTGTTTCATTACAGGTAACTCACCAGTTCATACCAGCTCCGTTTACAACATTGCCTGCAGCTCCGGGCTTAGGACCAGCAGAGAACGCATCACTAACTCTGACGATGTTATTTTTATTATGCAATAGAAGTACAAGTGTCTAAAGAAACGGCTGGCTCATTAGCATTCAGTGACAGCTTCCACATGCTTTAGGAAGTATATGACAAAGGCAACATATGGTTAAAACCAGCCCATTTACATCTGATACCTTGAGATTACAAAGCAAGTCACTTCCCTACTGCTGGTCACTGCTATGCTGTGCTATACACTCCTTTGCTATTGCCTTCATGGGTCTATGTGAAATCAAAAAAGAAAAGCAGCACTCCTTAAGTACATATGTTCAGTTATTCCAGCACTGACTGTAAAATGGGACAGAAAAGCAGTGAGGAGAATTCAGAATTTGGTCCTTAAGGGACATAAACCAGTAACCATCAACTGCTACAGATGACAGTTATCAATAGGAGGTTCTGTCACTTGTAGCTAAGTCCCAAGGTACTCATTATAGCTTTCACGAAAGTTCCTCCTAATTAATGTTATGTGAAATAAAACAGGTCTTGTGCTTTACTTGAGAGGAAAAAGAAACCCATAGCAGACCACCTTCTTTTCTGAATGTAATACGATGGCAGCAACAGAAGCAAGTGTCCTGCACCCATATACTTAGAATAATCTCAGCACTTCACTCCCAGCTCTGCTCCCACTAACATAAATGCACACCCAGCCAGCCAGACTCCAAGTCCCTGCATCACAAAGCTGTCTTCCAACCACCCTGCTACACCACAATCAAGCTTAAGGGAAGTGCCACTACAGATGGTCCCACACAAATGGCCTCCCAGTGTCCCCACAGGCACACTTGAAAGAGCTACAGAAGGATGTCAGGAAGAGAAGGTGGCTTTACAAGCCCTATTAACACCATTCATTACCATGAGGTGGATGAATAAGCACACAGCAGATCTGGGGCCAAAGCAGTCACAAAACTTACCGTTGATCAGGAAGAAGAAAGCCCCCGTTTCGTTGGCCACTGCTCGGGCAATCAGTGTTTTACCAGTGCCAGGAGGACCATACAGCAGGATCCCACGTGGAGGCTGAGGACAAAGGCAAGGGATGTAGGTGGTGAGCTAGTATCTGAATGCCTAAGTAGCTTCACAGTGAAATTGTAAGCACTTGATAAAGCCAGTCTGAAATTGTGATGCAAACTCATGCAACAGCTGTCATCCCAGCATTGCTATCAACACCCTTACTACTTGGCATGACACACAAACAAAAACCTTGCCAGTAACTGACAGCACTGATTCAAAGCATCACTCTGCTTTACAAATTGCCAGTATGTTAATCTGTGTCCAGAACATGTAAGGAAATACTTTCCCAACACCAGCATTAAATCCACCCCCCAAATTACTTATTCACCCCACGAATGCCTCAAACTTCTGACATCAAAAGTCATCCGCAAGGGCAAGCCCAGTCATCCACCTGGTGCACACGGGGACTTACCTTCACCCCTATGGCCTTGAAGAGTGCAGGGTGTCGGAGGGGAAGTTCCACCATTTCTTTGATTTGAGCCAGCTGCTTCCGGCAACCACCAATGTCATCATAGCCCACTTCATTCAGTGACTCCTCTTCATCCTATCCGGATGGAAATGTATTAAACATTTGAGTGAAAACAACAGTTCAACAACGCCTCCCAGTCTTCAGAAGCCAGGAATCTGGGGTTTTGCTCATAGCCATTTCTTTGCTGTCTTGAGATTCTCACTTTCAAGTCTCCCTGGTGTTTTCTACAATTGCCTCTTAGCTCTGTCTTCCCAGACATACAAAGGGAATTGCCTGCACGTACCTAGACCTCACTGAAGCCCACCTTCTTAAATGACAGCCTCTGCTGCCAGGTTCCCTACAGACTCTAGCGCAAAACAAGCTCTGTGACCCTCTGATGTGGCTAACAAAGACAGCAACAGACAATGAAGCTCAGTATAAAATACATTTATTCCTTAAACTGTAAGTGATATCTCTAACTACTTGACATACTCTAGCTATCATACAGTTCTCAGATGTAGTGTTGTCTTTTGGGATTGACCCAAATTAACAGAGAATGTTAAGATCCACACTTGCAGATAAGATCAACTGTAACCAACTCTCCCAGTATAGCTCTACAGCATCCCCAAATCTCTACTGGCCTTAGTTATCTGTAACATTAGGCCACACTGAAATAATAAAATAACACAGCCTGGAATCTCAGAGGAGCTCAGTCCAAACCTCACAAATGGGAACTACTAACTCAAGGAGGTCACTCAGGATCTGGCCCTATCAAGCACTGAAGGTCTCCAGGTTTGGAGATTCCTGCCCTCTCTGGGCCCTGCTCCAGGCTTGGGGTAAACCTTTTTCCTAACACCTACTGGGAATTTCCCTTGATCCAGCTTATGCCACCGCCTCTAGTCCTGTCCCCGGGCACAGCTCTCAGAAGAGCCTTGTCATCCACCTTTATCCATCAGGCAGTTGCCAGTAAGCCTGCCCCTTTGCCTTCTCTTCTCCAGGCTGCATCAAACCACTCTCCCAGCCCCTTCTCATTCATTCTGACCTCCATCTCCTCATCATTTCGGTGCCCTTGGCTAAACTTTCTCCCATCTGTCTCAGCTGTGTCCTGAAGAGCCCAAAATGAACTCATCTGGTGGCCAGATGCAGTCTCACAAGTGTCACAGAGATTAATTTTTTCAGAAGGCAGCTAACTACAAACCAGCACTCACCCTGATTTCCAGGTAGTAAAAGGGCACTTCATGAAGTATGCAACCAGCTTAGCTTATTTCTCTGAGATTTCCTACTCTGTAACAGTAAGGTGACCAGGACTTGACACACAAGCCACTGAGGCTGCGTCAAGCTTGGGAGACTCAAGGCTAGACACTTTAAGGGACTGGGGAAATTGTTTTTTAAAGTCAACCATTTTGGGATTTCAAATTTCTCACTGAAAAAGCACCAATTGCTTTCTTTTCAGGTGGCATGAAATTTAGCAACTTTGTAAGGTCTCCCTGGTATGGATCAAGGGAACTTTGGAATTAAAAGATGCATCTAAATCCAGCATAAGATATCTGGAAGCAGATACAAAATCAGCTGCTGCCGAAGTGTGGCATCTTGTCAGCAAACCTATGCACTGGTGCTGTCTCAGCATACGAAGAAGGACACTGGAAGTACATTTCTGTGACTACCTTCAGCAGCAGCTCATCTCCTGAAAACAGAGTTTCTAACCATTACATTCAATACACAAAATGCCAAAACAGGATCTGCAAACACTGCTGCTCTCAAGGACTGTCACAGAAACAGATTTTGGACAGAGGGGATTCAGCAGAAGAACTGCGTGGCACAATTCTGCTCACCTCTCGTTTGATGGGCTCTCCTTCACAATGGATCACTGTGTCTGGAGCCACTATGCAGTACGGACTTGGATCTGTCTCCACCACTTTGAACTCCACTGCACGCATCCCTCCACGCACCAAGAAGATGTCACCTGTAAAACCCCACACTTCAGTAGCCTGCTGCAACTGATGTCTGCAAAATGTCGACCCTTGTATTACCAGCAGCCCCAGAGGACAAGGAAGTGGGTTACACAGGCATACACTGCTGGCATTCGTAACACTGTTCCATATTTTAAACTCCAGAGCTGCATGTACTGTGACTACCCGAGCACTATTTAGATCTGCAGCAGTTAAAGTTCTCAAATTTCAACCAGTCACAAACAGCAAACAAAACCAGCAAACAATAGAAAAGAATACTCTGCCTAAATACAAAACAAAGGCAAGGAATCACATTTCCTTTCCATTCATTTTCAATTTAACATTTCTAAAACAGGCAAAAAGCCCTAACTTAATAAAAATTCATTCTGAACTTATTATATCTAGTTGTAACTAGTTATAACTGGTTGTCTCCAGAAGCAGAATAATATATAATACTGCACTATGACTCCTGGCTGAACTGGGCTACAAAAGCCGGATAACTTCAACTTGTGTTTATACTGTATTAGGACCTATTTGTTCCAGCAGAAGTTCTACTAGCACAACTCCAAAAGTGCATTTAGTTTTCTAGGCACTCTCACAGTTATTAATTATAATACTTTGAAGAAGTTTATTTAGTCAGGATGCCAGGCGGTATATCCAAGTAATTGATTAATATGCATGCAAGTCCCCAATTCCATCAAGTGGTAGCAACTTAGTTTAATGAGATTTTCTCCTGAGTTCTACCTGAGTCTTTTCTGATGCTCTCCCATCTCATGTAACAAAAAAACGTAGAACTATCAAGCTGCTCTGCCAGCCAGCAGATAACACCCTTTAAATCAGCACCAGCAAAATCTCACTCTACAGATGTCAGTCTAATGCTTCATGGAGACCTGTGCAAGCTTCTAAAAATTCCCTTCGTTCAGTCCCAGGACTAGCTCACACTCGCTGCCATCAGGACTTCAATAACAGGCACTATTACCTTTCCTGATGGGTCTGTACGCTTCCAGGAAGTACGGCTTGAGATAGACCTCAAACAGATTTCCTGTGATCCCTTCTACCGTGTCATCAATCGGCAGCACATGGATACGCTTGCCATATTTCACATCCGGGCAAGGCTGGATGCTGCAACAGAAGAAAACTCCAGTTAGCCACATCACGCTGGACTCACACCCCAGTGTGGAAAAGGCAGTGATGTCCCTTCCCAGGCCAGTACAAATGCCAGAAAGGACCCTCCAAAGCCCTGGTGAGACTTCCCACCTACCTAAGAACATTTCAGTGCTGACAACACAAAAATAATGCCCATCAAGAGCTAGTCTTCACAACACACACTTTCCTTCACTCCTCTCAGCCCTATCCAAGGCCACTGGAGAGTTTCATACTTTCTTCCTAACCCCCTGCTCTTCTGTAGCCCTCCTCGCCACCCCCAAGGCACATTCCCAAGTTACTAATGTAGCCTAAAGACCTGTGAGAGTCACAAGCTAACTTTTGTTTCAACAAGGAGCTACTGCTGAACCAGCTGCAAGGGAAAGGGAGCTGGGGGAAGATCTTTGTTCCTTCCTCATTCTCTCATAACCTACTACAGAGACCAGAGCCCCTGTTGCTGACAACCCTGATTCTGAGCAAAGGCTTTCACAGTACCAAGCAGGGGTAACCAGCTTGCAGCCAGGTATCTGTCAGTCCCACTTTGTGGAGGCTGACATTTAGGACTGAAGGCTCCTTCCCCCTTTTAAAATAAACATTTCAGCTATTATTTTGCAGTATAGGCCAACAGCGTACTGTAGTGATAGCTCAGAGTATCAAGCTGCAGCAGAAAGCTCAAAATGGCTTTGCCAGTTAAGAAAAGCCTATGTGGAACTGCAGCTGAGCACACGACTTTTCATACGTGACTTTGCTCGAGACTCTTAATAGAATCCTTTACCACGTGCTTTACAGAGAGGACACAGCAGAAGGGTAAAAGAAAAGACAGACTGTCCCAGAAGGAAAACAGCTGACAGACCACAAGCAGGAAGCAATGAGCGCCTCAGTCTGGATTTCGGTAGAAACCAGGCCACGGAAAGTAATGCAATAAGCAGTGAAAGATCAGCAAGAAAAACTTTGAGGGCAAGAGGTGTGAAAATTCTCTGACCCTTGCAACAAAGCTAAGACGATCAGGAATGCATTTGGAAGGCTGAGAACCAGTACAGGCACAGTCCCAGCAGAGAAGGGGAGACCACAGGCTGAACTGTCACACTGGAAATTATTCAACAGTAACCTCACAACAGGTTAAAGTAAGGATTCACCTTTACTTTAAATCCACAGACTGGCTCAAAGCACCATTCTGTTCCAACTACAGTGGTGTTTAAACCTTGCATTCTCTAATGGTAGAGAGATGGGTGGAAGAGCCTTATTCCTCTCCTCTACAAAGTGTGTATGAAAGACATTTTGCATTTAAAGATTATTCCAGATATCACCCCAGGAAGTCTAGTGTCAGAAACCAGTCTCCAATTTTCCCAGAACATGCAGGATATTCCAGATTAGGAAGATGCTCAGGAGGAGGAGCTGTCAGCCCTCCCATATTTAAGCCTAAAAATTAGCATATTTATGTTTAAAAAATGCTGACACATTTTTCCCCCCACTCCCGTCACAGAATGGAACCTGTCTCCCATAAGCCGAGATGCATACTTCAGTGCTTTCCCAATACTTTCTGCAAGTGTTGCACCACAAAATCGCTGCAACACTTTTAAAGCATTCCTAATTTTAAAGTTATTTTTATAACAAAAAAACGGAATACAAACATCTTTTGGAGATTTTTAATCTTGTTATTTGACTGCTTCATGGTTTCGTCACTGATTTCTAGCAAGTTTTAACTTGTGTTTGCAGCTACTATGAGATCAATTACAGTGTTGCTTAATGCCTTCCGCAGTTAGCACTGCAGACATTAAACATTTATACAAGAAAAATCTGCAAGTTCACCTGACAATGCAAATTTGGGAAGATAACTGTGACAACAGTGGGATAATTGAGTCACTCAATTTAATGACAGGACCTGGGCTCGCGAAGGTCCTGAAGAGACTTCAAGAACCTTTAGCATCATTTTTTAGTATTAATCTGAATACACGTGCAGCCATAAACACATGCAAAAGTAAACTGAGATCCCTGATCTTGAAAACATTTCTGTGATCTCCTCTGGAAGATGTAAGAGTACTTCCTGCAGACCCTGCCTCCGCTACTGACTCAGTCAATTCAGAGTCAGCACACAAATTATTTAGGCAAGCCACAGATACACAGCAGTTAGCAAACGAGTCCTCACCTGATCACGTCACCCAGGCGCACTCTCAGGTTGTTGCGAACAACCCTATTCATGCGGATCTTCTCATCTGAGCAGGTATCATCTGACAGAACAATGCAGACCGCTTCTCTCCTCTTCTTTCCTTTTAGGAGGACAGTGTCTCCTCTGAACAGCTGCAACTCGTCCATTTTTGCCTGTAAACAGTAACAGCATTAGAACAAGCTTTTGACAAAACAAGAATTCGAACATTTGAAGGAAAGTTACTTGACTTTGGAGAATTACATCTCGGAAGTGATAAACTAAATCCACAAAGACAGAGGCTCCCACTACACTGGTCAAGAGCTAATCCTGAAGCCAGACTAAGGGCACAAGCTCAACTGAATTCTACAAGTTGAGAAGCAAAATGTATTTTTTATCATGGGAGTGTTAGTTAGAAAACAAAACAACACACCTCCCTCACTTGTAACTGCTGCTGCTTCTGACTCAAACACTTAGATTCATGTTGCAAAGTTACATTTCAAGTTAATACACAACAGCTTGCAAATTACCAGATTAAATGCTTTGCTTTTACAGATGACGCACCTGGGACAGTGATACAACACTGTTGTCTTCATTGATGGCTTCATCAACAATTAACCGATTGGGCCTGTTCTTCTGCTTCAGAATAGCAGTCGATAAGTCATCCGCTTTAGAACTGGCGAAGAAAGCAGAAGTTATGAGACTGAGTGATATTGCTCCCCACTTCCCAGCCACCTCCCCATTTTCATCTCCATTTTCCACAGCTTGCTTTGTTGTCTTGTCTTTCAGAAACTATACTTCTTTGTAAGACAAAGGAAAACATTTTTCCCCACGCACCCATTGCAGGAGTTCAAAGCACGATGTTTTCTGTCAGTAAATATAACTACTTTACTAGCCTGAAATGGAAATAGCTATGAAACTATCTATGAAAAGAAGTGGTCCGTGAGATGCTGCTGACTGTAAGATGTTTTGCCTAAAAGAATTAGTCAGATTCATCTGAAATCACATGTAACCACTGCCACTGAAACAAAAGTTCAAGTCTATTTGGTGTCAAATCCCAGAAAAATAGGGGAATTAAGGACAATGCTGCAGCTCCACTGACAGGAAGAGCTAGAAGAGTTTATCCTGTCGAGGTCTATTAATTAAACCTAGCAAACCAGTAGAAATATTCAAGTGCTCATGAAAAATGGGTGAGGTTTTTTTAGGATATAAGCACCTTTTTAGGATATAAGCACCTTTCCATAGGACCTTCACAGGAGTCACTGCAACTCTAGCCCACTACTCCACAAGAAGTATGACAGATAATTCATTCACCTTGACAAAATGGAGCAAATTAAACAGCAAAGAAATAGAAGAAAGGCAGATTAAGTTATTTCCTTCAAAATCTAATACAGCAAATAATTCACTCTATGAAAGAAATATGAATTTGAACGAACTGATTCCTGAGGAGCTCACAGAAGCTGTACCTCAGCCTGCCCAACAGTGGCAGACTGTTGGAACTTCCCTTGGTGGATACCTGACTACCTTCTCCAAGTATTCCAGATCTGCCAGTGTCTAAGGTCAGAACAGAAAACTTTGCACAGTTTGGTTTGATTCTGACAAAGAAAAAGTCTTCCTTTGTCCTAAGCAAGCAGCAAGTACCTGCAAAGAGTAGGAAGCTTTGTGGACAACGGTGTTGGCCATACACTTTGGCTCCATTTCACTCTTCTAGGGACAAAATAACCAGAGGACATCAAACCTTGAGCGTAAGTGGCAGAGCAAGCAGCTACACAGCATGAACGCAGGCTGTGGCAGCAGTGCGTCACTTGGCACGCTCACTGCATTTTTAAAAGTACATCAGAGAGAGGTGACATACCTACAGCATGATGTTACCCCAGGTCCCCCCTGTCCCTCAAGACAGGGGTTTTTCCAAGACAGACTATGTGGTATTGGCTCCTTTCTCTGACACTTAAAAAGGGGAACAATACCAAGCCAGCATATGAGGGCAGCCAGTTTGCTTCCAAGAGGTTTTCAAGCTTCACGTAAACCCTGGTAGCATAGGAAACATGTTGGAAATGAGATACAACATTATTTTAAGTGAACAAAAGGAGGAGTTGTAAAACATGTCTTTCCTGGACTGCCAGCACTGGAAAAGTTGTGGTTTTCCTCTCTTCGTTAAAGAGTGCAAGAGGTAAGAAATCGACATCAATTCCTTTCAACCACCATGTGGGACATAACAGATACATTCTCTGAATCCAAAAAGACACAAGAAAGACTGCTGAATACATCCTAGAAGACGCTGACGAATTCCATCTTCAACCTCAAATGCAGTCTTGGTAGAGTCCTAAAGAGTCTGGGATTTCCAGGAAAACTGAGAAAGCAATAAGAAAACTGAACCAATACATTGTCAGGCCAGACAGGATCTTGCGGTTAAAACTGTGCATAAAACCAACAACCTACCTGTAAGGACCTTGCCTCAGCATTAGCTCCTGGACACTGGAAACTAATTTAGCAGGTAGCTTTTAAAACTTGAGCTAAGGGACACCAGAAACAAACAATACTCCTATTTAGCCTGTTCAAAGTGTGAATGTAACTCATACCCCTCTGCACATGAGATGCGCATCCAGAGACCTTAGATAAGAAACTGCTGCCAGACTTTGGCTACATAAACCGTCACTGAAACTGAGGGGCTGTCCCTCAGGATGCAGAGACTGCCGTGCAGCCTAAAAATCAGTCTGGAACACAAGATAAAAAAAAATGGAAGAGGAACTGGGCAGCAAGTGGAAGCTTTTGGACCAAAACTGTCAATAAACCAAAAGCTGTATAAATCTGGAGAGAAAGTTCAGATACCTCCTGACACACAGCTGTGCTGAAGAGCACAGCAAGAAGTCCACTTGGTTCTGCTGAATGCGAGAAAAAAGTTTTAGTACTGAAGAACTGAATCTACAGTTTCCTAAGTAAGAAGGGAGGGCTGGATCAATGCTGTCAGTACATTACTGCACTTAAACCAATCAAAAAGCTTGGAGACATTAAAAATGGAATAAAGGTATCTAAACGTGCAGGGTCAGCTTCAGTTATCTCACCTGACAGTTCTGTAGACAAAGAAACAAAGGTGTTACGAAATTACATGTCAGCCACACGGGAGAGTGATGTTATTTCTCCTACAGACAAGGGTAAGGACTTTGAGAGACAAGCACTACCCATCTTCCAGAGGCAACTTAAAATATTATTATTATCACCATTTGCCCTCATTGCATCTCTTCTGGGGGTTCCTTGCGCTGTAACTGAGATGACAGAGCAAAGTATGTCTGTGCACCTCAACCACGCCTAGACAATCCCTGACATCTGTGCATCAGAGAGCCCAAACTGAAAATACCAAACAGGAAAGCCTAAGGCATGGGTTGGGCTCTCTCCTGCCAACTACCTTACGCATGCTGGTGAACTTCAGCGACGGGCTGGACAGAAAGCTAAGCCAGGTAATTTTTAAAGGTCCTCAATGAGCTTCCCATCACAGAGAGCCTGATGCAAATCCTCTATATCATCTCCCCTACTCACCCCTTTTGTCAGCTCCCTCACACACTTTCCCTCTTGCTCCTTTCTTTCACTGACTCAACAAAGCGATAAACTGAACACAAAAGGTAGCTTTAGAGCTGTTTTGGAATTAAAAGGAAATTCAAAGCCTGCATCAAGCCTGCCCCTAGACAGAGGCCAGAAGTGAGGACGTAATCCCTAGCATAGCTCATGGCCAAACTTGCATATAAAGTGCAAAACATCAATAAAGTTGAAGCAAGTATGTACTAGCCCTAAAAAACAATAAATGGGTTCCTGGCTCCCATCCTTAGCTCATTTTTCTCTCTCAGTAGAAGAGTTCAACAGCCCCATTTGATGCAGGGAAAGGGAGGCGGGGGGGCACTTTTTAGAACTTGCATCAGTTCATCGATTTTCTCTGTGTCAGAGCTCCCCTCATTCAGCATATGATAACACCCAGAGGCTATGTATTACGGTGGATGGTATGAAAAGCGAGAGCAGAAAGTAATTACCAATTAGTGATTCTTCTGAAAATGACTACCAACTTCCAAAGCTCCACTGAAACTAGGGAAATAAGTTCTTCCTGCAAGTCTATGCTAAAAGCATAGAGAAAATGCACTGACTCAAACTGATTCCAGCTGCAGTAATGAAAGTGAAAACAGTCATACCTCCTGCATGCTGGTGTGCCTTTTTATCAGTATCATGAACTCGCCCCTGAGATAAAACCTGACAGTAGTTTCTTACTATGCTGAACATCCATGTTACAGACTGAACTGATAGGTATTAAAAAAAAAATACATGAAACATTTTATCCATTGAAGCAAACGAGTGAGGTATCTGATGACTACAGCCACTTACCAGAACAGCCCATGACAACTGAGTGGTAAGTTCATACCCATGCTTGAGACACCAAGTTCTCAAACACTGTTTCAGACAGGTAAGCACACAAAAACGAGAATCTCTTCAGAAACCACACTCTCTTAGCTCTTGCAACGCTACTTGCTGTGCTAAGGCTCAATTCAGCAAGATGGCTGCCAGCAGCATTGACCCAAAAATGGCAACTAAAAAGTAACTGTTTTCCAGCTGCAAAGTCATTTTTGTTCATTCCTACGTGGTGAAAATAACTCTGCTAAAGTAGAAATTTCTTTTTAAAGACACTGTTCACCTAGCTCAGATGCAAAATATGCCTCTGAAACTGTCACTTCCATCACAAGCTCTACCACGAGCACTGAATTCTTGGCACACCTTGCTGGAACCGACTCAGTAGGACCAAGCAGGTCTGAATTTCAGGAGTTGCAAAAGAAAAGTAGAACATAAGCAACAGACGCTAAAGGGACAGAGAGTGCCTCTGGCAAGGCCAAAAAGTCACTTCAAGTATTCTTGGGTTTGGGAAATTTATCTTTAGGTTCTATTTTTACTCCTCTCGGGGCAATGAAGTGGCTTGTGCACGTGGACTGGGAGCCAAGAGACCACTATTACTCAACTCATTTTTGATGAGCACAAAAGATGATCCTCAGCCTGGAACTGAAAACAGAGTGAGGCAAGACACCGGAGACGAAAATACAGCCGATTGCCTCAGCTGCCACAGAGGCCAGCCCGGCACAACATGTCTGCCTCTGCTAATGCCAAGTCACTTGCTAGCCCCGACCCGAGGGCCGCTGCGGGGAGGAGGCCGGGACATGCCTCTCACCCCCTCGCTGCCCCGCCACCCGCTCCGGGGCCTAGAAGACAAAGCCCTCCTTGGCTGAGGCCTAGCCCAGCCGGGACGGCCCGGGCCGCGCTGGAGCACGGCAGGCAGGCGGCCCGGGGCCACGGGCTAGAGGACGCGGCCAGGGCCCAACAGGAGGCCCGGCCCGGCCAGGCCTCACCCCCCCCATGACTCGACACTTCCCGGGGAGGCCCGGCTGGAGGGGGGGGGGGCGGGGGGGGGGAAGCGGCGGCGCGCAGGGAGCGGCCCATCCCCCTCCCGGCACCGCCTCCTCCTCCTCAGGGCCTGCATGACACAGCGGGATCGCCGGACGGATCGGGCCCGCCGCCGAGCCCGGCCCGGGCCGGGCCGCGCCGCGCTGAGGCGAAGTAAGGCGGGCTAGGCCGGGCCGGGCCGGGCCCAGCGCCGCCGCGGCACGGCCTAGGCCGCGGCCTGCCGGCGGGCGGCCCACACTTACTCGGATCCCGAGGCCATGGCGCTGGGGGGGAAGGGGCGAGGGGAGGCGGGCGGCGGCGGCTCCTCAGAGCGGGCGGCGGCGGCGGGCGGCGGGTCTTGGGCAGTCTGGCGGCAGCGGCGCGTCGGGGCGCTTCGCGCTGACTGAACCTCAGAGCCGACTCATCGGAAGAGGGAGCTCCGCCCCGCACCGCCTCACCAGCCTAGCAACAGCGTGCGCTGACCAATCGTAAATTCCGCCAGGCCAGCGCCTCAGCCAATGGGAGACGCGGAAGCGGGGAGGACGAGGGGAAAAAAAGAACGAGCGCTCTTCCCACTCCGCCCCGCCCCTCTCCTTTTCCCTTCCCAATCATCACGAGCCAAGCGCAACACCCGTCAGCCAATCGCAGCGCCGCCCCTGCCGTTGCAGTTCTACCGGGCAACACGGGCCGGGCAGCCAATGGCAAAAATCCACCAATGGGAAAATCCGGACAGGAAGTCCCGCCTCGACGGCCATCTGGGTTAGCCTCGCCTCGCGATTGGCTAGCGCCCTAGGAAAGGGAAACGGACTGCAGGGCTGCAGCCAATCAGAAGGGTGGGAGGCGGGTGTTCGGGGCGCGGCGCGCGTCCGCGGGGCGCGCCCGGGCTCAGCTGGCGGGGCGGCACGCGTGGGCACGGCCGTGGGCAGCGGTGGGGTTGGCACCGCCGGGCCGAGGGCGGGGGGAGGCGCTCCGGAGGGTTCATTTCCCTCGGGCGAAGGCGTGTGTGCAGGGGCCCGGCCCTTCCTTTCCGCCCAAACCCACCGCATCCCTTTTCCCCGATTCATTCATGTTGTGGGCAGTTTTTCTTTTCCCTGGTTTATTTTTTGGCGGGGCGGGACTGGACGACCCGCCGCCCCCCAAGCTCCGGTTCCCAGTCCGTTTGGGTACCCGCATCCCCACGTCCCCCACCTGGGTGGCATTTCGTCAGGGCCAGAAACGCGGCTGGGGCCAAGCGGCATGTGCCCAGGTGCTGCTTCCAAAGGAACCGCAGGGCAAAGCCGGCTCAAAGCCCCTCTCTGCCCCGCTGGCGTTCAGGGGAGGCGGCAGCAGCTCCTGCCTCGCTTCTCCGGGGCTTTGTCAGGTCCTGCTCCTTCTCTCCCAGTTCACCCTCTGCCTGGCTGCCCCCAACCCTTTCCCCCCTCTGGTGGGAGGCAAGGCTTGCCAAAGGCTCACCTTACGTGGTGGTGTGACCCAAAATTAGCCACACCACACGTGGGGCAGGAGCAGGTTCCCCTTCACCACTGCCCCCACAGAAAGGGGCCCAGAGCCACGCAGGGGACACGCGGGTCTCAACCCTGCCGCCGTCCCCGGCTGGTGCAGCGCGGTGGAAGTCAGGCCTCCGCGCTGAGTGCTTCAGCCAAAACCCCTCCTCTGGGCTCCGAACGAAGGTGACTGAGTGAAAAGCCAGAATACAAGGCACAAGTGGGACAGACAATCTGCTGGCCCTGTGCTTTATAAGACCGACCGGCTATGGCACCAGCTCCACTCCAGGGGTAGCGCAGATCTGGCCCCGATGGATACAGAAGAGCAATGCCATCTTCAAAGGAAGGAGGGTGTCTCTGCCCTTGATCTCCCATGCACCCAAGGCACAGCCCACAGGCTCACAGCAGCTCCAGGCAGCGTCAAGGCCATGACTGCAAAGGTTTGCTCTGGAAAAAGGGCGCAGAAAAACTTAAAACTAAATAGAGCTGAGGCTTTTATTAAAAAAAGTTTATCTATTCTGTTTCAGTTCTTTAGGAATCCAGCTTTATCCAAGAGTAATTCTGAGTCTTGGAGGAGCCTGTAAAGGCCTCATGCCAGCCCGGTCCGGGGAGACTTCAGCAGGTGGGGATGGAGAGACTGACCAGGTTAGCTCAAGGGGTCCCGGCTTGTGGTCCCGAGATAATCTTGTATGCTTCTGGCAAGAGATTCACTGTGTGGGAACATCGCCTGCTTCAGACACGGAACCAGGTACAAAGGGAAGGGCCTGAAAGAGAAGGGATCGTTGCAGCAGCAAGGACTGCAGCATTCCCTTGCCATGGTCTGACTAAGAAGTTCACTCCCTGTGCACTGTGCAGAGCCCCCAGCTCTGCTGCCCGCCTCTGACCTCCCATTTCGCTCCGTGTCAGATCTTTTGTGCCCTGGGGAGCCCCTGCAGAGCCACAGCCTGTGGTCTCTCAGCATGGACATGGGGGGAAGCTCCTCAGACACATCTGAGCTGCGGGTGCAGGCTAGCAGGAGCTGAGCTACGTTGTCCGCACAGCCTGAAACATGGGCTGCACTGCTGGAGCTCTCGTGCGTGGCCAGCTAAGATACCACCCATCTCTTTACACACCTTCCCTGTCCTTCCTGCTGCCTATCGTCCCCAGCGGGGCTCTGGGAGAACTTCTGCCAGTGCGCAGCCGCCTCCTGCTTTCGGTTCAGTTTCCACAAGGCCTGCACCAGGTAGGAGGCAGCAGCTGGGTCACCTGCAAGACACAAAGGGGGATTCAGCCCTTAGCAGGGGAGGAGCAGATCCCCAGCGCTGCTGTGGGTTGCAGGGCATTGCAAAAGCTTAGACACCAGATGAGGGAGGTGAGCATGAGGAGAGGTGGTGTAATGGGGAGGAGACCGTCCCAGCTGTGTCACAGGCTCTAATTAACTCTGGGGCCGGCAGCCAAGGCAGATGGCATCAGCCCTGTGGCACAGCCAGCCACGCCTCTGTTTGGACACAGGTTGGGGTTTTCCTTGCAGGCAGGTCTGCACCCCCAAAGGGAGGGAGCCTCGGTCAGGACTGGGACCAGCAGGTTTGGCAGATCCTGGCGAAGCTCACGCCCCTGCAGCGTGTCAGCACTGAACAGGGTCACCCCTGGGAGCAGCACTAGCCATGCCTCGGCTGTGCTTCAGACATGTACGGCTCCCCGCTCTGCTCCCCTCTGCCCTGACAGGCCTCTGTACTCGGCCTCTGGACCACCAGGCATGGACACGCTGCTTCCTGGGATGAAGCGAGAGTCCAGCTTCTGTTCTGGGAAAGCAGACCCTCTCTGGGAGAACACCAGCTGTACCAAGCTGGGGTTTGGTCAGGAAGAAAAGAAATTTCCAAGCTGTCTCAGGGCACAGGTTGTGGGCTAAGTTCTGATATGCTCCTCTCACAACAGTTTTGGCCTGCTTCTCCAGGGCAGTGAGCTGACCAGGCCCCAGAGAAGCATCTCAAGTACGTAACATTGCTAGTAGCCCTACTGTAATCCTTGATAACCAAGTAAGCGTGGTCTAAAGCAAAAGACCTCTCTGCTGAAGACAGCAAAGCAGCTGAGGACAAAATCTGTGGAAATCACCTCTCTTCCTCACCAGTATGGGCCTCTTACCTGGCGAGATTTGCAAACCGTGCTGGAAATCCAACAAAGCTTCCTTGTGCCTCCCCAGCTCCAGGAACTGTGCGCCCCTCCCGATGAGAGAAAGCAACCTGATCTTCTGGAGCACCTCCACTTCTGGCAGGAGACTCTCTGGCATGGAAAGACACACAGACCTGGAGGCAGCGTCCTCCAGACATTCCCTCCTTCATCCCAGCAGGCTGAGCCAGGTTAGCAGTCAGAATAGGCTGAACATATATTTGGGTTGCTCATCTTCCAGCTCCCTGAGCCCCCAGTGGCAGAACTCAGCCTCTCCACCAGGATGGGAGAGGCCAGGAGGCGGCAGAGGGTGAGAGCGAAGAACGCCAAGAGCTTGGTACGTTACACGGCTGGGGTGAACAAGGACCTCGGCAGCAGGCTGGCCTGTAGCTGCCCATCTGCACAATAGGTACAGATCTCTTCCCTGAAATCTGGATTTGAGAAGCTTCCCGGTTCACAACACATTTAACTCTCACCTAGGCAGCAGGGAAGGAGGCAGAGCCAAGGCCACACCCTGCTCCAGCCAAACCAGCCAGTCCATTCAGAGGCTCCAGCATGGCACAGAGCTCAGCACATTGGGACAAGTGCCTTCTGCCAGAGGTGACATTGGGCCCGGCGCCTTGCTCCTGTACCCACCACTGCCAAGCACGCAAATCCCAACCCAGCCAGGCCCCGCACGGGTCCCAGCTGTGCAGCGTCCTACCTGTCGGTTTGACGCCAGACCCAGAAAGCTGGACTCGCAAGAGATCGCTGAGGCACCTGTGGGTGGGAGGACAGAGGAGCTTCCATACCAGCCTCGGGCTGGGAAATCAGCTGCAAGTTGTCAGGCCAGTCCCCATGCCACGTCCTGCTCTGGTCCCCACCAGCTGTTGCTGCCTGCTGGGAGGCCCCTTCTCCCTGCGTCACCTGCTGAATTGCGTTACGGCCTCCTTGCTCTCTCCCAGCGTGGCCCACGCCCAGCCCTGGTGCAGGTATCCAGCTGCTCTCCAGGTGAGGCAACACAGACTCTCCTTCTTCTGGGACAGGATTCCACCCGCCAGCCCTGCCCCTGGTGATGGGCACTCCGGCTGCTCCAACCTCTCCTCCACTTGTAACATCCGTGGGATCAGGTCTGTCGTCCGGCTGATGACCTCCTCGCACATGGTTATCGCATCCTCGTGCCTCCCAGCCTGCTCCAAGGCAGACGCTGCTTCCAGGAACACCTCGGGGATCCTGGGCAGAGCTGAGCCACCGTCTAGAGGCACCTGGGTAGCAAAAGAGGTGGCAGGGCTCAGACGCAGAACTGCAGAGCACTCAGCAGAATGACCCCATGCCTACTCGGAGCTCAGAGCTGCTGCCCAGCAAAAAGGAGGCAGAAGCTGTGAAGCACTAACAGCTCAGCAGAGTCAAGGTGGCAAATCCCTACTATTGAAGTGAAGGACATCCAAAACCAGGCTGACAGCTGCTCCCCATGGGGAAAGGGAAGCTGTTTCTCCAAACAGCAGTGGCAACTGGTTTCTGGTGTGAATCCAAAGGCAGACATGCCGCAGGTCAGAGATGCCAGCCCCCAGCTTGTTTTCTTCACATCTCAAACTGAACCTGGAGCCTCACCTCACACTAAAACTGGGAGTCCAGGGGTGATGCCTGGGCCCAGGCCTTGGAATGGGGATCCAAACCTCAGCTACCAAGTTACCAGGGAAGCTCTTCACCAAGATACCCACCTGCTGCTGCAGCCCCTCCTGAAGCAGAGCCAGAAAATCCAGGTAATGTTCCACTGCATCGGCCACCCTGCAATGGGGACAGGACATGTGGTGGAAGGAGCAGGGAGACCCCAAGAAGTGCCAACAGCCAGGTGGAACCTGGATCACCAGCCCACAGGCTCTCCCTGCACCGCACTCACTCTGGTCACGATACCTGTGACCTGAGCAGATCTACAACAGCAGTACTGTACTGGATGATTTCCAGGAGCACAGAGAAAACCGCAGAGCCCAAACAAGCAGCATGTTGCAAGCAGACCAGAGGGGCTGTTACCTCCCGTCCTGGAGACACCGCTGTGCCAGCAGGTACTTCACTTCAGAGGGGTGGTGATGGCGAAGGAGAGAAGCTAGTATTGGTGTCTGGATAAGGAGCTCTGTTCGGATTAGGAAATATGGACTAGAGGAAGCAGCTGCTGGAGGGTTTTTTTCCAGAGCCTGTGAAACAGAAACAGAAAATATGATCAACACAACGCTGGTCAAGTCCCGAGCAGCTGCAATCACTTGCCACTTCTGGCATCTGGAGATGCACCCAGACAAGCAGGAGCACTGCACTTCATAAGCACAGCTATGCTGTTCTTGTTTGATACAGCACAGCTGCTTCCAGGAGAAGCGACCAGGATCACACAGGGATAGGCAGACTTCTGCTTGCCAGGCAGCATCAGAAGATGTGCAAGGTCACCCAGATCACCTCAGGTTTTCAGTTCAGCCGCCTGGAACACCATCTTCCATTGCAGCCGCAGACCTAGTTAGACCAGATCTTAGGCCATTTGTAATGAGAGAGATCCCTCTCCATAGCTGTGTTTGTATCTTACGGATTTCAAACAGCTGAAGAGCTAACTTGGTGTCTACTGCTGTGACCTGCTCCTCCCAGGCAGACGAAGGTTGCTATGGCTAATACACACCCCCTCACAGCCACAATCTGCCTTTTAAAGGCCTTGTTGCTATTAGAGACTTTCTTAAGAGACTGCTACTGTCTGACATAAGAATGTAACCTCTTCTCCCAAGCCACCAAGAACATGAACTGGGACCCAAAGGTCCTGCCACATCCAACAGCCAGGTGCGGAGCAGGAATTTCAGACTTCACTGGGCTCTTTCCTGCCCACTGCTAAAGGCAGCACCATGGCTGGATCGCTGTAGTCTGCTTTGAGGATGCCTCCAGGGTCAACAGCCCCCCAGAAGGCAAGAGCCTGCTTGAAGCTCTGCGTAGACTCTGCTGGGCAAAAATCAACTCAGAACTACAGGAAGCAGACGAACCTCGTAGAGCAGAGCCAGGGCCTGCAGCTCCGCCTCGGTCTCCCCCAGCTCATGGTACACTGCTGCCGCGTGGGACAGGGCAGGAAGGCACTGAAAGTCTACCTGGAGGGCCCGTTTCAGGTGCTGAAGAGCTGTCTGAGGCTTGCCCTAGGTAGATGGGAAAAGGTGCATGTTGCAAGGACATCTTGTTGACATCTTTACTGTTCAGCGGGATCCAGACCCTTGCTCTGCTTCCCCAGCAATCCCCACTAAGCAAGGGCAGCACTTTAGCCAAAGGCAACCCTCCTTGCACTGGTTTTTGAGCTTCTCTCTCTGCAGCAACCCTTTGTGATCAGATAAAAGCCCTGCCTGGATTTTGCAGCTCTCCAAGGAGGCTGGGGCCACAAAGGCAACTTCTGCTCAAGACCTTGCCTTCCTGCAGCAGCCTAGAACCACGCAGAGGCAGCATGGACATCAGCCTGAGCCTTCCCACCCTGCTCTAGGCTGTGTTTCGCCCCTCCCCACTGAGAGGGAAGGGACCTGGCCATTACCATTCGCTGAGCGCAGCAGCCGATGCAGGTGTAGATCTGGGCCAGGACCCTCTTGGAGCAGAATCCTCCCGCGGCCTCTTGGAAGAGGGAGAGGGCAGCAAGGAAGTTCCCAGCCTCCAGCTCCTTCAGACCTAGGACAGACTCAACACCTTAGCTTTGCATCTCTCCTTGCCGCCCCACCTGGTCCCCAAACAAGTGTACGTGGCCTTTTCTTCCCAGTGCCGTAGGGACCTGCCTGATCCCCTCTGCACCCAGTGATGCACAGCAGGAGGGTGCCAAGCTGCTATCTTTGCTTTGATGGTGTTGCAAGAGAACAAGCCACCCGATGGAAACGTCTAGCAGAAATAATAGCAGCTTCCAAGCCCAGATACCGAGATGCCTGCCCTGGCCCAGAACAAGGGCAGAGGTAGGTGCTGGGCAGGTCCACCTGCGCATTCATCCACAGCAACGGCAGTGCGGATGGGGAAAGCACACGCAGAATCTCAGAAAGACTTTTTCCAGCACATCTGGGCCATGTCCCAGCAGGATGCTTTGGGATATTAATTCATTAATATTTATCACTAATGGTATTTGCTTTTCTTTCAATCCCCGTTTCAAGCTTCCCTCTGAGGCCGCTCTCACATGCCTACATCACATTCACATCTGCCACCTCCCCGCTGGAAGTGCTATCGCCACCCTAGAGGCTTTTGAGAGGTCTGTGGACAGGAGCTCCTGCCCTCCCTCCTCGTAGGAAGGCCCCACGTCAGCCTGAGCATGGCGAGGCAGTGCTGGCTGCCCCCGGAGCTGCTGGGGTTGTCAAGACAGTGAGCTAAGGAAAACCACAAGCAGGACAAAATGCAGCAGTCAGATGAGATCAATCACCTGTTGTGACACCAGGCTACAAAGCTGCACAACAGCTTTGCGTGGGACTTGCAGCACTGTAATCCGACGGGAACAATGTGCTTGCAACAAGGCGGGTGCCAAAAGACAGACAGAAGAAAGGAAAATCCTCCTAAGTCCCCTGCCAGCCTTCTGCTTTATACAAGATCACTGTGGGGCCCAGACACCTACCTAAAGCCACAGACAGGCAGAAGAACCCTGTGACAGTGCAGAGAAAGGCTTAGCAGGGGAGAAAGCAGAGAAGCTCTTTGGATACTGAATGGCAAAGTTGAGACCCGGAGGCTCAGCCCAGACCCTCTTCCAAAGGAACAGCCCAGAAAACCTCAAGGGCCGGTTTGCTTGGGAAGAAAAACCAGGATAAGGGCAGGGAGAGGGGGCCCTGGGATGGGAGAACAGTGAGAGGCTGTGCTGGCATGAGTACCTCCTCCACACAAACCTTGCAGGAAGGCTGCTGCAGTGCAGAGGATCTCTTTCAAGTCCTCATCGCTCTGTACAAGGGGCAGGGAGGCCCCCTCAGCTGGTACTCGCCATGTCTTGAGCAGGTAGAGGAGTTCGTTCTCCCCCTCACTGCAGCGAGCTCTTCCCCGGCCCTGTGAATACACAGGGGAGAGAGAGCAGGGAATGCTGAAGGGAAGCAAGAAACACTGATCCCAGGGTACGTGAAAACAGAGGTCCCACCAAATCCTTCCACAGTGCTCTCTGTGCTGGGGAGCAATGTCCTACCACCCCCTCACTTCAACTACAACCCCCTCGCTGCAGTGATTCCTGCCTGGCCCACAGCAGTGCCTCCCCACCTCAGAGTGACGTGCACCTTGAGGGGCTCCTGGCAAGGCAGATCCAAGTGCTGTAGGAGGGCATTCAAAAAGGTGGGACCCCTCAGCAGCCTCACAATCAGCAGGGACGGTTCCTCTGCATCCCACCGCTCACAGCTTGCTCCCTAGAGAGGCTGCAAGTCCACCTCCAGCCCCCTTCCAGCCTGCACAAGTCTCCTGTCTCACACCTTGAGGTCCAGGGCCCCGACAGGCAGGAGATATTCTGGGACTCATTAACACACTCAGGGCCATTAGGCTACGCTGGGACGCCCGGGAGAGGATTACTCACGCTGACTGGGCAGCGCTGATGGGTTCAGGTCTCCAAATGCCACAGCAACTTTTTGCAGAGTGGGGTTTACGACAAACACAGTATTTATGGCAGCTCTGCCTCCTTTAGCAAACCAGTGGGTATTTGTATCTGCGCAGATACTCTGGTGCAGGTAACCAGGAGCTGCGCAGCATCTGCCTGCGCCCAGTTACCTCAGCGTTGCTCAGAAGGCGGAAGAGGCTGGCAGTGCTTCCCAGGCGGCTGGCTGCCAGCCACCACGCTGCTTGCAGGGCCCCCAGTCGGTGCAAAGGTGCCTGCAGCTCCTCCACAGTTACCTCCTGCAGCACCTTCTGCCACAGCTCCTCAGTGCTAAGATCCTGCCCGCAGGCCCCACAAGCCTCCAGAACTGAAAAAACAAACAAAAAAAATCCCCAGCCATGAGACAACAGGTTGGTGTCCTGTAACAGACATCCTCCCAAGAGGGAGAGAAAGCCTCAAGCAAGGACAGGTTCCTCGTAGTGAGGGAAGGAATGGGGTTACAGGGCTTGCCTGGCCTCAGTGGCAAGGAAACCAACCTCTCAGACAGTGGAGTTAACAGCGGCATGCTCAGGAGACAACACACGGTTCAGAGCTACACCTACGACTCCAGTTCTGCCAAGTCTTCCTGAGGTCACTTGCCCCCAGGCAAGCATTTGCCAACACTACAGATTCCCCTCTGACCTGCAGCCTATTTCAGTGAGCTTTCTTTGAAGCCAGCACACCACAGGGACGGGGAGCAGAATGAAGCCCCCACAATCCAAGGGGAAATGGTTAGCAACCAGCTACACCACTTAGACACCCACAAGTCTATGGGACCAGATGGGATCCACCCAAGGATACTGAGGGAGCTGGTGGAAGTGCTCACCAGCCACGTTCCATCATCTACCAGCAGTCTTGGCTAACCGGGGAGGTCCCAGTGGACTGGAAGTTAGCAAATGTAATGCCCATCTTCAGGAAGGGCCTTCAAGAAGCACCAGAAGGAGGATCCAGGGAACTACAGGCCTGTCAGCCTGACCTCGGTGCGGGGGAAGATTATGGAGCAGAACATCCAGAGTGCCATCACACGGCACATACGGGACAAACACGTGATCAGGCCCAGTCAGCATGGGTTTATGAAAGGCAGGTCCTGCCTGACTAACCTGATCTCCTTCTATGACAAGGTGACCCATTTAGTGGATGAGGGAAAGGCTGTGGATATAGTTTATCTAGACTTTAGTAAAGCCTTTGACACTGTTTCCCACAGCATTCTCCTGGAGAAACTGACTGCTCATGGCTTGGATGGGTGCACTCTTCGCTGGGTAAAAAAACGGCTGGATGGCCGGGTCCAAAGGGTTGTGGTGAATGGAGTTAAATCCAGTTGGTGGCCGGTCACAAGTGGTGTTCCCCAGGGCTCGGTACTGGGACTGGTCTTGTTTAATATCTTTATCAATGATCTGGATGAGGGGATCGAGTGCTCCCTCAGTACATTTGCAGACAACACCAAGTTGGGTGGGAGTGTTGATCTGCTGGAGGGTCGGAAGGCTCTGCAGAGGGATCTGGACAGGTTGGATCGATGGGCTCAGGCCAATTGTATGAGGTTCAACAAGGCCAAGTGCCGGGTCCTACACTTGGGTCACAACAACCCCATGCAACGCTACAGGCTTGGGGACGAGTGGCTGGAAAGCTGCCCCACAGAAAAGGACCTGGGGGTGCTGGTTGACAGGCAGCTGAAGATGAGCCGGCAGTGTGCCCAGGTGGCCAAGAAGGCCAATGACATCCTGGCCTGTATCAGAAATGGTGTGGCCAGCAGAAGCAGGGAGGTGATCGTGTCCTTGTACTTGGCACTGGTGAGGCTGCACCTCGAATCCTGTGTTCAGTTTTGGGCCCCTCACTACAAGAAGGACATTGAGGTGCTGGGGCATGTCCAGAGAAGGGCGACGAAGCTGGTGAGGGGTCTGGAGCACAAGTCTTATGAGGAGCAGCTGAAGGAGCTGGGGTTGTTCAGTCTGGAGAAGAGGAGGCTGAGGGGAGACCTTCTCGCTCTCTACAACTACCTGAAAGAAGGTTGCAGAGAGGTGGGTGCTGGTCTCTTCTCCCAAGTGATACAGCAAGAGGAAACAGCCGCAAATTGCGCCAGGGGAGGTTTAGACTGGATATTAGGAAAAATTTCTTCACTTGAAAGGGTCGTCAGACATTGGAACAGGCTGTCCAGGGAGGTGGTTGACTAACCATCCCTGGAGGTATTTAAAAGACGTGTGGATGAGGTGCTTAGGGACTTGGTTTAGTGGTGGACTTAGCAGGGTTGTGTTTACTGTTGGACTTGGTGATCTTAAAGGTCTTTTCCAACCTAAATGATTCTATGATAATTGAAGAAAACACTCATTTTCTACTGCCACTAAAACTTTGCTAGAGATTAGGCACCTTATGCCTTGAAAACTCTCATTTCCCTTAAAGTCTGGCCTATCCCTGCAGGCAGCAGCAGGCAGACAGCCAAGCAGCTGCGCATCGTCCCTGGCTGCAAGCCGCCTCACCTCCTGCCCTTCCCAGCAGAGCCAGGCTTCCCTGCTCACAGCCCCCCCACCTCTGGCCAGTCACCGCACATCTCCAAAGCACAGAGAACGCTCTCCTTGCCCCGAGGAGCCCCCGTACAGAGAATGATCTCCTTACCCCTGAGGAGCCCCTGGCGTATTCCTTCTGCTTCTCCTTTGATGGCAGAGTCAGATGCTCCCATAGTAAAAAGCAGGGAGTTGTAGAGGACGGTAAGCTCCAGAGGCAGGGTGGGGAGGGCAGCCGGCAGCCCTGTGATCACAGCCAACCCAAAAAGAAATTGAGGTGGCTAGGAAAAATCCAACAACCATCCACACTAAGGCATCATTACCCAGCTTTGTGACAGCAGAAGTGTCCTGTCAAGTATTTTTTTCATTGTTGTGGTGAGATTTAACAGCTTAGGAACTGCAGCACCTAGAGAGACAGCAGGTGACACCTCTCCAGGTGCCGACACTGCTCTAGACATCCATTCCCAGCTATCTAGGTGCTGCAGTCCTCCAGGACTGAGTGAGACCTTTCAGCTCTCCCAAAACAGCAGCAACAGTCTACGCGCTTCCCATACCCATCCACCCTTTTGCACAGGTTTCCCCACGCTGTGTCTCTCTCCCTCTCCCTTGCATCAGGCTTCTTCTATACCACAGTAGTGGCAGGGAGCCCCTTTCCCAGCTTTCCAGGACAAAGGTTGCTGCATTTTTTCCAGAAACCGCAAAGTTCTGCCCACATCCCCCAGCAAGACTAGGTAGACGTCGGGGCTGGGCCTTAATCCCTTTGCAGGCCCAGTTCAGCTTAGGAACGTTTCACACCCTCTCCCTTCAGAAGTTTGTTTCCAGCACTGGGATACCGGAGCTGCAGCCCGGTAAACACTAGAGCCCGCGAACCGGTGCTTCCACCCCCATGTACTTCGGGTCCAGGACGGCAGCGGGAGGGAGGGTGAAGGAAAGGCACGGGGCAGGGCGGCCCCAGCCCACCGGGCCGCCACTCACCCCGCATCCTCAGGAGCAGCTCCCCGAAGCCGCCTCGCTGCTGACGCACCTCCCGCGCCGCCGCTCCGCCGGGCCCCGAGCACCGTGCTGCCTGCAAGGGAGACACTCACCCGCCGGCCTGGCGACGAGGCCAGCCCGGGCCGCGGCACCCCTTCCCTTCCCCTCCCGCGGCCGACGAGCAGGCTGCGGCCTACCCCGGGCAGCGGCGTTCCCATGGCAACCGGCACCGGAGGCCGCACGGCCGCAGAGCGGGCAGCCCCGGGGCTCAGGGAACGGGGAGGAGGGGGGGAAGGGGACCCGTCGCACCCGCCAGCGGCCGGCCAGGGCCTGGCTCTCGGCGGCCCAGGCCTGCAGGCACCCCGGCTCCGGGGGCGCCCCGCGCCGCCGCTTCATGGCCGCCGCCGCCACCCGCGCGCGCCGCTCTCCACCCGCTCTTCACGCTGATTGGCCGCCGCCCGCCGCGCCGCCGCAGCCATTGGCGGGCGACACAGAGCGGAAGCGACGGCCGCCGGGACAACAGCCAAGCGTGGGGCGAGGGGGCGCAGTCGGCCGCCGTCCCGCCAAAACGGCGGTGGCCGAGGAGGACCAAACCTCGTCGCTAGGCGAGGCCGCCGCGGGCGAGACCCGGGGTCAGGAAGGAGAAGTCGCCCACCGTTCACTTTGGATCTCACGGCTTTATTTGCAGACATCTGTTTCGCAGCCGCCCGGAGCCCCGCGCCTCCCTCGGACGGCAAATCTCCCCCACCACCGATTAATGAACGAGTCATTTAATACCAAAGCGAGCCCTCCCCGGCTGCCTCCCCCATGCTCGGTACGGCGCAGCCCCCGGCGAGGTAGGTCGGCGGTAGCCCAGCGCTGCACCGGCCCCGAGGACTGCGGCAGTCCAGAGGCCAAGCTGTCGGGTGAAGGAGTGCTGTCAACTTGCCTGTTTTAGGGTTTTTTTTGAGGAAAAAAGGCTCTACCTCCTAGCAGAGACTCAAGCATCACTTCCACCTTCCCGGTGTAGCTGCTGAATGGGAATAAAAGCGTTAACGGCCAGATATATAGAAATACCCAGGAAAGCGTAGCACCACGCTGCATGCAGAGCTCCCAAATCGCTTTCCAGAACTGGGTCCATCCCCTTTTTTTTTCCCACATGGGGTACTGAGGCACAGAGAGGTTAATAACAAAACATAAAACAACAATCTCGCTCCAAGCCCCGTGGCGAGTCGAGTCAGAGCTCGGGGAAAAGGGCCGTGCTCCCCAGCCCTGCTCCCCGCACGTCAGCACTGCTGCTTCCCGAGGAGAAGGGGAGACACGCACACTGGGACCATGACCATGCCTTGGCATAAAGAAGCGGCCTGAAGTGTTGAGGGAAGAACAGAGAGAGACGGGACGGAGAAACGGGCGTGGGAACTGAGATAAACCGAGCCCCGGCCTCCCCGCAGCAGTGCCATCCCTTGGGAAAGCTGAGTGGGCAGCGCCAGCCCCACGGATCAGGGCGGGGAGATGCTCTGAACAGCCACAACCTTTCACAGTGGTGGCAGCTTTCGGTTGCCATTTTCCAGATGGCACAAATGAGACACAATTCCATCTCTGCCCCATGCCAGGATGACAGGACATGCCGTCCCGCCGCCAGCCTAAGCCAGGGAAGTTTCCCAGTGGAGCTCTCCCCTGCCCAGAGGGACAGGGCACCGAGCAGGAGCTGCTGCCACGGAGCACACACACACCACTTGCAAAAGCCCAAAGAGCAGCAGCTTTGCGGAGTGCAGGATGAAACCGCTCTGCGGAGCAGAGCTGAGGATGACACGTCCCCTGTCACACTCAGCCAAGGGGCAGTGACCAGAAACAAACCGCTTGGAATAACTGCTCCAGGAGAGACCCAGCAGGCTCCAGTGACAACCTCAGCGGGGGGGATGCAGGGCAGAGTCTGCTCCCCCAGCACGCCAGGTTTCCCAAAAAGCCTTGGTTTAGACCAGTGGGCACCTTCCTCCAGACACTCCTTGGGGTTTTAAATCAACAAACCCAGCCATGGCTGCTCTAGCACCAGCAGCATGCTTCCAAGGTCACCAAGCCTTGGACCAACATTAACTGTCATCCCCGGCACACTCAGGTGAATGTCAGCCAAATAATCAGCTTAAGGGCAGCTGGGGGAGGCTGGCATAAGACTAAAAAAGTCAATGAAAAAAACCAAGAGCTTCTGCAGCCCTTGGAAAACTTGTCTTCTTGAATCTGAATTCTTTGGTGTAGTAGCCAGTCTGCCTTGGCTGAGCAGCTAGCACTCCTTGGCATCTCCGCAGTGGCAAGAATGTATTTGCAGTTTTGTTACCTCAAGTTTTGTTTAGTCTCCGGTGAGATAAGCATGCGTGTTTTCACGGCACTGCAGCTCTGCTGTCCCCTCTGCTCTGCCTCAGCCTCCTGGGGCCATGAGCCTACAGACCCAGCAGGAAGGCAGAGGGGTTATATGGAGGGATGAGGAGAGGATGCCCAAGAGCCAGCTGAGTGCTCTGACCACGAACAACGGGCACGGGGAGGCTCAGCAGCATGATGGCAGCCATTGAAAGAGGAACTAGTCCCAGAAATGGGAGAGAAGGAAGCCCAGGGGCCTGGGTGGCAGCTGCAGGGAGGATGTCAGGGGCCAGTTCTATAGCATTAGTGACTGTAAGGATTCAGGCAGCAAGCCCCCAACCAGGTTATGAGGTTACAACAAGACCTATTTGGGCTCCAGCCTTGGGGTTTAGCAACATGTGTTATCTAGACTAATCTCATGTTAAACGAAAATTCACTGGGTACCTGCTACCCCCATCCCCTTCCTCCTTTCCGCATTGATGCACCCCTCACCCATCAGCATGGCCCCCTCAGCACCGAGAACAATCTGGCCACCAAGGAGTCACAGCATACAGCAAATAACCTATTTTTAAGGGTGGGACTGCTTCAGCCCATCTGATTGTGGGCTGATGTGCTCCTGCCCCCAATGTATTCCCCTGCTGCATGCTGCTACCCCTTGCCTTGTGCCAACACCGGTGTGCATGCAACCAGGCAGTGAGGCAGCCTAGGGAGTCATGCCAGCTGCAAACCAGTCCCTGGTTGGGTTGTGTCAGGTGAAATTAAGCCAGACAGGCCCACAGGGCAGGGGAGATGTGAGGCTGAGGTGGGAGAGCACAGCCAGCAGTCAGGAGGAGGCCAGGCAATGGAATCCCAAAATTAGAGCAATTTAAGCCTCCCCAGAATTGTACCCTAACACCTGAGCAAGCATTTTGCAGGGGTAAAATAGAAAACTAAACCTGCCTTCAAGAGCCGTTCTCCACAGTGACTGGGCGCTTGGGCATAATGGCAAGAACTGAAATGATGAGAGAGGCGACAAAGACACTTTCCCCGGGATGCTCCAGGGCAGAGGAGAGGAGAGGAAGAGCCTGGAGTTACACTAGCAGTCTGCAGTGAGGAACTCAAACAGGGGCAGTCATGGTGCATGAGTTAAAAAAGTGGGATCAGAACAAAAATCAACACAAGAGTCCCAGGCAAGCAGTCCTCAGCTCTTTTCAGAGGGGAAAGAGACAAAAGGTTTCATAGCACCAAGTAATGCCACACAGTGGTTCAGGGCAGTAAGGAATCCCAGCTCCCATCGAAACTGCAGGGGGAATGTAGCCGGGATGTGGCCAGGCACCAAGGTCACTAACCTCCACCTCTGCCCTTGAAGAAAGAAATACAATGTCTGAAGACTGCAAACAGTCAAGGGCAGGTTTGGGAAAGCTCACTTGTGGCACAAAGTCCCATGCAGAACACCAAGGTCAAGAGGGAGATAAGCACCAAACATGGGATCACAGATGCCATTGGCACCAGTGCCTGGGATCCCTTCAAGGTGACATAACCCCCAGCACATACACAGATACCAGTGGGTTAATCCACCTCCCAGAATTGTCGCCCGCTCAGGGCTTTCAAGCAGCTCTTCCCAGGTACCAGAGCTCACACCAAGGCCACTCCTGCAGTTGGGACAGCTGCTCCAGACTTCCCTGTCTTCCTGACCAAATCCAATATGGGGATGAGCCAATGCTTTGTCACTACATCCTGCTGCATCTCAACTGTTCGCAATCAACAGCTAGCATCCAGTAGCACATGCTCTCGAAGAGATCGGGAGCCCAGGCCGCTACAGCCCAGCCTAGGGGGACACTGACTGGCTGAGACCACAAGTGGAGAGTTTCTTGGTCATGGACACAGTTCTTCCTGCTACCAGCCCCCCAACAAGCTAAACTTGCGTCAGGCTGGATGAGGCAGCCCAGCCTGCTCCCCTTCACAGGGGGGCCCTTGGTAGGGCTGAGGAAGACCAGGAAAACGGGAGTGAGTGTAGGGCAGGAGGGGCCTCACTACAGAGCAATCAACTGACTTTACAGAGGGGCAGCCGCCACCGAGACCCCAGGAACCATCTGCAGGCAAAACCATGTGCACTTTGACTCCAGTGTGAAAACGGAGCACACAAAGAGAAGTGGTGGCTGCAGGACCTTCCCTCTCCTCTCTGCATTCTTTCCCCTCCTCAGCAGGCCCCTTCCCATGAGTCACTGTCTCAGCAGAGGCAAGGTGACACCTTGCTGGCCACTGAAGCCGACCAGCTGCACAGTGGGGACAGTTGTCAGGAAAGTAGCAGCAAGACCCCCGGTTGGTGTTTCTCCAGAGTAGCACTTCAGGACTCTTGCTTCTTGGGCTCCTGCAGCAGAGTCCTCCTGCTGCAACAAACGCCCAACGAGAGCTCTGACCTCCACTGCTGAGAAACACCACCGCGATGAGCAGGGAACAGTTGGCTCAGGTCCTTTTGTGCAGTGCTGAGGCAGGAAGCTGGGGATAATCCCTGACTGCTGTCGGCAGGCACTCGTTGCTGGTGGCTCGTGTATCCCTCCCGGCCCCAGGGAGGCAGGGAGACAACCACAGCCTCGGCCGACGAGCAGGTCAGGTTCCCCACACCTCCGACGCTACCTGAGCTTAAGCTGGCTGAACCATGTGCTGACGGCACAGTCCACACGCATCACCAGGGAGATCCCCAGCAGGAGGCAGATGCTGCTCACCACGAAGCCCAGCGACTCAAAGAGGAACCTGCAGGCACAACAGACGCAGCAAGGAGATCACAGCCAGCATGCCTGCAAAGACAGGCTGCTGCCCTCACTCCCAGCAGACTGATTTTCCTGACAGTGAGAGGCTGGTAGCACCCCAGATCCCAGAACCTGAATTACATTCACTCCCCAGCAGTTGCTGCCTGCGATCTGGAAGCCAAGCACACCTCTGGTTTAGAGGCCGTTCAGGCCAACACCCAGGTGGGATTTTGAATCCCTCAGCGGCCAAGGCCATCCCACACTCCTACTGGCCCAAAGGTTTGCTAGTTTAGCATTTCTGGGTTTACCATTTCTGGTCTGGTATCCCTACCTTTGGCTCTCTGCCCTGAATATTCTTAGCTTCCAGGTGGGCTCTGTGTGTCCTTGGAAATCAAGATAAGGAGAAATTTCTAGGCTCTAGCTCAAGTCCAGCTGCTGAACTTGAAGCAGGAATTAGTTAAGGACAGTCCTACAGACTCTGCTAGGTAAGAAGTCAGAGGACCGATCACAGGGTCTCTTCCAACATTACTGTCTACGAACTATAGTCAAGATGTCAGGGATATGAGCCCTAACCCAGCATCAGGGCAATTCCTGGGACTTACTTTGGGGCAAAGACCTTCCAGACCATGAGATGCCTCCTGAGGATCATCGCTGCACAAACACAGGCCAGAAGCTGTGAGGGAGATCAGGAAAAACAAGTTACAAGTGACTCTGGAGAGACCTGGGCACTAGGTTCACATCTGAAGGTGGTACTAAACTGCACACCCCTGAGAGGCTGGTACAGCGCACACCAGAAATAAGCATTGCAAAGAGGATTCCCTTCCACTGTGTCCTCAAGTCAGGAAACACAAGCAGCTTGGGGTACACACAAGCCCTCCTGGGGCCAGGCTGGGACAGCACAGAGGAGGGCTCACACTATGGCTAACCTGACCTAATATTTCACTGAGAGGGGCACTCCCGCTCTCCTGCTGCAGGGTCTGCCCCCTCCCTTGCACTGTCTCTGGTCTGCCCTCAAAGGAGAATGATTTTAAGGCCTAAACCCCAGAAAGCTATTTGCTTCTTTCACAGGATTAAATTTCTGGTGCTTAGCTCCCTACATCACCACAGCACAGGGTCAGATGAAAACCAGAGCTGGTGCAAAATAGATAGGCGTGGTTAGGAAGAGGGGGAGCAGGATTACAACCCTGTAGTTTCTGAAAAGACATCGCCACTCTGGGCAGATGGGTATGAAAAGCAGCCTACGGCTTCCATGCTGGAGTCCTTCCCAAAGCACAGAGCAAACGGCATGGCTGAGAAGAGGACCTATCCACCTGCAACCAGACATATCACCCCTGGGCCTGTCTGTGCTCTGGTGGACCCTTTTCTCTCATGAGAGTGCTCCACGGTTCTCACAGCAACCCATTTTCCTCTTGGACAGCCTTCTCCACAGCCGTCCTGCCTCTGTCCGTACCTGTGTCCCAAGGACAAAGAGGTACTTCAGCCCCAGCTGCAGCAGAGCGGTGGAGAACTTCTCTGGGGACTCCCGCAGCCTCATCTCCATCCTGTGCTCCTCCACCTCCTGCAGCTCCTCCCGGGGCTCCTTCTTGGGCTTCTTCCTCTGCGAGCTGGGTATCTCACACACAAAGGGCCAAAGCAGGAGCAAAGGGCAGCCAACTACCTCAAGGACAAAGGCACATGAAGTTACTGGAGCCCAGGAGGTGAGGAGCAGTCTAGGCTCTGCCATCATGCCCTGGACGTGCAGGAAGCACATACCCCAGCTCCAGTTTGCTGGTCAGGCACAACTGCATGGAGGCTGCAGGCCACGGGCAGCTCTGTGGCCCCAGAAGGGGACAGCAAGGATGCTGCTGTTCAGCTGGTGCTGGAGCCTTCAACGCCTTGTGCTCAGCCTGCAGGCCTCCAGACAAGGCCAAGCAATGAGCCATGTCTGCTCAGGCTCAACAGCCTGGGAAGAAATTGATTTACCTGCAAAGAGGATATGGGAGGCAAAGGTGTTGGCGCCCACCAGGACAGCGGGCAGGAGGTTCGTGCTGTGGTCGAGGTGGAAGCCCACAAAGGCTGCATTCCAGTGGATGGCCGGAAAGATGGGCTGGTGGCCTGTGGAATAGAAGAACTGGGAAGCGGCAAGGAGCCAGGAGATGACTGCGTACCAGGGCACCGAAAAAGGCTCTGAGAGATAAAAAAATAAAACAGACAGAGATATCAGCATAGAGGAACAAGACATATCCACAGTCAAAACAGCCTATTGACTTTTCTTCCAGGTTCCCCTTCCAGGCTCCCCTTCCAGGCTCTTTCTTTTGAGAGACAGAAACCAGTCAGGCTCCCACCACAGATACAGCGAGGGGCCAGGCATTCCCTCTGCTGCCCACCCTACTACGGGACTCGCAGCAGCAGTGGGGTTCAGCGGCTGCTTGCACCCTGGGGAGAAGGGACGGGTGTAGAGCCCCCTTCCCTGACACAAGGCACTCCTCCTCCTCCCACGTTGCATCCCTGCTGCACGAATCTCTCTTCTATTAGAGGATTTAAGCACCTCTAAAAAAGCTAGGAAGATCCCCCGAGGATCAGGGCACTGCCATTCCCAAAGAGCAGAGCCTGGGCTCTGCCTCTCGCAGTGGAAGTAAGACAAGGTCCCTGAAGATAAGGCCCAGGTCGCACATCCAGAGGATGCTCTGCTGAGCCCTGACTCACCAGCATCTCCAGCAAGGCCTCTGGCACATGTGTGGACATGCAGCAGTACAAAGGCCTCCAGAAAGAGGAGCAGGAAGGCGAGACTCAGCCGCTCACTGTGCAGAAGCATCAAGAGGAAGCCCAGCAGGGTGAGTGCTATGACCAGGGCTGCCGAGTACACGCTGCCCAGTCCGTATGCTGCGACGGTGGCCCTGCAGCTGCCCCGCTCCAGGCGGCTCTTCTGAGACTCCTGCATTCTCTTGTAGATCTGAGGGATGACGTGGAGGAAGTCGACTTCAGAGCTGGGAACCCCCAGGTAGGGAGTGACGATGGATCCTGCTGACTCCCGTGTGTCCTTTGCGAACACCGTCATGGGATTGCACAGCAGGAGCAGCAGCCCCACCGATGCTAGTCCATAGACAGCCCACGGAAAGGCAACAACTGCCACCTGCACCAGCTCCTGCAGCTTGCCAAGAGAGTCATCAGTGCTGGAGGCAACGGCCCAGTAGCAGGCAATGCAGAGGACCACCAGTGGGAAGCCCCAGCGCACAAAGAGCACGAGGGGGTCCGAGCTGTTCAGGTTGCCGTAGTGTCGCAGCCAGCTCCGCACTGCATAGACCAGCCCGGCCAGCAAGGCCACGCACAGGAGGTAGAAGAGGTTCTTGGCCCGTGTGTTTCTCAAGCTGGCAAGGGGGGACAGGAAAACAGAGGGCCGGCACTGAGGGATTTCTTCGCGGCACTGGTGGAAGAAACCGGAGAGGCGCACGCAGATCAGGAGCGTGGCCACGAGGCACAGCAGGTACCAGATCTCTCTCCGGTAAGAAGAAAAGCCAAGGAGCTGCTGCTTCGGGCCTTCTGGCACAGTCAGGCGACCGTCCCAGTGGAGCTTCCCTACTAGCAACATCACCAGCGAGGCCAGCAGGAATGGGGCCACCCGGGCCTCGGCCACCACAAAACTATCGGAGAACATAGCTCCGCAGCGGAAGAGGAGAATGCCCATGGGGAAGGCCAGCCCCAGCCACGCTCGCAGCCTCTGCCTCAGGCCAATGCTGGCTAGGGGTGGCTGACTGCCCACCAAACGGGCTCGCTTGGGATGCCAGCCCCACCAGTGCCAGAAAAAACCCAGCTGAGAAGCTGCAGCTGCCCATGATGACACCAGGAGGAGATCCAGCCCCTCCTGGGTGAACGCACAGGCCAGCCAAAGCACAACAGCCACCACGAGGCCCCAAAGCAGCGGGTAGAGGAGGCAGCTGCGATAGAAAGAGTCCGATGCTGCGGCCAGCTCTGAGGCCACGTAGCAGAGCAAGCAGGAAGCAGCAATAAGGGTGCAGCCGCCCACCATACGTAGGGGATGGAAGCGGGCCCAGGACTGGGTGCACACAGCCCGTGCCTCCTGCAGGTAGAGCTGGAAGCGACCGATGAGGCTTCCCAGCCTGGACTCCAGCTCCGGAGGCACCAGCGTCGCCCCCTGCACCTGGGCCAAGAGCTGAGTGTGCTCCTCCACAGCGCCAGAGAAGAGCTCCTGCAGGCGCTGGAGCTGCTCTGCTGGCAGATCCTGAGCCACCAGCGAGTAGGAGTGCAGGAAGCGGTCCACCTACGGGAGAGGGGACACAGAGTCAGACAGTGGCACTGAGACCACTGGGAACACAATTCACTGCCTCACACAGCCCCTTCAGAATGGCAACAGCCCCAGTCTGCCAACCCCTGCCAGGTCAGACCTGTCCCCAGTCACATCACCAAGGGCTGGTCACCCAAATCTAGGACGTGACCGGCAGGAAACACAATCCCTCTGCCGAAGTGACATCCCTCTCAAGTGACGTATCCATCCCAACAGCCACACTGACTCCTCTCAGTTCTTCACCTGCAGGTGCACCTCTGGTAGCGTTGTGCATCACTAAGGGCTTTTATACAGAGTCTTCGGTAACAATAAGGCAAACGTCCCCCAGAAGTCTGAGTCATTACTAGCTATTAATCTGCACTTTCAAATGGTTTGTCTGAGGACAGACATCAAACTGAAGAGCTTAGAGTAGATCAAATCAAACTGCTCCCTCTTCTTCAATAAAGGCACATTAACCCAGTGTACCATAGGCTAAGGAGAGCTCATTCTGCTTCCCACTTCAAGAGGACAGGAACAGACGCAGCTATGATCCCAACGTTGTAAAAAAAAAGTCTAACAAGGGGATTATCAGGGCAGGGCACCCGTACAAATATCCAGCTGCTCAGCAGCGTAGATCTGCTCAAGCCCTGAAACACACCAATATCTTCACACGCCTTCCAATTGCCTCAGAGCACAGGCAGAATCAGCCTGCCCCTGCCCATGAATGGCAAACATATGCACCAGCTCTCTCCCAGGCCTGCACGACTTCCCTGGTATGCAAAAGCTTCTTCAACACCAATGTGACCGAGCCAGAAATCTCCTCAGACAAATGAGTGCAAATATTTAAACAGGCAGGACTGGATAACACTAAATCCTAACAGATGATGATCGATATTCTCAGTGACTAATAGACAGTAGTAATGTACACTATCATCTTTAAATGACAAAGCACTCTGCTGCTCTATAAACACAGAGCAGAGAGTCTGAACACTTCTGCCTTCCCATCAGCAATCGTATCCTCTCCAGCTCCTCACAGACTTGCACCAGTGGTGTCCAACTGGCACATCATCGGTTGCTTCCACGTAACTGGGCCCAAAACAGGACCTGGTCTGGTTTGGCTTCTTCCTTGAGAACCCCAGGGGTACAGCAGGAAGCCAGCTGGGGGCTGGAGGAGTTATTCTTGTGCTCCTAGCAATCCAGGGGTCCCTCAAAGGCAGGCCAGCACTTTGCTAAGACACATGCCTTGTAAAACGTGCGGCAAATCTGGTTCTGTAGTGTGCCAAGAGCCACAACAGATGGCCTTCACGTCCTCCATAGAGGCTCTGGCTTGCCCTGGCACATGGCCAGATCCATTGCCTGAGCTTCTTTTACGGCTGGTATAGTCACTTTCATTCAAATTTTGTCACTCAGCTGTTGGGGTTCTGTATTTCATTGCACTTGGTGTAAACTGTTCCTTCTCTATCCCACTTTACTGTCACCCGATACACGGTGTATCTTTTATTTAGTTCATTACTGTTTTCCTTCTGTCACTGATCTAGAATAGCTTTTTAGCTAACACTGTTCCTCCTCCAGCATCAAAACATCCATTTGTACTCTTGAATCTCCATTAATGAAACGTGCCCCCAGTCATCTTCAACCTTGAGGAACCAGCCTCCCCAATAGCCAAATCCACCTCTGACCATCTGGGACCAATCCTCATCCCGAAGTGAATGCCACCTTCCTGGCCAGTATTTTCCACATCACAGCACTCACCACCAAGCACTAAACAGGTATGTCTCGTTTCTCGTTCGGGAAAATGGTGCCACCTTTTACTGGAGCAAACACTGCAAGGAGGTAACTCTTCAAAATAAGTTCCCCACGAAGAGAACACCATGTCACCGCTGCACCTCCACCAAATAGGTTTGTACTTAAAAAGCCATTCCTTGTCCTCTCTAGTTCAATGGGGAGGCCTACCATAGGCCATACCTGCTTGGCGTTGATGTGATAGACCGAGAGCTGCTGCAGGGCTGCAGACACAGCGTCGCCGTCCCCGGAGAACAGCTCAGCCATCACCTCCCCGATGTTACTGTAGGGGATGGGAACACCCAGCAGCAGGGCCACAGTGGGCACCAGGTTCACCTGGGGAATGGCCTCAGGCTCCTGGAGAGACAGGGGAAGAATCAGAAATTCGGAAAGAACACAGCAACACGGCTTTTCACTTGGGCTAGAGGATGATGGGGAAGACATCTCTGTTCAGAGCGGAATCTGGGGAAGCCAGGAGTGGGAAAACACAGGGGAAGGCAGAGGCACAGCTCTGCCCTCCCTGAGTGCCCTGCGGAGGGGAGGATGCCTGCTGGGAGCTGCAGGTCCTTGGGTACGGCCCTGGCTGTCTAACACTCACCTGGCCCCACTCAAACACCCCTCACAGCTGGAGGGACCTGAAGACGGGTTCCAAACACTTCAGTCACCTGCATCCTGTGTCAGCCTTTCCACTGTTCTCTCGGGAAGGTGACAGACTCCCCACCACTCTCAATCTAAATCCCCATCGAACCGTTACTCTCTGTAACCCCAGGATGTAGTTTTCACCCTGGATGCCACCTCAGGTATTGACAGCTAAGGATCTGCTTCTTCTCACCTCTGGAGGGCCAGTGCCAAAGAGGGGTGTTTTGCTGTAGACAAACAGTGCTGCATTCACTTCCTTCTCACTGTCGCCACCATGGTCTCCGGTCTCTGTCATGCCGTGGTCTCCAGCCACCAGAAGAAGGGTGTCATTCCCCAGATGATCCACCAAGGACCTGTCACCAGGATAAGGAAGGTCAATTCCTACCTGGACAAGGGCCCAAATAGCCCAGGTGGGAGAGAACACATCCCCACCAAGCCTGCCTGCACCACAGAGGTGAAGCCCACAAAAGAATATGAGCAAAACTAAGTGCTGACACAGAGCTGTAACAACTGAGCCAGGTACCAGGGCAATGCATGCTTTAAAACCAAACTGAAAATTCAGAGCCCTGAGACAGACTGGACTGATCTTGCTTAGGTCCTCAGTGAACAGTGGCTGGTTCCTCAGTGCCTTCAGGGATCTTGACAAAACACAATTCAGAAGAAAGCTTCCCAACAGGAACAAATTTTAGGCTGCTTCTATTTGGGTCTTGCATATTGTATCATGTTGTGCGAGCAATCTCCTACTTCTAGGGAAAAAAGAGGGGATTTGCCTCTGAAGGATGCAGTGGGTATGACACAGTATATACCGTACTTTCAGATGCAGCGGGGCAAGTTATCCACTCCTTCCAGCAGCAGAAATTAAAGCAGTCCATAGAGTCAAAAGTTGCAGCATTTTGGGCTGAGGCACAGATGCATGATGAGGATTTCTGAATCCCATTCTGCCCTCTGACACAAAGCAGTAAATGCAGCATTCCCTAGCCAGGGTTCTCCAACTGCTTCTCAACATTATCCAAACCTCAGTGTTACAATCTCCATTTTAAAGACGGGGAGAGTGAGGCTCAGCTGTACTCCAGCTGCATCATCACCTGGTTGAGAATCAAGGCTCCAAGACCTGAAGACAGCCTTACTTCTGAAACCAAACCTCTCATGAACATGTGTCTACACAAATGCGACTGCCCCATAGCTGGGGTTTCAGCTGCTGCTGGCCAAAGCTGTTCTCCATGTTAACAGGTACAGTAAGCGTCCCCTGTTGCCCTCTGCATCTGTAAATGCATTGGGAAGACCCCACCAGCCTGACTGAAAGAAGAGGCCAGCAGGCAACACCCCCCCCCCCCCCAATCACCTGAGCATCTCATTCATCTGGGTGAGCTTCTTAGCCATTTCGGGATGGTCAGGTCCATGTTTGTGCCCACAGTGGTCCACGCCGAGGAAGTGAGCAATCAGCACATCCCATTCACCACTGTCCACTGCAGAACAAGAGCAGCCTTATCACACACAAGCCTGGGATTCAGCCATGGTCTCTATGCGTGGATCCTCCTGTCAGAGCTTTCTGATTGCCTCTGGAAACTGCCATTTCTTCCCCTCCTGCCAACATGACTCCCAGCTCTCAAGCAGATCGATGCAGGTTTTAACAGAGGCACACCCTTGGTCTGCGGGTGCCTGGGTGCAATGCTGCAGGGAGCTCAATGCCCGGCAAGCACCCCAGTATGCAAGTTTTTTGTTCAGCACCCCTCAGGAGAGGAATGGCCCAACGTAACCCAAGTCACCTTGAAATACTCTTAACTCAAATTGCCATAAACAGAGCTAAAGCATGGGGATGCTCAGGAAAAGACCCCAGAACTCCAGTCCTTCCCTGGAGATATTTCAGGTCGGACTCACCAACGTGCCCCTCTGCATCCCACCCGGGACACAGGCCCAGCACACCAATGCTGCTCCTACCTAGAAAGTTATCCCAGCCTCTCCCCTCTGCTTCAAGGTCTTGCACATGAAAACCAACATATTTGGAGTTAAATGATGAACTGCAGCTCTCCCTCAAGGCACAAGGACTTCCCTGTGAAAGGCCACTGCACCTTTGATTTACTTAAGACTTATACACTGATAAAGCAAAGAGCGTTCCCCTCGGTCCCAGGACCTCAGGGAGGAGTCTGAAATCACCTAAAATTCACAAATCCATCTCACACTTCACCTTATTCCCATGACTAGGAGCCACCGATGCTCTGCTGAGAGCAGTACTGTGCCCCAGCCTCCCAGCAGGTAGCCGCACTGTTGTGTATTTGCCAGAGTACCGTGTGCCTGCCCAGGCAGCCACGAGTCAAAGTTAAGCTGATCCTCCTGCTCCATCCTGGCAGTGTATTTCTAGGACAGATGTAGAAGTCTAACCTCATCCCATCAAGCTGCACTGTCTCCCAAAGGGAGGAAAGGTATTTACAGAAACAGTTTACGGGCCCCAAAAGCTGGCTTATCTGTGGAAATCCATCTAGAGCACTGTAATCCCCAGGCAGCAGTGTGTGACTGCCCAGTGCCACTCCGTAACAGAAAAACAGTCTTCAGTCCTACCCCAAGCTTGCAGAAGGAGCCCCATGTTACATAAAGGGTTACCCAGGCCCTGAAGAGCTGCTTACCAGTCGGATAGAGATGCTGCAGGATCCCATCATCCACAGTGTGAAGATCCTTCACGTTAAAAGAAGGGAAGAAATAGGAGCGGAAAAACTTCTTTGGGAAGAGTCCTTCCCAAGTGTCATCACCCATGAAGACCACTCTCCTTCCTGAGGCAGCAAGAAGGGAATTAATGAGAGCAGGGAGCCCACCCGAGTCATGCTGTTACCCGCACTAGTGCAAAGAGCCTGGGCAGATCCAGGTCAGGGTCTAGAGCACTGGCCCCTCTCCAGCACACACTCAGAAGTGACCTAAAATTAAAATGAACATGTGGCTGCAAATGAGTTTGAACACAGGGAGTGACCAGCCCTGTTTCTAAGTGTACAAGCGGCCTCCACACCAAATCCACCTGCACAACCTCACAAATTATTGTTGACCTCTGACACATCACTCTAGCAGAAAGACCGGTGGGTTGAAGAGTCCGGGAAGCAGGCAGGTACCCACCCGTGCTACCGCAGCACTTAGGAGGAAGGTGCAGGGCAAAGCTGCCAAACCCTTGCCCAAGGCCCGCGACCCCACTGTAAAACACAAGGCAGTAGATTGCTGCTGACATGGGTCGAGTAGAAGCTGTGAGTGCTGGGCTCCGGCTTTAAACACAACAGTGCTGGGTTTTCACATACAGCAAAGAGAAGGCAAAAGCACTGACTCTTCTCACTGCCCTTGCCCTGCTTGCCCTGCCTGCCACCAGCCAGCCCTCCGTGTTTCCGCAGAGCCTCTCCAGCCTGGGAGCGGGAACCGTTTCCTTCGAGGCTGCTGCTCTGGCGCAGAGTCTACCAGCATTTTTCACCTCGGTTGATTTACTGCGTTTACCCACCTTGCTCGCACACAGCGGGAGCAGACAACCTGGTCATGTTACCTCTTCCCAGGCACTGCTATTTTGCCTCTCTGAGCCCTGGAAGGAAATCTCTCCGGCTAACACAAGACTGCGTCCTGTCCCCTTCTATCATCCCACCCAAACAAGCCCTTTACAGCTGCACTAAGCGCATCGCAGCAGCACCAAATTGTACAGAAAATGTGATGAGGTTGCTGCCTAACAGCTGCAGGCAGCTGGCCAGGCATGCTGCCTGGGTGACACCCCCACACCTGGCACCAGCTCCTCCCTCACCGTGAGTCTCACCTAAAGGCAAACACAACATGACTGATTGCCCTTGGCTTCATACGGCCATGCCTGGTGGTGACCTTGTGACAGTCACCATCAGTACAGCCACTTTCACCTGCTTTCTCACAGTCTTTGAAGATGATGAAGGCGATGAAGCCATGGTCCCAGCTACTTATTCCCAGTATAAGTTGGAGAAACGCTGCCTGCATGACAGCTCTGCCAGAGACAACTGTCATCTGAGTAGAGCAAAAGAACTAGCTGACAGGGTGGAGCTGTTTTAAGCAGTCCCCTTCCCAGGGAGAGAGGAATAAAGGTCCCGTGTGAGCCCTGACCAGTGGTTTGCACATGCCCTGCCCCAGTGGGACACCGCCCTCGCCCACCTACCGTTCTGCACCAGCTGTGCCAGCAGGTTGTCCTCCTGGATCGCGTAGGTGGCAAAGTTGCTGCCCACATCGATGAAAGTGGGCAGCGAGCCGGTGGTGAGGCCCTTGATGCGCTGCATGGTGGCGGTGGGGGGATCGGCTCGGAAGCGGTAGAGGCGGGCATGGCGGGGCTGGGAGGTTGCGAGGTGGTGCAGGAAGCTCAGCTTGTTCTCATAGGGCAGCGGGCTGGCCTTGGCTGGGTTAAAGTGGGCAAACTCGAAACGGAGAGCATCGATGATGACAAGCACGGCCTTGGAAAAGCGCTGGGGTGCCCAACAGGAGCCCGGTGGGAGGCTCTGCCTCTCCCAGAGTGGCGGCACGAGCGGGTCTGAGCAGGAACTGCTGCTGGCAAGCTCAATCCGGGTGAGCAGGAAGCCGCTCATGAAGAGCCCGATACCAGCAAAAAAGAGAAAGCAGACCCAGGCCAAGAAGAGCAGCACTGGCCACCGCTGCATCCTAGGGGGAAGGACAGCCAGGCTCAGCGACCTGCGGCTCCTACCCCGGCCAGGTACCACCCCCCGCCAGCACTCACCCCTGCGCCCCAACACCCGCCTGTCCCCCCATACTCCCCAGCCCCCCAGCCCCTGCCCTCTCTTGACTTTACCCGCTCGCAGCCCCTGCCCTGGTAACCCCCCTGCACACAGCACCTCCTCGTACCCCCACCGCGCCGCACCCCGGGCCCCCTCCGACCGCCCAGCCCCTCCCTGGCACCCCCGGCCACCAGGCAGCACCCCGGGCCGCGGCCTTACACCCGAGCCGCCCGTGCCCCCCCCCGCCTGCCCACCCAGCACCTCGGCTTCCCTCACAGCCCCTCACCCCCGCGGCCCCCAGCCTCCTCACGCCCCCCGCGCCCCTCAGCACGCCCGTCCCGCCCCCCCCAGCCCCTCTCGGCCGCCCCGACCCACTGTAGCCCCTCCCGGCCCCGCCGCTCCCCCCCCCCCGGCCGACCTGCGGCCGCCGCGGCCCGGCGCCAGCCGCTCCCCCGGAAGCGCCACGCGTGGCGTCGGCGGCCCAAGAGCGGCGGCGCTGGGAGCGGCGGGGAGAGATAGCTCCCCCTGGCGGCCGGGAGCCGCCAGGCGGCCTTGGGCTGGGGGGGACCCCAAGAACCTCCAGCTCGACCGAGGCTTTGCTTTAATCAACTAATTAATTACTCCCCAGAGGCGTTCCCCTCACTACGGTGCGCGCTGAGGAGCATGCTATGGAGAAACCACCCTCACACACCACAGGGGCAGCGACGGGGAGAGTGAGGGGATGATGACAGGAACTCACAGCCCAGGAGAGGGGTCCCCCCTGAAGGAGAGGGGTCCCCCACTCCTCTTGCGCATCACTGTGTCTGTGGGAGCTCCTGGCGGGAGCCTGCTTCGGAGGGATGGCCCCCACCTCGGGAGCAGGCAACGGGGTCACTGGTGGGGCTCCCACGCACCAGTGGACGTGCTGCAGCAGCACCGGCACCATTTATTACATGATTTAAATCCAAATACAAAATAAGGACCATGGGAAGGAGAAGAGCGTCTGACCGGGGCGGGGGGCAGCAGGACAGGACTCCCGGCAGGCCGGAAAGCCCCAGGCGAGGGTGCGGGATCCTTCCGGCCCCGCTAGCTGGAGCTGGCCTCTTCTGCCTTAAGCACCTCCGGGGGGGAAGGCTGGGGGTCCTCGCGGGCTGGGGGCATTTCATCCTGGGTCTTCACAGCTTGCGGCTTGGTCAGCGTGGTGTAGATGCCCAGGGCCTGGAGGGAACGAGAGAGCCATGGAGGAGGAGAGGAGAGGGCCAGGCCCCGCAGGGCTGCCACCTTCACCTCTCCTGGGCAAGAAACGGAGTCCCTCTGACCACACTGACCTGCGCGACCATGTTGGTGACATCGCCGGCGTTGGCGGGCAGCAGGAGGGTGTTGGAGTCTTTGGCGAGCTTGGAGAAGGCGCTCACGTACTGCTCTGCCACAGAGAGAGAGGCAGCAGCGCTGCCGTGCTGGGGAGAGAGGAGTGAGGCTCAGCAGCCAGCCACACACCAAGGGCCCCTCCGTGCCACTGTACCCCACCCGCCCCACCTGGTCACGGCCCCCAAAATGGCAAAACTCCTCGCTTGCTGCTCCTGAAGATGCCAGGGAATGTCCACGGGAAAGCCAGGTGTCCCCCGGCTGTCGTTTCACCTCCCCCAGTGCCAGCGCCAAAGCGGTGGCTGCCCCAAGGAGCTGTCGCTCACCTGCTGTGCCAGAGCAGCTGCCAGGAGCTGGATAGCCTCCGCCTTGGCCCTGGCCTTGACCAGCATGGCGTTGGCTTCTCCTGCAACGAACCACAGCAGAATACGCGTTAGAACTGCAACAAAGCGCTTACAAGGAGCAAATCAGGAGAGTTTCAAGGAGCAAATCAAGATGATTTCATGCACGCGAAGCCCCCTCTTCCCAACAGCAGCATGGCGATACTCCTGCCACACACCTCCTGCTGCCCCAGGCTGCGGTGCAGCAACACAAGCTGGAACTCAGCCCAAGGGCCCCAGCAGGGAAGGATCAGCATGTCTGAGGAAGCCTGGCCTGCAAACAGTGATGCAGTCTCTCCCCAGGAGCACCACCCCTCAGTGCAGAGGGCTATGGATCCCCCAGGCCCCACATGTTCTATCCCAAGGCACTACCAGCAGCTTTGTTGATTTGTTCGGCCTTCTCAGCTTCTGACGCCAGGATCTGGGCCTGTTTCTGCCCCTCAGCCACGTTGATAGCCGATTCCCGCGTCCCCTCTGACTCCAGCACTGTCGCCCGCTTCCGTCGCTCTGCCTCCACCTGCAAACACAGGTCAGATGCCAGCCTGCCACGACCACGCTGCGGAAATCCCAGCCGTGGGGCAAGCGCAGCGAGGACACGCTCCTACGTCCTGCTCCTGCTTGGGCAAGCATGGCTCAGTGGAGGATGAGAACACAGCTACAAAACACTGCCTGATCCCTGGTGAGGGCTGGTTCTGCTTCTCAGGCTGCACAGCCTTCCACAGCCCCGTCTGCACCTAACCGGGCAGCCACTTCCGCCTCTTCCCCTTCCAGCCTGGAGATCTGGTGCCCGGCTTTTCTCAAGGGGAGACCTTCAGCTCTGGGATTTGCTGTCTACAGAGCTCAGTGGGGATTTTAAAGGGAGCTGGCAGGGCTTGCATGTACCAGGCAGGGGCCACCACCACCGAAATAAGGACAGGAATTATTTATTCAGCAGCTGTATGTTTGCAGCCAAAGTGCCAACGGGCTTCCCTCACTGCAGGAGGAGCCAGTGCTGCCAGCTCCGGACAGATAACAATGGCGCAACATGGAAGGGGAGACTTCCCTCTTATTCCAGACCACCCTCCCAGAGAATCAAACCTGCATCTGCATGGATTCCTTCACACGTGGGGGTACGTGTATGTCTTTGATCTCGTAGCGCAGGCATCGGATGCCCCAGCAGTCCGAGGCCTGGTTGATGGCATCCACAATGTTGGCGTTGAGGGACTCCCGCTCCTGGGAGGCACAAAAGAAACAGCAGAGAACAAAGAGGTGCTTAGCATGAGACAGGGGTCAGGAGGGAAACAGGCAGCCCACCTCATGGGCCAAGATCAGCCAGAAAAACCCATCTCCACAGGCATAAGGCAGGGTCAAGTGCTTCCCACATCTTTTGAAGGGGTCACCGTCTCCTAGGGAGGGCAGTGCCCCAAACTGAAATTGCTGGGATACAAACATCTGGCATACATCTGGATACAAACATCGTCCAGGAATGCCGACAGCTCCTGTTTCTGCCCAGCAAACGCAGCACGAGGGTTACAGCCCTCCATGAACCGCGTCAGGCAGGACATTCATCACCAGGCCTGAGCAAAAAGTCACAGACTCCAGAAACACACAGCTGGACCAGCTGGGTCTGGGCGCACGCCACCCATCACCCTTTCCAACTAACCCAGAGCAGGGTAAAAAAATAGCTCCTGTTTAAAAAAAAAAAAAAAAAGCGAAACAAGACCCATCTCCAAGGATTTGTTAGTAGGTCAACTGAAACAGAAGCCAAAAGCCCTCTAAACAAAGGGCATTTTGCTGTTAAGCATATCAGCCTGGCTGTGCAGACTGCCCAGGGTTTCGAGAGATGCTGGCAGCTCCATGATCCACCTCCCCAGCTCACCCGGAAGACTCTGTCAAGGGAGAGTTTGCCAAGTTCAGATCTCATGGTGGTCTGGGCCAGCTGGGTCACTGCATACTCAGGATCTTCCACCCCATAGCTGGCCTGCAGAGCAGAAGCAAAAAACAGAGTCAATGGCAGTGCAGAGAGGGACCTCAAAAGAGGCGGGGGGGCAAACACAGAGACAAGAAACCCACTGCAGACACCCCCGCCAAAGAAAAGTGGAGCACAGAGTTGTGATCTGCCTTCCCCTCCTCCCCCTATTCCCTGGGGAGGGATCAGGGCACTCAGCCCACCCGCCTTGCAGGGTGCAGCAAGACAGGCCGAGGCTGAAGCTCACATTGTGGGGAGAAGGGAGCCGGCAGAGCCAGGCGAGCGGTGCCCGAGGGGCTGCCAAGGCGGCCAGCTGAGCAGCACAGCACATGCAGACCGTGCTGGGAGCAGCCACGGGGCTGCAAGTTTGACTCAGGCTGAGTGCGGGTGCAGCAGGGACGGTACCTTGTAGGGGTCCATGACCCGCAGGTAGAGCACACCGTCAATCTGCAGGGTGACGTTATCTGCCAGGAGAGAACATCACATCCTGTTTACTGAAGCAGCAAAGTCAAACATGGCAACCCCCTCTCCCCTGACAGAACTAGCAGAGCTGGGCAGGATCATCCCTTTCCTTCCTGGTGTCAACAGTGTGCCAAGGAAGAGGGACTGGCTGAAACAGATCTCCTATCTAAAAGACTTTGTAAAAAGGACCTTGGCGTTCCCTAGCAAACACTGTATTTTGACGTTTCAATACACAAGAAATCTCAGGTTTCCAGATGAAAACATTTCATACTGTAGTTATCTTTGTAAATAAAGGCTTAAAGGGATAAAACAAAAACCCAAAAAGCTTAATACTAGAATTGTAACAGAGCTGTCCATTAACCTGATCTGAAATCTTTTTTACAGAAACACAAGAGATTTTTTTGTGGTTCAACACAGGAACACATCTGAAAAATGGGTTCCTGCCCACGTGCAACCCCGCAAGAAGGGGCAGCCGCAACCCCGAGAGGGCAGATGGGACCTCCTGGGGTTCTACCGCTCAGAGCACCAGGAGCATAGCCAAGCCCATGTCCCCATGGACAGGGCTGAGTGCAGGAGCCTGGGATATTTCCACTCCTCCCACGCTGTCCCTTGCTCACCCCAGACGCAGCAGAAGGAAAGGAGCAGGACGCAGAAGCTGTTCCTCACCTAGGGTGACAGCTGACTGCTCTGGGACGTTAATGACGATTTCTTTGAGACTCTGCACATAACGAATCCGATCCAGCAGAGGGATGAGGAAGTTCAAACCCTGGGAAAAGGGCAGAATTAGATGGCTGAGCCCTCTAATCTGGGGTTTTCCCCACAGAGTGCTCAGCCAGACTAGAGAGAGCTGTGCAAACAAAGCCCAAGTACGCTACATGCTGCAGATGTTGCAGGCAGAGCAAACATGCTTTACACATGGTGGGAATTTAGGTTTCTTTGTGCTTTTAACACCCCACCAAGGGAAACTGGTCTACAGACCGTCAAAAGGATTGCAATCTGCAAGAAGCAGCACACAACCCCCTGCATCCTCGCACAAAGGACGCGCCTCGCTACAGCTTTAGGAACCTGCTGAACCCAGAAGGGGAGAAAAGCGTCTCCTTACAGGCTCAAGGATTCGGTGGAACTTGCCCATCCTCTCCACCACCCAAGCCTCCTGCTGAGGCACAAAGAGCACCCCGATGTTCACAGGCAGGCCGGAGTTCAAGCGGTGCGGTGCTGGGGCCAGCCATGCTGAACGCTTCACCTGCTGGGAGCGCTGGAGAAAGGGAAAGGAATGGGACTGAGACCTGCTGCTGGCACCTCAGAGCCTAGCACCATCCCTGACTCTCCCATCTGGGATTGCTGCTTGCAGCCCCAATACACCAAGGTGGGAAACAGCTCTGATGCCCCTAACAAGCTGATGCTGTGAGGGGACACGGGCTGTCCCCAAAGGGATGAGACCTGGGCCCCAGGGCCACCGAGAGTGTCAGGGCTTTCCCCGCAGGTGTAGGGGGGCCTATCCCCGTGCTGGAGCTTTCTCCATGTCTCCCCTTCCCTCACATCTCCACTGCAGGGGAAAGCCTCCCTGACACTGTAACAGGAAGGAAGGTGTGTGTGGGGGTCTCCTGCCCCACTCAGCCTCCTGTAACCTGGTCAGACCCGTTCCTCCCACCTGTCACTCCCAAGCCACCCCCCTTCAACAGCCTGTCTCTCCCCAGCTCTAGCCGGCTCCTGGGCCCTCCCCAAGGACCTGTTTCCCCCGGAGCACTCCCTCACCCTCCTCCCCACAGCCCCTCACTCCCACAGTTCTCCTCACCACCTCCCACGCCCAGCTTCCTCCAGCCTCCTCACTAACTGCCCCCACATCACAACCCACCTCTCAGGCCTCCACAGCCCCCCACGTGCTTTTCTCTTACAACCCTTTCCCTCCCAGCTCCCTCCAGCCCCACTCGCCCCAAACCCGGCCCCGTCAGTTCACATCACCGCTTCCCACAGCCGGCTTCCCCCGGTCCCTCAGTACCTCCCCTCCACTAACACCCCCCAGCCCCCTCAGTCCCCCCACACCCATTTGCCCCCAGACCTCTTCTGCACCCCCTCCGCACACCAATGCCCCTGTCCCTGCCCAGCTGCCCCCAGCCGAGCCCCCACGACCCCAGCCCTTTCCCAGATCCCCGACACCAGCATCCTCTGCCCCCCTCCCCTCCACCCGGCCCCCCCAAGACCCCCCAGGCCCGATCCCCCCCGGTCTCCTCAGCACCCCCTCCCCCGGGCACCCTCCAGCGTGGCCCCCGAGGCCTCACCACTACTCCCCGAGGCCTCCCCCAGCCCCACCTGCAGCAGACTGAGCCCGGGCCCGGCCCGGAGCCCCGCCCGTGCCAGCATCGCTCCACCACCACCCGCCCCGCTCGGCGCTGCCGCCGCTGCCGCTCCCCCGCCGACCCGGAAGGCCTCCCGCGAGGCCCCGCCCCTTCCGGGTGCGCGCCCGGGGCGGCCCGTCCCGCCGCGGCGGCCGCTGCCCCCGGTTCCGCCCGCCCCCGGGAGCTGCAGAGTCCGGACTCGATTTCCAAACGGGCGTTTATTAAATTAGAAACAAACACGAAAAGTACCGGTACAGCCTCCCCGTCCCCGCTGGGCCACGGCGAGCGGGACCCGGGGCAACCCCCGTGTCCCGGGGGGGGGGGGGAGAACCCCGGGACGCGGTGCTGGGGGAGAGGGAAGACCCCGGTGTCGCGGGGGACCCCGGGAGCCGGCGCGGTGCGGCGGGGGGGACCGAGGTGCCGTGGGGGGAGCAGGGCCCCGTCCCCCAGCCCAGCCCAGCAGGGCCGGGGCCTCTCGGCCCCCCCGGGTAGGGGAGAGCAGGACCTCGCCCACCCCCGCGGCCCTGGCCCATCCCCGCACCCCAGGTCGGCCCGCCGGGGATGCGGGGGGAGCAACGCGGACACGGGGTGGGCTTTGGTTAAAACGATGGCCAGCCCAGGCAGCCGCCGGCGCCGGGGTCGTGCCCACCGCGGGGAGGGGGGCAGGCACACCTAGGCTGGCCTACGATGGTGTGGGGACCTGTCCCTTGCTCCCTTCCCCTCGGGGAGAGGGGCTGGGGCTCCCCGCAGCCTGAGCTGGGACCAGCAGAGACCCCAAGTCACGGGGTGATGCAGACAGGGTACAAGCAAGCTTGCTTTGTCCTTGTCCCCTGCCCCTCTCATCCCTCTGACCCACCCTGGTCTTGGCCCACAGCTGCCGAGGCTGCAGCAGGGACAGGCACTGCTCCAAACCCCTTCCCAAAGGTCCAGCCCGACTCCCTTTTGATGTTCTCTGCTGCTTCCCCTCTCCCCAGGGACTGGTGCCCAGCAAGTCTCGGCCTCTCCCAAGGCTTTTAACACAGCCCTGGCCCGGGAGCTGCACCCTGAGCGAGAGATGGGGCACTGTGACCGAGAGGTGAGTGAGTGACCCTCTATCCCACAGCCCGAGGTGTCCCCATCCCCCATCACCCTTGCAGTCCCCACAGCCCTGCCCCAACCTAGGCAGCCCCACACTGCCAAGGGCCTGATCCAGCACCGACAGGGTGGGAGGAAGAACAGCACTGCACCTCCCATCCTTTGCACAAGCCTCCTCTGCGCTCCCAGCAACAATAAATACTAATAAATACAAACTCTTCCGCCTTTTCTGCTCCCAACCCTGGGACCCGTGTGGGCAGCCACACCCAGAGCCCCCCCCCAACTCTTCACACCCCCCCGCCCCCCCGCCACCACCAGCTCCAGCCAAGTCTCCAAGCTGGGACCAGGGCTGGCAGAAGGCTTGGGCATGTCCCTGGAGCACCAGGGCTGCTCCCCAGCCCCTGCCCCTCCTGGTGAAGCCCCCGTGGTGATCCCAGCCCTGCTGCAGGGCACAGGCACAGCCTCGATGCTGGTCAGGAGGACGAGAGCGCGCGAGGGGCAATACTTCAAGGTGGTGCTTGCTTGCTGGCCCTTTACTCATCTCTCCCCAAAGTGCTGGGCTGGAAGCTCCCTGTTGGCCCTGTGGGATGGAGAAGGTCAGGGCCAGGGCGAGTAGCAAGGGTTTCTTGGCATCTCCGTGAAGGATTTCAGTTCATAGGGGATCCCCGAGTCAACCTCGATCGACTTGCGGGAGAAAAGCAGCCGGATGTCATCGTGAAGGTAGATCTTCCCCGACTTGGAGCTGTGAAACCTGAGTGGAGACAAGAACAGGGCAGAGGGACCTCAGGCTCCCAGGCAAGGGAAGGACAGCCTCGGTGGGGGGCATGATTCCCTCACCTACTTGACCCCTGGTCAAGGTAGCCACACTCCAGCCACACGCCTTCAGAGGGACAAGAGAACACTGCCCTGGGCAGGATGGCAGCTCCAACCTCCCCAAAAGAGCAGCTGGTCCCTCCTCCTCCCCAGGGCCAGGGGGTCAGGCTGCCATCTCCCCACGCTGGCCTGCAGGCTTGGGGACACATGGGAGAGGAGCCCAGGGGTGACCCTGGGGCAGGCGTCCATCCCTCCCAGCGTCCATCCCTCCCATCCATCTCTCTACCTTAGGTGCATCAGGTAGCAGAGGACCCTGCGAGGTGGGCCGGAGCCTGATGGGTCACTGGGGCCCACGGTGGCCCCTTCCTCCTCCCCCACGGGCACCAGGAAGATGCGATGGCGTAGGAAAGTCATGTGGTTGGCTGGCATGTCCTGGAAGTCGTACGTCACCAAGAACATCTTCACCACAGTCTTGTTGGGGTTAAATAAGGTCTGGGGGCAGAGCGGTCACGGGTGAGACTGGGAAAGGCACAGGAATGGATCCATAGGGCAGGGCTGGGGCATCTGGGAGCAGCATCAGTGGGCCCAAGGGTCAAGAAAGCCCCACAGCAGCCCCAGAGGGCTTAGTCTGAAGCCCACAGGTCAGTCCTTTCCACCCAGCTCCACTTACGTGCTCCATCCCATCCTCACTGCACATACATGCTCTCCTGCCAAGACCCCACCCCTCCCCACCAACCTCTTCCTCCCCTGCATTTCCCATCGCCTTGTCTCCCTGCCAGCACCCTGGGGACCCTGTGCTCCCCTCTGCTGTGCTGGCTTGGTGGCCATGTACCTCCGCACATGCTTTCTGGCTGCTGCCCTGCCAAACAACGTAATGGAGCATATCCACCCTGGGGGGCAACCGGAGCCTACCAGGTCCTCTCCCCATGGTACTGACGGAGGCCAGGGGACAGATGACTCACCACTTGGATGGTTCCAGCTTTGGGGACACTGTAACCCTTCTTTCCCAAGGCCTCCAAGTCAATCACTCCCTGGGGCAAAAGAAACAGCACATGAGAGAGCGAAAGCCCGCAGAGAGCCCAGCTGGGGCCCAGAGCCCCCTCGGCAGGAACGACTGGCACAAGGCAGCATGAAGACACCCAGCTCAGTCCCTCTCCAGACTGGGGGACGAATAAGCAGTGACATAGAGGTGACGGCAAAGCAACAGTCATGAGACAGCTGGGCAGCAGCCTGCCTGTTTATATGCTTGCAAGGTTTCCCTCTTCTTTCCCTCTTTCTTTTTTGGGTTAAAACCTGCTCCTGGCACAGCTAGCTGTCTCCTCAGATAGGTGGTTGCTCCAGCCACACTCTCTGGAAAGAGACAGCCCCAGGATGCAGTGCCTGGGTACAGTCCCCACTCACCTCCCCCACGGACCCAGCCCTCCCTCATCCGCGTACCAGGAAAGGCGAGGGCGCGTTATGTTCGGAGATGTCGAAATAGGTGACGTCAACGGGCAGGGTAGCGTGCTGGGGGCAGTAGGAGCCGCTGGCACCAATCTCTGCCGTGAACCCCTCAATCCTCCCTGACGGTGCAAAGCGCCCTTTCAGGATGGACTCCTGAGAGAGGACGGAAGTGTTAGGGACCTTCAAACACCAGTCTGGCCTCTCACCTCGAAGCTGCGGGTGAGATCAACCCCATCTCCACCGCAACCACATGCCTGCTTGTCCTTGTGTGTCTCCCGGCTTTCTGGAGACCACCTGTGACAGGCCGTCTGCTTGCTCCAAAACAGACCCATCCTGAATTGGTGGGCTAAAACCAGCCATTTAACACAGATAAGCAGTGAGAGCGCCTCAGCTCGGCCCTGCAGCAGCCATCTCAGCATGGTCCAGGGTCCTAGCGTATCACCCAGGGACCTGCTGGCTGAGACATCCTGTTTGTGGCTGGTGACTGTGTGACATGGCCACGGCATACCAGGCCAGCCAAGCCCCATGCCGGGGATCCTGTCAGGTTCAGCCTCTCACATCCATCACCAGCCCAGCCTTGAGCCCCAAGGACCCACCTCCCTCCGTGGCAGATGGGCACCATTACCTCAAAGTTGCCCAGCAGAGCATGGCTGATGGTGGTGGTGGCCCAGGGTGCTGTGGAGGACCTCGTACCCCTCCGGAGGCTGCTCCGGAGATGTCGCCTTTGAGAGAGGAGAGAAGATTGGTGTCGGATTGGAGAGCATGCAGCCCTGAGCTACCCTCTCGAGGTCCCCCTGTCCCTTTCTTTGGTGGAAGTTGAACCCAGTTTCCAGGGGCAGAAGAAACCTCCCTCCACCCCACAGCCTGGGATCTTCTGGAGAGGAGACACCTGGGGCAGGGAGGGGACCCAACTTGACCCTCCCACAGGGCTGCAGGGTGCTGGGCACCCCGAGCCCCGACATCCATCCCGTGGGGCTGCTAGGACACTCACGATTTGAGGCGCAGCCCGCTTTTCAGCCTCCTCCCGACCGCAGTGCAATCCGCAGACCTCTGGAGGGGACACGATATAGAGAACCATGTTAGGGCAGCAACCGGGGACTGCATACCCCCAGGAGGTGCTATCGCCCCTTGCCCTCCCCCACAAGGGTCCCAGCAGATTGGAGAGGCTCCCATCCATGGGGAGCCATCAGCGGCCTCTGCAGGGACAGCTAGCAGGGCAGTGTGAGGGCTGTGGAGTCTGGTGGAGATGTGGGGCTGCCCAAACCCCAAAATGGTTCTGCTGGCGATGAGGGTGTTGGTACCCAAGCCAAGGGTGCAGCACACAGCTCCCATCTTGCAAAGCACATCTCAGGACCAGCCCCAGGGACAAGACACCCACAGACGGAGCCATGCACCAACACCCCCTTGCACCTTCCAAGGAAGAGTAACACGTACGATGAAGCTCCCCGACCAGCCTGGGAAAAGTCCCGTCCCCTGGTGATTCATGCAAAGTCTTCAGTAGTGCTGTTGGGCAGAGTGGCATGCTGCCTGCCCCTGCCCACAGCCAGGCTCCTACAGCTGTAGGATGGGTGGTTATAGCCAGGGCCACACTGCAGCCTCCTTTTAAAGATGTCACCTTTTCAGGGGTTTTCCCTTCTGGAAGCCACACAAAGAGCAGCACAACACAAAGGGATGATGGAGCTGGCTGGCATGACCGGACGGGAAAACCCAGGGAAGCTGCTGGAGGGCTTCACTCTGCAAGGGCAGGGCTGGGGGCAGCCAGGCTGGGGGACAGTCACCAAAAAGGGCACATGGGCAGGGATGGAGCTGTGCCCCACAGACAGTGTGTCCTGGCTCCGAGCAGCAAAAAGCCAGGGCAGCTCTGCCGTCAGTCCCTGCAGGTCCCTGCACCATGGGATGCCCCAGGGAAAGAGGAATGTGCCAGCTCTGGCATGAGCCTGTTGCAGTCTCAGCTGGCAGAACATGGTGAAGGCAGGGAGCTGGCCAGGAGGGGTTAGTAAGCAGGGAGAAATCACAGACAGCTTCTGAGCTGCCAGGGTGGTTGCAAACCTCTGGGGTCTGCCTCATTTCTGAGTTTGTTGCACCCTGGGGACATGCCACAGGCACTCCAGAATTGCAGAAAAGCCAGTGGCATCTCTGCACACAGCACTGGAGCTCCCACTCCCTGACACCAAACCATTGCCCTGATGGATATCACGGCTAGGGACTCAAGCCATCCCATCCCTCTGCCTTCCTCCTCATCAGGCAGGCAGAAGACAGACAGTCTCCCAAGCCTGCCAGTAAGTCTGGCTTAACATGAAGTTGTCAGATACTGCGTGTGGCCCCACGCCACATGTCCAACTCTCACTGTCACAGGCAGGTCATGTCGTGTCCGAGCAAGGCTCTCCAGGCTAAAGAGCTGGTTGCAAGTAGAGGATCCAGTGACTAAAAGGTGTCAAGAGTCGGTGACAGCCTATAGACCATGTGTCCTGGGGCTGGCTGTCAGCCACTGTCCTGCTCACACCGGTGCTGTGGCACTGGGACAGGACAGGATGCTGTGCCACGATGGGCCTCATCGCCCACAAGGACAGACCTGAGCTGTGGGTGTCCCCGGGCCATGCCCTGCCTCCCCTACACGAGCGATGCTCACCTTGGCTGTGGGAAGCAGGTGATTCCAGAACGGGGCCGCCTTGGCATCAGTGCTGCGGCAGGCCGTGGGCACTGGATGGCATGGCAGGACCCTCTTCTTCCTTGCCGGCGGGGACAGGCTCTCATCCTCAGAGCAGGAGTCGGCCACAACCTCACCAGCAGGCAGCAGCTTCCTTTTGGCCGGGCAGCTGCTGCTGCCGAGCTGGCTGCTCCCACAGGGTGTCTTCTCCAGAGAGCTCAGGTTGCTGGGCTCGGGGCTGAGCGCTGTCTGTGGAGCTAGGGGCTCCTTGCACCCGTTGGCCACCACTGGCCATTCCTCTTCTCCACTAGCCCTGCTGCTGTGAGCTGGGCTGCTCCCTGGCTTCTCTCTCTTCCCACTAGAGTCCAACTGGGCTGTTTGTGCAATATTGTGCAAATCACGGTGAAGTAAGTTGTGGCCACTTGCCTGCTCCCCATTCTCCCCGTAGTCTGTGGGCTGATTCCCCGATGAGACAGGGCAACCGTCTCTCATGTGCAAAGTACTGCAAGCAATGTGCTGGGCCCAGGAGGAGGAGGAGACATCCTGCGACCTGTCCTCTCTGCTGGCCTTGGGGCTGTGGCTAGGGCCGCCTTCACACCGGTGCTCCACCACCCGCAGCCCGCTGTGGGAGAAGTGCTGAGCAGAGCCGCACAGGGATAGCTCCTCCACCAGTAGACCATCCTCAAAGGTATCATCATCATCCAGGGAGGCCTGCCCAAGGCCTCCGTCGTGCTTGCAGTCCACCCCACCACCACCCCAGTGAGTTCGTTTGGGATCTCGCCCCCCCTCCGGAGTTCGCTGCTCGGGATAACCCCTCTTGACAGCTGGCCAGCTGCCTGCCCGCTGCTCCGTGCTCTCAGAGGAGCTGGAGAGATGCGAGAAGATGGAGACCTGGTAAACCTTCTGGCGCTTGATCTCTGTCTCGTTGTAGCCCATGAGGATGCCATGGTGGGTGCAGCGCTGCGAGGAAGGCTCCAAGGGCGCCTCTCCACTGGGCCGGGACAGGCTGGGGTCCGTGCCGTGCTCCGGGGGCAGGGACGTCTCCGTGTGGATATGCCGCATGGAGCCTTACTTGCCTAGACCGCGAGCGGAGCCAGAGTCAGAACAGCCCATGCAGCAGCAGGAGGGGGACCATGAAGTTCCACAGGTTAAGGTGCAAGGGCAGGGGTTGGGAACTGGACCCCTCCTCGCTTAGGTTGTCTGGGTGAGCCCTCTGCTACGGGGTGCACTGCAGCACAGCATCTGGAAAGAGAGAGCAGGAGGATGGAGATCAGCCCGAGATCCCTGTCCTCATCCAGGCTATTAGCTGCAGCTCCCCATACAGCCCCACTCAAACCTCCCTCTCCGGGGACGGGAAGAGGAACCAGGCTGGTGTTGCTCTCTGGAGAACGCTGTGGCATCACCCACCTGCAGGATCAGCACTTCCTTCCCGGCCTGGGCGCAGAGAGGAGTCTCCAGCCGGGCTGCAGGCTACTGGGGACAAGTCTGGACAAGTGGGGAAAAGGGGGCCTGCCCTCTGCCAGGGACTTGATGTGCTTGCACTGTTCTGGAGCGCAGGAGTCAGGCAGGTCAGACCAGTCCCAGGGGCTCAGGCCTGCAATCACCCCTTTGGGCAACAGCAACGAGATCTCCCAGCGCTCGCCAAGACCTGCCGCAGCCGCATGCGCTGAATGAGGCAGGGCTGGTGCCCTACGCTGCCAGCCCCATGGCAGGGACATAAACCTGGCTGGGCAGCCTGGCGAATTCCCTAACATCACAGCTCTGCCAGCTTGGACCAGAGACCTCCACCACCTCAGTTAGCAGCTGGGTGGTACCAGGGGCTGCAGAGCCCACCATGGGCTCCTGCACCATCCACCCACCCCTGCCTGCCCCAAGGGCGTGACCTCCTCCGTGCTGCATGGCCCCTCACTTTTGATTTTCAGCCCCATTTCAGAGCTGTGAGAATCCTGGCCATGAGTTTTTGTGGCGTGATAAATACTGAAATGGCTGCAAGAGCTGAGAAGATGGAGGAAAAGTCACCAGCAGGCTGAGGAGCTCCAGAGCCTTACAAACTGCCTGTGCCTGGCAGCTCTACCCTTTGCCTGTCCCCACAGCTCTGCCTGCTCTTGTGGAGCAAAGGCTTAGGGACAGGCGTGCAATAGGATAATTAGTTCTTTAAGTGGGTCAAGGCTATCCGCAGAGTGAGGCTGCATGTGGTATTATGACCCCTGCCATGATGGGGATGGGAAAGTGGCAGGCCAGGGTGGCTGAGCCCAGGGATTTTGTTTAAAAGGAGTGATGAAAGGTATAACCATACACCAGCACATGCTGGAGGCTGACCAGCTGAAAAGGAGCTTTGCAGAAAAGACACTGGGAAACCTGGTGGACACACAAGTTGACCATGAGCCAGCAATGTGCCCTTGCCACAAAGAAAACCAACAGTATCCTGGGCTGCATTAGGTACAGTATTGCCAGCAGGTTGAGGGAGGTGATCCTTCCTCTCTGCTCAGCACTGGTGAGGCCACACCTGAGAGAGCTCAGCAAAGGGCCACTAAGATAATTAAGGGACTGGAGCATCTCTCCTATGAAGAAAGGCTGGGAGAGCTGGGACTGTTCAGCCTGGAGAAGAGAAGGCTCAGGAGGATCTTATCAATGTATATAAATACCTGAAGGGAGGGTACAAAGAAGATGGAGCCAGACTCTTTCCAGTGGTGTCCAGTGATAGGACAAGAGGCAATGGGCAAAAATTGGAACACAGGAGGTTCTGTCTGAACATCAGGAAACACTTTTTTACTGGGAGGGTGACCAAGCACAGGAACAGGTTACCTAGAGAGGTTGTGGAGTCTCCATCCCTGGAGATATTCAAAAGCTGTCTGGACACAGTCCTGGGCAATGGCTCTAGGTGACCCTTACTGAGCAGAGGGGTTGGACAAGATGACCTCCAGAGGTCCCTGCCAACCTCAACCCCTCTGTGTAACCTGCCATGCTGCAGCCTGTCCTGGCTGCCCCCTACACTCACCTCTCTGCAGCAGAACCCCGCTTTGCTCCAGAGTAACGTCCCGGTCCAGCAGTAGGCAGTCGTTGGCACAACTAGCTGAAGACACCTGCCAGCCAGGCACCTCCCAGGAGTGGTGTGGCTGCTGTGGAATGGCTCCCACCATCACGGTGTGCCTCCGAACCTCTGCACCGTCCTTCCCAGCTTTTTAGTCTGCACAGTGGCTCTGAGGGGAAGGAAAAGGGAAGATGCAGGGCTGGAGTGATTCAGATGCTTTCCAGGAGAAGGGCATTAGGGTACTGCCTGCCTGTGGGGTCACACAGGCAGAGAAGGCAGCATCAAGGCTCAGCCCCTCCCAACCTCCCAAACCCAAAGGCCACATACATCTCAGCCATCTCAGGCAGTGCTATCACCTTGATTTCCATTTAAACCACAAATACTTTAAGCTAAGCTGTGAACTCTCATATCTGGCTCATACCTTACATCCCTTTTGCATGTGTTCCTGTATGAAAACCTGTGCGTATGAACAGACCCCCGCTTTTTTCTGGTGACCATTTCATGTCTTGCTTTCCAAGACACTGCAGATCACCAGCAACCTTTGGGCCTCCAGCTAGCCACTGGCGTCATGTCCACCTCCTGCCCCTTTCACCCACAGCACAGGACACTTTCTGGCCCTACAGGCAAGGATAAAAGCTTGCAATTGTTTTTTTCCAACAAGAGATGACTGGCAGGGAAGGAAGAAACCAGGAGCCTGACAGCCCTGAGCAATGATGGCCCCCCACCAGCTTCTCCCAGCACAAAGACAGGAGTCCTTTCATGTGCACAGCACTCACCTGCTCAGATGTACCCTTGATGCACGACAGAGATTTGCAGATGCAACACAGCTCCCCTGCAGTCATAATCCACCGGCACTGCAGCTTTGATGCCTGGAAGGGGGCAAGGAGGAGTGTCAGCCTGGGCAGCAGCTCGTAGTGCAACACCTTCAGAGTAGGCAGGAGCCTTTGGGCACCTCCACCCTCAAGCCTCTGTGGCAGGGGCAGCCCGAAAGCTTTGCTGGCCCAGGAACCTCTGAGTGAAGGAGGAAATGCTGCCCACCCCTGGGGACCATGCCCTCCCTACCTCCCTCCCCATGCAGTCCTCAGCTGGGGGCCCACTGCAGCGGCCATCCAGAGGCAAGCTGCCGTCTGTCCCACTGGACATCCCACCCGTGAGCACTGTTCTGAATCTGGAAAGAGCAGGGCCAGACAGATGAACAAAATCCCTGAAGGGATGCTCACAGGCACCGAACACCCAAGTGCACCCCCTTTCTGGCACCCTGGTCCGGCAAGTTCTGCATCCCATCATCTTGCAGGTGGGAAGTCAGTTTCAGCAGGTAACTCACTGTGCTTGCTGCCTGACCTTGCCTGCCCCAGGAAACAGGCTGTTCTTCATCACATTTCCAGTAAGATTTGTAATTAACAGGCAGTCATGGCCAGTCCCCGAGAGCTGGCCAGCCCAAAAGCCACCACCAGCCACCAGCCAGAACAGAGATACAATACACCAGCTCCCAAGGAGCACTTGCAGCAAGGCAAATCAATGCCGCAGCAGCATAACAAACCTCTGGTCCAAAACCTCAACAAAAGCTCTTTGTAAAGATCAGTTCCTCCTGGCACCCCACATGGGGCCTGCACCAAGGCAGGAAGAAAAGCAAGTGAATGCCCGCAGGTGTAGGCGGACGCTGAGGTGGTAACACACTGTGCTCTGCCTGCCTGAAAGGTTGCTGCTTCCCTCCTCCACCCCTGGGGGAGATTTGTATGTACCACAACTTGCATGGCACAGTCAGCTGCTGGGAAGCAAAATCAGCAACAAGCACCAAGAGTCAGCACAGTGCAGCGGGAGAAAGCCACATCCTTCCTGCATGTATCCATGCTGGGACAAATATGCAGTTTTACCTGCATCCTTTCTTTCTCTTTCCTGTGTCCCTCTATAGTCACAGCCCTTTGCTCCCCAGCGGCAGCTGCCTTTCGGGGCAATGGGTCCATCAGGAGAGGCTGACATGCCGACACCACAAATCCATCCCAGCCAAGACCTCAACACCAGTCAACAGGTGATGCCAGCACTAGCCAGTAGCGCACACACCAAGCACGAGGGGCTGCACCATGTTTTGACAGCCCAGACACTCTTTCCTGAAGCATCATGGTGGGAAATACCAGGATTCCCCAGCCCACCCCAAAAGTATCTCCAAGTACACCTTGGGACCTCCTTGTACATCCCCCTGGATGGCTGCCCAGCAGCCTGGGATGGGGAGCAGCTGGAGCACAGCACTGCTCCTCACCCTCCTGCAAGGCACTGTGGCCAAGGGAGATGTTGGGGTTTCTCTTGGCTGTGTTTAGCTCTGCCTCCCAGGGCAGCTCCTCCCCGCTCAGAGCCCAGCCAGCTTGCAGCAGGGCTCAGCCTCCTACAGCACCAAGCAGGAGCCCACCGCCCCCCTAGAGAGCCAGAGAGCAACACAGGGACCCCGGCACCCTAAGCAGGGATGGGGAGACAGCACCTGGTCACCTCTCTCTTCTCCTCCCCTTCAGCCAAGTGTCTCCAGAGCCCTACTTCTGGCCACCCAGATGGAACAGGTCCAGGTCCTCACCAGCTCAGCTGAGCAGCACAGGTACCATGGATGCAGCACATGAGGCTCCATCTGCCCCTCCTAAGCCCAAGTGACAGTGATTTTGCCGATGTTTCAGCCTGTGCTGGTGCTCTGACTTTAAGACAGGACTTAAAGGGCTTTGCCTGTTGGAGGAAGCCCAACCAGAGCTCCTACTCTCTGCCCTGCTCCTGCCAAGCTCCCAGGCCCCCTTGATGCTCAGAAGACAGGAGGGGCCCTGTGGTTTTTCCAGGGTCTCCCAGCACCTGGGTCCAGACCTATGCAGGCACAGCTTTCCTCTCTTCCTCCAACCCGGCAAGGCCTGCGGAAGGGCGCTACGCTTCAACAGCTACGAAATACCCGGTGCCAAAGGACCTGCAGGGAAGGAGCGTGTCCCAGGTCCTGGGGCAGAGACACTGTGTTCCCTGGGCTCACTGAGCCACCAAACCCTGATGTGGCATGACACAGCCAAGCTTGGGGTGGGTCAGGAACCTGGCTTACCTGCTGGTTTCATTCCTATTAACACATCCAGGGGGAACCCAGGATTAACAGACCGTGGTCTCAGTCCGGTGGCAACAGAGCAGGATGGCGGGTGAGGAAGGGTCCCTGGCTGAGCAATGCAGCAGCTGTACCGCATGCCAGGCTGCAGACTGCAAAAGGGTCTGTTGCTGTTTTAACAGTACTGTACCAGCCAGAAAGGAAGCAGGACGGGTGCTGGGGCAGCTCTGCCAGGCAGGGGGGCATCTGTCATAGGGCAGGACCAGCAGAGCCCTTGGAAAGGGGAGCCTGGCAGGGCTGGCAGCACAGCACTGGTACAAGGAGGAGAGCAAGAGCTCTGCCCAAAGGGGGCACGCTCACCCAGCGGGGATCAATGCGGCTTCCCAGAGCAGCACTGCCAGCGAGTGAAGGGAACACACGGCCGGTGGACAAGAGGCTTTGGTCTGGGCATTGCTGCCTGGGGCAGAGAGCCATGCCCAGGGGCTGGTAGGGCCAAGTGGGGTCCTTGCACCATTTAGACCACAAAAAAACCCAAACCAACCCCAAACTGGCTTTTGCTGCCTTCCTCCCTCCTGCTCCCTCTCCTGGGAAGTGCTGAGGAGACCTTCGCAGCCTCACTGGGTGTGAAGCAGGAACCATGCAGTGAGGAAAGAGAGGGGCTGTCATTACAAAAGGGCAAATAATCATCCTCGGTAGGAACTGCTAGAAACAGACTGCCTGGAGGATAAATTGCAGCTCTGTTGGTCCTATCTGAACTCTAGGAGAAGGAAGGAAATCTAACGAGTGCAAGTGCAAACCCAGAAGCTTCCTGGCACAGGCTAAAAGCAGAGCTTGAGAAGCGCCAGCAGGCAGAAAGTTTCCATCACAACCCTGAAGGACGGCAGCGCTAGCAGCAATGCTGCCACCAGAGAAGGGTTTCTCCACAGCCTGACAGATCAGGCATACCACCGTCAGGAGAGAGACAGACGCGTGAGTCTGGGGACCACCTCCAGCATTGTCCATAGGAAAGCTGGCAATCCTGGAGAGAAGCTGGTTGGAGAGATGCTAGAGGAGCAAACTATGCCTGAAGGGAAAGACGACCAGCATGGACATGGCTCTGGCACTCCCCTGGGATTCAGGTTGGGGAGGAAGAAGCTCACACTTGGTGGAAACAAGGGAGAGGGAGAGAGGGAGGGAGGGAGCATCCTTGCCCCACTGCAAGGGCAAGTGCTGCTCTCAGGGGTCCTCAGGAGGCCTCCTGCCGTGACAGATTTATGCAGCCGCTGAGCCTCGCTCAGTGCTGGCCCCTGTGCTGATAATGGGGAGGAAGCCTGAGCCCAGAGGGGAAGGATGGGGCCAGAGGCAGTACCCATGTTACGAGTGTGAGCTCCTAGAAACCACCAGAGACAGCTTCTGCAGAGACAGACCCAACACCTCCCTCTGCCCCGCAGCACCCCTGTTTGCGAGGTGCTGCAGCTGCCCTTCCTCCCAGCCCACAGGAAGGAACACTGATGGGGTGCAAAAGCCCCTGGGGACAGAGCAGCCCTCTCTGCAGGACACCTTGCTGGGGCTCCAGGCTGCAGCAGGCTCTTGAGGGGCTGAGATCTGCCCAGCAATGTGCGGTGCCTCCCCAACCCCAGACCCACGCACAGGTGCTGCAGGGACTGAGCCCTTCCGCTCAGCCGAGCCAGGATAACACAATGAAATCCCTCCCGGGAGCTCAGGGAGCCAGAGCAGAGCTCCCGGCCTGGGGGCTTACCCCTGCTCCCTCTGATGCCCCATGTCTTGGCATGGATCGCCTCCGCACACCTTGCCGGGGTGCCTCGCCTGCAGGCAGCGATGCTGACAATAGCCTGCAGCTGGGAAGGGGGGCTCGCAGGGTCTGCAGGCAGATCTTACTATGCAACAGCCACCTGTGTATGGCTTTCTCCCACGTCCAACCCCCCCACCAGCCTCCCCTCCATGCACGGCTGCCCCTCTCCCCAGGAAAGCGCAGTCAAAGAATGAAAAGCAGCTTAAAATCCGGCAGGACAATCGGGCAGCTCTCCAAAGCCGGCAGCACCCCCTGCCCACCCAGCACCAGCAGGCTCAAACCTCAGCGATACAGCCCACGGCCGCCCAGCTCCAGCGTTCGACCAGGAGCCCAGGAAACCTGCAGCAGGCAGGGCAGGGAAATCCCATGCAGCAGCCGCTGATGGGGAGGACAGCCCAGGTTGAGGACAGACCTTTGTCTCTGCCTGCCTGTCTTGCTTGCTTGCTGCCGGAGGAGGAAGAGGGGGGCGGTGGGGGACAGCGAGCAAAGATAACACCCCTAGGAGGGATGTCACAGCCACGTTAATCACTTGGAATTCCAGCCAGCGCAGACCCGGGCGCTGCAAATATGGGCAGCAAATGGAGATGCTCAAAGCTCTGAAATAATTGGATCCTTTCACAAGAGCCGAGCCCAGAATCCAGCACAGGAATTCAGTCCCCACTGGAAGTAGAGAGATCAAATACACGGAGAGGCAGGCGCAGCACAAGCAATCCTCAGCCACCGCGGTATCCGGCTCCGCAGACCCTGGCGCTGCTCTACTCTCAGGTGCCTTCTCAGCTGGACCGAGGGTGAGGGAGGACCGCAGAGGAAAGCCCGAGCCCCCAGCCCTCTGAGGAGAGGACCGGCCCCTTCCCATCCAACTTACTCCACTTGTGGCAAGGTGCAGAAACGCTGCCAATGCGAAAGAGGGTTTCGCGGAGGAAACCAGCAGCCTCGAAGCCCTGCTTGACCGGAGGAACAGCCCATGGACAGGAGACCCCTGAAGCTGGCGGCTGGCCTCTGCAGCCCCGCGAAGGAGATGCCCAGCCTGGCAGGCTTGCCAGCCCACATCACATTCCCGGCGAGACACACACACGGCACATGTAGGCTCCTGCTCGGCGCCTCAACGGCAATGAAAAGGCACAGAGGCTTCTGCCAGAAAACAAAGAGGCAGCGGCAGAGCTGGGGGTGGGGAAAACTCTCCGCTGCCCAAGAGGATCCCTGCAGAGGCAGGAGGATGCTGCTGGGCTCCACCGCAGCTACTCACCCCCGCGAGCCCCAGGTGGCACCCACTTGCCTGGCGCAGGGAGTCGGGAGGGTGGGCCAGCCCCCTGCTCCCCTCCCTGAGGCAGCGCCGGGTGGGAAGTGCTGGAGGAGGCAAGCCAGGCCCAGGACAACAGCTGTCCACAAGGGGAAAATTCCTCCGGGCTGGCTCTGCTTCGTAAAAAGCTGCGTCTCTCCACCTCGGGGTAGCTGCCGCGCACCACTGCTCCCGGGGTGAAGGCACAGCCGGCACCATGCCCGCAAGCTTTGCCACCAGGGCAATCTGCGGAGCCCAATGACATTGACCTTGCACCGGCACAGCGGCCTCAGCAGTCACCCCAGGGTGACAAAGAAAGCGCCTGCAGCAAAGGCAAGCCCCTGGCCACCCAGGCACAGGGACGTGTTGGCCAGCTCACTTCCAGTCCTCCTGTCCCTCTCTGGGGGGGTGGCCAGAGGGACAGGGACCTCAGCCACTGAATGACCACACAGACCAGCTGCTCCACTCCAGACCTCGGTGCCAACTGCAACTGCTGGAACATTTTCCACCGTTGGTGATTACGAAGTCACGTGTCTGTGCAGCCGGTCACAGGATGACCATGAGAAGGCAAATGGGTCCTGGCAGAGGGGCAGGGACCACTTCCGCTCTGCACTTGCACAATGCCTGGAGTCTCCAGCCACGGCCAGGGCACTGACATGCTGCCATGTTTCAAGTTCAATAAGGACATTTGTCCAAGGGAGGCATCCCCCAAGTCCAAGCAGGACTAGACCGTCACCATACCAACTGATGCACAAATGTTAGCATTAACAGTCCTTTTTATCTGATATCCCAAGAGAAGGAAAGATGCCCTGGGGCTGGTGTCTGCATCAGAAGCCCTGGGAACCCTATTCCTACCCCTTGAACTCAATCCCAATGGAAAGACAATTGCTCACTGGTAACCCCCATCCCGTCAGCTCCCTGTCCCAGGCCATGCACTGTGGGAAGCGTGATCTAACCATACGGCGTGAAGAGCCCAGCCCACTCTGCATCACTATGAGCAGGGTACAGAAACATGAGCTTCTGACAGGGAGCCGGGGGGGGGGGGGGTGGGGGGGAGGGGGGGGGCCTTATGCTTTGTGAGCCAGGAGAAGACAGAACAACAATCAGCGGTTGATGGGACTCCTTTTGCTCCCACCTCTGCTGTCTCCTCTCTTCTCTCTCCAGCAACCACCGCATACAGTCACAGCCCCATCCTCCCTCCTTACCGAGCCAGCTCCTTCTGTACCCCCGATGCTCTGTACCCGTCCACACTGCCTGATCACAAATGCACAACATTTCACCTTCCCCACGTCCTTTGCATGACAGCTGGGCTCTGCATCCTCACAAACATGCTCCTCTTCGCTCCCACCCAACCCCATCCTCCTTCACCATCAGATGCTGCCCTGTTACATGCACCCCCAATCATAACCCCAATGTCCCCAGCTCTTTACCCATGCTCTGTTGCGTCCTGATTGCTGCAGCTCGTACTATAACTTATGCCAGCTTCCCCTCCATCTCTGCCTGCCACCCACCTACAGACCTGCCAGCCTGAGCCTCCTTGCACCCACCCCAGTGACGAGTCCCCGACACCTATCTGGGAGAGCCACAGCAACGTCATCTTTCCCTACCTCCCCAAATGGTCACCAGGGCACTGCAGAGCAGCAGAAAAGGTCCTGGGGATGCTGCATTACCCCGAGCAGCAGCTCCGGACACAGGCAACAAAGCTATGCGTGGGAAGAGGGAGCAAGCGAAGTGTCTGCAGTGGGGAGGGCAGCAAGGATTGTGCATGCAGCATTTACCCCGTGGGAGCTGCCTGTCCCCACCGCAACGCCTCTTGCAATACACTTCCTTTTACCGTAAGAGCCCTCCAAGGGAGGTGCTTGGGCACAGGCACTCGGGCCTCTCGCTCAGTATTACCAAGCTGCAGCCTGCAGATAAGGCTGCAGCAGCTGTGGGGACATTCAGCATCTTTTCCACTCCCTGTGCTAGACATCTACGTGGCACGGGGGGAGGAGATACCACACACACATATGGCCATGCACACCCTCCCAACTCACTCCTTTGCAGCTGCAATTTAGAAAGTCTCAAGTCTAGTGCAGGCCAGAGCAGTGAGACAGGCTAGGCAGGGATTCAGGCCATAAGGGCGAGGCTTTGTACATCTTTGATTGTAAAGAGTTGGACACACCCAGGGCTACTGCAGGGAAGGAGGATTTCCACCAGGTATTCAATGCCCTGTGCCTTGTCAGGGAAAAGGGAAATCTCTCCTCCCTGTGGGACTGAAGGTGAGAGACAAACACCCTGCTGGCATTAGGAAAAGGGTGTCACAGCTGTCACCTAAACTGTTGCCCGTAATGGAGGCAAACATACAAGTGCACAGGCCCGTTTGAAGGGAAATGATGGGGTAGGAGGGACTGGCATGTCTGACTGCAGGCATACCCATACACAGGGCAGTGGGACACACAGTCCAACTCCTATTTCATCCTGTGAAACTGGCATACCTCCTGGTCCACACGCCCTGAAGCACTTGCGGGGTCCCACCGACAGCAGAGCTCTGCCCAGTGCATCCGCCACCCTCTTCACCGGGGCCGGGCTCCTGCAGGCCTGCCCAGGCTCTGAGCAAGGCATGCGGCTGGGGATGCCCTTGGGATGGAAAGGGGAATCTGCCTGGCACCTAGATGTTGCATGGAGATGGATGAAGCCAAGGCTCATCTGCTGTTTCATGTCAGGAGGAGGCCAGAGAGGACCTGCCATTGGGGCTATCTGGCAGGTGTAGCCTGCAGGGACTACAGGGCACTGGGGCACTGGCATACCAGCATCCTCCATCTTCACAGAAGAGAGAGTGAACAGGGACAGGCTCAAGATGCAGCTGCGACCCCAGACAACCCTTCTGCGCAGGACAAGAGGCCCAATGTCAGTCTCTGCAAGATGCAAAGTGCAAACTCTGCTTGCTGCCACTGTTGCAGCCCATGTTTTGCTGTGCTGCTTCTGCAGGAACACACAAAACTCAGAGACCTCAGAAACCAGCTTAACTATGGCAACTGGGTCCAAAACACCTTCAACCCTACTGGCAGCCATGTCACTGGGGACACAGATGTCCCCTAAGACCTGACCCTCCTAGGGAAACGGAACCCCTGAGAGACCTGAGAGCTCTCCATGGACTATCAGGAACCAGCTGGTCCCTGGCTGCACAGTGATTTACCCACACTGGGAACAGACCCCAGGGGCCTCTTGGCTTGGACCACCAGATCCTGCTGCTCTTGATGCGTGTGGGTGTTGTAAGAGGAATATCCAAGTAATGCAAGAGTGCCCAGAGCGGTATTAAGCAATGAGCGGACTGGTGAAGAAGGGCTCTGAGCAAGATGGTAGCCCAGCACCAGTGAGCCCAAGGGAAAGCCTGAGAGGAGCAACTTGAGAAGGGATCTGGGGACTAACACAGGCTCATGGGAATGTCCTAGACCTTGAAAACCCACATAAAAGCATGTGCGGAGCCTGGACATCCTCCCAGCCTCTGCCAGATGGGGAGGCAGACATAGCCATCACTGCGGGTCAGCTCTGCCCGGACACCATGGCTACAAGCAGGCCCCTTTGCTCCGGTTCATTACTGTTGCAGACGGGATGGGGCAAATATTGAACACCTTTTGCGCACTTACACACCAGACACAGGCTTCTGCAGCATCAGGCACCAGGGTCAAAGCTCGGCAACACAATAAATCACAGAGCGAAGTCGTTTCTGAAGACAAGGCTGATAAGGCTGCCAGCAGTCAGCCTTGCAGGAGGACAAGATCAGGAAAAGAGCAGCCATGAGAATAAAAGGCTGGCAAAGAAACAGAAAATACTGGGAGCAAGTAATTCTTTCCAGACAGTCCTTTGGGCTCATCTCAGACTCCATCTGCTCGGGTTGGTCAGGCAGCTGGAGCCTTTAAAAAGGCTACTGGTGACTTCCCCCACAACTGCCACTGTCTCTGGGACAGGCACCACAGGGAAGATAAACCTGGAGCGCTTCCAGCCAGAGGGCTGGGGGCCAGAGTCCTCCCCAGCCACCCAACGATGCCAGCACCCCCCTACAGATCACAGCTCTGCACTACCAGCAGAGCAGGGCGGATGGTTTAATGTCCCGTGCTTTACTGCCAGCCGGCTTTTTGTGCTCATGCAGGGAGGGAGTAACATGGACCTCTGGAGTGATGGCTAAGCTAGGTGGGAGCAAAGCAATGAGTTAGGCAATATTGCTAAGGCAGTGCCTCCGTCCCCCAGCACTGCTAATACCATACAGACAAGACAAACCAAGCCAGGAGAAGGGGATGGATAGAACAACTCCCTGATCCCTGCAGTTGCCTACAAGCCAGTCAGTCCAACAGGCCATGAGCTGCTACATTGCCAAGCACCCTGAGAACTGCAGAACTGGGGAACAATGGTGGTGGGAAGGGACCTCAGGGGGTTTCAGTCCAATCCTGCTCACAGGAGGGCCAATGTCAAGCAGATTGCACAGGGCTTGCCCCTGCCAAGGACTGAAGTTCTCCAAATGTGGACACTGCACCCCCTTCTCTGGGCCCTACTCCAGAGTCTAACAGCCCTTGTGGGGAAATATTTTTCCTAATATCTAATTGGAATTTCCCTTGTGCGCCATTGCTTCTTATCCTGTCCCTGGGCCCTTCCCAGAAGAGCCCAGCTTCAGCTTCTCTTCAAACCTGTAGCTGCCAGCAGCAATGAGAGCCCCCTTCACTGCCTTCTCTTTCCCAGACTGCACAAACCCACCACTCTCAGCCTCTGCCCCCCACGTGCTGCAGCACGCCAGCAGCCCCATGGCGCGGCCAGAGCTCCAGTGCATCTCTGGAGAGTGCTGGAGCCTGTTAGTCTCCATCCTGCCCAAACAAGAGTGCCAGCAGGGAGGACAAGAGGTACCCACGGCCAGCCCCAAGCAGCAGACATCTGCACACCTATGGGGATCTTGAAACAAAGAGACTCTCCTCAACATGGAGACCAGTGGGGGTAGTTTTTGTGCAAGTATTCGATCCTTGCTCTGGTTGGAAGTGATACCAACTACCTATGTCAGTGCCTGCTGCAACACACCTAGTCTATCCTGAGCTGCGAGTCCCAAGTACCTGCTCCAGGAAGTTTGGCCCTAAATATAGAGAGCTTTGGCTTCACTGCTGTGGCACCGATAGCAGGCCTACTTCCATCACACCCACAGGGACCTGCCCTCAAGAGTGATGAGCAGGACCACCAGGAGTCAAACTCCTCAGAGACCAGCTGGTCTAGATGGAGACTCAACAACCCAGAGGAGGTCCCTGGATGAGGGAAGCAGCCATCCACGAGCCCCCCCTCCAACACACCCCCAGGGTCTGTGCCAGAGCCCAGGTCACACAAGGGATTTTGGAGCCAACGACCAACCATGCCCTCAGATCTGCAGCACATCATCTCCATCCCAGCTCTCCCCCCACACTGTGTTCAATCAATCTAGCGCTATCTCTATCTGTCTCTGCTCCAGCAGGGCTCATTTATTTTTCAATCCTCTCCCTGCTCTCCCAGAGCCGATGGGAAGGTTACTGGGGAGGATCTGACCAGGACAGAGACTTCCTCAGCTGGCCTAGGGCTGCCTGCATGGGGACAGGGATCCACCCCATGCACTGGAGGCTGGGGCACCTGGTCACCACACAGCTCCCTTGCAGTACTTGTCTTCTGTCCCTCCTGGGAAAGTCTCAGCACCGAGGATGCCCCAGGCCCCTCCAGGACAGCAATATGTCCATGGCTGGAGGAAATTCGGGCAGAGTACGGGTTCAGCACGTGGCCGAGCCAGATCCCGGCCCATTCCCAAGCCACAGGCGCTGCCTCCACCTTTTAAGCCCTGCGGCTTTCCCTGCGCTCCTCCAGCACCCTCACCCCACTGCCCAGGGGACCCGGCATGGGCTGCCAGGCCCTTGGGCTCCCTTAAATCCCAGCCCTGGGAGAGCACCTGCCCTCTGCTTCCAGCTGACTCATTCCCCTGTGATTCACCCCCTCCTCCTGCTTGACTCACCCATTTCTGCCACAGCCTTGTGCACACACGCGCGCGCGTGTGTTTGTGTGCAACCCGGCCACAGTCATCGGGACACTGCCACACACTCTGCAAGGCAGCAGACGGGCAGAGAGCCTGGCCGGGCTGTGCCAAAGCCCTCGTCTCCAGCAGCACCCAGCAGCAGGAGGGGCAGAGATGACGCCGCTGGCTCAAGTCCACGGCTGGGAGACGGGGCAGAAAGGCAGGCCGGGAGCACTGCCATGTGCCAGCACTGCAGAGATAAGGAGCGATGCTGGGGGAGGGCCTCCTCCGGGCTCCAAGGCTGCCTTCCAGGCAAACCTGTTCGCTTTATCAGTCCTCTGGCAGCCTGACCCCCACCGCTGGCTGTGGGAGGGTTACCCGGAGCTGACGCAGCTCAGATCCACAGGCGAGCAATCTGCCAAATAACCTGCCTTTGGGTACAGCCAAACATGTCCCCCCTGAGGCTGTGCCTCTTCCCAGTTTGACTCTCCAGGATGGAGAGCTTCCTGGGAGCCAGAAAGGGATTTCTCCTAAGCATGGCTACGGTCACTTGGCATCAGCTAGTGCACTGCCCATGCAGGGCCCACAGGCTTGGCCAGTTCCTGAATCTGGACAGTACAAGCCACACACTTGACACCATCTATACAGGTCCTCTGTGGGCTGCTTCTCCAACTAGCAATTCCCCCAATGCTAGGGGCTGAAGCTCAGACAGGCTTTGCCCCACATCCCTTCCCTTCACCTTTCCCCCAGCACCACCCCTTCCGAGGGCTCTCCAGCTAACCTCAGCCTCCTTCTCGGAGGGGACCAGAGCAGACAGAGGCAACAAGAGGAAGACCGCACACCGCAGCTGTGCCGGAGCCCAGCAAGAGCTGCGGCGTACACCTCCCAGACGGTGAGCGGCTCTGCGTACCAGAGCACATCCATCTGCGTCAAGGAGCACACGAGAGCGCCGGCGCACACAGAAGACGCCAGTCTGCACAGCACGCCCGGTCGCAGACCTGCGCCTCTGCCTGTCATAGCTGGAGGATTCAGTTCCCATTGACTACAGGAGAAAATTACTGGGATCAGACACAGGCTCTTCTCTCTCCCTCTCCCCTCCAGAGAGGGTCAGAGTCACACTGACAAGGGGCTCCGGTCCCTTCCATCCAGGACGGCTTGGCCAGCTGCAGCATTTTGCCTACAGCCACGCAGAGGTTACTCAGGACAAGTCTTGCTGGTGCTGCAATAGGACAAGTCGGTCAAGCATCACGTCTCCAGCAGAGTCACACAGCGCCAGCTGGGTCAGGAGGCCCTGACACCCAAGAATTAAGGCCAGACTAAACCATCCTTTGGCCAGGGAGGGAGGGACAATGTTTTGGGCTGGGATGTGAGGTATTAATAGGGACAAAGAACGATTTGCTGCCAAAGCTCAGGACTGTATGTCAGAACTGCTGGCTCTCCCTGGGTTTTTACATTCCTGATCCTCACCATGTACGCACAAAGCCTTTCTCCCTTCTCAGGGCAAAGAAAACCAAGTTTTTGTCACACGGGGTCCCATGTGCTCCAGCAGCTTCCCCTGCACACCACCCTTCCTCTCATTAGGATGCTCCAGTCCCCAGGGTCCCTTCTGGGAAGGCAGGGTGGGGAGATCCATAGTGCTCACCATGTGTCATCAGCAAGGCCAAAGGCAGGGCCAACACAGGCAGTGGTCATGGTGTCACCAAGGTCATAGCACTGGGCAAGCACCTGACAAAACTTGGCAGGCACCAGCAGAACAGACCCAGCAATTTAAATGCACATGCTTAAATCAGCCTGTCACCACTGGAAAGATGGGCTTCCCTACAAGCTCTCGGAGCCCCTGAGAGAGCAGCAATAACCTACGTAAGCTCTTAGACAAGGCCGGCTCCCTGCCATAGCCACCGGTCAAAGGGGAAGACAAGGGATATGCCCTACAACCAGTCAGAGCAGACGGGGACTGCTCCGATTTGAGCCAGACCATAATGATTTCGTGACAGCCCCCCATTTGTGACTAACTGAGAGCTAACACCCCATCTGCAACACCCCCCTCTAGCCAGGCTGGGGGGAAGAGCAGAGAGGAGACAGACAAGCTGCTCTTGCTTGTGTGTGTCTCCCACACCAAGGGAATCCCTTGCAACTGCCTTGTGTTCCTCTTCTGCAGCTCAGGTGGCTAAGAAGAGTGGCAGGGCATCCCGCCAAAGTACAGTGACAAGGCCTTGCTGCCTTCAAATAGCACGTTTCAGGTCAGTAAGCTGGGAACTGTCAGCAGAGGGCTGCCAGTTTATTCACCCACCTTTATGTCAGTAGCATGCTTCTGCAGCACAGGTGATGCCAGAGGACAGGATGAGAAGAGAGGATTTTGGGCCACAACAAATGAAGACGTTCAGGCTTTCTCCACGTCGATGCTAAGCAGCAAGAAGTACACGAAGTTGACGCTTCTGCTGAAAGGGTTTCCTGGTTACAAGGACAGACACACAGAACATGACTTAGAACAGGCCATCACCAAGGTAAACAGAAGTCGCCATGGTTTCCGGGTGCCCGGAACCAAGCCTTCTGGGTTCTTCTCACAGCAGCTCTGTGCTCCCCACCGTTCTCCCCTCATGGTGCTTGAAAAAGTAGAGCAGCCTCCAGTCTCTAACTTAGGTGGTGGCTGCAGTGACCCTCATGGAGTATTCCCTGGGACCAGCTCCTAGACAGAGCCCAATGAAGCATGAGCCCTTTGTTCCAAAAATCCCATCCAAGGTCATCTGATCCAACGTGAAGACCAGATGTGGAATTTCTTTAAATGAAACCTTAGGTGGGGGAACATGCCTGTGCCAGGGGATTGAGCTGAATGGCCAAGTGCCTGATAACCCTGCCTGAAAGTTTTAAGGACTAAACCGCCTTTTCTGGTCGGTAACACAAATCCAAGTTTGCTAAAATTGGAAAGCCCACCGTGTGGTTTGCAGCTGGTGCTCACCCTTCCTGCAAGCTGGAAACCCCTATTGTCTCGGCAGCCCTGATCAGCCCCCCCACCCTCGGCAAGGGGATGCTCTTGTTGACTCAGCACATCCTGCAGCCCTCCGTACACGTCCTGGGTGGGCTGGCCAGCTGGCTCACGCTATCCGAAGCTCGAGATGGAAACTAGCTGTGTCCTCTTTCCACCTTGCTGTAGGAAGGGAAACAGAGGTTTCCGGCATCCATCCCTTCCCTAACTTCTTTTGCTGGACTCTCTGGTGCTGTGCCCCACGAGGCACCCTGAGCAGACAACATTAAGCAGAGGGGCTAGGAAAGCAGCTAGAATTGGGCTTTCCTGCTTAACTACACATGAAAGATCCAGTTTTAGCTTGGGCAGGCATTGAAAAGCCAACTTCCCTCTTCTGTCAAGGCAAAATGTGCCTGTAGGCACCTGGGACTGTCTCCTCTTTTGCATTTTGGAGAGATCCTTCCTTGCAGGCATTGCCTTTTACCCTCTGCAGCCTTCACCAGCTCAGAGCAGGTAGGAGAGGCCCAAGTGCTGGCTACACCAGTGATGCTGCAAATTCAGGTGCCATGTGTGGGGGCAGCTGCAAATGCAATATGGGGGGGGGAACAAAACCACCCAAAAATGCCACTAAGCCTACAGTCCTGGACTCCTGGCTCCCAGCCCTGTGTTCAGTTCCAGTTTTCACTCTGGTCTTAAAGCTCCCCACTAAGTTGCTCTCACTGACTTTCACAGTTTCTTTTCTCTGTGCCTCACTTCCAGCAGGGACCTCAACTGCTGCTACCTCCCAGCAAAAGGGTCTCCATGACCTTTGTAATTCAACACACTGGGAAAGGCTCAATCCATTCCCCCTATTCCTACCCCAACATAGGCCTTAAAAGCCCTCTTTGTTCCTGCTACAAACCCTATCCCACAACCCTGGCTTAACCCTTAGGGCACTGCCTCGAATAAAGAGTGCTGTGCTTCACAGAAGCAAGGCGGGTTGCAGCATCCATGGGAAGCTGGACCTACCCTCCACGTACAAAAGAGCTGTGCTGACAATCTGCTGGTGGCTTGCAGGATGCATCGGATACACGTACAGTGTATCCGATGGGGGATCAGTACGAGGTGGGGGGGAGATGTCTCTCATCATCCCCATCATCAGTACAAATTACATTAGAAAGATGTGCACATGCAGACCTTGTGCCCCACACTGCTGCAGCGACATGGGCATGGGTTGGGCTCACAACTCTTTAGTCTCTTGGTTTTGCTCTGCTTGCCTTCAGTTCAGCAGGTTTATTACAAAACACGCTCCATGCAGCAGATTTGGGGCCACAAGGATGGAAGAGGGGTGAGGAAGGAAGCAGGTGGCACCAGACACTCCCCTTGTCAGTCCTGCAAGGACTCCTCTGCTCCTTCCCCAGGTACAGCCATTGCTTCATGCCCAGGTGCAAAGCAGGGGGGATGGACAGCGAGGGATGCCATACAGTTACCTCCGCAACCAGCACGTAGGCGAGAGCGCAGTGACAGCACTCCTGATTCTTGCCTTGTCTGAGATAAGCTCGGACCCACATCCCAAACAGCAGCCCATAAATCACACGTTGAAGGAAGCAGTGCCATGGGACTGTCTGTAATCATATGCCCTGCACATGGGAATACAAAGGGGATGGAAGGCGCAGCCAGCCCTCCCTGCCCTAGTATGATCCCTGGCACAGGAGAAGGCAGTATAGAGCAAGGACTGCTTTGCAGCACCCAAAAATGCCAGCCCTGCAGCTAGGACAGAACAGAGCTGTGCTGCAGCATCCCGAAACACCAGTTCCAGGGTAGACAGGCTTGCACTGCTGTACCCCAAAACACCAGCTCTGCAGACAGGATGGGGTAGGGCTACCTTGCAACACCTCAAAATGCCATTTCCTACCAGCTGCTGTAACTTCCCCTCTGCTCCTTTCCGGTCCTGCTCCCCACCCCACAGGCCACAGGGAAACTGAGTCACGGTGTGCTGTCCCTGCCCCAAGGAAGGAGAGCAGGTGGGCAGCTCCCAGCACCAGGCACAGCATGGGGAGTAGGACAAGGGTGGTACTGACACCTCTGAAAACCCCAGCGATACAGAAAGATAAAGATACCCACATGTCCTACGCTAAGCAGCTATCCGAATTACAAACCTCCTCTGTTCCCACCTCTCTTGAAGCAGAAGTTGGCCCCACTCCACTGCTGGCCATATGGACTGCACCCAGCTCTGCTGGGCTACATCTGGCCCCGCAGACTGACCCACACGCTTTCTGGCACCAGAGGAGATGGGGACATGCAGGGCTCTGCACCAGATGCACGTAACTTAGCATGGGCCAGGGAAGAATGGTAATGCCAGATAGGAACAGGAAAAAAAAATAATTAAAGACCCAGATAAAGCATTATAAACCACAAGAGCGCCCTGGCTCCCAAAAGGCTGGTAGGGGACTGGACGCTTCCTTGAGAGCAGGACATTGCATTATTTATTTTAAAAGATTTTTTACTTTACATTCTTACTTTAAAAGATGTGTTTGAGTAAAGACTTGAGTCTCTGGTCCAGCTCTAGGAGCTGGTAAGTTTCTAGGTACTGACCTCAGCCTCTCTGTTTTCACCACACACCTCCAAAAACCCTTTTGAGGGCCTGCTTACCAGTTAAGCTTCCCAGGACCAGGTCCACAGCTGTGTTCACCCATACCTGCACCCTTTAAAATCCCTGTGTCTGGGGCAGTAGCAAATCACCACCCATCTATCTACCTTGTAGGCAGAGAAGCTAAAGATAAACAATTGTTCATTCAGGCTCCAGGTCAGACATCTCACTAATGTTATTAAAGTTACAGTTTCTTTACTGCATTTCTCAAGATCGCAATGAGGTTAAGAGCCCAGCATTGTCCAGTTCAGCTGGGCCACTGAATGGGAAAGCAGAGCTCAAGCTGCAGAAAATGCACAGCTATTATGTACTGCTCATCTGCAAATCTCTTGGCATCTTTCCCCAGGCTCGTGCCTCTTGGTTGCCGCGCTCCACCTTTCTGGGGACTCTCTGAAAACAGACCCTTTCACCCCTCCGTGGGGAAGCGTGTTCAGGTGGTATTTGCTGTTGTTGTCATGCAAAGCATAACATTATTGCCAATACCCTTGCCCCAGCTCTATCTCCCAGGACAACATAATAGTGGATTAAACTCATTATCCCCTATCACTTTATGGCACAATCTTTTCATTTCTCTGTTAACATACATCTGAGACGTATCGAGTTTCAGGCAGGCTGACTCCAAAGGAAATTCCCTGCTCTTTCCTTACAAGGATTTGCACAAGCAATACCTTTTATTTTCAGTAACAAAAAAAGCCCAAACCAAACCAACACCACCACCAACAAAAAAAAAAACAAACCAGAAAACACTCCAAAAAAACACACTTGGAAGTTCACTTAAGGACAGAATTTGACTCTTCTTTCCAGATGACCACTTTGGTCAAACCTTTCCCAGGCTCTGGAGGGCAGCATTCTCACTAGTGCTCACACTGCTGCAGCTCCATCAGCAACGTTTGGAGTCGTCTAGTAAGGAAGCTTTCAAGGGTGAGATGCCTTTTCCTTCCCAAAAGCGATCAGCACATGAACACAGGCATTTCCTGGTAAGCTGTTCCTCCTTGCTTCCAGCCTCTGCTACAGGGGTGGCCTCTGATAGCTGCCTTCCTCCGGAAACACCACTGCATTTTGCTCAGTTACTCTAACAGTATGATATTGTAGGGAAAGAGAATTAAACAGAGCTGTAATCTGTAATAAATCATTCCTACTGAGCTGCCAGGGAGATAGCTGCACAGGAGTAAGAGAGGAGCTATAAGTCTGTTTCCTCAACAAATCTAAGCCATGAAACAGCCCTTTGCTTACAAGGAACAAGCACAGCGGCAAGAGGAGCACTTTCAGGGTGGCAGATTGATGCCACCTATTTTCGTGTTCTCTCTATCCAGATTTATCACATAGCCAGGGCAGATCGTTGCAAATACCTTAAGATCCCAGACTGTCAGCCCAGGGGAGATGTTGGCAGACCAGACCCAGACAAAAAGCCTGAGAAAATTCTAGTTCCTCAAAAACCGCTCATATTTTTAGCTGTTGCTGCTCCTAGAAGATGAATTGAAAGCAAAGCTCAGACCCGCTACTTGGTGCCATAACTGCTTTATTTTGCTGGCAGCCACAGCAGAGAGGACCTCGAGAATTACCCTCTTTGTCCACCACTGGCCCAGCCATGCTAATCTCATCAGTAATGCAAACACTGGTATAGAAAGGACTGGTATAGAAAGTGACTGTACTAACCCGTCTACACTATGCTCTCTCTGCACAGCTACAGCACTGCTGACTGGCAGCAAGAAAACCCCAGTGCACACAGTCCAGGCATTTTCCCCAGGTCTGAGTTAAGCAAAGAGTTGGCTCCTGCAAGCTATTCCTTATGCATCTTCCAGACAGGGCAATCCGTACAGCACTGCTGGGCTCAACTATCTTCTCACAATTTAGGGAATGCAGGTAGAAACACCCACCGAGTTAAAGTTTCCTCTTGGTCCCAATGATCCATCATCTCTCTGCTGAAATCCCCAGCACTGCTTCCACAGCAGCAGCATTAAGGTTGCTCCTGATGTCCAAAAGGACACTGGCCATTTTTTCAGAGCAACGCTGCTCAGGATGGTGTCCCCATCTGACTACTAGCAGGTACGCATGTCCTGGACTTGCCTAGGGTGATGGCAGTAGTAAAGCGCAGCAGCACGTAACCCACACAGTACTTTCCGAACTTCAACGCCGCAGCTCAGCCAGGAGGAAATCTCTCTTGGCTGCCTCTCCCTAAATGCTTATTCCAGCACCGCCTGTCTTAACTCCTCCCCAAATCGGGAGCACAGTATGTGACCCCACTGCCTTTGGGCTTTTCTGATCCTTTGTGCTGTGCTTAGAAATGCGTAGTATGAACAGGCAAGACAGAAAAAGAGGGAGCAGCACTTCAAAGATGACATAGTTTAACTCATCGGGTCACAGCGCCCAGGAGCTGGAGTCTTGGGCAAGGATCTCAGCATGTGAGGTGCTGTACAAACGGCAAAAGAGAAAACACCCTCTGCCCTAGAAACTAGTGATTCACACCCCAATACACACGCATAATCCAGAGCCTTATCTGCTAGGTTCTGCATCCACTCCATGATATTTCATAGCACATATTGGGGCCTCAGTCCAGAGAAAAGATCAGAAACAACAGGCTGTGAAAGTGCAGTCAGAGAGAACTACGGTTTGGCTCAATGGATTCTGACCATGCTCTGCCATCATCTGTACTTGTAATATATTGTAACGCCAATTCTCGCACCAAATGCTGAAGGTCACATACGTGAAGAACAGTGCTCGAGCTGCTGATCTGAAATTGCCTTCAGTGTCAGGTACCAGCGTCTCAGCTTCTTCCTCCATGGGAAGGAAGCTCCAGCTGTCAGTGCAGAGCAAGCTGCTCCCCTCTGAAAAGGGAAGGAACCTGTTGGAAGAGGGAGGGAGGAAGCACACTGCGGTCTGCCGCAGGTGGTTTTCCCAGAGGCTCCATGCTCCAGCTTCCACCTCCTTGTTTGCTCTCCCTTGGGAACACTAGGGTCTGGAGTCCAGGGGACATTTTACAAACAAGTCTAACCTATTTGGGAGTTTTAAGATGACTGGAACAGTAGCACTGGACAGTATTGAGCAGTCTACATAGATCTTATAATCACCCTAAGTTGGAGATGGACACTATGGCAGATTGGAAATGGTGAAATGGTTTTCAGGGGAATTTCTGAGGCTTTGTACCCTCATTCCCAGCTGGATGGAGGTGTCACAGCTCAGGCGAGGATCGTTACATTTGTGAGTGCAGAGCCATTTGGGCAGCTCACAGACAGGCATCCTTTCCCCTCATGTTTCGCCTGAACATCCAAGTCCCCGATGAACTCTGGCCACAGGCACTACAGCTGTGTGTGCCACCCCATGGCAACCCCACACATCTGACCTCAGAGCAGCCTTTGAAGGTGGGGCAGGCTCCTTCCCCTCTCGTTCTGGGCTGGGTGCAGAGCTGCGGGCAAGGCATTGTAGCTCACTGAGAGCACTGACCTTTGAGAGGTGTAATGAGAGAGGTTTACAGCTCACACAGCCATCCATGTTAAGACGGGCAAGCTGTGCTTGCTGTCAGCCAGTCCCTTCCCCCTGGCTCGCACCCAGGGCTTTAGGCACATCGTGGATGACAGGTCAGGTCTCAGTCATGCTCATATTATGGCCAGGCTGGAGCTGGTTTCCTGACCCGTTCTCTCTGCACAGCGAGCAGCACAATGTTCCCTGCTTCCTTCATCAACAGGAGCCAGCTCTCTACCAGTATCTGGCAAGGGGTCTGCCCAAAGGCAGCTTCCGAAACATTTAACCTCTCCTTTACCTGCCCCAGAGTATGGTCTCAGACTGTATCAGAAGGCTCACTAGAACGTCTGGTCTCCAGAGTACAGATACCCCGGAGCAAGGCAAACTGGCTGTGCGAGGTGGACGGCACAGTACAGGGCCAGGCATCCTGGGAAGATGCAGGCATGGCTGGATCCACTTACATTATTTAACTGAGGATAAGCAGGGGCAGCAGACTGACTTGCTTTCCTCCATGGTACAGCGACAGGGCTCAGGAGACTGGTTTCCTTCTGGCTGGGCCTGCTCTGCAAGTCAAGGCTTTAAACAGAGCAGGTCTGCAAAGAGAAGCTGCCTGCCCGTTCCTCAGCAAGCAGCAAAAGAGGGGAGAAGATGGACAAAACACCCCTGGCCATCTACACCAAGGCTGCTGCCCATGGAGAACTTATCCAGATGCCAGACTGTCACACAGGAGCCCAGCAGTGCCAAGCCCATGGCATGGCTGGCACAGGGCTGCACTGAGAGCTGCACCAGGCTGCATGTTTGTCCCTGCTGCTCCTCCACCACGCACTGTGGAAAGCACAGTGCGGTGATGCTGCCAGCAGCAAGTTACCATAGCAATCCCCCCAAACATGCCCCCCTGCCTCCCTCCTTTGTCTCTGCTCCCCTAAGCCTTGCTGTCCCCTCCCCGCTGCCCCACACATAAAACCTGCTGCACAACACCCAAAAGCCTCAACATGCTCCTGAAGGGCTGTTCATCACCCCAAGGAAGGAAAGAGGGCAGAGGTGGAAGCCCACCCCACAAGCCATCATCCCCACGCACTTCACAGGGAAGGTGCCTACTCTGGACCCGAGTGCATCACACCACAACGTGCTCTGTCCCAAGGCGCAACACAGAAGAGCTGGACAGCCACACCTGGGGTGCAGAGGCCCCTCTAGCTGCACCCCATGTTGTGCTGTGGCAGGCATGCTTCAACATCGCCGCCTGTCTCACGCTGCCTGCTCCACGGTGGTGACATGCAGCCTCTGCCCAGCCCAACACGGCTGCCTGCAGATCAGAAAGTCCCATGAGCTCTTTCTACCTTGTGGCAGCACCAGATTTGATGGAAATGGAGGTCCCCGACTCGTCTTGCTGCAGCCTGGCAGGCATCTCCTAAGTCTCTGCTCTCCAGTCCCAGCCCATTTCCACTTCAGGCAGTTCTGTACTGCTGCACTGAACCTCACTGTGGCTTGAACCAGAGGCAGGATCCTGCTTCATTTCCTGTCCTAAAAACTCTTGTCTACCATTGCGACGTGCTGCTATACAGTTACCCAACCCAGCATATAAGCAGAGCTCCTCTCCCTTTCCCCTCTCCTACACAGGCACAAGATGCAAGGGGAAGACAAGGACCCTGCTGAACCACGCTTAGGTGTGATACCTGCCAATATCTTTCAATGAATGAATTTAACAGCTTAACAGAATGGATAAAAAATAACTTCCAGAAGCTCTGCTTCCCTCCCCACTCTGCCCTTCCCCAGATCCAGTAGGGCCCACCACAACCAGTTACATCACTTGAGTGTTATAGTAGAAGCTAGCAAAGCGTCGGTCCTGATCCAGGATGAGTCACAGAGCTCAGGAGACTGTGCAACTTCCTTCCAATACCATCAACCATGTCTTACACGGGCTAAAAATAAAGATGGGCCAAAACTGCAGAGCCACATCTTGCCTCAACACGAAACTTAGCAAAGTTCAGCGCTAAGCTCAGCACTGCTGAAAAATCACCTGAGAAGGTGGAAACCAAGAAGTGCAGAGAGGCTGAAAGTCTTGGGTGTACAAACAAGGGAGAGGCCGGGAAGCCTCACCCTGTGCTGGGCTGGAGGATGGTGGTGGCAGATGCCAAGCAGTCATCCAGCCGTACAGAGAGGGCCAGAGCTGTGCTCTCGTCTCACTCAGCTGTGGGCTTTGGAGTATTTCCACACCCATAGGCTTCACAAAAGACTGTTTTCTGCACCACATGCACTCGCCTGAGGCAACAGGAACCGACTACTGCAAACAGGAGGGATGCTGAATTTTTGGCAGGGAAAGACTGGAAAGCTGCAGCCTGCTTCCCACCGCACAATGTGTAAGCGCCCACAAAGCAAGGTCCACAGGGTGCTTGGTGCTAGGGCTAAAAAAAGGGGTCACACATACATCTGATATGGCTTAGACACTTTAGGTAAGTGCGGAATTCAAAGTTCTTCCTAATCCCTGGGACGCTATGCCCCAGCAAAACCTTTGCACATGAGGATACAGGACTCTCACATAGCGCTTAGCAGGGATCCACAACATCACACACAAATAGGAGCTCAGAGGGACACCGGCAATGTTTGGAAGCCTAAAATTAGCCTCAGCAGATGATCTTCTGCTCCATTCTTGGGAGCAGCAAGAACCGAACAAGGATCCAGCTGTCCCAACACTCCCATGAACAGGATCTTCGAATGCCCGACCTTCTTGCAACAGAGATAGTAGGGCAAAGAGGGGATTCCTCACATAACTCCAGTGCCAATACTCACGAGGAACCTAGGGCCCCATCTCTGAAGGGGGGGGCAGCGTTTTCTTGAGGTTTCCAGTGGAAAGAAGACCTACTCCTAGATTAGCTGGTTAGACCAGGGGGCAACGGCAGCCCACACATGCTAAGAGCAGGCTGAAGGATGTTAGGGTGACCACTTTCTGTTGAAGATACAACGTCCACTTTGCCCAGTCTTTGAATTTGCTAGCAAAGCATTCCATCTCGTTCCAACAGAGGCATTGCAAGTCTGTCCACGGGTCTCCAAGCTATACTGGCTTCAAGATTACTGCCAGCTGCACTGAACTGAACTAACATGGTTAATTCAGCTTGAATGTAAGTTCACTGATACCACCTGGGTTAGGTGATATCCTTCCCTTCCAGAGAAGATGTTCATGCTATGACCAAGTAATGAGGTACGTTGCCGCACTACACATATACAGGAGATCGTTGTCCCTGGAGGTATCAAGCTATTTGGTCAGCAAGTGGTGGGGAGAGGAAAAGTGGATCCAATATGGTGAGCCTTGTGTTAAAATGTCTCTTGTCAAAAGGCAGGGGAGCCCTGAGAGGGTGCTGTGAGCTTGGTGGACTGGGATCTGCAAGCACCTTCAGCAGAACTGAGGGCAAACCTTTTCTCTGGTCTTATCCACATAACATGCCTCTTTTCCATTGCTAAAAGAGATGTAAAGAGCCCAGCATGGAGTACGTATTAGTGATTGTCACAACGCAACTGGATAAAGGGGCTGCTCTGCTGCCACCTCATTGTGTGGTTGGGAGTCCACAGCACGCAGCACTGACATGAGCTAAGGACTTCTTCCTTCCTTTTAACTTCCCAGGTAAATCTACCCCTGGCTCACTTGCTGTGGGTACCACTTCAGCATCAGGCTGAAGGACGACATGGCCTGAGGCCCAGTCTCCAACTGTCTCTGGACTGGCCCCAAACTTCCCTGGCAGACACTTCAGAGCAAGAGCTATGCAGCCACACATCCTAAACAGCAGCTTCCCCATGTAACCTCTCCTGGGCAAATCATACCTCAGCTCCGGGGTAAGAGAAGGGCTCGGCCTACCCCCCACAGTGCTGATGAAGGCTCCCTTCCTGGTAAGAGCACACTGTGCAGGCAGTGTGGGTACTGCTGTATCCCAGGCAGGCACACAAGCATCCAGGCACAGGGATGGGGCAGGAAGCCCACAGCCATCTCAGCCCGCTGCTTACCTCAGGGCAGCAAGGGCCTGACCTTCACATTTCTTGATGGGGCAATACAAAGACTATCAGTCCTCCTGAAACCCTTTGCTTTCACTCTAAACCTCATACACCATGGCCAAGGGCCTCCTCGAGCTACAAAATCCTGGGAAAATGCAGGCAGCGCTCAGGTGGTTCTGACAGAAAGCAGGATCATGTCTGCCATGAGCTCTGGGTGAAGTCTCAGCTCTGTTCAGATGCAGGAAAATGAGGAGCAGAGACCAGCAGCTCCCATTCAGTACTGCTGGTATGCAGAAGGATGAGTGCAGCAAGCAGCACAGACTGCAAGTTCCCAAGGGCTTAAAGCGCACTGCCCTTCAGCTCCCGACAACTGTGTGCAGGGTTCAATGGTCTTAACAGCACCGGTTGTACACATCCAGGCTGCCTTCACTACACTGACAGCCAGGTGGGAGACAGGAGCATCCCGCAAGCCCAGGCTGTGGGAGATCTCACCTGGGTGACACCTACTCTACAGATCTGTCCCTATGGGCCAAGGGGAAGAGAGCACAGGGTTCCCTGGCTTCTTCACACAGCACTGGTGAAGGAACAGAAACCAGTGATGATTGAACAGGTGCTAACCTTGGTGTAGGGCTGAAGCAGATGGGAAAGGCAGCTCTCAGCTGTCAGCACCCGCAGCGTCGTCTTGGGGTTGCTTGTTCCAGCTGTCTTGGGTCACCTGGAAAGACAAGTGCACAAACACATATTCAATTCAGCTGTGAAGTATCTTGCCCACGCAAGAAGACCTTCTGAACTCTGGGCAGGCACTAATTGCTGATCCAAGCCAAGCGAGTTAGTGGCCTAAGCACAGCAGCAAGAGACCCCGAGCACCCCAGCACCTCGAAGATCCCACCACATCCCAGGGAGGTGGTGGAGTCACCCTCCCTGGAGGTATTCAAGGAACGTGTGTACGTGGCATTGTGGGACGTGGCTTGATGGGCACGGTGGTGTGTGGTGTGGTTTTTTGGGGTTCGGGTTTTTTTTGTTTTGGTTTTTTTTTTTTTTTTTTGTTAATGTTTGGACTTTATGATCTTACAGGTCTTTTCCAATCTTAGTGATTCTGTGATATCTTTTACCAGTGCTGAGGCCGCCCCTCCAGGTGCAGCACCAACTCCCTCCTGGGGTTTCAGTTGTCACCCAAGTTTTCTGCATGACTCTGGGTGGGTGAACAGCTGGTTCCCCAGAGAGGGTTACGAAGGTCATGGCCACCATCCCCCTTCCCCAGATATCAGTGGGAAGTGAAGTCCTTTCTGCACCCTCAGCTTTGTTCTTCTCCACCCACACAGCTGTACGTTGCTCCACCACACAGGCTTTGCTGGTACTCGAGTGGGTGTGCTGGCATATTGTTTAGCTGCAAGAACAGGCTCTGGCTGTGGTCCCCACAGGCCACCCGCTAAACCACCCCACGGGGACGCGAAGCCAGGGCAGGGAGGGCCAAACTCCGCTGCAGGGAGACACCGCTCCCAACAACCCAAACAGACCAAGCCAAATCCAACACTGCAGCGTTTCCCAGGCTACAACGAAGGGGGAAAACGACAACTGCTTAATAGAAATCTCTGAGATGCCTGCCAACACCATCACAAAGACGTTTAAGACTCCTCCCCGGGCTCCCAGTGCTGTAATTACAGACTACTGGAGATCACACTGTGTTAGGGGCTAGGTCCTCATGCCCAGCATGTCCTGAAAACTGAGACATCAGCCTCCCCAAAACCAGGTCTGACATTCCCCTGGCAGCAGGCACGATGAGCAAAACCTGCACAGGGGCAATCCCTGCTCCCCAGCCTGCCCTCCCGCACAGGCAACTACCCTTCGGTACCACCAGCAGCACAACCCAGCTCCAGCCAGAGCCACAGCGAGTGGGCAGCCACACTGCCAGTCCCTCAGAAGCATAGTGTTTAAATAGTGATGTGAGGAGGCACCCCCACCCTAGCTTACTGGTGCACCAGTCCTTAAAACAGTCATGAAGGCAACCAGAAAGTTTGTGCTTGATGTCACCTGCACCTACACAGCTAACAGGTCAACCTGCACCAGCATCCCAGGAGAAATGCCGCCTGGAAGCTGTACCAGCTAGTCACCAGGGCTATGTTCGAGGAGAGCTCAGAAGCAGAACAAGCCCCAAGTTAAGTGTGGCATGTGTATATGTAAATATAGATATATTTAAAACCATCCTCCACCAATTCCCTGCTCTACCACACTGTCTTTCTGAGAAGGCTCTAAAGGCTCTAAGCCTGAGAAGTGACAGGAATTGCTTTGGACATGGCTGAAGTACTGCCACCCACATACTGCTGCAGCACAGGAAGCGATGGTGATGTATCCGACAGGGACAGGTTGAAAACACTCCCTAGGAAGAATGCAATTACCCGAAATGGACTGAGGCCAGGAGATCTGGATTATCACCTCAGCTCTTGCATAAAGGGCTTTGCATCTTTCTTCACTTCCAACAAGAAGAATCGCAGGGTTGACATCAGCCCTGACCTGGGACATGGATTCGTTACTAAAAAGCACTTCCAGCTGAATCACTAACTGCACTTTTTGCAGTACACAGGACTCCTTTGAAGATTTCCCATCCAAGTATTGTTCTGCCATCAAGCTGCTTAACTGGGGGGTTGTCCAGGCCACAACACAGGCAAGTATGACTACAAACCACTGGCCGGCCCTGAAAAGGCTCTCTGAAATGCAGAGCATGTGAGCTCAGCTGCTCTTCACTCAGGATTCACAAACAGCTGAGGACACTGACAGAAACAGGGGGAAAACATGTTAACTGGCAGCTGGGCATTCACAAGGCCAAGCAAGGGAGACTACAAAAGAGAGGAGCATTGGCAGAGGGAGGATGAAGATTTGTAAGGACACTTCCCAGTCAAAGAAAGTAGTTTTTAAAGCAAACCTCAAACTTCATGAGACCAAGTTCTCTAGAGGTTATATTCACCTGGCTCACTTGCTCATGAGCAGAAGCAAAATGGAAAAACAAAGGAAGAGAGCTGGCCTGAAAACAGGCTCCAGGGAGCAGAGCTGCCAGGCGCTGTAGACAGAAGGAAGTATCAGAAACACACAACGGCATTACCAGGACGCAGGGACCCACACAACCCGCTGGAGGAAGGGGGTCCCTGGGAGCGACGTGCAGTTGAGAGGCATCAGGCAAAACCTCCCACAGAAGACTCACTACCAAGTAACCCACTACGACACCCTCCACAAGCCACCTATTAACATACAAATGGCTCCCTTCAGGATTTCTCCCATTGCCCTTCACACCTGTCCTGATTCAAACCTGACTTGTTAATTCCTCCAGCCATGGAAGCCTCCGGTAATTTCATTACAGCTCCATTGACAGTGTGCTGAGGTCACCACTTTTCTAACCAATCCTGCTTCACTTTTTCCCTTCACATCTGTCGTCACATACCTACCAACGACACATTTTCTTGTTCTGCATCTAGAAGGCGTCCTGCCTCCCAGGCACTGTGCATTTCCACACAGCACATGATGGTGCCTACCAAATCTAGAAGGGGACAAGTGTGGGCAGGCCCAGAGCAGTAAGGGCAGGTACAGGCCTCAGGAAGAGTCACAATTCATTGACTTTCAAGAGTCAGATCAGTAACAATCCCCTTGAACCACCCTCAGACTCAGAAGCAGCGCAGAAGGTCCGGGCATCTCTGCCCTCTGCTACTTAGCGCAGCTGTGCAGAAATGTGCCAGGGCAAGCAGCTGGTAGCAGACAACAAGGAGGAAGACCAGCAGCACAGATGTGCTTCTCTGCCCTCAGAGGTCCCTCGAATGCAGGGAGGAAACTTCCTTTCCTCCTCCTGCTCCACATGCTCAGAAGACCTGAAATTGCCAAGGCAACAGGGGCTGGGAAAGCTCATCACCACAGCAGAGGGAGGGTGTATGGACTGGGGACTTCATCTGCCTTGGAGGAAGCCCCCAGGAGTGAAACAGCAAACCCACCAGTAAGATTAAAATGATACATTATTCCCTAAAGTCCGTTTCTGCAGAAGGCAGATGTGAAGAACAGAGCATTGAGAGCTGCTCTGTCCAGCTTGCTGCAAAGGCAGCGGAGTGGGGGAGCCCCTCAGACAGCCATGCCTTGAATAGCGGTGTCCCCAAAGTCAGTGCAGGGTGACCCCACCAGCTTTCCTTCTGGCAGGGGGTAAGAAACCTTTCACACGGGGAACAGAAACAAGGTGAGTGGCAGAGCTGAAACCTGCCCCACTTGCAGGCTGAACCTCAGTTCACAAGCCCATCTCCCCAAGGACCACAGCTGGGGCTGGGGCAACAGGAGGGCTCTGCTGTCCCGACACATCCTGATGACCCCAGGGTCCATGAGAAGGGACGTGTTCAGGCCCCCCAAGAGTCAGCAGGAACCCCGTAAAACGTTATGGGAGCAGCTACTGCAGATCAAGTGAAGGCAGGTGCTGTCTCCTCTGCATGAGACACCGTGGCAGCAGTATCTCACTCCGATCCAAACCCTCTACCTACCTCCCTACCCACCCAGCTCTCACCGTTGCCCTGCACTCAGCACAGGCAGAGCTGCCAGAAGGCTGCAGATCCCAGCCCGCCCGATGCCCAAAGGGGCAGCTGGGCTGCGCGGGGGGGGAGCTGCATGCTGGGACATGTAGTCCCTACCAGGGCCCTGCCGCTCACTCACGCCAAGACCCACACCATGTGAATTGCTGCTGTGAAACAAGGGGGTGATGAAGCTTTACAGGATGACTTAATTCCCTCAGTCCTCAACCCCTTTCTGAAGCAGAGCCTGGCCAAAAGTAACTCTAGTACTATCACATTGGGAGTTTTCTCCCGTTTCAGCTGCCAGACCTTGTTCACCTTCTGCACAGGTTACCAAGTTTGCCGAGACTCTCCTTTGTGTCATGGTTCAACCCTATACACCCTCCACATGGTCGCAACTTCCCCTCTTTGCTAAGGCTAGCGGACACAATTCAGGCAGAGGAGGACGCTTTTTAAAAGCACAATGCTTTTTAAAAAGGCACTGAGTGAAAGTGACTTCTAAAATACCCTAAGAAACAGCACAGCATTCCTCTACCGTACACTTTCTACAGCAGCTGCAAACTCCAGGCTCCTTCTTTAAAAAATAAAAGAAGGCTGGAAACCCCAGAGATAAGTCTATGCCCCTTGTACACGTCACCAGATGGGTCACGTTCACAGTTGGGTTGCGAGCAAGCCCACAGCCCCACCGCCCATCACGGAGCCATCCCCTCTGTCTTCCCCAACGCACAGCAGCTTTCTGAACATAACTTCTGGGACTGCCAAGAGCACGCTGTGCACTGCCCACATGATTTCTGTAGAAATCGGGTGCCTCAGCCACAGCAAAACTCCTGAAAACCCTGCCAGGTCTCTAGCTGCTGACTTTGGGTGGGTTACATGTCCCCCACGACAGGTCCTTCCGCCCGTGGCCGCTGTCACCAGAGGGCAGCAGGCCTCTCGCCGTGGATGCTGGGGTCACATCCGCTCCAGCTCTGGTTTCGCAGCCCCACGCTGAACGCTGTGATTTACCCACGGGTCAGGTGCCGGCCAAGAAGGTGCTGGATGAGCCGAGTCTCCTGCAGCCCGCTTTGGTGGGCTGCATGGCCGGGCCACGGCACGGTCCCACTGCCACGGGTGCCTCGGGCACGGGTGTCCAGGGGGGACAAGAACAGCCAGCGAGTCCCAGCCGGTTTGAGCTGGGTTTGAGCTGATGCCCTGGAGGAGGAAGAGGCCCCATCCTGTCCGCAGAGCCCTGGACAGGCTGGCCCTGCCCATGTCACGGCAGAGAGGACGTGGCCTTGGTGGGTGAGACCAGGGGCAGCACAGCGGGGGCCTTGGCGCGGGGGGGGGAGCCAGGATGGCGGCCAGCCCCCAAGCATAGCCTGTGCCACCCCAGCGACAGCGCACCCCTCCTGGGCAGCAGCCCCGCTCACAGCCCCTCTGCGTTCCCCTCCAGACCTGCCTCTGCCAGACCTTCCCACCACAGCCCCCCCCCGAGGTGACAGCCCCCCCCGGGCACCGAAACCCCGCAGCACGGGGGGTGGGGCACAGCATTTGTGCCACAGCCCCCCCCAAAGCCGCTCTGCGGCCACACCGCCGCCTGCCGCGGGCTGCCCCCCCGGCGCCTCCTGCCACAGCTTCCCCCGGTCCCAGCCCCCCTCGCCGGTCCCAGCACCCCCGGTTACAGTCCTCCAGGTCACCGCCCCACCAGCTCACAACCCCCATCCCGGTCACGGCCCCCCCGGTACTTCCTGGCACGACCTCCCCCGGCGGCGGCCCCCCCAGCTCTCGCTCGCCCCTCCGCTCTGGGCCCCCGCCCCCAGCCCCAGCGTCCCCGTCGCCGTCCCGTCCCCCCCCCGAACCTTCTGGAACCGGCGGGGGGGGCGGCGGGGACGGAGCGCATTAACCCCTCCCGCAGCGGACAGGCGGCCCGTCCCCCTCAGTGCCCAGTTCTGCTCCGTGCCCGCCCCGGCCCTGCCCGCCGCAGCCCCGCCGGACCCACCAGCGCCCCCTCCGCTGCCGTCGCCGCCGCGGCCCCAACTGCTGCGCGACTCCCTCCGTTCCTTCCGGGTGCCGGTGGGGACACGCCCCCCACGCCCGCCTCCCCCGCGCTGATTGGTGTGTTGGGCGGGGGACGGCGCGGGGCGAGGCGAGCCGTGGGGCCGCGCGGCCAATGGGCGAGCGGAAAGGTGCTGACGCGCTGCGCCGAGATCCCGCCCTCGCTCCGCCCCCTCCACGTGCGGGTGTGTGATGACAGCGGGGAAGGGGCGGTCCCAGGCCAAGCGGCTCCTCATTGGCCGCCGGCGGCAGAGGCGGGGCCTGACTCAGCGCTGGGGTGGGGGGCTGCCATCGCCCTGACCCTTCGCCCCTGCCCCGCGGCCTGGTTGACCTGTAACCTCTGACCCGACCCCGGGCCCGGGCCCACGGCCGCGACGTGTCCCAGCCCCACGGATGTGGCGTGTCCCACTCCACAGACACGCCACCCCCACCCCCTGGGCACAGCCTCCCCGACCCCATGGGTGTGGCGTGTCCCACCCCGTGGACACACCCACAGACACCCTCCCCTCAGCCCCATGCATGCGGTGTGTCCCAGCCCCACAGACACGGCCCCCCCATCTCCATGGGCCTGGCCTCCCCCAGGTGGGACCCCCGGGGTGTCCTCTGCCCCATGGGCACCTCCCAAGTGGGTCCCCCCGGGTGTCCCCTTCCCCCGGGTGGGGCTGGGCGCCCCACGGGCCCAGCCTGCTAGCCACCCGCGCAGCCGGGCTGGGAAATGGCGGTGCCGGGCTGTGCCGGAGCCGGACAAGGGTGCAGGACCCGTGGGGGCCGCTGCCCCCGGGAAATGGCTGATCAGAAATACTTCAGCACTGAGCAGCAGTGGGGCACCGGGGCTCTGCCACCCGCCGGCGGGGACCCAGGCTGGACCCACTGCCCCGAGGGGCAGCAGCCCGGAGCTCACCAGCCTGACTGCGGCCGTTCGGTCAGGGAAGAGACGCAATGACTTCAGCAGTTTTGGGTGAAGCTCGGTAAAGACCAGCCCCCCAGCCGACTCACCTCGCTCCTCAGCGAGCTGCAGCTGCAATGCCGCTCTAAAAATAGCAGGGACTGGTACCGTCAAATGATAAATATAACCAAGATTTCGTCTTCTGACCGTGCTAGCGTGCAGCGAGCTGGATGCAAACTGGCAGTGCACCGGCTGCCGAGCCCCAACACCCCCCTCGCCTTGCTGTTGGTCCGGGGACATTATTTTCACAGGCGCTGCCATGGATAAAGCCGCGCTGAGCGCTGTCTGGGAATAGCTGTGTGCAGAGGGGCAGCAGGGCGGCTGCCTCTTTCACACCCTTACCCTCCACGCGCTTTTCTGCAGGGAGAAATGGCAGCTTGATGCACTGCTACGTGGCCGTGGAGCAGCTGCCGACACAGGACCTCATCTCCCCCTGGGGCCTCAGCCTTGTTGTTGTAGGAGATTTCTTGCTAAATATCCCCTGGCTGTGCCCAGATTCAGGCTGTGGGCCACTAAAGGGTACTTAATATATGGAGCATTTTAATTTCTGAGCGTGATGACGGGAACACGTGATCCTCCAGTGCTCCTGATGGTTTAGGAGCCGCTGCCTTGAACCGTCCGTGTGCAGGTGCCGGTTTCAGGGACGAAGAGCCCTGGAGGCTCAGTTCTCCCGTGCCCCTGCTTGTCCCTCACAGCGCGGGTTTCCTACACACTCCCAGGGCAATATTTAGCTTTTCTGCCCTTTGGCCCTGTGTGTCAGCTCTGCCAAGCTGGCGAGAAGCTCTGGTGTCCAACTGGGATGGGAGCAGAAGCCGTGGAAACCAGAGATGGGCTGAAAACGGCTTGGTCCCCATCGCACAGCCACTTGTATGGGCTGCGTTTTCCAGCTTAAACCGGCTGAAATTAGTTCAGGGTTAACAAATGGTTAATGAACCATTATTGGCCTGAACGGGAACTGAACTGGAAGAACTTCAGTCGCAGCTGAACCGCCGTGGAGCTGAATCCAAAAGATTTGCTGGTTCAGCTCCTCAGCTGCGGGGAAATATGGGCTCCTTTGTCCTTGACAAGAATAATACGTTTCTGTTTATTGTGTGGGCAGCGAAGGATTAATAATATTCCAAGTTATTTACCTCCCGCTTTTGAGTGCTGAGGGTTTGCGAGCGATGTCCCTGCTGAGCCCACTGTCCCTTACCAACTTCCCCTGATTTTTAAAACACATTCTTGTTCCAGAAACAGGATTAAGGAGCAGGACATAAAAGCTCCTTTTAACAGCCTGGGTGGGGTAAGGGTGCTCCCGCTCCTCCCAAGTGTGGGGCAGGACCTCAACCGTGGCCATTTGATGTGGAACGGTAACACAGGCAGAAGACGGTGGTGGTTCAGAGCAAGTCTGGAAAACCTCCAGAGGCTTGGAGGGGATGGGCATGGGGGAAAGTTACTGCACGAGCCGTGCCGTAGCCTTGCAGAGGGAGAGCCCACCCAGGCCTTCCCAGGAGTGGGCTTCCTCAGCTCCCTGCAAACCCTGGGAACCTGCAAAGGACTTCGTAATGGTCAGTGAAGGCAAGCAGGGAGGTTTAAACACATTAGGCAGGGCTCTGTACCATGGCTGGCCACCTTCCAGAGGCTCACCTGCCAGGAGGGCCAGGAGGAGGGTGTTTCCCCAGGAAGATGAGGTGTCCCGGGCAGCGCACGGTGGAACAACGTCTTTCCGTGATGAGCTCTGCTGCCTGCGGGGCTTCCCTTTGAAGGATACGCTGGCGAGGTGACTGGGTGCCAGTGAGTTCATCGCTGGGTTAGCTCCCTCCTGGAGCCAGCACTACCCCGGCCAGCCGGCTTGCAGGCTAGAGCCGCTCAGCCTGTTTGCCAGGCTGGCTGCTCCCGCCGGAGAGGCTGTCGGGTGCCGAGCTCCAGCAGGCTGAGGAGCTGACACCAGCAAGGCTCCTGCCGCAGTTTTAATTGAATTTAATAGTTTTCATCATGGAAGCATGACGTCCCCATGCACACATTTGTTTTGTTGGTGTGGGCAGGTGTCGCAATAGCAAAAGCGCTTTCAAAAAGTACACGCATCATCTCCCAGAGCTGATGGGGCAAGATGTGCCTCCGTAGGGGTGATGCCACCCCTGCATCGCCCGCACGGTGCCTGTGCCGGCAGGCTGGCCCACACTACACACGCCCGATCCAGGTCTGTGTAGGTAAAGCAATAAAAGATCTGAGTGCAGAAATGAGCCCGGAACGACCTGGAGCCCTGCCAGGAAGAGATTGCAGGGAATTTTAAAAGGCCCTTGGAGGAAGCTGGTGGGAATCAGCTGTCACATTGCTCGGGGGCCCCTGGCTACCCGGGCTGGGCTGGCGGGGTGTGGGGCGGCAGGAGGGCTGGACCGGGCACCCGCAGTGACTCATGGCCTCGTCCCAGCTGGCAGAGGAGGTGGAGAAAGCCCAAGGGGCAGGCATGCAAGAGGACTGCTGGGTGTCACTTCCCCTCTTAATGGCGTGCTGTGCAGGTATCTCTTCATCATGCTGCAGCAAAAGGGCTGTGGCTTTTCTTTCTCTCGCAGCCTCAGCCCTCCACATGCTGCAGAGAGACCTTGGCTTCTGCAGTGTTGCCTCCAAGGGTTTTCACACTTACCGTCCTCCCTGCAGTTAGCAACAGAGTGAGGCCAAACCCTGCCTCTTTTTCCACTGCTGTCTCAAGGAGGGGATGCACCCCTGGTGCCCCACGGTGCTGTGCCGGAGCCAGGGACGTCCCTAGGGGAGCGTGGGCTGGTGCTGCAGGACCTTTCCCCTGCTGGAACCTGTTCCCAGCAACGTGCTTGGTTTACCTGTTTGACCAAAACGGCTGTAAAACTGGAGATACGAATCACACTCAGAGAGTTTCCTGCCGGAGGAGCCCTCCGCCTCTTGGGGGTAAGGGTGGCGATCCCTCCCAGCACTGCGGGAATCCCTCCCTGCATGGCTCGGAGCAGGGCTCACAGTCACAGCTCAGCTGAAGTCACCGCGGGACCCCGACTGCCCACCGATACCTGGTCCCGGACTGGGGGTGTCTGCTGGGATTCACAGCCCTGATGGGAAAGGGGAGAGGCATGACAGCACTACTGAGGAAAGCTGGATCTGGCATGACTTTAACGAGCAGCGGTGGCAGGGTCAGGCTGGGCTGCTGTCTTCCTCCCGAACGCCACATGACCCTCACAGCTCCAGTGTTGCCTCTCTCCCATCAGCTGTCTCCCAGCACCTTGCAGAAGAGGGCAGCATTGTGGCCCCCCCCACGGGCGTACTTTTAGGCACTGAGGAGCAAAGGGATCTTCCAGGCTACACAGCTGGATTGCAGGTCATTAATTCAGTGCACTAGCCACCACACTTCACTGCTGCTTTGTGTCTGAGATGCACATGGGGCTTCCCAGAGCAAAACAGGTGTCTTGGCTGTGGGTAACACTCCAGAGGTCCATCCTGGAGCTGCTGGCAGACAGTGTAATGATGGGTGAGGGATGCAGGTTGCAGCTTGGCAGGCTGAGGATAGCTGGAAGAGTTTCTAAAAGAGAGTTGCGCAGTCCCAGGTAGGTACCCAGAGGAGGGATCTCCAGGCCTGGGCGTTTGCAGTACAAAGCCACAGCAGATCTGATGTCGTGTTGGTTACATCCTGCTCTGAGCACAAGGCCAGGCTGCAGAAGTCCCTGCCTGTCCCTGCCAGCGGTACTCAGGAGGTGCCCAGCTGCCACCCCATACCCAGTGCTGGAACAACACCTGGGGATGCTATGTGCCTGCTCAGCACCAGGGGAATAATCCCTGCTCACCCTTCGCTGTTGGGCACACAAACTTCCCCCTGCTGCCACTTCACCCCTTGGGGTCACCCATCACCATGGCCAATTTGACTTCACTTAGCAGCCCTCTGCCCTGACCTGCAGCTGAGGAGTTGTGGGGCAGGCTGTGGGTTTAGGACAGCAGCAGGGATGGGCTCTAGAGAGGGTGCCACTGGTCCATGCGGGCTCTGGGGAATGATGCATCTTGCCCCAGCATGGGTGCAGGAATGGATGCCTGAGCTTCTCCTGCTGCAGCCTCGCTGCAGAAATGTTTCCTTTCCTTTGTGCCTTCCTTGGGGAAAAAAAAAAAAAGGAAAAAAAAGGGAGGAACTGATAAACTCTGTTTACCCACCCAGATAGCATTGGCCCTAAGCAACCAGCTGGTGTGGGCTGTGCCGGGGCTGGTGCATGCCAGGGCTGCCCGGAACTGGGCAGTGATGTCTCAGCCTTGCTGCTACCCCTGCGGCTGCACCAGCAGCCTTCACCAATGCCAAGTGTGAGAGCCAGGGCTGATAGCAGAAGGCGAAGGTCCCCTTCGCGTCACCTTGGCGGGGTGGCAGAGGCTGGGGCCACCCAGAAATGCCTTCCACCGCTGCAGACTGCCTCAAGGGCCCAAGGCTGTCCGCTTGCTTCTGGTACCTGCTTGCACCTAAATTTTGGCATTTCTCCCTGGCCGTGCTTAGCGTTTGGGGCTGAGCCCTTCTCCTGAGCTCTGTAACTCCGAGCACTTGCAGGGATGCTGCACCCCACGCAGCCTCAGCACCCTGGGGTCCTGCACCTGGCCGCACCCCCTCTTCCACTGCCCAGGCATTTCCCAGAGGACGCAGCAGCTGGATGGGAAGGGCTGAGCTTTGCAAGGATATGGGCTCTTTGACCCCCAGTTTGTAGGTGAAGATGGCTGCAGAGAGGGACAGCAAAGCCCATTCCCCACTGCCTGCTGCCGTGGAGGTGCTGAGCTCTGTGGGGTTAATCTGGCAACTGAGGTCCAGGGGTATTTCTCCATTTCAGTCACTGAAAATTCGGGGTGATGGAAAATCCTTTCCCATGCCTGGCTTGGTCAGTGGATGCTGCCTGTTGGCACAAGGTGGCAGCCCAGCCCAGCTTATTTTCAGCTGGGCCATATCCGGTGCCTTTCGGGGGGAGCTGGGCTCTGCTCTGCCCTGCCACGGTGGCCCCTGTCCCCGCAGGCTTGGGGTGCATGTCTTCCGCGGGGTGCTGCCCTCGCCCTGCCGTGGGTCAGCGTTATCGGACGGACAAGCCTTCCTGCAGGAAACAGCCCCACCGGGCGCGGGGAGCAGAGCGGGGGTACCTCCTTGGGTCAGCTGGCCAAACTGGCCATGGTGCCACAAATCAGAGCCTGTCCCCTGCCAGCACCAGGACACCTGGCAGAGCGTGTGCCCTGCAAGCATGCAACCAGCAGGTTGGTGCAAGACCCAGGCAAGTGTCTGTGTCATACCAGATCTGACAAGTCCCTGGAGGAGGGCTACGTGGGCAGCCGGGCAACAGCCCAGGGGTTGCACCCATATCGCCCACCCTCTTGACGAAGGAGAGTCCCTGGGCACTGAGCTCTCTCTGCTCAGATGTGTAGCAGTGAGGCCCACCCAAGGCATGCGGCAGCTGTGCCCTTGGGCACCCATGGGTTGCACCTCGGCTGTCCTGGCTCTGCTGTACCTTCTCTCTGTGAGGGGATCTTGGGACAAGAACATGCCAGTGGGCTTCAGTCCAGCTCCTGTGCTAGAGCAGACTCAGGGTGAGGCCACAACAGGTACATGGCTGCTACCAGGACCTTCTTTGGGGGCCTTTCTGAGCAAGAAGGAGCAACGCAGGAATGATGGAAACCAGCACGTCAATGGGGAATGATGGGCTCTTCTCTGCCCTTGTGAGGAGCAGGGACACCCTGGGATCTGTGATAACTAGCCCAAGGTGGGCATGTTAGGATGCATTAAAAGTGTTCACAGGCTTCTCACCATGGTGTGGCTGTGCATGTCCAGCAAAGGGATGGAGAGAGGTGTTTTTACAAAGTCATGATGCTGTAGGGACTTCGGATCTTTGGCATCAGGTCTTACTTCTTGGGGTTCACCATATTCACGAGTCCTGTTGTTTCCCTCTGCCTGTTGCAGATTGGAGGCTGTTTTGTGCCTGAGGTTCCCTATGGATGTGTTCAATGACACAGTCATGAGGAGGCCTCCATTTCTTTCCTCCATCCATCCATGCATGCTCTGCAGGTGTATTTTTGTACAAACAGGAAAAGCTGCGAAGCTCCTGCCACGGGATAATTCAATGGATCTTCCTGATGGTGCCTGGCTCAGGCTCGGGGTTTACCCGTGGCCCTCGAGCAGCCAAAGCTGCTGTGTGTGGCTGCATTGCTGGACTGGCTGTATCTTGATGTGCACCCCTTCCCATCTTCTGTTTGCTCATCCATAATGGGGACACATGCGGATGCTGCTGATGTGATAGACCTTGTTAGAGGTCTGCACCAGCTAGCATTTCCTTTGGATTTATAGTTGAATCTCATGCCAGACCTGTTTACGCCCTTGTTGTCACCATAACCTGGGCCTTGATTACCTAAGGCTGGGAGCTGAGCACCTCCAACCTTTCCTGTCATTGCTGGACCCTGCTTTCCAGGCACTGCACCTTTGTCTTAAACCCATTTTTGGGGGGTAAGGGCTGCTCCCAGCTTCTGTAGGAAACTCTGGTGGAAGGACACCTCACTGAACAGTTGATCTTCTCCTATTTGCATCTTAAGCACATCTGCACCCACATCTATAGAGGAAACCAGGTCAGAAGGAGCCCATGGAGCAGAGGGGCAGATCTGAAGGAGGGGCTGCACTTGCTGCCAGCATTATCAGGCAGGGCTGGGCAGCATGAGCAAGCTGCTGCACTGCCAGCATGCCTGTCGGCATCCAGAAGAAAACCTGTCTGAGCATCCACCTGTGTAAAACTGCTCTCTGTGCTCAGATGTGCAAACACATCCAGGACAGGTTCATCTTGCGGGCGCTCGCAGGGCACGTGCAGGACAACCAAGGGATCAGGCCCAGCCAGCACGGGTTCATGAAGGGCAGGTCCTGCTTGACCAACCTGATCTCCTTCTATGACCAGGTGACCCACCTGGTGGATGAGGGAAAGGCTGTGGATGTTGTCTACCTGGACTTCAGCAAAGCCTTTTACACTGTCTCCCACAGTATTCTCCTGGAGAAGCTGGCGGCTCGTGGTTTAGATAGGTGCACTCTTCGCTGGGTAAAAAACTGGCTGGATGGCCGAGCCCAGAGAGCTGTGGTGAATGGAGCGAAATCCAGTTGGCGGCCGGTCACAAGCGGAGTCCCCCAGGGCTCAGTTTTGGGACCGGTCTTGTTTAATATCTTTATCGATGATCTGGATGAGGGGATTGAGTGCACCCTCAGCAAGTTTGCAGATGACACCAAGTTGGGTGGGAGTGTTGATCTGCTGGAGGGTTGGAAGGCTCTGCAGAGGGATCTGGACAGGCTGGATGGATGGGCTCAGGCCAATTGTATGAGGTTCAACAAGGCCAAGTGTCGGGTCCTGCACTTGGGTCACAACAACCCCATGCAACGCTACAGGCTTGGGGACGAGTGGCTGGAAAGCTGCCCCACAGAAAAGGACCTGGGGGTGCTGGTCGACAGCCGGCTGAATATGAGCCAGCAGTGTGCCCAGGTGGCCAAGAAGGCCAACGGCATCCTGGCCTGTATCAGAATCAGTGTGGCAGCAGGAGGAGGGAAGTGACCATGCCCCTGTACTCGGCGCTGGTGAAGCCGCACCTCGAATGCTGTGTTCAGTTTTGGGCCCCTCACTCCAAGAAGGACATTGAGGTGCTGGAGCATGTCCAGAGAAGGGCGACGAAGCTGGCGAGGGGTCTGGAGCACAAGTCTTATGAGGAGCGGCTGAGGGAGCTGGGGTTGTTCAGTCTGGAGAAGAGGAGGCTGAGGGGAGACCTCATCGCTCTCTACAACTGCCTGAAAGGGGGTTGTAGTGAGGTGGGTGTTGGTCTCTTCTCCCAAATGAGTAGCGACAGGACAAGAGGAAATGGCCTCAAGTTGCGCCAGGAGAGGTTTAGACTGGATATTAGGAAAAATGTCTTTCCAGAGAGAGTGGTGAAGCATTGGAACAGGCTGCCCAGGGAGGTGGTTGACTCACCATCACTGGAGGTGTTCAGGGAATGTGTGGACGAGGCATTGTGGGACATGGTTTAATGGGCATGGTGGTGTTGGGTTGGTGGTTGGACTTGATGATCTTAAAGGTCTTTTCCAACCTTAATGATTCTGTGTGATTCTGTGTGACTACAGCACAGGCATCTCTGTTCTCAGGGGGTAGCTGGTAGCAGAGAGGACAAACTTTCCCGTCCCAAATCACAGCTGTGCACAGTCTGTGACCTCTGCTTGCACTGGGCTGGGGCTGTCCCTGAGGTTTCTGGCATGCTGCTTGCAGGCAGGATGGGTGCTGCCAGGTCTTGGCTGCGCCACTGGCTTGCCTGCCAGAGAAATGCCCACTCAGGTCATTATTTCCATCTTAGCTTCTCCCACTCAAAGCGATGTTTGGGAACAAGCCCCTCTCACTGGGCCCCTTCAGCTCCTGGTGTCAAGCTCTGCCCGCCATGCCTGCCCTTCATTTCAGTGAATGCACTCAATCCCTTACCAGGCTCTTGGGAGGATTGAGAATTAAACGATGAAAAAAATCCCTGCCAGCTGCCTGCACGGGGCTCCCCGGATGAGTCTCGACGGCTCAGCCAGGCGGGTGTGCAAGCAAACGAGGTCACGGCCACGGGGGAGGCAGGAGTCTCATCCCCTGGCTCTGAGCACCACAGCAGCCCCTGTCCCAGGGAAGCATCTTCCGGGGTGCAGATCCCTGGTGCCGTGGTGGAGAGACATGAGGGTGGCTGGGGGCTCAGCAAAGCCCTCTCACCTGTGGGCTTTGCACTACACTGGTGGAGGATGCCGCGGTAATGCTGGCAGTGAGAGCACTGGATGTCAGGCTCCCTGCAGCAATTTACAGCCTGGAGGACAGCCTCCATATCTTTCACACTTATATCTGCAAAAAACAAAAGCGCCACTAGCAAAGCTGGTTTGGTTTGAGTTCAGAGGGTAAAAAGGTGCACCCCAAATGTGACCTAGTGCTGATAAATGCCACCTGCTGATGCGGCTTATGCCATTAAGTGAGTCCTTTGGCCACCATATCCGTGCTGTGGAGGCAAAAACGCACAAGCAGGGTAGCTTTAATCAGCAAAGCTCTCTGGCGTAAAAGCCCAAGGGCCAGATCAGGAAGAGATCACAGCTGTCTCATTCTGGGTGCAGGTGGCTGTACTGCAGTGGGAGGCACTTGGCTACTTTTGGGGTATCCATCCCAAGGCTGTGCTATCTGAACATGCTCCATAGGGACAAGCTATTTCCAGAAACTGGCTTCTCACCCCGACAGGGCTGGCTCTGGAGTTTTATCTCCTCTGGCTGCAGCTGGAATAAACACACAGGGGGGCACAGGGGTGCGTGTATCTCTCATAAAAGTGCTGTTCTGCAGCTGCGCATCCACTTTGCTGCCAAATGGGTGAGGGAAGGAAAGAGGATAATGTTCATGAATTAAAGTTGCAACCCTTTCCTCCTCCATTACTAATCCCCATTCAGATTTAATCAGGCAAAGAGTGTATTTCAGTCCTTGTGGTCTGAGTTACTGCAGCAACAATCCACTTCAGAGGGGCTGTACCTCAGCCTCTGTTGTTCAAGCTCACAATAAAAAGACAAACCTGCCTCTGAGAGGTTGCGATCTGAAGCACAGCAGCAGGTAGAGACAACGCCAAGGGGCACTTGGGAAAAACAGTCAGCCAACACCGCACGGATCTGAGCATGCTAGCTGAGCCAACCAGTCAGCTCACATTTTGGGAGCATTGCAAGATGAGTGTGGAGGGATGCTGAAGACCTTAGAGATGAAGACAAGCAGACAGTGGAGAACTGGGAGAGCTGGATGACAAATGCAGCAGTTTCACGTAGTTCCTCTTCAGGACACTGTCAGCCAGATGGGTCCAATATTTGGCTGGGAAAAGGGCCTTTGCTGCACAGTTCAGAATAGCTCTTATGGGATCTTTGATGAGACTTCTTCTTACAAGGGAATGGGAAAAGATCAGAGGTGTTCTGCTGAAGGGCTCTGCAAGATCTTGGTGTGGAGAGGGACCTGCTTTGAAGATGGCATATTGGTTATGTCCTGAAAAACTGGAAAGATAATGATTTTGTACCCCACGATGGAAGGACTTGAGGAATGCAAAAAGCTTTGTTCTGGCCAGGTTGAGCTTAAGAACATGGGATGGGTCTGTGAGGAAAAATTGTGGCAGATTGAGGTTAATTTTGGACAAAGAAAGCTAGGTCTGCGACAGAGAGGCAGATCTGTGAGTCCTCAGCATGGAGCTGTATGAGCTTCTGCCCATATTCAGAGATAAAGTGTTGGATTGATCTCATCTGCCATTTTCCTTCCTCGGAGCTAAGGTCCCCAGACTCCCTTTACAGTCACTGGAGAAAAATAGGTACTTTTGGAGCATCTAATCTAGTTTGAATATGTATTTGAAGGTGAAGGGAACTGTTCCCAAGAAGTGTTCCCATGGATTATAAAGAGGGACACAGTGGGAAAAGCTCAGAGACAGACACCCACGCTGCAGACACCTGCATTTGTCCAGCTGAATCCTGACCCAGAGGGAATCTCACAGAAAGCCCAGGGGGATGCCCACTCCAAAGGACACACCAAGGGAATGACCACCAGGGACACAGGACACAGAATCCAAAGGAAAATGGGGTCTCCAGGAGAAAAATATGGTCAATGACCCAATGGTGACAAATCAGGGAGGACAAAGCATCTGCGCATGCTCTAACACTGCATCAGGACAGCAGCAGGACCAAAAAGGGTCTAGAAAATGTCCTTGGGAGCTTGGCAGGGGAGCGGAGCAGTTGTACAGGCTTGCACAAACTCAGTGTCGGGAGAAAGCGACCCCTCCTGATTTTGCTTCGTGGCCAAGGCACTGGCCACCTCCACAAAAGAGCTAAAGCTGCCCCTGTAGCCATATGAACAAACAAAAGTGTAGAAATTATGAGGCTGAGACCATTCAGCACCAATGGCCTTGGAGGAAGGTGCCAGGATGAGTTTTAAGAAACCCCTGTGTGCAAAGGGAAAGTTCCTTTGTCTTGGGTTGCTTCTGCAAAAGAGCTGCTGCCTCCCAGCTGTGCTACCTGCTTGGCTCTCGGCCAGAGACTCCGGCATGCATCGCAACCCCCTTTTCCCTGCTGTTGGGAAGGGCTCATGGTTTCACCAATGGTCCAACACACACCTAAAGCACTAGGAAAGCTCTGCTCTTCCTTCCAGAAAGCTGAGACAGGGTACAGATGCCAGCTCCTCCGTCCCCACATGCAGATGTAATTAGTACTAAAACTTAGTACCTAAGGGGCATTCATGTTGCCTTCACAGCATCCTGCAGTTAGAGATTTTGGTCTGTAGAAACTCACTCTGTCAGCGCTAAATTAGTGAGGCCACAGGGAGAAACTCTCCCGAAATAACACCAAAACTGGGCAGTTTTCTGGGAAATCCTCAGATTACAAGCAACCCTGAAGAAACACTTTAGGTTTGACCTACAAGGCTCCTTGGTACTTCCAGCCTCTGCACTAAAACCTCCAGATCCTGCAGGGAAACATGCACTTTATTGCTGCTGGATGCTGTCGTAGCAGATCTTTGCACACAAAAGCAGGACTTGGGCTGCTTAGTAGTTTCATGGGAGACTTCTAGAGATACTTGGCTGCCTTATGGGAGGGTGGATTCAGCTAGAGATGCTTTTCTTCTACATCTGTGTTGTCTCTGTAGGGGGTCCTGGTGCCAGAATATCTGGCTTTTTGCAGTCAAGCTTGCGGTGGATGCTGCAGGCTGTAGTCAGTCTGAGGAACTGGGTTTTTCCCTGTGGATGTGTCAGCCAAGGCTTGGCTTTAAAGAGCTTCTGCAAAGACAGCACTGGTGTCACCAGATGGGAACAGGAGGTGATAGTTGGCTGGGTGAGAGCTGCAGACTAGAGGGGAATTGCTGGGTAGGGGAAGAGGCAGATGATGGATAAAAGATGCCATGATAGAAGCAAAAAACTCTTTACCCGGTATCTTTGTGAGCCATCAGCAGTTTTGTATGCACATACGCAAATATCCCGTGGGAGATAAATGACTAGCAATTAGGGATAAAAAGACAGGGCAAACTTACAGTATCTGCCTAAAATTTCCTGCATTTTGGATGCTGACTTCTTCTAGATTTGCGCGGTTGCCAGTGCTCAACATTTTTCCAAGCAGAATTTCCTACGTTAATGTGTGTAGCTCTGAACATGAAAGCAAACAGCATCTGGAAGCAAACAACTTGTAATGAGTGCCATTAAGAATTCCAATCTGCAAACCACAAAATGATCCCTAGCACATGTAAACGACTTTGCCAATCTGTTTCTTTCCCACCCACTAAGCATAACAATGACACTGGGTTCATTTTCCCAGTTGGGGGTCTTACTGCTCACACCTCAGGTCTATGAGCAGGCTCACATCAGCACCTCCCCAAATGGCAGGAGGACCTCTGACTACCACAGGCAATATCCAAGCCACCCAGGCAATACCCATCCTACAGGCAGGCCTTGTACAGTGGAGCCATTCCCCAAGCTCTGCCAGCATTTAGTCTCCCACTGGCAAGGGAAACGGCCTTGCTAATGACTAGAAATCCTGAAAGCATGAAATAATTTAGAGCTAGGCTCCCTAGGGAAGAGGAATGGCATATGCAAGCGGTTACCTAATCATGGTCTAATGACTGGAATTTGGCCAGGATGCTGGGACTAAGAGCAGTACCCTAAGCAAAGGGTTGTAGGGTCTCTGGTGAGTGCATGCACTCGGGATCTTGGCTTTATACACTTAGCGCAAAGCGTAAAGGGGCAGAAAGCATGCCTCGTACTGCTGAAAACCACTCTGGGATAAGCAAATGTCATTTCAGGCAGGTTGCTTCTTCATGGCCTCTTATTTCTAGAAATTAGAGACCCACTCCTGGCAGGTCTTAGACCCCCCAACTGCTAATTGGCAGGGGTAGGTTTTGGTCCAGACAGGTGGACTTAACCTTCTGCTGGGCGTCTCTTTTGTGACCTTATCAGCTCGTACTGATGGATGTCAATACAGGCTTATGGTTTCAGTGCTCAGATGTGAGAAACTACACAAATGGGGACAGGGAATGGCATCTCAGCAGACCAAAAAGGTTCATTTCCCATAGGTGATGGGAGGCTAGACCTGAGCTGCTCTCCACCCCTCCTACACTACCCTGCTTTCTGCTGCTGCTCCTGGCCTTAGTGGCATTACTCTGTCGCTGCCTTTTTCTCCAGGATTGTTTTGGTTTTGTGTCCCTTTCCGCAGCGAGAATCACCAGTTACTCGCTTAAGACAAGACCTGGCAAACTTGTGCCAGCATCAGGCTGTTAAAGTCATTGCCTGCAGCCATGCTCTGGGTGCAGGGTCTGAGAGATGCTTCAGCTAAGCCCTTCTCAGGCAGAAGGGAAGAGATGAGAAAGAAGAAAAGCAGGGAGGGAAATGACAGCCCGGGGGTAATGCAGGCACTGTTCAGGGTGGAGATGGGGGCTGGAGGTGTTGGTGGCGCCTGCTCCTTCCCTTTGGGTGGGTTTGGACAAGTCTCCCAGATGAGCTGAGAGGTGGCTGTATTATCATGGTGTATTACAAAGGGTACTGGGCATTACGGCAAGGCTCAGGACTGCCTGCCCCAGTGCCCCACAGAAGAAATCCCTGTGGGGTTGGCAGTTATAATCTAGCAACCGTGGACTTCTCAATCCTCAGCTTTCGCAGCTTGCTGCCAAGGCAAACCTGACCATGGCAGGATCCTTGCAGACCCCTTATCACAGCCCCAATGTTTAAACAACCGTATCTGTGCCAGGCTATTTCTCTCCAACCTTTACTGATTTTCCTAAGCAATTTTATGTAACCAGCTGGGTTGGATTTTCATTAGTATAGAGCAAAGACTTTTTGCCCTTTTTTGTTGCTTTATGATAGAAAAGGAAGTTGGAAGAGCAGTATTTTCCTCCTTTTTTTTATTATTGTACTTATTTTTATCCTCAACTCCTGGAAGAGGCTCAAGGTGCTAATGGTGCCTGTTCTGGTTGCAACATAAAATTATAATACCCAGCCCAAGAAACAGAGGAAATCTGGGATTGTTAGCTACAGTTTTGAACGTTGCTTTTGTGTTTGCTTTTTATTAATTTATTTCATTCAAAGATGCAAACAGTATAGAGAAATAGTCCCTGGATGATACTCATCCTGGTCAAACAGATGTTATTCAAGGTGTTCCTGGGGAACATTTCAAAAGGACTCTCTATTTTTGTTATTTTTTCAAAACCCACCCTCTCAGACCTACTAGCAGGGTTGCAAGGTGAAGTTCAGCAACACACACACATATCGGTAATAAAGAGTTATGGTCCATAAAAACAACAGCTTTCAGGCTGTAATGCTACATCTTCTGTGACTTCTCTTCACCTGCAGCTTGCTCTGTTATTACGGAAACTATGCCCTGCAGCTGCCAGGCAGGCTGTACTGTGGACACAAGTAAGTAAAATCTGGAGAGTCCTTAATTCTTATTTTTGTTTTTTAAAAAAGGGGATTTGAGGGAGGAATGGGAAAAATTACAATCTGGACAGTGAGATGCTTCCTAATCATTAGTTATTGCTTGCCTTAAACTGCAATAATCAGCAGCAGAGTGCTAGATGTTACATGGACATTTAATGAAATGGATATGCTTCTCTTATCTTTGCAATTTAAATTATTTGGAAAAGGATTTTTCTAAATCCTTTGGAAAAAGGGACAAAAAGGGGAGTCAAAATGTGAACTAGAGAGACTCCTGGGCAAACCAGGGAGGATAGAGTTCCGAAATGCTTGCTTTCTGCACACCCCTCTGAGGAGGCTGGTGGCAGAAAGTGTTCAGAACAGGGCTTTATTCTGCTATGGCAGCTCTGAAAGCTTGATGTGCATGCCAGGAGAGGGTGAGCCTGCCTGCCTGCCTGCTTTCCCCCTGTTCTTCACGTAGCAGGAAGGCATGGTACACATGCATGCCGCTTGGACTCCGGTGCCTACAGAACAACTTAGCTGGAAAGTTAAACAGCCTGTTTGCATAGGAAATGTCAGTCACTTGTCCAATTCTAGAGGGCTGGTGGCTCTAGTAGACTGTGGGAGGTTGACCTTTTCCTGCAATGTACTTTATTGCTCTAGAAAGTAATTTCACAAGAGCACGACAAAAATCCTCTGACAAAAACTGTGTTGCTCATAAATACAGTCAAATGCCCTCCCATATTCTTCATGGGTCTTACCGAGGCATTTTTTGTTTTCATGTAGGAGCCCCCCTTCTCTCGCTGCTGCTCTCAGATAACAGATACGCTATGACACGAAATCACACCGGAGGAGAAAAACTCTGGCCAGCTGCTCCACAGCAAAGCGAGAGGGATCCAGTATCCCTGAGGGGTAACATGGTTTCCTTTATGCCTGTGATGCTCTTTGCTGGAAGTTGACTGACTCTGTGGCTTTTGACTGTGGTCTTGGGATGGTGAAGCAGGTCAAGCAGACAGAGGAGTCCTCTGTGGTCTCACGGTGCTTCTTCCTCGGAGCCCACTGCTTCAACAACTTTAACTTTGACAAATAGCTCCTCTTTTATCTCTGACAAATGTTCCTCTTCAATGAATAAAAACTGCAAAAGCAAAAGAAAAGCTATCCCCCTAGGCTTCTCTATTGAAGAATAACCTTCTGCACTCCTCAAATGTCTGTTAATGTGAACAGAACAAAAACTGAAGACAGAGCTGTAAGGCAGGAAACAAGCCTGGCTGGGGTGAGGGGTTTTGCACCTTGCCAAGTTAAAAGTGACTCCTCTTGGAAAGGCAAAATATCTGATTTCTTTAAACTAAAATAATATTCCATCCCTTTGTAATAGAGAAGCCATTGCTCAATTTAAATATGAATCTGACCAAAGTGGAGTATGGAATAGCAGAATGGGTGTCACCTGTTCCTATTAAATCAGAAGGTGACTATCTCACAGGACTGCATAGATCTGTATAGCTAATCTGAGGCACCAACGTCAGGAAATACTGGCCTAATCCTGATGTGACCTGCTGTGCACAACACGTGCCATCCATACTTGAGAAGTGTTAACAGAAAGAGCTACAAAACAGAAATCAGTCAGAGCCAGTGATCTTTGGACCACTCAGAAAAGATGCCTTTTTTAAGGCTGGCAAAGCAAAATTAGAGAGGGGACGGGGTTGCTCTCTCACGGGTAAATACCAGGAAGAAAGAAACACTATTTTAGCTGACAGGTGAAACTGGCAGAAGGATAAACAACGTGAATATGTTGGAGATGGTGGCTGCTGAGGGTTTCCTGTAAAGTACCAGAGCAAACCCCCAAGCCATTTGTGAAAGAGACAGGGCTGGAGTAAAGGGGCGGTGTGACTGTAGGGACAGGGCTTCTGACCCCAGAGGTCTCTTCAGTCCTGTGTCCCCATGTCCCTAGCTCCTGACTGCCGGACGGCAGGTATGTGTCGAGGGTGAGACAGCTGAGGATAAAATGTAGCCAAGAATAAATATTGCTCAAAGAACAGTATTTCCACTGATCAGAAAGATCAAGTCAGTCTAAGACGGAGAAGACTTTCAGAGCATCTGAATATCCTTCAGCTCATGGATATGTTACAGCACCTGCTTTTAGAGGAGCAGCAACAGTGGCAGTGTTCATGCTGGCCAAGTGAGGGATCGGTAGCAGAGACCACCAGTCCTAGCATGCACGATCAGATCCCGGGAAAATATCCCCTGTCGGGGTCTATATTTTACACAGACCCTTTGTTGCCCGCTTTGCTGCTCACTGCTCGGACAGAGATCCCAAGGTGCACATGTGTAGCCCGGGGTGTAGCCTGCAGTGCAATCCCACTGTGTTGCTCAAGGACAAAGTGCCTCAATATGAACAAGAAATGCTGTGTTTGGGACGCGTGGGATAATTGCATGAGAAATTGGTTCAGTTCTATGGACTCCAGCATGAGCAGTTGAAAGACTTTTCTGCAGAGCAGCTGTAATTGAAAGGTCAGTTCCCATGGAAGCTGCCCTCTTAGGCAGAGGGTTTTTTCCCTGAGATGAAAGGATGCTTCTTGCCTCTCCAGCCTTTTGAACATGGATTTGAAATCTAAAAGCTGGCAGATTTCTTTGTGCTATCTGTCTTAAATGGTTATGGGGGGACAGCGGCCAAGCATCTCATCATCACTAACGTACTTGTAATCAGGACACCTCCTTCCTTAATGAATTATCACAACTTCCATTTTGTGGATGGAAGATCAAGGCACAAAGACTAAATGCTACCCAAGTGCCCATGCTATGGAGGGAGGAAAGCTAAATGGCTGCAGAGAGTTCCTGAGCATGCAGAAACAAAAGACTCAGTACAGGGACTTCAATGGCATGGGGGCAGGTTGAACAGGACAGTTGGAGAGTATCTGATTCAAGAGGGAATTAAAATGAACCCACCAGTTAATGCCTTAAATTGCCAGACCACTGTCACTTCCAGATGTCCCCAATCTTTAGGAAAAGCCAAGGTGGGAACACTGGAAAGAAGATGCCCCAAGTCGCAGACCTAAGTTTGGCTCGTTGTTCGGTGGGGGCTGCTGCCGCTCACTGCCCTGTTCCCCTTGCTGCCCTGCAGGTGCAGAAGTCCTATCCATTCCCAGACCTTTAAAATTTCATAGCTATCATCCTGTTTGAGCATTTTGTAGTGTTAAAACCAACATTCTGGTTTACCTATAACTGAGAGGATTGCAGGCTGCCTCCCTGCAAGTTTCAGGGCGCGTATATGGTGTTCTTCAGCTACTGCACTGATTATCGTCTGTGATCCTCCCCAGAGAGAGCTGCATTTCAGGATGCTATTGAAATGGCTCCCACACACAGGTAAGACACCGTGCAGTGTTCTGAAAAAGCTCCTGTGATCACCTAGCTGTTCTGCAAACTTTGCATTTTATTAGTAAGCAAACAGAGCACAAATACCAGTGAAAGACAGTTCAATAGCCTGTTCCCTTTACAGTCAAATCTGAGGGCTGCTTCCCAATACCAGAACACAAATCAACTGCTTAGACTATATTCAGCACTCAATTCCTGCCAAATGTCACAGGGTAAATTAAAAGCTTTTTTTCCTTATCTTTAGAGCTTAGCCCCAAACCCCAGGTCTGAGATGACTTTTTTTGTCAGTTGCGTAACAGAAAAATGGTTTAACAGATCTAAACCCTTTGATTTAAAATAAAGCCCATGTGCGTTTGCTACATGCCGAGTGTCAGCTTGAGCCATTCTGCAGCCGTAGAAATACAAAACTCAAAAAAAGCAGAAGAACAAGAAGAGAAGAAGAAAACACAGTTTACTTAGTTTGCAAATACAGCTACAGTATTGCTCTCTGAACAGGGAAACCATAGCAAATGGTCAGGTATAAAACAGCTGGCAAGCTGCAGTGAGTGGAGGATCACCCATTTATTACTTTCCTATCCAACAGCAGGTGAGCTGAGACCAATGGCTGGGGTTTGAGTAGCCAGAGAAAATTAACTCTTGCTCTGCAGGGACTGAAAATCGGGTATCACTTCAGAGTTGGCAGTTATGCCTCCTTTCTGAGTTTGCAGTCTTTGTTCAGAAAGGCATATAGTTTCAGTGTGTATGAAGGTTACTGTAGTGTGCTCACTGCACTGTATTTTTCCTCTTCAATTCAGTAAAATTCTCCATTAAGAAAAATACACTGCTGATGGAGTATACTGCCTGTGCTACCAGAGCACACTGCCAGCTGCAGAATTTAGATCCACACTGCTACAATAGGATTTGGGGCTTTGCTTGTAGTTAAGTATTTGTGAACCTGGCATTCCCTTTTGTGGATTTATAGAAACAGACCTGGAAAGATCGTTCATGTTTAAGAGGTTGAGCACAGCACAGGAAGTGGTGGGTTTTTTTTCTCTTTCTGTTGCACTGGTTTTTACCACGAAACGATTTTTGTATTTATGACAACGTCCAGAGGAAGAACTAGAAAAAATAACAGAGAAAGATGCATTTGGGGAGTGTCACTTCAGCTCGGAAAAGATAAGGAAGTTGATTTCAAGGAGCAAGCATAATTTAGAAGAGGGTAATTCTACCTTGCAAAAGTTTTGCAGTACTGGCGTGGTCCTTCTTCCAGCCTATCTGAAGTGGAAAGGAGAGGAGGGGTGGACAGACACACAAGTAACCACTGTGTTTGGGAATTGGGAGTTATACAAATGATCTCTTTTGATTAGATAAAGACTGGTAGAACACTTGCATCTGATCAGACCTCAGAACTGCAGGGAATTCATAACATCTGTGATAATCCTAGCCTTCACAGTTACTGCTGGTAGTAAGAGATCTCATCCTAGCTACAAGATGCTTACTTGATTGCCAGGCTTGCTAATAACACTTTATTATGATTTTAAAATGTGTACGACATTGTCTGCCCTTGATCAGATAATTTCTGTATTATGGTAGCATTTACAAGATGTGGGCAAGATAGGGACTTGCTGTACTGGGTGCTGTGTGACACAGTAGGTGACAATCATGGCCTCAAAGGCTTCAATTTTTAAATTAGCACAGGCAGAGCAATGGGGCCCAGCAAAGGGAGGGGAGCAGTCATGACGGGATTCTGTGGTTATGGCAGACATTAGCTCATGCACAGTTCAAGAGTTTTTGTTTGCAACGAGGCTGCAAAGGAAGACAGGAAAGGAAAGGCATCAGAACAGCTTAGGGGCTCCTGAGCAGATCTTTTGCTGATGAAAAGCTCTGAGGCTCTGATGAAATGTAGAGGAGCAAGGGAGAGCTGAAAAGGCTGGGGATCTGGCATCCTACCCTGAGACACATCGGAGATAAATAATAAAGGACTTTTTAGAGCAAAACCCTACCGTCACCTGACGTTAACTGAAAAATGAGTGTTGTGCCCAGCTCACAGGTAGGACAGGCTTTGATGATGTACAGCCAAAGTGCAGAGGTTGGTATGCTGGAGTCCTTACATTCTGCCACTGCTACACATGAATAACACATAAAGAAGAAAACCAGAGCTTTTGAGGAGTTTAGCAGCATTTCAGCAGCACTAAAGCCAGTTCAGGGGCAAGAAAAGCAGATTTCTTCCCCGCCTGGCTCAGTGCTGGCACTTGCAGCTCCCTGCACTGTCCCCATTCACACTAAGTGGAAGTGTTCCCAGTACTTTGAGACTGCTTCTGTAACACCATTAGCACACAGTCTGCTTGTCTGTTTGCAGGAACATCACGGTTTGTCCTTTCAAGTGGTTCCTTTTGGTATGTTTGAGAAGCTTTATGTATATTTTTGACACATTTCCTTGGCTGATACACTTCTGTGCAGCAAACATAAGGACGGTAAAACACGCTGTGCTGAACAGGACAGAAATCAAATCTTTCCTGTCTAGGTCTGAACTTTGGGAAGGTTGGGTGTGTCATTGAAACACCCAGCTAGGAGTCTTGTCCTCTAACCTCTGTGTAGACTTTTGAGTTATTCTAAACATTAATGCAATAGCAATCACATTATATGACACTTTGCTGTTGAGTTTCAATATCAGAAATTATTTATTTCTCCTTGAACCCTCTGTTTGGAACTAGAAGCACATTCTGCACTGTTACGGTTATTTATAGGCTGGGATGAAGCAGCGCTAGAAGCATTAGAGGCCATCAGAGAAAATGACTAGAACCAGGCTCAAAGGAGACTGAAGAGTGGTTCTTCCTGCAACAGGGACCAGAACTGTAAAAACATCCTATCAGAGGATGGGGATGCAAGGACTTTGCAGGGGCCTGAGAAAGACTAGACAAGCAGAGAGATGGATTGGGGGTTACTAACCTCACAGACATGTCAGGCTCAGGAAACCCTCAGAGCTGGTTGCACTTAGGAGCTGAAAGGGTACTGAGGGAAAACTTAAGGCACAGTAATCACATCTCCTTGTTCTGCTCCAGCTCTTCCCAAAGCATTTGCTTATGGCTTTTGCTAGATGAGGGTGTATGGAGGGCTGTTGCTGTGCGTCAGTCGAGCTTGTTACGGTGATAAACCAGAGCCTGTCCCAGGACAGGTGGAGGGTAAATGGGGGGAAAGACTCCTGCAAAGGCACAGGCGGGTCGCTGTGTATCCAGTAAGTTCTCTTACCTTGCAGGAGTAATACAAAAGTGAGAAAAGCAGGAAAAAAAATAGAGGCAAAGTACCAAAACACCCGAACCAAGTACAGCCCTCCTTTTCCTCAGGCAGGGACACCTCCGAGCTGGGCTCAGGCAGCGGGAGGGGACCAGGGCCCTGTCCCCGCCGCCCCGCCCTGCGGCCTGCCGGCGGCGACGGGCGGTCCCCGGGCCTCTCCACCCGCACACGACGCCCCGGGAAGCGGCGACGCCCCGGCGCCCGGTCGGCGAAGGCGTCCGTCTCGACGAAGCCCGCGTCAGTGTGCCCAGCCGCGGGCTTCCTTCCAGCTGTGTTAATTTTGGTGGGGAACTCCCCACCCGCCGCAGCCCGGGGCCCGGCCGGTTGCCGCGGCGACGGGGGGGTGCGGGGGACAGCGGCGCCCCCTATCGCCGCAGCGGGGTGGCATGGCGGCGCGGCGGGGGAGTGCCCCGCCCTGCCCCGCCCCTCCCCTCACGGGGCGGCTCCGCCCCCGCTCACGGCGCCGCCGCCTCGCCCGCCCGACCTGTGGCAGCGGGGCGGCATGAGGAGACCCGGGGGAGGCTGGCGGGGCTGCAGCTGAGGCGCGGCGGCCGCCGCCATGTCGCTGCTGTGCGTGCGAGGTGAGTGGGGCGGTGGCGGCGGGGAGGGGGGGGCGGCCGGGCTCCCGCGGGAGCGGCGAGGGGCGACGGCCCGGCTGGGCGGAGCCGGGGGTGGCTGGTGCCGGGAGCGCCTCAGGCCGGGCCGGGCGCTGGGCGGCCGCCCTGTCCCGCCTCGGGGTCTCCTGCTTCACCTGTGTGGGGGGGAGGCGTGGGGCAAAGCCGCCGGGCCCCCGAGGGAGAGGCCGAGCCCGCCGGCCCCAGGCACCTGCCTGCGAAGTCAGCGGTCAGCCGGCAGCCCGCTCCTGAGGGGGAGCGCAGCCGGGAGGCTTCACGTGTGTGCGGGGTTTGGGTAGATTAACGACTTCTGTCTCTCGGGCGCGGGGACGGGTGTCCTGCTGACCTCTCGGCTGAGCCCGCGCTCCATCGAGGGCGGAGAGGCCACGCTGGCCGGCCCGGGCGGGAGCCGCAGGCGGTCTCGGGCGGGAGCGCCCACCTGCGCCCCGAGTCCAGGGCGTGAGGTGTCCGCCCCGCCCCGGGGCTGCCGGGCGGCGAGGGCGGCTTTCGGAGGGAGGAGAGGCGGGGGAGCAGGTGCGATGTCGAGGAGCAGCAGTCCCGCCCGGTGCCAAAACCCCGGGAGCGAGGAGGAGCCCTGTTTCACTTTCGTAGTTCGTTTGAACGGGAGTTGAAACACTGCCGCTGAGTGAAACTGCTCGCAGGAAGAAGGTTGCTGTCACTGGCTTTAACGTTGCAGTTTTCACTCTCTGTATCCCCCCCGCTTGTAACATGCATTATTATTTCAGATATATCACTAATTATCTTCTCATCCTGCTATCAAGCCCCGTTCCCTTGCTGAACAGGTTACTGAAAGGCGGCACTTCCTCGTGCAGGCTGGATTGTAGTGCTAGTGGCTTGCTTTCTATCTCCAGTTGTCACTTCTTGCTCTCTCATGCCCAAAGAAATAATATCCCTGGAGAAAACCATCTACAAGGACTCACGCTACTGGGACCCGTCTCCCGTCAGTGTTCCGCACTGAACGCTGTGGTCACAGGGTGTCCCCGGATGCCAGCCATGCCCTGCAGCTTAAAAGTATAGTTTTAATGTTCTCAACTCCTTTGCCAGGTATGATTGAAAAAACTGGCACTGGTGTGCTGCTAACAGTTTAGCTATTCTTTCGCTCGCATTGGTTCATTTGATAACAGCTCTTCATCCAGCTGTTCGTCACCTTTTGAATCAAAATCCTTGTTTTGATGATGGCACTAATAAAAGGATGCCAGCAGAGTATTTTTAGTGTGCATTATTTTGGGGAGAGCGCTATACTTCTAGGAGAGCATTTTTAAATTAAGTTTCAGCCCTTTTATTAAACATATATTGCTTTAAGGAGTTAGGAGAGGTGTACAAGTGCGAGGCTTATCTTAAAAATATTTTTGATGCAGTTCTGTGTAAACTGTGAGGCACACGTAGCATCTCTGGTAGACTTGTGTAGTCCATTTTGAAGACTTTGCCAAAATGTCTTCATTGAAGCTGATTCTTACTAGCTCAAGGATGCTTACATGTTACAGGTGTTTCTTCATTCTTTTTTGCGGTTCATCCTCAAAGCATTCTCAGGCTGTCATTTAAAGAAATGTGGTTTTGATGCCACTTGGAGCTGACTGTGTTAAAGATGTATTTATACTCTTAGTAATAAGAGTAGTGAAAGAACATGAACTGGATGATAGAGTTACTGAAACTCTCTTGCTTTTTCAGGGTATTAATTCTTGGTCTGTAGAGTCTTTGCGACAAAAGCATTTCAGCAGCCTGGAACGATGCGCTCTCGTGTTTGGCTTATTCTTTGGTTATGTGTAAAGAGCTAAAGAAGAAACATGAGGTGACTGGTGACTGTGTGTGATGGAGAATTATTGTGAAAATTATATCTTTCATTTCCATCTGCTGTGCTAAGATAGAAAATACCAGCAGTAATTTGGATAGATGATGCTGAGCAACTTCATTATAAGAGTGCAGAATGTAGTCAATTTACAAAACTTGAAGAAACATGTTTTCTGAAATAGCCATGACTGAAAGAATGAGCTGATGAGTTCTCACAAGTGTGAACCATTAAACATAAAAGGTATTGCTGAGGTAGAGCAGTCTGAAAAACAAAACGGATACCAGGAGCCAAGATAAAAGAATAACTTTTGGGGCAAGGAGGAGAAAGCGCTATTAACTCTCACTTCAAAAAAAAAAAAAAAAAAAGTGGCACTTTTCTTGCATTTTCCCTTTCCACTAAATTGAACTAATCTTGCTGAGAAAGCAGTGCAGCTCTTACTAAGAAAGTTGGAAAAGTTGCTTTTTTTTCCATTACAAATGGTGCACATGTAAGACTGCATAGTAACATGGGGTTGGATGCTGTAGACCTGAGATTAAAAAAGGAAGACAATAAAAAAAAACCCGTGAAATATATGTAGGCGATTGGGACACTGTTAATAGCCTCTGAATTGCAGTTTGACAGATAAAGGGAAATGTGGAAAAACCCGTAAGTGGCAGTGTAACAAGAAGCCTGGCAGCCAGAAAGATAGTGTTGTAATTCATTGATTTATTTTTCCCTTCCTTGAATTATGCACACTAATAGTATTTTAATGAATGGCTAATCTAAAACAGTGCACAGCAAACATGTCTGAGTGCTGCCTTTGTTCCTGAAAGAGCAGCTAACATATGTGGCTTCTTGATCTCGCGTTCAGCGGTACATTTCTTTTACATTTTCTTCTTAGAGAACAAATCATTGAGCTTGATCTGCCATAGAAGTACCTGACAGAAAATCTGAGCTCAGAGGAATTGTGAGTCTGGGCTCACCTGCAAGTGTTCAGAGGGTGTGTGAAGTGAGCCAGTGGTCAGAGGCTGTTGTAGGAGGAAATTAAGGGATTCTTTTGGAGCAGGAATATATGTAGAGGGTGTAAGTGAAGTGAAGGAGGAGACAAATCGTGAATATTACATGACTGAGGCTTTTCGAGGAGACTTCTTCGTATTTTGATTCTACTGCTTAAGTGCAAAAGAGATTGCATATACTTCTGTTTAGAGCAGCTGTGTCTGGATTATGTCTGATAATCTTCTCTTGGCATAGTTTGCTTTATTAGTTTGCATTTAGTGTTGTATTTGTGAAAATAGCTCATACTAAATAAAAGTAATCCCAGTGAAGCAGTCTAGTTTTCACATCAGTCTTGCATTGTTAACTTTCTTGCCCTTCTCTTTGAAGTCTTGATTTTACCTCAGATCTCAACTTAATTAAACTCCTTCTTCTGATCTTTCCTGTCTTCTGACTTACAGATGGAAGGAACTGCCATCTTAGCACAGTTTGCAAGGGTCATAGCAAAGGAGGACCCTGCTGAGGTTGGATCACCCAGTTACAGGGGCTCTGTCATCAGTTCCTTTGCTCTGTTTGCATTGTTGTTCTGAGACATACTTCAGACCCTTTCACTTGTTCACTTTTATTACCTCTTACTTTGTCCCAGCTCTTGCTGTCTCAAAGTAGTGATGGTTCTCTTCCAGTTTTCCTCCTCTCCACTTTGTAACAGCTTATGCTGTGTCTTCGGTGCTGTTGTATTCTAACTTCTTGACCTACCTTATCCATCCGATAATTATGGTAAAAAATGTGTCTCTTTGTCTCATACCTTGCCTGTCCTGTTCACTGTATCAATGTCTGAAATGCTTTGCTATTGCAAGGATATTGGTAGTGGGGATCTTCCCGCATCCTTGTGCACGGTACCTGGCTTAGTCCCGTGAGGGCAGAGTGCTTTTGCCTAATGTGCTTTTGCCTTGGGGACCGATTCGCAATATCTGTGTGAGATTTGTCTGCCTGAGGTACGTAGGAGATTGAGTTAGGTGATCTCTTCTGGTCTTGCACTCTAAAATTTTAAGTTGTTGACTGCTGTGTGAAATGACACCGTCTGAAGGTTAGGGACATGATTTTTTTGCCTACTGTTTATCTTGCTGTTGCTGCTCTGAAGAATAAGAAAATCTTGCTTATCTGGTGACATTTTTGGTTTGTCAGAATAGCTGGACTGTTGCAATACTGCTCAGTGAACTTCACTGTGCATCCCTGTATGGCCAGCAAAATTCAGGTTCTAGTACTTGTCCACCAAATTAAACTCTGTTGGCACCCAAGTGAAAGAAGCAAATAGGGAAAATGGAAATGGATGTTAATGATAACAGAAAGGAAAACATGTTTGTCTTGTGGAGTACTTATAAATATCCATAACTAGAAGCCCAGTAGTCAAATGTCAGGGCTTTTTCTTTGTGTTTAAAGGATTTTTTTTTCCCCCTGGTGCAATAGCCTCAACTTACCTTGGTGTTTTCTGTAAGGCTGAATGCACTGCCTCCAGCTCGTTCTGTCTCAGAGGTGAAGGTCTCTAGCTGCAGCTCCCTACATTGCACACTTGTAAATAGTACTGTTAGCAATAGAGTAGTTGTATTGCTGTGTAGTGACAGTATTCTGAAATGGTTGCAGAATTGAAAAAAACCACCCTGCTTGTCTTGTAGATCAAAATGGAAAAGAACAGAATTGGACTTTAAAAGCAGTATCAGAAGTACAGGTTACAAAGGTAGGGTATTAATAAAAATCTAATGTTTCATGAAGAATTTGCTACCTAAGTATTATGAACTCCTCTTCTCTAGCAGCACTTGTCAGGAAGCTGCTAGTATATGTAGGGTTGGAACAAAATAAAATGCATTAGGAATTTGGATAAAAACACAATAAGAGAAAAAAGTCTTTGCTACTAAAGGATCTTCTTTGCGTTGAGTCTTAAGTTTGGGGTTTGCAAAGCTGTAATTGGCAGCTTAATTGCAGAGAAAACTTTTAAACTTTCAAGCTGCTGCTAAATAATAGGAATGTTTAAAACCTACAAATGACATTTGGCTTGTGATGCATGGGCGGTCATTCATTTTCCTGTTTCAAACCCTCACTGGTTCAGCTTTGGACACTGTTACTGCAAAGATTTCAAACAGCATGAAGTCTTTGTTTTAAGTATTTAGGGACTAAGAGCTACTTGAACCCCACCGCTGTGATTTTCAGTGGGGTTGAGGAAATGTACAGAGTTGCTTGCTGAATTTGAATAGCGTCTGCTTTCTTCTTGCTCACTTAGTGTCCTCTCAGTTGACTCCTTCAGTTTGGGATCTGCCAGGTCAAACTTATTAAAGTTGTTATTAACATACTGGTTTAATATGCAACAAACTGCTGGATTTAATCCAAGTGCTGAAAGATCCTCGTTTTGAACTGTAACGGTCTGAGAGCTCGTTGCAATTTACACAATGGCATGTAAAGTCCAAGCAAACGAAACTGCTTTTTTTAAATCTGGGACCTTACTTCAAATATTTGACTTGGAGGCATGTGAAGTGCGTATGTCTGATGACAGATGATCCTCTTATAAATTTCCTTTGAAATATCCTACTGCATATTTTCTTGTTATGCCTTGTGATCAAATCTTACTTGATGTTTTGAAAAATAGTTTAATCACTCAGTGAAAGCTGTTCTCAGTGCTCTTCCGAGAGAGCTTAAACCAGAGCGATGTGCCTAATAACTCTTGCTCTTTCATTCAGATGATTCATTGTGTGGTCTTGCAAACAGATTGGGAACTGCTGTGACGGTATGTAGGGTCTTCCCTTACTCTGCCTCTTTGGTAGGTTAAAGCTTACTAATACCTGGCATTTTCTTGCTGTGGAGGTGTGTGAAAGCAACTTGTTACTCTTGTCTCTTGTTAGATACAAAGACTTCTGGAGTCTGTAGTTTGAAAGGTTTCTTTTCAGCATTTGAATTTGCTCTTCTTTGCAGTCTTTATTTTCTGACCATACTTCTAAAGTTTCTATAGAAATGAAAATTGGATTTAATATTCTTGTGTTGATCTCTTCATCATTAAATGGAGAACTAAAACCTGCTTTATTCCTATTGCCAGGTCGTGCTTATCTGTGTATGCAGTAGCCATCTTTGCCAAGGACTTTGCTGAAATAATGTTTTGCTTGTCTACTGTGACCTGTAAAATTTGGCAGGTGCTTTCTGTGATACGGATTCCTGTTCTATAGGTATACCCTGGGTGTTTGGATCAGATCTGTCTGCATTTAGCAGGATTTTAGATGGATTTTCTCTTAGGCCCTCCTTATACCTGACTAGGCTGCTATGCATAATGCTTCTTTTATTAACTGCCTCTTCACTGGCTTCTGTGTTCTGCTTGGTTTTGTATGAATGGCAAATGCCCAGCCTAGAAGTGAAAATGTTGAAACGTGGCAGGCATTAATTCTGGTATTTGGGAAATCCCACTCATTATGACTGGTCTCTCAAGGGGCTAACTGTTACTCTGTTTCACTGGCTTTCCACCGTATTATGTCATTTTAGAGTCTAACGAGAATATCCTGCGCTAGTAAGTTGTACGTCTCAATTCTGCTAGTAATATCTGTGTAATTTAGGTAAGTCTTTCCAAACCAGTGTTGAACAGTAGGCAACATTTTTCAGGCAAGCTTTTTCAGAACTTTAACTCCTTACACATTGATTGCAATATTAGTTTTCTCACACATTTTGTCTGGTGTGCTCAGTGATCCATAGGTACATGTCCTCCCGTAAGGGTGCCCTGAGCGTCACCTCAAGTGTTGTACTCTGCTCTCCTTGGAGCCTGTTTTCTAATCGCTCAGGATGCATTTAAAGCAAATGTCACTGGGCTACAGACTTGTTCACTAACGTCAGTGTGCCAGTTATCTAGACCTGATTTTTGTTATTTGCATCTTGGATGTTTATCATCATCTTCGCTTATTGATGGGCTGGAAAGTACCTAGTCACACAGGTACTTGCTTCTCCCTGAGCAAGGGGCAAATGTTTATTGGATGCCTGTTGCTTCTTCACCATTAGCAGTTAAGTCAATTAATGGGATGGGAGGGCAGTATCTTTGGCGTTTTTTCTCTAATATAATTAAGATTTTTTTGTTAGATTTAACTCTCTCATTTCCTCCTGTATCTAACTTCTCACACCTAGGGCCACCCAGCCTGTGTTGATACTGTTTATTGTATATTTTACCATGGCTTATAGCTCTTTGGGGTGGAATGGACTTCAGTTGTCCTTCTTGCTTGAGGAGTAGTGGCTTTTTGGCCCTCTTGAAAACTCTTAATAAATGATTCCTGCATTTGGTATCACAGTTTCGGTTTACATTTATTCTTCTCACTCAATTTACTAGTAACTATCCTCAGCTTTATGAAATTAGCCCCCTCTGAATTGTCCCTCATGTATTGTTAGGGACTGTCTTTGGACAATCCCTGTTTGATTTGATGACAACTACTGCAGGTAACTTGTAAATCATTTTTTTGTAAAAATAAATCATAGTGAGCATCCAAAATAGTTGTTCTCCTGTTTAACACTTTTTGAGTTGGAACGCTATTTACAAGTTTTAAAAGAACTGAGGAAGTACTGGTAGGCATATGAACTGTCCAGCATTTCTGTGTTTGACTGTCTTCTGTGATGAGTTCACAGATTTCAGTTAAATACGTCATGAAATACACTATGAGCATCCATATTTCTAGTTCAGCTAGGAAGAAAGCTTCAAGTTTAATCCAGATTCAAAAAAAAAAAGTTAAACTGAGAAACTTCTGGTTGATAGTTTAATGAAAAGATGCAAGTGAGGTTTACTTGGTGTATCGCAAAAAGCTGAGATGCCCACCTCCTTCATGAGGCTTTCAAAATAGATTCCTTAATGTCCTTTTATTTTCCTCATTATTAACTTTGAATAATTGAATAATTACACTTCTAACTAACAAATAACACACTGAGTACTTGGAGATATTGGTGACCTTTTCCTTCTTGTGCAGTGTGGAGTGTGAGAGACCAGCTGTAGCTATGGGATCATTACGTGACAACATCTTTTATGTGTTGTTGGTTGAACTTCATAAGCACTGTGTTATGGCATGGATTCACGTCCTGCTGTTGTGGAAAGTGTCAAGAAATCTTAAAGTGGCAAGGAATCTCCTAGACATCTTAAATGAAAGGAAATGCTGCCAGCTAATGGTTGTGACTCAGTTTATGTTCCCTCTAGCACACTGCTCCTGAGTGTCCATATGTCCTTTTGTCAGATGAGTTAGGGTGGGATTTGGAAAGAACTGTAAAGGAGTTGGGTACCTGCATTACACATGGAAGCATATGTTCAGAGACCTTCAGTTTATGGAAAACCTATGCTGAGAGAAAATGAAATTGAGGTGTCATCAGGTATATATATCCCTCATCCCCTTTGTTTGCAGGATTTACTTTTGCTGGCCAGGCTTAAATTTGTAAAGGTCTTAACATTGCTGGGCAGGTTCCATGGGTGGGAAACTGTGTTAAAGGGATTCAAAACCTGATTTTGTTCCCTTTTTGCTTGCCTGTGTTTGGGGAGTTGGGGCATTTAGAAACATGAAGAAGGTATGATCTTTCAAGAACTTTGTGCTGACCTCAGATGCCTGATGCCCTTCCTTGCAGTTGAACATCCTGTATGAATAGAAAGTGAATTGGACTGGAATGGCATGTCTGATGAGGGTTAAGAGGAGGCTCTTGTTTGCAATAAACTCTAGCCTAAAACTGTTGGCGAATTTTAAAAGAAGTTTGGCTTCCAGCCTTGACTGTGTCCCTTTAAGGAATACTGGTTTTAACCTTATTGCTTAAAGCTCCTGTGACTTAACTCTCTTAATTCTTTACAGCTAAAAGCTCTGCTAAACAGAATCCAGCATTTCCACCACAGAGGCATAATTATTCGGTATAAAATAACTGCAGAATTACACTTCTGAATATCGGCACACTTGGTGTTTATTTTCTCAGCTTAGGCCAACGTAGTAATACTCAGTTTAAAATACAACATTTAAAAAAAAAAAAATACTACATGTTAAAGGACTTCTTGGGTCATCCCTCTGTCCAGATGAAGTCTGCAACATATAATCAACCTGCTGTCGTCTTTGTTGGCCTCTCCTGAGGAAAGGAGTTTGGGTCTGGAGCTAAGTGTGGTGGTCCATTAAACCCTTCATTCGTTTAAGCTTTTATGGCAGCACAACGGTGCAGGCCCTTTGGCAGGGATGCAAGCACACTTGAATAAGGCAAAGTGAACTGATGAAGGGACTGCATCACCTGAAACGTGTTCCGGAAGATGATACCGGGCTGTTGTCCAAGGCCTGGGCTGGGAGATGGTTGGTTGGCTTGGGAACAGACAAGGGTTGTTGCTTGAACTTCTATGTCCTGTGTTGTCCTGCTGTCTGGCATTTTTGTGACTTTATGCCACCAGACATTCTCTCTGCTCAGCTGTACCAGGGCAGCGCTTGGGCTGGGGAGCGGGGTGGGTAGTGGTGCTGTGCACATAGAGCAAGCCCCTTAGGGTCGGGCACTAATTTGGAGCCTCGTGTGCTGATGAAGGTGCACTGTGCTTCTAAACCTTCATGGGACTTTTCTCTGGCCACCTCTCCTGGCTTGCTGTAATTTTTGGAGCTGTCATAGATCTTTTTGTGCCACTGGATACCTGATTGAGGCCAGACAGCTTTATAAACTTAAAGCATGGGGAGGGAACTGTGTGCTTTATTCTGCTCTGTACTGATTGTTGGCATCCTGAGTATCACAAGGAGGTTACTTACTGTGAGGCTTTTTTTTTTTTTCAGCAAATCCTTGACCAGATTGTCAAAAGACTGCTGTGCAAACTGAGTTCTTTCAGAGTTTTGTGGGTTTTTTAATGGCTCTAAAATATGTTTTAAGGGTATTTCAAAACAGTTCCATATAGTCAGGTAGTGATGGAAAGGCTAGGCATGAAGAAACTCTGTGTGAAATTTTACTTAAGCTGTGCTGTAAACTGAAAATTTCTGCTTAGCAAATATATTTATTTGTTCCTTGGAAAGTGCTATGCATATGTATATGAATATGTAGATTTTTAAATTTCTAGAAAGAAACCCTTTAGAGACATTTTCCTCTCCTGAGGGCTTGTGTAAACCTCAGAACGTGTTTTCAAGAGATCTCCAGGGACTTCAGACTTGCAGTACCTGTGATGATTCACATTTAGATGTTACACAGTCTTCTGTTGCAACAGCCAGAGTCCTTTGCAAATGAAGTCCCTGTGGAGTGTTATGGGTGCAATTATACACTGGAGATCTACAAACAGTTATTCTGGAAATCTTTAATAACTGTTTTTTCCTATAGGACAAGGAGTACCAGACACTAATTGAGATGATGCCAAGGTAGCTTATCAGCTTTGGGTGAGGAAGGAATTTGACTGCTGAGTAAACTTCTACACACATTTTAGAAAAGTATGTGTCATTCCTATATTGTTCACCTTCCCAATTTCATGAGCTATTCTTTATCAAGAGATTTCTTTAAAGGCAAGCAGGTGGCATTCTTCAGGACATCGTTTGGCCTCTGTGGAAGGCACACTTCATGTGGCTCCTCTTTGAGAGTCTGAGGGGCCATAAATTACTAGGAAGCTGAGATTGCTTTCGTTTTTGGATTTGGGAGTTCTAACGCTACCAAAATCATAATGCCGTTTCATAGATCAATAAAGTCGTGTTTTTTAACGAAATACATTCTTGTTATTTTCTGGTTCAAACAGCCCCCAACCTTGAACTCCTGATCTGAACCTAAACTTCTAGTATGTGACTTGAATTTGGCATGCAACATGGATAGGGATCGGTGGGGAGGGAAAAATGGATGTGAAACAGTAATTTTTATTTCAGCCTTTCCTACCTGGTATAACTTGCTGCATGTGCAAAATTTTATTAGATTTTGACATATCAAATTAAGTAAGTGGAGTCTGTGTATGCTCCATTTCAGTAGGAGATTTTTTGAGATTAACTGCTTAGAAACTCTATAGTTATAAGGCCAGAATGGATTGTTGTAATCATTTAATATGACCTTCTGTAGGACATAGTATTTTTTAGTATAACAACCTAGAGTCTTCTAGAAAAAGATCAGGTTCTGAATTAAAATTCTTGAAGGATTTCACAGTTGTTGGCAGCTGTATGTTGATTATCATCATATGTGACAAATGTATGCTTTTTAGACTGAACTGGTTTTCTGGCTTCAGCATCACAACAGCAGAAGTTGGTGTGCCTTTCCTTAAATTGGAGAAGCTATTATGAAATTTGTACTCCTCGCCCTTCCAGTACTTAAGGATTGGGAAAAATGGAATTTGGTAATGTCTGTTACTTGAGTAGAGGTACGTGGCTGTTGTATTATGACTAATCTGACTATACTGAGCAGTGTTTACATATTTTTCCATGGTTAAAAAGAGATCAAGACACGCCATGACTTATTGGATTGCAGTGTTAAATCAGTATTTTGTTATGCTTTGGCTAGGTGGGAGCACTGTAGTTTAACAGAGCTCTACTGACAAACCTTTTACTTCTATGGCAAACTTGAGTTTGAAGTTACCGTTCTGTACATATCTGACACTTTGGTCAAAGATATAGAAATGTGTTCAGGCTTTATTGGAGCAGAACAGCACGTGACAGAAGTCTGAATACGTATGAGTTAACCCTGTGTACGCTTGCCAGGGGCCTGCATTGTATTTTTTTTTCTCATACAGCATCAAGAAAGAGCTGGTGTTGGAGATGAGATAGGGGTTACATGATCCTGAAATGACAAGTGATACAGTTATATAAAGTAAACAGTGAAAAGCATTTAAATTAGTAGTTTTGAGTTTGTTTCCAAGAGGGTGCAAACACATCGGTGTTATAAAGCAAAGTGGGAAGCTTGTGACTAAAGTGGTGGGGAGGGGGCTATTGGTGTAGGACTCAGAACTAGCTCTCATAAGGTTAGCAGGAGCCACAAGGAGTGGGGGTTATGAGGGGAGCAGAGATGTTGGAGGGAATGCCCTGCTCTGGAAAGAGAGGAATAAAGGTGACTGGGAAAATTCCACTGTGTGTTAGTGATGCAAAATTGTAAAGCAGCATTAGTGTGGATAAAAGAGAAGCAGCTGGGCTGAAATTGCTTTGGGAAGAGCTGATAAGAGATTTTGCTGTGATAGCACAAGAGACCTACTGCACGTAGTCCAGGATTTAAATGTGGGTAGAAATCTCGTAATATGGTTATGGAGAAGTATTTCTGGGTATTGTCACTGTGAGAGACTAATTCCCCACACCAGAGAATGAATGCTGTTGGTAATGGCTAGGTACAGAGAGCTGTGTTATCTGGCAGTTTAATCATCAGGTATTGACTGAAGCCATAAAATTGATGGAGTTAACTGTAGACATGGCTTTAAGAAGCATAGAAGATACTTCGGGGAAGCTGGGCATAGAAGTGAACTTGGTTTGAGTGATCACAATGTGACCTAAGTTAAGTTAAAGAGATAAACATGCAGACCAGCAACTGTTGAGCCCCGAGAGGAACTGAAGGAGCCATAGTGAAGTGAGGCGCTTGGATAGGGAGGAGGACATGAAATCCAGTGAAGCTACAGGGGTAAATATTAGCATCTCAAATAACAAGAAAAGGCTCCACCTAGGAAATGACCCCAGAGCTGATGATTCACCTGATCATTGCGTCAGGATATGGTGAGCAAACACCGAACCTCTGAGAGTTGTGGGCAAAAAGTCAGTGTATAAAGGAAGATGTATCTTGAAGATCAGGAAGTGTAGGACTAAGGCAGGGGCTTCCATCTCAGCAGACAATGTAACATCTTGCAAAGGGTAATAGAACAGATAACAGAAGGTGCTTTGATCACATGGAAAGGAGAAACAGCTACTCTCACAAAGGAAGGAATCGCATTGCTGTGCATAGGGACAGCGAGTTGGGTAAAGATGATCTGGGTATGATCCGTGAACTGTAGGAATTGTTTCTTACGAGGATGACACTGAAAATGATGCACAGATACATGGGGTGGGAGCAAAACCTGAAGACCTTGAATTTGAGTCTGGTAGTCTGTAGCCCAGAGTGCTAAAACATGCAACACTTGAAATCTGAACTCTGTTAGCAGAAGTTTAACTACTGCTGTAAGCAAGCAGTGGCATCACCTAACTGGAGCAAAGAAAGGTGGTTTCTGTGGATTGGCAGGAAGATAAGGAGATGGGTGATAAATGTGGTAAGCATGGGTCTTGACTTCAAAAGCAGGCAACGCTGTGATAATATGCAAGGTTTAAAATAGATTTTAAAGAGAGAATAATAAAAATTTATGGACATGTGGAAGCCATGTGGTGGAAGGTCATTAGGTATAAAATGTGGTGTGGGTTTGCGAGAGGAAGATTGTGATGGGCTGACCTCTTCTAGATGAAAGCATGCATGTATTTGGACTTTTGTAAGCAGCATGGGTTTCAGGAGAACAGTCTTGGGCATAATCCTTGTCATTAGTAACACCTGGTTGTGGATCAGCTCTTTGTGTACATGCTGTGTCAAAACAAAAGTATTGGCAGGTGAATGCTAATGTGTTTGGGAGACACAGGTCCTTCAGATACTGTAAAACTGCTATAGAGAGCAGCCATTCAGCTGCTTCTTCCAGATGGAGTTGAAGTAATGTGCTTGCTCTGGTATCAGTCCTCTAGGCTGAATTTTATAAAACACATTCTGTCTTTACAAACTTAAAAAACAAATATCCCCAAACTATCTTTTTAACCTTCTTTCTGAGGGAATATTGTAAGTGACCAATGTCCCAAGACCTGAATAAAAAAAAACAACAACAAAAAAAAACCCACAAAAAAGTTGGTGCCAATCTAACTGTCTTGTTTCTGCAATATGTGTGTGACTTCCAAGGACCAGTGTTGCCTGAGCAGTTTGTGAATGCTAAGGGTAAAGTCAGGCTGCCAAAGAACTAATCTGCAAACAGTGTTCTGTTAGATGTCCCACAGTATTCTCCTGGAGAAGCTGGCAAATCGTGGCTTAGACAGGCGCACTCTTCGCTGGGTAAAAAACTGGCTGGATGGCCGAGCCCAGAGAGTTGTGGTGAATGGAGTGAAATCCAGTTGGTGGCCGGTCACAAGCAGAGTCCCCCAGGGCTCAGTTTTGGGGCCGGTCTTGTTTAATATGATGATCTGGATGAGGGGATTGAGTGCTCCCTCAGCAAGTCTGCAGACAACACCTCGAATCTTGTGTGCAGTTTTGGGCCCCTCACTCCAAGAAGGACATTGAGGTGCTGGAGTGTGTCCAGAGAAGGGTGACAAAGCTGGTGAGGGGTCTGGAGCACAAGTCTGATGAGGAGCGGCTGAGGGAACTGGGGTTGTTCAGCCTGGAGAAGAGGAGGCTGAGGGGAGACGTTATCGCTCTCTACAATGACCTGAAAGGCGGTTGCAGAGAGGTGGGTGTTGTTTTTTTCTCCCAAGTGGAAAGCGACAGGAAATGGCCTCAAGACACTGGAATATTTTTCCAGTGTTTCACCACTCTCTCAGTAAAGAATTTTTTCCTGATACCCAGCCTAAACCTCCCCTGGCACAACTTGAGGCCATTTCCTCTCGTCCTGCCGCTAGTCACTTGGGAGAAGAGACCTTGCCTTTCAGGGCAAGCTTGTGCTCAGTCTTGCTTGACAAGTAGCCGTGTTCCAGTTGGTTGGTTGCTTGCAATCCTGCAATTTAAATCGAAACTACCAGAAAATATACCACGGCTGTGATTAGGTGGTGATCACTTCTGGTCTAGTTAGTCAGGAACTCTTGTTCCAGGGTGCATCTCGTTGAAATTAAGTCTGAACAAGTTGTGTAGAAACCTGAGTCATTCGTGAGACTCTACAGGTGACCTCAATGCTTTTGTTGACTGAGGAGAGAAGCACACACCAGCCAAAGGAAAAGCACACAACTTGTTTTTTTTCTGTTTGTAATTCCTTCTTTGTTTGGTACCAGAGTACTTGTGCCTTCTAGCAGCTGTTACCTTACTGTGACCAGGCTGTGTGGTTTGACCTAATAACTCTGGCAAGATTTTAGTCATTTAAGTGACCTTTCCTGTGTGTACAATGTCTGAGCAGCAGCTGTATGTTCTTCGTGTCTTGGAAGAAATTATTCTGTAAAGAGGTGTATCTTATTTTCAAAGTAAAAATAAAAAACCCCTCAACTTGTCCTGGTTTCTGAATTAGTTTTAAGTTTTTGGAGGTTTGGTTTTTTCGTTGTTCTTCTTTCTAATTTTTGCTCTTTGGCTTTTTTTTTTTTTGCACTGAAGCTTTTCTTATAAACTAGTTGAACTATTGGTTTGTCAGCAAAGTCACTTTACCAACTCAGACTGGCTTCTAGCAGACTTAATACATTATCAGTCTGTCTCTTTTCCTGCTCTCTGGTGCAAGGATATGGCTTTCATTATGCATATTTCCTTACTCTTTGACAGCTGCAGGCATATATGAGTTCAAGCCTATTTTGTGTAAAATTAAGTAGCAGGGGTTTTGTTCCCTTATTCAATTAGGGCATTTCCACTAATTTAAATAACATATTTCTGAACCTTACAGAACCTGAAAGAGGGGTAGTTTATGCCACTGGAAATTGTAAGCCTCCTTTATTCTCTGCCCAGTAGTATTTATGTTCTGTATCTAAAAATTCTGCAAGATTTGATGGATTTTTTTCTTTTTTCACTAATGAGGCACAGATTTAGGAGTAGGAATGCTGTCTCTTATTGTAAAGCAATGTAAAGTTCAGGAGAAGTCTATAACCAGCAGGGAACGCCTTAAAGCAAAGTGACCGAAGCACTATCTAACAGAATATGTCTTCTGAGAGAGTCACAAACACAGTAACTCACTCCAGTACATTGCACCCAAGCTGCTTTTTTACCAATAAAATAAAATAAAGGCTGCAACAGAACGTTGGGGAGAAGAGGCAGCTTAGATTACTGTTTCGTTCACCTTTTGGTTGGGGAACCAGGTCGCCTGACGGAGTTGTCTGTGTTGCCAGCTTCAGGAGGATTAACCTCTTGTAAGCTCTGTGATTTGAGTAAGAGATTTTGTTCCTGTCCTCACTGCTCAGTTCAAAGCAGCTGCTGAGCAAAACTTCAGTGAATCTTTAGCAATGTGTCTGTGTTGGTCAGCCAAAAAGGAAGAAATAGATGTTAGAGGATTTCTCCTAGCTGTGCTTTTTTAGCAACTGGTTTTAGTGTTTGGATGGTAAGTGTATATAGGTGGAGCTGTTCTATAGAATCAGGGAAATTGGCTATATCCTCAGTTTCTTTTTTGTTTATAAGGTGTTCTATTACACAAATAGTATCAAATCCATTTATCCATCACCACACTCTGCTTCACCACCCCCCTTGGAAAGAAAATTTTAGGCAAGGGGCATGATCTCTTGGTTTGTAAGCACAACATAACAAGACTTTAGTGTGTTTGCTTTCCCACTTCTCAAGAAAAATGTAACTGATCCAGACCAATCAGTCAGAGGTGATGCTTGCCTGCCTGTGGTAGGTCAGGCCAAAGCTAGGAGGGATTACTCAGTCAACGAACTTGTGTGTATCTACCCTTGAGGAATGGTGGTGGTAGTAATAAGAGACTTAGTTCTGCTTATAGCCCCACAAAATTTGAAGAAGGATTTTCTTTTGTGTATTGTGGTTGTGGGGAGGCTATTTATTTTAGTTTTTTAAAAAAATCAGCGGACTGTATTTACTGTGTCAGGTAGCAAAGCATCTTGACTGTCTTTATGAGTGATAGTCCCTTTCTTTTCAATGGAGAGTGATATGGGTTTGCTTGTGCTGTCTGCCTACTTCAAAACATCTGATACCACTGTCAAGTGACGGCAAAGATGTATAGCAAAGAGGCTAAATTGTGAAACGAGGTCTCTGAAGCATGTGTTCCCCCTTGCTATTGAAGAAATACCAAAGTGGAATTAGGCTGAAATTGCCTGTTGGCACCCTTAAATCTTGGTTATATTGGGGATGGCGGAGATTTGGTGGTAGAACAGACCATATGAAATTCTACGTCCCAAAATGTCACCTCTGGGTCCTAAGCCTAGTAGCTGGGGGCATATTAATGTATAGAGTAGGTACTGCTGTATCATCATGTCATGCTCTTTCCTAGGAATCGTCTAGCTGTTCGTCTGGACAGGATACCAGGCTAAATAGGCTTCTTCTGCAGCCCTTCCTATTGTGATACGACTTTTCTTAGTGCAAACTCCTGCTGAAGGTGTGCGAAGAGCCCCTTGGTCTGCAGGGCAGGAGACACCTGGTTTGGCACCCAAGTGTGAGATGTCATTGATGTCAAAGTGGCTCTTAGGGAATTCCAGCATCCAGTTTGAGCAATCGAACTGTTGGACTTAATCAAACAGCTGATGTTTTGGGAACAGTAAATTACAAATCTGACTGGTTTTGTCATGGTGCTGGTGGGGGGAGAGACAGTAATCACAAGGCAAACATCTGTGAGATGGCAAAAAGGTCTCTGTGGAGTATTGTTTGTGAATACTCTTGTGTGACTTGGTTGCAGTCCTTGGTGGAGAAATAGGGCAGGAGAACTGACACTTCAGAGTCTTTCCTTGGTGAAGAAAACCATCTGAAGGTAGCCTGAGTGCTCCACTAACTGTGTCTCAGAGCCTGGGCCTTTGGTTTTGAGTAGCAAATGGACATTGAGGTGACAGCTAGGAGTGAAGTTAAATTTCAGGTAGATGTTAACGAGTCTGTGGGAAGGTTACAAAGAAGCAAAGCACAATTCCAAATAAGCATCTGAGTATGCTGGCTCTCGCCTCACTGGAATTAACTTGTCAGTTTGCATTGAGAGCGTGATTATTGTCTGCTAAGTTGAAAAGGTGAGTAATGATGTAAAGGGCTCTCTAGAGAGCAGCAAGCAGTCCTGGTGTATCTTTGAGGCACCTTGTATTCCAGCACAGGCTGTCAGGCTCTTGAGAGTTGGAGCTAATACTTTCTGCACAGCCTTTAAAGAATATGACGAGATGCATTGCTAGAGGAAAGATTTTTGCCTGGGCACTGGGAAGCTGTCATTCCAGCAAGTCCCAACGTGGGCAGAAGACGGCTTATGATTCTCAACTTGTTCTAGTTACCTGAAAGGTGACTTGAGCTCAATGGGTTGATCTGCTTTGTGTTAGCTGGGGAAGTGCCCTGAGACTGCCTGCCTGCCAGCTGAACTGTGGGACCATACAGGTAGGAGAAATGGGAATAGATAGCCCTGTAGCCTGGAAGAGCATCTACAGTGATGTGTCTCACCTGGCATTGGGAATTCCAGTGTGACGTGTTCCACTCCTCTCCTCAAACTGCCGCCTCCTCCTCTCTCCTGCGCAGCGTTTAGCCGCACAAGCTGCCTGGAGGTAGAATCTTCTGCACTTCTGTTTTATATTTCATGTAAAAACTGGAAAATATTTTATGGGCTGTTGGCACTCTGGATTCACTGGCAGTGCTAATCTGTTTCAGGAGGTTGTAAAGTTCAAGGCTTGCATGTTCCTATTTTCTTTACTGCTTCCCAGCATCTGTTTCCAGCTTTTTTAGCTGAATGGTTCATGAACATGCTTTTTTTTTTCCCAGATAGAAGAAACAATATTGTCAAGCTTATTTCAGCTCCTGTTTATCTGAAACCAATTGAATGCTTCCTACTGCCTTTCAGGAAGCTTTTTCTGGGATCAGCTGTAAGTAAACTTCTTGCAGCCTCCTTACTGCAAAACAGAAGTTTCATCAAGTGCTAATGCTTAATGTCATAAATGATTTGAGCTGTGGTTTACAAAATAACTTGTCAATGTTTTAAGCATTTTATTGGTAAGATCTCCTGAGACGTTTTGGTTAAAATGGTCTGCATGTTTTAAAATGCTGGAATCCTTTTGCAGTACCTAATATTCATGCTATATTGATTCTATTTTGCCAGTGTAGATCCTGTTCGTTGCTAGCTTCTTAGTAAAATCACTGTATCCATGTGCAAGTTCAGAGAGGAGGGGAGTTCTGGCTTTTGGGACCTGCTGTTTCGTGAGTCTCCTCCCTCCCTTCCTCTCTGTGAACCTATCCTGTCCTAGTTGCTCTATTTCAAATTATATTTTCAAACCATCAAATAGCAGCATGACCTTGCTGCCTGATACTATTTTCCAGAGAAGTGCTGGTGTAAGGATCCTGGAACAGCAATCTGATGTCTGCCCTGACTTCAGGGAAGGAACCAGTTGCAGACCTCTTTAGTTTTCCTCTTGCATTTTGTTCCCTGTCACAGTTGCTTTCCAGAAGTTGCATGCATAGTTTCAGTTCCATTTTTCCTGTCCTATATTCTCCTAGTAAGACACTTTTTTTTTAAGTTTGTGTTTCTTCAAGATACAGTTTTGATTTTTTTGTCCAAAACTCTGTTTGTTCACAACTGCAATCCCCATGGCATATCTTCTGCAGCACTATTTATAATTTTTTTAATTGCTGTAGCATCTTCTTCACTGTAGCATTTTCTTTCGGTTGCTAAAGTAGTTCAAGGAGTATTTCAGGTAGGTGAGTTCTTGAGCTAAGCAACAAACAAGAATGCCTATGAAACTCTTCAGTTCAGGAGGTTGAAAATCTGTGTTATGTTAAGTCAGTGTGTCAAATCAAATCTGGTAACAGATTAACCTGTAAACGAGACCCAGATGTCTCTAACTGTCTGAATCTATTTTGTCATTGAAAGTGTTTAGAAGCCTACTTACATTAACTGCCTACTACATTAAACTATCATAGAGAGAAAACTGAATTGTCACCCCTTCTGTCACATGAAATACCTTTTAGAGAAGTAGGGTCTTTTAGGAGAAGGCTTCTTTTGCTGATGAGGACCGAGTTTTATTTTAAAAAAAAATACAATTAAACAACCCTTGCCAAAGGGTCTGTAAAGTTGGTCCTCTGCTCCACCTATACCTTGAGAATGTGGTTTTGATTGGAGTGTTTGCAACTGCCAGAAAGGGTTTCCTACCAAGTTTTTTAATTTGTTCTGTTTAAGTTATGTAGTAACTTCGGTAAGGATGGAAGAAGCGGGGCACTATGAAGCTCTGGTGCAAGCTGAGCTGTGCTGTGTACACTTACCAAGTTTTATGCAAAAACTGAGCTGAAAAGTGACAGTATCTGCAGGAGATGTGAAATTATGTCGTTCACTATAAAGTGATCAGACTGGATGATTAAGCAATATAGTCAGATATACCTTTAATTTGATAACTGGGTCAGTACAGTATATTAACTGCAGATTTGCTCTGTTTTGTGTAGATTGGCCATTGTGTTGTCCTGCTAGCTCTCCCAAGTTCATGTGAATGAAACAGTGGGGAATACTCCAGATATCCTGCCACTGTGCTATGTCACTCTGATGCCCATGGGCTATGGCATTAATAGAGATTTAGATAAGACAATGACATATGGCTTTTATATATAAAAGCTAGGCTTTTTCTGGGTGGATGTCAGCACTTTGCTTACCAAGGTTCAGCCCATACAGGTGGTGGTATGCTAAGCCTGGGGCTGTGAAAATTCTGGCAAGAAACAAATGTTGGGATGAAGCTTAGTCAGCAGAACCAGGCAGCAACGGCAGTGTCCCATTGGGACTGGAAACGTCTGTCAGCCCCAAGGTATGGGGTGTCTGGGCTGTGGAGGGAAGCAAGGGGGGTACTGTCTACCTGCGGGTTGTGACACTTGTGTGCACGCAAGCCCTGGATCTTAACTGACCAGAGCATTTACAGATGAACATGGGAGCGTCTAGTGAGGTTTAGCAGTGTGGAAGCTTATTGGGATGTATACTTTATGTAGTGCTTTTCTGGATTTGCTATAAGAAATGGTGCTGAAACTAAATGGGGTTACTGTTGAGCGTGTCTCCTCTTAGCACAGGAATCTGGAAAACCTTTCCAAGCAGTGACAGGTGACCCTAGCTGCTGTCAGTCACTGTCAGAAAGGGTGGAGTGACTGGCAGAAAGCTGTTTTTTGGAAATTGTATTGTAAATCAAATAAACTTAGTAGCTTTGTGTGTCTCTGGACGGGGTAATGAATTTGCTGATCATCTGAGCAGGAAGATGCTAATTCATGTCAATTAGGAGGGATTCTAATTCATTCTCAAGACATCCGGCAAAATGGAAATCCCCTTGGGTAGATCAATTTGCTACCACAGGCAACAGAACAGAATCTCTTTTTTATTTTTTTTCCTCTCCTTCCTGAGAAAAATCCAAAAGTTATAGTAGTTGCTTTTTAGCTGTGGTTGGTTGCTGAAGTGAGCATAGCTGCCCTTTGTTTGACATAGCTCCCAAGGCCTTGAGAAAGGAGAGTCAAGTTGTCCTATGGGCATTTAGAGTGGTCAAATTGAAGAAGGCTCTTTGCTACAGGAATGGGAAATGCAGTGTAAAAGTGGTTTTGGTTTTTTTTTTTTTTTCCATTTTGATGTACTATTAAGAATTAATAAACTCATATTGTGTCCATTCCATTTATTGTGGACTACTTATTAAAGCAGATCAATATCTCTGTTCAGTAAATTTAGTGGTACTGATGGCTTGCTTTTGCATCTATATGGATTCCTCCACCGTTGTCTCAGTTAAAGAGGTGATGAATTTTTTGAAGGACTATTTCAGGTATTAAGTCAGAAAAATTCAGCCCCTAGATTCAAGCTTAATTCTTCAGGTACTGATGGAAATCTGTGCTCTGTTCCTGCTGTCTGCCAGTTACTGAGGAAAGTGGCATTTTGTAGTGGTTCTTCTGGCAGCAGAGCAGTTCTCTGGTCAGCCCAGCCCTCCATTCACATCAAGCAATAACAAAATGTTATCCTCTGTTTTCTGTGAATGCAGTCTCAGCTTCTACGTTTCTCAATACATGAAGGTACCCACTGTGTTTCCGTCACATCATTCTCGAAGGGAATACGCTGGTGCGTAAAGTGCTCTCTTCCCTGCTTGAGTGGAACAGTGTTTAGTTTTCCCTGGCAGAAAGACAAATCGTAAGTAGTAAATGTGACTTAAGTCTTCTGTCTCTCAGTGGCCCCTTAGACTCAAGGAATCTCTCAGCTGCGATAACCACCCCAGCTGCACAGGGCTCTGCTGCAAGGAGATGGAGCGCAAGCAGATCCTGTTCTCGGCTCTCTGCAGTTACAGCAGAGGTTGTTGAGGTGCCACTGAGTCCTGGCAGGTCCCTGGGGCCTCCTGTGCAATTATCCTTCCTCTGAGCTAGTTCAGGAAAATCTTTTCCTTCTGAACATAATTTAGCTCTGAATGTATGAGAATGAAGTGGAGCCTTTCTTTACAGACCTGTCTCAGGCTGGGAATACCAAGGCGGCTGTGACATGTCGAATCCTCATAACAAGCTCAGAAAACCATTAAACTGCTGTTTTAAACATCTCTTTCTTTCTTAGAGTTATGAAGGGATGAGAGCAGTTTCATGGCACAGTCAGTACTGATGTTCTGCTGTGGCACGTGCATTTGCATTTAATAGCATCCCTCTGATGCTGTTGGGCTTTTATAAGGATTATGTGAAACAAAATAGCAACTGAGTTAAAATCAGGGATGAGGTCACTGCGTGGCCTCTGCTTTGTCCAGCCTGGAGCACTTTTTGGGTTCAGGTAGTGGGAAAGACAAGGGTTCCTTGTCCTTGGGTGGGAGGTGAGGATCTGCAGGGGCTGTGCATGTAAAATGTTTTGATTTCCAGGGGAGGGAAAGGTCCCTGTGTGTCAGGGTGGGATCCCCAGGGACAGAACAGTCCTTGTTGGATGTGCCAGTCTTGCGCCACTTGCCAGCCTCTCATGGATTTTATAAATAGCTTTCAAGAAGTGAGTAGGAGGTGTTGAATTTCTGGCTCTGCAATGAGTACATGTGCTATAGCTGTTGGTGCACAGTTCAGACAACAAAATTATTACCAAAGGCTCAGTTATAGAAAATGTAACAGACCTGAAAGGCTAGAGTGCTGCCTAGCCAGCTCTTCCCTCCCAGAAGGGATTCCCTCCCTTCTGTGTGTGTGCTGCAGGGTATACAGCCTGTGAATTTGGTGTTGACTTAGTCTTGGGTAGTATGAGCGTTTTGCTGTGATCTCTTATTTCTGTTGCTTAAGCAATCTTTGCACCTAGTGCTGCATATCACTGTGTGCACTGAAGTCTGAGCACCTGGAAGAGGTGAAAAAAGCAGAGAGTGAAATGGAAATATGTATCGATTCTGCTGTTCCGCTGGAGACAGTTACAGTAGAAGTTAGAATGCTCTCGAAAACACATTAACATTGCATTTGTGTTTCACAGGAAAGAGGAAGCTAGCTGTCAAATTGCCTATCATGAAAATGCATTTTGAATGTTCTGCTTTCAGGTTTGCATTTCTTTTTAAAAGCACTAATTAAACTGCATCCTTTCATTCTTCCAATTTCTCCCACAGCTCCTCCATGGCACTTTATTGGCCTCTGTGCAATGATGTAGATTTTATTGTAGCGTGGTGAGTGACCAGCTCGTAAGTCATGTGCTGGATTTAGGTAGGTTGTAATCTTTTGGCCATCTGCTCATGCACTCCCTATGTCTGCAAGCCTCTGATTTGCAAGCAAATGTTAAAGGTGATCTCAAATCCGCAGATGTTCAGAGCACACAGGTTCCCTCTGACTGAATATGAGGGTGTTCCTGCTTAGGAGGTTTGAGCAATGTATTGTCTGAACCTCACAGTAATTCGGCATACTCGAATTTAATTCTAAGGCTGGCATATGGGAGTCTGGCTAGTCAGGAAAAAAATATCCTTCAGATTGATTGAAGAATAAGTGGATAGCAAGAATTTCTCTGTAGAACTGAGTTTAGGAATATTCTGATGTATCTTCTGCTGTTGTTTTTCCACCCTCCCGCAATGATTCTGGACTTTTTTTGCAATCTCTGGCTTGTATTTTCCTTTCCCAGTCTTTAGGAGTCTGTCTGACTCTCCAGCCTTTTGTAACTGACAGCTGTAAAGTGTCTGGAATTTTTTTAAGTTGCAGGCAAGACCTCGACTTTATTTTTTTTCTTGTGTCTTTATTTAGAGTTACACCAAAATGGTGAGAGATTGCCAGAGAAAAAAAATCTCTAAATGAATTGGGTGTTTACATCAATTTTCATTGCTTTTGTATCTGTCTGCCTAATTTGCATCTGTGCCAATGTGTTTCCTAATAGCTCCTTCAACTGAGGTGCAATAGCTGTGTCTCTGATATGCCCAAGTCTTTTTTAGTGTTTAAATGAATCCTTGCTTGCACAGTGATAGCAGGTGCATCTCAGTGCATCTGTACCATGCAGTGTTCGCACCTGGCAGTGCAAAGTGCTAGGTCCCACTTTCCTTTCTAGTTTTGTATTGTTTGCATTCCTCCCTGCTGTCCTTCCCATACAGTGTTTCAGGGGTGTAGAAGGATTACAGTTCAGCATAGTCCAATGTTTGCCTCTGAATGGCTGGACTTTCTATGCAACCGAGTTTGTTGAGAGAAGCCATTTGAAGCTGAATGGAATTTAACATTTCCAGATAGTTTAAAAATGTGGCTTCCCCAGAGCCCAGAAGTGCCTGTGAGATAAATGGGGGTGAGTCAGGAAATCTCTCATATAGACCTTTGACTTTCTTTGTCTCAGGTTTTTACTTCGTGGCAACGCAGAAGCAACTGTATCTGTAAAACTTGGTGTTGCTGAGTGCTCTAGAGAATGTCTTCCTTTTGTGATACAGATTTCATTTTATAAAATGCAGTGTTTCACATGGCTTGATTTCAGCCTGCTGTCCTCTTGCCCCTAGAGTAGCAATGAGTTTTCAGCCTTTGTTGCAGTTATGTGTCAGGTTTCTTCACGATTTTATTACTCCTTTGTGCCCTTTCTTGAGCAGTCGGAGTATAGGAGCTCTAGGGAGACAGAATGAGCAGGTATGGGTACAAAAGTTTCCCCAGGGAAGCTAACTTTATTGTGCCTTTCCAAAGCTGTGATCCTTCAGCAGTGGCATGGCGTGTGCCGTTCTGTGCACTGCACCGGACCTGTGAATCCCCTGAGCTGATGAACAGGCTGGGTCTTGGCAGCGTCTAACGGCTCTTTCCAGCTCTGAACTCCCGGACACTCACCCTGTTCTATGGGGAACCCTGCGGTCTCACGGCCAGTCCTGATCCTGAGATGCTGGGGGAGCTGCACCTTTGCAATGATTTTTACTCACCCCTAGGAAGTGCTTTCCAGTGAGCTAACAAAATAAAAACATGCCCAAGTCACTTTTCATGGGAACATTTTGGACATGCTGTGAATCTCGCACATGGAGCAGAAGAGTTACTTGTGAGGTGAGACTCCCAGGTTTGGAGCAGAAGAGTTACTGGTGAGGCAAGACTCCCGGATTTGTGATCCAGCTCTTATTTATAAGCCCTGCTTCTGCAGCTAAAGGTGTAATTTATTACATGCGGGTTGTCTAGAGACATGGAGTTCATTCCTGGTAGTTACTAAAGATACAAGAGTCCATTTTTGTTATGTGGGTCTGTAGCAGGCTTGTGATCTTTGTTTAGCCTTGCTGCTGCCTGAGGATATCCTTGCTGCTGCGAGCCCTGGGACAGCTCTTGCTGAAGCCCCACATGGGCACTCTTTTCAGTATGCCAAGGCAGTGCAGAGTTTGCTGCCTTTCATCAAATGAACCTCTTAATATTTAGAGGTTGAGACCACAATGAACAGATAGCATCTCTCTCGTAGTTTGCATCTCGCTTGCTGCAGAGACAGTGTCTTGTCTCTGTGTCTAGGAGCCATTGGCCCACTCTGGCTGCTTTTTTGACAAATAATACCAGGTTTCCACACTGGGTTGCCTTTGCTTCCCTGCTAACAGCAGTGGAGGTTGTTATGAACAGAAAGAGAGACCAGCTGAAGCTTACTGTGCATCCCCTGCCCCTTCCTCCTTTTTTCCTTCCTTCAAGCACATGCACTTGTTTCTTTGTCTCCTGCCTCTTGCAAAGGGGAGGATCAGAGATAAGCTGGTGTCTGCTCACTCCAGGACAGTATTTCATGAAATGTCTGCTTTTCTGTGGTATCCAAATGCACCTAGAAAGTGGGTAGATTGTGCTGCCTGTTTCTCAGTCGTTAAACAGGCTGGTTGATTTGGAGATTAAAAAAGAATCTGCATCTTCAGTCAGCAGGAACACTGGCCACCACCATTGTATGTTTTGCTTGCACCATTAGGTTTAGCATCAGGAATGCTTCAGGCCCTGAACCTAGGAAAAAATGAACTGATTTATTTTGGACCTAAAGGCTTGTGGGCCGTGGCAGTCTAGGTAAAAGCTACAGCTCTTCTGTTTGAGATGCCTCTGGCTCATACTGTACCTTGTACAGCATTTCCTTCGTGCAAACACCTACCTGGACTGTAAATGCTTGCAAAGGACAGTTTCTCAAATAACAAGGGCGTTCTCCAGCATCACACTCTATTGCAGCTCTGTGCATGTAACTGTGTAAGGGCCATTATTTTATTTTTATTTTTTAATGTTCCTTTCTAGAACACTTTTCTTGGAAGTTAAACTCTGTGAGCCTTTAGTAAGTGTTGGGTGCTCTGTTTTTTGGAGGAAACGTCACTATATCAGTTTTTAAATCTTTTTGCGCTCGGGTGTATCTTGCTTCTCAGTTTGTTAAATATGTTTTCTTCTTAGTGTTAGTTTTCCACTGGGAAAACTAGCTGGAGCCCAGAGATGTCTTCTCTCAGTGCTTACACTTAGCAATACCAGTGAGGATATGAGCTTGCGAAAGAGAAGTGTAAACAAAATCTCCCCTAGGTAGACATAGACCTTCTCCATCTAGTGAGATAAGAGCCAGTGCTGTTTTATGTTCTAACCATTGGTTTAGATAAATACCGTCCTGGAATTAAATTAACAGAGGAGAGCTCGGAAAAGTGACATCTGAGTTCAGACTGCTGCTTGTTTGGCATAGCGGGTTAATTTGATTTACAGATGTCATACTATAGAGCTACTATTCAGGCTTGTTTATTTTCAAGTTGTGGTTGAATGTCTGCTCTGCACTGTTCAGGAGAGATTCTTTGTTTTTAAAGAAATGTTTATTTCTTCTACGGTGTCTGTAACTTTGTAAGTGAGGTGGTATAAAATGACATCTTGCTAAGCAGCAATAACTTCTGGTTGCAAAGGACTGGTTTTGAAATTGCTTTGCATTAGCCATATCACATTTCTTTCCAGACATTAATCCTATGATTATTTTTTAAATGCATCGATTTAGAGAGGTGAGATGGGGTACAGAAGAGGTTTTGCCTCCAGATCTGTTGAACTATTAAAATAAGCAAGGATTTCCAGCTACCAGACCTCTGCTGGGGGATGTTGTCCAATTAATACGATGCCCTGTGATGCTCTGACTCAAGTGAAGCTGTAGCAGGACAAAATCACTAATGACCTCTTTTTTTTTTTTTTCCTTTTTTCTCATTACAGTAAAGAAAGCTAAACTCCAAGGACCACCAGGTAAGCCATGCTCTACTACTTGTTTGCAGCAATGGTGACACCTGGTCTCTCACTCCTGCTCATGCTGCTCCTTTCAGTTTCCATCTATCTGCTTTCTGCTCTTCCATGTTCTCCGTAGGAGTGACAAAAGCTACCCTGAGAGTCCAGGTAGCCTGAGTTAGTATAAAGCTTGAGGATGTGACCTGGTGTCACAGTGCTGAGAAACCTCTACCGGCTCACCTAACATGAACAGGTGATGGATGAGGAAAGATGTTACTCTACTGTCGCCAGTTCCCACTCCACCCTGCCCTTTCCTCTCATCGTTACTCTGTCCCTCTTAAAAACAGGGTCTGAAAACATCCACCAAGCAAAACTGGTGCATGCCTGTCTGGATTCAGCACCTCCTTGATCCTGATGGGGCTTGCTGTATGGTGCCACAGAAGTGATTCATACTTTTATGTGGCAGTCCATAATGGCTGTGCTTGGGATTGAAAACCCAACCACCAGATTTTGTGTCTGCTTAATAAAATAAAAATAGAGAGCTGGTGACACCCAGAATTTTTATAGTCTAGGCAACTATTTCACTGTGGTTCAGTAGCTTGCAAGGAATCCCTTAGCAGGTAAATACGTTTATTGAATGAAATTTCATGTACAGTTTACAAAAAAATAAGCAGTTTGCTGCTGGACTAACACCTCTTCAGGTGTTTAGATCCGAATCAATTGCACAGCTGTATTCATGACTTATTTGTTCAGCTTTTATTCTCTTGATGTAGCCATCCTCAGGTTATAGCTGAAAGCTTCCCAGGTCTCCTTGTCCATACTCCATGTAAGGTCAAGATGTGGGTGTGCACCAACCTTGAATTGGGAAGGAAAGCTGGGTGCCCAGAGTGCAAGGGAGACTATATGTATTTTATTCTTTCTCTAATCAAGAAGCCTGCTCACATAGCTGCAAAATATTTGTCCTGTAGTCTAGATCTAACTCAACTGAAGGATTTGGTTTCACTGCGAAGCCCAGTGTCCCAGGAGGATGCAAGTGGTGTAGCTAGATATGCAGGAATCTGACTTTCAGTGACTCCCACTTCTTCCTGAGCTTCTGGATCATGTAGTTTTCCTTTCCTCCCTTTCTGTTAGGATATTTGAAGCTAAACGCTGGGACATGCTATAGTAGCCCACAGCATTGATGCATGCAAATTTTGGCCATACTGGAATGGACTTATGCTGGGAACAGATGCAGCAGAACATTGAAGTATTAAAATATGTACACTGCTTTCTAGCTGCTTAGCATATGTCTTGTTCCAGTCGTGATGAAACAGATAGATGGGTCTGAGGTGGTAACTCCCCTTAAAAGGGGGTTTGTTCATTCTCAGATGCTGATATTCAAATTTTGGATGTGTTTGTGCTTGGCTAGTTTTGGTTTTATTAGCAAAGTGATAGCAGCAACTAGAAAAAAAGTTGTTCCAGGCTTTTTCTTCAGATTTAAAATAAAAAGCAAAACATCTAAACAAAGCTTGCCTTGTCAAAATGTGAGTGTAACGTGGTTCTTCTAGGTCAGCTGGTTTAAGCAATACAGAGCAGTTTTAGCACATTTAGCATAAGTCACTGTATTTTCCTTCTGCCCCTGACTGGTCTGTAAAGTTCTTTGTGGACTCATGGGTGGAAAACCAGGTTCGAACTAGGATAGCAGTTGGGTCGGAAGGGAAGAGTTGACAAGATCAGCCCAACTGCTTCTTGCTTGTATGTATTGCAAGTTTGTTTTTTGCTCTGCATGGTCTGCATGATGGGCCCTGTTCCTTCAGACTGTGTCTTCTTCCTCTTGTCTGCATTTCAGTAAGCAGCATCTTACACACAAAGTGTCTGTCTTCTTCAGGATTTTACACTCTTTCTTTGTCCCTGACTTACTGCAAGTGCTTGATTGCCTGTTTTTGTTTGTTTGTGCGTGCATTTCTAAAAAACTGTGGTTGAAAATTTGATGGCAGTGAAAAAATCTTGAACATTTGGCTCCTTAACCCAGTGATGTCTTCCCATATGGGCTTTTCATTTTGGGTCCCCCTGGGGTGCAATGTAAGGACTGAAACCCTTGAAATGTTGTGCTTACGTGATGAGAGGGTATAATGAAGGAGATAACTTTTTGCCTCTTATTCCCCAGATAAATTCAATACCTATGTGACCCTGAAAGTGCAAAATGTGAAGAGCACGACGGTAGCTGTGCGAGGTGACCAACCCTGCTGGGAACAGGACTTCATGTTGTAAGTATAGTGTTGCGCAGCGATGAGGTGCTTGTGGTTGAGTCCTTCCACAGCACTGACATTTACATGCAGCTGCTATTGTGTTATGTAAATCTGAGTACTTAAGTTGGTAAAATGCACAAGCCTGGTGATGACCTAAATCATTTGCTTTTCCATTGTACACGCTGACCTGTGCTGAAGGAGGTGCGTGTTGGAATATTGTCTCTGCTGGTGCCACGGACTGGCTGGAGTAGCCTGTGTCCTTTAATAGTACCAGGTTGTCTGGATTCCTGTTCTTAGACCTGTGTGTCAGGGTGCACAGGGCCGGCTGCTCCTGCAGGGACAGGGAGCCAGAAGTAGAGTGTGGTAGGATGGCTGGTAGGGCAGGTCCTCTCCAGCCAGGGCCCAGTCCCACAGTACCTGAGCAGTGCAAGCAGGGCAGGCCTAAGTATCAGGCCAGTGTCTGCTCACAGGTCAGGTAATCAGACAAGTTTGTAGTAATAAGGCAGGTCCAAGGTCAAGCTGGGAGCACAAGTTAGCAAGTCGGGCTCAGGGTTGTGTCTAGTAATGATAATCAGGGTCAGACGTAGTCCAGCAACTGTCAGTCAGGTCCATAGTGATGAGGCAAGTCTGAGGTTGAGCTGGGAAGTCAGTCTGTGGATTGGCTTTGGATTGATGTGGTCCATGGCCAGGTACAAGGACAGCTGCGGCTGAGCTGGAGACAAGCACACTGTTTTGATTTGCGTGGCAAGGTTTTGGTAGCGGGGGGCTACAGGGGTGGCTTCTGTGAGAAGCTGCTAGAAGCTTCCCCAGTGTCCAACAGAGCCAATGCCAGCTGGCTCCAAGATGGACCCACTGCTGGCCAAGGCTGAGCCCATCAGGGATGGTGGTAGCACCTCTGGGATAACGTATTTAAGAAGGGGAAAAAACTGCTGCATAACAGCAGCTGGAAGAGAGGAGTGAGAATATGTGAGAGAAACAACCCTGCAAACCCCAAGGTCAGTGAAGAAGGAAGGGGAGGAGGTGCTCCAGGCAGCGGAGCAGAGATTCCCCTGCAGCCCGTGGTGAAGACCATGGTGAGGCAGGCTGTGCCCCTGCAGTCCATGGAGGTCCACGGTGGAGCAGATATCCACCTGCAGCCCCTGGAGGACCCCACATTGGAGCAGGTGGATGCCTGAAGAGGCTGTCACCCCATGGGAAGCCTGTGCTGGAGTAGGCTCCTGGTAGGACCTGTGACCCCCCTGGAGAGAGAGGAGCCCACGCTGGAGCAGGTTTGTTGGCAGGACTTGTGGCCTCATGGGGGACCCACACTGGAGCAGGCCGTTCCTGAAGGACTGCACCCCATGGAAGGGACCGGCGCTGGAGCAGTTTGTGAAGAACTGCAGCCCATGGGAAGGACTCACATTGGAGAAGTCCATGGAGGACTGTCTCCCGGGGAGGGATCCCACGCTGGAGCAAGGGAAGAGTGTAAGGAGTCTTCACCTGAGGAGGAAGGAGCAGCAGAAACAGTGTGATAAACTGACTGCAACCCCCATTCCCTGTCCCCTGGCACCGCTCAAGGGGAGGAGGTAGAGAATTTGGAAGTAAAGTGAAGCCCTGGAAGAAGGGAAGGGGTGGGGGGAAGGTGTTTTCAGATTTTGTTTTTATTTCTCATTATCCTACTCTGATTTTCTTTGGTAATAAAATTAAACTAATTTCCCCAAGTTGAGTCTTGTTTTGCCCATGATGGTAATTGCTGAGTGATCTCTTCCTGTCCTTATCTCAACCCATGAGCCTTTTGTTATATTTTCTCTCCCCTGTCCAGCTTAGGAGGGGGAGTGATAGAGCAGCTTTGGTGGGCACGTGGTGTCTAGCCAGGGTCAACCTGCCACCCATACCTACAACATCGCTTAGGCAAGGACTGAAGGCTCGTAGCTGAGCTTAAATGGAGCTCCTGGGCCATAGGAAGAGGGTGTGGGTGGAGGCCACTGGTGAGGCTGGTCAGGGCAGTTAAAGGCTGTTTCTAGTGCACTCAGGACCTTGACATAGTGATCCTGGTTAGTTCTGTGGGAGATGCTCTTGTGTGTTGATGTTTTCTGCCATTGGCCTGGTGCCCACGAATGTGTTTTCCAGATCCCCTGCTGCAGCTCCAGGGGCTGCCAGTCCCTGACTTGAGCAGCAGAACCAGTTCCAGCTCTCCCAGGGTTTCTGGTGCAGCTGGCACCTCTGATTTGCTCTGGTCCTCATAGTCCTGACATGTAGCCAGGGATTTCCCAGTACCTTTTAGAATGGTGGTTTTCTTGCTGGTGGATGAATGATTCATTGATATATTGCATCTGATTCTGTTTCCATAGCTTTGTAAGATAAAGTGAACTAAATTTACGAAATCCTGGACTCCAAGTACTTTTCTCTGAACTTGGCATGGACACTGCTGTTGCGTGGGGTGTGATGTTCTGCTCATCTTGTGGAGCCAAAGCTAGTGCTGCTCTTTTTACTGGGTCTGAGGTGTTTGCATAGTATCTGTAGCAAGAGACCCAAATGGGATTTTGTGAGTACGTTTCCCAATCCAGCAGCAGTTGGTTCTCCTCTGTGAAAAGTGGGAAACTTTTTCCTTTGGTTGAGGGGTTCATCTGGGTCAGTACAGTGTTACCATCATAGCTGTGCTCCTATCTCCCTTGTTTTGTGACACTTGGCTTTTGGAGCTGCACATGAGGTGTGTGCTTCTGCACAGAGAGTCTGGAGCCTATGCTTTGGCATCTGGTGAAACACATGTGCTCCTGAATGCCACAATCTTAGCTCTGCAGTTCCTTCTCAGACAGAGGCTGTGGCTATCACTGACGTAAACCATGCAGGACTGGGCTAAGGCTGGGGCAGGGAATTGTACCTGTCTGCCAAATCACATGCCCATACCCAAACTACTAACTCATTCTTTCTGTGATTTGTGTTCAACCTGTGGGCAGGAACTAGCTTTAAACATGGCCAGCTACAGAAGAGGCTGTTCACCAGTGATTTAAGAATGGCAATTCTTTGTGTTGGATGATGGCCCTCATGGTTGCTCCTCCTCCTTCCCCTCAAACAGCTCCTGGAATGGCTCTCTGATATCAGCTGGGAGCTTAGCTAGCATGCTGTAAGGTCACTGTGCTGCTCTGTAATTAGTTGCTAGGGGATATGAAAGCAGAATATTAGCTGAACTACCTCGCCATTATTGTCCCTCGCCATTATTGTCCCTCGCCATTATTGTCCCTCGCCATTATTGTCCCTCGCCATTATTGTCCCTGCTTTAGCCAAGCAACAGCACAGTTGTTCTGATGTTTATTTATAACTAAAAAATTACACATGGCAGGGAACGTGTTTTGTGTAATCCTGTGTACATTAAGTTGTCCCAGGAGAAATAACACTGATATTCCCATACTACTATTCCCTAGTTTGCTCTTTTGCTTTCTGAACTTAGAAAAGGCCTTTGAACACTGTAGTTTTTCCCTGAGGGAAAGATACTTTTACTGTCTGTATTTGCGTTTACCTTTTTTATGAGGCATAGTAGAAGGATAGACTGCAACCAACAACTATTTGTTGTTTTTGCTTCCAAACTCCTTGTGAGACATAACACTTCAGAGTTTGGGGTTCTGGTGATGTTTGAGACTTGCTTATTTATGAGACCAGTAAAGCATGTTAATGACTTCTTTGGGGACGTCTTCTAATTTTGAAGCCGCTTTAAAAGCACTGCATATTTGCAGCAAGCACCTCTTGAGTGAAAGTGCAAACTGATGTTTAGAACATGACTATTGAATTGGTGTTGAAGTTGTTAGAAGTGTCTTTCATTTAAATTCTCTCTGTGTGTGTGGAAAGGGAGCGACAGTAAATTCCAGTCTCAGTTCTTTTGTTCTTTGAAGCTATTCTGCATCTAACCAGAAGGTGGAGAAAGGGAGACACAAAGGCAATCAAAGCCACTGTACTGAAAATCTTTTTATTTTTTATTCCTATCTGGTGACCTGTGCTGTGGAGTTCTGTACAGAAGCCCGCTGGGTATCTTACGATCAATGTCTTGCTTTGTCAATGTATGTTGAAACAAAGAACATAGTTTACAGTGTACCTGACAATACAATATTTCTTCCTTCCCTTCCCTTCCCTTCCCTTTCTGGCCTCACACTAGTCCCGCCAGCAGAAAATCAGTCGTTTCTGTTGTTACTGCAAGTTTGTGCAATCAGGTAAGTATCATCTTCCGAGAGGCTAGCAGTGATGGTGCAGGTGGCTAGTTGTTAGCTTGGCCTTATTGAGTAGCTGTATCCAAGCAGAGGGAGCTGGAGACTCAATTTCAGGATGCTAGCAGTAAAGTCATAATAAGCCTATTTAATAGCTTGATTTTGAACTATGTAGACTGAGTCACCCAAGTACTGGACACTCCTGACCTCAATTCCTGTGTCCTTAAACAAGAACAGAAGCACTTGGGTTTAAAATAGACATTAATGTGCTTTGCTGTAGCTGTAGGGTTTGTCCTGAACCTTGTAGATACAATATCTCTTTTAAAGTTGTAAGAAGTCTCCGGGGCAAAGCTCAAGTAGATGCTGGGATTTGTAGAAGTTCTTTTTTTTTGGTCATGATGGCAATCTATGAAATTAGTGACTAACATGCTTTTAAATTCCCTTGATAAACTTAATGTAGATACATTGGGACAGAAGGCCAGCAGGCAGCAGCACTGTGTGTCCAAGGTACCTACTTTTGGGTATTAGTGGTTGCACTAGGGGAAAATCCCGAGCTCAGAGAAGTAGGAACAATAGCTTTTCTTCATGATAAATGTGAGACAGTTGCGTATCAACAGACAGCTCAGGATTCTTCTCTACCTCGTTGTTTTTACCAGCATTCAAGCTGTGCATGTGTTACACTGTTCTTAACTAAGCATGTTATAAACCAGCGTGGAAGAGGGAGGCATAAATGCTATGAAGCATTTCAAGTGACTAGTGACAGGACTAGAGGAAATGGCCTCAAGTTGCACCAGGGGAGGTTCAGGCTAGATATTAGGAAAAAGTTCTTTACTGAGCGAGTAGTGAAACATTGGAACAGACTGCCCAGGGAGGTGGTAGAGTCACCCTCCCTGGAGGTATTCAAGGAGCGTGTGGATGTGGCATTGTGGGATGTAGCTTGATGGGCATGGAGCTGTGTGGTGTTGGGTGGGTTGGTTTTTGGTGTGTTGTGGTTTGTTGTTGTTGTGTGGTGTGGGGTTTTTTTGTTGGTTTTTTTTTTTTTTTTTTTTTTTTTTTTGGTTGGACTTGATGATCTTACAGGTCTTTTCCAACCTTAGTGATTCTGTGATTCTGTGATTGGGAAGAAGCAAATTTGAGATGCATCTTTTCCTTACTGAGAGCGAAGGTGTTCATGCAAACCTTCAGATAAATATTTCCAAGAACTTGGCACTCAGTGGTTGTGTGGCTGTATTGCCATTTGCTGCCAGCGATTCACATGGCTCGAAGCCTTGCAGTGTCACGCAGAGGAAGAAACTAGTGCTGGAGCAGAAGCGGTGCAATGCAGCCCCAAGCAATAGGTAGTGCTGCTGATGCAGCTGTGCTGGGTTTGGGACTGTTACTTTTGGTGTGTGGCAGCTCCACTCACAGATAAGTATTGATATCTTTGGACCTGTCAGACTGTGCTTGTGTTGCTGTGCTGCCAAGGGAAAGAAGACACCCACTTTGTTAGAAATGGGGTGCCTGATGACAAAGAACGGCTCATCTCTAGGTTTTGGCCCAAGACATGCTTCTTCCTCCTGTGTATGTAGCTGCTGAGACAAGTTCCCAATTGTCAGTCCATGCATGAGATAGCTCAGGATTTTAGTTTGTAATCTTTGTGTAGTTAGTGTTAAACTGTGAGAAATCAGTCATTAGAAACTAGTGTTCCCTGTGAGTATGAGCTGCCCCAGCCACATGCTTCCAGAAACTCTCTGTAACTTGACACAGCTGTGTGGAAAGTGGTACAATCATGGTAGTAATGCAGAACCTAAAGCAGAATTAGATTGTATTCTGCTTTTTCCTCACCTGTTCTGCCTTTTCTTTTCTTGCAGTGAGATCAGTCGGCTGGACCTGGGCCTAATTGTTGAAGTATGGAACAAAGGACTGATCTGGGACACGCTGGTTGGGACCGTGTGGATTGCTCTGAAGGCCATTCACCAATCTGATGAGGTTAAGCTGACACAGAAGCTTTATTTCAACAGCTCCAATGTTGATAAAGTGTTACAAATCTAGCCTGGTGCAGCCCAGAACTGTGCTCCTCAGCAAAACATCCACTTGCAAAGCCAAGAAGGCTGGGTGGGGGGAGAAGGCTGTCGGCATCACATTGGGTCTGGATTTTGGTTTTGTTTGTTTTTGAAGGATGCTGCGAACAGTGAGGCCAAAACTGAGATTAAGTGGGTCTTTGGTCTCATTTCACTCACATGGACTCAGAAAACAGGGCTTAATCTGTTAAGGAATGCATGTAGTTGACAAGTGTCTGAAGTCTTAAGGACTGACTCCTTAGTCTGATGCTCAAATTTCTATAAGTTCCTGCTAAAGACAGGGGGTGCCCTGATAACAGACGAGCTGAGGTAGGTCCACAGCATGTCTACATCATCTTGTTGAAGATTCTGGTTGCAGTGTTAGAGGGTGTCTGGTGGTGGTGATAGGAACTGAAAAAAGTAGGAAATGGGATGTGCCAATGTCTGTAACTGCCCTAACTACTGAATTTGGTGTTTCTTGCAGCTAAGAAGGGCGTGTTTGTTTCTTTATGTCAAATGTCACGGAGAGAGAGCTTGTATTTTCCATAAAAGAGTGGGGGTGTCTAGCAGTGTGGCAGTAAGGTCTAGCTGGTGCTCAGTTCCTCTGGCTGTCCAGGCACTCCTTGGTGCCTGTCTTTGAGGACTTGCCTTCTCAGTGGAACTGGAAAGGTAGTAGTTCTGCTAGGAGCTGTTTGCTGCTTGTCTTGGTAAAGGCCTTTGAGATTTGGAAGAAAAACTGCCAGCATGTGCTGAATGGATGTTATTTGATGTTAAAATCAGGTACCAGGTCTTGATAATGCTGTAAGGCTCTTCCTGGAGTCTTTTATCTTAGCAAATGTGTGAGAGTCACTGCATGAGGACCTGTGAGACTTGAAGCTTCACCTGTGGCTTGTAATTCACAGGAAGGTCCTGGGGAGTGGTCTACACTGGAGGCAGAAGTTGTAATGAAACATGATGAAATCTGTGGAACCAAAAACCCAACTCCTCATAAAATTTTGCTGGACACAAGATTCGAATTACCTTTTGGTGAGTGCATTTCAATAACTTACTCAGGGTGCTCACAGTGGAGAGAAGGTGTTTGGGAGCAACTTGAGTTTTTATAATCAAGTTGTGCACGTTCACAGTTCAGCCAAAAGGGTTCAGTGCAAATTAAATCATTGGTGTTCATTTCTTGTTTGGCTTCTTTGTAACAATATCAGAATAAATAAGGCAGATTTGATGATCTTAGAGTGCTGGAATGTTTAGACTAGCAGCAGTTTAAGAAACTATTAATGCTATTTCAGGATTGTGCAGTTAGACATTTTGTTCTGAGCAGGGAACGTTCACTTCTTTGTATCTAGACAAATTTGGTTCTAGAAGAGGTCAAGTGTGGTGTTAGAGCTGTTTTGTGGTAGGTGCACTTAAACCCTGTTAGAAGCATGCAGTTCAGTTAGTGAAACATTAATGCTCAGTGCTCCTGAACATTATCATTAGCAGAGTATATAAATAACTTGGCATTATAAGAAGAACTGCCTTTCTGGCAATTACTTGTGGTTGAAAAGTACAGAATGTGGAAAAGCAGCTAACTGGAGCAAACCCATCTCAAGTAAAGCTGTGTGATTTTTTTTTTTTTAATTATTTTATTTTACTTCAATCCAAACAAAAAAAAACCCAAAACAGACAACCAACCCCCCAAAGGAAGACTTTAACCAGAATACATTCAGGGCTTACATAGCTTCTCTTCCCAGCTCTTCGCTGACTCTTGGGACCAAGAACAAAGATGGTGTTTTTGGGGCTCGTGGTATTTTTTTCTCTGCAGTGGGCATTTAAGTGCTTAAAAGTTGTCTGTCATTGCAAGGCTCATCTCTCCTCCTCTGCCTGTTGCTTTTTTTTGCAGCCAAGCCCCTGGCAGTGTGAGCAATTTGCATCATGCTCTAAGCACTGGTGGAGCATTTGTGCACCCACTGGCATTTGGCCAGCAACTGTCAGGATTGGCCATCTGTTGTGGAAAAAAGTTAGGTCATCTATTAGTCTCATACCCCCCTTCCTGGTGCAAGGGAGGATGAAGGCTTTGGCCCTGCCGCACTAAAATTGATATAAATTGTATCTTATGCTCTGGGAGCTAAGCTGTGTGTACTGTTTTGAGTGCACAGTCGGCTGAATGGTGCAATTCAGGGTGAGTGCAGTGTTTTATAGATGTAATAGGCACTGCTCTTTAACTACAGTCCAGTGTGTAAAGGGGAAAAGGTGTCTGACATCTCAGCTGTCTTGACAACTAAGCTGTCTAACGTTGGTCTGGAGCCATTCCTCTTCATGAAAATGTCCTGGTGATTCACTGCTGTCACCCTGTCAGTGGGAAGTTTATTACTGAAATTGCTTGTTATGTAAGAAGACGAACAACTCACTTGGTTTCCTTGAGTGGTGAAACGTTCATTCTTTGGAGCAAGCATTTAGGCTTCTGGGAGGGAGAGAACACAGTACACTTAGCTGAAAGCAAGGCTTGTAGCTGCAACCTTCTCATCTGAGTTCATTCTGACATGGTTGCTTGTAAACTGTCCGTGCTTTAAAAGAAAATGAAGTTCTGATCTCTCCCTATGTATTCAGAGAGTATCCAAAAGAGAATTTACTTTCTTCTGCAATTTGTGTTTTGGACTGCATTACATTTTGTGATTTTTTTTTTTTTTTTTTTTTTTTTCCCCCCCCCAAGCACAGGAAAACAGACACCCTGTAAACCATTATGTGTTAGAGCATCTGGATTTAAAAAAATAAAAAATATTTCATGTAATAGTATGTTTTCTCCCCAATACTATACTCAAAACACAGGACTCTTTGTTTGTTTGCTTTGTTTTTTTTTTTAACTGCTATTTTAAAAAATATGATGTTCTATAGAACATAGAACTCAGAAGTAGGATTTCATGCAGAAAACTGAAAACCTTACATAAATAAAAAGCTTTTTGTGACTCTTCAGTTTTTAACACAATTGATCATTTAAAGCACATTTATTACTTATTCCTTTGCTTACTATGCCAAAAACTGAAGTAATAAGAATGCCACACTTTTGTATTGAAGGGCTTTTATTTTAGAGTGTGAAAAGTTGTCTGCCTGTCCAGTGTTTCATAATGTCCAAGAAAAATGGGCACATCAGTTAGCTCTTTCAAGGACTCTGCTGCTTTTCACCTGAAGAGTGCTGCAGTTTTTCTTGGATCTTCTCCATTTTCAGTCTGTCTTGCCGTGGCAAGGTCAGAAGCAGGTTGAAAAGCGGTAGGCACCAAGAGTGTGGGATTTTCCTCTAGAAGAGGAATCACCTTCTTCAGTGGTGCTTCCCTTCACACCATGACTGAACATCTCCTGCTACCACCTCTAGGATAGGGAAGGACCCTGCAAGATGGATTAGGCTCCATCTCCCTGCCCTTGCAGTACTGTGAGACTTGGAGGGATGCATGGAGGTAGCTCAGCTCACAGCACTGCCTCTGCATCTCTCCTGATGGATTTGCAGGTCAGTTTCCCTCTAAGCGGAGGGTAGCAGTATGGACTCCGTGCCCCACATGTGAAGACTGTGTTGTCCTATGAGCTGGGAACTACTGCTTTAAACATACACAGAGAACTAAATGGATCATTGATCTGCTGTGGAAGTTCTTAAGTCAGCAGCTCTGTTGCTGCCTTACCTGTAGAGGTAACGTTTTAGTAACAGCATGTTTGCAGTGACACTTAGGAACATTGTGTATCGTGTTTTGTTTCCCAGGTGAAGATCTCCTGGCTATTGTAGATACAAGAGAACTGGAGCGATACGTGTGCACATGTACAGCTTGTGCTGCTTTCCAAATCTGGTAAAATACAACTGTCTGGGACAGCAGCTTTAACTAAATAGTGCGTTCTTCTGTTTGGCTGTGCTTCCATGCTTTTTCTATCACTTCTGGCTGCTCTGTTTCATTTAGGTTAGATAATGCACATGGATGCAGTACCCCAGGTTACTCAGTCTGTGTATTTAAAATGTTTCATTGTATGTAGGTGAAGCTTGAGAAGTTTTTAAAGGATTGTAAGAGAATAAACACATTTGAAAACCAGAAAAGCTGAAGTCCTTGGTGTAAAACATGATTGCGTATGCAAAGAGGTTTAGAAACTGGTTTGTTGTTTGCACTATATTTATCCCGGATTACTTTGCTGCTTCTGCTTCCACCTGATAAGTTCAGGATTCTTCCTCCCTGGTATGTTTTCTCCTGGTACTCTGGAGACTGGCAACAGCTAAAGCTGAAATAAATGCAGAACATGCTGATGCTGCTAGTGGTCATGCATGATGAAGGCAACTTAGAGATTTTTTTTTTCTTTTTTTCCTTTTTCTTATGGGGTTGTTCTTAGGTGTTTACCAGGCTTGGAGCTGGGAAGCAATTTCCTAACAGAGGCTGGTGGGAGCTGTAGTCTCTGCTCCTGGTGAAATAAAATAACCTTTCCTGAGGTCATCCTGGAGTTAAACTTTGTTAATGCCCAGATTTCTAATGGGGCAAAGAACATCTATGGTGTCCTTGCTATATCCTCTATGTGTCCCATTGCATGTTCCAGATGCAGCTCTTGCTTTGTGTTCAGTAGTGTTGTTAGTATGACATTAGCTTGTGGTGTATAGAGGAGAGAGCAGATCTCTGGGCCCTTCTGCAGTGAGCATCTGTGTGTGATGGACTGCAATGCTGGGGACCGGACTGTTATCTAATGTTCTCTGCCAGCCCTATGTTCTTAAATGTTCAATCTCATGGAAACTGAATGACTGAAAATTCTCTTCTATAAAAGTGCAGCAAACTGTGAGCATTTGTAATGTGAAGTGTTAGTGAGAGTTGATATTAACCCCTGTGGTGCCAACCTTTTTTATGTTTGGTAGTCTTTTAGAAATGGCAATAAACTGCCTTCTTGATGGGAGGAAGTGGTTGTTAGCAAAAACAGGCTGGAGCAGCTTTCTCTACTGATCATATCTGTTTTTTCTCAGGAACAAGACAGATTTATCAAGGAAGGGAGACAGCTTTTCTTCTTGGTTGGTTTAGAAAATTTGCTGGTAGGGAGCAGACAGTCTTGCTATTATTGTCTTGATGTAGTGAATGTGTGCAGGCACAGACTTTCCAAGATGCTGCTTTTCAAGTGTAAAATTGTGCTGTTTAAAAGCAATTTTACTCTGTCCTTCTTTTTTAGAAGTGCAGTGGCTATGTGCAAGTCCCTCACAGGATGGAGTACTCAAAAATGCTTTTGGCTCCCAAATTATAGCAGTTTGGGTCTGTGCCAGGCTGTTTCTAGTAGATAATTGGAGTGAAAATGCTTTTAGTGTTCTCACCACTCCCAGGCTGGGAGCATGCTGATCTGAGTCCAGCCATCAGATGGAGTAAATGTGCTTTGTTGTTTTATTGTCTTGGGAACTGTGCAGAAAGAAATGCTCAGCTCTGCAAAGTTACTTCGGTGAGAACTTGTGAAGTACCTTCCTGTACCTCTGGAAAGGGAAGAAATTGGGGCTGGGAAGAGAGGAAGCCAAGTGAAGGCTTGTAGGAAAGTAGGGAGAGAGGCGGTATCACTTACTTCCAGCACGTGTTCTCACTCATGCCCACCTGAGGTATGCCCCAGCCCAGAACTTGCTACCTGGGAAAAACTCAGGTGGCACAAGGTGATGTGCAAGGAGTAGAGCAAGGACCACCAAGCCTGAGGTGAAGAAAAGCTTTAGGACTGAAACTCCTGGTTATTGCCAAGCTAGAGATCTCTAAGCAGGCATACTGTCGTGTTTAGGTACTTGAGGGGGTCTAACTGTGAGTGAAGTGGTCTGTATAGATGCAGAAAATTCTTCTCTAATTCCTTCCTCAGTCTGATAAGTGTCTGTACTGCTGTGTCTCCATTTCTGTGGTGGTGCAGTATGTCCATGTGTTAGGGCCCTGGGTACACTGGTAAGTCTTAATTGCTCTGAGCAGCCTCACCTGGGATGTCCACCCACACACCCTGCTCATGGCCCCGGGAGCCCCACTTCAGCTCAGCTCTGAGCCTTCATTCCTGAGTGATGCTGTGGGACTTACCGATCCACTGATCCCCCACCTCAGCCATAGCCATGTTTGTGCCTGCTTATGGACCCCATATGTCCAGGCCCAGATGTGGACTGACTTCCTGGCTTCACCTCAGACCTGCCTAGTCACCATGGACCTGCCTGCCGAGCTGGGTTCCTGGTTGAACCTGGCCATGATCTCTGGGCCTGCCCTGCTCACCTTGCTCAGGTGCTGTAGGGCAGGGCCCTGGCTGGCAAGTCCTCTGCCCTGCCAGCCATGGGATCTCCCTTGCCTTCCCTCCCTCAGGGGGCAACCAGACCTCACTGCTCTCTGACACCAGGAGTCCAGAGAAGACAGGGGGTTCAGCTTCCAGCTGAAGAGAGGAAGAGGAGCAAGGACAGTAAAGCTTGCAACCTTTCTATGTTGGCATCAAATTAAGAAATGCCAAGAGCTAGTGAACAGATCTGCCCATCTCCTCTCTGTTCTTGTACAGCAGTTTTGTTTCACTGACTTGTGGCCTTGCTCCTTTTGTTTACCAAGCATGATGTCATCAGAGTTCTGAGCTGGCATCAGATGGCTTCTGTTTGGACTAGTTCAGCTTCTTATCTCGCAAGCAAAAATTAATGTACCGAAGTAACTTGGACTTGTAATCAAAGCTGAGCAGTGATGTAGGAGCTGGCCACTGGACATGGCCTTGCAAGCAGTCAGTCTGTGATCTCTGCACTAAGGTTTTCCATTCTCTGCGTTCCAAAGAACTGGCTTCAACAAAACAGCTGACTGAGGTGAGACACAAATGGATGGTGAAACTAAAAAATAGTTATAAACTGCTTCCTCAAGAAGTCGAGAATTCTGTCTCATTGGGCATTTATTCTTCTGAACAAGGAACTTGACTCAAGTTCATAAGCCAATTGCTTCATGTTTAAGGTTTGCTGTGCAGTAGCTGTACTGCCATTAGTATTGATGACAAGAGTTTCTCTAAGGTCAAGAAGAGGTCCTTAAAGCAGCCAGTACCTAGACAGTAGCAGATTTTTGTCTGAGTTGCATAAGAAGCTGTTTCAGTAGAATAGCAGTAATCCTGCACTAAAAATCTGATAGCTCCATTTATGAAATGGCCACCTTGGATGCAAGATAGGAACAACAAATCCAAGAGAGACCTGGTGCTCCTTGATGCCTGGGCATGCCACTAAACCATGGTCTATGGGAAAGCATTGAAGCCTACCCTGAGACAACTGCAGTTCCTGCAGTATTGGTGGTAATCCGTTGCTTCATCCCTCCTAGATTTCTTTGGTCTTGATTTCAGGCTCCAGAGTTGAGTTGTTTTGACTCTGACCTTTAGCCCTCCATTCATGAGTTTTCCTTCATCTTTTAGAGAAGTGATGGCTTTCAAAGACAAAATTCCATAGACTTTCCTTTAATGTTTGGATTGCTTCAGGTCTTTGTTGGAGTTTGTCCTCCTAAATCTCATGAGGTTGTATGTGGATAACCCTTCAGTTAATTGATATCCTCTTTCTAGATCAATTCTGTCCAGATTTCCTTTGAATGCCATCCCCAATTTGCGTGGAGCTCATCTAACAAATCTGTGCAGCTGTGATCCACAGGCCTGATGATCAAAAGCATGTGTGTTTTTCTATAACTCCTGTAATTGTGGAAGACCCTCTCATGTTTTACTTGCCTTGTTTTCTAATAGCATGTAACAACAAAGCAATGTACTGTACATCATAAAGAACAACTGGCTCTGTGTATTATGGTTAAAATAAATTACTTTGGTGGTCTCCCTGCAAGCAAGGAGAAATAGGTCATCTTTTTTTCTACTTAATGGAAGTTTTCTAGAACCAGGTACTAAGTTTCCAGTTCCCTAAAACTTTCTCAGGTGGAGCCTGTTTTGTCTTCCTTGTCTGGGTAAGAGTGGTTGCATGAAAATACAGTGGTGTTTCTGTTACAAAGGTGTAGACATTAATTTGTAGTCCAAGGAAATACCTACTTCTGAAACTTCAAATTCTACTAAATCTGGCATGTTCCTTGTTCTTGTTGAAAGCGGTTCATGTTCTAGTACACTGGCCATTATCATCTCCAAATGTTTTGGGGTCACTGGCTTCATAAGATGATGGTTTGTGTGGCTGGGAGAGGATACGTGTAGGACAGATACCCCTGATAAGTATAAGAAGAAAGCAATACTTGGTTCTTTCTGAAAGCATTGTAGGTCCCAACGGAATGCTTACCTGTCAATAAATCTTGTTCTTGTTTCTCTCAGGCACGAGAGCGGCTCTAACTTTTAGAACCACCTTTTCATCTGGAGACTACTTCTCCCATTCTTGCCAACGCATTGCTTAGCATATCATTGCGGCTGTGTTCATGGAGTACAGTTCACTGCAGGAAAACAAACTTGTTAGATGTAAACTTCTTGGCTCCTAATGAGGCATCTGAGAGTGTAAAGAGTTACAAGAGATGGGAAAACTAGCTGAGCTGGTATTATACTCATCCTCATTTGTTAGCGTTTGGGATGGTGAGGCTTGCAGGGATGGTGAGGCTTGCAGGGTTGGTGGTGTCTAGCTGGAGCCGTCCCTGCTTCTGCCACTTCCTTCCTGTGTGAGCTCTGAAGTTTCTGCGTTGGTGCAGTTTCAGGCCATGAATAGCCAAATTTTAGAAGTCATTGCCCCTTCTTGGAGGCAAGACCAACCAACCACTCTACAGTCACGGGGATGTTGGGTGGCTGAAAAAAAAAAAAACCCCAAACTTTTTTCTCCTCTTTCCAGTGATTTTACACCCCCCATCCCTAAATAATTTACCTAATTCTCCTGGATTGAGAGACTGACTGATGCTTTTTCTTTCAGTGGGTTATTTCCCTTGGTGCTGGCACCTCTTGCTCTATTCCTTAAGCCCAGTTTTTACCTAACTTGCCTTGTGTTGTATTTTCCACAGCAGTTCATCCACACCTCCAAGGGTACACTTTGAGAAATGAAATTTTGAGTGGCAGAAGTCTGTTCCCTTCAAACCATTAGGACACTACATTACTTCAAAGTGTGAAATAGAAAATAGTTACCAAAATAAAGGTGATACTGCTTGCTACTTGCTGTCAGTCATCAACTTGGTAGATCTTTTAGAAGGTAAAAGGGTGGTTGTGATTCATTTCACAATGAAGTTGCAATGTGGTGTAAAAATAGGAGTGTGCTTTCATGTGAATATGACTGCCTATAACACTGTTCATTACCTCAAAAGATCTGGCTTGTTGCCTGCAAAGGAAAACAAGAGGCTATTTCTTTTTTGGTACTTAATTTGTGTTACACCAGGTACGTAAGAAAGATGTGCTATTCAAAAGAAGCCCTTTTTCTTTTGAGGTTATAGAAGCCTCCGGAAGAGGCTCTTGATCTTGCTATGTGTTATCAAGTGTATAGCAAGTGTATTAATATCTTTGTGAAATGGTTCTTCATTAAACTAATACTTGAATTAAATCTGAACCAGTCTTTCTTACTCTTTCCTACCTTTGTGCAGTGTGCATATATTTGGTTAATCAGCTTTAAACAAGAACGCAATGTAAGCCCTTGAACCATCTTACAATTTACAATGTTTATTTTCCATCTGAGTGTTAACATAAGACAGTCCTATTACTTCAAAATTAAGTGTGGTTTTTTGTGGTGTGATCTTGGAATACCCTCCCTGTTTTGATGCTTCTGGTGATAAATGCAAATTTGCGTGGTTAATAAGATGGTGTCACTTATTCTTTTGGTATAGATATCCCTGAAGAAGAGGCCAGATACTGGACCAGAAAATTAGAACAAATAAATTCACTGGGAGATGATGAGGTAATTATCTAAATTGAAAGATGAATGTAGCCTTGAATGCCTTTTAACTTGCTTTTATTCTTTGTATTGGATCCCTGTGATTAAAGTAACTACTAAATGTTCATCATTGACAAGTCTTCCATGAACTGTTTACAGAACTGTTTTCTCAAGTGTACTGTTAGTTTTAAGTAGAGGAACATTTTTCCGCATGCTGGAAGTGCCTGAATAGTGAGAACTGTTTTGTTGACTTGCATACGCTCAAAGGGAAGGTAATGTCATGCTTTACCTCACAAGAGAGTGAAATCTTTTTTGACAAGCTGTGGTATGTTCTCTTCATTTGTGAAATCAAGTCAAAAAGGACATTTTTGCAGTTAGCTGCTTCTGGGAAGAAGACAAAGCAAGATACTGAATCTTTCTTGGAACTGAGGACTGTTGGAGCTGTTAGCTTTTTTCTAATCCAGTTGTTAATGGCTCAGTATATGGATCTTGTATTATAATACGTGCTAGCTATGGCTTTGGTTTCCTGTTTTTTTCTAGTGTGTACTTGGCTAAACAGCTGTGAACTAAAAGGTACCTTTTTTTGTGAGCCTAGAACAGTTGCATGATTAAAATTTTTTTTATCGTTCATACGGTTTGCAAAATAAGATTTTACATATTAATGCCTGTACTAGAAGTTTAGCATTTTTTTAAAAAAACCCTTATGTGTTGACGTTGACATCATTTGAGTAGGAACATGGTGCTTGCTTAAACTCTTAATAGGTCTCTTTTTGTAGCAAAAGGACTTGCAAAATGTTCTGCTACTTTAGTAGGTTTTTGTTCTGGGATTGTTCATCTGTTCTTTTCCACTCCTTATTTGAGTCATCAGGTTTACTGTGCAGGTGCAGAAAAATAAGGTGGGTTTTCCTTTTGACTGAGGACAGACCTATATTTGGGTAGATAAAAACATAACTGCTTGAGGGCAACATCTCCTGCCTTCCTAGAAGTTTGAGAACCTCTTGGAGTTGATGACAAGCTCAATCTGTGATTTGGCCTGTCAGTGATACTGCTGTGGTGCCTCCCTGCTCCTGTGGACTGTAGCAGCAGTCTGTGCCAGGTACTTCGGTGAAGCATAGGTGCCCTCTAGTGCTTCACTGAACTGGTACTTTCGGAAAGATATCTTGAGCTTTGTGAGACTCCCTGGAGTGCCATCCATATGCATGCTAAGTGTATGCTTTTATCAAATTCTACAACAAAATCATGTTTCTGTATTTGTGACCTAATGATCTCAAATTTTTTATGGATGTTCCCTGTCATCAGTGAGAAAACGAAAAAATGTAGGAACACCTGTGCAGGGCCTGACCTAAGGTTCATCTTGTCCTGTGTCTGACAGTAACCCAGAGTGAGGATGATATCTTCCTTGCATATTCCTCTAATTTGCAGTGAGTTGTAACTCAGGAACTTCCAGAGCTGGAGGCAGTGTCTTTGTGTTTAACAACACATGATGGATTTTTCTTCTGTGGATGTCAGTTGCCTTTTGAACGCACCCAGGTCAGCAAAGGAATTCAGCACCTTAATTGTGCATTGCCTGAAGAAACATCTTACTTGCTCTGAGCAAACAAACCCTATGTTGTGAAACCAGCTGGAGGCAGGTTTATTTGGAGAAATTGAATGACTGATTCTTGTTCATCCACTCTGTGCCACTCAGCTCTACAGACCTCACCTTCTTGCATGGCTTTTGGGCTGCAGAGTCCTAGTCTGCATAGTGGTATTTAGTACAGGACAACTTTGTGCCTTTATCTTCTTTTCTGTGCATTAAGTTCAGCTATCTCCTTCTGAGACAATGGATGAACAGACTAAAGTTGGACTGCAGTATTCAAGAGGCAGGTTCATTTGGAGTGTATATGGAGTCATAAAAATGCTTTCCGGTTTCTCTTCTTAAAAACACCTAATATTCAGTTTTCTTTTGGGGACTGCTGATAGCTGTTGGGCTGATGTCTTAAAAAGAACAAGCTACTGCCATTTTTGGATCTCTGAGTATAATAATTCAGAACGCATTGCTCTCCTGTGCTGCTGAAATTGCTTATCAACAGACTTCCCTTCACCACTTTGTCAACCAGTCAGCACTGTGAGATCCAGCAATTCTTGTTTTCACAATCCTGATTAACTCAGTGAGTTGGCAGTTTGCTGATGATAAGACTAACCACCTTTCAGGATCACTTGTGCATTTTAAATAGCACAGATCGGAAGACAGCCACAGCAGAAGTCTGCAGGTTGTCACCTTCCCTGTAATGAACTGGTCATTAATCCTTACCAAATCCAGGGAGAGGCTGTCTGGTAGCCTTGTTTTGTGCAGATTGCAGCACCAGCTTGCTAAGGTCACCATTTCCTTTGTTGTCAGACCTTTTTTTTCCTAGCAAAGACTGTTCTCATTATTTTGCTCAATTGTCTTGATTGTCTCATATCTCTATGTAATATAAGACAAATGAGAATAACAAAATAAAACCACTGGCATTCCCCTAGGGAACATTTTGATGCTGTAACAAACAGCTTTGTAAAAAAATCAAAGCTGACTAATTGAAATATCTCTGTCCTCTAATTTAGTATTAAATGAGATGAAAAATTCTTCATTTTGGATGTACAATGGATCACGGAAGAGTTTGTACATGCCTGGCAGGGCAGTAACAATGTTTGCCCAGCCAACACTTAATTATCTGACCGCTTCAGCCTCCTACTGCAGTGTTGCTGTGAGCCTACATGGGTTTTGAACTGTTGAAGCCGTGCTTGACTGCCTATCTGTAAACAGGCTTATGCTCGGTTCTGAGCTCCCTGTCACAGTGACATTGTGGTGTTGAGAATCAGGTTTTTTAGGTGTCTAATTTGAGGTCTCAGAACTGAGAATAGGGCCTGTGCTTGTAGTAAAGCAGACTTCACCTTAACCAGATGCTCACTTTTTAACACCTCGTTTTGGCATGAAAAAAGGGGAGGCTTACGGGAATGTGGTTGAATATGGATATTAAGGAGAATATTTAATGCTTTGATGCTTTCTCTTATCTATGGCATGCTGTACTCCGAAAGCTGTTTCACAAAGTTACCATTTGCTTTCTTATCGGTCTGTGTTCCTTATTTTTTTCCTTTAGTATTCCTTTCAGAAGGAAGTCCAGAAGAAACCATTGCCCAGTGCTGCCTCCCAGTGTTGTAAGTTAGACTTTATTTCTTCTCAATATTTTTTTCCTCTTTCAGTGTACTTTATTTCCTTCTCTGGTTAGTTATCAAACAATGGTACATCTGAACAATATTTTCTTGTTAGAAGTACTTAAATCTCTGAAGCCAATAACTTTTGTCAGTTCTGAAAAACTGTGCCCCTCAAAATGTTGGTCTAAAGCTTCTGATGCTAGAAAGTGAAATCAAGCATTGAGTCTTTAACCTGTTTGTGTCCTCATGTGCTATAGGAACACAAAATGTGTTTAAAGTCACCTAGATTGTCAGACCCCTGTAGTATTGACGCAAGTAAGAAAACGTTGAGTTTTTTCAGGCTATGTTCTCTTTCAAATCATATGTTGAATATTATTTTTATGACCTTTTAATTAAATTTTGAGAGGAGAGGAACAGATGGAGACAGGTACTGCTGGCAGCCTTTTAAAATGCACCAGAGGTCTGTGTACTTGATGCCTAATTTCTTTGCTATTACTTTTAAATGTTGTGTTGATGAATGAAAAATATTTTTACTTATTTCTGCTTATCTCATCTTGCATTTTTTTTATGCTTCTGAAAACATGGATGGAAAAATAACCTAGGACATAGTGTATCTGATGGTCTGCAAAATTAGATTTCTGAAACACTGCTTTTAACGTACAACAGATGAAAGCTCAATGATGTCTCTTATGAATGTCTTATCTACTTTTGGCAACAACATTAATAAAATGCGAGTCTCATAATTTAAACAAATCTTTTATCCTCTACTTCAAATCCTATAAGACATGCATATTACACTTTGCAAGCTGTTTATCCATTAGGCTGTTTATAGGATCTCTACAAAACTGTTAACATTAGGAAATGTTAATTACTGTTTACCTTTTTTGAGTAGAATTAATTTATCTGTATACTGTTACTATGTTACCTTAAAACTATCTTCAACAAAACATTGACATTAACCAATTGCCTAGGAAATCTGAATGTGTTATTTAGCTGGAACATGTACAAAGCTATATGAAAGTATTCCAGCAGTGGTACCCTAGGTAACACCAAATGTGTCCTCCCTGTTTTTAAAAAAGAGTGTATGTAAAGAAGAAAGCACTCTTTTTTCTCTTTGTTTTTAAATAGTCATAAGGGTACAATTGATTTGTAAAGCCTATAAATAAGAAAAGTTGTTGGAGAAACTAATATTTGACTAAATCATACTAGCAAAGTATGCAGAACCCCAAATGTCAAAAGATCAAAGAAGAACAGTCTGATATGAAGTGTCCAAGAGATGAATGTGTCATTTGCTGAAATGACTCTCCTGGCTACACGCCCTGGACTTTGCTTTTGTTTGAGAGAGGCTGGTTTGATTGACTCTCCTAAGTATTGGGATGTATGTGTAAATTTGGAGGAAGGCTTCTGTGTAGGGAAGGTAGCTGCACCTGCTCCCACAGCATGGTGCTTTTGCCCTCTCAGGTTCTGGTAGCCAGTTTCGTCCCTGGAGGACCAGCTCAGCTCTTGCAAATAGGCATAGTAAAGAGTAGAACTGCAGCTGCCCTTTTTGCGTTGCTTGTTAACAGCCTGCATCGTGCTAGAAAATGACCTTTTACAATAATTAATTGAAGGCCCCTGGTTTAAGCAATTAATATTGCATAAGAATTTAATCATTCATTGGATTAAAACACTCATTAGAATTGACGTTAAATATTTAATAGCAGTATGTGGTTAATGTATTTAAGAATTTTCTAGTAATTCAATAAAGCTGTGGCACTGCATGTACTTTTTGCTTATTGGCTGCCTGCAAATATCCAACATCTATGAATATCTGATTATTTACATGGACAAATATAAAATAGACATTTAATGTAGAAGTACTTTTGAAAAATGAACTCTGCCTGCATCAATCTGTGCATAAGAATTGTAAGCTTGCCTGTATATAGTATAGTTCTTTGGAACTCAAGAATTCAAGTCAGAAGATGCATTGATTGTGTCTATTGAAAGCTGACCTGACTGCATATGACGCAGGAGCTCAACCCCCTTTTACATAGGAGCAGGGTGGGTGTCCTTCCCTAACCTAAAGCACATTGAGTACGGAGTGTTCTTACTTACCATGTGGGTAAATAATTGATAGATATATTTTTAGATATAATAAAAATATCCTCAAGAACATTTGTAAGAGTCATCCAATTTTCCATCATGATGTGCTAGTTGAGATGTGATCACTGCTGGGAGCAGGACACAACCAGCTGGACAACAGACTAAGTATCGAGAGGGAGTGAAAAACCTCCTCAGTGTGAGTAGTTTTTGCCCCATGAGAGTATCTTCCCAAATCCTAAAAAATATGAAGTTATCTTAAAACCTGATGCACTATAGAGCAAAAGTACAGCCAAATAGTCCATATAGCTTGCATTTCAAGAAATAGTGGTGTAACTGCACATGCCACTGGTGTCCTGCTTAGCCCTCTTGCAGCTCTCAGAAGACTATTCTGGCTTCTTTGTTCTAGCTAGAGAAAATCCTACTCCAGCAATCAGGGTCAGGTTCATTAAATGAGGAAATGCACGTCCTTACATGTTAAAATTAGATTATGTTTCTGCCCTGTTCTGCTTCTATGTTTTCCATACATGTCTGGTCCCTTTCTCAAACCACCTCTTCTCATGGTTATTTCCCCATCTCCTGCATGGGTGCAACGTGTTCTGTTAACTCCCTTGAGTAGGGAGGGGGAGAAGGATGGAGCAGGGTGTGAGAGAAGAAAGCTGGGCTGTGTCTGAAAGCTAGCATCTGATCTATGAGGGTGGGTTTTCATCTCTGGTCATGCAGGGGCTGCTGCCTTGGCATGGTGCCATGGTAAATCTCACCCCAGACTAGGTGCTCTAATTTTTCCCGAGGTTTTGAAGCTTTCAGGCCCACTTTCACAGTCTCAGATGCTGCTTTGTTCTTAGAAGAGTCTGGCCCATGATTTCTGAGATAATACAGGATTTGGGCTTCCTACCCATTCTTAAATGAAGCAGGTGGGTCTGTTCTTGTACATGCAGTGTCTTCTAAGTCCCACTGATTTTGGCACTTCCTGCCTCTTCCTTCATCACACTTTGCCATTTCATTTTTACCTCCCAAATTCTGTGCTTCCCTATATATTTATCTTGCCCCAGAAAGATCACGTGCTTCCAATTGATTTAACTTTCAGTGATCCTAAGCAATACCCAAAGCACTATAGTGCCTATGGATCCAGTTTTTTTGCATTTCTATTAAATGTAATTCACAATTTCCTGATACCTCATTGTTGGATGACTGCAGCATCCTCATATTGACTTCTACCTGCAACCTGAAATTGAATGCAAATTAAAAAGAAAGCAAGCTTTTATTGTCTGGAAATTCATTTTAAATGAAGCAGATTGAAAAAAATGTTATTTGATTACTTTGGCATTCATTGAGTCAATAAGCTCTAAGTTATTTATTGTGGTAGGTATAGATTTATTTTTCTTGTATGCTCAAGATAATTTCTGGCAACATAAAAGTCCATTATAAGTGAGTCACACTGTCAGTATTTTAAGTGCAGCTCTGACTTAGAGCAGACATCGTGCTAACTGGGATGAGAAAGGCATTCTGTACCTTTGCGGAAAACATTTGGCACTTAGTATCAGCTACTGTAAATACTGCCCTATACCTTTTGTCAGGGAGTTTACAAATCTGGAATAGAGCAGGTTTGTTCAGTATGATTCTCAGAAAAGATAGCTTAAGTGCCACTGAATCAACCAGTTATGCCTGTCCTCTTATCTTTGACTGATAATGTTTCTGAGAATGCTTTATCTTCCCTTCTCTGCATATATTTTTTTCTTCCACTTCCTTGAGTCTGTGGTGTTGCTCTTTTCACAGTAAGACCCTGATAGACCACGGCGCACTATAGTTCTGTCTTGCGTGTCTTTTGCTCTGTCAAATCCCTGTCTACCAGGGGCTGTGTGGTTTGTTTTTTTTTTTTTTTAACTGTGGGTTTTATTGGGTTTCTTTTGTTTTCAGAAGAAGGTAAATTTGTTGCTTGGTTCTGGATTGTGAGTTGGTACAACAAAGAAAGAAATAACTTTTCTGATACACTGTTATACCAGCAAACAGAACCAAAGCTAGCCTGTGCTTTGTCTGCCGACAGATCAGAGAGAAAGGAGCAAGACAACAGGTCCTCCAGGAGAATGAGAAAGAACCCTAAATGCTCTCAGGAATGTGTGTGTGTGTGTGTGTGCACCTGCATGCAGGAAAAAACCGCTACAGCTTTGTTGTAGATACATAAGCAGTCTTTTAACTACTTAAATGTTGGCAAAACTTTTTAGACACATTATAGGAATGGGTGTCATTCGATGCCGATCGATTTGTTGTATCGATCCTTCTTTCCCACTAATGTTTGAAGAAATCTATTTCTGCAAAATGTGTAAGGCAAAATTCTGTTAATATCTACACATTCACTACTATTGCAGAAGTACCAGCACCTTTGAGAAGTTTCATTCGTGATGCCTATTAGTTCTTTTTAGGAGATCAAATTCCACTGATGCATGAGGAAGTCTTGTACGTTCTTCTGCGTAAGACTGACTTTAACGCTGAGATTAAGGTGCTTTCCATGGCACTGATGAGGAGCTTTGTCTGCTAAAAAGCCAGATGGCTGCCTTTCCTGCCCCCGAATCCCCAGCAAGCCCTGATATAGCCACACTGATTTTGTTTAGGGCGCTGCACTGTGGATACTAGCATCTTTATGCTGCCATTAATGTGCCATTGGGTTGGGGTTATTAAACGCTGCTGCTAGGATTTCCACAGCACAGGTGGTATGGTTCCAGCAGAAGTGGTGGCACCGAGTGCACAGATCTGGGCAGGCTGTGGGTCCAAGCCAGCTGGGTAAAGCTCTTACTTAAAGACCTTGTTGGCAGGGTATGCATTGCAGCCTGTTTTCATGGAATGAAGTCATAGCCATCCAAGGTGACATGTGCACTCGTTTGAGCATGCCATCTTGTGCTGTTGTTGAATCCTGTGGTTTATTCTAGTCAAAGGTGTTGGCTGCCAGCCACCACTGTTCAACTGGGTGAACTGACCCTATGGCAGCAAATGTGCCGAAATTACATCCTATTAAGAAAATTATTTTTTCTCTTTGGTAACACTACATAAAAAAATGATCTGCTATACCAGGCTCTCAAGGCTAGGCAGCATCAAAATGCTTTTAAGCAGGCCACAACTTAACCATCTTAATTGTTCATAGAGATGTATGATCTGTAGTAGTGCAGTGGCAGGCAGCATAGTAGGCTGCGATTGCTGGGACATGATACTCCTCTCCTTGTTGTAGAGATGTGTGTTATACATCTAGATTCTTGCTGGTTTTTTTTCTGGTTACCAGCCTGCTTCTGCACTTAGAAACAACAGAGGTCAGCAGCTACTCATGCATCTCTAGACCAGGCCGGTTTGGGAAGAGTAAGGAAGAGGTCAGTGATTATTTTACCCTTTTCAAGGGTAGGTGACACTAAAGATCCTGCTGCAGGCAGTGAAAAGCTGTGCTCTAGTAAGAGTAAAACTACTGGCCACAGTGCAAACAGTAAACCTTACAACAGTCCTCAAAAAATTTTCAGTGTAAGTACAATTCTAAACAGGACAGATGAATGACTTTTTTTTTAAATCAAGCTATGCAGAGGAAAAACTACTCTTGTCTGTACAAGTGAAACCATTATATGAGCTGTTTTATGGTAGTTTGCTGATGGGCTGGGAAAGCGAGTTCCTTCACCTCTCTGCTTCTGGGTGACTGGCAGCTCCTGTTCCTCTTTGTTTAGGATAAATACTGTCTGGGAGACTTGTTTTCTTGTGGCTTTGCGGTACTCGCTGCCTGGGCTGGCTGAAGGCACAATAGATCTGTTCGAAGGAATGCAGATTTAAGGTCTTACTGTAAAACGTCTGCCTGCATTTTTAGGATAAAGCTGCTACTTCAGGACTGGATATGTCTGAGGAAAAGTACTCAGCAAGTGGAAGTTAAAAATGCTGGCTATGTTAGAAGATTATATAGTAACAAAGTTTGACTTACTGCTGAACTCTAGAGGAGAGCAGATCTGTGGTTTTGCTGCTGACCCTCTAAATGTACTTTGTTAGTTGTTGTTTTCCTAGAGTACATACTGTATTCAGAAAGGTGTTGACAAGGAAATAAAGCTTTGATTTTTATATAAGCCCCAAACCTAAAGCTCTTCCTGAAGTGCTGAACACTGCTAATACTGATATGTGTCTCTATAATCAGTGATCAAAAAAAAAGTAAATGTTCAGTTAATCACTCTAAGTTTCATAATTTGCTTAGTGCTCTTCATGAATGCATCTTTTTTTTTTTCTGGTGGGGATTTTTTTAAGGACTCTGAATCTTTATTAGTCATCCTTTCATGTCATAGCAATAACAGAAAATTAATTTGAATTTTGTTACCATAGTGGAATACAACCTTTTTAAAGATTTTAAACTGATAGAAAAATTGTTGCTCAACTTTATACATAAGCCATAAATATGTGTCCTTGAGTAATAAGGCTTGTACTGAAAGTCCAAGATTGAAAATCAGAAGGAAAAAAAGGCACCAAATCTTTTATCCCAGCTGCTGTAGAACATTATATTCCTCTTTGCCATTATGCATATATGTAATGTTAGGTGATCCACTATAGTCTGAAATTTTATTTCATGAGGAGTATATAAAACTTTTGTTGGTTCTTGTGTTTACATCTCTTAGACAAATATTCTTTGTGACTCGGTAGCCTGGAAATTTGTAAGACGAGACAGCTGTGTTAGGTATTAGTGCAGTGATAGAAATGTTACAGATTTTCCATTGTAGATAAAATGAAGTGGCACTCTGCCCGATTCTTTTTACTGTGGCTATCAATGAGTTGTGCAAGCTTGTAGTAACTTAGAGGATACTCTTGATGATTTGATGGTGATCCAAGCCCTGCTTAAATTCTCAGCTCTCAAACTGTTTTTGTTTAGCCATGGTAAAGGTGGCCAGGAGGGCCGTTTCATTTAGTGAAATAAAATACTCCAAAATTTCAGCATAAGCTGAATGCTAAACTAGAGTAAAATGTGGTGAAGAAGAGGGAGCAGGAGCAAGGAGAGTACTCTAGTGTCATACTCTAGTGCCTGTCCTTGTCTGTCACCTCCTTCTAGCTTGTTTCCCTCCTGTGCTTTATTACCTCCTTTTGCGCAGAGGTCTTCGCCCTCATCTGTGGTGTTCCAAAACTGAACTGGAAATGGTGGCACTTGTTATGAAACCCTCTTGGTCATCCTGCTTCCTGAAAACTTGACTTTGTTCTAAAAAGCTATTCAATGTTTGTTTTGTATTTTAGAAGCTTATTCCACTAAAATACCACGTTTAATTTTGGGAAGTACATTGAATGCTGGGAAAATGTACATTTTTATGGAATGTGAGGTCTGTGTGCGCTGTGTTGAGGGTCTTAGCCAGGGGAAAAGGAAGTTTATGAAACCTAGAAGAACTGACCAGGACCTTCCCATTTCTGTATTCTATAAACAGTACTTTATCAGCACCAGATATAGTGTAATTTCCTGAGCTCAGTTTACTTTTATAAACTTGTTTAGATGCTCTCAGTCTTCACTCAGCATGGGATATAACAGGAGGATTAAATTATCAGCGTGACTTTAAGCAGTGGACAGCAGTAAACGATAATGTTCTGACAGGGATAGTATGTCCCAGCCATTCTCAGAGACTTGTAAACAGAAATGAAACAAAATGGCATGCAGGCAATCAAATTAGACTGCGTTAAAAACCTGGAATATTCTGCTTTTCAGCAGTGTCCCTGCTGATCCAGGCTTGACAGTGTGAAGTGGGGAGGAGGAGTTCCTCCTTGAATAGTTGCATAATTGAGACACAGAACGAGCATATGTTACGTTCAGCTAACTGTGGGAACTTAAGATGAGCTTTATAAAATGTGTTAATGACAAGAATGTTGTAGCTTCCAAGGCACCAGGCTGCTGGCATTGCTTAGTCCTTAATTAGAGGTTTGTATGAAACCTCATTTTTTGAGTACTGAAACTTATGAATACAAAATAATATAATAACTGAGACACACACTGTTTGTATTTAAGAGCACACAGAGTAACTAGTCTGACTTGTCTGTATCATCTATTCCAGTGTTAATGTGTGTTGTTGTATGTTTTTAGAATTACAACTTCCCATTTTCTATCTGTGCAGACTTCTTGGTGTTTTCAATTCAAGTTTGTACAGGCTTAAATTTGTTCCCAAAGGTGATTTGGGAGGGATTTTTTTCTTAACAAATTGAGTTTATGCATATTATTTTTATGAAACAGAAAAACAACTTGAAAAGGCTGAAAAGAAATTCTGTTTTCATTAACCTTCAAAATATCAAGACTGTCAGCCCAGGTCTTCTGCGATTATGCTGAAGGACCGAGATATATACTGTTAGCTCCTGAATCTTAAATGAAGCAGCATATGTGTTGAATCTTTAATAAATTCATCTTTTATCCAAAATGTTAGACGCTGAAGTGGAGTGGGTGTTAGTAAAAACAAACAAAAGCAGAGTTTCGAGGTTCTGGCTGAATATCCCGTACTCTCTGTTATTGCTTCTGTTTGCTCCTGCAGTGTTGCTTTCCCAGTTAGTCTCTAGTTGCAGTGTGCCCTGGTTAGCCAAGACCCAACTTCTCAATGTGAGAAAACTTGCAGGGTAAGGAGCTGGTGTCTAAAGGCAGCTGCTCTTCTCTCCACCCTGCCCTGCTTGGCATCGACTGCTATTTGTCTTAGGCATGGGAATAGTAGTCTCTAATCTGCTTTTGAAAGTTTGTGGGGTTTTCATGCTGTTTATAAGGAACTTGGTAGCAGTAAGGTAGACAGGTAAGTAGCTGGCTCAGGGATATCACTGTCAGTTTGTGGACTCTTGTCTATGGGAGGTGGTAATGTTTCTCCTCCAAGGACAGACCTTGTATTTATGAGGCTTGTTTTTAGCACATGGTGGTTTTCTCCTTGTTGCAGTTTGAAACTGAGTAGTGTTTTGCCAACCTTTGGACCATTTGCTGTCAAGGAAACAAGGGCTAGGAACAGTCTGAGCGGGTTTCAGGGGTTGGGCTTTCTATTTTCCCTTAAAGAGGGAAGCATTCCCTTCGTGCAGAGTGCAGTGGTTTGTGCTGAGGCTTGTGCAGAGACTGTCAGTCTTTGGGAAAAGATGCAGGACAGGTAAACTCCATTTCCTCTGTAGTTTTTCTGATCTGCATACTGGTTTTGGAAATTTATAGTATCTTCTGATATTTCTTCCCCAGTTTCTTTGGGATGTAACATTCATTTGTGAATAATGACGTGGGTTTAACTAGCAGATAGTCTGAGTGCAATAATGTTGTGCCACTGCAGAGTTTTTCTGCATCTTTAATAGTGATACAGGCTGCAAATGCCTGAATGTTGACTTCCTTTGCCTCTTACTGTTTACCTGAGATAGGAACCTTTTGATGGAAAGAGGTGCTGAGGTTGCTATCCCATGTGTTAATGGCTTGACATTTTCAGGAGTGAGATAAACATAAGCTACTGTTTGTCTTACACATTAATAGGAAATTGTGTTCTCTTTAATGTGAACTATTTATCACAGCAAATTAAAGCTCAGTGCAGAGTTCCGTCAACTTCTTGCTCTTTTTCCTCAGCCCTCTCCCCGTGTCCCTCTCTGATGCTCCTGCTTTCCCTGCTTCTTGTTTCCGCACCCTTTCTTCTGGTTGTCTCCCCTTCTCATCTCTCTTTGCCGCATGTGTCTTCTGTTTTCTTTGCCAGCTTGGTTGAGTGTTCTTCTTTCTCCTTTTCCCCTGAAAAACACTCAGGCCTCTGTCCAAGCTGATCATTAGGGAATCTGTAGGTTCTTGTTGTCATAAAATACAAACCTGAAAAGATAGCCCTGTGGTCAGGGTCATGTAAACACTGGCTGATGGATCCTGGCAGGCTTCTGATGCATCTGTGTACATCTTCATCTTGCCAGCACAGCTGGCTCAGGTGCGTTGTCCAAGTGGTGGCTTGTCACATTTGCTGCTGTGGACCAGAGAAGCAGCATTTGTCATGTGTCAGACTGTAGTCTGCTGATGCTCGACCCTGTGAACTTCAGATTTTCTCACTTGTTAGGTTCTGTAAACAAAAAAAAAGTTTTTATTTGTTATTCTTGTAGACAGGAGGGGAATAACTGTTTTATACTCCATGGAAACTGCATATATACAGCACTATACCAGTTCAATATGTGGTTCTTTCTAAATCAACCTGGTAAAAAATACCATTGAATTTGTTCCACGCACATACTTGGTCAGAGCTGCTTCGTTTAATTACCAAAGCAAACATACATGCGTTACTTTTTTTCTCTAACTACTGTAGGAGTCAGAAGGGAATGACCTACCTTTGAAGCTCTACTATATAATAGAAGTGCCACTTAAACTTGAGCTGTGGCTGTGCCTGTGCGAATCACTACACATGTGTGCGAGAGCCTAGAGTTCAGGGACCCTGCAAGTACTGAGATGTATCTGAGGAACTGCATTGGTCTGTAAACCTTTTATGTCTGAGAAGGAACGAACAACCCGATTGTAGCTTTGATGCAACATTAGTTCCCAGATACAGAGAGAGGATTAAACTCTGGCTTCCTTTTTTTTTTTTTCCTTTTTTCCTTTTCTTGGGGTAGTCCACATTTGTGCATTTTTTTTTTTTCCCTTGCTCACCTTTTTAGCTCCATAGAATTGAAATGGCACCAGAGCCCCTCTGTAGTACATGTACATAGGGACTGAACCCTTGGGAAGCCAAGGTACTCACAAGAACCAGTTATTGCTTAGCTAGTCTTGTGGTAATTTTTTAGGACAAAGGTTGTTTTTTTCCAGAACTATTTTTTGCAATTTTAGCTAGAAGCAAGAACTAGCCTATTCTAACTTTGCTCATGAGGGCAGGGGAAGGGATTTGTTCCATCCTCTGAGCTATCCACTTCCTGGAAATGTGTGCCTTACTGGTAGCTAGAGATGAGGCTGGTAGCCAGGACAGAAAGTTCTTGCATGTTCTTTGCCTGTCTGTGAAGGATTTGTTTATTGCCTGCTGCGCTTACGCATCAACACTCCTGTAAACTTCACTTTTTAACATTTTTTAACATGGTTTTTTACATACCATCTTCTAGAAATGCTGGGTCTGAAGCTTTTCTTGGAGTTGCAAGTTGTGTGAATGCTTCCAAGGTGCTTTGAGGGTTGTCTGTAGTGGTTTGTTGCCTCTATCATACAGAGTATGACCTTGGGGTGGCAAAGTAGGTATTGATAAGTAATAACTTGGCTGTCTTACCAACATGCAGTTTAGCTTTAGCATGAATTTGTTGTCACCTCTAATTTAACATGGAGAGATTTGCTTACTGTTGTAGCATCAACTTATTACTATTTGCATTCTTAGGATGCCGTGAGAACTCTTTAGGTTTTGTACCAGTATGTGTGTTTGGCTCAGAAAGCACTCTTCGCTTAACGCTATTTTACATGCACGAAGTTAGTTTTTGATGCTATTATTACTGGTGTGGTGCTTTCACCACTGAGTTAGCTTTGTTCTGGAAAGGGGGCAGAAGTGGAAGCATGAAGCAACTTTTGCCACTGGACTTGAACAGTTTAGCCTAGAATCAGATACTGCTCTTAACTGGACTCTGGTTTTTGGGACATTCTGTCTGTAATCCTGATAACGTGGACTACGAAATACAGTGTTTAACTGCTCTTGCTAAGTTGAGTGTTGATAAATATTTTGTCTACTTGTGTTAATAAATGCGTGATTGCTTAATTATTCCTAGAGCTTATCGTGATTTTAATTTTCAGAATGTCTTATAAACAAACTGGACAGTGAAGAGTAAGCCCCAAAATAAATTTAGTGTTCTATTTATAATGAAAAAATAATCTAACATTTTCAAGTTCGTAATCTATAAGGCATTTTAAATACATGAAAAGTATGCTTGTGGTTTGTTTTTCTAAGCTTTCTTTTTCCATTCCTATTCTTTGCTGCCATTTGTGTTACATGCAGGCAACTGGAGTTATTTCGGATGGGGAGAGCAGCTGAGTACGTAACAGTTTGATTTCTTGCAAATTTTCTGATCCTATAGTGATGCAGCATGCTCCAGTACAAGGAAAATGGAAATATTCATGCATATAGAAATATCTGTTCCATTGTATTTTCTTTCACTTTCACTGAATCTTCATATTTGCATGGATGGCTGTCCATTCATTTTTTTTCACTGTTTAGTTTTGTTTTGGCCATGTTTTAAATGAGTTGCTCGTGCCTTTTACTGGAATTTGAGGATAAGGAGGCAGAACTGGACTATTCTTCTTCTCCTGTAAAGATGATTTTGTTTTTCTGCTTGTACCCTTCTTTTGTGTTGGTCTTCATATCCATGTAACCCCAAGTCAATGTTTGGAGTAACTGAAAAACACAAGGGAAACCGTAGTGATTGTTTTACTAAGTTGCAAAGATACGCTGAAGTGATCACAGAAATCCCAAATACTACAAATAGGAGTAAATACGAAATCAGAAATGGCTGGTGAACACCAGTGTGACAGAACGGTTGTAGGTATTATCTCACTGAGCTTGAATATGCTACAGTATCATGGCAAAAGTGGTAGGGCTTTGCTTTAACTAGTGCTTTACCAGCCTTGGAATGGTAAAACTCAGATACTGCAGCTGTCTGTGATATGTAGAGCTGATGCCCACACCTGAAGACTGGTGTGTGAACTCTTGCAGAGGCCACACAGCTCAATGTTCTTGTTAATCTTTCCAGAAGATGTGCATGAAGCATCTTCACTTTCTGGAAATCCCACAAGTTCCAACAGGCAAGGCTTCTGCTTAAGCTACAATGCATGGCTTCTACTGCCTGTAGGACCTGCAAAGATGGATCCATTGGTCTTAAAATGAATGTGTGTGTTCCCTGTGTCAAAAAAAGAGTGAGGGTGTTGCTGAGCAGGGCATGCAAAGAAAGGTGACTGTGACCACTGCCAGCAGGGAGGAGATTCTGCCTAATGCTTTTCCATTTTTGACTTAATGGAATTTGGAGAGGACTTAAGGCTAATGTTCAGCTAATGTTGCAATGCATTTTACGCATGGACCTGTTCTGCATTTTAGAAGTCTTCCACCCATGACTTCCCAGTTTTTCCTCCCACAACATGTTTTGTCGTCCTTGTTCTCCTGTCTTTGATCAGACCATAAGTTCTTTGGGCATCAACAGTGTTGACCAACTCCCTCACACTGCCAATGTTGGATGTCTCAATTGTTTGGGCTTATTCTCGGAGATGTGATAGGATAACTGAGAATTAACTAAACTTTTGTATACTACTAAAACAAAGATTAGTGTCCTAAATAGCTTTCTTTCATTCACCCATTTTCTGTGTTTGGGAGGGAAATGGGATGCTTAGGCATTGGTCAGTCAGAGATTTAGGAGGGTTGTGCAAAGGGTGTTTCTCCTGTTTATCTGGAGTGTTGGTGTGTGGTGTTTTTGTTTTAAAAGGTGCCTGTATTCATGGAACTCACTCCATCCCTCCCTCTACTCCATCCCTCCCTCTACTCCATCCCTCCCTCTACTCCATCCCTCCTGTGCCATCCTCTTTGAAATCATGTTAGCATCCTTATAAGCAGGCTTGGGCCAGTGTTGATGATGTTTCCAAGTGAACTCAATTAGCTTGACGATGTAATGAAAAATATACTTCTAGTTGTAAACTTACAACAGCAACTGAGAAGGAAGCGGCAGAAACAGCATGTTGCTAGCTGGAAGACTTTCCCCTGGTAAGACCTTCTTGCAAGAAGAGCACTGTTGCCCAGAACCTTGCTAGTTGGGGTAGAGGGTGCTTTAGAAGAGGGACGTCTTGTGCTGCTGACCTGGTTTCATTTTAGGAAAGGGAAAGACTTAAAGAAGTAGGGTAGGTGTTCCAAGCAGTCTTTGCACTTCAGACTGTCAATCCAGTTCTTGACTGTTGAGTGTTTCAGCAGCAGAAAGTATTTTTAAGTGGGAAAAGCAAGGTTATGAAGGCTCTCAAACTGAAGACTGAATGTTGCTTACTTGCTGTCTTAAAATTATGCAAATTTCTAATGTATTTTTAAGTGGTGAGGGCAATAGGATGGACTAATGACTTGCAAAGTTGCACTAAAATCATTGCTCAAAAGCTTTTGATTTTTCAGCAAGGAGAGCTATACAAGACCCTCAAAAAAATGCCCTCATGTCCTTTTTTCCTTTTTTTTTTCCTCCTTGTTACTTCAATAGTCCTCTTAAAACTTCTATGCATTTTAATTATAAGATTTCAGAAAGTGTACATGATTGTCAGAAGTGGCCATGGTTTGGTAGACAATGGGGTATTGGGGTCTGAGACTAAAGGAAAGAAGTTGTTGGCAGCTATTGTGAAAAGCAATTTAAATGGATGAAGGATGGGGAAGGTGAGTTGCAAAGGGCCTGGTGGGGACCTGGCAGAGATCTCTTCTGGACTTGGACTGGAAGTCATTCCTTCAGTTAGTACGCTTTCTTCTCTTCCACTGTTTTAAAAATAGTCAAAAGCTGTGAGAAGCTCGGTGGATTATTTTGGAGAAGTAGTGGGGGTTTTAGGATGCAGAACCTTATACGAACCTCCTTCTTCCTGAGTGCCTGAATGTCATGCAGTTACTGCTTTTGTCCCTGTTTGTCCATGCTCAAGTTTGCGGAGGATAACTAGGCTTAGGGACTGGACCTCACCTCCCAATAGCTGATGACACATCACTGCTAGAAAAGCAGGAGGCAATTTCAACTGAATGCAACCTTTTGAGAAGAGCTCCTGCTGTGCATTGGGACCTTAAAAGAACAACAACACTTCTGAAAGTGCATTCATTCAGCCATCTGTAATAATTTTGCTGTTAGCTTTCCTTCCTGTCCTGAAGCTTGATGTAAAGAAAGTTGCCAGAGGTTAAATGTAACTAGTAGAGCTGGTGTGACAGGACTGTGCAAAGTGTTTTTGAGGTCTGTGTATTGAAAGCTGTGTGGGTTCTGCCCTGCAGCAGTGGTGTAGTAACTTCTGGAGGCAGGATTGGGGAGGATTAACAGGGTTTCCAGGAGGCAGTTTGTTTCAGAGGAACTATCTCCTTTTTTGATTTTTCCACGCTCTTTGTAAAATCCTGCTGTGTGATGTGATTGTCCAATAGGTTTTCTTCTTATGCTGCCTATATGCATGAATATTCAATTATTAAACATGAACAGCATGCTTCTGCCCTGCCCTTCAGCCTTACCCCCCACTTAGTACACAGTGTGTCCAGCGACAAAGAAGGTTTTCATCCCTTGAGAGCTCTTTGGTACATGTGAAATTCTCAAACTGGGATAAAACAATTACTGACTTTTTATGTTTATTATGTATCTTGTTATTAATTAAGCAGTCTTCAGAGACTGAGGCTAAGCTACAACTTCCCTTATGGAATACTTGGTGTATCATCTGTTTGAAGAAGATAGTGCTTGAATTTATCATACCATTTGTGTTGTGAGGGATATTTTGCTGAAACATGGGCTGTAATGCCTGACCCTTCCTTTTGAAGGGATGCTGCATCTCCAAAGCTCCTTCTGCAAGTTCTTGTCAGTCTCTTGCTTAAATAAAATTTAAGTGTCAAGTATGTTAATGAATGGGCTCATCACCATGTGCAGGCATTTCACAGTATACTTTCTTGCAAAGGTGATGTGTGCTGTAAGCCTTATATGGGCCAGCTTTTCGTGCTTTTAATCAGGCTGAGCAATGTCTTCATTTGTGAACACTTCTGTTTAAATTGGGATTGCTCATAGGGTAAGTGCAACTCAGGATGAATAAGAGTTTCTGGAGTTGGCCCTTCTTTATGAGTCAGTTGAGGATTTCTGCCTGGTATTAACATCTTTGGATGCTGTAGGTGCATGGCGCATACATCAGAGAATCAATGTGTTCCTGCCTCGTCGATATTTGTGGTAGCTGGAGCCTTGCATCCTTTAAACACGTCATTGGGGAAGCATTTTGTGTCATAACCTCTAAGAGACTTCCTCATGCTAAACACCAGTAAGAATTGGGAGAAATTCTGGTGCCACCTTTTATAAACATAATGCTGTAAATGTTTGATTAACATATAAGCTAATCAGCTATTTTTAGATGTTGCTTAGAGATACTGTGGTTCATATGGGAAATCTTCGTTTGATAGTGCAGAGGTGAGATGCGATGACTGTTAACAAATCCAGATAGTGCTTCTGCCACAGTCCAGTCAGGAAATTCGGAAATCTCTGAGCCCATCAGCTGGGCCGCCACTGTCCTGGAAAAGCTGTGTCCTGCTTCCTGCTGCCTGATAACCATAACTGTGTAAGTCTTTGCACGCCCTGATTTAGTTAGTTTAGTTAGTTTAGCCCAGTATTAGTGAGTTACTGGATTTACTATTGTTTTGACCCAGTTAATTGTGCTACTGATTTGTATTTGTTATTATACTGTTGTGGTGAGAAATTTTTTATCCCTAAAGCTGTTGGTCTGGTGTCTTTTACCAGATCCCGAACCTGTAACTCAGTTGGGCTGCCTTAAGCCCCTCTAAGTGCTTATAATGATTATGCAGCCACAGCTGGAAGAACTTTGCATCATACCAGAGTTATTTAGGCTTTACCTTAAATGAGTTACATCTGGTGGGAAGAAGAAATTAGTTGAGCAATGAAGCGAGGCATTAGAAAGCTCTTTCAAATAATGTATCTGTCCTGATAAAAGTAATTCTTGTGCATTAGACGGTAATGGCTGAAGTGTTCAGCAATGACATTGTTCAGCTGAGTAATAGCTCGTTATCTTTCTGAGGACAGCGTGTGCCACACGATCTACAAGTAGATCAGCCTTTGCTCCACAAACTGTAAGTTTGGTGCTTCTCAGAGGGGTTTGGCACTTTGGCATATCGAATAATTTTTGTGTAGCACATCTTGAGTGTTTCTCCTGAGCACTAAACTGTAATAAAATTGATGGGCATTGTGCTTTTAATAAAGCTGAATAAAGCAGTATATGATTGCTGTTCGTCTCTATTCAATTGACTAGAGACTGACAAGAACCATGCAGCATTTAAACTACTAAAAAGCAGGAGGCTTAACTCCATTTTTGATGCGGACAATCAAATTGAATTGATTGTACTTAAGAGAGTAGAGCCGGCCTTTTTCAAGTTGTTTGTATTTTGCAGACTTTTTTTCTACAGGGGTTGTTTTCTGCTCTTCAATCCACTTTAGGGAAATGATATAACCTTACTCAGTTGGGAAGGAACTGAAAAGATCGTTGAGAACAAACTTCACCTTAGATTAAAAAAAAAGGAAATTGAATTGGTGGTGTGGGAAGTGCCAGTGGAAGAAAAATGTGTTCCCTGATACTGCATTCCATCTCCCTGGAATTTCAGCAATTAAATTCAGGGTTTTTTAAGGATCTGGCATGGAAACAGCACTTTCACTTTATTGTTTAGCCTCATGGTGAATAGCTGTGTAGGGCGCATACCATTGAATAACTTACCAGAGTGGGCTGTAATTTGATTGTCCTATTTAGACTGGCTTTTGGTAATGGAGGGAGTGAATAATGGCTGATCTTTATTTTCCTTTGTTTCAAGCATGTTAATGGGGCACTCCACTGCCGTACGGTGTGTACATTTCACTTTAAGCTTGCAAAGATAACCTTGCATTCTGCACAGCCAAACACAACCGTACATCAATATTGTATTTGTGCTACCTTTACTTACTATAACTTTGCGTTTTCTTTTTCTGAAGGGTTAGCAAGCAGAAGTGTTTCTGCAGGGAGAGGGATTCATTAGAAAGGAGCTTTTTCCTTTGTGAAGGCTATCATTAGTGTTGACTACTAAACTTAAGCTAATGTACCTGTGTGTGTTAAATGCAGCAATTTTTCCCCTATAAGAAGTAGTATAATTGTTTATAAGCAGAGCTGCTCTCCCAGTTTCTCTGATTTTCCTACTGAGTGCTTTTCATTAGTTTCTCCTAACTTAAACTAATACTTTTTTTTTTAAAAGGCACTAAAAAAAAAATCCAGAACCCTAATGTTAAGGGTTCTGAGAAGAGGAGGTAGTATTACAGCTTAAAGGTTGAAAAGCTTCCAGGAAAGAGTTCCTTTCCATAAAGGAATGTTTTATGTTTTGTGGGGTTTTTTTCCAACATCTAAATGCTCATTTTGGCAGCAGTAAAGAACCTGAAATTTTGGGTGTTGGGGTGATTTTTTTTTTCTTTAAATAAAAATCTCTTAATTTGCTTATTAGGAATGACTATAGAGAAATAAACTCTTATAATAGGAAGTGGGAAAGGAGGGTATGGAGGTGATCATAGGAATTCCTTGGTACATACTTGAGAGAACTGGATGTTATAACCAGCTACCAGATGGAGATACATCCATAGCAGAAATAGCCTTTTTTGTCATTCTTTAAGAACTAAATGGGCTTCACTGTCCCAGCAAGGCAACTTGAGAGAGCTGTGCCCTTAACTGCTTTTGTTTTTTAGCCTTTGAAGATGCTGACAGTGCTGTGGATGACCGAGATAGTGACTATCGCAGTGAGACAAGTAACAGCATTCCTCCTCCGTACCACACGACTGCACAGCCCAATGCCTCTGTGCACCAGTTCACTGTACCATCACGCCTGCAGCAGCAAGGGGTCTTGCGGGAATCCTGTGCTGACTCCCTACAAAATTATGATCTGGATTATCGGGAGCATGTGGCCATCAGGTGGGTGCTGTCTTCTGGCTAGCTCTTCTTTACCCATTGATTTTTCCATAGCAGACCCTGAAGGTGCCATACTAGTAGAGGTGGGCAGCTCAAGGGCTCTGAAAGGCTTCTGATAGGAAGGTGTTAGATGTTTCGTTAACATTGGGACTAGCTGTGAACTAGGAAAAACCCATAAGGTTATGTGTTACACCAGATCTGCAATTTAGTGAATTACCTTTTAAAGATCTGCTCAAGTGTGAGGTCATTTATTCTTGGTTCTACTTTCACCTTACCTTTTGAAGGCCAGAGCACTGGGTAATTGATTGTTCTGCTACTATTGTGTGGGTGTGCCTCCCAATCCAGTGAAATACGGTCTAACAGAGTTATCCTATTAAGAGTTTCTTTCTTGGGGCAGATTTATTTTCTGTTTCAGATTAGCTCCTGTTCTATTAGCTCTGCCAAAACAGTATATTCAAGAAGAAAGTCTGTAACTAATTAGTGGGGTTTTTTTTCTGTTACCATGCAGCACTGTTGAATAGTGTGTTTTCTCTTTTGGTTTCCTTTGAGCTGTATGAAAGATAGTTTACTTGCTCTAAATTAGCTTTTTGACCATAAATCAGTAGTTTCACAACTGCTTTTATCTTTTTTGAATATTAAGCATTACAGCATTAACTTACCAGGATCAATGGCTGTGAACTAGAGCTGGTTGTATTGGGAACCATAGAAACTTTACAAAACCTCTGTTCTAAGTAAAGGATGAGTTAAGTGTAAGGGGAAAGCAGAAGAACTTGCACAGTGCTGGTCAGCTTGGTAAGACTGAGTGTGTAGAACAGGCCGTGCTGCTCCTTCTGCCTTTGGTGTGGAAGGAAGAGGCAGTTGCTTAAACTCTGGCACAGTTAGAGGTGCAGGGTTTTATATGTATTATAACTGATTTGTTCTACCTCATCCCCCTTGGTAAGAATGTTCTTATTTCCTGAAGCCTGAACCTGAATTTAGTTGCCCTCACAGGTTTATGGCTGAGGCTAAATTTTACTCTTTTTGCCTTATGGTCTTTAATGGAAAAGCTGAATTTTAATGGTAACGTTTAATGTTGTTATGGTTATTGAGATTTCAAGCAGCAGAGGCAAATGTGCCAACAAAATGCATTTACTGCAGTGTGACGTGTCATTCTTAGTGCTCTTTTCCTAGTCCATTAAATATCTTATATAAGCAAGTTATTCCTTTTCACATGCTATTCTGTACTGCTGGTTTGCAGTGGTAAAATTGCTGAAGATCTTACCGAGAGTCTGGGAAGATGAGCTGAAGCTTTTTTTTCACAGAAGAGCCAAGCTGAACAGTGGTATTGGGCTCCCAGCCTGGGGAAGCCAGTGGTGGCTGGGTGTTCTTGCAGTTATGTGACTTCTTGGGGTGATGTTGACAATACAAGTAATCTTTTATGGCTCACCTTGCTTGGAAGGGACTGTGAACTTTTAACTGTATCTGATGAATAAATGTGTTTATAAGACCTTCCAAAGAAGCACTTCTGGTTTGAATTGTTAAAGAATACCAAGATGGAATATGGATATTTTTTCTGGTTTTCTGAAGGTATTGATATGAAAGGATCTGGACTGGCAAAGTTTACTTAAGAACTAAGAGCTTTATAGTCTGCTCTGGTCGAAAATTACTTTCACTCCAGGAAGGCAAGTCCTTGATGCTGATTGATTTCCTCTGAGCATTCCTGTTTCCCTGTGTATTTTCCACATGCCCAACAGGATTTTTTGCTACATATTTAATCTTAAAACTTAAAGAATGCAAATAAGCTTTCCAAAGAAGCTACATGGGATTCTCTTTCTTACCAGAAAGGTATTTCTAATGAGAGCTGGCTGGGTAGATCTTAAATATTTTCAAAACTCAGTTGTAACTGACTATTGCAAAACCAAACTGAGTTTGACTTTTGCTCCTAGCAGCTCTATGTGCTGTGGACCCGGCAGCCACTTGATGAAATCAGCGTTCCTGGCAGACTGTAGTTGGTGATTGCTGAGGAAATGACAGCTTGTAGGAGGTTGTCCTGGGCAGACCCAGAGGAACCAGACAAGGTTCTGCTAGAACCTGTCTTGAATTGGGCAAAAAGTTGTCTATGCCAAAATGCTTCAATTGAAATGGCTGCACTAACACCTGGGGTTTTTTCTAACAACATTTGGGTTTAGCTGGAAAACTTCTGGTCCTCTTTATCAGCTATTACACATGATTGTGTTCTTTTGATAAAAGGACATGTATTTTATTCCTCCCTCTCCTAAGGATAAGAAGTATTATTCTTATTTGTCCTTGGAGTGTGTTTTGCTGCCAACAGCCAGTTTGACTTCAGAATCGCACACGTTTTCCCCTTGGATTTTTTTTAAGCACTAACTTTTCTTTGCAATGTTAATTTTTTGTAACCGTGTGTCCTCCATGTCTCCTTGCCCTTGCTGTATTTACTTCCAAGGCGATATGATAGCATAGATTCCACTGTGAGTGGCCGAACTGACCTAGAGTCCACATCTGAGTCTAGTCAAATGACAAGCCGCCAGCGCTCTCTGGAGAGCAGGCGCTCTCTAGATCTGTCTGATAGGTGGGTTAACCTCTTTACAGCCTCTGTGCCTGTCTCCTTGCTGTTACTGCTGTGAAGTGGTCTTGTGATACATTTCAGCTAATATTCGCTGTTTGCCTTGGCTCTGTTTCAGGTCTGTGGTAGTTTAATGCTGGGCTGATGTCATCATCTTTTTCTCCTCTCAGGTGTTGGACTTCTTGTCATTGCTTTATTTCTAGTAAAGGGGATACTTTGTAGAATAGCAGAGGAAACACTTATGGGGGGGAGGAGCTCAATTAGAAATAAAAGTAGTTTCATTTATGCCTAAATTAGTCAATTGTTGGTTTAGCATTTACAGCTAATGGCTCTTCAGGCATTCATGTAGCTCCCGTTGCCTTCAGCTGAGATTTGGAAGGGCTTGATCCAGTAACTATGGTGGCCCTGGGAGTCTTTTAAATTTCATTAGCTTTTTTAAGAAAATTATTTCAATTACCACCTTAAAATTGCAAGCAAGTAGTGTAGTAAGTGTTCTAAACTGGGTACAACAGGGATCATTTAAAGTAATGAGTATCTTTCCAATTAGTATAAGTTAGCTAATACTGGTGGAAATGAAGCACTAACCCAGCAGCAGTGAAAATGCAATAACCTATTTCTCTTTCAGGGGTATCCCATCAGTATCCTATATTGGGGTGCCCCACGCAACTGTCAAGGTGAAGAGTCCTGTTTTAGCAGTATCCATACAATGCCCACGTGCCCTTTGCCCTTTCCCTTCTCTTGCCCTGCTCTTATGGGGTCAGGTCATGTGTGCCCTCATGCTCCTTAGGTCTCAACAATGAATGATGTGAGACAAAGCTGCAGTGCATCTTTCAGATGAGCATTTTTTTTTTTTTAACATCCACTTTCTACCTGTTTATTTTTATGTAGGCTGGCAAGAACTCTTCTTGTGAGGTTTAGATAAAGAGGAAGCTTTCTTGCTACTAGCCTTAGGGTTGTTGGACAATTGAGATAATCCTTTTGATCAAGGGCTAGGAATTAATGCCAAAATCCCAGGGGTCATTTACTTGGGTTTCTAGAAAGCTTGAGATTGTTTGATTGCAAAACACTAACTTCTTTAATCCATTCTCCCACAATGGACAAGTATAGATTGCTGGATCTGTTTAGATGCATTATAAATGGGAAATACAGATCCTGAAAAGCATCTGAGGCTTATGATTGGCTAATACTCATTGTCAATGTTTTGTTTTGCCTTCCGATCCAGTAACAGCTCTAAGGATGTTCCTTTTGTGTTGGTAGGAGCCCCCTGAGGGCATTAGCTGCAGTGAGAGCCCTCCCAGCAAAGAGGAATGGTGGAGTAGCTGGAAGTCCTCGCGTTGCTGCTGTGCACAGTTTGCATTTTGTCCGCTGTCCCCACTTCACTGGAGTCCAGTGACTCCTGACTCTGCATGCAGTCTCTGCTCTGTAGCCACCCTTGGGGGAAACAAAGTGCCTATGTGCTTTATGAATACTGCTAAAACAAAGTCTGCAGCCTAGAGTGACTGAAATGCATGCATAGCATAGTGGAATGGTGTGCGTGGGCACTGTATCTCAAAGTAGACCTGTTACTGTAATAAGTGACTTTTTTCAGCAGGCCTAAGAAAGCAACAGCAGAGTACTGGTACAGTGAAGGTTGTTCGTCACTTGATCACAAAAAGCTGTTCTCGTTCAAACAGGCATTTCTAAATTTTGTGCAACTGTAACTGGTGGAACATTATAACCCATGCTGCTTTTTTTGACTATTTGATTGAAATGTAATGGTGGTAGATTGGCAGGTTTTCAGTTGTTATCTCTGTATGTTTCTGATTTTAATTTTCCTTTATTTAATGCATGTTTTTCCATTACTATTTTTTCTGTCCTTTCTAGAGCTTTTTTAAAAACTGTTATTTTCCCCTTCCTATTTTTTTTTTTGCTGCCTCTCTTCCTTTCCCTCCCACCGTCTTTATTTCTCATCTTAGACAAGGATCTCTAGCTAGAAATGAAAGAGTCAGGATCATTCCATTTAACTCTGAAGATGGAGAAGAAGAACAGGAGAGTAACTATGAAGAGCTAGGAAAACTGCTAATAGAAGAATTCTTAGAAAAGAGTAATAAAAGTAGAAGTTGGCAGGAAACAAACATAAAAAAGATGCGAACTCTCTCAAAAAGAGAACATTTAAATCGCTGTGAAAGATCAAGATGCTGCCAAAATGTGTGTGTGGAGTCAGGGTCTGTAGATGTCCCTAGGTATCCTCACGAATATGATACAATAGATAGGAGAAGGAAAAAGAAGCTGCGATACAATTTTGAAGAGAGTGAACAAATAAGCCTGCAAAGTAATGAAGGTCTGCAGTTTCCTGGGGAGAAAACAGTTTATTTCAATGGTGTGGCAACTAGTTCTGAACCTAATGATGACTTCCCAGTATATGATAGAACTGGAAAATGCACCACTAGCTCTGAAAGTAAGGAACGGTTGCCTGCTTATCCCATCCTGCGTCTGTACAAAAATGGCTTGATGGTAAAAAGTGGCAAGTTGCCCAACAAGCAGGGAGTGAGCCATGAGGGCTCACTTCATCTCAGTAACAGTGAAGACATGAAACTCACAGGGACGCCAGATAACACACTTGTGCTTGTGGATATCCTTGAGGAATTTGACAGCAGTGCTTCTGATGAGTTCCAGTACTCACCCGTTTCAGATGATGAAATGGAGGAACTGGCTACGCTTTCACAAACGTGGTGTGATTCTGACATCAGCCATTTGAGAGACTTCACTGTTAACTACCCTGCAAACTTGGGCTCCCAGGTAAAGGCTAGCTGTGATAAAAACCGCAAGACTAAAGGAAGCAAGCATGGTCATCCTATGCAAGACTTAACGCTGTCTCCTGTTGAAGAACCCAGCGAGGAGTACATAGACACGATGGATGAACTTCAGTGTCTGGTAGAATCAGTTTCAGAATACTTGGCAGAAAAGGAGGAAGAAATCAGCAAATTTGGTACATTGCCAGAGACGAGAAAAAATGTTGAGAGCATGTCACTGAAGCAGGATAATGCTGATAATTCAGTAGAAGGCAGGAAGTCTGAACAGAACAAACATCCTGCTGCGGAGGAGAGTACCAAGGGCAAATCTGAATCTCTCCCAGACTTGTCAGGTGTGAAGAATACGGTGAATTCCCTGTTCAGCTCTTTCACTGAAAAGGTGGGGTCGAGCACAAAGCAGCTCACAGCCTCTGTTGAAAAGCTTGTTTCTTCCACTCCAGAGAAGACAGAAACCAGAAACTCATCAGAAAGTGGAATCGTGAATGTATTTTCTAGTAAGTCCAAAAGCGAGAGTTCATCTTCTGGAGTGACAGCAGATACTGACACCAAGTTCTCCATTCACTCTTTGCTACCATCCCAGGTGAGTGCTGATAAAAGAGCCCAGAACATAAACTCCAACAAGCCAGAAAACACTGAGGTGGACAGTAAGGCTTCTGCACCACATCAGCTCCAGCAGTCACAAGGAACTACTGCCAGCAGCCAGCAGAACCAACATTCGGTTATGAATTCTGTTCTAGGCATGTTTAATCCTTTAAAGATCTTCTCTGAGAAGGAAGTGCCAAAACAAGAAGTCATAAAAGAGGAGCACACCAAGGAGGACAGCCATGCTGTGGAAGCTGATGAGGCAAACAGAAGCGAGAGACCATCTGGACAGACGGCAGCCGGGACCAGTGGTGTTATTCCGGAGATACGGCCGAGTGAGACTAGAAGCGAGGCAGAGGTGAATGCAAATAGCACTTCTGTGTCTTCAATCTTTGGCAGGCTCACAAACTCAGTCAGTTCCTTCAGTCTGAAAGCTAATTTTGATGGTCTCTTAGCTCCCAAGCAACATGATGTGCCACAGAAGCAGTCAGATTTGCATCATGTAACAAATCAGCCAGATGCCACTGTGAAAGAGGGTGCACCCACTGCCAGGGAGCAGCCTCCTGCAAATCGCTCAGGGGATCAGCATACTACAGGTCATGGACTGGGAAACAAGCAAAACAGAGGTAATGTGGAATCTAATTCACAGCCTCAAGATCAGGGTCCAGCATCTGAAAGCTTTTTCAGTCCACTCAAAAAGTCATTCAGTCAGTTGTTGCTTCCTTCTGCTGAACAAGGGCAGAAAGAAAGTGCATCAGGGCTTTTCAAAGGCCATAAGTCTGAAGAGGATGTAAGAGAAAATAGTTCATCAAAAGAAGAACACTTGTTTCCTTTCACTGGGAAACTTCCTTTTTTCAGTGGGTTGGGTTTTTCAGAAAAGCAGGAACACAGGAATGAGAAAGGAGGCTTTATTCCTTCATTATTTAAATTTTCTTCTGCAGAAAATCTAGCACCTTCACAGGACCAAAAAAGTTGTCAGAGTTCTAGTGGCATTTCTTCGCTTCAAGACAAAAACAGTAACTCAGAAAATGCCCTTTCATTAAAATCTAGCTCTGTTCCAAATTTATCAGACCATAAAGAAGAACTTGAACAAACAAAAAATATGAAAAAAGAAAACCTATCTAGTGCCCAAGTAAATAGAAAAAAACACCAGGAGAGTGCCTCTGCTACCTTTAAGGTTGCAGGAGAGCAGCAGAGAAGTAAGAGTACTCAGGAAGAACCTAGAAATGTAAAAGGAGGATTGACAAGAGAAGGACTAAATGCACCAGACTTAAAGGACAGCTCAGTTGAATCCGTCTCTTCAGCCAGAGGGCCAGAAATTGCAAGAGCAGATGATATGCATAAGAAGCACACACCAGGTTTTCTTTCTGGGTTTCTTCGCATTTCTTCCAATGAAAACATAGCCAATAGTCAAGACTTGACTGTTAAAAGTGAGAGTGATGTCCAGAAAAGCACTTCTCCTGGATTATTTTCTGGCTTATTTAAATTTGCTTCAAGTGAAAACTTGTCTGACTGTAAGCAAGAGAAGGTGAAAACAAACTCTCTAGGCTTCATGAAGCTTTTTGATAGAGGTGAGGATTCTATCTCGGAGACAAAACCCAGCAACTCAGGAGTGGCTTCTGACACTCAAAACAGCACCATAGAAAAGCAGGAAGCTTCCAGCTTCTTAAAAAATCTCCTGCCTAAACCAAAGGAGAAACTGGATAATGAGAAAATGATGGAATCTTCCAAAACTGCTGACCACCTGTCCAGTGCAAGAGTAAATAAAACAGCTGACCCCCATGTTCCCCACTGTGGGCATCCTGTGTTCCCTGATGCTTTAAATCCTGAAGACAAGGCACAGGACTTATCTGGAAAGCCTGTAAATGGTAGGCATATTCCTTATCAGGATGCAGAGTCTAGAGTTTTTCCAACTCTTTTAAACAGAGGATCAAATGAATTTCTCCATTTGACTAATAAAAGCTATAACCTTACGGAGCAGTACTCAGCTTATCAGGAAACAAGAAGCCATTCTAGCTTTGAATGGGAATATGAAGTCGGGGAACTGGCTGACACTCATGAAATAGCAGTACCAGTTTACTACGTGTTAAACCAGAACTCTGTTCTGCCCCCTCAGTTCTTGGACTGGCCTGAAAATGATACGGTAGTAAATCTCTGTAAAAAGGATGGAAATGCAAATGTGGTGGATTGGCAGACTAATGCCAATTTTGATGGACAGAGTTTAGATTTAAGTGTGATGTCATATGAGTCATTTGACCAGTTAATGTTTCAAGATGTCTGTTCAGAAAAAAATGATGCATGGGCTGCTAATTCTCTCAATGAGAGTTGTAGTAACTTTCCACCGTTTGAAAGAGATGGCAGTTACTCATTAGAAGAGTTGCCTATGGATTTAAGCTACTCCTCTGGCTGTGATGGAACTATGTGGACTCTAATTGACCAAGAGACTTTAAGTATGGATGACAGCTTTATGTACTCATCCTATAGCCAGGAGTATCAGGAGTGGCTAATGATGCTTGAGCAGGGTATATGGTGGCCATCAGAAGACAGTGATTGTGGATACTACATGTACAGTGATGGCCAGTATGTGTACTCCTTGCTCACTGATCCCACTGGACAGTATGTCTACGTGTGTGCTCCTGAAACATATTCCTACCCGGACTGCTGGGATTATAATTTTCAGATGGATTCCATTCCAAGAGCTGTCCTAGAAGACAACACAATTGCTGTTTGTGGTTTTAAAGTCCCTCTTGGCAATGAAGATGAGCTGTTTTGGTTTGCTGAAGAAGAGTCTTTAGATGATTATACAACAAATAAGCCTCTGGATTTGTCAGTAGCTTTGCAGAGGAGTGATCAGCTAATGAACATGAATTTGGAGACATTTTCACAAATGTTTGAAGAGTCTATTTATTATCAGAGAGAGCAGCCGTTAGACTTCTCAGGTTATAAACTTCAAAAACTCAAAGTAGATTTTAGGCCTGAAAAGGAAATCCTGAATTATTCAGAGGAGTCTGCGCTAACCCTTGATCTCAGAACACATTCCAGAGCGGCTTTTGATAAATCACTGAGTAAGGAAGGCCACACCAAGGAAGTGGATAAGGCTGTCCCTGTGACAACTACTGGGAGTGGGTCATCAGGATTCTTTGGTTTCCATCTGTTTCAATCTACTCCTAAAGCTGAAGAAACTGTAGCATCTACTGAAAGAGTAACAGAAGCAAAAAAGACTGAGGAAGAGAAGAAAACACCAGTGAACAAAGTTAGCTCTTTATTTTCTGCTTTGGGTGGACTGATTGGAAAGTCTTCAGGTCCTGATCCTGAGACATCAGAAGATTCTGCCTTGAAGAGAAGAGACACACAGTTAAAATCATCTGAAAATAAAATGGATGTTTTATCGCTTGCACCAAATAGAAAATCAGATGAGGCACGAGCGGGGCAAAAGTTTCCTATTACATCAGAACCGAGAAGAAATACTTCATCAGAACTCAATTTTGAGGCTGCTGGAAGTCAAAAGCCAGAATTAAATCAGAATGAAAACATCAGTGTTAAAAAACCAGGATTAACAAAATCTCCTTCTCAACTGAGCCAAACGGCTCCAGATGGCAGGCCTATACGAGAAGAGAGACCTGTTAAAGCAACACCAGCTTCCAGGCGTCTTGAAAGACATGCAAGTATTAATGAACCCTGTCAGTCACAGCCAAATCAGAGCCACCCAGCCACTGAGCCTGAGGAGACGTTATTTAAAAGTGCTCTGAAATTGTTCAGTCTTGGAGAAGATTCTCCTGCAAGCTCAACGGCAAACAAAACCCAAGCTTCTGGATTTTTTGACTTCTTTAAAACACAAGTAAGCAAAGCACCACAGACATCACCAGATTTGGAAAAAAGTCAAAGAGATAAACCAGAAAAGGTGATACAGCCAGAACAGAAGGAAACCTCCAGCATCTCATCATTATTTGGATCCCTTGGAGATCTCTTCAAAGTGGAGGCTGTGTCTTCTCAACCAACCCCAAGTACTACGACTCTGCCAAAAACCAATAGCAGAACTGTGGCTGAGTCGAGACAACAAACTGAGAAGTCTGGAGGTCTTCAGAGTGCCAGTATGGCAAGTCTGTCCTCCACCCCTAAGGAACGGGTGAGAACAGAAGGCATGGACAAGCAGGTCTCTCCTAGCCCTGGGATGCAAATGGAACAACCAAGCAGAAAAGCTGAGGAGCAGTCTCCGGAGAGTAAGAAAGTGCCTCTTGGAAATGCACCACAGAAGCAAACGGGTGTAGGTCCCCAAGTAAGCCAACTGAATCAGTCAGCTGTGCAGCAAAGCAGCGTAGCCTCGGTTACACCAAAGCAACAAGCAGGAGATCATTTAGGAGGCATAGTTAATCAGGCAAAACCAAAGCCAGATCAGACACGTAAAGAATCAGGTTTCAGTCTGCCATTCAGCTTTTCTGATATCACTGCTTCAAAATCACAGCCAGCACAACCAGCCAGTAGGAGCATATTCTCCTTCTTCACTGGATCAGATGAAGCAAAGCCTTCAGCACCTGCTACTGCTCCTGCTAGTGGGAAGCAGCAAGAAACAGAGGGGCTGTTTCATCTGCCCTCCTTCTTCTCCAGCAGTCCAGCTGCTGCAAAGAGCGTACCGCAAAGAAGTACTAGCTTTAGCTTCTTCAATTTGCCATCCTTTTTGGATGAAAAGCCACAAACTGCTCCAGGACAGGAGAGTAATACAAAACCAGCTAAACCAATGAACTCTAAGCCATATGTGAAGCAAAATATTTCCACTGACTCTGGTGTCAAAATTAGCACTTCTGCCAGGCAACAAGATGCAGACAGTAAAAAAGAAGTTGATGATATTATTGCAGCAGTGACTGGCAAACAAATGTCTAATAACCTCAAGATCCCAGAAAATAAATCAGAAATGCTGGCAGTGGAGAATGTAGGAAGTGTTGCTGAAGTAGCTGAAGAGAGTGACTTAGAGAAACTTCAGCAGACCGATGACATTGCAGTAGGCAATTTGGCTGCTTCTGGTCCTTGCTTTCAGATTCCCAGTGTGCAGGAGGGTTCTCAGGGCCAAGAGACTATTTCCTTAGGGGCAGAAGAAGATGCTTTGGGTAGCACAAGGAAAACGGTCGGTGTTGCATTTGCTGTTGATAAAGAAGAGCCTTATTCTTCAAAAGAACAAGCTTCTGAAAATAAAGATTATAGCATGACCTCAGATGATAAAATGGATTCCCAGAGTCTAAATGACTTAAATATTATGAGTGACATAAAAAATGAAGCAGTCTCTGAAGAAGTATGTGTACAACATGAGTTGCCAGAACATAAATTACCCGAACAAACTGTTAGTGACAGGTTACAAGAGGCACGAGAGCCACACTCTCCTCCTAAAATGCCAGAGGCATCTAATTTGCAAAACAAACCTAAGGAATCTGAGAGTGATAAATCGGTACTGGATTCTTCAGTTGAAATGTTTTCAAGTTTCATGACAAAAATGAAACCGCCTAAAACATTATCTGGTTTCTTTTCCCAACCTCAAGCTACTGTACCTCCTACTGCACAGAAGAAAAGCTCCTCTTTCTTTGGCTTCTCATCCCTCCCAAGTGGCCCAGCACCACCTTTCACAAATGATCTTTTTGGCATCTTCAAAGGTCCAAAAGAATCTCCAAAAGACATGCCTCCAAAATCCACCACTAAACCTCAGAGCAGCAGTGTGAAAGATGTCACTGGGTCTGTTCCAGCAAAAGACTCTTGGGAGACAGAAAATACAGCTGCAGCTAGAGAGTCTAAAAGAGATGTCATGAGCTCTCTGAAGGAGGATATATTACCTGTTTCAGCAGAAGAGAAGTCCACAAAAGAGTCTCCTGTGAAAACAGAAACTGAGGAAAATAGGAACTCAGAAACCTGTAAAGAGGAACCTTTGAGGATCACTCCAGAAACAGCAGTCTCTAGTGAAAATCAAGCCCTAGAGGTTCTGCAGTTGGATAATAATGGACAACCCTCTGAGATGGTGGAGACTAAGCCATGCCAGTCTGATTTCACTAATGCAGTTGATACAGTGCAGGCTGAGGTCACTGACCAGACTGATGTAAATACATGCCAAATAGATGTGGGGTCTTCACATGTAACAGAGGAACAAACTGCTCCTACAGACAAGGCAGCCATTGACATCCTTCAGACTGGCTCTTCTGATGGGCTTGAACTGGGAATGGAAGCCCCAACTAATGAGGTGGACACAAACCTTTCCCAGTTGGATGAGAGTGCTACACTTGAATCAGAGCCTGCTGTTACAGGGCATCAGGCCAATGGTGGTATTGATCAGCAGGACATGACCAGTAGTAATGGTAGAGAACCCACAGCTCCAGCTGATGACCCCAGTGTTCATCTGCTCCAGCTGAATGAAGAGAAGGCAAGTGAGGTAGAACAGCAAACTGCTGAACAGGAGAAACATTTAGCAATTGATGAGGTGCCTGCAGAAGGCATTGCTTCCAAATGTGACTTGAAGAAACAGGGCAAACCTAATAACATTCCTCCAGATGCAAGCAGTAGTAAAACAGTCTTTGAAATACCGACCATACCCAGTTTGCCAAAATTCAGCTTTATGTCATCTGCTGAGAGTGGAAAGCCATTTGGGTCATTGTTCTCTCAACAGCCACCTTCTGTTAATAAAGCAGGGGCAGATCAGGGCCTCATGTCCAGCTTTAAGAAACTTTCTTCAACTCTGTTTGAAGGAGGTAGTGAAGAAAAGGTGAGTAAGCCAGAGAGTGCCCAAGGAGCAGTATTTGGGAAAAAGCTAGATTTCTCCTTTCCCTGGCAAAAAGACAACAGGGAGACCTCTGCCAAAAGGGAACCACATGTACCACCACAGGCTTTCTCAAAACCAGATGACAAGGTGTTAGGAACAGTCAGTTCAGATGAAAACTCAAAATCTGCAGTCTCAGATCAACTGACTGATGCAAATATAGAAGTAAACTTGTCTTCAAAGCAGCCTGACACTGTAGACAATGAACTTTCTGAAGAACCATCTGGTGCAAGCACTGCTGCTGATACATCCAACAAAGAGCTGGGAGAGAAGTTTGATGAAGAGTCAGAGGATCAGCAGAATGTGATTTCAGGTGAACTGCAGAAAGAAGATCAGGCAGAAGAGCATGCACCAGACGAGCCTGACCTGAAAGAAACTGAGCTTGATTCTGCTGCTAATGGAGCAATGCTTCATCCTAGCACACAGGCTGCAGATCTGAATAGCGTGGAACAACTGAATGAGAAAAGGCTAGTTACAAATGAGGCATAATAAATGGTTTCAAGTTTTTGACCATTTATAATGCAATTCTGCAGCAGTAGATATTGGCCTTGGTGTCTGATGTTTGTAGCTCAGTCCCATCCCCTATTTGTTGTCAGTTGTTTATAGTATTACTGATAGCTGTCACAGAGGATGTGGCAAACTGCAGTCACTAGTTATGTAGATTTTAGATTTTATTATTTTAGATTATTTTATAATTTTTATTATTTTAGATTATTTTATAATTTTAGATTATGTAGATTTAGACGATTTTCTCAACTTTTTCCACTCTTTCTGTAAGTTTAATTGGATTTCCCATGTTCTTACACTGTGTCCCACCGAATGAGATGCTTTTAGTGCTAATATAATTAGCCTTTCAGAAGTTGTATTCTTTGTGTGTTAATTCTGCTGCATACAATTCACTTTGCTTTCTTGTTTAGTGATAATTATGTGGTATTTGCTAAGAAAAAGGTAACAGTAGGTAGAATGTATTGGAAGGAATGAGCATTTTGTTTTCAAATTGCAAGGTAAAGGCTTTTAATTTTGGAGATGTATTATAGAACTAATTAGGTTCATTTCACATTATTGAAGATTTTAAAACATTTTCAGAGATATCAGTGAAGGTATTCTAATGCTTGCTCTTCCTAAAATCTGTGCAAAGGTTATTTCATGCAGTTACAAAAATCACTAAAGGAAGGTATCAGTATTTCATGGTCTGTATGCAGTCCTGTGCATGTGTTAAGTCACAATTGCCCTCAAAAATCAAAACAGAGACCCACTAAACTTTTATACCTCTGTGTGATGTAAGTGAACCTTGTGCCTCTGATCATACAGTTTTAACACTGCACTCCCAATACTTCCTATCTGGCTTCAAATTCTCCTAAGTGTGCAAGTGAGAGAAACATTAGTGCTGCTTAATTCTTGGCCGTAGTTTTCCTGACTGCATGAGAAATTTCCATGCACTGTATTTTGTGTGAGGATTCTAGGAATTCAGTCCTGGAAGTGGTGTCTTGAATCACAGAGATCACGCCCCTGTGGTGTAGGCTTTTCATATAAATTAAATTCTTGAAAAAGCTCTATTGGAGTGAGACATGTGGCTTCCCTTTGAACAATTGCTCTACTTCTGTAAAAGGTTTTAAGTTGGTAGTTAGTCTTGACAACCTTAATCTTGACTGTAATGTATTTTATCATAAACATATAATATAGATAAAGTTAACTGTGAGTTAACTGTACTTCTTTACAATAATAAGCTTAAATGGTCATGGTAAAGACCTTAGCTGCAGTGAAACCGCAGAAGATGGAAACACTTCCGCTCTGAATTGCTATATTTCCATTCTTATTCCTGTCTGGTTATTAGAATATCTTCACTGGCAGTTTCTAGCTGATATAAAGTGAAGAAGTAGTCAGTTGGTGTAAGAAAGACCATTGGCATATATGGCCTATATACTGGTAGGCTATGTATGAAGTATTTCTACTGCCTATCAAATTTTTGAGGTTCATAAGTGTAGTTCAGAGAGCATAATAGTTAAGTATGGCTTCATAATATGTCTTCTCAGTAATATTTAGTGTCCCACTCAGTTTGTTAGATGTGTGGATTGCTTTGTGTTTCTCCAAGCCACTTTTTTTTCTGATGGACTTTTTTATTCTCTCATAGTCCTGCTGGCAGTAGTAGATATGGCTCCTCTTGTAATGTCAGCCAGGGAAGCTCTCATCTAAGTGAGCTGGACCATTCCCATGAAAGTGCCCATGGCTCTGAGCAAGATGATGATCACCAGGAAAGGGAGTCGAATCATTCCTATCACAGTTCGGGCAGCTACCAGAAGGATGGTCAGGCATGGCTCAGGGAGCAAGAGGAGCCTCATGGCAAAGGAGAGGAGGAGGAGGTCTGCAAGACAGAGGAGAAACGTGCAGACCATTCTGCAGCTGAGTTAGCTCTGGAACTTGAGAAGCCCAAGGATGTTGATACAGGTGCCCAAACGAGGTAAGTGAAACTATTACTGAGTTCTTTTCAACTAATTCAAAGAGGACTCCTCTCTTTCCTGTTTCCTGGCGCAAATTATGCACATTGTCCTTGCAGCCTTCTCCAACAACTAACTTGATGTTGCTGATCTGTGAAACATCTTTATGTGCAGGACGGGTTATTTATGAGACATTGGCCAAGCTTAAACTATGTTTGCTATGAATGTAAAGAGGAACGCCTGCTAGTGCCTTGAAGCTCGTTTGCTGTATTTTCTGTTTCTGGTTTGATGAATGTAGTTTGGCCCAAAGACGGCTGCTTCCATTGCTCATGTGTGACCAAGCTTACATGTGAGCAACCAAGAACTATATGTAGTCTTGGTTAGAGCTGCACTAGTTCCTTTCTTGTGTAGTAGGCTACCGCAACTACAGTAAGTGTTTATGTAGTTGTAGGTTGTAGAATTACAGTATGAATAGACAAGTTGCACTGTCTCACTGTGGCAGCTTTTCTTCTCCTTGCACTTGTGCTTTTCAAGCTGTCAGCAGTATTGAAAACAATCTTCAAATGTATTTCAGCTAAGTTTGGGGGAGTAATGCGCTGGGTTTTGTACAGGTTTTACACAAATTTCAAGTTTCACTACTTAACATTGGGAGTGACTTTTTTTCCTTGAGGTAATCAAGTCATTGCAGCTCCTAGTGTGGATATGGTTCTACTTTCATAAGTATGAGGGATTGTTTTCATCTGGTTCAGTTAGATCCGTGGAAAGATGTCTGCCTGTCTCTACCCTTTGGAGGTTACAGCTGATGTCACTGGGCTTATACAAGAGAATTAACCACAGCAGTTCATGTGTAGGCAACCCTTACACTGAAGATGCAAAAAAGGAAAACAAGACTAGAAAAAGTGTTAAACTGTTTTTAAACTCTGACTCACTTTCCTCTTCTCCTTACAGAGCAGCAGGAGTCTTGTCCCAGAATGGCTGGCCTATATTTGTTCACAGGGAAGGTTATTCACGTAGTCTATTTCAGGCTAATTTAGGCATCTAACTTGGATACTCCTGCATCAGCTGCTCACTTTCTCTGCACTCTCTGGCAATGCTTTCCTGTCTCCATGGAACTGAGCTCTGAACATTGATCCTTAGAGTGGCACCTGAGCTAGATGTGTAGCATGGGTGCATGTTGCTCTCAGCTATGGGTTTTTTTATACTGTCAGCAGTGTCGTGTGCTTTGCAGACAGGGAAAGATGTTTGTTTTGGTGATTTACACCTCAGCAACACACAAAAGAAGGAATGCAACTAAAGGCCCAATGTATCATGAGGTTGGGGAGTGTAATATGTGCTGTGGGGCACTGAGATGGAGCATTGCTGCTGGATGCACATGCCTTCTTGAAAAGCTGTAGGAAAGGGTGGAGTTAGAAAGGTGCAATGAATGGGGAAAACCACAGGTGAGCCGTATTGCCAGTGTTTCCACTGAAGAGGGGCTGTACATTTTTAGCAGTAGGGGTGAGTAGGAAGAGACAGTGGTTAGAAGGGACCTGCAACAGGCATAGGGAGGGGAAATCTTCCATCTGCCCCTGTGTGTGTGCAGTTATGATACCAACATGTTGAACTGCCTTGATTAGGTATCTTGGACTGCTTTCCTGATGTTCTGACCAACATCATCTTCCTCCTGGGGCTGGATTGTATCCTAGCATGTATCTTTCAGCTCATCAGTTTCCAAGATGTTCCTGTGTATAAGGAAACCTCTGCTTTAGCCTCTCACTTTCCAGAGTATGTGCAGGGCTGTGTTGACCTGCTGGTTACTCCAGCTTCCAGACCTGAAGCTGTGATTGCATTGTGTAACGTTGAATCTCTAATGCTACAGATGAGTGTTTTTCATATAGTGATTTTCTGTTTCTTGCCTTTAAGCTATGATGGTGACAGTGAGCCAGCACCATTTCCTCCAGCAAGAGCCCATTGGATTAGAGCCATTAGCAAAGTTCGACTGCGGCTTCAAGAGGTAGGATGGAGTATTGCTTCGCTCCTTCTCTGTGCTGCCTGGCTTTTAGATCTGTGGCTGAAGGTTTCATTTCCTCTTCCTTGTAGAACACCTATTACAGTTCTGATGTTTTGCAGACAAAAATTTAATCAAATGCATTGTATAGGACCGCAGCATCTTGTGATGGTCTTAGAGCTATCTAATTCTACCAAACATTTTGAACATCATTGTGTGGATCTAGAGACGAATATCAGAAAAGATGCAGAAGCAGAGAAATTAGCTCTGAGTTTGTAAATAGTGTGTTAAACTGTTTGAAATGAAGACTTTTTCTCAAGGCAACTTGAGGATAGCTTGTTAGCTTAGTAGGAGTTAATCTGTATTATTTGTCATGTGAAAATGTTCCTTGGGAAACTTTACATCAAATATTTTTATATATACTAATTGAAAGTGGGTGTATAATAAGTCTTGGTATTTCCATCTCATGAAAGTAAGATTTAAAAATAAATAATCTTGATTTGGGAAGTCAAAAGGAAAAGGTTGTGACATTTTCTTCAACAGTATAAACACTCTTGTTTTAAAAACAGCGATGAAGACCTAAAAAGTTGTTTTTTTTTAAAAAAAGTCTTATGCTTTCATCCATCTGTATGCCCACAGAAAGATAACATATGGTGTTCATATTCTATAGACGATAAACTATTGCCTGCTACCCAAAGTGCAGAGTTAATACATTTCATTTAGAAATACTACTTTCTTCTATAGCTCATGTTTTGTTTTTATTAGAAATTATTTTACAGTATCTATCAGTAGCAGGACTTTTCTTTCTCTTCTGGATTTCTTGCAGATTTTTAGGAAAACAATTCTTCTCTGTGTGTGTTTCAGGCAGCATCTGAAGTGCCATAGCAGAAATAGTTTTTCCCTTTGCTTATCTGGATTGTGAATTCTTTCCCATCTAACAATTACTGTGTTACTTCACTTCTGAGCAGAAGAGATTCAGGTCAAAACTGTCAGTATGACATAGAAAGTGACATTTAAGAACACCGTTAGTATCTAAGAAGAAACTTCTGTTGTGGTTTTGTAGAGCATTGCCAGCAAAACAGTTTTGTTCTATGCCTTACAGAAAACAAGTGCATAAACATACTAAAAGGGACAAGAGATTCAGTGATGCCTCTCCCTGGATATCTCTTTTTTTTTCTGAGAGAGTATAAGGTCCATGAGGTGGTTCAGCATCAATCTTGGTGTTTCTGCTGAATTGGAAGGGAGACATGCTTTGAGAAGACTGTTACAGAAACACTGGTTTAGTTATGATATCAAAATGTGATTTGCTTTGCCTTGACCATTCCTAACAACTATTGATCCAAAATTCCCTTAAACCAAAAAACATCAGAGATGGAGCTTTCCAGCAGAGTGCTGCAGGGCTTAGCTCTCTTTACTGTCCAAAGGCTTTTCCTAACCTCTGCTCTAGATCTCTCTTGTGCCTTATAAATCCATTTCTCATGATTAGGACAAGCAGTAAAGGAGCAGAACTGATTCCCTTCCACTCTGGAATAGTGAAGGGCTGCTGCAAAGAGAGGACGAAGCCCCAGTTGCTCTTCCCATGTTCACTAAGTGACCCTTTTTCTTTTGGACTTTTCTTACGAGGTTTTGTTTTAGGCACTCTTTAATTAGCCTCTGCCTTTTCTTTTCCTTGTTTTTTTTCTTCCTTTCTTTTTCCTGAAGTGCAGTGTCCAAAGCTGAATGTAGAAACCCACCTGAGAGCCTGCTCATGTGCACTACAGAGCAATGAATACTTTGTTCTCCAGGCTGTGATCCTGGTATCCCAAGATATCAGGTATCCTGCTGTCATGGTGCCTTTTTATTGCAGTCTAACAGTGATGCATAGTTAGCCTCTTATCCTTTCCAGAGCTGATGTTCCTTCTGAAGAAGTGCTTTGTCAGTTGTTCCCTAGCCTAATTTGTGTTGCATTACAGCTGAATATGGCTTTGCACTTGTTCTTACAGAATTGTGTTTTTTCACTCCTTAAGCACATTGCTGTCTGTCTCTTCCTAATCTGTTATGCCTACAAATCCTTCAAGCTGTATGTGAAAAAGTTGTGTAGTACCCAAGCTGCCAGGCTGTGTGCTACCAGAGCTGCCTGAGGGATCCTGCTTGATACATTCTTTGAGTTTGGCTAGCCCGAGTATAATTTTTTCCAGTTCGTTTGAATCTATTTTAACAGTTTCATCCAGCCCTCAGGATATCAAACTTCTACTGTTCTTCTCCTACCCCTAAGACTAATTTACCTTGTCATAGAAGGAAGTTAAATGCATTTGACACAGTTCTACTCTTGATGAAACCATGCTTGCTGTTATTTCTCTCTTTTTTTATGTTCTAGAAGATTTGCAAATAATTTGATTATTTGTTCCAGTCTTCAATTCCCTGGGGGATCGGGGTGGGGGGAAGTTAAGTTGGCACTTTCATAATTATCCAAGTCCTCCTCTTCCTATATTTTTAAGCATAAATGCTTGCTTTGCCCTTTTCAAATCTTCAAGTGCATTCCCTTTTTTTCAAGTTCTTAGCCCTTTGTGATTGTCAGTGTTGCAATCTAGTACCTGAGGATTAAGATTTATCAGGGCCAGCTGACTTAGAAATAACTACCCTATCTGTTGCTTTCAAATTTGTTTTCCTTTACAGCAGCCTGTTTTTTAGAACTTGCTAAACTTTTTTCCTTTTTTTTTTTTAAAAACAGTATTAATTCTGTCTGCTGCCTGACTGCAGTTGTCTCTGTCAGTGAAGACCTGACACAATTAAGGTGTTGAATGTTCCAGCCTTCTTAATGCCAACTGGTGATAGCTTTGTATTCTTATGAGTAGCAGCCATGGGTTTTTTTGTCGTATTGTGTGTTCACTGCTAGATGTTTAATTTTGTGCTTTGATTTCTTTCCTGTGCAATCATGCTTGTCCTTAAAAACTTAATCAAGAAGACATCTGTAGTTCTAGGTTCAAGCCCTCCAAAGAGCTTGTAATTTCTTTGGACAGGTCTCTCATTGTACGTCCTTTCCTTCCTCTTCACTGGGATAGCTTGTGATTTTTGTCTGTTAATGCTGTTTCATTAACTGTTAACAGCTTCCTGAACTCCAGGTCCTTTAAGTCTCTTTCTCATGAGCTCTAGCTACTGATTTTCTGAGTTTTTATTAGTTTGTGTTCTTGAAGTACATAGTGTTTTTTCTAGCTTATCTAATTCCTTTTCTTCCAAGGTATCAGGAAGACTGTCACAGTTTGCTCAGATGCATTTGCATCCTCATTTCTCTCTGTACTTTTGCTCAAATCTAGAAGAACATCTATGCTAGTTGCTTTCTGCACCTTCATCATCATCATCTCATTCCTAGATCTTGTTTGAAAGTCAGTGATACTAATACAGACTATCCAGGTAAGTATCAGTATTTGATAGGTCCCTGCGATGATAGTCTAACCAGGTAATTCTGTTGATAGTTAGAAAAGCTCATGTCTCATTTCTCTGATCACCCTATTAACATCTTCCCATCTTCTGTCATTACCTAGAAGCTTTCAAGAGAACTATCCTCCTCTTTTGTTCCAGCACTTAGAGCAGCTGCTTATGTCCTTAATGTTCAAAGCGATACCTCCAGCTCTTTTCCAAGTTCCCCTTCCTCAATGTGCAATATCATTTCATTAATATGTGTGGAGCTCCAGCTCACTGATCCAAACTACTGGATTCCTCTCACATAGACTACTGAAATGGTTCTTATGACTCTTAATTGTTAATGATCTGGCTGAAATTTGAAAGAAAGAAAATTAAAAAAAACCCCAACAAACACCCAAGAAGTTTCCATATGTGATGTAATTATAAATCCCCTGAGCAATTCAGCCTCCTACCTGGGAAGAGATTAATATTCATGTGAATAATATACATATATCCTACAGCACCATGAGTCAGAGAAATGTAGTATTTTAATTAAGCCTTGACAGTTATAAAATGGCACAGAAATTTGTAACTGTGCATGTTAAAAAAGCTTTGTGATAGCATGCACAGTTTTTTCTTCGCTTCTGCTGTTTGCTTGTTCTCTTTCTGTGTTTGTGAAGAGGAAACTTAATTATGCCAGAATCAAACTAGGGTTTTCAGCCCTGAGAGGAATGACTCAATAATTCTCACCTTCACACTTAGAACTTTGTCTACAAAGAGAGATTAATTGATAGCTTGTCTGCTTCAGTCCCTCTGTGGGAGCTTCTTTTCCAGAAGAACAAACACATAGCTATTGCATCTTCAACTTGCAGCCCTCCTTAACTGAAATAGCCTTCAGCTAGGGACACGACTGTGTGGCTTTTAAAGTTACACAAATTTGAATCTGAGTTTTGTATAACATGGAAGAATTGGTGGACTAGAGAAGAGCAAAAATTCAGTCAAATCATCAAATTGCCTTTCTTACTAATTCTTTCAAGTATATTTAAGTATTACAAGAGGGTGTGGGGTCTTACATTGAATTTGTTTACAGGGGAAAAAGTCTTATGCATCATTTTTGTCTTTGATAACAGGAGATTAAATAAATCAATTTACTTGTTTTAATTTCAAAATTAAAGTCATTAGAGTCATGTTTCCTCTTTTGGTTTTTATTCTTCTAGATGCCATTTTATACCAATTATATTTATTTTAATCTTTGTCTTTCCCTGTTAAATGTCAATAGTGCGTTCTTTTTGGCTGTTATGTAACTAGATCACATACTGAGATGGCAGATGTAGTTCATGACATGGTTTTTCTGGAATATGGTATGCCCCTGCAGCAGAGGAACTAAATGACTGTCTCCTCTAGCCTTACAGGTACCCAATCGTATCCTCAGTCTTATTTTCCCATGCCCCATAGTTTCATAGTCAGCACTTCTGATCAAGCACCTGCAAATACTTAAGAATCATCAGGGTCTCACTTTTAAAAGCCCTGGTCCAGGGAGGGTGTTGTATTGGTGATTTTGGAGTGTGAAGCCGTGTTTTTATTTTGAGAAAGCAAGCTGTTAGTGCAAACCACCACGATTCCCGTCTCATGTAGCTATGGGGTGCTCTGAAGAGTCCTTTCTGGACTTCCACTATTCCACTGTTAATGAGGAGACCAGCAAGGCACTAACTGGTGCCAGTTTTGGTTGCAAGTTTGATTGTAAGTTATCTGCCTGCCCCCACTCCCCCAATGTGAATCCAGGCCCTCTGATCAGTCAAACCATGTACTTACTGTACACCAGCCCAGATGGCTAGTGGAGGACATGCCTGCTTTGAACCAGGCACCAAAAGATTAGAAGCTGTCCCTTTCCACCTGCCATGAACTGTGCAGTCTATGCAACAGTTTACTTTGGGCATTTTATTTCCTTTAAGCTTGTTGCCTAGGTGTCTTTTTATCAGTCCCGTGAAGATGAGTAAGCTCTGCATTTTCAAAGCCTCCCACACAGTGGCAAAGAAGCAAACTGAAGCACTGTGACTCTAACAGAGAGTTACTAGAAACTTCTCTTCATACAGAAAAACTACATCTCCAGTTAAATGTCTTCCTTCTTTTCTACCTGTTGTATTTATGAAGGTTATCTTTAACCTCCACCAAAATACCAGTACTGCTGATCAAATGTCCCAGGAATCAGGGTTGGTGGGGGTCTGTAGAACACCCTTGTGCTCATGAAATCGCTGTTCCTACACCAGAGAGAAGAGCAGGTCTGTGTACATAAGGCGTGATCCGAGGGTCACTGCCAGCTGTAGTGCAGACTGTCTGTTGTTTAGTGGCTGTGCTCACAATGGCAGTCAAATGCTTTCTGCATACGTTATCTATAAAATGACTATGTGGCTTTCAGATCCTTAGGGATTGCACAACAATAATTATTTAGAAAGCATTTAAATACGAAAGTAGTGGAGGTGTTCTACTATTTCCCCATGCCAAAATCTTACTTGCCTGTGTTCCATTGGAGTTTGTAGACTGGCAAATCTTGTGGGACTCCCCAAAGCCCTTCACAGCTTTCCCAAGGCAGCTTTTAGTGCAGGGTGATTCCCTGGTGCTTGAACAGCCTGTGTCTGTTGCTCTTCTGGTAGCCTCTCTGTGAGGGAAGGTTCGGCTGACATGCTGTGCTCAGAGGAAGAAAAGCTTCTTTCATCTGAGTGTCTTAAATAAGGTATCTGTATATTCACATCTGTTTGGAATAAAATGCATGTTTGTTTATCCTTACTGGAATTCTCTGAGACCTGCTACAATTTTTTAACCTGCTTTGCCGTAAATGTTAACAGTTATGCTGCAGCAAAGAGATAATTATTTGTATGTACACACAAGAAAATAGTGTTGTGCTTTCATTAGCTGCTGTTCTGATTTTTGAGTAGCTTTTTGATAACCTTATCTCCACTGAGAAAAATCAGTAGGCTTGCCCTTTTTAGAGTAGTTAGACTAAAATTAAGAGAAGTGCTGTTTTGTGGAGCAACGTGCTGATCAGAAGTGCTTTTCATAATGACCACAGCAACTGGGAGCCTGTTTAATTGCTAACAGGATTTTCTGCAAGCTTCTCTGAACAAATCAATGTACTGACACTCAAATTCTATTGACCTCTGCTAAAAAACAGGTTTGGTGTTGATGATCTGTATTCCCTGGCACACAGGACATCTGTTCCCTTCAGTGACAGCAAAGTTCCTCCACACCTTTCCGTTGCTGGTTAGAAAAACCCCAAACAAATTTGGAGGGGTTTCTTAGTCGTAACAGGAGTTTGCAGAGTGGATAGTGAACTTTCCTATAACACTATTTTACTTTTTCACTGGAAGCCTCCTGTGGGCTTGCAGGACCATGTGTAGCCTCCCCAAGAAGGCAAAGAATACTGACATTTTATTTCTTTTCCTGACCTGTAGTAGTATTCAGAACCATAGCTTTGCTTCTCTAGTTTTGTATTGTAAACTCTACACATCTGTAAGTCAAAATTGAAGCCTTTGAATGGGAATCCAAGTGTAATCTACTTTTCTTCCAAGGTTTATTCCATTGATTTCCTTAAAAAGGAAGGGAAGGTGTTTGTGCAACATCTGAGGTATAGTTTACAAACATGGCATGTTCTACGATCAGGTGCATCTCTTACTTTGTGTCAGCACTGCATGTTAAGTTCAAGTAATCCAGTTTGGCTGAACTGTGTGCTTCTGTTCTCCGACTTGTAAGGTCATAATGACAGTACTGTGAATAGTCTGCCATTATATCTAATTTTTTTTACTTCAAACACTTCATGTATCAGTGTTTGACTTCTAGAGTGAAGCTGAATGGAAAGTGACAGGTGTTCTTGCAAAGTGTGGGGGTTTTTTGGGTGGGGGGATTAGACTTTCCGGTTTTGACTTTTTGAGACTGACTGGGATATGACAGATGGGAGACCCCTCTGCGGAGGAGCCAGCAGGTTAAGCTAGGATATATCTAAAATAAGGAGGGAACAGGACTCTAGTTCCTGATCTAAACTCGGCAATATTGAGATTTTAACCTAGGTTTCCCATGTTTTAGAAAAGTGCATTGACTGCTAAGCTGTAACACTTTTCTGGGGTATGACTGTTCTCTGCGCTCCCTCCGCTGTTTGGACATTTTAGCCCTGAGAAATATTCCCATTCAAATTCATCATGGTCCTGTAAAACAAGTTTTAATTCTGACAAGTTGGTGTTTTCTGAAGGAAAAGGTGTCTTAATCACCTTCCTTCCTCTCCATGGAAGTTGTACCTCTGCTGACCAGAGAGCAAGATGTGGGTGGCAGCAGTGGGCTGGCAACGTGGATAGATGACCTTATGTCTTGTACAGCTCCTAGGTTCCCAATTAGACTACGTACCCAGAATTGCTGCCTTTTTGTCTCTGGCATAGTTTCTCTTAGGCTATCTGGTCACAGCAATTTCTGTGGTTGTTATCTCCAGAAATGACTTGCGTGTTGCAGGCTGAAGGAACTATCCATGTGTGCAGAGCACCTCTGAACAGGATGAACTACAGTAAGCACTTTGCCCCTGCTGGTGCTGCACAGCTTGCATTCACATTTGTACCAAGACTTTATCGAGCAAGTGCTTGTCTTTTGCCAGGGCCTACTGCAGCAGTTGTCTGAAGCTTTCAGGAAAAATGGAACCCAGATCTGTTTGAAGAGTGGACAAAGTCCTCTAAATACCAAAGGCTGTAGAAGAATACTAAAAATGTTGGTGCTGAGGCAATCATTGCCCCACCTTATGCAAAACTCCCCTCATTGTACCTTCTTCTGGGGACATAATGGCAGAAGGAATTACAGCAGTGTGCTCTGTTGATAGAGGCTTGTATCTGATGTGGAGTGGGGCACAGAAACCTGTCTGTGGTGTCCTGACCACCTTGACATGGCACTCGCGCATAGTGCTCCTCAGTAGAAATTGAGCGAGTTTCATCTGGCATTGGAGTAAGTCAGTTCTTCCTGCTCAGAGTAGGGGTGCAATGGGAGAGGTGGGTGGGGGGACTCCTACCTGCCACATACGCAGCCCTTCAAAATAGCATTGGCTGTTGGGAGAGCCAGACTTCACACTCTTATTTTTAAGGCTTTGTGTGGGAGGAGGGGATATTTCCCAGTGTTGTGTATTACTGAAGCAATCTGCACAAGAAATGCCGCACCGGAGAGATAGCAGTGGGCTTTGGCTTACAAAGTGCAAGACTTGGGGGAAAGATGAGCTAACCAGCACTGGCTGAGAGCATGATAAATGAAGCGTTAACTATTCATGCAATGTTAGCAAACGCTTTGAATAACATCATAACTTCATAGAAAAAGGCAGTAGGTCAGAAAAAAGGGTTTGGTACATGACAACTTTGTCTTTTAGTGTTGTTTTTCTTTCATTTGTTTCTTGTTTTCCAAGCTGCATGGTTACACAACTTGTTTAGATGTAGGGCAGGGTTGCCTTGCATGTTTCTGAGCTGATTCTTGGAGTTGTGTAAGGGTTGTTGTAACTGGAATCTCATAGTGCTGTGCATCTGGATTTAAGTAAGATGATTGCTTTTTCCCCCCCATTGTAAAAGTCGTGTTTGGAAGTTAAAATGTTGTTAATAATGCTTCATGTAATGCCTGAAGACAGCAGGACTCCAGTTCTGGCTGGTGCTATGTAGTATGTAAAATAGAGTAGCATTTTTATTTTCTGCACATTTTAATGTCAATGATTTATTGAATTCAAGCCACTTGAAGGTCTTGTGGTACAGCAAATTAATGCTGTCCATTAGGAGGTAGTTCTTGCTAGGTGACAGAAGAACTTTCTTTGTATCCAGACTCCCTTCTTGGCAACCAAACAGGATTTTTAAGCTGTATCATGGCCACCGGCAAGTCTGCCCATATTTAGGGTCTGAACAATTTTGTGACATTGTGCAGTACTGATCAGATGAGCATGGATCAAGGATCTGGATCAAGCTGTGTGTTCATTTCCATTGGTGTGATGGTTAATCACTGGCACTTTCAAAAAGGGCTTTTTGGTGGTTCCCCTTTGGTTTCATTTGAAACCTGCACTTGGTAGAAGTGGGACAAGTTCTTCCTCTCCTTGGCTTTTGAATCAGTAAGGAAATGCCTGCAGCCCTTCCTGGCAGTCTGTGAGTGGGGTTTGTAACATGCATCCCCTGCTGAAAGGCGCTTGGGAACATCAAGGTGTTGGGTATCTGTTCCGGAGGTAGAACTTCCTGAATGCATTGACAGCTTCATCCTTTGTGTGCTATAAAACTAAAGATAATTTAGGCCACTCTTATGCATTGGATCAGGAAGAGAGAAGGAAGGGCTATTCTGGGTAACTATAGGCTCATGTAGTCTGCCCTCGCTCGTGTCAGTCTAGAAAGTCTTACTGCCTGGCAAATGGGGAATTAGTAAAAACATTAATTGCATGCTGCTTTGTAATCTGTGCTGCATTGTGAAGATCAGGTGGGCAGTAGGTCTCATCTGCCTGTATTTCTGTGATATTTCTGATATGCCATGTAGGAATCCAGCAAACGGTTTGGAGAAGATGGGGGGGGCTATTGCAAAAATCAGAGAATAGGTTGTAGAAGTGGGAGAGGGTACACTGGGGCAGTCCTGGGAGAGGAGGTGCTGAGGATGTGTGAGATGAGGCCACACAAGTATGGTTCAGCTTAGCAGACTGGAATCTGAGAGCGGATGTTGCTGCCATGTACTAATAGAGCAGGGGAGTAAATATTGGCAAGTTTACAGCTATTTAAGCTAAAGGTTAATGTTAGCGCAAGAACAGAAGGGTATAAGCTGGTTATGAACAAACCCAGGCTAGAAATCAGAAAACGATTTTTCTAATTGTTAGCGAACAGCTTCCAAATGGGTTTCTTTGCCCTTTCTGTTTCTAATTAATCTAAAAATGGGTCTGTTTATGAAAGCTATTATATGACAGTCGCTTGTGGGAGCAAAGAATGGGACTTCATCATCCAGGAAGCCTCTAAGTAGGCTGTGAGAAATGTCCATGGAACCACAGCCTCCGTAACTATTTTTTTTGTAGTGTGGCCTCCCTGTGTTCACACTGCCCACCTGCCTTTGCTGCCGAGCTGTGCTGTGTTGCAGGACCCTGTGGGCTTCGGAGCACAACCAGAGGTGCGTAGGAGTGGTATTTGCTACTTAGATGCTGTCACTCAAGTAAAATTGTGAAAGTCATATTGCAGCCCCTCTTGGATGGTGGCTTTTCCATGCAGTTGCACAGTAGATATGAAGGACGCTAGACTGTGTTGAGGGGTTTCTTGAAGAATGGTTGTTATTAGTGACTCATGCCTGGTAATGAACCTGTCATAGATATAATTTTGTTTCCTGACAAATGTTCAAGTGGTAACAGTTTCAGAAAATATGGTGTAGTTTCTAAACAGGTTTGTTCTTAAATGAGGTTTTAAAAATTCCCCGTGGGATTTCAGTTGCTTATTTATACAGTAAATTGCAATTGAACCTATATTAATTAAAAGTTTTTAAAAGCTAACACTGGCAAATTATTTTCTAGGAGAGCTTGAAAAGCAACAGAGAATATCAAGACAAAATCGATGATGTACTAAAAAGGAGATAATACAGCTATCCAGCTAGAAGGGAATTTAGGTTTAGCCTTGAACTGATTTCTCTATTTAGCTTCACTTTGGTCAATCCTTTAAGTAGTTACGTATGAGAATATATGAAATACAAATAGAGATTGCTTTATGTAAAAGATCAGTTTATTTTAACCATGTTTCCATCTGTTTTCTATTTTTGTTAATAAGTCAATATTCCCCTTGTATTTTAAGATAACACATTTTTAAGAAACTGTTATTGAGAAACTGAGAGTGCTAAATTTTATTGCAATTTATTTAAATTTTTCCGGTTTTATTCAGTGTATCATATTAGTGCAGCAGATTGAAATGCATGCAAGTGTTTTTGTGATATCTCATATAATGGGTACTTGAAGATCCAGTTTTGTCTACACAAATATCTATAGATTGGCTGGTGTATTCACTCTGAATTTTGTTACATCTAATCTAGGGAACTTAATTTAGAGCAAGTAAAACTCTTTATTTTGTGACATGGATACATGTTACTCATCCTGATTAAGTTGCTCTATTTTTAGCTAGCAGTAGTAATAGCTAGTTAATATACAGCTGTGTACAGCTGCTAGAACTATCCCTTTTTCATCCTCTCTTTACATCCACTTCTCTCCAGTTTTGGTGAAGGTGGAGTGGCTTCCGTGACCTAAGAGCACAGAGCAGAGGCAGCAGCTACTGGAATGACCCCTGCCATCCCTGCTCAGTGTTTGGGTGTGTTTTGGTCAAACTGTGCTTGTCCCTCCCATCACAGGCTTGCCAAAGGGGCTAATTGGCCTCTCAGACACTTGACTTAGGTCAGCTATCTAATCAAAGCCTGGTTTGTAGTGTAATTTTCAACCCCTTGCAGAGGCTTTCTAAATCCAGTTATTTTAATTTTTTGCATTAAATTTCCACCCTATCCCTCCTGATCAGGAGAGCAGACTGACGGGGTTTCTAGACTGAGTTAATACAGGCCCATTTGTAGAGCCTGTCAAGTGCCTTTACTGGAGGTGTGAAAGCTGTGTATGGGCTCATTAATATGGGTGTGATTGCTGGAGTCAGCTTTGTCAGAGCTACGGTGTGGCAGTGCCCCATTTTTCTTGTTTGGTGCCTACACTAACAGTGTCCTCAGAGACTGACAGAGGCAAATACGTGGTTCATAACAAGTATTTATGGGGCATTTTGGTTCATTAATCAACTGCTCTCTTCTGCAGAGAATATAAATATATGAAATTATTCCTACCTACAGAGAAAAGCATATTATTTAAGCCAGGAGACATAAAAGACGAAGGTAGGGTAGTAAAAAAGATTCTTTCCCTGCTTTTTGAAAGTTACTGCATCTGTAGCAAATGAGGAAGAAAGTGCCGGCAGAGGAACCAATCCGTCAGCAGTGGTGGCTGGGTGTTGCTCCATATGGTTATTAGTAATTATTCCTCTGCCACCCTGTTATGTGATGCTGGACAAGCCATGGTGGCTTTTGGAAAGGGTTTTTCCATTGCCTCTCCCTGTGATCCATTAATTGATTTCTGGTTATTTGACTTAAGATGCTGGAAATGAGCCATCAGAGCAGTAAGTGAAGTAGCTGGAAGCCAGACTTCATAGTGTTTAATATGCTGTAAACTTAAGTACTCTGCAAAGTCAGGCTTTTGTTATCTTGAGATGGCTGTCCAAACAGAGAAGAAGGTCTTGACCTGACTCTGCCCTCATTCTTGTGTGGGGACTTTTTCATTTCACAGGTGTTCTATGAAAACACCAATTAATGCTTGAATTACTTGAGTAATACTGTGATGAGTGCAAAGGACACTCCTTAGCCCACTGCATGTAACAGTGATGGTAGTGCCTGGCTGTGATACAATAAATAATGCTTGTGGTTGTGCTTCGAATAAAGAAGGAAACAGGATGACCATGAGCCAGCAATGTGCCCTTGTGACCAAGAAGGTCAGTGGCATCCTGGGGTGCATCAAGAAGAGTGTAGCCAGCAGGTCGAGGGAGGTTATCCTCCCCCTCTACTCTGCCCCAGTGAGGCCGCATCTGGAGGACAGTGTCCAGTTCTGGGCTCCCCGGTTCAAGAAGGACAGGGAACTGCTGGAGAGGGTACAGCAAAGGGCTACAGAGCTGATTAGGGGACTGGAACATCTTTCTTATGAGGAAAGGCTGAGGGACTTGGGTCTTTTTGGTCTGGAGAAGAGAAGACTGAGGGGGCATCTTATTAATGCTTGTAAATACTTAAGGGGTGGGTGCCAGGAGGATGGGGCCAGTCTTTTTTCAGTGGTGCCCAGTGACAGGATGAGAGGTAATGGGCACAAACTTGGTCATAGGAAGTTCCATCTAAACATGAGGAGGAACTTCTTTGCGTTGAGAGGGGTAGAGCACTGGAATAGGCTGCCCAGAGAGGTTGTAGAGTCTCCTTCTCTGGAGATATTCAAAACTCGCCTGGCTGTATTCCTATGCAGTCTGCTCTAGGTGAACCTGCTCTGGCAGCGGGGTTGGTCTAGATGATCTCCAGAGGTCCCTTCCAACCCCTATCATACTGTGATTCTGTGAAACAATAGGCAGGAATAACATGAAGGAAACAATAGGACAGGCTGGATTGATGGGCTGAGGCCAATTGTATGCGGTTCAACAAGGCCAAGTGCTGAGTCCTACAATTGGGTCATGACAACCCTATGCAATGCTGCAGGCTTGGGGACAAGTGGCTGGAAAGCTGCCTGGTGGAAAAGGACCTGGGGGTGTTGGTTGACAGCCGGCTGAATATGAGCCAGCAGTGTGCCCAGGTGGCCAAGAAGGCCAACGGCATCCTGGCCTGTATCAGAAACAGTGTGGCCATCAGGACTAGGGATGTGATTGTGCCCCTGTACTCGGCACTGGTGAGGCTGCACCTCGAATGCTGTGTTCAGTTTTGGGCCCCTCACGACAAGAAGGACATTGAGGTGCTGGAGCATGTCCAGAGAAGGGCGACGAAGCTGGTGAGGGGTCTGGAGCACAAGTCTGATGAGGAGCGGCTGAGGGAACTGGGGTTGTTTAGCCTGGAGAAGAGGAGGCTGAGGGGAGACCTTATCGCTCTCTACAATTACCTGAAAGGAGGTTGCAGAGAGGTGGGTGCTGGTCTCTTCTCCCAAGTGACAAGTGATAGGACAAGAGTTGCATCAGGGGAAGTTTAGACTGGATATTAGAAAAAATTCTTCACTGGAAGGCTTGTCAGATATTGGAACAGGCTGCCCAGGGAGGTGGTTGACTCACCATCCCTGGAGGTATTTGAAAGACGTGTGGATGAGGTGCTTAGGGACATGTTTTAGTGGTGGACTTGGCAGTCCTGGGTTAACGGTTGGACTTGATGATCTTACAGGTCTTTTCCAACCTAAATGATTCTATGGTTCTAAATAGTTTCTTGTTCAGTGAGCAGTAGGACAGCCTCTCTGCTCACTTAGAAAGGGGTTTACCTCCAACTGGAGAAGGAATCGTCTTTAAGTTCATGCTGGGTGCTACCCTGTAGGTTCAAGGTGCTGAATCCCTGTAGCCAAATCCTTATATGTTGGACCTGCCTTTTGCAGAATGCATGAATAGTTTTGTCAGAGACATTTCCCTATTCTCACTGTCAAGCTCAGGTAGGAAAACACGGTCTACAGCGGTTTGAACTAAGCTGTTGTGTTGTGGACAGCTGGGTTGTCATGCAGACCATCCGTGGGGAATAATGCACTTCATCTTTTGTCACTAGAGAAGTGAACCGCAAGTGGTGATGATACTCAGGTTGCACCAGGGTCTCCAAGAGCATGCCAGGATTACATGCAAAGTTAAGGCACATCGGTGCCTGTTAGCAGGTATATGCATTACTGTGTGGTTTCCAACATGGACAGGTTCTGGAATGATACAGGTAAGGAGCAATAAAGCCCAGACCAGGGTGGTATGTGAAGAGATTAACTAAGCCATCTATCTTACTCAAAAGCATCCCTGAAAAATGAATGTATTCCCTCTTGTTAAATCCTTCTGGGATAGAGATTTTGTAGCTTCCTTAGACAATCCATGCTCCCTTACGATTGAAAGCTTTTCCAGATGTCTAACCTAGCTTTCCACTGCTGCAAGTTAAGCCTGTTATTTCTTTATCTGTATTTACAATGGAAATGCTGAATAGTATACTTCCCTTCCTTTGTGCTTGCCTCAACTATTTCATGTTTGAAGGCTGTTATGTCCACCTGAGGTCTACATTTCACAGCATCTGCAACTTCTCCTTCCCAGGTTTCTTGATCAAAAAAGCAATTGCAGCTCTAACTGAGAGTATAATTTCAGGTTTTTCCACTCCCAGCACATGTCTGTGCTCACATGCCTTTTGCATTTTAGTGATGCTGATTATTTAATTAGATGTGCAATTAAGACATTGATTGTAATTTTCCAATTTCATGAAATATCAAGTCCTTATGTTTTGGATGCCATTAGGAGGGAGACAGATGTAATTTGAAGGAGGAAGCAGCAGAGGGAGAGTTTTCTCTGCTATAAATGCTTCCTCACTGCCTGTTGACCTAAAAGTATTTAAGCTGACTCTAGTTTAAAAGCCAGTGAAATAATTTTCCGAGTCAGATGAGTTGCAGAGGGCAGCATAGATTTGCTAAGAGTCCATCTCTACTTGTACTTCTTGATTAAAAATGGAGAATGACAATTCAGCTAGAGGAGGGTCTTCCATGCTTTTAGATGGGCAGCCAAAACCCAGGACAAGAAGTCTGGGGGCATGCAGTTGTTTTCAGGAGTACATTTAAGGAAGGTTTTATGTCTGTCATTGCTGGGGCACAAGGAGGCGACATGCTACCCCAAAGCCTGTCACCTGAAACAGCTTTGCTTTTAAGGTCTCACTCTGATTTTGAAGGCTGGTGTGGGCTGTGATGAGTGAGGTTGGCACTGTCTTGGCAGCAGCTGCTGAAAGGAGTGTGGTGTCTGGGAGGTAAGGCTTGTTTGTGCCCCGAAGTGGCTGGAACGTACTGGATGAGGAATAAAATAACCTTTTCTGTGAAGAGCTGGGTCACAGAGTTGGTGGTATTTGTTTTTGTATCCCAAAAGTCAAGAGCGCGAACATCCACATGGAGACAAGAAAGGGGCAAGCAGGTTTAGCCTGTGCATTTAAAGGGCTGCCTCCTATTAGGAAAGGCTTTGTTATTGTCAATGACACTGATGACTATAAACAAATCAAACGGAGTATGATTTTAATCTGAGCTTTTCTAACTTTAGGACCAACACTCCCTTAAGGATTTTGCACCGCAGCCTCAGAGGGAAGGAGATAGGAGGACTCATTGCAGGCAACTCTAAGATGTTTGATCAATCCCTGCCTGATAAAGATTGGCCTAAACTGTGAAGCGTAAAGATTCGTAGCTCTGCAAAAACATTAGTGCTATGTTAACTCATTTTTTCATTAACCTTATAAAAATCCCACTCTTTAAATCTTACTGTGTTCTTGGCCTTGGAAATACCCTTTATTCCCAGGCTATGTGAAATTCTGTCTTTCTATTAGTTCAGAAACATTCATGTCTCAGGGTTCAGCAGATATCCTTACAGTCAAATAATGTTAATATGTGGAGTGTAAACATCTTTCCTATGAAGACGAGTCAGCCAGTGGTTTGTTCTTACCTATTCACAACAAATGGACTTATGTTGCCTGTCTTTGGAAGGTAAACAGTCTCAATACCTCCGATCTTTAGCAGTTTTTTTTCCATGTGCCAGTGCTACTACTGTTGTCTTTCTGTAAACCAAATAATTGAACTTTTTCTTTTTTGGGAGGAAAAACCCCTTTTTAAGGAGGGACAACTTTTGGGGCTTTGGGGAAGATTATCTCCTTCCTTTTCTTCCAAAGGTTTCAAGGCTAATGTCTGGCCAATATCAGTTTCCAAGGTGCTTAAGGTGCTGTAGGAGGTACCTGTGCCTTTGTGCCCTTCAAAGCTTGTAGGTTGCCCTTGCACCTTGCCTTACCCTTTTCTAAGAGGAAAAGAAAGAATCAGTGCTTTGAGTGACACCTTCTTAAAGAAACTTGTTCTTCAATCTGAAAGCAACATCTTAAGCATATGTTTCGTAAGTGTGTTCTGGAGCTATTGTAATGACAGAAACGGCATTGACAGGGTAGTTTTAATGCCTTGGAATACACAGTCTCCTTTCTTCCGGGCTTCTGTTTCAGCAGCACGGCTTAGGTTGTGGTGATGCACGGCTCCTCAGTGCGTGGTATTCATTGAGGACAGCTGTCAAACAGCAGGAAGTCACTGCTTTTTCATTAACACTTCAGTCTTTAGACTGCTGATTGATTTGATCTTCCTGTGGCTTTGAAGAAGATAATAAATAGCATGTTTTCACTGCTGGATCAATTGATAAACTTTACACTGTGTATTTGAACTTCTAAGGTCTAAAGCAGCTCTGAATGCAAGCTACCTTACTGAGAACTCTGTCTTTGGGGAGATGCAGCAGGCAGTTTCATTTGGGGCAGATGGTTCTTATTTTTCTTCCAGTGAAAAAAATAAAAAAATTATTTTAGAGAGCTCTTGTGTCAGAGATGTCTGAGGCCGTTTGTGAGATGAATTAAATCTGAGTGTGAGCTGGACAGAATTTATCCCTGCTATTCCAGACAAGCTCTCTCCATTGACTTTTCCCTTTTCTCTCTTGACTTGTTTCCCTCTCGTCTCTTTGTTTCATTTCTCTATGTAACATTCTTATCCTCTAATTTACTTAGCCCCCCAGTTTTATACTTCCCCAAGAGCCAGGACACTAAAGTGTTCTTGCTTGTCTTCCTGCAGGGAGAAGGGGTGTGAGAGTGGGAAAAGGAGGAGCAGGACCTGTGCTCAAAGCGTGCTCGTTTTCCTTTGGTTAATCCACTCGTGCTCAAGAAGGAATTGCTTACTTTTACAATTTTATCAGTAATTCAGTACTTTAGAGGAAGTTGGAATGAAATAGATAATGAGGATTAAAAAAGAAGAAAGGGTAATGTGTACCTCACAGACATCAAAGCATTTGGCCTATATAGCTGAGCCTGGTTTTATCAGTTTTAATAATTCCCTGCTGGCTCAACCTAAAATTAAAATCTGTTGGTGAATTAAAAAAATCACAGTAAGAAGTATTTAAATTTTTAAGTGGAAGTTTATTTCTCTAGAAGAAGGCAAATAACTCACTGCTCTGAGCCTTAAAGTAAAGCGCACGCTTTCTCATAGGCTTTTTTAGATGCAAGTCGTGCCTTTTTTTCCCCAATTATCTTCATTACTTCAGTAAACAAAACATCCCTGAAAAACAGAGCCTGTATCAATCTCCGCTGCATTGGGTAAGGGTTTTTAAACGTTGAAAGGTGCAATCTTCCTTGCTTCTGAAGGCACCTGTGTTTTTGTCTTTTTGTAGCCACGTTTTCCTGTCCAGCTCCTTGTGGGCTGTGGTGAGGGCCGTGACATTTTCCAGCACTTCATTGCTCATGACCTCTGTTAGCGATATCTCTTGTCTCTTTCTCTAATGAGACTTGCTTACTTTTTCCGTGTTTTTCTCTGCTCCTGTTCTTACAAGGCAGCTATGGGAGTATTGAGATTTTGTGTGCTAGTGCTTGGAAATCTGCACAGGCTCTTTGGGTCTCAAGAGCTGTGGCTGGAGGATCATGTTTGGCCCCAGTGCATTTTTGACATAGATGTGCTAATGTCTGGTGTTGATGGCTGCAGGGTTGGGCAAAGACCAAGGAAGGAAGAGATGTGAAGGACAGAGGCAGTGATGGGAAGATTACATTGGCTCCACCTGCAGTAGGATCTTTTGAAAAAGTGAGGCATGTAAAAGCCTGGGAGGCTGTCTAATGAATGCTTCAGGTGCTATAGGGAGTTAATGCAAATAAGAAAGTGTGTTCTGATGGATGCTTAATTTTTTTTTAAACTATTGCTATGAAAGAGACCCCTGGCAAGATCTTTTTTGTCCTATTCATATGCAGAGCTTTGAAGATACTAAGTGCTGCTCAAATCCTGGATTGCATTTTTATTTTCTCATTTGGGCAGTCTTCATCCTTATGTGGATGAATTTGATACGGAGCTTCGGCTCTGAGCTCAAATGCTATAATTGGTGTGTTTAGTAGCAATCATTCCTATTGTAGTTGAACTTGGTGCCCTCAGATGAGTTAGGAGCCCTGTTCTCCTGACGGGGTGCAAACACATAATGAGAAACTTGGGGACAGACTCTTAAAATCATTTAAAGCTAAATCACTTCTGAAGATCTGACCTATGGTGCCTGCCCCTGTGGCAAGGGAAAGAGCAAAAAGAGAGAAGATTTTCTGGGGGATGGAGGGATATGAGTGACCACAGAGGAATGCCAACCTTAAAGGGGTCTGAAAGGAGGTTGGTGGCCTGATTTATGTGCCTGGCTGCAAGAGGCAGTGCTGCGGCTGGACATGGGAAGAGCAGGAGGGTACTCTTCACCAGTGGTAGTGATGAGACATAGTGTTGTGAACCATGGCATTAGTCTACCTGCATGCAAAACTTGTGCTTACATCCATCAAACAAATGAGCTGGTGGGGACACCAGCCTGGCTGCTGTCAGCTGATGCTTCAGTGAGGTACTGGGGTGGAGCTGTGGGACCGGAGGGTAGAGAGTGCCGGGAGAATATCCCACACAGCGAGGGCAGGGCTGGGAGCACAGTGATGCTTGTGGAGGAAGTGGTGAATGAAAGTTGATACTGGTGTAGGTAAGAGATTGGGGGGGAAGTGTCATTCACAACAAGGCTGGCTCACTAGGAGGTAGGAGGTATTTGAGCAGATGGGAGGATAGTGGCATTTCCACAGCTAAGTCATATAGGCCTCTTCAAAATCCCACCCCACACTATGAAAATACTTTGTTTTGAAAGATGCAGTGAGTTGTCTTTGAGTAAAACCAGGAAATGTGCACAACTCCCATACAGTGCCTTTGGTGTTAAAGGCAGAGAAACGGCATTTGGGAAGGAGGTGGGTGCTTGTGTTGGGTGCATGAAGAAGGGAGACAGGATGAAGGGAGTATTTGTGAAAAGGGGGATGAGAATGTGGACCAACTGGCCAGGGATATTTTAGCAGCAGTGCGTTGGATGCCCCTGGAGCAGCTTGTGGGGAAAATAAATGGTGCCTTTAATTCACGCACTTCTTGCAGGATGAGTGCCTACTGCTGCTCACTCCCAGGAGAGAAGTGTCGGTACAATGTGAGTGGATCTGATTCTGTGAGCAACACTTCTGCAGTCATTCTTTTATGTAACAATGTGACTTTTATTTTTGGGAAACACAAGATCAATGGCTGTTCAATCCCCCACACTCATAGCAGAACTGGTACTGGTCTTCCTTGGAAACTGGTTACGATGCATTTCAGCGAGGACATTGCTGAATCTTGTGGGTTGGTCTGGGGGTGAACAGGAGATACACAAATAAATATCTAGATCAGAGTTGGGAAAAGAGAATCTTCTCGGAGCTGTTTAATTATGTTGAGTCCTGGGCGTTTTCCCCCAGCTCCCCTGCTCCACAGTCCTGCAGGGTGCCAGGAGTCAGGCAGAGCACTTTTCCAGCACAGATCAGCTTGCTGCACTGTACTGCCTGCTCTCGTAATGCCGAAGGAGTGCGTTTTGTCTTTAGTCAGATTGGCTCCATCAGTTCGTATTTCCTTCTGAATGGATAATAAAGTGGAGAATCATTTTGAGGCGAGGAGTGTTGGTGCGCGAGCGAAGCGGGGAGGCTGCGTGTGTGAGGAGCTAGGCAGTAAGCAGCTGACGAGGAGGAGTAAAGTAGCAATAGCTGCACAGCTTTCTCTCTGCCTCTGAAGTACAATATTTTCTGTTGAGTCACGAGAGAAGGACGAAGTTTTAACTGTACTTGGTACTGCCTGAGAAAGGGAAAAGATGCACTGTAGCAGTGAACTAAAGAATTTCTCTTGAGGGGTACTCCTGGAAGCTGACAGAATTTCTGCATTTTTGGCTTCTACATTCATTTGCTTCTGCTGTTTTTTACTTTTTGGATTTTTAGTAGCTGTTTGCATTTTTTTTCTCCTTCAAAACATGCCTTCAACTTTACGTGATTTCTCATCCTAGTGCTGCCATGGAACGGGATACTCTCGGTGCCTTTAACATTGCTTTCCCCGATACCTGAGATGGGACACCAACAATATATTGATAATCTCCACAGTGAAAGTTCATTATCTGGTGAAGCTTTAACAAGATAAGGAATCCTTCAGGACTTGTCTTTTCTATGAGAACAAGCTATTGTATTCTGTAGTTTTCTATTAATTCTATACATTTCCTTTAAATTTTAACCTTTTATTTTATTTTGAAGCAGCAAGGTAAGTAAGTGATTGGAATAAATGAGTGGCTGGGTATAGACTGCAAGTAGGCAGCAACCAAGGAGATTTGTTCTTTATTTTTAGAGTGGGCTCTGTGTGTGTGTGTTTACTTTAGCAATACAGTAGCACAATTGGAAGCTGACAGGATTTAAACACGTGCTTTCTAAAAACGATTTACTTTTAGTATGTTCATTTGTATGCTCTGTTTCTTAGTTTTTGTGTTCACCTGTCAGACACTAATTGTAGATGTCTTAGTGCTGGTATAATTGAGGTTGTGTCTGTTTACTTCTACTTTTCTGTTAGGAGGGTTTGTATCTCAGCTGGAATTTGACATCAAAATCACTATGTGAAGAAGAGTTAAAGGGAAAGGGATTTGGGGATAATTTAAATTTGATCCCTTGAAAAGCAAATAGCATGAGAGTAATTAAATTACAGGTTTGATTCTTCTTAAATGTCATTTAAAACAGGCTTGCTTTTAACCCGGAGTATTTGTCATTGGCCTGATTTCCTGTGCTGAGAAGCTTGTGAGCTGATGAGATGAGATGACTGGCATGCAGGAGCGATGAGGATGCTGTACAAGCTCGTGAATCAGAGCAGATGGTGTGACTGTTTCAGATTTCTTTTCAGTTTTAATTCCTTTTATATGGGCAGCTTTCTTTTTCTAATGGACGAGCCTTTGGGGGATAAACATCAAGACTTAATACAGAATGCTAAGGTGTTCTGTCCTCAAGATGAAAAGGAGAAAGCTTATGGAAGTAAAGCTGCAGTTTTAGCCCAGGAGGATTTTAGTTGTCGAGTGCTGCAGTGTAGCAGCATGAGCTGGAAAACCCTAATTATTCCATCAGCTGCCTACGTTACCTTCACCCAGCCTGGCTGAACACTGCTGAGTGTCTGCTCTAAAGGAGTGCAGGACAGGTCAGAAACAGTTGGCGAGATCAGATAGCAGCAGTCTGTACCGCAGCTGTGCTAGCACTGCCCTGACAACAGAAGCTGGATCTCCTAATTCATCACCCTGGGTTCGCGAGTGCTGCCTGTCCCTCCCCTACTTGAATGCCCCTGTGAGCTGAGGCACTGTTACCTGGAAAACCAGCTCCAGACCTCCTCAGTGAGTAATCAGAGTTTTGAGAAAATTCTTAGGAAAGCGTGTTTCCTGGTGGTTCTCATCAGAAATGCAGCACTTGGAGAGTTCACAGTACTGCTTCAGCACTGGGTTGTAAATTGGATTACAAATAGAGGGAATCATAGAATCATAGAACGGTTTAGGTTGGAAAGGACCTTAAAGATCATCTAGTTCCAACCCCCTGCCATGGGCAGGGACACCTTCCACTAGACCAGGTTGCTCAAAGCCCCATCCAACCTGGCCTTGAACACTTCCAGGAAAGGTACAGCATGTTCTGTTTCTGTTAGTCAAGGCAGTGCTCTTACCATCCTTCAGCAATTTCATAATGGTGCACACGAACCTTATTTAAAGCAGAAGTACTGGGTTTGTATTGGCAGCGCTGTCTATCTGCTCTCTGGTTAGAGGTAGCTGAATAATCAGAAATCTTTCCCCAAAGCCTAGCAGACATTTCTACAGCCCTGATCCCAAGGCCAGCTAACTTGTCAGCATGCTCCAGTGCTTGTGCTTAAGTTCTTAGTGCTGTTTCCTTTAAACAAAAAGTTGGTTCTTGCTCCTGGTTCATCTGTTCAGTATAATACTTGGTCCTTAGCATGCTGATTTGGGAAAAATCTGCTTTAAGGAACAGCTAGTGCTTAAGGTTGTTATGGGTAAACTATTTACTGATTGATTCAGCTGTGTACAAAACCCCCAAGGTCTAGGAATAAGGGTGCTGCCGAACTTAATTGCTTCTCAGTTTGCTCTTAAACTGCTGGTAGCTGCTGCTTAGGTTTTGTATTTACTGCCAAGGAGTGAAGTAACTTTACATAAGAATGACAGAAGCAGCTGTGAGTTCTTTTCTTTTTTTAGCAGTCAAGTATCCTTTTTGCCTTTTTCTCAGCACAGGCTGGTCTCAGAACTAGGTAGGTGCCTTAGACTTAGCTTGCTGCCAGCTAGGCACAAGCCTTGCACTTCCACGGTCAGCAGCTTCTAGCCTGTGCCTCCTTTTGCACCTGGGGACAACCCCTATTTCTGTCTCTGGATGCCGCCTTTTCTTGGCCACCAGGTAATGACAGACCTCATTTGTTATTGCAACCGGTGCATCGCTGTGCCAGCCACTGCTGTTTTTAGCTTGCAGAAAAAGCTGTGATAAAAGGATGTTGCTGCAGAGGGAATGAGCATGTCTGTGAGAATGGCAGGGCTGCCTGGTGCCGAGGTGTTCTCTGGGGGCTCCCGAGACAGCTGGGCTTAAAAGGCCTGAACATCTCAATCCCTCTCCATCTGTGTTCACAGAAGTGATGCCGAGGGGACGACCAACATTTTACAGAAAGCTGAGACACACTTAGCAACTTTTGTGGTGTGCCCTACATTTGTAGGGGGTATTAAGGAGTTACGGCAGAGTGTGCTATCTCCTTGCTGTACTACATAGCGATACTCTTTAATTACATGAATTTAATTTCATGCTGTTTCGCAACAGAATTTTTTATGCTAGTGAATGCACTTGCAACACTTCAGTGGGTGTTTTACCTTCATACTTAGTGATTCTCACTGTTCCTTCACTTTGTAGCTATACTGATAACTTGCTGGTACATCAAAATATTATTCAGAGGTGGTTTGCCTCAGTTGAATGGCTTTGTGTAAAAGGTAAGAAATAACTGCGATGTGGGAGGTACAGAACCGTATAATTCGTTCAGTTAATATGCAGTGTTCCCCAGATCAGTTTTCCACCATGAGGGTGACTGACTGGCCAAACCTGACCTTTTGTCACATCTACCAAACTGCTTTGGAAAGGTTTCAAGTATGTTTTTTCTAAAATGAGACAGATGGGAAGGCTGACTCTCATTGATGTCTGCATAGAAGTGTTCTGACACAGTTTTTGCTCAGCTTTGTTGAAACAAACCTGTAGGTACAGATGAAACCTGGAAAACAACATCATCTGAAGTGCTTAAAAATTTCAGACAGTTCTACAAGTGGCGCTGGGATGTGGTTTCACATCTCGTGCAGTAATTCCTGAACAAGAACCTAGGTTGAGGCTTGGCTGCAAAAGGACTGTGAAAGCATTACCGACGGACTGTGTAATAGTTTCTTTGCTTACATTGTTTTGTTTTTAAAGTACTTTTCATCCTTTTGTAGCTACTGTCTTTTCAAGAGCATGGATGTATTTTCTCTTTAAGCCACTGTGAAGTGCCACGTGTCTCTTCTGCACCTTACTTTTAGCAGAAGTGTCCTGAGGTGAACACATTTTTCAAGAGAATGTTTTGTCCTCCAGTCCTTCTGCTCTTCACCCAGGATTGCTCAGCTCGGTACCTTCTTGAGCCGATAATTCATGCCAGGACTCAAAAGTTAGTTTTTGTTAATTATCAGGAGACGGTTTGAAAGAGACACATTCTCAGCAGCAAGCAATAATGCCATGTTTAGGTATGATCCAACCCAAAATTAAATGTAATCATGTTAATTAGAAAATTGCATGCTCATCTCCAGAAGTCATACATCAGCAAAGCTGGCGGTAACCCTTCAATATCTCTGTCAAGCCTTGTTGTTAGGATTCCTTCAGCAATTAATGTGCTTAAAAATGCTATAATATTCCCAGGAAGAGTCGATGTTTCAGCATGCAGAGTGCTGGGGTGATGTTGCTATGGTAGCCTTAGCCATGATTTCTTTCTCTTGTTAATGCCAAAACCTTTTTTTCCCAGAATGTCCTGCATTTTAATTATTGGTATTCTTCGTGTTTAAATGGTTCTTTATAAAGTAGCAAGACTATTTATCAGTCTTTTTATTGCTTTTCCTAATGTAGTTGCTGGTACAGGTAATGCAATACCACTTTGTGTGGAAGATACTGTAAATACAGTCTAATCTAAAAGACTTCACTCAGTGCCACAGCAGTATGAGTTGATAGCCAGAGAGGCTGCTGTGAAGTGTTTTTTGGTCATAGTTAACTGTTTTTATACCTCTTTGCCAGTGACTCTGAACACCATGTCTACCTTGGGGTACCCACACCACCTAACATGATGGTGCAGGGTAAAGTGACTCAGTATTTCCTTAGTGTGATGAAAACCAGACAGCTGGTAAAAAGGTAAACCAACCTCATTTTAGCAGAGGTTTAAAGGACGTGGAGGTTGTGCTCTCACCCCCTATTCTTCCACTCGACTGCAGCCAGCTCACTGCTGTGTGGGGCAGGGCTGCAGGCACTGCAATGCTGCCTTTATTTTGAACCACATTCGTCCAGTGGCTCACAGAAGTGAAGATGCTGCTCGGAGCGGGTTGCAGCCAGCACTCCTTAATCTGGTGAGAGCCTGATCTTCTCCAGAATGCTGTAAGTGTAAAGAATAGCTGATCCCCAGCTGATGAGCACAGATCTCATAATTGCAGTTTATTCCTTCATGAGATTCCTCATATTCTTGTTTCTCACTCACTGATGCTGGCATGCCACGTTTACGCTCCTATAGTCATCGCAAATCCATATGTCAGGAGCAAAAGTAACTGTTATTCATGTATTATTAGGATATTTCAGAAATGTGGAAGGTGACAAGGTACTAAGTTATGCAGTGTTTGTGGTAGTTCACCTGTTTGCCCTGTTTAAAATCTTAATATGTCAGTTTTGTCCTCATGGGAATTGCAAAACAACCCAAGCATCCCCAGCTAAAGCCAGGGATGTCTTCCTTCCTTCTGTTTAGCTTGAGTCTGGTTTCCATTTGGGAAATTGGGGAACGTAGAAATGGTGATACCTGTGCATGCTGCTCTAAGGTCTGTACACCCAGAGACAGCTGTGCTGAACTGAGCATGGAGTTCTGGAGAGAAATGACTGCTAAAAAGGCAGTCAGAACAAAGCTTGTGTAGCCAGTGAGGGCTTGCAGTATCTGGCAGGATACCAGGATGCAAATACGGTTTCTTTAAAGACTTGATTCCTCCTTATGTGTTAATGTGACTCCTGGAGTGATTCTGGAAGAGAAAAAGACTTCAGCAAGGATTTGCATCCAGATTAGATTTTTTTTTTTTCTTCCTGGCTGAACCTGCATTAACTTTCATTGTCACTTTGCCTGTCTGTGCTACAGAGAAGCATGACTCTAACACAGGAAACGTTACAGGAATAAGAGATCTTTACAGGGGACAAGTGACTGCAGAGCACCTAGTCTGGAGCAGTGGAAGGGACCAGGAGCACACACACAACCCTGGGTGGGGAGGAGGAGTGATGGACCCTGACAGGAGGTGCAGAGGCACTGTGGGGCCAGCCCACAGGATGAAGTGGGCGAATATCCAGAGCTCCAGGTCTGAGCGTGGGTCTGGGGTAGCAGAAGGCAGGGAATGGAGGGAGGAAGCCTGTGGGAGAGGTGCAAAGAGGGTGATTCTCTTACCTGCTTCTTGACATTCTTGTAAGAGGGCAGTGTCTTGCTCTTTGATGGAAACAGAGATTTCCGTTCACTTCTACCCACTGCAGGGAGAGATAGAGAGGCTTCCCTCTGAGCCAGAGCTGCAGTCCTTGTGTTCCACTCTGGACTTGTTCCCAGACTGAGAGGAAACAGTTTCTGTCCCTCTTGGGACAAGCTGGAAAGGTATTACTTGTATTTGAAACTGAAGATGTTTTTCAAAAATCTCTAATGAAATAAATGTGTGTATATCTACAATATACACAGATACATATATATACATATCACAAAAACTATATATATAAATAAAAATGCCAGCGTTGTAGTGTTTGCACTGAGCTGCTGTTCTGGAACGACTGCAGTCCTGCAAGTAAGTGTTCAGAAGGAAAAAGCGTTCAGCAGGAAAAAGTGATCTCTGCAACAAACGGCTGCTGTTGAGTGTTGCAGCAGACAAAGGAAATGAGCGTGAACTCCGGCCTGAATTGATTGGTTTTTTTTAAACTAAAATGATCATTAAGTCCCTCTGGTGCCTTGAAAGCTGTGTGCGAAAGGAAGCGTGGTGAACACTGCGCTTTCTGAGGGAATCCTTGCACAAGCATGTGTAGGCTTTTCTCCTAGTGCTTGAGGTTCGATATGCTGGAAAATATTTGAAATGAGCATCTTGGTGTGCTACCCTCAAGCAACACGTGTAGGGAGCCATAACTGTAGAGCTCTTTTTGGCTGCCGTTGAATTCAGGTGCTTGCTGTCTGAGGGATCACGTCTTAATATTGGTACAAAAGTGTTTTTCTCGTGTTAAACACCAGTTAGCCACTCAAGTGAAAGATAAACTGTAAGTGGTGGAAAAAGAGAACCTGAGCAAATATTTCTTAGGTCAACCCTGTGCCATGAGGGAGTGGTTAGGTAAGAAAGACATTCAAAACAAAACCTGGTCTTTATGAACCAATGGCCTGAAAATTCTATAAAATTAAAACTTGTTTTCCTTAAGAAGCTGACAATCAATCTAACAGGGAATTTCTTTAGCCTACGCAAGGGCAGGTATTGCCTTTGGCACGGAAGTTCAGTTGCGATGGTGGATGATGGGGCTTAAACTTGAAGTACGGATGCAGCCTCTGTTATAGCGTATTAATTAGCTCTGGTTATAGAGATTGGTATTTGCAAATGCTGCTTCCTCCACATCAAAAACCACTCTCTCCTTCCCAGCCCCCAAAGTGAAGCAACAAAAATGAAAACAAAATACTCACCAGGATGAAAATGCTCACTAACAGAAAAATGCTGTCAGTAGTTTAAATGGCTGTCAGGTGGAGCTGGAGGATGTGTTAGGGAGGGTTTCTGTGCTGCAGCAGCTTGGGATCAGTGCAGGTGTAGATACTTTGAGTTAATGCTTTGAAAATGGGAATCATTGTCTGACATCTGAAAATGGTGGGAATGGCCTCAATCCAGTGCAAACAGACCTATTGTATTGTTCAGTCCTCTGCTTAGCATGAGAGCGTGAAATATTTGGGCTCAGCACCTGGTCCAGCGCTCTCTAGTGGGTGCTGCCAGGACAAGATGTGACCCTCTCTGCAGAAGACTTCAGGGTTGCAAAGACCACGGTAGGAGAGCCGAGGCTGCCAGACCTCAAAGAAGGTGTGAATGGAGCAGCACAAAGCATCTTGGTATGAACTGTACCACATTACCCTTAAAACAGCTAAACCAAAAACAAGGTTAGAAACCGTGATTCTATTCCTTCCAACATGGCAGTAAACGTTCCTGTGCAAAGCTGGATGCAATTGGCAAAATTTAAGTTAGGCTAAAAGTTGCGTTTGATGATTGTTTGTGCATTGTGGAGCTTAAAAAAATTTTTTTAGAACTAGGTAATCGTAAAAATGAAAGACAGTTACTATAAGTCTTAAATCAAACAAGAGTGTGAGAAAGAGTATGTGCTTCAGCAGCAAGTCCAAATTGAATTGTCAAAGACATTGGCGTTCTCTCCTGTCACATTGGCTCCAGGAGGACCTCTCTATGGGTCTCTGCCTTACTCTCTAGAGGAAAAAGCTGATTGTATGTTGCTTAGTAAGTACAGCAGTGAGGAGACATGAAAGTTTTAAGTAGTTCACATAGTATTTTTTTTATTATTTTGCTCTTTATAGAGGGCATTTAAATTGGGAAAATGATCCACTGCAAAATCTTGAGGGTTGGAGTAGAAGTGACGTGCAGAATCTTCATGCTGTCAGCTCAGCCTGTTCGTACATATGCTGAACGTGGCATATTTAACTGCAGGTTAGCTTGGGAGCTTGTAAGCTTTGAGGTTTTTTGGGTTTTTTTTAGTGTTTGCTAGCAAAATATTAAGATAAAAAAATTAAAATAGCAAAAAGGTTTTACACTTAAAATCTGTCATCCAGTCTTCCTGCCATTTTAAATCACTTTGTGCAATTCTTGTGGGATATCTGGTACTGCGCCAAGTTAAACTTAATTTCTGCTTTGGTTTGAAGCAAGAAAGGATGAAGATTGTGGACTTGAAAGGAAAGGAAATGTGCAGGGATAGAATCCCTAATAATTGCCAGAATTCTGTATTCAGAGGGGTAATTAAATGACACAGTGCTCCATTGCCAGGAGCTCAGCTTAGAGTCATTTGCAAACCTGGTAGAAAAAGGGGGTGGCCACAGAATTGCTCTTTTATTCTCTTTTAACTTTCTTGGATAGAAGAAGGAGCTTGGAACACTTATGTCGACAAAGAAGGACCTGATCTGGGGAGATGGCCAAAACCAAGATGATGTCTGTACACTTTAAATAGCACATCCTCTTTCTGTCTGCTTTTGTGTGGATGCTATTTTTCTTTATTCTGCTGCTTAAGTTACTTTGGCTATTTCTATCTGAACCAAACTGTAATGTTTTTTCCCCTCTTTCGGTAGCTGCTTCGTGACGGGATAAAAACTGGATGCGAGTTGTGCATTAGGAAGTGATTGATGTGTGCTTGTGCAGCTTGTAGCACTATGAGAAACACAGGTGCAGCTGCTGATGATGTTTGCTAGAAGTAGATTGAAAAAGCAAGACAATGAAATTACGCTTCTGCATGGAAAACCTGTTGTAAAACTGTGGGGCAGGAAGCAATTCCGGAAGCAAAAACTCCATTTGTTTCTGCGGAACAAAATGAAGAGGCTTCTTCAAGGTCAGGTAGATGAGAATCCAAGCCACACTCATCACTGCCAGCTCTCCCCGATGGAGATTGAAACAGACATGTTTGTTTGTGAAATAAAGAGGAGCTCCGTGAGCACTGAATTTTCCACTGCTGGAGGGGACTTTCATCAGGATGGAGGATGCGATTCCAAGGGAGTGAGCGAAGTGTGCGTTGGTGAGGTGGAACTGAACTGGGATGGCTATGTAAAAATACCATGCTCGGTTCAACAGAACAAGAAGGACTTGCAGGGAAATTCTTCTGATGGTACGATGCAGACCTCTTCTGAAAGAAGGGGCAGAGTGTCTGAGGGGCAGGACCTTTCTTCCCTGAGCATTACCATGAGCTGGAGGGAGGTAGCTGAAAGGCAGGGGTGCTTTCCTCAGGAAAAGCCCACTGCTTACAAGAGTCGTAGAAGGCAATCAAGAGATCGCTCAGCTGATGTGGTTGATTACATTGTTAAAGAGCTCCAGGGAATAAGTCGCATCCAGACAGAGATTGCAGAGCTCCGGCAGCACCTCACTTTGATAAAAGGCTCTGTGGATGAAGTCTCCAGCTGCGTGGATACGGTCTTGAGTGAGATAGAAGGCCTGCAAAGTGGTTCCACTGGCAAAACCCAGGGTACACATGCTCGAGAGACAAGTAGGGAGGTACACAAGGAAGAACCAGTATTATATTTTTATGGCATCCCAGAAAAAGATGGTGAAAACACAATAGAGCTTATCTGCAGCTTCTTGTCTGAATATCACTGTTTCAATGGTATCCAGTGCAGTAAGTATATAAAAGATGCTTATAGATCAGATATTGGTACAGGCAAGCCGTTAACACCAAGACCAGCAGTTGTGAAACTTGTTAATTGTGAACAGAGAGACTTTATTTTACAGAAATCTATCCTTCTGCAAAGCTCAGGGGTCCGGATTGCTACTGGTGAAGAGCAAAAGCGGCAGAATGGCCAGAGAGGCCGCAAAACAGATTCAGTCTTTTCCCAGTCTGGCTTCAAGAAAAATATTCGCAACTCAGTGAATCCTGATGCAGCTCAGAGACCTGATGCACCTGAGCACCTTCCAACGGACTCATGCCAGGTTAAATATAACAGCACAAGTGGGAAAACACAGTGCGTAGGGGAGAGACCTGCTTCTGTGCAGAAGTCAACCTTGACTAAGAAAAGCAACTTGATACCTGAAACTGGGAAGGAAGCACAAACAAGAAGCTGCAATGAGCAGCCTTCAGATGAGAGTGACGTTCACCAGGCCCTTCACAAACCTCTGCAAAATCTGCAGGTGACCAATTTGGCCAAATCAGGTGATGGAAGTTACTGCTGTTCATCTGAATCTTTGGGCCATGCGAACCAGATGTGTGTTTCAAGCAATGGTAGTGCGCACAGGCTTGGCTCTGAAAGTGTCACTGAGAATGGTTCTTCGCTTCTAGATAAAGATGAGGGGATAACCGCACAAGGGATTGAAACAGGCTGTGATACCCCATGCAAATTTACTAGTGTGGAGAAAGTTGATGTTCAAAGAGAAGATGTTTCCAGTGGGGTGACAACCATTAGCTATGATCATACAACAGATGAAATGGCTGATAGTAGTGACAGCTTGAAAGATATGATCCAAATGGACCTGAATGATCAAGATCCAACTGATCAGGTCTTTAGGGATGTTCTGGAAAATTCCCAGTACTTCCTTGACCATTCCCGGGATAACATTGATCTTGTAGACATGAAGTTTTACACTAATAAGCTTGGGAAAGCCATTCATCACTTCAGGTCTGCTCTGCAGGTGGTGTTTCACAAACTGGAGACAAGCGATTCTGAAATCCTTTTGGAAAATGATAGTGGCTTACAGATGGATGATGACAATACGCTCATGCTGACCAGTTCAGGTATGTGTGGCAGTTCTGACAACTTTGCAGAAACTCCTCCTAGTCAGTCCTCTGAGAGCCAGGCGAACACAACTGTCAACAGTGAAGCGTCCGCTCAAATGCAGCTTGTTCCTTCTAGTCTTTCCTCTGTTCCATATGAGCCTGCTGTTCCCAGTTTAATGCCATCATCTGACTGTGAAATCCCTGCTGGGCAGCGCTCATCTCCTGAGGAGCTTGGAGGAGATGTGAACTCTCTACCTGAAAAAGCAAAGGAGTGCAGACCCATGAGCCTTGACAAGGTGTGCGCAGAGACCATCTACCTGAACAAATGCATCAACAATTTCAAAAATGTGCTGAGGGAAAAGAGGCAAATGCGTAGGAGACTCTTAAAAGAATTAGCGCAGGAAGGAAACTGGATTTCTGCTGAGGAGACAAATTCAGGTAAACTGAAAATATGTTTTTAAGGACATGTCAGAATCTGGTATTTGTGCAGCCAGTAGCCAACGTTCACCTCACTCTGTGGGTGAACAGTTTATTAGAAGTTATGAGCAAATAGTTATGAAGGCAAGTATGTACGCTGTATAACAGTACTGACCAAAAAAACCTAAGATTTATTGTGTAATACACTGAAATGCAAGTTAGCAAGCTTCACCTCTTTTTTTTTTTTTTTTTTTGAGAGAGAGGGAGATTTGCAGTTCATCTTCAAAATAGCAGGTGTTAGGGTTTTTCGTCATAATTCGTGACTTGGTTTCTCGTTAAATATAATAGTTAAGACATGTGATAACGAAGTGTGCATTTGATCTATAAGTAGCCAGATTTACAGTTTTGGGAGTTGAGTGGATCCAGACTTCAAGTGGCTCCATCACAAAGTGGGAGTTCTCAGTGTTTAATCACTGCTAGATGTTATCCTAGTAGAGACCTTTAAAAATAAAAATAAAAACTTGAGACCTGTGTTTTGGTAGTGTTTCCATAACTTGTCCATGAGGTGAGACATTTTACATTTCTGTGGAGGTACATCCCTTATTGCCAGCACAGGTAATGAAGTGTTTGACCACAGCAGATGTGAGCTGGTGCAGCGGCAGAGCAGTGCTGCTTAAACCATTCCTAAGGGTGTGGGAGATAGAAATGGCCAACATATTTTGATGGGCCGTGTTTTGATAGGCCTTGATTTGGTAAAATCAAACCTAACCTTGAAATGTAAGTCTATCTGCCCCCTCCCTCTCCAGGCAGTGAGAAAACTTTCTCTGTCTAAATCACTACGCAGTTAAGGGAAGAGGCTTGACTGTTTAAAGAGTGGTGGAGATTGGAACTATAGCTTTAAATCTTCACATCCTTATTGTAAGCCTCTCTGTATCAAATATTTTGTTCACTTTTCTCCTTGCAGTCATGAAAGCTAGTCAGAATAATCAGTGTGCTCTTTTTCCCATTGAAAGAGTTGTCTTGCTCCAAGTGCCTTTTCCAGTAACTGTGCTTTCACTGTAAAGAAACAATCTTTCAATCCATATTTGACTTCTGTACCGGTGACCTTCTCACTTATGCAGATCATAAAGCTTGTAATCAGCTTTTTGCTTTCTTATGCTGTACAAAGTCCTTAGTGTAGAGCTGATTCAAACAATAGGTTTTTAATGAGTGAAACACTAGGATTTGTTAGCAGGCTTGGCATAGATACATACACATTTTTGTCTTTCAAGGGAATATTTAGATTACTAAAGTGCAGATAGTACAGATGAAATGGACTTTATTTTTAATTCAGAAATCTATTTTTATTTTCTGTTAATTTTTTTTAGTGGTGTTTCTGTAGTGCTCAAGTCCTGGGCATATGTCCTAATTTTAGGACCCAAGGGAACAGACAGTGATTTGGATTAGCATTTGCTACAGTACAACAAAAGTATTGAAATAACCTATTTCTGAATGTGAGAGGAGGCTGCTCATCTCAGCAGACTTTGAGCAGTACAGGCATGTTCACAAGGCAAGAACTAGCCAAAACAGTTAAGGAGGAGGAGGATCACAGCTGGATTTTGGTACCTTAGATCTGGCTCCAGGGTGTATTGACATTCCTGAGCCTCCCTGGTTCTGTTCTCGTGAACGTCATCTAGTGATGTGACAAAGAGTTGATGCTCGTGCGACACTTGCATAAAGGCGTATCTATATGGTAGATGTGACAATTGAAGTTACAACAATAAATATGAGATGTCAAAAATAAGCTCTGAGAGACAGCAGGAGTCTAAAGGAGTCAAAGGTAGTGGAAAACACAGGATAAGGGATGAGAAAAGGGAGAGAACTTGCAAAAAAAAACCCCTGGAAGAGATGTCAGGAAGCAAAGCAGCCTGGACCATCAGAGCAAGGCGGGGGAGCAGGGCAGGGAAGAGCAGGGCTGTCCAGAGTGAAGGTTGAGGGACATAATCAAAGCAGCAGTGCTCGTGCAGGATGGAGCAAGCAGGCAAGGAAGCAGTGGGTGAATAGCCACTTTGCAGTAGCCAGAGTGAGAGAAGGGGATGACAGTATTGCCAAGGGCTGTAGAGCAGGGCAAAATTAATCATATAATTATTCAGCTTGAAGTAGGGTTGTTTTGGCATGCATTTTTTGAGGAAGTGAAGCAATGGTTTTATGTGTTTCTTCACTGTACTCAAAATAAATTTGAGCCAAGCTCTTATTTTCTTCTTTGGAAAAGCATCATACTCAGAATGCAATGGAAAGTTGTTGGTTTGCTTTTTTGCCCAGCTGCAGACATGTGTTTATGTCTTACTTGGAAAATATAATTTGTTCTTAATAGGCTTTTAAGTTCCTGGGTCAGGTCCACTGAAAACCCAATTCTGCCTGCTGGCTTTTTGGTTCTGAGCTGGAACCACTGTATTACTCATGCTTGCTTGAAAGTTCAGTTCAAGGTATTTTATTAAATGTGTTTGGCAGCAGTCTGCAGCAAAGGAATGGATGATAACTTCGAAGGTGTTGGTAAATCTGTGTGTTTTAGTGAATCAGAAATGATGCACTGGCACAAAGGTTTGAATTATTTATAGTTGCACACAGATGCAAATTACCGGAACAATTTAGAACTTGGCAGGTGCATGTAAATAATTGTTGTGTTTAAGGTGAAGTCAAAAGAGAAAAAATAAAATATCCCCTGAAAACCTGAGCAGGCTTTTAAAGTTTTAATATGAGAAAAAGGGGAAAAAAAAAAAAGTATAAGTGAAGATGAAGATAGTTTGACTTTGTGTATGTTTAAAAAAAGCCCTGAAATGATAGAGATTTTTGTAGATGTAAGGTGACTGCTTGAAAGTGGAATGGTGAAAGAATTCTGTGATTGGGGTTTAACCAGGTTAGTCACGGTTGATGGTGCTGTGAGCACACCTGCTGTAATGAGACATAATCGTAAGATTTTAAATCTTTGTCTGCAATTGTTCAGAGGTCTGCCAAACGTCACATTTGTCCTGAAACTGTCCTTAATAGCTTTAAACTGAATGAAGGGGCTCAGAAATCAAAGATATATATGGAATTTAAGCCAAAATAATGCTTTCTTTCCTTTTTTCCAAAAATGAGTCTAATGCAAGATTCATTGCTTTGTGTTTGTATAAAAATAAGTTTGACCTATATTTGAGAAGCTCTAGTGCCCTCAGGCCTTAAAATTTGGCAGTGCTAGTCTGTGTCAAGGATTTATCTGTGGAAAATCAACCCCAAATGAGCGAAGAGAATAAGCCTTCAAAAAATGTGTACTTTGCATATGCTCGCTGGTAGCTTGCTACAGTTGAGCTGTTGTGCTGCCAGAGACTCCATCTGTCCTCAGTGTTTTCCAGCTGGGGGCTAAAGCAGGGCTTTCCCTGCTCGGCATGTCTGAGAGCCATGGCAGACCTGAGAGGGGACACGAGTCCAGGTCTTCTGAGTCTTCTGCACTCAGAGACTTCATGGGGGACATCAGGAAGGACTCTGGTTCAAATGCAAAGGAGATAAAAACGCAAGATTGAGGGAAGTCTGGATCTGCCTGGGGGTGCTGAAACAAGCCCAGGGACCAAGTCAGGAGAGACTGGGCTTGCGCTTGAAGGGTTTGGGGTGACTGTGCAAGAAGAAGGAGAAAACCAAAGGACTTGAAGCGGAGGTGGGGCTGCCTAGGTGAGACGGTTGTGCTTAATAGAAAGGGACAGGCAGGAGGATGGTATAGAAAATGACTTTAGAGGGGAACAGTCAGAGGTGTCTGTACCCAAAAAAGTGTTCCCATCTGAGTCTAGGATGGACCCCAAGTTCCCTTAGCCTCTCCAGGTTGGCAGGTCTATGCAGAGCTGACTGTCAAAACATGGCACTCCTGCAGCACCGGTTCTTGAGCAGAAGACAGCAGCATACTGCTGCTTGCATTTTCTCCTCCATTAGCTCATGAAGGAGAGGCCTGCAGGGCAGTCCGGAGGATTTCCTCCCTGATGAGGATCCATGTGGGCATGTCTTAAGGTAGAAAGTAGGGTTTTTATTTTAGCTACAATGCAGCACTTCATTTGCTAAAGTAATTTGACTTCTCCTTAGTGATTGAGTTAAAATAGCGTCTCTATTTTCCTGTCTTAGTGATTGCATGTGTGTGATTACACCCATATAGAGAGTAACTTTGAAAACTGTTTTAGCTTTTAAACCAATTTGAGTGCCCTTGTTGCCATGAAGATATTCCTTTCCCTCCATCTTTCATATGCAAATGAGTACTATGATTCTTCTGTGCAGATACAGAATTATCTGATTGGAAGACTTAAAAAATACCATGTCTGTACCGGAAGTTTTGAGTATGACTCTCATAGAACTTTACTAGCCTTAAAATTGCCTATCCATAAACATGAGATTTAGTGTAGGAGGCTTCTGGATTTTTTTTCTCAGAGGAGAATTGCCTAGATTTATAAAACCAGAAAATATCTCTCTGCATTATGGTATTTGCAAAAGCAAAATGTGTTCCGTGGGAGCTACCAGTTTCCTTGTAACGGGCAAAATGTACAGGGGGTGAGGAGGGGAGGAGGGGGGATGCTTCAGATGCAGACAGTGGATGCAGTCCACTGTTCCAAAGGGGGAACAAATCTGTTCCTCTCTGGAATAAATACAGGTTCTTTTTCCAGTGTGGTAAACACAGGTCCAATTATGTACTAAGGTTACTTGAAATTCCTGAGTTACTAAAACAGGAACTGTAACTCTAAAAATCAGCTCTCAAAAGCGTATGTTCTAATGCATGTGCAGTTATGGATGAAATTTTATTAGTTTAACTCGAGATTAATCAGTAGAGATTAGTTAACTGGTATATGTCCCAGGAAGCACATGGGAAAACTCTCCACTGCACAAATGTTTCATCAACTTGGGGAGAATGTTTACCCCACTTTCTGAAATCATTTTACAGAGCTCATGGTAGAAATCTGGTCTATTAACTTCTGTTCCTCTTCTTCTTCTTTTTTTTCTTCACAGAAGGAGGTAGAGGAGAGCTCCAGGTTGTACATATTATCCCTTGTAACCAGCATCTCTTTCTGAAACTCCTGTGTGTGCATGCCTTGTCTTCATGTAGCCAATGGCTCTCGCTGAGGCGCTGAGATTCAGTTTAGCATGTTATGGTTGTCAGAGGAATTGTTAACACTGTGTGAGTTAAGAGTCTGTTCAGTGCATATTACTTTGTACAAAGAGGAAAACATGAATGCTTGGAGTGATCTCCTCCCTTCGGTGCTCTGTGGGGTGTGTGTAATGTGCACAGGCACCGTGTTAGCAGAGTACAAATTGTTTATCTTGTCTTTTCCAGTCTTCCTCTTTATGAATCTTGTTTAAACCAAATATTTCCTCATTTTTCCTCAATTGTATTATTTCAGTCCATCTCTATCTGGTTTGTACACTTACAGCAATTAAAGTCAAAAGTACCACTGTGGGCTATAATACTGAGATTAAGCAAAACTGTGGATGCTGGGAGGTGTCTGCTGCAGATCCCATGCCTTTTTAGCTAGCTACAGGCTGCACTTTGCTTTGAGCAGGGCCGTGTGCCCCATGGGAAGGGCAGGACTTCTCCCTTAGTACCAACAGCTACTGCCTCTCCACTCTTGGACTGGTTGCCTCTCTGCTTATCAACCTGTGAGCAACAGGTAACTCCTTCCTCCTAAGAAGATCCACGGAATTTTTTTGTCGACTGCTGTATAACGTCTTAGTTTGTGTTTGCTACTGTACCTCATATAGAAAAATTTCTGGCTCTTGGATTCTCAACTTTTGTATTTTCTTGAATCGGTGCTGTGTGGATTCAGTGCCTGCTGTGCCTTCTGTCTCTCCCTTAGTTCTGTGAATCAGGCTAAATCAGCTTCCTGGAGTAGGCTGAACGTTGCATGGCTTTGGGGCCTCCATGCAGACCTGATCCTTCGAGTTTGATGAATTTGCATTTCTAAGCTTTATTGCCTCAAGTGTCAACAGTTTTGTTTCATTCTTACTGGCAAAAGTCTGTCCATTAATGCTTTTTCAGGAATGTAGTGATATCTGGTGTCGAATATTGGTGTCAAATTCTGTCCTCTTCTGGCTTCAGTGCAAAAACACTGCATCCTCCTTCAAGCTGCTCATCTGGCAGCTGGAAAACTGATACTGGAAGATACATCAGGTGGAAGGAGCTTCCTCTGGGGCTCTTCAGTCATTGTTTAAATTGACGCCATTACAGAATACAGTGAATTTAAAATAATCCCTTGGTTTGTTGCAGCTTTGAATTCCATGTAAAACGTAGCATACTTGAGTCAACGGAGACATTGAACCACAAGACCAGCTAGTTTAATTGGGATGATATAATTCAGTCTGATTCTGCTAATACCCCTGAACAAATAGTCTAATTAGGCACAACCAGAAGTTTAATTTAGACGGTGAAGCAGTTGCTCCTTGTTTTAGCCAGATTCAGATTAATCTATAGCTAAATTGAGGTCTTTGAGGTTTAGTAATGAAGCATGGTATTTGAAAACAAGTTAGGATGACTTTCAAAACAAAAAGTCATTATTGATTTTTTTCTTATCTGTTTAAATAAAGCAGCTTTCCATGTTTTACATCTGTTTTTTATCTGAGGATAATGTGCTAGATGCAGTACTTAAATGTGACGGAAAGTTACATTGTTAGAAAGCCTTTTATGTGGAGAGACGGATTTATACAGAGAAGACTAACAGATCCTGGGGATGTCCTTCCTTTTCCTTGTGCTGCTCCAGACTTGGTGATTTTGTTTTTCTTTTTTGATGCCTTTCTTCCATTTTATGGAGTTTCTCTTCTACAGACGTACCTAATTGTTTGTTCTGTACATTGAAACATCTTCTTGTGTATGAGGTAAATTACAAGATTCACAAATTTCAGCTTGGTTAAATAACTTCTCAAATTACTTGTAAGCCTAGCTGCTGCTCTTCCTGAATAAACAAAACTCCTATTAGTTTCCTTTTTAGGTTTCACTAGACATTGCGTTCCCTGTGACTGAATACTGTGCCTTAAATGATCGTGTCTGTTGACTTGTGTAACCCAGGGTATTAAATTTATGCTACTCTATCACTGGCATTATTTTGCTAACGGGTTCATGGTTGATAAGAAACTTCAATTACTTGGAGAAGACCTTTCAGCATGCTTTACTGTGAGTGAATATACTGCATTACTAGCGTGACAGGCACTTCCCTGGCGGAAGGTATTTGTTCGACAGTGGGTGTAAAACTGTCATCCATCAGCATCAGAAATAAAAAAAGTTGAATAGAGATGTGATGGGCTGTGTTGTTTACATGTTTGCTTCTCCATCTTTTCAGTGCTTCTTTATGTGCTTACTGAAGGTGTAAAAAAAATTCAGATTCAGACTAGTCTGACTGTTTTCAAGGGGAGATCAAGTGAGAGCTGGGCAGAGAAGTGAAGTGTAAGCCAGCAAAAGACTTTCTATGATGTGCGCCATGTGGATGTCCATGTGTTAAGTGTGTCTACTTTCCCTTTGCCCTCCCATTTGTTTCAGGAAGGACAGGGCTAAAAAGTCTCATAGTTGTTCCAGTGTTCTTCTCATCTGCCCATCATTTCTTATGCTTGCCCAGGCTCTAAGTAAGCCAGGCTGTCGTCATGGGCTGAACTTGAGCAGATCCCTGGCTGGTGACAAGACCCAGAGCAGCTACTGGACCCCTCCTGTGTCCTGGTGCAAGTGCTGCCTTCAGAGGGTAGGAAACTCCCCAGCTGCATCAAATACATCTAAGCAGCATTGCCATTTGCCTTGTTTAAATGAAGAGGAATGTATAAGGTGTTCCTACCCACAACAGTGGTGTGAACTGTGTATTACTTTCTTTAACCGGCACTCCCAGAGGTGTCTGGACCCTGTTAAGCCTCCTGCCAACACTTGTAGGTAATGCAGCCTCTGACTACATGTCAGTGCAACAAGGCACTGCAGAAGACTTCTTGGTGACTGCCAGTCCTCTGCCACTGTGTGATATTGTGCCATTACCTCATATATAAATTGCTCAATTTCCTTCTTTAAAACTTGCTAGGTTTAGTGTCTGCATCTCCTTTTGAAAGGCTACTACAGAACTGTCATGGTTAGACACCTTCTAATTTTCATCCTCCATTTATATTTAGCTGCAATTCTTCTTCCATGCGGTATGTTCTCCTGTCTATTGAATAAGCACAGAAAAGGTTCTTTTTTGCTAGAGTAAGCAAGCTGTCCTCTTCTCCTATAGTATTGTGTTTACATCCTCATGCTGCTTTTGCCATTTTCCTGTGTCAGTTCTTTTTTACTTTGATATAGAATAAAAAGATTGTATATGCCTTTATGAAGGAGTCTTGCCAGCACAGTACAGTGGCATTTATGCTTTTATTTCTATGGAGACATTTCACTGGACATACTCTATGGATGATGTTCTCTCCTTACATGGCTGTATCATAGTGGCTCATGGCCAGTGTGATGCCTAGAACTCAAGTCCATTGTCACATGCTTTTCTCCACTGAGGAACACCTTGTATGCAGTCAAATTCACAGGAGGCTTTGGGGCTCAGGTCTTGCCATTTGTACCATGTTTAATCCTATGTTGTTGCAATCTTCACTGCCGTCAGGTCTTTCCATTGTGCATCTGAGTTCTGTATCAATAATTGTCCTATGTTTGTCATTGGCAGATTTGATCAGCAGATTCTAGTTACTCCCACTAGCTTCCTTACTGCGTTGTCCATGGCTGGCTCAGTTACAGTTACTTGTTTACGCACCTTAAAGCTCCCTACTCCTTCTCAGCTTTTCTGGCCTTAATTAACATTACATGGCATTGCATCAAAAGTTTTTTGTTGAAATGAAAATTTGGTTGATAATGCTTTTTGCGGTCTAAAGAAAAATGGTTGCTTCGTTAAACAAAGTATGTTTTCAAAACTGGTGTGCCCTGTATTATATTTTTGCTGTTTTCCAATTGCCTCCATGTTAATTCTTTCCTTCATGTTTGCTCTGAAGCCTTTCAAGTTGTTGAAGACAATAATAAGCCTATGCAAGTCTACATCACATTTCCCTCCTTCCCCACACACCTTAACTGTGGGTACTGCGTTGGCTCTTCTACAGTCTGAAAGCATCAGCACTCATTTGATGAATGTCAGGTGCTGGTTCTCAGCATTTTCTCAGGGAGAATGCTGCCTGGAGCAAATTACCTCTTTACTTTGCTTTCAGCAGGTGATAACTCCTGTTTCCACACAACCATCACCTGCATTGCCCCTGCATCAGTACTGTCACTTACTGAAAGCTCTTTCTTTTGTTTTGTGCTGTTGTACCAAGACGATTTTTAATCTTGACCCTAGAGAAGCTCTTTCTCTTCTAGTTTTCTTTTTATTTGCATGTCTGAAAGGCTTGGCAAAAGTAATTAAAATAAATGAGCAGAGGTACAGTTTATCTGGACTCTTGGCAATTTTTACTCGGCATGTCTCAAAATCTGGGACATGATGGAAGTTTGTTTCCTGAGCACGCTTTCTGCCCTTTCCTGCACCCACACTCCTGGATGTTCTCTGTTGGCTCGTGGTTGCCTGTAGGAAATGGTTATTGCTCAGTTAGGTAACAGCTTTCCCTGGATCTTCTTCCGCTAAAAAGAGTTCTTGATGCTCTTGTGGTCTTCAGGCTGCAGTACTGCCCATGCTATTTGTGGTCAGTTAATGTCTCAAATATTGGTCACTTATATTCAGAGTTTCTCAGATAAACTGAAAACCCTGTTGCACTAATTCCTTCTGCCAGTAAATGTTGCCATGTTTGTGTTTTTCATTCTCTGACATTCAGTACAGTTGAACAGACCAGTGTCAAGCTTGGTCCAGTATGAAACGTTGTTCCATTTTAGGATTGCTTTCTAGCCACAGCTTTTCCAAGTGTTCAAAGACAAAGGTAGGGATGTCCTGCCTTGTGTGCTGTGAAGAATCTGGTTGCGTTTGCTTCATGAAATCTTGTCTCTTGACCAGCAGTTGTCTGTCACTTGTGAACAACCTGAGGTTGCACAGCTCACCCAAAGCACAGGACAAAAAAACCCAAAAAACAAACGAATCTTTCTTGTGGGGCTGTGTTCTTTTATCTTGCATAAAACTGGAGCTTATTTCCTGACAGATGATCCTTTACTTTGTTATGATTCTCAGGTTGCGAGTCCCATGGCTGGAAATATTGTTTTCCACTGTGCGCAAGTTGCAGCCTTTTTATACCCTTGGCAGACATGATTATCTAGGGTTGGAGTGTTAGCTATTAGCAGTGTGTCTTGCTTAGTCCTGTTTGAAACCAGCTTTTTTTTCAGGGAGTGCAGGAGAATGTATGAGCTGTAAGCTGGAACAAAGAGGATTCCAGTTATAGGTAAACCATTTTCCCCTTATCCAAAACCTTTTGTTTCCTCCAGGTACACTGCAAGTGTTTAAGCACTTCTCTGCTCTAATCAGTCCACTGAAGATTTTCAAAGAAACAAAACATTGCTCTGTAAATACAGTCCTAATATGAACATAAGAACATGGTTTGAATTCATGAATATGAATCATCGTATTTGCAGTCTGTGGTGTTTTCCATCATCATGCTGTGAGATCCCAGTTCACCTGCAATCATCTTGCAAGTGATGGTCCTTGTTTGACACCTGTTAGAAATTAAATACTTGTACATGAATGGGTGGAGCTGCAATGGGACCTCCCTGCTTAGGGGGCTAAGAAGTCTTTGTATTTGAGCATGAACAAAGCTCGCAAGTGTTTGTGCAAAGTTTCATGTTGATCAGTCATTTGTGCATTTCATACAGGTGCTTTTAATTTATAACATCATCATTATGACCACGTTCATGTAAGTGGTGACCTGTAGTAACAAGAGCTCTCCAGTAACTTATGTTTTTGTTGGGTAGGAAAAAATAAAAGTTGGTCTTTGAGACTGCCTTTTGAAAGAGGAGGTGCACTGAACAGGCTCTTCAGGTTCCAGTCCTAGGTGTTCAATGAAATTGCGTAGCCTGTCTGTGGCTGTATGACTCGTCCTGACGTGTTGGTCATTGGAAGTGCTTGAATGAGTTGCTGTATGCATTTGCCTGCATGCAGGTCTGTTATCCTTTCCTCAGAATATAATCTGAATACTTTTTCTGGTGTTCTCAGAAACTAATTTCATATTATTCTTTTCCCTTCCCTCATTTAAGGGTCAAGATGAGGCTGATCCATCAAAACCACCCTGGCTCAAAGGAGGGTAAGCGGTATTTTGAGACCTTGTTTCCCTGTGTTTGTAATTACAATGTACTAAGAGGTCTGCAGTTCAACCTAAGTAAAAGTGGCACTTTGGATGTTTTTAATGGCTGTTGTCGGGAATGATCAAGTGGCCATGCCTCATGTAGGGCCAGGCTGCTGCTATATTTCAGAGTCTTCCCTTAAACAGCTGGAGGTGGGCTGTGCAGCTCTTCAAGAGATCTGTGGTTAAGAACAAGGTTATAGTTGTAATGTATAATCTGTAACATGATGGCGGCAAGTGCTTATGGCAGCAGTATTAAATAATCCTTACTGAGCACCACAGGGTGGTCTGGATGAAATCCTTTTTTCCTGAATCAGTCACTGACGGCACCCGGGAAGGGAAAGAATAGCTCAGAAAGATGGCTGTGCCTTCCTCTTAGAAGAAAAAAGTAGCTTAGGGGAAGTCTTCTGTCTTTGCAGTGATTTCTGTGGTCATTGTAGTAGTCAAAATGGCAGTAACTCTGGAAATCATTGCAGTTTGTCATTTTTAAAGCAGTGATCATCATGCCTCTTTTACACAGGTGAGAGTGAGAGGCCGTGCATTCTCTCCACAACATGCTACTAGCAGCACATGAAGCAGACAAATTCTGATTGTGTGTAATTTCAGCATGACACTCTGCATAATAGGTGCCAGCATGGTAGCTTCCCTAGAATCCTCTCTGGGAAAAAAGACAATGACACATTTTACAAGCTGCTAGGTTATGTGCCTTGTACGTGATGAGGGCGATATGGTTTGGTGGTGGTGCGCTCATTAGGAGCTGATGTAGCAGCAGATTTGCCCTGAAATCTCAGCAAGAGGTTGGCTTGCTACATGCATAAGTTAATTCTCATACTACTGAAGGAAGCTTCCCTAATAAAACGCAAAGTTAAATCGGAGGCTTCATTATACGGCTTTCTACTTTTGGAGTCATTGTTCTGCAATGTTGGTATTCCCACAAAGCGTCCTCCACACCTGCAGATGCCTGGAGCTGCCTAGCAACCCCACGCTTTCCTAAGGAGCCCAGGACTTCAGTAAGCAGGCTGCTGGAGAACTGGCAATTAGCAGGAACAGAAGACAGTTATTTATTCTAACTATAAACAGCACCTTCTCCTGCTTTAACAAGGAGACAATGTACTGAGTTTATTGGTTCACGCACACAAAATGATTTCCCAGCCTGAAAGATGAATACACCTACAGTCCTGAAGTACTTAAAAATGTGTTTTGTCAATTCAAGGCAATGTTTGCCCTAGTCTGTAATTTTTTTCTTTTCTACGCGACATATAACAAAACAGTCTGGCTAATGTAGTTTTGACAAAAGTTTGGCTTATTCATTGTATCCCCACACAGAAGGGATTTCCAGAAAAGGCGTTGTGGGTGATGAACCTTTAATTCCACTGTTAGCCACATTGCGGCTTATTAGCCACAAAGTATATTAAAGCACTTATGTTTGGAGTTCCTGTTTCATACGAAGATTAAAGTAGTGGTGTCCTTTGAAGGAAGTAATCGTCTTCTGTCATTGCAAATCATCTTTGCTTGCTTAAATTCTCAAGATTTAATGGAAGCATCGATGTGATAAAACTTGTATTGGAAGATGAATACATGCTTCAAGCTATTTACACTTTCAGCATAATGCAACAGTAGCTCCCCATCTGTAAACACTGGCTTTGGAGAGATAGCTTCAAAAAAAGTACAATACGGTTGGTATTATGGATCAGTCTCTGGGTGTAATATCTCATATCTATATATTTTATTTATTAGTGCAAATCATCTTCTCATACAGAAATGCTATTCACTCCTCAATACAGCACTCCATAATAATGCTATAAATATTACATGCATTGCAGAGGAGAGTTACCCTATTGCGTATAAAGCTACAGCGTGCATATCCGAGGCACTGTTAGTACTTCTGTCTGTGCAAACACTGTAATTTTGTTAAGCAAAGTAGAGATTGTGCTTGAGTAAAGAGACTGAGGTAGCTGAAAGCACAACAAGCTGAATAATCTTGAAAATTAAGAATTGTTGCTGAAATTTTTTTTTTTTAAATACTAACAAGCTAAAAGAAGGTCATCTGAGTGTATAACTGTCTAGGTAGTGGGATACCTGTCTTCAAAGGTGAATACAAGCACCTTTTGAATAGTCTTGTTTTCTGTCAGTCTGGCTATCATAAACCTCAGTCTATCATAAATATTTTGCAATAAACCAGGTTGTAACTAGACATGTTTTTCAAGCACAATAACTTGTTTAGGCTCATCTTGAATTTATAAAACATGTAATTTTAATGTTTTTCTTTCATGGGAAATGTCAGACTATCACAGTTCCCTTTCAATTGAATTAGAAAAAAAAAAAAAATCATCATTGGAAATCGTGTAGAAAAGAAGTGTAAATTCCCAGCTGTGCCATTGACTTTCAGCAGGAGCACGGACTCTGGATTTTTGCTTGTGACCATTTTGTTGCATCTTTTCAGCTTACAGACGCTCCCTTTCTATTTTGCATATGCTTTCATAATTCAAGTGATTTGACACAAATCTTTGACCCAAAACTTACCAGTAAGCTGTATTGTGATTTAAGTAATGCTGGAATTCTTGGCATCGTCTGGGTAGACTTCTATGACACTTATTTTACCCCAAAACAGTATCACTAGTATTGGAAAGGGTTTGTAACATTAGGGCAGCAAGCAAAATTCCATGTTTGATCCCAGCAAGACTGTTCTTAGTTCTGGCAATATAAACACTTTATGCAGGTATTTCTTATTTCTTGATGTGGGTCAGATTTTTGTATAATAAGCCAGAAGGGATTATTGCAGTGTAACATGGGCAAAAAGTTTTTCTGGAATTCTTTGCTGGAAATGAGGGCAGCCTCTAGTAAAAACACCATGTAGCCTTACTGTAAGGATTTCCAGTATTGGAAAACTGTTCTCATTCTTGGCCAAAGATTCCAATAGTTTTAATTAACTGCTGTACATCTCCACTTTTCTCATGTCCGAATTTGTCTTCCATTCCCAGCTGTGAGGTCTAGCTATCACAGCTGACTGTGGGAGGTTGTGCTCATTGTGTAGGAGCACAGAGAGCCGTGCACGGTGCTGCGGTGCAAATGTGATTCATCCTGCATGCAGAGCCAACGCAGTTCGTGCAGTTACACGTGACTGCTCACCTTCCCACCAGGCTTGTTCAGCCAGCAGCAGCTGTCAACTCAGCTGTGGCTCGGACATGTCACCCTCCTACGCCCTGTCAAAAAAGTCAATTTTACCATTACAGTGTAATGGCATGTTCCTGTGTGTAATAGACTGTTTCCCTCTTTGACACAGCCTTGTGCTAGGCTCTGCCGTTACATCCTTGTCTGTCCTAGAGCATGGGCTGCTGTAACGTAGGTTTGGTCCTTGTTTGTTGTTTCCTGGATGTTTTTTTGACTTTTAGCTGTATTGAAAGGGGATTTGTGTATGTCTTGCTTGCCGAGGGGTGCAGGTTGCCTCTTGTCACTTACCAGCCTCCCAGTTTTCATAGCATGTGCAAATTTGTAGTGGCAACTTAGTTTCCTAGATTGTTTTAAAGGGTAGCTCCATGTGTGTCTGTTATTGCAGTGAGAACAGTTTGACCCATACTCCTCTCTCCTGTAGTTGTGGTGTCCTAAAGCATTTCAGCTGGGTGTGGTGTACCACATCAGCAAAATACACAGGTTAAAAATGCCAACCAACTGCAAAAAGGTGTGAGCCAGCATGATACGGAGTGAAAACGAATGGCTAAAGATAAGGTAGAAGGCTTCTTTATAGTCTCTGTAGACAAGAATAAGGCCTCGGGAACCATATTCTTAGTGTTAGCAAGGCATGAGAACAGTCTGGAGATGGGGAGGTTGAATGAGACACTGAGAGGGGCTGTGGGTTTTGACTGGTGTCTGAGTGTTCACTGCAGGGAGGGAGTCACATCGCAGGTCTGTTCTTCAGCTCAGGACAAATATGATAGGCGCGACAGCAGAGAAAGGTGTGCTCAGTTCCCAGCCTTAGCAAAAAGCATTATCTTAAGGCCCTACAGATGAATGCAGATGACTTGGAGCCTTTAAGCTGAGTTAACAGACCTTCTTCAAGCACAGGCTTAAAACTGTGCAGTGTTACCAGTGGGTGGCAGGATCCAGATATAATTATTCAGGCTGGTCTTGTTGTGAAGGAAGCAGGTTTACAGTGTTTTCTTTCTGCAGTCTCTGAGTATTGCTGGGGTAATGGCTCTTTTGCTCCATTGCCACTTCCACCAGCAAATGGCAGCTCTTGTGTCTAGAGGTTTGCATGGTTTGCAATGCTGAGCACCATGAATGGTCCCTTTTACAGAAATAAAAATGATCTCCTTTATCCTCAGATGTGAGGTTTTTGCTAATAATTATATAGACCTCGAAGGCCAGGATTTAGTATGTTCTAGCCTAGAATCAGATCACAGAATCACGGAATCACTAAGGTTGGAAAAGACCTGTAAGATCATCAAGTCCAACCATCAACCCAACACCACCATGCCCATTAAACCATGTCCCACAATGCCACGTCCACACGTTCCTTGAACACCTCCAGTGATGGTGACTCCACCACCTCCCTGGGCAGCTTATTCCAGTGTTTCACCACTGTCTCAGTAAAGAAATTTTTCCTAATATCCAGCCTAAACCTCCCCTGGCACAACTTGAGGCCGTCTCCTCTTGTCCTGTCACTAGTCACTTGGGAGAAGAGACCAACACCCACCTCTCTGCAACCCCCTTTCAGGTAGTTGTAGAGAGCAATGAGGTCTCCCCTCAGCCTCCTCTTCTCCAGACTGAACAACCCCAGTTCCCTCAGCCGCTCCTCATCAGACTTGTGCTCCAGACCCCTCACCAGCTTCGTCGCCCTTCTCTGGACACGCTCCAGCACCTCAATGTCCTTCTTGTAGTGAGGGGCCCAAAACTGAACACAGCATTCGAGGTGCGGCCTCACCAGTGCCGAGTACAGGGGCACGATCACCTCCCTACTCCTGCTGCCACACTGTTTCTGATGACGGGTAGCAGCGTCCTGCCCCTGGGCTTATCCACTTTGACATGTTCCCTCCCAACTACTGACACCGGGCATGAACATCTGGATTGTTGCATGTGAAAAAGAGAAACACTTAATTGTTTTTAGCATTAACTTTACACTTTAAGTGATTTTGCCCCTTCCAGTAAAGCATCCCCCACCTCATCCCCCCAACCCTAAATTAATTAAATGGAAAGAAAGGGGATGGAGAAAGACTGGAGACAGGATGTTTTCAAGTTTCCAAAGCCCTTTCCACCTTTATGCTCAATGCCAATAGTAAACTATAAACTGAGCTCCCCCTAAGGAGCAAAAGGTACTTATGAAAGCAGAGGCATGTGGCTCAGTTATCACAGACTAAGCTGCATGTGAATTACTGTCATGCAGCCTGGTTCTGCCATTGGGTAAGTATTTTTGCGAAATCTGTGCCCCACAGAAGCGATGGGGATAAGGCTGCCTTCACCCACCGTGCAACGGTGACTCTGAAGCACAGGGTGCTCTGCAAACATGAGCCCAGCCTGCTTGAGCTAGCTCAGGCCTCAGAACTGAGAATGGGAAAATGACCTTTTTTCAGTGTGTTAACAACTTTGGTTTATTATCAAATTGCATTTGCAGTGAACTGATTCTTCTTGTTCTCATTGACTGTGAGATTAGCAAGAAGACTGATGTTTTGAGGAAGGTTTTTGGTCATCTCTTTACTGCCTCTCACTGCTGGTGAGATTTTTAATCTTTTTTTTTTTTCTCCTGAATTTCCAGGCCTGCAGGTGGTCTCTATGGCATTGATAGTATGCCCGATCTACGCAAAAAAAAGCCAATTCCACTTGTCAGTGATCTGGTAAGACATCTTTCTTCTGCCATTAGTGCAAGTGGCTTTACTTTTTGGCATACAGTAACATCCATTTGTCACTTCAAGAAGTTGAAGGTTTCCTGTTTAGTTAAATTAATTCTTACAGTAAGGGGTTAGGAGTTGTGCTTGGAAAAATCTCAGTGAGAATGAGCTATGGTTTCATAGACAGTTTCATTCGTTTGGCAGAATTAAGATACTTTTCATGTTCTTTTTCCTTTTTATTCTACACAGAATATCTGAGTATTTTTAGGCCAGCATTATTTTTAAATGTTTTCCTAAATATCACATACTCTGGGGAAAGTTATAATGTCCACGTGAGGTTTGGCAACCTACCAGAAGGTTGGAATTTCAGAGGATAGATAAACCAGTATATGTGCTTGGATTTTTAAAGTAATTTGCAATATTGCCAGTAGGCTTCTGCACTGAGGAAACACAAGAACCAAGCAAGTAATGAGGACAAGTTTCATAAGCTTGTGTGATATGGTTAAATAAGGCTTCTGCGGGACAAATGGTTTTCTGATGACTGTGTTCAGTACACGTAGCAATTTCATGCTTGGGAGAAGTGCTGTAACAGCTGAAAGACTGAAGTTTCCATATACTGTAATTCTTGTGAAAAGATGCATGCAATTCTCTCTGCCACCTTATGCATGGGAAGCTTAATATATATCTTACTAACTGTTTGTATCTTAAATTTTCCCAATAATAGCATTAACTTGTGTTACTTCCTTTGTATGCTTTCATTCTCTTTCTCCACAGGCCATGGTAAGTGGAGCTAAAGACTATCCACCACGTCTTCACCAGAAACAAAAATTATTTTATCTTATTTTCCCTGCACTTTTTTGCTCTTTATTTTGAACCTGCAGTATTGTGGTGTATGTGTATCCAGCACTCTGTCCTGCTCCATCACTGATGGAATGAACTTTTTCAGTCTGTCTTCAAACAGGATAAATCAGAGCATAAATAGAGATTTCTGATAGGGTTTGATGATTTCAAAGCAGATGTTGCTAGCTTTAATTTTCACCTCTGCCTTCATCTAACTGGAGGGGCTTGCTGAACAAATCTTCTGTACATCAGTGTGAGGTGCTGCAGAGGCACTGCCCTGTGCTGTCCAAGGCTGCAGAACTTAGTGTTGGCATGATGTGAAGGAGGCAGTTTTGAGGGGAAAATGCTGTTCATTGTATTCAGTGATGGCCAATGAATGTGGTACACCAACACATTCAAACCTGTGCTCCCAACCCAGTCTGTTCTTTTTTTAACCTGTTTGTTTGTAACCCTTTCACTGTCATGTTTGAGGGTGTTGTGTATGATGTAAAACTGATGAAGTCATCTCTTTTTGCCTATGAATAAAGTTAGATAATAGAAGACTGAGTCCCACATAGTGACCTTAGGCAATAGCAGAATTACCACTGCTACCAGAACGTAGAAGTGGAGATGTGAACTCAGGTTTCGTTGACAGTTCTTACCAGAGAAACAAACAAAAAAAAATATTACCAGCGTGAGACTGGTTGTGGGCAGATGGAAACAAGTAGCAGACCTTTCACAGTATGCATGTGAATCTCTTGAGATGTGAGCTATCATTTAAGAAACCAACTTGAATGTAAAAGACTACTGGTTTGGTGTCTGGGATGACAGAGTCCCCTTGGTCACATCTCTGGGCATGTAGTGCCAGTGCATTTCTGAATATTGGTGGTGAGTAACAAACTTTCTTTCTTCTTAGTCACTGGTTCAGTCCCGGAAAGCCGGAATTACCTCAGCAATGGCCACTAGAACATCTCTCAAAGATGAAGAGCTGGTAAGTGGGAGGGTTGCTTGGCTCCTGCTAACTTTTAGTTAGCAAATTAAGGGAATTTGGCTCTCTGGGATGCAGAGCCAGCTGCACAGATCTCTAAAAATATAGATGCAAAGCTTCTTGCATCATTTGTTTAAAGAAACCAAACATGTAAAAAATAACATTTAATGTGTCAGTATGTATGATCCTGAAAAATGTAATCTTACCATTTCCCTCTGTGCTATCTACCATGGGGAACGGCATGTGAAACTTGATTTATGCAAGATATCCCTCATCCACAAACCTTCATTATTTTCTTCCATCTCCTCCACTTTTTTAAATGCCTGGAGAAACATTTTTGGAAGGGTGTCCTCTGCTGCTGCTTGTAAAAGTTTGATCAATGTGTAGATTTATTGAACTGCTCATGCCTTTTCCCTTAAAACTCATGTGTTAACCAGCAAAAATTAGGTTTAGTTACCTTCCTGGATGTTGGTTTATGTGTGCTCTTGCCTTTCAGAAATCTCATGTCTATAAGAAGACCTTGCAAGCCTTAATTTACCCCATCTCTTGTACAACCCCACACAACTTCGAAGTGTGGACAGCCACAACTCCTACCTACTGCTACGAATGTGAGGGGCTGCTGTGGGGTATTGCACGGCAGGGAATGCGCTGCGGTGAATGTGGAGTCAAGTGCCATGAGAAGTGCCAAGACTTGCTCAATGCTGACTGCTTACAGAGTGAGTAGTGGCCAGTGGAGTGTGGCTGTTCCAAAAGTGTTGCCAGAGCTTTCCTAAACATGTAGGTGATACCTCAGTGATCAGTGAAGCTGCATTCATTAAAATGACTGCATATTTTCTGAAAAGGTGCCATTGGGCTAAATCCGCCCCCATCGACCTGTGGACACAGACAGCTCCACTGACATAGAACAACTTCTTTGCTACATTGTGCTTGATGTGCTTTAAAAGAAGGTTTCATTCTTGACCCTTTCACATCTATTTGGTTTTAAGCCATGCAATGTTTAATCTCTCTCAGTGTCAGCTCAGGTGGTGCATTTGCTAACATATCCTGCATGGAAGAGAGGCAGTGGGCTGGGTGAACAGGGTACTAGGCTGGGTATTCCAACTTCTATTCTGTTCCTCCTGCCCTGGTATCCCAGTCAGGTTGCTTGTTTTAACCATCAGCCTGTTTTACCATTTTAAGCTCTTCAGAGCAGTACTGTGTTCCTGCTTAGGGGATAGAGTCCATGGACTTAGCTCGGGTTGTCTGCACCAAGTGCAGATTGGCAAGGTATTTTGTCTTTTTAACAGTAGGGTCTCATGGCTGAATTGCTTTAGAGACCTGGGGCTGGGCCAGCACAGATCATGGGTCAGACAGGAAGGTGGTGTTTGAGTGTATGGCCAGTATTTCATCTTCCTACTAGCCTTTCTGTTTATTTTGTTGGATTTTTTCTGCAGTGTTCAAAAACTAAGCCCTCTCTTCAAAGAAGAGCTCTTCAAAGAGCTGTGACTTTGCAGAATATATGAGACCTTACACAAACAATGGAGAAGTTTAAAAGGAATTTGATTAAAGGGGGAAAAAAAAAAAAAGAGAGGAAAAAAAGTATTAATTTAGGCATCTGGCTTGGTCAGATTATTTTTATTTGCTTGTAAAACAGTTTCTTGACTTGGTCTCAAATTTATGTTCCTGCTTGAGAGCAAAATATCTTAGTCTAAATGGAATAGAAATTTATGCCGTATGTGTTAAATCTTGAGTAGGAAGGTGGGGCTGTTTCTGTTCACTCTCAGTTTTCTTGGTGTTCCAGCTTGATGGACTAAGTCTAAGGAATCAGAAAAGTTTGCAAAGTATAAACAGGCTTATTGCAAATCCATGTCAGCAATTATAGGGATATAAAGAGTCAAATCTTGTATCTGCCTCAGGCTGTAGTTGTTTGGGAAAGCCAGACTGGATGATCCAGCAAGGGATACCAGTGAATCATGGGTCATTTGTTTTTAATACGGCTTACCTTGAGACCCCAAATGGATGTTGTTTACGTTTACATTTTTGATGCATGCAGTTTTAAATAACTCATAGTTAGGATTAAGGCTATTTGCAATGGCTTATTTATCAGACACAGCTAATACTGGTGAAACATCTCTGTTCCTCCTCAGTTGCTTAGCGTTTCTAGATTTGTCTTTTAGGGTTGCAAGTTGATCTTTACAGTTTATAGCATTCGAACAATTGCATCATTGACACCTTGGCTTTGTTGCAACCGTTTTGTGACTAAGCAAAGGGCTGCTGTGTTGGAGTTGGTTCAGGAGAATGTAGTTAAACCACAACTCAGTTTTCTGTCAAAACCTGATGTAGAGGATCAGTTAGATTCAGGATAACTTTATTTGTTTCTGGAGTTCACCAGAACCCTCTGCTGCTATGCACATCCAGGCTTGATTCAGATGCATGTCCAAGATGCTATAATGTTGCAATGGAGTTGTGATATCTCAGTATACGGAAAATGCTACGGAGAGCAGAGGAAATTTAGGTTTGCACCAGCAGCAGCAAGGAAACATGCACAAAGCTGTTGTACAGAGGAGAGGTCATGAAGTTGAAAACAATAGAAGAAAAACTAAATTTAGGAAATAGCAAATGACTAGGAGGAAATATATTCCTGCAGAGGACAGCTGTGGCTATCTATGTTCCAGAAGGGAGACTTCAGACTGGGGTGGGTTCTGGAGAGAGTTCGATGGTAAAGGGGGAAACTATGAGAATGCCTTGAGAGAGGATGGTATGATTTTGTTAATCTTTCAAAAGAGAGGCTTGGCAGTGTGGGACAGGATAAGGACAGGAACGATGCTGTTTCAAAAAAGTAAAAATAGCCGTACCAGGCCTGTCCCAATAGAATATTTCTAAAGGGATGTTGTGGAGCCCAAGGCGGAGGTGTAAGACATACGCGTGTAGAGCTCCTGTGACTCTGGTTTACTTTTGCAGCTATCCATGGCTTAAAGCCTTTCTGAGCAGTAGATGCTATGTTTAATAGCTGGCAGTGATGGCTCTGTGAATTGGTTTAATCCTTGTTTGAAACTGTTTATGCCTGAACTATGTTGGGGAAGAGAGAGATAAACAGCAGGGAGGAAGATGGTCTGTTTAAGCTTACTGTTTACAAAAGAAAGAATGGAATAAATTTGCTGTAAGAAAATTAAAGGTGGAAGTAGAAGACAACTTCAGTGATGAGAACAGGGAGTCTCGGGAACAGCCTCTGAAGAATAACCATGGGGGCAGGTTTGCTAATCTCTGGTTGGAACTAAATAAGTTTATGCAATGGGCTGTGGGATGTGATGATGGCAATAGTCTGCACTTTTCTATGGAATAGAAGCAACAACTGGAAACGACTCTACTTTTCATATATGGCAAAGCATTAGATAAGAACTTGTTATTTTTTTCAGGGATTGCAGATATTTGCTTTGCACATTTCCTTTCAAAATGTAAACACAAGATACTTCAGCATGCGGAGTTAAAGGAACAGAGAGGAAACAACTGAGAGTACATTGGGCTTAAAACTTGTGAATCATGTAGAAAGGTAAAACCCAACCAAACAGAAACTTTACTTACTGAGTTATTTGAAAGCTGCCTAGCATCAGAACAGGGAAGATACAGAGACTGTGAGCTGGGGATTCTGATTCACCCAGTGTGAGTGTGGTAGGCATCATTATCTGGGGTAGAGATGTAAAGGAAACTGAAGCTGGTAACTGCATAATTAAAAGACAGAGGAGGCAGAGGAAAGATAGTGCTGGGAGATTAAGAATATGCTGAGGCCAATATGTGGATGTGCTGCTGGAGTGGGAAGACAAATGTTATCGATACTAGAAATCTATTAAAAGGCTTTTTCATGTAACTGTGTTCTTTGCTTTGGCATGTTCATGCTTAAAATCCTTCTAACTGGAACCCACCAGGCAAGAAGAAAATGGAAAAATTAAATTAATTTTTATGTATGTTTGAAGAACATAGGCTGTGCTTGAGGAATGAGGAATGGGGTTTCTGGGGGACAAGCACCAGTTTAGTGTTCCAATAAATTCAAGACTGAACTTTCTTGTATACTGAACTTAGGAGGGGTTTCTTCCTAACAGAAGCTTTATTGTTGCTGTTAGTAAAAAAAAAAACAAACACCAAACCCATTCTCAGGACAGATCTTCACTTAGGTCTATTTAAGGCTTCCAGAAAATGTTACATTGGAGTAAAATGAATTTTCAGGCCGGTAACAAATACAATTCTATTGATTATACCTGGATGCCTCAGGTTATATCTTCACTTCAGTCTGTGTCAGTCTTCCAGAAAATGTTGCATTGGAGTAAAATGAATTTTCAGGCTGGTCACAAATACAGTTCCATTGTCTATGCCTTGCAATTTTTAGTAGACACCTGGGGTTTTATTCCTTAGAACCAGAATGTGCTGTTTATCTACCTTCTATCCTTCAGTGTCTTTCTGCTGGAAATAAAAGGATCTCTTTCCCCAAGTCTGTTAGAATTAAGTTTGGTTATTTCTGCTGAGGGTGTTTTTCTTACCCTCTATATTTTTAAGAAACTGAGTATCTGATACAGTCAACAGATGTGTGGGACTGCAGTGATGAAATACTCAAATTCAGCAACACTTTGTTGCAATTTGAAACAAAATCCATTTGCAGGCTGGTTCAGCAGGACTGTTCCATGAATTGGCAATGTCTGAAGTGCAGTAAACTGGAATCAGCTGTGGCATGTGTACTGCAGCCATCTGGTTTATGGCTCTGTTGGCACCAGGTTGTTTCTTTGAGAGGATGTTTCTCTGTTGCAGGTACTTTGAAGATATTATTCTGATGACGGGGCACTTACCTTTTTGTCAGATGCTCATAAATACTTGCTTAAGGGAAGATGCTTTCTTTTTAGCCTTCTGCTGTTCTTGGAAATACTTGAAATCTCTGCTGCATGGGTACATTTCCTTTCTTACTTGGCTGAAAATGGATGGAGGGATGTTCTTTAAAATCCCTGTAGCATGCAAACCTTTTGGAAAAAGAGAGCTTTTATCTCTTGCCCTGAGCACTGGTGTAGTACTAACGAAAATACAATAGGTTGGGCAATGTCTGTATCAAAGGCAGAGAAAAGCTGAGAATGGGGCCATGGTAATCTGCTTCTGCAAGTGTGTCTTGGTTTTTTTTTTTTGGTAGTGATGCTAATCTAGTCCTCTGTAGATTACAGTTAAACGTGAGAAAATAAATGGCCCTGGGATATCAGAATCTTGAAAATGAGGAAATGAGATCTCAAGCTTCAAACTACTGTTGAACATGAAATCTGTGTTGTAAGTGTGATTAGTCATATGTCCTTATTAGTGCTTCTTTGTGGAGTGCTGGAGCAACAAACCTTGGAGAACTTCACATGAGCTGTCAGGGCTGTGTTATTGAATGCCCTGCTTTTGGTACTATTTTGGCTCCTGAGGTCTTGGTTCACCTCTGAACTTGTTCAGTGCTTTTTGACTCAGGAATGGAAGGTGGGTATGTTTGTTGGGTTTTGGATGAGAAACTTGTGTGTGTTGCACTATAAATTCAGAGACTGCAGTCCAGAGACCAGCTCAGTGAATGGACTGTTAGTGACACCAAGTAAATCACCCTTGTGATAATCATCTTGGCTTCTGGGTTGAATGATGATAAGACACTGTAGTGATGAACACTTGTTTGCTCCCAGAATCCTATGTAGGAAAATATTTGCACAGAAGGAGGAAGGATACCTTTATTTGAAATTTGAGTATCTATTTTAAGCTTCAGGAATACATAATTTCTAAGCATTATCCGCCTACTGAACAGCTGTCTTCTATCCTGCCAGTCTTGCTTTCTTGACTTTTTCCTGTTAAAGCATAGGGTAACAGCGCTAGCGGTTTACTAATAGCTATATCAATACAATTCCCAATATAGACATATTTGCTTTCTGTTTCCAGTCATAAATTGACTCATAATTCAGTCCTAGAGAGGAAGAGAGGAGGACAGCCCAGTACCATTTGTATGGTACTGTACACAGTACTTGTATATTACTGTGCCTTTCTGTTGCCATTTAAAGGACTACTTGAAAAACTGATCCACTGGCCAAAACCTTCTTTATGCAGCTGAATAAATATGATCCAAGCCCTACAGCAGGAAAAGCACCTTCTGCCATCCAGTATAGTGACATGCTTTGGGTTTATATCAGATACGTTATAGGTAATTAGTCCCCCAATAGTGTTTTTTTTTTTTTTTTTTGAAACTCTGGTGGTTTTATACCAACAAGCAAGTGTAAAAAATTAAGAAAGGGTGTGTTGTTGAGACAGAGAGTTGGTTCTTTATTAGTCCATATTGTTAAATACGGTGTGTGGCTGATTCTGGCTTTTGTGCTGAAGTTCGGGTGCAACCTCTGCAGAGAGAGAGAAACCTTTCACAGGGAAGGAATAATGGAACCTTCTTACCTGGGTAAATTATCTGGACAGAGTCGAGGAGCAGCATGGATGGAGATGGGGGATTCCCTCTGAAAGTCAGGAAGCAGAGCCAAGCCTTAGAGATGACTAAAGAGAGGGCTCTCTAGGGGTCTATGTGACATGGCTTGCACATCCTGCAACCCAGGATGCCCCAGACTGCCCCAAGCCTTGCAGAGGCACTGAATGCACTATTCAAGGTCTCTGGAGGTGGTGGTGATGCTAAACATGTTTTTAACTAGAATTCTTCCATTTGTCCAAGTTTGTGTTGTAAAGCATCATTTGATGCTCCTGGAGTGCTTGCATTAAGGCAATGATGCAGACCGTGCCACCCCAGAACTGTGATAACTCTTGTCCCATCTCAGTGCTGAACAGTGAAACATTTATATTTGCAAGCTGCCTGGCTGGTAATTTATTTAGAAAATAGTTCTGAAATAGAGCACTCTGCTCATGCACAATATGAACTCTTAATGTTTTAATTTGGTTCTTAATTTCCTTAAAGTCAGAAAGGGCAGGGCAGGGTTGGTTTCTTTGGATCACTACAGATTTCAGAATTCCACCTAGGAAAGGCAAATTGTTCAGTTTGGTCTTTCCTGATTTCCCAGTAATTTTCTTGTAGCTCTGCATATGCTGCATAGAGTCCACCTTCATCCCCAGAAGACCTAGTTCTGTTAAAGCTGAATAGCACTTCTTATCTGAAGTTCAAAGTATAGCCCCTGGTATCATTTCGGTTTCATATTCCTTTAATAAATGTTGAGTCTACAGATGGATGATTGCCTGATACAAGACATCACTTTGGGTGGTGCTAGTTCTTCATCACCGGTGAGTAGAGAGAGCAGGGACCGTGTAATTAATTCCAGTATTTTGATTTCATTTCATCTTAAGCCAACAATAGGAAACTCTGGAGCAGATACATTTTATTGTACTAAATGAAATACTGAACATCAAGCCTCTAGCAAGTGAAATGAAAAAATAATTATCGGGTAATGTGAAGTTATGGCTTGTTTTATACCCAGGTCTTTAATAGCATGCCTTGGTATGCAGTGTCCTTAATGAACTCCTGAAACTTCAGTGGTCACAGTCTGTTCCAAACTGTGTTTTTATTCTTTTTGGTTTGGATGGTGAAAGTTATAATTGAGTTTTGTTTCTTTATTGAAGTGAATTTAGTAATGGTGAAGGGTGTTAGATGGAAGGCCCTAGAAATGGGTGTCTTCAGGCAGTGTTAGTCACTGGGCACCCTGTCAAGCTTGCTAACAAGGTTGCCTGTTATGTTGTATGGCTGGGGGTCCTTTATGTGTGTGTGTGTGTGTGTTCATAGAAATTTGTTAATATTTGGTCACTACCTGCTGAAACTGTTTTATATGCAAAACTGTAATGCCCTGTGTTAAAAAAACTGTAAATGCCCTGTGCTCCAGATATCATATTTACCCAATTCTTCCAGAAGAAGACAGTTTTATTTATCTTTGTGATTGATGGCTCCCTTTGCACACACTTGCACCTGCTTTAATACATATTTTTAAGGTAATTTAATATTTGGTGAATACCTGGATGAAGTTCATTTTTCTAGGACAAAGCTTACTTTAATTAAACTATCCCAGAGAAGAAAAACAAGCAGAAGCGTATTAAACTACACAGAAATATTATGATTGAATGTGTTCACAGGATTTTTGTACTGGTTTAACTTAATCTGATTTAAGATCATAACTTGAAATTGCTGCAGACTGCATGTAGAGAGACACTGCAGTCTTGGGTTCCTGCTTTTCATTTCACACCCTGGTTTGTCTGCCCTGTTAGCTCATGTCAGTGCTTTCATTAATACGTGCCTCACATCTGACACAATAGTCAGTGGCTGAATTTTGACAGCAAACATGACTGTCAAAATTGAGTAGGGAGTAGTTGGTTGTGGGGGTATTCTTATATTTGTATGAACTTTTACATTTTGTAAGAGGTATGCAAGTGACTAGAGGCCTCTCTTTTCCCAGACACAGTTAAATACCTATGCGGTACAGACCCTATGCCTGACTCCTGTGTTTCCAACTGCCAGATACTGTACTAGTGACCCCTGCTTATGATGGCCCAAGTTTTTAATGATTGAATTCGCTACCTTATAGGTATTTGTTACAGTTACTCTACAAACTGATAAAATAGAGTGGGATCCAGAGAGGCACTTTGGATGCTTCCAGCTTGATGCCTGATCCAGACAGGGTGGTTCTTGGCAGAAGAATGGTACATAGATTATGCAGTGACTCTGTGCTGAATGGGGAGTCCTGTGGCACACATCAGCAAGAAAAATTGACCATGTCAGCCCATCTGAACTTCTGCTTTTCCATGGTGCAGAGGTGCAGCACTGAGACAAGCTCATAGATACTGTTTGTAATGCAGGTTCTATGTTCCTCTTCTTAGCACTTGCCCAAGCAGGGATTTATTTAATCAAAGCAAGGTGATGAGAGGAGGGAGCACGATGATACCTGCTGTTACGAGTAAGAACGTAATTTCTGTGACTTCCTCAGCTGCAGGGGTATTGAACTCAAGCCTGTTGTCAGGAGAGCAACCTGGTCCCAGATTATAGAGTCTGGGTGCCCCCCTTCCATTATACCCTCCCAGCTCCAAGTGGTCCGGAATGTCTTGTGTATGTTGAAGTGAGAAGGGTCTGACTGTAAAAGTCAGCAGCAAGAGCCATCATGTGGAGGGTAACTAGTGGTTTTGATCCTGCTCTCCAGATTCAGTGAAACATGACTTTGTCTGTTTCTGATGAGCATTGTGTACTTTCTGGTGCACAGGAGCAGCAGAGAAGAGCTCGAAGCATGGAGCTGAAGACCGAACCCAGAATTTCATCATGGCCATGAAGGATCGCATGAAAATCCGGGAGCGGAACAAACCAGAGATCTTTGACTTGATCAGAGATGTGTTCTGTGAGAGCAAATTGACACATGCTCAGCAGATGAAGACAGTGAAGCAGAGCGTCCTTGATGGCACCTCAAAATGGTCAGCAAAGATCACAATCACGGGTGAGTGAGGGAGGTATGGGTTCTCTTGGCCTTGCTTGGGAGCCTAAGGTAAGAGAGTTGGTGTGAAGCTAGAGAGAATGGAGAAGAAGGACTTCTCTGTCCTGTGTCTCTTTCTGCTCAGTGAACAGGTAGCAGGGGGAGATACTCCTACCGCAGGCACTGTAGTGCACCACGAGCTGAGGCTTGTAAGAAAAACTCTCATGAGCATTCCTGTTTCTCTGGCCATTCTGAGCTGCTGCTTCATGTTTTGTGCAGACACATTGTCTTATTGCATGGTGGTGGTAACCCTTCTTTTTTCCTTCCAGTGGTATGTGCTCAGGGTCTGCAAGCCAAAGACAAGACTGGGTCCAGCGATCCGTACGTAACCGTTCAAGTGGGTAAAACAAAGAAGAGGACAAAAACGATTTTTGGGAATCTGAACCCTGTTTGGGAAGAGAAGTTTTACTTGTAAGTGCTCTTACAAGAACTCTTAGACCCATTTTGCCTGTTTGTACGATCTGTGCTTTGACAGCTACGTCTTCTCTGTCAGTATGCATTTCCACACCACTTATAATGCATGATGGTTTCATTTCTGCTTAGTGTTGTGTGTGTGCGTCTGGCCGGTTGATGTCATTAACAATGTACGTAGTGCACTCCTGTCTGTTTCATCTGTCTTATTTCTGTATACATAAATTGTCGGCTCTGTGAACACTTTTATATTGATGTTTCTAGGGAAAGTTAAAGAGAAAGGGAAATCTTTAACTCAGTGACTTTTGTTTCTGGTTAATAGACGTACTTTAAAAATTCTTTGTAATATAAAAGAGTAAAGGTTGTATAAAAGACTAAGCAAACTTCCTGTGACCTATTGCTGTGACCCACTACTGGTGTTTGACCAAAAAAGGTTAAAGGTAGTTAGATGTCTGTGACACTAGCAGTCTCCTCTTTTAATTCTGGAAAATCAATGTAACAATAACTGGAAGGATTATCTGCTTTCAAGATGAGCAATGTAGCCATGTCTGAATTGAAAACAAAGGCTGGAGGCACAATTCTTTAAATATCAACTACTCTCAGAAAGCTGAAGAATGTATTTTTCCATCCTGCTTTTATTGAATAAGTAAACAGTACCCTCAATTTATCATTGAACATGTTATAAAATAAAAAGGAGACATGAAATCCAGCAAGCGTTTTCTGAAGATTCTGGATGGTCTTGTTCAACCTCAAGCATCTTTATTTCCTTTGATGTGTAAGTTCTTCCCTTGTCCCTTCTCTCCCTTCCCTTTTTTTCCTTCCCTTTTTCTAAACAATTTTGTGGGCAGTGCTATCTGCAAACTGGAATTTGGTTGTGTTTTAAAATCAGGCTTGTATCAGCCCAGCTTTGTCTTTACAATGCACGGTACAAACAAAATTATTTGTAAAGTAGTTTTGAGCTACTCATTAACGTCAGAAGAATCTTGGCACTATTTTGAGCGAGTAAGCCCTTGGCTTTATTTCTTAGTTTAATCCAAGGTAACATTACTGCTTGGTAAGTAGTAAGTATGCTTAGGTGCCATTTGGGTAACTCTAGTCACAATAGCAGTAAGTCCCTGTGGGAGCCTTAAGGACCTTGATTTACCATGCCAAGTAGTTACCATGGTATTTGCAGTGTGTTCCCTTCTAATTTTAGGAGTTTCAACAGCTACTGTGTTTAAAGATAGATAGCGCAGCGTGATAAATGTCACAATTTTAATGGTGCCACTGTTTCAATTTTATCGCCATGTCTGTGATTCAGCAGATAATATGCTGTTGGGCATTAAAGTTGGTGCTACTTTTTATCTTGCCTATGTCTAGGTGGTTGTTTTAATTGGTTTGGAATAGCAGAAGGAAATGAAGGAAATAAGCACAGTGTCCAGATTGATGGCAGAAGAGCATTCAGTACTGGAATCAACTTGTCATTTCATTAGTAGATGTCAAAGCTCACCTTATGCTGGATGAGGAGAGCATAATTTAGAAATGTATGCAGCTCTGGTCTTTTACATGCCCATCTTCCTTTTTTGCATGTATGGATCTTTTTTCAGCTTACAACTCTTAAAATTTATGAAATTTTCTACCCCATAATCAAATGGAAATTTAAATCAACATATGCAGGCTAAAAATACCCATTACATACCAAGGTTTTTTAGAAGGGATTGTCAGGACAATCAAGAGATTGTCAAATTTAAAGGGGGGGAGGAGGGTGTTTGTTTCTTAGAATGAAGTTAATTTGTTACAGTGGTAGAAAGGTGTGCTGGTAGTTATTGAAAGCCTAGCTTGCAGTAGGCATATGAAAAGTTTGGCATTCAAAACGCTTGAACATTTCAATGGGCACAAGATATGTGAGTAGAGAGAGGTCAGGTCAGTAACTAACGTGTGGGTTAGCAATTGCTGTTCCTTTTCTCTTTGGCTTGTTGAACAGACTTGTTTGTAGCTGGCATTTGTTAGGTGCCCAGTGTCTTTAATACAATCACAATTCCAGTGTCCTTTCAAAGGTTGGATATAGAGCCAGAAATCTGTATGCATCAGTCATTATAATTACAGTGTTGTTATTGTAGTCCATGGCATGAATTGAGGCAGACTATGTGCAGCTGAGTGATAAAATTCTTTCTACAGACTCAGTAAAGTTTATTAAAAGCAGCTTAAATGAGTTTTAAAACTTTTAAGACTGCAATAACCTTTTTGAAATAGTTTTTCTGTGATTATTTATAGTGATGGATGGAAAAGTATATTAACTTAAATACCTCTCCTTAAATATGACTTTGTTCCTTTTCTATATATTTTCAGAAAAAAATGTGGTAGGCTTGACCTAATTTGGAAGTCCAGATTTAGAACCATATTTTAGAAAAGATAATGTTGAAAACACTTCAGGTCTCAATTATAAGCGCTATTTAGGTCACTACTAGCCTGTGTCACTATAGGTGTCTGCTTAGCTTAATGACCAGTTCTTGGAGCATGTTCATGTTGTCTTGAGCAAATGATTACAGATCATATTCCTTTCTGAAAATTATCTTTTTGTATATTTACATCTTTAGCTTTAGGAAACGTGTTGTTATAGAGAGACTTTTCTACCTTTTGGTGGAGTTTGAAGACCTATGAAAATATAAAGAGTTGATCTTTCTGCTCAATTCAAAGTTTTGGAGGCTTGATGCAAAGACTCTGCATATATAGTGCTTGGCAGGAAGAAACTTGATGGGGGACACCAGCCATTGCTGCAATACAGAAATGTTCTGTGAGCAAGGAAGCCTGCTTCCCTTGCTTTACATTCCTTTCCCTTTCTGCAATAATCCCAGATCTCTTTCGTATAGCTATGATGAGCAGGCTTATAGGTAGCCTCCTTGCTTTGCCCTGTACATTTCTCCTCTGTGCCTTCAGTTCTCTTACCTTGCCCTTGACTCCGACTGGACAGAAGGCAGCATGTGTCTTACCTCCAGTTGGTTCTGAGTTGTCTGGATTGGTTTGTACATGAGAGCCAGGTGGCTGCAGACTTTCCAGGGACAGCAGCTGGTATAGGTTTCTCTTCTCTATCTAGCTGCAATTTTTTCACAAAACTTGTTGGAACATAGGAGCTTTCATAACCAGTTTGTGTAACTCATTTCCTCAGGAAACAGCCCAGTAGTATTAGAGGGAAGATATTTTTGCACTATTCAATGCAATTAGAACAGGACATAATTCCCCATTTAGGCATGTTTTAAACTGACAGTAAAAAATATAGGCTTCCTAGAATCTTTTTCGTAAAGGCTGAAGCTGAGCATCCACTTGAATGGGTTACAATGGCAGATAGCGTTTAGGAGAATGAATTTATGACTGCAGGGCAGAGTTTCGATTTTACAGGGAGAGCCCTGGGCTCGGCTGGAGGCTGCTAGTCCATACCTTTTTTTCAGGAAGCGCCCCGGCCTTCAATGACCATGAGCACTAGAAGCGACCGGATTCAAAACAGGACTTTGCTGCTTTTCTTGGCCTGGGCACAAAATGACATGTTCATTTTACAGTAATATCCCCTTGAAGTTGTATTGTCTGAGTACAGCTGTGTCTGAAGCTTTGAATGGTGGGTGTGAAATCATTGCCTGGACATCAGATGACACTGAACAGTTTGCAAGATGCACGTTAATTCTCTCTCGCTGCAGAAGAGTAACTGAGTTCAAATAAATGCAGTGCCTCCTGCTAGCAGGCCATCAATATGTCACTAGGGCATGCAGATTCCCACATGATGTACATTCCTGTTAATCCTTTGGGAATTGTGCTGTTGCATAGCTAACCACGGGGTTGTCACCCAAAAACTTCCATTCGGTTCCTCAATTTTCCTTTCAGCTGCTGAGCCTGTTACCAAGCTCAGCATCTTTCAGTTATCTCTGTGGTTATATGTGACTGTTCCAGAACTGTTTTTTAGACTTCCCTTTCTGGGATCACTGTGTTTATCAATGTCACTGTAACTCTGCAACCTTAGCTTTCCTTCACTTCATGGCAGGGGCCATTCAGTTTGTCTTGCTTTCTTTATTCTCCAGGTACTGCAGATACCAAAACTGGCACTCTGATAAAATGCCGCTTGTGTCTCTGCTCAGTTACCAATGTGAAACTTAAATCTGAGTGCAGAATTGATGCCTTGTGGCAAGCGCCTCAGTTGGGAAGCTGAGTTAATGTAGCTAAGGATGTAACGCTCAGAATCACTTTATCTGTTCTTTGTAGTTAGGAGAGCTGCACCATTAATTTGTCAGTTGGTGTTGTAGCATTGGGTAACAGCAAAATGATTGTACTTGTTCCCCTAAGAAAAGAGCTTCATGCTAGTAAGAACAAAAACCTCATTTCTTTGTTCTTGGACATCAACAGCTGGATCTCAGGGCATATTACTGTGCTGTCGTGCTTAACTTCTAAGCTGCTAAGGATTTTAGCTTCATTCTCTTACCAGTCTGATTTTGCCTTCAGTGTCTTCTGTACTGCTCGTTTTTTCTCCCTAACAGAGGAGACTTGGCATTGTTTAAAAATTAACCTGCCCTGAGAAGTTTTCTGCCTTCCATTCCCATTGAGATTCGCCTCAACAGAGCTGCGTGTTGGACCCTGCCATATCAAGACACTTCATTTGAACCACATCCAAATCTTCCTGCTTTTTCAGCCAGACCGTTTCCCATAGACAACTTTTTCTCTGCTCCCTCTGTGTATGTTGTTATAACTCTTTACTGGGCTTTCTCATACTGGTTGCTACAACTACTCCTTCCTTTCTGATTTTCCAGAAAATCACTTAGCTTTTTTTGAAGCTTTGCTCCTCAAAAGCAAAACTTTCATCACAAAATGATCCTAGGTCCTAAAGTCTTGCTGATCTGTTCTCTTCTGTGCATTTTCCCACCTCCTGCACTCTCATCCATCATTTCTACAAGCAGCTCTGCTCTTTCTTTCTCTACCATTGGATGAAATGGTAATGACCCCTGCACTGGACTGTGAAACTTCACAGACCTTTCTTGAGAGCTGCATCTGCTGTGATTCGGAAGGAAAGCTGCTCACAGAGTATGGCCATATAGATATTCACTAGACTCTGAACCATAAATAATTTTTAATATAAAACCACAACCAAACTACCTAATTCCGGGTTTGATTGACCTACTTTTAAATCTGCAAAATATTGTTGCTGCCTCTGCTCCCTCACTTCCCTTGTTCATTTTTGCTCCATTTCCTTGTTGCTTTTTGTTTTTATTAGCCTGTCAGCTCTGCAAGGCAGGGGCTGTCTTCCTCTCTGAGAGCTGCCAAGCACAGTGGAGTCCTGGCTGCATTTGGGGCCCCTGGACTCTCCTGTTCTTCAGGCAGAAAACAGGAGAAAACAACATAATTTAAGGAAACACGTTCATGTGAAATGGGCATGTGAAGTGATAGGGTCATGTTGGCATCCCGCCTCTCTAATCTGCACAGTGCATTTTAGAGACGCGCAGTCTAGGTCTCACTGCAGCATTAGTGGAATGAAACTGAGGGCTTGGTGTGTCTTGCAGAGTTAACATGTTGATACCACCTTTCTTGAGATGAGAAATTGATTGGGAAGAAACATTCATGAAGATGTGACATGTGAAGATGAAGCTGTTATGGCTATTTAGTAGACTGTCTTCATGAGTGTAGGTTCACCAACGTGAGCTAATGGTGTTGGAAGGTTATAGGTTTTCAGTCTGGCACTCTCCATGCTTTAAACTTACGATCTTTACTGCTGGTAAAGATCATTTTGTGAACTGCTGGACACACGGTTTTATAGGTATACCTTTGTATCTCTTATGGCAGAACTTTTGCAAACTGTTAGTGTTGCCACAGCTTAATGAGGCTTATGGCTTTGGCTTTAGTGTTCCTTCAGTGTGGAGGTTAAATAACAGTCTACAAATGTTGTTACCCAAGCAGCAAATGGTTAGTAAATTCAGCACAAATGTCATTGGGTTTTTTGCTTCAAAGTATGAATCACTGGCTCAAAAGTGTTGTTCTGGTCATTTTTAGACATTTCTCCTTTTTCTTTCTCTCCGCTTCTCAGAGGATACGAGGCACATGCAATACTTCGTCCCAGACCTCTGACGTAATGTGAGCCAATTTGGGCCAGCCTTTACAGGTGGACGGAGGTCTCAGAACTAAGAATCACCTTCTACAATTTTTTTTTTTGTGAAAGTTGGAGCTAGATTAGAAAGATACAGATTACTAACTTCATTGTGAGAGGCACTATAATGTAAATTCAGCAGTTGCCTGTTATGTTTAGCTACCAATATACTAGTTAGTGTGTGTGTGGGCATGCTACTGTGTGTGTGGATCAGAATTAACTACAACTTCATCTGCTCACATGCTTCCCCTCAGCCTAGCTGCTAGGTGGGCATGGGAAGAGGCCAAAGTATTGACAGCGCAGGGGACGTGTTTGGGAACTGGTCGTTTGGGGTTGGGTAAGGCCAACAGGGAATGTGGCAGAAGAGATGGAGGTAGAGAGTGGGATAGAGAACAAGTCTGCAGAACCAGGCTGAGGTGCTTCCACTGCTCCTGCAACCACTGGCTTCAGGCAGAAAAACTTCATGGAAAAAAATTCACAATTTATTTGATTTTGATTTTTCTTAAAGATTTGGTGAGCTGTTTCCTGAAAACATTACTTTATTTGGTAGCTTGAAGTGTAAAAGTAAGTTATTTATAAAAATAGCACCACTGCAAACCACAGGACAATATGGATATAAAAGACAATTTCTGAGCCAGGTACAAAGGGAACTTGGTTGCCAGTCTCTCACACTCTGAAATGTGTCTGAAAGCGTTCGGTAGTTTCTTCCTTGCAATGGGGCCACAGAGTGTTTGTTCTCTCTTCTTCCTCTTGGGAAAGCTGTGAGAGCTCAGCAGTGGGAGACTGGACGGATGTATGTGTACACACAGTGAAATCAAGCTTCACAATGTAGCAAGAAGTGGGGAAGGCATCTTTAGAAATGTACCAGGTGCTGTCTTAACGAAGGGGAAAGTTTCTAGCAGCAGAGCTTGTTAGCCACAGTCTTATGGAGTCGTGATGCTGTCAAATGTTGGAAGCTATTTCTCATTAATTAGAAAGCCTGTTATCAGTTAACAAGCCCAAGTCCCCCACTATTTGTGGGTCTGTTTTGGGGTGTTCTCTGGAAGGTGACCTGGTGTTGACACAGCTGTCTTGCTTCACCGAAAGCAAGGACTGTGGTTCCTACAGATTTAGATGGTGATGTTTTATGGGTAAGCCACCAGCCGAAGGCTTTCAGCTGCTGTGAGCAAGTGGTAAGGCTCACTCTCTGGCATGGGAACAGTATGAGGAATATGAATTGAGCAGACTCTTAAAAACCACAGAGAAAGGTGTGCTAAAAGAGAAGCTTCAGTAGCTCAGTAAATGCTACTGGAAAGTTTCCTGTAGCTCTTAGCAGTGAGTTATGCTGCTCTAGCCAAGCGAAGGATGAGATATATCCACTCAGGAGCGTGGGATGATGCATGTGGTACTGCCCTAGGTAGATTTAGGTGTAAACAGTTAATATTTTCATAAAGGAAAGAGCAGTTTCTGACCATTGGTAGCAAAGAAACAAGATCAAAGTGGTCCTAACAAAGAACTGGTGTGCCAGAAGGTGAGGTCTGAAGAAGTCAGGAGCTAGCTTGCTGGTGCTTTGTAAATATCACTGTGTGGCAATCTGTGTTTTTAGGCACCCATGCACTTCTGGACACTGAGCCTCTACGGTACTGCCAGGATGTACATTAGAGCACCGTGTCAGAAGCAGAGGATTTCTTTTGCATGCTTATGATGTGTTGCTGGTAGATATGCTAATGCACTCGGATAAATTTGAGAGCTACAAGGAGCAGCAGTTCCAAGCGTTCCCTGTTTGTGAACGCTTGCTGCATGGTTTTGTTAAAAGAAGACATCCTTGGAAGTAGTGGAGGAGGAAGGGGAGAATAAAGGCAGGAGAGAAACATTGAACCTTCTTTCTTCTGAACTCTAAACACAGCTTTGATTGCACAGCAAAGGCAGGGAGCAATGATGCTCCCTGCCCGTGATCAAAACTGCCTGGAATAGCCTCTCCCTTTCTCCATATAATTCCTAGGTATTCCTCTGTGCTGGAAAAATTGGTAGGAGCTGCATGGACGTTTGTTAAGCAGTCCTGAATCACATTAGTGGGAATAGGAGCCCAAATGATTTGTTGGTAGGGAGAATGCAAATACCAGTCACTGCCACATCTCATTGACCGGGCTTAGCAGATCTCTTCTGACCCATTTCTTCCTTCTCCTTGTTGCTTAGCAACAGATGCAGCATGTTAAGTTAAAAAGGCTGGAAAACAGGCCTTCAGCAGAAGTTGCCTGTTTTCATAGGTTTTATTTCCTTGAGGGCAGACATTTGTAGTGGTTATGGTGAGTGATCACCCTTGTCATGGTCTCATATGAGCATTCAAATTGCTTTATTGTACTGCATGCCCTGTAAATGAGCAGAGCTCTTATAATAAGGTTCTTCTACCCACTTCTGACATCCAGGAGCCTGTTTGTACCTACAAAAGGTATCTGAACACCTAAAAAGGAGGGGGAGGCTGCAAATTCTGCCTGTGCATTAAGCTGGAGGGTGCCTATTCAGCAAACAGTAAACTGCTTTTTTTAAATGGAAATGTCTTTACCGATCTGCCCAGGGCACAAAATATCAGTCTGAGCTGTGAATAGTAGACAGAATCAATTCTAGTAATTAAATACGAACTTTGTAACTGCTGTATCCCACCCTTTCGTCCCATGCCCAGGCAGTGTTTGTATCATCTGATTGTAATGTATTGTACATTAATACACTACTGCTTTGTGACTACCTTGAAGTAAAAGAGCTCTTTGTGTTTTATTAGGAAACAGAATGAAGGGTGTTTGTCATAGGCCTTGACTGTGCTACCCTAGATACTGCACATGCATAAGCACAAGTAGCCTTTAATGCCTACAGCTGAATAGAAGATCATTGATGGGGAGAGCTATCAGAAACCAGTGAGATGCTCAGGGGCATTTTTGGGGTGTGTAGGCTGAGTTTACCAGCGTAACCATCACCAGGCTTTTGTGGGCTTCACAGCAAGAGCAACAACAATGAAGAGAATTCCCAAGTTTAGGGAGCTGTTGCTGGGAGTGAGGATGAGCAGGAGAGTCACAGCCACTTCACAGGTCTGAACTTGATGGTTACAGTCAGGGCAGGGCAGTCCTTCAGCATGCATCTGAAGTGCAGTATCTACCATGTCACAGGAGCGTTTAGAATGGACAAAAGGTTGTGTAGTTCCTATCAGATGCTCCAATTTTAAATAAATAGGCATTTGTTTACATTTTGTTTATGCATCGCTCTACTGTTGGACAAGTGGATCAAGATGAACATGAAGCATGTAGCATATAAATGTTGGCTGCATTATGTGCTCTTCAACATTACATTTGTGTTGTTTGCAGTGAGTGCCATAATTCTTCTGACCGCATCAAGGTGCGAGTGTGGGATGAAGATGATGACATCAAGTCTCGCGTCAAGCAGAGACTGAAACGCGAGTCGGATGATTTCCTGGGGCAGACAATCATTGAAGTCCGTACTCTGAGTGGAGAAATGGATGTGTGGTACAACCTTGGTGAGCAGGGCTTTGGGATTGAAAACATATCACATGTTAGTTTGGGAATGTTCAAGAACACTTGGGTGCATCTGGGCAGTCTGCAAGAAAGAAAAAAGACAAACAAAACCCCACGTCATTTCAAGGGGCATATGATGGTGCTGTGGAGCAGCTGAAGGCTTTGATCCCAGTTAAAATGAAGAGGAGGAGTATAACATGTCAGGAGGGTGATGGGTTTTCCCTGTCAGACATTGGAAAGTATAATGGGTAAATGCTTGGATCAGGGTTGGATTCCACCTGTGCTGGAGACGCATTTCCTGTTCTGTACCCTTTTTTGTGCCAACACAAGCATTTTACCAGTCTCTAAGACCTGCATGTTACTGCACTGGGCTGGGAAGTTGTTGAGACCTATCCAAGTGGCCAAAATAGAACATTGTAGAAAGTACTGCCAAGTAATGAGATGGTGCTGAGTTGACAGGCATAGTAATGATCCCAGGAGGTCCAAAATCTTGACAGGGAGAAGCAGCAATTCCCAGGAGCTGTGGTGAAGTCAGGAACAAATTCCACATCAGTCAGGCCTGTTCTCAGAAAAGGGATCTGTCCTTGGTGGTTCTAGTTCAGCTGACTGAATCCAAGGCCAGGGACACTATAGGACATTTGCTGTCAGAAGGACTGGCTTACAGTCAGTCTTTCAAAGTTTTGAAAGAAAAAATTCCTGAGTTTTCTCTATGGTGACTCTGATCACAAGCTCAGCCTGAGCTTCCAGCAGTTTCTTTTCCAATGTTTTTACCCCAAGATGGCTCTGAACATGAAAAATGCATATAACTGCTGATGATTTTTCCTTCTAGAGAAGCGAACAGATAAGTCTGCAGTGTCTGGGGCTATTCGCCTGCAAATCAGCGTGGAGATCAAAGGCGAGGAGAAGGTGGCTCCGTATCATATTCAGTACACTTGCCTTCATGAGGTAAGAAGCAGGTTCAGCTCAGTCATCACCATGTCCCTTCTGTCTCTTGAAGAAGCAATTTTCTGACCTTTATTTCCTTGAAATGTTCCTTCTTGCCCTAGATGAGCTTTCTTTTCCTTGCCATGCAGGCCTGGAAACACACTGAATCATCAGATGTGCATTTGTCAAGAAAGTAAAGAAGGCTTTAGGCTGTCTCCCCCGCACTGAGGACTGCCTGGCTCAGTCTTTCCCACTGTCACAGCTGTGCTGCTGTCAGACAGAGATCACACATTGGTCCAGCTCAAGGTCCCATATGGGTTTAACATGGAGAAACCTCTGAATTTCCTTGAGTGATGTTTTCAGCACGTCCTGTACCTATGTCTGTCTTTAGAGAAGGCATACTAAAATGCTTTATGAGTAAATTCTGGACTGGGGAGGGCTTTGACTCTGGCTGTTGAGTGGTGGAGATATTGGTGTTATAAATTCTTCTCTGCTGCTGCACTGGTGTATAGCTATGAACAACTGTTGGGGAACAGAAGATGGGCTGTTGTTACTGGGTACTGACCTGTCTCAGGGTGGACTAAGCTGGGCAGGCAGTGCTGCAGAAGTTGAGAGAAAACTAAAGATGACTTGTGAGGAGGACTAAAGGGAAAACCCTGTCTCAGAGAGATGCATGGTGCCAAGTCTATCTGTCAAAGAGAAGGCAGGTGGCAGGGTCAGTCTCTCAATGCCTGAATAAGGAAGAGAAGTCAGAGCCCCTTTCACCTGACATACAAGGATATCATGAGGTCCAGTGAGGTTTAAGCAAATTCAGATTACAAAAGAAGGACAGATGTATCACAGAGATGGATGTTCAGCTACGGGAACAAGATATTTATCCGGACACTGGTCTAGATGAGCCCTGTGGTGTCTTCTGTCCTTACCAAGGAGCTGACAGATACAAAGCTTAGAAAAACATCAGTAGGCTTCTTTCAGTAGGCTGTGTTGTTACCTTCAATACATATGTATTGTTTTTTCATTGCGAGGGCTTCTGTTTGGTAAGCTATTTCACTTTTTTCCTCCTGAACATGCATGATCACTTGCTGCCCTTCTTTTTTGCAAATATGGCTCTTTTTAAGTATCACCTTCTTTCATTTATGTATCATAAAATGAAGATGATTTACAGCTAGAATAAACTAATCAGGAAGAACAGTAGTGTAAAGCAGAGTCCTCTAGCTCCTAATGAGATCATTAGACTTTTGCATCCCTTACTACAAGGAGCCAGTTGTCTGAAAGGCCGATGAATCTAAGCGACGTGATTTTGAGGATTACTGAGAAACCCATTGAACTGAATATGCAGTTTCTGCAAAGCAATGATAGCTGAAATCCTTTGTGGTGTTAGGTAAGGTGAAAGGTTATGTTGAATAGTAATGCAAGTGTCTAGTTGTTAGGGGTGATCTTAAGGATGTCCTTTTCAGGAAAAAAAAATCTGTTTGGACTGTTCTGCTGTGTAATAATAATTACAAAGCTGATACAGAGCTGTTACATCAGATGGTTTAAATAGCTTGTCCATGTTAAGGCATTTCATTCTGAGGACAGAAATGTGTAGATTTCAGGAAACTAATTAGTCTGGGCTTTCACTGCATTGAAGCACTCCTCTGCATCATTCACAATATCTGCTGGGTAAAGTTGTAGGTATGCATGCAAAAAAAAGAAGGTAAAAGCAGAAAAATACATAGTGGGTAGGGAGAAAGAAAGATGGAGAAGAACAAAGAAATTTGTGTTAGTGCCGCCTTCTCAGCAGTTCCAAGCTCTTCATGAAACTCACATTTCATTCCTGTTTTGTATTTCAGAACCTTTTCCACCATCTCACAGATGTGCAAGGGAGTGGGGTGGTGAAGATCCCTGATGCCAAAGGAGATGATGCCTGGAAGGTCTATTTTGATGAGACAGCACAAGAGATCGTGGATGAATTCGCAATGCGTTACGGCATTGAATCAATATACCAAGCCATGACGTAAGATGCATGTCATGTGGTCTTTAGTGCAGATAATTGGTGTAACTAATTGATGTGACTGTTATTATTTAGAACATGAAGTGTGTTGGTAATGGAAGGCTTGGCAGTGACAGCTGCTCCTTATGGGGCTTACTGTGAGCAGGAAGAGACTGCCTGTCTCTGAATCACTGGTTTCCTCAAAGCCTAGAAATTAATGTCTGACAAAGTACTGGAATTAAGCATCTATCTGAACAGTTTGTGGGACCACCTTTAAAACTAATAATTCTAAGGAATTACATCAACTTTGGTAGTGCAAATGACCATATTTTATTATTGATAGCTGAGCCATTTGTGTTTTAAGACTCTAAAATCTCTATTTGAGCACTCTTCTGTTAAAAAGATACTGCCCGAGGATCCCACTGAAGATTTCTGATGGTGTGAGAAGGGACAAGGTTTTGTTAAAGTGTTTGTCCTAGCTGTCTGTTGTGGCAATTGAAGTCACTAATTTCCCAGGTGCTGCTGAAGACATTTGTAGGAAGTTTGAGTAATGGAGCCACTGATTTGTCCTCTTTGGAGCTAGGCTAATACAGTTCTTTATCTTCAAAGAGCAGTTTCCTTGTCACTATACTTTTACCTGGATTTGGGATTAGCCATTCTTCCTCTTAAAGACTAGTGGTGCTATGCTTAGCTCATTTCTTATTTCAAATGTAATGTTAAATATAGCAGACAAAAGTGAACTTTTTCATGTTAGAAGCTGAAAGTTTTGGGGTCTGGGTCCTTGGATGGGTTATGATCTGTACTTAAGTCACCTTGCAAGCACCTTTTCTGCATATTGATTTAAGCCAAAGAGGAAAAGAATTGAAAGGTACCTCTAGCAGTCTAGTCCCTGCTTATAGCAGGGCTAACTTGGAAGTTGGACCAGACTGCTCAGGACCTCTTTCAGTTTGTTGAACATTTCCAAGGGTGGAGATCCACCACCTCTCTGGGTTCCTGTCCTCAGGCTGTAATACTCTGGGGCAGAGATTCCTCATTGAAATGCAAATTGGAAAATCCTACTTTCAATTTCCTATGCTGTAACTGCTGCATATTGCTGCTTATTTTTTTGTCTTCCCTCTAAAAGGATTTTGGCCTGGCTCAGTCTTCTCACCAACCCTCCCCTCTCTGCTAAGTAGTCAAAGTCATTGATTAGATCCCCACTGATCATGTCTTCCCTTCTTCAAGCTAAACAAAGCCATTTTATGTGTCTGTCTTTATTTACCAAGTGCCTAAATGGCCAGTTGGTGCTTAGGAATCATGTAGCAAGCAAGTTAACATTCAGGCATCACTATCACGTTTGTCTGAAATACTGACTTGTGAATTCCTGTGAAATTCTCTTACTGAAGCTTTTTGTGTTATAATCATGTGTAGGTTAACTAACACAGAAGCTAATGCCTGTGATGAGTCCCTAGGGAGAAAGCTACATTTAGAAAATAGTTCCCAAATTTAGTTTGGGAGCTCAGTGAGGATTCCTGCTTAAAAATGGCCTAACTCTCCTGTATGTTAGAATGAACTTTACTGGCCATGTCCCATAATATCAGACCTCTTAAGCTCTGACTTCCCCCCCCCCCCTTATGTCCAGCAGTTTTTCTTTGATTTTTTTAATCACTTCACAAGCCCGGATGCTTCTGGCATAATTTTGAGATTTCCTTCAGGAGGGTTCATTGCACTTTAATGAGAGCAGTTAAATGGGACAATGCAAATGAGCGTGCACACTTCCTTCAGACTGGAAGGGTTAGCCCTAAGGAATCACATATCCATGCAGCACAGAAATACTAGTGTGTGATCTTGCTGTGCTTGAATGCTTTCAAATTGCTGCTGCCTTATGTCACCTCAGAACCTGTGGCTGCCTCAAGTACCGGCAAATTATATGGATTTCCTTGTGTCAGGCTTGGTTCTAGGAACTGGCATCAGGACCCAGGGTATCACCTAAGTCACAAGCTGTTGGCAACAAATGGTTGAGAAGCCATGTAATGATCTGGAAAGGGCTGTAGAGAAGGGATTTCTCTTGTTTCAAGTATATCTGTTGTCTAGATGGCATCTTTCTTAAAAAGCTCTGAGGTGCTGGAGGTTTACAGAGAGGGAGAAAACATAACTTTCATCTGTTCATGGTGCCAGCCAGAGTAATGGGGCTATTAAAGGGATAGAGTCAAGTTGTGCTACGCAAGAGAGACCAGAACGACTTACAGAACTGTCCTTTTGCAGGCATTTCGCATGTCTGTCCTCTAAATACATGTGCCCAGGCGTACCAGCTGTGATGAGCACCTTACTTGCCAATATCAATGCTTATTATGCGCACACCACTGCCTCCACAAATGTGTCTGCTTCGGACCGCTTTGCAGCCTCCAATTTTGGGGTATGTTTGCACGTTTGGTCATGTTACAATTGGACTTCTGTAATTTGCCTACGGTGCTTCTGCCTTTAAATAACTTGTTCTGTTTAAGGAACATCAAATCTGTGAGGAGTTGGAAGCTGTGAAGCTCTTCTAGACTAGACAAAGAGAACGGTTTTATTGTCGTCATCATCACACATTTTAGATATTAATCAGTGAAATGCATTGTGATGTTTATTCTTCGTGTTCAGATTACACTGCAGCACAGATGGTATGGAAATGAGCAAATAATATTAAACTCTGCGTGGTGATGCTGTTGATAAAATATACCGTGCTATCTGATCATTTCAGAACTTTGTTTTTAAAAACAGCAACTGCTTTAAGAAAAAAACAAAAAAAGGTCTATCCCCCTAATGGTTAAAATATTTTTTGTATAACATGTAGTGGAGTTGAGTGTACTGAATAAATATTTGGAAAAGCTCGTGCTTCCCATCAGGCTGAAAATTTATAGATTGAATGAGAAGGTGTTCACAATGCTAAGCCAGAATCCAGTGGAGAGACCTGACCTCAAGAAGATAGTCACGAGACGCCTGTAATACTTGCCACTGAACTAATAGATAAGGTCTTGGAGCTGTGTCATTGCTCTGAATTAGACCCTTTTCTGCCCGTTCCTTTATTCATCTCTGAATAAATATTTTCTCTTAAATACAAGTTTGGTGCAAATTGCAGACTAGAAATCAGAGGGGGTTTTGTTCTGCCTCTATTTCAGAGTGATAATGGAGTATTTTTCTGACAATTCTAATGTTACACAGACTTCAGAAATAATTACGGTATAAGATAAAATCCAAGAATTGAAAGAAAATACTGTTTGCATAATACCATGCATCCATATTGCTTCTTCCTGCTCTCCTGAGATCTGACACTAATTCCCCGATATCCTGCTGCTTACTCTGAACATTGATTGGACAGTGATGATATGTGATGTTTATTGGTGTTTTCTGGTCCACAGAAAGAACGATTTGTGAAGCTTCTGGACCAGCTTCATAACTCACTTCGGATTGATCTCTCAATGTACAGGGTGAGTGGGAATAAACAGAATCCTTTCAGGCATTCTGGTGGTCAGAGGGGAAACACACCATTTGGATGCCTCTTACATTTCTAACCTTTTGGGTAGTTTGTGTCTTATGGAATTGTTATGGCAAGCTTGTTGCTTGAAAACACCATTTCATTTTCCTCATGAATAGAACTTCAAACATGTTTTTTTTTCTTCTGTTATAACTTCCTCAAGACTTCTGAAATAATTTAACAATTGTGAACTGTGCTCATCTCTGATACTGTCCCAGAAATGCAAGTTGGATTGGATTAATTAATTCGAATTATTCTTATCAGCTACTTCAGGTATCATCTACAAAGGGAAAACAGACTTGTTCTCCCCTAGTAAGACAGAAATCTTTTAGAGGACCTGCAGCCATGTTGTCACTTATTTTAGGTTTGACAAACTCGAATCACTGTCCCTGACTCTGGATCTACAAGATATGCTCTCAGGTTGAAATCGCCCCTACTTCAGCATATTGGGAGGAGATGAGTTTCAAATGTTGGCATCAGTCCTTCAGGTTTCTTAAACCCTCTGGTTTCTTTCTTGGCTGCTCCAGAGTCAGCATAGTCTTATCATGTGACTTGGCTATTTTTTAAAAATTCCTTGCTGTATTATTTTAATTACTGACTAATTAATTGAAAATTTAAAAATAGTGGCAAAATGTGAGCTTTGATTTTATTTATTTATTTAAAATTAGGTCCTCTACTGGTTAGTGCATTTATCTGAAACATGGTAAAACATATAGAGGAGTGAAACGGGAGCAGACTAAGAGGAGAAATGCATTAGGAAGACAAACAAAAAGGACAAGGGACAAGGTGCAAAAGAAGATAAAAGGAATGTTGTGTAAAGAGCTATTCTAAAACTACATTACTAGTAAGAGAAGATCTAAAGAGAGCACTGAGTAGCAGAGGGAAAATTATCAACACATGGCAATAGGAATCTGTAACAGTGATGCCTTTTTTGTTTGCTTATAGTCTTCAATAAAAGCTGTTTTCTGGTGGCTAATGCAACTAAACCTTGGACAAACAAGTAAGATCTTATGTAAAGGACCAGGAGAGGTTTGTGTAGTTTAAATAATTTAGATGTTATCTAATTGCCAGTGTATTTAAAGAAATGGCTGAAGCAATTTGGGAGCTCTTAGTGACTATTCTAAGACCCCTGAAGGGCAGGTTAAGTTCTGGAAGAAAAAGGTGTTAGTTTCCAGCTTTCAAGACAGGATATGGCAATTTACAACTTAAATTACCCAGATTAAGCCTCCCCCCTCCCCTAATTTAACCAAGCTATTTGTAAGCACTTAAAACAATGAATAATCAGTAGTGTGGATTTATCAAAAAGAAAGTGTCAAACCAATGTGTATTCCTGCCAGGGCAGGGTGGCAGACTCTGGGAGTGAAAGAGGAGACATGGAGCTCTCTCAGGAGTAGCTCCAAGTCACCCTCTGAGTAATTATTTTGAAAAGTCTTTTGTGAGCAAATGCAGTTATTCTGTATGCATGTCAGTTGTTCTTTTTGTTGGTTGGTAGCTAGCTGACATAGGCATAGAGGAGGTTGAATTTCAATATAGATAATGTTATATTTTCCTGATTTATTATTCCTAATCAAGAACATGCATTCAGTCCCCAGCATTCATTTGATTTTGGTAAATACCCTGAATGCCAGAGAGTTCATGTGTGGACATCTTAACTTCAAAAGGAGAGTTGTCTAGGAATGAGCATCTACAAATGACTGTAAAGAGCATTAAATTGCTTGCAGTGGTTAGCTGAACTGCAGCAACACTCAGTTGCTGCAAAGAGACAGTATATTTTTCTCCCAAGTCCTCAGTAATAAATGAAAACTTGTTCCCCTTTGCCTTTTTTATCTGTCTGCCCTTTTTATCTTTGTCTCTAATAATTTTTGAATGTGCAAATATGAAGAGACTATCCAAGTGAAGGTTGCCTTTGCTATTTTACTTGCAGCAAAACCAATCACATCAGCTTGAATGTAACAACATGCTGAGGAACGTGAATGGTGTTAAAGGACACAGGAAGGAAAGAGTGGGAATGTAGGAAAGGGCACGGTGCTTGAGGTCAGAAAGGGAACAGTCTTTTGCAAGAAGCAAAGCTTGCTGCATTCAGCATATGCATTTACATGCATATATATATGCACACGTATGTATCATATCTGGAAGGGACAACGAGATTTCTTATTTCAGTGGGATCCAGAGAGTGAAAGAGGAAACTGCAGCTACAGACAGCAGGATGGTGGGCAGAGTATGTAAAATAAATGCATTAGAGCGAAGGAGGCACTGAAGGATATATGCTTATCTTGGCAGATTGGATCTTACAGGGGACTGAGTGGTTACGATGAGTTCTTGCAGAGAATAGTGCTCGTTTTCCCTTCTCAGTCCAGTTTATTTCTCTGGAGAGGTTGCTAATATACCACACCTCCTGGTGTGTCAGAAGAGAAGCCCAAAACCAAGTGGTGAGTGCAGGAAGGAAAGGGCATGCACAAGCAACTTCAGGCAGGAGGCCAGGGCTGCCGGTGGCGAGGCTGTTGCTTCCTGCCTGCTCCTTCTACAGCCAAGGAGAGATCTCTTGGCGCCAAGGGTTGTCAGTCTCCTGGCGTTCACAGACTTTACATTCATATGAGAAGCTATTTAATTAAGCAAACAGATAAGTTCCTGCAGCAAAAAGGCCTTATTTATTGAGCATTGTTTTGACTGGTACAAGCTTCTCGAGCAGGAAATGTTTCCAAGACACTTTCCTTATTTAGCACATGCTTGAAGCCTTGCATGGATCAGACTGTGCTTTCTAACAGGATTTCCCTTTTTTGTCGACAGAACAACTTCCCAGCCAGCAGCCGCGAAAGGCTGCAGGACCTGAAGTCTACAGTGGATTTGCTGACAAGCATCACTTTTTTCAGGATGAAGGTGGTGTTATGGGTGGGGTTGGGAATGGGGCCTTTGCAATTTTTGCCACAGGAGTTGGTTTTCCATTTTCAAACCATTGTTTCATGTCATTGTGCTTTAGACACTTAAGGAAAATGCACATCATCTGCTGACCATGTAATAAACATCCACATTTTATTTCTACTTCACTGTATTTTACATCATGAAGATGAAAGCTGTGTTTTCCCTGGGGTTCTTCAGTCATAAATATGCCACAGAATAAAAAAAAAGAGGAAAAAAGAAAATTGGGTTTAGGAAGATAATTTACTTTTGTTAATTTTGAGAAGCTTTTTCTATAACTGTCTACAACATCTATCTGTCACTACCATCTCTTCACCATCTTTTATCTAGTAAATATTTTTAATTTTATTTCTTGGAGGCAAGACACTGAAATGGGGTAGTATCTCTCAGTAGAGATCCAAGAGAGTTGATATGAATGCTAATGTGCTGGTTCTGTAGTTAAGTTTATTGGTCTAGCAATGTGTAATGAGATTATTTTTAATTCCTGATTTTTATTTCTAAACTTTTTAAAAAATACTGTGGTAAGCTAGCACATGGCACATAGTAATTTTTATATTATCAAAACCAAACCAAATCTTTACTTTGAGCTATTTCAGGAAGTGCTTAAAATTTTACTCTTAAGCCCTAGGGTAAATGTTGTTTTAGAACATTATTTTGAAAGTGTTCATTCAGACAATATTTCTGTATTGAAAGTTTGCATTATAGAAATACTCTGAAAAGTTTAGAGGTAGTGACAATATCAAAATTGTCTCAGGTTATAGTTTTATTCGCAGGGTGATGCCTGTGTATCTGTTTAGTTTAAAGTAACCCTTCAGTGTTTTTCTAAAGCAACGTAACAATGGAATAATGAAAAGAGCTGTTGTTGCAAGAGGAGAAGGCTTATCGGTTAGCAACTCCCTAAGGATTCCAGTGTGCTTTAAAGTTCAATAAAGCTTGTGAAGAAAGATGTCCTTAAAGAAAGTTATTGTAAAGGCTTGCGAGTGTTTGTCCTTCAGCAACACTATCCAGATCAGATGTAACGTGCTCCACTAGTCTGTTGCAAGTTCTTCCAATGTTTGACAAGATTGCTCACTGGCTTCACAGCAAAATCCTATAAATTTTGCAGAAGCTGTGTGTGCTTGGCTCAGATTATACACATATCAAGCCACATGATTTATTTATTCTGAAGAATCTTCCTTGGCACTTCAAAATCTCTTTTATGCTCCAGATGATCCTGTGGAGACATAAGTGTTGTCTCTGCCATTTTTATGCCTGGGGAGGGCAACCCGTTCATGATTTCGGGTCACTGATAGCCCAAGTAGCTGAAAGCAGATCCATCAAGTCCTGGGTAGTTCCCAAACCCCAGTGGCTTTTTCTTTCCCTGTTTGATTTATGAACAGTGCTTTGTTTGACTCTCTTCGTTGTCTCCTTGCCAGGTCCAAGAGCTGCAGAGTCCACCCCGAGCCAGCCAGGTAGTGAAGGACTGTGTAAAAGCTTGCCTCAACTCCACCTATGAGTACATTTTCAACAATTGTCATGAGCTGTACAGTCGCGAGTACCAGACAGATCCTGTGAGTAGCTAATAAGCGGGCAGAAATCCGAATTTCTGATTTTCTTAGGGTAGTAATGAGAACACTGATATAAAAAGCCACACAAAGTTATGTGACTTGTTATCTTCTGAATGCACAAAACTTGTAATCAATATAATGAGCACAAATTAGTAAGTGGAGGATGATGATTGTTTTATGCTAACTAATTATGATTCATTTTGCCAGCCTCAGCTATTCTATTTCATGAGCAGTTATTTGTGAAGGGAGGGTTTGACGCAGCTTTGAGTGAGCAAAAGCCAATTGGAGCAAAAGTAGACTAACCAAGAAAACTGTCTTTTAGCATAGATAAACCTCAAGCAGTGAAATTTTATCTTGTTTTCCAGCACACAGTGTCTTGCACTGGGTTTCGGAGATACCTCTAGACACAAACTGTTTTCAAATCCAGGAGAGCTTTACTGGCCACTGTGCAGTAATGCACACACAATGTGTCAATGTGGATATAGCAATCAACCCAGGTGCCTAAAAAGCAAGTATTTGGAACAAGCTTAGAACAAATGATGTCTCAGCAGGTCTGCTGGAGCGTGACATGCTCTTGGCATGGTAAATGATAAAATGGGGATTATTTGGGTTTGAGGCCACCGGTAAGCAACATTGTTTGGCATGTTACTGTGTTTTGCATTAGATCACACAAGTTGCCAGCAGGCATTAACAATTTTAAGCTCTTCAGAAGAAAGGGTCCACAGGTAATTAATGTTTGGAGTTTTTGTAGCGATCGACATTTGTCAGCTTTTTCTTTCCCCTTTAAATTTACACTGGTTTTCCAATGGCTTCCTTCTCAGAACAAAAATCAGGACCTTCCTCCTGAGGAACAGGGCCCCAGCATCAGAAACCTGGATTTCTGGCCCAAGCTCATCACTTTGATAGTTTCCATCATAGAAGAGGATAAGAATTCTTATACTCCAGTCCTGAATCAGTAAGAATTTTCAATGTCCTCTATGACTAATGCTAGTCTCTGTGTGCTCTGCTTCATTTGTTAAACTGCTTTCTATCTCTTCTGTCACTTGTGTATTTATAGAAGTACTTATCTTGTCTGTCTGTCTTTCTGTCTTATCTGTCTCTGTCTGTATAAATAACTCTTTTTGATTGGGATGGAAGAGTTTCAAAAGGTTCAGTTACGATGGCGTTCGAGCACAAACACCCTGATTATTACAATCCTGAACTCAGGGAGGCACCTGAAAATGGGGTGAGAGTTCTTTTGGTTTTTTCTGATGTTGAGCAGTTCTGGGGTGCACATTAATGCACACACTGGTGCCGTGGTGACAACACCTTACGCTGTGATTTAGGAATGTGGTGTTCAGTGCAGTACTAGGAGATAGCATTGGGTGGGGTTGGCACAGCATTCGAAAGGAACCTGAAACCCGTCTGTTTAACTGGTGGATACTCCTCCAACAGTCCCACAGGGCAGGAGGGAGGGAGATATCTGACAAGGTATTATATACAAAGAGCTGGATTATGCCCTAGTGATCATTGATTTAACATGGCAGGGGCACCTGATTAGTGTTCATCTGTCAACCTAGTAACCCTAGGAAAAAAGGAAAAAAAAAACGTGGACAAGAAGGGGGATAAAGGTGCAAGGGCATTGAGAACACATTCCCAGAATTATTGTATGCATCTCTTCTAGGAGAGGCATCCAGGGCATGGCTTTTTGAGTTAAAACCAGTCTCAACAGCAATGTTGTTTTCAGGTTATTTAATCTACACCACAGAGTCCAGTCCGTGATCTCCGATTTCCACCTGGTCATTTATCTAGGGTGAAGGAAGTGTCTGTAATGTTGAGCTTTTCAGCTTGTAGTTTAGCTCAGAGCTGAATAGAGAGCCCTTTGTTCTGATACATGCCAAAGCCTTTCTCAAATGTCCCCTCAGGTTTCCTCAGGAGCTCGCTGTTGGGAAGATCAGCGCAGAGGTGATGTGGAGTCTTTTTGCCCAGGATATGAAATATGCCATGGAAGGTAAGAGAATTCCTCACTGCTGCCAGCTGACTTGTTGCTGATCTCTTGTTCTCTACCCATTTGGTGTAAATGAGGCTTAAGCACATTCGTAGCACCGCTATTTGGAGAAGGAATTTCTAGTGGTTTGTTTGTGGACTGCTGCTTTATGGGTGAGAATTGAGGCTGGGATCTGCGTGAGCTCTAGACCTGTGTGTCCGTCTGTGTTGCAGGCTGTTTGTTGTCATCCCAGCTGGTTTGAAATCAAAAGTTCACTTTGGCCTGAGGATACAATGGCTTAGATCAGCAGCAGCTTCTTTCTGCAATGAGCGGTGGTAGAAAGGGCTAGAGAAGTAGGTTGACTCTGGGTTGTGCCATGGCTGTAGTTCCCTGGATGATACAGTGTAGACAGTCTAAGCCATTGGCAGAAACATACTGTTAGAACAAATCCTGCTGCAGACATGTTCATTTTGAATTAATCTTTGCGTAATTCCACCAGACTCCTAGTAAAAGAGAAATTTTACTGTTTCTGAAAATGAGTTAGGCATGCAGAGCCCAGCAAATTCAAGGAAAGGAATTCTGCTACTTGCAGTACTCTTCTGATGGTCAATTACAGTTTCTGAACTTGGTTTTAGTTCTATAAATTCATTTGCACTACATATTCAGCTTCTTACAACGTTCAGAGAGCATCCAGCTCCCACCGGCTCTGCAGCTGTGGTAGCAGTTTTCCCAGTATTTTTCAGGGTCTATAAGGTGATATTGTGATAAAACAGAAGTGTCAGTGCTGCCTATGGCATGCTACCTGTATTCATATTCCAAAACCAAGTCAAGTTGCTGCTTTTGGTTACTCAAAAAATTATGCCTAATCCATTTGCCCCCAGTTTGATCTAAGCTCACTTATAGGAGTGACAGCCTACTAGGGTCTTACTTCAGGCTGCTAGAAAAAAAAACCAAACTGTTTTTTCCTGCATTTTGTTCTTCGGGAACAGTCTGTGGGGTTGCTCTGTAAGTGAAGAAGATTGACTCCATCTATTTCTTAGTCTCTGTCAACACAACAGGGGTAGGGACTGTGCTGTTGGGGGGACACCCTTTGCCAGCTCTAGGCTTGAATTCAGCAGGCTGCAGGTTGGGATGAAATGTTCTGGCTTCCGTGTTAGGAACTTTTTATATATGCTTGTATCCCACAGTGCCTTGGTCTTGTGAGGTCGTGTTAATGTAAGAACAGACACTGGGAAGAAGGACTAAGACCGGCTAACTGTGTTGAAGAGTCTCTTTTACAGTGACTGTCACTACTTGCTCATGCGTTAGAGATAAGGCAACTGTGATAAATTCATGTTCACTTTCTCTAGAAACTGTTTGCTCCTGCAACCATTTTGGCTCCCCTTTCTATTTTGTTCTTATTTACCCCTGTGCACTCACCCTCAGGAATTTATAATGCAGTTTGCTCTTCTATGTGTTAAAAGTGCTGTATCTTCCTTCTTTCCCAGCAGCCATGAGAACTGGATCTCTCTGGGTATAGTTGCTGACTTTCCTAAGATTCCCTTTCCCGGCTGCATCCAAAATGCAGCTGCAAAAAGGTTATTGATTGTGTGTGTGAATTTGACTGTCAAAGGGGACATGACTTGGACTGATTTCGCCCCCCCGCCCCCGTCTTTCGCATGGCTCTCTTTGATTGCCAGTGCCCAAGTTAACTTCGCCTCCCAGGTTTTCTCTGTTTACATGTCATACCATGTCCTTTTTGTCTCTGTCCTCCCTGGTGAATCTGGGTTTATTTTAGCTTTTCCTGACATCCTTCTGGTTACTTGTGAGCTTCTTAAGACAAGGATTGGCATAATGTTTCCACCCATGAGTTCATCAGGGCATAGCAAATATTTGCTGAAAGAGCATCCCTCTTCAAAGTATTTCTTGGTGAGAAAAGTTGACACAAAGGCAGCTGATGGACCGGGAAGGGTTTGCGTTTTGAATGAAAGCTGAAAAACTGCATGGTACATGTATTTGTACTCTAGCTGTGCAAGTCCTGCAGGAGAATTGAACAATGATAGGGTCTGTGTTGGTGTGCGTGTGTGTTCCAAATATATATTCAAGAAGTCCTCAGGGTGCAAAATTCTATTTGAGGCAAGTGTGACTCCTCACTGCTTTGCTCTCCAAAAACTTATGAAGATAACCTTTATAACAAGCTCTACAATAATTCTGTTACAGGCCTTACTACATGTATTTTAAATACAGATGTTTGGATTAGCATATTTTTTTTTTGAATTAGAGGGAAAAATGGAATTAAAGGAAATCAAGTGATGTGAAGGATGATGTTTAGATTTGCTGTCCTCAGCTCTTGGCTCTGTCATTTGTCAGTTTAAGTTGTGAATTTCTCTGCTGGTTTAACTACACCCAGAGTTTCATATTTCTGTCTTTGTCAGTTTGTGTTGTAAACCCATGATACATTTCTGGTGTGCTCCAAGATCTGTATGCATCAGGAGCTCTCTGCAACAAAAGCTAATCTGTTTTGTGGAGATATGTGCACGTGAACCCAGAGTATAATGGTTGCTCCTAACTTTCTTCATGGTGTTTTTCCCTTATGTTCTGTTCCTAAGTTCTGGATAGCATGAGCTCATTCACCTCACCAAGTGGTAAGTTCATGCTCCTTAGTAGAGTTTATAGTTGTGAGTAGTTCTAGCACTTTGGATGTAGTTGCTAATAGTAGTTTTATGCCAGCGATGAGCAGATCTGCAAAGAAGACATGGAAAACCATACTGCTGCTGCAGAAATGGAGGGTATGTGCTGCTTAGGAGACTCCTGTTCTGACTAGTTACTCCAGCTGTTTTTTGATGGTAACCGATACACTGAGCAGTTCTGAGTGAGAGACACTTTGCTGGGTCCCAGGCATTAAGCTGTAGATAACATCTGATGGAGAATAACTGGTGAGGTCAGAGCTCTAGTTCATGTGTGGCTCTTCCTTCCTTCCTGGCTGGGGTGATGATTGAGGGTCTCTGGCCCTTTTACTCTGCAGTGGGAGTAAATTTTCTTCTAGCTTGAAGGCCATGCAATGGCTTTGGTCTAGAAAGAGTGCCGGCCTGGTTGTGTGAAACTGCCCCCTCCCTCCTTCCAGCCCAGTGCTTCCACATTGCTCTCTAGTATGCAGTGTGGAAGAGAGTTGGAAGCCTCAGGTGGGAGATGGCTTCTCTGAGTTGGAATGCAGTGCTTGGCTATGTGAGTTGTTTTCCTTTGTCCCAAGGGGGGCAGCTAACCGTGCCTCTCCCAGCTGGAGCTTACCCCTGTGTGCAGTGTGTAGCCTGTGCAGGGCAATGTATAAATACTAATTTATACCTAGAATACAGTGTTTAGGAGCTTCAGAACCAGAAGTCTTGCTAGCCTGTGGATGCTGCAGCATGTGTCCATTGGGCACCTTCTGAAGAGTTAGATTGCTAATGTATAAAATGTTCAAGTCATATAAATGAAACACCTATTTTGTATCTAAAATATGTTCAGCAACTGGTAGCAGTAGTCACGGCAGCAGTGTGTTTGACTGCTGGAAAGCAAGTGCACTGAAGACCTATCTTTTGCCTTTGTCTCCCTTAAGGATACTCAGCTGCTGAGACACAGCAGAACCTCCAGGATCTACCCCACTTGTTTTGTTTTCTCTCTCCCCAAAAGCAGTGACAGCTCAGGGCACTGTGAACAGCAAGATCTGGCCCTTCCCTCCTCGCTGGTGAAGGCAGTACAGGACGAGGCATTGAGAAGTATTCCTTGTAACCCATCAACTCAAGATTAAAACAGTTCGAATAGACATGTCGTATGGCCCAGATTTGGCTGGCAAGATCGTTCTACCCTGGAGTCACTGTAGCTTAGAGGATGATTTTTCCAAGTCATACAGTTAGCGCTCTACCTCTGGGACACTGACCACAGCTGGATAACGTCGTCATGCGCCCACTGGTAACTGGAGTTGCTGGTTTCCTTGCTGTCCTCTGTGAAACCTCTGTGACCCAGAAAGCACAAACTCTCTGAGCAAAGAGAGCTTCTGCTCTTCCTTTACTAGGAAGACATTAAAAGACAGTAATAGAAAATCTGTGTCATCCTTGACAGCAATGGTTCATCTTATTTTGGACGCATCAGTATTAGGAGAGTTATAAATTGGAAGCATCTTTAATAGGAAGAGAGACTGAGTAGACTTGGCAGGCAGGATTGAAATAAATCATTCTGCTGCATTCTCTCTTCTAATAAGGGGACATCAGATGCACATGCAGATGCCAGCTGTCTAAAGTATTAATGCTTCAACAGCCTCAGTATCTATTAGAGTTTCTTTGCAGAAATTCAGCATTATTTGCTAGAAATTGACTCATGGAAAGTAGGCTGATGATCAAGAAAAAAATCCACGGATTAAGGATGTGGTGGAAGTCCTGTTCTCTGCCTGAAAAATAGAACTGGACGTGACACTAGAAAGTGTGCTGCAAGGAAGCAGTTCCCTATTAATGCCTTAATAATATGGCCTCAGTGACCCTAAAAGCTCTTCTCTGAAGGAAACTGTTTGCAGATGAATCTGCTGAGGAAGTGAGAGAGACTTACAGGACTCTGCGGTCTTTTCAGGATAAAACACAGCAGTTGCTGCAAAATATCTGTGCACTCTTCCACTGTTGCTGCCGCTAAGCTCTTTAAAAGCCAGCAGGTTATAAAGCAGAACAGAAATGTGCTAAGACTGATGGCTCCCATGGTCTTCACTTTACTTTTTCTAAAATGGGTTTTCAAAGTATACCTCTAGCTGATGTGTTTCCATGTCACCTTCAAGTGCTCTTAAACATTTCCCTTTACAAAGAAAGCAGCTGATCAAAACTGTGCAGGGTCCATTGAAGGGAGGAAGGCAGATGGTACGAGCTCTTGGGGATCAGGGGGTTTTAGGGCTTTGTTGGCTTTCTTTGTCCTCCAGCATGTTTGAGCTGTTATAGTTCACTTTTGTCTTTTCTCTGTCACAAGCCCCACCTTTCTTTCGCATACGTAAAGTTTTCTTTTATGGTGGTAAGACCTCTCCTTCTTTCTTTTACTTTCGTGTAGTTTTATCCCCTTGGTGTCAAGCCTCTACTTTACTGCTTAGATGGCTAGGTAGTCCTAGTAGCAATCTTGGGCTATTCTGTGGCTTCTGTGGCTGCTTTGCGTTTTCCTCTTCTGCGACTTAGTAGTGTTTCAAATGTCCTAAAAAACCGGAAAAAGCTTAAATTACTTGCTTGTAGTGCACTGCTTAGTTCTGAGGAAATAAATTTAATCTGAGTCCTTTTTACCTCCAAGCCAGACCTTCTCTCTGCAGGAACTGCCCTTTCCCCATGCCGGGATATCCCTGGGTGCCAGCGCATATCAAAGTTAATGAAGTTATGATTGTCCATTGATTTCCTCACTCTTGCAGGGACCTAAGTGCGCACAGTTATTGCTGTTTTTGTTTCCAGTTTCAGATCTACGGAGAAAGCTTTGCATTTTCTTCTGAAGTTGTTCTTGAGGGAGGTCAGCAGTTAAGACACTGAGTATACTCATACTTCCTTAGCGCTCAAGAAAGATACTAGATTTATTAATGTAAAACAGGAGTGGACATTCCTTGGCTCCAATACAAGTAAATTCACTGTGGAGAGTAATGGATCACAGTACATGTGAAACAGTAGCACGTGTAATTTGTCCATAGAACCATCCCCCTGGGGGACTATGTCTCTCACATATTGGGCATTTTAATTTCTTTAAAACAAAGGTTGGGTTTCCTTTTTTTTTTTTCTAAATTGTACCTGTGTGGATCTGCTACATGTGAACTAGAAGGAAATCTGTATTATACTGTTACAGAGGTTTGCAAACAACTCACTGGAGTGTTCCACTGCTTGGGAGTTGACAAGGCTTATGGAATAATTATGCATGAAAAATTCTTTGTTTTTTGTGTTTTCAGTTGGATAATTTATAACTTATTTGGCCTTTCTTCTTGTGCATGTTGTTGAAGCTTCAAGAGAGATGTGGAAGTTCCTTAATGTTTTGAAATAGTTGCAAGAATTCACTTTTACATGAAAATAGATGATGATATTGTAAGATAAGCTTGTCTGTCAGATAACTCATTGGAACGCTGGGGCCATTTTACGTCATTAAGATGCATCTTCTGCTGATGAATATCTGTAGCATGTATTGCTTGAATATGCATACATCTACCCAGTTACTGGACACTTGTACCAAACTCCTAGATTAAAGCCATTCAAAGTTAAGAGAAAGACTCCACTTTTTAACATGTTTTGATCTTGTCTACACGTTAGCAGTGATGGCCTTGGGAAGTTACATCAATAATGAAGTAACCACATAAAAGGTAGGAAGACGAGTCTGAAGTAAAATTTGGGGGAAAAAAAACCCTGAGTCTAAGCCAAAATCATGTATGTTTTAGTCTCATATCTCACGCTGTAGCCATGGACTAGCAGCTTGCTGTGGTGCTAGAGTGAACAAAGAAGCCTGGCACAAAGTGTATTCATGCTGTTGAAGCTTGGCAGAAGAAAGAGATGGATATGGACAGGCAGCATTAGGGAGCAGTGGTGCAGAATTGGTCAGCTGATAATTCAGGATCACAGTGCAGGCAAAAGCCTCTGAGTCCTCTTATGCTGAGTCCTCTTAGCATAATGAAAAAGGAATTAATTTTATTCTTTTCAAGGAGGATTTTGAATAAAAGCTGCGCCATAGAAGGAGCTGCCTGGGTAAGCACATGAGGGGTGGCTTGGGAGAAAGCGTTGAGATGCTTTTGGGCAAACTTCACAAGTAGTTTAAAACCAGGGATCATGGGCTGATCAGAGGCGGGAGTCAACTGCTGAAAGATGGTAGTGTGGATGTAGGCTGTGAAGGGCCTTCAGACTGAAGACATGGAGCATACCTTTCTCAGGAGAGAGAAGGGGCAGCAGTGGTCTAGGGAGATGATCTCTGCAGAAACGCAGGTCTGAGTGTGGCAAGTACTTCAGCAGCATAGGTGTGTGGGAAGGGTCGTGTTGTGGAGGTATGTGTGTTATACACATACTGCATTGTTCCGACATAGCATGGGTACAAAAACCATAACAAAACCTGTCAGGAGGGGAGAGGTTCAGCAGCAGGTAGATATCCATGGGTCACTTCAGTGCTCAGGAAGGCAATACAAATAAGATATCAGTTGCCTTCTGAAAGAGAAGTGTCATGGATTTCTCCAAGCTGGGGATCAGGAAAGGCTTCAGCTCCTGTGTAGCTCATTTGAACTTGCTTGTGGTTCACATTGTCAAACTCTAAAGAACATAATTCTTTCTACTCCTCTCTCTTAGGGGTTGTAATGTAACATGTTGGTGTTGCCTTTGTTTATATCCAAGAATGAACAGATTTGCTGTCCTTGATTTGTTTCCTGCAAAGATGAAATCTGGATTGTCATATGTTAAATGGAAAGGCCATAAGAGATTGCTCTATTTTTATTGCTTTGACAATCAAAAATTCTTTAACAAATGAAAGTATTAATTTGAGCTACAGAAGTAAACTCCGGAACCCCAACAGTCAACCACCAAGAACCCCTGCCTGCTGCCAAAATCCTGTGTCGTGAAGATTTTGTGGCTTTATAGGTGCTTCATCCTCAAAACCATTGCATACTGTGGACATGCTTTATAAAACCCTCCCGTGCCTGATGCAGTGATAGTGGTAAATTCAGACCTAACTGCTTTTTTTCCTTCCTTACAGAGCATGAGAAACACAGACTGTGTAAAAGTGCAGACTATATGAATTTACACTTCAAAGTGAAATGGCTGTACAATGAATATGTTCGTGATCTGCCTGCCTTCAAGGGGAAAGTGCCTGAATATCCAGCGTGAGTGTGTTATGTCTCCAGTAGTAAATCCCCACTACGCATCTCCTTGTGTTTACTTTGAGGGTAGTCATTTGGTTCTCCTGTGGCTGCCTTCATGATACACCATTTCTTCACTCCTGATTTCCTGTGTTTATGTGCATGTTTGTCCCCTCTGGTGTTCTACGCCACTGTCCCTGACACAATTATTGTATAGTATCTCCCAAGATCTCAAAAGCTTTAGCAATGGCACGGGCAGTCTTTAAGCCACTTCGTGCCTGCAGTGTGGGGTTTGGTCAATTCTTGAACAGCAGACTTCTGGATGTATGCTTACATTCTTGTGTTAATAGGTACAGCTTTATCTGTATGTATTGTATGTATGTCTGTATGTGTGTGTATGAATGTCATATGTATACACACACAACAGGATTTGTAAGTAAAAGATAGCATTTTCTTTTTTTATTAAGACCAGGTGGTTTAGTTGGAAACATCAGATAAGTGGTTGCTCTTAAGCTCTAAGCAATTGCTTGCAACTTTTGTTTAATTTCAAAAGAGCAGCAGTGGATTTCAGACCCGAAGAAGGTTTATGAGCCCAAAAAGTTGTCTGAGCAACCTGAGGAGAATACTATAGCTAGAGTCCCACACTTGGCCTAAGGCAAGAGCAGGTGTGTTGTTTCTGATCAATGTTTAATTCGCTTTCAGTGATGGTTGCTCCATATCTCCTTCAAGCAGCTTCTTTCCCTGTGCTTTTCTGTTACCCCTCCACCTGATTTTGGGGGGTTAACACACTCCCCTTTTTCCCCCTCCAAATTTTTCTTGCTTTGATATGAGCTTGTTGTATCCTGTCCTGCCAGCCTGGGCATGAAGAAGAGATTGTTCCTGTTTTACAAGAGTAAAATGCTTTTCTCATGTCCCTTCCCAGGCTTCTGCTGGTTCTCATTTGTTTCCAGTTTTCCTTATAAGTGAGGTTTACTCACCTCTCTCCAGCTGGTCTGTGTCTGGACATACAACACCCAGACTTAAATACTGATGTTTCATCTAAATCTTGCCTTGCATTGCCTTGCAGGCAGTGCTGCTGCTCTCGCATGCTGGGGTGATAGCAGCCTGTTTTTTTTTTTTCCCCAGTGGTATTGTTGACTAGTGATAATTCCAGTGGGCCACAAACCACCCCCCCCCGCCCCCACGCACCCTCGACAGAGTGTCCAAACTGTTCTTCCTATGCTGTATATGACTGTTAGCTGCTGTCTAAATGCAGCACTTTGCACTTGCCCCTCTTGAAAAATACGTTTTGCTTGAACTGTGTTTCCAGTTTGGCATTTTGAATTCTCTTCCCATCCTGTGGTGCACACAGTCCCTCAAGCCTGGCGCTAGCTGCATACTAATAAGGCTTGAGGCAGTTGGCGTAATTGCTCAGCTTCGGCTATGGGCCTTGCTTAACAAATCAGGTCAGCAAGAGGCATTAACTCGGTAAATAGGGTGTTGGAGTGACAATCTCAGAAGCCCCATTCTCTTTGCTGTGCCTCTGAGTCAGTGCAGTCTCAGGCAAGCCATCAGATATTCTTAACCTCTCTTTTTCTCCTGTGTAATCAGGATAATGATGCTCAGTTTCATTCCGCAGCCTTTTGCAGACTGTTCTGCTCTGATGGCCTTTGTGGTAGAGCTTCAGTGCTCGTGTACGTTTGCAGCCGCTGGCTTTGTTACTTCACTCTTGTATTTTAGTACAATAGCCACATTGTCAGACACAGGTGATGTTTATTTCAACCATAACCTTCACCTGTCATGAAATATCCCCTTGGTATCAATTACAGCAATGTGCTTTTGTCTTTTGATTTACTTCATCACAAGGAATTTTTAGTCTTGAAGCTTCCTTAAACAAAGGATTCCACGCATCAGGTTTGCACATCAGTAAACTCTTTAGACGAAACTAAATTGCTGCTGTCCACAGAACAGCTAAGTTGTCTGTCTACTCGACAGACAAGAGGCTATCCACAAACTTGCTTTTCCTGTTGAAACTATGAGAAACTATGTTTCTGATAGCCTTGAGATATGATTGAATAAAATGAAGGCTCCAAAGTATTGAAGCTGAAGTTTTTATGCTCCCCTTATTTTCTGAAATGCAGCAGCAGTTTCTGAAACTGAAGTAGCAACATAGGTGGGAGTGGATCTTCAAAACTTCCTCTCTTCACTTTTTAGCTGCCAGCTAAAAGCTGTGAAGTGTCAGTTTCCGAAAACCCCTAGCTTTTTAGATGTGTAAAGAAGTGTTCTATGTTTTGTTTTAATACTGATGTTAGCCTGCAGCTAGTATTGTAGCTGTACTGGAGACTACCTCCTCTCTGGTGGGGGAAGGCATTCCTTCCTTTGAAATCCTGGCTCATTCTTCTGGCTCACTTCATCAAACATAGTATTTATTCTCTTACTCTTTGAAACCCTGCCTGCCTTCTCGCCTCTGCGCTTGCCAAGGCCCACAGGATGTTCATTGGGTACCCACATGCATCAACACAGCAAATGAACAAGATTAATTCACCTGTAAAGTCTGAGACCACAGGAGCCAGGCTTGTGGCCAAGCTGAAATTGCAGCCTTTTGTGTTACGTTACTGTTGTGCAGCCAACAGAGGTAAACTTTAATTTAGTCACAAAGCACCGCTCCCTTTCCCGGCAGGCAGGACTGAGACATATTCTGTGCAAACCTTGTTTGAAGAGGTTGGCCATGCCATCTCGAGTCAGGCTGTGCTGACCCCCTGCAAGCACAGAACGTGTCTGGAGCAGCACTGTCAGCCTCTGCCTTGTGTGCTGATGCGTGAGTCATTACAGCGTTTGCTTCTGGATCAATAATTGAAGCAGACGAGGAAGAAGATATTTGCCATGTAACAACATTTTGAAGTTATTTCTGCATGAGATCAGGTTATTTTTACTAGGTTCTGTGCTAGATAATTTTGAATATCATTTTGGATATGTTGCCTTCGTAGTCCTCAGACTCCCCCCTCACTTGCTCAGCAGCCTAAGACCTGATAGTAAAACCCTGAAAGGGGTATTTGGCCTAAGATAACTCTAGGTTTGCGTTACAGCTCAAAGCGTATTTTGGTCCTGAATGTGCCGAGGGTCTGGAAGTATTTATAGATGATTTATCTCTTGTGTTTTTCTAGCAGCCAATAAGGGAAAAAGTTGAGGCTGGCTTTGCAAATGTAGTTACAGAATTTCCTGAACTGATCCAAGTGATTCACTTTGTATTTAAACATTCATATTAAACCTCTTTCTGGAGGTAGGGCATTTTTTTATTTGGGGGGGAGGTGGTGGTAATTCCCCTCCCCACCCACCCCCTCCCAATAGTACCTTTTTCCTAACTACCTGTGTTTAGACAATTTGGTAAGACATTAAAATACCTATGCAGTTTATTTTGTGTATCAACATATGGTAGCCATAAAAATGGGCAATGACTGTTGTGAACAGTGAATGGCCCTTTCTTATGGATATGGTACAATAACTACGGATGAATGATAATCAGGAAGTAGTTCTACTTCTTGGAGTGAAAATTGTGGCTTCTGGCACAAACAAGTAACCTCCCTGTACATGGACCTATGACATGTGAACCAGTCAGCAGCTTGCAGCCTGGGAACTGTGAAAGAGGTGGAAGACATGTAGTTGCTTCCTTCTAAACTGCCTGAGTTCTCTTCTAATGATTGAGCTGTTGCTTTAAAATATGCTGTTGTAATTAATAACAAAATATTGAAAACTCGAGAAACTTGCAGCAGACACTGAAATGTGCTGACTCTTAGGAGCCCGAAGTGCCATTTAAAAGGAGTTTTTCCAGAAGACAGGAAGTCCGTATGCCTGTGACAATGTTCTACTGTTGCTGTCTATATTATATAGGGCTGCATAGACAGGTTGCTGTTTGCATTTAACACTGTGTCAGTTACAATTTCCAATATTAGCATTGATGTGCTTTATATTTCAAAGTTTAGAGAGTATTTAAGGCTATCTAGTATGCTCTGTCTGTGAATTTGCTCTCATGTCTGGCACATGCTTTCATGTTCTTTGCAAACTCAGCCCATAATTAGCACAATCTCTGTGAACACAGCTGCCTGTTTAGAGGAGGCTGTACTCTGTGAAGCTCAGATAATAATCTTTTGTATGGACTGAAATCACACATGGGCACTTTTTCCCCTTATTTGTGAATGCTGTTTAGTAATATTTGAAATTAAGATTTGCTTCAGCTGTGGCATGTTGGCACTTGCACACAACAAATCCTAGACAAACATTTAAATAAAGCTGTAAGTGCTATGTTGTTGCTTAAACACAGACACACACACACATACCCCCCGCCCCCTGCTTTTGTACTATGTGGATATGTCCCATAGAGCAGAGAACAGAGGGATGACCAGCTGTAAGATCCCACCACTGAAGCTGCTTCTCACCTTGCCTATTTGGCCAAGGTGGGGTTGTGTAGAAGCCTTTTGTTCAGTGCAGGAGGTAGCTCCAGACACCACCTCATGTAAGGCATCTCCCTGAGATACAGCAGTGGCTGTTTCAGCAGCTTCTTGGATTCTGTGCTACCATTTAGCTTATCATCCTAAGTGAGGAGAAGGAATAGAGACAAACTTTGTTGTCCTACTTCTAAGATCTGCCTGGTTTGGGGACTTGACCATGTTCCAAGGCTGTTGGTTCAGCACTTAACATGAACTAAGTTTGTGCTTCTTTAAAAGAAAACAATGAAGAGCCGCTTACAGGGCTGGCCAGCTTCCTGCAAGCCCTAGCAGATGTGCTGTGCTGTCACCAGAAGTTAATCTTACTCAGGCATCTTCACAGTGAGATCAGCAGCCCATAGAAATCGGAGGGTGTTCTAGAAAAGGCTTGGGGAAAGGGAGAGCAGGATTAAAGTGGAGAAAACTTCTAGCCTTGATTCTCCCTCCTGGCATTCCAGAAATATGTCTGTAACTGCAGATAAAGTGGCTGAAGGGCCCTGGAAAACAGGCATTTCTTTTCTTCCCTTTATACTCATTTGCAGCTCTCACGTGAAAGTTGTAGACCCAAATGGGCAGCAGGACTGTGTGCCATCTCTCTCAGCATGCAGAGATAGTGGTATTAGAGGTCTGTCTTGTCCTGTCTGGCATATGGGTGAAAGGGGAAGGAAAGACAAAGTGCTCTGGGATGATGCCAAGTTAAGTGATGCTCAAGGGGAAAAAAGGGGAAGATACAAAGAAAAAGGAAAGACAGGGGAGAAGGACAAAACCAGCACAGGACCAACAATCTGCAGCGGCTGGGCTGAGCTCTATTCTGCTTGTCCAGCCCAAGTGATGGTATAGCTCCTGCTCACTGGTAGCTTTTGTACAGGTAGGAGTATTTTTGGGAATGCTGGCTGCACACACAGGTAACAGCATTCAGACATCTAACAGTGGCAAACTTTCACAAGGCTTGCTGAAACAGCAGCACTGTCTGTGTCTTGTTGGGGTGCTCTGCTTCTTGCTGTAACTTGCTGTCTTTCCTGTCCCTCCCTGCAGGTGGTTTGAGCAGTTTGTGATGCAGTGGCTGGACGAAAATGAAGATGTTTCTTTAGAATTCCTGCATGGTGCTCTGGAGAGAGATAAAAAAGATGGGGTATGTAGGTCACTCTGAGTGGAGGACTTGGTGCTGCATCCTTCAGTGCCCAGAACCAAACACCACTGTAAATTCAGCTGTCATACAAATGGAGGACGCAGCCCTTTTTGCTTGCTAAACAACTGGGAAAATTGTTTATTTTAGGACTTTTCTCTACAGTTCGCAGAGAGTTGTTTATTAGGAAGGTGCATATCATTCATTTATGTCTGTTCTGTTCTGCTGCTGTTAATCTGTTAGCCAGTAGCTTGGTGCTCTCTCATCTCTCTGTGTTTGTGAGTTGTAAAAATGCAATTGTACTTAGTCATGCAATGAGAATGTGACCTTAATCCATTGACAGAGTAATGTTATTCTTAATCTGCTGAGTATTCACGATGGAGAGCAAAAGCCTTCCCATTTGGTCAGTGACTGTTGGCACTGTAGTCTGTGATGCTAATATAAGCATTCTCTTTAATATCTAAATTTTAAGAAAAATGTAAAAAAAGCTCTTGACTCTCTCTTCCTCTCCTCATTAACTGACAGGCAAGCCATGCATTTCATTAAGGGTCTCAGCATCATGTTGCATTTCCTTGGTGCTTGTCATACCATAGTTGGTGAAAGACAGTAAACATATAACCCAACAAAACCAGCTATTTAGCTCCTCTGTGCCTTTTGGAGAGCTTTTGACTAATTCTGAGGAAGATGTAGGTTTTGGTAAATTTGTCCTGCCTCCAACATGGCAGATAATGGAGATGCCCACGAAACGGGTGTATTTCAGATCTTTCCATTTGAAAGTGACTCTTTGTACTTCTGTTTTAGTTCCAGCAAACATCCGAGCATGCTCTGTTCTCTTGCTCAGTGGTGGATGTCTTCACCCAGCTCAATCAGAGCTTTGAGATCATTAAGAAGCTGGAGTGCCCAGACCCTGTCATTGTTGCTCATTATAATAGGAGGTTTGCTAAGGTAACACCCTCAATATCCAGCTGTTTATCTTCCCTTAGTGGGATGGAAAACAGTATGATTTTCTTTTTTTGGTTTTATTGCCTGGAGTCCTCCTGGAGTGATAGAGGACAAGTAACAATGCTCACATCTTGTCTTCACAGACTATTGGGAAAGTGCTAATGCAGTATGCTGACATCCTCTCCAAGAGCTTCCAGTCCTACTGTTCTAAGGAGAAACTGGTGAGTCATGCTGACTTTCTCTTCTGACCTGACGAATCACATAATTGTCCTCATAAAAACAAATTTCTTGCATTGCACCTGACCATGTTGATGGTGTAAACAGTTTCGGTATTGTTTTTTGTCATCATTCCTGTGCTTTTGTGGATTGGATTCTGTCTTGGCCATAAAATAAAACTGGGTCCTGAGGGTGATCTGCAGGGCTTGGAGGCTGTCAGGTCCCCTTGAAATTAACTTCCACTCTGCCTGTCTGGGTTATGTGTCACAGAGGAGATTAAAAAAAAAAACAAAACTAAAACATAGAATCATTTAGGTTGGAAAAGACCTTTAGGATCATCAAGTCCAACCATTAACCTAACACTGGTAAGTCCACCACTAAACCCTAAGTACCTCATCCACACGTCTTTCAAATATCTCCAGGGATGTTGACTCCACCACCTCCCTGGGCAGCCTGTTCCAACACCTGACAACCCCTTCAGTGAGAAATTTTTCTTAATATCCAGTCTAAACCTCCCCGGCACAACTTGTGGCCATTTCCTCTTGTCCTATCACTTGTCACTTGGGAGAAGAGACCAGCATCCACCTGGCTACAACCTCCTTTCAGGTAGTTGTAGAGAGCGATGAGGTCTCCCCTCAGCCTCCTCTTCTCCAGACTCAACTACCCCATCTCCCTCAGCTGCTCCTCATCAGACTTGTGCTCCAGACCCCTCACCAGCTTCGTCGCCCTTCTCTGGACACGCTCCAGCACCTCAATATCTTTCTTGTAGTGAGGGGCCCAAAACTGAATGCAGTATTCGAGGTGCGGCCTCACCAGCGCCGAGTACAGGGGGACAATTACTTCTCTCGTCCTGCTGGCCACACTATTTCTGATACAGGCCAGGATGCCGTTGGCCTTCTTGGCCACCTGGGCACACTGCTGGCTCATATTCAGCCGGCTGTCGACCAACACCCCCAGGTTCTTTTCCACTGGGCAGCTTTCCAGCCACTCGTCCCCAAGCCTGTAGCGTTGCCTGGGGTTGTTGTGACCCAAGTGCAGGACCCAGCACTTGGCCTTGTTGAACCTCACACAACTGGCCTGGGCCCATCGATCCAGCCTGTCCAGATCCCTCTGCAGAGTCTTCAAGCAGAAGGAGCTTCTGCCCTCGAGCAGATCAACACACCCGCCCAACTTGGTGTCATCTGCAAACTTACTGAGGGAGCACTCAATCCCCTTGTCCAGATCATTGATTAAGATGTTAAACAAGACCGGCCCCAATACCGAGCCCTGGGGAACACCACTTGTGACTGGCCACCAACTGGATTTAACTCCATTCACCACAACCCTTTGGGCCTGGCCATCCAGACAGTTTTTTACCCAGCAAATAGTGCACCTGTCCAAGCCATGAGCAGTCAGTTTCTCCAGGAGAATGCTGTGGGAAACAGCATGGGCACAAGTTCCTCTGTAGATCTGGTACTCAGCAGCACTCTCGGTTTACTGTTGTCTTCATCTAATTATCTTGCTGTTTAATTCTGAATTAAATAAAATTCTATGTATTAAATGAAACAGGGTCTTACATTTTTGAACCCTGGGTCTGTCCCATGCCGGTTTTGCTATCTCCTGCACCTGTACTGGGGATGTAACAGCAGAGGCAAGAGTCTGTTCAGGCTGTGCTTGACTGTTGCTCCCAAGCTTGGCGTGGCAGGACGTGGTGTGTCTCTGAATACAGCTTTGGCTGGCACTTCCCCTTCTGATCTGGGATGTACACCATTCACAATAGTACACTGCAGCATTAAGAGGCTGGATGCTTGCAGGGCATGGCAGTACATACAGGCTACAGCTGGATATATCCTCACTAGATAAAGAGGGTTGGGCCTTGTCCTGACACTGATGCCTTGTCAACTCATTGTCTGTTTGTGATGAAGCTGAGGAGGAAAATATGACAGCAGAGATCTCTCTGATCTGGGGTTTCTGGAACTGGCCATCCCATTTCACGCTAGAGAAAAAAATGACTTGTCTTTTTTGGTTTGGGTGCTGAAATCCGTGCATGCCCTACCTCCTATTAGACTCTCAGATCTGGTGGTACTTGGGGAAGGGTGTTGAGGCACAGACGGTACCACTGATGAAAATGTGTTGGCATCCTGAGCAGTAACAGGCATCTGCTTTTGTCCCTCCAGCCGTGCATCCTGATGAATAACATCCAACAGCTGAGGGTGCAGCTAGAGAAGATGTTTGAAGCCATGGGTGGTAAAGAGGTAAGAGCGCTAAGAGACTGAGTATTACTCATTCCTACTGCACTGTTACTATGTTATTTGCATCATACTGGTACTTGCAGACTGCAGTCATAATGAGAGCCCCGTGACACCTGGCAGTCTAAGAAGTGTGAGGGGACAGCCGTGCCTGAAGACTTCTCAATAAAACTTATCCTAAGATGCAGGAGCGAGTGTTTCGAGGCACAGAATAGCATGGAGGAGGAAAGAGAAGAATGTGTACTGTGCTCATGTGGGCTGGATGTGGTCATGGTTGATGCTTTCACAGCTCTGAAGACAGACAGATAGGTCTGAGAACTGTTGACATCAAGTCATTTTATGTGGCGTATAAATGTGGGATAGTACCTTTGGCATTAAATGTCCAATATCTCATATATGCCAGACATGCAAATAAGAGTTCTGTACTCATGCTTTGTTGGATACTTAGATGTCTCCATGAATATAAATATCTTAGTTTTTGTTGTCTGTTCTGAGATGGCCATTTTTACAGATATAAGGTTTTCCTCCCCCATATCACTGTGTCTGTTCTGATATAATCTGTGTATCTGTTTTCTTTCTCTTCTTTTTTCATTGCTTTTCGAGATTTGTGAAGATGGAGAAAAGGCTGCTGATGCTGATGTTAGGAAAAAATTATTTTCAAATCCTAAGTGCATTCTCTTCGGTTGTGTTGTGGTAGAACCTGTGCTATGCTAAGAGGAAAGTCAGCTTTGCTGATGGGCAGTCAGTTTTTGTCTGTATTGCGGTTTCTTGTGTTCAGTGGCAGAATTCTATGAAGTGGCAAAAATCTCAACATATAGATTTACCCCATGAGGCAAGAAAAACTGCTGTCATTCTTTCACATGTGATCTCAACAATCCTAATTTCTGAGCCTTACATCAAGAACTAGAATTACACACTCCCAGCTGTAATAGCAGTGGTAGCTAAATGCTCATTTTTGAGGAAAAAATAAACTTGTGATGAAACATTTGTGAAGTGGTTTATAAAGTTTTAATCCATGTGCACTTAATTAAGGAATCGATTTGCTGCTTTTTTCCATAGTGGTGGCCATTAAGTAGAGTTTCCCTGTATTTCAAATTGAAAACACCACCTGCAAATTGAAAATACCACCTGATAGTGTGTTAAATAGGGGGGTTAAAAAAAGTGTTTATTAAGACTATCTGCTGCTTTTCCTAGCCTAGATTTCTTCTCTGCATTCTGCCCTTTTAAAACCTTCCTCAGGAGGTATAGGTAAGGTAGAATAGAGGTGATAAGTCCACTATTTCCCCTGCACTGTGGAAGCAAAAGAAAAAATAAGGGAGAGGAATCCAGACTGCAAGCAATAAAACTCACAGGAAGAAACCTGGCAAACACACTAGGAAGCTGGTTTTTGGAAGTTATTTTTTTCATTTCTTTTCTTTTCAAATGCTGCTTGACCACTTCATTAGGCTGCCTCCGATCACCAGAAATAAATCGTGTCGTGTTAGGTGCCTGCGTTATTTGCTGTCCCCAGGGGGTTTCCCTCTTGGTAACTATGTAGTACTTTCCTTCTTGACTTGAAACCTGCCAGGTCCTCTGTTCTGCTAGAGTAAACAAGGTCTTGTCCTAGTTTGAGCAGTCCTTTTTCTGATGTAGATTGAACCTGGCTAGTGAGTAACAGTTGGTGGGACCACAGCTTTGCAAATAGAACATGTAGAGAAACATGCTGCTGGAAATGCATATATGGGTTTTATGCTGTCCTTCAGGAAGGGCAGTTCTTGCTTTCTGTGAGAGACTTGACTTATATTAATCAATACATCACACAGTAGCTTGAACAAACGTAAGCATTGTCCTGACTTTTCTACCCAGAAAGGAACTGCTTCCTTGGGGCAATAAGAAAGTAGCATAGTGGTATGTCCTGGTCGTCTTGAACTGTTCACCTTTTTGTGTTCTCAAAGCTGTTGTCGGGAACTAGGTACCAAATATTCCATTGTGGGACATATGTTAGATGTACCACATGTGAAGCCAGAACTTGGGGACTGGTTTCAGTTACTGTGTACTTGTGGCTTCCTCTGCTTCCAATTCAGATCTGTCTACAGCTGTAGATGTGCATCTTCACTGCACAACTCTAGAAAGCTTTGAAATACTACTGCTACCTAGCACTCTTTGCCAGTGGGTCCAAAACACACTCCTGCGGAAATCCCTATCACTTACTCCCTTTTGCAGCAAGGGAAACAAAGGGACAAGGGCTCACCCCTAGTCACCCTGCAGTGTAATGGCGTAACATGGAATGGAAGTGCTTGTCCAATACTATTTCTTGAGATTGTGATCCTTGATATAGTGCTTTCCTTTACTTTTTTCCCCCCAAATGAGGAATGTGACCTTTGCCCCCACTTCTCTTACTCGTTTTCTAACTGTAGTACTCGGAAGGCATAGAACAGGGCAAAAATTGCCCAGCATCTCTGGATTTAACGTGTTGACATCACGTGGTCTGTGCACATTAATAGTCAGAAACAGTAAGGACAGCAGCAGAGCTTTAGAGAGCTCTGTGTGGAGGGATTCTCAAGGCATATATATACACACACACACACGCACACGTGCATATATATGTACACACGCGCGCGCACACAGAAAGAAGTATCATAAGATTTTTAGGATTTATAATTAATACTTTTATTTCCCTTCCAAGCTGTGTTGATCTCATGCGATCAAAACAGCTTCACTGTGACTCAGTAGTGTTCTCAGACATTCCTGAAGCATGTTTTGGAAAGGCAGCATTTATGGAGTGGCAGGTAGCATTGAAAGCATAATGAACAGTGAAACTGGGGGTGAGTCCTGGATGGAAATTGGGTATATGGAAACCTTTCTGAATCATTTCCAATACACCCACAGAATGGAGACTGTAATTTAGCTCTGTGCTAAAGTGTGGGCTATATAGATTCATTGCTAGTGTTTGCTTGAACTTGGCCCCATTTATTTAATTATTCACACGTTATCTAATAAAACCTAATGTGACCTGCATTTTCTACTCACCTCTGCAGTTTTACTGCAGACTTCAGCCTGCTCTGTGCACTGACCCTGACACCACAATAAGCCTTTCTCATTCTGCTTGAGAAAGATGGCTTTCTGCAGTTCATTATTTTGCTTGGCTTTTCATGAGTTATGAACTCATGGCACTGAAATTAAAAGGTGCTGTACTGCATTGCCCACTGCTGAAGCCTAGGTGTGCTGTGGAAGCCTAGTTAAAAACATTTCTGCACCTTTTTTTGCCAAAGTCAAGCATGCAGGGTGAATATCAGAGACAAGCACTGCCTAGGGAACCCAAAGAATTAGCTGCTGAGTAACAGCGGATTGTCATCATACAATTTTCATGCCTTCGGTTTCAAGATAATCTGTACAATTAATGCTTCAGGAAACTCTCCTCTTAATGCTCAGCCAGGGTTAGCCCACATTTTAAATTCCAAGTTAGCCACCTGAATAACAAATTGCAGGTCAACTTAGAAATGACCAAGACTTGATAGGAATGTTCTCAAAGGATTTGTGGTATCTACTGATTGCTTCTCTTTAGCATCCCATGTGCCATAGCTAAGGCCACCCTAGTATTTGAGAAGCTGGCAGTTGTTTGGATTCAGTGCTCCAGGGTCCTGACTCTTGAATCCTGTGGGAAAGTGGGGAAATGCATGCAAATTCAGTGCAAGCACGACCCTAAAGGGAGGGTGGATCTGTTGAGTTCCCTGCCTCACAGTCACCTCTGCAGAGGGGAGCTCCTAGGTGCTAGTGGAGGGAGGCAGAACAAAAATCAGCAACTTCAGGCTGGAGCCAGATGAACTGTATAACTTGCATAAAGCTGAAATGGGATAGCAGGGCAAAATTCTCTAGCTGCTGATATGTCAGATCAAACCTGATGATTTCACAGGTTCTCTGGCTTTCAGATGTGAATTGATTAACATCTTCAGCCTTCTGGAAGGCGAGAGCTGTATTTCTCCACCTACAGAGGAGTCACAGAATCACAGAATCATTAAGGTTGGAAAAGACCTGTAAGATCATCAAGTCCAACCACCAACCCAACACCACCATGCCCACTAAACCATGTCCCACAATGCCTCGTCCACATGTTCCTTGAACACCTCCAGTGATGGTGACTCCACCATCTCCGTGGGCAGCTTATTCCAGTGTTTCACCACTCTCTCAGTAAAGAAATTTTTCCTAATATCCAGCCTAAACCTCCCCTGGTGCAATTTGAGGCCGTTGCCTCTTGTCCTGTCGCTATTCACTTGGGAGAAGAGACCAACACCCACCTCTCTGCAACCCCCTTTCAGGTAGTTGTAGAGAGCAATGAGGTCTCCCCTCAGCCTCCTCTTCTCCAGACTGAACAACCCCAGTTCCCTCAGCCGCTCCTCATCAGACTTGTGCTCCAGACCCCTCACCAGCTTCGTCGCCCTTCTCTGGACACGCTCCAGCACCTCAATGTCCTTCTTGTAGTGAGGGGCCCAAAACTGAACACAGTATTCGAGGTGCGGCCTCACCAGCGCCGAGTACAGGGGCATGATCACTTCCCTACTCCTGCTGGCCACACTATTTCTTCCAGTTCTGGTTGCTCACACTTCACCAGTGTGTGTAGAAACCAAAGAAGAACTAATGACATCTCTTGGAAAACTTGGAAGCCCATCACAGCGATTTCTTATACTCATGGGTTCCATTTCATCCATGAGAGAAGCAGGAGAAGATCAACCTAAATGGAAGTTCATAGCACTATTCTGTAAATGCCACCATTCAGATTAGCAGAGAACTTGAGTTTCCAGCCCTAAATGTGCTTCAAGGCCCAGATTCTCTGAAATGCCAAGTCCCAAATCTTCGCAGGAAGTTAACAGGGCCCTGCTTTCTTCCCTGAAATGTAAATATAGAGTTACCTCTTCCCTATTTGCATGTACCTCAGTTTTCTGTATCTCACATTTAGTCTTAATCACGAACTATGGCCATCCCAGCCATTATTTCCACTGCAATTGGATCACTTGCTCAGAGATCAGAAGACACCTTGCTGTGGGCACTGTCCCGTGTTTTGCACAGAGAACTTTTCATTAGCTTTCTTCCTCTGAATCATCTCTGATACACCCACAGAATGGAGGTCATAAGCCTGCTGAGCTCCAGCTTCTGAGAAATGGTCTGAACGTAACATATGGCAGTGACCCAGCTGCCTAATACTGCTTTCTGCATTACTCTACCAGCCAGATTTATCGTGCAGTCCAAGCAGCATTTCCTGCTATCAGTGATAGCTGATGTGCTTAGAATTCATTGGCTGAGCAGTAACAGCAGAATGTACGCTCTTTCATTTCAGTGCTGTTATCAGTGCTTCACCATATTGGCAAAGAACAGTTTGCAGTTACACCACATGCTACGGGGACTCTGTAACTGACATGTAGTTTATATATGTGAAACAGTAGTACACACCTACTGGCACCTTCCTAATGGACTTAAATCACACTCAGGTAATTCCCCTAAATTTGCTTTCAAGACAAAGCGTGCCAATGCCTAAGCATTAATTATCAGTAATGTATTATGTGGACTCCTCCTTCCATAGTAGCAGTTGCTCGGAAGACAACAGCCTTTCTAGGATGACAGAGGACTTAGTGGATACTGAACCAGAATGCTTTACCACCAGGGCTTTGCTTCCTGAGGGTAAGGCTGGGCACCTCAAAGATTAATCTGGGCAGCTGTCTTGCCAGTTGTACCCAGAGAGCTGTGAGCTGATGTTCTGGAGGAGAGTGAGTTCCTCGCCACAGGTAATGGAGCATTGCTCCAGCTGTCCCTTCTTGCTGTACAGGGCTGGCAATCAGTCTGTCTTCTGCTCCTGAGAAGATCAGTTTGCAGTCAACAAGTACAATAGCAAGGAGAAGCTTAGAGGTCGTTGATGAGCTCTCCCTGTCACCTCACAGTAGAACAAGTCATTAATTTGCATGGTTCATGAACCAGGGAATTAAGTTCTTGATCCTGACCTCAAACATCCTCTAGACCATGCATCTGGTAGCTTATAAAGAGGTAGAAGTAAATAGTGAGGAGTAGGTGTCTTGTGCCAAATTATTCTGGCTTTTTTTTTTAATCTGGAAAAGCAGTTACTTCAAATGTTTTGATGAATCATGAAATAGTCCTGCCTCAAATCTACCAGAAATGGCCAAAATCAGAGGACTGTTCAGTGCCATTAATTGTAGATAGCAAACCAGTCAGCTTGTGACTCATTGCCTCTTTACACAGTAGGAGAAGGGAAGGATTAATGTAGGGGCAGGACAAACCACCACCAACAGATGCTGGTTTTGTTTTGTTACCTACAGGCTTGGCTAGAATGACTGCTGGTTGGCATGACATTAGCTTCCTTTTGCCTTCATAGACCGAGGGAATTATAAAGATAATAGGAATAAATCAGAGCTAGCAATGCCTGAAGTTATAAGGCTTAAGTAATCATCATTTGCTTGGGGTTTTTTTTAAATTATTTTTAGAATTCTGATCTAGGAGTTCCATTAGCACAGATTCAAATGCCTAATAGAATCAGTTTTCCTTGCCAGCTTACAACAGGAAAATGAACGAATCAGATACCAAATTCCCCAAGGCTTGGCTTTCTCTGACACTGAATATAGAAGTGGGAACTCCTGTCATGTTCAAATCCTGTATAGCTGCATGCATAGATATACCGTAGAATTGTAAACTGATTTTTAACCACTGTACTGGCATCTGGCTCATTACATTTGTAAATAGATACTCTGCCTTAGAGGTAAGGGCTGAAGCTCTGAATGCCAAATGCAAACATTTCTGGAAGGTTTGTGGTTTATAAGCAGCTTGCCTGCCTGCATATAAAGGCAAACCTGTTTTACAAGTTACTTTTTCAGAGCAAATGATTCCAAAGCATTCAACATGTGTTGTTATGTGTACACACAGGTAGATTGCTCAGAAGTGGCTCTTTAGAGGCTGGAGGGATGACTACAACCGGAATACAGGGCGCTGTTGAATGTAAAAACAGGTGGCTTTGGGGAGCATGCACTTTCTTACAGAAAGTGCCAAGGTGTCAGTGGCGTCCATGTAGTGCTTGGTGACTTTTTTTTGTTCTTTTTGTGAAGTCTCCTCTGAACAGTTGTATACAAAAAGCTATCTGGCTCCATGTCAAAGTAGAGCTACTTGTGCTCAATACCCAGAGCTGAGACCATGCTTTCCAAAAGTGATCAGTGTACAACAGTTCATGCCATGATATTGTGGCCAGAGTTTCAAAATAGCTGGCATCCAGCCTTCTGAGAGCAGTGGCTGGGTCAGTCTTCAGTTTGAATACTGACAGCAGGGTGGAGGGTGAAATAGCATCTTTCAAGACCAGTCACGGACAAACGCACAAGTAAATAACATCCAGTCTGAAAAGCCCTGTCTCCTTCTAGACTTAGAGGGGTGAAATGACCCATGAGCATAAAGTAGTGCACAGTGTTTGATGACTTCTCAGCCTGCTTACTCTGTTGGCCACCGGGAGTTCACATTCACTTTCTTTCTCAACTTCACAAATATCAGGAAGGGTATCGGAGGGTATCGGAGCCTGGGGAAACCACTTGCTGCTGTTTAGGCGAATATCTGTTGATGATTTCACAGCTTCTGTAACAGCAGTAGGCAGTGGAGGAGAGCATCCTAGCTGGCAGAGTCCAGTGGTGATAGTTCACTTGCTTGTTAAGAGTGGCCTCAACAGTGAAGAGCAGCTGTGAAGGACAGCAGACTGTCCTCTGGATTCAAGCTAAGTGGTGTTCTTTCATCCACAGTTGGATGCAGAAGCAAGTGACCATCTCAAAGAGCTCCAGGTGAAGCTGAACAATGTTTTGGATGAGCTGAGTACTGTGTTTGGTAACAGGTGAGTATAACGAGGTCCTTGTCCTTGAAGCATTCCTTTCTTTTGTCTAATCTCATTCAGTCAGGTTAAGAAGAGAAAAGAAACTCACATCAACTGCATTATATTTTTCTTTTTGTCATAAATTCGTGGTCTTTCAAATACTGAGACCATCTAAAGAAGTGAGAAATGTTTTTAAAGTCTCTCTTTTTATATTGCTCTGCTTAGAAATGTAACATGGAGATCTCTCAACTGTGAAATGTATTTGAATTACATGGAATGATTTTTTTCTGTAAGTAGTGCTTGTCAGTAACAGAATTGCCTGCTCCTTTATTGCTTGGAAAGCAGTTTCCAGCTTAGCAGTTATGAAGCACATTCTTGTATAAACATTCTGCTCTAAGTGTATGAAACAGCTGACTGATTTCTGATTGTTAAATGAATATTGGAATAAGAAGGAAACAGGTTTAGAATTTGAGATTGACTTGTTCTAACGTTGCAGTGAATGGTGTTTTCTAATGTTTCAGGGGGAGGAGCTCTTTAAAGTACTGCCAGAGTAATTGTTGGCAATTAAGTTTTATTGCAAATCATGTTACCATTTACCTGAGGATAAAAATGTGCTCAACTTTGTAATAGTATTGTAGTGAACCATAAAAGACATCAATTAAGTAAAATCTAGAAATACAGGGTTCCCAACTGATCTTCGAGAACGACCACTTCTCATGGTAAACCCCATTCATTTCATGTTGTGCTTCATAACAAGATTAATGCAGGCATGAACTGTAGTATAGCTGAAACATGGGCAAGGGGAATAAAGCAAATTGTACCAACTTGGCCTCCTACAGATTTGCGGTACTTATGACCAAAAAATCATGGTAGGATTTGTCAGCGACTGTTTGGATTTCAGCACACAGAGCTAAGTGGGGAGATAAGTGAGGAGTTCCCATTACCAGTAATGGATGCTATAGCAAGAAATGGAGAGATTCAAACTGTAACTGAATTAAGTCGGTAAGGTTCATAACTAGATGGAGGATGAGTGAGAAATCATAATTAGGGGGTGAATTTTGTTACCTGAAACCTGACTCTATGGTGTCCCTGCTACAAGACAATTAGGGTGCAATCTTTACATTTGCAAATATGATTTAAAGAGATTATTCAGTATCAGCATAGATACCAGGGAGTGTTTTAGAGTGATGTTCCAGCAAGAGATTTAGCTAGTCAGACGGCTTAGATTCTTCGCTCGTTCCTTAACATTAATGGGGATTGAAAAGCAGAGCTGCAGTTTGCTGCATAAGCAGGATCTTCTAAAGGATGTAAATGTGGGAGGTAAGACAGACATCCACAATATTCTGTGCAGTCTGTAAACAGTTGCTCCTACAACACTGTGCACACCTGATGCTGCAGATCTTAACTTTTCTTCATCTATGTGAGATCATTGTTGCCTGCTGGAAAAGCAGCACACATCTGGAAAGCCTCACCACCTTTGTGCTGAGAGAGGATTATGTCTGGACACCAAAGCATTTTCTGCTTTAAAGGATATCATAGAGAAAAGGAGCCTTAAAAGGGTTTATACTTCACGCAAGGCTAGCTGCTGTTTTGTTCTTAGAGGCTGTAGGAGTGAAGGAGGGAAATCCTGCTGGAATTAGGGAGCAGAAGACCCTGTCTGACAGCATAGGTGAGATTGTCTTTTAACTTGCTGCTGCCAAGGGCTCCTGTTAAGCTATACATCTACATGAGCTTCACTTTCAGGTGAACCTGTTGCCACAGTAACTGCTTTATCATTTTTCATAATTGGTGACAATTTTGCCACGTATTCATTTTTATCTTTTAAGGGATTCTGTTATTTTTCATCCCCTGGCTGGGGATTTACAGCATCTTAAAGCAGGGTCCTACAAGTGATGCAGAACTGTAGGGTAAGATTAGCCTGTAACAGAACAGGGACTGTCAGCGGTACAGGAAATGCTTGGTACTATTTTATTTGATGTGACATACGTCTCTGGTTAAGCTGTCATTGTAGCCACAACTGGCTGCTGCAAGCCACTCTCCTGGAAATGGGGAAAGTGGAAGTAGAGGCTGCATGGAGAAAGAGCTCTAGCATTGCTCTCTGGAATTGCTCCAGTGAGAGGGAGGTTAGAATTGAGCAAGAGGGACTGTGAGGCTGGAGGTGGCAGTGCAGGAGAGGAAAGAGGTGATGGGGTGGAGAGCAAAGGTGAGAGCCACAGGGCAGAGGGGTTGTATGCAAGCACCCAACCCACAGATGTCCTAGGTGGCTCACACAGCAGAAGTTCAGGTTGCTTATGCAGATACAAAGCTGACTGTGTTCCTGCTCTTAAATCTTAACCCTAGCTCCTAGCACTGACTTCTCTTCTTGGTTTCAAACCTCTGTGCTGTTAGTGGATAGCTAAATGTCACTTGTAATGCTTGTTGTTAGTAACTGTTCTTTCAAATGTCAAAGCATTTTCCTTTATTCGCTGAATTGATATGTTGACAGCTTTACTGATACAGTCATCATTTTTAACCATTGTATTATTTCATTTTGAATTTCCTCTTAGCAGTAAAAGATGGAAAAGTAACCGTGCTTTAATGGCTTGTATGTCATTTCGTTACAGTGACACTGCTTATTTCACAGCAGAGCCCTCCATCCCGTTTTGACATTTTGATATATTATGGACTGTATGGCAGTGGACTGGTTTCAGTTGGTGCCTGCCTTCAGGCTGTCTCTATTATTTTAAAGACTTAGGCTATGATGAGTCATAACCGAATTACTGGCGATGGACTCTTGGGTGCTCAGAGTTGTGCATGCGTTGTGCCATTACTCCATGCTATATCCCAGTCTCTGTGGTGTAAAACCCTGAGTAGAAGGCAAAGATACAGCAGGGTGCTTTGAGCTAAGAATAACTGTTTCTTGAAATCAGGAAAGGATCATTTGTTTTTGCAAGTTGAATGAACAAACTCCACTCAAGTGTGAGTGTGGCTTGTGTTCAGAGGTAGTAGGCTGTCTGTGGATGATGTGCATAAGGAACTGGGTAGCATGCCCGTTAGGAACAAATTCAGTACGGAAATGGGCAGAAAATATCAGGGAGGAAGAGTGTGTAATTGAGTGCATGGTTCATGGACTTGCAGTATTTTGCCTTATGTACTAGAGCTGAGATCTCTGCCACTGATAATCTTGGGTTTGCCTCTCTCCTACCTGTTCAGCTTTCAGGCTCGTATTGATGAGTGCGTCAAGCAAATGTCTGACATCCTCTGTCAAGTGAAAGGGACAGGAAATGTTGCTGCTAACGCCAGAAACACGGTTGCACAAGATGCAGATAATGTCCTGAGACCATTGATGGATTTCCTGGATGGAAAGTAAGCGAGTGTTCAAATACATGTTACACATACAGTGCCTCGGATTGGGGAACGTTTTGGGGGAGGCAAAAATAGCTCCCCATGTTCTTGGATTGTTCTTGAGATGTCTGGCCTCTGAATTCTCAGGAAGAATTAATGGCTTTTCTTCCCATATCTGTCTCTCTCAAGCCATGGATCCTCTCTTCAGCCTGGGTGGTCTGCCAGAGCACACTCTCAGTTCTCCTTTCTCCCTCTGGCAATTATAGCAATCAGCAAAACACACTGCTGATCAGATAGTGGGAAAGACTGAAATTCTAAATTTACAAGCTATGGGTTTTTTCCTATACAAATTGTAGTGTAGGTAATTAGCAAACATACTGCAAACCGTACTTACATACTTGATACATACACTGCTCAGTATCCTTAAGTCAGTCATGTTAAGCGTATGAGTTCTAGTCATACCTGGTGCTGTTCGACTAAAAAATAAGCTTCTGAACTATGTGATGTACATAAGCTTGATCCACTGCTTTAATTAACTGTTGCCGTTAACACCACGCAGCATGATTCAGCTGTACAGGGACTTTTGTGGCTAGCTGCACATTATTCTCATCAGCTAAGCCTTGATCTACAAAGATAAATAGGTTTTAATCACTGTAGAAGTTAAACTTCTTGCTGATGCACAGTAGTTCTTTATTTTGAAAGGGGTGGCCAGCAATTTTCATAGTAAATGATGTGAGAGATGTGAAGCTTTAGAAGTTTAAAATACAGTTTCTTTTGTTGCTCTTTGCATTGATTGTCCCATCTTTCTTCGGCGTCACCATGTAGTGAGTGACTCTCTGCAGCAATCATTAGGAGCCTTCTCATTTGAGTGTTTTCCATGCATGCCTTCACAAATCCTGAGAAGCCACCTTCCTTTGTATCACTGGGAACTTGGTATGCTACAGGCTTTTCGTCCAGCTTTGGAACAAGTCATTTTGATTATGGTAGTCCAAGCCTGGATTATTTTCTTTTCTCCTTTTACAGGAGAGTGTTTTTTTCAATGCTTCCTGCATCCTACCCACATCAGTCTTGTCCCTGTTCAGTTTTGTTCATTTACTGTCTGTCCAGCAATGGGAAGAAGGGAAACCTGGGAGAAGATGTTACACAATGTAGAAGAGTCAGCTATCGCCTGTGCACTGCTACTGGCTGCAGAGTTCCTGTTTGGTAGCTCTCCCAGTGTGATCAGTAAATGCCAAAATCCAACAATCATTTAGAAGAAGAATCTAACATTTCTTGGCCTTTTTGATAGCCTGTACAATAATAAAGGGGGAATAAATAGGGAGATAAAGTAGAACTTCTTTATGTAAAAGGGAATAAACATATGGGAGGTGATTGATGGTGAATGCAATTACAACAAAATACAGAGGACTCCCAAGAAGTATTTTGAGGTGGTTATAGAGGTGGAAGATTTAAAGACTTCAGCAGCTATCAGAAGCTGTGCAGGAAATTCTGCGTAACAGTCTGGGAAGTATCAATTTAGCTATTCAACAAAAATCATTATAATAAATCTTTGAAGTTTAAAACCCATTATTGTATATTTGTTTGTAATTTTTTTCCCTGTAAACCTGATACATCAGGAAGTATCTTCTTAAAGGGAACCAGTTCAATGGTACCCGCTCTTATTTGGGCTATTTCCAACCACCATAACTTTGTGATACATTTTGTAATTCCCAGGTCAGTAAAAAGAAATGATTGAGATCAGAAATGTCAATAATCCATTCTGGCCAAACTTCTCTAGTGCTGGAACTCCAAGGATGAAGACAGGCTGTACTTTCTGAAAAGGGAAGATTTTTACCCTCAAAGCGATCATTATGACAAACTACTTTGGATGGGGCACTGATCCTTCCATACACATCTCCTTTTTCCTTGCAAATTGCATTCTTTGAACTTACTCAGTTCTTGCTCTCTCCCTGCAGCCTGACACTGTTTGCGACTGTGTGTGAAAAGACAGTGTTGAAACGGGTGCTGAAAGAGCTCTGGAGGGTGGTGATGAATACCATGGAGAAGCTGATTGTGCTGCCTCCTCTTACAGACCATACGGTAAAGCATTTTCTCCTTCCTGACTCATAGCAGAAAGTGTTGCCATTGCCTGTGTAACTCATCTCCTTGACCTAATGAGTCATCTGTCCAGGTAAATTTGTCTGCATGTAGCCTGCTCTAGGATGGAAAAATATTTCTGTAACCTAGTAAAGTAAGAGAGCAGCTCTATTTATAGTATGGTTGCAAGATACAGAGCACACTTTAGATGAAAAACAATTCAAAATTTATGATCCAAAAGGAGTTGCCATCAAGTATATCGAATTGCATTGATTAGGGATTTGCAGTCCTTTGAAGAAAGCTGTGTATATGGGATTATCAGGCAGTTAGTGTTGTTGTCATGGCATTAGATCAACACCTGTAAACACTTTTGCCTAGTTATTGTCATCTATTAGTCAGGTGTCTCTCTGTATAGATATGGTTAATTTGGGCTTGCTTTTTAATGACACCACCCCCCTGTTATACCCCCCAGAAAGCTTTAACATCAGTATGGGCTGGCACGATTTCTGTGTCTGTGATGTTGGGGAGTTGGAAGCATGTCCAGATAGTTTGCCTTCAAAGGCAGTATTTTATATAATTGTTCAGCTGTGTGGATGTGCTGGATGAATATGTGTCATGAATGTAGTGATGTTTTTAACAATGGAAGATTAGCCTCTTCCCCAATTTTAAGAAACCACAGAAACTGATTAAATGTCAGTCATGCATGCCCAGCTGTTCTGGGGGATGACACTCCAACTAGTTGGAGGCAGGGTGAAGTTTGGGCTATAACCTCATTGTCTGGAGAGGATCCAGAACTTCTTTTCATCTCTGTGTTAGAATAAACTTGCAGTCTGTGGCTAATTTAAGCCAATTTATTTTTTTTCCCAGTAGTGAATAGAACAATAGAGGTTTTCACTATTCAGCAGTTGCCTACAGATTTTGAGTGGACTTCTTGGGTTGCAGTGTGTAGAGAGTGACACAAACCTGCATCTTGCACTAGGTGTTTCTTGCTCTGAGAGGGAAGGCCTTTGCCTCTGGCCTTGATGATGACAACTTTAACCAAAACTGCTGAGACGCAGTGTGCTGTCATACCTACTAAGCATAAAATTAGCATGAGGTGTAAATTTGCTAAAGACTGCTTGCTCTGAGCTCGGATTTAGAGTAATCATTTCTGCTTGCCTTTTTAATTTATAAAGGAGAAGAAACCCATCTAAATGTAAGAGGATGAAATTTTTTTCCCTCTGTTCAATTGCTTTAAAAAGGAGTCTTTGGGGACAGGTTCTAAAATCATCATGTAAGAGCAGCGTTAACATGACCCCTTCAGAATGGAAGCAGTGAGATCAAGGGCCTCGGAGAGAACCAGGGAGGAGCTGCTTGAGCTTTATACTTGCTAGTTTTGAATTTTAAAGACAGAGTAGGAGAATGAGACAGTGCTTGTATCATGAAGACGGCAGTAACTGTGATCAGCCAATTCTTCCAACCTGCAGGGTGTTGCTATAAGCCACTTCGAGGTTTTTTTACAAAGAGTTTCTTGTTGCCATCACTTCAGTCTCAAATTGAGAAGCTCTTTTTGTGTAATGAATCACATCCTCAATTTTCTGAGACAATGCAAAATGTTCATAGATGGATTTTCAGCTGTCTAATCAATTGTTTCTTAGTGAGGAGGCTGAACAGTCCAAACTGGAAAAGAGTCACTGTTTCAGAAAGGCGGTTGTGAACAATGCGATGATTATAATGGCCGTGTCTGCAGTCCTTGAGCAGGGAACCTGTGGCAAGGCAAGATGGGCTACAGGGACAAAGAGCTGCTTCCGCTGTGCCCTGGGACATAGTGTTTTATTCGGTCACCACCACATTTTATCATCCTGGTAGTGAAGGCTGGCAGGGCAAGGCAAAACTCAGTGTTGGTAGTGGGGACAGAAGCGGTACTTTCTCTTTGCTATTCTGCCTCTCTGCCATGCACCTCTTATCTAATTTTGCTTTCTCTTAAAGAGCGTCAGACTCAGAAATAGCCTCAGGCACTGTAAATCTCTGTCCTCCCTGCCCTCAGCAATAGAAAGCCCTAGTGCTGTCTCTTCATGTTTGAAGGACCACTGGATGAGGGTTTCCCTTCTAAAACTCCTCTGCAGCCCTTAAGAAGTAGGGGATATTCATGGTAGAAAAGAGTCCCTTTTATGGAATATTTTCTCTCCTTTCTGTTAAATTGCTAGCAATGGAAAAGCGTTTTTGATGGTGGCCATGGCAAGCATACTCGGGTAGAAGGTTCTCAGCACGCTGCAGTGTGTCTCACTTGTCGCTTGCATGACCCTGTCACTGCACAGGGCTTTAATGCTTGTTACTCTCCAGACCAATCTATTCCACTTAAATTAGCGCAGCCTGTATTACACAGGGAAGAAGATCTGATCTCTGCTTTTCCATTCTCTGCTGCTTCTGCAAGATTTTGTGTAGGGTGGGGATCAGGTGAGAAAGCAGGCAGCTACTGCCTGTGAAGTATGCAATGGGGACAGGGCAGTTTTACAGCCTCCCGCTCTGACAACCTGAGCTGCCGGTGCATTAATGACTTTCAGATGACTGGCTTCTACCTCTCTGAGCATTGACGGCCCGTGGGTTGTGAGATTAGTAGCAACATGATCTCCAGTAACTCACCGAGCAGTTCACACCTCACTAGTTTTAAGTAAAGATCAACATCTAATTAAACAGTCTCTGTCTTGGATGAGTGGATATGCAAACACAGCTCTCTGCGAATCCTAATTTTGGAGTTTAGTGCACAACGCTTGGGGATATTAACGGATTAGTTATACATTACTTTCTCCCTTGCTGCTTAGGATGAAACTATAGCATGCCATCAGTGACTAGTCAGGTCAATGAAGAATTGCTTAGTTTACACGCAGATGATTCCTCTGGAGCCTCTCCTTTATTTATTTCACACGGTACGATGCAGCCATTCACGTGAGGCTCCATCTGTTCTTGCTCCTGCTGTGCTTTTTTCTACTCATCAGACTTCTCTTCACTAAATGAGAATGTAGTCCAGGATAAGAACAAAATTTTCTTTAAGCTGCGGACAGATTTTACACGTGACTTCCAAACTGGCTGTTCTTCAGGCTCCTCTGCAAGCAGCACCGCTCCAAAGCTATTCTGTGGTGGAGGAGAGTGTGGTTTTAAGAGGTTTTCTAAAACCTTTCTTACCTTGTGTTAGTTTAAATGAATCCTCTCCCTTGTGCTAGCTAGGAGCAAAAAAGTCCAAGGCTGCCTCTGTGGTGAGGAGAAAAAGCTTTCTTAGCCTTGAATGAAATGATGGTCTGTGAACTGCACATGTGCCCAGATCTCTGTACCAACAGGTAATTATTTTCCTGTTTTCATCCCCACTTTTAAGACTATTTTCTCAATGTTTACTACACCACAACAGCTAAAAAGTAGTCTTAATTTTTAATGGGTGGTAGGGAACATTGCCTGATAATAAAGTTTTTTTAAATGAACTTAAATGCTTCTAATAAATTATCAGATCTTATTGTTGTTGAATGTAGGAATTAAAAAAATCTGGGAAAGGAATGTACGATACCAGATGAAACTTCCTTGCACTGGTATGTCTCAGAAAAATAAGCCTGAGTAATAATACGTTTTCCAAAAAGGACTGGAATTCAAAAGACTTGCAGTAAGCTTTTGTTTCCTAACTTTTTCAACCGAGCAGTAGGACAGTTAAACTGTGAGAGTTTGAGCCTCTTGGAGTATAAATCAGTGCAGTTCTGTTGGCTTCTAGCAATTAGACTTGAGTCAGCTGATGATCCTTCTCTGAATGCTTTCACTGAGGGGAGAAAAAAGCAGTTAGACCATGAACAAGGAGTTTAAAATCTTTATGTTGTGGACTATAGATGTGTTTCATGTTTTCAAAAAGTTTAGGAAGGTAAAACTAATTTCATGGCACAAACCAGGAAAACCAGCACTAATGTCTGTTCCCTTTCCAGCTATGTTTGCCACAGAGCTAGGCAGAAATGATTCATAGTAAGGACTTAATTTTTCCTCATCTTCCATCCTTGACATTTTACTCAATTCCATTGTGGGCAGCTTTTCTCAAAACTACCTGATATTTAAGTTTAGTTGTTTTCATGCCCTAGAGGCAATAAGTGCTGTCTGTAGAGCTTTGTGATATGTTTTCCATGAATAAATAACTTTTTTGAGGAGGGATAGCATCTTGTTTACAAGAATGCCATTTGGCAGAGGAAGGAGCTGTCCAGATTTTCATTAGATGTTACCAATATTGATGACAAACTCCATGTAACAGTAAAATAACTTCTCATTGTAGACACATTGACAGAGATTGGCACTGATTGATGAGGGTTTTCTTAGCGGGCAAGAACTGAGGAGTAGTTATCTGAGCAGCTTTGTTCCTTGAAGCGTATCAAGTCACTGGGTATTGCTCAGTGTTACCAACCTGCCCTCCTTAGAGCCTGCGGCAGAGAGACTATGTGCCTAGGCTAGTTAATGCTGCTGTTCAAATTTATATTTAAAAAAAAAGTGTCCAATGAAGGTTGAAAATACTGGATCAAGAAATGTTAATGTTAGTGTGTTTTGAGACTGCTCACGTAACTTTTTGAAAATTCAGGTTATAAAAATGTTAAATTTTTTTTCTGCTTGGTCAACAGGCTTGAAAACCTTAAATTTAAAGACCTGTAAGTCAAACAAACTTCGTGACCAGTCATACAGAACAGCAGACACATCTGTTGGTTACCAGAGTGCTAGCTGACGCCATGTCCTTTGGTGGATTATTTGATGTGGCCCACAGTGAAATCTTTGTGTTGCTCCTGGTGTGCAGTCATGTTCAACCTCGCTTGGTGGAAATACAGAGAATTTTGTGCTCATTCAGTTTAGAGACTTGTACTCTAACACTGAAAATGAGACACTGGCAGCAAGCGAAGCTCCCAATCTCATTTCAGAAGCTTTCCTTTAATGCCTGCACTTTCTTCCCCCCCAAAAAAGCTGTGAATTTAATCAGTTATCAAGAGCTTCTGTTTAGCTACAAAGTCAAAAATGTTCATTCTGTATTGATTCGTATTCAACAAACATAAAAGGCTGAGGAACAGTGAAGGTTAGGTGATGGTTATGGATAGAGCAAATCAAGAGGTTGGCTGTGATTTCAGGTCACAAAGTCTTTAAGCTTGAAGCAATTTCCAAAGCTGGCAAACTAAAGAAGAAGTATCTCATCTAAAAATTCAGTTCTGGACTGCTGTTGTAATGGGCAGAGGGTGTCCAGTGTCTCTAGAGTGGGTCTCAGTCTTTCCAGCGTTACAGCTGTAAACGGTTTGCCTGCTTCCCTTCTGTTTAAAAGGTACCTGCTACCTGTAGCAACAGGTATAAAGACACTTTTTTGCTGAGGGAATCCATGAGTGGGACTGATGTTAATTTTAATCCTAGAAAAAAAATAATTATTTCAGCAATGATCTTTGCAGTAGAACCCAGCTCCCAGACTCTCGTCTGCAAATGCATGTATGGGGTAGTTCCTGCTCCATAGAGTACTGACTTAAAAGGCAACAGATAAACAAATACCAAAAAAGGCAGCAGAGAAAAGAAACTGAGTGGCATAGGCAGGGGCAAAGGGCAATACAATAATTCTGGTTTTACACCTTGCTTCATTACAGTTTGAGGGATTTCAGGGTGGGGAATGGTCATGGCAGTTGTGGTTAAGTGGGAGGATGAAACACTGTTGAGATGAGAAAGGGTAGTAGAGGAGAGGGAAGAAGGGATGTGGAAAGGACAGTTGGATTTACTGGAGACTTTTGGGGGAAATGTGGTCCTCATGGAGCCAACAGGCCCCAAAGAAGATGAGCTTCATCTTCTCCCCAAGTGTTTTCCTGAGCAAAAAGACCCTAATGGAAAGTGCCACCCACCAGTGTCTGTCCCTGGAAGCTTGTTTCAGGCATTCAGCTGGGACATCCACCAGGCACTTCTCAACTGATACCTGTGGTGACATTTACACGTACTTTTAACACTAGCTTCTAATGACCGATTACAAATGACGAGATCCAAAATCATCTTTGAGAGGGCAGCTATCCTGACATACCTAAGGCATTCCTGAGAGAGATAATAGAGGGGAGGTTTAGTTAGGGAAGAGGGGTCACCCATAGCTTTGGCTTGGTCCTAAAGCCCAAGTCTGGCTAGCCTCAGAGGGCTGAAATGGAGGGAAAAGTTTCATGGTATGATAGATGCACAATTCGTAGCCAAAATTACAGCAGGCTGGGGTTTTATTCCAACTGGAGTAATAGGCAATTGTGACTTTTTTAAAGGAAAAAGGCAAGATTAGATGAATGAAAAGGAGCAAAGTGGAAGAAAATAAGTTCCAGCACACCCCATAAAGCATCTCTGGGAGAAGAGGCTGGAGAATTGTATTGTTTGCTTTTGGCTTTCTCATTAAATTTTGGACTTACCTCCTCAGGCAATAGGAATATTACACAGCAGAGAAATGCTGTGGTGGGGAAAAGGAAAAATATCTTTGTTGTAACAATTGCAGAGGAAGTATGTAAAAAACCGTTATACAAGAGTGTAAGTGACTTGAAGCAAGATTTCCTGTCATTGGGATTTATCTTCCCTTTTTGTTTCTTCATTGGTCATACAGCATCAGTAACCCACAGTGGGGGAAGAAGAGCCATTGCCAAGCTTTTGACACATAAAGGCGATGCTGTAGTACTCACTGGACTTTGTTTGCCAACCTTTTGTGCAAAAACTGCTCAGATCCAGTTTTGTTTCTGATCTGATGTATGCTTACCCCCACCCCATTGATTGGGCTCTACTTCTATAGAGAGATTGTCATCAATTGTCATCGACTGCCATCTTCACATGTATTTAGACTTGACTTGAAATCTAGAGGAGCACTTGCAGACGAAGCCAGTGCACTGCCTTCACCCCCAGCCTGTGCAATCCATCTGAAGGCACATCCCATTTAAACAGGTGGCCGCTGTAAGCAAGAGTGAACCAGTTAGCAGAATATTGTGCTCCAAAATAGCTTTTGATGTGGTATCCACGGAAATGCCACATTTTATACTAGATAATAAACTGGCAAGGAGTCAAGTTGTTGTGACTGGTCTTGGGGTGGTTATGTAAAGTTCTGACTGTGAACTGACTCGACTTGCTCAGAGGGAAAACATGCAAAGCTTGTTTATAATCTTTTTTTTCCCTTCCTTTCTTTTCTAACTTCTTGCAATGATAGGGCACACAGTTGATTTTCAGTGCTGCTAAGGAACTGGGACACTTGTCAAAGTTGAAGGTATTGTTCTGCATGGCTTGTGTTAATGTCTGTGTGTGTAAGCATGGAAGTGTAGTAGCGCATAGCATGTCATGTGCTTCCAGTGGTTTGTCGCTGAATGCAATTGTAGAGCAATGCTTTTAAATGCATTCTGCTAACATTAGTATTGTGTTTAACTGTTAAATTTTATTGTGAGTTTAATCATAAAAGTAGTTTCTCCTTTCTGTAGATACAGTGATCGGTTTGGTATATCAATTTAAAAAGGAAAAAGTAGAGTTTTCAGTATCTGGCCAGTTCCTCTGTATCCCCATGTATGAAAGGGAGTCCCTTATGTGACTCTGACAATGAGATACCAGTTGGAAAGATGATTTTACTATTGATGAATTATATGAACTGTTACAAAAATAACTGTTGCTCATGGAAGAGAGCCTGTGTCTGTAAATTCCTTCTGCGTAGGCTCTCTTTACAGGCAAGCTGGCATTTAGCATGAGGGCTATGTTGATGTGTTTTGACAGTGCATGACGTGACAGTGCATGACATGAGCATTACTAAGTGCATGCTACCTCATCATAAGCCAATCAAGCATTAATTCACTGGTCACGACGAGAATGGTATGAAAATAGTGATGCTGTACAACATTCAAATTGCACTATGTTGTGGTTTAACCTGTCCTACAAAAAAGGTATTGTGCAAGAGGAGGTCTGAATTGAAGCGTTACAGTGCACAAACTGTGCTGCAAGGAAGACCGAGCTGAATGTGAACTCTGTCTCGGAGCATGATCAGGGAAATCTTCCCACAGAAAAGGGCATTCTCCTAAGTGATTAGTGCAGTTTCAAAATGCAGTCATCTTTTCCCATAATTTTATTTTTGTCTTGCGCATTTATTACAGCTGTCTTTATAAGACTATCTGTTTCCCTGACCCAGCAGACACATTTTACATACACGTGTTTGAGCCAGGACAGTACACAATTCATTTAAGGTAGTGCTTATTAGCAATCCTAGTAAGTGATCTGGACATGCAGGTGTGTCATTAGGTGCACACGTTTTTCTCCAGCTGTATTTTGAGGCTGTTGCATAGCAGTTAGCAGTGATACAACATAAACCTTCACGTGTGGTTCCCCAGGGGAATAGCTGTCACTTGTGCTGGGGGACAGCCCCGTGCACTCCCACAGCCAGGCTGTCCTCCCTGGTGACATGGTGGCTCCCAAGGGCTGCACTACCTCTGCTGCTTTCTGTGCTTACAATGCTCTGTGTTGCTTCCATGGGAGGAATGGGAAGAGAGGAGCTTTCTAGCCAGCCTGGGAGAGTGGGAGCGGGACCAAAGCCTCCAAATGTGACTCCCTTTTTCTGTGAGTATCCCCTTCCCCTTTCAAAAACATCAGGAAGAACCCAGCATTTGGAGGGAGGGAAGACGTCCCTGCCTTCTACATGCCCTCCTGATGTCAAAGGGGAAGAGCTCTGAATTTGCTCCATTTCTCCTCCCAGGTCACAGGGCAAGCATGTGCACAGATGTCTGCAAGTTCCTGTGGCTTGCTTGCATTCTCAGGCATAGCCAATGACATTCACTGTTATCTTTTACTTATTCCATATTTTCTCATTACTGGAATTTCTTAATATATACATGGTGCCTTTTGCCAGGAATGAGATGGAAGCTTTCCTGGTTTCCATTTGCACTGGTCAGATGAAGGCCATCCCTCAGCAGCAACCTGTCTTCACTTCAGTTACTGTAAAGCTTAACTTTGGTAACTCTGGACTGGATTTTTAGAAATGCACATAATCATGCAAATCAGGCAAGCCCTGGTGTGTGTTCAAGCCTTTATTTGTGTATCCACATATAGGACTACACCAGTACGGGTACACAGGATTTTATACGTGGTAAGAGAGCTGTACACAAGTATGAAAGCACTTTATCAACCTGAATTCTGGAGACCTTTAGTTCAGGCAGACGGTGTGAACCAACATTGCATCCTGAAATTTCCAGAAGAGTAACGGTGTTACGAGAGTGTAAATTGCTTGGGTTTGTGTAAGCATCGTGCATATTTTTTTTTGTCCTTTTGTTTTTGCAGGCACATACAAGCTAACAGGGAAGGCATGAGTAAATGGCTCTTCAGAGCCCCTCTCCTGTGCATTTTGCAGTTCCACTAAAAGCCTGGGAAAATTATGGGATGGATTTTAAGCTTTATTTGTCTCAAATAGAATGGGGGAACAGAGCCCTAGTGAATCAGATAACTCAGCTGAGAACTGAGACTGACAGACCTGGCAAGCACAGGCTCTTGTCCTGATGACAAATCAATTTCACAGTGTATTTTAAAATGCTCAGAAAACCAACCAGAAACCTGCCACCTTGGTGCCACATATCTGCCTCCCATGTATTATCAAACTCTTTCTGCTTGGTTTGCCTGATAGCCAGCAGCTGGAGCAGAGAGCAGCAGCCTCCTCTCCCTTGCGCTGCCCCAAGGGAAACCAGCCGAGCCCTGACCTCAGAGGTTCTTCTGGGAGTACCTGTGGAGAATACAAGGATGAGTCTGAGAGACCAGGAAAATATTTTTTTATTATTATTATTTTTTCTGCTTGAAGTTGCATAATTATTTGATGTAAATATTTGTGGCCGGCTGCTGGATGGCAGTCTGGCAAGTGCAGGGTAGCACTCTGTGCAGTCCTTGTAGGAACAGTGTGAGATTTGCAGAGGGCAGATACACACGGGAATGACAGTCATGGGTTCCTCTGTGTGTGAGTGCAAGCATTACCAGTCCAGTCACTGGGTTATTTTTACATAATGCGTTGAAGTAAATGGGACTGGGAAACTCTCTCAGAAAGCAGTGACGTGTTGCTGTGCAGTGACAGCATGGGCACTGGCCAGGTGACTGCTCAGAGCAGGGTAAATGAGCTGTTTAGGTGTTTAAGAGAAAAATGCTGACCACCTGGTTTCTGTTGCAGTGTGAGGAATCTGGCAGGCACACCTAGAAAGTAATTTCAACAGACATGAAAATCACTCTGCCTTGGGGACACAGCTACCCTGACTAAATTGGCCTCTCCCATGAACATGGCCTTGGGCTCTGGCTGATTGTGCACTTAATCTGGCTGTCAGACAGAGGAAGAATGTTTTACCCTCTGTGTACTGAAGTGTGAAGCCACATCATCTTCAATTGAATTACTTCCACTTCATGAAGAGGAGGGAGGAGAGCTATTGCTCCCTTAAGGACAGCTTGTCGCAACAGAAGATAAGGTCCAGCTTACAGAGTACGGAACCACTGCACATAGCTCCCCAGTCCAGGAGCAGCCTTTGTAGGGGAAAGAGGCAAGTTGAAGGATGTCTCCAGTACTCAAGAAAGCACCGTGCAAACTTGTCTGAGGTACTGCTGACTTGAGAGGCATCTTCTGTACAGTTTAATGCAGCACTGTGCAAAGGTGCTAGCTAGATGTCTGAGAGAAGCATGGCAAATGCCTAGCACTGCACCTAGACTGCTGTGAGCCCCATCTCCATCAGGCAGGAGATGGATCGTGGTGGATAATGAATGGGAACAGCGCCAGGCAATGTGAAGAATCACTAGGCTGCAAGATAGCCAGCAGGTTTATCACTGAGGTGCACACGTGATGCCACACACTAGGCATGCTTTACTCAAAGACAATTTAGTAGATGTGTCTCCTGGGAAGTGTCTCTTATCAGAGGCTATGACATGTTTAAAGTAGGGGTAAGTAGCCTTTGCCTGAATTGCCTGCATCACCCAGGCTGCAGTCAGCTGGCCTGATGCTCCAGCAGCTCAAACAGTTAGAATTTGGGTTTGTGCAAAGCTTTGACTTCCTAAAATGTGCTGGTTTTCCCTGAGACCTAGACTAAATATCAGAGTGAAAGAACTTAGTGAAATACCAAAGGATAGCACATCCTTGTAGTCAGGCAGAAGTCTAACACGGATATGCTCCCACTGCAGGAAAGGGAATCCCTTCCCAAAGGATTTGTGGCTCTTTGCTATTAGAGATGATGGGTCTTAATGGGAGACATTCTTCTTCTAGCAAAGCTATTTTATAGAACATGTTGCTCACTTTCTTGTTTTTCTTCCTCTACGCCAATGATACGATGAATTACTGACCTTTGTAGATCGAAGAATTAAAAAAATCCATAAACAGCATCTAACAACTTTGCCCAATATCTGGTTCTCAGAATTCCTTGACTTAGGTGGTGTTTTGAGAGTTTTGTTGTGGCTGCTCTAGAATGACAGGGGTAGCAAGCAGACTCCTGTTCGGGTTTTCTGAGAGACAAACTGTGATTTTTAAATTGGCACTTATCTCTGTCCAGCTCCTTTCCTTATTTCTCTCTTCTATGCCTGCAAGAAACAGAGAAAGTAGGTTTATTTTCAAGTTAAGCTGTAATAAATGACTCTGAGAGACTTCATTAAGCATTCCTTAAACAGCTGAATTAATGCTGTGGCCACGTAGCCACATGAATCCAGACAAAGTGACGATACTGGGGACTCCCTTTCCTACAGTCTCTGACAGCATACTCATGTCAGGTGTAACGGTTGTTTGCAGGATCATATGGTGAGAGAAGAAACTAGGAGTCTCACTCCAAAGCAGTGTGCTGTTTTGGATCTGGCACTGGATACGATCAAAGTAAGTTATTCCATTTCTGTCTCTGTCGTTCCCTTGTTCTATCCCAAATACTGTTTGGGAGGATAGTGCCTGTCCCAGTTCAGGAGATGGCAGGAGTCTGTTGCTGTCGCTGCTGTTACAGCGATAAAGGCACTAAGTGAGTGATACTGCCATGTTTGTGTAAACCTGAATAGGGTCAGGTGACTGGCATGTGCTGGGAGCCAGCATATTTACATTTAAGTGCTTTGGAAGAAGAAAGCCATGAGCAGTTGGTATCAGTTGGTCTAAGAGCTGGATTTGCAGTATAGAAGCTGTTTTGTGAATTTTTCCATGTCTTTCCCATCCACATGCACAATAGCATGTAAATATTGGTTACTGGTTGCAATTCTTCCTCAGTATTTTTCCTGTTTGCTTTTACTCTTAGCAATATTTCCATGCTGGTGGGAACGGTCTGAAGAAAACCTTCTTGGAGAAGAGTCCAGACCTGCAGTCACTTCGATATGCTCTCTCTCTCTACACTCAGACCACAGACACTCTCATCAAAACCTTCGTCCAGACTCAGACAGCTCAGGGTGAGACTCTTTTGTGTTGTTGGCAAAGTTGAATGGAGCTATCTGCTCTGTTCGTAATTGCTCTGTCTTGTACTGCCAGTTTGTAGAGTGCTTTTGGCAGTAACGTTTCTGGAAACGTGACAGTTCAGAGCTTTTGAAACTGGGAAGGAGGGAAAGGGCATTATTTCCCACTCAACAACTACGTTTTGAGAGAGCGCAAATATGTGAAACATAAGGCCTGGGGTGTTTGTGGTGTTTTTTTTCTGCAATCCTCACTTAACAGTCACGTTTCATGGATTGATGTGGGTGGGTAACATAAGTGGAATTTGAAGTTACTGTACGGAGACTTACGTGGTGGTGTGAGAGACCATTTCAGCAAGACACCACCACAGAAACTGGTTGGTGCCTGTGTCACAGGCCAGCTGCCAGCAGCCTGTATAGTCCTGACTAAGGCTGATTGACAGCAATGTGATGAGTCATGGAGCTACACACTGCCTGTAAAGGGAAAAGTCTCTTAGGAGAGCAACGAATGCACTATTTTGTCTGCAGCCAGTACAGGGTATGTGTGAGCTAGATGATTACAAATCACCACAACATATTAGTAAGCTGCTGGGATGGGTCACTGGAGTTCTTTGGTAGCTCTTTGGGAAGGCACGATAGTGGTGCTATTTGATTGATTTGGAAGGGGTAAACGGTTAATTGCCTCTATCTTTCATTGCTTTCATGTAAATGTCTCCAGATTGTTGTACAGAATGATTTGGTCTCTAGTCAGGGACCTTCACTGGCTGACTATGAATCTCAGTAATCTCAGGAAGAAGGGGCAGATGCCATTAGAGGTTAGGTCAAAACTGAAACTGATGTTTTAAGTTTTCAGGCTGTTTAAATACAAGCCTTGGCATTGAGCTACTACATCTCAGCAGCAAAAGCCATACAACTCCATGGGGATGTCTTTCTGCCATCTTTTTGCTTGGGATCCTTTTTCCTCTAATCCTTCCAAGCCTATGAGAGCTGGCGACCCCACAGACTGTACTAACTGTCAGCATACTGTCACACGGACCCCTGAAACCAAGGGAAAAGCACTGCCTAGCCAACACACTTTTCCCTCGTGTGCAAATGAGACTGCTTGATACTGGCATTCCCCAGCCAGTGGAGAATTCTTGAGCAGAACAAGGTTTGTTTTTAAAGTTTTAAAGTGAAACGTTTAGTGTAGTTTTGGGGGACTAAATAATCTCTGCCTTTAGCAGCATGATATATTCTTGCTTAGGTTGAAATAAACTGCATTAAAGCACTGAAGTTAACTAAAGAGTCAGTACGTGCATTTGAGAGGATGGTCCCAGCAGAGCAACGATGACATCCAGTGGCCAGACAGGTCAAAGACTGCTACATCCACAAGGGACTCCAGGCACTTGGTCATTGCCATTAGAGTTACACAAAACACTTTTTAACTGGGAACTTGTGTGCACAGTGTTTTCAATCTTTGCTGTTCTATGGCAAATGTTTCCCATTATATATCCAGACCATGAATCGAAGCTGTTTTTTTATGTGGATCCTATTATCTTGTTGTGATGAGCCAGGATATAAGGATGTGTGCAGCACTGCTGTCCTACCCTCCATGCTACAGTCAGGAGTGTTTAAAATTAAAGAATATGCTCCACTTTGCAAAGAGGCAAATTCAAAGCTGACTTGAGGAAGCAGCTTCATGCAATGCATGATTTGACTATAAAATTCCACTGAGGGTGAGTGTTTAGCAGATACGCAAAGAGAATTGAAGGTAATCTGAGAGCAGCTGGAATATACAGAGTTGCCACAGAAGTGTGTGTGTTGAGTATTTTTTTTTTTTTTAAGAATCTCACAAAGAATTAAGCTCTAGTTTTAGGACACAAGATGCACTTGCTACGAGGTCACCGATTATATCTCATAGCTGACTGGTGACATTTTGTTGTGGCTCTTCTGAGCCATCTAGGAGACAAGTACTGGGTGTGGTGGGCCACTGAGCTGGTACAAATCAGCATCTTCTACAATAGTAGGCTTGAGAGTTTTGGACCCTGTCTGGGGAACAGAAGGCTGGAGCTATGCCACCTATGTCTGTATGATCAGTGGTGGAATATCTCTGAGAAAGGCATGACTTTGCTCCTGGGATCGGGGCTAGAAAAGGATATTGCTTGCATACACTTCTCAGTAACCCCCGCTGGTAGACTGGAGATCTGCATATGCATTGGAGGGACAGAAGGGATAGCACTAGTATTTACAGCTGGCATCTGCTTACCAGAGCTCTCTGACTGATGTTTCCCTTTGCATAAGTCAAGCTTCCCACAAGCCTATGGGAGGAAATGGGTGCATACAGAGCTATTTAAATGCTGACTGTTTGCCTCTCTTACTTCACTGCTCAATGGTTGCATCTTCCAGTTTGTGAGATATCTGTTGCCCTCATTTGTTACTGATCAGGCTTCTGTGACACTATGCTGTTCAATGTTTGCTCTGCAAAGTTGGGTCAGGACTTGCAGTTTAGTGATGCCACCACAAATTTTGATCTTGTTTTAACACAGACAATCCCTTACTTGCAGACAACCTTGCTCTCCAAAGCCTGTGTTGGTGCAGAAGATCTAAGAGGATATTTTGTCTATTAAGAGCTAGAATATTTGTCTTGTATTTGTTTAAGTGACACCACTAATTGGGTTGTAATTCACACTCTTCTCTCTTTATCCTGCTTGCTTCTTGCCTTTTGAATTCATGTCTCAGTGCATGATGGGAAAGGTATTAGGTTTACCGCTAATGAGGACGTTCTTCCTGATAAGGGTATGTTCAAGACTAATGTTGTTACCATAACAACATTAGCCAACTGCCTTGCTTTTGAAGTCATCTTGCCCATGCTCAGAAAACTTTTCCAGAGACCCGTTGCCTTTAGCTCCCTATAGAAGTGAACTTTCACCGAATGCTTGCATCCTGCAGACGGAGCCATGGGTTGTGCGGTGTAGAAGTCTGTACCCTGCCCGAGAGCTTCTTCCCAAGCTTGAGATTTAGTCACGGGATGTGAAAGCTGTCTCAAAAATGGACTGTCTTTTGAGAGATGCTACGGACTTGTTCCCCTACCCTTTACCATGCTGTACCCTTTACCAGCTGTGTATTGTTGTTTCAAGTCCTAGACCTGCATGCGTATGGTCTGCTGAGACGGGCTACTGTAATACATGGTAATGTCTGATATGCACTCAAGGTTATGGCCGAGCTTGAAACATCTGGCTTTGAAGGGGGGTAGCTAAAAGTCTGCGTGCTCAGGAGAGCCCTAAAAAATTAAGTCTTGTTGTCTTTCATCTCTCAATTTATTTTCTGCTGTCCAAAGGCTTTTTGTTATCTTAGGTGAAATACATCTGTAACACGTTGCATGAGCTCAGTTCTGCAGTTTCACCTTCCAGTATTGCAATACCAATGAGACTTTAATGTCAAGATTTAAATCTGCTTGTCACTAAGTGTGCAAGTATGCATGTATACACAGTTGTACGTGATCAGAATATTTTTCACTGGCCATATACAAAGTGTTTTTTTGTCTCTGAATATTTCAGTTAATAGAATAAGATTTTTGTATGAAAAGACAAGAATGAAGGTAGAAAAAAAAATATTAAATTTTGTCTCCCTCAAAGGTAATGGGATGATTCTGCTGTCATTCCTCTGAAGCATCAGTGTCTCCTTTATAACCTCTTAATTACACTGAAGATAGTAAAATGAAGACCTCAGTGTTTGGCGGTTCATGTTTCTGCGGATGTGGCCTGATAAAGTTTTTATATACTGTTGGTAATCTTGTCTGTTCCCATGGAAAATGCCGACAGTGTAAGTGACAGACCCACACCATCGGATGTGTCAGGTCAATAATTAAGCCTACCAATTTTAAAGCTCTGTGCTTGTATACAGAAAAGAAGGAACACTGCCCTTCTAAGTGGGGAGAAAACAGTGCATTCAAGATCATGTACAAATGTTACAGCCTAGAGGCTGTTTATTGTACTCAGGTCAAGAATGAGAATCTACCCTAAGATAATAATTTGAGGTTCTGTTATGTTTGCTGAGATACTTTTATGTGTATAATAATGTGACTTTCACTGCCTACAGTTCTATGCCATGTAATTCTCTTCAGAGGATTGCAGAGATTAGCTCTCAGCCTCTTGGTTTTTAAATGTTTTTGCTGCCTGCAGACTGTTCCTGTGAAAGTTGACGAATGAGTTAGATCTACCCAATCAAAATATTTGTTTAATGATATCCTTCAAGCTCCTTATCTTGAATTTCAAACACACCAATTCTTTCGCTTAGTAATGTGTCTTAGCCTCAAAATTGACAAGGTAACACTGATGTTCGTAGGGATACCTACAGGGTAATTGGGTACCAATTACAACAGCATTGCTAATTGTCAACCTAAGATCAGACAGTTATCAAAGAGAAAGTAAAATCAATCCCACTATCTTATCAAAGACTTCATTTTCATTTTGCAAAGCAGACTTTTTCTGTAATTTACATGACATCTTGACTTTCCTACCTAGGAAAGTGTCATTTCCACATATTGCATGACAATTATGATTTAAAGTCAAAAAGTTGAAAACATCATCATACACGGATTGTAAGGTTCATGAGATCATCTCCCTCTGTTACAACATGTTATCTTTTCCTCTGTGAAGCTGCATCTTGTTTTCTCCCTGGCTAATTGATGAAGGGAAAGAAGTATGCAAGTTGTGAGTGTTTCTCTCTCATAATTTTTGGTGCATAACAGTGGAGGGGTTCTCATTATCCTCCGAAGGGAAGCAGATAGGCAGTCAGGATGACAACTTTTATCTGATGTACAACATGGGAAAATGGAGGGTGAGACTGCACTATGGCTCAGTGCAAATCACTAACATCTTTGTCTCTTTTTTTTTTTCCTAAACTTCCTCTCTGTTGTGGTTTTTTTTGTTGTTGTTTTGTTGGGTTTTTTGTCCTCCCTTCTTCCCTGAGCGGACAGGAATGCTGATGCCCCCCACTGGAATGCCTGCACGTGCACACACTGGCTTGGCAGGAATCTTTGAAAAATCCTTGCTGTCTGTGAGGGTCCACTGTCAAGCTTTAGGTCTCTTAAATTCTTTTAAGAGTATTCTCAACAGGATGCGATCTTTTATGGTGGAGTGCAAAAAACATTGGTGTTTATGCGTGTTGAGCATGCAAGCCTGATGTTATTTTGCATTGATGTTATGTTATTGATGTTGACTGAAAAGCTGGCTATGGAAGGTGTACTGTGAAAACGCTATTGTCTTGCTGAGGCCATAAACAAAAGATGGGTGCCAAAAAACAGTAATCCATGTGTGCACGGGGGGTGTCAATTTTCTTCCAACAGGCTCTGGTGTGGATGATCCTGTGGGTGAAGTGTCCATACAGATCGACCTGTATACCCACCCAGGAACTGGTGAACACAAGGTCACAGTGAAAGGTATGGGAAAGCATATGTTACTGCTCAGGCTCTGTGACTATGTCGAGGCAAATCTCCAGTTGGCAGTCATTATATTTCTGTGTTAGCTCATGTAATGTGAATCCAGAATTGTTTTTTCTGTTTCACATCAGGAACATGTAAAGAAACAGCAAATGAGCTTGTCCAGTCCGGCCAGTGACATGGCAATGTATAGCCCTGTTGTTTATTGGCAATGACACACAAAGTAAACAAAAATCAGATGATGTCTCTAACCAGGCGCCACAGTTTAGCCTGTGCTGCAGAGAACAGGGCAGCATGACAGGGCAATGTTGCGAAATTGCTCAGTGTAAACTGAGAGATCGCAGAGCCAGTAAGAGTTCAGAGGCTCCTCTCCCCCGTCCTGAAGGCCATGCTGGTCCCTGAAGAGCTGCTCTGAAAATAACCAAAGCAGTGATTCATCTCAGGCTTCCTCTTCCTCCTTCGTCTCCTTTGCTCGAATACAGCATATTTAACTACTTTAATTTCCTCTAAAGATTTATATAAGCAGCTCTTCAGGCCTCTCTTCTCCTGGCTAAATCTACACGGCAATGCAAAAACTGATTTTCAGAGCTATTTCCTGTGCTTCAGTCTGCTCCCTGCAGTGACCTGAGAGAGAATGAGAATTAAAGAGCTAATAATTCTGGGTTCTGGAACCACCCACAGCTCATGGGCTTTGTTTGTCTTACCTGCAGTCTCATTTTCCTTTTCAACGGAGACCTTAATATCGGCCCCCAAAATGCCCCCTTTTTTTCTCATCTCACACATAATGTAGAGTTAAGCACTGAACTGGCAGGGCAGCCTGCCCAGAGCTGCATGAATGCCTGTTTTCTTTGACTAATTTCTTGACTGTGCATATGGCAAAAGCTAAGTGCTGTCCCAAGCATTAAATTCCCTTTACAGAACTTAAACTAGAGCAAAAAAGCATATCTCTGTATTACAAAAAAAGTCCTGCCCATGTGTGTGAGGACACTCCTGTGCTTTGAGTTGGACTTTGTCCTCTGAAAGAAGAAATCGAAAGCAGAGCAGAGCGGAAAGGTGTCCAGAGCAATGGGAACAAATAAGTATTTACTGTAAAACAGGTTATGACTCTTTTTTCCAGTTGTGGCAGCCAACGACCTGAAGTGGCAAACGTCCGGCATGTTCCGTCCATTCGTTGAAATCACCATGATTGGGCCCCATCAGAGTGACAAGAAGAGGAAGTTCACAACCAAGTCAAAGAGCAACAACTGGGCTCCCAAATACAATGAAACCTTTCACTTGTAAGTGTGAAAAATAGCCTGGGGATCTGACGTGGCAAGTGCAGATGCAGAGGACAGATAGGGTTTTCCAGTATTGACGAACAGCCTGCTCAGGGCCCAAAAGAGTACTTGAACCAGTAGCTTGACAAAGTACTTGGTCTCTTGGCAGGAAAAGCTAGATTATGGGAGTTTTTGCTGTGGGTGGGATGCTGAGGTCTGTTCTATACCAGCAGTGTCCTTTGGCTACCTTCTGAAACGTGTTGTTTGTCTTATCAACATATTTTACTGTGCTCCATTGTTTTCATGAACTTTGTGTCTTCTATTGGTAGAGTTGAGGCTAAAAGTTCATTACGTATTTTTAGTTCTTTTAATCTTAATGTGTGTTTTTATCCCAACTTGACCTGTGGGACATGCTTTCTGAACTTGTTTCCAAGGATACAGCCCTTGGAACTGGTTGTAAGTTGCACTGCTAAAATTGCAGTCTTTCTCAACACCGAGTATTGATCTCTTCTTACTTGGCTTTCACTATTGCAAAGGCATCTTCCTTCTTGGAAGGCTCAACAAAGGGAGCTACAGACTAGTGCTCACCCAGCTGTACAGTAAGAATGAGAGGAGACGAGATGACCAGCAAAAGACTGTAAACATACTGGGGGAGAGGGACAGTCCATGTAATTTTTCTTTGATGTGAGGAAAAGCAGGCTTCCTCTAAGTGAAGAGATTTTTTCCCTTTTTAAAAATTCTTTTAATTTTAGAAACATCAGAAGGGTTGGGGATGTATTTTTATTAGCTTTTGCTTTAATGGAAGGTTCTGAATCTCTAACAAAGACTTAATCTAATTAAAATATTAATTACTGAAATGAAGCAACTCTGAACAGAAGCAGAAATGTTTAAAGTCATCTGAGCTGAAAATCTATTAGCATGGCTTTAATGTTCTCCGCTCCCCTCATTTCACAGTTTCACACACATGCAAAGGCAACTTGACAAGGGTTGTTCATTTATTCTTTTTAAATAGCCAGGTTGTCTTTATCAGCTGTAAATCAGCAGAAATGCCCATATGCTGTAGGTTTTACTTCTCCCTCTCTGACCAGAGTTTTCTGTAGAAAGGAGTTTTCTGTGGCTCATCTAAGCACTCCAGTCAGCTGCTGACACCTTTATGTTGCAGAGGAATTCCTACATTCTGGGAAACTGTAAGTAAACCTGTGTGTGTTTTTCAGCATACTGGGGAATGAAGATGGCCCTGATGCCTACGAGCTCCAAGTCTGCGTGAAGGACTACTGCTTTGCTCGGGAAGACCGGGTACTGGGGATAGCAGTAATGCAGCTCAGAGACATAGCAGACAAAGGAAGCTGTGCTTGCTGGTGCCCCCTCGGGCGCAGGATTCAAATGGATGAGACTGGACTTACAGTCCTGAGGATTCTCTCTCAAAGAACCAATGATGAAGTTGCCAGAGAATTTGTGAAGTTGAAATCTGAGTCCCGCTCCACGGAGGAGGGCACCTGAGCTGTGTAATGTTCCCTTTTCTCTTCTGCCTTGTGCCAATATGTGCAAGTGTTCATCAATACTCTTTTATTAATTACAAAAGGTTTTTTCATGTTGTCTTTGTCAGCTCTGATAGCGCACGTGTGCTGTACAGGAAACAAATCCATCAATCTGATGTGAATTATTTATTTTTTAGTAGCTGGGTAAGACACCATAGAGAATGAGACAATCTCTTCTTATTTAAGATGCAAATTCTGCTTTGTGTATATAAATTATTTTATATTGGAGGCTGGGTATGCTGGGTTTTGTTGATATGCAGCACTGTGATTTTATCCTCTGCAGTTGGCAGACATTAAAAAGGTTCTACATAATCACACTACGATACAAACACACAACTGTGTGGAAATTGGGAGGAGAATGATTTTGGGTTTTGGCAAAGCACAGTTATCTCTCATTGAATTCATGTACTGTGGAGCTGCCAGGGGATATTACGGCACAGGTTATACCAGTGTCCCAATATGATACACAGACACCTCAATGTCTGCTTAAACAAGAAGCTGCAAATTGCTCTGAAGATGCACACTGAATGCATGTATGACCATCGATGTGCTGCTTTGAGCATGGGCGAGACCAGTGGGACAACTGCAGAGGGGCCTAAGATTTCATAGCCAAAAGCTGCAAAGGCAACACACCAGGAGCAGACTGCAGCTGCCCTGCTGTTGTAATTAGATGGTGTGTCTCGGAGAATATAATTCCCCGCGTGCTGCTGGGAATCCTGCATCACCACGGGGGTGCTGTAAGCTGCTGAACTCCGCAAGTCACACTTTGGCTACCGTGACTGACACGGTAAGGAAGGGAACAATATTAGAGCCATGGCAAATAACATGGCTGCTATATACTTTTTCCACTTCAATGTTCTTTTGTTAGTTTTTTGACATAGGATTGGATAATTTAATACTTGCAGGCTTTCTGTAGCATTTTGTTACCCTGGAGTAGCTGAGACCATTCCTCACTATGAACCCAGAAATGATGGCTCACTTGGGAGAGAGCAACGCATCTCTCCTCTGCAAGCCCTCAGTCTGGAGTGCTGGTCAAGGGGCAGCAGGTCCATTCCGTTCTGACCTTGAAGTCGCTGTTGGCCGTGCTGCAGTTGATCCATGCTGATTGTCATTAATCTGTGATTTAACAATACCATTGAAAATATTTTTGCACTGTCTTAAAGAAGCGTCCTGGTTTTGTTTTCTTGCAAAACAAAACATTGTCTTGAGCAAAGTGATTGCAGGGAGGCCAGAATCTCTGACTGGAAATTCGTAAGCAGGAAGATCTGGAGTAGTGATTGCACCTGAGGTATGTTTGTTGGAGGCTTTTTATTCTTATGGGGATTTTTTTGCTGTTTCCAGCTGCCCTTATACTCTGGAAAGTGCAGCTGGAACAAGCCAGTCCTTGCCCGTAAAGTACTGTAATACTGTCAATAAATTCAAGGACTGCATATTGAATGACTTTCTATTTTTTTTCTATTTTCTCTGACACTTGTACAGCTGTATGATACAACTCCTGTATTTCATGGGCCTGCTCGTAGAGTTCTGAGATGGCACATCTGCTTTGTTCTTGTCCATGGTGTATTTATAATAATGCTCTTCAAAACTCCACTCTATTTGTCATGATTTTGAATCATTGTACGTGCCATTGTTACGAGAATTGTTAGTACAGTCTTTAATAAACTCTTTTAGCAGCATCTGGAGTCGTCTGTTGAAGTGTAACTGTAATTGGGTTTGCTAAATCACATCGGGCGGAATTGCTATTGCATCTTTGCAAATTACACTCATTTAGTACATAGATATTTGTTTGGTGCTGTGGATGCCCAGCAAGGGGTATGAATCAGACAATTCCCCCCTCCTCCGTGGTGCCTCCTTTGACATTCTTCCTTGAAGTTCTTGGCTTCTGATAACACACTGAGACATCACAGAAAACCATGGAGAATAACTTAGTTCCTCTTCTTGTCCTATCTGGCCTTTAAGTCAAGTTTCCTTTGTACTCCGGTAGCTTCCTGAAGGTGCTAAACAGAGAGACTCAGGCAGGCAGTAGGATACGTTACAGATAACACGTGAAGAAAAGTAATTATATACCAAACTTGATTCAGAGCTTTCAGTCTGATATGAGCATTATTGACAAAAGATGAGAGAATAAACCTTCCTGATGTCAAGTAAACTACTCCTCCTCCTCATTTTTTGGGGATGCTGCCAATTTCCAGCAGACAAGCTCAAATAACTCAGACTCTCATATTTCATGATAACGTGGGTCTCTACATTTTTGTGATCTGAGATGCAATTTTTTTCTTAGGTAACATATGCTCAGCAATGTGAGTAACTTGTCTAACTCACAGTCCAGCTTGTAGCTGTACTTCTGTTTCGGGCTTCATCATGGAGAAGTTACTGAGTTTGATGGCGTATCCCATGTGATGTGCTGTTCAAAGCACAACTTTAAAGCCCCACTTCAGTACCAGGTTTCCAAGTCATCAGTATGCTTGCTTGTCATCGCTTCAGCGAGCGCTGCAGTGGAGAGAAAGCAATAAAGAGCTATTCAAAAGAAAAGTGCTGTCTGTAACCATGGGGAAGAGGCCTCGGCAGGGCAAGAGGTTTGGCTGTTATTAACAGAGCCAGGAACCCAAAGCTCTTACATATATTGCTCATCCACCAGTCTAGTGCTCCTGCAAACCAAGTTTGTGAACATTTTAATCATAGAATGTTTTCCATAAACGTTGCTTTGTAAAATGATTGTCTAAAATTGTCTGCCTGCCTTGCCTTGTTTCTTGGCTTTACGCTCATTGTGACGCTTTCAAATTATCTTTCCTACCTGAAAAATCATGCAGACTTGAGCCACAAACACTCAGACTTTTTCTTGTACCTGTGGCAACAATACTGTGTTGTGCACATGGCTCTCTTCACTCTGTCTGAACACTCCTCAAAATGACAGCTGGATATAGGATATACACTGTGTCTATCAAATATATATACATATATAATAATAAATATATTAAATTAATAAATAGAATACATATTTTATAAATACATATATATATGCTGGTGTACCTGGGGTGGAAACGGCTATCTCGAGTTGGAAAAGTCTGTTCCAAGAACGTCGTGGCAAGGACAACAAGCAGCAGGGAGTGGTAAGTTGCCTGCCATCCCAGGAGTCTGCAGAGTGGGGCAACATGAACTTCAAGTGGGGCAGGAGAGAGGTGACAGATGAGCTGGATACTGGAGGCACGCGGGTGAATTTTGCCAATGGTCTGACTGTTCGTGCGCGGGGGCTTTCTGCTGAGTCTGTGGGAACAGCAGAGTGGTTTCAGACCGAGAATCCATCCAATCCTGCCTCCAAGAGTGCTTACAAGCAGATGTCCAGAGGCAGAGTAAGGACGAGGTAGACTAATGATGCTTCCTTGTGATGCGCTTTAAGGTGCTGGCAATTTTTACCTCGGGGGATGTTCCTGACTCTGTGATTTCTCTTTAGTAAGTCCTAAGCTATCCTTCTCCTATCTCCCCCTGAACCCCTGAAAAGGAGTTCCGTGGATTTACAATTTGTTGCGTGAAGACCTGTAGTCTTTTGTTTTGGACCTGGTTCCAACTAATTTAATTTGACGCCCTCCATTCTTGTGTTCAGAAAGATGCTAATGTGCTGGTCCTACCTGCCCTTACCTGGGCAATGGAGATATTGTAGACCTCCATCATATCCCACCCTAGTCATTGCTTTTTGAAGCTGCAGTATCGCAGTTTATTAGGTTATCCCAAACTTCAGATAATCTTTGCCCTTCTTTGAACCTCTTCCATTTATGTGGATCATTTCTGAGCTGTGAGGACTGGGAGATGAGGACCAGAACAGCATTCAGCATTCAAAATGTGGACCAGTTTCCAGGAGGAAGCCTTCTGAAGGTAGAAGTTCACTCCTAATGTTGAGAGCAATAGTCAGTAGTTCAAAAAAGCTTCCAGGCTGCCAGTGGAAGATACTGGGAGGCTGCTGGGAGGACCAAGGAGCAGACGTGCTGTCAGACCTCCCAGGTGACAGGGAGACCTTTTGTGGGAACCCAAAAGGTGAACTTCAAGAGGTCGCTGCAGCTTGGGAAGTCAGTGTTACTCAGAGCAAACCTGACACAAAGAAGCCACCCTGCTGAGATACAGTGGATGGTAGAGAGCTGTTCACAATCCTTTTGTTTCTAACCTTTATTTGAAAAGATGAGATAATTTTCTAAGACTAAAAGGAGAGAAAGCAAGCCTGGCTTTTGGACTTAACACACTTTTTGATCTTTGGGAAATTCCCTTCTAAAGCTGTGGCCAGCTTGGGGCTGTGATACCATCAGAAAGATCAGTTGGAGGAGCGAGATAGCAGAATTTGAGAGGTTGACGTGTGCTTGTGAGCACATGATGGGGCCTTACGGGAAAGGACGTTGTGTTTCTGGGTGTGTGCTGGGAGAGGACGGAGACCCAAGGGCAGAGGTAGTGGGGTGGTTTATCAGTCTTCCTAGAAGAGATTAGCAAGTTGATGGATGGAGACAAGAAGGTGGGCAGGAGAATGGGAGGGTTTGGGGAGCGACTAGAACAGACTGAGAAGGCAGCTGGCTCTTTAGGCATGGGATTCAGTTTCCCTGTTCCTGGGTAGCAGCAGGGAGGGAGGAGACAGCGTAGTGGCAGCGGAGAAGGTCAGGCTGCGTGTGGGATTTCCTCCAGACACCTCCTCTTCCTCCTTCTCTGCTCTTAGGCTCTCGTTTCCTCCCTTCTAGAGAAAACTCTGGACGTAGGCCTGTGAACATGTGCAACACGGCTAATAAGGCTGGCGTATCCCCTAGTGCTTGGTGGAACATACACTGTGGGTCTGAGCCCTCCCTGAGGGTTATGGGATAATCCCCCAAACTCCTCTTTTAAACCAGGAGTGTGGACACAGGAGGATTTTTTTCAGGACCTCAGTTCTCTGACACTTCAAACTATCTTCTCACTTGCTGCTTGTGATTTATGGCCAATCTAGAAATACTTGCTCTTGCACCACTGTGGTGTTTATCATGATGAAGTCTCTTTAGTAGCTCCTGATGCTTGGATAACATGGCAAACTCCACTAAACTTTGTTCTGCTAAACAGCACAAGAACTAGCTTTCTGCTCGTAAGCAGTGCTCTCCATTTCCAGTCGCATGTGTGTAATTTCTTTGTATCTGCTGTAATGTACAGCCTTCCTAGCATCACTTTTCCCTAGCTTTAAGGAGGAGTTCTCATTATCAGTCCTTGCCTTCGTGGGCTTCTCATATTTCTCAGCCCATTTCCATTTTGTCACCTCATAGTCCTTTCACTAACCCGAGTCTCCTCCAGTTTCACCGAGAGTTCTCATCTGACATTGTATGCAATGGTGGTTTTTTTGCATCCACCTAGATCTGAGCTGCCAGATTTGTCCCTAGAATTAGGTTTGCCCAGCCGCAACCTGTGGTAAGATTCAACTGGTTCCCAAATGACACTGAATGCCTCTTACTATCATGCATTTAGTCCTGCAAGTGGCCACCGCTCCCAAGTTGTCTCAGAAGCAATGGTGCCAGCTTGCAGAAATGTGCGCCTTTGACAGGTTAGAGCTGGGAAATCATTTACCAGAGCCAAGGTCAAGTTGGTCCTGCACATTCTAGTTTTGCCAAGCCCACGTTGCCTTTTGTCTTGCTTTCCATCCTTCCTTTTATTATTCTTTCCTTCGAGACTTCTTCGAAAGCCTTGCATGCTGTTCAGCCTAACAAGTTGGAAGTCAGTTGGATGTGTTATATATTTTGCACGTTATTCTTCAGTCACATAACCTCCGCCTTCACAGGTGAACAGACCCTTGCTGCCAAGCCTGCAGTCCTACATTTTGGTGTTTTCAGAAGTGTAGCATGGACGTGATCCTTCCCCATGGATCAGAGGAGTTTGAGCCCTCTGAACTTTCAGTGACCATTTTCTGTTTCTTCGTTTTCTGTTTCAGGCTGTTTCTTGCTCTATGGGCAGACCCGCTGAGGCCAAGTTCTTCTTCTGTGGGTTTTTTTTCATCTGCCTGTCCTTGACCACCTTCTTCCTGAAAAAGAGCATATGACAGAAGGGACCTCAGAGTCCCTTTGAAGCCTGTCCCTCGGTCACCCATGAGCACAAAACAGGCTTTAGACCCAGTATAGTCCCCAGGAAAATCCGCTCTGCTCCCCCTCAGACCATAATGCCAAGGAAATCCTCCAGCATCATACCAGCTACCCCAAAGTCTCAAGAAACTGTGATGAGCTACGAGGAGAGAGCAAGCCAGAACCTCAGCACTGCAACCACCTTAGCAAATTCCTCACTCCTAAACGTGTCCAAGTCAAAGATAGGCAGAAGAGCAGGCAGATGAACTGTGCCTCTCTAATCCCAGACCCCAGTGACATCTGTCAGTCTGACCTGGGGACCTCCATACCCGCAACCCTGCTTAACACTGAGCAAAAGCAAGACTGTGGGATGCTTGAGCTGATTTCTTAGCACCTTTTGTGCATTGCAAAATACACTCAAAATTAGAGCAGTTATGCTTTGGGAAAGAAGAGTGATAGTTTCTGGCAGCCTACAGATGACAAGCAGAAATCTGGAAGCATAGCATTAGTCATTTCAGTACAATATAATGCTATGTGATAAATAATGTAAATACATTGAAAGTTCAAGGAATATCAGATACAATTCAGAACACTTGGAGACTAAAGCTTTTATTCGGAGACACTCATCTCACCCTTGAGCAGTCAGGATGATGGCAGGCCTGCAGCGCTCATCACAAACGGTGTCACAGATTTCTTCCAGCCCAATAATGATTTCACTTTGAGACCAAAGCACTAGCTTCAAGTTCTGCCATGACAAAGTACATAGCGCTCCGTGCTTTCAGTCTGTGTGCCTCAGAGAACCTTTATATTTTCTCTGTTCCCTTGGCAAGATTAACTCAGATGAACTTTAACCAGTTCTTATTTATCTTTACTTGATTTTCAATACACACAGGGTTCTTTTTTGTTGTTTCAGAAATTAAAAACCCATTACTTATCCTTGCATTTAACTGCAAATAACTATTCACTGGACAATAGTTCTTTTATGAGTTGCTCCTTTTAGTATTTTCACTGCTTATTGGAGCCAAACCCAGAATAACACCTCCTTTTATCAGCTTTGTGACTATGTGCTGACAAAACCTATCAGTTTTCACATCTGGTAGTGCCATTACTAATAGCGGCTATTCACCGATTGCTGAGATGCTAGTTTCCTGTAACAAGAACTGTCAGCCGACAGGATTTCCATCTATTGGCTATAATTCAGATAAAATGAGCATATCAACCCTGTGAACCAACCTATGGGGAAGTACATCCGAGTTATGTGAATTTTGTGAACAAAGCAGCAATCACAGTGCCTACTGTGCATCTTGTTTTTCTTTCCCTTCCTTGAGATGCTCTTTCCCAAGACTCCCTCTTGTTACCCACTGGTGTTTGGCAAACTGAGGAACATGAGCCTTGTCTGTCAGCATCTTCAGAAGCAGAGAATATAATTTACTGTGATTTACCTCCTTCCTAATGACAGCTAGAGGTGCAGAGAGGTGCATCGCTTTGGCAGCTGCGAGAAGTGATGAAGTCAAAAAGTCTCCTTTAATTTAAGTTGCAGCTAAACATGGTCAGTTTATCCTTCTCTTGAGCACAGCAGCTTGTCCAGCTGCAAGTCCTTATTTGGAATTATTTTGTGCGCCTGGAGTCAAGCCTAGGTCAGGTCATCTGTTTCATCAAAGGAGGAAGTTTCTGAGGATGACCATCACGGATGCAATAAACCCACACAATAGCGACCAAGGTTTTCTCTCAAAGCTTGGCAGCAGCAATAGCTTATTCCCTTGTGTGTGGGGCAGCGAGTGAGTCTGAAGACACAAGTACCCTCTGTGTCTCAGGAAAGTTTCTGGTTCAGTTTTGAAACATTTTTCAACAAAGTCACCCACCCTCTCACAGATACCCTCAACCCCCACTTGCTCCACATGCGAAGTCTTTTCACATTTTCTTCCTTGCCCCTTTTCTCCCTTGCCCCTTTTCTCCCCATTGGAAGTAGCGAAACAGCCATCAGCAGAAGTTGGAGACCACAGTCAGTGCTGGATGTGAAGCTATTGTGTTACAGCTGGTTTCCTCAAACCACCCTTTCTTTAATCCGATAATGCTGCATGAGCAATCCCTGCACGTTTTTCTGCAGGGGGAGCTTGTAGTCCAGTCTAGATATTAGAACTAGAAAAACCAACTGGAGAACACCTGGTTCGTTGAGCTGGAGTCCAGATTAACTCAACTCCTGCCATTACTCCCCAAATGAAGGAGGTGCAAAGGCTTCAGTCACCTGGCCAGTGCTGCATGATATCAAATCCATTCTCTGCAGGCGAGAAGTTATGAAGGAAACAAAAGCAAAACCTCTGCCAGAGGAAGTTTTGCTTCACAGATTTGTAGGGCAGTGACAGTTTTTCCCTTTGGGAGTACTCCTGAAAAAGGAGAAGCATGAAGGTGACAACTCCAGGGTGACAAACCAAACCTCTTCCACTGGGCGACTCACAAGCTCACACGTTAATCCTGGTTTCTATCTGTTCTGTGCCAGCAGAAGCAAGGATTGCTGTGGTTGTAAGCTAGTGGGTACAAGCCACACTTCCCTGCAGTCGCCTGGTAATTGTCATGATGGCACTCGGCGATCACCCCCCACCCCAGTCTGTTTTCACAATAAAAAGATGCCTCTGTAAGCAATATATGACCCTTAAACTTCATAGATGTAGTGATGCCAGCAAATGCCTTTCTCCACTAAAAATAACTGCAAACAAAATGGAGGCCGATACATTTTGCATGGGAAGTCTTTTTCTTCTCTGTCCTTGACAAGTCGTTTATTGGCTTTCTCTTGTATTTCATAACTTAACATTTTTTGTCCAGACAGTCGAGGTGAGTTATGCCTCTGCCTATGTTCAGTCTTCTGTTTCTGCCGCACCGAGTCTGCAGGATTCACCTGTGCCACCTGGCATTAGTTGCTGAAATGAACCTACATGGACCCTATCAGCTTGGAATTAGGTCCAGAACAAAGAAATGCCAGATGACAAATCATTGCCAGATCATATGCTTCAGTACTTCAGAAGTCTCCTGGAAGGATCAGGCAGTGTTGCCCCCTCTCCATCCCACTGAACAGTTGGTTAGAAAGAAGCTAAAACTAAATATATCTATTTCCCTCTCCCACCTCCCCCGTGGAGCACCAGAGACTGACCTAGTCCCTCCTCCATGGGTTATGGGTAGCACAAAGCTTCCCTTTTCCTACATGTCTGGTTGGTACATCTTGCTCAAATGCTGAAGGTCATACTGGTTAGTGGATTTGGGATCAAGGAGAAGTATTCTTTCAGGTCTTGTTAACTTGTGCTGCAGAGGGTTTCCACTCAGCTCTTCTTCACAGCTTCAAACAACTTTCCAAGTGCCTTTGGCATCTCTGTCCCAAGTAAAGCTTTCTTGATGAAAGCCTTGCCTGATGGAGGCCTCCCAATTAATCCTGTTACCTGCTTGTGGTAAATAGCCGGTCAGTCCTCTGAGGACTGAGATATTTTTGTCAATTAGTGGCTGGGTTCTTACCACCTTCTCTTCTACACAAAGCCAGTTCCTCAGAGCATCTAATCTGACTATATAGTTCTGTAGAACAGGAATCCTAGGCAGAAATAGGGGTTTTTTCCCATATTAAAAACAAGGTCTATGAATCTTCAGGGATTTCTTTCTGTATGACTAACATCGCAAATAATGAAGAAAATACAATATCTAGTTCTAGCATAATCAAGAAAAGAACATAGTTAATTTATCTTTGTAGCAGAAAAATTGCTGGAAGACTTGTGTTGCTTTTGGTTAGATGTCTTAGCCAGACTACACAGGTCTCTGGAGACCCTTATGGCTCTGTAGCCCCCTCATGTTTGTCATTTGCATGGAGCAGGTGTTTTGCAACTACGTAATGGACCATTTTGCAGAACTATAAACACTGTAAAATACTGTCATGGGGTGTTCGGTGAGGATAAATCAATTTTCTTGTCAGATGGTCTGAAAGCAAACCTCCTTTTCTCTACAGCATGGCAGCACAAGCAGATTTCCCACATACTCACTACACCAGCATGCCTGAGTCCTGGTCTGCGTGTGGGGCTACACTCAGGAGTAACCCGTCCTTCACTACTCATGTAAGGTCCTACCTCTGTTAGGATCCTACCTTGAATAGGGTGATACTGCACAATCCGGTGCTGTGCAGGAATACAGGGATGAGATCCTTCAAGCGTTGTGGTTTTGCTGGCCCAGTGCCACTCCAACCAGGCACGGGGTTCTCCCTGCCAGGTTAATGGTATTGTTTTTCTTTGGAACTAGCCCTGGCAGGGGTATTGCTCCAATACAGCACAATGAGTCCATTATTGAGAACTTGGAACAAAGGCTCATGAGACATGAAAAAATCATGAGAAATCATGATAGTCTGGGAAAAATATTTCAAATGGGATGTAAGACACTTACTACATATATGAGGTCATTGTTAAAATAGCATTAAGGTTGAAGAATGACTCAAACTTTGGTTATTTTTCATGCTATTGGGCAAGCTGCCTTTTCTGCCTCTTCATGAATGCAAGCAGTGGTGGCATGGGCTGAGCAATCACAACACGTATCCCTGCGTTCACTGTTTGGCACTAAATCAACCACCCAAACTGAAGGCATAACTGGAAGTGCAGCTCTGTCAGCCCGGCAGAGTGCCAGCCATGCCCCCGGTATGCACGAGGGTGTGCGTGGAAGACCCCATCTTCCTCCCGTTGTCCAGATCAATGACTTGGCCACGCAGCCACCTGGAGTGTCCCCAAGGAGAAACACTATTTACTCAAGTTTCCTCCCAGTAGAAAGCAGGGAATGACACCCGGCAGTGAGAGATTACATACAAGGGCAAGACCCAGCAGTGTAGGAATTGGTACACAACCATGGTTTATGCTCAGAGGCTTGGAACGGCTCCCAGGTGACCAGTTTAGGCATAACATTTGAAGTGGCCACTGTAATTAAATTAGGGAGGGGAAATCCAAGCCCTCAAAATACTGTCCATGCTTTGCCAAGATCTAAGCACCCTGTCCACGGGCGTGCAGGAGAGCACTGGCTTCATCATGGGCTTGCCTACTGGTTCAGGCAGCTGTTTCAGACAAAGTGAAGTGCATATATCTGTGTCTGTTAAGGGTCGGAAGCGGAGGCCAATATAGCTGATGGGTTATATTTCACACTCTGACTCCTGCAAGGAAAACCAAAGCCTCTCACGAGCGTATTTCTCCTTGGATATGGTTCATAGAAGTCCAGCGTGGAGCCTGTCCCGAGAAACATCACATCTTCTAGGGCTGACAACGTCCAGAGGCAGTGGAGAGGGAAACTGGAGCAGTAAATAGAAAACAACTTTCCTCTCTCCTTTGAAGTCTTGCAGATGCAGTGCTGAAGCCAGCCCTCTTGGAAAGCACATCGGCTCGCTGGGTGGTAAATTCACGTACACTGGGACTCCTTCAGAAATCACTTCCAACTTCTGTGAGCAGACGGTCGTGAGAGATCAAAGCCTTAGGTAAGTAGGGCACCTATTATACGGAGCCTTTATCTTTTCTTAAGAGGAGATGGGAGATGATGGCAGGAAGTTTGATGATTTTGCAAAGCTAAACCAAAAGTTTTTTTCGGTAGCCGGGGGATATCACAGGCGTCTTCACAGCGGTTTTGAATTTACGTCTCTCAACATCTGATGTCCCCAGTGTGCAAGGAACATACTCAGGCACTCCAAAAACATGTCAGGAAAAGGGGAAAAAATGCTAACAAGATATCATCCTTGTTTAACTTGTTCTCCTGTGAATTTAAACGGTACTTGGGGGTGTCGTTGTTGAAATTATTTCTCTTGTTCTTATTTGTCAGATGCCTCTTTTCAAAAGCCTAAATATTACTACTGGGGAAAACAGAAGTTTTGGGGTATGTCTGTGATGTTGCCTTAACTCATATTGTCCCTGGAGTAGAGCGAAAACTATTCATGTGCTCAGAAGAACACGGGAATGTGTGATAAATCCCAGAAAAATATAATTCCTGCCTGACGTTTCCTCCCCAAACCTATTCCAGAGTCTCAGCAGCCTCAGGCACCTCTTGGGACACATCAAATAATGAAAAGCCAAAATCTGGGTAAGATTTTCAGCAACACAAATCTGGGTGACATCCCACTGTTCCTGGAGCAAAGCGGTGGATTTGAGCAGACAAGGAAAGCCAGGTGTGAGCTGGGTACCCATGCTGCTCTCTCCCTGCTAAGGCACGAGGCAATTAATTAATGGCTCCTTCGTAAATTCACTCTCAGTGAGAGTCATGCTGAAAGAAGGGGACGTGCCGTGGGGGGGTCCTTCAGGGGAGCAGCTTCTGAGGATGCAAACTGAATCATCCAAAACTGCTGAGGAGAACGCCAGATGGGAATTTGAGCAGTGGGATGTATTCTCATCCGCTGGACGCTGGAGATCGGTGTCGCTAAGGGCCCTTGGCACTGACTGCCTCACGCTGCAGTTTGGAGACATCTACCTGTCCTGGAAAATTCAAAAACTCAGGCTAGCACATAGTATTGTAACTTCATTTTTGACCTACGCTGGGCCAGAATATGGCCGTTAATATCTTGTTCCACAGGTGGAAAGTGGGTCTCATCTACTCTGCTTTGCCTGTCATGCTGAAGGAGTATTTTAGTGTTAATCCTTTATTATCAAATGTCATTATGTTTCTGGAAGTCCTTGGCCAAAATTTCTCCTTTGCTAGAATGAGTATTGGTGTGTCTGAGCCTGCTTTTGTGGGGGAATTGAACTCCTTTATGCACTATGTAGCTCTTAATGAACCTTATTGTAACTGTATATCTGATATGTTCAATAAAAGTATTTTGTAAGGTTTTAGAGCTCGCTGACTAATTCAGGGTGGATGATGCTGGGCAGAGTATGTAAGTGATCACTTGCAATAATATTTTAAATATTTTCAGTTGTAGGAGTTTGTGTGTTAACAACTACAGGTTTAATACATGTTTTGTGGTCTCTTTCTTGTTTGCAGAGTTAGTTGCATGGTGTCAAATTCGAATTTATGATCCTGTTGTACATTCAAAGTCCTGTAACATTAATGATGTTCACTATGGATTAAGTTAATGGCGTTCACTTTAATCGCAGAAAAAGTGAGCTGAACCTGAGCAGAAAGTTTGCACAAGCCTTGACATACCTTTAACGGTGTGAGCTCTGAACATGCCATTCATGCTTATCTGAGGATGAGTTTCACCTTCATTGGGACCAGATTTTATTCTGTTAATGTTCTTTAGCTGATATTTTATAAAGATGTCTCTCCTGCCTTTTAATGTTCTTTTCTTGTAATATTCTCTACATTTAACTGCTAATAAGACAGTTCAGAGAGCTGCAGGATTTCTCTTTGAGTATTCGGCCACGATTGAAACTTCTCCATTTCTCCAGAAGCCTCAGAAATTGTTGCTTTGAAGGTTATGTCACCAGTATTCTAACAAACTGCTGGGAAACTGGGAGTTTTCACGGTAGCCAAAGGGAAGTAGGCGCGTGAATCTTCCTGAAATTCACTGGAAGGTGACAACTACGCTATTGCAAAAGTTAAAATGGAAGCTTTGGTCAGGAGCTCTCATGACAGCAGTGGGCTGTAATGATTACATGACCATGTGCTGCTTTTAGACTCAGATTGCAACACCCTTTCTTTACTTACACCTCTTATTTTTTATTTTCCATCATGGTGCAAGCATCAGGGAGTCTGTTTGTGCAACAAACGTCTGACATGCCTTAGAACAAATCACACCAGCACTAACAACGCCAGGGAGGGCTGTCTGAATCCTAATCAGGAACAACAACCCCCTTTCTACAGAGCTGTCCCTCCCTGGGGTCTTGTGCTATTCCTTCATATGTTTCGGAGTGAAAGGCTGTTTATAGCCTCATTATAGGTGTTTAGCATTAAATGTCAGGAAGCATCTGCTGGCACATTTCTCAGTAGGAGACTTCTAAATTCTGCAAGTGAGTTTGGGTAGCTGTCGTGAATATACATGGGAGTTCCCTCCAGAGATTTGGATCATGTCTTTGAAGGCAAGTTAAAGCTGCCTTGTTGCAAATACACTTCATAAAATAGGGTTCTCTGTAAATGGTCAAGCTGAATATTCAACAGTGGGCATTCTCATCTTCCCTCATTTCAGTAACATCCACTCTCTGGCCCATATCGTAGGCACCACTGGGAGACTTCTTTTGCTGGTATTATTGCCATGTGTGAAGGCACGCTTCCATGAGACACTGGTTTTGGCCATAAAACTGGCTTAAGAAGTTAACCTCTGCCAGACCTTAGCATCGCAGTTCATTGTCCCATGGGTTGTGCAACACAAGTCTTCATGAGACCCTGTTTTGAACTCAGTTGCTGAAAAGATGTATTAAAAAAAAGAAGGGGGAAGAAAAAAGAGAGGGGGGAAAAAAACCCCAAAAAACCAAAAAAAGGCTGTGGCTCTGGTTTGTGTGGCAATGACTTCAAGTGGACATAACCAGACCCCCACCAGCTTGTTGTCACTGTATTGTGCTGATGTGCTTTTATGCCAGTGAGTCAGATAAGGGAACCAAACCAAAAAAAAATGCAAACAAATAAACATTTTTTTTTGTCAAATCAGCTCCCAGGCTGAGGATGGGGGCAAACAGAAACTTCTGGAGGTGGATTTTCTGTTGAAGCCCATGTCTCATGAAACCGCATTGATGGTTTGTGGCATACCCACTCTGTTAGCAGGAAGACTTATGCCAAATAGGTCTGAGCTGAGGTATCCTTAACTCAAAGTGCCTATTTCTCTTCACACTCAACCAGTACATGTTCTTAGACATTCAATTATGCATGGCTGATAACCTGTATGGTCTCTGTGGCCTGCATGGCAGGACCTAGAAAATGAAGTAGGGCTGGTCGTTGTCCAAAATGTTGAGTGAAAGTATGTGGCTGATGGATGCATCTCTGCTTTAGGATCAGTGTTTGGTTAAGAGTGGTTTTGTCCTTCTGTTTGGATCTGCAGGATGGCCAAACCCCCGTATCTTCTGCTTCATCCAGCAGTATCATGCTAAACTTTCTTATTCCAGGATGGTCGGAGTGCTTATTGCTGGCAGGATGAGTCTCCATGAGAAATCACGAGAGACCTGTCCATTGCCATGTCTCTTTCCCAGCACATTACAGCTACAGGAGGAAGCCACAACACAGCAGGATATTTCTAAAGCAGAAACTGGGGATGAAGAAACACGCTCAGTAGCTCTGTACAAGCAGACTCTGAATTCACAGAGGATAAGGGAAATAGGTTATTGGTCCCACCCATAGTCTAGAAAGCTGGAGACAAGTAGGAGATGGGAGAGATGGGAAATGCTCCCCAGTACATTGTATTTTGTGAAGGGGAGGACAACTTTTGAAATAATTTCGCTGGAAGAAATCTTCTGGGAAAGAGCTGAGGGACGTTGAGGGAAGAGCAAATGCAGTTCTTGCAAAATAACTCTCCAATAGGCAGCAGCATGTCTTTCTTTTCCCTTTAAATATTGCATCATTCTTAATCACTAGCTTTTTAACTCCAAACAAAGGGAGTTCTCATGCTATGAAAGCTTTAAACTCAAGCTGTATGCTTAGTTCCAAATTGTTAACCATTGTTAATTTGAAGTTATTTTTACTTCAGTGACCAAAACAGCAAAGACAGGAAAGAATTGTAATTTTCCGTATCCTCCAAGACTGATCCCAAATGCTGTGTAAAAGTCTTCCTACCAGCACACTGACTCATAGCTGTGGTGCTTGGGGCAAAATGCTAGCAGGAGAGGATGTTACAGTACTATTGATATTAAATTTAAAATCTGCCCTATGTGGCACCTTTTTCCTTAAGAGGAGCAGCTGAGGGAACTGGGGTTGTTCAGTCTGGAGAAGAGGAGGCTGAGGGGAGACCTTATCGCTTTCTACAACTACCTGAAAGGGGGTTGTAGTGAGGTGGGTGTTGGTCTCTTCTCCCAAGTGACTGGCGACAGGACAAGAGGAAATAGCCTCAAGTTGCGCCAGGGGAGGTTTAGGCTGGATATTAGGAAAAATTTCTTTACTGAGAGAGTGGTGAAACACTGGAATAAGCTGCCCATAGAGGTGGTGGAGTCACCGTCACTGGAGGTGTTCAAGGAACATGTGGACGTGGCATTGTGGGACATGGTTTAATGGGCATGGTGGTGTTGGGTTGATGGTTGGACTTGATGATCTTACATGCCTTTTTACATGTCTTTTTACATGTCTTTTCCAACTGTAGTGATTCTGTGATTCTGTGATTCTGTGATCCTGTTTCAATAATAGTATCATGAACTAATACAAGAGCAGAAAAAAGCTAATTAATTTTTACCCCCCAGAAAAGTGAGTATTCACATTTAAAAAAAAAATGGTATTACTAGGACTTCGGGATAACCTGTGCCTCTGTTACATGAGAGAGACTTAGTAATTCTCATGAGATCTCATGAGATTCTCAGCTCACTGATATGTCACTGGTGTCTTTCTAAACACCTGGTAATCTCTTATGCCTTCTACTTGGTCTCTTGAGGAAGTGAAGAATTATTATTCCCTTTTATGAATAAGAAAACAGAAGTCCAGCAGCGTTAACTGACCCACCCAGAATCTGTCACAGATGCGAGAACAGATTTCAGTATCATTTCAGTGTTGTTCATTCTGCTATCCTTCCTTTTTTAGGTGTCCACGTGATTCTATTCATCATAACCATGGCCTGTTACCTACTGGGAGAACTTTAAATAACATGGTAAGCTTTCACTGCTGCGTTTGCAATCCTATCTGCAGCACTGAAAACCAAAGAATAGATTTAATTTGAAACAGGCTGCAGAGAACAGTGGTACTGACGAGTCTCTTTTCATTAGCTGAGAACAAACAGCACAAAAAAAGCCCAAACAGACAAGATGGTTAAGGAGATGTGAATTACCTTTTAAAAAGCCTTCCACTTCAATCATTTAGCATATTGTGGGGAATGTAAAAAAAAAAAAAAAATAAAATTGTTTCTTTGGAAAAAATCATTATTTATGAATTTTTCAGGCAGAAGACATCATCAAACCTAAAAGTAGGTGGCAAAAAGGCCTACAGGAGCAAATCAAAGTTTGTGAATTAGCACTGGAAGTTTGCATTATCGATCTGTAGGAAAATATGCAATGCTGGTGTGGCTTGATAAATGCCATTATTTAGATTGGGTTTTTTAACCTTAATTTTTCATATTACACCCGATCACAATTGGTCTTAGGTGATTTTTTTTAGATTAGCTCTGTCTCTTCTCTGTCTCAGAATTATCTCTGTAAACATTTTTTAGGCTGAAGAGGGCATTGAAACAAATAACTTTGTGTCAAAAGCTAAACCTACATGTTTTGTTTGCATAACCATGGCATTCAGAAGCCTGAATCAGGATCCTGTTGTACTTGGTGCCATAAACCCCCCCAAATAATCAATTATCCCATGGAAGTTGCATACACTTTCTAAGTCCTTATGGGAGGTAGTGAAACGTCTGACCTTTGAGAAAGAATATGTTTTGTGATTGAAATTCTGCATCTGAATGCTGTCCAAGAAAATAAATCTGTTGACTGCCGAAAGTTGAGCACAATGTCTCATTTGCATCTCTCGCTGCTGCTTTAGCTGCGGCAGCATGCACCAGCAGGTTTCTAAGGCTGCATTTCTCTTAGATGAAATACAGAGTCCTGCCTATCGTATATAAAGCTTTGTAATACCTGATGTCGTACCCGAGTCCAACGATCAATTGCTTTTTTATTTACTCAGTGCTGCACAGTGCCATGTTCCACCCACAGCTTCGGGAACTTTGCCTTTTCTCTTGCAGTCCTTATCGAGTACACGAAGCACACCAAGACATCCTGTAACTTCTGGATCGTGTTCAGCGTGCCCCTGCAAGGGTTTACCTCCAACTCCTGGAAAGCGTGGTGTTCCCTAGCGAGCTTCACGGCCGAGCTGGGGAGAGGCTTGGTGTGCTCTGCTGAGAAACTATCTAGGGATTTTAAAAGAAGCTGCAGCTTTTTGTATGGTGCTGAAAACAATCCCTTCTGATTGTCTCAACAGACAGCTTCAGGTAGAACAGAAGACACACAACAGCCAGGTAGGACAATTTCTTCGTTTCTTCTTCTAGAAGAAAAGTCTAAAAACTTGTATAGCAGCCCAGTCTTTGGCTGTTTTTTCCAGTGTATTTTTTTCCTTCCGCACACTGGATTATTCTGCATCTGTAAATGTTGGTTCTTGATATGGATCTTGTGTCTAAATTTTCTTCACGCAGTGCCAGCTTTAGTGTGTCAGTGACACCCAAAGAGAGAGTGAGTTGGGACCACTGCAGCGAGGCTTTAGCAAAGCTCTCCAAAGTCAGTGGGAAAGCACACGTCCGTTTTACTGGCTTTGGATCTAGGCACCTCTTCTCTCTCTGTTTAAAACTTCTGAAGGGTGAGCCTGGCTTCTCCTTCTCTATGCGCCTAAATCTAAAAGGTGCTCCGAGCTCTCCCTGTCCTCGTTACTGGTGATTGCACTTTAATTTAACAGTAAAGGCGTGGAACACGGGAATGTCTTGCCTCCATCATAAAAGGATTTGCATCATAACTGACTGTCTCTGGAGAAGATGCACTCTAGCTCAAACTGGTAGATGGGCCAATTAATGAGCCTGCTGTATACTAAGTTCTAAATGGTCTCACTGCCTTTAAAAGTGGTGGGTGTGGGACAACAATGGAGCATTTGCGCCACTTGCTTAAGACCCTTATATAGATATCACAGGCCATTAGGTTTCACTTGGATACGCTTTCACCTAGCATGTTTATTTCTGTTTCGTTAAACTAGTGTGTGCCACACTGTGCAAAGAGGTGAGGGCAACTCACAGATGCCCAAAGACTTTATGAATATGGAGAACTGATCAGATGAAACGCATCCAAAATATCTTCTCTACTACAAAGAAGAATAACCCCTTCCCTCCCAAATCCTTCCTTATCTGACAGAGAAAATCTTCCATCATTCCCTCATACCAGTTTGACTCTCTACCCAGGAGTAAGTCGCTCTAGCCATGTATTGAAAGAGGATTTTCACCACGAAGCATTGCTCTTCTCTCCCTGCCCATGAAAACGTGACTATTCAGGTATCCTGACGCAGGCAAAAGTCCCACAGGAGCTAGCAGGAGATTTCCTAAGTGAGGCCACGAGGGGAAGAAACATTTTTGTTTTAGCTGAAGTTAACTTGCTGCACTAACATTAATGTATACCTCTGCAAATGATAAAATAGTTCAAAATCAGTATTGAAAAGAAAGGTTAAGGCCATACTGTTGGTGATAGAGGCACTCTCTTTATCTCTCAGTGTTACTTGCCTGCAAACCATCAGAGCAAAATAACCTGCGGTTCACATTACAGAACTAACTGTTTACTTCCTTTCAAGTGAATGGCTTATTTTTCTTAGTGATAAAATCTCTCTGTGGATGTCTATTTAGTCAAATGTGTGACGTACTGCATTTCAGCTTTGGTTCTAGTTGTCAGCTTATTCACGACCTACATACATATAGTTTAGCATCACTGAAAGTCACTATTCCAGGCATAGGCAAAAAGATAACTGAAGGGAACGGTGAAGTATACTAATGTGCTGGTATCAAAGTAAATCATACTGTTTGCTGGAAGCATGACTCTCTTCAAGTCAGGCTGGAAACCTGCTTCCAGTTTCATGAGGAGTAGTCCATCATCATCGGACAAGACAGATCCCCCAGGCAAGACCAGCCGGTTGGTTGTCTGTGTCAGAGGGACTACTCTGCTTGCTGGTGACCCACCTTCCATGCACTCGGTGTGGCAGGGTTTAGTCTGCAGAGCCGTCCAGTCCCTCACACTCCTGGGTCCAGTCTAGGCCCCATAAATGTTTGCATGTGCTCAGCCTTGGCCCCAGGAGGAGCAGGATCAGGTTCTTGCATTTGTGTAAACTGATACAGAGGTGATGATGAGAAGCCACCTGAGTCCCCGAGACTCATATGGCAGGAAAGCGCAAAGACGTGAGTTCTGCTCTACTGTCTGTAGCTACTGTATATACGTAAATATATTTTTATATATTTAAAATGGAATTTCCCATCTCCACTGTTAAATTATGCGGTTTTAGCAGTGCTTCCATTGCCATGCTCCAAGCAGGAGCATTGAGAGGAGGAAACGCAGGTAGATCACAACCTGTTAAAGTCTTTGCCTTTCCCCACATGGACAGCCGTGTGAGATGCTTAGACTGAGGGTTGGGCAATACTATGGTGGATCGAAGGTCAAAGCCGGGTGCATCCCCTGTAGACAGGGCCGATAACTATGGTCTGTAGATAAACAAGACTCCTTTTCCCTTTCCCTGACTCACTCCAGGGGCTTGTTCAGCAACCTGCAACCTCCATAGGTTATTCAGTGTTATTCCTTCGTCCATTGCTTCCTTCCTACTCCATTGTTCACGCGATCCTGAGTTTAGTGAGAGTTGCAGCTACTGCGGGTCACAATTTCAGTGGCCACCTGGATTACCTACTAGTTTAACATTAAGACCTTCACTTTCTTTCCCCTGCCCTTTGATAAGAGCTGTTGTGTGCAATTTATACTGTTGTTGTCGTCAGGACTGTCGCCAACGCTTTCCCCACCTGCCATTTCACTACTTGGACAAACAAGATTTAGTTTACTTTTCCATCTTAAATCTACAGCTTTGGCTTCACAACAGTACCAAAGATATTGATACAGGTGTGAGGGGAGTGAGAACAATGGTTTTGCTTGATTTATGCTTGGTTGCAACAGAGTGCTGTCTTGCATCCCAATTAGGATTGCTCTCCCTGCTACTCTCTGCTAGACCCCTCCACCCTTGGTGCTGTGTCCTTGTAGACTCCGGGGAAACGGTCTCTGTATCAGAGTGTTTCTTTCCAAGGGCTCTGGCTCTGCACCAGGGTGGGGTGGCTGGCGTGGTAACTACCTCGCATGTCTCCTGAAGGCTGCTCCCCCGTAACAAAGCCATCCAAACTGATGTGTATCTCCTCCTGAGTTGCTGTAATTTGTAGGAAATGTCACGTAAGCATAAACTGAAATTAATGGTGATTTATGCTCATTTTTGGGGCTGTAAACCATGACTGCTCCGATTAACATCCTCTTCAGCTGTATCTGCCGCAAGACCAACCTGTGCCTCAACTGCTGTGTTAGACTTCCCGGGTACCTTACAAGAACCCCCAGGCTCCACTCATAGCAAACGTAGGCATCTACCTGTAAGTGCATTAAACTGGCTGGTTTCCAGTGCTTTTCTTTACCTTTGTATGCATCAAGCAGTGAGTTTGTCTTTCAGTTTAGGTCTGACTCTAGGGCTGTTTCACTTGATCCTGGTATGCTCCTAAATTTTCTTTTTTTCACATGTGAATCCTTTTGCTTCTGCTGCCTGGCCTTCGCAGCTCTGTAAGTGCTTCCTTCTTCCTTTGAGTCCTCTCCTTCAAGTGCTGTAAGAGCCTCCAGGGAGGCCCCTTCTTGTTTCGTTAACAAAGAAAAGACTAGAAACACAAATCAAAAATAGGCACACCTGACCAAAATTGTAGGACACTTGCAAGATGAGCTGCAGACAACATCAGCTTCCAAGAAATCATTCATTCAAAAACTTTGCATCACACCAGGTATTGATTAATGAAGCAATACACGCTTTGATCTATTTAAATTTCATGCCTTGCTGGCATGGTTGCCTCACGTCATGAACATTTTTGGGAGTCTCAAGGTATAGACATGCTACCCACGACTTTACCACATGGCAGAGAGGTTTCCCAGCTACAGCTGGTCACCAGACACTACTTTTGACTGGCTGCTTGTCAGAGATCATAATTTTCTGGACTGTCACCAGTTTCCCTTCTGGCCAAGCCTTGCTGCAAAGCTGTGCTGCAGGTGGGCTGGCCAGGCTAACGTGCTTTTCTTTATTTGGTTTACAAACAAAATTTCTTCTCAGCATTTTTCCTGGAGTAGTGTAAATATGGTCTTCCCAAATGTGCTCCACAAACTCACTCAGGACACTGCCTTTGCCGAACCCCTTTGTGTTTTATGCTACTTTTTCTCCTATGGCCAAGATAGCAATCTGACTGTAGGAAAAAAGTCGATGCCCATGCCTTTCTGGCAGACACAACCTGTTCAGCAGATGGCATCTGAACAAACACTCAGATGTCTGTCTGAGCTGTTTACATCTCTGTACCATGCTCACCCCCAAAGCTAATCCAATCTTGCTTTCTCTAAGAGAAATTATGACTTCTATTTACTGACACAAGGCTTTTATTCTGTTCTGATTACACCATCGTTGCAAAGGTCTTTAGGGATTACATGTGTTTTCTAGTACTTTGCTTCATTCCAGGGAACTTGACCGGATGTCCTTAGAAGACATTTCTTCTTCACCCAAACCCTGCAAATATTAGCTGTCAAACTAGCCTAAGCAATTACATGGGCAGCTGTACACTTGGGGTACCAGTAGCCTAACGTGGAGCTGGGCAGAGCTCTGCTTTTGAGATGTGCCGCATCTCGGATAAGGAGTGCTTTGTCATTTGCCAAGATTCAAAGTTGCCAGAAAGTTAAAAGTGCAGATTTGGAAATAATGGAACGTGGCACAAAAAGAAGCTAAAATAACAAAACACACCCTGAAGATTATGCTTAAGAGTACAGTTTCTCACTGGCTGCATGTATCTTCCACCTCTCTTCCTATTATTTTAAGTTGAGAGGTCCTGTCATTATCTGAAGATTGTCTATCTCTTGGGGGGAGGAGGCACAGAAAAAAGGTTGAGCTTTTCTTTCTGCGCCACACCAAGCTAGAGGTCCATGGGTTTTGTAGTTTGGGTTTTTTTAAATTCCTTGTTAAGGAAACTCCTTTCTTTATTTCTCCTGACTAGTCATTTGGTGCTGCACAGTACTGCTGAAACCTCACTTAATTCCCTTTGGTCTCTCAGAGGCTTTGATTAAGTTTTCTGTTGTGTGCCTTCATTAGCACATTCCTAGCTTCAGGCTGTGTGTCATTGCCTTCTGGAGATACACCGGGAAAACCTTGATCACTCTATCAGAAACAGCAAATGCTGTCTCTTCTTATGGGGCCCACAACTAATTTTACCCTGCAAGCAGCACATGAAAACCAAACATGGTATGACAAATTTTAAGGCTGGGAATAGGGTGCTTAATTTAAATACCTGCCTCCCTTTCCGTATATGTCCTTGATTTTAAAAGGCATTTCTGTGACACTGCATCACACCCCAACAGGAGAAACGGCAACGATTAACCTCAAATAAGAGCTATACCGTGTAAGTGCAGAGGAACGCGCATTTCTGTTAAACACCTGGAGAACAGATAAAGGAACAATCTAACATAAAATAAACTTGCACTGAATAAAAGCAAAGGCTGCCAGTGCCAGGCCCTGGCATGACTGTGCCGTGGCCATGCTGGCATAGCTGTGGTTATATACGGCTTATTTACTGCCAACGTGATGCTGCAATTGAAGTGCAAACTGTTGATAAAAATGTCATGCAGTTTCCTCGAGGAAATCTCCAGGGAAATCAATGGGTTTGTGCATATTTATGCCACATTGTATTAGTGCAGACATTTTCGTTCTTTGGTTAATTAGCTAAAATTTGATGTTTCAGAGGGGAACCAAATTCTCTCTTCTTGATACGTTAGGTTCCCTGGGCCTTCTTGTAGGAGAGGGTTGTTTTTTTCTGACTCCATCCCAATGATGCTCCTTTGCCACCAGGCAGAGATTTCCTTATTCTTCTTAGAGTTCACAGAACTTGAGTTCTCACAGGTCAAGAAATCACCCAGTGCCAGCCATCAGTGCTAGAATAATACACTCCTACATGCTCCTGTCCCCTTTTGGGACCATGCCCAAAAGTACAGAGATGCTGGTGTGGCTGCATAGCCCTAGAGCAAATATCAGTCAGTCACACCTGAGCTCCCGCTGACCTCTCTGAAGCGGTCCATCTTATCAGTATCTAGCCAGCAAAAGCTATCATAATATAATAAAGACCTAATGCAGAAAATACTGCTATAAAATATACAAAAGATCATTCATACTAGGGAGAATTTCATGGAAGGCAGTAGGTTGCCTCCACATTTTTCCTGGAAGGATAGATATGATCATAACCTGGAAAAGATACAATACAGGTATACATGCACATGTTGTATCTAATTTGGATTTGATTAAAGTGTCTACAAGCATAATGGATGGTGACATGATATTTAAAGGAATCCTCTCAGAATGCCACTGAGTGTTTCATGTGAAGGATAACTTGATTGTCGGAGCAATATATAATGCAAACCATGGGGGGATTGAAGAAATAAATCCCAAATCTCTTGGGTGATGCTGTAAGGAATGCAGAAGAGGTCTGTTCCCTGCAGATCCAGGGATCTCCCATCCTCTTCACACATGCTTAGTGTAGAAAACGGTGGAAGTGGCAATGGGGGACAGGGCTGTACTGCAGCACTATGAAACAGCCTGTCCAGCCTGGTGGACACCACTCCTGCCTGTCCCTTGTGATTACCATCTGGAAAACTGAAGGGCAGATCCACTGCAGCCCTGTCCTCCTTTGCCTGCTGAGCTCTCCTAGCACATCCTTTAGGCACCGGTGCTTGCTCTCCCATAGCAGTGGAGTTTACAGAGAGAGAGTCTAAGCACAACCAGGACTAGGGCATCTCTGGGAGGCTACTGGAGATTAAACATTGTATAGTCATTATACAGCCCTTCGGGTGATGTTCTACCGTGCCAAAAGTGCCGTTTCTCCCATGAGTGCAGCCCATTCTTCCCATAAGCACAGCTCGTGGGAAGACTCTGTAAAACGCCGAGGCTTTTTGTTGGCTCTGCATGGGTTGGATTTCCTCTGTGTGTTCAATCATGGGGTGCCACTGAGGGGTATCCTAATTCCTCAGTGGTATGAGCTGGGGTTTTTGATGTCTGTCTGAGCAGTGTGCATGTGACAGCGTTTGAAGTGTCACCAGATACAGCATATGTGTTTGCGGCAGCTACTGCCTTTCACATAACAGCATGAGGTCTTGTGTAATACCCGTGTTACAAAGGGCACTTTAATCGGAGGCTCTAACAAGCTGGGCTGTTGCTTTGCCCTCAGCTATTGATTTTTCTATTCACGTAGGGATGATTAGCTTTTAACGAGCCCTCCCAAGCATCCCCCTGAGATTCCACTTTGTTCACTGACGATGATTAGGAAATACGTGCTAAAAGCAGTATGGACACATCTGGGGGTTGCTGCAGCAGCTGATTAATCCCTGTGCTTTCCCCGTGCAGTCGTGCACGTGCAGTGGCACTGATAAATGAAGAGACAGAGATTGATAGTCCAAGAACATAATCTTGAGACAGGCGTATCTCCATCAGCTCCCACTGATTTCAGTGTCCATCAAATCACCTAATACCTCACAGGATCACAAACATTTCAGGTACCCAGGAGACCTCCCCCTTGCAACAGCCCCTTCCCTACCAGGGCAATGAAGTATTTGGCCAGAGGGGAGTTTGTAATGATTCCAAATCTGGTGGGAACTGGACCTCAGAGATGAGATGATCTTGGGCCTCGTTCCCTGCGGAATTGAGCTCAGCTTTATCTCCCTTCAGTGTAATCTGAGCAGGTGAACCCAGATGAATGCTCTTTGACCAAAAGGTTTTCAGCACTGCTCCGTCTCCTATGGGCTGCAGAGGGGAAGATTGAGAGAAACTATTTTAATTTCTATTTTAAAATGTCAGAAGGTATCACATTTGCCTGTGTTGGTGCCAGGAGGATGAGATCAATAGTCACCAGAGCAAGTTCCTGCTTTCCTTCTACAGGCAAGAGGCTGCACCTTTGTGGTTTTCTTAAAATTTTCCCCAGTTGATCGTGGTTTATTAAGGGCCTGGAGTACTGGGCAAGGGGCTCTGATGGAGAAAGGGAATTTCTAGCCACGCACCCTTCCTTCCCTGCTGCAGGTAAGTGGCACTCCACCGAATCCTGATCAGTATGAGTCACGTTATTCTGCACACACCCACTGAAACTATTTTCTAACCATTTCCATTTGGCATGTACCTTACAGCACTGTCTTGGCTCCCAGCTGCTGGAGTAACTGGTGAAGTATGGGAACATTTCTGCATGAACCTGAAGTGCTGAAGCTGCACACTGCAGTTTAGATCACACCCAGGGAGATGGATGCATGTGGGTGGGAATCCAGAGCATCCCTTCAAATTGAGTTACTTTGGATTTCTACCAGTTTATCAGTTACTTGAAGGAGCAATTAGATGAATTTGGCTGAGTAGCTCCCAACAGGAACATGTAGGATTTTTTTTCCCCTTCCTCTACAGTATTGTGGTGTGCTTTTTGCTGCCAGTTGGACAGTTTCACCTGCCACATCCTTCACAGGGATCAAGGATACTGCCAGTACACTCCATATTTCCTCACCTGTGATACAGTATATTTTGGGACATTTGGTCTTTTGTTATTCACTTTATGATTGTGCTGGTGTTTCCTGGACTATGGCAATTTGCAAATTAGATGTTCCTCCTACACTGTATTTTTTAAACAGCTCTCTGATGTTCAAGGGGTGGGCATCAATATCCCAATTTGTTCCTTTCAGTTCTGTATTTCTTATGCATCCTACACTGAATTCCAACAGCAAGAGGATGCAGAAAGTCTCTCATAGCAAGGGCAGTTGGGACAAGATGCCCATCTGACCCCTTGTAGCCGTTGCAGGAGGGAGCTCATAACAACAGATGTGTCAGTGGTCCCCAAAGCAAGCTATGCTCCTTATCCTTCCCCTCCACAAGGAGCTCCTCACTGGCCAGGACTGGTCAGGAAAGGGGAGAAAAGTTGGGATGAAGAAAGCATAGGCTGTGGGAGGAGATGTGGTGGTCTAAGGCTGACCCTTGGTGGTTTGTGAAGAAACCCCTCAGCACCATGTAGAAAGGCTTTTCTGGAGTTGTGACTTCCATGGTGAGTACGAGCAATGCGCTTGTCTTGTTTTGGGAGCTGGAGATGTGGCTGGACATTGGATGTGGATGATCCCTGGACACTGCACCGGCTCTGGGTGTGTGGGGAGCCCTGCTTGGCTCAGTCAGCCACAGCTGCTTCTCTGCAGTGAGAAGTACCAGCCGTGGTGTGGCAGGTAAAGCTTCAAACCTTGCAGTTCAGGAGCTGCAGACTGGAGTTACAAGATAGTAAGGGAAAGCAAAGATCCTCAGTGCTCCTTTTGAACTATATAAGAAGTTTGGGAAAGCAGTTAGGTTGACAGGAATTTTGAAAATGGCATTGACACAGGGAGGGCTTCTCGCAAGGTCTGGCGTTTAGTTTAAGTCTACATTGTGGGATGCTCCAGGGTGTGTTTCTCTCCTGTTTCTCTCCTATCCTCTAGTTATCCTCTCCAGTTACTCGGGGGCATATTAAGCCGTTCAAAGCCTTATTAGGTCACCAGGCATGTTTGGGTCTTGTGTGCTCCAGAGAGGGTCCTCTACTCTCAAAGCTTTGCTGTTTGGAGGGAGAGCAAATCTGGTCCAGAGGGTGGGCTGAGGGCATCCCTTAAACATCAGTGTCAGTACATCTTCAGTTTTGCATCTTGTTGTAGTTGAAATCCAGCACAGGCTGAATGACTGGAAGTCATTCTCCCGGATACAGTCCTAGGATAAGGTCTTAATGGCATGAATTTAAATCCATCCCACTCTAAGCTACCCCCCTGTGACTAGTGGGCAGCTGGGAAAGCGGAGTATCCAAAGGTGATGCACCTTCGTTTGGAGGCAGCTGCCTGGCCAAGAAAACAGCTCATTTACTGGGAAGACAACAGGCTGAACTTCTTCTTCCCACAACTATGGGTCACAGCAAACTCAGTGCTGCCCTGCTGCAGCTGGTCAGCTGAATCTCTGCCAAAACCATGCTGGCTGGAGTGGGAGCTCAAACACCCGGCACACATGTACACCCTTTATGCAGGCACTGAAATTCAGACAACTGACATTGCAGGATGCAGCCCTCCCTGAAGTGTTCAGAAATTTGCAAAGGAGGATGTGAATGGTGTGATTGTTGGGAGGATGTTACCCAGGGACCAAAGGGTAAAGAAAGGACGAGAGACCTCAGAGCTGAGTTCGTAACACGGAGTAGTCACTCAGGCTCTTCTGAGTGCTTCCACATGTGCTGAACTTCCCTACATGAGCAGGTTCACTGAAGTCCATGGGGAAAGCATAGCTGAGGAAAAAAGTCATTGCCAATGTATGTGAGGCAGACTTCAGTGCCAAGAAAAATCATTAACAAAGTAGCTTACCCAATTTTCAGCTATTTTAAAGTCTAAACAGGCACCAAAGCCATCTGATTTTATGGTTGGGTCCACTCTTATGTCAAAGGACGGAGATGAACCTAACTCTAGGAAGCAAGAAATGACCATGGCCAAGGTCAAAGTGGTAACAAGCAAGTACAAAGACAGCAGCAAAGAAAGTGAGAATAGTGTGGAATGGATTGTCATTAGCTAACATGTTAAAATGGGGAGAAAAAAGCAGAAGAAAGTTCTAAGAAGGAGGAAAACTCCAGAATGAAGCAAGAACAAGGGGTTCTCCAAATACGTTAAAGGACTGAAAGTAATCCAGATCCTCGTACTTTTGGTTGCAGGAAAAAACGTGATACTTGTGTCTGTTGCTGTTGAGATGGGGTGTGGGTGGTAAGAACATGAGAAACAGCTAGTGCAGGGGAAATTCCTTCTCAAGTTAGATGCTTTTCAGTTCAAAATCATCTGAAATTGACCTGGGTCTTCAGGAGATTAGTCCTACATGCCATGTCACATGTTGGCTGTTTGTATGGATCCTTTGTGTTGGAATTAGGAATCCAATTCAATGAACATTGTCTCAGATAGGTATAGCTTGGAAGAATAATCCTGGAATCATCGCAAAGGGTCACAGGCTCTTGTTCTTCCTTCAGAAATTGCTTATGGTGCTACAGGGTCTTCTTCATTGCCACTCTGCACTTCAACCTTTGTGACCACTGCAGCACTGCCATTGCAACATCCAGGGTCCTCCATAGCTTTTCACTTGACAGGACTTTGGAAGATTTCACGTTCTAGAAAATAGTCTTTTGCAAAGATTTGGCTCTCATGTTACTATAGTTAATCAGCTGATCAATGCATTCAAGTGTTTGGGGGTAGGTTTGAAATTAATTCTACCAGTATTCACATAAATCCAGTGGGAAAACATAGAAGATGAAGGAAAAAAACAGAGATAAATATGTATAGAAATCTTTTATGTTAACCTTTCTCTTGCTGTCTGCCATAAATTGGCACATTCCTGGCAGGCGTTACGCCAATGCAACTTAAGGAAATAACATGGTAATCTTAGAGTAATTACAATTCACTGGTATAGGGAAGCAGGAGGTGGATTAAAGTTGTAGTTGGCCCAGTTTTAGTCTTGTTGTGTACCTGGTAGGTAAAATGCCAGGGGACTGGCATATAGGAGGGCACTGTGTTGTGAAGGGTCCCAGAATCTGGAAAAAAAAGTGAATGTGTGTGTCGTGGTTTAAGCCCAGCTGGCAACTAAGCACCACCCAGCCACTCGCTCATTCTCCCCAGGTGGGATGGGGGAGAGAATCGGAAGAGTAGAAGTGAGAAAACTCATGGGTTGAGATAAAGACAGTTTAATAGGTAGAGCAAAAGCCGCGCAAGGAAGCAAAGCAAAACAAGGAATTCATTCACTCCTTCCCATCAGCAGGCAGGTGTTCAGCCATCTCCAAGAAAGCAGAGCTCCATCACGTGTAACGGTTGCTTGGGAAGACAAACACCATCACTCTGAATGTTTCCCCTGCCGCTTCCTTCTTCCCCCTAGTTTATATGCTGAGCATGACATCATATGGTATGGAATATCCCTTTGGTCAGTTGGGGTCAGCTGTCCCGGCTGTGTCCCCTCCCAACTTCTTGTGCACCCCCAGCCTACTCGCTGGTGGGGTGGGGTGAGGAGCAGAAAAGGCCTTGACTCTGTGTAAGCACTGCTCAGCAATAGCTAAAACATCCCCACTTTATCGACACTGTTTTCAGCACAAATCCAAAACACAGCCCCATAGTAGCTACTATGAAGAAAATTAACTCTATCCCAGCCAAAACCAGCACAGTGCGGTTCGCTGAAGGTGGGAGAACGAGTGGGAAGGTCGGGAGGCTCGTGAGAGTGCTGAGGGGTTTTGGTGAGGAGGGTCCCACCGACAGCGGTGAGGCCACGCGGGTGCCCCAGAGGCCAAGGGGAGGTCATGTTCTCAGGGATGAGCAAGCCCTGACATTTCGGCTCCGAGGCAATCCTCCGGCTGGCTGGAGGAAGCTCTGTGGTTGAGTTATGCAATTGTGCTCTATGAGGTTTTTCTCTGCAGAGTTTTTGCTCCTCACAACTGTTGGAAAGTGGATGAGGTGGAGCCTTGGGATCAGCTTGTAGGACAGTGTCTCTGCATTTAAGAAGTCCTGACCGCCTCCAGCATTACGGATGCAGAGAGGGGGGCTGCTGCTGAGAAATGGATCCCTTACCCAGCTCATCCTTTTTTAAGGCAATTTGATATGTTGGACTCCTTTACTCCCTTGGTTTCCTTTTGAGAGCTTCCGCGTCGGCAGGAGGTAGGTAAGGCGAGCAGCAGTTGCCTCTGGAGTTAATTGGGGTGCCCCAAGCCTAGGTGCTCTGCTTTTCTGCTTTACTTTTTCGCAGCTTGTTGTGCTGAAGTATTTTATTTTTAAGGGAGCTACTGCATTCTCCCTATCTACAGGAAGCAGAATTAGGGGGGGAAAAAAAAAAAAAGAAGAAGAATTTGGCCAGGAGCCAAGCCCAGTGACTGAAGTAAGAAGTAGGGAACTTGGAGTAAGTTCAGTTACGGGGACATTACATGGCAGAGCGGGTCAGCGGTGGCTTTTAAGGGGCTCGGAGACAAGCAAGCGATGCCCGTTTCACCACGCAAAGAAGCTGTGCTTTCTTAGACGAATGTCCTGGCGCTGCGACCAGGAGCAAAGTTGTTGATCTTGGGAGGGGATAAAGCTGCGTGTAAATGAGAAGAGAGGAGCGCACGGGAGTGCTATGGAGGGCAGCAACTTCGTTGCTGTGACTTTTACAAGCCTTCAAGGGTAAGATTTAATGCTTTCCTTCCGCTTGTTTGTTTTCCCTGTCAGTTTTTGGGGGCAGAAAACTTGCATTTTTTCCAGACCCCAGAGCTTTGCGAAGCTTAATCAAAGTGTTTGGGGTTGAGCTTTTTCTGCGGGCGAGCTGATAGACTTCTGGGTGGAGTGAGCTGAGCTGTGCATGATTTCAAGCAGCAGCAGCCGCCCGGGGAAGCTGCTATTGTTTGCATTGTTTCGGAGGGAGCAGACTGCAGCCTGCATTTCGGTTTGGGAACTCTCTCTGCCTCAGCTGTTGATCCGTAACTTGAGCGTCGCAACTAACTTACCCAAAGGAGCCGAATGCAAATTTTTGACTGCCATTCAGGTGTCAGTTTAAAGAGTGTTTTAATGAAGACAGATGGAGGATATTGGATCATTACTTTAAAACGTGGCAGATAACAGGCTGAGTCTGTTTCCCAGCAATTATAGCTAATTGCATTGGCACCTCTGAGTGTAGGGGGTAGGACACGCAATTTCATGCGTTTCTGTATGTATAGCTTGGAACAGCACCAAAAAATAGCTGGAGGGCTAGCTCGCCTCATCCAGGATACCTCTTCAGGTATTTAAACAGCTGGGGAGGTTTCAAGGGTACTTTCAAACTCTTTGCACTGAGCTAGTAGCTTTAAACCAGAGTCACTGCTCCTTTTGTAAACCCTGATGCCAAGGGTGGCCGTTTATAGCTTCTTAAACTTATCCCAGGTTGAATTCAGGCAAATCTAATTTCAGCCCTGAAAAAGTGTTATTCTGGGATTAAAAACACACATTTCGGTTGTCCGTCCTGCAGCTCGCTGTGTTTCCCACTTGTAGAGCAGGGAGTGCTACCACACGTGCTACTCCCTGTTTTGCTCTTGAGGTGTTCAAACACAAGAGGATGTAAGGAAGGGTGGAGAAATACAAATGCTAATGTATTTCAATGTTAAAAGATTATTAGTACTAATTATTTCTAATGGCTGAAATTTTTGTGTTTGCTTCCAGTAGAGGAAAGCAAATGCATCGTACTCTTTGGAACGAAAATTTAAACAATTTGACTGAAAGAGTTAACACACCAGAAGTTTAAAGGGGTCCCTTTACAAACACGCCTTTGCATGGCACATTACAAGGTTAGTCCATGCCAGGTGTGCCAGGCCTTTACATTGCTCTTGCCAGGGCATTAGCAAACATTGCACCAACTGCGATGTCCTTCTCTGCGACACCTGGGAGTGAACGTGACTCTCCTGCTTTAGCGCTTGACATTCTGTACCCCCTTAGCAAGCATGCAACTAAGGCATGGAAAAAACAGGGATTTTGGGGACCTAATGTGTTTTAGACCTTTAATATTTTCGCAGTCGTGCTTCCAAATCCAGTTTAAAGTGATACGTGTTCAAAATCTGGGGACTTGGATTTGGTTCATCTTGTGGTATTTAACAGCATTACTCCATCAAGAGCACTAGGCAGCACAGGCAGTCTTGAACCTTGTCTGTCACGACGCCCACAGCTTGGGATCTACTTTCTCAGGTACTGAGCTATTGGTTGGATATTTAGTACTTTAACATGAAAAAAAAATTCTAAGACCTAAGTTCTAAGGTATTCCTGATTGTTACATCAGCTGAATATTGATAAAAAAAATTAACTTATAAATCCTGCTAACATGCAAAAACTGACCTGGCATGGAAAATCAGTGAGTGAAGGCATGGCATGCTTTCTAAATTTTTACCTGGACAGGGCTATTTAGGCTTTTTAGGGTGTGCACTATGTTTGGTGGCAAAACTGAGTGGAGAAATCTTGTTCTCCTGTGTAACTCCCCTGGACTCTGTGTGCTTGTTTCTAGTATTACAGCACAATTCGCTGCCCCCTCAGATCTCCTAAAGCCAGTGCTTGGGCAGGAATTTTGGTCTGTAGCAAACTGCACCCCAGGATCTGGATTAAAATTACCCCTCCAAAAATTATTGTATTTAACATGGATCATTTCACAGAGTCTGGGAACAAGGTGATGAGAGCAGGAGCACCAAGTATTTTCTAATCTGTATTTATCATTGAATCTGATGTATCGTGTAGCTACATCCAAAGAAAGGGGGCCAAGAAACTAGCCACGTTTTCCATCTGCAACATCTGCTCTCCATTCATCCGACTTGTGCCGTGTCCTTTCTCATTTTGCTACTCATTACTGTGGTGGTGGGAAGTGCCTCCCTCCACCTCCAGTTTGCAGCACAGCCCTTAGTGAGCCTTGGTTTTGGGTCAGGCTGTAGCCTTTGCAAATTCCATGTGCCGTAGCTCATTGCAACCTGCCCCTCATGCAGGAGGAGCTTTGCAGTTGTGTTCTCAAGCCAAATCTGGCTCTTGCCTCTCTTAAATAAGGTTGAGCTTGGTTTGCAAGAAAGTATCCCTTCCCTATTCAAGACCTGTCAACGTGGCTTCTCGCTGTGGATATTAAAGTGCTCAAAGCCCATGATTAAACTGTCAGCAGCTGTAAAACAGGTGGATTGTCTTTGCAGAAGTGTAAGCCATAACTAGACAGTTTGTAGAGCACTGTGGGTACAAAAGCCTTCTACAGTGAGAAGGGGTAATTTATTTGTAGCTTATACCCCCAAATCCCCATAAGTGAGGAGCTAGGAATTTGACCTTTAAATAATTTTTGCTATAGGCTCTGGAAACATGCGGAAGTAATGTGTCCTGTTAAGCAGAGGAGTTGGAACTGCATGGTTACTCAGATACTGTGAACGTCGTCTGGTTATTGAACGATGCAGGGTACCTGGAGTAAACAGAAATGAAAAAAAAAAAAACCAAAATCACAGAATCACACAATTACACAGAATCACTAAGGTTGGAAAAGACCTGTAAGATCATCAAGTCCAACCATCAACCCAACACCACCATGCCCACTAAACCACGTCTCGCAATGCCACACGTTCCTTGAACACCTCCAGTGATGGTGACTCCACCACCTCCCTGGGCAGCCTGTTCCAGTGTTTCACCACTCTCGCAGTAAAGAAATTTTTCCTAATACCCAGCCTAAACGTCCCCTGGCGCAACTTGAGGCCATTTCCTCTTGTCCTGTCGCTAGTTACCTGGGAGAAGAGACCAACACCCACCTCTCTGCAACCTCCTTTCAGGTAGTTGTAGAGAGCGATGAGGTCTCCCCTCAGCCTCCTCTTCTCCAGACTGAATGATTGATTGGGAAATGGGACAGCAAAACAAGTCCAGAAGGGCTGACAGAGACTGTGGAAGGCAACTTGAGGAGATTTAAGCAGTGCTTCACTTTGCATCTGAAAATAGCTGGTGCCAGGGAAAATGAAGGCAAACACGAAATTGCCTTTTTTTCTGACTATAGAATGTTTTCATGTGTTTTATGGGTTTTCAATTAGTTCAGGAATAGGAGTCTGTGAAAGTGTCTTACCAAAATTTGAGAAGTACTTCATGCCACATGAAAATGAAACATGAGAGAGATCATTTTTTCCAGAAAGCGCAAAGGGAAATTAAAACCATAGCAGTATAGGCGAATGATATGAGGCTGAAGACCCACCATTGCAATTTTGGAAGGGAAACTGAATCTCAGATTTAAAAAACAGAGATACACGAAGAAAACTGAACAAGAACTTGAATTTTGATTACAAGTGGAGTCTGGGGGAAAAAATACCCCAAGGGACAGGATTGATAAACACAGGTGCAATGATTTTGGACCCTGCAGGTAGGATTGAGGTTCCAAAATACCCCAAGAAAAAGACCTGGGACTGAAAGGCTGAGGTCAGCCAAGAGGCCACATCTAGCTGTAGAAATTGTATAGCTGGCACAAACGGGAGCAGTACCTGGAGCACCACCAAAAGGGACAATTCCACCATCATCAGGTTTGTTTCCACACTTGCAGCCAATGGTCAATGAACTCTCAGACTGAAAGCAGACACCTGGATGCGTGACGGTGTACTGGCACGAAGTGGGCTGCGAGCAGGCAGGCACGCACAGAAGCTATAGCCAGCGTGAGAGTGGCTTGCTAGGTAAAGGATTAGATGCGTGAGTCAATAACAAAGCAGCAAAGGAAGATATTTGTAACATTCGGAAAATAAAGGGTACACCTCAGTGCAATAGGGGTGTGTCAAGCCCTTAATGCCACCGTGTGTGTGCCCATTGAATACTGACACATTCTCAAATGACGATGTGGTTTGGGCAAGCCAGGAACTGAGTTTTGCATAAAGGATCAGGTCAGCTTGGGAAGGATTCGTAACTCCTGGGCTTTAACTAAGCAGCTATGATAAATCTGTATGATGGAAATGATGTACTGGAGAGGTAACTGGTACAAATGGATATGCCGAAGTTATCACCCACATCTGCCCTAAAAGACAAGGTTGTATGGGAATGGTGAGCCTTGTAAGGGTATTTGTGCTGGCCATGATGGTAACTTAAATTTGATGCTGAGTGAAGGTGTATCATGAATGCAATCCTAATCAAATGCACTGAGAAGCTGAAGGAATTAAAGATGCCCTCCATGCCAAAATAGTGTATTGTTACAGTCTTGTTGTCATACTGCAGTCACGCCAGAAACCAGTGATTAAAGAATCACAGTAATTAACAAAAGCCATGTGTCAGAGCTGAAGGAAGTTTCAGGTTTTTGTTTGTGAGACGTGGATCTTAACTCCATTGTTTGTTTCATGTTACTACTGCTGAAAGGCTTATAACCACCCTCTCTTCCCTGCTCCTCCACAAATATCAACATACTTTTTTTTCCCTCTGCTGAAATTATATGCCTTGTCAATTGAGTACACAGCTGGGAGAAGTTTAGTCGTTGCGGATAGTCTTTCTAAAACGTTTGGCAAATACAGCAAAATCCGGAGTTCAGCAGTGTAGCCATATGATGATTAACACCAGCCAACCTTGTGCATCCTTGTGCTGCCAGTGGACTGTGGTTATCAGATCCGTGGCCCTGGTGCTCTAAGAAATCTGGGTGTGTGGGTAGCGTGTCTCGCTGTGTCTCGCTCCTCCCACCCGTTTATGGGGAGTTCTCAGTCCTAGTTAGGAGGGTTTTGTAAGACATAATAGTAATTCTAAAACACGGAAGAAATATGTTCCAAATGATAGACTGAGGTCAGTTAGGGATGGAAAGTAAGGGTTGGTCAGCAAGGTTGAGAAAGCTTTAGATTGTGACATTGAATATTGTAACTTTAAGTGGTTTAGCTCCAGGGACAGAGGAAATTTTGGGGAGAGGTGTTGCCAAAGCATTTGTTCTGGTGAGCAGAAGCAATTGGATCTACATGAGCGAATAGAAAAAGGATCTCTTTGAAGCACAGCGGGCACAGAGGGGTTCCCGAACACCACGGTGAGCGGCAGGGAGCACCGTGCCGGGGCCGCGCTGTGCACAGGGTGTGCAGCACTTAGCTGGCTGGCTGGCGTTTACCTGCTGCTGTTTGCCTTATCTCAGGCTCATTGAATTGCATCTGCTAAATATAGCTTTGCTTTAGCATCTGGAATAGAGATCTGCACACGAATGTTTGACCTATGCAATGATTGCAGAGTTTTCCTTAAAGTTTACCTTCATTTTCTGAAGAGAAGTGAAGCCCAAGCTTGCACTGGGCATGGTCCAAAGATGTATCAGGCTTGCATTTGGGCAGTGACATAGGCTGTATTCGCATTTGCGTGTGTCCAAAATACGATATATTTGCTATACTTGTCTCCTTAGACACCATTGCTCTGCACAGATAGCATAGGATAAAGTGCAAAAACTTCATTCTGTCACCTGGAAAACTTGTTCTAGGTAGGTTATGGTTCCCACAGATGTCTCAGCTTGGCTCCACTGGCCAGTTACTGTTGATTCAGCCTCCTGGTCAGCCAGGCATGCCAGGCAGTGCCGGCTTTTCCCATGCTCACAGATCTTCCTAGGATGTCAGCATCAACATCACCATTAAGTCCTTTAAAAAAACTGTCCAATGCTTGGAACACCACAAGTTTCATTACTGACAGGTTTTGATGTGATTTTGTTTAATACTCAATTCTTCTGCATATCAGGATATATTCAGTGCCGTAAATGCATCTCTGGTGCCTGGCTTTTGGCTTCTGGGCCAGGAAGTTTGCAGACAGCAGGGGAGAAGTTTTACTCAGAGCCGTACAGGCAAATCCACCCCAAACATGGAGGGTGACCAGCAGATGGGTAGCAGTGTGAGCCAGCACGTGTTGAGCACAGGCAGATGTACAGGAAACCAGTGTTTCCCACTGCTTCCTCCTCTTCATGGAGGCTGGTCTTGCTCTGGGTAGTCACACAGTTCCTCTGGACCTTAAATACAAGCCCTGTGCATGTATTTTGCCTTTTTGTATAGGGCCAAAGTAGTAGGAATGTCCTTTTCAGTCTTTCCTCCACCGGCCCCTTCTTTGTGCTGTGTCAGGAGATGAACAGATCAAAATGTCCAAGGTAAGGTATCCCCCAGTGATGCAGTGCAACTTTCAAACCTGAGATGGTTTTGCATTTTAAAACACGCTATGCAGCTGTTGGCCACGGTGCTTAGGAGTTTGGTTCTCCCATTTTATGGACACAAAATTATACGTATGTGCCACATCACGTCGTGCTGCGGGACTAGAAGCCCCCATTGTGAATTACCTTCTCTTTTCTCTTGCAGAAGTTCCATGGAATTGGACTAAAATAAGATTTTGGGATGTCTCTATTTGGATTAAAATTTGGAAAGAAGAAATTGAAAGGTGAGTGCGATCAATGCCATTGTCATGGGTGACAACCTAAGGAATGTAAATACAGCACAGGTGGGAGCCCTGGAGAGCATGCTTGAGACGATGTCGTACACCTGCAGAGCAGGCGGAGGAAGGCACACTTTCTTTACTCTTCCTGCATTTCGTACTGCCCTGGGGGAGTGCTGCAGACTGTGTGCCAGTGAACAGGGGGACAGCTAAAACAGAACAGGCTGCAGGGTTTGTGCTTTCTCATGGCACATGGCTGGCATGGGGAAGTCGGGTTTTGGTGTCTTTTTGGCAAGGATCTTTTGGGGGAGTGGATGGGTGAGCAGTGCACAGTGCCCTCTCTCAAGCAGTTGGTAAAATATGCTAGAAGCAAGTTAGCGTGAAGGTCTGATGCAGTCTTTTGATGATGAAACCTGTTAACGGCAATGGCCTGGATATTCCCATCAATGAGAGGTAGGAAGAAGAGCAAAGTACAGAGATGCACCCTGAGAGCACCCCAAAAGCTGCTGAGGGGAACACTAACTAACTCTGGAGGAGAAACCAGAGCCTACATAATTTTCTCCCTGTGAGCTCCACGAGGCACCCAAATAAATGGGTGTGGAGATAGGGAGCAGCCATCCTCTGCAGCACGATCCTCACCCGACTTTGCAGCAGAAATCCCTGCAGAGATGGAAGAAGCTCAGCAGGAGGGCTACCAGCATATCCTTGGAGTGGGCCAGCTTCCCACAGACTCTTAGGGTGCATCTTCATCAGGCTTTGCAGCGGAGCCACTGAACGGAGTCTCGTGTTTTACCATTTCACCTCCAGGCCCAGAGTGCGATCTCTGGCCAGGGGTCCAGGTCCGCAGACACTGCGAAGAGGGAAAGCCTCTGGCCTTTCCTTTCCAGGGTGTTCCTCCCTGTATTTGATGCAGGCAGAGATTAGTGCCCTACTCGTATTTTGACATGAAATTGTATTTTCCCAACCTCTCTGAGCTCAGAAGGCAGAATAACTTTTTTCCCAGGGGTTTATTTTTGCAATTGTGCTGCTGTTTCCCGTTCCTGGTGCAGGGCAGACCGTGAGCCTTGGTCTTAAGACGGGGCATCCCTTTGCTGCTCTGATAGTCTCAGGAGAGGAGGTTGTGAGTGCTCCCAGGGAAGGACCTCTGCTAGCCTGAGGTCTCCTTCTCCATCTTGGCTTTGGAGATGATGGAGCACAGGCTTGTCTGTGATCCACCCTCCAGGCAAGCCATCCCCACTCGTACAGCAGTAGTTGTTCTGATTGTCAAAAAGATTATGCTGCTGTGTTAGGAAAATGTTGTGTTTTGCGTGGCCCTGTATCTGGGTTTTAGCAGAGCAGTGCTCAGCTCCCTTCTTCAACCAAGTGTCTAAGAAACTCAGATCTTTCTAGATATAAAGGAAAGTACTTTATAGGGAAAAATAATTTCTTTTCACATTTTATGCACTTTTGATCACCAATTAAAAACCAATGAACTCAAACTGGAGGAAGTTCAGAGAAGGATAAGGGAAGCTGGGGTGATCAGGGAATGAGGAGCTTCCATAACAGGAAGCTAAAAGAGCTTTTCCTCCTCCTTTATTTTTAATTCTTTTGCCTTGCAGCCCAAAAGCTGAAAGGGCTGTGGTTGCTTCTTGCAAACATTTCACTGGAGTAAATAGCAGGGTTGAAGTGCTATTTTCATCCAACAGTTTATAAGCCTTTGTATTTGGAGAAGTCCGTAGGACTGTGCTGCCTGAGAGCAGATGAGATTCTTCGGGGAACATCCCGTGCATTCATGTCAGAGGGACAGTACTGCTCATGGAAAGACCAAATTTCAGTTCCAGAAACAAAGCTGGATGACAGTTAACCTTACTGAAGAGCCATGCTCGTGGTACGACTTTCATGGGAGCGAGTGGATTACCTCAGGCATCAGTTGCTGAAAGAGGGATCGGGATTGCTCTGGTGAGAACCGGTAATATTTTGCAGTTTCTCCCCAGCAAGACATGGCTGTTTCCACATGAGCTGAGATACAGGCAATATTAAGAGCGTTTTTTCAGGATAGGCATGATGAAGACATATCATCTGAAGACAAATGATACGGTCTAAATTTCTTGGAGATGAGTCAGTTTTTTATAGTTTTACGTTCTTCATACAAGGAATCAGTGATGTAACCAAAACTCAGCTTCACAGAGCAGTAATACGTGGTGTCATGTCAGACATACACGAACTGTTGCAGGAAACCAGTTCCTAGATGACCAAACCTTAGTGAAGCTCTTCAAGCCCAAGAGGGGAAGTACATCACTTTTAGATAAGCAGCAGTAGTGTTTCTGTGGAAAAGATGCCTGGTATCTTTTACACTGAGGTTTAACCTACAACAAACACTGACGAAACAGAGAGGAATGGTGAGACTTTCGATTCATGGAGTGTGTGGGAAGAAATAAGGATCAGGCCTTGGCAATAGTTGATAGATGTGGAATATCTCTGATCACTGGCTTGATCCCGTGGCAGCTTAACTCAGCACTGGAGCTTCCTGTCTTGAGGATGGGGATGGTCAAGTACCATCTATGAAATGAACAGAAATAGGGAACAGGGAGAACTTACTTACCTACACAAATAACCTCATCCCAAGGTGTGTGCTTCTAGTCAACGGCAAGAGCAGTTGTTGCTGCAGCTTCAACTCCATAAGCCCAGCCTAGGGGCACTGTAAGAGGAAGAGGAAGGATATAAATTGAGCCAGGGCTTTTGGAAAGCTCCACTGGGTTTTTCTTCTTGCTGCTAGGGACAGCCTGCTCTCCAGGGCAGCTGGTTTTCGAGCAGCCAGGCTTCAGACAGAGCTGGGCAGGGGTGAGCATCTCCCTATAGAGAAAGCAGCCTAAGATTGGCCCTACAGATGTAAAGCTTGGCTGCCCTCTGGGAATCCCATTCAGATCTGATAGGAAATGTCTTACCACAACGGACATTGAGTATGAAAAATATATTTATTTTGACATAATTTCCCATGAGGGAAATAACTGTGAATTGAAAAACTTCTCAAAGTTCGTTTCAGAGCTGTATTTATTTTTATGATTTTTACATCACTTCCTCTCACTGCGTATCGCTGTTATTGACAACATGTGCAATTGTGTCAAGCTGTGGCATTACCAGCATGTCTAGGAGACACTGTTTTCTAGTAAAGGAAATTATAGGTGCCAGCCAGTCACTGTCAGACTAGTTTTTAAAATAAAAACAAAAATAAATTACTATTTCAGCTGCTTTATTTGGCATGCTGATATTGGTCAAAATATTGTGAACTACTATTACAAAAGCCAGCATACAAAGTGATATAAAATTCTAAACCAGATTTGAAAAAATAAAATTTTCAAAATTAAAGTTTTCCAAAATGAAGAAGAGCCAGAATTTGCACTGCCAATATATTTGAAAAATGCATACTTTCATTCTGAAGTGGACTGAAAACAAACATGAAAAGAGATACATGCTTCTTGAGAAATAATCTGTTGCAAGGCATTTCTGAGACGTGATGAGTCCCCACCCCTTGCCCAGAGCCAAGGCAGGTGTGTGAGACATTGTCGGGAGGAGGAAGCAAAGGACAAACCAGAACTGGTATTATTGCAGGAGATGGGGAAAGGGAGAGATGAGGCAGCCTCTGTCCCTTCCCAGTATTTTCTGTTTCAAGGTTATCTAGCACTTCTTCCAGGCCTGTGTCCCAAGAGTGCTGTTTGACCACATGTAGTACATGCTGGACAAATCTGAGGCATTCTTTTGGAGACCCCTTTTCTTGTTTTCTCTCTCCTTACAGTGATCATATCAAAAACTGCTTTTAGAAAAGGGCAGGATCTAATATTGAACTTTATCTTCATATTAAAAATTTACTGGACCTGAGGCAGAGATAATTCCCGTTCACCCTCAGGATTTTTGATTTCAGACCTTACATTTGATGTATGAAAATGGAGATATGTCAGTACATCTCCCAAGTGGGCCCTCTGTTAGTGATGCTGAAAAAAAAATTCATTTTGTATTAATACCTGCTCCAGGGACATATGAAATATTTTACCTGTGTTGGCAAATTCCAGTTGCCATGTAGCGTTTGTTTAGTGCTAGCAGGAGGCTGAGCTCAGTACCAGCCACAAAAGACACAATCCAAGGCCACAAAAGTGTATTTCTTCCATTTCATTTATTCAGGAGGAAGGAGTTTCTTGTTCTTTCGGGGCAAAAAGACGTGATAAAGAAGATCTTTATTTAATAATGGAGGAACAGGCAGGAGGGAATAGGGCTAAACCCATTTATGGTAGTGTATCTGAATGATCTTGCCGCAGGTTTTTTTTTAAATTAAATCCCTCACACTCAGTACAAGCTAGTCCATTTCAGAGATGAAAATGCATGTGATTGCCAGCATAAATCCTCTCCAGCTGCAGCAGCCAGAGAGGCTCTGTGAAGGAAGGGGCATCTACATGTCGAAAATGTGCAGTTTTGTAACATGGAGCCCTGGAGAGCCCCTCCTTTGAGTCAATACTAAAAAACCACGTTTGTTTACCAGGCAGCTGGGCATGTTCCTGCTCCGAGCAGGGCTTGGCTGTGACCTTCCCCTTCCCCGTTTCCATCCCACCAGGTTCTCACCGCTCCTCCTGCCCCAGCCATGCTTGCTGCACCCTGCCAGGCTCTGGCTGTGGTTCAGGGCAGGGATGGGCTTCGGTTTCGTGCCGCAGAGCAGCTGGTGTGCCGGCACCAGGCAGGTTACAGCACTAGGCTGATACTCGGGTATCGAGGGTTCGGCTTTTGTCTGTGTCCCAGACTGGCTGTGAAAGGTAGATATTTAACCAGTGTGAGCCTCAGACCTGTCATATGTCTCTTCCCTTCACTCACGTATCCTCCGATCCATATTAAATGTTGACTTTGTTGGGTAAAGACCCCTGGCTTTGGTTTTGGGTAGAGTTCACTCGGTGCGGCTCTGATCCCAGCAAGGCACTGCTGTATTGTGAATGTGAAATCCTATGATATCACCACTATAAAATATAATCCTGTTCTCTTTAACCCAGCAGTAGGGTCTCTGCCCCAGTACAGTGCCTGCAAATCGAGAAACTTGTTGCATTGTTCCTTCATCTCTCATGGTTGGAAAAAGGAGCATTTATTGCTTTAAGGTGAAAGGAGATTTTGGCTAATAGCTTGTATAATAACCTCCCTAGGAGCAGTGATTTTAGTTGCCTAATACAGTGTACAATGACTTGCCCTCTCCCATGGAGCTACCTTTCAACGGACACTGAAATCCTCTTTTTTGGGTGGGAGGATAGAGGTACCAACGCACCATGACAGATTTCAGTTACTTGTGCACACAGAGTAACAGTCCAGCAAAGACCAGAAATCAGGGCTAGGATTTCTCTGCCTGTGAAGAGATATGTGATCTCCTGTGTGCTGGATGCGAGGTGGCACTTGTGCCAATGCTGAGAGGTGATACCAAAAGCTGGGTCACACAGTGATGATGAGGTGCCCAAAATCAGGGTCCACAAAAGTGGAGGGGAAGGTGGAACAGAAGGGAAGGAGGCACATTGTGAGATTTGAAGCAAAGAGTGTGCTGCGAGTGGTGGAGCTCTTCTGAGACTGCTTATAGCCTGTTGCGGGGGAGACCTGAACCACTGCTGCCTGAAGGACAGGCTCAGGAAGGTCAGATGTGTGGCCTTGGGAGAAGAATAACCGTGTTACAGCTTTCACAACTTGATATTCACAGAATCACAGAATCACTAAGGTTGGAAAAGACCTGTAAGATCATCAAGTCCAACCATCAACCCAACACCACCATGCCCATTAAACCATGTCCCACGATGTCACATCCACACATTCCTTGAACACCTCCAGTGATGGTGACTCCATCTTTTCCCTGGGCAGCTTATTCCAGTGTTTCACCGCTCTCTCAGTAAAGAAATTCTTCCTAATATCCAGTCTGAACCTCCCCTGGCGCAATTTGAGGCCATTTCCTCTTGTCCTGTGGCTAGTCACTTGGGAGAGGAGACAAACACCCACCTCTCTGCAACCCCCTTTCAGGTAATTGTAGGTAATTGGTAAGGTTAATAGCTTTGCTAAGAGCCACTCTGCAAGGGAAGCTGGGGAGATAAGCCCGGCTCCTGGATGTCACTCTTTCTAGCTGGTCCAGGGCAGCATTCATGCTCTTGAGGTCACTTGTTTGAAGGGTGGAGTAGAGATCATTATTTTTACAGAGTTTATGTTGTCTCTGTTCTGTTGTCAGGCTTAGTTACGCCGGCACTCCCCTAATTGGGCTGTGTTCGTTTCATGCATGAGGTATCAGGCCCTAGTTTGTATATGAGTTGGCAAAACCAGGCAGATCTTAACCTCCTGTTTCTCGGAGCCACAAGACCTAATATCTACAAAACTTTTCCAACAGCCAGTTGAAAGCATTGCTCTTGGCACATGGTCCTTAGCATAAACCAGAAACAAATTTCCAGGCTGTCTGACCAGATCTTGAATCTAACCTTTTGCAGGACTTTTCCATGCGGCAGTCCTAAATAGAGAAGGCTGGTGGGCTGGCCAGTTACATTTATAGCTGATTTTTGGAATGGGTTTAATTTTATTAAATACAGATGTTATTCTGTGGTTTAGCTCCTAAATTTGTCTGCCTGAGAAAACAGCCACTTTCCCAGTGACTTGGTCTCAGTGGTTAGACCAAGAACTGGGCACTAAGCCATATTTATGTACACTGAGTTTCCACTGATGAATAATTTAAAATAGTTTTCAGTGGCAGTGAAATTATAACTTGGAGCACAAATCCCATTCCTTTTTTCCAGTGATTTGTGACTGCAGTTTGCAGAAGCAGAAAGTTTGAGTTGCTTAGAGATATAAAAAAGTTTCGAGAAATGAAAACCTTCTCATCTGATAGCCCTTCAGGTTTCCCCTCCCTTTTTCCTCAATGCTTTCAGAATCAACAGGGCATGATAAGACATGCGTGCTTGGATCTACAGCCAAAATACTTCCAGGCGAAGCTGGTGTAATGCTTGACTTTCCCTAGCTTTTTGTTTATTGTGATCATCCAAGAGGCTTCATTTCTGTCCAAACAGTTCCAGAAACAAGTAAGAGTTGTCTGGTCTATGGTAGTTGAGAACTGCTGGTTTAGGAGGCACAGCAGTAGGACCTCATGGTCCTCTGTTGGTAGAAATAAAACCACTAAGGCAGCGTTGCCCTGTGCATGTGGTCAGTGGTGGTTCTCCTTTGGTGTAGCCAGAGGACAGAAAGTTCTGTTTGCTGTTGTTGTTGGGTGAGGCAGCCTTTGCAATTCATTGTGGTTGTTCTTGCTTTAGCCAAAGGTACTGGCTGTTATCCAGTAAGGAAAATTAAAATCTTGCCACTGGAGATTAACCTCATATTTTGGCCTTTAGGGTCACCGCTTCTGGGAGGGATGGATGGCTACAGCAGGGCAGAGACTTTCCATTCAGTTTTGAAGCAGGTTCATAGCTATCTGGGGCCTTCAGAAACAGCTTGTCCTAGAAAACCTGCCCTTAGGTACCATATGATCAGGCACAGGAGGGCAATGCCTCGAGTGAGTTTCATCTGCTGTTCTGTTTCACGTCTCACTGCTTTATGTTTCTGTGCCATCACCAAGGTGTTTGCAGCTATTTGTGTGTCTCACATAAAAGCCATTCCTCTTGGAGAATGCATCTCTCACCATGATGAGAAGCCAGGCTCCTTTCCTCGCTGGAGCAGATACCCGCGTGGTTTCTTTCCAGGAGCGTTTGAGATCCTTGAATTCAAATGCATGTGTCAAGCACCTCTCCCCTGGCTGCACAGACCCTGGGAGCAGGCTGAGGAAGGGGGATGGCTCCTCGCTCCCCCAGGGAGCCCTGGGAAGAGCAAAGGCTCTCGCGGCACAGGACGTCCAGCTGCTGCCAGCAGCACTTGGATTTCTGTTTCTGTGTGCAGTCCCCTCGAGGGCTGCCTTGCCTAGAAAAAAAAGAAGGTCACTGGGGACTTCAGAGCCTCTCAGAAGCTGCTGTGTGCCCTGTGCCTCACGTGCTGGCAAAGGAATAGATACCCCAAGGGCTCCAGCCCAGATCAGCGGTTCTGGATGTCTTCGTGCCTCTCCATCCATGGCACATTTCCGTAGCTCCTTCTGGCAAGGCAGCGGGGCAGACCTGCTGGCTGTGAGCAGCAAGGACAATCTTGTCCCCTGTGGGTGTTCAGCCTTTCGTTTCAGGGTCGCTGCAGGTCTTCGGCTTGCTTGTGCTGCTCCACGTAAGCACATGGTGCATGCAAACAGCTCTGCCCCTGCCCGCCGGTTCCCCTTCCCAGGGCCAGCACGGGCCCTGCGAGCATGCCTCTGTAGCCCAGTAGGTTTTCAAGCTTTGTCATCTATCCCTATCTACATTAAAGCCCTTTATCTTTTCTGTGGCATTTATTCCAGGACTAGACTTGGAGCCCCTGGGGAGGGGGTAAGAGTAGCACTTACTGTATGGGAGGAAATGTGCGAGTGTTGGGAAGTTCTGGTTTTAACAAATAGCTTTATCTTTCGTCTGCTTTGATAATACTGGCTGCTCTCAGGAGAATTCCTGAAGGGCACATAACACAATAGTTGAAGCCCTGAAAGCCTGGACCTCTTCAGCTCTGCGTCTGTTTTCCTCTGGGACACCAGACAAATTACTCCGATCTCTCTGTACATTGTTCTCCCCGTTGTGAAAGATGAGAAAACTGTGTCTGAGGAAGGATTAAGCATTTTGAGGGTCTTGAATGAAGCCTCTGTGGTTGGTCTGAATCACCCAGTCGGGGCAGATGGGAGCTGATTCGAAAATGCCTGACGCAGCTAGATGTGCTTGAAGAAAGGGAAAAGCACGTTTACCTGCTAACATCGCTTTACGTTAGTAATTAGAGGGCTTGATGAAAACAGCCCACAGAGAGAGACAAAAAAAAAATGGTGACCTGAAAAAGGGCTTAAAAATTAGGGATGCCGTGTTATTTATAGGGTTATTGCAGGGAAAGGAGGAAGGATAGCAGTTCAATGCACTGAGTAGCTTAGACACTTGCTAATGCAAGAGTGAATAAACAGGAAGAACTAGATGTCTTAACACATTTAATAGGTGTAATAGACACGTGCCGGGATAAGTCATGAGGCTGGAATATTAATAGAAAAGAATAAAGCTTATTTTGGAAGGGTAACAGAGGTTTTCCTTGTATGTCCATGTGCTCCGAGATCCAGCGAGAAGAAAGAGATGAACAAATCGCAGATCTCTGAGTAATGCTACAAGGGTAAAGAACACAGGCATAGCAAAACAAGAAGGGCAGTCTTTTGTGAAAAAAAAACAACATACAGTTTTCTGAGAGACAGGGCATGGTGGTAAATAAAGAATTCTAGCTATGCAGAGGCAGAGTTGGAGAGGAGTGTAGGGGAATACGACCTGTTCAGCTGGCACAGCGTTTTGGTGCAGAGGTGGGTAATATTTTGGAGCTAGAGAAGAGGCTGTTCCAGAGCTGATTCCCTCCAAAAGGGAGGAGCTGGCTGGTCCTGTGAAAGCAGGAGGGAGTGTAAACAGGAATGATTAAGAAATGACAGTATGATACTTATCCCAAGTGATAATAGCCAAGTGTCTAAAATGGACTTCAAGAAGGAAATCTTCAGTAAATATGAAGAACTAGTGACAGAGATCTCATGGCAAGGAAATCTGTAGTGGAGGGAGAATTAAGCAGAGCTGTCATTTCCTTAAGTAATTGATATTAAGGGCACAGGTATAAATTATCATCTTTCAGGCTCAGAAGGGTGGGTGAAATGGCGAAACCACGAGCTCCTCATTCACTTCAGGCAGAGGAAGGATGCCTCTAGAAGATGCAAAGCAGCTTGTTTTACCCAGCACAAACTGTGTGGCAAAGGCTCAAAGCAAGAAAAAGATATTGAGGACATAAACGGCCATAAAAGTTGTTCCGTAAGAGTTGGGACATCTCAGATTCTGTAACCCTTCTAGTAAGAGGGAGATCAAAGACGGTTTATGTCTGCTACTCAGTGAAAAAAGCCTAGCAAATAATGCTAAGAAATCTGGTTTTGGGGTTTTTTTTCTTTAGACATCTAACATAATAGTTGACAGAAACAGAGGAGAAGGGGGTAGGTTTTGGGCCGGAAGAGAGGGTGAATGGGTTGGCTGGGTAACGTGGACCATGGCTTGCAGCAATGCTGCCTTTGAGAGTTTCTGGTGCACAGATAGGCAAAGTTTAGAAGCTTGGGAAAAGAGCAAACATAGCATCTGTCTTGAAACAGGGGAAAAGAAAAGCTGAGCAATTATCGATATAATGGCTTCACTTCTTGAGTAATGGTTCGAAGAACCCAACAAACCACTTCAAAGTAACTCAAAGTGTGTGTGTGTGTGTGGAAGAGATGATTAACAGTCAGCAGTCCTGAAAAACTGCATCAAACCAAAATGAATTCTGTTTTATTGGTAGCCAGAGGGCTAGTGAAAAAGCCTTAGATAGCTGTCATGTATCTTGACCGTCACTTATGGCATTTTTACAAGTAAACTGGAGATATGTGCTCGACATAAAATCACCATACAGTGAGTGCCAGACTTTTCAGAAAAAAACCACACTGACAATCGTTATCAATGATTGATTATGAAACTTGAGAGATTCATCAGGGATGTATCCTGAGTCTGGTATTCAATATTTTCTTCTACATCTTGGCTGGCAGAATAAAGAACACACTTAGTAAATCTGCAAATGGCACCACGCTGGCAGGAGCTACCAGCTCACTGAAAGATAGAATTAGAATTGACTAGTTGGAGAAATAGTCTGAAAAAAATTGGATGCAGTTCAGCAAGGACAAATGAAAGATTTGCATTGCCTGATGAGGCATCGGCTGTGCCAGAAAGGATCTGCCAAAATGGATCATATTCTGGAACACCATCAGCTGCGTGCTGGTGGTGCATAAGGATATTATTTTAAATTACTTCTAGGTGAACTCCCATGTTAAATATGCATTGTCTACAAGATAGGTGGAGTGTCCCTTGTGTTCCGGTCAGCTTTGGTAAGGCCTCAGCTGCAAACTATGTCCCATTTTGGCCACTGTGCGTCTGGAATGAGGTGAACTAGTTGGGAGGCCCACTGGAGAGCAGCAAGAGTGATGCTACTTCTGACAGACTGACCCATAAGAAGTGAATGGAGAAACTGGAGTTGCTTACCCTTGGAAAGAGAGGACTACAGTAAGGCATAACAGCCTTCAATACATGATTAACTCATCTGTGCTCTGTGTCCTTGGCAAGTAGAACAAGGAACTGAGGGGGAGCAGAAGAGCACCGTTGACCATCCCAGGAGAAGATATAATTTGTTTAAATTGAAGTAATGAGTTTTATGTCACATAGTGGTGAAAAAATTCCCCCAGGGGAAGGACACTGCAGTCCTGGAATAGGCAGTCTGAAGAACAGCCATCACTGGAGCTTTCTAGGACATTTATTGGGAGTGACAGGTACAACCCTGTCTTGAGGTAGAGGGTAGATATGATGACCTTTTGAAATCTCTTCCAGTAGTTTTTGATTTCATGATAGCTATGATGGTGTTATCTCACCTGTGGGATGATGCTAGGAGATGCACTTGTACTGGAGGAAGGACACTAGCAGTAGGCTGATGGCAACAGCCCCAGAGACTTCAGGGGAAGAGATGGAGCAGGGCAGGAATAGTGAGCACCACTAGTTAAGTGGTAGTTCTTACCCAGGAGGACGTGAACAACCTGTAAAACCAGTGCTGGCATTGCAGTAGGTTGTGGGTAGAGGAGACTTGGAGTATGGGCTTAGAATGCTGTGGTACCAGTCCACAGTGGTGGTCTATCAGTGTCAGCAGCCTCTTCAATTCCCTGACATGGAGCGGTTAGCCCAGAGCACAGATTCCTGTTGACATTGCCTTTTAGCAGCTCTGCTTGCATTTTCTGATGCTTTATTCATATCTGTATTGACTCTGCTTACCTTCAAGCACGTCTGATGTATTTCCTCTTCTTTACAGAGGAGGAGAGACAACTTCAAGCAAACAACCGGGATTTTAATCTGCAGTTTGAATATGCTGTAAGTAACCAGCATATGTTGTTTCATGCAGATGTAGTCACAGATGTAGCTGCATCTACTTCATATCTTGAATGTTGTTTCGAGGGGGTGACGAGACTGCACACTAGTTGTGACTCTGCAAACAAGGCAAAAGTGCTAGATGAACCATCAGAGATGGTTCATTGCTGAGTCAACCATAGGGAGCTCTGCCTTTGGAGTCAACTCTGGGAATGGGCAGCTGAAGGAGATCTAATGCGGGAAAAGCATTAACACAGTGACTTTACACACTTACAGAAAATTATCTGTGAGTCAAAGTGTTTGCAGGATCAAGCTCCAAGGCCTTTCAGTTTCAATAAAGGAACCTGGGGGGAGTTTTCTGTTAGAAACGTGACTCCATTTAAAGTAAAACACGAAAGGAAATGTGTCAGTTCCTCAGCTCTTGCAGTGAAATCCTCTCTGGCAGGAAGGTTTTGAATCTGGCCTTCTTGGCTTCCTGCCAGCTTTATTTCCAGCTCCTTAACAGCCCACTTAGATTCACGTTGTGCCGTGAGATCTGTGACTCCAAGGAACATCATGACACGGGCTGGCTGTGACCCAGGTCTGCCAGGCTATCGTGCCAGGCAGCCTCTTTGGCAACTTGACTTCCAAAGCATTTGCTGACACTGCGTGCAGAGGAGGGCTAGCTCAGTTGCTAGACCTGTACTGCCTGGCTGCAGGGTCATCTCCTCCTTGAGGTCATCCTGAAGCTGCATTCTTTCAAAGCATTTGCAGCTGCCAACTGATATTGAAATGAATTTTGTGAATTTTTGTCCTCTGCATATCTGAATTCCAGTGGTGAAATTCATCCACTCAGGAGCTCCTTTGAATCATGTTTTGGTTTAGGAACATCACAAGTATTTTCTTGGTGAGAACTGGAAAAAATCAACATTTCAGAACACTGTAATTTCTCGTGAGATAGAAAGTCAGACTTTCCAACAGCTTTGACTAAAGATCTTAATGTAGCTAATCTGTTGGCAACATGAACTGGGTGGTTTTCAGTGGCTTTCATCCATGAGCTACCCAACACAGGGTAGAGAATTCCTAGGTATAGAGCTGCTGCATGTGTCCTGAATATGAAATGCATTGTAGTTAATATACGTGAAGGACTATGCAGCATGAATGCCTTATCAAGCCTGGTGATTTGAGATTCAGAAAGCACATTTGATTTGCACAGAACCTGCCAGTAGAGTACTGGGGTGGGTATTGCCACGACGTACAGATTTGTGATCTTTCATTGAACGTTTGCAATGTAGACTATGCACAGCAGTGGGGCAGGGAAGCAGGAGAGAGATGTACAATGCTGTCAGGGTAGAGGAAACAAGCAACTCTTCTGGTTCTGAGCCTATTTCTGTGAAAAGCCATTCATAAGGCTGACTTTGCATGTCATTGCTTCCTAGCTGATTGCTTACATGCCCAAAGATTTGTGAATAACCAAAATTCAGAGGAGCTCTGGAGGGTTTCCATGAAAGTCTATTGATTAGGTGTGAAAGTGAAGGCAGCCAAAAAGCCATCTCAATATAATCTGTTAAAACTGGGCAGTGAGTTTCAGTAATCCTACCCCTCATTTTAGTCAGCTGTGGCTCAGTGTTTCTGGAGTCCAGTGTAGACTGAGGCTTAGGAAATCCAGAAAACTGTCCAGAAAGAGCCAAGCCTTGAAGTGATGAGCAGGTGGTGAAGTACTAAAAGACTTTAAGTGGTGATGCAAGCACTGCCCTAACTGTACGGGCCTGCACATCATGTCCTGGGCTGCTTATTTCCAGTAAGTCCTGGCAAAAGTTCAATTTGTTAAACCCACATTGCCATGGTGTATGAAAAGGACTAACCTTGCTCATAAGTTACTTCAGATCACATGCTATAGATTGCTGGGTACATCTGGAGATGCCAAAAAGGGAGATAGTCTCCTGGTACCCTCCCATCAACATATGCATGATGCTCCTGAACGTTAACTCTTCCAGTCCTGTAGTCCACTGCAAGGGTCAAATCTGGGCCCCTTCCTCACATTCAGATTTCTCTGAACATGGTGGGGTTGCACTGCTAAGCACTAGGATGTGGTCCACAGGGACCAAGACTGCCCAAACGCCGGAGCCTGCCCTGGAGTGCTCAGGCGCAGCAGCTATTAGGCTCAGTTGTCTCTCAGCACACTGATGTTTTCTGGACAGAGTAATTTCTGTCTCCTGCAGCCACAGTCCTCCCTCAGTATGTCTTCCCACCCTCAGGTATTTAATTTGACCTGTGTACAAGCAAGCAACAGAAGCGTTTGGACTGTTTCTGCTTCATTGTGGTGCTCAGCTCTTTGGGACATGAGAATCAGCATACACGGGCAGCCACATGGTGACTTGAGTCTTCTTTATTGAGCCAGGAGAACAGCTGTCCTCCAACTCTCCTTCCCACAATGAGGACCATTAGTCCTTGTCCTCCTGCACGGGAGTCTTGTCTTCTTGTGAGGCACAAGGAAGGTTGCACCAATAGCTATTCCAGCCAGATAAAAGGGACACTGGGCAGAAACTGGAAGGAAACACAGAAATATAACAAAGCTTAGAAACTGTTGTGAGGTTTACTTTACTTGGTACCTTAAGGCCATGTTAGCCATAAAACCTATAGAACAGGTTCTTGTAAAGAAGCTAGGTGAGGTGGTAAATGTTTCTTTAGGGTGAGGCAGTTGCTGAGGAAAAGGCAGTTGCCAGTGAGGAAAAGAAAGGGAAATGCAAACAGAGGTGTAGTGTATTGCCTTACTGCTGTGGCCAGGCTGTATGTCACAGCTGGTGTGAAGGTTTAAGCCTTTCACTAAAAAGACAGTTTCCATTATGTAGGCACAGATCAAAGGTACAGACGTGCTTTGTCCTCATTTATTCTTGGTGAGAACAGGGAAGTGGGAATGTACAATCAGAGGTGGGTGTGTTGTCCCTGAATAGTTGGTGGTTATCGTCCCTTCCCGGTGCAAAGTCTACAGGATATCTGTGAAGGGAGAAGAGAGGAGCTGAGAAAGACTTGAAAACTCTATTGTCTGTGGAGTCTGACATCAGCTCTGGCAGCTGCTGAAAGCTGGCCCTCCTGGTATGAAGCAAGACTCCCAAATACGTTCAAACCAGCTTTGCAGGAACCTGATGCTGCACCGTGGAAAGCTGTGTCTGCCAATGCGTGCGAGGGCACGTCCAGATCCATCACACTTGGACTTGCAGGAGACTTGGGAGGGCAAATTTCCTCCCAGAGCTCATCAGAAAACACGCAAGAGGCCAAGCTGCAGTGTGTCCCTGCCACGCTGCCAAAGCCACGGAGCCTCTTTAGCTGAGCCCCGGCTGGGCAGGAGGTTGGACAGTGCGGGAGGCTGGACTGATAGGGGAGGATGAGGATAAGAGGTGGACAGGGGCTGCACGTAGTGGAAACCCCCTTAACACAAAGGCTTGACAGTGAGGCCGAGGGACATCTTCAGAAGAAGAACCGAATGTGCCCCGTTGGCATATGAGATGTGTCATGCAGTAGGCTGGAAGACTGGGGTGGTCTCCTGCATCTATGTGAACAGAGGCAGTACAGACTGAGAGGGGGACAAGGGAAGTGTCTCTTGTCTGAAGAAGCCTCTTACGTGTCTTCTGATGATTTTTGCTGTGATTAAATAATAGGTGCCTGTGGTTAAGGGCACCAGCTTCAAGCAGTGGCAGTGCTTGGGTAGGTCAGGATTTATTTGGACTTAGTGTGAAGACCGAAGCTGAAACCAGAGCTCTCAAGGTGGTGTAACCCCAAACATCCTTGGCCCTATCCTGCACAGCAAGAACATAGTATCTTAGAAAGATAAAACAAACTTCAAAACAAAAGCGCTGTGCTGGAAGGGCTGAGTGTGAAGATATGTACTCCCCACCAGCTCACAGAATTAGTTAGGAATGACTCAGAAACCAAGTGTGAATGAGTGGCATGCAAAGGCACTTTGTGCAGCACAAAACCAGACTCAATATAGGTCAGAAAAAATGAAAAGTCAAGTCCTAATCCTGTGTTTATTCACACTGCAGACGGGAAGATCCTTCCTGACTTCAGTAAGAGATTTGCCTGTTGTAAAGACTGAAATAAAGTGAAAAGCAGGGTGCCAGATGTGGTCCAGCAGTATTTAAGGGCTTTAATCGGTTCTTATCTGAGGCAATTCAATCTGGCTGCACTGTCCTCAGTCTGGCTGCACTGTCCCCAGCACAACTGCAGAGGGGACTGCCCCGTGTGGGTCCAACACGATGGGCTTTCTGTCTATCAACACCCTGGAGAAGAAAATCTCTTTTAAAGGCTTTTAATGTTCGTTCTGATCCCAATTCCCTTTCATTTCTTCACTTTCACATTGGAATTCAGCACAGCTGCACTGGGACGTCATGAAGGGCTGCGAAAACAACTTTGAAATTGGCTTTCAGACAATAGGAGAGGAAATGCAGGGCCCGTGAGTCAACAACAAATTTCACCTTGGATCAGGATCTAGGGTCAAACCAGCATCCTTTCTGCAGGACCAGCAGTGAGAGGGCTGCTTGGACTCTGCTTTTGTTCTCCCTGGTCACCTGATGAATTCTCCAGTGAAATAGGAGGGATGTATATGACTTCCTATGGCCAATACACATTGCCCTGGGCTGGAGTGGCCGCTGTGTTCTTACCTCTTCGAAATTTAATCAGAGAGCAAGGAGCTCTGGTATTGGGCTCAGACTCCGCTCTACCTCCTCCACTTCCGTGCTTTGATCTGAGAAGGGTGCCTGGTGGGTTATCCTCAAGGACCTTGTCAGTGTGGTCAGGATGGTGGCAATGGCTTCTAAAGCTGCAAATATTTCCTGGTGTTCATCAGGCTCAAGGCTGAAGGAGTGCTGTCTGATCATGTGAAAAGTGGTCTGAGTAGCTCCCGAAGGAATAGCTACACCAGCAACCTGCACTGCTCCTTCTGCATTTAGGAAGATGTTAGCTGGATTCATCTGAAGACCAGCTGAGGCACTGTCAAGGAGCAGCCAGAGCAGGGCTGCCCTACAAGAGGGGACGAGCTGGGAGCAGAGGGTCACCCCAGCATAGGCAATGCCCTCACTGACCAGGGTGCAGTCCTGCAGCATCTGGTTGGGGGGGACAGGGCAGGATGCTAGTAATGGGGCCCACCCTGACCATCCCAGACAAGATGAGATGATCAACCAGGTCCAGAGTCCATCTAGGGAGCTCAGTCAGGAGCGGCAGGAGACAGGGCTGAAGACAAAACTACACCATAGGTCCAAGGTCCATGCAGGAAGCAGAGCTGGATAGGTCCATCTGGGAAACTAGGACAGATGTCAGGATGGAGACTGGTACTCCTACAAAGTAGTTCAGGCAAGGACTGAAGGCTCATGGTGGGACTTGAGTGAGCTCTTGGGCCCTGGACAGGGGTTGTGGATGGAGATGCTAGGTGAGGTCAAGGCCCTTAAGGCATATTAGGGCCCTGACAAGCACAGAAAGATTGAGCTGTGCCAGATATGAGCTGCAGTGAAGTCCATAGACTCCTTTGGACCAACTCCTCCACTTTTCATCTTAACTTAAACCTCATGGAGACAAAACTCCTACCGTACTGGTTGGAGGTCTGGTTGTGTGAGACCTTAACGAACACAGTACGGTGGTTTGGAGTTTGCCTCCTCTGCACCACTCAACAATGCTCTCCCCTCCCCTTCACTTCTCCTCCCTGCCTGGCAGCAGCTTCAGGTACTGAGCTGAGGAGGAGAACAAGGCAGTGTAGTCGAAGGAGATGACTAAGAGACAAGACCTTTAGATCCTGTACTTGGTCTGTCTGTGAGCGATGGCGTGAGGTCATCAAGCCATGCCACCTCCGTCTGCCTGTGTGTCCTCTGCACCACCATGATGAGGACGCTCACCACAGTGATGAGTAACTGCTCTGTAACAAGATGACACCAGGCAGAAGGAACAGCATAGGAAAACACAACCAGTGACCACATTTTCCTAGAGATTTTCCTGGAATACCCAACGTGTGATGGGATCCTGGAACTCACTTCATTATTGCTGCCAAGAGGGCAGTCGAGGGGTTACATATGTAAGAAATTCCCAAAGCTGTTAAAAAGGAAAAAAAAAAAAAAAAAAAGAAGAAAAAAGAAGAAAAAAGGAAAAAAAAAAGAAAGCGGATCGTGGGTTGGATAGACATCTTTATTTCTGATGTTTGGCCAGTCTTTTATTCCTGGGAGTCAGGATGAGTTCTTTACAGGGACCAGATGAACCCCATCAGCATCCTGTTGGCCTTTCTCCATCTTCTGTTGAGTTGGGGCCGCTGCCCACCATCAGGAATAAAGCAGTGCACTTGGTAGCCTTAAAACTGAGCTGGTCTGACTATTCTGTACTCCCTATCAGAACAAAGCCTCTGTGGCACCACATGCCCTGTTACATGAGTTTATTATATATGATGTCCTTGAGCACATTCACAGCCCTATGGTCACATTTCTGCATAAGGCATCTGCGTGCTTTCAAATTGCACTGCTGCAGTTAAACGAAGTGCCATTGAATTGTGCTCCCGCCACCTCCTTGCAAGGCTTTATCAAAGCACGTGGGAAAGCCACTTCTGCTTCTCAGCTGCTTCATCGGTCTGTACCTTGTGCTACACGGGTACCAGTGAAATTGCCAGGTGTCACGGCACAACACCTTCCTGCGGGATCACAAAAGTTTTGCTAAAATTTGCTTTGGGCCAGGTTGTCCAGCTGCTAGAAACTAGTATGTCACTGAGCTAGGGGTATAAATTCAGATGGTCACTACCCTGTCATACCCTGCCTTTTCTGGGTATCACCTTTGGGCCCCTGTAATCTAACTACAAAAGCAGCAATGTCTCTTATTTCCAGTGACTTTTATGGTGAGGAGATGATTTGTTTGCTCAGTGAACAAAGGTAGGAGCCATCTGCTGAGTGTTTGCCCGCGGTCGGACGTCACAGGCGGGCTTCTGAAAACACCCCCAAAGTCACAGCTCATCTGCCAGATCTGGACTTGTGTAACCAACTGTGGCGCGATGAGCACTATTCTTAGGGACAGCATTTCGGTGGAGTCACACCACCAGGAGGTGTGAATCAAGCCCCCGAAAAGAGCAGATGAGAATAATCCCTCACCCACAGACAATGTTGCTCTCATGTCAAGCTTTGCATCTGGAGAGCTTGAGGCTGACGGTGGGTAACTACGCTGGAGCCTATTCATTTAGGACACGAGTGCATGCAGGGGCTGCCCATGGTCAACCAGACGTCTAGGGCAGATCTGGGAGTAAGCGTAAAGCTCCCGATTCCCTTCTTTGTGCTTGACCCATACAGCTGCTTTTCTTAAACGTTTGATTTTTATAAATTTATAGGAGAACGAGAAGTTCCTGTAAGGCCTCTTAATACTTAATTGGTGCTTCAAAGATATTTCCTCTCCATCACTTGGGAGTCTCCTTCACTGAAGGCAGAGCATGAGGGAGGAAAGGCAGATAATGCATTAGAGGCATGGCTTATAAAATGATGGCTGTCTATGGACTGTTTAACACACCGCCGTGCTGCAGGTTCCCATAGTACCCCTCCCACCTCAGAGTCAGGTTCTGCTACAGCTCTAAAGGAGTGACAGGGTGTGATGGTGTTAAGCATCACGGAGTGGGGTAAGATCAAGAGCAGAGGCCAACTGCAATTTCCCTGTAGTCGGCCAAGAGCCCGAGCTGTCAAAGCATGCAGCCCTGGAGTATTGCATGGAAACATAATCGATATCTTACACAGAGCTTCAACTGTATCCGTGGTGTGGGAATGCAGAGCTTTGAATTGGTAAGGCTGAAGTTTTCCCTAGTTGTTTTTATTGTTTAATATTGATATTCCTTTAGCCCCTGAGGGCCATGAACAAGTTACTTGTTGAATTAGAAATCTTCATAGTGATTATGAGGAATCCTTTTTTTCTGGTGCTTAGTTTTAATTATAGATTCTAGAATAATGAGAAGGTCCACTATAATACTCCCTGACCTTACCCTGAAGTCTGTAGTGTCCCAGTGTCCCAAAAGACAGTGTCGGTCAAACAATATCACGAACTTGAACTACTATGGAGAAAATATTGGATGTCCAGATTCTTGCAGTTAAGCGTTTGGAAGCTGTTATATCTGGGGTTTTTACAATGCCTAATGGCAATAGGAAACAAAATGAATGGCTCTGGTTCAATGGTTTTCCTGACGTAATTAATGGACAGAAATAGAAGGCAGGAATTGAAATAAACCACTCCCATTCTTTTCTTATCCCCCTCTGAGATTTTTGCAGGCAAAGATCTATAAATTTATGTGAGTGTTTACTGAGTAGTTTTTCCCATGTTGTATGTGACCCTCCGAAATCTGTTGATGCACAAAGGTCAGGTCCCCTGTACTTACTTTTTCCTGCAGCTACTGTCTTCTCTTTTTTTAAGTGGCTGTGATATTTTTGTTCATATTAGTGGGCAGGGTGCATCTTTAGATCCAGTTTTTATTAAAAAATCTGCCAGACTCTGTGTCTGGTGGACACAGACTTGTCAAGCAGTTTAATTCTCTGTATGTTGGGTTTGCAGAAGGTGCTGCTATTCCATTGCTTCTGTTGTCCATGGAGCCTATATGCAGCACATATCCCATGGTGAAGAATTTTGAAATAAACCAAATTTAACTATGTGTCAGGACATTTAGATCACAGGCAGAGTTAACCACACCTGGAGATGGCTACATGATGCCAGAAGACAGGCAATATTGTTTATATGATGATCACTGATAAACATTTTTTCTTGCTGGAGTTCTATCAATGGGAGGATTTGGCTCTCCCTTCCATTAAGGGTGTTTCCATCTCTGCTATTTCAGAGACTTATTCATTGGCTTGTACAAGGAATAAAACATGAAGTTAATGCTGAAGAATGTTGATGTACTTTGTCTGGACATAGCGAAATCCAGTAACTGCCTAAAATGGAATAGCTTCCCACACACACACCTTACGATGGTAATCTTAAACAATTGGTTTAATGGTGGAAACATGCTGATGTGTGTCAGTTTAGATGTAGAGATCCTGGAATAATGCGTGGATTGGAAGTGGCCTGTGATTCACACTTAGTAGCTCCTGTCCTCCCACCAGCTTAGCGATATCTAAAGGCTATTACAATACTACAATCACCATTTTCTCTTCTGTTGAACCAGCAAATCTATTACTGAATGAAGGTGCACTGTGTAATATCTGCCTCCTTGTGCTGTCACACCTTAGGTTCCCTGGGAGGGGGTTAATAGGCATCTTCTGGAGAGCTTCTAGGGGGGAAATTTTAGATGTGCTAGCAACAGATGGCATACATACTTCCAGGACTAAACCTGGATGAGTGCTTGACAAACTTCACATGAAAAGGAAGTCTAGCACACCTAAAAACTGAAGGGACAGTCCAAGCTGGTGGGCTCAGTATGGTGGATTGAGCCTGTCTATCAGGTGGCAAGAATTGGAACAGAGAGCTCTGATCTTTGAGGAAGAAAATACCCAGTTCTGTAATCTTGAGCACAGGTCTTTCTCCGGTTTGAAGAAGAGAGATAGGGGAGCAGCCATTGTTGGTGGCTGGAGGAGCTCTCTGCAATTAGAAGAGGAAACTGGAAATAGGGAACAAAGCTGCAACTCGCTTACTGAAATGGTGAGTTCTTGTATTAGTGGCTGTTTGCACAACACTGCATTCAAGTGATCTTTGTGGAATAGAAACAAGCCACTGCTCCAAGTTGCTGAGTAGAGAGGCTGCTGAATCAGCTGAAAACAATCATGTGATGTTCTGCTCCTGGGAGGACCTATAGCTCCCGTGGGGTTGTCCAGCTGAATGGTGCTTCAAAGTCTCAGACAAGTTATAGATAATTAAACTAGCATGCATTTTCTAACACTGCTTCGTAGGCGCTACCAGCAAAATGTCTTAGTTGTGCCTTGGTTACTGTTTTTAATTCTATTTGGGCATCATGTAAGTGGAGAGACTAATAAAGAGATGATGTGTCTCTGTCTGTGAGTGACTACATATACCTGTATCTACCTGCTGTTGCACTGGCATAAACTGAGTATCATGTTTTCACCAATTCTGAGAGGAATTCTGTCTGTTTATCCAGGCTCAGCATGACTGTGTGGGGAAAAGGAAATGTTTTTTGAGCTGCTGTTGGAAACAATGCTATTGCTAAATATAAGCAAGTAAAACACAGTTGAAATGGGTTGTGCTGTAATTTTGTTTCCTGTTTTACCAATCCTATTTATTTTCCTTTTTTTCCCTACAGAACAATTCAATTAAAACATCGAAATACAACTTCTTCACTTTCCTGCCTCTCAACCTGTTTGAACAGTTTCAGCGAATAGCCAACGCTTACTTTCTTTTCTTGCTGATTTTGCAGGTATGAATTCACTGTGCTGTTTCTAGCAGATTGCGTTGTCTGCTTTCAAAGCAGGTCTATGTATTGATAGTTGTAATAAACTGCAAGCTATATCCCGGTTATGAATTTGCGTTTTAGTAATACCTCAAAGTAGATGATAGAAAGTAAGGCAAAAAAAAAGCCATTTCCTCTCTTACCTTTGGTTATGAGGGTTTGAACTAAATGAAGAAAAAAATGTAATTAAAGTTTTCAACAAATTATGTACCTTTTTCATGCCCTGCCCTACCTACTACCCCTTTGTGTCTCCATCTGAGTGCTCCTGGCTGTCCTTGGATTTGCATTACTTATTCCTCCTGTAGTACAGAAGGAAGTTGTCTCTTATCCATAGGTTTGAAGGCAAATTCCGTTGGCAGTCTCAAAGGAAACAGCATGAAGAAGAACAAATTTGTAACCTGTACTGTTTCTCTGGGAAGGAAGGAGTTAACATCAGGAAGGCTCAAAATTGGAGCTAGTTTGCCTAAAGCTGAATATTGCTGCTCCCTGCTCAGCAGGGTGAGGAAGGTGTCTAATATGGAGCGTGTCAGACACTGGTAACACTAATGAACCCTGTGGCTTGTAACAGCGCTGAGCTGCACCTTGCCCATCGCTGTTGATAATAATACTCTGCCTGAAAGCTGAATGCACTGGAGAAATTGGTATCAGGATTTCTGCCCCTTTGCACTTTGCTAGAATATGGATAAATACAGTGTACTGTGTTGTTGCTGAGTCATACTGGAATACACGTTATCAAAAAAGGGTATAATTTTGATTATGTTTCAAGTATGCTATTTTAAATTTGACCATTTCAGTGTACACAACTTTGCAAAATTACCTTTTTCAAATGCTCTTTTTCAATTTCAGCCCCAAAAAAAGCATAGGCAAAATTTTGTTAAGCCTGTAGCAAACTACGTACAATCTTTGCTTATTTACAGGGAACAAATTTGGGAAATTTCAGCCCACGTATATTTTTCAAGAAACTAGTGAAAGTGCCTTTTCAGCTAAGCTGACAGCGCTGTTCCTGTGTTGTTGTACTGCACTCTAGCTGTTTGTCTATCAAATTCATAGTCTTTCAAATGATATGCCTTAAATTATTCCACTGTGTCTTTTGTGGAACCATCTAGGAGAGACTGTATATAAAAGCATACAGCTTTTTCTGCTGCCTGCATCAAGGTAGGCTAAAGAAGGCAGCCATTAGTCTTTTATATATACATATTCCTCCATTTAATTTTTTCCCTCTTCTGCCCACTCACTCCATCCCTGTAGCACTGGGAGTATCTCTTCCTGCATCAGGGGCGGATGTGGAGGGTAGGCTGTGGGGACTCTGCCTCCCCACTCCTTTGGCACAGCGCAGTAAGACATGCATATTCCCACTTAGGTGAGAATCACAGAATCACTAAGGTTAGAAAAGACCTGTAAGATCATCAAGTCCAACCATCAACTAACACCACCGTGCCCATTAAACCATGTCCCACAGTGCCTCATCCACACGTTCCTTGAACACCTCCAGTGATGGTGACTCCACCACTTCCCTGGGCAGCTTATTCCAGTGTCTCACCACTCTCTCAGTAAAGAAATTTTTCCTAATATCCAGCCTGAACCTCCCCTGGTGCAATTTGAGGTCATTTCTTCTTGTCCTTATGTGTCTGCAGCCTCCACAGTGGAGCAGGGCTGTGCTTGCCTCTAAACTTCACTCCTCCTGGCTGGATTTGGTGGTGCCTGTAGGATCTGGGTTGAGACAGTGCAGTGGAAGGAGCGATCTCAAAGAGCAGCTCTCCACCCTTAAGCAGCTGGTTTAGTGGCATAAATGCCAACTTCACAATGCACGTGGAGTTGACACTGCCCAAATACAATCCGATGGACACAGTGATGCTGGTATCACAGTGCTTCCATCATTAACGCTGTTCTTCTAGAGGAAGGGGAGAACTACGCTGGGCTAAGACATCCATCTCTGCACCACTGAAGTCGTGACAGAGTCACCTTCAATTCTTGGGTCCTCTCACTTTTAATGATGTGGGAAACAAAAATGGCTCTGTTGATCTTGGAAGAGCAAGGTCAGCCCTGGCAACAGCTGTGTGTTGTTTATTGAGATGAAGTTTACTTCGGCAAAATGTGAAGAGTTACTGAAACAAAAAATAGAAGTGTTTGAGGGCTCTGCACAGCAGCCCTTGCTCAGATAGCTCTGGGTCCCTCACAGCAGGCTTGCCCATGTCAGTGCCTCCAGAGAAATCCGCTGGGACTCTTCAATCCTAATGTTACAAAAAACAAGAAAGAGCAACCCAGTGCACTTCCTGACAGCTCCATGTTTATATCCTAAATTACAGCTTGTTTTGTAAGCAAAGCGTGGGTTTCCTGGCTGTCCCACCTCTGTGCGGTCACACATACGTGATAGAGCTGCATTTCTGTCTTTATTGTGTATTCAGATATGACAGAAAAAGGTTAAGTGCAGTTGCCACAGAAAAGTGTTTTGTTTCCGTCTGTTTGCTGAACTGCCAGGAGAGGCCTCAACTCAGATCTTTTCTTCCTACAGTTGATCCCTCAGATCTCCTCGCTGGCCTGGTTTACAACGGTGGTGCCCTTAGTGCTGGTGCTGGCTGTATCGGGAGTCAAGGATGCCATCGATGATTTCGTAAGATCCGTGTTGCTGACCTGTACTTTGGAGTTTGCCTGTGATTCTTCAGCACAATGACTAAAGCAAACCTCTTAAAATAAACACAGCCGGTGGCAGGCAATTGGACAACTGGTCTGTGGCCAAGATGGGGCCTGAGATTAGATCCCCAAATCTATGGTTCATTACCTAAAAAGGAACTAGAATTTCCAAACTGCTGCAGCCCAGCAGCTCCATTTACTTTCTCTGAAACTGCTCAGCACGTCTGAAAATGTGGTCACCAATAGATATGTCTGGACACATGCACAGAAGTCTATTCTTAGGCTTCCACTTGGGAGAGCTCATCCTCTGCCACCCAGCTGCAATGTAGGCAGAAAAAACATCTGGTAGGAAGTAAGCATACAACCTGCGTGTGATTTTTCAAAGTTGCACAGCTTTGGCCAAAGTTTGCTCCCATCAGAGCTGATGGTCAAAGTCCCATTGACTTCACAGGGTGATATTAGAGCTGAGTTTAGCATCTGATTTTCGCTTGTTGTTTAATAATTTTGATGCTCTATGGAGACTCGGTGCAACTTTCCAAATAGGCAGGTGAGAGGTGGCGAGGTGCTCTCCCAGGGAGCAATGCCAGAACATCCGTGGCCACTTTCCATATCACAGCAGAGGAATGGATTTCTCTGGGTGCTTATCTTACAAAACCGTGATGGGCAGGACCAACACCAGTTGAGTCAGGACGGTGCTAAGTGGCATATAAGGCTCTACCCTCCTTCTTCCCTCCAAGAGCAAGCCCCGTGTTGCCTGTTGGTCTTTGCAGACCAGTTATTCCCTGTGTTACTACCGTCAACACGGGCTCGACTAGGACTCAGTTGTGACTTTAATCTGCCCAACCCATTCAGCCAGCTGGGTGGAAACCTAAAATGTTAATGAACGGCTTACAGTTCTTGTGTGCTTGGTTTCCTGGAAATGCCTTTTAACATACTGATCAAATTTTCAGAATCGACACAAAAGCGACAAACACGTCAACAACCGCCCAGTCCAGGTCCTGATCAATGGCATGTAAGTCCTTTTTCTTTTGCTGTAATTTGGACTGGGAGGAGCATTTTATTAATAATATTTTTTTTCTGTGTGATTCCCAAGGATCACTAAACTATTTAAAATCGAATTGTCTTTCACGTAGTTAGTTCACCATGCAGTTCTGGACTATGTGTCTGACGAACAATCCCAAGACACAGTATCACAATCAGTGCAGACATTGTGGCTGTGACCTTGCACTAACAAAAAGTAAACCCTTTCTGTTCCTGGAGATATATATATATATATATATGTTTAAATAAGCAATACTTTGAGAGTATTGTATTATTTTACTCCTTACCCTGGAAGTGACAAACAAGACTATCTTCCCATGTCCATTAATGTTCATAGCATTTATTCCTGCATTAAGCAAAACTAGGCATTATCTAGGCAAGTTATTTTAAATTAAGAAGCAGGAATAGCTTCCTCATACATGTCATAATACTTTGAGTGTGTGTAGCACTTCTGACTTAGGTGTACTCAAAACATTCCAGCTGTGTGCTTTGGACATTGTACTGCTAGCACTGTTCTATCCTGCAGAAAAAATAGCAGAGGCTTTGGCTTTTGTAGCAAGCAGATGTGCTGTTTACTTGTGGCTCCATGGAGTCCAACTGTGCATAGGACACAGCTGTAGACAGCTGTGAAGTCTCTGGTTACTTTTTTTTCTGTACTATAGATAGCAGTATGTTGTGTAAACTCCAACAGATGATCAAACAGTTAAAAATATAATTGGAAACTGAAGAATAGGAACATACTTTTTGTGCTTTCTGCTAAGTAAACCAGTTTCTTAGTTTACTGTGTATTAGCTACTGTGTCTAGGAAACATACATTGAAATAGAAATTCTCTACTATTTTGCCTTTGTTCAAAAACTGGAAACCATAGGTCCTGCCCAACTCTGACCAACATTGAAAAAGCAAGGCTGAGCTGAACTCAAGAATGAAGTCCTATTTTGATAGAGCTCTTGATATTTCTCACCTCTAGATTTTGCATATACAACTGTCATGACTTGGTTACATTGGCACTTGCAGTTTAGCTGGCTGTCTGCATGCACATCTTGCTTAGTGCTGTGAAGGCCACTGCAGACATGGGCTTAGCGAGGCACATGCATGGCCAAAGCACCTGCATTGACCTTCCTGACAGCCAGACCCACACAGAACCATCTCTCTTGCTCTGGCCCTTAATACCACTTAGAAAAACTAACACAACTGGCAATTTTCCCAGGTGTTTGGGAAGTCTGTTATGCAAAGTAGAGCTTTTTTCTGAGACAATGTGGCCCTTTAGGAGAAGGAAGGGAGTAGTCAGTCCAGAGAGAAGGACAGTGCACATGGACTGCACTGCCATTGTGGGGATTGGTCTCAACCCTGCACGGGTCACCCCAACCCCTGTTAGAAGTTTTTTGTATTGTGGTGGTCCCTCAGCTTAGTATGGATCAGGCCACATCATGGCAGACCCTGCTCCATCTCACCAACAGCTCAAGTCCTGATGTGACCTGCAGTCTGGCTTCAGGAGCAGAGCCCCATGTCCTACTTTCCCAAGTGGTGTTTGCTTTTTGTGCCTACTTACTAGGAGTTTTCTTGCAGGTTAAAGGATGAAAAATGGATGAATGTCCAAGTGGGAGATATAATAAAACTAGAAAACAACAACTTTGTGACGGTGAGTACAGTTTCTCTCCATCCTGCTCACAGTTAGTCTCGTAATTACTCTTATCACTCACAAGCAAATGAGTCAGTAGTGACGCTAACTGCCTCAGAGACCTGCAGTCTGCAGAAACCACAAGCGGCATTGTGGTGCCATGCCCTCTGACCGTGTGAACTCACGCCAAGTCTGTCTGTCCGTCTTCAGGCCGATCTGCTGTTACTGTCGAGCAGCGAGCCGCACAGCCTGACATACATTGAGACAGCTGAACTGGATGGGTAAGTGAGCCTGGCCCCAGGGTGCAATCACTGCTGCCAGTGCAAGGCCAAATCTTCTCTGGTGACCCTGGGTGCTGCAGACTTACCTGCAATAGCTTTTGTAGCAAGAGTTTCCTAATACATAGAATAAACTTTGGGTAGGTATCTTGAAAGTAACATGTTCTGGTGGATACTTTTGCCTCTTTCAGTGCAAATGAGGGAGGGACTCTTCCTTTTATTTTTAGTGACAGTTCTTCTAACACTGAGAGTTAGTTTAAAATGTGTTCTTGCAATATCCCAGGTCACTGGCAGTAGCTTTCTGTTTCTTGTGTCTCCCTTAGTCTTTTCTCTTAGCCAGATTATCTGGGTGAGATAATCACAACAAATAACTCCAGTAATCTCCTTTGGACTGCTATACCATGATGTTAATGCACGGAGACTGCAAAGGCTTACGAATGTTGCTCACCCCAGGGCACAGCAGTCTACAAGTCAGAGGGCTGCAACTAATTTGTATTAATTGGAATAAACTAGATCTGACCTCATCTTTATAACCGTATTTGCATTACCTTTGCTGCATTGCCTGGAGCTAGCATCAGCTTGAAGGACTAAGCAAGACCAGAGAGATCAAGGAATCATGTCTCTCCCAATACCCTACAGACAGCCCTCTGGACTTTCCCTGCCTGATTCCTGCTGAAAACGAGCTTGTAGTTCCTGTGCATGCAAGTGCCAGGAGGCCCTTAACAAACACAGTGTTTCTTTGACATTGCATTTCAAACTCCCCAGCTAGCTAGTCCCAGGACTTGAGTACTCCTCAGGACTGGAGTGCCATGGGAGAAGATCCAGAGCTCTCCTATATGCTCAGATACCTCAGGGTTCAGTGTGGCATGAGTGGCAGGATAGACAGCGAGCTGCTCAGCGAGCTGAGATGCATGGTCTTGCACATTGTAGTGAAAATGAGAAGACAGAGCCCCTTCACTTTCTTTGGTACCATGGTACCACATCCAGAATTCCCCTTGCTTGCCTGTCTTTGCAACTGAGAGAGACAGCTACACCCTTTGGCCAGGTAAAAAAAGGCTGCTGATGGCACGGTCCATCAAATGTCTCAAAAGAAGACTGTCCTCAAGAACAGAAGTGACTTTCAGGGACAGCTTTCGGTTCATATAGGACTTTCGGTTCACGTTTTTCTCTCATGTTATTTGTTACAGTGAAACCAACCTGAAGGTGAAGCAGGCACTGACAGTCACTGCAGAGCTTGGAGAAGATCTTCAGAAACTGACAGAATTCAATGGTGAGTCTACATGGAAAATTCACTTTCCAGAGGACTTGCCCAAACACCAGAGTCCGGAGAGTGCCTGGGAGTCTTCCTTGCAGGCTGTCCCCTGCTCCCTGCTAGGAGTCCTCTGGATGCAGCAGCAGGAAAACAGAATGGGTGCATTGCAGTCTGTACAACCTATATAAACAGCATACATAGAGAAAGACATCCCCCTTCACCCGCAGGTCTCAGTGCCATGCATGGCTATAACCTGAAACTGCATTGGTGGGAATTCTCCTTCTGGCTGCACACGTGTCTTTCACGTCTGTCTGTCCATGTTGAGACTACCCACCTCAAACCTCCATTCAAGAGTTCATGTAATTGCACAGTGGAAACAGTTTTCCCAAAACTGTGTGCTTAGTTCTGATCTCAAAATATTTTCACACTGCATTTTTACATTAATGCAGCAATGCTGATGCATGGATTACATTTAGCTTCTGAGCAGCAGCACTTCCCAGACACCGTGCAGACCTGAGGACTAACTGTGCACACAGGACAGGTGACTACTTCCTAGCCTGAAGCCTTGCCCTGCCAGCATTTCTCTCCTCTCTTGATGCCACAATAAAGACGGCATTTTAAGATACTTAAAAAGACAAGCAGTGCAGATGTGGTTAACGGGCAACATATCCTTTCTTAGCACTGTTTTGTGTATCAAATAAAGAATAGAATAGAATAGAATAGAATAGAATAGAATAGAATAGAATAGAATAGAATAGAATAGAATAGAATAGACTATTTCAGTGGGAAGGGACCTACAATGATTATCTAGTACAACTGCCTGACCATTTCAGGGCTGATCAAAAATTAAAGCATGTTGTTAAGGGCATTGTCCAAATGCCTCAAACACTGACAGGCTTGGGGCATCAATCACCTCTCTAAGAAGCCTGTTCAGTGTTTGACCATCCTCTTGGTAAAGAAGGCTTTCTAATGTCCAGTCTAAACCTCCCCTGGCATAGCTTTGAACCATTCCCACGCATCCTGTCACTGGATGCCAGGGAATATATAGCAGCACATACACAGAAAGGAGCCAGACCTGTCAAAAACAGAATACTCCATGCTCACACATCATCTGTCTGCAGAGAGAGGATGGGGGAACAGAGCAAGTGGTGTTAGTCATGCTCCGCAGTGCCCTGCTGGTTTAGGCACAAGGGCAGGATTACAGGAAGAGTCGGTATGGAAAGGGGTGGAGTGAGTGCTCCTGTCCTTGGAAGGTCTCAAGGTCTGCAGGCTCTCAGGAAATATTTTTAGATAAAGAGGAAAAATTCTCTTCAAAATAACTAGATGATTCCAGGACAAATCGTGGGGACGTGGCAGAAAGTTAGCATAGCTGGGACGGTCTCTTTGCTTTCTACATTGAGGTTTTATGAAATAATGTGTGTGGTCTGAGCTGGGTATCAGCTCAGTACATCAGGATTTCTTTGAAGTGACGGCTGAGGTTCTGAGTGTTTTAGGTCTTGAGAAATATGTTTTTACAGGTGCAGTTAGATGCTTTATGTTAATAGTCAGAGTGGCATGCCTTAATTATTTTCCTGAAGAGGCTGCAGTGTGTATCAACTTGTAAGCAAAATCTTAATCTTATATAATTTTTCAAGCGTTTTCTCTGTAATGCTTATCTAAGGATACTGCATTCTTGAAACCGTGTAATTTAAAAAATGTTTCAAAATATTTTGGAAAATTAAAACTTTTTTTTCTCAATTATTTATTTATCCTTTAAATCTCCTTTTTAGTTATATTGTAAAGAAAAGTGGCCTCTTTGCAATACTTAAAATGAGTAAAATGTTCCCCAGGATGATTTATATTTGGCAAAGTACTGGGAAGAGTGCCTGGAATCAGACCCAACTTTGCATTTCCCCAGCAAAACTCTGTAGAAGTATTTAAATATTTATGTAACTCTTTATCTGATTACTTCGTAAAACAGGAAGAGAGGAAAGGGTTGAGCAGCTAATACAGGCACTCAGTGGAATGCTTAATGTGAGTTATGATGTTTGTTGACATCGTGATGGTTCAGATAAGGAAGACGCTTGCAAAATGCTGAACTTCTTTATTTGATTTGGGGAACTGGGAGACGAGAAAGGAAACAATACTTTTCGGTTACCTACTACTTATCACATGTAGACTTGGCAGTGTTTAACTCTTTCAGGTGAAATGCATGCAGGTATCGTCTTGCTGTCAATGGGAGGAGGAGACAGGAGGCACGGTGCCTCGCTGAGGTATCTTCTGCTGCAAAGTTACTGGGGTCAGTGCAAGTATATAGGGTGAATCTCTAGAGCTTCTTACTTTTTTGTGATCAGTCTAATTCGGATGAATCTCTTCTGATCTCAAAATCAGCATATCAGTAACCCAGACCCACCCGCTTACGGGAAAGCAGGTGTGGACGTTGAGGTGCAAGGTGCTCACACGAGCGTTGTCCCACAGCTGGCATGCGGAGAGGCACAGTCGTCCTGGTGAGGGATCATTTTCACGGTTTCGTTCACCAGAGTCTTCTTGTGCTGTGTTTCAGGTTGTGCTGCAAAGCCTCTGTTTTCTCTGTGCTTTTCAAGGGGTTGCAAGGGCTGCAGTGAGATGGGTCTGGTTACTGTAGACTTTTAGAAATGACGGAGTACAGGTCTGATTGTTCTTGGACTAACTAGATGATAGAAAATCAGCATAGTTGTTAGTATGAGCTCTGATGTCACATATGTCACAGAATTTCCTAATCACTTCATCTTTCACATCCGATGATTTTTCTGCCCTAGAATAGAGCTACCTTTCTATGAAAAGAACATCCATTCTTGATTTTAAAATTCGCAGTGGTGGAGACTACTGCAATACTTAAAGTTGTACTTTTCTTCTGGGCTTCTCTGGATTTTGTTTCGAGTATCCTGAGCCTGCTGTGTTTTGTCTGAGAACAGCTGAAGAGCTGTATTATCTCTAAATGCTAGTCCTTATGTAGATATTTGCAGCCTGCGATCAAAATAACTTTAACGTTCCTGCTGATTGACTGAACAGACTGAACTCTTGGATTCCCTTTCAATAAGGTGTATTTGTATTTTCCAGTTCTTTTCAATACATCCACAGGGCTCTGCTTTGAATCTTTAGATGTCAAGTGCAAATGTTGATTTAAATAGTAATTTTTAGACTGAAGTAGCTGTGTTTACCGTTTTGTGTGAACACATTTTATTACAAGAAATAAATACAAAGCGTGGAAATAGAAACAGGCCCTCCAGTCACTTACAGTGTCAGCTGCATGGCCAAAGAAAGTAGCAGTATCTTTTTTCATTGCCACTGGGACTTAAGTTATGAAACAGATGAAATTAAAAAACAGTGAAAAAAGACACCTCACTTAATTACTCTTTTGCAGCCTTCAGGCTATGATTTTTCTTGCTTGGGCTCCTGCAGTTCTAAAGAAAATGGAATAGGAATTATGTGAGGTCAACACTTTTAGCTAAAGTTATCCAGTGACATCCTACCACTACGAACTTGCTGTGAAGGGACTAAAAGTGTGTTGCTGGTTCAACATTTCTTCTCACCCACATAAAAGCTGTGGAAACTTTGTTTTGTACTCTAACAGTAAAAAACTGCTGTGTTCAAAGAATAGGATAAACCCAAGTTCATTGTGGTTCATTGGATTATGACATGCATATGGGAAAGGAGCAATATCCCAAAACATCAGTAAATATAGGATACAAGATGGGAACAACAGAGTCAGGAGTGGACTGCAGCTACAGTGTGAAACATTCCCTGTCTGGGGAACAGCTGAGAATGCAGTATTGACTGACATCTTCCTGGGCCGAGACTTCCATTTTTGTTTTTACCTTCCTTTTACAGGTGAAGTCAAATGTGAGGCACCAAATAACAAACTGGATAAGTTCACAGGAACCCTTAGTCTTCGAGGAGAGAAGTATGCCCTGGACAATGAGAAGATGTTGCTGAGGGGCTGCACTATTAGGAACACAGAATGGTGCTTTGGTCTCGTTATTTATGCCGGTAGGTAGAAAAATTGACATGTGAACTGCAGAGCACAGCAGCACTAGGATGGAAGTACATCACACCCAGTATGCACAAAAAGGAGCCAAGTATCTTCCTCTTTGGAAAATATGTTTCTACCAGGTACAAGAACAAAAGCAAAACAATACATGATATCCCTTGGCTTAACTCTAGGCTAGAAATTATGCATATTACAGGGGATTTGAGTCTGAGATTGTTTTATAGTGGTCTATAAGAGAAAACCAGATTGCAAATGCTACATTACAACATCCAATTCCATCTTGATTAAGTGCTTTCATAAGCAGAAGTAGTCTTTCATTTCAGAAATGCATGCAGCAAAGTACATGAGAGAAGTCTTGATCAATCAATAAGAAAGAATATAAGAATTATATCTCTTTAAGAATTAAAGCTGAATTAAATCTGCCTTTACTGCTCCACACTGGGCCAACTGGAGTCTTTCTCTCACCAGGCTTGTTCAAAATTTTTCACTCTTAAGTGTATTAGATTAAAAATTCCACATCATTTCTATGTGATTTTAATCCATATTGGAATATCAGGGTCATCAGTAATATTATTGTAGATCATTAGATCTATGCTTTTTATGAGCATAGACCTTCTATTGTTTCTATACTGCTGTAGACATATGAGATGATGTATAATATGTCACCAATAACACAGCAGTTTCAGGTATTCTGTGAAAAGTAATTAACCTAAAAGGGAGGAGTGACTGTTGAAAGAAGAGAGTAGGGTCAAAATCCAGAATTAATGGCTTTATGTGACTCTCTCCATATGATCTAATGCAAGCGATTTACCCTTTTTCTGCCTAAGTTTCCCACTGGCACTGTAAACTGTATGTACCTCCCTTCGAGAAAGCTGTGATGGGTATTTATGCTGCAAAGCACAGTGGGGCCTCAGAGGGAATCAGCTGTAGAATGGCTATTACTAAAATTCACGAGTGTGTTTCACCTCCAGGGCCAGACACCAAACTAATGCAGAACAGTGGAAAAACAACTTTTAAACGGACGAGCATTGATCGGCTCATGAATGTCCTTGTGTTGGTGGTAAGTCTGATTCATGTGTCTTCATTTCTTCAGGTGTATTCATCATTTCCAGATGCTCCACCTCTTTGTCCACACAAATGAGAGAATATCAGAAGTGACTAATGCTAAAAAGAAAAACTATGTAATAATTTATTAGCAGCCTGAGTTCTGCAGCATCTCTGCCAGCCCATCTTGCAAAGCAAGGCCATTACATTGACATCATTAAGGACCTTTCTTCTGAGCTTTTCCTTTGCTCTTCTCTTCCTTGTTTTGCATTTTTTTGTAAGAATCACTTTGAAGCCTGCAAATGCCTTTTTTCCCTAGTAATTTTGTCTTTTTCTATTTAAATAAACATTAGCAGTTCTCTCTCTTCTTCCTGATTTCTTGGCATCTCTGGTGGTATCTGCATAGGACTTGGTAATTGAGTTTGTTAATTTACATGATGTCAGGTTCTGACTTAACACATTAGGGTAAAATATTAGACATGGTCTCATTAATACTCAGAAACTGGTGTTTTTAGCAGCTGGGAAATTTGAAAACACTAATCTTACATAGCAGGCGCTCTCCTCAAATTGGAAAACAGATCTGATTGAAGGTTAAGCTTGTCAGTGGTTTTAACAAATGGCAAATACTTCCAGGCAGAAGTAGTGATTATTTTACAGACTGTCCCAAGATTTTACAAGCTTGAGTTCAAAGCCACTCAGGGAAGGAAGACATACACTCTGACGCTGCCTTACTCAATGTTGCTTGAAGAAAAGCTCTTTAGTTTCAGGCTTTTATGTTCCTTTGGGTGCAAGTTTGTCATGCTTTTTCATGCATGCTGCACCACCTTCAGTTTATGACACTGGGAAGGTCTGGTGGCCACTGCTCCCTCTTCTTCCCTCCTGCCCTTGCTCCCCAGCCCAACCTCACAGCCAGGCTGGGGCCAGGATCCATCCCCAGGTGCTGGAGCAAACCCTGGAGAAGGCATCGAACAGGAGTCTGTCCATCACAGCAAGGCTATCCTGAACTCGCCCTGCCTTCCGTGACTTCATGCCTCCTCAGCACTGGGGCTTATAGCACAAACGTCTCCAGGATGGCACCACTTTCCAACCTTGCCACTTCATCCCAGCCCCTGTCCTCCTGCTTTTTTCTCAGGATCCCAAAAGCTCTTTAGGTGGGCCCAGGGATGGGAGATGTTAGTGGACAGAGCCAGTTGTGTCTCTGTGCGGCTGAAATTGCACCAAAGCAGCAGCAGTTAGCCCAACTCCCAGAGCTGTGAAGCAGTGTTCTGAACATCTGCATGTGCGTATTTGCTGTAAAACAGTGCCACAGCACAGAGAGCCATTCCAGGGTCATCTTCAAGCCCTCTTGAGTCCTTGCTCTGTGTACCGTAAGGACATGCCCTTGACTTCAGTAACGTTACACCAATCTCGGCCAGGTGAAAATCCTGATCAATAGCATCAGTTTGTTTTCCTCAGTGTTTTCTTACCTTATGCTTCAGGGGACAGCAAAAACAAACAAGGTTTGGGGCTCTTCCATTCAAAATTTTGCAAGCATTTGAAAAACTTCACATTTTCTTAGGTGTTCTGCTATGCTTTAGCTGGAGAGGAGGATGGGCAATGGGGTAGGGCTGTGGGGGATCCACAGGACACAGAAACAGAGCAGAGAAAAACTGAATAGGGAAGGTGGAATTTAGCATTTGATTAAGATTTGCCAAATCTCCTTTCAGAAGTCAAGGGTCCCACCCAGAGCTTTCAGTCTGTCTGGCCTCTCTTCGTGAACACAAATGAGATTAATTTACCTCCTGGCTCCGTTTTAAAAAACTGAGCAAGTTGCAGCCGATTGCATCAGCCTGTGCCTGGGTTCTTGGGCGCTGATGGAGACAAGGGTGTGTTTTATTCCTTTACGCATTTTTAAGGCATCTAATATTCTGATGTCTAAGCAAAGCTCTGTCCTACCCTAAGCACCTGGCTCTTTGCACACCCAAGGGGATGTGGCATCAGGTCCTTCCAGCTCACTGGGTGGTCAAAGTTCACAAAGCGCAGTCATAAAAGGAGGCAGTATATTGCGCTCTTGAGTTTGGAAATACACAGCAGCCACAGCTTCCTATAAATAGCTCATTTTAAGTGTAATGAAACTTGTTCCATGTTAACACTGGCAAAGCTTATTTTGGGTTTAACTGTCCATAAAACTTCCAGGCACAAAGCAGTCTTTAAGCAGGGCTCGCCAACTGAGTCCTGGGCAAATGTCGCCCTGGTCTGTCCCAACAAGAGTTAATAAGGAGTGAACCCTTCCAGATGGCAACCAGAGCTGTTTTTTCATGTTTGGAAGTGCTTCTCGGGGATCTGAGAGAGAAGTGAATGTTCCTCCACCGGGACACACCCGCCAGCTCCAGGAATGCTTTTTTCTCCAAAACTTACTTTTTAGCAGGCTTGGGAGAGTATGTTTTCAGAGAAATAGGGCTGTCACCTTCATCTCTTAAACAACTTACTGCTTCAAAACCCGGAACAGAACTCCAAGTGCCAATAAAGAAACCAAGACAGTTTTAATTCACAGTCCAACAGGAAATGTTTGTCAAAAGTCACCTCCTCTTTACAAAAATCCTACTCAGTCCTGCGGATGATCTTTCACAGACACCGCATGGGCAGGACCCAGAGAGAGAGGATGTTCACACTGCGAAGCCCCATGAGTGAGCACAAGCCTACGATCAGGAATTTTTCACGTCCTTCTCTTGCAGAGCTGTGGTTAGGATTACAACACCCTGCACACAGTTGTTTCACTGCACAGAAATTAATCTTCCGGGCTGCTGTTAACAGCTTGGTCTTTTGCATTTGTCTCAAAGCAAACAGCATGTTAGTGAACTTTGTGTAAGCACAAGTATTGCACACAAGTTGAGCTGTTAGGGATGAGAGCGTTGATGTGCAAAATGCACATAAAGCAAAATGTACATAAAGCAAGTGCAGTGGTAGACAAGAGCTGCTGTGATACGGGAAAGTTCAGCTGCTCTCTTGACCCATGTGTATTTCTGTTGCTAAATCATATGTTGAATTTCCTACATGGATTGTGATATTCTACGAACTGACAATTTTTAACCTGTGGTGCAGGGAGGAATCATTCAGGATACAGTGGTAAGATAGAAGATCCAGCTGGCTCTTCTAAAAAATTTCTTTTACAACAAACCAGGTCTGCAGAGAGAAGTAATATCTTTTACTTGACCAACAGAAATATCTATGAAAATGAACAAGCTTGCGTATTTTCTCTGTCTATGTCTATTGGCTTAATAAAGGATATTACCTGTGCCCAGGTCATGCCTCTCACATATCCTTAAGTCACGATGATTACAACAGCACAAACTGAAGTCTGGTTTTACTGCTGATCACAGATATTTAAAAACACTGGACCACAGTCCTTACCAGCAAGCAATATTGTCTCCATTTCACAAGTGGAGTAATTTATTGGGCCTCCCACAATTAAATAGAAAAGCTCCTACTGATGTAGGAAATAAATGTGTCCCCTGAAACTTAGCCCAGAACCTTAACTTACTGTAGTCTCCTTTTAGCAGCTTCTTGATATTAAAATTCAAGTTGGACATATGTCACATATGATCACATCAAGTGATTCCAATCACTCCATAAAAGTATCCTTCCTTCTCTCATCGATTACCTCAGCAATACAACTAGCAGCTTTACCAGCAATGCTTCTATGTTTGTACCTCAATTATTGTTTTTTAAAAACATTGATTACTGTTGTAATGTGATTATTGCGGGGTGGCCTTATACATAATGGCCCAACTTACTGACATTTCCTCCCGAATGACCATACTTGCAAGAGATGATTTTTAATTGCTCTGTTGTGCAGCCTGATGATTCCATATCTTCACATTTTTATGAGGATGTTGGTTGTTTTAAGTCAAATATTTGGAGAAGTCCCTATCAACAGAACTGGTTTTATCATCATTTGTCCAGGCATGTTGTCAAGCTAACTTCAGTTTACCTTTCCCTTGATCACCATTTCTACCTTTCAAATATTGGAAATTTTTTAGCTGATTTTCAGTATGGTGGAGCTTCCCAGTTTTTGAAGTGTTGTTAAAAATTAACCTTACTGTTAAGAGAATTTCTCAGCTAGTCCCTCTATCTTCCCTCATTCCTGGAACCACTGGATTGAAAATGCTTATTATTAGCCACATAGTGTTCCTTGTCACAGAAGCTAATCTGTCTTTTCCATCGGCAACATCATAAGGGCTAGCTACTTCCTTCTGCTTCTTTTCTCCTTCAGTGATGGATGACTGTTGTGTTGAACATGTCTGCCTTTTCCACACCTCTGTTCATGAGTTTACTGTTTTCTTCTCTTGATATTTTATATGACTCTTAGCTATTCATAGTTCCATAATTTGTTGCAGTTTATATTAATTTCTATTAACTTCCCTTCTTCCCCTTCGTTTGTATGCTATTCCACATAACTGTATTTCTATGTTCTTGTTTTCTTCTAATTAAAAATTCTTTATGATCTATGTAATGTTTTTGTGTCTATTAAATGGTGTTCCTGAGCAAGTCCCAGTTTTCACTAAGGTGTCCCACTTTGAAATTCTCTTCCCAGTTGCTGTTCCCCTGGTTGCTTTAGGCTTCAGGAAATAGGTTTCTCTAAAGTCCAAGGATCCGCATCACTGGTTAGTGTTGCTTTCTGTTTGCTCAAAGGAAATGTAATCAGATTGTGATGGCAGGTACCAAGGCAACCATTAGTTCTGAGTCAGTGATTAACTCTCCTTTAACCATCAGAATGATATCCAGTGCTGAATTCCAACCTGCACAGTACTGGATTTTCTGTGTTACAAATTATCTTTACTAGTTTTTCAGAAATGGTGAGAAAAACTATGATCCATCTGGCAAATGGCCAGGTAAAGTCCTCCAGGCAGTTTCTATTCCCAGGTGTGCAGCCAGATGTTTGAGGACCCGCAGCTCAACTCACCTCTAACAAGATTTGATGTTCTGCAGCCAGCTGCCTACGAACAGTATGGTTTAAGTGTCTGCTTGGGACTTAAATCCCCAGCTGTCTGAGGTGCCAGACTCTGCACTGTGTACTTTTGTCCTTGTGGTAAAAGCATCATAACTTTGCTGTTTTTCCTCCTTCACCCCTGGGAACATTTTCCTGTGATTCAGGCTGTCCAACCCAATCTCGTTAGGGTCTTCTGATTAACCTGTACATAATAAATTCCTTGTTTCTAAAATGCAATATTTTGGGGTGTTTTTTTTGCAGATCTTTGCATTTTTAGCACTGATGTGTCTTATCCTAGCCATTGGCAATGGCATCTGGGAGCATGATAAGGGCTACTACTTCCAGGTCTATCTGCCCTGGGCAGAAGGCGTCAACTCTGCCTCCTACTCCGGCTTCCTCATGTTCTGGTCATACGTGATCATTCTAAACACTGTGGTGCCAATTTCACTCTATGTCAGGTATGTGCCAAAACTTCCTTTCATGTTTCATCTTAGGAGAGGTTTCGCTTTTGCCTTAGCTGGGAGCAGCATTTTCCCTAGACACAAATGCAACCACATTGTGGATGGTCACACACAACCACAGTGATGCTCTTCTTCTTTCTGCTATCTTCAGAGGTCTTTGTCAGGGTTGGAGCGGGGACAGCAGTGAGGCCTGGAAGAGGAAAGGATGATTTTGCAGTTAAAGGGGAGGTGTAGGTGTAGGATGCTAGAGGAGTAAGACTGGAAGCCTGTTACTGGCAGCATCTTGCTCTCTCCCACTTGCAGTCCCCATCAAACAAAATGAGTGGCACGTTCTTTGAGGTGGTTGTAGGGCTGGCGTGAGGGGTGGATTGCCAGGTAAGTAGGTGTAATCAGGTTGAGGATCCATAGTACTTGGTGCTATATGAGCAGAGTGAACGTGGCCACTTTGCAGAGAACATAGTGCTAAGTTGGTTGTTGCAGATAGGCAAGCAAGGATAAAGAGTAGGCAATGCATTCGTGATGCTGTCAAAACCTTGCAGTTGGTGTGTAGACTGAGTAGGCCTGTATAGTTTATCATTGCACCTAACTCTTCATACGGTTTTGCTACTGAGGCTCTCTTTTGTGTTGGTAAAGATGAAGAATTAATCCCGTTCCTGTCCAGTATGTCACACCAGCAGCAAAGTGGAAATTCATGTCGTTTGCAAGCTGCTACAGTTCCTTGGTTGTATTGAGTTACACAATAACTCGCTTGTTGTGGAGCTCTGGGTTGTTTGAGCCGTGGCTGTGCTCATCCCCTGGCACTGGGCTCATCCCAACCCAGAGCCCTGCTGGAAACTGTCCCCATTTGAGCACCACTCCCAAAACTGCATCAAGTGAAAGCCACTGCTCCTGCCTCGCTTTTCAGTCTGAAAACTTCTGAAACTTTTCAAATACATTTATAAGATGTTGTTTTATAAATAAAGGAAAGGAATTTGCTATAAACCTAGCAGATCGTTTCAGCGGGACTTGCTTCAGCATTGCTTACTACAGGCCATTTAAGGACAACCTGATGAGTACACCCTGTCATTACCTTCGAAGTTGTCTTCTAATTGCAGTCGCTAATGGTGGTGCTGAAGATAAAGATCTTGTCCCTTAAACTGATGAATATTCCATCACCTTCTCTTTCTGTTTCACCAGTGTAGAGATTATACGCTTGGGTAACAGTTTCTACATTGACTGGGACCGTAAAATGTATTATCCGCTGAATGACACACCGGCTCAGGCGCGTACCACTACCCTCAATGAAGAGCTGGGGCAGATCAAGTATATCTTCTCAGACAAAACAGGAACTCTCACTCAGAACATCATGTGTTTCAACAAGTGCTCCATCAACGGCAAATCCTATGGTATGTTCTCTATTTGTCTCTGAGTTTTATTCCACTGTATGCCACTTGGTCCACAGCGACTAAATGTGATATCCAGTAGAGAGTGTCTTGTGAGAAGCTGCAGCGATCAAGTGCAGGGCTGCCCATAAGGGATGCCTGGACAGCCCTCATTACATCATTTTCAGATCTTAATATCATTTTCCTGTCCCTCATTTCCCCTATTTGCCACCCTTTTGCCTCCCTTTTTCTGCCCCAGTATCATCCCAACTAAAGAACCTGCACATTATTACTTTTTCCTCATTGGTCCCAGCTTTACTACATCTGTACTCAAATTTGTTTTTTTCTGATATCACTGCCTAAGCAATCTCAGCCTTTTATGGTATTCTTGAGATGGTTACCCAGATATTGCTAACCCTGCAAAACATAACACATAACTCACATAACTAACTCTCTCTTAACTACTTGTGAAATCAGCCATCCCTCATGCGGTTATCTGCAAACTTTGTCAGCTTCTCACACTGTTATCTCTCACATTCAGCAATTTCTCATGTCATGAGCAGCATTTTTCCACATCCTGTTCAGGTAGTCGAACCTTTGGTTGGCAGCTAGTCAATGGCCTGGTCATTTGTCTTTAGCTCTGACATACTTCACCTACTAGAAGACAGAAGAGTTTGTAGGGAGTTGGAAAAAATGGGAAACAGAAGTTGTTAGCTCTGTTAGATCCGAACAGTCATTGACTTAAAAGACTCGTTCATTGTATGGCCCCGGGCAGTTTTCTTCATACTGCTCAAGAGCTGCTAGCAATTCACAAACTGACTAATTGATTAACATCATTAAATTCCCCCAGAGAAATTAGTCACCGCTTATTCGTAGATTGATGCTTGTTGTGCCTGTGTTAGACCTGTTGATGGACTAGTGTGCCAGGAAGCTTGTCTTTTTTTATCTGTGCTATCAGCTGGCCTAATAAAAGAAGTTATTTCTTCCTCTAAATCCTTGTGTATATTTGGAGACCACCATATCTCAAACAGCGTTACTATGCTAGCCAAAGTTAGTGCTGCTAAAGAGTTTGAAAAATATTCAGCCTGTTCATTCATGTGTCCTTAGCTGACTTTTTCGAAGTGGATGACACCACTAACATAGATATAGGGTGTGGGTTCAATAAATGAATAGGAAATATGCAGAAAGAAGGCAGACAGTCTATTGCCTATAGTTTTCTAAATGCTTATCTTCTACCTAGGAATGCACTTCTTTTGATTTGCTGCTCAGGGGCATTTGGGAAAGTCATGCCAGGAAGGATGAATTAGTTCTGCTGCCAGGGAAGGTACTCCAGAGGCTTAAGCTTCCCATTGGGAAGGAGGTATCCAAAAGCCTCTCATTTATGGTTCCCAGGGGATCATTGATGTGCAGATCTCAGGAGAGATGACTTCTGAGTTTCTTCTACACCCTCAGGGCTTTTGTGAGGGCGTATCAGCACCTACAATTGACTCTTGTCACAGTTGAGGTTGCTGGTGCAGGTATGGATCTATCATTCATGTACTTCATTGTATTTCGATCATATTTCAATGGGGTGTTGAATCTGGCTGGGCTGGGCACAGACCTTCCAAATTAGATTTTTCTTCAGGCAGAAGAAGTTTCAGCAGTGTCTCCTAGAGATGAGATGTCTTCCATTTCTGTGACCAAATGATCGGTTCAGGGAAAATTAATAGAGCAGCCTTGCTACCTAGAGATGGGAAGAATTGGCTTTGACAACTCCTTCTCTGCGGTTGTCCATTGTTGCAAACCCAATACGATCCAGGAGCTGGATTTTATCTCACATTCCAAAGGGATAGTACAAGAGAAGCCATCCTCTGAAAGCACCTTCGTTTCCTACCTAGCACTACATCGCAGAATCACAGAATAACAGAATCACAGAATCACTAGGGTTGGAAAAGACCTGTAAGATCATCAAGTCCAACCATTACAAAAAAAAAAAACAAACAAACAAACAAAAAAAAACCACCCACAACACACACACACAAAAACCACCACACAAAAAACCACCCACACCACACAACACCATGCCCATCAAGCCATGTCCCACAATGCCACATCCACACGCTCCTTGAATACCTCCAGGGAGGGTGAACCCACCACCTCCCTGGACAGTCTATTCCACTGTGTTACCACTCTCTCAGTAAAGAACTTTTTCCTAGTACCCAGTCTGTATCTCCCCTGGCGCAACTTGAGGCCATTTCCTCTAGTCCTGTCGCTAGTCACTTGGGAGAAGAGACCAACACCCACCTCTCTGCAACCCCCTTTCAGGTAATTGTAGAGAGCGATAAGGTCTCCCCTCAGCCTCCTCTTCTCCAGACTGAACAACCCCAGTTCCCTCAGCCGCTCCTCATCAGACTTGTGCTCCAGACCCCTCACCAGCTTCGTCGCCCTTCTCTGGACACGCTCCAGCACCTCAATGTCCTTCTTGGAGTGAGGGGCCCAAATTCGAGGTGTGGCCTCACCAGCGCCAAGTACAGGGGCACGATCACCTCCCTACTCCTGATGGCCACACCGTTTCTGATACAGGCCAGGATGCCGTTGGCCTTCTTGGCCACCTGGGCACACTGCTGGCTCATATTCAGCCGGCTGTTGATCAACACCCCCAGGTCCTTTTCTGCGGGGGAGCTTTCCAGCCACTCATCCCCAAGCCTGTAGCGTTGCATGGGGTTGTTGTGGCCAAAGTGTAGAACCCAGCACTTGGCCTTATTGAACTTCATCCAGTTGGCCTCGGCCCATCGATCCAGCCTGTCCAGATCCCTCTGCAGAGCCTTCCGACCCTCCAGCAGATCAACACTCCCGCCCAACTTGGTGTCGTCTGCAAACTTGCTGAGGGAGCACTCAATCCCCTCATCCAGATCATCAATAAAGATATTAAACAAGACCGGTCCCAAAACTGAGCCCTGGGGGACTCCGCTTGTGACCGGCCGCCAGCTGGATTTGACTCCATTCACCACAACTCTCTGGGCTCGGCCGTCCAGCCAGTTTTTTACCCAGCGAAGAGTGTACCTGTCTAAGCCATGATTCGCCAGCTTCTCCAGGAGAATACTGTGGGGGACAGTGTCAAAGGCTTTGCTGAAGTCCAGGTAGACAACATCGACAGCCTTTCCCTCATCCACTAGACAGGTCACCTGGTCATAGAAGGAGATCAGGTTGGTCAAGCAGGACCTGCCTTTCATGAACCCGTGCTGGCTGGGCCTGATCCCTTGGTTATCCTGCACGTGTCCCGTGAGCGCCCTCAAAATAAACCTCTCCATAATCTTCCCCAGCACCGAGGTCAGGCTGACAGGCCTGTAGTTCCCCGGATCCTCCTTCCGGCCCTTCTTGTAGATGGGCATCACATTGGCAATCCTCCAGTCGTCCGGGACCTCCCCCCATTAACCAGGGCTGTTGAAAAATGATGGAGAGTGCATCCTTTCTGTGTTCAGCTTGGCCAAGTCTTCTTTACCCAAGTGCCACTCATTTTTATGGTAACTGCTTTGTGTTTCAAGCATAGGTCAGTCTCTGGATTTTGTCATGGGTTAACATAGAAACTGGTTGATATGAATCAGCAGTCTCCAGTGCCCATGTCAAGATATTTATGCTTACTGAAACTTTTTAATTAGGTATTATCTTCAAAACACTTTAATTTTTATGGTAAAGAAGCTCGGAGACTGCACTTATCTGGAGTTTGTGGCTATAACCTCAGTCTTTCTTGTTTGCAGGTGATGTGTATGATATGTCTGGGCAAAGGATAGAAATAAATGAGGTAAGTGCTCAAGTGCTATCAGGATCTGTGCTTTCAGTGAACCTGCCTGCCTAAGTGCTAGTGGACACAACCCATCGAGGCATAGCTCATGCTCTTGACCCTGCAAGAGCTGATGTTCTTGACCCTGACAACAGGGATGTGTGTTCTTGAGAATGTCAGAGGATTGCCAGAGTTGCATTCCCTTCCAGTAAGTCTGGTTTAAACCTGCAGGTCGGGTAGCCTGAGTGCCCACTGTTCCCTCAGCTTCACATGACATCCTAGTGTGCGCACAGCTCCTCTTGAATACTTGGCCATTGATGTTTGTTGTAAACTTGGACATTGGTGAATTTTATTATCCGTGGCAGTTAATTAAAGCTTTTGTGGGGAATCATTGAGTTCAGTTCATATTGATAACAAGGTCAGTGTCAAATTCCTCTAATGTCTGGACATTGGAAAGTGTGAAAATGGGTGACTTCTCCATTTCTCTCTAGCCTCTGCTTGCTGGCACAAACCCACGTCTTGTTTTTCTAAAATATCTGGAAACTGTATGCAGTAATCCAAGGAACAAATGGCAAGATGATGATGAAAATGCCACTCCTCGTTCCAATGATTCATTTCCAGGCCATTTAAAACTTAAATTACCCACTGAAATTGGCTATTTGTGCCGTGCGCTATGCCTCCAGACTGCCCTTGCTCAGGCAGCAAAATGCAAAGGGCTGACTCGCTCGGGGAGACATGCTGGTCTCCTGCCAACTGGCTGCTCTGCAGCTCCTCCTGCCCATGATACTCGCCGGAGCAGAGTCCTGCTGCCCAGACATCCACGGTGTTGCAGTGCCTGGACCTTGCTGCGCAGATGAGTGGGGGGGTGAGGGGGAGCGTGGGTCTGTACTCTTGCGGTAAGCGCTAAATGTCAGCTTGCAGAGGTCAGAAGAATGACTCCCATGCTGGAAACTCTGAGCTCATCAGGGATCGGGCGGGAGTCGGAATCGTCCCAGGCAGGCTTGGCAGTGCATTCCTCCATGACACATCATGCTGTGAGCTTCTGGCCATTTCTCCAGTACGTTCCCCTCTGCTTGGGGCTCCTTGTTTTTAGACAAAATGGGCAGTGCCTGTGGAGTTGAACCTTTACATCACTTGTCTGTCATCTTCTTTCCATAACAGGATTTTTTCTTGTTTTGGGAGAATAGGGTGGAGAACACCGCCTTTGAATTGTTTTAAATTGGGCTTCCACATTCGCCTATCACAGGCAGCCATTGACGTCAGGACCATGATGCCTTCAAGCAGACATGTGTTGAAGGCAGGCATTTCTTTGCTATAGAAATCCTTTGGCGGGGATCCCGTAGGAGCATTTGCTGTCGTACAGAGAGGCATCTTTAGCTAATCAGGTTCTCAGCCTGAGTGCTGCTCTGAAAGGCGGCTCAAGTGCCTGTCCTCTCCTGTGATTCAGTAGATTTCATGACCTCCCACTTACTTAGACTCACCAACCTCTGTCATGAACAGCCCTGCAGAAGAGGGCCCTTCGTAAATGTAAGGAAGAGAGAGGGACTATGATGGGCAGGCATTGGGGTACAGTCATATGAGAGCTCCACAAATAACGCTGAGCCGTATTTTTGCAGAACACAGAGAAGGTTGATTTCTCATACAACCAGCTAGCCGACCCGAAGTTTGCTTTCTATGACCACAGCCTGGTTGAAGCTGTGAAGCTGGGTGATGTCCCGACGCACAGGTTCTTCCGGCTGCTCTCACTTTGTCACACAGTGATGCCAGAAGAGAAGAAGGAAGGTGAGGACTGTTGAAGGCACCAGACTGAGTGGTTATGTTCACCCTGCACCATAGTATGTCTTCTCTCCACAGAAGCTGTTACTGGTCCTTTTGGCTCCCTGGTGATTTTCTGTAGTATATGGCTACACATAAATCAATGTCTTTGGAGATGCCACGTGGGAAGAGAAAGGACCAGGGCCTCCACACCCTGTGTGTTCCTGTGGTGGAGCTGACACTATTGCAAACAGCACATCTCTGGAGTGCAGAAAGTGCAGATGCCACAGCTTCCCTGAGGTGGCAGATGGCTTGCCCCACTCTTTCTCTACTCTGCACCAAGTCCCATAAAGCAAAGAGCATGGAGCACCTATCCACTGGAGACTCATTATCTCCACTCACCCAGTGCTCCCACAGGTACTGGGTCAGTCTCCTCAAATCCTAGACAGGGCGAAGACTGTACTTTAAAGGCTAGAACGATTAATTGACACATGTAAGGTGAAAATACTGATGAGAAAAATACATGCACGTGTAACTAGACGGGGTTAAACCCAAGGAAGTTGCCCTCTCAGTGAGATCTGTTGGACCCTGAAGAGAGTGATAAAAGACCACAGAAGAGTCTAGGAGGCCTTGCACTGGCCTGGAGGATGAGTTGATGGGACTTGACTGAGATGTGTGGACATAAGGTGCTTTTTAGTGCTGCACTTCTAGGGATAGACAGAAAAGCAAAGGGTTAACTGCTATATAATGTGTTTGATTTTGTATTTGCTTAGCTTTAGCAACAAGGCAGAAGCCCCATTACTTTTTTTTCTTGCATGTCAGGTAACTTGGTGTATCAGGCTCAATCTCCTGATGAAGGAGCCCTTGTCACTGCTGCCAGAAACTTTGGATTTGTGTTCCGGGCTCGCACACCAGAGACCATCACTGTCATGGAAATGGGAGAAATAAAAATCTACAAACTACTCGCTATTCTTGATTTCAACAACGTTCGCAAGCGAATGTCTGTTATCGGTATGTTCTCTTTGCTCCCTTCTTTCCTTCCTGACTTTTTAGGCTCTCAATTTGGCCCTCATTCTTCTGTGATGCTCTTTCCTAGGAGACCTCTTTGCAATGCTTTCTGAATAACATTTACTTCTGAGGGCTTGAGATGAGCTGCCTTGACTTTCCAATTACACAGCAGCAGTACTAGATAAATACTTAACTTAGGCAGGTGGGAGAACACCTAACATCTGGACCACAATGATGAAGCAGCCTCCTGAAGACACTAACCTTTTTACATATCTTACTGCCCTCATGACAATGCAGGAAAGGCCTTCCTTCTACTCAGCTTTAAAATTATCAGTGAAATATGAGAAAGTGGGAAAGGAGAAAGCAAGGATGAGTAGAGAAACCCACTTTCCCAAAAGGAAAATGGAGAAATTATTCAAGAAACTTCATGTAGCCTTTATTAACCCTCCAACATCCTCAGATACTTCAGGAATGGGAATATCATACCTGTAGCAAGAGAGTGGTAGTACCTTTACTGGTAGGAGCAATAAAAGCAGCAGGCCCAGTTCCCTAAGAACAAATTGTTCTTGACTTTTGAATGCCAATGTCCTGCCTACAGTGCTGTCTGTAGGAACCACATAGTCAAACCAACCATAGTCCATCTGCTCAGACCAATGCAATCTGGGTACAGTTTCCTGTGCTGCTACTCCTAAGGTGGAGAGCAGTTGCATTATCTTCTTTTCTAAGCAAACCTTGTCTTGATTTCTGGGAGTTTGCCAAAACTTGGTGGAGTTCAGGCACCTCTAAAAACCTTTCTTTGTTTTGATGGAAGTGTTGTGAATTCCAAGTGCCTCAATCTGGGATTTGTAGTATTTCTTTTCCTCTTCCTCGTAGTGCGGAGTCCAGAAGGTGATTTGACTTTGTACTGCAAGGGGGCTGACACCATTCTTTATGAACTGCTTCATTCATCCTGCGACTCTCTGAAAGAGGAGACCACAGAACACCTGAATGTAAGTGTTTCCTTCAGCACAACATCTCTGCATTTGATGGTTTCCTTTTCTCCAGGTGTGGAAATGTACTTTGTATTGAGACAAAAAACAGATTTCAGAAGCAGCACCCAAACACAAGGGGTTTTTGTTTTGTTTTGTTGGGAGGTTTTTTTGTGAGGAATGGAGAGGGAAATAAATTTATAAAGCCTTAAGTCTCAAATTGGTTGCCTAAGCATGGGCACCAGGTGCCATTTTAAGTGCTTTAAGATATCCAGGACATGTGGACATGGATGGCAAATACAATGCAGGACATTCAGAAGACCAGTATTCTGAGAGTAGGAGCTGGAAGCCAGGCAGGATAGGTGAAACACCTGAAATGGCACTGCGCATCTGTGTTTTGGCAACTAAATTCCATCCAAGTCTGCTATTACTCTGCAATGCATGCACCTGATGCACTCAAGCATGCCTTGGATTGGAATAACTCAGGTGATTGGTAAAGGGGCACAGAGCCCTATACCTTCTTGATCACAATTCAGATCTGCAGTGATTGCAATCTGAGAGGTGTCAGTCACAAGGGACCAGGCAGGTGCTGAGACATACTCACCTCCCCTTCTTCCAGATCATATAGGGGCATATTAGCTGGGCAGCAAGGAAAATGCATCGCTCAGACTTGTGGCGTTTTATATTGTTAATGGTGTGCACTGGGAGATGGTTACTCACCCAAGTGGACTTTCTGGCCGATATTTACTCCCCCTTGTGATTCCAGATCCTGGTGGTACAGTGCAGAGCACAAGATAACACAAAGTTTTGCTGGAGGGGTTGTGCAGTAGCACAAACATCCCTGCTTACTGTCTGGGGGAGCCAGAGAAAGTTGCTGGCGAAGGAAAGGGCAGAGCAGTGCTGTGGATGTAGCCTGTTCCTGATGCACCTTTACTTCAAGCCTGGGGAAATGACTCTGTTTTCACAAAGAGATCTCTGTTATTCCACCAATCATTGAGAGCCATACCATCAATCATACATCTGCAGAAAGTGCAGTTACAAGGACTTGCTGACATGTCATGACCGACTGTGCTCATGCTGTGCATTTCAGCCAGCATTTGTACCCTGAAAATGTTGAGCCCAGGTCCAAAATTCAAGGACGTGTTCAGTGTTTATTTAGGTCTCACTGTTCTGAACCTTATGTTGAGAAATATGGACCTGGGAAACAACTGCCTGGTTAATATAAAGATTTAAAGCCAGAAAGTAGGAAAGCTCTTTTGAATTTGTTCTTTGTAAGGACTGTGGATGGCAACGATAAAGTGGTCTGGAACTAGTGTTTAAAAAGTACCCCAAGGTTTGTAGTCTAAGTTGTGATTTTTTCACCTTTCCTCTGCAGACTTTAGGCGAGAAGCTTTTACAAATAGCTGATTGTTTTCCAAGGGTTCTTTGTAAGCCCGGGTGAGCAGATGGTTCTTCTTTGACCTATTCTGCCTCACCACTGTCTTGCAGGAGTTTGCTGGTGAAGGTCTGAGGACACTCGTGGTGGCCTATAAAAACCTGGATGAAGATTACTTTCAGGACTGGATCAGGCGTCACCATGAAGCAAGCACTGCCTTGGAAGGACGGGAAGATAAGTTGTCAGAGTTATATGAAGAGATTGAAAAAGACCTAATGGTTGGTGTTTCAGGGAATCTGGGCCAGGCTCTGGGGGAGGCAGTGAGGATGGTGGTTTGTCAATAAACAGCTCAGTATGACTTCAGTAAACATTGCTCTGCAAACAGCTCAGTGGGTTGTGTGATGGGAGCGGATAGGAATATGGCAGTCCTGGGTTTTCACTGGCACCTCTGTCAGGAGCCCGTAACTGGGGTGTCAGCCACCAGTGGGTGCCAGAGTCGCTTTCGTGATGAAGTGACATACTGGACCCTAAGGGAAATGACGTGGACACAAATATTTCATAGCTATCCTTTGTATGTGCAAATGGCTGATCTATTTATTTTCCTGTCTTTGAAATGGCAGGCAGTGAATAATCCCCAGTGCCCCTCCATTTCAAAGAGTGTCTTCTTTGTTCTTGCAGCCCTGGGAGGGATGGGGAGATGACATCCATGAACATGTTTGTGTCAAATTGAAACACAGGGCTAAACTGTGATCTTCAAGTCATTCTCCTCTCCCTGCGTGTTGTCACAGCTTTTTGAATGCCCTGGGGGGTCTGCCTTCGTTTTAGAGCTGTGAATAATGAATGAAAAGGATGTGGGGGATCTGAGGGGAAGCAATTCAGCTTTTGCACTCCCAGTAGTGCTTTCCTGAAATCTCAGAAATCCTGGGAGCTGCACCATTGCTCCTTCCGTTAGCTGTACGTTCAGCAGAGCCTGGGAAGAAGCAAGTGTGAGCCGAGGAGATGCTGGCCTCTGGAAATTGCATAGTCCATGGGGGAGAGCCTATTGCCCTTCTGGGTCTCAACAGATTAGTGGAAGATGCTGGTCCTCCAATCCAGAGAATACATTGTGCAAATGCTCTGTGAGTCGTGTTCAAAGCAGGAAAGACATGGAGGTTTATGACATTAAGGGGCCAGCTGCTTTGCAAAAGGGCTATGAAGCTCATAGCCTGAGTAGAAAAAAGGTCATGAGCTCACAGCAGGAAGAAGTGTGGCTCAGAAGAAAACACTGTTTACACCAGACTCTTCTCTGTACTCTGTTACAGGAGTGACTTTACTCCCCGAAGGTGCTGTGGGAAGAACTGAGGATGGGTGTAGGAAAGCCTGGCTTGTGACAGAGAATGGGTGTGAAAGCCAGAGCCAGCAAGGAAGTAGATGGGTCTTGTGGAGGTGTAGAGGACTGCCAGTGTCATAGTCTGGTTGATGGGCAAGAACAGAAGTCCCTGTGTGTGGCAGGCTTCTGTTGGGGGCCCTTAGTGGGAGTAAGGATATAAGGACACAAGGGGATGGAACACGGTTAGATTCAGAGAACAGTAGTAGAATTACTATTTATCATTGATTGACCTAAAAACGAAGTAAGATCCACAGTCAGGAAGGCATCATGACTGTCCCTCCAGCAGCTCTTACACCAGGTCATGGGCAAAGGCAAAGGCCTGTCAACAATACTATTGTGCCTTTCTGCAGCTCCAGAAAGGCAATGGCTGTGGGAAATGCAAGCTCTTGTTCTCCTTCCTGGGTACATTTAACATCAGCATCCATCTTTGGGCTTCCAGGCTGCCAAGGATGAGCAGCTACTCCCAGGATATGGCTTTGTATGCTACAAGCATTTAAGCTCTTGCTAGCTGGAGCAGGGACTGCTGCTGTAAAATGTGGATTGTGCAGTTTTGAGGACCCTATAGAGAAGTTCCATCAGAGCTGTTGTCTACATTGATAACACTCATAGCTGATGAATGATGGAAGTCAAAAGGGATCTTGGGCTTAAAGCCAAACTCTGAATTCAGTCTCCCAACAGCAGGAGGTAGGTGGTAGCAGATGGTGTCTAAACCTGACCTAGCAGTGAAACCTTCATGTCCCTTTGACGACAGGTTAAAGACAGCAAATATCTCCAAAATGCAGAAAAAGCAATAACTTCAAAATAATGAAGCTTTGTATCCTGAGCAGTCTGTGTTTTAGTTATGTGACATTGTGGAGCAGGGGTGGAGACTGGTCTATTACAGGCTGGAGAAGATGTTTAGCAGCTATAGGACAGCTGCAGTATATATTAGCTAATATAGCTAGGAGCAAACTCCACACTAGAGGGTGCATATGGAGGTTTGGGGACATAGATGTCTTTGTCCCTCAGTTAAAGCTCTATCTGCTGTGAAGGGGACACATGGAAAAACACAGAGCTGTAGGTCTGCAAACATGTTGGCAAATAATTTCATGCATGTTCATGATCCGTCTGAGCCTGGGGGATTAGAGACTAGAACATCTGCAGGATCAGGGCTCTACTTTGTACAGTAAATTTACTGAGAAAGAATGAAAACCAGTACAACCTTATTCCTGGATTTAATTTGTGTTTGCTTGACTAATTACCTGGAGGTCTAATGCTTTCTCCTTTGCTAGCAATGGGAAGACTTACCAGTTCCTTGCCATTTTCTGTTAAGCTGCTAGGTGCCACAGCGATTGAGGACAAGTTACAAGATGGTGTCCCACAGACAATTGAGACTCTTGCCAAAGCCAACATTAAGATATGGGTTCTTACTGGAGACAAGCAAGGTAAAGGGGCTACAGCTTTGGATGTTTCTCTTTTCTCCCACCGGTGGGATGGTGCTGCTAAGACCCATGTTCTCATTATTTCTCCTTTGAAAACTGTGCATAAGACAAACTTAGAGGGCTTTGCTTCATTGCCAGCTAGGCAAAACTCCAGTTATCTGGAATTAGACCAGATAACTGTAGCTAGTGCCGGTTCTTACGTCCTGTCCTGAGGCTAGAAGCAGTGTGAAGGCAGCATCCTTTGCCTTCAGAGAGGTGACAGTGAGCATCCCATAGTCCCTGTCATATGCTGTGAAAAGGTGTCACTTTAGTACAGTCGACTGTCCTGGTGAAGAAGGTGGAAACAATCTTGTCCTCCTTTCAAGGAGCTTTAATGTTAAAGTGGATATTGAGTCTGTTTCAGTTTGGGCCTGGCATTAATGATCCAGAAGAGAAATGGAGGAAACATAGGCTTTTGGAGAAAGCATTAAGTTGGCAGGAGCGGTAAATAGATTCCCACTAATTCCTTTGGAGAAACAGTAACATCACTGAAACAATGGTGTTTCAGGGAGGCCAAAAGCATTTGCAAATAATTTCATCTAAGGAATGAGCAGAGAATTTTTGAGAAAAATGAAACATATCATTTTGTCATGTTCCACAGGTAATAGTTTTGCTTATGAAATACAAAAATACTTTTTTTTCAGAATTTTCTAAATGTTTTGATTTTCTTCTTCAGAACTATGATTTGGGGCTTTTCTAGGAGTAGGGGGAGGGAAAATTTAAAATCCTCAAAAAATTACCAACAGGTAATGGGTTTTGTTGCTCCAAGTATGTTGGTCAAAGGGTGCTTTAAGCGTTTTCATTTCGGTAGAATTTTTTTTTTTCTGTGGTCTTGTGAAGCCCAGTTACGGGAGATTTGTTGTTACATCCTTCAAGGTGACTCTCCTGGCTCTCTTAAGCTGATGACTCTGAAAGGCTTAGAGCTCTTTTGAGTGAGAAAGAGAGCTTTTGTCATGTGTGTAAAAAGGCCACAGAGACAGTGGGTGAGTTTGGGACTGCTAAGATGGGTCATCTCCCTGGTTTATCTTTCCCAGAGACGGCAATGAATATTGGTTACTCTTGCAACTTGCTGAATGATGACATGGAAGATGTTTTCATTATTGAAGGCAGCACATCTGACGACGTACTTAATGAGCTGAGGTAAATGGCGGAAATATACAGCTTCACTGCTGTGCACCGACTATTTGTATTTTGTATTATTCCACCTGTTTTTCATGTGGGCTTTACTTGGTACAGTTAATTCAGGGGCCTCAGGTAAGGGCTAGCTGGCTCCCTGGAAGATCCAGCAGCTAAACACAATGTAGAAATCTCCTCTGAGGATGAACTCTGAAGCTTCTTGATCCAAGACTTCAAATCTATATAAATGTATATGAAAACAGAGTCAGGCAGGCACAATCAGCTGACATTTGACTAGTGCTCTAGAGCCACAAAGCCTTTGGCTCCAGGCTTGAGCTACGCTGTTGCTCTACTGCTATTGCCATCCATCCACATTGTGGTTCTTTGTCTGGATATGGCCCTTTTCTAGCATTATCTGGAAATCTACCTTCCTCCCTAGCCTCCTCAGTAGACACAAGTTCTTAGGTATAGGTGGAAAATGGGGAAGTTTTTCAGTCCTTTTCTCTTGAAATAGGTGGTTGCCAGATCATATGGACAGAAAATTGGGATGCCTTTTGCGATACTTCACGACACACAGATGATCTGTCTGACTTTAAATCAGCACAAGTTTAGCACACACTTGTTAGAATTTCAGAAGCATGTGGATGATCTGCACAAACAGCAGCAGCTAAACTATGCATGTTGTTGCACGGATACAAGGAAAATTGAACTAAACTATCAAAGGGAAGCATCCATTTTTTATTTTCGTAAAGTTGATTTAATAAAACATATATCTTTACAAGCTTTTCATTATTATTCCGGATTTTTTTTAGGAATGCAAGGAAAAAGATGAAGCCGGACTCCTTTCTGGACAGTGATGAAATTAACATTCAGTTTGAAAAATCTTCAAAAAAACCAAAAATTATACCTGATGAGCAAGCAAATGGGGTATACGGTCTGGTTATCACCGGCCACAGCCTGGTAAGGAAGGTTCGGAGTTGTGTTAGAGCTCAGTTCTCTGAAGAACTTAATCTGATAGGGACATGCTGGAAGTCTGAAAATGCTTTAAAAATTTAGCTCTAGAGGACTGGAATATTTTTTTTCCTAATTGAAGATTAGGTTCAGTGGTTATCTGAGACATTAAAGATGATGGGCAAGGTTTTAGAAGGCTGGAAGAAGGAAGAGCTGGCCCTGATGTTAGGCAAATAGGAGGGGTAGAGTACCTGGCTCAATTTTCATTTCCAGAAAGATACTAGAAAAATAATCAGGCAGTTTACGGATGCAGCAAGAAGATAACACTAGACATGGGTTTCAAGTATGCCAAGAACATATTTTACTAAATATAGCTGATAACAGATTTTTTTCTATTTAACAGATAGGATATATATCTTACAACTTAACTAATTAATTGTTTGATGCTCTCTCCCACAATACTCTTCCAAGCAAACTGAAGTAATAAGGTCTAGATGAAATTGTTAAGTGACAGATGCAAGACTGCTTGGAAAGTATGGCTCTTAAGGGCTCACTGTTGATCTAAAACAACAGTGAAGTGGCATCTGCAGGGGGCTATCCTACATCTAACTGATACTCAGTGTTTTAATTAACTGCTTAAAAAGAGAGCAGATAACACCAGGCTGGGAGAAACTGTAGGCATAATGGAGTTCAAGATTAGATTTGAAAACAAGTTTAACAAATTGGAGAAATACTTTGGAAAAATGGAGAATGCTATTCAGTAAGAACAAATGCCTTATTCTCCACTTTCACATAATCAACTACACATATACAAAATCAGATATGTATGTAAAAGCATCATCTGTAAGACTTGTGAAGAAAGCCTCCTGCTTCATTTGGCATTGGTAAAGTCTTAGCTGAAATAATTCAACTTATTTGGGCCATTTTCTTTGAGAAAATTTAGACCAGCTAGAGAGAGTACAAAGAAAACTCTAAGAGTGGTCATGCATGATCAGGAAAACATAGAGGAAAACTGAGAGTTAGGATTTCTGAGCCTAGAGAATACTGCTCACTCTTGGTAATACTCTTCAAATAATAACAGGTAAACAAAGTAATGGAATTAAACTGAGACAAGAGAGTTTTGGATGAGATGTCTTCCTGGTGAGAACAGTGAAGCACTGGAATAGGTTTTCCAGCCGTGAAAAATTTTTAGAACAGGTTAGAGGAGAAAGCAATTTAGATACAGTTCAACCTGCCTGGGAGGAAGGCTTAGCCTAGATCAGGTTTATTTGTCTATTGTATTTTGCTTTCCCAGATTTCAGGGGAAGTAAATAGGCAGATGTGGGAAGAGCCGGGAGGCACTGCCTTTCAGAGACAAGATGCTTCTGTTCCCTGTGGTTGCTACCTCTCTTGATGGCAGTCCAGCAAATTTAACTCCCACCTCTATACCAGCCCGGCAAATTACTATTAAAGAAATCTCATCTTGCTCCATTTTTGGCTTGTGTGCCATGTATACAGACCCTGCAGTAGAGGGAACACTTTCAGGCCGTGTCTACGTTGTCAAGTACCTTCTCTCCGCCTTTTACACTCACTCCCTCTTTAACTCTAGGGTCTTAATCCCCTTTAGATCCCCACTGCAAAACAGACAAAAGCTCTATCAAGTTTGGTGCATCACCATGGGCAAATCCTCTGACATCCCAGCTGGCCACAAGCCCCTGCCTCTTCCTACTCCATCCCATCAGCCTGCAGCACAGACGCCGAGTGCTGTGCTATAAAAGCACCACCGGCAGCGGTGACAAAGCTTTCTTTTTATTCCTGGAAAACCACACGCTCACCCACACCCTGGCAAGGAGATATGTCCCACACAAAGAAATTCAAATCTGGGCCATGGGGGAGCAGCCAGCCCACATAGCCTGCAGCAGAGTGGACATAGCCAGGCTCACCAAGACCATGGCTTTCTCCTGGGTGTGGACCACAAGGACAGTGATGTTATTTATTTATTTTCTGCTAACCTAGAACTTGAACAATGGTAATAGTGCTGATATTGTCCCACTGAAACGCAGCATCTGTTCAGTGCCACATCTGTATGTGCAGATGGGTGGGTTGGCTGCGGGGGGACTATGCACACACGTGGTCTTGCTTAAACACAGCGAACAAACAGAACCACAGTGGCATCTGTAATGGCATCATCATACAACTAGTTGATTTGTGTGCAATACCATTAATTACATTTCACCAGTGCAGCGGGGATGTTGTGGCGAAAGCCATCTCTAGTGGCAGTGACCGGCTGGTACTAAAACTCAACCACGAAAAGGTCTCTGTTGTTGACCAATCCTGCCTGCCACTGACGGAAGGGAAGTGGGGGCACTGGTGACTCATCTCTGTTTCAAGACGAAAGTGTATCTGGCCTCAGGATTGTCTGCAAAAAGAGCAGTGGGCCTGCTGTAATGGCTCTGAGGAGGAGAGAGCCCTGTAGATTCCTTCCATGCATGTCTACAGAGAAGAGACGTCAAAGAACAGAGCCAAAAACACGAGCTGAAAGAAATATCAAAAGCTAACACTGCTCCCTTCCTCTCGCACAAAGCTGGAGGGGTGACCAGACATCCAATTATCTCTGTGTTTCCCGAATAGAAATAACTCAGCTGACTGATTTAGAAGGTCAGTACTCAGACCAAAGTTGCCTTCTCCCTGGCTTTGTGTTTTGCTTTGTCATGCCCACCTGAGCTCAGCTTTTTCCACTTTTTTTTTTTTAATTAAGTGCTCCCAAATTGAAATATCTTCTATTTACACCACAGATGTCCCAGAGCTTAAAAAATAAACCAAGAGGGACAAGCAGAGACTCTCCTGCATGCAGATACGCAAGGTTGTCTCAGGCCCAGCAGCAGCTTCATAAAATTATTGCTCCTGTTGTTTGACACTTCTGGCACGCTGTCAGGTTACATCAGCTAGAGCAGCTGTTGTGCATATCCAGCTGTGGTGCATCCAAGGTGCAAGCTCGTAGGTGTACTCTGCGTGGCATGATGTTGTGAGGTGTGGATGCTCCCTGCGACTGAATGGACAGATTCACTTGGGGTATCTCATACCTTCCTCCTGCCAAATAGAAGAACTAGCTCAGCTCTCATTTCCTTCCCGATGCATCCTCTTGATGAGTTGCTGCTGGTCTGACCTGAAGACCCTCTTTGCTCCTTCTTCTCAGGCTTACGCGCTGGAAGGGAATCTGGAGCTGGAGCTGGTGAGAACCGCCTGCATGTGCAAAGTGGTGATCTGCTGCCGGGTGACTCCGCTACAGAAAGCCCAGGTGGTGGAGCTGGTGAAGAAGTACAAGAAGGCTGTGACCCTGGCCATCGGAGACGGCGCCAACGATGTCAGCATGATCAAAAGTGAGTCACGGCCAACAGCTAGCACGCTCTAGCAAACGGGCTTGCTGCTGTATTAGCTATCTGAGGTGGCCTAGCAGCAGGAACACATTATCTGAGTGCCTTCTGCACCACCCTCTGTGGCACCAAGTGTCTGTGCCCCAGGTTTCGGCAGGTTTCTGCAGAGCGCTGTCACTATAGGCTACTCCTGTGTCCTGCCTTCCAGGACACACAGGAGGGCCCTTTGCTGTGCTCCCACCACCAGGATCGCAGGAAGCTAAGATTGCACTTACTGCCTATTTCTCTGTTTCTACCTTAGAATAGACAAAAGCCCACCGGGACTGTGACATGTCCACTTGTGTGTCTGAATGGCCACCAACACGAGGGCAGTACAAACAACAAACAAGTTTGTTTCAGAGAGGTCCTATCTGCAATGCAGAAAGAGATCTTCATGCCTGTAAATATATATGTATAATGTTACATTAATTTTTTTAACATTTCCATGTGGTAGGGTCATTTGTTAATTACCTGCCTTGTGTTATTAGTCATGGGCTTCTAGACCCCTTCATCCTTGAGCATCATTTGATGCTGCATTACCTCAGTGAATTTAGGAAAAAAATCCCCTAACTAGGTATAATTAAATTAAGATTATTCAGAAGGGCCTATTGCTAATCTTCCTTGTGTTAATTTGCAAGAATTGATTAACTGGAGCCTTTTAATTAAGAGAGAAAAGGCTAAGTAGTGAGCTTCAAGGGAGATAAATCAGGCAGTAGTAAAGAAAGGATAAGAAAAGCAAGTTAAACCATACATGATGATTAGAAACTAACCCCCACCCCCCCGAGAGGGTTGGGACTTTGGGATTTTATGAATTCACTATTCCACGGAAACCTCTGAATCTAACCAACCTCCAGCCATCAAGATTGTTCTCATTAGTTAAAGCTGTATAATTAGCATCACATTAAACTTATGTCTGTGTTTAATAAACCCAAGTTACTATTAAAAAAGACGTGACTCTTCTATCCAATTATTTGATTGAACTAATAAAGCCTAGGAAATGTAAAAAGGCTGCAGTCTGCCTTGTAGCACTGTGGCTGAGAAATCTATAAGGGGGTTGAAGATTTTGCTTGTCTGGAGCTATATTTTAAGGCTGCTGCAAGGACATGCAGGCATGTAAATATAAGTCACATGGCAATATAAATTAAAGTTATTTTTTCATAACTGCAGCTGTTACAAACAACAGCATTTATGCTGTTGGAAAACATTCAGAGAGAAAACATGAATTGTCACTGAGGGTGTAATTTCATTCAAATAATACAAGCCCAGTTGTTGGAAATGTATCACCACAACCAAAAAAGAACTAGTGCCCCAAATTTTTTTTTTTTTTTAAATAACTTTACATATGACTTTTTATGAAGGCTGCGAGGGAATTACACAGTGTCCCAGTGCAGGGAATTAATTTTAAAAATGGGGTAATCAGAACTCTCGTCGTAATGACACGAGCAATAACCTTCTTGTTGCAGCTGCCCACATCGGGGTTGGTATCAGTGGCCAGGAGGGGATGCAAGCGGTCTTGTCCAGCGACTTCTCCTTTGCACAGTTCCGTTACCTGCAGCGCCTGCTCTTGGTCCACGGCCGGTGGTCCTACATCCGCATGTGCAAGTTCCTCAAATACTTCTTCTATAAGAATTTTGCCTTCACGTTAGTGCATTTCTGGTATGGCTTCTTCTCTGGCTTCTCAGCACAGGTAGGTCCAGCTTCTGTTTTCTCACGGTCATGCCTAGCATTTTCAAGCAAAGTATCCAGAAACATTTTAAAAGGAAATAAACTAAGCCATTCCCCCCACCTCACTGAATGACACACAGGTCTGTCTTCTTCATCTGTGTGCGTATAAAGCAGATACTGCTTCCTTCATTGTGCTGCTGGTAAGGGATAGATGCCTGAAGACATTTAGGTGCATTATGAAGCACATAGGTACCTCGTGGGATTTTCGAAAGTGTTCAAACTGACTACAGCCATCAAACAGAGATACAGATTACGCAGAGACCTGACCCCTTCGGCGCACATCTGTGTAAGACCTACGCTTGCCCTACTAGCACATTTGAAGCAAACAGTTTAACCCCACAGTGCGCTTCAGCAGCTTGCAAGAGGAGCAAATCTCCTGCAGCGAAAAATCGGGCGTGTGTTTAAGACAAACCAAATCTCCAGCCCAACCCAGGCCCTGGGAAGCACAGATTGTGTGCAAGTGTTCACCCCGGGGCTGAGGGTGCAAGGGTGCAGGGGTGGGAGTGGGGGGGTGTTGCCGCCTGCCTGCCCCTGCCCGCGGGCTGCCCGCCGGGGCGGCAGGAGGGTCCTGCTCCAGCTGTGTCCGGTGGTGGGTGCTGAGCAAACAGGGTTGGCATAACGTCATCCGTCCCTCGTGTATTCCCACAGCTTATGGTACAAGCCATTGAGGGCTGCTGAGCTTGAGTCACCCTACACTTTTGGTCTCAGTAGCGTCTCGAACCAAGATGTTTAATTCCGTGTCCTTTTCAGGAGATGGAAAAGGCAGCCTTTTGCTAACTCCATGCCCTGTTCTTTTTCTTTAGACTGTCTATGATGAGTGGTTCATTACGCTTTACAATCTGGTATATACCTCCCTCCCGGTGCTAGGAATGAGCCTCTTCGATCAGGTACAGTTTCTATCACCGCCTGGATTTTTTTTTTTAGGAGTTTTATCTCTGGGTGCTTTGAGCTGGTTCCATGAAGCGAAAGCAGCTGACTTTTTGGCTAGCTATTGTGGCAGCCCCTAAAACAGTTTCCTGCCAGTGACAACTGAAAGCACAAAAGGATGCACCAGGGAGGAGATGGTGTATTATCCTGATTTGTCCTGTGGGTTTCAGTGTGTGGTGAGCGTTTTGGGTTAGGCTGTTGACTACAGTAAAAGCTGCAACTGCAACACTCCCCTGAAGTGGTCTCATATTATTAGCTCTGTTCCTGAAACCTGACAAGTGATTTTTTAATGGCCACACATGACAATGAATGAACTAGAACTCTGAAGCCAGGTTTTCCAGGTTCAGCCTTGCTAGTGGAAGTCTTCCTGCAGTAATTTCATATACGCATTTCTACCTTGTGTGCTATTACTGTTCAGCAAGACATAGCAGCAATAAAGCTGCTCCTATATGCCTTTTACAAGTTAAACGTGTAGGAACTTGCTGTTCCACAATGGTTCACAGTGTTCAGTTCTGTACACTTAAGGGATCCAGGTCAGACAGCCTTGCCGGTGTGTGGACCCAAGGAAGGTATTTTCTATCCCTTAGCTTCCAGGCAACTCTCTGGAGAGCAGACCATGCAGTCTGCTTAAGATGAAGTGTACCTTCATTTTTTTTGCGGCACTTGTCAGATTCCTCAGCCCAAGAAAAGTGAAATTCAACATGGAAAATGTGTCTAGGTGACCTTGGGATGTGGAATGCTCCTCAGGGCAACTCAGTGAATTGTGTGCTAAGCCTTTTCTCATGGAAATGCATGTCACAGGGACATGGCAACCCTAAGTGGTCTTATGTGGTTCGTTGGGTAGGTGTCAGCAAATCTGACCATCTCTACTCTACTTTCAGGATGTGGATGATCGTTGGAGCATGCTGTTTCCTCAGCTATATGTGCCGGGCCAGGAAAACCTCTATTTTAACAAAATGGTGTTTGTCAAGTGCATGTTGCAAGGGATCTACAGTTCCCTCATCCTCTTCTTCATCCCCTATGGGGCCATGTACAATACAATGAGAAGTGATGGGAAGGCCGTTGCTGACTACCAGTCCTTTGCACTGATGGCCCAGACCTGCTTATTGATTGTAGTGTCCGTACAGGTAAGCTGTCCCAGGTGATGCTTTTAGGAATTAGTTGTTGTTTTATGAAGGCAGCATCTGGAGGGCCAGTTGGGATCTTGAGAGCATCGTATTTGCTGCTGCATCTTGCATTCTTGCAAAAAAAAGTCTCTTGACACCAGATTACTCTCCTCAGTTCAACAGAACAACAGATTTGTGTGTTATGAAGGATCAGAGTGACAAGAAAGCAGGAAGCAGTCTTTGCCTTGGAAAGTTTACAGTCATAGCAGACAAAATAATTAAGGCTGGCAGTAGAGAAGGATGCATTCCAGTTCTATGGGATGGGTTTGAAGCATGGGACTGTCTGTCTGCTATCAGGCAGTTATTTATAGGGTCTAGATCATACATGGCCCCATACATGATGCAGATGCTAGGCCTGCACTTGCTGGAAGAAATAGCTAAGACTTGGGTGGTACAAAATTCAGATGGTACTAGCAGGTGTGAGAGAAATTTCTTAAAAGAAAAGCCAATCAATCACACCTCCCTAGATAATGGTTTCTGCTGCCTGAGGTGTTGCAGGCTCCTTCTCGTAACTTTCAATGCTAGATTAGAGCTTGGGGGTGGGTATATAAGCATGGCTTGTTTGAACTTAGCATCCTCTCTCCAGTACTGGACACTCTTGAATGCCTGAGAAGGGTGCAACAACAGGGCAAACGTAGTAATGCTTGCTTTGAATGGTGTCCCAGCATCCTACGAACTGTGGCTTGGTAGGTATATTTCTTGAAACTTGCATGAATAGCAGTCTTGGAGGCAGGAGTACAAAGATGAGGACAAATCTCTACCTGTGTTCAGCACAGATCTGCTAAATAATTAAAGCACTGACAACAGCTGTATTGCTCCATTCTTTCAGATTGGCTTGGATACCTCTTACTGGACAGTTGTGAACCAGTTCTTCATCTGGGGCAGCCTTTCTGTTTACTTCGCTATCACCTTCACCATGTACAGTGACGGCATGTACCTGATCTTCACAGCCTCCTTTCCATTCGTTGGTAAGCTCTGGGGCAAATCTGGATTGTACTCAAAACGAGCATATTGCAGGGCTTAAATCTGTCGAGTGTTTCTAGTGCTCTAGAGTGCTCTCTAGAGGCAGTAACAGAATATATTGATTGCCTTTTCTACAAGAAATACCAGGGTATTTCTGAGGGCTACTGGGAATGCTTATTTTGAATCCTGTCCACGCAGGTGAACGTGTGCCACGTTCACTTCCTTGCATAAGAATGCATATTCACATGCAGCCACAGGAATGAACCTTTAAATAAACCTACTGAGCTGGCTGGAATGCTTTCTGCTGCTCTTTTATATTCTGTTCCCAAGTATCCAATTCTTACAGATGCCTGGGAGCATTTTGTTTGCAGAAGGATGCGTGCTCTTTTGTAAATAAGTTATAGGAATATAGTTTCAGTATAGGAAACCATAGAAGTACAACATCCAGTTAGACATGAGAAAAATGCCATGTGATTATGGTGAGCCTTCAGCCAGGTTAAAAGGCAAATCCCCAACAAAAAAAATTCCAGTGATGACCAGGTCTTTGGAGTTACTCTACATAACAGACTTCTGAACACAAGCAAAAAGTGAAGGATAACATAAACATGAGTCCGTCTCCTGAGACTTTGACTGGGAGGAAGGTGAAAGCTTAGCAAAGTAATTCATATGTTTTTAATAGCTTGTGCATCCACAGCCAATACTGATACAGCATTGTTATGAGACTGTACTTCTGAAATCCCAATGCTTTTTGTTTCAAGTCTCAGGTTGGTGTATTAACAGTGCCTTTATTTCTGGATGAATTGTTAAGCCAAGACCTGTTTTACCCATCTTCACTGCAGTACCAAGGTGCTTGGTTCAAGTCAGTTGCTGCAATGTGTTTTCCAAGCAGATGGTGACATCCATTGTAAGATGGCTTTTAGTATCAAAAGTGCTGAGTGAGAGAAGACAGAGTGTCTGTCCAGTTTCCAAAGAGGGGTAGTAACTCACTTGCCAGGGGTATTCTCTATCGGCTGCTCTGTTGATACCAGGTAGGTCAAATTAGCCATAATTCTGAGCACCACTTAATAAGGTCTCAGTTGGAAACCATTTTTAAGGGATGTGTTTCTAGTCTGGACTCAGAGAACTTGTTTACTTTAATTTCAGTGGAGTTGTATTACAGCCGAATTTGGCCAACTGAAAAGAAAACATTCAGCGACTTTACTGCCAACAACAGCATCATTAAGCCCTGTAATGAGGGTTTTGCAGACTGTTTGTTCTATCTTACATTTCTTCAGTTTTGGAGAAGCCAAAAGTGAGCACTTTGGTTTCAAAGAAGGTTGCAGTATCATACCAGCACATGGCAGCTGCTCTGCCAACACACCCATTAGGCTATGCTGTCCGTGCAGACACCTAGAGCAACATACGCTCTTCTCCTAAAGGGCTGTGATCCTATCATCTGCTGGGCAGTCAGAGTCAGTACTCCATATGCTTCAAGAAATGGGCCTGGAAAATAAGAAAAAAGTATTCCTCCTTTTGCACTAGAGTCCTGGCAAAAGGTGAGAGGGCTGGACTGCTGCTGAAGAAGGTCTCCTGAACATTTATATCAATCCTTTGCAGTGATTTGACTCTTTTTAAAGAGATGAGGCATTCACTCTGACATCCTTGTCTCTCTGACTTATTGCTGCAGTTGTGTCTGGACGTTGCATTTTTCTTTGCTCAACTCAGACAGCGACACTGGTATTGCTGTTCTCTCTACAGCAAGTTGATTTCACTGTTGGAGATGGTGTCTGCTTTATATTTTGGTCTGTTTGCCAACTGCTTTGGAATCACAAAGAGTGAGAGGTTCAGGTGAAAGATGGTGAGAGGTGCTGCTGTTACGGTTGTAATCATGCTTTTGTTTTTCAGGTACGGCTCGAAACACCCTTAGCCAACCAAATGTGTGGCTAGCGATCTTCCTCAGCATCACCCTCTGCGTGCTGCCTGTAGTTGGCTTTCGATTCCTGAAGGCTCAGTTAAAGCCAACGCCCAGTGATAAAGTAAGGACATACATTACTAAACCAGAAATCCTGCTTACTACCACCTAAGCTTACCGTGGAGCCGTATTGCATGGGCTTGGCATCGCTCAGAGTGTACGGCCCTGTAGGTGCGAGTGCTGCCATCCGTCACAGAATCACAGAATCAGTACGGTTGGAAAAGACCTGTAAGATCATCGAGTCCAACCTGAAAAAAAAAAAAAAAAAAAAAAACAAACCCAAAAAAAAAAAAAACCCACACAAAACCCACGCCACACAACAACAACAACAAGCCACAACCCACCCAACACCACACAGCACCATGTCCATCAAGCTACATCCCACAATGCCACATCCACACGCTCCTTGAATACCTCCAGAGAGGGAGACTCTACCACCTCCCTGGGCAGCCTGTTCCAATGTTTCACTACTCTCTCAGTAAAGAACTTTTTCCTGTCCCCTAGTCCCTCGAGAAGTAGGATTGAATTCGGGTTTTGGCACAACTCAAACAACCTGCAGCTGGGAACAAGGATGAGTTTATTTAGATGTGGATTAGATTGCACTGGAGCAAGGAAGCTGCACTATTTTTAGGTGCAGGGTTTAAGTGCTGCGGCTCAGAGTCACAGGAGTGGCATGTTCCTCCTGCCCTGCCGCCGCACAGTTTTTAGCCTGGCAGCCTGCAGCCCTTCACCCTCCTCCCAGGCATAGGTGTTTGCTGGGGATTTTTTAACTTCAGAGTTTACTTTGTCTGTAGCCAATGGTTACACACCCCCTCCGAGACCAGCTGCCCTCCCATCCCCAGGAATATGAAGATGAGGCCACTAGGGCAAGGAGAGGCTGGGAGAGATGGAGTGGGCAGAGAGCGCACAGCTCCCTGCAGCCAAGGGACCCCTCAAGAACACCAGCACAAACGCAGCTCCCCGGGCTGGCTTTCCAACAGCAGCATCTGCTAAATGCTGCTGCCACCTGGTGCCTCCTCCCTCTTCCTGCACGGAGCTGCCAGACACGGGTGTCTCTGAGCGGAGCCCCAGGGCATGCACCCCAGTGCTCCTCAGTGGCTGCCCTGCCCATCCTTGGGATGTCTGCGAAGCTCCCCAGGTGCTCCAGGACTGTTGGAGAAAGCGGAGGGGAATGCGCGCCTCTTGCAGAGGGGTCGGTGGGTGCTAGAGAGGACTGCGGGGAAGTAAGGTCCTCAGGACACAGCTGGAGGCAGTTCAGGTGGGTAAAAATGGGGTGACTTTACCCTTCAGTTGAGTAGAAGTCCGACACAGCTGTGGCCCAGAATCCCCAGCCTCAGTGCTTGGGTTGAGCATCTCTCTCTAGTGCAAAATCACTTTACTTTTCTACCTCCTCTGGGAAGTGAGTTGGCACAGGAGAGGAGTCGTTGGGTTTCCTGCTGTACGGAGATCCCCAGCTGGCAGTATGAAAGGAACTTAAATTCAGACCTGATGCTTGGAGAGACCAAGCACCTACAGCTGCCCCTGTACCAAGCAGGAATGACAAGGGGCCAGCTGCTGGGGATTCCACCGAGCCGCTGGCACTCAGTACTGGCCTCCTGCCTTTGACAGCCCCTTTCTGAAGAGATGCTGGTCTGCAGACGATCTCGGTGGCCACGTGGGAGCAGAGAGCCCACTACCTGCAAATAAAGTGCATTATTTCATTCCCTTCTGCCAAGGAATATGAGAATCTATTGATCACTATTCTCATCATAAAAAGCTTTTACATACTGGAGATACCCTTTAGTAGTCTGTTTTCTAGATTAAGTAATCCAATTTTTAAACATTTCCTTATTTGTTTTCTGGACTTTTGACTATTGTTGAGATGGATTTCACATTTTGGCTCTTTGACTGAAGCACCAAAAAGAGCTGCAGTAATACCCCAACCAAAGCATCTCAGAGCTGTGAGGAACAATACACTGAAATCATCCCCTCCCATGACTTACAGATAACGCTCCCATTAACAACTTTTAGAATAAGGGTGTCTTTTCCTTTTACCCAGCTGCCATCCTGTGCTGCCTGTTCAGTTCCTGCTCTGTGACCCCATCCTGCCATGATGTTTTGTCAATCATTTTTGGCTTCGGACCCCTGCTTCTGTTGCCTTTTCTTTGATCCTCTTTTACTGTGCTTGTGAATAATGACGTACTTCCCACTTTTTCAATCTTATTTTCTGATGTCAGGTCCTGCTCAAGATCAAAGAAGCCAAAAAGAGGCCACCGCCACCCTCACCCAAGAGACGCCTGCGTCGGACCAGCACCCGCCGCTCTGGCTATGCCTTCTCCCATCAGCACGGCTTTGGAGCTCTCATTATGTCTGGGAGAAACATGCGGCCAAAATCACCTTTTGCCACAACAGGAACATTTTCACCAAATAGTGACAAACATAAACACAAAGGACTGTAAAAAAAAAAAAAAAGGACAAAAAAACAGTAACGCAAAACAAAGTAAAAGGCTGTCAGGAGAGGAGGCTGTGGTCCCTGCAAAGCACAGAGCCGGTGGCCACCCAAAGCTCTGCCCTCCGGGCTACCAAATCAAGGACTTGGGCCTTTGCTCTCACCCACGTGCACCCTCTGACTCCAGCTTCTCTCCCAAAGATGTGTGCTGCTGCCAGGGAAGGCAGGCAGAGTGCATAGAGCTTTTGTATGGTATCCCAGAGGGTCTCCCTGGAATAAGAGAGAACATGCTGCGGGAGGCATCTCCGCCCCCTGAGATTGTTCATAACGCAATTTTTTTTTCTTCCCTTTAACTACATACCTCAGAGCAAAGAGAAGTCCAGGCTGAGAAAAAGGCTGAATTGGCAATGTTTTTCTCATGTGCCTTTGCTTCTGTCATGAATCCATACTGGGCCATATTACTGGGGGACAATATTGACCCCAGGTGTGCCTTAGGCCCAGCCACACAACCCCCAAATCCCCAATCTTCGTAATATGTGTGATTTTCCAGCCTTTTGACTGTACACAGGCACTTCGGAAGGCATGAGTTGGAAATAACCTCCTTCCAAACTAATGGTTAATCGAGTTTCTCAAGGGATGGCCAGTGCCCAAACACCACCCTCTTCCCGCATCTGCAGTGGGGAGGTGCTGCGAGCTCAGAGAAACCCTTAGTTAGTCAAGGGACAAGGACTTGACATTCATCAGCCTGCCCTGTTTTATCTGCATTGCAAATCTGCTCTTGTAAGAGATCATTGTCCGCAGAGCCCTCTCAGCCCTTTTGTAGCTGGGCACCAGCCATTTCATTTAGACTTAAAATAAAAGGGCAGAAGAAGCTCAGGCTCCCATACGGATCAAGCCATAAAACCTGGCCTTGAGAAGCCCGTGTCATGGTTAGGGCTCATCCGAGCTGCCAGCACCGGGTGCCTCTCGCACCCTGACAGACTGAGGCACATGCACATCTGACTTGATGGAGATCACACAAGCCATATCGGAGGCAGAGGGTATTTCACGGCTAGCTCGGGGTGTCCTGCCCTTTAGTCCACCGGTGCTTTTGCTCAGTGCGAGGGATGAAGCACGACCTGGTGGCTCCCTCACCCCCCCGATGAGCGGTGTGGGTCAAGTTTCAGAGGAATGTAGGGCTCAGGGGCCTCTGCAGAGTTTCTCTGTGCTGGATAATACTTTATTCGGGAACGTCTCATCTGTCAATCGTGCGTTGCAGAGAGCTGAAAATCCTATCAGTCTGGCTGCCAGCAGAGGGACCTGAGCTGCACAGGCACAGCCAAAGGCATGGTGATGCTGCGGGACTGGGATTTGCTCACTGTTTTGTTACACCAGCTCCCATAATCAGTGGGGTTACTGGGTAGAAGGTCAGCGTGGCAGCGTGAGGGTCTGTCCTGCCAGCCCTGCTGAGCTGTCTAAATGGAGCTTTTTTTATGCAGAGGACTAAGCAGCCTTGGCTCTTTTATTTTTTTAGGCTCCTTTATACACATTTAGACTCCTTCCTTGTTTTGAACTGGGGTTTTTTTTGCACAGTAACCATCTGGTATTTATTGGGAACTCTCCGCCTTGAGTTTCTGAGCTATCAATGGAGGCAACATACGATGGCAACAGGCCAGCCATGCCCCCATTTCATCCAGTCTCCATAGAACACATTGCTGCCTGTGGTCCCAGTTTCAGCGTTTACTGTGTAAGATTGTTTAAGCTCTAATGGAAAGTTTCATCTCCCTGCGTTTATCTCAGCACAGAAAAAAACAGTCTGTTGCACCTGCTGCTTTGTAAGGCTCATTGCAAGTCTGTGGTATTAAATTTCAGCATAGCCAGTGCAAAACTAGAGCTGGGACTGGATCCAGACTTCAACGGCCAGGAGCAGCTTGCTAGGGAAGGCGCAAATTCTAATCCAGTGATCCCCCCTGCAAGGAGATACCTAAGTAAAGTGACAGCCTCTCTTGACTGAGGAAACTGCTGTTTTAGTTAGTGTTTGTCACAGCCCTCTGGTTTACCATTCACTTTGCAGAGACAATCATGGCTTTCTGATGAGGATTATGTCTTTCACAGTCAGCCTCCTGGGAGGTAGAGAAAAAAGGAGAATTTATGCAGGTAAGCAGACATCCCCCCGATACCCAGACTGGTCTGTGGACCAGGAGTCCCATCAAAGCTGTTCCTAGCGTGTAATGCAGCAGAATTTAATGCAGAGCAGCAGAGGCAGAGCTTTTGCTGACAAGAGCAAGGCAACTCTGAGACTGTGTCACTATTCTCATACGGTTTACGTGCAAAGCACTCACCTTCTGGCTGAAGGGGACTTGCAAATGCTGCATAGGACCTACAGGGGATAATAAAGCTGTTGGTGAGCTTGCACCAGATAGAAATATTTCATTGTTTTGACAATATCAGCATTTGAAACATATCAGCTGGCAGTGATGTCTGTCCTACATCACTCCTGATTTTGTAAAAAAAAAAAATTTTTTAAATAAAAAGAGAATATGGGGATGACCGATTCCTTGCCGGTCGGCTAACTGATTAAAGGAGTTATAACCAATTATAACCTGATGCGTATGTTATTCCTGGACTTCCTAAAGCGAGCGGGAGGGTGGTCAGTGATGGATCTGAGATGACAGCGCTTTTCATGCGGTATCCTGCTTTGGGAGAAAAGTAAATCAAATTCCCAAACTTTGGATCCTATCAGGGATGTCTTAAGAGGAAGCCGAGAGGAAACTGTCAGACATCCTTAGACGGAGGACGCCGACTCCCGGGCGGACCGGGGAGGGGGGGGGGGGAGGCGGGCAGCGCCGAGATCCCGCCCCGCCGCCCGGCTGTAAACAGTGGAGCGGAGCGGGCGGCCGGTAAGGGGCGGCGGAGCGGCGGCGGCGGGGGCGGCGGGCGGCGGGCGGCGGCAGTCGCCGCCGCCCGCCGCCCGCCGCCCCCGCCGCCGCCTGCGGAGCCGGGTGGGGGGGACTCGTCCGTGGCCGGAGCGGGCATCCCTGGGGGGGAGTTGTGCAGCTGTTTGGGGGTGTCGGTATTTCTCGTGTGCGCGGTGTTCTGCTCGGTCCCGCGGGGGGGGGTGGGGGGGGGTGTCAGACCTCATGTTACCAGTTGTGCAGTGTCTGAAGATGGTAATTTAGCCTTTTATGTAGCTCTCATATTTGATAGATACATCAAAAATTAATGCCCTTTTTTCTCATTATTCCGTGATAGAGAGGTTCATGGTTTGAACACTGTGTTCTGCTGTAGCACCTAAATAGTCACCAGCCCACCGGGCAGCACTTTCAGGATCAGGACTGATAATGCTTTAATTATAACCAGTGATGCTATGGTCCCTTTTCTTACACTGTAGCAGGGGAGGGCTTAGACTATCTCCTCTCTCCCTTGAATCCAACAGGGTGACAGGGAGCAACTCTGCCACTCATAGTGTGGGGCATCAGGTGCTTTCGGGCAGAGGCACCGCGAGGGTGTTCTACATGGCTCGCTGCAACACCTGCATTCCTGCTAGGCTGCCCGGTTGCTCTCACTTTATCAGTGTGCTTCCACACAACCCTCTTCTACTGACCAGTAGCCTGGAAGTCATTACTTGTGACAAGCTCTTATGGAATAGGAGGGCAACAGAGCACTGCGTGCTTGCCCTAGGTTCTCCAACTGGAGTGATCCTCAACAAGGTCTGTTGTCAGAAAGGAGCCGTCTGTGCTAATTACCAGCTGGGAACAAAAACAGGAGCATAAGGACGTCTTGGATACCTGTGGACAGAGGTGCTGTGTCCTATAACCCCATCAGGCCACCCACTGATAAAACTTCATCCTAAAACCAGCCGTTCCAGCTGGAAAGCTTCCTGTTCTGATAGTTGATTTCCTCCCCCTCTCTAATTTTCAACCTAAATGTGTTCACAGTGCATTTATTCTCTTGTCATGCCAGCATTATCCTTTTGCTTCAGCAGTTTTGTTTGTCTCCTGTGATATATTTAGAGAGCAATCCTATCTGCTCACTGCCTACATTTGGCTAGGCTAAACAAGCCATGGTCTTAAGTTTCTTCTTGTTTGATAGGTTCTCTGTTTCCCCTAGGCCCTTTCTGCACCTGTTAATTTGAGTTCATAATTTTTAAATGCGGGTGACCAGATTTTTTTTTTGTATGATGCTCCTGCCATGAGTGCCTGTAGAATGGCACTGGTATTTCACTGCCTTGTCTAGACTGCATTTGCTTTTATTATTGGCCTCATCATCGCCATGATCTCTAATGCAGCTTTAGTGGGGGTTTTTCCTAACTTTACTGTGAATATGCACAATCGTTAGCTAAATTGTGTTAGCTAAATAAATACCTCTCATCTCTCACTGTCTCATGGCTAGTAACGTGGGGAGGAGCTGAAGTTACCATAACGTAGGTCTCTGCATGTTGATGCTTTAAACTGGTGCCTTGTCCTCAGGGGCAACCTTTTTCCATGAGGGCTGGCAGGAGCTTTTTACTGCATCTACTTATATGTTGGCTGATGTAAATATGCTGGAGTGAGGGAGCTGCCATTGCTCCTAGCAAAGGCGAGTTCCCAGCCTCAGCTCCCTGTCCAGGAGCCACCTCTAGCCCTGTTCCAGGGATAGGGCACTGGGTTGCTGCAGGGGTGGACGTGATGGAGGGCTCAGAAGACGGGCACAGAGCCCTGCAGCCTGGGCTTGACCAGCGAGTGCTTCTGGCTGTAGCTGCAGCTTCGCTGCTCTTCAGTTTTTCCACAGCTAGTCTTCTGCTGCCCTACTTTTTCTAATTCACTCAGAAGTAGAGAGTGTTTTTCTCTGCCTGACACTGTGGAGGAGCCACCTCTCTCTCCCATTGCTCCCAGCTTGAAGGGAAGTGGTTTTCATACCCCCGTCTCTTTCCCCAGCCTGCCTCTCCTGCTGGGTGGAGCTGGCTGTATGGAGCTGTCAGCTCCCTGCCTTTCCGCACAAGGCTAAGCCCTCTGCCAGACTTTCCAGCTATAAATGGATCTGGCCTTTTCCAACCCCCCCTCCCGACACCAAGAGATGTTGCGGGAAATCGGAGCTGGGCCAGGCTTCCTCTGAATTAGGAAAACATACGATCCAACCACCGGCTTTTCGTAGGTTCTCTGGAAGCATCGTGCCTGGCTTTGGGGGGAGCTGTCTGTGCCCCGCTGAGGGCTGTGCTGCTGAATTGCTTGTTTGCACTGCAAGAGAGGTCATTCCCAGGCCTGAATGCAAAGCTGGGGCAGACCCATGCGTGCTATCTCCAGCCCTGTGCATCACCCTACAAACAAAGCGCCATCTGATCTGAGCGTTGTATCTCAAGGGAAGGCCAATGTTTTTGTTACTGACTGCATCCTGCTTCCACATCCGTATTAGGCGCTTAATAAAAGAAGCCTGGCTTTTGCACATAATTAACAACCCCATTTGCCTCCCTGAACTTTGGGATTTGTGGCAGAGGTCCTGGGATCTTTTAAGCTTCATTGCATTCTCCCTCCCCTGAGAGGCAGGGAGGATCAGTATCTTCTCTTTCAGCAGGGAGCTGGGGCTTGAAGTATGCAGACCAAGGTGACTCAGGGAGTCAGTAGCTGCCCTGAATTTTAAACTGAAGTCTTTTGTGTCATCTGGAGTAGGGTGCTACCCTCCCATCAGCCCTGCAGGCATCCAGGCCATTCATTCCGTGTAGAGTACAGGTCTGTATTTAGAAAACTAATTTGTACTCTCATGTTGAAAAATTGTAGTCTGAAAGCCTCCTAGTTCATGTGCTTCATAGAAGCTGCTGGGCCAGGTTCCAGTCTGGTGACCTTTTGCTGGAAGCAGTGGGTTTGCATCCTTTGGGCTTAGATATCAACACCTAGGGCAGCTGCTTCAGAGGCTTTCTTACCTCCTGGCAATCGTCCCTCAAAAACCTTCAGACCGTGGATAAGGGAACACAGAATATTCAAAAGGTGCAAGCCTGGTTTATGGTTGCCCAGTATTCTGCCTGCAGTTTTGCTTCTGGTTCAGTTTTTGCTGTGGCAGCAGATGCCGTCTGACACTTTTTCCTGTGCAGGATGCCTGGTATCCTGAGTTTTCTCTACTCAGTGGCTTGGTTGTTCTGCCTTTTGGATGGGTTGGTGGAGCTGTTGACTGGGCAGTGTGCGATGGGCAATGTGCAGCAGTACATCTGTTCTGGTTTTATGTGAGCTGGAGAATGTAACATCCCAGACCAGGATATTAGATAGGGGTTATGGTTCACTGCAACGTCCTTTCTGTCTTTCTGCTGGGATTGCAGGCAATATTTTGCGTGAAACAGATGAGAGGAAGATGAAGTGCCTCCTTCATCCTTCCCCACGCCAGCAAGCTGCTGTGAGTCGAGGGTACCTTTGAGCTCTGGGAATAAATGAAATGAAGATACTGTGTGTAGTTGTAGCTGCCTGATGCTCTTTCCTGTGGTAAGCTCTGCTGAAGCTGGGCCAGGCACCAGATCCTGCTGGATTGCCACCGCAACTTGGAGTGCTTCAGGGTAGACTTGGCTGGAGGGAGTTTTTCTGCTTGCCATATGCCTCCCAGATGTTCAGGGAGGCTGGTTACCCCAATTCTGCTTGGCCCTACGCAACCTGTCTTCTGCTGAACACGTAATCCCCACTTCTTCACCAAAGTCCTGGACACGTAACAGGGTGTTTTCTGACGTTTGTTGGGTATAGATCTCTGTTCCTCTGATTCTGGAACGTGAAGGCTGGTTGGGGTTTTGCTTGTGGTATCTGCTGCTCATATGAAGCCCACAGTTTCTCCCCCTCCTCTCCCCATTCCTTTGTGTGCTTGCCTGGACTGGGAATATTGGTTTCCACAATTCACATCTGTTGTGCCTAGGGTGTGTATTTGTTGAGCATCTTTGTAGCTCTTAAGCCTTGCCCTGGACTCTGCACTTGCGACCGAGTCCTCAGTGGAGCAGTGGATGGGAGTGTGTCTGTCACCCGACAACGAGGGCACAGACAGGCTATTTTAGGGATCCTTGGCAGAATGATGATGGCACTAAATCGTAGTTACAACTAAAGCTTTATTTTCTTAACAGGCTCCTAGCACCCAGGAACCTTGAGGCCAGTAGGGAGGGGAAGAAGAAATCTGTTTGGTTTGTCTACTTGATGCACAGGACTTTTAGGGCCTGATAATGAGGGGACGGGAACGAATACGTCACCCACTCCGTCACAGAAAATGGCTGCTTGCCTCATAAAACAGTGTTCATTATGTTAACCACATTGCCAGGGGGCTGGAGCAGGGAGTACCAGTCACACCGTGTCCTCCTCGGGACCACTCATGTCTGAACAGTCTCCCCATGGGCAGCTTTTGGGCTGCTGTTACACATGTTCTGCTGGCACCAGTATCTGCCTGGCACAACCTGTAAAGGCTGCTGTTGGAGGACGCTGCCTTGGGATGCTTTCAACCTCTCTGCTAGTTCATCTACTTTCCAGAAAACTGTGCACTATGGTGGTGGTGTCTCTTGGGCAACACATTCATGTCCTTCATGAGAAGAATGTCTTGTTGGCTGGTTTCACAATGGTTGGTTCAAACTGCACCAGAATCCTCTATGAGTGCCAGGACAAGACACTGGTTCAGATGGTGCTGTATGAGCGCAAATCTGGTGTGCTGCTAATCTCATCCCAGCAATGGGATATGGAGTGTGCCTATCCTACTGCTGTAATGGTTGTGCTACCATTTACACAGCATTGAGACTGCGTGGCAAAGCCTGTAGAGTATCTGGTACAGATGCCTACTTGTGCATGGCCCTGTGCCAACACGAGTTCAGGTGCAGACCACGAGCATAGGAGCTCTACAGCTCCTTGCATCAGGCCGTGATGGGATATCTCACTGAGACGGAGCATCCCTGGTCACTGTGCTTAGAGCACTCCTTGTCAAATGCCATGCTTTGCAATGCGTCAGAGCTCTGGTACCTGCAGTGCCTGGGTCCCACGGGGATCTCTGTGGAACACATGCTGTACAACACATCTAGCTATGGTTTGGAAGATGGAGTGATGACTATAATTTTCTGATGATTCTAAGTTATTCAGGGTAGTTGATTTGAAAACTGCCTGAAGAATTACAGGAGTATATTGCAAAACTATTAGCATGATAATACAGCAAATGGGATTCCATGCTGAAAAATGCTACAACTTTATGCATGTAATGGTGATTTGTGAACAGTTTCTCACTGCTCACAAGGAGCCCTTTGGAGTCGCTGTGGATCGTTACCTGAGCACATCAGCTCAATGTTCAGCTGTAGCCAAAAAGGCAGACCTCATACTGGAAATAATAAGTCAAAACATGCTGGTATATATTCTTGTATACTTAGGTATACGGTCATGTTTTGCCTGCATATTGAGTACCACCTAGAGTCTGGTCACTCTCTCAAAAAGAGTGGCATAGACCTGGACGTGATACAGAAAAGGGGAATGAGGATGATTAGGGGACTGGGATAGCTTCTGTAGGAAGAGAGATTAAACAAGGAAAAGTAGATGATGGTGGGAAGGAGTAAAGGCCTACAAAATAGTGTACAGGGGGGAGAAGTTGAGTAAGGAATGACCTTACTCAACTTTGCTATTTCTCACAGCACAGGGGAAGCACATTCAGCAAAATTCTTTATTAGGCAGGAGGTTAAGGAAGTCCTTTTTCAACACAGTTGATTTGCTGAATATGTTGCTACAAGATGGCATGAAAGCTGAAAACACACACAGATTCCAAAGAGAACCAGACATCTCAATGGCAGAGATGTGTTTCAGTGGCTGTTAAACATGGTTGTCAGCGTGCAACCTCCAGCTCTAGAAGTTCCTTGACTGCTTATTCTTGAAGGCTGGAAGAGTGTGGCCTTAGGAGAGATCACTCCGTATCTGTGATATGTATATGCGGGTGCCAAAATGTCAAGGATAGGGCACTAGACCAGAAGAACTCTTGGTGTGTCTCAATATGGTGGTTCTTGTTACCAGAATGAGCTGAAACAGTGGGGTGAAAATGAATCATAGAATCGTAGAATGGTTGGGGTTGGAAGGGGCCTTAAAGATCATCTAGTTCCAACCCCCGTGCCATGGGCAGGGACACCTTCCACTAGTCCAGGTTGCTCAAAGCCCCGTCCAACCTGGCCTTGAACACTTCCAGAGTTGGGGTATCCACTTCTCTGGACAATCTGTTCCAGTGCCCCACTACCCTCATGGTGAAGAATTTCTCCCTTATAGCTAATCTAAATCTACCCTCTTTCAGTTTAAAGCCATTACCCCTTGTCCTATCACTACATGCCCTTGTAAAAAGTCCCTCTCCAGCGTTCTTGTAGGCCCCTTCAGGTGCTGGAAGGCTGCTCAGAGGTCTCCCCAGAGCCTTCTCTTGTGATTTGGTTTTGAGCACTTCTGGTCTAATGGCTCTCCTGTGGGAGTTACACACAGGTCACCACAGATTTTTGTTGTATCTTGTATTAGCAAATCTGAAAGCACTTGCAGGAGAAAGGGGCTGGTGCAGGCACAGCCCACCAGCTCAGCGTGCCTGACACTGTCGTGGGCAGAGTCCCCCAGGGCTCAGTTTTGGGACCGGTCTTGTTTAATACATATATCAATGATCTGGATGAGGGGATCGAGTGCTCCCTCAGCAAGTGTGCAACGGCAGTGTTGATCTGCCTGAAGGTAGAAGGCTCAGCAGAGGGATCTGGACAGGCTGGATCGATGGGCTGAGGCCAATTGTGTGAGGTTCAGCAAGGCCAAGTGCCGGGTCCTGCCCTTGGGTCACAACAACCCCATGCAACGCTACAGGCTTGGGGATGAGTGGCTGGAAAGCTGCCCCGCAGAAAAGGACCTGGGGGTGTTGGTTGACAGCCGGCTGAAGATGAGCCAGCAGTGTGCCCAGGTGGCCAAGAAGGCCAACGGCATCCTGGCCTGTATCAGAAACAGTGTGGCAGCAGGAGTAGGGAGGTGATCGTGCCCCTGTATTCGGCACTGGTGAGGCTGCACCTCGAATGCTGTGTTCAGTTTTGGGCCCCTCACTACCAGAAGGACATTGAGGTGCTGGAGCGTGTCCAGAGAAGGGCGACGAAGCTGGTGAGGGGTCCGGAGCACAAGTCTGATGAGGAGCGGCTGAGGGAGCTGGGGTTGTTCAGTCTGGAGAAGAGGAGGCTGAGGGGAGACCTCATCACTCTCTACAACTACCTGAAAGGGGGTTGCAGAGAGGTGGGTGTTGATCTCTTCTCCCAAGTGACAAGTGACAGGACAAGGGGAAATGGCCTCAAGTTGCACCAGGGGAGGTTCAGGCTGGATATTAGGAAAAAATTCTTTACGGAGAGAGTGGTGAAGCCCTGGAAGAGGCTGCCCAGGGAGGTGGTGGAGTCACCATCCCTGGAGGTGTTCAAGGAATGTGTGGACATGGCACTGCGGGACATGGTTTAGTGGGCATGGTGGTGTTGGGTTGATGGTTGGACTTGATGATCTTACAGGTCTTTTCCAACCTTAGTGATTCTGTGAATATGCCAGCTCAGGGACTACTGCCCAGCCAGTCAGGTGAGATGCCTGGCATTAGCTATCTGGTCCTATCTTCGCTCCCCCTTGGCTTCTGATTAGGATCTGTTTTATGTCCTGATGGAACAAAATCTGCATTCGTAGAGCCTCTTCTTCATATAACTGTGGGTGTTACTGTTACGCATCCAAATGCCTCTTCCTACAGAGAGGGGAAGGAGCAGGCTATTGCAAATTCTATTGTGAATTCCTTTGTCTCTTCCAAGTACTTATGTTGCAATTTCCTTCACAGTCTAAGTAGCAAAATGTCTCCAGTCTCCCTCCACTGAGAATTGGGAAAGGCTGAAACTGCACTGCCTTAAAAAGTCTATTTGCCGATGATGGAGTGCCTTAGGTGCACATTTTAGGAACAATAGCAGGAGCCGCTGTTGTTTTCCACTTACCCCATTGAAAACTTACCAAACCAATGTTTACTTTCATGGAAGCTTGCTGAGGCTGTAGCAAAAGCAGCCAGACAGTAATGGGCATATGAGTTTTGTCTGCCATTCAGCTTGCTGCAGTGAGTTTCTTAACTGCTTAAGCCTGAGCACGGTATCGCAGTGAGATTTTTGGGAACACTGGATTCAGGATCCAGTCATAATTTCACCTCTGCCCTGTTCCTTGAACCCAAACCTATACACTCACGTTTGTGCCTCTTTCAGTGCGACGCTTAAAAGAGTTTAAAGCCCCTGTTCTGCTGCCCAGTTCCCTGCTCCCTGCCGAGGAAAAAAAAGTCTCCTGGCAGCCTCAAGCTGTTTTTAAACGAGACAAATGCCCAGGGTGCCTGTCTGCCAGAGCCTCCAGCCTGTACATCGAGTCCCTTTTTAGCACTCTTCCCTGCCTGGCTATATCTGGCTCCAGTTCCTTGCTCTGGGAACGTGACCTCATCGTTGTTTTGGTATTTCCAGTGATTCAGCCTGGTCGGGGCAGGGAGGAGTCGTTCCTGGTGCAAGCTGACAGGGTGTTTGTGCGTTGCTGGAATTCCAGAGCGGTGCAGCCCCAGCCCTTCCGCTGCCTTGACAGCTCGACTGAGGCTGGGCTGCTGCGTCGCATTCCTGCCTGGCAGATGGCCTGGATGCAGCTGGTGGAGGGACCGAAGCTCCTGCTTTTGGGGGTAATGGGGATCCCTGTCTTTGCAGCGTACCTGCCGTGGTGAGGGGGAGTAAAGCTGCGTGCAGTAGCTTGTATGCCTGGGAAAGCCACAGGGAGTCCCTGCTTTATGGGTGGAAAGAGAGTCTCGCAGAATGCTCGTTACTGTTTACAGACTGCCAGCATCCCATAATGAAGTTAACTTTACGACATCTGCAGCAACTTGGTAGGTAAGTGTGATGATCCTTATTTCACAGGGGGCAACCCGAGGCACCGAACAGGGAGGTCGTCTGCTTGAGGTTTTAACTATGCTCGTCCTCTCCTGTAATGGCTGGATTCCTCCAGTGAACGATGAATGTGGGCAGTGGGTCAGATTGAGGTGGGGCAGTGCTGGTAGGGAAGAGGAGCTCCCGAAGTGAGATGAGGCCATGCTGTACAGATTGCTAAACCCCGTTTTCTCTGGGTATCACTTTCCTCCATCTCTCCAGGTGTGGTCAGAAGGCAGAGCGGAGAGCTTGTAGACAGGGTTCCCCAGCTGAGGGCAATGCTCATGCTCCCGGAAGGCTGTGGATGCTGCAGGGCTGTCACTTGTGCCTTGACAGGATTGCTGATGCTGCAGCTCTGGTGAGCCTTATTGCAGCCTTGATCTAAACACTCTCAACTGCCTCATTTGAGCCTGGGTTGTTGTGAATGGTTTTTAAACCCTTTGGGATCATCTGGTGCTTCGCCATTCCCTGGCTGAGACCAGTTCGGCTGCAGAAGCAGTGGGTTGTAGATGTGGCTTCAGTGTTGTCTTGCTTAGCAGTGAACCAGCCTGTCAGTGTAATTGCTTCACCCCAAGAGAGAGCTGTTCCCAGTTTGTCACTATGCAGGAATTAAGCCATGAAGGCTCATCATGTTTGGAGAAGCAGCCCCCTGTCTGGAGCACTCTTGCCCATGTTGATGAATACTTGGTGATGAAATTGTGGCTGTATTTTGTCGCAGACAGACCTGGGGAGCTGCACCTGGTACCAGATTCACTGTTGTTACATCGGCAAGTTTTTCCTTCTTCTTGTGCAAGGGTCGATAGCAGGAGAGTTATCTCATCCCAAGGTCATCTGGGCTGGGCTGCGGTGGAGAATCTCTGCACCATGGAAAGGGAAAGCATAAAGCAGCTTCCTCATTGCAGGCACTCTCAGCCAAGGGAAAGGATATCAGCATGTGCAGGAACAGGAAGGTTTAACTCCAATAACCTTTCTTTCCCAGTTGTGTGGAGGGATAGTGGCTGTACCAGCAGTTTGTTGGAGAGCGGAGACGAGATAATAACAACCTGGCTGCTCTCATTAACGATGAGCATTTCAGGCTGGCTTAATGCCTGGCTGGCTTCACCCCTCTTGTAGGTATCACCAGGACATACACCTATTACTTTGTGGTCCCTGTGCTCTCCTTGAAGCTAGGTTTTTAACAGCACTCACCAAAGCAATTGGCCTAAGTCAACTGTTTTCAAACTTTTTCTTCTGATGCTAGGCAATATTTTTTCAAAAGAGGTCCCCCCAGCCTCTACAGAACAGACCTCAGATGCTACAGAACTACATGAATTACCTGTTCTTTATCACCAGTTGCACCCAGAGGTCACTGGCGTGAGCTATATGCCTGTCTGTCACCAGGCTTACTGAAAATAGGCTATGCCCGCTGTGGTATGCATCCCGCAACAGCTCCTTCTCAGCCTCTTGCTGAGGTCTTTCAGTGCTTGTTTAATGGGCAGTGGCTGAAACCTGCAAAACCCCTCTACTGCTGGTTCCAGTTGAGGGCACAACGGAGGCGAAGCCCCCAAACCCTTTGACACATTGCTTCTCGGCCGAGCTAGTCCCTATCCCCCATCTTCCTTATTTGGTGTAAATCCAGTTGCAGTACAGCTTGTAAGTTATCCTGAAATAGCAGGGAAAGAAGAATCCTAGCAGAAACTGCCAAAGGCAGTGAACTAGAGAGAGGGTAAGTCCCAAAGAAGTGGAGCCCCTGAGCATGGGCAGAGGGCCTGGACAACGGCAATGGGCTCCTGCACCATGAGCTGGTCACACACACGGATGGAGCATGTTCAGCCTTTCTCCCAGGCGTGATGGGCTGCTGTAGCACTGTGCACCAGAGAAGGTGTGGGGCTGGGGCTGTCCCCAGTGGGGCGGAGGATGTAAAATTGCATAGGTATGCGTTACTGCATGCAGGTGCTGTGCATGGAGTTGTAGGAGCCGCTGAAGAGTGTGGAGTTGGGGGGTCTCTCCTCGCTAGTGGTCACTTCACCCCACGGCTTCCCCTCGCAGGCAGCTGCCCTCCCACCCGCCTGCCTGAGCAGGCAGCCCGTGGCGTCAGCCCGCACCGTCCCATCACGCGCGCTTCTTTCTGAGCTCGCTGAAAATGGCTCTCTGTAACACGAGCTGCATTTCTGCCATAGTCCTCTCCAGAGTGCATCTGTATTTACACTGGGGCTTTCATTAGCAATCTGGCCCTTGCACTGCCAGCAGCCCTCAGCCCTCGCTTTTCTCTCCTCCCCACATGCTCCGTGAGTGAGACCAGCACCCTGGCACCGCTGTGCCAGAGGAGAGGCAGGTGACTGGCAGCGGGAGGAATCCCTGAGCCAGCTCCCATCTGGAAGAAGTGCCTTGTCATGTCGCCTGTCGCCCGCCACCCTGCAGCAACGGGGGAGCTGCCTACAGAGACTCCCCACAGCATGGCTCGGTGATCCCTGAGCCAACACGGGGACAAGAAGGTTTTGCTTTGGATTATCGCTGGCTCTGCATGCTATATTCCTCCTGCTGCTGTCATGCCGTTGCTGCTGCACCCAGCTTCCAGCTGCAGTGAGCTGAGCCCATGATCTGGGGAGATTGTATCTGACAAGGTAGGAGCTGATCCCTTCCATTTGTTCTGCTAAAAGTAATTTGGCCAGTCCTGCCCCTGCCTGGAGAGCATGCTTCAATTAGTAGTGTGTATCTGGTTTTATTTTGCGTTGTTCTGTAGCTCTGACGAACACTCAGTATGCTGCTCAGGCTGTAGCCTCTATTCCATGGAAAGAAAATGCATATATCCATTTTCTTTTTACGTACACACTGGAAAATCAAACTCTGGCTCCCTTTCTACTCCAGGATGGTGTGCTGCTGCTCCAGAGCCTGTTTCTCTTCTCTGTTCTCGTGCAGCATCCTGTGCATGTTCTGCAGGTCACGTCACCTGCTTCTCCAGGAGACATGAAAGCGGAGAGCAGTCTGAATGTGTCTTGGGAGAAAGGGGGAGGAAGAAGAAACTCACGGAACACAAAAATCAAGGAAGTTCAATAGGCACGGAAATGGCTTTAGAGAAGTTATTTTTAACCCAGAAAATTAGACAGGGCAAGAGCCTCCTTTCCCTGGGTAGTCTCAAAAGGATTTATTTTTTTTTCCTTCAGTCCCTTAGGGCCAGCTGTTTTGATAGGGAAAGGCCTGAGGCTGCTGTTGTCCCTAGGGATGAAGGAAAGTCAGTCTTGTTAGTCTGGTGCCTCCTTTCCAGCAAACTTCACAGGCATTTAATGCTTCACCTTCCCCTAGCACTGCACACCTTTACTGGGGCTGTATAGGGAAAAGAGGTGATGACCAAGAAACCCCACCCCGCTGGATTTCCCTGCAGTAGCCAAGGTTATATAAAATAGAAGGACAGCAGCATTTTCTTCTGACCTAGCTGGTGTTGAGACGCAACTGTTCCCTTTTTCAGTCCACAGCAGCTGGGATGTGCCTGTCCCTGTACACACAGCCATCCATCTTCCCCAAGCTTGCTGTACCTGGGCTTCCCTCCCATGTGAACAAGAGTCTCCTAAATAGGACGGACATGGATATCAGGCCTTCTGCAGGTGATGGTTTATTTCTGAGGACTAGTCCAAACAACAAGCAACATTTTAGGGCCCCCATATATCCCTAGTTGCTAAGCTGTAAGGAGGGAAGGGGGTCCTCTAGCTTTCCCTGCTTAGCATATCCTGCTGTGCTGCCAGTGGGTGTATAAATAGTGCCCACAGTATACTATTTTGGTGAGAAGCTCTTCCCAGGATTCATCCAAAGAGTTATGTGAGCAAGCGTTAAAAATAACACCAAGCCCTGCCCAAATGCTGGCGTCGTTTCAGCCAAAGTGTTGGGAATCTTCCATAGAGAGCAGCCTTGGACCCTTGGGGGGGGACAGCAGGAGGGGGTCCGGCAGGGCTCCCCATGTTTTCCTCTTCTTGCTGCCCTGCTGACCACAGAGGACACTGACCCTCAGGTCACCAGATGTGCTGGTCACCAAGAGGATGTGAGACTTTCACTTCTAATTAGGTTATTTGCTACTGAGCTTCCCTCTGTGTTCTAAGTGTTATCGCTAGGTCTAATGAGAGGTACAGGAAATTCCAGGAGGGGTTAACCTGAGCTTTAATCTAGACTGCTGCCAGGTGCCTGCCGGTGGCCAGAGCTAGCTGTTTCACTAAAAAGTCTTGGGCTGTAGCAATGGCATATGTAGGGATTCTGGCCCTGCGTTAGGTTTATTCCGAGGACTGGTAGATGGAGATTAGTTTAATTGTGGAAGGCATATTAAATCTGTATGTTGAATTAACAGCTATAACTCTGGACATCCTTGCTATCCATGTAAACACAAAAGTTACTCCACAATTCTGCCCTTTTCATAGTGTGGTCGGTGTCTACAACTGAAAACCGGACTGCACTGCAGAGATTTCTGGGGAGCCATGCTCCTTGGGCTCTGTAGCCAGTGCAGGTTGCACGGTCCCACTGAGGAGCTGGAAGCTGCAGTTTGTTTCCCTCAGGCTGGGTTTTGCCCGTTGTTGGTCAAGTCCTATGCTAGGTATGCAGTTCAGCTGCTGTCACGCAGCTGCAGCACCAGCCCCTGCTGTGTGCTGGAAAACGGGAGACCCCACTGGAAAGCAGCAGACCCCACTCAGTCCTTGTGTTCGGTATATGGAGCCTAGAGCTCACAGAAATGCTTCTTGGAGGACTCATGCTCAAAGAAACCCCATCTGTAGACAGAGATGCTCCCTCTTGCAGATAGATGATGCGGCTCTACTCTTGCCCGGTCTAATATGGGATGTAGGAGAAGTTTACCCCCTGTGGGAGTGGAGTGCCTGTTGCTGTTACAGAGCTTAATACATGGAGCCTTGCACACAGAAGAAAAGAGCCGAGATGTCTCCTGGCTGCAAACCTGGGGGCTTACCTATTTGCTCTGAGTTGAAAGCAGCAGTGTCATGGACAGGGGAGACCACACTTCTCTTTCAGATGCTGGGGTTCAGGGCTACAGCATTAATCCCCCTGTATAGCTCCTTGGCTTCGATGTTTGCATCCCCAGATACATCTGTGCTAGTTTCTGGGTTTGCAGAGGAAGGGCCAGATGCTTCTGCAATCTCTGGGTACTTTACTTTCAGAAGGGCTGGATTTATTTTAAGCTGATACAGAAAGTTGCTGTGAAAGCAGCAGGTGTGCAAAAATTGCTAAAATGGTCACAAGCGCTGTTTGACGCTCCATGCTCCACCTCCTCTGATACGGGATTACTAGTTCTGGCAGATGTTCCCAGAGTTGGAGAACAGGTCCTGCTAGAACCTGCTGACCGAGAGTTTTCTCCGGTCGTTGCACTGAGAATGAGTGAGAGCAGAGCAGCCGCTTGTCTTCTGGCTTGGACTGTTGTAACTCGTATGCTCAGCCCTTGCTAGCCATCCTCCCCACCTCACCATTTAGCTGGTCTTCTCTTTTCCTGTTGTGTGTTGAGAGGCACACACTGGGTTTGTGCACAGGATGAAGTGCTTTCTTAAGTGTGTATTGAAAGCACAGACTTCAGAATTGTCTGGAGATGGAACTACGTCATGGAGATGAAAAGCGTATTTCTCTTTTTCCAGGAACATGCTCTGGGCAATCAGTCCTTCTTCAGGGGCTTCCTGCTCCTCCATTCCTCTGCTCCTTCCTGCTCCTCTCCCATGTCCAGCCAAGAAAGGAGCTCTCTTGAGTCATCATCGTTGCTGCTTATTATTGGGCCTGAGCCAAGGCTCTGTGTATCGTCATACATTACAGAGCTCCCGAGGGCTCCTTCAGGGCTCTTGCCACCCTGGCATGCTCTTGTTCCCCTGACTGGAGTGCATCTGGGGTGCATCAGGACACATGACCTTGTTTGTTGTCTTTAAGCGCCTCTTTGCTGGACATTACTCAATAGTCTTCTGCGAGGTGCCAGAGCCCCACACCATGGTTTTCAGCAGTTCCTGAAGTGCTGAGATGTCTCCACGGGGAACCCCATAAAGCAGTGTGCCCCACCTCTTTCATCTGCTTCACACGAGGCTGAGCCCTGTTTCAGTCCGTCCAACACAATCTAAGCTTGGTGTGTTTGTCAGGCATCTCCTGTGACCTGCTTTGCCTTCATGGCCTGCATCGTCACTGGTGCCCGGGCTTTGCCTCTCCCAGCTTTTATTTCCTATTTTAAAGAACGTGACACGATTTCCTCCCATGCACGGATCCCCTTTATCCCTATAGCATTTCCTTCGCTATGGGTCTTTCTCCAAGCAAAGCAAAATTGTTGCATGCAGTGGACAGGCACTTACTTCCCAGTTCTGGCTCTGTGAGCCTGCCTGCGTGCAGAATGGCTGCCTGTTGGTTGGACTTGTCTTCTGGAGGAGGTAGACCTTGCACAACTGGCCTCACGGCAGCTAGGTGCTGCAGATGAGACTCTTTGTGCCAATCAAGCATACACCGATGAGCACAAACAGCCAAAAGGTTGTTTAATTATGGGCTAACCTGACATGGAGACCTCAAGTGCAGATGACGGGTGATCCAGGACAGCCTGATGCATTAGATGGGAAGGGGTAACCAAAGAGAAAGTTAGGAGGGTTCTCAGCTGTGGTCAAGGATCATCTTCAACAAGACTGAATTGATGAGAAAAAGTCTCTTCACTGTGGTGGATGAAAGGAGGATGAATCCACTGGCTGAAAGCTGGTGCTAAGCATATTCCATGCAGGAAAGAAAAAACCTGGAGTATGTTTTTAACAGCCCGGCGGATTAGCTACCGGATCAGCTGGCATGGGATGCTTTTCCACCTCAGGCTGTACCAGTAGGTTTGCTGTGTCCTTCCAGGAGTGTGTTTCTGTTTCTGCAGGTATTCTGCCAGATGTGCCTCACAAAATAAGCTGCTCTCAGCTTTTTATCCTGCATTAGAGGCTTCCTGGTCCTCCGAGTCAAATAGAAATCGTACGAGAATAAGACCTTCAGAAGCCATATAATTACATCTCCTTGACCCAGGCATGGTGGACTTGGGCTGTGCCATTCCTGTGTTTCTTCATTTCAGCCCTCTAGAAGCTCCCAGGGATTGGGACATTACCTGCTGCATCCTGCATCTTAGCAGCCCAATCCCTTCCCTCTATAGGTATCTCCTCATGCCATGGCACACTGGGTTGGCCAGGACCCTAAGATGGGCATTTCTTTGGTGGCAAAACCAGAAAAATAAATTGTTTCCAATTTCTGATGCTAAGAGCCTCTGAAAATTAGCAGGAATGCATGCCTCTAAAAAAGCAAAGAGCTTCTGAGGCAGGCAAGGCCATGCAAAATACTAAGAAAACCAGTCTTGCCACCTGACTGCCATGCTTTTTTGGTGGAATAATGAATGGCTAGTTCTATCTGTTAACCTGACATCTAACCTAAACTTCCCAGGCTGCCCCTCAGGGAACCTATTCCTGTTGTTGAGGATATGGAGAACAGCTTATTGACTTGCTCTTGGCAGCAGCTTTATATCCATTTCAGAACTGCTTCCATGTACCCCTAGTTTTCTACAGAGAACTAACCCGCTTGCTTTGCAATTCACTCCTTTCTGGATTTCCTTGCTGTCTTTGAACTCTCACCAGTTTGTCCATACAGGACATGTCCATGAGGCATGTGCCAGTGCTGGGCAGCACGGAAGGATTACTCCACGTCTTGCATGTGACATGCCTATTCATACAGCCCTACATACTGTGTGTCTGCTTCAAAGCAAAATGCCCCTATTACTCAAGTTCAGCCTGTGATCTACGGTAACCACAGATCCCTTCTGAATGAGCAGGTCATGCATGATGATTATGGGTGGGGATGTGCAATCTGTATTGTGTGAGGTGTCCTGGTTTCAGCTGGGATGGTGTTAATTTTCTTCCTAGTAGCTGGTATAATACTGTGTTCTGGATTTAGGATGAGAATAATGTTGATAACACACTGATGTTTTAGTTGTTGCTGAGCAGTGCTTACACTGAGTCCAGGACTTTTCAGCTTCTCACACTGCCCTGCCGGGTGCACAAGAAGCTGGGAGGGGACACAGCCAGGACAGCTGACCCAAACTGGCCAAAGGGATGTTCCATACCATATGACATCATGCTGAACAAAAAAACGGGGGGGAAGTTGGCCGGGGGAGCATGGCCATTGCTTGGGAACTAGCTAGGCATCGGTCAGCGGGTGGTGAGCAATTGCATTGTGCGTCACTTGTTCTGTATATTCTTTTGTCATCATTATTATTATTGTTTTCTTCCTCTTCCATCCTATTAAATTGGTTTTATCTCAACCCACGAGTTTTACTTTTTCTCCGATTCTCTCCCCCATCCCAACTTGGGGGGAGTGAGCGAGCGGCTGTGTGGTGCTTAGTTGCCGGCTGGGGTTAAACCAGGACAGAGGTGTCATGGTAATGATTACAATTTATGTATAGACCTTGTACGTTCAGCTAACAGTATTGGTACTGTAGACGATACAGATGAAGAGTAAAAAACAACTGCTCCATCGCTCTCTACAATTACCTGAAAGGGGGTTGCAGAGAGGTGGGTGTTGGTCTCTTCTCCCAAGTGACAAGTGAGAGGACAAGAGGAAATGGCCACAAGTTGTGCCAGGGGAGGTTTAGGTTGGATATTAGGAAAAATGTCTTTCCGGAGAGAGTGGTGAAGCATTGGAACAGGCTGCCCAGGGAGGTGATGGAGTCACCATCACTGGAGGTGTTCAAGGAACGTGTGGACGTGGCATTGCAGGACATGGTTTAATGGGCATGGTGGTGTTGGTTGATGGTTGGACTTGATGATCTTACAGGTCTTTTCCAACCTTAATGATTCTGTGATTCTGTGACCTGAGAGCCAGCAGGTTAAATGCACAAGTAATGGATGGGGTCTCCAGGATTTAGTTACAAGCCTGCATTACAGAAGCTTTTTAGCATCAGTTTTCAGTGGGCCTGTTTCCTCTCCCCTTTGCAGCTTTTTTAGGTGCTTACTGGGATGTGGGTGCTCAGGAGCACAGGCAGTCTCTTGGGTGGGACTGGACTCCTATGCCTGCCAATATTGTGCTGTAGCATTGAGGCTAGTGGGTGGATTTTGAGTGTATATTCAACAGTCTCTTTTAATCACGGAGTACATTGCAGAAGCCCAAGCTGTCTAGACATTGCTTTATTTGCCACTACAACATAGCCAGCTGGGGCAGGTAACACTGCAGTGCAGCACTATGGGTCCAGTTTGGGTGGTAAACGGAGAAACTTAGGAAAAAAGCCAGTATAAACAACCATAATTAATATCACATGTCTCTAGTAAATCAGCGGGTGGTTATGTGCTCCCAGGGTTTCGTTGCAAAGGTGGGAGTGTTTGAGAACAAGGAGGTCTGCTGGGGACTCTCTTTGCAGGGAGCTGACTGATCTCACTGCTTGACTTTTGCTGTTGCCCTGAGCAGAAATGGCAGAGAAGCGCTTTGGCATGCACGGAGGGAGGTGAGCCTGTGTTTTCTGCATGAAATCCACAGCAGTTTTCATACTTGCTGTTGCCTTGGAAAACTGGAATATTTGTGACTCAGTAAGGAAACAGGATGGCAGGAGGCTGTTCCCGTTCTTGGATGTGGCCTCTTGTGTGTCCAGCAGTGATGTTTTTCTTCTCCTCTGCTTGCCCCTTCCCTGCTGCATCCCTTCCTCTGTGAGCAGAGGTTGTTTGCAGTGCCGTCACCCTCACTTTGAGTCAGCCAGGCAATGCCCCCGAAATGGGAAGGGAATGTCACTTCGGCGTACATCATGGGAGCCATAAGCAGTCACCTTCCTTGAGCAGTGTGTGCTGTGTACTCAGCAATCTGTGGCTGTACTCAGTATGCAGACAGTGAACCATTTCAGGGCTGCGGATTCAGCTCAGCCCTGCAGCTTTTGAGCTGCTTAGTTGGAAATACGTAATTTTTCTTTGAGATCAGAATACAGCAGAACTGTGGCTGCCAAATTCACCAGCTCCAGTATAGTACATGTGGCAACTTAAAGCTTTCCTCATGGCGGGGGCGAACTAGTAAGTTATGGTGAAACTAATGGTTTAGATAAATGGTGCTGTAGAGGCAACATTGACCCCATTTTGAAAACTAATTTTAATAGGAGTGAGGCCAGTAACACCTTAATACCTATTGTTTCCATGGGGTGCTCAAAACAAATCATTGCCAGATTAGAGGGCATATCTTTTTTTGTAATAATACCCTTTCTGCTCCTTTTGCCAAGGCTTTAATTGGTGAAGGAGCTTATATTCCCACTCAGTGTATCATCAGCGTTAGCGCGAGTGCTTGCAGAAGCAAGGTTGCTGTTACAGCTGAGTTCCTGCTTCAGACTCTGAAATCTCTGGCTGGATCAGTTATGTCCAGGCTTTGCGTTAATTCAAGGTTTTCTGTACAGCTTTATGAGCATTGTTTATCGGATTGAAGCTGAGACTTCAGGCATGATTCAGGAGTTGCTCTGTTGTTTCTGTCCTCATTTCCCTCTGCCTAAAAGTGCTCAGCTATTTCTTTGTGCTCTTGCTTGGGCAGTACTAATTACCAGAGCTAAAAAGTGGGCACTGGGGTTGTAAGATCTGTTCTCCCTTCCCACAGCCTTCCAAGTGATTCACATCTCCTTGTTGCCCCAGTCTCCTGCATGTAAAATGTTGATAGCAGCGCTTTCCCAGAAAAACAGCATGAACATCCTGGAATTCTGGGCTGGAAGGGACTGGAGACAGACAGCTGGTTGTGGGCTGGGTTTGGTTTTCCCGTAGATGTCTCAGTGTTGTTAGAGGTATGTGGAACTCAGCCCAGCCCCGTGGGGAGCCTTGCCAGCACTAGCCCTGTCTGGTAGTTACAGAATCACAGAATCACTAAGGTTGGAAAAGACCTGTAAGATCATCAAGTCCAACCATCAACCCAACACCACCATGCCCACTAAACCATGTCCTGCAATGCCACATCCACACATTCCCTGAACACCTCCAGTGATGGTGACTCCACCACCTCCCTGGGCAGCCTGTTCCAATGCTTCACCACTCCCTCCGGAAAGACATTTTTCCTAATATCCAACCTAAACCTCCCCTGGCGCAACTTGAGGCCATTTCCCCTTGTCCTGTCACTTGTCACTTGGGAGAAGAGACCAACACCCACCTCTCTGCAACCTCCTTTCAGGTAATTGTAGAGAGCGATGAGGTCTCCCCTCAGCCTCCTCTTCTCCAGACTGAACAACCCCAGTTCCCTCAGCCGCTCCTCATCAGACTTGTGCTCCAGACCCCTCACCAGCTTCGTTGCCCTTCTCTGGACACGCTCCAGCACCTCAATGTCCTTCTTGTAGTGAGGGGCCCAAAACTGAACACAGCATTCGAGGTGCGGCCTCACCAGTGCCAAATACAGGGGCACAATCACTTAAAAAAAAAAAGTTGTGACTTTTTATGGAGCTTGTGAAAGCCTGTGTTCCTGGGCAGTGAGACATCAGCCGCTAGCAATAGGAAGGATTCAACCTTAATACAGGAAGGTGGAAATCAAGATAGTGATTGGGATGAAGGAACCACCTTGCCCAGTATGATTTTTCCAAAAGTGGTTGCAGGTGGTTAGGTAGGGAGGAGGGGCAGCAGGGCAAGCAGGTATCATATCCTAATAATTTTTTTCCCAGGGGATTTGCTAAGTCTATTATATTTTATTTGTTTAGTAAGCTGAAGTGGATCTCTCAAGTGCTTGTCCTGCCTCCCCTTGAACCCATGTGGACTTCTTCCATCCATAATACCCTTTGAGAACTAAGAAGCAGTAAACAGACTAAAGGAATATAACAGCAATGTTGGGAGAGGAACTACTGGTCTGAAGGGAAGTTGTTGGTAGAGAGTGCCTCAAAATGGAAGCTATTCAATACACCAAATAATGCTCTGGGCATTAAAAAGTAAGATTTTGCTAGTGATGTTTCCTAAAGACACAAAGCTCAGAAGCATCATTAGAGGCAGTTCAGGGTTATTCAGCAGGAAGAGTTCGGATGTCCTTGAGGAATAATACAAATGGGAACTGGATAGTTCAAAATTGCATGGTTGTGTGCATGATAAATGAGCAAAAAGTTCGGCTCCAGCTGGGAGCTCATTGGGGAAAGTGAGAGAGACAGGGGAAAACCCAGGGTCTATCAGTGACATGCAGGATAGCTGTGAGCATCTAGTATCATGCAGCCATGAAAAAGAAAAATGTCATCCAACATGACAAAACATGGACAAAATATTTGTAGCAGAGGTGGGGAAATTTTAGCGTATTATGGCATGGGGAGACCTGGCTTGGAAGACTGTGTACATTTCCAGTCGCTCTCTGAAGGCTGTATGCAAACTAGGTCAGGTCCAGAGGAAGGATACGGGTATGATCAAAGAAATGGAAAGCCAACCTAATGTGAAGTGATTAAAGAACTCAGATGATATAACTTTAAACACAGACTGGATAAGCGCTGACGTTAAAGCTCATTTTTGGAACATGAGTGAATAGGGGTGAGCTGTGCGTGGATAAAGATAAGCTGGAAATTTAGAGAATGATCTTAAACATCAGAGGAATTAATTTGGGGAATTAATTCTGTTAGAAGACAGCAAGCAACAAGAAATGTCCAATTTTGGGGAAAAAACAGGAACAACTTCCTCTTTTCAAGCCATTTTCTTATTTGGAGGTGTGACTCCCGCCTTGGGTCAGTAGCCCTGAAGAAATCAGTACTGCTGTTCTGGGCAGTGGGCAGGGCTCACTGGGACAAGATCGTCATTGGGGGCCGGTGAATCCTGATGTTGCGCATGTGTCTGCAACCAGCATAACCCCACAGACTCCTGTGCCGCTGTCCTCAGATCCTCTCGGAAGGCAGGGTCAGTGGAGATTGGTTAGTGACCCCCTGGGGAAATGTGAGGACCAAGGGCACTATGCTAACATGTGCTTTTATCAATCTGCTTGATTTTTGACTCCTCATTCAAAAGCTCCTATGTTTGTTCCCACCAAATAGAAAAGTTGTCAAGCACATGTTGGTAACGATCAGCCTGTATTGATCTCTGTGTGTTTGAGAGAGATGCTGTTTGACCTTGAATGGCAGGGCTTGCAGGGATGAGGAATTATTTTGTTTTTCCTTTCTGAGGATTTTTATAAAGTTTTCAGTGTCTCCCGCTTTCCTGTTGGCCTCTGTGTTCTGGTCCCCTGCTCCAGTTGAGCAGGACCATGCTCTTAGTTCAGCTCTGACCAGCATCCCTCTCCTTGGCATTGCTGAAATGGCCTCAGTGGTGATGGACGGGGTTGCCATGTCTTGGGGATTCAGATTTCTGCCACAAGCAATGAGTGAGGGAGGTGGACAGGCACTTGAGCTGCTCCTGCCTTGCTCGTGGGCGGTCCGGCACGTGGGGAAGAGTGAGTATATCCCTCCCTCCTGTGGCCATGCTACAAATGGGGTCATGATGAGCCAGAAGCTGTAGCCCAGGCACCTTCATGCTGTTGCACCCGCAGAGAGCAAGGCACAGGTTATCCGCTGTGATGATGAGCTTGCTGTTGCTCATACCACTTTCTGTTTGCTTGAGAGACATGGGCTCGCTGGAGGTAATGAGGGCTAGGTCAAAATATCCATCCTTTAGGAGGAGGCGGCAGGCAGCTCCCTGCGCGGGGTTATAGCTGTGAGCTGCGGTGGAGAGGCAGCAACCCTGTGTCTGTCTGGCTGTTGCAAGGGTGGTCGGATTGTGCACTACACCTGATGGTGAGGGGTGATTGAAGACCTGTTCTGCCCCGTGCTTGGTGTGAGAGCTACAGCCTGGGCAGCTGGCTGGGATCTGGGGCTCAGCTGTTTCCAGTTCACAGATCACCGGAGCAGATTTGCAGCAAATAGGTGGGAGGCTTGGGCTGCTGGTGGATGATTTTGCTGTACAACTGCAGTAAAAGTGGAAAGGTTTCTTCCTTCTTGTATGTGGCGGCATGCTGACCTTAGCAGCCAATTCCTGCATGGTGTGTGAAGGAAGCAGCCCAAGGCCAAGGCAGAAACGTGTTGGGCTTTTTTCCACTTAGGTGATCTCTTTGTGTCCTGGTTGTTGTCAGCAAGTGCTCCAGGTACACACAGCTCATGTCCAGTGTGAGTGCAGCACATGGGGCTCCCCCAAAGTGGTGAGCTCTGTTGCAGCCCAGCACTGGGAATGGAATTCATGGGTGGGAGAACATGTTGTGCATTGAGTTCTCACACCCTTGGAGCAAGGGGGGAGGAGGCGAGATGGCAAAAACCCTACCTGATACCTGGGATGCCTGTGAATAATGAGACTGACATTGCTTGATAAGCAATTTTCTCCTGCCAAGCTGCACCCCGCAGTGCTGGGGGTGTCTGGGAAGCACCTATCCCTACGTCTCCAGGCCAAGCAGAACAGGGACCCCTCTCGCTGTAGGAGCAGGCATGTTCTGGCACATCCATCTCCCTCACCTTGCTTCTGTAAGGAGCGCAGTCACCAGCCTGCAGTACCCCTGCTCCCCTCCTTGCATGAGACTGTGGAGTCAGCCATGCTCCCCTTATTGCACCGACTCATCTCTGTGATCAAAGAGAAGTCATCTCCTACAAGACAGTCCCCGAGAAAGAGCTTTCTTCTTCCTCCTTAGCGCCTGTAATCTCTTAATACCTATGAAGCTTTGGGACAGCCCATCGGTTTTTATGGCTGTTGCTGAGAGGCGCAGGAGGGAGATGCAGCAAAGGGGTACTTGCTGCAGAGGTGCAAGGCCACGTGAGCTTGGGGTGGGGGGAACGTGTTTTGGGGAGGAGGATACAAATGTTTATGTTGGGAACAGATATGTAAACAGGAGTGTTTCTCAGGGACCCCCTTGCCTGCTGCATTGCTCTGTCCGATTTTTAACAAAACAGCTCCCTGACTCCGTCTGCTCTGGTGTGCGTGTCAGCTACATAAAGCAGGCATTGCTGTCAGTGAATTGGTTAATGCCAGTGTCCTGTGGCAGGGACAGGGATGCAGGCAAGCACCCAGCCTGCCAGCATTTATACCTCCTGGCGTCAGCATTGGCCGTGCTCCTGGAGGACTGGGGAGGGCACCGAAATAGTTTCCATTCTCCTCTCTGCTGTGGGAATGAGTCTCCTGGGTAACAAACACTCCTTGTTCTGCACAGAGCTCCACAGCTGAGACTCTCTGTCTCCTTCCTCGCTGCTGCTCCCCAACTGTCCCAGCTGAACGGGCCAGAGACGTCTGCTTAAGCCTGCCTTAATTAACGCTGACAATACAATGGGACTGGCCGTACGGGGGTCCGGGGCCTGCACGCTAATGGGAGTACAGTAAATAGTCTCATTTACTGCAGCTCGGGTGGAGCAGGGCTCGCCAGGACTAGCTTTCGGCTTGCTGTAACGGCCAGGCACGGCAGTACATCCCTCGCTCCTGCGTCCTCCCTGGGGCTTGTCCCTGCTGCTTGAATGGGACCAGGTGGTGGTGTGGGTCCCGAGCATCCAAGGAAAGGCAAGCAGTGGGCTGGGGAGCGTGGAGTACCACGGATGGGGCGGATGCATCGGCCTCTCGGGAAGGACCTGCGGAGCCTGAGCTTTGGGATGCGCTGAGGGATCATTCCCAGTGTTTCGGAGGTGAGTAGCAAAGCCGCCTCTGGGGTGCTGCCTCCAGTGCGTTGCAGATGGGCTGCACAGCCCACAGCCAGCCCAGGGCCCTTTCTCTTTTCTCGCTGGAAAGGTCTCTCTGCACTGGGGACGCCTGCCTCTGGAGCCCTTTGTGGGAGCCACTCACCAGGCACTGGGTTTTCAGTCAGAAATATGATTTGAATGTTACCTGAAGAGATACTTTAAAGGTTTCTAGTGGTCTGGGGTGCGAGACAATTGGCAGCAGCTTCCAGTAATGAGTCTAACATTTTTCTGGAATAGCTTTTTTACGTTGGCCTCTCCAGAGGCAGAAGGTTCTGCAAAGTGTTGCATTGTCTGGACTGTTGTATTTGTTTTATTTAGTTGCTGCTTTGGGGCTCTATGCTTTTTGCATAGAGCAAGAAGTACTCAGGCATGTGACGGTTCTTCATTTCATTGAACCGTGTGACATTTTTACCTCTTCTCTGACTTGCCCACTCCCCGTGGAGCCTCGGTTTAGGAGATGGGGTTTGGTTAAGGCTCGTGGGAGTTGCTTTTTCCAGTGTGGACGCTCCATTTTCTGAGCTCTGCTTAGCTCAGTGCAGGCCGGTGGCTGTAGGAGCGGAGCTGGATGGCAAAGTGCAATGATATGAGTGGTCCCTCCAGGGCGGTTGTCTCAGGACAGCTGCTCCAGCACTCAAAACATCTCCCCTGGCACAGCCTGGAGCACAGCTGAGTTTTTGGGGTGTGTGGTCATGCCCAGACTGTGGTAGAAAAACAAAAGTAGCCACATATGTCCCTTGGCGAAGCTACCTGTGCCCTGTCGGGAGCTGCACTGACTTGCCTATGGAGCAGGTTGCAGCTGCCTCTGGTGAAAGGGGGCAATGGAGAAATCCTTTCACATGGCCCCAGGGTAGCAAGAGAGCCTGGGCTTTTGCAGGTGGTAATCCATTGTTTCAGGAAGGAAGATTGCCTTGGATTGCTTTGCAGAGGTGCCAGGATTTGGCCCAGGTTACAGGCAGCACTTTAATCACAAGCTGTAGTTAATAGTTGCTGGGATCTTGATCTGCGATTCCCTGTGACAGCAGGGACTTCAGCCATCCTGTCCCTGCCAGGTGTGTTTGGCACCAGGAGAAGCGCTGGTGGTTGCATCTCGCTCCGGGGATAGCTGCGTTTCAGGGATGCTGTGTAGATAGATACTGCTGGTGAAGCTGTTTAGGGCAAGGCACTACAGAAATGTAAAAGAAGCTTCAAGAAGCTTCTTGTAGTCTTCCTGATCTCTCAGTACTAAGTCCTCCCATCCTCCTCCTCCTGTGCATTACTTTGCAGACTAGCATTTTCTCTCCAAGGGCTCTGGCTGCCATTATCAACGGTAGGAACATAGCACTCCAGTTCCTTTTGCTTTCCTTTGCAAAGCCAGGAGAAGAGATCGGGCAGCTTGCAACCACGCAGCATCTGAAACCCAAGCTTATCACAGAGCAAGATGCTGCAGCTCTATTTTATGGCATAAGCTTTAGGCTTTTTATTTCTCCTTCTCTGATTTCCCAATTGCTGTGAGAATCAATCCTCCATCTTCCAGCTCGACTTATCTCCCCTCCTCTCCTTCTCTGCTCCCTCCCATCCCCTGCCTTGTCTGAGGTCCCACAGAGACTGATTGCAAGCGGAGCGGTGGTGCTGTGGGCACGCTTGCTCCTTCACACGCAGCAACGTCACAGCAGCAGCAGCAGCAGCAGGAGCATTGGAGATGTGATTGCGCAGACCCTCTGCATTGCCAGGGATGCAGCTTTAAAAAAAAAAAATTAAAAAAAAAAAATTTGACTCTGTGTTTCCCACAGCATCCTGGTGAGAGAGCACGGAGCCCGCTGGAATCCGAAGGCTCAGCAGTGCCGGAGCAGAGCGTGTTCAGTGAGAGGAGACAGGGAGCGGAGGATCTGTGGAAAGGTGAGATGGAGAAATGATCGGGGTGGGCGTTAGTCATATTGATGGTTTTCAGGCCGTTCATTGTCCTGCAAAGTGGCCGGTTTGTTTTTCTAGAGATTGCCAGCTACCCGATGAAGCTTGCAAGATTTTAGGATTGCTTTGTCTCTTCAGAGGCTGCGTTGCTTTGGAGCTGCTGTGGTTATAATGGATGTAAGCGAGGGAGGAGGCTGGTGTTGCTGTGCAGAATGCATGTTTGTCCATTGTAGCTATGAAATAGCGGTTGTCATGTCCGGGGCTGGTTGTGCAGAGGCGAGCCGTGCTTCGCCCTGACAATGCTGTTGCCCAGCTCTCCATTGTGCCTGCCATGACAGCCAAGCCCACACGGATTGTTTTGGTCCCGCCAGCTACCGTGCTCTCTGTGCATCCCTGGCAGTGATGCTGCTGTGCAGCTCAAAAGCTGTTTTGACGGACAGCGCTTCCATGAAAAGCCAGAAACAAAGGATGCAGACAGAGGAGAGGCTGCCGTCAGTGTGGCTTTTGGCTTTTTTTTTTTTCCTTCCCCCCTAAATACTGGTAAATGAATTGCTCAAAAGGCGTTAGGGTAAAATATTGTGGCAGGTAAAACCCTGCTTTTACTAAGAGATACATGGGCTCTGTGGAGGCTGGAGTCCTTTGTGTTGCCCAGGGTGTGTCTGTGCTGGCTGTCTTAAATGGATGCTTTTTCCCTGCCTCTTTTCAGAGACCGGATGAGAAAGGTTATCTAGGAATGGAGGAATTACTGCTTTTAATTACTGAAATGAGGGGTCCAGGCTGGGTACCAGTCACTAGAGCTTAATTACATGGTCTTGTTATAGCCAAATCCCTCTTTTCCCTCCCCGCCTTCCTTCTTTTTCCCTCCCCCACCCTCTGCACAAATCCTTCCATGAAATTGCCTCTGCAAATGCAAAGGGAGAAGGGCTTGAACAAATAGAAGGGTATATGTGGGATAGGGGTATAGATGCTGGAGAGGCAATGTTCAGGGTGACAGCCAGTGAGAACAATAAGGCAAAGGTATAAAAGAATGAGATTTCAATATGTCTGGTACAGTGATGTGGCTGTAGGGGAACATACACATGGGAATGTAGTAACAAAGGGGGATAAGCAAATAACAGGTGCAATCTTTTAGGGTAATGGAAGATACTGAGCATGAGGGGTTGCAATTGAAGGTGTTCTGGGGGAATGTGGTGTTAATGGGAGCTACATTAGCATTGGCTGTTGAGGAACAGATCATACAGGGACTGGATTGATTGGTGTCGTAAAGGTTTATGGAGTATGGGGGAAGTAGGGATCCACTTTTTTACCTCCAGACACCTACAGCCTCGCATACCAGTGTTGCTGAAGAGCGAGCTTGGCAGGTCTGACCTAGTCACGAAAGCTTTCTGCGGTTTTCCAGTGACCCAAGAATAATTCAGATAAAACATCTTCAGGCCTGTCAGGAGCAACAGGATGACAGGAAAAATGTAGATAAAATGGTAAACGTTTGGCAGAGCTGTAGAGGAAACGTGGAGCAGAAGAGGCAGTGAGGGGCATTGCAGAGCTGGAGGAACAGAGGCTGCGGGTCAGAGACCAGCAGCAGAGGGCACGGGGGAGGAAATTCAGGGATGTCATTGTCCGGGTATGTAAATGTGTCATTTGTACTCTCATTCTCCAGCCTCTCACTGTGTTCCCCGAGACGGTCAGTGCTGTGTGCAGCCCCAAAAGGTTTGTGGAAGTGGGAGCGATCCTGAGCACAGTCTTTTCTGCAGCAGTTTTCTGAAGGAACCATTTTGCTGCTGCAGGTTCTCAGTCGCTTGCTCCCTCTCCATCCCTATGGAGTGGCAAGGCTCTCCGGCCTTTACACCTGCTGGAGAAGATAAACCCAGAGTTTCGGAGCAGGGTGCCAGGTAGGAAGGAGAGACCTTCCAGCAAAACCACAGAGCAGAGTGCATTCTGCTCGCAGCTCTGTGGCAATGTCCTGGAAGCATCATAGGGCTTCCTGAACTGCAGCTCCTTCTCATCCCTGTCTTGCCCTGGGACCTGGGAACCCTCTCTGTGTCTCCATGTCTCTGTCCCATTCAGCCTGATGGGAGCAGGCAGCAGGATATGCTCCTACAGGAGCATATCCAGACTGTGTTTGTGGTGCTGCTGCAGAATAGGCTCCTGCAGGAGCTTGGAGGGGGGTAACAACAGCACCAGTGTGTTTGTAGGTGCATCATGGGCCAGAGGACAGGACATATCTAATGCAGGATACACACACTTGCATCGGGCTGTGGAAGAAAAATTGTGTATAGTTTGTGTGTACAATGTTTGCCTAAAGGAATAAAAAGAAGGTGATGCAGCCTCCTGCGCTGTGTGGGTTTGGAATGCCCCCCTGGACATACAGGCTGTGCCTAGCTACTAGGTGCCACTCTTACAACAAGAGCACCTGTTAAGCGGTGAGAGTGCACAGATGATCTCTGCCTTGAGATGCTTAAAAGGTGGGCAAGAGCTTCTGGCGACTGGAGCTGACCGAAATGATTGACGGGAAGGAGATACTAATTGCTGCTGTGTGTCTTCGTCACTGCGCTGATGCAGAATGCTGGAGGTAAAATGCAGCTGGATCTCTGGATGAAAGGGACCTGGACCTGCATTGCAGAAAGTGCAGGTGGCCCAGGAGAGTATGCCATGGACTCAGGAATGGCCCATGGCTCCATTACAGCCTCTCAGGGGTTGGAGGCTGTGATAGCAAACAAAAAATGAGGTTTCTGTCCCAGAGATCTTCATTTTCTTCCACTCCGATGCTCCTGGTGAGTCAAGATCTCACTCTGGTATTACTCCTGATAGCCAGACCATAGCCTACCTTTTGCAACTCCATGTTTCATTTATTTGCCAGTCTGATGGTTCTTTTCCAATGTTTTATGAAAGCCTTATGTAGTACTAAGGGCAGGTTGAGAAATCTAACGTGGGTCACATTCCTTCCTCTTTTGGAACATGTACAGACTTTACCTTTATTATTCACCAGCCACACAGCTTCCCCTCCTTCCTCTTTTTCCTCATGGGTATTTTTATCAAAAGCCCTGTTGCCAGCTGCAATCATGCCACTATTCTTTCCTTGTTCTGGGATCAAGAATATCTTGTCCCTCTAACTTGGGTGCATTCATCTTCTTGAATTTGTTTCCACTTCAAAAGCTCATTTCCTTTTCTGTACCCTCTTTCCTTTGTATTATCCAACCTGTCGTCACCGCAGCTTCAATATTCTTCTTGCCAAAACAGCACTATAGATGCTGGTTTACTTACCTCTAATATCCTTCTTGGTGTGGTTATTCATTCAGGTTGGTCAGGAACCCTGCTCTTCTAATTTCCTCACTTTGCTTGGAGATTCCAGATGTTTTTTTTTACTGATGATGTACATTCAAAGTATTTTCTGCAGTACTTCTCCAAGCTTTTTGTTCTTGTTGGCTTTATAACTGTTTTCCGTGACACGCCAGAGATCTGTTCTTTAAAAATTAAAAAGGTTTCGTTACAGAGCTGTTTGCTTTTTACCCATCTGTTTAATATAAACTGGGTCAGCTTGAGATACTCAGACCAAAGCCACTTCTGTATCGTGGATGCCGGGCAATAACTCATCTCAGTAGGCATGGTTCTGGTGGTTAAACCCAAGAAAAGCAAACGAAAAGAGAGGGATGCGGAAATCTGTGCAGGTGGTTGAGAGGCGGAGGATTGGAGGTGGACGTGCTTCCCTGCCAGCTGTGGAATCGCAGTACAGTACTGGACGAGAAGATTTTGTCCCCATGTTTGTGGAAGCCATTGAAATCCAACTGGTAGTAGGAAAACTCACTTGTTTGCTACCTGTGCTGCTTGTGGGAAGAGTCCTGATGTGGATAAAGTGCTTCTGGCAGTCCAGACTGTAAGTCCAAAAGAGCCAGAAGTTCACCCCGTTCCAGAGCTATGCGAAAGGCTGCAGGATAAGGCTTGAAGGAGCTGAGGGAGCTTGGCTGGCAGGGGGTGAAATCCATAGCAAAGATCAGTGACAGCTGTGTTGGTAACTAGCCTTAGCAGGGATTTGTTGTGTTATCTGCTGAGCAGGTTCCCTGCATGCCCTAGCACTCATCAGAAAGTTGGTTACTCTCCAAAGAGAAAGAAACAGGCTGTCAAAATGGCTCTGGTCCCTGATTCTGCTCCAGTTTTCTCTCTTGATGAAAATGATTTTAATGTTCATTTTCTGAAAGAAGTGGGTCAAAGCAGGGACATACCTGTTAAGATGAGCGCAAGAGCAGGCACGTCCACAAACTCTTCCTCTCCCCACCGCAGTTGTGTTGCACCCTCAGGGTCATGTAGACAATGTTTTTTTCTTTCTTACTGGGCAAAGCTGCTGGTGTAAGCACCAGCAGATAGGAAAGAAAAAAAAAAGGGACTACAGTTGTTAACTGTTGTAAATGCGAGGAAGGCAGAGCTGTAATGTTGGTGAGTGGCTGTAACGGAGGTGATGGCAGCTTCTGGCTCAGGCTCATCCTCTGAGTTTGCTGGGAGGGAGACCCTGTGTTGGTCTTTGTGTAGTGCTGAGGGCGTGGGGCTGGTAGTACCTGTGAGTGATAAACAATAAATACTTGAGTGATGGCAGCAACGCTTTGTACTGACACTTGGCATGGGAAACTGGCGCAACCACCAAACCTGTTCTCTGCTCCAGTGGAAGATGTTCCCTGGAAGGAGAGACCGAGTGTTACAGCCCTGTTGTGCTTTTTGGTCCAGTGGCACAGATATCTCAGAGTAAGGAGAGCTAGCTATTCCTTCTGGCAAGAGGGGATTTTCTCCTCTGGGAGTTACGGGAAAAAAAAAATCAGAGTCTGTAGGGAAGACCTTGGCAAATACACAGCAGATTTTCACCTGGGACCCACTGTTACCTCAGACTAGACCGTGCTCTGTTCTTGGGGAAGGGTGGGACACATGGACAAGGGTGGGACACATGGACAAGGGATGGGTACCGAACTGGGAGACTCAGCCTTCCCCTTCACTCCCAGATGTGCAAGAGACTCACTTCAGCATCTGTGGCTCTGGTGAACCCTCAGGAGCTCTCCTGCATACCGGTGCCAGAAAAAAACCTGCATACAGTTGCAGGAAAATGAGTTTTTTGTGAGAACTTAAGTTGTGATGTGAGGTTTGAGCTGATGAGTTGCTTAACTGTGATGCAGTCAACCTTGGGGAAAATTTGTGCTCCTGAGTGTTGGCTAACACAGACCCGGTTCAGCACCAATTAGACCATCTCTCTCAGCTCCTTCTGACCCTCAGGGAACAGGCTCTTCACGTGTTACTCTTTAAGGGAGCAGGGAGTCCTTGCTCCCTACATAGTTAGACTAATCTCATCGGTTTGCTTTAACTCCAGAACTGCACCTTATTCTTTTTAAACTGGCACCAGCTGCCACTGCTTCTGGAGAAGTCTGACCTAAATGCTTTCAGTGGCAGACTCTTCTCCATTCTGTTCTGTCTGCATTGGTGCCAGAGCAACCACATGCTTTCTTAGCCTCCTTTCGCTTAGTAGGTCCAATCCACCTGAACTGTTTAGCAGACCATCTTCTTTTGGTCCCTCTCTGGGGCTCCCATGGTGAAGAGTGGGGATGTGTGCCTCGTGCTGCGTTGTCGTGTGTCTTCTGTGTAGCTCAGAGAGCACAGCTGTCCTCACAGACGTCCTTCTCAGCAGGGAGAACGACCCGTCTGGACCATTGTGCCAGTGCAATTTACTCTTCTTAGTAGGGAGGCTAGTTCCAGAGCCTGCTTACATGGCATTTTTCCCTGTAGTCCCAGCCTCAGACCTTTCCCACTAACTCAGCTGGTAGAGTCATAAGCCCATATATGAGCAGATCCAGTAGGAAGTATAAATAATTATATCTCTGGTCCCAAGATATTGTTGGCCCACACAGCATCTCTTCCCTGGCTTTGCCTAATTCTTTCTAATGATCGATACCTGGAGTGACACATCTGCCCTGGGGGTTGGCTTGCTGTGATTAACCTCTTCTTCACCACTTCTTAGTGCGTGAGTAGTTGTACTCACTTCCAAGGGATTTCTTTCCTGGATGTGGCTTACCATGAGCAATGATTGTAGCTTGACCCTTCAGAAGAACAGCAAGTGGATTTTGAGAAGCATCTGCACTTAGCCATTTTCTATTGGCAACAGTTGTCTACAGTCAGTGGCATCTAACTTAACCTACTGCTGAGATTTATCTCCAGCTGCAGGTCATAGTGCTTGAAATAGCTGTTGAAGACAGCATCTTCCTTACCCAGATGTCTCCTCCTGCTTTCAGCTCCATGTCATGAGCCTCATTTTCATTTCTGAAGACACTTGCTATTTATAATTATTGTATTTATAAAGCACTTTGAAGCTGGTGACAACTTATTACAGTAAGCCTGAAAGCCTTTTCATTCCCATGTGCTTCCCTTCCCTGTTTTCTCTTAGACTGGCTGTTTTGGGGGGAGGACTGGGTCAGACGAAAGGTGAGGCAGCATGGAGCACAGGGGGACCTCGGACATCCCTGGAGGTCTCTAGACCCTAGGAGAGTAGGGCTAGCCAGTTCCTTACACAATAACGGAGGAGGAGAGGAGGAACTGCCAGAAACAGGTATGTCCCAGCACTGACAAGCAATGTCATGAGGGTGATCAAAGCACAAAGGTGGCAATGCATTAGTCACATGTCATTCAGTTTATGTTTGACCATATTTTGTTGAGACACTGATAGTAGTTGTTGACGCATTGGGGTTTTTTTTCTCTGTGCTTCTGTTGGTGACTTTGCACAAGCTTTAGAGACCCCAAAGTATGTCTCCATCTCTGTAACCCTGACCTCTTCCAGGCTTTGTGTTGCTGGTATGATTTGGTGCTGCACAGTGGAGAAACACCCCAGCCTGAAGCAATGAGTTTGTATTTGTCCTGGCGGCACTGAGAGGTGGTTTCCCTCTGTACCAGAGCATGTTTGACAGACAGTATTTTGGTCTACTGCCTTCTTGTCTGCTTTCCCCTTGGCATGAGTTGAGGTTGAAAAGAAAAACCACAACAACTTCTTGGCTTGCCCGTCAAAATGAAAGAGGAGTCTTGCCTTTCATGGAGGCAAGCCACCAGACCTCACTGATTTAATGAGGCAAATTCACCAGGGAAAATATCCTTCAGCCCAGACCTTAGTCAAACATTGAGGACCCTCTTGTGTCTTGCGGGACCACAAAGAAATTTGCATGGGGACCTCTCTCCACATGCCTACACCAAGAATTTGTGCAACTTGAGGGAGCAAACCCCCCCAGAAACCACACTCCACAGACAGCAAAAAGAAACTCCTCTCCTCAGAGAACAGACACGTAAGAAAAATCACCTGGTTTCTTCTAGGCTAGTCTTGTTGCAAACCTTGAGTTTCTGAGCTTGATGTTATGTTGTGTAAATGTGGGTAACAGAGGATAGTCACAGAAGTACACTTTATCAGGTTCCAAATCATTAAACTGATTAAATTGATTCCAACTCATTAAACTGATGTTATTAAACTGCAAAAAGTACCTGGATGTCACCCTGATCATAAGGAACTTTACTTGGTGAACATCTACATATGAATGTTAGAATACATAAGAAATGGAACGGAAAATTATGGTACAGAGTCTTCTAACGTTGATACAGAAAGCAGGGGACATCCCACTGTTGATTCGGAAACTGTATGCAATTAGTCACCCCAGCTCAGAAGCATGACTGCAAAATTAGAGGGAATGAGAAACTGCCCAGAAAACTGCTCAAAGTCCTGGAAGACTCTTGTAAGAGGAGAGACTGAGAAAATGGGAATTACTTGTGTTAAATGGGAAACTGTAGCGTTCATGATATGGAATAATGAACAGTCTAGAGAAAGGTGATAATGATTTATATGCTGCCCTGCTTGTGACTTGGAAGTATTCCAGGAAATTAAGGAGGATTATTGGAAACTGATAATAGGAATAATTTTCACATATGGTGATTAATTAGTCCACAAATCTTGCTCTCAAATTTCAAAGCCCAGCGATATTCCCAAATGGCTTGGCATTTGTGTGAGTAAGACTACCCAGTGTATTTATAGTACGTGTTCAGAAGTTGCAGTTTTGAAACCTCCTGGTTGAGTTGAGGCCTGTCTCAGTGCAAGGGCTTAGGAGAGGTAAATTCTTCCTCCCCACTTGTTGCAGGTACTTACTCTTTTCTCTGAGACATCTGGTACAGAAAGGACACAACAGCTTCAAGAAAGGAGGTGCCCAAATGTGACCATGTGCTAGCTGGGAAGATCTGCGAGCCTACAGTCTTATGGTATCTCCTCAGGTCTCTTGAACACCCTTGAAGTGATTAGAAGCAGAGTGTCATCCCTCTGGTAGTCTTGGTGTGTCCCCTGGGACACTGACCTGCTCTTCCAGTACAGAGTCAAGGATCATCCCCTTTTGCCCTCCTTTTTTCTCCTAGTGAATAGGTCTATGCATCCTCTGCAGCCCAGCAAGACTTTCCTCGGCAGAAGACCTTGGTTAATCCAGGGTTATCAGATTTAGTTGGTTAGACCCCTAATGCTCTGTTGAGCCCAGTCATTCCAAGCCTAATTAGCACATGAGCTGTCTTGTGGAGCGATATCCTAAAATAAACTGTCCCGAATAGTGCTTTACAAGCCGAGTTTGGTTTGGGTTGCCAGCCCCTGCAAGGGATAAGTTTCTCCTCTCAGAAGAAAAGTATGTGTAATCATTAGGAGTGCTTGGTCTGCTTCATAAGTATTTTATTAAGGTTCTGGCTTGCCTTTTGTTAGTTCTGTTGCATGGAAAATATTCTGTTACGTAAATTGATGCTGCGGTTTCATCCAGATCCTCTGAGTTCTGCCTTGCCACCGGCCATGTGAACATAGAAACACACCCACACATCAGGAGGAGAACACTTGGAGGGAGGTTGGTGACTGGACCAAGGATCTGGGAATACGCTTGTACATGAGCAGAATGAAAGGCTTGGGACTGCTCAGAGGGGTGGGAAATGTGGTAGAAAATATGATACTCTCCCTGCCCTAGCCCAAGGACAAGCAATGAAGTTAAATGCCAGTATGTTCAAAAGGACTGACAGATAACTACCACTGTGGTACGTAATTTGGTGTGGAACTCACTGGTTCAGGAAGCTACAAGCCCTAAAAGTTGCAAGAATTCAGGAAAAAAAGGGGACACTATAAGGGATGTCAAGAATATAGAGGACTATGATTGTATAGGCTCCTGATTTTCTACAGGCATGTTATGAAACCCGCTTTTAAATGTGAACTGTTCCCATATGGAGGAGGCTGCTTGTGACTGGGGGGAGAATGGAGCAGCCAGCCACTCATTTACCCGCTTTGGGGTTATTACACCCCATGCAGAGTATCTGAACTCTGCTGGCAAGGGTGAAGGATGGGGCTTCACCCCTCTGATTCAGTCCACAGACATCAGTGTTCCTGTGCTGAAATCAAAACTTCCCTGTAGCAGTTGACCCGTGAAGACTAAATATGTTAATCTGTCCATTACATCTTTCTGCTCCCTCTATTTCTGAGGTAGTGGCAACAGTTGCCCTTGGTTTTGTCTTTCTTGAGAAAAGTGTTCTTGATAGACTTGTTTGGGCCAGGGAGGTCATATCAAGACCTGCTGTGGAGTGCAAAGAGCATTTTCTAATCTTGCACAGTCGTGCTGTGGTCCACGGATTTGTTCCCAGTTCGGAAGCTTCTTGTTCCGTCATCTTGGGAATCATTCTGCCTTTTTTTTTCACCCAACCTGAATTCTGTGGAAAGGAGATTCAGACAGCATTTGGACTTGATTACAGAGGACCTGTTTGTTCAGGGACCAGGCCAAAAAAGGATCAAGAAATGCACAGTCTTAACAGTAATCAGGCAAATTCCCTTTTCAAACCTGTGGGCTACAGGGTCTTTTCCTCCAACTACCTTGAAGGGATTGCAAATTCCAGCCTGTGGTCTAAAAGCAGCTGGATATCAGCAGCAAAAGTATATGTGGTCCTGATGTCCTTCAGAGGGCAGGATAAATTTGATGCATTAGTCTCACCAGATGCTGTCTTTATTGGGCTGTTACTCAGCCTTTTTGCTTTGTAGCATGCTATCAACTCCAAATCACGGTGCTGCCAGCCTCCAGATCATTGAGTTGCTTATTGCACATTCCTGCTTTGGAGATACAGAAAATTTCTTCCTGTGTATCCAGTTATTGCTTCTGGTCTTGGCAGAACTACCTAGAGCTAGGAAGGGTTAAAGTTTCCTGCCAGTCTTAGCAGGAGTCAGCTGTTGGACATAGCTGCTGTTTGAAGAACCATTTAGATGTGCAGTGTGAAGAGGAACATCTAATAAAACCAGGCTGCTGCTGGGGTGTTTTCTGTTTGTGCTTGATTTTGAAGCTGCTGATCTGGCTGCACACAGTGTGTATTAAATTCCATGTAGGATTGCATCATTTAAAAACATTACAGCTCTGCACATGCAGGCATTCTGGTTGTCTGGCAGAACTGATGCCCATCACTGCTAGGTAATGCCATACCTGCATTGCTTCTCCTATTCACTGGGACATGGCTACCTAGTCCTGGTAGCAAACCATTGCACCACCGCTGTGTTCAAGTCCGAAAATAATCCTGCTGGGGCTTTTTGACATTTCTAGCTGCTTTATTTATGGTGGCTTGTGGGGTGATACTTCAGTTCTTTCAAGAACTTGGCCCTGCTATGTTTTTACTTCATTCTCCTGTAGCCACCTTTGCTGCCTGTTCTGCTTTTGCTATGTTGCTACGTGAGGTTGTACATCTGTAATCTGCCATCCCAGAAATGTTTGTTTTTGCACTTGATAGTGAGTGATTCATAGAATCATAGAATCATTTAGGTTGGAAAAGACCTTTAAGGTCATTAAGCCCAACCCTAAACCTAACACTGGCAAGTCCACCACTAAACCATGTCCCTAAGCGCCTCATCCACACGTCTTTTCAAAACCTCCAGGGATGGTGACTCAACCACCTCTCTGGGCAGCCCGTACCAGTGCGTGGAGCTCTGGACTGAATAGACAGTAAACATGCTTTTACAGACTCTCTAACTGAGTTATCTTAAGACTGAGTTCCTTATTTGACCGGCTTTCTCCAGTGATCACAGATGCTTTTGTCCTGCAGGGAGGGTTCAGGATTGTTTTGCAGCTGTGTGTGATTCCTGCAAGGGGTGGTCTGGAGAGAAATGCAATGCCAGTTTTAATCTGGATGGAGAGGAAGCAATAGTGAAGATATGCAGCTGTAGAGTGGCTGGAGTCTGTATGGGTGTGCTGACCTGTACTGCAGTGAGGTCTTACTCACTGAGAAGACAGACCTTCTTTGTCTCTTTTAGGGCTTAGCTCATCTCTTTTCCCCAAGTCATGAAGGTGATAGGGGATCTAGGACTACTTGAGGTGGATCTGTCCTCATGTGCTTTTTCTTTGTGCAGATGAAACTTGCTTCTGAAATTACCCTCCGATAAGTAGGGCCTTTCCTTTGCCATGGTCTGGGCAGCACCAAGGTGTTCGAAGCCAGATTCCGGTAAATGTTAGGGTGGAAGGTCTTGAGGGTGCAGTGGAAGTGATTTGTGACCTCTCATTGAGAGATCTCATGCTTCAGATCCCTAGAAACCCCTGAAATCTCTAGTGCTGTTAAGAATATCTCCATCGGTACAAAGCATCTGTGCCCTCTCCACCTCTTGCTATCACCTCAGCAGCCTTCGCCCCTGCAGTGCCCACCTGAGCAAGAACAGCTGCTCATTCACCGTTGCATGTAGCCATGTAACAGACTTCGGGAGCAGATTTGCCGTCCTGTATGCCTGCAGGCACAGGTCAGAGAGCTGGCTTTGCTCCATGAAGCTGCGCTGAGTTTGATGCCTGACTCCCTCAGCAGGACACTTCATCCCTGCCCTGCTGTGGCTGTTGTGGTGGAGAGTTTTGAGCTCACAGCTGCCAAGCGTAGAAGTTGGTGGGAAAACCTTCACTCCGCACTTCTGCTGGCTTTGACCCTGGTTCACCCACAACTGCTGGCTATATTTTTGTCACTACTCAACTGCAGCCTCTGGTTCCTAGAGTCCTCAAGTCGGGCAGGTCTGTAAAAGGAGCACGTTCATGAGGCAGCCAGCTGACAGCCCTGCTTTGCAGCTAAGCCCTGGCCAAAGCTGTGCAGTTAATGAGGAGTCAAGCTTGGCATCTTCAGCTACTGATTCTGCCCAGCTATTTCATTTGCTTATAGGACCTTTTTCTTTCTGTGTGGGTTCTTGAGTGCTCTGGGAACCCTGCAGCAGCCAGGCTCCAGCACCCAGGCAGATCCGTGTTTCAGAACGGATTTGTGTAGTTTCTGCTCTTGTAAGATCTTCAGTATGGTTTCAGAGTGCTCAGGCAGAAAGGTGCTATAGAAGTGTAGTCCCTCCTCCTGCTGCTGCTGCTACTAGAGCGTGTGTGTTAAGAAAGGATTTACTGCGTCTGCAGTTTAGTTCAGCAGCAGTTTCGGTGTGATATTAACAGCTAGAAACATCAGAGTCTTTTTCTCCTCTGTGGATTTGCATGTAGTAATTAGGAGCATATGTGGTGGGGGCTGGGTCAGAGGATGGCTAATGGGGAGGAGGAGGAGCAGGTTCCAGCCCAGATCACCTCAGCTGATGCTCGATGCTCGTGAGTCACGGCCTGTAAGTGGCTCCTGTGGAGTGCCACATGCCAGGGTGCCACATGCCAGATGATGAGTCAGGGAGCAAGAGAGCACAGAAACGGGAGAAACTGGTTCCGTCACTGTCCGGCTCCCCTGTTAGCTGGTATAGATCTGCTGCTTGAGCTATTTCTGATGTCTTCTGTAGCTCAAAATGCCCAAAGCAGCTGGGGCTTCTTTTCCTCAGACTAGGAGGCAGTACCTGCCTCATGCTAGCTGTGTCATCAGCAGGAATACGCATACTACTTATTGCTTATTTTCATCTCACACACCCTCTCATCTCTGCTAGCAAGCCCCTCGTCCCTGACCTGCGCAGCTCCTTGCTGTCCTGTGCGCAAGGGCTGCGACTGATCATCATGTGCTGCGGTTTCCATTTTGAACACATCGTAATCCTATATAGTTCTGGGATGTAATGATACATTAATCATGGGCTCCGTCAGGCTGTCCTGGAAACTGCTGGAAAAGCCCTGGCCCAGGCAGCAACTTGTTGTGAAAGGAAAAGGGAAGTGGTCTTTTCAGGAATCTCTGTTTGCTCAGGACCACAAGAGGAACCAGCCTGAGCTGAGGCAGAAATTCAGGAAGTATTTAGTCTTTCTGTCTTGCTGCAGCCCTCTTTAAACACTGGGTGCTGGAACACTCACCCTGGGACCAGACAGACCACCCTCACTATGCTCCCTGTTTCCCGAGGCGGAGAAGAAGAGCTGGAGGTTTAGGATGAGTCAAGCAACTAGTATGTCCTTTTACACCTTTCTTTTCATTAAACAGGCTGGCTGATTTACTACAGCAGTTAATGAATTTGGCAGAGATGTATTAGCTGGCGAGAAATGAATGGATGTCCAAACAAACGCCACTAGCTAGTCCCACCCTACAACAACTTACAGGCTTCCCGAGTCCTCACCTCCACCCTCTTCTTACTCACCCCCATGGTTTGGCCCCCACCCCAAGCCACTGGTCCTGTGCCCCTCACCCCATTCTCTTCACTGATGCTGCTCCCTGAATGCCCTTCAGCTTGCTGGAATTTTCCTGCTGAGTTTTTTTTTAAAACCATTCAGTACTCCCTGGCAGCTTTTGGAGCAGAAGAGCTGGGGCAGGGACAAACTGTATTACTGGGATCCTGGAAACTGGTGCTGGAACCAGTGAGGCCTGAGATCCCCCATGCTGTCTGAAGAGTGGCTTTCAGTTTGGATTCATCTCCCAGCCCTTTCGCTTGGAGGTGGACTTACAGGGAGTGAACTGAATATATCTCTCCCCATGGAGCAAAGGAGGTGCCTGTATTGTGCTCCTGTCTGCAAGCTCACACAAACCGTTGCCTTTTGCAGCACTTCTGCTCATGCTTGTTTTGTTGAGCTGTGTGGTTTCTTCAGGCGTGTTAATGCAAATGCTCTGTAGGAGTCAGGGATTCACATGGAACAACCCTCAAAGAACAAACAGCTCCAATACAAAAGCATTTTGCTGGTTCCTCTATGAAACTGAATGCCCAGCTTTTAACCCTGTTTTTCCATCTTTCACCCTTGAGTGACATGATGGATCTGGATCTGTCTGAGGAAGATGATGACGACAGTGAAACCATAGCCATTCAGAAGGAGGCAGCAAGAACCCTCACAGTTGAAAGTTTCCATTGGGCATTCAACTTCATAGATGAAGTGACTGAGATTTGTAGAAACAGTAATCTGTTCAGAAAAGCCAACCTCCAAAAAGCCAGCATTGCCTCCAGCTGACAGTTCTGATGATCTTGCTCCTGCCTCTTCATCCTCCGTGCTATACGTGCAATCTTTTTACATTTAAATCACATTTATTTCTTACATCTCTGCATGCCTCCCCCAGTATTGCATTACATTCTATGAGGAAACATGCATCACTGTGTGTTGAACCCGGTCGCCCCAGGTGTGCAGCTGAGACCACTGAGCAGAGCAGGGTATTAAGCAACCAGTGATGGAACTCCAAAAGCGTGGCTGGAGCAGTAACAGATAGCGGGGTATGCCTGGAGGTATGTGACAGACACACCTAATGCATCAGCACTTGGAGGCAAGGCTGGTGTTTGCACCAGCCCCCTCTAATTGAAGCAGAGCCTTGCAGTCCAGTTTGGAGCCAGCTCCAATGGCTCTCGCATCTTCTCAGCAGTGTTACAGAGGCAGGAGGTTGTAATTCAAAAGCCACGGAGCTGCACTGACCACCCTTAAATTAGCACAATGTCCTCAGTCTTTGAGGGTAGGACAGAGGAGGGATTTGGGGGCCTCTTCATAGTGCTCAGCAATGACTTACAGGGCATGAGGTGCAGAGCCTGAAAGGCTCAGCTCTGCAAGGTGCTGCATGCCCCTGTTACGTGCAGCACGCTGCCTCCTTTCTAAAGCGTAGACATGGCTTGGCAGGCAGCTCTCAGATCAGTGCTGAACCATCCTTTGTTGCTCAACGCTTCTCTCCCACTACTTACTTACCTAGAGCTTTGCTGCAGTTAAGTTTGTGCCACGTATGTATATAGACATGGAGGTACAAGCATCGGTGCCACACCACATCATAGGTGTCTCACAAAAAGCCATCCTTCTCTGCTCTGTATTAGCTTGACTGGAGTGAAGCATCCAGAGGTAATGAAATGTCTGTCCCTTGCCTTCTCCAGGTAACCCTTAGCACCTCAAGAAAGAGCTGAATAAACAACCCATATCTCCCATGTAGCAGCAGATGGTGTCAGTATGAAGAAGGTAAAGAATTTTGACATTTGCAGTCAAAATAGCTGTCGTACTGATGTGTCTATAGTCACAGTGCTCCCTGTGTACCTCCCTGCCTTGCACTGCCATGACACACTTTTCTGGAGAGAGATCATTGCTGGATGCTGTTTGCTGTTGTATGTGTAGGATTGAGCAGGATTCAGCACACTGTGGGCTTGTGCTATTGCAAATGACAAATAAGAATGAACTGATGTGGCAAAAAGTGTTCAGGTACAGACTGCTATCCCCACATCTGGAAACTTCCCCTTGCAAAGGGGTGTGAAGGCTTTACAAAGAGCTGATCAAAGCCAGCAGAATCTGAAACTACTCTGCTTGCTGGATTTTATGCTTCAGTGTCAATCCCAGCCTACCAGACCCTGAACAGAAGAGGGAGGATCCTTCTACAGTCTTCCAGAATCAGGGAGGGAGAGCCAGGGGATGGTACGGCCAGGGAGAATGCTCTGGTGTCGGGAACTGAATAATGCCTGCGCTGGCAGTGCCGCTGCCAACCTCCCTGCATCCTTGAGACAGGAGGAAGCCAGGAGAGGTATCCTAAGGGAGAGAGGGGTATCAAGGGCACAAAACCAGTCATGTATATCCCTAGGGAAGCTGTCAGAATGGCTCCCAGCAGGAGCTGGCTGCGTGCCACCTGTGATATTGGACCTCAGAGCCCTGTGCTGGGATCAGGCTGTGGGTGCAGGCAGAGTGGGCATCCGTCTGCTGCGGCATCTGTGACAGCCAGTGAATTACAGTCCACCCAGGGAGCCTGTGCTGCCCCTGAAACCAAATAGCTGGGCAGAGTTGCACGTTGCAGCCAGGGCTCCAGAGAGACAGCTGGGAAATGGCTGCGTGTCAGCTCTCGTGACATTTTGCCGTCAAATGTCAAAGTGTGCCTGTGCAAGCCTTGTCCTCCCACAGAAGCATCTGCACCAATGTGAAGTGTGTGTCGCTCAGCACGGCTTGTCAGCAGATCCGTGCTGGTGCTGGGAGCCGGCTCCAAGCAGCCATTTCCCAGAGGCAGCAGAGACCTGGTGCTTCAGCAGTAAAGTGTGCTGTCATCACGGTCTGTATCCTCAAAATGATGCTTTTGAAGTGGTTGCATTGTGGCAACACTCAAAATATAGCAAAGCCTTCTGGGGAGCCATGATCTGAGCGTTACAATCAGCTACAAAGGCAGTAACAAGGGCAGATAGGCACTGGGGGACCAGCTTTTTCCCTGTAGTGCTGGGGGGGGAGACAGGATAAACAAGGGCTCCTGCTGCTACGTGTACCATCAATGGTGTGCAAGGTCGAAAATGGGGCATGAACACTGCCCCAGCTGATGAACACTGCTTTCAGCATGTGTGTACGCTAGGCACAGAGCCAGGAGCTGCCATTACCCATGGTGGTTCTTGAACAATGTGATCTTGGGAATCCTTGATGTAAAAGATCTCCCCCCAGGAACTGGGCTGAGGACAGACTCATTCCTTTCAGTGGCTGTGCGAAAGGAGCCAGAGCCTTGTAAGACAGAGGAGTCACCGAAAGGGGAGTGAAGGGTGATACAGGCATTAGGGAGACTATAGGTGGGGGGGAGATTAGGGTCTCACAGTAGTCCAGCTGGACGTGGTCCAAGTGGTCCAGGTGACATCTCTACTTCAGAGCCTAATCCTGGGTGAAACATCCCAGCAAAAGCAGACATGAGGGTGAGTGTGTGGTAGACTCTGCTGGAGTCTACCACAAAGCTTGTCTGTTCACTAATGCTGGTGTAACCATTACTTTTACATCATTGGGTGTTTACTGGAAACACTAGGTCCATTTCCATCTTTGGTTTTTTTTTCCTGCCAGCATCATCCTGTTTCTGTGAGAAGCACTATTATGCGTGGGAGGAAAGCACTTCTTTTGATCATTTTTTTTAGTATTTTTTAATTGCTATTCTTACACCATGAAGCTGAAAGAACTGAAGTTCCTGATCTTTCTATGGAGCTGTCTCATTGCTTACACTGTTGTTCTAACTTTGCTTATCCCACATTTCTCAGTTTCCCTCCTGGGCTCCCATGTGCCTTTACAGGTCTGCTGCAAAATCCATTATCATCTCATAGTCACAAATGCTGGGGTAAGGCAGGCAAAGACAAGTACTGTGAATGCCACTTTCTGGAGTCTGAAGGTCAGTGGTGGCAGCAGACCCAGGGTCCTGGAGTCCGGAGCAGGATAACATATTCTCGTGGAGAAGCTGGCGAATTGAGGCTTAGGCAGGTGCACTCTTCGCTGGGTTAAAAACCAGCTGGACGGCCGAGCCCAGAGAGTTGTGGTGAATGGAGCAAATCCAGTTCACAGCCGGTCACAAGTGGAGTTCCCCAGGGCTCAGTTTTGGGACTGGTCTTGTTTAATAGATTTATTGATCTGGATGAGGGGATTCAGTGCTCCCTCAGTAAGTTTGCAGACGACACCAAGTTGGGAGGGAGTGTTGATCTGCTCGACGGTAGGAAGGCTCTGCAGAGGGATCTGGACAGGCTGGATCGATGGGCCCAGGCCAATTGTATGAGGTTCAACAAGGCCAAGTGCCGGGTCCTGCACTTGGGTCACAACAACCCCATGCAACGCTACAGGCTTGGGGACGAGTGGCTGGAAAGCTGCCCCACAGAAAAGGACCTGGGGGTGTTGGTCAACAGCCGGCTGAAGATGAGCCGGCAGTGTGCCCAGGTGGCCAAGAAGGCCAACGGCATCCTGGCCTGTATCAGAAATAGTGTGGCAGCAGGAGTAGGGAGGTGATTGTGCCCCTGTACTCGGCGCTGGTGAGGCCGCACCTCGAATGCTGTGTTCAGTTTTGGGCCCCTCACTACAAGAAGGAAATTGCGGTGCTGGAGCGTGTCCAGAGAAGGGCGACGAAGCTGGTGAGGGGTCTGGAGCACAAGTCTGATGAGGAGCGGCTGAGGGAACTGGGGTTGTTCAGTCTGGAGAAGAGGAGGCTGAGGGGAGACCTCATCGCTCTCTACAATTACCTGAAAGGGGGTTGCAGAGAGGTGGGTGTTGGTCTCTTCTCCCAAGTGACGAGTGACAGGACAAGAGGAAATGACCTTAAGTTGCACCAGGGGAGGTTCAGGCTGGATATTAGGAAAAATTTCTTTACGGAGAGAGTGGTGAAACACTGGAACAGGCTGCCCAGGGAGGTGGTGGAGTCACCGTCACTGGAGGTGTTCAAGGAACATGTGGACGTGGCATTGCGGGACACGGTTTAGTGGGCATGGTGGTGTTGGTTGATGGTTGGACTTGATGATCTTACAGGTCTTTTCCAACCTTAGTGATTCTGTGATTCTGTATGCGGTGTCAGGGTGCTATGGGCACTGAGGATGCCTGGATGAGATATGGGTTGTGGATTGCTGACCAAGGGTGTTTGAGCCAGTGTTTTCAGAAGAAGTGTTGGATCTATGAGAGCACTAGGTAATTTCTTAAGCCCTCAGGATCATCCTGGTTCATTGTTGTCTTTTGTGGTTGTGCTGATTTTGGCTGGGATAGAGTTAATTTTCTTCATAGTAGCTAGTATGGGGCTGTGTTTTGGGTTTGTGCTGGAAGCAGTGTTGATAAAGCAGGGATGTTTTAGTTACTGCTGAGCAGTGCTTACACAGAGTCAAGGCCTTTTCTGCTCCTCACCCCACCCCACCAGCGAGTAGGCTGGGGGTGCACAAGAAGTTGGGAGGGGACACAGCCGGGACAGCTGACCCCAGCTGACCAAAGGGATATTCCATACCATATGATGTCATGCTCAGTATATAAACTAGGGGGAAAGCTGGCGGGGGGACCGCTGCTTGGGCTGGGCATTGGTCGGAGGGTGGTGAGCAATTGTTTTAATTTGCATCACTTGCCTTTCTTGTTTGTTGTTATTTTCCTTTTCATTACTATTATTATTATTATTATTATTATTATTATTATTATTATTATTATATTTCATTTCACTTATTAAACTGTTCTTATCTCAACCCATGGGCTTTCTCGCTTTTACTTTTCCTATTCTCTCCCCCATCCTGCTGGGGCAGGAGGGGAGTGAGTGAGCAGCTGTGTGGTGCTTAGTTGCCAGCTGAGCTTAAGCCACGACAGTGCTTTCTCTGTCTCCTTGCTGCCTTAGCTGCTCTCCTATGCACTTCTCTGCACTGGCTTCTCCGATACATGAAGGGAAGGCAAGAGGGAAAACCCCTCCAGACTGTCCTGGAGGCAATAGCAGGTTGGACCTCTGTGTTAGATGGGGAAGGAGAAATGAATATGTTCCGTGCTCTTCCATGTCAAGTGGTGGTGAACATCTTCCTCTAGTTTTATGACAACCTGCTATTTACCGAACGCTGAGGGAGTGGGGCTTTTAGTGCCCTGCCTGTACAGCTCCTGGGACTGTGGCTTGTGGCACTCGTACTGTTGTGAAGTGCAGCAGGTAGTAAGATAAGCAGATAAGTGCCACAGATAATGTGGCAGAGTGTTAGAGAACTGTGAACCGGGCACCCCAGACCACAAGAGGAACCCATTTGAGCTCAGGCTTGACCATCAGCAAAAGCTCAGCAGAAGGCAATGTGCTAAATGGGAACTACTTAACCATCACCACTAGCTCCCCATGGCCTCACCAAAGTCATCTGCACCTCTTCACGTGAGAGGCCCTTGAATGCATAAGTAGTTGCATACTTTGGCATGCTCCCCTGGCAGCATTAAAAGAGCTCAGGACCTCTTGGGGGTTCCTGGATTTTGGAGAAGAATGGTTGTTGCTGCTTTCCTGTTCCAGTCTGTTGCTGCTTTCCAGTCTCAGCCTGGACTTGTGTCTCTCTAATGTTGCAAGGTCTGGCTGTTTGATTCTTAAAGAAAAGTTCAAGGTAACTAAAGGCAGGCAAAGATATTGAATCCAGTGTGAGAAGATGGACTGCTCTCATCAGAGCGCAGCACTTCATTTCAGACCCTGTGCTGTCTGCATGTTTTTCTGTGAGCGTACAGTGCCATCCACAGTGAGGTCTTCATTTGGCCCAAAGCCTGTGCAGCCCATTGGCTACTTGAGTGAATCAGTAGCTCACTTCAGATAAGTTTGAGGGGTCAGTTAGAAGTACAAGTGTTGTCCCAGGACAGGGAGGGAAACATGTTTATCTTACATAGTGATGCTTCTCCTGAAGAAGGACAGCTCAGGACCTTGTGCTTGGGTACTTGTGATGACAAGGACCAGTCTGTTTGGTCCTTGTCAGCACACGAAGTCTTCAGTCAAATCAAGGATGCTTTAAATAGTCACTGCCTTTCCTGAGAGGTGACTTCCTTTGTGTTTTTGTCTCTTTCTAGGTATCTGAATTCCCCCATGAGAGTCTTCTCTGCCTCTCAAGCACAGCCCTACCTGTCCATGGGTAGCACCAGCTTAACTGATGTCTTGAAGACCATTCCTCACCATGGATAGTCCACCCAAACTGACTGGTGAGACGCTGATTGTCCATCACATTCCCCTGGTGCATTGCCAGGTCCCTGACAGACAGTGCTGCTCCGTGAGCAAAAGGACCAATCCCTTCTGCCAGCCAGAACTCAGCATTACACGGACCTCTGCCCTTCCAGACAGAGACCTTTCACAGACTGACTCCTTGGTGTACAGCAGCTTTCTCCAGACCTCCGAAACCTCAGCAGAGGCCTCAGACAACAAAGAAGGCAAAGCAAGGGATTTGATTGTCCCTAACGTCAGTAAGCGACACAATCCTTTCCTGCTGAGCGAGGGTGAAGAACTCAGCGTCTTTGGGGATGACTTGGGTCAAAAATCTTTCCACCTTCACAACTCACTTGCGGCTGGCAAACCTCCCTTTCATCTGCACGAGCTGGCCTTGCCCCCTTTCCACCTCCACGACTCCAACCATATTGTGAAGTCCTGGAACATGGCCAGCCGGTCCGGTGTGGTAGACGGGCAGGAGGACAAAGTCAGCAGTGATGACGTCCAGAAGAGGAACAACGCGAACCGGTGCCACCAGGCCTCAGAACGCATGGAGCTGGATGAATGCAGCTGCCATCGCGGCAGCTCCTCCAGCTTCTCCTTTGATGGTGGTCACCAGGAGTGGAACCAGAACACAGGTGAATCTCTGAGGAATCAGGATGCCCTGCACGGCCGGACGTGCAGCTGTTCCAGCTCGGAGCTCCAGCACTGTCGCTGCTACAGTTCATCAAGTCAGAGTGAAGTGAATGACCAACAGATGGGCTACATCAGTGACTCTTCCTGCAACAGCTCCGATGGTGTGCTGGTGAACTTCAGTGCTCTCTACAACAAAATGAATGGCCATTCTCGATCTAACCTGAATTCAGCCAACTTGTCCTGTGACTCTTCCTTCTGCAGCCACTCAGACACAGGAGCTTTTTACCTGGATTTGCATTCATCACCCACAGAATCCAAGATGTCTTGCGAGTCGCATCAGCCAGAGAGTTCGGGGAAGGTGTGTGGGTGTCAACACTCCTCCTCACCTGTCCTTGATGCTAACTGCAACTCCTACCACCTCCACTGTGAGCCTTGCACTTCAGAGAGCTCAGACCTCACTGCCTGCTTCCAGAGCCAAGCACGGCTCGTTGTGGCTACTCAGAATTACTATAAGTTAGTCACGTGTGACTTGTCTTCCCAGTCATCCCCCAGCCCGGCAGGATCTTCCATAACTAGCTGCTCGGAAGACCATACCAAAGGTAGCCCAGCCCAGCCCACTGAATACTATCTGTTTAGAAGGCCTGACCTGAGACAAGAAGAAAGCAACGTGGAGTGCAGTGAAGAGGAGGCAAAGGGAGAAGCCACCCAGAATATGATTGAGGGTCAGGTCTATGTGAATGTGTCACCACCTAACCTCAACACAAGCCGGCAGCGCTCCAGGAGCTATGATCAGAACCTGGACAGGAGTCCCAGCAGCAGGCTGGGCTCCTTGGAGCGCATGGTGAGCTGTCCGGTCAAGCTGAGTGAAAGTCCAGCAATACCCATCCAGAGTTCCCCCCCGAAGCGAGTGACATCTTTTGCTGAACTGGCTAAAGGCAGGAAAAAGAACGGCACCTCCCCGCCACTCCGGTCCAGTGGTGATTCCTCCTTGGAGTTCTCCCCTCTCCCTGAGACACAGCGGGATTGCCCAACCTTCCTTGATGAAAGAGCTCGCCGCAGCCAGAGTCTTCCACCCATGCCCTTCGTCCATGGTCTGAACCGGAGCTGCGAGGGCTTCTGTTTAAATCATGTTTTTGGGGACAGCCAGGCTTTGTGTGCCACCAAAGACTCCAGTGAGAAGGTCCCCAGTAAGCATGGGGCAGGTGAGCAAGCCTCTCTCTCCCTGCTGATGGAAGCAGATGCCAGCTTCTCAGGTGGCTCTGCCAGTGGCCACAGACAAAGAGATGTTAGAGCCCGAGCAGATGGTAAGGAGCCAAACTAGGCAGAAGGGAGAAGTGAAAAGAAAGGGTGGTCTTTGGGACATGAGGGGAGCAGCAGAGGAACCGGCATGGCAATGGGAGACCAGTGCCTGTGCAGTTTGTTTCCAGGTCTACCACTCCCTGGGACAAAGCCCTGCTGTGCTTACTTCAGACCCAGAGCAGTGCAAGTGTCTTGTCCTTGTATTTCTAAAGCCTCTTGAGGTTTTGTGCAAACCTCTCATATCGTGTAAGAGAGGACATGGCATTAGCATTTAGGGTCTGTGCAGCTTGGAGGATTGTCTCCCTTCCAGGGCATTGTACTCCCCCAGTCCATGAGAATCACCTGCTGTTAGCTCCTAAGACAGAGATTTGAAGATGTTCAGCAGAGTCATGTTCCCAGCAGACAAAGTGAAGGGAACCACTGAGGAGCTTTTAGCTTTTCTTCTTTGAAGATACATGGGGCAGAGGTGGAGAGGGAGGAGGCATAGCCAACAGTCTCCTCTCAATGCAGGGTCAGGGAGCTCACACAGTCTCTGCTGGGACTTCCAGCATGAGTCCTGCAGAGATTAGAGGGGCTGCATGTCTCTGCTGGAATATCCTGGCCATATCCTCCACAGTGTATTGGATTGCAGAAAAGGTTCCTCTGGAGGGTAATTGTCCCAGCTCCCTCTGCAGGAAAGCCTGTAATACCTGAGTTGCTTTCCACCTTGATATTGCCTTTATACATCCTGGTGAGGAAGCTGTGTGACAGCCCCATCAGAGGTATGGCCATTTCTCCAGCATGGCAGGAGACCTTTACCTCTGCCCTAGACAGTTCTTGTACCTGCTTCACAGGTAAGAGCCTGTCTAAAATGGGGCTCTGACCAGACTGCTGCGGTAGATAGCCCCTAACATGCCAAGGACCAGACTGTCTCCATTTAGTGCCCTGAAGATTTCTGGCACGGGATAGGAAGAACATGTCACTCATTGCTGTGGCAGGTGTGGGAGAGATTTTGGCCTTTGGAGCAAGAGTTTTTTATGTGTTGTCCTGTTTGTTTACTGAGGCTTGAACGTGCACTTGGTGCGGGATGGCAGGGAAGGCAGGTCTCTGCTGGGAGCAGGTAGCATGGGAGCAACCCTCTCGTTTTGCAGAGGGAGTGCTTGGAAGGAGCAAGAGCTGCTCAGGGAGGAGGGGGCAGACAGGAGCTCTCAGGACAATATATCCCAGCAGTTCCTGTACCCCCTGCTGCGGTCCCTTCCTCTGCACTGTAACAGCAAGGCGGGCATTAGCACTGTGTGGAAAGCTCCTGCCTGTGGCTGGAGGTAGAGGCAGAGCTGCCTCAAACCAGCTGAGAGCAGCATGCAAGCCTAGAGGGTCTGAGAAGGGACTAGAGGTAAAGCAAGCCCTGCTAAAGGCTACCTATAGGGAGAGAGGCCAATAGCCTGAAACACCCCACAGGCAGCAGGTAACACCAGGGCTCTGCTTGGGACGGGTCCTTTGTCCCAGGATTTGCTGTGGGCTGGAGGAGTCGGGGGGGGGGAAACGAGGCAGAAGGTGCCACGCTGCTCTGGGATGTGGCGTGGCTGGTGATCAGGGATCCCAGTCAGCCCCGTGTGTGCACCCAGTGCTGTGTGTGTTGTGCACTGTGTGCACACCGTGTCATGCTTCAGCTGTGTCCCTCGGGATATTGTGGCCCCACCAGGAGCTGCAGGCACGCATCATAGGTCAGCCCAGCACACTTCCTTAGGACTTCCCTGCTGGTCATCTGATGGAGCAGACCTGCTTTTTCCAGGGTTGGAAGCTCTCTTAATTCTGCTGTGGTCCTGATTTGGTTGGAAATGTCCTGCTTTGATCTGGTATGGGCAGGAGGAGGAAGGAAGATGTGTGCTCAGAGGGGAAGAGTACAGGAGAAAGAGGAGGGAGGGAGAAGGAGGAGCAAGCAGCCTTTCTGTCATGTTAAAAGGAGTGTAGTTTCGAAAATTGTCTGTCAGAGTCCAAGGACTTTCATTGATTTGTTTATCAGAGCCCCAGCAGAAGGACTTGCACTGAGCAGATGCACAGAAGTCGAAATTAGTTATTTTATTGAGAGCGACAGAAACAGATTTGAGATTGCCATTGATAAATTCACTAACTACAATAGCACTACTAATTAAGGTTAATATTGCTAGCAAACTTGATAGTAATACAAGAACCCGGGGATAACTTTCACCAGAGGGTGAGAGGCGCAGCGCTTACCCAGAGGGGCGTCCCTGCCTGGGGTGGAGGAAGAGAACACAGCCTGTCCACTGGTCCGTCAGGTATCAAGGTTCTTCTCTCCCACTTTAATAATCATTTTCTCCGTCTTTTATCCCCCAAAACTATGAGGTTCCCTCCCCCATATGTGACATGTAGCATGATTTGGGTGGAGAGACGAGTGCTATAGTCATATATGTTTAGCATGATGTCTAAAATCTTCATTAGCATATGCAGGGGTGTGAGTTGTAATATGTATTTTATAGGTAATGAGGCAAAGGTCAGTTATCGGACAAGAAGCCTTTCAAAGAAACAAAGAACCATTCAGGTTTCTGTTATTTTGCTGTCTTTGCTGACCACAAGCAGGGCTGTCCTGCCTCCCCAGGGCTCCCTCCCTAACTGCAGCCTGTGTTAGCCACCTGAGTCTCCACTCCCCCCAGTCGCACAAGAGGTAGCAAGGTCAGTCTTAATGGTTCTTTGAGCGCAGGAATCCCACCTCATTATCCAAATTCTACACTTTCCGACAACGGTGAGTGTGATGTGCGATGCGGAGCTGGGGTGCTATTGCTTGTAGGGCTTGTGCTCGGCAGGGTGAGTTTTCAGCACGTGTGGGAAGGGACAGTCCTTCGGGATAAGAAGTCTTGCTGTACCATGGTGCAGTGGACCATGTATTCGTAGTACTGCGTGGGCAGAGGCAGGTCAAGGGCAAGCACTTGGGGCCATGACTTGTGCTGTCCTGGGTACAAGGAATGGGGAAGAGATGGGAAGCTGGTGACCCTACCAGGGAAGAGAAGGCCCCAGCGCAGTGCCCTACACATCCAGACAGCTGTCAACAGCTGGGAAGTTTGCATTTGGGGCCACATGTCTTCACCCTGCCAGCTCACAATGTGTGTAACTGGTTCAGGCTTGAACCAGTCTGCGTGTGTCACTGGCCTCTAGCCCATCCTCTTCCTCCCGCAGCTGACAGCACATTACCTTTTGCCTGCGATCTGCCCGGCTGATGATGACTTTGCCCTTTGCCCATCCTCACACTCTGTCCCCCTTTCTCTCCCCAAAGGTGTTGGCACAGACAGCAAACCTGTGGTACGCTACAGCAAGGACCAGCGTCCCACGACTCTGCCCATCCAGCCCTTTGTTTTCCAGCACCATTTCAGCAAGCCACCCAAGGCCCGTGCTCTGCACAGCCATTTTGCCTCCAGCCTTTCCCAACTCTACAGCTTGTCCAGCAACCGGCCTGCCAGCCAGCAGATCTCCTCCAATTCCCAGTCCTCAGCCTTGGCCACCACGGCAGAGCAGTCAGCGGCGGTGGGGAGCCAAGCCCACAGCACGCTCCTGACCCAACGCGCAGCGGATGGAGCTGCGTCCCACAATGACGGCTGCATTAAGAAGCCTGCCCCCGAGACAACCCGGCCGTCCCCCCTGGGGAGTTACTCTCCTGTGCGATGCAACGTGCCTTTCTTTCAAAGCGTGGACTCCTCTTCCTCGCCCACAACAGAGAGGGCTGGAGAGAGCCAGCCCCCCAGGAGCAGGTCCTGCCCCATCTCCGCCAGCCTGCTTCCCACGACGTCTTCCCCTGCTGTCAGTGCCATGCAGCCCTCCCAAGCCACCAAAGCTGATGCCCTGAGGCAAAAGGAGAGCCCCAAGCTGGTTCCCAAGAAGGAGGCACCACTAGAGCCAAGCCCACCGCTCTCCGAGTACCGACTCCACAGTGGGTCCCTCCCGCCGCTCTCAGTGGGCAGTATGCCTGTGAGCAGAGTGGGAGGCCATGCAGATCCCCACTGGAGAAGTGGCAGTGAGACCAGCAGCTCTGGTCCCCTGAGCAGCATGGGAATACGACCCCTCAATGGTAGGTACCTATCCGCCAGGACGTGCTAGTCTGGAACACCTCCAGCTCCCTACAGCTATGGATGCTCACTACAGTACCACCCTCTTATAGCCACAAAATTGCATCTGGGTGCTGAAGCACCCAGCAGCCCCTATCATCACTCTGGCTGCAAAAGAAAGTCCTGCACTAAGAGCATGTCCCTCCAGTCCCAGCTCCTACACTGTGTCTCTGGAGAGGGCAGCCTGGGGCTGCTGATCTTGCAGCACCCCACGCCAGGTGCTTGCTCCCCAAACCTGCTCCTTCTATGCCCGCAGCCACGAGGCCACCCAGGCTCCTGGCCTCCTCTGCCAGGCTGTGGCCTCCACCTCCCTCCATGTATGTCTGCTAACGTCCTGAAATGCTGCTGGACTTTTAACTAATGTGCTGTCTCTCTTTCTCTGTCCTTCCTCTTTCTCATCTTCTCTCTCCCTGTTTCCCCTCCACCTCCTCCCGTCTGCCCATGTCCTCCTGTCTGGTGCTCACTGCCTGCGGCATCCTAGCGAACCACCTCTCCCCACAAGCGCTGAAGTGGCGGGAGTACAGGCGGAGGAACCCCTTGGGTCTGGACCGCGTTTCGGGGCTGCCTGGCTTAGCAGGCAGCCTAGACAGGAGGCAGCAAGAGCCTCGGCTGAACCGGGGGAACCCCATCTTTGAGCTCCCTGGCACTCTCAACACAAGCCATTTCCACTGCAAGCTGAACGGTGCGCACCACCTTTCTGCTGGGGGTCTTGGGAGGTGACCTTGGGGCTCAGGTTCAGTATCCCTTGGCGCTCAGGTTCAATATCCCTTGGGGCTTGGGTTCAGCCTGGCCTCATCACTGCTCTGCCTGCTCTGAGAAGGAGGGATGATGCATCTGCTCACAGTGGGGCCAAGAGGTACAAGAGGAAGGTAAAAATGGCCTCACTGATGGGTGCTATCTGTGTGGAGCCTCCCTTCTTCTCCACAAGCTGAGAGTAGCCAGGTCTGGCTCTGGCCTGGATTGAAGGGGAAAGTGAATAGCCCAAGAGCCTCAGCAAGTGCTCCTGGACTGCGTCCAGCTTGTAGTTCATGTATCGTTCAGGAGTTGTAGTCCTTGAAGATCTCGTGTCTGTGCCCTACGGTGTCTGCCTATCTGCCCCAACCCTGGCAGTGTGCTCGGTGCTGGGCTGTAGCTCTCATGGTGCAGCTGGCAACACTGTAGGGCACCGTGGGGCTCTGTCTTCTCCATGCTCTGCCCTTAAGGTCTTCCCTGTCCTCCAAAACCTGTGCAGGAAGGGCTGAGAGGGGTAGGCTGCTTTTCGCTGAACCTTTGAGAGTCCTCCGGGAGGAGCAGAGGGGCCTGTCTGTCGGAGGGAGAGTGTTCTTCAGGCCAGCCCCAAGTCGTGGAGGGAATTCCCCAAAGCTCTACATGTTGCTCTGCCAACCCAAACAGTTTCTCCATCCTTCCTTCATGGGAAGATGCCTAGTGTAAGAGAGCTGGGGAATCAACCAGATGGAAATCGAGCACATGAGAGAGCTCCTGCAGAAGTCACCCCTTGAAAATAGAGACCATTCCTGGGGACAGGCAGAAGCCATGTAATTTGTTGCCTGTGCATGCCTGTGTGTGACAAGTAGGAATTCTCTCTGTGCTCTACTTTTGACCCCACTTGCTGGGGCTACCTGCACAGCAGCCCAGAGAGTCTGGTGCAGTGAGGTTTCACGTAGCACCAGCCACCCATGAGAGTGAACCTCCCACAGCATCCTCCAGTGCCCGTGGGCAACCAGTCAAGCTGGAGCTAGATATTGGGTGCACTGTGGGGCTGAACTGTACAGGCTTACATTGTAAACCATTGCTGGGAAAGTAACAAGCCTGTAGCCTTGCTGTCCCAGTCCTGGACAGGCTGGTGTGAAGAATCTTGCTGGTGCAGGTTGCACCTAGGAAGAGCAAACAATGTGGGAGAGGCTTTGGTGTAAGGGCTTGGGGCTGATCCTTCTCCCCCCTATCTTGGCCCTGCAGGACAGTCTATGAGGCAACTCCAGCTTACCTACACTGACTTCTTCCCTGACTACTTCTCATTAGCGGAGAAACCCCCCGCTGAGTTCTGCCTCTCCCCAGATGGCAACACAGAGTCCATCTCCATCGACTTGCTGCAGAAGAAGGGTGAGTCTGTGCATCTCTCGTGGATGAGAGTGTGGCATAGCACAGCATAAAAGGAAAACAGTGCTTTGCTTCTCTCTGTCTCATGTCATCTCTGTAGACATAATGGTTTCTTTCCCTGGCTTCTCTATTGTAGCATCATAACTATGTGTCCCCCTGGACTGATGGCTGTTTCCATGCCAGGTTCTTGTGTTCTCTGCACCATGCAGTGTGCCACAGAGTATGTTTGAGCTGCTTGTCCCAGGAAGTATGATTAGAAAGACTCTTAAGTCCACAAGAAAGGGTGGAGAGAGCAGACAGGCACAGGAGTATGACCCTAAGGCAGGACATGCTGCCACCCCTGTCTCAGTATACAAGGGCAGACCTGTGAATCCATGTGATGTTGCGGATGTGCTAGCCTGAGATTTTGTAATTTAGGTCTGATGGGTCCTACATGGTAAAGTGTTTATGTAAAAGGGTGGGAGAAAGGATTCCAAAGCAGGACAAGATACGTCTGTGAAGAGATCCATGCTACAGGCAGGCTTGGGGACTGGGTTGTTGACAGGTACCTCGATATCATGTCAGAGGCAAGGGATGTGCAGAAAGGTTCCCGTGCCTTTGCCAGCTATGTGTTGGTGATTACCAGATGGCAGCCTTCCCATCTATGCCACTTCTCTTCTTGCATCATACTGAAGCCAATGTCAGATTACCCACCACTGGCTTCTTACTGAAAGTCATTACATAGCTTGCCAAACAAGTGGCTTCTGCCCTGCCACCCTGTAGGACCACAGCAGCAAAACACTCCTTGCCTGAGACCCCATCACTGCTCCCTCAAGGGATGGTGCATGGAGGTGATGTTCCATGTCCCTTAGGAACCTTGGCAGGGTGTCATGCTTCAGCCACTTCTAAAGGTTGTCCTACTGTCAGGCTGATAAATGAGTGCTGGAACCAGCAGGGACAGATTTGGTGAGGAGTTAGGGGAGACTACGTGTTTTTGGCAGAGGGCACATGTGCTGACATGGGCTTCTTCATGAGATGTTGGGTCAGGGACTGCCCTAGAAGCCCCTTAGGCAGCTCTCTGACTCGGTCTTTCCTTCTAGGTCTGGTGAAGGCAATCAACACTGCTGTTGACCTGATTGTGGCTCACTTTGGAACCAGCAGGGATCCAGGGGTGAAGGTACGTCTTGTTTTCAGTATGGCTTCTCAACATCATGAATGACTTGGAGAGGATGGAGAAAGAGTGCCTCTCCATTCTCTTCCAATTCAAAAAATGCAGTGTCCAGTGAAGCTAGTAGTACCAAGAATAAAACAAACAAAGGTGATCATACTTCATGCAGCAGATATTAAATCTGTGACAGTTCTTGCTGCATGATGCTGGGGGTGCTAAAAGATGATGTAGATTTGGGGGAAGATCAGAAAAATACAGCGAAGGGAAATTCATTGGGGTCTATTAAACATATAGGAACCACATCCAGCTTAGATAGTCTCTGAGACAAAAGTAGTTCTAGACTGGGAGAGTATTAAGGGGAAGTATATATATTTGCTGTGGTTTGACTCTTTCTTAGGTACTCTACTTAAGGCCCTTAATAAGAGACAATACCAGGCCAGCTGGACTTTTGGTCTGATGCAGCACACCAGCTCTTTTTTCTCATATAGTGGAGAGTTGTGTCTTCCTCCTCCACCCATCCTGTGATTCTGTTCTGTGCCAGGACACAGTGCAGCATCCCCAGTACCTCAATGTATTACAGAGCTCCTTAATGACAAAAAAGTGCATCACTCACTGCCCATCTGGGGCAGGTGAGCTTCCCCTATAGCCCTTACCATGAACTCAGGAGCTTCAGAGTGCATCTAGGTTGCCCATGGGGCTGGCTGTCTTTGGCCTGTGCTCCTCTCATCTCCCATTTCTGGAATAACACAGAAGCAGAGCAAGTTTGCTTCTTTTTGTACCAGGCAGTGTTTGCAGTCCTGTGACACTTAACATGTTTGTGGTGCCTCCTTTCAATGCTGAATGCTCTGCTTCAGTCAGGGGACTCAGGGGCAGCAGTGTGACACTGTTTAGACATGGCAACTGTCCTGGAGTGCCATCCCCAAGGAGAAACCTGACTGGGACAGATTCCAAGCCCATTCAATCTTATCTCAGAGCCCAGAGTAATTTGCCCCTAATTACAATTGTTGCTGATGCAGATTGCTGTGCAGCGTAACCAAAGCTGTTTGGATTTCCTCAGCTTTTTAAGGCTTCACTGTGAATTTTCTGTTCTTGCAGTGTTGGTTTAGGGAATAATTGCAACATTCCCCCACTACTTTACTTGCCAGACAATGCTGTGGTTTTGACCCGGGGTTTTGTTATGCGTCAGCGTGCCACGGGCTGAGCATTCACCTGTCAAAAGGCAGCACCCGTCCCTGATGCTCCCACGCTCAGTGAATCTGGCAGGATTATTCCTGACCCAGAAGTTCAGTCTCAGTTCAGGGCCTTTGTGGACCCATGCCAACTGGCCAGTGTAATTCCAGCTCAGCTGGTAAAATCTGCACCCTGAGCACAACTGCCTGGGACCACCAGCGTGACATGCAAGGCCTGAGGCTGACTCCTTTGGGTAGACCCCTGGGCAGCTCTAAGACTATATGCAGCAGAATACGTCCCCACTCTGCTGATGCTGGGCTCTTACGTGCTTCATCACCTCAGCCTGAGCTCTGTCCATCCATTTTGCCCTCACCCTGTTTATTTATAGTAATCCCTAGGAATTATAGCTTGGCATGTCACTGAGTTAAGTGTTCCTTAACCCCTCAGTGCTCTTAGTTCCTATGTGGCTTTCTGCTTCCTGCTTCAAAAATAGCTACAAGAAAATCTACAGCAGCAGAAAAGTCCCCTCCAGCAGGGACAGCCTTGTTATACCTGTAGGGAGAATCAGGCATCCCTTCTAACTGGGATATCCTCTTCCCAAGCTGGGATATTCTCTTCCCAGGCTGTTGCCTGATCCTGGCCTGGGGCAGACCTTGCAGGGAGCAACCCAGAACTGGTGAATGAGGCAGCAGGGGTGAAGGGGAAGAGCCTGCCTGTTCAAAGAGCTGCTGAGCATCATAGCATGGGTATTGCCTGCTGGGTGTCTGTAGTAGGCAAGTGAAGCTGGACAGTTCACATACATCTGTACCTTGTGGAGCAGTTACCAATCTTCTCCCTGTTGCCTGTTCTCCCTTAGGCCAAACTTGGGAACAGCTCCGTGAGCCCCAATGTGGGGCATCTCATCCTGAAATACCTGTGCCCTGCTGTCCGGGACATTCTGAGTGACGGGCTCAAGGCTTATGTCCTGGACATGATCATTGGCCAGAGGAGGAACATCCCCTGGAGCGTGGTGGAGGCATCCACCCAACTAGGTATGGAGGGTGTGCAGCATTGCCCATCGCTCTGCAGTACTCCCGTGTTGTGGCTGGGAGGTGCTGGGGAAGGTTGGCTCTAAGGATGGGGATGCAGAATAATCCCCGTCTCCCTGCATAGAACAGGGTGCATCTTGACCTTCTCTTGCAAGGCAGGAGAGCCACTGTTCTATTCTTCCCAAATATTCATTGTCATTTCCCTTGAAATTTCCAAATTCTCCAATAACAAGCCCTAGCGATGAAAAAAAGAAAAAAAAAAAAAGAATGCCCTTTTCCCTCCTCTAAGTTTCCAGGTTGTTTCTAGACCTTCATCTTTAGCTCTGCACAGCTACTTTATAAGGCAGAGCTGTGCTCTTTCCTGGTCTGTAAGAAGATTTGCACACACAGCTCACTTGGCTCAAGCATGCCCACAACACCTGCACCCTCTGCTAGTACCAGTCTGCACCCTGGATTGTGGCAGTGGCTACCATCCAGGAGAACTCCTTTCTGAGGTTACAGGTGGCAGGGCCACACTGATTTCTGCATCACGAAGAGCTTACATCCAGGGCTGGGAAGCCTTCTAACCTGTTTGTGGCAAATCCCCAGCTCTGGGGTTATCTCTGTGATTGCAGACACCCCAAATTATAACCACCCACCACAATATTCTGTTTCTGTGCTGATTTTGAGCCAAGGGCTGTGATTGTCATTGAAGTGTGGGAGGCAGGTGCTTGCAGTATTGAAACTCTCCCAAAGTTTTTGGAGTGGCAGTCTGGGACAGACCACAACCCGTCTCTCTTGTGGAGTCTGACTGTTGGGTTGGAGTGAGCTCATCCTGGTGTTTGGTGGAGGGGCAATGCACATACGGGCATGAGCACCCAGCCAATGCCTGTCTTTGCCTTGATGCTCCTTCCTGTGCTGCCATTTTGGCTTTGCTGACCACAACTAATCTGCTTTGCTGACCACAACTAATTCTGCTTCTCTCCATAGGCCCCTCTACCAAGTTGCTGCACAGCCTCTATAGCAAGATCAGCCAGTACACGGAGCTCACCAACCACACCATGAGGTTCAACGCATTCATCTTTGGCCTTCTCAAGTAAGCAGGCTCCCTGAGCTGGCTGCATGTCACTCTCCAGGGCTGGCAGCACGTGCTGGTCCTTGACTGCAGGCAGGCACAGTTGCCAATGAAAAGACTTAAGAAACCTGGGAAGCCTCTCCCCAGCTGTGGGTAAGGGAAAGAAAAAGCTGTGAGCCTCAGGGAACTCCAGAAGGATCAAAACCTATCCTACCAGGACAGGATTGAGGAAGGGTGGCTGTAGCCCACTGAAGAACATTGTCAGCTTGTTTTAGCCCCAAAGCATTAGGTGGGAAGAGTCTGTCTGTCAGGGTTCATACAGGGTTAGACATAACATACGCATAAATTACTCCTGGAAATCCCTGCTTATATCACTGCTTCCTGGAGCTGCAGTGAATCCCAGTGCATGAGGTTCTGAAGGGGAAATTGCCCTCGTCCAGGACTCAAGGCTGGCCCTTCCAGGTTGGATAAGGAGTGTGCACACTACACTCAGTGTTAAACAGAAGAAGGCAGCAATGTCTCTGCTGGTCAGCAAGAGTTCTGGCAGTGGCAAGAGAGTCCCCAAGATCTTCAAATGCTGGGGCACTCCTACAAGCAGGAGCAAGCTCTGCCCTGCTCTCCCCACCCAGGGTAGCCCAGCTCTCCCCTGCTGGCACAGGATACCAGCATATTTTGGGACAAGCCTGCAGCAGTGGTCTTAGGTTGCAGATGATTTGCCTCTTCCATGTGAACCCTTCTCAGCAAAACTAAGCTCTGCCAAGGACATAGGAGCTAAATGGTGAGGAAACTTGCTGGAAACACGGTTGTTAGGGGTTACGGTTCCACAATGCTTCATGTAAAGGAAACTGGATGGTTCTGTGACAGGCTGGGTGGCTGTGGTCCATGCACGCTGATGGGAGTGAGCCACTGTCCTTTCACTAGGTCTTGAGGTTCACAGGTTCGTGCTGTCTAAATGCCCTTTTCCAGCCACACTTCTTTTTGTAGAACAGCAAGGATGAAGGGGATGAATTGATTTTCACTCTTTCTTTCCCTGCTTGTTTTCCTTTCCTTCAGTATCCGGTCCTTGGAGTTCTGGTTCAACCACCTCTACAACCATGAAGGTAAGAGCCTGCAGGCTGTGGGCTGCAGTGAGGGCTAAATTAAGCACAATGTAGAGCGTGGGAGGGACATGCGTTTTTCTTGGTCTCTCGGCCGAGGCTGCTCCCCTCTGCTCTGAGCTGAAGGACTAGACTATACACAGTCCCAGTGTACCAGGGAAGTCCCAGGGGGAAGTCAAAGCTCCATGCAGCTTCCTCCACCTGAGTCTGACCAGCTGTGTCCTTCCCAGCTGCAGCTAGTACCCAAGGCTATCACCTCCAATGCAGATCCCTCAGTCTACCCACAGAAGACAAGATCTAACCCTCCCCAAATTTCTGTGTTCCCTGCCCAATGCCTGAGAGCTTTGTACAGCTGGAGGTGTGCACACTTAGCTGAAGCCCTTCAGGCATGGGAAATGGAAAGGAAGATCTCCTGACAAACAAAAAGCAGGTTTTACTGGATATATCTGGTTTTTCAACCAGAAACGTTTCTAGAGCATGCAGATAAGCATGACCAAACTGCCTGATGCCTAGAAGCAACGTGACTAAGTGCTAAGTGCACAGTGAGACAGACACCCTGGGCATGCTGGATCCCCTGAGAGTGCTGCTGGCTCAGCCTGTGCCCAGTCCAGGGCCCCATGGACTGCAAGAAGTCCAGCCCAGTATTTTCTGGCAGGTTTGGGGACTAACAGCAGACATTTCCCAGGTCCGTGTGTGCAGTCAGCACTTCTCTCTGGAGCAGACAGGAGAGTAGACATGCCTTTGTAGTGAGCAGTGTAGCAAGAGAAAGCATCCTGGTTTTCTGGAGCAGAAGACCATCTGTTTCAAGCCATCATTAAGAGATGGAAGTTTGAGCAATAGCTAGGGTTGTTAGGAAGATGAAGGCTAGGCACAGGGGTTGGAGATAAGGTGCAAGTCCTGTCTGTGGGGTAAGTTTGTTATCTCACTGGGGCCAAACAGCCACAAATCCTGTTCCCAACTCTGACCCTGGGAGTGAGACCTGACAACAAAGCTGGTGGGGGGTGGGGGGGGTCACTGCGGATGTTGCCAAATGAACGATGAATGCTGCAGGTAAAAATGCTAGTCCGTTCTCTGTTAGGATCCACAGTTCATCCCGGCTAGGTCCCTGGAAAGACTGTATTCAGCTCTCTCTGCAGGGGACTGATACTGGCCAGATCTACAGCTCCTTGTTCATCCCCAGGAGGTGGGGAAGAGAATTTTAACATGTGCCAACCCTTTGATGCTCTTTATTCGCACCCTACTCTCATGGTATTTTGTGGCAGAGGTCATTCCGGTGGACCGCCTGACAGGCAGGTCCTGGCTTGCAAGCATGACCAGAAGCAGGACCTGGGCCAGTTTGCCCAGAGCACCTGGTGCTCCCTGCACCGGTGCTGAGCCTCACACTGCAGCCACAGCTGTGACCAAAAACTAGCGTCCGGCTCCTTTCCTGGTAGCTTCAGCAGCTTCTTGGTGGCTTGGCAAAGGAGGGAAGGGCCTCTCCTCTAACTAATGTCTCTTGCCTTACAGATATCATCGTGGCACACTACCAGCCGGTGGGCTTCTTGTGCCTGTCTCACAGCGTGTGCCAGCCTCTTTTTGAGGAGCTCCTGCTCCTGCTCCAGCCTCTCTCCCTGCTGCCCTTCAACCTAGACCTCCTTTTCGAGCACCACCTGATGCAGATGGGCAAAGAGCAGCAGCAGCAAAAGGAGCTGCTGCGTGTGAAGCAGGACCTGCTGCTTTCCGCACACTCCACTGTGCAGCTGATGCGGACGCGGGGCAGCAGTGAGGATCCCGACGGCTGCAGCACTGCCCCTGAAGCATGCAAAGTGGGTGCCAGAGATGGTGACATCTCACCAGGCCACAGCCCGGAGCAAGCTGCGAGTGAGAGGGTCAAGGGGGTGGGGGCCTCCTGCGGAGATGTTGACAGGGAGGAAGAGCGGAGGAAGGTGCGAGAGAGCACGTGGGAGGGGAAGAAGGACAAGCAGGCGGGCTGGTGGTACCAGCTCATGCAGAGCTCTCAGATTTACATCGAGGGCTCGGCTGAAGGCTCTAAGTTCATCCGCTATGAGAAGAAGAAGGCTTTGAACGCTGTGCCAAGGGCAGCGGAGACCCACAAGGCACCGCCCCCCCGCGAAGGAGTGGTGGAGGGTGCAGAGGCTTGCCCTGTTGCTGAGGGCACTTTGGAGGAGAGGCCCAAGGCTGCCAGCAAGCCAAGTCCTGAAGCTGTGGAAGAGCCCTTGGAAAAGCCCCAGCAGGTACTGATCAGTGAAGAGGTGAAGGAACGGAGCTGGCCCTTCTGGATGGGCAGCCCCCCAGACTCGGTGCTTACAGAGCTGAAGCGCAGCAAGGAGAAGGAGACGGGGACTCAGCAAAGAGTGGGAGCAGCGGCAGCAGCCCCCCAAGAGGAGAGCCGCACCAGTGCATCAGAGGGCAGCCAGCCCATCAAGTGGGGACACTTGTTTGGCTCCAGGAAGGTGCAAAAAGAGCCCAGGCAGCCTAACAGGTAGGGTCAGGAATGGCTTGGGACTGGAGAGGGCTGGTTAACCTGGGATTGCAGCAGTGCAGGTGGAAGTCAGGACCATAGCTGACTGCTGGGCTATACCATGGTGGTACACCAGAGGCAGTATGTGAACAGAGAGGTCTGTCACCCCTGCCCAGCCCTGTCAGCCTGCCTGCCTGCCTTAAATCCACCCATACCACTGTTCCCCTTCTCAGCTCCTACCCTTGCTCAGTCCACCTCATCGGCTTTCCTCTTCTGCCTGAGCTCTACCACTGCCTCAGTTCCTAAGCCCCCTGTCTGGGGGAAAGGCCCCTGCTGCACCACCCTCATCATCACCTCATCCCTCCCAAAAACACACATTAAGTGAGAACAGAACATGGAGCCATCCCTGTTGCTCACAACAGGTGAGAAGGAGGCATGAAGTTGCCCCATGTAGCGGGGACCTCCCCACATTGCCTCTCCATCTCTACCCTTCTTGCTTCTATGTCCACTGGAAATGTCTTTCCCAGCCTAGGCTGTGGTGTGTCTGAAGGATGCTGAGCCCTCCCCGCCAGGAGACAGCCTGAGGACCACAGTGCATTTCGTGCATGGACCTCTAAGGCATGACCTTGCCATGAGAGTGGCTGCTCCTTGCCCCCAGGTATGCTTCCCTGCCACTACCTGCTTCTGTCTCCTTCTTGCAGGTTGCCCTCCGGCTGGCTGAGCTTGGACAAGTCTGTGTTCCAGCTGGTGGCCCAGACAGTCGGGGCAAGCATGTGGCGAGAAGCAACTTCTGAGCCAGAGCCACCTGAAGTGCCCACTGTGGTGCGGCCGACCCGGGGGCTGTCTCCCCACCCTCCCTGGTGAGTGGCACTCCGTGGCTGTCCTGCAGGTGCTGGGACATGGTGGGCTGGGGTTGGCACGGCTCTGCCTGTTGCAATTCTCCTGACCCCCTTTGTACTCGTGGACCAGGAGATGGTTTGGGACAGTAATACTGCTTGTGGATCCATCTACCCCAACTCTGCAGTCTGCAGGCAAGGGGGGGCAGCTGGCAGCCTGACTGGGTGGGGAGGCAGCAGCTGTTTTCCTCACTTCTCTGTGCCCATGGTGGTCCCTGGGCTTCAGCAGGGTGAGTGTCGTGTGGCGAGCTAACCCTTCCTCCCCTCCCTCTGCCTGCAGTGAGGTGAAAGCTCTTTGCCATCACATTGCCACCGAGACAGGACAGCTGAGCTTCAAGAAGGGGGACATCCTGCAGGTCATCTCCAAGGTGGATGGTGACTGGCTGCAGTGCAGCCTCGGCTCCGAGAAGGGACTGGTGCCCATCATGTACGTCACCCACCCGGAGGACGAGGACTATTGACATAGCTGGGAGGCTAAGCACAGTACCGGGGGCTGCTGAGGCTCCTCTGGGGAAGCTCACCCTGCCAGAGGAACAGACACAGCTTCTTGCTAGTTTCTTACCTTTCTTGCCATTACAGAATACAGTAACCGTAGCTGGTTCCTTCTCGCTCCTCCTCATGCAGCTGCCAAAGGCCGACTCAGCCCCCAGGGTCTTCTGCAAGCTGCACCTCGTATTGCCAGGCATCGCCGTGCATGCAGCCACACCGGGGACTGCCTGAGCCCCCTCCACCCCACACCATCTCCAGCACCCGTAGGCTGTGGACTCGTACATAGCAGGAACCCAAGCAGTCCCTGCCAGGGCAGCACTGCCCCGCTGTCCGGCTCAGTTTCACGCTGGAGGGTGCAGGATGCTGGCCGTCCCCTCCCTGGGGGGTGGCAGTGCAGTCTGCAGCCTTCAGCATCCCTGGCGTCATCAGCCACAGGGGGGGAGCACCATGCGTTGGCAAGGTCTCTGCAAGGCTGGGCTGATGGGTTGCATTTCGGCTTGATGGGGGGCTGCAAGGTAGGTTCCCCCATGCTGGAGCCAGCCTGTCGTAATGTGTTATGGTGGTGCCTGGTGGGTTGTACCGGGCCAAGTGGCCTGGAACTGCCACGCTGCAGGGCTGGGGCTGTGCCTGGCCACGGCCAGGGGAGGGGGAGCAGGGTACATGTGTGCCTGCAGAGCAAAGGGGTGCGTGGGCTCGTGAGGAAGGCGCGTGGATGTTCAGTGTTACATGGGTTGGGGATGGGTAGTGCCAGTCTGTGTGGAGATGGGTGCTTTGGGGGGTGGCCCCATGCCCTCCACACTGAGCAGGGAGCCAGTGCCTGGGAAGCCCTGGGATGCTCAGTGGAGGGGGGTTGGAGGGGAGGGGGTGAGGGCAGGGTCCCTGACTGAGCTAGGGATTCTTTTTGGAGTTGGGGGCAGTGCTCCCTGCAGGTAGATCGGGGCTTGCTCCCAGAGGGAGCTGGGGAGGGAGGGGTGGTGCTCCCCTTGGCATAGGGTTTCTGGTTTTGCGGAGCAGTGCCATGGGGTTGGGGGGACGAGTGTTGTGCACGAGCACAAGGGGCTGCTGGGGGTCCTGGGGTCCTCAGTAGGGGCAATGCCAGTCAACCCCTTCCTTGCCATGTTCATGCCACCTGCTGGGGTGGGAATCTTCACCTGCCCGTCAGGTGGGGAACAGTGTTAATGAAAGGCCATGCCAGTATTTGGTGCCTTGGCCGGGTTGACGCTGCTCACAGCGTCCTGCCTGGGCTGGCTTCCCCATGGCGAGGGGCTCTGGTCTTGCAAGGTTACCTCCTGCTTGTACATTGCTTAGCAGACGTTGCACCATATTTAATTTGTATTTCCCCATTAGAACGAGGTGTCTCGCCTTTATTTATTTCTTTATTTATGATGCATATTAATAAAAAAGGTGCTGATTGAGCTCCGTGCTATGCAGCCTTGTGATTTCAACCCGACCCTGGGAAGGGTCTGAGGGTTACCTGTGCTGGGACATTGCACTGCAGGCTTCATCCTCTCTCCACCGCAGCCAACACCAGACCTTCAGAAGGAGATAGGTTGCCCCAGCTATCAGACCTGTCAGTTCAGGCTTGGGGGAGCTACATCACATCATCAGATGATGGTATGTCTCAGGGAGGCAGTGTTGTTCGATGTTCCTTGTCTTTATTCCTTGTGTATGCTGGCGGGGGACCAAGGAGGTTTCAGACAAGACTTCACACCATTTCAGTCCAGCATCTGCTTCCCCAGGGTGCTCCAGGCGTTGTAGGGCCTGAGCAGCATGGGAAGGAGGTGGTGAAGGACAGGTTGCAGGTCTGGGACCCAGAGCCTGGGAAAACCTGGCCATAAGGCTCAGTGGCTGCAGGTCACTCCCAAGGAAGGGCTCCGGGGCTATTAAACTTAGACTTGCACGATCGTTGGACCTCCAGATCCAGCGGGAATGAGTCCCAAGAGCCCATCCCTTCCCTTTACACCTCGGTAGCACCCAGGAGAAGGGAAAAGCTCTGCTTGAGGCTCCAGCTTTTCCTGCAAGGACACCGTGCTGGAGCTTGTTGCATCCACGTGGACAAACAATCTGCAGTGGTGAAGTGAGTCAAAACAGATGAAAAAAATCCACAAATGGAGTAGTGTAAGCCCCTGTCCCAGCTTGGAGAGGCACGGAGCGGCCAGGGCCGGCACACGGGCTGCTTTAATAAACTTCTCAGAGGGGCTAGTGGTCAGGGCTGTTTACAAAATGCACAGGGCCAGGCTGCTCTCCCCACGTGCACAGGCTGGCCGAAATGGGGAAGGGGACCATGTGCCGACACACAGCCCCATGGGATGCTGAGTCAGCCCCAGGGTGGGAGAGGGGATTTCCAGCTGCCTGTGCTGCCAGCACCGATGTGGAGCAGCTCGCTGGGTGCTTGCTGCTGGGGCAGCCTCAGATGCAGGGGAGGCATAGTGAGGTGGTTAGGGTGTCAGAGGCTGGATTTGGGGTTCCTGCTGCAGGGTTCACAGCTGCTGAAGTCTTCGGGGTCATCTGAGTAAACTCAAGGAGGTCCCAACTGGTGACTATCAGATAGCCTGTCCCAATCAGGAACTGGCCATGGGGCATGAAGCCCTTGAAGCCTGTGAGGCTGGAGGGCATGCAGCAATGTGTATGGGGCAGTGGCTGCCAGTGCTGCTGCTGTGGCTGGCTGGCCATGCTGGTGGCCAGGTCCTGGAGGGTCAGCTGCAGGATCCTGATGGGGACATGGGGCCGTAAGCACCACTGAGGGCAGGCTGAGCAGGGAGAGGAGCTGCTGGGTGCTGCTGTGTCCTGGAGCTGGCCCTGGTCTGGGGAGGGCAGCTCAGCCAGCCCCGGATACAGGGAGCTCAGCATCCCTCGGTACCCGTTTGGCTGGGACATAGCAGCAGAAAGGTGGGTGCTGTGGGGTGTGGGTGGCAACGGAGAGAGGGGCAGGTGCTGGCCCACAGCCTTGTGAACACCTCGAGTAGATGGGAACAAGTAAGACGGTCATGCTGTGTGCATGACACCTCCTGGACGCTTCCCTGAACCCAAATACAGCAACCCTTTGCTAGCAAACAGTGCAGGTCCCTGGCCTTGTTACTGCACCAACTAGTCCCTTCTCAGCCTCACGGTCGCAGGCTGCCTGCCAGGGCCAGCCCCACGTCCCCCTGCCCTCCGCGGGCACACGGCAGAGCAGTTGCCAGCCCCAGCACCAGTGCCCACCATGCACGTGCTAAGGAGCAGAGTGAGGCCGGGGGCAGCTCTGGACAAGCAGCGAGATGCACGCTCAGTCCTGTCTGTCTCATGTCACCTGTGTGGGGTCCTGGAAGAGCGTCCGTGTCCTTCACTCCTGCTCCTTGCAGGCAGCTCTCAGCCACCGCTCAGCGAAGTTGCTCCTGGTCTCAAAGAATCACAGAATCATTAAGGTTGGAAAAGACCTGTAAGACCATCAAGTCCAACCATCAACCCAACACCACCATGCCCACTAAACCATGTCCCCTCGCAGGTCTCAGAGTAGGTCTTAGTGAAGAAGTGCTGGGCTCTGGGGATGAACCCTTGGAGTAGAGCATCCGGCATGCAGGAGGCAAAGAGGAACCCAGCTTCATGGTACAGGGGTCTGCTTTGGAGTGGTGGGGGGGGTACTGTGGGACCCAGCGGTGGGGGAGGTAAAGGCATGGGGTGACAACGTGGCTGGGAGTGGATTAAGGGTGCAGTGGGAGTCCAGATGTGGATGACAACCTGAGGGACATGCACTAGCTGAGAGGTGGAGACCTGTTGGTGCCGAGTGCTAGGGGGTCCTGGAGGGTCGCCTTGGACCTTCTCTGCCCAGGTCATCAGGACCTGGCTCATCTTCAGGGCAAAGGCTGTGACCATGGCCCCTGGATGCCAGCCAGGGCTGAAGCAATGCTGTCAGCTCTCAGAGGCTGCTGTGGGAGACTGGGAAGGGAGGAGGCACCTGAGCACCAGCAAGCTGCCTTAGGGACAGGATGGGAGAGCTGAGATGGGAATGCTTATTTGGGCAGGACAGGCAGGGAGAGGTGGGACAGGGATGTACGTGGAGTCAGGACGGGCAGGGAGAGGTGGGACAAGGATGCACCCTGGGCAGGACAGGCAGGGAGAGGTGGGACAGGGATGCACATCAGCAGGCAGCCCCAGGGTGAGCACAAGGCCCTGGGAGTCTGTAGCCACAGCAAGAGAGCTGTCTTCAGAGGGGGAACCCTATGGCTGAGCCAGGATGTGATGAACAGTTTCTAAGGACAGACCTGCAAGCCATGCCAGCCAGCAAGACTCACAGGAAAGCAGAGGATGTTTCTTCGAAGACTCAGTAGCAGCCAGTATCAGGTCTGGGAGAGGACTGTGACTGTCATGTCACCGCGACTGCATGACATCTGACAGAGGACAAAGAAGGTACCGCAGTAGTGTGGCAGCTTTTCAAGGCACTAAAAGCTGACCAAGCGGGGAAGTGTCAGCGTGGTGGGAAATGGGCTCACGCTCTGCTGTGATTGACCCTTCTCTTGCAAGGGCTGCAGGCAGCACGGAGCTTGAGGGCAGCAGAGGGGCAGACGTCTGCACAAGGGAGCATGGGGCGCAAGCGGGCACATGTGTGTCCAAAGGAAAGGCCCACGTTTTGGGGGAGAGGAGGGAGTGCCTTTCCTTCCCATGCCCCTCCTGGCAGCCAGACCTAGTGCTCACCCTGCCACCGTCCAGCAGGCAGTGACACATCCCCAAATCCCGCAAGGGTCCATGCAGCAGCCATGCCATATAGACCAGGAGCTGCCAGTCTGGAGATGGGCACACATGTGGCTCTGACACCTCTGTGACCACTGCCTGGGGGACATCAAGCCGTGTATGAGCTCATATTAACCCCTGAGAGCTTCGTGCATGCTCAAAGCAGCTGAACATCCAGCTTTTAGGCTAGACCAGATGCAGCACAGCCCGGGGACAGGCCACAGTGGCTATCCCAGCCTGGGGTCACAGAAGCTGCTTCCCAAGTCCCTGGTTGGCGTTGTCCAGCTCGCGGCAGCAGCCCAGGAGTGCTGAGGCAGGACCAGATGCTGGGGTGCAGCCCAGTTCTCTTTCAGCTGGAGGAAGGACAGTGCTCTGGTTGCGGCATCATCCTGGGACTCAGCACGGAAATCGGCATCTGCCATGCAGACTTCCTTCCTCGGCCCGTTTGCTGACTCCCTTTCTGCCTCAGTGACCCCATCTGTACAATGAAACCCACGAGGTTTCCTCTCAGTGAACTTCAGTGGCAACGTTGCTCGTGAGTGGCTTTCACAGCCTGGAGCCCCTGTTTCCCCCCGCCGCGATGCTCATGGGGAAAGAGCCAGTCTCTGCGCACCAGCAGCTGCGTGCAGTCCATGGGTGACAGCGCAGGGGAGATTTAGGTGAGGACTGGCAAGCTGGGTGCTGCTCCTGGAGAGCATCATGCAGGGGAGTAGCACCTGTGGGTGCAAGAACCGACTTCCAGCTGCGGGCAGGAGGCCAGGAGCCGGCAGGACCCCCTTCTGCAAAGTGTGGCCCCAGCGATGGGGTCCCCGATTTAGAAGAGGGATGCAGACCCCTTTGCACTACAGCTACACCTTTGAGAACAGGAATCCTGAACAAAAGGAAGAGGTAGGGTGTAGTAGTACTGCCGTTGGTCTTCAAGCATCCCAATGGCTGGTTTGCAATGCCAGGCAGAAGCAAGAAAGGCGTTGGTGTGTGGCTCCTCTATGTGCACCACAGGGCCGGGGGGGAAGATGGTGAACTGAGCTCTGTGCAGGACTGGACTGAGCACGTTCTCAGGAAAGGGCAGCCTGCTGGAGACAGCCACATGCTTCGTTTCCATGACCCTGCGTAAGCACCAAAGATTGGAAAGTCCAGTGGCATCTTGTTCAGCTTCAGAAAGGGGAAATGCATGAAATGAGGAAACTTGGATAAAATGAAACTAAAAGAAGCAGCATGGTCACACAGTGTCCAGCAACATTGCAAAGACTAAAGGCAGCCTTTCAGGGCTCCTGGTATCAAAAGGCAGAGAGGAAGCAGCAGGGCTAACTACCAGGGCCAGAGGTTATTTGAAACAGAGAGGACCCTTCAAAGAGCTGAAGGCCTGTCTTGATGACAAAAAATAGTATCAGGCAGGTAAGATGTAAGAGCTCTGTAAGACAAGCAAAAAAAGAGAGCAACGAAGAGCCTTTAGAAGCAGCCATCAGTCCTTTTTGCAAATCCTTCAAGAGTTCCAAATCTGCCACGAGGTCTGTAGGGTCGATAGGAGAGTGTGTCCTCGCAGCAGAGCAGTGGCATTCCCCCGGGGTGGCAAGTGTGCTGCGAAACGTGCCTCAGATGCCAGCGCTCTGTGAGGTTTGTGGCAAAATGGCACACGCGCATAGCAGCGTGCCTGGACCCTGGCATCACAGCAGGACGCGGCTCCCTGCCTACACCCTGCTGAAATACACCCTGCTGAAATACACCCTGCCGAAATACACCCTGCTGAAATACACCCTGACCATCCTCCCAGCTGTGCCAGATCTGCCGGGTGCGCTCTGCGACCGGGTGACACAGGGGAGGCAGCGGGACCTGCCAAACCAAGAAGGCCAGGGACACCTGTGCCCTGCCTTGCTTCAAACAAGCCAAAGCTGTCTTTGTGGCTTTGGGTTTGCCTTGTGTGACCGGCACACGCAGCTGCTGGACCCGCTGGGGAAGGTGGCGCTGGCTTGCAGCACCCCTCCGTCCTCTGTGCAAGAGCCCAGGTTACACTCAAGGCTGGATTTTTCCGATGTGGAGCAAGGGGAAGTGTGAAGAGTGAGAGAGCGAGAGGGCTTCCTGGCAACTGCTTGGGCCACACTTCCTCCATGGCTTTTGAGGTTTCAGATGGTGTAATGAAGGGCTTTTGGACACGCCATATACTGTTAACATGGGAACTGACAACCGTCGGGAGTGGTGCACAGAGAGACTGGTGATGTGGGGTTTTTTTAGTCTTTTTTAATTTATGGAATTTCCCTACTCATTTTCCAAAGATCCTCCAAATGAGGAACCTATTCCTACCGATACAGTTTGCTGTTGCAGCCCCTTAATTATTTCTTGAAAGACGCAGAAGCACCAAGGGGCAGAGAGAGGTGATGTCTGAGTTGGTGCTGTTGCTGGAGGCAGAGGACCAGTTGCTCCCCCCCACCCCACAAACCTCCCACCCGAGGTGGAGCACAGCCACCTCCCAGCTACCTCCCAGGCTGTGCCCTGCTGCGATGCCAGGGTCCTGAGTGTGCTCTTGCAGCCCCAGGGCACTTCTGCTAGGGCAAGCGCGTTTGAGTATGGTAAACTCTCTATGGGTGAGCTTCATAATCTGAGCAAAGGAAATAAAAAGGGATGTTCCTGGGGGGGACCACTGGCCCTGCCAGCTCTCGTGCAGGAAGAGGTGAAACATAGACAAGGGAGAAGAGGCTGAGACTGCTTTTCTGAGCGTAGGGGAGCACAAAGAAGGTGGCCAGGCAGGCTCCAGCTCTGTCCCTGAGAGGTAAAAGACTGCTGGAGTATCTGCTCTCAAAAACCATCGTTGCAGAAAAAAAAATAAAACAAGACTTCTACCACGTTTTGCTCTGGGTCAGATTTTTGGGGTGGCTGGGGAGTGTGTTTCTGGAGAGGGCCACCCCATGCTAGTCTGCCTGACGCTGCCAAATAAAGGTGTTGCAGAGTGTGCACATCAAGCAAAGGATGTGCACCAGCAGAAAGCAGAGCCTGACCCCGGGCTTGGGAGTTCCAGGCCTTCCTGAAGAGCACAATAAAGACGAAGGCCATCACAAGGGGCTGCAGCACTGTTGCAAAGCCTCAGAAGAGATTTCAGGGCTTGTTTTTCTCCCAGCTGCGTGTTTCAAACACATCCAGTACATTCAAGCACATCAAGCACATCCAGCAAGGGCTGCTGCATGGCTGGGGAGGCTGGAGGGCAAATTCATCAACTCTTGCCCTGGGCCACCTCTGACGGTCAGGTCTGCTGCCGTGGCCCGTGCCACCAGCCTCCAGCCACACAGAGAGATTCACCAGCAGCCCCTTCCCTGCCCACTGCCATGCCTGTGCCGCCTTCTCACCCCTTCATGGTCATTCCTGCTCCCAGCACATTTCAGCAACACAACCTGCCACAACACTTGGGCCCCAGGTCCCCAGGGCTCTCACCAGCTTGTTCCTGAGCATCTGCTCTCAGCCCAGTCTTGAACACCCAGCTGCTTCTGCCAAAACCTTAGCTCTCCTGCCCATGGCAGGCACTGACAGGTAATTAGATCATCAGCGCACTTCAGAAGTCCTTTTTATCACAATCCTTCTCAGGCAGTAACAAGGTGAGGGTTGTCCTGATGTAGTCTCTGCTTGACTTTACTGTATGAGTACGGAAGCTACCTCTTCCTGCAAAACCCCAGTCATGAACCAGCACAGCTCACAAGTCCTTCTGGGACCACTGAGATCTGTGCTGGGAGAGGAGGCAACCCCGCTGTTGTGGCTTGTAGCTGCTCCTGCCAGAAAACCTGAAAACTGTAGTTCTCAGACAAGAGATGAGGGAGCAGCAAGGCTGCAAAACGGGAGTGAAGCTGCCCCAATGCACAGAAGAGAAGAACGAAAGTGGCACTGACACTGGCGGAGGTTCCCTCTCCAATGAGGAAGCCTCTTGCACCGTATGTGATTTCTCTGCGTGGCTGTTTCCTTTCTGTGCTTGCACCTCTTGTAATCAGACGTGTGTGCTGTGAGGCAACTGGAGGGGCTGAGACCTCAGTCCTGCCCTGGGAGCATACTCCAACATGGCCCTGCGATGGATATTTCTCCTGGTCCTCACACCTCTGCTGGCAGCACAGGAGCAGGCAGAGCCAGACCCCAACCTCTCTGGAGAACCCCAGGGAACAGGTAAGAAGTGCTCACTCCTCTCCCTGCAAGAGAAGGTTTCGCTGCTGTCCTGCAGCAAGGTTGCTGTGTATCTATCTTTACCATGTGCAGGATGCAGTAGCTGTATCAGAGAGGACTGGAGCTGATGTCCATACCAGGGCCCAAGGCACTTGGGCACCAGTCGGGTTGTGGCAGGGTGAATTTCTGTTTGGGGATGGAGGGCAGCAAACCTCAGTGTGCTGGGAAAGCCTCCGCAGGGGCTGTATCATTCCTCCATGGAGCGGGCAGTGTCCCTGGGAGCAGCAAGTGGCTGTCTCTCTTCGCAGAGTGTGCAGATGCCATGTCCTCACCGCAGTGGAGATGGGTGCTGATGCCCAGAAAAGACCTGGGGAGCTGTGAGCTGAGCCCCTGTGTCTTCAGGACATTCTTGGGGGCAGGAGTTACAGTGTGCTGGGATTGCTTTTTAATGGGCTTCCTTGGTGCCGGAGGGGCAGGGCACCCCCAGAGCTTTGCTGGGCTTTTCCTATGCTGGCTGCACACTTCCAACCCAGCAGAGTCACTCAGTGGGTATCTGCAGGCTCACATGTTATCTGACCTCCCAGGAGGCTGGTGAATCAGTCCAACGTGGCACTGTCTGGGGTTTGAGCTGCGGTCCAGGGGCAGTGACTTTGCTTTGCTCTGCATCTATCTGAATTGGAGTATTTCTCCAAACTAATCTTGCTGGAGCTAGACGATAAAAATCATTACACTAACATCTACTCCTTTTGTCCCGACCCACTGCAGGGATGTGTCTGTGCTGACGCAGGCTAGAGAAACCTGCTGATTAAGGACCCTGGCTATGATAGGGGCCAGGGAATCTGATCAGGATCTTTAGTTGCTGATGTGAAGTCACGGCAGGGTCTGTACTGTGTGATATGAGCCACAGAAGCATCTTCCCAATGGAAATGTGCCCATGTGGTTGCACGAAGCTTAAGCACAGCACACTGTCCCTCAAAAACCAAGGGCTGAACCTGCAACAGAGGATATCCTCCTGCCCAGAGTGGCTTCCCCTTGTCCAGATCCACCACTGAAGCTGTTCTCCCAGGCCAGCATGTGCGACCATGCCCAAACGTTGTGTGGCTGTCCAGCTTGTCTGCACGGTGCACACTAAGGCCAGGACCTGGCCATACCACGTGCGGTGGGATGCAGCGGGGACCCAGTGGCCAGCAGACCCTTGGCATGCTCTGCACATCTCGGTCACGCAGCCATCCCTGGAGGAGTCTGGGGCTGCCTGCGGCAGAGATGGTATTGCTGAGTTTGCACCTTGGTGTTTGTGAAAAGAGGAACCAAACCGAAAACATTTGGCAGCCGCACCCAGGAGCGCGAGCAGCCCTGCCTGCACCCTCAGCACGTGGGCTTATACCATCCCGGGACCTATGCTGAGGTCCCCACCTGATGCATTGGGGGCCTTCTCTCACTGAGGGACAGGACAAGGGGGATGGCCAGGATGGGGCAGGAGGGTCGCTCCCATCCCTGTTAGGGTGGAATGGGCCTTGGTGGGGCAGGTAGTGATGGTGGGGCAGGGTAAAGCCATTGGGCAGAGAGGGAGGACATGGGGACAGGACACAACCCAAGGGTCCACCTTCCCAAGGGTCCCTGAGCATCTCCCATGACCCTGGCCGATGTAGGGTATGATCAGGGAGTGGGAACAGCCCAGTGGAGACAGTGGACAAGCTGCTCCCGATGCACATTGCTGTCCCCTTCCAAGCACCCACAAAGCCCCTTTCCACGCTTTGGGGACCAGGGTGCTGGGCAGTGCGGGGCTGTCCCTTTTCAGCAGGGCTCTTGCACACCAAAATCGCTGGACCAGCTTCCCCTCCCTCTCCCTGTCCCCCAGCATCGAGCGCCAGCAGCGCCGGTTCCTGAAGAGCTGTAGGCATGGCAATAATTTTGGGGAAGGGCCGTGGACCACGGGCCTGGCACTCGCCAAGGAAACGAGGGCAGATGGCAGAGCTGTGTCCCAGCGCTGGGCGGGAGGTGAGGGCACACGGCGATGCCGCTGACAGCCCGTGGAAAAGCAGAGCAGCTGCAGGCAGAGGATGTGGTCGATGTGTGTGGTAAAAGTGTGAGCCAACACAGCACTGCTGCTCAGCTCACCCCGCCACGGGGGTACCGTGCACTGAGCAGGGTGCAACGTCTCATTGTCCTATTGTCACCTTATTGTCATGCTGTGCTGTTCTTACAGGGTTTTTCTCCCCCCTGAGATGCTGCACCTGTACAAAAGCCCCATCCCCTTACAGTCCTGGTGCTCCTGGGAGGCAGGTGGAGAAGCTTCTAGGGGATGTTTTCCCTGCAGAGGCAGGTTCTGTGATCCAGGCTGTCCCCAGCCCCTTTCTCATCAGTCTTGCTTGACGTTACCCAGTGGTTTAGCAGCAGCTGACAAGAAGCCCTAACTAGGAGCGTAGCTGCAATGTCCCGTGGGTGGGAGGGTGCCAGGTAAAGTAAGGCCACACTCAATCCAAAAGGTTTTGTGTCAGCGGTACTCGAATTTCAAACAGTGCCTAGAGTAAATCCTGCGGGGAACACAAATGCTAAGAGACGCTGCAGAGGAGCGTCTTGGGTCTGGGCAGCCTTGGGGCTGTGAACTGTGTGCTCTGCTGTGATTCCACCTCCCATTCCTTGCTATGATTCCACCTCCCATTACCAAAGTATGGATTCAGGAAACCAGTATTTCACCTCCTGTTCTTAAAACCCTGTCAGATGCCCTTTTGCATGGCAGAGCAGTACAGGTTAAAGCACTGCCATTTCCTGCTTTTCCCACGGTGCCTTGTTCAGTGACCTGCTTTGCCACCTCCTTTCCCTGGCACAGCTCCCAAGCAGAGCAGCCCTGAGTGAGGTCTCTCTGCCCCTTCCCCACCCTCACACTGCCCATCGCTCTTAAAGACCCACTTAGCAGCCTTGGTTGCTGATGATGATGAGTACAGGGATGCTTTAAGACCTGTGCATGGCTTCTCTGTGGCTTGCAATACCACTCTCCACTGGTGGAAACGGTGGTTGCTTTTCTTAGCTCCTCTCAGCAAGCACATGGCATCAAACGCAGCAAGACTCCAGCGTGCTTTGCTGTCACCTCTGTTAGCTGCTGAGCTGCCATGCGAAAAGGGTTGAACTTTGTCTGCTGCTCCTTAGATTTCACCTTGCCTTTTATTCTTCATGTATGGGATAATACAATGTAAGAAAGTACATCTTTTGCTGGTAAGCAAAGGGCTGAACCCAGGAGCCTGACCTGAATCACCAGCATAGCTATTTCTCCTTTCTCCTGATTTCCCCCGACCTCTGCTTCTAGGGCATGCTGGGGCTTTGTGTTGCCTGCCAGACTGGTAACTCCTTTGCAGCAGGGACAGGCAGTCCAGATATTTCTGTAAAATTCTGACTATATTCACAGTTATTAAACAATATTAACAAAGAGGGTATTTCATATTCAATAGCATCAACGGAAGAAAAACATAATAGTTAGTCGCTGACTATATGAGGTGAATAGACTATCCTTTTGTTACCACTCCTGCCTAGGCATTCAGCATTCTCCATTTTGCAGTGAGCACACATCGCATGTTACAAGAGGTGCCTGTTTGGTCACGTCTACACCATATTTTCCATGCTGAAATTTCACTTGTCTCAGCCTCTTTCCTATCGCTGGGGGCAGAGGGCCTGTGGGCAGCTATCTGCATACCACAGTGCAGGGGGAAAAACAGTGTCTGATGACTGTTTCTTTACTCTCCCGGATGCTGTTAGTCCCTACAAGGCTAAAAGGTGAGTGTTTCTTTCCCCTTTCTCTCTGAGCACCCTCCCTTCTCCAGCAGTGCCCCGTCCCCCCGTGCACAGGCATGTGCATCCATCTCCATTGCACAAATGGTGAGCTCCAGCCTGGTGAAACTGGGGCAGATCCGACACCCTCTGATTCACGTGTGTCATGCAGCTTCCCACGGCCACCACCAAAGCACACAACCAACCACCCTGGGTTAGAGCAAAGGCTCCTTTCCTCCAAGGGGCTCTTTTCCCACAGCAAATGTTACGGAGTGGTTGGGGACAGAATGTAAGAAAGAGGGCAAGGACAGAGGTGTCCACCCTAACCTGTGCATCTCTACTGCACCCAGCAGTCATGGATTAGCTTCTCCCACTGAGTCTGAAGTGGTAATCACATGCCTGCCAGGTTTGGGCTTATTGGAGAAGTGAGGTTGAACTGGGTTGTATTCAGGGATGTTCTTGAGACAAAAATAGATATGGACTGAAAGTGTCTTCTCTTCCCCCTTCTGTTGGGGAAGCAGACTTCTAGGCTTCACCCTCAAGCAGTCACCAGAAATGCCACCAGGAAGGGCTCTGAGTGGCTGCAGGTGCCTGAATGCGGATGGTGTTGGTGCTCTGACACCCTGCATGTCTTCAGCTCCTCTGCAGCAGCAGGGGTGTGGGTAGGAGGCAAGCCCTGGAGGGGCTGTGATGGCACGGGCGCTGCTAGCAGGATGCTCTGTGTATAGGAGGTAAACAGGCTTTGGCAGCCTCCCAGGCTGCCTCTCTCGTGTATGCTACCCCTGTGCAAGGCGAGCAAGCTCATTTTGTCATACCCGTCCCTCTGTCAGACAGCATTAATTCCCAGGCTAATTTCTGAGGCTCACTCCCCTACAGCAGCGCTCTCCAGGCTCTGGCTCCTCTGAGGATGGGGATGAGCTGTGGGCTCTGCCTGCCTTTTCTGATGTCTCCCACCCTGCCTTCGGGCTCTGCCTGGGTCTCCCACCCTGCCTTCGGGCTCTGCCTGGTGTGGTCCATGCCCAGCCTGGGTCTGGGTGCTGTATCAGCCCCTGCCTGCTCCACGCATGAGCGCGACAGGGCCACATCTGGCAAGCCAAAGTGCTCAGGGGAGACTGCGGGGAATTAAAAAGTGGCTGAATGCTCACCCCCACAGCTCAGAGGGCTCAGAAAGGAAAGGATGAGTGGCAGAGGACGGGCAGCCCCACGGCGCTTGCAAGGGGCTCTGCAGGCACAGCTGGGTCCAAGAGGGAGCAAAAGGGTTTGCACGCAGGACTGCTCATTGACGGACTCCTTGTGCCTGAAGGACAGATGTGGCCACTGACACACGGCTGGCACACGTGTGGTCTGCGCGGAAGCATGTTTCAGCCGTCTGCCCTTGCCTGATGCCACCCTGGAAACCATGACAGATCACAGCAGCATCCCGCCACCCCCTCCTAGCAGATGCCGACAGGAGGACTGGGGAAGCCCTGGAGAAAATCTATGCCTCTGCCAGGCCTTTTTCACCTGAAAAAAAAAAAAAAAAAGAAAATGGAAAAGATACTGGCATCTCTGGCAAAGGATTAGGGCTGATAAATGACCAGGTTTAAGAGAATTGATTCATTGGGGTTCTGATGAAGGTGGCCAGCCTGGTCAGAAATACGTGGCTGTTGTGCCAGCTCAGTCTAAGGGATCCCTTCACACTCACTTCCAGCCAGGCAGCCTTACACCTATTTACTTGTACGTGAACCACCCATAACTAAGGGCTGAATCAATCCTAAGTGCCTGTCAACAATAATTAGTATAATGCTGAATGTGCCTGATTTGAGCATGCAGAGGCTTCACCTTTTAGTAAAAAAAAAAGTCATAAATTTTAAACAAAGAGTAATTCTCCTTTGTACTACAGTAAGTCTGCACTGTATTACACCTCTAAAGCAGCAACCATGAGATGTGGCCTTTTTAAATGTAGCGTTACCCCTGGCCTCTGTAAGGAAGCACCATACAAGGCCAAAAAATTCTAGAGAGCTTCCTTCATGGTTGCATCAGCAGCAAATGCCTTGCTACATGAAGGGCACTAGAAGTTTCGCTGCGAGGCTCAAGGAGGGCTGGGAACAAGGCAGAGCTCTGGCGTACAGCTGCAACCACCCCTGCCAGCAGAGCATCGGTGTTTGTTGGAAGACATTGTCCCAGATACCTCTCAAAATCTGCACCTGTGCCAGCGGGCTGCATGCGAAGGAGAATTTCTCTTTCCCTCCTCATTTCCTGCCCAGCAGGTTGCCATGTCCTGTGCTGCCGGTGGGTTTTGTGTCACTGCGGGGACCGTAAGAGCTACCAAGAGGTATGGAAGCACTTACAAAAGGAAAAGCGATGAGCCCGCTTTGCACTGAAGGTCAAGACTGGGGCAGTCTGGGAGAGGCCAGCCGTGCCCTCGAGCTCTTGCAGCCCCCTCGGCTCCTGGGGCTGTCTCCGCTGGAGGGGTTTCATCCCCTCAAACTGCCTCTTGCTTGAGGTCAGGCCCCGCAAACCTCTTTTCACCCAATGATTGTTCACGTTTCTGCTGTGACTCTAAGCTGGAAGGATCCCCATCAATGAATAAACTTTGTACAGGCACGGTTTTGGGCCCTGAAATGCAAAACGGAACGCTGGAAATGCCTTCACGAGTAGCTCTCACCTGCCTGAAATAATTGCTGCTCAATTTGCCAGTCTGGTGGAATTCTATTATTTCATTTATTTGTCAGGGGCTTTGTTCTGGCTGAGGTGATGCAGCTGTTGTGGTCTGTTGTCCTGCTGCACGAGGAGTGCAGAGCAATCATGGTTTCACGGCGAGTCCTAATGCCATCTGGGTGTGTCGGGAGCCCGTGTGAACTTGCTGTGCCTGCCTGGCTGCACCCGGGTAACTCTGGGCAATGTTTGGGTACTTACAGCTGCCTTTGTTGGATGAAGAGAGCTCACACAGAGGTACATTTCTTACTACATGAAAACTGGTATCTGGTCAGAGGGTAGAGATCCAAATTGGTGCCGTGCAGAGACACAGCAGCACTCCTGTCTAGAAACTAATGGAAAACAAATATGAAGATCTACTTCCACCAATTGCCCAATCTACATGTTGCAAAATGCAACTAAACATGCAGCTGGTGAAGTGTGTACCTGCAGTCCCTGTCAAGTCCTTTCTGCCAAACCAGATGTGAGGGCATTGCCGCCCTGGGTGAGGATGGGAGGGATATGGGACAGGAGGTATCCAGTCCTAGGAGCCAGTCAGTATTTTGGGCAAGGGACAAAGACGAGAAAATGACAAGTGTATCCTGCAGAGCAAAAGCAAACTGGCAACTTGAGTGAGCTTTTTGCTGCAAATAAATTGTGCAGATGGGTGTGAGCAGGTAGTGCCCAGCAGGATGACGGGAATGCAGAGACCCACTGGGTCTGGTGCCCCTCCACAGCCCCTGTCTTTGGGGCAGAGAGCGCAGGAGGGAGCAGCACCCACTGGGCTGCTGGATCCCGCTGGCTGGGATCCCTCCGCAGAGCGTTGGGTGGGCAGGAGGGCCTGCGGGTAACCCTCCTGCACTGCACCTGGGGGTGCAAGGAGGGTTAATGCACCTGGGGTCTGGGGCCTCATCCTGGGAGGTGCTCGTCTCTGCCTCCCCTCTGAAGTGAGGGGGACCAGCACCCCTCTGGACGGAGCCTCCTCACCCCCGAGGACGCTGCCGGAGCCCAGTGATCCTCAGGGCTCTCCCTCATGGCCTTTGCACACAGGAAGGTGTAAAGCTCCCTCCGACTGGGACCCCAAGCTGCAGGTTACCCCAAACCAGAGCAGCTATGCCTTGAACGATTTGGTGCAGCTGAGCTGTGCTGGGGAGTATGTGCCACCGGTCCCCCAGATCAGGTACATTGCCAGCGGGACCCAGACCTTGTGGAACGGGACTGCTACCTGCAAGGGTACGCACAGCCCCGCATCACCCTGACCCCGGGGTCCTGGGCTGGCAGCAGACCCTCCATGACATGGTCGTGCTTCAGCCCCACACGGGTGACAGTCGGGGAATTAGAGACCTGGATGCCTTGGCTTTCCCCCCTGTCCTGGCAGTGCCGGGGCACCTTTTGTCTCAGCACCTTGCTGTGGGCAGCTGCTGGGGGTCTGTGCTTCTGGGGAGGGATTCAAAGGCAGGAACAAGGGTCCTGGCACTGGGGACTACTGTAAGCCCCATGCCTTCAAATGGTGCCTGGGCATATGGCCGAGGTGATGGGAGTGGAAGGACCTCTGTGTGAAGGCTGGGGAGGAACCCAGTCCCTGAT